>NC_088981.1:21546194-23946194 GCF_963932015.1 Anas acuta
ATAAGAAGAATTACTTATTCAAACAGTTTCAGAAAGTCAGCTTTGTGGTACATACCTCCAGAGCAAAAAAGAAACCAGTGAAAGGATTGGATCCAACAGTAACATACTGAGACATAGCAGGTGGGCTGTTTTTTATAGCTGCATTATATCCACCTATATTGGAGGCAGTCTTCATTTGGTCAAAAGGGCAAAGTGTCATGATACCTAACAAAAACATTAAAGTGAGTGTCTTATACTTTCAGAACAAAAACATGCAACGCAAGTCTAAATACATTCCTGCCTTGCTTTCTTGACTGACCAGCCAAGATTTGGGAAGGAGTACCTCTAACCATATACATTCCAAAGAATACAGCAGAAATAACCTAATGTCTTTTAGTTAATTATAATGCACAGTTTGCTTGTTTAGAAGAGCAAAAGTAAGACAAAGCGTCCAAGTTTTCATTAAAAAAAGCTGACTTGTGATGATAAAAAATAGGAACAATCTTACATGACAAGAAAAGTGAAGCTTCCCACATATTTCCTGAACATTAACAACTACAGAACCAGCAGAGATGCACACTGAAGAACAGTATCAGTATCGGAGAGTTCAGCAGCAAAACACATCTATTGATGGTTAACCAAATGCACTTTGCTTGCTTGTTTAGCCCTCTTCTGACCTCCCACATGATTTGTGAAAAGATGGAAGAGAAATTAAGTTTACTGTCACTCAGATCTGCCTGTCTGACAAGAATCTGGGCTTCTGCAAATTCCTAAGAAGTAAAAGTTGGAGTCTAGAAGTACATTTGCCTTTTTTGAAAAGGCACAATCTCAAATTTTAGTTTCTTGATATGCTAGATTCAGGCAAAACCGCCATCAGGCTGAACTTGCCTGCCAGACAGTTCTTTAACCGGGCAGAAAAGGGAAGAACTGCATCTGATCTAGTCTCTCTGGTCTGTTTCTTGCCAAATTAGAAGACAAGACAGCTAGCACTGTAATATCCTTTCTCTCCCCTCAAATGGACAGAGGATGCTCAAAGAGACCAGTAGACAAAATACAATGTACTTCTGATGGTGGTTAATTTTATCATTCATTACACCAGCCTTCTCCCAGTATTTATTTTATCCAAACACTACCACTAATAAGTGCTATCACCTCAAGCTTAACAACACTAAACCATTCAATTTCATTCAAGCCAAATATTTGAAAACAAACAGAAATGCTTACCAATACTAGCATGGTCAACAATTGTATCCACATCCTGCAAACCCCACTTCTTATAAGCCAATGGTGGCGGCTGAACATTCTCATTGCCAGATGCTGCAGCTGACAAAATTTGGTAAAACACAGAAAAACCTCTACTGAGTCAAAGACAAAGCAATAGCATAATAAAGGAAAAAATGAGAAGATTTTAAGTTTATGTTTAGAATGTGCAAGACAGTCAATATCACTCAGGCAACTTGCACTCTGAGGACATTTTCTGTTGTGGAAGGAATCTGCAAACATACAGTAGATGCATCCACATTAAAGGACAAGCAAGGAAGATACAAATTTCACCTTGATTTGATATCTGACAAACCTAAGTAAATTTCATGTAGTGTAATGTTCTATTAACAGACTCAGAAATAAGTATTTCCTCTTAAACATACCTCTTGCTACCTGATTGCGACATGCACGAAGGGACTGAAAGAGGCTGAAACCATCAATTGTCACAATTGCTGCTGGATACAAGATACTTAGTTCTTCATTCTGTGAAAGCAAATGGGAGAAGACAGTTACTGTTCTAACAGTACAAACTAGAAAAGAAGCTGTTAACTACACAAAAAAAAGCATTACAGCCAAAGAGTTAATTCCTAACAAGCCCCAGGCAGCAAAACTACTAAAATTAAGTATTAACACTGTCCCATATATGAACAGTTATTTAAAGCCCATCATTTTATATTTTTTATCTTCTTTCAGTGACTTATGTTTGCTTAATATATTTTATGTCTTAGATAGAAAACAAAAGTTACAGCAGCTTATGAAGGCCACAGAAAGACACATTTATCTAGAATACAACTATCAAGGTTTTACAAACAAAATTCTCAAAAGAGATTAGTATCTGAATTACCAACCCCTTGGGCACAAAAATGTCATATAAATTGGAAGATTCAAATTCCTTAATCTTTCCATATTTCAAAACTGAACGTCATACTAAAAATCACATGAGCATCTGCATAAAGCAAGCTTGGAAGTTTCTGTAACTTCAATGGTTTTTTTGCATAAAGCATGTCAACTCAGCCAAGAGCAAAGAAAGATGACTTTTCTACTAAATAGCCTGAGGTCTACAAGAACCTTCTCTATACAGGAAATACTCAAAATTACATGCAGATTCTTAGCACCACCTCAAATAAACACTTTTTTTTTTTTAAATTTTCCACTATCTTCTCTGTGAAGCAAGTGCTTACAAATGAGTATGTGTAGCTCTTGGCATCTATCAAGATGTGTTTTCTCCTTTCATCAATATATTATCATATTTTGTGCACATAAATGAAAAAACAGGAAATGAATGAATCCTTCCTTTGCAACATTGTTACAGACGAAACAGAAACAAATCTACAGAGCAAACTCAACAAGTAAAAGAAAACTTGAATCCTCTAACTATACAAGCAAAAATAGTTCTAGAACAAGAAATTCATAGTCTCTTGTTCCATAGAATTTTCTACCCATCAAACACTGGTAAAGGATGTAGAGGATTCACAGAGAAGACTCCCTTCCATACCCCTTAACATTGCCACTTCGCTTTTGAAATAATCTGACAAAACCTGTTCTGTGACACCAGGATGCCTGGGAATTTCATAGGTTCTGCACTTAAGCTGCAGGACAGGATCTTCATTTAGAAGCTGTGCAAGAAGCAGTACTCCACTCTAAAAGAGAAAGAATAGTGAGTGTGAACAATATTGTCTTTTTTTTTTTTTTTTTAGGGAAGGCAAAAATCAGTAACTACAGAAATAGATACTTTATAGAAATGTTTATTACAGTTTATTACCTTGTGGGCCTGCCATGCTGAGAAACATACCTCAGTATAAAAACGAACATAGCCAGAGGTGAAGCCAACCACAATGCAGGTCCAGTCAGGACGACCTGTGGAACTCCTGTTTCACAAAGACATACCAGAAGTTAAAAACAAATCCTGTTCTAAACTGTAAGCGTAATTAATATAAGGAGACTGACAATGCATATTCACACGAATATCAATTCTTACCTCTTTTGACTTGCCAGTGGGATACATAATACGCTACTCACACATTCACTAGAAACAGAAAGATAAAACAAATAAGCGCATTTTATCCTCCAGTTGTGAAAGTTTGCTCTACATGACAGATCTTGCCAAATCAGGATTTTTAATATTTTAAAAAAATATTAACTCAGCACATAATTTATCAAATTCATACCAAAAAAGGCAAAAAAACCACTTTCATTTAAAAAATGCTTTAAATTACGACTTCACATGAACAGTGCCCAAATAGATTGCGTAAGTACTTATTGCACCTTTTTAACGTTCTTTCATCATTCACAGACTGATAACTCTGACAATACTCTTCAGTAAAGATTCAAGTCAAATGACACATATATAAAGGAAAATACATTTGTTCTGATCTATATTGATATATACCAAGTCTTAAAAAAAAATTGAACCATGCTTATCAAAATGCACTTTTGAAGTACATTACGTAATTGAGTAAGATTTTACATCCACCGCATTTCACCACTTTATAATTTGAGAATCTGAGCACATTCAATGTATGGCAGGCAGGGCGTGCAAAAGGCAAGCAGAAGGGCAGGCCACAATATTTCAAATCAAAAGTTATTTAACTGTTACCACAATAGGAAGTTTTCTGGGGAAACACAAGCAGTACAGAGGTTTTGTGAAAAAGCATATACATTCAAGATGACATCCCAAACATCACTTTAAGCGTAAATGCCTGCAGTATTGTAGATTATTTGCATTTGAGGTCGCCTTCACTCCCCATGGAGCAATTAAATTACCAGGCTAGACAATTACAGACAGAAGCTTTCTAAATGCAAGTTTAACATAAGTTGCAGTACAATCGCAGCTTAAAATCAACGTTACATATCTCAGTGAAATCTCATCTTTAAAAGGAGAGCTTAGCCACCACAGGGCATTTTCAGTTGAAGACAACTCTGGGCAAAAAATTCAAGTCTTCAGACAATCTGACAGTATCTGTTATATTTACACTTACCCAGAAATAAAACCCTCACCTACAGGACACCCTTAAATCAAGCCATAGCAAATATAACTGTTTATCTAAACAAAGCTACCCATTCCAGTATGACAGCATCTCTTGGGGCTCTGACAATATTAAGACCCCAGAGTTCGCTTTTCTTTTTCTTTGTTTGTATTTAATACAAAATGACAGGGTAATTTCAGTGGTAGGATAAGAAAAGTCCTAAATAGACAAACCATAAAACAGCTCAAATATATGGCAGCAGCAAGCTTATTTTTGGAGATTTTTGGATTGGAGATAGACTGATTAAGTCAGTGCCTCCTACAGAATAACAGAAGGTTGATGCCAACAGTCATGTTCAAAGGCAGGCAGCAACTCAAGACTGCAAACTCCATAAGGAAATCCAAATCCTATTCCATATGGGAGATTCCAGAAATCATCAGTCTGGTTATCTGAAGACAGATCTAGCAAAAATTTCATATAAACACCAAATGTATGACCAAGGCAAATTTTCCAAGTCCTCTTAACGACTTAGAGCCTAAAACCATTTCAAAAAAAATGACAGAAACATGTAAAAGACTATTTACTATGGAGGTCAAAGATGCAAAGCATAGATGAAATTCAATGCATCTAAGAAGATTAATACATTAAAAACCATGTTAATGTTGATCACGGTTTGTAACTACGACTGACTTCCTAATTAAAGAGCTGACTTTCTATTTGCTTGAGGTTTTGAAAATGTAAAGAAGAATTTCTAAAACTTCATACATTGCCAGTTACAACACGCCCTGACATAATACCATCTACTAGAGATGGTAATGTCCATAATAAAAGAATACATATACTTTTATCTTCCGGTAACAGGAACTTGTAAAAAGCTTGACAATCCAGATTTGTTCAGAATGCCTAAGTTATATGGAAATACGGTGATTTGCAGAGAGCATTTCTCAATTTTATGAACTTGTCCTGAGATATCACACTGCCCATGAAGAATGACCTGTGCAGACAAAGGTCACACAACTTACTGGTGTTGTTTTCAACATTAAAATGTATAAAACTGTGAATGTGCTTGGATAATAGCCAAAAAACTATATGATACCAATTATTAAATACAAAAACATTTTAATCACAATTACATTTCAAGACCTACCCTTCTTCAACATTCAGAGAGCCACTCCAGCCAACAGCATACTGCATTTCTTCTTTTCCCTGGTCACTGTGCTTCCATTTAGCTGCCATTAAAAACAGACAGCATCTATTGAACTGTAATGTCTTGCATCTCACGGATATAATTCTATTCTTAATCTTTGCTTCTGTATAACACATCCTACCACACTTAGATTAAGCACCAATTAGATACCTAGAAGACTGTAAATAGAACACTTTTTACTATCTTTTCTTTAGAAATCTTGTTTCTTACAAACTCAAATAGAACATTATGCTGTTACAATCCTTCTGAACACTTGGTTTTGTTCGAAAACCTACATACAATAACACCCACTTCCTGAAATTTTAACAGGTTCAATTAATATAACAGGCATCTTTGGGATAAAAGTAAGGGCAAGCAAGGGCAAGCTTCTTCTGGAATGATTACTGAAGTTGAGCTCAAACAGATAGCAAAGCTTTAACTCCCCAAAACAGGCATGGGAATCCTACACTAAATCTGACAACTTTTAACGATCTCATCATAACCAAGGTTAGAAAACGCTACACTTTCTTATTGACAGGGTTGAATTGCAACTGACATTTTACTGTTGAATCATCTTCCAGTTTCAAATGTACAACTCACATTGCGTGGGATTTGTCTGACGCCTAAAACTTGAGACACCCGGACTATCTACCACTGCCATGTGGTACAGTTACTACAGAGCAGTTCAGCCGCAGCAGTTCTCTAGCAGGTGAGCTAAAGCATCTACTTATTCTTGATCCATTAGGAACTTTCTGAGGAGTACCACTGTCATTTTATTTTCTGTGAAAAATTAGCAACTAACCTACATGTTTTTTAGAATATGCCTGATCTACATCTACCCTCTTTTAGTTAACACCATTCCCCCTTGTTCTATCACTACACTCCCTGACCAAAAGTCCTTCCCTATCCCTCCTTGTAGGCCCCCTTTAAGTACTAGAAGGCTGCTGTAAGTTCTCCTCTTCTCTAGCCTGAACAACCCCAGCTCTCTCAGCCTGTCTTCAAAGGAGAGATGCTTGAGACCTCTGATCATCCTCATGGCACTTCTCCAGACCAGCTCTAACAGGTCCGTGTCTTTCTTATGCTGAGGGCTCCAGAGCTGAAAGCAGTTCTCGAGGTGGGATCTCATGAGAGCAATGGGGAAGAATAACCCCATAGCATTAGGTTTCCCAGCATCAAGCTCATATACCACCAATTGCATGTGTTAAGAGAAATACCCCAGGCATCAGCACATTTGCAAATGGAAGATGGCTGATCAAGTGTTTATATAGTATTCAGGGTACCTCTAAAAACAGTTTGAGAACTCTGCTTTAGAGTAGAATAAAAAGCCACACATTCTTCAGGATGGAGAAGAATTTTCTATCAGACAATCCACCTCAATTTTCTCACCTTCAAGTGTGACTCAGTTGATTTTTTTCAAAGGAGAAGAAAAATAAGTTAAAATATTTTAGTAAGGGTAAAACTAACAGAAAAGTTTTGTTCTGCTTATTGGGCATGATTAATGTCAACATTGCTGATTAACAGGGTATTTTTACAGCATATTTTGGATTTTATTATTAATGATTAAATATTTTTCTCAGATAACACTATAGATGAGAAATAAGGACAAAATAAGTAACTTAGCAAGCAATACCTAGAAAATGCACAACAGCTACTACAGAACATTCCAAAATTCTTCAAAATATGACTTTGGAGGGTAAGTAGATGGGAGAAAAAAAAACAGATCTTACTACTATTAAATGTACTAGCACATATACTTAGTAGAATGTATACTTACACACTAAAAAAACTGCTTTCTGCTCATTGGCTATTACCATCAGGTCATTTGTTGGTGACAAGGACAACACACAGTCTTGAAGCCAGTAATTTTTCTGGTTCTTGGAAGCAGATTCCTCTTCTTCCTACAGGTAAAGCTTTAGTTAATGCATGCAATCATTTTTACATACAGAAACACCTGCAAGATTCATGACACTCTGACTTGCTGTCAATACCAGTGCTGAATGCCCAACCACCTTTCAAGTTGCTGGCCCTCCAATGTGCATAAAAAGCCATGATACACTAGAAGGCAACCTTGCACTAATTATATCTGCATGTTTGCAAATCAGAAAACAGAAAACTCCCCATTGGGAGTTTAGATTGTAAGTAATATTTATTTGGGGTTCTACAGTTCAAACACAGCAAAAGCTTTAGACTATATTTATTAGCAAACTAAATGGTTCGCAGCAGTAAAGTACAAATCTCAGTTTAAGCTAGCTTCAACCCAGACTTTGTAAGAAACACCTGAGGATTAAGTGAAGAGCTAGTTGTTTTCACCTACAACTCCCTAAAGTGAAGTAACAGGAAACTCCTCTATTAAAAAAAAACAAACAGCTACTTCACACACTGACCAATGACCCTGCACTCTCTATGCATTATTACACTTATTACACCTCGTTGCTATGTGTGAATTCTAACATTTCCCTCTCAGCTGTATTCCTGGTGACAGCAAAAAGGACCAGAGGGATCAGCATGGAGCTGGGACAGAAAAGGTTCAGATAGGGTGTTAGATTCTTTACTGATAGCAGTCTGGCACTGGAACAGGCTCTCCAGGGCAGTGGCCATGGCACTGAGCTTGCTGGAGTTCACAAAGCGTTTGGTTCTGGTTTTTGGGTCATCTCGAGCAGACCCAGGAGTTGTACTAAATGATCCTCATGGGTCCCTTCTAGCTTGAAATATTCTATGATTCTATGAAAGGCTCTAGGAAAAGATCTGTGCATGACAAGAGATTGGCTTCTTCCCACTCCTATCCATCATCACTATGAATGGCCTAGTCCTTGCCTACGCAATATCAACAAGAGAAAGTTCCTTGCAGAAAGGCAATCCTGTCATGAAGTCACAAAAAACTTTTTCCTTCCACAGAAAATGTACAGTCATGCGACCTCAGCAGGGATACCTGCAGTTACAAGACTGCAGTCCCAATTGCTAATAATTTTTATCCAGGTATTTCTAACACACAGAGCACACTGGCATTTTTCAAGACTTTACAAAGAGATAGTGATAATGATTTCCTGGGATACTCATGATTTTAACTCCTTGTGACAAAGGTAAACGTATTAAGTGCAAAAACACATAACCAGAAACCAAAGAAAATCCCTGCAGTTATTTTTAATGTAATGTGTTTCAAACTGAGGAAATAGAAACCAAAATCAAAGACTTGTTTAAAGATTAAAATGAATTAAAATACCTCAGAATTCAAAAATATCTGTATGCATAAACAGGTAACTTGAAACCTAAAAGACTTAAAATATGGCCAACACACTACTGACAAAAGTGTTAAAACAGGAAAAGTTAACTTAACTTAAAGTTAAGTTAACTTAAACTTAAGTTAAACTTAACTTAAACTTAAGTTAAACTTAACTTAAATTTAAGTTAAACTTAACTTAAACTTAAGTTAACTTTTTAAGTTAACTTGTTAACTTCCTAAAGTTAACTTTAAAAAGTTAACTTTAAAAGTTAACTTAACTTGTAAAAAGCCTCCTTAAAAAAGTGAAATACAGCATTATTAAAATCAGCTCTTAAAATGAGATTTCAGCATCACCATCCCTACTAAATAAGAAATCAGTTGCATAAAAAGACACCTTACAGAAGAATCTTTAAAAAATTAATGTCTTTGTAAAAGTTCCATGTTGTCTTTGTAGAAGTTCCATGATACAGATACTTGTTCAGGTGACAAATAATTCCAAGAAGAGATGCATTTTATGCTACCTCTGTTTTTAAAACTATTGTTACAATATTGTAACAGAAATATTGTAATATATCTTTAGCAACATAACATTGTTATGTTATAACATAACATGTTAACATAACATTACAATAATAGTTCTCAACTCTATTCTAGACTGATGAACTCTGTTTTGGTGTGTGCTCTCTACTTCCACAAATATGCTTCTACACAGAATCATCATCTTTGTGTGGATGACAGTTCCTTCTTTCCTAAGAGTTTAACCTAGAACCACCAGCAACTTTGGATGGAAACAAGCAGAGAGGGCTTCATGTGCTTGGCCAGAAGTACTTACAGGACTTTAGCAAGAAGGGTGTGAACTACACTGCGTAAGTTTGCCATTTTAAAAAGAAATAAGCATAAATGATGACAGTTACAACTCAGCTACACCTGCTTGATCTGTTTACATCGTAAGTAGAAAACATTAAGGCAATTACGAACATTATGGCACATGTGATAAAGATGCAGCCTGAGAAGCACATTAATTTCATCAAAATTATAGTGGATTTGAATATCCATCCTATTCAAGAGTTTTTATGCTCCTTTCATTCCTTGACATCAGCTTGAGAGTGATTCATCCCTGGGAGAAACCATGCTCATTTTAACTTCTCATCTCAGCTGTAGTATGTTTCCCTGCTCAAGTAAATAGCTAAAAAGATGCCGTCCCACTCCTTGGGTGTACCTCCCGCATATTGAGACAATTACAACAGTTTAGAGTTTTATTAACAAGGTAAGGTCCAGATTCCTCAGTGTACCTCATTAGCTCTAACACGGACTTAATCAAGCAATGTTGTTCAGATGATTCATTCAGATGCGGAGGATTTCTGCACAGACAGCTTTCCTAACAAAACATCGTATTCAAGTCAGCTGGCAGCTGGAAGTCTCTCAGCCTTACCAGCAATCTGAGACCAGCTGTGTTATTCCCAGCAGCAGTAGCTGGGCAGAGGGATGGTTTCTTTCCCTTTAAAGAGCAACTGTTCTGCACTCATCCCGTATGTATAATTTTGTCTCTCCTGTAACATCATCCACACATCCCAACATAAGAGTACTCACTGCACAAGCATTATAAAGATGTTCATGTCAGTGGTTTAGGATTTAGGTGTTCAGTTTAGATCTTAAAAATAGATTATATTAGTTCTCTTAAGAAAAGCATCAACTGAGCAGCGTCAACACTGCTGAGAGGTAGACATCAAGGCAATACTTGTCACCATTCCAGTTTTCTTCACACTACAGCATGAAATTCTGATAGTCTTACCTACAGACCATGCATTCACAAAGTTACTTAAGATCCGGGATAATGCACTTCAGGACTGGAATTACTCCTTATGATGCATTTCTCTACTAAAACAGAGTAATATGTTGTTCTGATTATGGCTGAAGGTACCGAGAATCATAGAATCGTTTAGGTTGGAAAAGACCTCTAAGATCACCTACTCCAACCTTGTTGCTGTCTCAAAACAAGCATTACTCCTGAGGCTGTTGCATTTCCCTTTTTGTAAGCATCAGGTACCAGCCCACTCGTTTATAAGGAAGCTCTCTTTCAAATCCCAGAAGAACATTTAGTTCAGTGTTTGTTCTCAGCATGGTATTTTTACATGCAACTGTGAACTAAGATTTTTCTAAGAGTAACCTAGATCCTGAGACTAGATGGATGAATTTGTCACTCCACAGTTACTGCTCAGAAGCTGCAGGGAAAATGGGACAGAATTGGACAGGCCTACTAACAACAACAACAAAAATATATATATATGAAGAAGTTTATATTTATAAATATAAACTGAAGTTGGTTCTGTTGCCTAGTCCTTGATGTCTATGTTTCACCAAAGTTGAGGTGGATTTTAAATACTACAAAGATGCGTTGTTTTTACTTCCTCAGAAAGGACTGCAAGACTGTTCCCACCAAAGGGACTCCAAGTGAGACAAAAACAAGGCTTACTGTCTCTGGATAACGATAGGCAAAGACTAGGCAACAGCATCACAGAAAGAGAGAAAAAAACCTACAGAATACAAGAATGAGTAATTACCACAATAACTAAACCATTCAAGCTATATTTAGAAACAATTATGGGAGCAATGGACAAGAGTAGAAGCGTTTAAAATGCTGTTCAAGATCCATTTTAGCAAGTTGATAACTACCAAGGGGAAAAAAAAAAAAGTAAATGCAAACAAGTAGAATAGTCCTTTAGAAAAGATAATTTAGCAATCAATCTTCATAAATATGAACTTACAGGTTCTGGTAATTCTGCTTCATCCCAGGCTCCCCAGCCACCATCTTCCCAGTTCGTTGGTTTACCTGTTTTAGACAAAAAATACTTGTCACATGAATACAGCATAGGCAAGCAAAAACACAGTCAAAATGAACTGCCAGCTGTTATTTTCCTTTCCCCCTCAATGCATTATAACTTCAATAATAGCAGATACTAAACAAGTACTACAGAAAAAAAAACACCACTAAGTGGTAGAAATGGATGTCTTATTTCTCTGTATTTCCACATTTGAAACTATGAAAAAGTAATAACTAGAAGATCTAATCTAAGTACAAATTGGAAATGGGCATAACAACACCCATGTTAAATTAATTCTGACAGACTGCATCTAGAACTCCGTACCACAACTGCTTACAGTGCCTGGTGCACCACATTGCTGAGACTTCAGCAGGGCCTCTGATTAATTTGTTCAGTAATGCACGCAATTTGGTCTTTTCTCAGTTTCTCCACAGCCATTTCAAGAGAGCCAAGATGAATTTCTAGTTATATAGAGCAAACTGAAATGCAGAGTTGGGAGATAAGGACAAATACCCTGCGTGTCCACTTGACAAAAACAAAAAAACTTTCTACAGCTGGTATACAGTTGGTATGGAGACCTAAGACCTTTGTGTAAAATTTAAGATATGCTTGATTTCTAATTGTTACAACTCCAAAGACAGCTAAAGTACTATCTTGTATGTATTAGTCACAGAGAGAAAATAAGGGGACAGCATGCACTTTCCAACCCTTCAAGACTTCATGTACCTGTCTGTGAGCATCAGACCAACTGATGTAAGAAACCCTGCAACATCCCAAGAACCATGTGCACACAATTTTATGAGAAATAATATTTCTGTACACAAGTAAGATATCTTCCTTTCTTTAATGATGTGGGGTTTTTTAGTCAATTGCAGGATCAGCCAGTAGCAACATAAGTTCATTTTATGAATGAGTGACTGCACACATGGAAATAACGCCTATGATAAACAAAGCACCCGAGACCAAGATGATGCAGATTCCACAACCACCCCAAAGCAGCCACAACAAAAGCTGACGCTGTGCTCTCTAAAGGCAAAAAGAGCACAAGGACATTGGCTATTCACCTCTCTGCAAGAGGAAAGAAAATCAGCTAGGCACCAATCGGTTTCAATTATGTCATTCAGAAACCTCAGGGAATCTGCGAGCTTACAAAATAAATACCTGAGAAAACTGCAGTTTGTAGAGACAGGCCTACTTCTCAGTTGCCTTATAAGGGTTAACATATTAGTCATATGTAAAAAACGTTTGAAATTCTTTCATCTAAAAACATAGAACTTAATGAGAATTAAAAAGCATTAAGTACTGCACAGGCAGTAAAAATTAAAAAAGTGGAGACTTCCTACAGTCGGTGAGTTCAGCACAGTTCTCAGCCATCACTAGCACCCACAAGTAGATAGGCATCACTGCAGCAGCTTAAAGAGCCAAGTACTGAATGTTACTGCTGATGTTACAGCTGATGTTACTGCTTCAGATTTCATAAGATGTCAAGACTTGCCTGAGGATTTCACTCATGTTCTTCATTAACTTGTCATGGCTACACTGACCTTAAGAAGTAGTTTACGCATCATGTCTCAAATTGGCTCAGATTTAGTTTTAAGCAAGCTAAACTTTCCCATTTTGGATGGCCAAGCAGTATGGATAAGAAGGTTTGCATCTAGAACACTCCAATTTTAATTCCTCTAAAAACTCTGATTTCTTTAGAAGAAAAATAAGTAAATAAAAATAAGAATCCAGTACAATAAAATAGAAATCTGTACTCTGTTTACAAAGGTTTTTAAAGCTTTTGTATGGCTAATGATGACAAAAGACTTTTTTAAAAAACATTTTAGCTTATTTCTTAAGCTTTCCAGCAGTGCTGTTAAGAAGGTGTTTCACAAGGTTGGATGACAAAATGACTGTGTGAATAATCTTTGTTAAAATTGAAACATCTGCACCATCTACAGAAGGGGTGAGTCAGCCAGTTTTACCGCATCATCGTCAATACAAAGCTGACGGCACCGCTATCTCAGGCCTAACTATAAAAGCTTCCAAGGGTCAAAGCCTCATCTTGTGCTTCAGCTTGAGAATTTTCCAGTCTACAAAATATAAAGGACAATTACAGCAAATACTGTTGAATATAAACCGCAAGAAGAAAGCAGTAACCAACTTCAGTATTTAGGTTAAGACAGTGCCGTGGTTTTATTCGTCTGGGCAGCTGAGCTCCACCACAACCACTCTCTTACCATCCTCAAAGGGAAAGGGGGAGAAAATACGATGCAAAGGGCTCCAGGGCTGAGATAAGGACAGGGAGATCACTCAACAATTATCATCACAGGCAAAACACGCTCATTGTAGGGAGATTAATGAAATCTATTACCTATTACTAACAAGCTAGAGAAGTGAGAAACAACAACAAAACTAAAAAAACCTTCCCCCCATCCATCATCTTCTACCTCCTCCCACCAAGCAGCACGGGGGAAAGGGCAATGGGGGCTGCGGTCAGTCCCTGATGCCTCATCTCCGCCGCTCCTTCTTGGTTACTCTCTGCCCCTGCTCCCCATGGGGTCCTTCCCATGGGATGCCGTCCTTCCCAAACTGAGCCTCTGTGGGCTGCCCACAGGCAGCAGCTCTTCAAGAACTGTTCCCACACGGCTCCGTACCATGGGGTCCATCCCCCAGGAGCAAACTGCTCCAGCACGGGTCCCCCACGAGTGGGGGCAGCTCCCCCCAGATCCCCTGCTCCTGTGGGGGCTCCTCTCCACGGGCTGCAGCTCCGGCCCGGGGCCTGCTCCTGCGGGGGCTCTCCATGGGCCGCAGCCTCCTCCAGGCCACATCCACCTGCTCCACTGGGGGCTCCTCCATGGGCTTCAGCATGGAGATCATCCAACATTACTTATCAGCTCAACCCTGGGCAGCAGTGTGTCTCTTTGGAGCCGGCTGAAATTGGCCCTTATCTAACATGTGGCAGCCATATCCGACACTTCACCTATGCACTGAAACTGTGAGTGAAGCAGGGTATTAAACAACAGACAACTAAACTCTGAAACAATGGCCAGAGAAGCTGAGGGACACGCCTGTACCTTACGCCACCAAAGCATTCACTGTAGTTCACTGGTGCCAGTGAATCACACAACATCCCACAGAAGCTGTCAGCTTGCCAAAACTGTCCTGCGCACCAGCACTTGATAACGTTGGTCAAGCGAGAGATGACTCAGTATCCAAAGTTGCCTACAACGAAGATTTTGAATCAATCCCCCACAATTTCCTTTAGTAGTATTGTAGATCAGAACTAGCAACTGTGGAATGAGACACCAATAACGACCAACACCTAAACAACTCCTGAGTTGTAACATGCTCATTTTTCCAGTCCACTGTTGGGAGATCAAGCTCTGTTGTGCAAGCCTACATTTCCATTACCTCTATCTCAGACCAATAACAGATGCCTGGTATATAGTTCTCCCTAATAAAGCAGCAGCAGTTAATAAAGAGCAGCAGCTATATGACAGATTGTGCTTTATTGCAGAGACTGCAAAAACAGAAGTTCATCTACTAGGTCTACAAAAACTACTTCATTCTTCAATTTGAAGCATTCAAGCACTAAAACTTTATCATCAGTGCATCTGAAACTTTAAAGGTGCTCCCTATGCTGCACATTTACAAAATTGATGCTAAAGCGTAAGAGACTTTGTTTTAAGTATATTTGTCATAAATTTAAGACCCAAAAGAATAGTTTCTATACTGTGGAGCATGTTCTTTAAAAGACGTGAAAACAGGAAAGAAACTTTAGCAAGAGATCTAGACTACTGAGGTTTACCTAGCATTTAACACATCAAATTCAATATGTAAAGTGTTTTTACTCAGTCTAAGACTTTCTTCCTGAAGTGCAGAATGTATCCGAGTACAGAGAAGTGCAGAGAAGGTACCAGAGCAGTCTGTTTGTCCAAGCTGGAGAGCTCCTCTTGGAAACCAGACCCCCAAAGCTCAACATCATACTACCCCTAACTGCATCAATAGAAGGCTTTAGAACAAGCAAGTTAATAGATTTTTTAAATACGAGAGAAAATTTAATACACACACAAGATAATCTGTCTTCAATAGTTTTTTATATGTTGTCTGTAAAGTATCAAGCTGCATCAGGTAAAAATCTAACATATACAATCTTTTTGCATATAAAAATGATAAATAAAACCAAGTCGTAACAATTCATTTCATACATTAATTTCATATGTACAGTTTGACGAGTTTATGATCTTTCAGTTTCCTTCTCATCTGTGCCTAAGAATTTATGAAATTAATATGTAACAATTTCTTGTAGTATTATTAAGTGAAGAGTTTCAGATTTTTTTCTACATACATTTACAGCTAATCTGATATCACCAGGTTGCATAATAAGTGAATAAATACCGGTTTCTTTTCTGTACGGGCCAAGGAATTTTAGAAATAGTTTTAAATCTACTTGCTATTCAGTAATCAGAGGACATTTTTCCTCAAAGTTCCCCTCAAGTGGGAACTGTCAGATATACTATACAGCCTTGCCAGCATTACTGGCAAACCCTTTCTGAGATCAGTATTATGTTTACTCTTTCTTATCACTTCAAATGTCTCTAACAAGTGAAAAAAGAAAAGATGACATTCTAGCTAAATTAGCTCACTAATCTGAAAAAGAAATTGAGAAACATTTGGAACAATTTCTCCTCTAGATGGTCACAATTGCTTTAACTTTTTTTTTTCACTGTTTAAAATCAATCCATGTACTACACAGCTTTTTCTTTTTTTCTTTTTTTAAATAATGTTGCAAATTTCTATGGTTTACAGTTATAACTTAACCCTAAAACCAAAGTCTAAGGTACCATTGAAGGGAAGGAACCTCATGATACTACACAGCACAGGATACAAATTAAACACACGATATACAAAACACGGTATTTCATCTTTCTTTCAAATGAAAGTCACAGATCAGGTTATTGCAAGAAAGAAGGAAGAATATCCAGCTAAGGAGATGTTAAAGTTGCAAAAAACAGTCACATGTGAAGATGATTTGGACAAAGTACTCTGATGCCACTCTGTCATGTGCTGAGAACATCACTTAGTCTTTCCAGTACCTCAGAGCATATTAACGGTTATGCATGAAACATAATGCAGCTATAATATTTTTGATATTTTACATGAATACAGACATGGCAAGAAAGGAAACTTAAATGTGTATGATGAAATCTGGATAGAGAGAATCTGACTGAAAACACAATAGAGAAAAGACTGTCAGAAGGCACTTCAAGAGGAATATACCGAATTCAATAAGAGGCACACAGAAACACTTAAGAACCCTGCTGATAAAAGCAGTTTAGAAATTAATTTGTACTGCATTTTTTTTCTTTTTAACCTAGTTTCCAACTCTGAAATAAAAAGCCTGGCTTTCCGTATTTCTGAATTAAATTAGCTGATCCTGATAAAGCGAAGTGCATAAGCACAACTCCAAAGATGAAGTTTCGAGGAACCGAGCAGAAGAGCATTTTTCAGGACAGTCAATTTAACCCTGCTGTATTGTGCAGAAGAGCTCTTCTACCAACATTCAGCTATCATTCCTACTGTAAAAAGAGGAACAATAAAAAACCCACATAAGGGTCAAAACATCCCCTGCACTTCCAACAGCCCGAGCCCCACTCCAAAATAAGCAGCAGCATCTCAGCATTGTACACTGGGCCATGATCTGCCCTGAAGTGACATGCGTGTTATCAGACACATAGGCATCATTGCTTTGGAACTCCCAAGGAGTAGTGGTGTTTTGTTTTTTTTTTTGTGATGAATTTCATTGATGTAGTGGGAAATAAAGGCATTTGGGAACTATAAATATCTGCAAACCAGATTTTTTGTTTTGTTTTGTTTTTGTTTTCTTTCATATTAATACCTCCAAACTCCAGCAAAGCACCAGTCCTACCTGGCTATGGCACTAAATTGCTGTCATCAAGCCTATCAAGAGATTTAAAATGCACAGTTCAAGCTCAGTGTCTATTAGAACAGGCACACGGCATCATTTTAAATGAATTGCACATGAATTCCTCAAACAAATTATAAACATTATAAAAAATGCTATGCCTTATTGCTCCGTTTTCTGCTCTTTGCAGTTATACATCCATCAATTTCTTAATGCTAGAGTTTTGTTATGCCTGTGAAGTTTGATCACATTTTGCAAATTGCATTGGTTTAATGATTTTTTTAATTCACATGCAGTGTTTTATTATAGACAGCTGTATAATGGAGTTAACCGTCACAGCTGTTCTTTGATCCGGCCAATACATCATCCAAGAACATCTTCTCCACAGCAAGCTGTCAAATTAAATGCAATACAAATACTTCCTATCCCTAGTATTTGCACACTGGAGGCAGCAGTCTTCAAAGCCACTTAGATACCACTAGGCTCAGGCTCCACAGAGGATTCATGCTTCATTATCAGCAATAACTTTCCCCAAGAATCATCATCATGCTTAAGAGTCCCGTTCTTCATTAAAATGTGAAACGGCATTCAAACTCTTTTTTTCCCTCCTAGGGAATAAAGGGACAAGAACTCATTATTAAGCACCATTAACCAGTTTGCTCCATGACACTGGCAAGATCTGCCCTAACACCTTTTATTCTAATACATCCAATAAAAAGTAGCTAAATGTTTTTAATCACAGCAGAGCAGTCATTATCTCAGGCGATGGACATTTAAGCATTGTACTATTAGGTGTTCCAACGTACAACTGCATAATGCAACCGGGGAGAAACACGTCAACCCTTCCTTCCAGTGCTTCCTGACCTGCTCCACTGGCACTTACAGAACTGACTTTGCATCAGGCTTAAAGGAGGACATAGTTATTTTTTCTTCCACTTTATCAGACAAGTATATAATTTGCAAAAACTAGACAAACTGTTGGGTTACTGCAAAAGGTTAAGTGTAGTTGATAGGATGCTTTCTATTATTTTTTTCTACAGCTGAACGTGTTTAAATTTTACCTGCACAAAGGAAGAAAATATCTTAAAAAAAAAAAAAATCTGTGTTTTTATTCTAAGTCAGTTACCTACATCCATATTTTTAATATACAGAGAACTTAAAAAAAACTTTTAAAATTAAGCCTAAATGTAGATTAGCTTAGTATGTTGTAATTAAATGAAACATGCTATGTTAAGCTACAGCTGTTTTATTCATAGGAAAAGTATCTAACTTCTGACCCTATAAACTTTTATTAAAAGTCATAGTATCACATACTGATTTTAAAAGCCCCTTGCATTTTCTGAAATATAAATATTTATATTTATATAATGAAAAACACTTTTACAGTGTTATATTTACATTGTTACATTTGCATGTTACATATTTACATTGTTCTGTGAAAAACACAGAGAACACTTTTACATTAATCTCTGTAGATTTTAGCACACCAAATAGTCACAAAAAGTATTTGTCAGTTTGCTCAGAATGAAAAAAATGAGCAATGCTAGAACAGCAGAAAAACTTATCGTCAGATGACAAGTTCTTTTTGTTTCTTAGGTGTTGAAAGAAAAAAAGATACATAGCTTCTCAAAAAATCCCAAACCTGAAAGGTCCTGAAAGCACCTTTGCAAAGATATTTTTTTTTACCCAAAATCTGACAGGAGCTATAAATAACTAACAAGTTAGGACTCAAAAAAAAAAAAAAAATATATATATATATATATATATTTTAAGTTATTGTTTAATAAAAACGTTTAGTATGTACTTTTTTCCCTAAGGTTGTCAGCATTTTTCATTTAGCTATAAAGTTTAAAAACTAGTCAAGGAGTTTCCATAAAAATGCAGACCAACTTTTAAAGTAAAATAAAACCCCTCCACTTGTGGTTTCTTCATGGCAAAAAGTTCTTCCATGCGAGCCAAGTAACAGCCAAAGCATACAGCAGAGAGGAAGCTGAGTGATTTTGAACTGCCATGCAACAAGTCAGTTGCTTACATGGAAAAGTGAATGGATTAATATGCAGGTGAAAAACAGTAAAGGAACAATCAAAAAACAATTAAATATTTCCAGCCAGGGAAGCAACTTGGAGCACAAGACCTTGAGAGTAGCAGTGACTGTGGCAGATACGCCATCTCAGCCTAACAGGAGTTCCCAAGCCTCGCAGCTCCAGCAATTCAGGTCCTTGGGCTGCAGAGCAGCAGCAATGCAGACTTCAAGAAACAAGTGTAAAAGGGAAAAAGATCTCCTATGCCATGCAAACAGATCTATTTTTTTTTTCTAACTTCAGATACAACTTACTCGTTTCTAACATAAGACACCTCTGCAAGTTGTACCAGTGTATGAAAGATGAATGCACTAATAATTTCTGCTTCAACATGGTGAGATCGTATTCCTATATGAAAGTCACTTTGAGAACTCTTTACTCACTCACATTCATACTCTTGAGCCAAATAAATGGTTGCAGTATTAAAAAAACAAAAAAAACAAAAAAAACAGCTACAAATCTGAAAGACTCAGGTAAGTCTAAATTTTGAAAATTTCTAAATTCTGATACTCTGCCATGATGTCTGAACGACCACATATAAACATTCTTGAATACTATCTACTCATTAAAATGGATGAACAGTGCATTTTAGGATGTACGTTGTCCTAGATGCTACCATGTTTTGTGTTTTTCCAACACACTAAACGCTTCCTCTCTTCACAGCAGCCATTTGACAAATCCACGCCACCAAAAGTATCCAGGTTGTTACTTTACACCAATTGGCCTTGCGTGCGCTACCAAAAAAGAGAGAAACGCTTTAAAGGCATTCAACACACGCTTTTAGAAACACCAACACGTTGCCATCTGTTGCTTCTACCTCCTGTTTCTACCAAGAGGCACAGGCAGGATGCTGCAGGTACCAAACCCTTCCTTTCGATAGGGATGACACCGAAAGAGGAGCCATGCGGAGCCTGGGCGTGTTTTTTGGAGCATTGCAGCAGCAAAACAAGCACAGGTAGCGGAACATAAGTGCTTTCTACCAGAAGTTTTGAACAGTTTAAGGTATGACAAGTAGGGGTGGTTATATAAAACTCTCGAGAATTACCTTACGCCAAGTGCACTGAACAATAAAGCATACAAAGCCTAACCCTGAGCACAAACACCATCGACAGAACAGGCTACGGTACGCGTACACAACTTTTGGTGGTGAATTCAACTGGCTGGACGCACATTGTTTCTCAAGACCTTCTAACAGCTGTTGTGTGACCCCTCCTTCTCCCCATCCCCTCCCAAACCTTGCACGTCTCCAACTCCGCCGGCTGCTGCTCCCCGTCGGCGCCCCGCGCACCAGCACCGCGGCTATCCCTGCACCACCTCGCCCTGCACCGCAGCCACCAGCCGCAGGCAGCCCCCCTGCCCCTGCCACCCTCCCTCCCTCCCCTCCGCCGGGCAGCCCCGAGCCCCCCTTCCCGCACTCACCGCCCCCCGCGGCGCCGCCGTGCCGCCGCTGCGGGCAGAGGAAGTCCCGCGCCGCGCCCAGGTCCCGCAGGCGGCCGAAGGGGACGAGGGCACACGCCATGGCGCCGCCGCCCGACCCGGAACCGCTCCGCGCCGCCCTCCCGCACGGCACCGGCCGGGCGCCTGCGCGGGGCCCGCACCGCTCCCTCCGCCCCTCTGCTCCTCCTCCTCCTCCTTCTCCTCCTCCTCCTTCTCCTCCTCCTCATCCTTCTCCTGCTGCTGCTGCTGCTCCGCCGGGTGCCGACGTGGCCGCTCAAGGCGGGGCCGCCGCCTCCCGAAGACATTCGGGGCTCGGCTCGCCTCAGGGCCCCGGCCCGCGAGCGGCAGCGGCGGTGGGGATGAGTGGGATTTACTGGGGGCGCCGTCACTTCACACACGGCATCAGAAATCCCCCTCCAGGGCAAGGAGAAGAAAAGCGTGTGAGAAGAAGGCCAGGGGATGTTCTCCGAGCCTCAAAGTGAAACGTGCTGTCCGCAGCCCTTCACAATTTTAAATAAATCCTACTTTACCGTGGCTTCTTATTATTTTATGCTTATTTTTAGCATACTTCAGTGTAGTTTGGGGTTTGAGATAGGCTTCTTGTAGTGCTGGTTAAAGACCATCTAAGACCAAGCACTAACTTCTCTATTTGCTAAGAGAAGTTTAATTCCAAATCACCTCAGATTTTCCTGAAGGATCAGACCATATACACAGTCTGGGTGTACTGTCACAGGCTATAACCTCTAGAAAATCGGCGTCAAATTTTCCAATAAACTGTCTTTAACTCATCCTGACAGCTTCTAATGTTCTTACCCGTTCTATCTTGCTGCAATAATCAGGACCCAGTAACAGTTTTGCCCTCAGCACCAGCACAGATATTTATTTTTATGTTTAAAATCTGTGGCTCCTCAGGCAACACACGGGTTAGATGTGGATTTAAGCAGGTGAATAATCCTGCACCTATTCAGGTCAGAATGGCTGGATCCTGCGTTTTTCTGAGCAGGCATAAAATTGCATGTTGTGCACCAAAGGAAGGAGGCTCTTGGAAATTAAGGTCACAGTGGGAAACATTGAAAGCAACAGGTTTGGAGGAATGACTAATTAAACAGATAAAGCCTATGGGAAAGAAAATAATGGTAAATGTGTAACATATACAAAGTTGCTAGTAACACCAAGTGAATAAATAAAGAGCATGCAAGAAATTAAATGAAGAACATGCTTTGTCATTCTCTAGGGATACTTTCATCACCCCATGAAAATATCCTCCTCTGAGACTAGTAACAGTGTAAGACGTTGTCATACCCCTGCCTGATTTGCTGTATGCAAAGAAGTTGTGTTACAAAACTGCCAAGATTCTAATTAATACATAAAATAAGGCAATGAATAATTCAGCAAATGAATTAATATTTAAGACAGGATTGAGCTCTGATGAACCCATGTTATCACTTTGGGTACTGAATTACCTTTTGTGTGTTTGTTGTACCATTTTCCATATGTATTAATTTTAAAATATTCATTATAATTATATGTGAATCCATTAAAAAAAAATAAAAAAAACTTTGAAAAAATAGTCATAAATACTAATCAAAATTCTGGAAGCCACTGAGATAAATGCTCAATCAATACCCAGAATTAACCATACATTTACAGTGACAACAATACTTTGCATTTATGTAGGTTCTGTCATCTGGAGCCCTTCGTGCATTTTACAAAAAAAAAAAAAAAAATATAGTACTCTGAGTGAAACTGTTTTCAGTGATGATCTCCACTTGTTGTTCATTCATGCTAGTTAGCATAAATAAATATGCAGAGTCCTGAATTTGGTCTTTGATAATAAAAGAAAATGAAACTGACCGTTTATTTAATAGCTGTAGCAGACTCACATATACTGTCATCTCAGCTTGATACAAGCAATTACCTTTGGAAATATATCATATATGGCTTCCCAGTAACGCAGTTAGCCCTGTTTTGGGATATCCATATGCAAGCCTCTCTGTCTATCCAGTGGATAAGGCGCTGAGCTCTTTGTTCAGAGCTCCCAGCAGGCACGTGGCAGAACTGGGGCAGGGCCAGAAGCATGAAGATTAAATAGTGCTGTACAAGCAGATCGTGAAATGTAGTAAATGCTGCATTTGAAGAGCAGAAGACAGAAAAATGCCTTTGAGGACTATGTATGCCACTGGTATTTCTCTCTTCCTATAAAGTTCTTGCATACAGTGAAGTGCATTCTAGGCCCCAATTTGTGGAAAGAAAACAACATACCAAAGAAATGACTTCCATTTAGTCACTAGGCCAGATGTTCTGACTCACAGCACATGCAAAAGAGGAGTGAAGACAGGGAGGGCTGGACAAGTACATCTCTGGCTGTTCTGCACTGGGTTATGTCTGGATGTGAACAATCTTTTTTCCACTCTGCATACTTAGGCACGCAAGCGTAGCAGCTCCAGTTGAGATTTATCTACAAGAGCCCACAAGGCTTAACAAAATTCTGTATATGCCCTGCCACAAATTCATCCTTTGAAATTTGTGGCAGTGTGGGAGTCATGAAGATTAACATGCTCTTCACTGCACTAAAGATTTTATTCACAAATTGGTATAGAGAAATGTGTTTACTATCCCAATCTTTCACTAAACAAACAAAACAACGAAATCCTTCCCCACAAAATGATAGATAATCTGAATCTTAGATTCATATTCCAGACTTTTATTTTTGAAATAACAAGATTTTTAAGATCACATGAATCTTTTGTCATCGTTGAATGCTTTTGATTGGTGCTGCCCTCTTAGACTCTTCCTTTCCATTTCATGGATTTTGCCTAAAGACGTGGTTTAAGCAGTGTTTTAACAGACCCCCAAATTGGGGGTCTGTTAAAACATTGCCCCACAAATATACCTATAGAGGATGATGAAACCCCCCAAAGTTGTCATCCCACAGTTTGCTCTGCAGTTTTGAAGGGCAGTCCTGAGACAGAAAGGATCTGACCTGTGCTGAGCCAGTATTTTTTGTTCCAAAAGCCAGTTCTGGAAATGAAAGCAAACCCTGCCTCACTGATGTATCTGCCAGTTTGTAGCAATGTGGTGTGCAGCTGCAAAGCCTTGAGGGATGACAATCTGTCTTGCCCCTTTTTTTCTCACCTTTCTGGGCCAGGCTCACACTGGCATCCCTGCCTGCCTGCTATCTGTGCCTGCAAAGGGCAGGTGTTGCTACGCAACTGCGCACCAGCCACCGCAGGATAGCTTTAGAATGGAGAATTAACTAAATTAGTTCCGATGAAGACAAGATACATCTGGAGAGCACCAGAAATAAGAAAGAAAAAAAAAGAGAATAAAATAAAAATAAGACCTATGATTTGCACTAGAGAAAAAGTGGCCAATCAGAAAGGGTAGTTTTGAAGGGAAACTGGGAATGACATACAATACAATGACATACAAGTGGAAGAAGTAAATACAGAATTAAGCGTCTCCGTATCTGTGCATCACATAGCACAGCAAAGCTCCAAATCTAGGGTGCTGGCTTCAGGATACTGCCATAGCATTAGAGAATAGAAATTACTGCCATAGCAAAAGAGAAAAAAAGCGATGCCACAGAATCTTCCACCTCACCCTCTCGCTAATCCCAGTTAAATATGGACTCTCACACACCTCTAAGAGGAGGTAAACGATATGGAAGAAAAGCGAGACAATTTAATAGCTCACTTTTCTGTCCTGGGAAATTGTTACCTCCATTTCCTCCTTGAGCCACCCTGGCTTGCATGACATCAAGCATGCAGATGCCTTGGGTGACTTCTCAGTCACTGGGGACTTGCTAAATATTTTTTTTCCTAATCCTAATAATATAATTATTGGATTAATGCATATACCATCATTATTTTTTCTTCCAATAGGAGCATTCTGTGCTCACTGAGCATGGCCAACTTTCATCCTTTTGTATTGCCCAAGTTCCCCAACCTCAGAATCCAGACCATAGCATTCCACGGAAAAGTGCATCAGCTATTAGGTTCAATATTTGCATAATTCCTCTAGAGGTGTAAGGGCCAAGCAAAAATATACAACTTTTCCTGAGCATATTCATGTTCTGTCATTAAGCTTACTTACTCCTATCTGTGCTCACTGTTCATGAATATTTCAGCAAATAATCTCATGGGCTGGAACAATCCCAGAAAGAAAAAAAGTATACAACTATTGAAGAACATTGCCAGAAAATAAAAAAAAAATCTATGCTATGACTGTGATTCTGACATTTATAATTCTCTTCTTCTCCCCCCCCCCCCCCCCTGTTATGGAGCATATGCATACCCCACTCAATTTCTGGTCCATTCACGACAAATCAGTGTGAATGAGAATTCAAATACTAAATATTCAAACCGGAAAATGTACAGGCCAAGGATCCTTTGTCACAATGAACCTGAGAGTGATCCTAAACCAGCTTAACACAGTTTTCTGGTGTTCAGAAGACTGAAAACAAGAGCACAGAGAAGTTAGGAAGGTCATTGCTTTTCAGCATTGCAGCTTTGCTTATAGTCGTGATAGTCCATCATTTAGTCCTTTTCTCTCCTGCTCTTAAAAGTCAGCAATAAATTTTAAGAGCTCTTGGCTCACAAATGTATCTTCACACAACTTACAAATACTACTTCGTGTCTTACTCAGCCCCTGCCAAGTAAGATAGTGACATCTTGCCGAGGCGATCGGCTCCGGGGCAGATGCGTTCTGCAGCGGAGCGAGGGATCGGACTGGCAGGGCTCATTTTTCCAGCATCGAGCCCACTTGAGGGAGCCGCCAGGACCCGGCAGCCCTCGTGAGGCTGGTGAGAAGGAGGGGCAGGCAGAGCCAGCAGCGCCTCCTCCCCGGCCGGTCAAAAGCTGCCCCTAGGGAGCAGGCAGGGCGAGCAGGCAGGGCAGAGCGCTCCCCACTGCCCATACGAACACCTCCTCTAATGGCGGTCTGCTGCTAGCTCAGCTGCAATGGTGCACACCAGGCACAGTGCTCTCTAGGAAGTCTGTACACACCCAGACCGACTGCCCGCTCAAAACTGCGGCAGTTCAGGTCTCCGGGTGCAGGGAGTGCCTGAGCCTGTTGCTACCACCTGTGGGGGGCAAAGAGACTGTGTGCATGAGATGCGAGCAGGTGGATGACCTGGTCCGCCTCATGGCAGGACTCAAAGAGGAGGTGGAGAGGTTGAGGGATATCAGGGAGTGTGAGAGGGAGATAGACTTGTGGAGCAACTCCCTGCAGGGCCTGAAGGACAGGCACCGGGGTGAGACACCCCAAATGGGGGTGGACCCCCTGCCCTGTTGCTGTCGGGCAGAGGCAGGGGACCTAGGAGTTGAGGAGGAATGGAAACAGGTCCCTGCTCGACCTTGCAGGCGATGCCCCCCCCGCCACCGGCCCCCCCTTCCCAGGTGCCCCTACGCAACAAGTTTGAGGCGCTGGAGCTTGAGAGGTTGGTAGCTGAGGAAAAGGTAGAAAGTCTACCCAGGAGGATGCCTAGGGCGAGGAAGTCAACTCCATGCCTCAGGACTGCCTCCACCAGGACAGAAAGAAGGGTGATTGTTGTGGGCGACTCCCTTCTCAGGGGAATAGAGGGCCCTATTTGTTGGCCTGACCCTACCTGTAGGGAAGTCTGCTGCCTCCCTGGGGCCAGGGTCAGGGACGTTGCCAGAAAGCTTCCCAACCTGGTTCACCCCTCTATTATTCTCTTTTAATAGTCAAGGCTGGCAGTGATGACATTGAAGAGAGAAGCCTGAAGACCATCAAATGGGACTTTAGGGGACTGGGATGGTTAGTGGATGGAGCGGGAGTACAGGTGGTGTTTTCGTCCATCCCTCCGGTGGCAGGGAGGGGTACAGAGAGGACACGGAAAGCCCACCTGATAAACACTTGGCTCAGAGGCTGGTGCCAACACAGACATATTTTTTTTTTGACCATGGGGCGCTTTACTCGGCACCCGGCCTGATGGCCACAGATGGGTCCCTATCTCTAAGGGGAAAATGGATCCTGGGCCAGCTCCTGCTGGTGGGGCTCATTGAGAGGGCTTTAAACTAGGTAAGATGGGGGATGGGGCTGAAACAAGGCTTGTTGGAGCTGTGCCAGGGGGAACAATGGCAAGGCTGGGAGAGAAGGCAGTGGCCCAGCTGAAGTGCATCTACACCAATGCACGCAGCATGGGTAACAAACAGGAGGAGCTGGAAGCCATTGTGCAGCAGGCAGGCTACGACTTGGTTGCCATTACAGAAACGTGGTGGGATCTCTCTCATGACTGGAGTGCTGCAATGACTGGCTATAGGCTCTTCAGAAGGGACAGGCAGCACAGAAGGGGTGGTGGTGTGGCTCTCTGTGATATAGAGAGTTTTGATGTCATGAAACTTGAGGCTGGGAATGATAAGGTTGAGTCCCTATGGGTTAGGATCAGCAGGAGCGGTCTGTCCCCACGTGCCCAAATACGAGCCGGCGGGGAAGAAGACCAGCCTGGCTCAACAGAGAATTGTGGCTTGAGCTTAGGAGAAAAAAGAGGGTTTACAATCTTTGGAAAAGAGGGCGGGCAACTCAGGAGGCCTATAAGGATGTTGTGAGACAGTGCAGGGACAAAATTAGAAAGGCCAAAGCTCATCTGGAGCTCAATCTTGCTACTGCCATTAAAGATAACAAAAAATGTTTTACAAATACATCAATGCAAAACAGAGGACTAAGGAGAATCTCCATCCTTTACTGGATGCGGGGGGAAACCTTGTTACAAAAGATGAGGAAAAGGCAGAGGTGCTGAATGCCTTCTTTGCCTCAGTTTTTAGCAGCAAAACCAGTTGCTCTCTGGATACCCAGTATCCAGAAGGTGGAAGGGGATAGGGAGCAGAATGTGGCCCTCACTATCCATGAGGAAATGTTTGGCGACCTGCTACAGCACTTGGATGTACGCAAGTCAATGGGGCCAGATGGGATCCACCCGAGGATACTGAGAGAACTGGCGGAGGAGCTGGCCAAGCCCCTATCCATCATTTATCAGCAGTCCTGGCTATTGGGGGAGGTCCCAGTCAACTGGTGGCTAGCAAACATGACACCCATCTACAAGAAGGGACAGAGGGTAGACTCGGGGAACTATAGGAGTGTCAGTTTGACCTCAGTGCCAGGGAAACTCATGGAGCAGATTATCTTGAGTGTCATCACGCGGCACTTACAGGGCAATCAGGTGATCAGGTCCAGTCAGCATGGGTTTGTGAAAGGCAGGTCCTGCTTGATGAACCTGATCTTCTATGACAAAGTGATGTGCTTGGTGGATGAGGGAAAGGTTGTGGATGTAGTCTACCTTGACTTCAGCAAGGCTTTTGAAACCGTTTCCCACATCATTCTCCTCAAGAAACTGTCTGCTCATGGCTTGGACTGGCGTACGCTTTGTTGGGTTAAAAACTGGCTGGATAGCCAGGCCTAAAGAGTTGTGGTGAATGGAGTCAAATCCAGTTGGAGGCCAGTCACTAGTTCCCCAGGGCTCGGTAGTGGGGCCGGTCCTCTTTAATATCTTTATCAATGATCTGGATAAGGGGATCGAGTGCACCCTCAGTAAGTTCGCAGATGACACCAAGCTAGGTGCGTGTGTCGATCTGCTCGAGGGTAGGAAGGCTCTGCAGGAGGATCTGGATAGGCTGGACCGATGGGCTGAGGCCAACTGCATGAAATTCAACAAGGCCAAGTGCCGGGTCCTCCACCTGGGGCACAAGAACCCCAAGCAGAGCTACAGGCTGGGAGATGAGTGGTTGGGGAGCTGCCAGGCAGAGAAGGACCTGGGAGTGATGGTGGACAGTCGGCTGAATATGAGCCAGCAGTGTGCGCAGGTGGCCAAGAAGGCCAACGGCATCCTGGCTTGTACAAGAAGCAGTGTGGCCAGCAGGTCTGGGGAAGTGATTGTCCCCCTGTACTTGGCTCTGGTGGGGCCGCACCTCGAGTACTGTGTTCAGTTTTGGGCCCCTCGCTACAAGAAGGACATCGAGGTGCTTGAGTGAGTCCAGAGAAGGGCGACGAAGCTGGTGAGGGGCCTGGAGCACAAGTCCTACGAGGAGCAGCTGAGGGAACTGGGCTTGTTCAGCCTGGAGAAAAGGAAGCTCAGGGGTTTCATTATTGCTCTTTAGAGATACCTTAAAGGAGGCTGTAGTGAGGTGGGGTTTGGCCTGTTCTCCCACGTGCCTGGTGACAGAACGAGGGGGAATGGGCTTAAGTTGCGCCAGGGGAGTTTTAGGTTGGATATTAGGAAGAACTTCTTTACTGAGAGGGTTGTGAGGCATTGGAATAGGCTGCCCAGGGAAGTGGTGACTCCACGTCACCATCCCTGGAGGTCTTTAAAAGATGTTTAGATGTAGAGCTTAGGGATATGGTTTAGTGGAGGACTTGCTAATGTTAGGTCAGAGGTTGGACTCGATGATCTTGAGGTCTCTTCCAACCTAGACAATTCTGTGATTCTGTGATCTCATAGGCTTAGTCAGAGATGGAGTCCAATAAGAGGGATTTCTTGCATTATTCATATCTCTGAGGTACATTTTTTAAATAATTAGTTATCTGAGCAGAATATTACGTATCTGTCTTTTCAGTACATAAATTAGGACTCTCTGGAGTGGTGATTAAAAGTTGCGGACCTCTCTTTTAGTTTTGGAGTTGTTAAGAAGGCAGCTGACATAGCCATAGATGCTGTTATCAGTACAACTTTGCTAACATGGTATCAAACAAGCAAAAATATTCATTTCCTGTGTTTGAAGTTCATCTTTTCAACGTCTTCATTCATTACAGTGAGACTTTGATGTCACAGATCTGAGAGAAATATCAGGGAAAGGATCAGCAGAAATATAAACACAGAAGAAAGGAAGCCTACTCTTCATGATCCTTAATGAAAGAAAACCTGAACGTCAGCAAAACAAATTTAGCTTCTCTAAGGATGAGTTCAGACTGCCATCTGGGGGATTTAGGTCTGATAAATCTGGCTGAAGGGCTGAGAAATTTAGCCTGCATGGTCAATCCAACTGGATGCAATGGTATCCAAAGCACTCACTGCAAATGTCTTGTCCTGTGAATTTTGTACTGAGTTGTTCAGTTTGCAAACTTTTGCGAACCTGGCCTAATTACTGAGTACTTCCAAGATTGTTTGGATGGATAATGTTCAACCTACAGCCTGTCTTCAAACTTCTTTTCAGTATTACTTATTATTTTAAATACCATGGGTATGGTAGGTTTGATTGGACTTGCAAACTGCATTAAGGCTGTAGACATAACATTTCTGTTGAAGGGCTTTCTTCATCATCTTCCCACTTAACAAAGGTAACAAATCACATCAAAATCAGCATGCCACTTATTAAGGTGTATTTAAACATCTGTAAAAGTGTTTTCTTGAATGAAAATAGTATTTTGTCTTTAAAATTCCCCGTTGAGAGCATCAGTAGGTAACCAAGCTGTTTATATAATACGGGAAATTTATTGCTGTTTAAGACATGATGAATTTATGCTCTGTTGTCATCTGTTCCACTCAATGGGATTTCAGTAAATTTTCTGATTCCTAAAGGTAACTCTAGAGAAGAGACAAGGTTTTGCAGATCAGTTGATCTCTCACTTCTGTTAGAAGACACAAGGAAAAGGAACACCCATAAATGCCTGGAATGACGTACTGCATGCACAAAGCAACTAGCTGTGTATGGCTGAGATGGATTACATGTTTAGACGTCCAGGTCTTGGATAGAATGGTATGAAAAATGCATGTCTTGTACCTCCAGAGAGAAATTAACCATCTCTAGACAGAGAAGGGAGACAGGCCTTTAAGCTCTTTGTAATTTCTTTAACTTCATAGTGCCACAGGCTTGTTAGATTGGCCTGTGCCACAAGCACTGAGTATGCCAGTGGGCTAGCAGCTAATCCAATTAACGTTAGCAGCTTTGTTTCTAAAACGGGAACTGAAACACTGGATGACAATCTTACTCCACTTCGCTATTTGAGGTAGAGCTCTCCTTCAGATCTGAAGACCTACACAGCACGAAAAATAAATTCTCAAGAGAAATGAGGTTGCCAAAGAGTTTCTCTTTCCACTTTTAACCTGTCTGCACAGAACAGGGTGTGTTTATTGTGGAGAGAGAGAGAGGGAGATTACAATGCTTACATAAACAGCTTGATAAATTGGCATTTAAAACAAACATTTACAGGTGATCCAGTCTGGAACTACCTATTACACTGATTTAAAATCATAAAGAAATATTAACCCCCTTTTTCATCCAACTGTAGTTGTATGGGTTTCAGGAAGAAGATATGCTTTCCTACACTTTTTATTTATGATGTTATCCTTTCAAGAGTCTGTCAAAAAAGTCCTACATTTGCATGGAGTGGAAATAAACTGAGTAGCTAGCACAGAAACCTATTCACATTCTCATCTCAGAAGTTGCAATAACTCATGTTATAAATCATCCACGTGGTTCTAGGGAGAAGATATCCTGAAGATAACACGCCATTGAAATTTAGGGTGTTGGTTGTTTTTTTGTGTGTTTTATTTGCCTTATTTTTTTTTTTTTTATTTTTTTTATTTTTGGTAAATCCAGCTGTGGCTATAATTAACTTCACAGCACTTGCCTCCTGCATGCATTTGAAGTCTAGAGATACTAAGGGAAATAATTAAAAAAAAAAAAAAAGTCCCCAAAGACACTTTCTTGCCTAGAAGGGTTGTTCTGCTTTGTTTCTAAAGCATGATAGTGCTGAACAGAAGGCTCCAAGCCACACCTACTGATAGTCCCTCTAGATTTCTGATGGCTGCGTGAAGTCAGAGGAACAGCGATCGTTTCTTGGCAGTTCCAGCTTGCCTTTTCTCTTCCTAAGCAGTAGGGAAACAGAAGCAGGACACGTTTCTGGAGTTACAGGAGCCAGGAAGGTGTGTAGCTCAGAGTAAGATGAGCTCCTGTGTTTTCCAGTTGACGAGTTAAAAACAGTATGTGGTTCCTAAGTATTGCTGTTAGAGGGCAGCAGATATCCTAAAAAACGAAGGTCTCCAGACACTGTACGACCTACTTCTGCCACGGCTTTGTAGCATCCACAGTGGGAAATCTTGAGCAGCAGAGAAAGATTGCATAGCACTCATTTCGACCTCTGTTATTAGTTAGCTATGAATTTTCTAAGTTATAATTGTTCAGGTTAATATTTTCCATGCTTCACCTTTCTCTTAGTTTGGGCTTTCTTGAGAATTTGAACAACTTTACAACCCTTGGCAGGCTGGAAATTAATCTAGAACCTATCGTTCTGCCAATGTTAAAAGTATTCCATACTATGCATTTCTTCAAATTGTCTTCAAATTTTTCTATGGCTTGGGAGAGGAATTTGTAGAAGTATAATGCTGGAGTCTAGAGCTTTTTTAATTTCTATAAACGTACCAAATTCTATTACAAAAACCTGATACAATCATTTGACTTTTTTAGTATTTGCTTTTTAAACTTCCAGGTATCTCATCAGTACTGTGCTTTTACTGAAGCCTCTTTGTCAGGATACCTGCACATCTTTCCCTTCCTCCAGCTCTCACCAGAATAAGTGGTGTCATGGAAAACAAAACAAAACAAAAAAGCCTAGGATTCTGGAAAACACTAATTTAAGTTTTACCTCTTTCAATGACTGTTACTTAGCAGTGCCCACTCCTAAGCAAACCCATGTATCCTGGCCTAGGAGACCATCGTGGGGCAAGTGAGTTAAGTATTACAGAGTCAATTTCCCAGAATAGGAACTGTATGTTTAAGTGTTTGTCAGTTTAACTACAGCACTTTCCAAAGGAAATTGTCTGTAGGCCTAGCTCTGATACTTTTAATTACTGCTCTAAAAAGGACATTTAATTTGCTCCTCTGGAATTTCTGTTTAAACAGTGGAAAATTCTGACCTGAGCCTTCGAAATACTTTCTTTATGAAAAGGTGTATGATTTCCATCTAAAGATGGTGTGCAAAACAAACAAAAAATAACAGCATTTTAGTTTACTGACCGCTTGAATCCAAGAAATCTGATAAATGAGTCCAGGCATCGCTGTTGTCAATACACACAGAATTGGTGAAAGTTTGTTTTTTTTTTTTTTCATAAATTGCCTAGGCCTCAAAATTTGTCTAGTTTTACTTGTAATTGTTTGAAATAATCAAACATCAGATACCTGGAAATGCCACAGTCAAGATCATAGCCAACAGCTGCCAGCACAGTCAGAGGATAATCCTCAGATTACGGCTATTTTTAGGGTTAGGATTCAGGTTCGGGTGGAGTGAAAGCCTAGAGGTGGAACGGAAGGAAACTGTGGGCTGCAAAGAGAAGGGCTTTCAGAAGTTCTTGTAACAAACGTGCTTGTCAGAGGCTCAGCCTAATTTGGGGCTGGGAACACCATGAGTGTTTGGGTCCAGCTGAAAGAGAAAGGCAGCCCTGAGCTGCGCTTGGAGGGAGGCCGGGAGGGGGCTGCCAAAGGCGAGCATCATCTGGGAGGAGAACTGTCCTCGGGGGAATTTTTTCTGGGGGCTCACGGAGTAATCATGATCATAACACATAATTATGCATAGCAATCCTAGTAGAAACACTGGCCAGAATGTGAATAACCATTCAGAAAAAAAATGATAAAGATGACACAGAGTGGACATCATATCATTAAATGTGCTAACATCCCCAAGAGGCAGCCTCTGTGACCACTTTTATTCTAACTGGTTAAAGAAATTATTCATTACTGCATTAAGCAGCTTACTTTTCTTTTCATCTTCTCTGTGGCAATTTAAGAATTTATTCCACTTTCCCCATACTCATATATTTCGAGTCCTCTTCTTTTCTAACACTTTTTTTTTTTTCTTTTAATGCACAGGTATTGTTATACCAAGGTCAGTGACAGCAACATCTGGCCTGTATTTCTGATGTGTACTTAGTTACATTAAAGTAATTAGTTAATTTGTAGGTGTGCAAACAGCTGCTAGTACCAGGAATAATTTGTTTCAGCTGAAAGCAGAAATGAAAACATCAATGTACATTATTTATTTTTACCCAAAGAACAGGGTAAATTTGGGAAAAACAAACAAACAAACAAACAAAAACATTAAACAATGGAAAAAAGAAAGAAGTGCCCACTACCTGGTGAAGGACCGTGGCACTTTCTCCAGTGGACTGCTATCTGCACGTTGTCTCAGATGCCACACACCCACCTCTGCAAAGCTTTGGGAGACTGCAGTGAGTGTAGATGGGATTTTCTCCCCATTGATGTTTCCCTTGAGATGTTTTTGGCCTGGCTGCATCAGGGGGAGCACCTGGCGCATCCCACTGCTTGTGGGGGAAGTAGAGGGTGTTGGTTTGGGGCCAGGATTGCATCCTAGCCAGAGGGAAGGGCTGCTCTCTTCTCACCTGTCCTACTACACCTCCAGTTATACAGGATTTGCTCAGGTCATTTCTGGAGGAAAAAAAAAAAAAAAAAAAAAAAAGGCTGCAGTGAGGCTAGAAGAGCAATCTCACATGTTGCTCTTCTGCCAAGCCAGTACTTTCAGACATGTATTATTATTGTCTGGATATTCCAACCTACCTGAATGAAAAAAAAACTAATTTGAGCAGACAGCCAAAATACCCGCTAATTAACTTCTTCCAATGTTACCATCAAAGCAGGCTGTAGCTGGAAATAATCAGTTATAACAGAGCTCCAAAACTTTATTAACTGTTTCATTCTTTAGCTGCTTTGTGCTAGCTGGACACGTTTTGCAGCTAGGAGAACAACCCTGTTGGCGCTTTGCTTCTGCCCTGGCCTTTGATGCGGGGCTGCTCTGAGGCTGCATCTCCGCAGATTGGAGGGATCTGACACGAACACTGAGCCAGCACATCAGGCTGAAATAAGGAATGCTGCGTTTTGCAGACCACTGGCAGGATAAAAGCCCACAGCACACCCACTGGTAAATCAAGCACATTCCTTCAAGCCAGGGAGCAGGGGCTGAACTTCTGCAAGCAAAGGTTGAAGAGCACTTTTCATCTGGAGTCTGAGAAAGAACGCAGCTGGTAGTGCTCTACATGGCTGCTCCAGGTTTTACCCATCATTCCCCAGAAAAAAAAAAAAAGAAGGAGGACAATTTTTAGGTGGCAGGCTGGGCTTTTCTTTTCACTTGGGGAAGATTAAAAGATTCAAGACAAGCATACTAAGATCATACATCTGCAGCCACTCCCCTTCCCAGGAAGCACATTTTCCCAGCAACATTTTTCCCCCCTCAGCTTCTACAGAGGAGATTTTTCTGTGTGCCTTCTGATAGCACCTGCTGAACAAGAAGGGATTTAGGGAAACTAGAGCTATCCTGGCTAAGCAGAGAAGCACAGCAGCACCACGGGCTGTGCTTCTAGCTCAACAACCTAGTTCAGTGCCATTTCTTGGGGTCCTGCATATCATCGATCTTTTGAACTGACTGTGACTGTCTGATGATGTTTAATTGCTCTCTATTGTCCTAAATTGTGTGGCAATATCCTCTATGCTCTCCATACACTGTAAACTTCCTTTGTAGCCAATATCTCAGCTCTCAGCAAAGACTGAGAAGCTACAAGCTTTCTAGAGCCCCAGTGCCTTTTGTGCAATCTAGCAGCCGTCCTGTTGCCCACAGGCACTCCATCCCCAGAGAAACCTGGAGTACAATCACACACACCCCTTAGCTTGGGACGTCTGTTTCTCTTTCTGCCATATAGAAGAAAATCCCTGCTTAAACAGCTCCCCAAATGCATGATTATTTTTTTTTTTTTTATCAGAGCAGCATTTCTCACCTTGAGTCCCCTGCCCCCCATGCACAGTTAAACTCACTTTTACACTGTCCTGATTCCAGATCCGGACGTTGTGTAAAGGGAGCCTGGGCAGCAGGGTCAGGTTGGACTTGAAACTACACCTAAAATTACTTTTCAGTCTTTCTGTGCTTGTCCTTAACCATAAAGCCTACGTCTCCCAGAGGATACACCCCTTGCGCTCTTTTCCTCTTCACCCTCCACAACCGCACAGCTCTTCTCTCCCAAACAGGAGGCGAGTATCAAGTTTTACTCCTTTATTACCAAAACCACCTCCCTGATCACTCCCACAGATGCCCTAGTGCTCCTTTTCCTCCCTCCCCTTGCCCTACTCCCAGTTTCAAGACCTACCTTTCTTCCAGGTGAGGGTTGTTTTGGTTTAATTCCAAAACCCACCGACCTTACTTGATTTCTTATTATTTTGGTTAAGATTGTTTTTTCAACTTTGAGTCTCTATTATACAAAGTAAATTAATAGGCATGACATTACAGCAAAATACTCTCCCACATCATAAAAGGCAGGGTTTATTTTATTTTCACTACAAAGCTGACAGGTGTGTTGCCTTTCCTCTTCTTCAATTAAATCCAGATTCTTTCTGAACTCTATGCAATTATATTATAATAACATTATAAGAAATTATCTTGTTTGGTAATTTACAATGCCTTCTTGTGAAATAAGTTTCGTTATGTTTTGAAATTCTCTCCTGAAATAAAGTTAAAGTTAGTGCTACTGCTACCCAAGGCTACTCTGTGTATGGGGAAATTCCTAGCCTCTTTAATAAATGGTATAGCTTAAGAACAGATTTTCTTCTACAAAATTTAGGCTTTCTCTTGGATACATAGAGGTTCGGACTTCTCCTTGTCAAATTATATGTAATTCCCTCGTCCCAAAGTATTCTGGACAAGCGTTGCTCCCAGGAGCAGCAGAGGGACAGTGCTGCCCAGCAGAGACAGCGCATTGCTCATTCAGAAGAAAAGCACCCTCTGCCTCCCTCCACAACTGCAGGCTTGGGCAGATCATAGATACAAAACTGCATTACAGAAATCTGTTTGCAAAGCCAGTGCTGTGTCTTATCTTAATTTAAAGGGCAAACATAGCTGCTGAATAACAGTTTATACAAAAAATTTGGTTTCAGTAATCCTCCATAGAAAACTAACGAAGTCTTCATTTGTTGTTTCCACACTGGCATTGGTGAGACAGTCTCTTTTTAAAAAAATATCTGAAGCATTCAGAGACATTTCTTTTAGTTGACTATTAAGTATTGTATCTTTTTTTCTAACATTTTTGGCCACATATAAGTATTGTTTTTAAAACCATGAGAAGAAAAAGAGTAGAGCTCTCTCCTGGGCATAGAAAACTGGCAGGTTGTGACAAAGCGAGAGCTCTCAAAACCTTCCTATCAAACCTCAAACTTGGACCTGTCATTTTCTGGATGGCCAGTTTCCTGCCAGCCCACCTATTAGGTCATTAGAGATTGGAGGTATGTCCCTTCTAGGCCCTGGGTAGACTACCAGAGGGGCAGTGTCTAGCATCAAATGAACCTAGCTGCTCATTTTTGAAGCAGTAAGGACCTAGTGTCAGAAACTGGTTTTGTTATTTGAGCCAGGTTCTACTGACTGCATATGATTGACTCCAAGCCTGGACAGATATTCTCTCCACTTGAATACGTCTTTTACCAGAGCATAACAATCAATTAACAATCAATTAACAATCGACCTCATCGCAGTCTACAACTTCCTAGTAAGGGGGTGTTGAGAGGCAGGAGACCTTTTCTCCATTAACACCAGCGACAGGACCCGCGGGAACGGGGTTAAGCTGAGGCAGGGGAAGTTTAGGCTTGACATCAGGAGGGGGTTCTTCACGGAGAGGGTGGTTGCACACTGGAACAGGCTCCCCAGGGAAGTGGTCACTGCACTGAGCCTGATTGAATTTAAGAAGAGATTGGACTGTGCACTTAGTCACATGGTCTGAACTTTTGGGTAGACCTGTGCGGTGTCAAGAGTTGGACTTGATGATCCTTAAGGGTCCCTTCCAACTCAGGATATTCTATGATTCTATGATCTATGATTATTATATATTAGGTTATAGCTTTTACATTGTTTTCTGAATATTTTCATGCATCATGAAGGCACTCCATTGCTGTAGTTCATGTTACTTTATTTCTGACAGGTTGAAATTAAAATAAAATAAAAATAAAATTAAAAAATACTAAGGCGATCCCCCCCCCAACAATATAACATTAACTCAACTTATTGATGTGCATCAGGTTGGACATATTACCCCTGGTTCACAGCAGTTAGAAGGACAAAACTGCTATATATTTTGTAATCCATAATCTGTAATATTCTGGTACAGATCAGATATCTGTGAAACAATTTTTATAAAAGCGTAAGGAAGGCTTCCTGGCACCCATCTGGTTACTATATTCCCATATGTAATGAAATGTTTCTGGTTAAGTCTACTTGCTTTGTGGCTTAGAATATCTTGTGGTGGCTACTGACTTCAAATCATGTGTCTGCATGTGTCTGACTTCAGAGCTTTGCCTCTCCTGATTTATTGTAAAACACAGTGAAAGGGTTGCAGTAACTGCATACTGAAGTTTAACAGCAAGATGCAGACTTGTGTTACTTAAATATCAAGGATGCTGATATCCAAACCAAAAATCAAGTGTACCTGAGATTCAATAGTTTGTTGTTGTTGTTGTTTTTCCCAGACCATATCTGGATCTAGTTACCTTTCTTCAGCATTTGTTTTTATCCCAAAGTATTTACTTTCAAATAACGTTCCTCACCCTGAATAACACTTTAGTAATATGAGTCAAAAAACGTAGAGTTGAAATGTGAGCAGCAAGCCCAAACTGTACAGAATTGAGAGACTTACTTCCAAGAAAGAACATAAAAAAGGTCATTACATGCAGGCCTTTTTTGAGCAAGGGTAAAAGATGGCATAAAGCTGTCTTTGCAGCTCCTGGTTTTAGGACTAGGAGGTGTCACCCCTGGAAATGCTAAGAGCATAGTGAGCTATGTAGGCTCAACCTGCCCTGCTGCAGCCGGCCTTTAGAGGTGCAGTGCGCATCATCTGTCCAGTGTCTACCAGTGCCATGGCTGGAACACAAGCAAATCAGCATGAGTTCATAAAGAGGCTCCCTAACTTTTATTAGTAGTAGTATTATTTGCCATTTAAAGGATAATAAAAATTATTTGGGTGAACTTCACATTTTAAGGTGAGTGCTTTTAAAAACTGAGCAAGTACCTAAAGAGATGTGTATTACATATTAGCAACATCTGCATCAACACTATGAACCCTGCAGAGAAATGCAGCCAGATCCTCAGGAGATACTATGTCTGTGGAGCAATACCAGTTTACATTAGCTGTGGGTGGAGGCCAAAGAATTCAATGACCTCTGAAATGAATCTGGTAATGATAATACAACTTCTGCTGTAATAAATTATATTAAAAATAAACAAACAAAACCCCTGCCAGGTTCTGTTTAAAGCTGGAATGCTTTATCAGTCTTGGAAGAGGCAAAAGACCAAGTGAACCAAGATCTTATTCACAAATGTAGGCTTTTAAAGTCCAGGCTGTGAAGCAATGGGATAGAAGAGACAGAACTGCTTTGATTTTCAAGCCCTGAGAAGCAAAGATGGGGTGAGCTTGTAGAGTTTTCTCTGAATCATTTATGCATGTATGAGTAAAAATGTATTTTAGTCCTCACATCTGTGAATCAGGCACCTCACAGTGGAATTTACTTCACACACTGATGTGGAGAAGACAAGGGAGTTCAGTTGGGTAGTTTTGTTTTTTGAAGAAAAGCAAAAACAAAAACAAAACAAAACAACCAAACAAAACAAACAAACAAACAAACAATGCTAAGAAGGATTAGTCCAGAATATTGAAAACTTCCCATAAATGACTCTTTCCATTCTTTGACCCAGTTTAGCTCTGGGCTGAATCTGTGAAGCTGCATGGGAGCATTTTATAAACTTAGATGAGAGCATGATGTGGTTTTATATCCACATTTATATACAGGATCTTGCATAGCACTCTGCAAACAATGACTTAGATGCTGGTAATGCATCAACTATGTAAGCAAAATGTGGCAGCAGCTCTATTTCAGTAATAGCTGGCACAGAGTAGACCCTGTCTGACTGAGAAAGGAATTGTTGGCCAGGCCATCATAAGAAGAATTACTCTCCAGCCTTTTTCTAAAGGAGTGATGAATGCTTAGCGTCCTCCTGGATGCTGTACGATTTCATGCCGGGTATAGGCTTGCTTGCATTTTGTCCCACTGTGCTTTGAGTATACATAATGTCACCTAACCTATTTCTTGCCTCATAGTGTTTTTATAAACACACATTCATTTTATATTTTAAGTACTTTTCAAGTTATAACAGCAACTGTTGAAATGTTTGTTTCTGGTTGAAATTGAGGAGCACATCCTATATATAATAATATTGCTAGTCTTAAGCTTTTTCTTTTTGGCAGCAGATTTGTAGCAGTGCTCTTGCTTTACAATGAGAAATTGCTGATCAGCTCTCTTAAGGGGGGAGAAACATAAGAGTTTAAAAACAAGTTACCAAAGTAGAAAGTGAGATAGGGACTGATTGGTTGTATTAATGATAGTACCATAGGATGGTGCCAGACATTTAGGTGCATCAAAACCTTTTGGTTTGTTGTTTAAAAAGTATTAGCTTTGTATTTTCTCTGGCTAAACTTTTTCCCAGTTGAAGGAACAGTGGAAGTCTATACTGAGCCTGTGCTGGCTCGCTACACTGGGGCTTTCAATCTGGCTGTCATTGCACCCAGATGGCATAGGAGGTTTTCTGTTTTTATTGTTCTGAAAATATAATTGGTGCTGATTTGCAGTTGTGCATCCCAACATGAGGTCATGATAGGTTAGCTCAGCTTTGATCCTACCATGTCAATTCTCATCTGAACATGAGCCAGCAGTGTTCCCAGGTGGTTCAGAAGGCCAACGGCATCCTGGCCTGTACCAGGAATGGTGCAGCCAGCAGGAGAAGGGAGGTGATCGTCCCCCTGCACTCTGCTCTGGTGAGGCTGCACCTCGAGTGCTGTGTTCAGCTTTGGGCCCCTCACTACAAGAAGGACATCAAGGCCCTGCAGCGTGTCCAGAGAAGGGTTGCAAAGCTGGTGAGGGGCCTGGAGCACAAGGCCTGTGAGGAGCGGCTGAAGGAACTGGGGGTGTTTGGTCTGGAGAAGAGGAGGCTCAGGGGAGACTTCATTGCTCTCTACAGCTGCCTGAAAGGAAGGAGTGGGGAGCTGGGGGTCAGCCTCTTCTCACAGATAACTAGTGATCGACTTGAGGGAATGGCCTCAAGTTGCGCAGGGGAGTTCAGGTTGGAAATTTGGAGACATTTCTTCTCAGAAAGAGTGATTAGGCATTGGAACAGGTTTCCCGGGGAGGTGGTGGAGTCACTGTCCCTGGGGGTGTTCAAGGAATGGTTGGATGTGGTGCTTAGGGACATGGTTTAGTGGGTGACATTGGTAGTAGGGGGATGGTTGGACCAGATGATTTTGGAAGTCTTTTCCAACCCTAATGATTCTATGTCAAAGCCCCCCAGATTAATACTGTATATCAACTCCCCTGTTGCTCATAGCCACCTGTGATGGTGACTGAGCAAGTCAGTCTTTGTGGCAATTATGATGCTTTTGGGGTTTGAACATGAGAAAAATTCTTACAAGTAGAAACTATATAGTTTCATTCAATTTAGTAAAAACTCTAGAAACAAAGACATCTTAGAAAAGAGATTATGTGCCTGTTATGCCTTGTAACTCACTCTTGAACACAGCGATCTGATCATTACTTTTTTTTTTTCCATTAATTTTTCTCTAAAATTAATTTTCCAGTATTGCAAGGTTAAGTGAACCATTTCTGATATTTTCACTCCATGACTGGTAATGCTGTTATCATTTCCTGAGTACATGTTTAGGAAAAAAAATAGAGCAGTAAAACTTTCAGGTCAGATTTTCAGTGAGATCAATGGATCTACAAAGATTTTAGCCACTGCAAACTAGGACTTTAAGTTGGAAATGGGCCGGATTCATGCTTTTGTAACACTGATGGAGTTCAGGTTTTGATCCTGACATAACTGGCCAGTGTTTTGTAACGGGAAGCATCCAAATCTGGAATTTAAATATCCTGAGGTCTAGAAGTGTTTATGTTCCCATCTGAAGTTAGGGAGCACCACTATCTCTAATTTGTGGTGTGTCTGCTCCACAGGATTTGTGGTCTCTTTTCCACAGACAACGCCTCCTACAGACTCTTTTTCCAGCTGCTTCTTCTGATTTTATAACCAGTCAACCCAGAACAACACAGCAGATAAATTCTAATATACAGCATCAGCTGCATCTCTCCACTTGTTTATTTTCCTTACTGATAGAGATGAGTGGTTTCAGTGGCAACAAGAGCAACGTGTCCGGTTCCCATTTTATCCCTGGTCTGGAATACATTAGTCTTCTCTTGTCCTACTTTGGTTTTACATGTCTTCACTGTAACAATGTCTTTTCCAAAACTGCAGGCCATCCACTAAGGCATATGATGAAAGCAGAGGGGGTGTGATTTTTGTTTATAGTCAGCATCACTCCAAGGCTTGTGCTAGTGATGTTGTTAAAGAGCAAAGGTTAAAAATCACTTCTCGGTATTCATTGAGAACTTTGGAAGTATTTTGTTTATGAAAAATTTGGATGGCTTGCCTTTATGAATAAAATTGTATTAAGAATAAAATTGTATTATGAATAAAATTTTATTAAGGTAAGAATTAATTATTTTCTCAGATTGAAAGACACAGAAATTAGAATGCAGAAAGCTCAAAAGAACTACAGAAAAAAATGAACTGGGTCCAATATCACAGGTAAACTCCTGGACTTCTAATTGCCTGTTCATTCCTTTTGCAATTTACACATACTATATGAAACAAGAAGTACTCGGTGTTTATCAGGCCATTTTAAACAACACAATCAGCTGAAAAATAAGCAGCTCAAAAAGTAGTAATTCGGGGTCTGTTTTTAAATATAACCAAACAAATATTTTGCCATAGCTTCTCACTGTAGGACAGTGACTATAAATTTAGTACTACTTTGTCATTTTGAGTAATAAATGTGACATTTTAGTTTAAAAAATATTATGTAAATGCAGTATCAGTCAGACTTATTGCAACAACAGATACTTCCATGGACACAATTGTTCTTGAAATGGCATTATGGAATTCAGGTTTTCCCAGACACTCTTGTTTGCATTTGTTGCAGGGCGTGAGGTTGCCTTTCTTCCCTATATCCTTCAATGTGGCTAGCAGAATGCAGTATCTGATCTCCTATTGTTATTCTAAACAAAAACGGAGACGTAGGGGTGTGGTATATTACTGCATAAGTTAAGCTACAATTTTTATCTAAAGAATTCTGCATTTTCCTAAGCACACTCAGATTTGGAACATCACTGGGATTGCAACAGATTCTTAATGGCAACAAGAAACTTTGTGTTTACATAAAGTGTCTCTAGTGACTGTCTGGTTTCTGGAACATGTGGGAGCATATTTGTACTCCACACCCTGAATGAGTGATATAGTTATTGTAGCCTTCTTACAAGTGTAAATTACAGAATAAAATCTGCATTCAAAGTAACTCGTAGCCCTTTCACGCTGCCTGTATACCTGCCTGCTTTAGGATTCCCTTGCTCTACAGAGGTGTAAGAAGGCCTTAATGAAAATGAAACTCATGGCCTACTACTTTGATCATCTCACTTGTCTCTCCTTTACGTCACCCTTTCAACTACATAGCCAAAGAGAAGGTGGGTGGGAGGAGGGGGGGTGTTGCGATCTAGTGTTTTGCATTGTAAAATGCTTCCTAATTTGTGATGACACTTTTTGCAACGTTATTATGGTGATAATTCCTAAATAGGCCTGTCCATAAGTAATGAAATAATGACGAGCTAACGCTTTGAAACTTCCTACCTCATCCTTGGGACGTTTAGAAATACTGAGAAGCTGTGTTGGCTTGTGATTTCCACGGGAATTTCCATGCTGCCTGCCTGGCGTCAGGCAAGGGAGAGCAAGAGACGCAGAGACTCCACATTTAGAGATTGGTTTTCTGCTGCCCTCAAGCATGTAGGTTGCTTATAGCTAACCAAAGCAGGTAAAAACCCTGCACATTTGTTGCTTCCCTGACACATCTAGCCAGGATGTAGTCACTTTTCTGCCATTGAATACAGTGCCTTGCTTGATTCTGCCTTGGCTGCTTGTCCTACTGCAATTGTTTATGTAACTCTCCTGGGCAAAGCAATCTATGAGTTTGCTCATCATGTACCATTACGTACCATAATGAGTGAACACACTCTGGGAAAATGCATGCTGAGTACAGGGTTTGGGTCTATAAAGTGACTTTCACAGAACTTTGGGGAGTTTGGGTTAGAAATCATTCCTAATTATCTGCAACAACCTTTGACAGCGCGCAAATTCCGATGTACATGCATTAAAGGAATAAAAGTAATACTTCATACTGCTGGGGGTATTATCATTATTCCAGATAATGTGCACCATCACAATACTGACTTAAAATTGGCTTAGCACTGAGTAATACATGACTTGGAGCAGTCATTGAAAAGTCTTTGCGAATTCTGTGGCAAAGGCTAATGTAAATAAAGGAAGATCAAAGTAAACTTTGAAGTAGGAAGGGAGCCTGACATAGCCTATGAAGACATACTGTACTCAGGCATAGCCCAACAAACTGGAAATATTTCATTTTCAATTTCCTGCCCAAGATACCAGCCTTAAGCCTTACTTTTTTTATTATTATTCTTATACTTTTTGTTTTTCACTGCCATTAAGTAGAAGCTGTGCTGGCAACTTACTTTACAGGTTTTTCCTAAAGATATGGGGTATATTTTCTTTTTTTTTGGTAAGCACTGTTAATAGCATTTCACCATGCAGCAGAACAGTGCAGCTCACCAGCTGCAGGATGAATACAGTCAGTGCTGCCCCAAAAACACCATGCAGCAAACAAGGAGAAAAAAAAAAAGCATAAAAGAAGGTGCCAGCATATAAGTATATCCATGCATTTAGCAGTGTCCTTTCATTCACCTCCATTTTCATCTTCACATAAACCTCTCATAAATGCTGTTTTGGAACCAGCTGTGCAGAGTCTTATTTTCCAGACCTGTCACATACACTTAATAAATTCTCAGCTTATGGTTCCAGCCTCATATGTCTGTGCAGGCTTTTATGGGAAGCAAGACCTTTCTTTGTAACCATACAGGTCTTTGCAATTCTCCATCTCCAATGCTGGAGGCTCTGCGGGACAATCTTTCTGCCTCTTAGGCTCCCCAGTGCATATGGATGGGGCTTTCTCTCCATCATTTCATTCCACTGAAGAAGATAAATAACCATCGTTTTCCTGTGTGACATGATTTAGGTGTTCCTGCTCCAGCAGGGGGATTGGACTAGATGATCTTTCAAGGTCCCTTCCAATCCCTAATATTCTGTGATTCTGTGATCAACTGCAGAAAAATCAGCTGCAAAAATCTCCATCTACTGTAAGTGCATGCTTCCACACACAATCACACCTAAAGGCAAACTGCTGGAGTGTCTTCTTGCTGATGTGTAATGCAGCTAATCGACCACTGGGCTATAGCAATGAGCTAGTGAGAAGCAGAATCTTTCTTGGTGAGTTATGTCTTTTGGAGACAAGCCCAAGCAAGAAAATCCAAATCCTAACCTGGATTTCTCTGGAGCCCTTGGGCATTAACATCCCACAGGTTAATGGACGTCTTTTATTGCTGTATCATAGACAAAATTTAAGTGAATTGGATGTATCACTTGGCAAGCCATTAGCAATGAATTCTGATAATTTGGTGATGTGAAAGTGGCAGAGATGTCCTGCCCTGTTTGCTGCTGGAGGCCCTGCAGGGCACAGTGCTGGGGGAGTGGTGTGGCTGCTTTCATCCGAGCAAGACCACAAAGAGCAATCTGGTAGCTGCTTGCCTTCCCATCTGAAAGCAGAAGGCACAAGGTAGCAGAAAACTCCTTTGTACTCCCACTGCATAGCTCTGCTGCAGCCAGCTGCACACCTGGAAATCAGGACCCCCTTTTGAACTGTTCTTGAGCATATGGTGAGAGCAATCACCATGAGAAAAGCTCTAGATCAAAGTGATGGCCAGTAGATCAGCTCTAGCATAAACACTGCCATTTCCAAACAGACCTAGCTTCTTGCAGAGATTAAAGTAAATCCCATAGTATTTCATCCTAGCTATAATCCTAAATAACAACAAATCTGGATGCTCTGTATAAAATTATGTAACTCTTCCATTACTTTTTGTCTTCCCTGTCTCAAAGAACATCAGGAGCTTCAACAGTCAGGTAATCAGCATCGGGGTGCACTCAAATGCCAGATGCGTTGTTCATATGGAGGAGCGGCCACCCCCTAACATGCAGTGCACCACTCACTGGATTTATTTCATTACGTGCTGTCTTCTAGAGAAAGAAACTACCCCCAGCTGAGCAATTGCAGGGCCTGCACTCCCAACTACAATTGCTAGGTCAGTGCTTTCATTATTATGGGTTCTTGGTGGAGGCATAAACCACCAGAGCGGAGAGCTCTCGTGGTTTGTACAGCTCAGCAGAATGCACAGACTACCTAGTTTAGATGTGTTTTATTAACACTTGAGCATTCACTTCATGGATAGATAGCTTTTGACACTGTGGGCACATATGTAACAGAGCCCCTGTTATGCAATATATTTTTTTGGGAAAAAAAATGATTTTCTTTTTTAAAGGCATGTGCCTTTGCAATGTGAGGTGTTGCTGTGTCATCTCTCTGCCTTAAGGGTTGTGGTCTGACTGGTATATCACTGCTTGTAGGAAACCAGACTCTGGGGATGCAGCTGTGTTGCCAGAAAGTCTGCACACTACAGACATATCTTTTGAGCACTGCCAGTAAGCTGTGACTGTGACTGCATCCCTAAGGGTTCCTGAAGTGTTTTGGACTGTAGGTGTAGCTCTGTGCTGCCAGAAAGCTTTTGGTTGTGGATGTCTTTGTCTACAGGGCTGAGAAGTTGTGGGCTGTTGATGTATCAGGATGGACTATAATAAAGCCTGGGTGCAGAAAGTGTCTCTGTCTTCTGCTAAAGGCCCTTGGGCCATCCTAGAGCTATTTGCCTCCAGAGAATCTGGGACACATGCTGTTATGTTTGCCCTAGCATATCTACACGGTAATAATGTTCTACGTGTGATAACAAGTTTGTGGCAACTTACCCCCTCTATTAGCATATGCGCCATCCCTCTGAGGATCTTGAGACAAAACTTTTCTAATTAATCAAAATTAATCAAAAATTAATTAAATTAATTAATTAGAATTACTTACTAATTAATCAAAAAATTCTAAATTTTCTGATTAAGCTTCTTACACAAGTAAGGATTATTATGCCCATTTTACAGGTGGACGTTGCCATGTTTGCCAGAACGCCAGTGTGCCGCCTGCTGGTAATGTTTTTAAAACCTTTGTGCCTGTTCAGGCTGACTAGCTAGCTCTTAACCACATATAGGACTGATCTGAATAGCAGCTGAAACTAGCACTCTGCAGCAAATAATAAATCTTCAGCTGGAGCTGTTGGCAAAAGGAGCTTAGTTGGCGTGTATACAGCATACACAGAAAATACCACAGGCGTTCTTTTTCCTTTTTTTTCAGGAACAGCATCTTATGGTTCAAGGGCAAGCCCCAAATGCACACTCTTGCTCCAGATCTTGGGCAGCCTCAGCAGAACCTAAGCACCAACTTGGGCATGACTTTGTAGCACAAGATAGCGGTCTGTGCTACGCGCAGGCCCAAAGCAATGAGTTACCCTGCAGGACACAGTGTGCAAAAACCTAACAGGGATCCCATCCAAATCTTTGTACTTCTGCCTGCTGCGTATTTCCCCCTGAACAATTAATTGGCTCTAAGGCTGCAGTCTAGACAACACTTTCTTTCTGAAGTTAAAAATAAGGAAGTGTGAAAAGGTGCTGAATCTTTGCTGAGGTGGAACAGGCTGAAGTTTTAAGAAGGCTATGGGGATTCTGCTTTTTATGTTTGCTTATTACAGTCGCACCTTATGTTTTTTCCTCTGCACTGGAAGAAACAGAGATTGCCTCATTCAGTAGTAACATAATGCTGAGTACTTTTTTCCCTGAGTACTCAAAAATACAGATCCTGATATGTGTTTAGCCAGGAGATGTTTCTGATCATGTGCCCAAATGAAAAATCAGGCTCCAAATACCCATCTGGATTCAGAAATAAACTCGGCACCTCAGGCTCATCACTCATGGAAAGAATGACACATACAAGCATGACTTCATGGTCATAAGGCCTTGAAAACGTACATCCAAAATGTTTGTAACAATGTACATTTTATCACTTTTGGAAGATGCTAAAAATAAGAGCCAAATGATGAAACAGTCTGGAGTATCTGCAGAGAAAAGGTGCTTTGTGCCAGTAAGTCAGAGATATTAGCTTTTGGCTCACAAGTCTGAATTATTTTCTGGCCATACACCCAAAGGTGGATCATGCAGATCCTGCAGAAATGCAAGAAAGCAGATGCCATTTGCTTCCTTATGCTCAAACCCCATTCTAAAAACTCTACCAAGCATTTCATATTGCATATGTTTCTACCTGTTTCTCTTTCCTTGAAATAAACATAGAAAAGCAGTCAGTCTTATTAGATGGACTCAAAGTGAATTTCCAGATGCTTTGATTTTTATTTCTTTCCTTGTCTGCCTTCCCCCAGGTAAATCTGCTCTATTTTTCTAATGAAACCTGCAGTATGAACTCGTTACTAATATTTTTTTTTTTTTTTTGTGATAACCATAGGAAATAGAGCTATTTTTTCCCCCTAGAATTGGGTGACTCTTGCAAGAAGTTTTTACATAAATATTTTCCAGTTTGAGTCTTTAAATTACCATGCTTCAGGCACAGCTGCTAAGTAGGCAACTGCACTAGAGTTGACAAGCTGGAGAAGCCCAGGAGGTGGCTTGTGAAGAAAGAGAGCGAGCAGTGGGGTTTGTACTGCTCACGGCTGAGTGCATGCTCTGTTTCACTTCCAACACCAAAGGACCAGATGAGCTGTGCTAGCCCCCTGCTTTGTTTTGAGTAGATCTCCACCCATTTTCTAAGCACTCCAGTAAATTAATGTAATGGCATTCTTGCGTGGTAACAATGGCATTATAAGGAAACACCACAAAAAGATTTGTGTTTTTTTTTTTTTTTGAACCTGCAGCCCTACCGATTTACCTTGCAAAGGTTTTTCTAAGAGCTACCTTCCTTCCATCAGAGAGCAGAGCAATACCTTGTGAGCTTTGTGTCAAGGCAGCTCAAAATGTGAGGTGCCAACATCCCGGTGAGCCATGAATTGTTTCTTCATCCTGCACAAACTCAGCCACATGGGGCACCCTCAGCTCCCCCTTCAGTTACAGGGGAGCCTACTTCTCCCTCCCTGGCCCTGCTGAGGAAGGCTGGCACTGGTCCCAAACCTCCTCCAGCTCTCTCCTAAGGCTGCTGCAGCTGACCTGCCAGTTGGGCTGAAGGCCAGATTGCAGTGCTCTGTCCTCAGGCAATGAGCAGTGAACCCTGAGGAAAATGGGTGAGAACCACGGGGCTGGTTTGGGATTTCTTGACCCACAGAAGAGCAAGATTCTCCAAACAGGGCTAAGGGCATTGTAGGAGACAGGAGAGACTTCAGCCTTGTCCAGTACAATAGGAGAACCGTATTCCAGGTCACCTTCAGGACGTGTAAGGGAATAATGTGGGGAGAAGAAAGGGAGCAAATAGCTTGGAGGATCCTGAGCATCTTTCAGGCAGGGAACAAAGTGAGGTGACAGCCGGGGACACTTGGACTCACTCTTCTGTGTCTGTCCCAGACCTGCTCCATCTGCTCCAACAGCTTCCAAGTGCTTTATCAGCTCTCGCAGCTGTGAAAGTGGTGTGTGAATCCCTCTCTTTAGCTTATTTGTAATCAGCTACATTTTTGATGTGCTGCCAATACTCTTCTTTCAGCAATTCTACCAGGAGTGAGGAAATAGTAAATATTCAATCATTTACACCATGGCGATACCTGAAGAGAAAGTCACGGAACAAAAAAAGGAGGTACTTGTCTGTACCGACTGTTTTCCTCCTGCCAGATTTCAAAGCCTGAGACGCATAATAAAGGTGTTGGGATTCCTCAGAAAGGGCGTCAGGAATCTTTTACCTCATGAAGCGGTGGTGGGGATCCCTGTGAATTGCCTGTGTCTATAAAGCTGACATCTGAATTTGGCCCACGTGCATTAAACAGGCTTAGAAGGTGCTAAGGGGAATTTAACCCTGTGTTAACAAAACGGCGCGAAGCTCTCCACATCAGAAACCCTTTTGTGAGAAACGCCACATCTGACAGCAGCGATGCCCCCCTCCTGTCCCAGTGCCACCCTTCTGCCTGCAGGTGAAGGTCACAGGAGCAGACAGGCCACCAGAAGGCTTTTAGCAGCTTCCCATTGCATCACACCAGGCAACCACCAACAGGAATATTAGTGCTAGTTGAGCTGCTATGACATCGGTTTTGTTCTAACCCCAAAGCCTGTCTAAACCTATTCCATCAACACTTTTTGTCCTGTATGATACGTGTAGTGATTAATGTGGAGAGACTGCGTTGAGAAGGGCCGGCCCACACCCTCATCCACGTGTTATCAGTTCCCATCTACAGAAAACATGTCCAGGCAAGACTGGCCTACATTAGTGTGGTGAGGTGTTTTCTCAGGAAAATAATGAGATTATTCACCCAGAGATTAGGGCGCTGGGTTTAACCTCCCCACGGAAGGGCAGGCTCCCCAGTGACCCAGGCCTCTCCTGATGATGCCATGCAGCTGTGTCTGCTGTGCTGGGCCTCAGCCTGAACCTCCTGGCTCAGGTGTGAGGCTCCTACCAGATGCTTTTCACTCAGAAAGCAGAGCTGGAGGCTGCACAGTGCTTTCTAAGGATGGTTGCAGTGCCCAGCTTTCTTAGAACAAGTTTAACTGATTATTAAGGTGTTTTTTTTCTTGAAACAAATAATCACTGCTGCAGATGCATGAAGATACTTCTTACCAGGGAAGAAACTATGGGTTGAAGAAATGCCTTTACAGTACAGTTGTTTGTCATTAGTTTGTGCTACTCTTTCAGATTTACTGCTGTAGTTAAAGTGCTTTCATCTGGAAAAAAAAAAAAAAAAGTTTTAATTTTTGATGGCTTATTCACTGAATTAAGCTGGCATATTTTTGAATTCCAGCATAGACATTTATAAACATTTGTTTCCTTGATGCCATCAGTTCCCTCAGCCCCAGCTCCAGCACGGAGGTATTTTTTACAGTGGGAATGTAGCTATTTTCACTTAATGTGATGTTTATTTTGACATTTCTGCCTGTGCCCTTCCCCAAACACTCACTCTGGGGCACCTTCACAAATGCTTGTTGCACAGAACATGCTGAGGTCCCAGTAAGAAAAGCAGAGCAGAAAGACTTAATTTCAAACCAGGTCTCAAGGCAGTGAGAATTTTAAAGAGGCAAGCACATATCTGTTAACTTTTTTTTCCCTCTTAATTGTCTATAATTTGTCATTTTGGTTTTTAGTTTCTTAAGGATTGTTATGAGAGAAAGGCAAACGAGTAAAATGCAGTGCAGCTCAAAGCAGACTGACTGCCAACTAGATTAAAAAAAAAAAAAAAAAAAAAAGCTGTAATAAATCAGTGAGTCATCTGGTATTCAGAGGAAAAATGTAGGATGTACAGTAGGAAGGGAAAGTACACCACGGAAGGAGTTGCTGCAGCACGCCCCATTTTCCTGCCGTGCCCATGTTACTGATGACTGGAAGCAGGCCACTGGGCTTGGGCCTTAACCAGCATAAAAGAAAGAAGCTGCTTCTCCAACATTTCAACAATAGCAAAGGGAAGAGGAAAGTTTGCCACTTTCATCAAGGATATTGCCAGAAAAAAAGGCAGAGAAAGAAAAAAACAGTATGAATTACATCTAGGTATTTGTATGTATGGCATAGATTGACGTAGATCGGAAAACATTTCAGAAAGCCAAGCAGAAGTAGTTAGTGACTGTGACAATGGGGAGACAGTAGGGCATGAAGAAAAATGTCTTCTCTTTTAATTATACTGTAGACTTTTTCCCTTGGGTTCTCTCTTGGTTAGAGTATTAATGCTTTGTAGTTAATTGGCACTTCTTTCCTTGAGAGCAATTGTATTATATTAATTAATATAACATTGTTAACCTATTAATCCTGCCAATTGGCTTGAGGTGTTGCACAAATGGTTAAAAACAAATGATAATTAAAACGGATCCGCTATTTGTCAGAGTGTTTTAACATTGAAGTAGACGACTCAGCCCAGGAAACAGAGGCTGCGGGAGCCCTGCCTGTAGGGGATTCTCTGCAGGCACACTAAAGGCAATTTAGAAATGCAGGTTCCAGCCCTGAGATACTGTCTCAGGTGAAGTTAAGTCCTGATTCAACAAGCCTTTTCAAGTCATACATAGCTCTCAAGACGTGAACTGTCTCACAGGAATTGAAGGAATTAAAAGATTTCCATAGACCTAAGTGGTGTATTGCAACCCCGGTGATGCTGACCCAGCTATCAAGGTTCACTTCAGAAGGATTTTCATGTGCACGTGGAGCTACAGCATCAAGGCCACTTTGGCCATCAGATGGCAAGAATTGCTCAAATTTTCGAAACAAACCTTCAGACATCATTATAAAATGGCTTCTGGGAAGATGTGGGAGACGGTAAAGCAGGAAGAAGACTTGGTTTTGAGACAACCAGTAATTTAATGTTCTGCAGAGGGCCATCAGTAAAATATAGGGAGTACTGTGGTTGAGTCTAGACAGCACTTGCACTGAGCTATACTCGTGGTATGACATATTGGCACCTCCTGTAAGCTGCTATTTTATTCTCCAGAAACTCAAGCTTCTTTAAAAGAAATATAGAAAGATAGAGAAAATATGTGTATAAATAAAAAGGCACAGTCTGGGCAGAGAGCAGGGCTGAACTTGCACAGAGTTTGGGACACTGCCACGGGGAGGTCAGAGGAGTCAACTCTGCAATGATAGATGAAATATCAACATTTTAAGTGCTGTATTTGCTTGTGTAATGGCTGGGTGCATGGAACAGGCACACCCTGCAATCACACCCCCGGCTGACAGGGAACAAAAGATCTTTGGTAGTTTTAGAAGGTGTGCATGCAGCAGCAAAGCTGTCTTTTTAAGCTAAAATCACAAGGTCTACCCCACTCACTGTTACTTGCCATCTTGTTTTTGATTTATTTTTTTTTTCCTCCTGTAAAGAAGGGACCAATCCTTCAACATCTACTGGAGTTCTCAGGTCCGTTTGACACATCAGGCAAAAGCAGAGTTCTGCCCTGTAAAGCTTTCCATCCTCCCAGGTGAGGATAATTTTCCAGAAAGCTGTGGGAGTTATTTGGATGGGTCAGTTCCACGTGGAATTTTATTTTGAAGAAAAGTATGTTTCTGACAGAATACTGGCAGCATTATTTTTTGTATTATATTGGACAATAAACTGTAATGCACTGCAGCCCGGTTTTAACAGAGAAGCTTCACAGTCATATTATAAACAGGAACATTAGCAGTTTTATCATCTTGTTCCAGGTAATCATCTTGTTCCATGTAATTATTAGCTTTCGCTTCTTGGATGAAGTAATCTTTTAAAATCTGTTCCTATTTAATTAGCCACATTCCCTACTGACTGCCACAGGCATCTCCTGTGCAGGTGTAGTCTTGAAGCTGTAAATTCACTTTCAGAAGCGATTCCAAAAAGGAGCTACTCAGGCTGGAATCAGCAGCAGAAAACCTTTTCTCCGTAAGTCTTGCCATTCAAGACAGGAAGGTGATCAGGATGTGTAACAAGGATTACAGCTTACTTTTGGGCAGGAAACCAACCAAGCAGTGAGACCTTGTCAGGGGTAGGTGAAGGGATAATCATTTCAAAGATGGAGCAGAAAAGAGGGCATGTTGCACTGCGTTGGATTGTACTGCGGACTGTTCTTGTAATGCTTCTGTGCTCGGTACTTAGAAAGCTTGATTTTAGCTCCCATGTTACCTTGGGTTTAGGTGTTCTTATCATCTTATCACTTACTTAGCATCATCCAAAAGTACATGTAGATCCTAATTAGCTGATCAAAAGGCAGGTCTCCCCGTGAATAGTAGCCTGGGGATGGGCTTTATATCCCCACTGACTGAGGGATAAATCCAGTGATCACACATGCACATTCATATCCTGCCCTTAGTTCATGATGATCTGCTCCATGTCATCTCAGGCTTTAATGCCAATGTAAAAGGCATTAAAACTGACAGCAGCGTACAGCCACTCCCAGGATTTCAGCCTGTTTCCTGACTGGCTGTTTTTTTTTGTTTGTTTGTTTTTGTTATTGTTATTCAGGCAAAGAGGGATGGTGCAGCTCTGATAGTCGTGGAAAGAAGAGAGTGGAAAGAGAATTGAGGATATGGGAAAAAATTGGGGCTTTACTATATTGCACAGTAAAACACAAAACAGTCTTTGAGCACCTCTGCCATACCACAAGGTAGGGCAGAATCAAATATATTCAGTTCTACCAACCACGGTGATCCAGCAGTCTCCAGCATTCAATGACACCAGTGTCTGAGGGGAACAAAAAGGAATGGTAACCCTCTGTCCTGGTTGGACCCCTTAGGGAGATGCTGCTGGCAAGTGTGGTATCCCTGCATTGAACACCTTGTCCATGAGTTTCTTGTTTGCTATCTCAGTACATTTGTGCCTACTCTGAAGCAATAAACATTGCCCAAACAGAGCTTTAGATGATGTCTGACTTAGTGAAGGTAATGACCATATGCTAAGAAATATAAGCCACTTTAAAAAAAGGAAAGCTGAGTCTTACTAGTGGTAATTTTTTCATCTCCAGAAGCAGATGATTTTCTTTAGGTGCTACAAAAAGAGACTTCTGGGTCCTCTGTAAGGGAGAGGCTGGTAGGTCACATTCTGGTCTGTGCTCAGAGCTAGAATAAATAGCCTAAGGTAAAGGGAATCCTCCTCTGCTCAAAAAGGTTTATTCTCCTGACCCCAGGCTATAGCAATAAAGAAGTCCTTTGAAATTACTCCACAGCCCATGATAACCTTTGTGAATCCCACATCAGGAAGGGATCTGGCAGAGTTACAGCCACTGGTGGTGCCATTATACTTTCTTTGACCCCCATCCAAAGCATCTCTATATTGCAGTCCTCACTGAATGCCTCGGGTGGGTGGGGAGAAAGCCATGAAGGATCTCCTCTCCTCTCCTCTCCTCTCCTCTCCTCTCCTCTCCTCTCCTCTCCTCTCCTCTCCTCTCCTCTCCTCTCCTCTCCTCTCCTCTCCTCTCCTCTCCTCTCCTCTCCTCTCCTCTCCTCTCCTCTCCTCTCCTCTCCTCTCCTCTCCTCTCCTCTCCTCTCCTCTCCTCTCCTCTCCTCTCCTCTCCTCTCCTCTCCTCTCCTCTCCTCTCCTCTCCTCTCCTCTCCTCTCCTCTCCTCTCCTCTCCTCTCCTCTCCTCTCCTCTCCTCTCCTCTCCTCTCCTCTCCTCTCCTCTCCTCTCCTCTCCTCTCCTCTCCTCTCCTCTCCTCTCCTCTCCTCTCCTCTCCTCTCCTCTCCTCTCCTCTCCTCTCCTCCTTGCTGCTGCATTTGGCTGCAGTAAGGGTAAAAGACAATCTTCATGCGATAGTATCATAATTATTATTGGTCTTGGCTGATATCCCAAAATGATATCAAGCTCACTATAACATATGAGAAGTCATTAACAGGATTAAACCAAAGTTAAGCTCGGTCTAGTTCTCAGTATCTATTGCCTACATACTTTCATCTGAAATGGAAGAAGACTGTTCTTTGACAGAGAGCCTGTTTTTATTTCCACAGAAGGAATTTCACAGAGGTAAATCCATCAGTTTCAGGAGAGATGCTCTTGGTTGGAACTAATATAAAAAGAATGAAAATCAAGCTCATAATATTAATTTTATATTAACTTTCTTCTTGGTAACCACCACCAATCCTTATCCCCACCATAAAGACATTGATGCTGGTGTGATTGCTGGATATAGTTAAATGGAGGCTAATCAGTTAATTTTCATGTAGGTGGATTGGTCACATACCATTCTGTGCATGTGACTGGCATGAGTGAAGGATCATCAGACCCCTTTTCTGCTTTTTCTATATATTTTCTTTGATAGCCTGACAGTGTCTGAGCACTTCAAAAGCATACAGGGGTTCAACCTCACAGCAACCTTGCACAGTGGGATAGTATCCCAGTTTACAGGGGGTTACACATCCACACTGCCAAACTTTAAGCTTCTCACTTGGTCTATAGGAGCCTTAGGCTCCTTAGAGAGTCAGTTAAGTTTCAAGCCACCTAAAATAGGTATTTTTAACTATTGCAAAGAGATTAAAACCCTGACTTTCAAGCATGGTTTCTGATATGGGGAAATGCCATTTCTTACTACTCTTGAAGCATCTTGACCTTGACGTGCTCATAGGAAAAAATGTAGATCCCATGGACTTCAGCTGGAGTTGGAGGCATTAAAGGCCAAGCCGCAGGTAGATCAGACTGGGCACACACAAACAAAAACAATGAAAGTAGAAGCCACTTTTGAAAACAAGCCCTAAAGCTTTCTACTGAAGGAGGTTTGGGGTAAATAGAGATTACTCCCCTAAATTTTGAGCCAGATGGCATGCCTTCACCACAATATTGTCCTTTGCTCTTCATCAGAGAAGCTGCAGAAAAGTCTGAAAGCATGGCAGGTCAAGCCAAAGTATTTCATATATTTTTTAACCCATAATGCAAACCTCTGAAAAAGAGTGTATGGCAGGTATGGTCAAGTACTTCCGTCTGGGAAGTTACTGTCCATGTAAAGAGGGGCAAAATAATTTATTGGGAGTGGAATATATTTGGCATCTTCCTACAAATAAACCACTTGTTCATAATGACAAAAATATGAATAAGCATGTTAGCTTCTTGATCTGCAATTATTGTTTTTTTTCTGTAAACGATCTTGTGGTTGCACTGCCTCTGAGAAGTGCAGGGTAATATTGATCATTATGGAGTTGTTAACTACTCGGTAAGGTCTCTATCATTGATTTTGTCTATTATCTTTTCTCTCCTCTGTTTCAGATTTTCTTTCTCTTTCCCAGAAATTCTGCCTGTCTGCTTAATATTGTGCTCTGCTTTATATTTCACTGCCTACAGTGAAACATATTTCTCAGATACCATAAGCTGTAACATGTGCTGGGCCATGCAAGTAATGTAGCTCACATGTATTTGCTGCATATCTTTGGTGCACCAAGCATCAGTCACTGCTGGAAACATGCATAGTCTAAAAGGATTTTCTTGTGATGAAAGAATAGGCAGGAAGCTAAATTTTAAGGTGGAGATCTGCGTTGTGTCCTCAGAATGCAAGGAGAATGGAATTCAGAATAAAATACCATGTAACTGCAGCAGTCAGCACTTCTGGATCCCTGTGTAGAACTGACAGTGCAGGTGAAATAGCATGAAATGTGAGAAAGCAAAAGCTATGCAATGTGCTGGTATATATTAAAGCTGAGAAAAAAAAAACTTATTTTTATTTTTTTTTCCCATTCTCTTCCAGTTATTTTATCATCAGACATTGCTACAAAGAATGGAGGGATGAAATAGACTAAATCTTGGCCTTCTCTTAAGTCATTGAATTATTAATGGGAAAACAAAACAGTAACATCCCTATTAACCTGTATGAAGCACCTCTTGACATAAACAAAACAAAAACAAAGCCAGTAGGGAATCCTGAAATTGCTAGCATAAACTACTTGATAGTGTAGAAAGAAAAGCACTTTGAAAAGACTTCTACAAATCCTCAATAAGTCCCTATATCTTATGTAATCCTGAAATGCCTAACGGAATGATATAGATGTAAACTTTCATATCAGGGATCAAAGGTAAAATCTATCCCCAAATTCCTCAATAAAAAATCTCCAAAGTCCTCAACTTCTTTTGTGAATCTGGTCCACATTCTTTAATCTCTACTTCCTGAGCAAGCATAAAACTAGATGAGTTGTAAGTCTAGGGACAGGAGAAGATTTCACAAGTTCCAAAGCACTAGGTTTCTCCTCTCTGTTTTTAAGGCTATCTGCCTTGAAAACAAAACAAAACAAAACAAAACAAAATTAAGCTGTGTCTCTTTCTCCCTTCCTCTCCCTCTTTATGATGTTGAAAAGAGGCCTGAGAAAACTGAACCTCTAAATCATGTTGCCTTGCTTTCCTTTCACCTCATACTATTTGGATTGTTGATTCGCTGTCTTTACTAGTTTTGCATGAAGATCTGTTGGCATCTTGTAAGGGTGTGCGATACATCTCATGTGCAGGAGGGTGATGCAAAAGGAAAGATATGGTTGGTGCTGAATAGCTTCATAACAGGGACTTCCTTCCACCAACATGTTAATTCAAAATCAAAAAAGATAGAAGCACCTGCAGCTACATCTAGGCCTGGATTTGGGCAGGTTAGAGAGCACCTTTCAGGTAATCATAATCACAGAGAATTAAAAAATATATATATCTTTCAATGTTTTTTAATTCTGTACCGCAGGTCACTTTCAGATGATATTCTGTGGGCGGCACACAGACTCGTCCTGTGTTCTCACCTTCAGACGTATTTGCACTTTTTAAAGAAGGCTGTGTTGCTCATGTCTGTCATCACTTGTTGCTGTAACTTTTTAATTAAAAACTGACAACATGAAGAAGACTGAATATGCAGTTGTCAGTGATTGATTTATATGAAGTTTCTTGAAAGATTTCTCTATGAATGGAGGCTCTTTGTTACTCAACCAAAAGGAGAACGTGCAAGCCATGGACATGTTCTCAGAATCTGAGGAGGCATTATTAGTCATGACAGAGAGTGAGCTTTCATTTGAAGTGCTCATGAAATTTGGCATGATAGATTCCATTTTAAAATCAATCTGGTGGATTTATAGTTTCCCCAGGCAACTAGTCACAAGTAATGCTGTATAACTATTTTTGAGGTAAAAGTACCATGCAGTGCCCATCATTTTATCTGCTCTTCACTGGTGCAGCTAATCCTTTTTCTCAACCTCGGGGGCACAAAGTGAGACATGGAGCAGAAATTTGACATCATCCAGTTGTCTGACAAATCAGATGACTTGTAGGATTGTTACAACAAAAAGCTGGGATCGGCAAATGATTCATAGCACAATCCAGCTAATGATCTATGTGGAGTCTCTGGAATATGAAATCAGTCAGTGGCACTTTTAAGAGACCAGCACCATGCTCATCTTTAGCAGTAGCTGCTTGTATTTGCCTCCATTTCTTCTGTTAAAATTATCTGTGCAATGCTGTTGGATGACATCAACAGCAGTTGACAGTGATGTTCCTACAATATATAATGCTGTGATGATTTGTTCAACTTCCTAATTAATCTTCTTCCACTTTATTCGTTATTTGGCCAAAGAGAATTGATACAGTATTTTTGTTCTCCTAACTCTGTATGTTCGTCAAATTACTTCATCAAACGATCAAACGATAATCAAAGTTCTTTTTTTTTTTTTTTTTTTTTTTTTTTTTTTTTTTTTATCATAAGGAGATCAATATGTCCCCTTTAAGAATGCTAAAATGAAATTCAGTATTACTAGGTACTGGTATCACTTTAGCTTGAGATTGTGAAATACACCACTGTCTTTACTGGTGTTGCAGGCAGCTGGCATGGTGGTAGAAGCCTCATTACCAGCCTGTAACAATTTTACTTAAACTTATGCAGTGGAGTGGCCTGAGAGATTTTAAGGGAAAGCTTAGTGAAGATGGATCATTTATGATTTTAACAAAGCAGCCAAGTTTTACCTTTTGGATCAGAGCAGGAGATGTGTGCATTGGTCATGTAGCTTTAAATCTCCAGAAAACACCCAGCATGTGAATAGCTGCATGGAAGGTTACAGAACCTGTATTTTCTCACAGAGAGGCAGGTAGCAATCTGCTATAAACATGCAAATATTTAGTCTGAAGAAATCAGAACTAGCTGCTCTGGTAACAGAAGTGCTGACTATGAAGTTACAGTGTGTGGCTAGTGACCACTGCAGGCTGTGATATGAGAGGATATATTCAGTCCTGCAGTGGTGCTAAGGAACAAATCTGAATTGATGTCTTAGAGTCTTAAAGCAGTTTTCCGAGGTAAAATGAAAAGTAGCAGAGCATTAAGCATGTGTCATACAAGGTTTGTAAGATATTTACTGTGAGGAAGTAGTTACCAAAAGCAACCAAATCCTAATGGCCCAGCAAAATTTCTGTAGTTAGAACCACATCCCCCCTACATCTGTTTCCTACATTGGCTGCTGCAGCTCATGGGCTCGAATATGGGCCACAGACACTGCCACCACACGCTGTCGCTGTTGGCAAGCTGTGGGTTTGGGACTTGCCAGGTTCCCCAGGCTAGGCTTAGATCAGGAGATAGAGGACTTGGGGTCAGACTTCATATAGGGATAGTTTGGGGGTCCCCAGGTTAGAATATAATGTGTGAAGTTACCACTTTTTGATATTTTAACTAAGTGTCACTACCAGCATTGTACCAACTATGCCCTAGCATGTCTTTTCGATGAGCTAAGGTTTCACTGGCATTCCTCCAGACCTTCACCATCTCTCTCAGAAGAACCACCAGAACATGGAGGCCTTTAAAGAACACTTCCAAGACAAATAGGGAATAATGAAGACACTGTACTGGTTGCTCTATCCAGGCAAAGCTAGAGAACACCAGGTGACTTACCCACCAACAAGATGGACCACCTTTTTCCAAGCATTTCAGGAAGTGACTCTGAACGTTATGTGGTGGTTATCTATTCATAAAGTACCAAAGACTGCAGATCAGGCACTGAAGGCAGCAAAACAAACAGTGTAAAACCCACTGAAAGCTCTTTTGATCTTGTGTATGCTTTGGGATTCGATCAGGAGACTTACGAGCAGACAACACTGCACAAACCTTCAGGGCTGAAAATTGCACAAGATCACAGCACAGAGAGGAATACTGAAGCCACTAGGCTACCACCGTGATGAAGTCCTTTCTCTTGCATAAGGCCTTTGTAAGACTATGATTCCTCAGGCTTGCCCTCACTGTAAGGTCCTCCTACACAAAAAGAAGCTGGGGTCACAAGGGAATGACTGATCTGCAGACCAATGTCCTGTATTTACATGAAATACTATGATCCCCCTCCCCCCCAACTAATTACCCCTTGCCCTGCCATGTTCCAAGGCATCTCATCTTTGCTACACGAAGCCCTAGAACAAGCACAAGCGATTTGCATTACACCTCACTACCACGTCTGGACTCCAGAGTGTGAAATGAAGACATGGTGTTGATAAGGAAGCTGAAGCATTTTATTGCATTTCGCCTGTGACGGCACCCCAGACTGCTGCACTCTGAAGAAGGTAATATACTATTCAGGGGTAAACGGAGGGGCCTCTCACAACAAGAAACATGCAGTCCCACGCCCTCGAGGACAGAGGAGAGCAAATACATTACCTGTATTGTTGATTCTTAACCTTTTTGATTTGCAGACCTCTTAACACTTTTCCAATGGAGGTCCTGATTTATAAAAAATTAATTTGAACCCTCTCCTTGCTTTATTACCTACCTACATAATTACCAAAAGGTGAATTCACTAGAGAATTATTATTCAAGACACAATGGGCTGCTTATACGTTTACATTTACATTCTGTTATTATTCATCTTGAAATAAGGTTATCCTGATGCCACTCAGTTGCAAAATTTCATTGCAATACAACCTATAAATAGTATAATATCCTTCTATGCTGTTAACTCCAAATATGAGTAAATGCAAACACATATTCTTGGTTACACGACATTCCTTCCCTCCAACTATTTTCTGGTCTCTAAAAGCAGGCATAGGATCTTGTTTCCCTGACCACATTATACAGCTCACCAATGTACCCTCTTTGGCTTACATATGTCCAGAGGATCTCTTGACCTACTGTTCCACACAATCCTTCAAAATCTTTCTTTTCCACTCACAAATGTACAAAAAACATCAGGCAGCTAGCATCACAGGCTCATAAATATAAGACACATCAGCTTTTACTCAGCGTTTCCTGCCTATTTCTGCTATTTCAGATCATATTTATAGCACTCTGCAAATACATAGTTCAGAATTAGACCACTGTTTTCCCCTGCCCAACCAACAGGCAAAAAGTTTCAGAAAGCAAAGATGCATAGGGCAAGCTGTTTTTTTTGTAATGGTATGGAGCACTGAACTGACATGTCAAAAACCACTAAGAAATAACCATTCTCACTGATGATTCCATTACATGAAGGGTGTGAAAAGAGTTAGGTTTGCATAAATAACCTCTAAAAGAAGGAAACCAGGGAGGTGATCGTCCCCCTGTACTCTGCTCTGGTGAGGCTGCACCTCGAGTGCTGTGTTCAGCTTTGACCCCCTCACTACAAGGACATTGAGGCCCTGCAGCATGTCCAGAGAAGGGCTACAAAGCTGGTGAAGGGCCTGGAGCACAAGGCCTGTGAGGAGCGGGTGAGGGAACTGGGGTTGTTTAGTCGGGAGAAGAGCAGGCTCAGGGGAGACCTTATTGCTCTCTGCAACTGCCTGAAAGGAAGGTGTGGGGAGCTTTTGTGTCTTTGCCTGTTGCTGATGCAGGCCTGAGTGGAGCATTGAGCTCTCCTGGGGAAGAGTTGCTCTTGTTGGTCATCCTTGGAGGGTGTCCACACCGCACTCCACTCACCTCTACACCAAAGCTGGTGCTGCCCCGAGCCGAGCTGTTGCAGACAAATGCTCTGCTGCAGTACTTGCTCAGTTTCATCATGACCAACGCATAGAGAAGAAGCAGGGCCATTTGTTTCTACTTCCCCAGCCCCCTACACTTTGTGGTGGCCACCCCATGGTGTGCTGTGAGAGACATCCCCAGGTACAGGATGAAGTGGTATTATCACCACAGCAGGGGCTGTATTCCCAGAACACCATGCTGTTCATTCAAGCAAGATCATAGCTACGTAAACACAGTGGTCAACAAGGAGGATACTATAAGCCAGCACTGTGGCTTGGCTATATTTAAACTCCACAAAGTTTAACGAGGCTTGAGCAAACAAAACAATGCAGCGCAATATCTGTGTGTAAACGTGTCTCTGTCACAGAAAATAACGCAGCGCTGGTTCTACAGGGGAGAACCCTCACCCGGATCCAGAGTGACTCCTGTGAGCCACTCCAGCAGCCTTCGCACAAACCTGCCTTCCACTAGAAAGAATCGCATGAATGCAGCAGGCGATATAAGTTCAGATGTAGCTCATGGAAAATGTTTCAGAAGCCATTTGGCCTTGATCCAGCCTCGAGACAGCTGAGTGCCTGTGTGAGCTCCGGGCTCCTTGCTGCAAGTGTTGTCCCAGTGCTGACAGCGCCACGACACGCCGAGGAGGCTTGGCAGGACATTTCACTTTACTCAGTTTGTGCAAAATATTGGTGTAACATACGATGTTTTGGAGTAACCATCTGAGTTATCAGTAAAGCTCTTTGAATGTGGTGATATTCCTCCACTGCCTGAGGCGTGCAGAGCCATCTGTTTATCGGATGCGAGTATGAGGGACTGGATCACGCTCCAGACATTTTTCATGTCAGCCCAGCACAGGCTGCCTTAAGAAAAAGAGAAATTGAAAAGGAAATTCCTGAATAAAAGCAGAAAGTTCATGCCATATATAGTCATGAGCATTTGAGGATGACATGCCGATAAAAAATGAAGATTAGAGTTGCACAGTAGATTATTGCCAAGTGTTCTGATGAATACTTTTGGCATATCTCATTTTATGGTGTCTAGAGCTTCTAAAGTGTTAAAAAGAACTGCTCTAGAGACAATTAAAATAAGTGGGATCCGCCTTGTGACTCCTTTGGGATTTGGAACTTAAGTGCTAAACGCTGTCACCGTTTTATCACAAGCTTAGGTACTTCCTAGTGAATGTTACGTGTCTTAGATTTGAAGATCAGAAGCCTTGAACAGATCACAAGAATTCCAGAATGAGACAGGCAGAGAAACCTTGATAAATATATAGGATAGGAAACAGATAGATCCAGTATACTATAAGCATGACAGACATGGGCATAAATAAAGATGCCATCATGGTCAATATCTTTTTTTCTTTTTTTTTTTTGTAATTGACTAATTGACTTCTAAACTGCCAGGGATGAGACTCTTGCCCCACTGAAACCAATGAGATTTGTGTCACTGACTTCAAGACAGACAGGATTTTACCCCATGCAATTAGCTATGAAACAAAGCCAAATCCCATGTCTGCCTTGAACTTTGACTGACTTGAAATCCAGTTTTGAACTTCATAGCCCATGTTCAGCTTTGTATGTAACAGATGCAAAGCAGAGGCTGTCATCTTGAGAAATACATCCGTAGGGGAGCTAGTCCCAGAGACAGCTTTAGGAAAGAAGAAAACCACAATCAAAAAATCTGTTTTTCATGTTGGTCTTGCTACTGCAGCTAACTGTACTGGAGTGTTTGTCTCCGCTTCTCTCCAATCCAACTGAATTTTTCCTCCTCTTGAAGGGAAGCATTTGAAGCCCCCAAGATATTGCCCCAAATCTGCCTGTTAGTATCCCAGACCAGTAGGAGTGATTTTTACTAACACAAGATGATTTATGACCATATTTAGAAGACAACCAGGTTCGTGATATTTTCATGGTAGATGGGAGTTTCCCTTGGAGAATCTTCCCACATCCAAGCCCCCATTTAATAGAAGAAAAAGATTCCTCTGTTGATAATTCTGTAACATAGAAGAGCTTGGGTTTTAAAGTGCATATTTAATATATATGCATGATTTTATTTGCAAGTGTAATAGCTAGTTGTACATAAAGGAAGGTCTGTATCACCTCATTGGTGGTAAGCAATAAATTATTGACAGTAAGAGTATGTGCCCAGTGGCTGGAATTCCTAGAGGGAATATGGAGGGACCTTAGTTTCTGGAGGATGTCCCAAGGTGCAATAATTAGTCAGCTGTTTTCAGTGTCCTCTCTCCTCTCCATCATTAGTCTTCTCATGTCCATGTTCGTTGTACATCAAACTTGGTGGAATTTAATCTCAAATGAAGGGTAGAGTGACACACAATGACACCCTGCTGTGGGGAACTGGGGAAAATATGCTGCAATCAAAAATTAATAATGGATTTACTGGCTTGTCACAGCACAGACTTATCCATCTTTCTAAGCTGCTAACTGCCGAAGCGACAGTACAAGGAGCCAGCTGAAAGTTGGGGTGCATCCTGGACTCATTCCTGACTGAGAATATTAAGAAACAAAAGCTGCCTGGGATGAGAGTACTTGCAGAAGGCTGTTCATATGATTTGCTGATGGATTTTGTTATAGTCAGGCCATGACAGCAGTACCATGAAAATATTTAGCAATAATATGTTTCCTTTATACTCATAATATGCTTTAAGACAGCTATCCACACACTGTTGCTCATCAGTCGCATGCAATTATCAATATTCTTTCCCACGCATAGAAAAGTAAAAACAGCAACTTTCACCTAAATGTCATCTCTGAAGCTTTTTAGCAGTTGTATATTTCTGTTTAGTAATTTTCTGGATTTTATTAAAATCTCAGTGGTAAAAGCACTCCACAATATTTTATTTTATTTTTTTTCTTTTTATTCTGTACTCTAGAGCTCGATAAAATATTTTGCCACTGGGGAAATACAAGTGAGGTGCTAATGGAAGCACAAAACTGTATCATGGATATGGTATAGGCTGTTTACCTGTGTCAAGAAGAAATGACACGCTGCAATGTGTGTTACCATGAGATAACACATGCCTTCTGGGAATTAGGAAACACTGCTTTGCTTGTGCCTTCAGCACACCAGCAGGAATTATCTCATGATAATAAAATAAGTAAACCAAAATGTCTAATTCCTGCGACAAAATGGCAAGGAAAAAATAAACAATAACTTCATTGTTATGAAAGATCACGTTCCTTCCCAATGACAGAAACATTAGTAATTGAAGATGTCTTTGGGTTTTGTATGAGCTATCTGTAAGCCTGTTGATAATATATCCATGTATGTGCCATTTATTATGCATACAGATGTAAATATATAGTATTATGTACCATTTTCAGATGTGTGCAGACATTTGAATGACACCATTTATACCTACACCTTATAAATTATGCAGATCTTTAACTTTGTAACTGTTTAACATGATGTTACCCTTTAATTGGAATTTGGAATTGTTTTGAACACATAGCACTATCACACCTCTTAAAATGCTCTAAATGCTAATGCTGCAATAGAAGAACAGAGCTTTTCACTGCCAGGATTTATGCATGGGCTTATAACTCAGTTTTGGAAACATTTGACGATATTTAATTTTGCAAATAATTAAGTAAGCATATTTAAAAGGTGATGTCAATGTAATTGTTTCTATAAATGGATTTTTATTTTTATTTTTTTTACAGAATGGTAGAGGGAAGCAGCTTTAATCCACAATGGAATACCTTTTGAACTCAACTTTTCTAGTTTTATAGGTACTAGTTATTGAACTTTATGTTGCTTAGAGTACCCTGCAGGATTCTGACACATTGTAAAGCTCTTAACTTTTGAGCTTACAGGGGACTTAGATACTTGAAATACCTCACAGAAAGTCAGGCACATGGCTGTCTCATTGTTCTCATCAGCTCTAGGTAAAATTCTACCACTCTGGACCATGGATTCTTTAGGAGTTTGCTGGAAGCCAAAAAACACTTGGGAGGAGAGGAGAGGAGAGGAGAGGAGAGGAGAGGAGAGGAGAGGAGAGGAGAGGAGAGGAGAGGAGAGGAGAGGAGAGGAGAGGAGAGGAGAGGAGAGGAGAGGAGAGGAGAGGAGAGGAGAGGAGAGGAGAGGAGAGGAGAGGAGAGGAGAGGAGAGGAGAGGAGAGGAGAGGAGAGGAGAGGAGAGGAGAGGAGAGGAGAGGAGAGGAGAGGAGAGGAGAGGAGAGGAGAGGAGAGGAGAGGAGAGGAGAGGAGAGGAGAGGAGAGGAGAGGAGAGGAGAGGAGAGGAGAGGAGAGGAGAGGAGATTATGGGATTTGATTTTAGGATTAGGAGGGTTTTATGTTAGTTATTTATTTGTGTCATTTAATGTATATGCTGTCCATTGAGAATGAAAAGACAGCAGTGGACTACTTACATTCCTTCCTTCAGCTAACTAACATTGATAAAAATATTAATAACAAAAAACAAAACAAAACAAAAAAAGCATTATTATCAGTAAGAGACCAAAGCACAAACCTGTAAATACATGAGCTCCATAAATTGGACCATCAAGACACATTCCTTACACTAGGGTACAGGAATCAGCTCCTGCAGCCCTTGCATTGCCTTGTCTTGCCTTGCCTTGCCTGGCCTTGCCTGGCCTTCCCTTCCCTTGCCTGGGCTTGCCTTGGCTTGCCTTGCCTTGCCTTGCCTCGACTGGCCTTGCCTCGCCTGGGCTTGCCTAGCCTTGCCTGGGCTTGCCTGGCCTTGCCTTGCCTTGCCCGGGCTTGCCTTGCCTGGGCTTGCCTTTCCTGGGCTTGCCTGAGCTTTCCTGGGCTTGCCTTGCCTGGGTTTGCCTTGCCTTGCCTTGCCTGGGTTTTCCTGGGCTTGCCTGAGTATGCCTGGGCTTGCCTGATCTTGCCTGGGTTACCTTGCCTGGACTTGCCTTGCCTGGGGTTGCCTTGCCTTGCCTTGCCTTGCCTTGCCTTGCCTTGTCTTGCTTTGCCTTGCTTTGCCTGGGCTTGCCTTCCCTTGCCTTGCCTTGCCTGGTCTTGCCTTGCCTTGCCTTAACTTGCCTGGGCTTGCCTTGCTTTCCCTGGGCTTGCCTGGGCTTGTCTTGCCTTGCCTTGCCTTCCCTGGGCTTGCCTTGCCTTGCCATGCCTTGCCTGGGCTTGCCTCGGCTTGCCTTGCCTTGCCTTGCCTTGCCTGGGCTTGCCTTGCCTTGCCTTACCTGGACTTGCCTTGCCTGGTCTTGCCTGGTCTTGCCTTGCCTTGCCTTGCCTGGGCTTGGCTTGCCTGGGCTTGCCTTGCCTTGCCTTGCCTTGGCTGTGCTTGGCTTGGTTTGCCTTGCCTTGCCTTGCCTTGCCTTGCCTTGGCTGTGCTTGGCTTGGTTTGCCTTGCCTTGCCTTGCCTTGCCTTGCCTTGCCTTGCCTTGGCTGTGCTTGGCTTGGTTTGCCTTGCCTTGCCTTGCCTGGGCTTGCCTGGGCTTCATGGGCTTGCCTTGCCTAGGCTTCCCTGGGCTTGCCTGGGCTTGCCTTGCCTTGCCTTGCCTTGCCTGGGCTTGCCTTACCTTGCCTTGCCTGAGCTTGCCATGCCTTCCCTGGGCTTGCCTTGCCTTGCCTTGCCTGTGCTTGACTTGCCTTGCCTTGCCTTGCCTTGCCTTGCCTTGCCTTGCCTTGCCTGGGCTTGCCTTGCCTTGCCTGTGCTTGCCTTGACTTGCCTTGCCTTGCCTTTCCTTGACTTGCCTGTGCTTGCCTTGCCTTGCCTTGCCTTGCTTTGCCTTACCTTGCCTTGCCTTGCCTGGGTTTGCCTTGCCTTGCCTTGCCTGGGCTTCCTTGCCTTGCCTTGCCTTGCCTGGCCTTTCCTTATCTTGCCTTGCCTTGCCTGTGCTTGACTTGCCTTGCCTGGGCTTGCCTTGCCTTGCCTCAGGTGTTAGTCCTGCCATCAGGTGTTAGTCCTGCTCTTTGAACACCAAGAATGAAGGTGAAGACACAAATTGGAAGGGATGGGATAGTTGGGGAATATCCTGTTAAATGTGTTTGAATGGAATAGGCTTGGAAAGTTGCTTCTAGAAGGTTGTGTTAGGAGCTGTGCTAGTACAAGGCAAGTATTGGCCACCCAGGCTAGGATAACCCATGAGGGCTGTGCCAGCCCCAGCAGCCTGTCTCCCCAGGCGTCACTGCTGCTCTGGGCCTGCTCTAAAGCTTCCCAATTGCATGAGATATGAGGACTGTTACAAACAAAACAGTCAGGTACCAAGGTAAAAGTAGTTGTGTAAGTACTTGGACAGGATTATATGCCTTCTCACCTTGTTAAGGAATTTCCATATTCTTTGATAACATTATCACAGAATCACAGAATTTCTAGGTTGGAAGAGACCTCAAGATCATCGAGTCCAACCTCTGACCTATCGCTAACAGTCCCCACTAAACCATATCCCTAAGCTCTACATCTAAACGTCTTTTAAAGACTTCCAGGGATGGTGACTCTACCACTTCCCTGGGCAGCCTGCTCCAGTGTCTAACAACCCTTTCAGTAAAGAAGTTCTTCCTAACATCTAACCTAAAACTCCCCTGGCACAACTTAAGCCCATTCCCCCTCGTCCTGTCACCAGGCACGTGGGAGAACAGGCCAACCCCCACCTCACTACAGCCTCCTTTAAGGTATCTGTAGAGAGCAATAAGGTCGCCCCTGAGCCTCCTCTTCTCCAGGCTGAACAAGCCCAGCTCCTTCAGCCACTCCTCGTAGGACTTGTTCTCCAGGCCCCTCACCAGCTTCGTCGCCCTTCTCTGGACTCACTCAAGCACCTTGATGTCCTTCTTGTAGCGAGGGGCCCAAAACTGAACACAGTACTCGAGGTGCAGCCTCACCACAGCCGAGTACAGGGGGACGATCACCTCCCTAGCCCTGCTGGTCACAGTGTTTCTGATACAAGCCAGGATGCCGCTGGCCTTCTTGGCCACCTGAGCACACTGCTGGCTCATATTCAGCCGACTGTCCACCATCACTCCCAGGTCCTTCTCTGCCTGGCAGCTCTCCAACCACTCATCTCCCAGCCTGTAGCTCTGTTTGGGGTTATTGCGCCCCAGGTGCAGGACCCGGCACTTGGCCTTGTTGAACTTCATGCAGTTGACCTCAGCCCATCGGTGCAGCCTATCCAGATCCTCCTGCAGAGCTTTCCTACCCTCGAGCAGATCGACACATGCGCATAGGTTGGTGTCATCTGCAAACTTACTGAGGGTGCACTCAATGCCCTCGTCCAGATCATTGATGAATATATTAAAAAGGATTATTCTGAATCTAAATTAAGGAATAGTCATTTGCCAGTCATTAACATTTTCCTTGTTGCTGGCCACAGTAAATGAGCCTACAGTGAGCAAGTGATTGTTAAATATTAGTCAATTTTGTTGGATCATCCTCCCTAAACTGAACAACCTTTTTCTTGGCTTTGTCCCTTTGTATTTCATTTTCTCCCTGTTACTTACTATGCCCATTTATTGCATCATTTGCATTTTAGACTGTCCTTCCACTTGTCCTTCACATCTTGGCATGCTGTGTACTGGTGATAATAATAACCAAGATCTAGATTCTGAGCCTGTTAATAGAAGAATAAATCTGAAGCATCTGTGTTGGCCTCAGCTAAGGTTTACAGAGCTTGCAAGGACCATGATCTTGACACTGAAGTACAAATATGCATGAGCTTTTAGCACATATAGTGCTGTAGTATCGAAGCTTTTGTTTGTACGCAACCTTAAAAACACTAGGCTCCTGATCTCTGAGTGTTAAAACAAACGGGTGTTATAAAGAATTAGCAGCACTCCTAATTAGCAACACAGCTACAATGAGAGTGGAACCTATCAGCATGCACCACTTTGTTATTATTACTGGGAATTAATGCTTGCTTTGGCCTGTAAAATGAGTCACGCCAAGGTCTGTCTGCATTAGGGATGACGGGGAGCAGATTGCCTTCTGGTATATACTGGGACAGCCCCAGTGGGGTCAACAGAGAGGAGCTGTCTCACAGCCTCAGGGGTGATGGCCTTAGGGACTCTGCCATCAGCCTCACCGGGAGCAGGATGAAGTCTCCAGCGTGTTTTCTCCAAGAGTGAAACAAAATGAATAGCTAACTAGGAACGAAAACTAGGGCAAGAAAAAAAACACTTCCACAAATGTGCGGTTCACTTTCAGTGATTCAAGTTTACTGTACATGCTACATCAAAACAAACCTTTGCAATTAAATTTTTCTTGGGGGAAGGGAGGTAGTTTTTTCTGAACTCCTACACCCTTGTTAAAAGCTTAAAACAGGCCAAGTTGTGCAAGGATCTGTTGAGACTGATGTGGCAGGAAAGCGCGCTGTGACCACTCCCATCCGTGTGAAAGAAGAAAGGACCAGCTCCTGAAGTGAAGTCTGCCCTCGCGCAGCTTCATCTTCCTCCCACATGCTCGTGTCAGCAGTCCTGATGCGGGAGCAGGAGCCCTATCCAGCCCTTACTCAGCAACAACTGCTATGGAAATCAGAGGGAAGGGTGCGTGCTCAGCTGCTTTTTATCCATCAGGATTAAACTACGGCGAGTTTTGTTTCCAGTAAGAGCTCTGTAACAAATGACCAGAAGGCCTTAAGATTTGGTCGGGTGGACTTATAATGTGCTGCTGTGGGGCAAAATCAGCAATGTAGTAAAAATGCCAAACATTAGGCTTGAGACACAAATCTAACCTGAAAAATGTGTATACCTTTTTTGCAGCTGGAACAAACTCTGGTGTTCTCAAAGCTGGGCTTGCAGACCTTACTGGAAAATTGGTTTAGCACTCCAGTGAGATCTTCTGACCCATGCTTCATGCCAAGCATATCAGATCTCTGTTAAACAAACAAACAAACAAAACTATTTTCTTAAGCAAACCATTAGTTTACTAAACTTACTCTCTTCTATTTTAGTTATTTTTTTTTTAGTGCTCATAAGATGTGCTGGACTTTATGATACTTCAGTTGGGTGTCTTTAATTTATTTTACATCACTATCACTAGCACTGCTTAGCTGTGTTTTGAACAGGATATTCCAGAACAAAGACTGGCATTTTCCTCCACCCGTGTGATCACTGGCATCACCCCACAGCATTTTCCCGGGGTCTGAATGGAGCTGATGAGTTACAGAGGGGACAATTTCTGTAGCAGCAGAGGCATACTGGGTGTCAGATAGTAATGACTGGCCATGCTCGACCCTGACGGATTTGAGTCGTGACCTAGATGTGGGAAGCAGCGGATCACCTAACAACATGAAATACAAACATAATCCATTACCTTTATTAAATACAGTGTTGCATTTCTTCCTACTACAGATATATAATGACCATGCTGTGGGCAAAGATGAAAATAGAATGCTTGACATTATGCATTTATATAATACATAATAATGCTTAGCATACATATAGCACTGTTCATTTTCAAAACCCACAAAATCATTGAAAATTATATATAAAAAAAAAAAGCAAGATAGTATATTGGTTCATAATTTAAAATATTCCCCCCCCACACACTAAAACTCACATGTAAATGCATCACATGAAGGAGATCTATGGCCAGATTCTGATCAATTTTTTTTGGTGAAAATATTAAGCATCTTTGAAGTCAATGGAAAACTCCCGGCAATATAACCAAAATCAGAATCTAGATCCTATTTCTACATGCCATAAAGCTGAGCTGTTACTGGATAGCATGGCACATCTAAAAATAAACCTTTAGGTTTATTTTTAGCTCATTCTGGAATTGTGTTGACATTCTTTCTTTCTTTCTTCTCTGGCTAATTTAAAATGTTAGATCCAATGCTGTGCTTCTTTTCTTGCCTTTCATGTTCTTGTATCTGTTTCCATGCAGCCTCCCTTCCGAGACTGGGTGAGCAAGATGATGTGTCTGCGCAAGACGATGGCACTGGTTGCAGACTAAGGCCCTGCAGGGTCACTTATCACATCTCAGGGGGGACATTTTAATATGATATTTAATGCGCCCTGAAAATGCACAAGATGAGACCTTAAAGTACTTCTGGACAACAAGGCTCAAGCTAGCAGTATGGTTGCTTGCTAAATGTTGTAAGCTCTTTGAAGGAGACCTCTGGAACCTTTCCTCCTTTATAACCATCGCTAAAGCCATGACAGGCAAGGATATTACCAGCTCCGGCTCAGCTGCTGCTACAGGATGTCTGATGGCCTTTCTCTGCTCCCAATAACCTCGGAGAAGTCTGTACAAATTTCAGTCCAGCGTTCAGTCTGCTGTGAGACGTACTCAGTATGGTTCATGGCAGTAAGCAGTTGTTTGCCATTTTGTTCCCCAATCAAGTTCTGGGAGGGATAAAATTTACTTTCTCTTGTGGGAGTACCTCATTCATTTCAACAGGCCGTTGTGGTTTAACTGTTAAAAAGTCCAAGAATGCCTGAGTCAGATATTTCCTTCCAACATTTTATTCCATCCTGTCATTTTGTCAATTATCTTTACGACTATTCTGCCAATTTAATGCTGTCAGCATAAAACAAAACAGGAGCACTGCAATTTTTTCAGGGGGAGGTGGAAAAAAAAGTACCCAACTTCCCAAGACATTTGAAAATGGCAGAATGACTCAGTAAAAAATGAAACCCAGTCCACTCAGCAAGGTATCTTAACCAAATAAGATATTATAAAAATAAGAAACAATAGTAAAATAAAAGTTGTCCTGAATAGGTAAATAAATAAATTCACTCATGGAGACACACATGCTTAAATCTTTCAGTCAGAAGTTTAGCTAAAACCTTAAAGCAAGAAATAATCTTAAAATCTTCACCTGTGGCACCTTCTTTGGTCAGCTTATAATAGGAAAGAAAAGACTGCTGGAAGTGACACCGGACTCACTGGAGATTGCATAGGGTTTTTGCAGTAGTTAAAGACTTCCCTGCATCAGAATAATTCATTGGATTAATTCTTACCAAACCCTGAAATTATTCATAGATAATAATCCATTCTAGTTTGGATCTGAATACACAATGCTACTGCAGGATAGTTTTACACCTTTCTGCATCAACAAGCTCTCGTTACGCTACCACAACATGCATCTTTGGAAAAATCAGATCCTGATAGGGACAGCAGCTCCATTTAGCAGAGTTTCTGTTTCCACAGAAACCACACCACTGATGTCTGCAGAGGGCAGATGCAGAGTGAGAACATCTGTGACCACTTAGGTTAATTGCCTTTCCCAACTCTTCCCCCACTTTCGGTCTCTGATGGCCCTCTGAAGATCAATGGCAGATCACAAGGCTTCTTGTTGCAGGCATTCTGCCATCCTGCCCCATCTCCTGGGGTTATCTAAATCTGGTTTTAAATCTGTATCCCGAGGGTCTCAGAGGACTACTTATAGTCTGCTGTCTCCTTTGTCCCTGGCTTCCTCTCTGCTTGTCAGGCCTACAGCTGTAGCAACAGCTAGAGAAGCTTCCCTGATTCACAAGACTAATGCACATTATGTCATATGTGGCAGGCTCAGGCACAGCTTTGATACAAATCATGCAAGTACCTGCTTTAAATAGTTATTTTACTCTTTAACTTATTTTCGTAGCAAACAAATATTTTTCAGATAAAGACACACCAAAGTGTTGCCTTATGTTACAGATGTTTCAAATGCACTATATTACCTAAATTTATCTTTTCATTGTTATTACTTGCTGGATTATGTTGTAGTTTTTTCAAAGAATGTTAATGTTTAAAAAAAAAGAAAAAAGATATAGACAGTGATGATGCATGGAAATGATTCAAGCCTTACCTCCTCTACCATTATACTTAATCTAAATCCAAGCTACAAAAAGAAAAGAAAATGAAACTTCTAAGAAGTGAGTTTGAAACCACCACTGAAACCCACAACAGTCAAAAAAGGGAGAGGAAAATGAAAACAAGTGCTTACATTCGTGCAGTTGCCATTGCCCCAGGTTTTGTTGTGGTTCTACCTCAGTGCTATGGTGGCTTGCTAGTTTCCTTTTTGAAACTCTTCAGATGTGGTAAGAAGTTGGCTGTGGCTGTAGAGACTGGGGGAGTCAAAGGAAAGATGAGATATCAAAGCTGAAGAAAACAATTTCAACTACTTACTTTTAGCAATGATTATTAAGACCCAGTACAGAGCTCTTTAGCAACGCAGGACCCATTTACAACCCTTTTCTGTTTTTCAGAGAAAACTGTTTTTCTGTTCATCAGAGGCATGCCCAGGGACAAGGGGAACCTCTTCGCTAATGGTCCTTCAGACCATTGGCAATGAACTAGGACTGCCCTCACGGCTTGTTCCTCAAGTTTACAGCTTATTTTAAGGTGCTCTTCCTTCTGTGAAACAGATTTGGTAATACTGTTTTAGAAGCTTTGGAGATTTACAAGTGCAAGAAAGCTCTGTAAATACAAAGTGCTTTTAGGATTTTATTGTATTCCTCACAGGGATCCAGAGCAACCTGTGATAAATGCTGCTTTTATTTACTGTTTTCACATTAAGTTCTTACATAGACATTCTTATAGCAGTTCCTTATAATGGTATGGAAACAATAAAATCTTCAGTTACCTAGAAAATGTGAAGAGACAAACTTAACTATAGTCAAATCTCAGTACAATTGACCTTGAGATGAGTTTTGGCCTGTTAAATCTGTGTAAACTTCTATTTGCATACACACAATAAAATATATACAATAGGTATGTATTCCTATTAAACTCAAAAATATTTTTTTTTTATTTTTTTTATTAGATTTGTTTGGAGGCTTAAAGTACTGGGGGCAAGTTAAAGTATAACTTTCCACCAACACTGTACTTCCCAATGATTCTTGTGGCAAAAACAGAATCTTGACTGCAACTAATAATATATTTACAAAGCCTACACACATACAATAGTTGTCTTTCATGAAAGTAAACAATCCATGGAGCCTTGTATCTGTAGTTGGTAATGACCTCAGGAGTTAATGCTATTGCAGACTTATTACATACAGATAGAAATATATTACTTCTTACAAATTTTATCATAGAATGATTTGGGTTGGAATGGATCTTTAAAGATTATCTAGTCCAACCCTCCTGCTGTGGGCAGGGACACCTCCCACTAGATCAGGCTGCTCAAAGCCCCATCCAACCTGGCCTTGAACACTTCCATGGATGCGGCATCCACAGCTTCTCTGGGCAACCTGCTCCAGGGCCTCAACACCCACACAAGAAAGATTTTTTCCTCATATCTAGTCTAAGCCTACTTTCTTTTAGTTTAAAACCATTGTATTAACTCTACACTCCCTCATAAAAAGTCCCTCCCCAGCTTTAATGTAGGTCCCCTTTCAATACTGGAAGGCCACTATAAGGTCCCCCAGAACCTTCCCTTCTCTAGGCTAAATTAACCCAGCTCTCTCAGCTGTCTTCATAGGAGAGGTGCTCCAGCCCTCTGATCACCCTCATGGCCTTTCTCTGGACTTGCTCCAACAGGTCTGTGTCTTTCTTGTGCGAGGGGCTCTGGAGCTAAATGCAGAACTCCAGGTGGGGTCTCACAAGATCAGAGTAGAGGGGGAGAATCACCTCAATATCTACCTGGATATTGAGCCTTCAGGCATGACTGTAAGAAAGTGCGACCATCCAGCTAATTCTTTACCCACCAAGTGGTCCATCCAACAAATCCATGTCTCTCCAAGTTAGCAATGTCATGCAGGACAGTGTCAAATGCTTTGCACAAGTCCACGTAGATGATGTCAGTTGCTCTTCCCCTATTCACCAATGCTGTAACCCCATCATAGAAGACCACCAGGCATGATCTGCCCTTAGTGAAGCCGTGTTGGCTGTCACCAATCACCTCCTTGTTTTCCGTGTGCCTTTGCACAGTTTCCTAGAGGAACTGTTTCATGCTCTTGCTGGGCACAGAGGTGAGACTGACTGGCCTGTATAGTTCCCTGGGTCTTCCTTTTTTCCCTTTTTAAAAATGGGGGCAATGTTTCCTCTCTTCCACTCAATGGGAACTTTACTGGACTGCCATGACATCTCAGATACGATGGACAGTGTCTTAGCAACTTCACCTGACAATTCTCTCAGGATCTTCCTTTTTCAGGTCTTTCATTTTATTTTTCACTATATAGTAGATGTTCCGGTATAATGAAAGGCAATAAAGACCAAGATTTAGGTCTATTTTGTTCACATTCAAGTGGTCACCCAATCACTGTGTTATTTCTGAACCTCACTCATTTGATATTAAGAATCAGATTTGGAAAATTTTTGGGGAAAAAAAGTTCATTCAGGTTAGTGCCTGAAATTGCTAGTACAGTTGTGGATAATACTCGGGGTTAAGGTGGTGGAACATCCACCCTCCAACCCTGAAGTTCAACCCAGTTCCCTAATGCATTGTAGAAGACTCCAGGCCATCCCAAGGCAGTAGGCTCATGCTGGGGAGACATTTCTGTGCTTGCGCTTGCCTGTACGTGGCTCCCAGCCGGCACATCCCTGAGAACACAAAGTAAAGTGGGCCTCAGAAACAGCCAGCTGGCTTCTTGAAGGACAAGGCATTTGGGCTTGGCTGCAACAGGACACAAGGCAATGAGTCCATTTGCCTATGAGCCAAGAAGCTGAAGCTGACTCACTGCTGGAGCTCCCCTTGGGATGGACAAGTGCCTACAGAGCCAACTGACACCTTAATTTCCTTACTAAACAAAGTTGTCTGGTCATAAATAAATGTGATATTTCTGGGAAAAATGTGGAGAATTAGCACTTTTCAGAATAATAACGGTGTAGGAGCTTACATCTTGTACTCTGCCTCCTCTCTCTTTGCCTAACAAGCAGCCAGGAATAAAACAAAAACAGGTACTCACCCAGGCTCGAGTAGGGACCTATGCAAGTTTCTTAGAACTTGGGCTAAAAGTTGAGATCCATCCCAAACCTGCCTATTTACACGAGTGTGTTCCTCTCACTTGTGATGGGAGAAGTAAAGACTTCCTCCAGCCTCTCAAAACACGGATCCCAAGAGCAACACTCCTGCTGCCTTCCCACCTTTGCCAAATGATAGCTTTGGGCTTGCAGCGTGCTGCTCGCAGCCCTCCATCCCTGCAGAGGCTGAGTGTGGAGCTCTGCTGTTGCTGGCATCCCAGCCCTGCCTGCGCTTTGTGACTCACGCTGGGCATGGAGTGGGAGTTAATGCTGCTTGGAGCAGCAATAACTTTCTGCATATTTTAGGGCAGGTCTCTGACAGTTCAGAGCATCCTTCTTGCAGACTATTTTTGTGCTCAGCCCATTGCCCATGTTGAGCTTTGTGTCTCCAGAGAGCAGGTGAGGGATGGCAGCATTACCTCTGTAGCTGCTTGCTCCTCCATACAGCTCCTCAGCTGCCCTCTCTGCATTTTCTCACTGGGGGGTGGAAAGGCCTGTAATAATAACCAACAAAAATTAGACCAAGCTATTAAACAAATGGGTGACCTCATTACTGTGAAAGACGCAGGTGATAAGAGTAACAACCATGGCCAAAACAACTGCAAAGCAGGTCTGCAGGTAACAGGAATTATTATGTACTTTCAATTTCTGATGAACCAAAATGTTCATATGTCTTACTGACTGAAACATTCAAGCTGCAAGGCAGGAAGTCTTTCGAAGCTTTCCTTCAGCCAGTGGTGCCATTAAATACATTTAGAAAACATTTGAGTTTACACTGCTTTCTTTGCTGACCACAAGCGCACAGACAAATCTATACCACGGCGGGCTGGCATCAGGGGGAGCAGTGACCAAGGAAGGGTTGCAGAGCCAGGCCCCACACACAGCCCTAGACACAGCTTTGTACTTATTTGGGATAAAAGTGAGCGCATTTTGATGAGCTAAGCAACCAAACTGGGTTAATATCCAGTTTGTCAACAAACTTGTTTTGGCTTGCTGGTGAGACCACGGTTGTTTACCCCGAGTAAACCCAATCTTGGCTTATTTTGTTCCCATAAAAATGAAGGGTTGTGAAAGTCTCCTCACAGTCGGTAGTGCCAGCAATGATCTAGGAGCTTGCTGAGGTGCTCACCAAGATTTCAGAGGCTTTGAGCTGAGGAGTAGCTGGGAAGCTCTGCCTTTCCAGACAGACAAATCATGCATGCTCAGAGCAACGTGATGCTGAGTGTGCAAAGAGAGACTGGGCTAACACGGAGATGTCCTCTGTGTGTGCGTGTGTCAGCAGCAGAGGAAGAGCTGCGCTCCCAAGCATCTGGAAAACTGGTGTCGGCTGAGCAGTTGCTGAGGCTGTTTTTAGGCTTGGGGTACCTCCTGAATGACACCAGAGGTAGATCAGCCAGAACTGAACACATTTGTAGGTAAAATATAACAAAATACCTCCTTTCACAAGTGCACAAGGGCTTCCTGGAGATAGGTGTGCAGCGTACCAAGTGCACTCCGGAATATTTTTTGTAAATAGTCTTTGAGACTAAGGATTGCTTGCTGAATTTATTAGCGTGTTTACAAACTCGGCTATGAAAACCCTGAGCCGTCGCAATGGAAATTCAGGCACACTGTTCTCCTTTTGGTTCTGGCGGTGGGGCACTTTTTCATTTTCCCGGATTATTTTTAGAGGGGCTGGTCGGTTTCATACCAAAAGCTGCTGCCGCGTAAACACCACCAACTTCTCCAGGGACAAAAAAATAAATAATAATAATAATAAAAAAATGCGTGCGTGTTCCTAATTTCAAGCCCATGAGCTCACCAGCTAAGCCTCCGAGGGCCCGGCCGGGAGCGGGGGGCCGCGGTGGCCGGGTGGCGGCCGGGGGGCACACACACGCCTAGATGCGGGCAGGTGCTGCCAGCCTCCGCGGGGCCGAGGCCGGGCGGCAGCAGCAGCAGCAGGAGGAGGAGGAGGAGGAGGAGGAGGAGGAGGAGGAGGAGGAGGAGGAGGAGGGACGGGGAAGGCCGCGGCGGGAGGAGGGGGAGGAGGAGGAGGAGGAGGAGGAGGAGCCGCTGCCGGATGCTGCGAGGAGGCGCCGTGGCCGCCCTGCGCTGCCGGCCGCTCACCTGAGCGGGCAGCAGGCGGGGCAGGAGGGGCCGTGCGGCCGAGCTGCGCGGAGCCCGGAGCCCGGAGCCCGGTGGCTGCGGCGGTGAAGGGGGCGGGCGGGCGGGCGCGGCCATGGCGCCGGGCGCCTAGCGGGGCCGGCGGGCGGCAGGAGGCCCGGCCCGCCCGGAGCGCCCGGCTGCCGGCGGGGCTGCGCGGCCTAGGCTGAGCGGGCGGCCCCACCGCCCCCTCCCGGCTCGCAAGATGTCCACCCGCACGCCGCTGCCCACCGTCAACGAGCGGGACGCGGAGAACGTGAGTCCACCCCCACCCCCCCTTCTCCGGCCCCGGCCCCTGCCCCTGCCCCCGGCTGCACCGGGGAGAGGCCTCCGGGCCGCGCCGCCCCTGCCCGGGCAGCCGCCCTTTGTTTGGGGCGCACCTTGGCGCTGTGCTGCTGCCGGCCTGTTGCTGCCGGGCTGCCGCTGCCTGGCTTTGTGTGGCGCCGCGGGGAGGCCGTGTGCCCGGCCCCGCTCCCTCCCCGCTGGGTTCGTGGTGCCTGCCTTTGTGCTCGGCTGGGGCGTCCCTGCGCGCCTCCTCCCGGGGTGGGGTGGTGGGCGCTTTGTGGCGGGGTTCCTGCGGGGAGCAGCCCCGCCGCCTCGGAGCACAGCGCCCGAGAGATCCCCAAAGTCCCGGACTTTGTCTGGCCCTGGCTGCCCGGTGTGAGCACTTAGCCAGGCGGTGGGATGGGAGGTGTGAAATGTGCCTCTTAGGTGAGGGAGCCGAGATTAAACGAGGTATGCTCGGCATGCGCCCTCGATATCATTAGCTGCCTTCGGGAAAAGTGGCAGGAGCGGCAGTCATATGAAATTTCACACAGGCAATTTTACCCGGCCTGTAGCTGGAGGGAAAGCGATCGGTGAGGAGCGCGGGGCGGCGGGCAGGTGGCTCGCTCGGGTCCTGCCAGGGCTGCGGGCTCCTGCCAGCACCAGGGCCTGGTTGTGTGCAAGGCAAAGAGGCAGCGTCTGCTGAATAGGTCACTGAATTAGGAGAAATAAAGAGTAAATAGGAGCAGAGACATTAGGAGGTGAAGGTACCAGGAATATAGTTAAAGGAACGAAGGCTTCAGTTTCAGTCGCCCAGTGGAAGTGTAATTGGCGAGGCCGTGTCTGTGTGGTTCCCAGTTAAAGCTTAAAGCGAGTAGATAGATCCACTTGGGCTGTCCTTTCTATTCATTCATGGGCTGATGAGTCCTCTATTAGTGTCAGAATGGAAGCAAGTCCTTGAGATGAAAATGAATATTTAGATTTAATTAAATGACAAGGCCCAGGTTTGAGTGATGCGTGTTGCTTAGGAGTTTCCATTTCAAATGTATATAGGAATGTAGACAAGGGGTAGATGACAGGAAGAGATAAGAAATATTTATGCATGTATCCAGTAATACAGTGCATAAGACTTGCAAAGTGCGTTTACAGAAGGCAAATGGAAATATTTTCAAACATCGTCAACTTCTGTAGAATGAAAACTTCAATTAAACTGTTGGTAGTTCATTTATTAAATGTGCCGGTTTTGAATGCTCTATTTTGACAACTAGATTTAAGTAAGGATTTTTTTTTATTTCTTTCAGAGAAGGCAAGGGTGTCTAAAAATCAGGTGTGTACAGGATATCAAAGTCCTCAAAATTGCACATTTGCTACTGAAAATCTTGGTGTAAGTCTGTAACCTAACACTAACGAATATAATAGTTGGTCAGACAGACTGTAAAGAGCTGTGCAGCAGTACGTTCCCAAATTTGCACAGTGATTCTTATGCTGCTGTTAGTAGGGTGTCTGCTGGGTTTTGGGGCAGGGTTCCGCCAAGGCTCTTGTCCCCTCTGCCCTCTGGGCATTGGGCAAGCCCCCTCGGGTACTGCTGGTTGCCCTTGCCCAAGAGCTTTGGCTAAAGTGGCAAGTGTGGGAAGAAGGAGCTGGCCTGTTGTTGACTTCGGGGACAGCATAATTCCTTGGTTTAAAATGGACTCTGTCAGGGTGAGGTGAGACGCTTAATTTACTCTTAATGTGCTTCCTCCTGTTAATAAGCACTAATGGACAGGCAGAGTGTTTGTGCTGATGGGCCTTGATGCTCAGAGGTTAGCTGGTGAGCTCTGGCAGCTGGGGTGGCAAGGCGCTGCATCTGCCGGGAGAAGTTACTTAAAAGAGAGGGGCTGGGAAAGCAGGAGTTAAATTAGAGCAGGGTAAGTCTGAGTGTTCTTGGCCTGGTGAACTGACTCCCTCTTTGTAGTGCATATCTGCAATTCCCAAGCACATATATTAGCGAAGCTCTCAGAAGTTGTGCAGTTAATGGTGATCTTCTGGGTAGCAATCTTTTCTTCCTTCCTTGTGGCCATCTCTCAGAAATGTTGCTCCATTGTGTGACTCTCAAGGGATAGATTGTAGCTCTGCATCCCGGAGAGAGCTGATTGATGGGTCTGAGTACAAATCTACGTCCGCGTCCAGCTGTGCTTTGCACATGGTGTGAGATCGTTGCATGAAATCATTGGGAGCTACCCTACCCCTGCCACCCCCGGGTTCTCGGCAGCTGCTTTCCCTGTTCTGTTTTTTTTTTTTTTTTACTTGTTCTTAAGAAGAAAAGAAAAAGTTATGTGTATTTTTGTATATATTTCAATGTAAACTGTTCTCACTAAGTATGCAAGCGTGTGTTCTGTCATTTGAACGAAATAATAAAATTGGACAGAGCACCTGTCATAAGAATATACTCCCCTTGAAGAATTATGAGAGTTCCTGGATGGATGTGTGAAAACAGCACACGGTTCCGTAACTGGTTGTGCCTTTTACACCGCAGTGCCCTTTGACAGTAGTCCAGAAGGGGTAGGGTCATGCAGCAGGTTACCTGATAAATTCTTATCAGCCAGCTTGAGTGAAAGGAAGGAGGACCAATGGCAATGGGCAAACAACAGGTGGAGGGGAGCAGTCATTGTGAAACAGTCAGTATGTGTATAACTGATAGGCCTGCATGATATAAATTCACACCCAATCTTTTTTTCCTTTTTGCTGTTCTTTTCATCTCCCAGTGCGATGTTTAATTTTTCTAACGCATATGCCCCTAAGTGTTTTGCGCTGGAAATTTTACTTCTTTCACCATAGCTATGTTTAAGGAAACAAAATACAGTATGATTGTCAAACATTTTTTCTTATTGAATGGTTTATTGGGAAAGCTGAGGAAAATTGATGGGTAGAGGCAGTGCAGTAAACATTATTTTCATACCTATTATCAGCTTTCTTTTTTTAAAATGAGGGGTAAGAGTAGTATTGAAAGTAAACACTTTCCTGCGATTTGATTTCGTATGTGTAACTATGGTTTCCTCTTGATAGTGATGTGTAGGCTGCTGTAGGTAATGTTTCAGGGCATTCAGACAGTTGGAGTTGGGGTTAGTTTGGGTGAATGGAGCTTCCTATCTCTGCTGAGGCTGGAGGAGGAGAGGGATAAGAATCTAAAGCTCTGAGCTTGTTGTAGCTCTTTTGTTTTCATTGAGTTGCTATTGAGGCTTTTGTGTTTTCTCCTTCATATTGTACTGTATGAAGTGCTTAAATTGGGTAACATTCTTCATGAATTACAGTAAGAGAAAAGAAAGGTGCAGGTAATACATGATCTTGAATGCTTTCTGAGAGTTCTGTATAAGGAAAGACGCGTGGAGTTTTGGTGGTAGGTTGTATGCCACTTTGTAAAATTAATAAAAACGAGAAGGCTGTATTTTGCTTCTTCTGACATAAAGGCCTTGTAGGCTGGTGTATTTTTTTATTTTTTTATTTAAATTTGTTGGTAAATGTCATTCAATCTTTGGAAGCTCTTTCTCTTACTTGTGGAAGTGTGCCGGGACTCTCTTTGTGCTGTGGCGTCACCACTCCCAGCGAAGGCCCAGGGAACTGTTTTGCCTTGTACTTTTCAGGCACGCAGAAGTTGGTACATCCTGCTCCGGAGATGGCGCGTGTTTACTGGAGGAGAAGGAACAAACAAGGCGGGAGAGCCAGCTGATAAGGCTGGCTGGAGCTGAGGAGGAGCGTAGGAACTGCAGCGTGCCTTACCCAGCCAGTGCCCTATCGGAGTGATTCAGAGATGTCATGGCAGGGGGGGGGGTTTAAGGCACGATAACGCAGCGATTTACAGTCATGCGATCAACTACATTATCATAGAACTAATTGTGATAATTCTGACACACGCACACCCCGCTGCAGGCTAGCGAGGGCAGGGTGATGTCTGAGATGCCAGCTAAAGCAGGTGTGGTGAAGGATGGCTCGCTGATAGCGGAGGCTGGGAGACAGCTGCATTTTTAGAGGGAAACAAATTGAACGGGGCAAGAGATAAGAGGATGGAATGAAGTGGTGAGGTCAGGGAAATAATAATTATACCATGTTTAATTTTTTTTTTTGCCTGGATTTGCTTTTGCACAATAAGAACACATGGTTTTGATTTGGACGGAGGGGGCGTGGGAGAAAGTATCTGACAAGAATTCTTTCTTTCAGTGCCTTAAGCAGAAGAATGGCCTAGTTTCCAGGCCTTGTGGGTTCAAGAGTACAGCTGTATCTTTCTTATCCACAAGAGATGGGCTTTAGCAAAGTGGAGAATGTCTGTGTTTTTTCCATGCAAGATGAGTTTTCTTGATCATAAGAACTCCATTAGGCCATATGTTTGTTTGAATGGTAAGAACAGGGCATGCTCTCCTAATCTCACTTTGAAGGTTTGTGTTTTCTTTCTGCTTTTTTTTTTTTTTGGTTCAAGTCTTGAGCAAGCTCCTACATTGTGGGGGAAAACACATGTTTAGCTCCAGCAGTAAGCACAAAGGAGAGAACAAGGTTCATTTTATTACAAAGTGTGTTAACCGCTTCGCATTTAACCTTCTGCAGGAATCGCAGCTGGGACAGGTGGTGCACGTGTTTAGTGTCCTTCTTCTCCCTTCCTGTAAAGGCACATATTTTGGAACAGATCTGCCTGTGTACAATCTCATTTCATGCTTCAGTGTGCTTCCTAGGTGTCATAACAGAACGTGCTGTTACAGTTTAGAAAGAGTTAATGCAGTTTGATTGTACTGCTGATGTCATTTCATACTTCATGGGTTTTTGGAGGTTCATAGGTAAACATAACATTTGATTGTTTGTGGCTGGTCTTCTGAAAACTGGACTTACATGGGCAGGGGAGTGAAATGCGTAACAAGAACAATGAGGTTAAGTTTCCCATAGCCTTGGGAGGGTGCCTCTGCCATCATCCTTTCTTCATCCTGCAGACTTACTGTGTGTTAGCACAGTTTTTATTTTCTATCTCTGCACTTAAAATGTTTTAATGATCAGTATAGACAGGATTTTTTTTTAGTAGTACCCAATTCTCTTTGGAAATTAATGTTTCTACTATAAATGTGGTACGCTGCAACTCCATGACAGTTGCTGCTATCGAGCTGAAGGAGCTCCTGCTACATCCTGATACCAATAGCTTAAACCCTAGAAAAGTAATATTTCATTTTTATTTTAAGTGCATGTGCTTGATCAGTGACTTTTACTTGCACTTGCAGGTTTCTTGTTCTCAGAATTTAGTATAGATCTACTCTTGAAATCGAACTAATATTTGAAAGAACTTCTAAAACTTTTTCAGCAGAGCAAATTTAATGAGAAACTATTGTGTAATTAGGATAGAGATTACTTTACTGTTAACATGGAGCTAGAAATCTGTTTCAGGGCTTTATTTGCACCACAAATTGCACTGCTAACAATTTGAGAGGTTGAGCAAACCTTTCAAATGTTTAGTGATATCACAGAGAAAGCATTTTATCACTGGTGTTTAGATATTATCTATTAGTAGCTATGACTTTTTTTCCCCTCTTTTTAAATATACATTTATGCTCTATGCTGCCCTCCAGGTTAAATATGCTGCGACTAAGTTGCTGCAGACAGTGGTGTGTTTCAAACTTTGCTTATTTGTATTGTGGTCATGATGTGATCTGTTGATTTCTGTTGTTGGAAACAATGCTTGCTTTTTGTATATGATTTTTATCTTTCTGGAATTTCATAATCACCATTTTTTTAATGACTTGAGTAATTCTTGGTCTTTAGTCTTGAATGTTTGCTCCTCTTTAGGTAGTGGTAAATTAAGAAGAAATGGTCTCCAGTTGAATGTTTTTGAAAACAACAAAGAAAGCAGGAAAGTTCCATCGAAACATTCATATCCTTCAGCATAATGAACATAATGCAACTGAATCTGAATAATAAGCTCTTTCTCCACAGTTACTAGCAAGCCTTTGCTTGTTAACATTTTTTCACTTTTTTCAGATTGTAAATCAACATTTTTATGTTCTTTCTGCTCAGTTCTGAACTGTGAATTTTAAATGCAGAAGGTAATATTTCATCTAAGAAAGAAGTTTCCTTGCTTTTTTTTCTGTGACTTAATAGAATAAATAGCTAAAAAAAAAAAAAAAAGTGAAATCTAAGGATTGCTGAGATCTGTGTCAGTTTACAGCTCATTGGTGATGATGCAGTTTAGGCAAAGTTCTGGTGGGCATCCTAGTGAAGCTATGGGTAAAAATTCCAATTTCATTTCCAAATTTCATCTTGTTTTACCCAAATAGTGACCAAAGTTGCTTTAACAATCATGGTAAAATAGTTTAAGGCAGGAGCATTGGCAAGTACTCTCTCTGCTTCTTTGTGAACTGACATGGCAGTAGAAAAACACATTTTTTTCAGGTGAGCCAGGGGTTTCTTTATGTAAGCTTTCATGGGAAACACCCACTTAGGCTGAAAAATGTGTGTTTACATTCGTAGTAAGGCATCCGCACAGTTAAAAATCAGCCGGGTTACAATTAATCTTTAAGGCAATGGGCTGGACGTGCTCATGGAGCAGTGCCATGGGTTAGACTGTAATGAGCGATCAATAGAGTGTACTTATGTAAAACCCCAAAGTGCAGGTTTTCTGTGCATCTGTGGAGAACATAGGATCATTGGTATTCTAAAATTCTTCATTTTAACAGGACAGCTCATCTACCAGCACTTTTACATTCACTTAAATCATTGGTAAGCAGGCTTTCTGTTCTGCTGAAATAAAGGTGTTGTCTGTGTGTTCACGTCTCTTTTGTTTTTTCTTTGCTGTTGTATTTGGATCCAGTAAAAGTCATTTTGCTTCTTTTATCTTGTCATTCCTGTGCTTGTGGAACACCTTAGGTGTAGGCTGTGGGTGAAACCATCAGAAGTGGCCTGCGCTCTGCTTACCTTGTTGGCATTAATGTGGTTTTCCATCAAAATGACTTCTGTGAAGACTCCTGAGCAGATCAAGATACAAGTGCTTGGTATCCCTGTCTCCTGACCCTTTGTGTGCCAGCTGTTTCAAGTTCGTGACATTTTGCAAAAAATGTAGGATGTTACAGAAACCTGCACTCATAATAAAACAACCCAATGTGTTAATGTGCTTTGGAAAACAAAAGGGAGGGGGGCTGTGTTTTCATATCTGCATGTTTCTTAGCACTGCACTTCAAAAGCCTGGTAATATATCAGAAAGGGGGGACTTCTGGTTATAATAAACTCCAGACAGTTTCTTTGTTTTCAGTTCCAAGGTGTATATCAAATCCAGAGAAGCACATACAAAAATGAGCAGTAAACCATTCTTTAAATTGAGTCATTTTACATGTCCAGTAGCTACATTAGCTGGATACATGTGGTCAGAGTCCCAAGGATTTCTCAGGTAAAGATAGATCAGCAAGGTTGATTTGCACTGAGGAGAGAATGGAAACCCTTCCACAAAACATACTATAGATTCAGCATGAGGAGCTTTTCCTAGTTGTGTTGCAGTACTGTATTTTAAACAAATACAGTTGTAAGGTTGATGGCTTGAAGAATAAGAGGGCACAACTTCTTCGCCTCTGCTGGAAAGCACTGCTGAGCTTACAGAGTTACTGGGTAGCCTATGGCAGTCCTTTGCGAGAGCAGATAATGCTGATATCACTGGTGACAGCCTAATTGTTTTTGTATTATAAAGTAATAGCAGTGCATGATAACTTTAAAATCTCAAGTAGAGACAAAATTAGTCGAGGTTGTTAGGTGCTATCTTGTATTAGCTAGATGTGGTTGGAGAAATCAGATGAGCTTTTGGATAGACAGGGCTCCAGCAGGGCTTGCAGGAAAGGCTCTTGCCCCAGGCTAACCTCGTGGCAGAACCTGTAGTGCTGCTGCCCTTCTGGGGGAGGACCCACACCTTGCTCGTGGTGCACTGAACACACACACACACCTTCAGAGTGAAGACGCAGCCTGAGTCACAGTGGTTGAGGGCTATTTTCAGCTGCCATGGAGCCTTTCCTCCTGGCTTCCTCCTTTTGCTAATGTTGGGTCACATCTGTTCCATCTCAGCCATGTACTTAGCAAGAGAGTGAAATAAAAATAAAGAAAAATGCTTTTTACTTGCATTCAAGCAGCTACCTTTTTCAGAGTGGAGAAGGCCTCTTAATTGTCTTCTTAAGGGTTATTACTTGGAGCAGTTTTATTATTTAGTCCCTCAAATATTTGATCGGGGTCATTTTAAACCTAGTGATAGTTGCTAACCTGCTGTCACAGTCCCTTTTTCATTACATATTTCCCAATATCCATCTTTTTGAGATTCCGTCAATCCATGTTCGTTAAGCTGCTGGCCACTTAATACCTGTAATTTCCTATATTTATCACCTTTTCCCCTCCCCTCTTTGTTTTTCCCTACATTTTGCTTACTTAAGTGCTTTTGTGCTGGAGCTTGCATAGCTGTTGCCAACTTCCTTGTGCTTCTCACTCTTTCTGGGACCTTTTCCAGTTTTGCTCGTGACATAACCAAAATCAATAGAGCTTTACTAAAGCCGGGTAGTGTATCTCCTGGTTATTCTTTGAGCAGCGTCCTTTTGTTTGGATCTCAAGGAGTATAGGAATGATCTAAGTCGCAAAGTTAAAGGGAGCTTGGCAATTTCTGAAGGTGCTAGCAAAAAAAAGAGTGTTACAGCTTTAAATATTTGCCTCTTAGAGGTACTGTATGTTTCCCACTTTACATTTCCTTTTGCCCCCCAGTAGAGTTACTGTGCTTTATTCTCTTAGGTGGCAGCTGAGAGTAACCAAGGTTTTGTAATGATAAGTCAGGAAGGATGTACAATTTTATAATGTCCTCTGTAGAGGGAGGTTTCCATTGTGAACTTGGTTGATATGTCAGGAATGTATTGTGAGAGAAGTGCAGAGCTAGGGGAGCTAAGTGTAGGAGATACTGCACTATGTGTAGCAGCAGCGTAAATTACTTGCGCTTAAACAGTAAATATCTGAAATTCCTTTCGAGAGTGCATGCTTGGCCTCAGTTGTATATAAGTATCTTTCTAATTCTTAGATGTTTCTGTCATTACTTAAAATAAGCAGAGGCATAGTTCAAAAACTCAGAGAACCTTGCACATTAAGAAGAGTCTGATTTGTGCCATGGAAATTATGGTTCTGTGTTAAATGTTATGTTGAGTTTTTACAGAGGATATGGTAGTTTTCCCCAAAACGATTGCATGTGCAATGTACATGTATTTGCTCATCTCTGTTTCAGATAGTATTATCGATTGAAGGCAATAGAATTCTCTAAAGCACTTGGGTTTTTATCTAGAATTATTTTTTTTTTCTCACAGTAATCAGATTTTCTTCCCCATGCAATTACTGTAGTAGGGACTGTCTACTGGTGGTTAAAAAAAAAAATCAGGAAAATATTGTTACTTGATGGAGTTAAAACAGTATTTTCTCCATAAGATCAGACTCAAGAAGGAGCGGCAATTGTAGTCATTAAACACAATGAAATTTATACAAAAATTATTAGCAATACTGTCTCCGAGCAGTCTTAACCATGTGTACATACATACAGTAGCTTTTCAAATTTGTTTCTCTTAATTCGGTATTAAACAAGGCTGCCTTCTTTTTAGAGTTCTGTCTTCCAGTGATGGACGTAAGATGCATATAGAAAGTATACAAGAGCACTTCACAATGAAACTCTTGCTCCGTCCACTGCATAGTCTAGAGCAATCTTATCTATAGAAAGTTGGTATGAGCGATGAGGATCAGTCTAATATAGATGCTGGAATTGGCAATTCAGGACCTTGTTATCAGAGATGTGGCTGCAGTAGTGTTTGTCAACAGGATGAGAGAACCTGGGTGGCTCAACTTGTGCAAAGAAAAGATGACCGATGAAATAAACTGCATTTAAAGGTCCTTTTTAATAAAGTTATTCTCACTTATCTGATGGCTGCAGAAATATAGTGCTTATATCAAAATCAAGTTACACGTTTTTGAAATGCTAGAGGATTTTATTTATTTTTGGTTGTGTGACCTTTTGGGGAAATTCATGTTTTGGTATTGTCTACCAGCTTTTTCACTATCACTCATTAAATCCTTCTCCTACTGGCATGTAATACTTTGTTTAAAAAGAATTATTTTCAAAGTGAGTGGTGTCAGGAGTAGCACAGAAGAGACAAACTGCACTTCTGTATTCATCTGTTTGTTCTTTTCCCTTTCATATAATAGTTCTTAATCTGGAGAGGCTAAACTAAATGGAACAGTTGACTATCAGACTAAAGTTACGTATAATAAAGTGAAACATGAATGGTGCATGAGCTGTTTTCCTAATATTATCTTGGTTTCATTGGAGATATTTCCAAGACTAGCTCAGTGGGAGAGCAGCAGAACAAAGAAGTGAGTGAATTGGGAGACTGGAAAGTACATTGACAGGTTGCAGTAAAGTTTTTACCTCCAGATAATTTTTGAGAAAGGACAGAAAGCTCTGCCTAGCTTCATGTCAGGTGGAACACGAACAGCTTCTTTGTTGTCTGCTTGGTGAAAAGAGAAAGATACCTAACATGAGAGTTCTCATCCCTGGAAATGGAAGGCTTAGTAGTTAATTTGGTAAATTGAAGGAAGAAAATACAGACTGATTTCACAGTTAGCTTGCAATGATTCAGGCATTGCAACATTGTGATTGCATCTCCCTAGGGGCAAGGAGCATCTTAGGACTGCTGGTGGTAAGAGAGAGCATTATTGACTGACCCATCCCGAGGCTTGGAACAACGCAGTGATAGCCATCTCCAATGTGTGTAAGGACAGCTCTCCTTATAAAGTTTTGAGGATGGATTCCCAGTCCCTGAAAGGGGGATTGGTAGTCTCTGTGACCTGCTGACACTGTCCTCAGGTTCCCGAGATTTCTGCTTTCCTCACTTGCCCTTCCTTATGACTGAATTAAATTAATTCCTGCTTTAATATGAGACACCATCTGATCAAGCAAGCCACTTAAACTGGAGAGTCCCAAACGGTAAAATGCAGTGCTGTACTGCTTGCCAAGCTGGTTCAAAGCATGACCAGTTCCAGAGATTGCCAAGAGCTGCCTCTGCTTACGGCGAGCTGGAAGCTGCCATTGCTGCTGCCAGCTATTTGCTGTCCCTCACTGTCCTGATAAAGGAGTCTGGAAATGCCTGACCTTGACATCTTGCAGGCAGGGAGCAGTGTCAGAAGGCCGTGGCTGGGGATCTGCGATTCCTCACACACAGACTGTCAAGGACTGGAGAGAGAAAGCCATAGCAATTTTTTTTTGTAAAATATTTTTTTCTGTTGTTGGATTGGGTGTTTCTTTTTATGTCTGTGTTTGTTTTGAGTAAGTGTTAGTTTTTGTTCGACCCTTTAATCATAAATTCTTTATATTCTTGAGCTTCATCCATATATATATAAAAATACGCACACATATAACATTTCTTCCAAATTTTCTTACCTATTTATTTTAATGGACAGTAAATCCAGCATATGTTGTTTTCAATATTTTCTTTGCATCCTGCAGTGTTTTTTCTTTCCCGTCTTTTGGTGAGTTTTGTAACCTGGACTATTTCATTAGTTATGCTCGGTCTTTCTCTTGGGCTTGGCTTTTGCATTTCTTTTCAGTGCTTGCACGTAACTTCTGTTCATGGCTTGAATTCAATACATTGACAGATGTCTGCAGTATATGTGTGCCTGTTAATATTCATAATCTACTGTATTACTGTATCAGCCTGTTTAAAACATATAAGGAAATACTATTTTTAGCTATAGTACGTACTTTGCAAAATCTTTGTGGTATATTGCTCTTGGCTGCTTTTTTCCTTTTTTTTTTTTTCCTTCCCTAAATTGTGGTAGCCTGTAATGTTAAATAACTGAAGCCCAAAGGTTAAAAGATATGATTGCATGAGTGTAGAAACAAGAGGCTCTGAGCAGATTGTTGTCTGAGCACTGCTCAGAGCACGCTCTTGGGTTGTAAGATATAAGCTGGTCCAAGGGGCAGACTGTGTTTGGACAGCTTAAAGTTAAGCATAAATCTGTGCAAGTCTGGGAAGATATTTGCTAAGCTGAAATGTGCTGTAGCATTACCCACATGTAGGTAAATCGTTACCACAGTCCAACTAAGTCCATGTTTTCTGATCTGATATTAACACTGCTATTAAAACAGACAAGATCATCTATCAGGGGAGCCTCCTTTTAGAATGCAGTTGGTTTTCCCGAGCCAAAGATACATTATTTGCTCTCCTCAGAAAGTCAAACTTTGTATCAATGCTTATGAAAAAAAATGTGTCTGCAGCATGCTGAGTCTGATAAAATCCTGTCTTAAAACTGCATTTTGGTGGCTGAAGGTGTCCAGGAGACGCTTTGCACTTCAGTCCTCTGAGGCAAGACTTGCTACTGACATCAGAAGGCCTTGCTGCAGCGAGGTGCACCAGGAAATACTGGCAAGCCTGACGCGTAATGAAGTTAAGCTGGTAACCTCTAGCACAAAGGTCCATGAACATGCTCTCCGGATAAGGAAGGATCCTTTGCTGGTGCCCTGAAAGGCATAAAATACGCCCTATTAGTCCATGCAATGTTTTTCCCCTTCTAACTGTCAAAATTAACAGGTTGCCTAACTACTTTTGAATGCGTTTGTATTGTATTGTTTGAAGGGAAATATTAAGATCAGTCTCTGTACCTTTTAAATGATATTTTCAGGCTCCTTAAAAGGAATGACAGAATGGTTCGGGTTGGAAGGGACCTTAAAGATCCCCTAATTCCAACATCCTGCCATGGGTAGGAACACTACCCACCAGGCCAGGCTGCCCAAAGCCCATCCCACCTGTCCTTGAACACCTCCAGGGATGGGGCATCCACAGCTTCTCTGGGCAGCCTGTGCCAGGGCCTCACCGCTCCTTTGAATATCTCAAAGGAATATTCCAAAATTATTCCAACATCCTCCTCGGTATTGGAGAACTACAACAGAAATGCGGTGGGACGTGTGCATCAATCACAGAATCACAGAACTGCAGGGGTTGGAAGGGACCTCCAGAGGTCATCAGGTCCAACCCCCCTGCCAAAGCAGGTTCCCTAGAGCAGGCTGCCCAGGTAGGTGTCCAGACGGACCTCGAATATCTCCAGAGAAGGAGACCCCGCAACTTCCCTGGGCAAACTGTGCCAGTGCTCCGTCACCCTCACCGTGAAGAAGTTCGTTTGCATGTTTGTGCAGAACTTCTGTGCTCCATTTTGTGGCTCTTGCCCCTTGTCCAGTCCTCACAAACCACTGAAAAGAGGTTGGCCAAATCCCTCTTTCTCCCACACTTAAAATATTTGGAAATATTAATAAGATCACCTCTCAGTCTTCTCAAGGATGAACAGACCGAGGTCTCTCAGCCTTTCATCATAGGGGAGATGCTACAGGCCCCATATCATCTTTGTGGCCATCCTCTAAATTAGCTTATATTGCTTTCAGTTTGGATACTGTAATTGGTCATCTTGTTGCTTTTTAGCAGCAGGCTTTATTTTAGAAAGTTAATAAAACCTTGAGGCAAAATGGTCTTTTCAAAAAAAAGACGGCAACCTGTCTCGATAGATTCATCATTGATGAATCCAGTAATGGGAATGTAACAACTAAGGCCTACTGTCCAGCTTGTTAAAGGAATAACTTAATTTTCTCTTTTATGAAGTAGAAAAGTGGTACGATAGGTTTTATTTTCCTGTTGTTCCTGCCCAGACAGTGTGATTCCACAAGAGGTTAAAATGGAGCTGGTGTGGTCCCAGGTTGGTGGTGGCGCTACCTGGGGATTTCTGCGCTCAGGGGCTGGAGGTCACCCCACGTGAGCCTCCTGTGGCACGGATATGTGTTAGGTATCCAATAGAAGAGAAAAAAATCCCATTTTATAAACTTGGAGAGAAAGAGGTGGGATTTGGAGCCTGGTGCTAGTTAGCCACGCGGATGTTCTTCTGCCTTCTGTCGAAGAAACCTCAGGTGGCCCAGAAGGCTGCTGTTTGATCGTGATCGAGCGAGATGCTTAGCTCTATGAACTGGTCACTCTTTTGTGAGTAAACCTTGCATCTTGCTGTTCTTCTCATCATTTGGAGGCAAGCCTCGGGTTTCCAGACTGTAGTCTGCAGGCTGCAGGAACAGCCCTTTCCCCTCAGTTTTGAAGTTGGATATTCAAGCTTTTTCCATTTCTTGTACTACTGCAAACACTTTGAGAAGCTCCATGTGCTTGACACGATCCTGAACTGTAAGTTGTTTCATGTTTCTTTTCGCCTGCCTTTCATCAGGCCAGCTGAAAAATGACCTGGCTGTGTCCTTTATAAGCACAATAAAAGCTCCTGCCGGCTTCCTTTGCCAGAAGTTTCTCTTTCTGGGTGTGTTCTTGTTTGGTTGGTTCAAATTAACTATCAGCATTAACTTTTCATTCCTTTCTGTCCAACTGAATGTTTTTGAGCTACCTGTGGGTGCCATGGCACTCAGCAGTAGTGCCCTGTACCTGAGGATGTCTCTGGGCACTGGCAGGGAGCTGCGAGTGCTCATCTGGAGCTCAGTGCTGGCAGGCTTGAAGATCTCATAAGGTAGGTCAAAAAACACGGGCAAAGCTAAACTGATCACCTCCTGAGGAAAGCTTGCGAGAGGCATTGAATGTTTTAAACGTGTCTAGCAGGCTGCAGCAGCAATAACCTTTCTGCTTCCTTCCCCCTTCCACTTCTGATACACCCTTTCTGTCAAAAACACGGAAGTCGTGTTAGGTTTCACATGTGAGGAACATTAACCATTTTATTTGGATTTGAAAAGGTTTGCTCTTTTGCTTGGTAGGGCTTGATTGTAGCATCTAGGGCTACACTGAATGATAAATAATTAGAAACTAGGAAGATTCGAAGAAAAATGGTTTTTCCTCCCCTCAGCTTTTAGCAGGTTTGTCTTGATTTCCTTTGTGTTTAAGGTGGTGGGCTCTCTGTTGATTTGCTGTAGCAATTAATGGAGGTGATAACGGGCTGACTGTCCTAAATTAGCCCTGGAAAACATTGTTTGTGTGTTTGAGATGAGTCAGGAATTAAAGTGCCAGGTTGAAGTAACTGTGCCAATTCTGAGTGAACTAAAACAAACGCAGGAAGGTGCTGCTCTTCGGCACCTGCACGCCAGGCCGGGGGGAGGCTTCCTGAGGGGGAACGATAAGCTGAGGAAACGTGTTAGCTGATTGCGGGTTATGAGACCTGCTTTGCTGCCACGAAGGTATTTGTTTTTCTGCAATGTTTTGACTGGCGTCTTTCCTCAGAGGGGGACGTGTGCATTTTTATTTTTTTTTTAAACCTTTGAGTAGAAAGTATCTGTGATTGCGTTTGATAATTAAGTCCACCCTTCCATATAACACTGTTGTGTTTAGGAAAAAAAAGGGAAGAAAGCCTGCTGTAACATGGACAGGGTTTGTTAGTGTCACTGTATAAAATTACACGTGTTCTTCAGAGCTCCGTGTGCGCGTCAGAAACGTGCTGGGTAGCTGTGCATGGCACCGTGCTCTGTCTGAGGCTGCTTGAAGCGCAGACCTGTAAACACTGCATCCTGTGACTAGAAAAACAACTCCGTCTCAGAGCTGGCAAACGTATTTCTGTCTCATGAAGCTATCTTGAGCATTTAAGACTAAAAAAAAACTGCTGTGGGACTCCAACACCTTCATAATGAGCATAGTGTAAGATGTGTTCTGTGCTCAGCATAAGCTTGCCTGTTACCAGTATACGTGAACGCTTCCAGAAAGCAATCCTTATAGTGTGTGGACATTAATGTATTGTACTTTATCTCGCAACAGAAATAAGTTTTAGTATTTTCTTTGAACCTGTGTTTCTGAAATTGAGAAAGTTACAACTGGGGAGAAGAGGGAAGATACCCCATCAGTTAATAAAATGTTTGCATATGCTTGACTTAGATGAGCTTTATCCAAACTTGTTTCTTATTGCTGATAGCTGCGAGCTCTTTTAAAAGTTCATGCCTGGAATTCCTACGTGTTATGTAAATCAGATATAAACAGAAAGATGCACACGCATGTGTTTGATTATTTTCTTTGTGCACTGCTGGAAAGCCTGTGTGAGCAGGGGGTTTTGTCTGACCCCCTTCTGTCTCTGCCATCCATCGGTCTTGGTCTCCAGTTAAAAACCTGTGTATTCCATTCCCTTACTATGATTTTGTTTGTTTGTTTTGAGCCCAGTCCTGCGTATTGTCCTGTTTCAGTGGAATAGGTTGATTGCTTCATTTCTTTTAGTAACAAAATTTCTATACCTTATTCCCAGTCTAGTTTAATTGCTGGTAAAGAATGATGAAAAGAATCACGTGTGCGTACACACATTCTGTCTAATTGCTCCATCCAAAGTACTTTGTGTGCCATATGAAAAGTTAGGGTAGAGAGTAATAATCTTTTGATTGAGATCGGAGGTGCTGCTGTCATTTTGCTGCTGGTTTGATTTTTTCCTTCAGCAGAAGGAAAAAGAGGCAGTTTGTGAGAAGCTCTTCGCTACTGAAGAAATAGTGACAGACAGCAAGCAGTTAAAGATGAAAAGAACTGGGCATACAGGACATGACTTCTAATCTTTCTCCCCTTTTCCTCCCTGCCCTGGTGTTGTGAATTAAAGCTGTTACTAATCAGAGCTGTATAGAAGTTCTTCTAAACCATTTAGACTCCTCTATCTGGGCTAGTTATTTTGATTACCTTGCAAAATATGACAGCTGTTACGAATGCTCATGTGTATGGCACATGCTTGAAAATGTTTGGGGTTATGAATATTAAAAACTGTCTGCAAGGAACTTAAATTCAGAGCAGGAGATCACACTGAGCAAGGAAATGGGATGCTGTGCCTTATCCAGCAATGAGTGTACTTTGATTCTGGGGTTGGCTGTACCGAGGATTTGACTTGCAGTAATGCGAGAAGGGGGAATTCAGGACTAAGAAGTTTGCTTAATCAAATGAGGCGTGAGGGTAGGCACCTTGATATGTGGAAGTTACCATGTAACTCAGAAGGACTATCAAGCCTTACGTGTTTGCTTGAAAGAGAGTGTGGTTTGGTGGCCAGAGTATAGTTCTGGGGATTTCTTAAGACTAAGCTGTACGAACAGGTAATATAGCTGATGATATTTATGTTTATATTTGAAGATTAAAATTCAAGTGTGCAATTACTGAGAATACCACCCCAGTGGCTAGCGAAGTGGAGAAAAGATGCTGAGTAGGTAAAGCAGAGCACCCACTTGGCAGCTGCTTCGTGGTGTTAGCTCTTCGGCACTGCCCCAGAGGTGGTGTTGCTGAGCGTGGCATTGTCTTGCCTTTGCAAAGCTGCCTTGGGTAGAGAAGGGCAACGACAGCTTTGGTTCTTGGCAGCGGGACGTGGGGAGCAAGGGATGGGACTCGTGCAATGTGAGTAAGATTGGCTTGCTGCAGTAATCCTAATGTGACTTGTCAGAAACAAACCCAGCTAGGAGCAGCAAGAATTAATCGGCTCTCTTCAGTAGTAATGATCTAAAATTGAATGCCAGAATTACTACTTTTCTGTTTATATTTCTGAAAAGGTTATTTTTAAATACTTGGCTAATGCCAAATACCTAAATGGCTACCTTAATATACCGTTTCAGCTCTCAACATTTAGTACTGCCACACCTTTCTGTTTAAAATTGTTATATGAAGCATCTAATTTTGTGTTGATTTTTAGACATTTTACTGAACACTGACATAAACTGAATGTACAGGGAGCCTTGTTTGTGATGTACTGGGAAACAGTGCATTACTAGTACATGATACACGTCAAGGCAAATTAAAAGATATCTCCAGAAATGTGAGAACCCCTAATTAAAGCCCTGTGCAGGAAGTGCAGGTTATTAGCTAGGATTGTTATTAGGTGGCAGGGATCTTAAAGGGGAGTGGTGGTGTGGTGGATTTTTTTTTTTTTTACAGCCCATTTGTTTCCACCATCCTAAAATTCTCAGAATTTAGTGGTGGTTCTTCTGAAATAGCATTTTAAAATAGCCTCACAGTACCTGATGCATAATGAATGAACGTGTAATGGACCAGCAAGGGCTTAAAACGACGTAGGCTCCCTTAGTCTGCCCAGTCCCGTAGTCTGCCACAAAAAGCCCAGCATCCAGACTCGTCGTGGCCATGAACCTGGGGTTGTTGTTTTTTTCTTCTTCAGACAGGTTCTGTTGTGTTGTCGTTATGATTAAATATGATTAAGTAACTGATTTTGATGTTAAATGATCTCTGTGGGGAAGCTGCCTTTATCAGCGCCAGTGGCGTTGGTTTTCCTTGCCTGTCCGACTGCTTGGCTAAAAGATCCTTTCCAGTGCCCAGTGGAAGTAGGCTAACTCTATGAAACTGGCGATTGGCACTAATGGTAAATGCTTTTGGTAGGCATTATATTTCATGTCGGGGAGGTCTAATTGTGTGCAGAAATAGGCTTGGAGGCTTCTTAAAACTTGCTTGCCTAATATAGTGTGGGAGCTCTGGATGGGCTTCTAGGTACAGCTCTAATATTCATGGTCAGCGTCGTACAAATATTATTAATAAAATATAAATTACCTTGCAGGGTGTTTTCTTAGGCAAGATTTTCATTTGGGCTCTGTTTTATCGCGTGTAGGGCTGGTGTCCTACCTTGAAGGAATGTTTCAAAGCCTCTTAGCCTGGAGCTGTCCTTCTGATCCTCTGAGTCCACAGAAAGTATTTTAATTACGCGCTTCTAAGGGATAAACACTACTGGCAGCGTGGTGCTTCATGGCTGAACGTATTCATCCGATACACAGCACCCAAACACGCCTGACTTCCTTGGTTCTGTGACAACTTGGAAAATGCTTTAACTCTATATTAAGCAGCGGGGGGAAAGTAGTGTTTTGCAGAGACGCTCAGGTAATGAAAAGAGAAGCAGGAAATGATATTTAGGAGCGCTGTCCTGGCCATGGTGAATCATTACTGCTGATGGAGGTGATGTAAGCAGAGCTGTGCTGCCTTTTGGGAGGCACGTTTGGGCTGTGCTGTGCTCCCTGTTGGTGCCGGCTTTGTTGCAGCTGTTTGCTGGTTTTCCCAGTCCTCGTGGTGACCAAAGCGCTGGCTCCGCGCTCAGCCTTTCGTCTGTGTTGGGCTCAGTGCTCTGCTCAGAGGAATGGAGACACCGCTTCTTGATTGAAGCAGTGAATAAAAGAGACAATACTAATGGATATGGAGTTGTGCTGTGCTTTATGCTTACCGAAAACTTGAGTCTTGGGAGGAGGAAGCATGCCTTTCTGTTGCAGATCTACACGTTTTTCTGGGAAGACGCTGTTTCTGCCTGCAGTACTTGCCATCCTTAAAATCTGTATCTTAAAAGACTGGAGGCTAAATTTCACGTGTTATAAGTCTGTGCCCGTTTGCTGCCAATACTGTAATGCACCTGAAATACAGAAACCTTTAACCCCACTTTGACACCTTCTGTTCTTTTGCTTTCTACTGGGAAGGTTTCCAGGACTCCCCTGTACCTTGCCCCATGTACTTGGAAGTTGAGGAGTACAGAAGCAGTGCAAACTTCAGTTACTAACATTTAACGTTGGGTGCTGTATTGTATTAAATCTTGTATTAAAAATAACATCGTTTTAGCTTCAGACCTTTAGTCTTCAGACCTTTGAGGTTTAAAGTATATTTATGAGCTTTATGGATGTTTTTTGTTTTTTTTTTTTGATAATAGATGACTTTTTAAATAAATACGTGGACTGTTAATGACTTGACTAAGAAATCCTATGGCTTACAGAAAGATGCAAACAGGTTCTGGGAACAAAGCTTGCTTGAAAAATACATATTTTCTCCTACTGTTACTTGAGATGAAGGAAGTTGGGGAAAAAATGAGTGAAATCTTTTTTCCTGATATGCCAAAATACATTTCTTTTGGTATTATGTATTTATAAGAGATTAAATTTGGTTATGATTGTACCAATGTATCCGCAACAGTGGTGCGTAGTGTGTAGCTTGGCATAGTTTCACATTAGAAAACAAATCTGTAATGGCTTAATGATTAGCATGTAGATGTCTGCAGTTTTATTTCTGGAGCTAGTAAAATCTTTGCTCAGACCTTTTTCTTGAGAAAAAGAAAACAAAACCCCCTCATCAAACCCCATGCAAAGGCGGCATGCTCTGTTTAGACTACCATCTAAAATTATCACTTATACTTGTGAAAAGTAAATAAATTGCTCCTCTTCACACTTACTATGTTTTAGTCTATTCAGCTGCAACAGTCTAAAATCCAAGTAAGATAATTACTAAATATTTTATTTGCCTTACAGCATACCTCTGTGGATGGATACACTGAACCACATGTCCAGCCTATCAAGTCCAGTAGCAGACAGAACATCCCCCGATGTAGAAACTCAATTACATCTACCAATGAAGAGCATCCTCACATTGGAAACTATCGCTTACTGAAAACAATAGGAAAAGGAAATTTTGCCAAAGTGAAACTGGCAAGGCATGTTCTTACTGGAAGAGAGGTAAGCCTTTGCAAAAACTAAGATAATAAAAGGCTGACATAATATTTTATATTCTCTTTGGCTATCTTTTTATTAAGTATCTCTGCTCTTGTTTTACCTTTTTCTTCTGAATATAAAAATCCCAGTTTCTGTCATCACAAAGGAAGATGCAGAGAGGCTGTTGCAGGCTGTATGAAAAATTATCCAGTGTACCTAAACTTCTTCTCCTAACCACGCTCCTCTTTTGAGAATGTAAATTCTTGGAGCAGAGATGAAAAAGTCTGCCCATCAGAGAGGGTATTTTAGGTTTGGGAAGAGGTCCATTTCATCCCTCTATTTCCAAAGCCAAAATTAGAGAAATTGATAAAGTACCTCTTGGTGCTTGGGAGGGGGTGGCTTTCTAGTGGTTAAGATAACATTGTTCTGTCCAAACGCTGACAGAGGTATAAAATGATTCATTTGTGATACCATTCAGTGGCAAAGTCCTGAACTCCTGCTGGTAGATCCTGATAGGTGAGAAGTTTTGCTTGCTGAAATGCATAAAAGCAGACATATGTTTATATGTGTCTTACAGGCACTTAAGACATATGTGTTTTATACATAGACATATATGTGTCATAAGACACATGTGTCTTAGGCACATATATGGCTTTGCTCATAAATATGCAATATACTATTGTTCAGACTTTTTTTTTCTGAGATTAGTAATCCATGATTGCTGTTTGTTTTTTTTTTTTTCCTCAAGGTTGCTGTGAAAATAATAGATAAAACCCAGCTAAACCCTACTAGTCTGCAAAAGGTAAGCAAACCATAATGTCTGAAACTCTGTAAACAGTTGAACTGTGATCTTTTATTTCCTTTGCGAAAATATTTGGTCCCTTTATCTTGCTAAACAAGCATCTCTGTGTATCTGTGACCTTGGGGGACAGTGGTATCCTACTGTCTTTGCTATAACGTGCGTGTGTGATTTGTTTGCTGGCAGTTACTCTATATGGTTCCTAACTAAGCACTGCTTCTTTGCTCTTCCTTCTTCCTCCAGCTTTAGATTCTGCTGACAATAAAGTTCATGTCTAATTATATACACAAATAACTTGTCTACATACTAAATCAAAATGAAATGCTATAAAGGACAGTGTTTTTCTTGGATTTTTCTTTAATGTAGTAATTGGTTTTTGTGGAGCTGTAAGAGTGCCAATTTCTGCTGCTCTAATGTTTTTTTACCTTTGTCTTTGTTCTTTCAACTTTAATAAAATATTTGTTAACTCAAGGGACCTTAGACAATTACTTTTTGTGTATAGAATTGAAGAAATGGCTGAAGGTAATCAGAACATTCTGATTGGGTTTATTGCATTGTCGGTACCTGTAGATTGAAATTCAGAATCCCTTTATAGGCATTGTGATGCTGTGTTCAGTGTTTTACCAAAACCCCGGATTGTATTTTTGTTTGTTTGTATGATTTAACCATGCATATGTTTGGTTGTTAGCTGAAACATGGAAATCTTGTATTGTCCTGCTGGAGGTTACTTGTTTACAAACAAAAATATATTTATTTTTTTAAAGTACTTGACTCCTGTTTGTAGGTGTAGAATAAGAGAAGCTCAGGCTTATTACTGCTCTTTTATCTCTGGCTGCTGTTACATTAATTTTATTGTGTAGCTTTGGTTATGGGGAGTTATGAACAGCTTTGTTTTATCTTCCTTTATCTTTAATTTCTTTGAGCTCTTTGATTTGTTTACTTTAATTTCTCTTCCGTGGTAGTTTTGTTTGTGTGTGGGTTCTTGAGGATTTTCTTTAATTCAACCTGTTGTGCAGGGTCTATGCAAAAGCTTTGCTGTCCTTGAGTCCTGTCCTGTATTAAGCAAATCTCTTTGCTAGTAATGAGCTGGTAGAAAGGGACCCACTGAGGCTGTACTTGACAGAGCATATTGGGGAAATCCTGTGCTGCTTGTGCAGCTTCCTACATAGCCTGGAATTTGTGCTGGGAGAGTTAGATGAGCTTGTCTCATTGTTCAGCAATAAGAGGGTGAAAGACATACTTTCCCAGTGTGTTTTAATTGAGTTGCCTTTCAGGGTTGGGTGGTTCATCAGCATGCTCCAAATTACTAATTCTACTACTGTTTTGATATGTCATCTGTGTGTATATATGAAAAGTATGAGTTCTGTTCTATGAACTCTCTAAGTTTCACAGGACAAAAATAAAAATATAAAAGTTTGTTTCTTTGTGCATTGTGTAGCGTCAGTATAATGGGAATTCTCAGAATTCTATCGTTGGAGTTGTACTGTGCATAAGACTTCAGCAGTCAGTTTTTTTTCAAGATATGTTAGAAATGGGGAATGGTGATGAGTACTATGGTTTTAATTGGAACAGGCACTTTTCTAATGAATATTCACAGACGAATGCTGAAGTAAGTTACTGAGTAGGGTACAGAACTACCACTCCTGAGTTTTTACTCACTTAAGGTAGTGGTTGAGACTGCCATCTCTAGAACCTTGAAGCTGATGAACGGTATGCAGGTCAGCAAAACTGGTAGGCCGTCAATAACTTTTTGACATGCATTATTCATCAGACATGACAAATACATGGTGACCTTTTTTGGTTTTGTGAATGACCCTGTGCCTTTCTATTTCCATTCGCTACAGTAAAAGGGGTACAAAGGGCAAATAGGTCTCACATGTCATGTTCTGTTATAAACAGAAAAAATTGAGCATATAACCTCAGTTGCTAACCTCAGTCATAAAAGCTGGGTCTGTTGTTAGTGATGGGTATGAAAGCAGAGAAAGTTTACATTGTCCTTAGCTACTTTCCGATGTTATTTATGCTATATAGTATGGGCAGGCTACTTTGAAGGCGTAGTAGCTATTGGAACTTAAAACATCAGATGTTAGGAGATGACAGAAAAAAGCTGTGAATCTTTTCACTTGGCATCACTGGACATACAATGTGAAAATTTGTCTTAAACTATAATACACTTCCATCTTCAGGACCTCTCTCTCATTAAATAAATAAGCAATGTTGAATTACGGGCACTGTCTTTTACTTGGTTTTCTAGTTGTTCAGTGTGTGGTTCCCATCTTACTCTATGAGCACCTGGTTAAGAGTTAGAACTGTCTTTTTTTTTTTTGGTAGACTTTTGTCCTGATGGTAGTGTATTGTACTGACAGAGCTTTTTCCACTGTCATGATGGTAATTTTTTCCCAAATGTAAGAAATAACTCTTCTATTTTCTGCATGTCTACTACATAAAGGTGTCTTCTTGTATTGACTTCACTGGTGACGTTTCTGAAACAGCATTGTGCTGCTCTTATTAAAAACACTGATGAAACAGAAGGTGCTCTTTTTTTAAATAGGTTTGATTGCTGAGTTTCCAGGTTTTCAGGATGGTCAGCGGGGCTTTTTTTTTTTTTTTTTACTCGCCAAGCACATCCTAGGCCTAGAACTTAGGTTGTGTTATTATTAAAACTAGAACAAAAGTAGTAGAAGTAGAACAATTTCAGTGTTTTACCTATTCAAAGCTCTGGGTTGTTGTTGTTGTTGTGTTTTTTTTTCTTTTTTTTTTTTTGCATGCAACATCCCTTCTCAGTAGTTAATTAGGGACTAGACTGACTCAATTAACTTAAGATTTCTAGTGATTTTTTTAGTGACTTATGGTAATAAATCTTAAATGTAGACGTCAACCTTACAGCAAGCAGATGTGGTAGCAATAGTGTGACAGAAGATCTTTTGTATTTTCTGCAGCCTGTGCCCTGAAAAATGAAACTGCAAAAGCAGGAGTCAAATTTTCAGGCCTTCTGCCTTTTCCACAGGTACAAGTACTACAAATTGAGTTTGGTGTTGGCTGTCCTCTTCTATAAGTAAAGCCATTGAGGCTATAACCTGTTTGCAACAAAGAGATGCTTGTTTGAGAGCTTTTTTAATGGTAACACTCTGAGACTGAAGAGCAGTTTTATACATGTGTGGCAAGCAGGGGAAAGGAAGTCAGAAAGCACTCTCTCCTTTTGAGACAGTAGTATGCTGGTGCTCAAGAAAATCTGGTTATGCTTGAATTCTGAACGAGCTTTTTTTCTTTTGACAGTAAAGTAGATCGTTATATAATCCTGTAACTCAGTTTATAAGTGAAAGGAGACCTAATTCCATTATTTTGTCCAAATTTCTGTAAAATCAACAAACGTAGCTTTGTAGAAAATAATTATGGTCTGGTTGCTTTAACACATCTCTTCCTTTGCATATACAAGAATGCTAGGTATTACTGAGGGGTGTGGTGGCTGTTGTTCAAAGATATATCTGTTTGTAAATACTTCAGTATTGACGTAAGTAATGCTAATGACCAACATACTTCTGCAAGGGGAGGTGAGAAAAATACAGGATTATACTCCATGGAGCACTAATTTGGGATAAGATTTGCAATATATATTAATCTACCCTAATACGTGTTTACAGTTTTATTCAGCTGTTATTTATTGTGCGAAGATTTTCTAGATTGTTTACTTCTTGGGAGAGAAAGCTGGAGGGTGGAGGAGTTCGTGTTGGCATTTTCTTAGTTTGTTTAAATGTTCCTTTATACTGGACCACGTCGAATCCTGAATATACACCAGGAATGTAGAGAACAGGGGTGTTTTTGTTTTTTTTTTGCATTACTTCTATCCCATTCCCCTCTGTTTTCTTGAATATCTGTATTCAAATAAGGTTCCCTACTCTTCCTTCCAACGTCTTGAGACACTTCCCATGTCCACTTGGGTCATATGGGCCAGGAACTACGCAAGCTGTAGCGTGGCTGTGTTTGTTGTCCTTTGTGTAGTACTCTTCCCTGATTTCAGTTGTTTGTCCTGGTTGGAAGGTATCTGTCAGGCCAAGCAGCTTTAACAAAGCCATGTGGCTTAGTTGTCTGGCAGTGTTACAGAATAATAAATATGGTGATCTGAGGTTCTGTAGTTTCAGTAGTGTACAGTTGTGTAGGTGGGAAGTCTTACGAGAAGTACAACCACCAAGGTGTTCTTCATCATTTCTCAGAGTGAGGAATTTAGTTATTAGATACCTGCAGGTAGGTTCCAAGATCTGAGTTGTGTATTTCAAATAATGTTTTTAATTTTATCAGTGATGTGACTCATGTTTCCTAAGAAATGTGAAGCATTTCTAGCTTCCCTCTCTAGGACTCTGCCTGTAATACTACAAATGACTTACATTCTAGTGAGACTGTCCTGGTTCACAAGATTCCGTTTCCTTTTGTTTATTCAGTAGCTGCCAACTTGACATTACTTACATTATTTTCTTTTTGAACTAGTTAGATTATTTTCTTAACTAAGTTTTTCACAGTATAACTGTGACCAGAAAGAATGAATGGATGCAGGTAGCTAGAGCCATGCACAGAAGATGATGTTAAGTTGTTGGTCAGAGAGATAAGCAGTGGTTTTGTTTCAACAGCAGGTTAACCTTTTCCATTTTTTCAGCCATAAAAAAGTGTTTTTGAGGTAGCTTTATCAATGTCAGCAGCAAAGTGAGGCAGAAGAACATCAGAAACTGTACGCACAAGTTTGAAAACTTGTCCCTTTCTGTTGTGTGCAGGCTGGCCCTAATTTTGGCCTGGTCAGAGTGGTGCAACGGGGAATATGATTATAGGGAAAAGTCATGAAAATATTTGAAAATAAATAGTTTAACAGAAGGGAAATTAGTTGCATGTGCAACAGGAGGATTAGTATGCAAATACCATGTTGGGAAAATGTCTGTGTAGCAGCAGTGGGCTGTAGAGAAAAGCAGGACAGAATTTCCTTAGCCTAAGAAAATGTCAGTAACTGAGACACCATCATTTCCCATGGGTCATGGGAATCTCACAGCCAATAAATTACCCTTTTTCAATTGTTTCTCTGCTGATTTCTCACTTTACCTGCTTTCATCCAATTGTAGGGTGGCAGACACCATCCCAACTGTGAAATAAAATATCCAGTTTCTCTTCAGCTTGTGCTTGGCCTAATTTGTGTGAATGAGTATCATCCAAGATAATTTCTGCTGTTTCAGTCTCATCTAGTTATTGCTGTAAGCATGCACACACATCTCAACCAGCAGGAGAAATGCTTTTGAGTCACAAAAACAAACAATGAAAGCACCAAAACAACAACAACAAACCCACCCAGAAGTGCCCTCCCTGCCAAAACCCACCTCAGAGACATTCTCCAAGAAGGCATTACTCAAATTTACTTTGAGTTCATTCAGTTCATTTAGAATTTGCCTTAGAACAGCTCATTACTTCTAAAAGGATTGAAACTATATTGAAACTATACTATCCCTACTTCTTGACATGTTCTTGGTGACTACCAGGCTTGCGTACCAGCTTTGATATGAGAACATATGCTTTAGTTTTCTGAAAAATGTCTGTCAACAGGGTATCTAATGCATGAGGTTGGGGGTGGTGGTGGTGAATCTGTTGGAGTTTGTATGGCATAAACCTAGGCCCATGCTTTGGGTCTTGGTGATGTCTTCTAATCAGAACCTGAGCAAGTCAGTGTTTCACATGGCAAAGTGTATGCATCAGGCTAGTTGTCAGTAATGTTCTGTATAGAGGAAAACAGACCTTTATGTCCATTTCCTTTCTGGATGAAAAAATTACATATGTAGAATGAAAGCTGTCATCACTATGAAATTAATTTGAATCTTAAATCAATTAGTAAACTTTTAAATTCAGTGAAAGTATTGAATAGAATAATTCCATGTAAAATTATGTTTCTTAATGGTGTTTTTTGTAGATTTGAAATTATTTATAGAAATTTAATATTTTAATCCTACTTATTAAGACGTGTTCATTGCTATAACTTTTATATCAACTGTGACACTGCTAAGGTGCGAAATAAGTCTTCTGGCAGGGATTGCAATTTTGCATATATCTGCTTAGTATTTCTTCTGAAGCTGTCGTATTGTACAGTCTGTCGATTTAGATTTGTTAGCTTCTGATGAATTCATTTACCTGAAGAACCTTTTTATTTTTTGCGCAACAAATTCAAGTACTTAGAAAAAAATAATGCTCAAAGAACAGCCTGATGTGATGTTTTTTTAACTGGCTTTGTGAACAGGGAAGAATATTTGCTAAGGTTTATACTAGCGCATTGCATTACATTTTGAACATGAGTGAACTGCATCATATTGCTTGTGTTGTCCCAGAGGAGTGCCTTTGTAGGCATTACAATATACAAACTAAAGTGCTACTCTTTCAGGAGGTGTTTGGTCTGCAGCTTGTATCATTGTGCCCTTTTGCAAAGGTAGCATCTGAATCAACGAGACTAGTCTTGAAACCGAGAGGTGTCCTCTGAGACATCAGACGAGCATAACAGCCACAGCACACTTCTCCGTTGAGCCAAGTTTCTGTGTAAGAAGGACTGTAGTGCTAATACGTTTGCAAAATAGCTAAACATTATGCTGAAGACAGTGAGCTTTTGTCCCTGCGTTTCAGCATCCTACTGGGATTAGAGAGTGTGCAGCATAGTGAATAACTTAGGCAGTGGGGATATGCTGTTCACTGAAGTAAAACAGTGCAGAGTTACCAGTGTTTACAGCTTCAAACACAGGGTAGCAGAAATATGTTGTTGCTTTCGGGTTGCTTCTGTCTTCCCTTTGAGCCCCTCGGTTACTCTTGCTCCGCGTCTTCTTTAATTGGTAAAACCAAACTCAAAAATGCTAAAAATGCAAGAACAGAAACCTCTTAATGCTCTATCTTCTTTCTGGTCTTAAATGTATATGTTCAGGGCTGTAAGTTTTTCCAGTTGTTTTTAATTATGTGACTCAGGATCATCAAGCAGACTTCAATAAATAAAACCTCCCTGCCTTGGCAGGAAAGAGAAGGGAAAGGAAAGATGTCTGTGACCCAGTGTAGGATCGGGCACTTGTGAGGAAAGGGAATTTGCTCGCTTCACCTCTGGAGCGTAAGGACTGGGATATCAGGGTTCCCAGTCTATAATTCTGTTGTAACGTTGATGTATGAGACTTCGTAGCAGTAGTAGTACACCTTGTACGTGCACCCACACTTATGTATGTACTCAGGGCAGTTAACTGAGCTTGCCAGAAACCAAAACTATCGGCGCAAAATTCAGTTATTTTTGGTCAATGGAAACTCTAAAAATTGTTACTCCAGGAAGGGCTATAAAATTTATCTGTGTCTGTGTAAAGCTTAAAAATTAGTGTGGCTTTGGTATAGATCTGGTAGTAATTTATGGTCCTAGCTATTACTGGTTATTACATAATTTATAATATGTGGATTTCATTTTTTGGACTTCAGTGCATTATATTTATGTACCCATAGAAATAGAACATTTTATGCTAATGTTAATCCCTATGGTTTATGCTTTTTCTTTTTAACATATGGAACATATGGTTTATGCCGTTCCTTATAAAATTGCTTATCTTGAGTAACTTTTCCCTAATAAACGCTCTTTAAGAATGTTGTCTTGCTTCCTTAACAGTTGTTTCGAGAAGTACGAATAATGAAGATACTGAATCATCCCAATATTGGTAGGAGTCCTGCATTTCTGCAGACTTTTTTATTCTTATGCTGTTTATACTTTACTCTTTTGGTTTTATTTTGAGTATACTTCACAGCTATGCTTTTTTTTTCCTTAAAGTTTTTTGAGATAATAGGACAGTAAGTGTTCATTGTCTCACCTACCTCATTGTCCCTGTTTGAAAGAAGAGTTTTGATGTGAGGAGATAAGTTGTTCAGTCAAGGGAAACAGCATCACAGAGCACTCTGGTCCACTGAGGGCCCAAATTCCCCTCTTTACACTGAAATCACATGAGTTCCTTAGGTGAAACAAGCAAAGCTCCACTATTTCAGCCTAGGAAAGACTCCTGCCGCCTGATATTTCCAGAAAATTAGAATTGCCAAGTATGTAATTTTCCCTTTCTGCTTTAGTTCTTTCACCTGCCCCACAGCTTCAGGGCCTTACTTTGTGATGACAATTCTTCTGGCTGAGGAGGGCTGGACAATCTTGTTCCAGAGACACTTAATGCTCCTGAATCGGCCAGAGGGCTTGTTGCATACAAGGTATGGACAAGGCATACAAGTTCCTACATGCTAGGCACTCCCCTTTCATCCCTTGAGTCGTTTGTTGCTTTTCCAGCATTCTCAGCTTCTGCTGGTTTTTGTGTTTTTGTGGGGGGTGGTGATGAGGTTGTGTTTGTTTTAAAAGAGTGGTTACTGGTTGGCATCTGAGGAGAGACTGAGAACTCCTAACAGTTCTGGTACCTATTCAGCTTTTAGTTGGTCAGCATCTCAAGTTTCTAACTGGGAGCAGTTTACTAGTGCAACAGGGAAGGCTTGTATGATCTTGCAGAAGTCTGTCAAATTAAACACTAATTCCAGCATGAACTTGTTTGTATAGTGTGCATAAACTTCTGAGGAAATCGTAAATTAATATGCTTTATTATCAACCCTGAAATTAATTTTGCTTTTTTTTTTTTTTCCCCTCAAAAGAATGCTAACCTAAAGGTTATAAAGTTTTCTTACAGTGCAGTGTTCTCACTGGCAATAAATTATACTCACTTCATGAATAAGGCTTTTTTTTTTGTTTGCATTGTGCGTTTACTCCCTGCTGCAATCTCTCTCTCATTCATTTTTCTTGCAGTAAAATTATTTGAAGTTATTGAAACAGAAAAGACATTGTATTTGGTAATGGAATATGCCAGTGGGGGTAAGTGGATTCTTAATTCTGCTTTAAGGATAAACTGAAATACAGAAAGCCATGCCGGTTGCATGCCTAGGAACAATTTAAGGATTTTATGATTAATGGGCTATTCCAGTTTGCCCTTCACAACGATCCTAGCAGACCTCCCAGGGCAAAATCTTTTTTGCTTGCATAATGTTCTGTAAAGTAGCCTGTTAGTTTTGTGCTTAAGGGTAGTTACTGATCTGAGGTTTACTGCAGAAAACTTGGTGCCTATTCTGGGTGAAAACCTGACTTGGTACTGATGTGCTATATTTAGGCAAGCAGTAGTCCTCATTTTACCTTGAAAATGCATGCTAAAGCACTTGGTCCAGGGGATGGAAATAAGGAACAAGAGAAAGGGATCATAGAGAGCATGATGGACAGTGGGTGCATGCTTGGGAAGCTGCTTATCATCTGAATGGGAATTGTTTGAATGTGCAGAGGGAGTCCAGCACAAGGCTAGTGACGTTAAGAAAAGCTGTGTTGGTCACATAGTGCAAAGATGAGGATCTGAAAGGAATTTGAGCAGCTTTATTGGAAAGAGAACAATGAGGAAGAAAAAAAGGAAGTAATACGTACGCTGTGAAGTGAGATGGCTAGAGATAGGTGAAACAAATCTGATATTTAAGAAGTGATTTGTTTCCTGGATTATTTTATATCTGACAAATATTTTTCATGACCACTTTTTTTTATGTTTTGCAGTGTTTTTAAAATAAATTAATTTCGAAAAGTTGAGGAAGTTTTAGTATGAAAGTTTCAGTTTTTGTATTTCTTGACTCATACACGTGTGAAAAAAGCAAATGAATGCAAACAGTAAAAAGGATTTTTTTTCCCGGCTGCTTCCATTTCTCTCCTCTCTGGAAAAGGGAAGGGTTTGTTTTCAAGCATTGCTTGATTGTGCTTGACAGTCAAAAATAAAACCTGAGCACTAGAACTGATGTTTTATCCTTCTCATGTTTAGGAGAAGTGTTTGACTACTTAGTTGCACATGGAAGAATGAAAGAGAAAGAGGCTCGTGCAAAATTCAGGCAGGTATGAAATTAACATTCACTCTTTCTTTTGTTTCTATTTATGGTATTTTTAGATAGACATGAGTGTGTGCATACTTCTTTTGCTTAAAGAGAAGTTCATTGTTGTGGTAATGTTTATTAAAGCTGGAGTGGAAAAAATCCCTGAAGAGAAAAAATATCTGCTTCCTACGTAGTATCTAAAAATAGTAATAGACTGTTTTACATTCTTTTTAGTGGATGTTCCTAGGAGCCACATCTTTTATTGTGACTCACTTGAGGCTTTAATTCTTTTCTGAATATTTTAGTATTTAACAGACACTTTATCTACAGGTGTTGATATTATCGCACGTATATTGCTGTATTATGTCACATTGTTTTGTATGACAGATATTCCATAACAAGTTTTTAGATTCTTACTTCCAAACATTCACATCCTAATCTTTTTCTTGAACTGTTTTTAGTTATTAAAACACTTTTTGTGAAAAGCTTTAAGAAAGAAACAAACAAAATTTGGTATTTTCCAGAATTAACGTATATGGTTTACATGTAAAGAACCTGCTTTTTACTTGCTGTTTCAGACTTGTTTATATTATACATGTGTAAATATATATATATATATATATATATATATATATATATATATAAGTACACATATATATGCAAAAGATATGTATGAAAATGTGTAACAAACTATTTTGCTAACAGTTTAATGCACAGGTATGCTGCTGTTTTGGAGTATAAAATGTAAGGTGGAATATACATCTCTTGTTTTTCGAAAAAGAGAATTTTGATTTCTCTTTATAGATATTGGAATGGTGTGATCAGCATTTAAAATAGACGTTTTTCTTGTTACCTTGAGGAGTATATATGGAACTTTTTAATAACAAGATGAGCTGCTCTTAGGGATTTTCTAGTCTTAATATTTGAACTGTAAAGAAACTTACATGAATATTTTTCTAAAATGAAGGCTTTATGTATTAACTTTATTATGTTTTGCTGAATCATATCAGGAGCTAAAATTACTTGCTGATACTTAAAAACTGATGCTGAGGTTGAGCTAAAATATTTCACTGATCATCTTGTTTCAGATTGTATCTGCTGTGCAGTACTGTCATCAGAAATGCATAGTTCATCGTGATCTTAAGGTAGGCTGTTATTCGTTCTTAGTTTTACTGATTGACAGTGTAGACTTAATTTCATCCTATATACTTCTCCTTGCCATAGACTCTGAACGTGTGAATGTTCTATCACTTGTTTGTGTTTTATTCCTGATTTTCTAAAGCACAAATGTAATGTAGTTTGCCTGCTGAAACAGGCAATACAAGAATAGAACATGTGTTACTTTCATCCCAGTTTTGGCTCTAGGAGAAAAACGTGTTCTCTAAAGTATTATACCTGCTGGCGTAGATATCTACACATTGAAGCTGCAGAATTTCAATGACAGCAGTCAACACCACTTAATTAAAATATTTTCAATTAAAAAAAATATAACGCAAGATATGTAGACCATACATTTCTTAGTGATTAATAAGAAATATATTAGGTTTTTAATCAAAATCAATTTGAACTTCTGGTTTATACTTTTATTGTTTAATTTAGGCCAAAAAATAAATTGAAGGTAAACCAAAATTACTGCTACTGCATGTGCAACCTAAGCCTTTAGTCTGAAGTTGTCTTCATGCCAAACTTAGATATGATAGGACTTGGACACAAGATCTTCACCCATTTAAAAGTTTGCTTGTACTCTTGCTTTAATGTCTCTGTGTTTAAAAAGAAAACACTGGTATAGTTGGTTTTTGTTTTTTTGTTTGTTTTTGCTAATAAATCTAAATATTTGTGAAAAGCTGAGCTTGAGTTATTCCTAAGTTTTTATTTCACCAGTGTATTTTCTCTAAATTCCTTACAGTACACCGCAGCATGCTTTCAACCTCTTTCTTACAAATCTCTTGTTGAGTTGTCTTCTCCTGCATGTGCATATGGTGCTGGATAATGCATCGCTTTCTGCTGAGTCCTCCTTTCCCGGGACTGTTAGTATGTGGCATTGGAGGTACTATTGAATGGCCAGTGCTTCTAAGTGAGGATGGAAGGAAAAGGATGGATCTTATTAAAAGTGTTTTTTTTTTTTAAATTAATTAATTAAATTTTAAAAAAAAAAGTACTCTTCTTGCATGGGGGTTTAGCATCTGCAAATATTTTGTCAGCTCTCTGGAGCTTGCTGCCACCATTGCTTTTGGGCTTTCTAGAAGACTGTACTTGGAGATGTGTTGGTTGAGCTGAAGAAGCCCCTTTTCGCTGGCGACCTCTTACTACTTATGACTGTGGGTAGGAGGGAGGAACCGGCCATCTCCTCACCCTTATGTGGCACTTGCTTGTTCTGCCCAGCTATGTAATTAACTCTTGCTGCATTTATTTAGCATCCTGCATCTTGCTCTTTCTCATAGAGCCTGTTACAGCCTCCACCCTTCACTCATTTCTTAGTTGCACAGCATGCATATGCTTCTCTGCAGAGCTCACAAGACTATAGAAAACTGTTCTGCAGTATTCACATGATATCCCTTTTACCATCTGTCCTAAGTGCCCTGCTGCTGGTCTTCTTTCTTGTTGCAGAGCAGGCAGGCAGGCTCCAAAATAATTTCTTTGTTTGCTTTCCTCTCTCCACTTTCTCTTGGATGGAGTTATGCTAGACTCATTTGAAAAGTTCAGCGCTAGGTGTGATTAAGAGCTAGTCAGCCTAGCCAACGGAAAATACATTATCCAGAGTAAAAGGACTATACGTATGGTTTTGAGGATGTGCTCTCACTTCCTCTCTCCTTTCCAAACATTGTGTGTCATCTCTGTCTCACTTAAAACTCTTTGCATAGAGCTGGAGAGAAGGAAGAGACAACTTTAAAGTTATCTGCTTCTGTTGCTTTTCTCCAAGTTACAAGCATGACTGACCAGTTTACTTCATTAGCACCGTCACGACTGAGGTCTAGCACCATGCTGGAGATTTGATAAGCTTTTTTTTCGTTTTTATAAGAGAAAGGGTAAACTCTAATAAATGTAAGTTACTTCAGACTAAAGTGGGAAGAAGCATAAGAAAATCTGCAATTTTGTCCAGCCTATTCCAGCAGAAGAGGAGTGCAAAGCCCCTTGCTACTTAACCTGTCTCCCTTCAATTTGTTTCAGTGATCCTAAACAGCTTGCGTACAAAGTGCTATAAAGGAACCCAGCTTTGCTCGTACTGTGATGGACAAAGCTTATTGTGCCCTTTCCGTGTTAACGCTTTTGCTCTGAACATGTAACCAACAAGAGCATAGTCTTGTTATTTGGCATATTAATAAGGGTTCTTTTTGGTTGGTTGTTTTTGATGTTTTTGTTTAAGAAAGAAACCTAAAAGTGCAGGGTGTTTGAGTAACAGAGTACTGTTGAACTAGGAGGGCTATTGTAATCGCAGAGCAGCTGCACTGACAGTAATGTTTTCACCACAAGGAAAATGAAGTCTTTGTGCAGTAATGTAGAAGGCTGTCAAATCTGGAAAATAGCTCTGTGGATCTGTCTGCAGGCATATCAGCTGGAACCAGCTGAGATTACAGGTCATGAATTGGGAAAATAAAATATTTTTCAGGAAAGTTGGTTGGAATTTAACCTTTTACAGGAATAAAATATAACTTGTTCTGTTTCATGTCTATTGGCTTGATATGCTGGTTGTTGATTCTCCTTTCCTTTTTATTTTTAGTAAAGTAAGCAACAAATTGCTGCTTCAGTGATCCTAAACTAAGATATTTGCGGAATTTGTTTTCTTGTCTTTGTTTTGTTTGTTTGTTTTTCCCTTCTCTGAGTAGAATGAAAGAACAGTTTTCCATCTGTTTCAAAGAGGGCTCAACTCTGAACACAATATCCAATGAGAGACTTCCGTGTTTGCTATAAAGCGGATGTTTGCCAATTAAGAGAATCCTGCACTTTGGCTAATGTCTGTCCTCCTATTGAAAGAGAAGGATTCTTGCACTTCTCAGTTACTGAGAAGTAATTGTGCTGTTGATATGTACATGTGGAGCCTGGACACGTCAGGAGCCTGGATACAGTTAGATGAACAAACATTATCCAGTTCTGCTGTGCACATTGCATTCTTGTATCTTAAGAAATGCACTTTATTCTTTTCCAGTAAAGTATTAGTATTTCTCTAACCACACTCTTTTTTATCTTCTGATGTTAAGTATAAGATGCGGTTCACTGATTGTCCAGGTTCTTGAGTGATTGCATAGATGTATATGTGATGCATTCCATGCACATGGTGGTTGCTGAACAGCCATTAATATTACAGATGTATAATACATGCATTTTTCATGTGCAACGTAATAGAGTATTAAATACCTTGGTGATGTTATTGCTAAAGCAAATGCTAGCAATAAAGGAGGGAGAATTTTTTTGGCACGGGATGCTAAGTTAAGGCATGTGGTGTGAAGTGTTTCATCTTGCAAGCAGAAGAGATCTTCTTTTAAATGCCTTTTATTGTCTATCCCACCAAAATGGAAGAGATCTGAAATTTAGTACATGCTCCTTGGTGTCAGAAGTTGGCATGAACCTTTCAAAAGCTGAAATTGCTGTTCTGAGATGTCTAGATGCTTCAGTGTTAAACCGAACAGTTCTATTTTCCTGGGTAAATATAGTCAATTTTCAGTCTTAGCCATGTATTAAGGAGGATTAGTTCCTTTCTTTCTGCAAGAAAGATACAGAAAATGAAACACTTTTGCATTTATTGATTAAATGATGTACTGTAGTGTATTGATCTTATATATAGCTTGTCCTTTTCCTCTTTCACTTTCCTTTTAGGCAGAAAACCTTCTACTTGATGCAGATATGAACATTAAGATTGCAGACTTTGGTTTTAGTAATGAATTTACAGTTGGTAATAAACTGGACACATTTTGTGGAAGCCCGCCTTATGCTGCTCCTGAACTTTTCCAAGGAAAGAAATACGATGGTCCTGAAGTAGACGTGTGGAGTCTTGGGGTGATTTTGTACACACTAGTAAGCGGATCATTGCCGTTTGATGGTCAGAACCTAAAGGTAGGGTTACAATATGAAATCTTGACTTTTATTGTCTTTAAAATCTTCAATATCGTTTATAGGTTCATCTTTTAAAACTTTATTTTACAGGAATTGAGGGAGCGAGTACTGAGGGGGAAGTACCGTATTCCGTTCTATATGTCCACAGACTGTGAAAATCTACTTAAGAAGCTACTAGTACTGAATCCAATAAAACGAGGCAGCTTGGAAGTAAGTAATTTCGTCTTTAAGAAAAAAAAGGTTTTGAAATTTAATAATGAGCAAAATGCAGTAATTGCTTAACGTTTCTATATTTACTCATGATCAGTATTTCCTGTTTTAAGGGCTGAAAGTTTTATTTGTGTTAACAAAACAAACAAACAAACACAAAACTTAGGAAACATACCAGAAACAATGCAGCTTGAATATAAAGGTGTCAATTAAGGTATCTTTATTGCAGCTGACTAAAGACTGTCATTTCAGAGTGTTTCAAAGCGCAAAGTGCTCACGCTTGTTTGGATCAGATAATAGACTCGAAATGTGGGGAAAACAGGACAAGATTGTAAATATCTTTATCTTTGAGGAGTTTTTCAGGAACAGAAAAATAGCACCCAGCTGTACTATAAGCATTTCTGAGAATAACACCTACTTACCATAGAGATGAAAGTAGAGCAGGAGATAAACAGAATGCTTTTAAAATAGTATTTGCATGAGTTAATCACCAGTGACCTTTGTTTCTTCTTTCTGAGTACAGTTGTGCAGCAGTGGATAGTGTTCCAGAGATTAAATCCCATTTAAGCAGCTTTATATTTGTTTTGGTGTGACTTCTGCTTCCTGGCATGGATGCTACCTACCTGTTCAAGGAAGCATACATTTACTGAGCTCTGTCTGCATGCAACTTCTTTGAAGCTGACAACTCTTTTTTGACTTGATATAAATAGTTTTAAATTGAAAATAATCTGTATGAAGAGAGCAGAGTGATGACGTCTGTTTGATGGATATTTATTAATTATGCTGTACTTATTACCATCTAGAGGACAGAGTGATAAGAGTTAGATCACTGCAAGATGGTGAAATATTTTATTTTTTTCCCATGTTGTTTTTCAGTTTTAGGAAATAAATTTTCTTTTTCTCAAACTTCTCTGGACTTTCAGCTGTTTCTCTTCGGCTCTAATTTCACGTTAATTCTGGATACTATGGTGTCTTCCAATTCTTTTAAATTTCCCTTTTATCCCTGGAGAGAGGTGTTACATAGCAGCCTTACACGAAACTATAGTTGTCAGATTGTATGGAAGAGAGTAAGTAAATGTTATGTGGCTCAAGGGTATCTTGAGTCAGCACTAGAAGTAATGATGATAATTGTCAGTACACTAATGCAAGGGGAAGAGATATCACAAACTTGTTTTAAATGAGTGCTCATGAACTTACATTTGTTAAAGTAGAAAGCTATGGTACGTGGTTTAGAAAGAAATGGCTATTCCTTCTGTATAAGCACTTTTAAAAATACATAGAATGTATTTAAAACTTTTGAGATAGAACAGGCAAGATTTTTATTAGCCTTGAAAGTCAAGGAAATCTTCATCAATAATATCTAGTTGGATGGAATACGGTTTGGTTTGATGACAGTCAGATCTTTAAATACCCTGACCAAGGCTGCTGTTCTGTAATCAGCTAAGTTGAACTTACGTAGATGTAATATTGATCCCAGAACGGGATCATTTGTGTAATTTCCAAATGCTTGCTTGTAAGAACCTGTTTGAACAGTTGCACAATAACTCGGAATGTCTGTGAAATCTTGTGTTTCAAAGACAGAAGATAGCAAGAAGATAATGTTTAAGAAATGTAAACCTAGAGTAGCTTACACTGAACTGTAGAACCATATACCTGAGACATGAAATACAATAAAAGGGAATTGCTGGGTTTGCCTGCTCAAGAAGGATGAAGAAAAGGAAGTAGGATTCAAGCAGTGTGATATGTCATCCAAAAATCCCATTGTGCTTCACTCTAGATTTAATTAACAGCATTTAAAAACAAATAAAAATTGCCGATCGTGTAGTATTACTCTGGGAGCCTATCATGTTGCCACAAGGCTACAAGTAAATAACAGAATCTATTGTCAAGTAAGCTCGTGATATATGTACCAGAAATGCAATATAGCAATAAACATTCACAGTCCCTTCCCTCTGGCCCCCTCAAAAGCCCCCAAATCAGTTCTGTGGCAGAACTTTGAACAAATCTTTGTCGTCTTGTAAGCAAAATGCTAACTGGCTCCAGTACAAAGTTTTGTATTGTACTTGTAAGGATACAGCTATTTGGGTCTGTAATTTGGCAGCAGCACTGCATACAAAGAATTTGGTTATATCAGTGGAAAATTGAGTCTTTTGCTCTTTGTGAGAGATAACTTAATTCGGTGTTTGCGAGTCATGTTTGGAGCCTGTGGGAAACTTGACTTGTTGGCACTTGTTTCTCTCTTCTGTCAGTCTGGTGAGTGATATTAACATCCGTCCCTGAAGAGACATGTATGCCTGTTGCTGTAGGAGGAAAATTGTTTTTAGCTGTTGTTTTTTTTTTTTTAAGGAAAAAAAAAAAAGATTAATATGTTCTTAAGGAGAAATTGTAGTGGTGGTTAGATGTTCCAGCTGCTCATTGTTGCAGGCATACAAAAGGTCCAGGCCACAGTAGGAAATTTTCCAAGGAATGCAGGAGAAATTTTTAAAGTAAATATCTGCGTGGCATAGAGAGAGTTAAGAGGCATTTTCCCCACCGGCTGAACTGTGAAAGTCTTTAGTTCAAGTGCAGTGAGAAGATGCATAAGAAAAACACGAGCAGTTGGGATCAGGGTCTTGAAATGAATGCCTCTGGGAAGCGTAGGCGTGCTTCTGAAATAGTCCTTAGTTTCTAAAATCTCAAAATCTCACTTTGTTATTGCTTGAAGAAATTATTTATTGTGATATAGTTTGTATTGTACTAATGTCCAGAGGCCTTAACCACGATTAGGGCATGAGCGTGTCAGTGTCTAAACTAGACAAGATTAAGGGACCAATGGAAGTGAAATGAACAAAATGAAAGACTTGTGTTTGTTGGAAGCGCAGTCTTCTCATCATTTTTCTGATGTTTCAGCTGGTTGCTTCTGTTGTAAATGATAAACAAACAGTATAGAGAATGAATTAATGGGAAAAAAAAAAAAATGTGAAAGATCAAAGGAGAAACTGTAAGATGTTAAGGGGGGAAAAGGTGGGAGGGAAAGAGCAACACTCAAATTATTATGAATTTCAAGTTATCTTATTTCCCATTGGCTAGCACAGTTTTAATTGGGTACAGTAAATGGCATATTGAACTAATGCTTATTTCTTTACTTAGCAAATTATGAAGGATCGGTGGATGAATGTTGGCCACGAAGAAGAAGAATTAAAGCCATATACTGAGCCCGAACCAGACTTCAATGACACCAAGAGAATAGGTAAGGCTTCATCAAGGATGTTACACATGGCTTACACAGGCAATTTTATCTTGGAAGTCAAGCTAAATTCTTATACAGAATTTCAGATACAAGCTCATCATACAAGTAATATGTTTTCTTTTTATTTAAATGAGAAACTTTATTACAACGCCTTCCTTATAGCTAGTCTTGTGACTGAGCTGACATGAATCTACACGCGCAGGAAAGAACAAATAAGATTACAGAATTCAAAAGGCAAAAGCAAACAGGCTTTTTTATGAGGGCAACAATTTTTTATCTGCCATGGTCAGAGAAAGATACTTTGGCACTATAGCTGTCATGGTTTCTATTTGCCAGTGCTTTATTTGTTGAATTACATTTAATAATGTTGAGATTTTTCAAGAAGCAGAAAAAAATAAAACAAGGAGTTGTAACTTTTTTGATTTTGCACAGCAAAGATGCTCAATGATTTGAATTTTAGTTACCTTTTACGTCATAAGTTTGTTGATTTATCGTTTGTTTATTTTTAATGTTCTTAAAATTGAAATGTAATCCCAAATGCATAATTCTGCTAATGTCCCTAACTCTCTTTCTAGACATTATGGTCACTATGGGTTTTTCGAGAGAAGAAATCCATGAATCTTTAGTAAATCAAAAGTACGATGAAGTCATGGCTACTTATTTGCTGCTGGGTAGAAAACCACCTGAAGTAAGTGCTTGCATTTTGCATCTTAGCCTTAAAATATGTCTGGTTTGAATATTCTGATTGTCAATGATTTCATCAACTATTGTGGAAAAAAAATAAAAATAGTAATTTGGAATTGGTAACTTCAGTAATTCGTTTACCTTGTTTTTAATATCCTCTTGGATATCTAGTTAGTTCCCATATGAAGGAATGGTCTGAACATAGTATCTTGGCATTGGCTTTTAAACATGTTGAACTGCTTTTTAAGGAAGTTAGCTGTTAATCTGGAGTGGTGTGACTTTTAAGTGCTGAGCCTTCCTGTTATGTCATAGTTTACAGTTAAAATCTGAAATAGTTAAGAATATGACTAAATCACTTATTTTTCTAAGTTGTCATCCTTTTTTCCTTTTTTCTCAGAAATATACTACTCATCCTTTCTCACTTATACTGTTGCAATATATATATATATATAAAAAATTTCATTATAGCAATTAATACATAAGCGATAGAAAATCATTTGGCTTTTTGGAACTAGAGGTATCTGCAGATGTTTTTGGACCACAGGTATTTGCAAGAAATCCAAGCTGAGACCAAGGGTTTCTTTTTTGAAGGATTTTTCTTCCTGCTGCTTCATTGACCTTCCTTCATTTCTAAGATAGTGTAGTTCTGATATGAGTACGTTTTTCCCACAACATCTGTGAACCGGAATTCCCTTGTGATAGCAGAGCATGGGGAGAATAGGTCTAAAATGATTTTAACTGCGTGGAAGAAGAGATTTCTTTTCCACTGCTCTTACAATTTATACTTCTTAGGTATCATCAAACCAGCAGCTGAGTTATGTACCTTATAAAGACATCTCAAAGGCTGTAAAGAACCCCTGAATCGATAATACTGGCTTTTTTAGATGCTGTGACTCAGTCCTACAAATTCTCTTTGAACTTATTAAAAAAAAGTTGGGGGGAGGGCAGGGAGAGCAATACTTTGGCTTAAGTTTTGAAGCAACACAACTTTGCTACTGTCAAGATTCTTCTAATTTTTTATTTTGACCATTTATTAACTTAGCTTTAGATACGTTTTCTAAAATACACAAAACACTGAAGTGATAAAATTCATCTTGAAGAAAGCTGAACTCCAAATACAATTTTAAATTTAAAAGATAGCATTTTTGATTGGAACTCTTCAACTTATTATGCTGTAAAAGTACTGGTAGTGATGAATTCTGTTTATGCTTTGAAAAAATGTTTTTGTTGTAGTTTGAAGGAGGTGATTCCCTCTCCAGCAGCAACTTGGGTCAAAGGTCTCGTCCCAGCAGTGACCTCAACAACAGCTCTGTACAGTCTCCTGCTCACTTGAAGGTCCAACGGAGCATATCGACTAATCAGAAACAACGGCGGTTCAGTGATCATGGTGGGGATGACATTCCAACAAGTAAAGTAACATACACAATTTAAGTCTGAATGTGCAGTGTTTTGTGAACCAGGCAGGTCCACCACTCTGTGCATTTGTTGTCTTCTTGTCATGCTCCGCTGTGATGCTTTATCTGTATGAACGTTTCTATGGTAAATCTAGGTCAATGTAATTTATGGATTTATTTTTTTTGGATTTGTTATTTGGTTGACTCACTAAATAAGAGTTTGAGGATGTTTCCTGTTTAGTAGGTAGTGGCAAAATACCGATCTGAAGCAACTCAAACTTGAAAACCACTATGTTTAGCAGTACATTTGGAGTTTGTTTGTTACTCAAAGACAACAGTTTGACCAAGTGTGCAGGAAACATTTTCAGATGAAAGTGGTTACATCAAAAGTGAGTGCATTATATATAAAAAGTTAAACGAAAATTTTCTTTCTCATAGAGAGAACTGTCAGATACTAGAAACATTTTAAAATTGTTTGGCCCTTCTTTTTGCCTATTTTATATTGTTCTAATTTTTCCAGTATTTTCCCTCTGCGTTAGTGTGGCATTTAAAAAAAACAAACAAACAAAAAAAACCACAATATTGTGGAAGAGATCATCAGCTGATGTGAAACTACTAATACAAAATTAGTTTCCTCTGATTTCTCTTTAAAAATTATATTGCAGGAATTGCATTGGTTTAAGGTTGAGAATTAAAACTACTCCAAGTTTTACATATTGATATGAAATGTGAACTAATTCTGAACTGCACATCAGTAATGTAGAGAGTGGATAAAAAGAACTTAGACTGTCAAAGCTCAGTTTAATAGGTTGGCATATGTTCTGAGTTTACAGTCATGGTTGTTCAGATAGGGGATTATATTTAGACTGAATCAAAAAAAAAAAAAAAAAACTATTTTGGGCAAGAGATTATTTTTAGGTATTATTAATATTGTTTTTCTTTGGCAGTTGGTCCATCAATTCCTCCTGCTGTGTCATACACAAAAAGGGCTCAGGCAAACAGTGTGGAAAGTGAACAGAAAGAAGACTGGGACAAAGATGTGTCACGCAAACTTAGCAGCACTACAGTGGGATCCAAAGGAGAGATGGCTGCAAGTCCACTTGTGGGTCCAGAAAGAAAGAAATCAACCACAGTTCCCAGTGTGAGTGTCTGCGCGTTTGGTTTGTTGTGTTTATTTTTCTCTATTTAAACAGAATCTGCAGCATAATGTTACTATAGACATAATGGTTACTGAATAAGCTACTAAGCCTATTTCTGGTAACTTCTGGCAGACAGAAGTAGGCTACAGTGAATGTGTCTTAAAATAAACCTTTCCCTTCCCCCCTGCAACTTTTTGTAACGCTAACATAACAGTAAGCATGAGAACGTCTGGATTTGGGTAAAAAGAAGGTCTGTCAAGACAAACTGTGAATATTTAGGAAAATAATGTAAGATCAGAGCCAATATTGAGTGTCCCTGGTTTCTCATGCTTGTGTTATCCACAAGGAAGGGACTTTCTGAATTGGGGATTTCATCTGAATGATCTTTTCTAATAATATGCCTGTTTGTGAAACCACTTTATTTTGGACTTCAGAAATGAGATGAGGTGAGGGGGAACAACACATTTGTTCCCTTATTTGTGTGCCTGCTGATGTCATAGAATCATAGAATATCCCAAGATAGAAGGGACCCAGAAGGATCATCACATCCAACGTCTGGCTCCACACAGGACTACATTAAACCAAATATATGAGAGCGTTGTCCAAACACTTCTTGAACTCCAGCAGGCTTGGTGCCGCTTCTCTCGGGAGTCTGCCCCAGTGCCCGACCACCCTCTGGGTGCAGCACCTTTCCCTAACCCCCAGCCTGACCCTCCCCTGTCCCAGCTCCATGCCGTTCCCTCGGGTCCTGTCGCTGCCCCCAGAGAGCAGAGCTCAGCGCCTGCCCCTCCGCTCCCCTCGTGAGGGAGCTGCAGGCCGCCATGAGGCCTCCCCTCAGCCTGCTCTGCTCTGGGCTGAACAAACCCAGGGACATCATCTGCTCCTCGTACATCTTCCCCTTCTGACCCTTCACCATCTTTGTAGCCCTCCTTTGGACATGGTCTAATAGTTTTATGTCCTCCTTATCTATTGTGGCACCCAAAACTGCCCACAGTACTTGTGGTGAGGCTGCACCAGTGCGGAGCCGAGCAGGACAATCCCTGCCCCTGACCGACCAGCAATGCTGTGTCTGATGTACCTCACGGTACAGCTGGCCATTTTGGCTGCCAGGGCACACTGCTCGCTCATATTCAACTTGCTGTCAACCAGAACCCCTAGATTCCTTTTGGTGTGGCTGCTCTGATGTCTTGTTCTTTTCTTAATACTTTTATTAGGAAATCAATTTGCTAATTCTTCTGTTATCGTATCATGTGTTGTTTCATAAACCACTGTCATATAGTTGCCTTAGACATCTTTGTTCTAAGTAGGAGAGTCTCTCTCTCCTAATGTGAAAGCATTTACTTTGTCTTTTGGAAGTTCATGTATAGTATTATAAGTGTTTGGAACACAAATGATGAAATGCTGCATAGGAGCAGGTATTCGTGTTCAAAAAAAAGAAGTATGCACGGGCTATAATGTTAAGTAAGATTGAAGTACAGTTTTTGCTATTTAAGACAAGTTCTACTAAATACAAAAGTTTTGGCCACCTTTTAGTACAGTAGGCAGGAAGCAGGAATTCTCATTACCTTTGGGATTGTACTTGCTGTCTTCTATCTTGGATATTCTGTGAAGATCATACGCATTTCTACTAGGATTCTCTTTAAACAAAATAAATACTGAAGTTCATTTGACATCCTGCAGGCTTTGTATTCAGTGCATCCAGGGATGCTTTAAGTATTTTTTTTCAAATTTTTACCATTTTTTTCCTGCACAGAGTCTTTGACATAAAGGCTGCATAGATTGCGTGCAAAAATTTTGCATCTCCTAAGTTTAGATTTCATATCTGAACTTTCCCAAAACTATATTGCCCCAAAGCTTATCAGTCATATCTGTTACAACTTGGTATGTCAAAAGCATTTCTCTCCTTTGTGAGATCTGGTTAAATAGAATATCTTTGCTATGAAGATTGAGAAATTGATTTTCTTACAAATACTGAAATTTATATTAGTATAATTTACATCTATTACTATTTTGAAGGCTTTGTGCTAAGCTTTGTGATGGGCAAGATTAAGGAATAAAGATGTTTGATTTTGCAACAGTAGTTACGGTTGAGCAGCTTACACAGAAAGAAGTTATTTTATTCTTTGAAAAATGCTTAAAGTTAACATATAGTTATTATAACATGGAAAATCTGTACACTTTTTTGTGCAGCTTTGAGGGTAGTATAGTGTAGGGAAGGCAAGCTTTCTCAACATATTTATCACCTTCAGTCATATTAGTCTATGATTCTAGTCTGACTTCAATTTCAAAAATATTTATTGCCCTTGTTAATTTTCCTTATGAAATGGCTTTGAAACAGTTTATTGAAGAATCTCTGTGGGAAGATACTAAAGCAGAAAAGCTGTTGATGAGGGTGTCATAAATCCACAATAGATCTTGCAGTTTTTGATGTTCTCTCAAAACTAGTGTATTTTGGAATCACACGAGTCTTCAGCAGCTATTTTGTGATTAACAGGGGGAGGAGGAGAATGTTTGCAGGTATTTTATGAAATACACACAAACAAAAATTAGTAGTGGAGGGAGAGAAGGTCCCATCATTGTTCATTACTACAAGACATTTACCACATCTTATGTAAATTCTTGCAGTAAAATTCCTCTGTGTTCTGCATGATAATTTCAGGGTTGACTGACATAGATTAATATTATTGTAATTTTTCTCTTGAAAACCCTTTTGACAGAGTAACAACAAACCATAAGAGTGGAGCTCTAGTTAGCAACTTAATTTGCACAGGAAAGCCTTGAAAAGAGCCAGATGCACGTGTTCTCAAGAATTTCAGTTAGTTGCTTCAGCTCTGGATCGCAGAGTGAAATAATTCAGCAGTGCAGGATGTGGGAATTGGACAGTAATACTCAGAGAAACTTAGTTGTGTTGACATTTGTTTCACTATGCTTTCTCTTAGTATGCTTTCAATGGCATAGTAAGGAGGTGGTGAATGAGGTATGGGGTGGGGAGGAATACCTGTTGATGCAACTGATTTGTGTTGACAGATCAGTACATTTGAAAGCATTAGGGGTGGCTGAAATTCTGTTTTACTTTCAGAGGCTCAGGTTTGTTGTTTTTGTGTGTTTTTTTTTTTTTTTAACGTAATACGTAGTAGAAGACAACAAAGTAATTTAATTTTGGTCTTAATTTTCTTCTAGAACAATGTATTTTCTGGCAGTGGAATGACAAGAAGGAACACTTATGTTTGTGAACGTTCTTCAGATCGCTATTCTGCAATACAGAATGGGAAGGACAACAGGTATTCCTCAACTTTTCTTGCATTATTAATTGGGATATGCAGACTAAGGCATAGAAGTAGGTTATATAATAAATCAACACAAGTGTGAAGCATGGTGTAAAATACAAAGTTTACTGTGTGTTTTCATCTTTGCTTCCACCACAGCTTCTAGATTTGTGATGAAATTTAAAATTGTAAGTGTAGATCTGCCTTTGTCTTGTTTTTTTTGGATCCTCTTTCAGTTCCGCATTTAATTGCTCAAAAAGTGCTTTTTAAAAAAAAAAAAAAAAATTAAGAAGACTGCAGTGCTTTCCAGTGGTGTGGGGTTTTTTTGTTTGTTTTTTTGTTTTTTTTTGTGTGTGTGTGTTTTTTTCTGTTGTTGTTGTTGTTCTTTTCATCAGTGGAATGAATATACTCGGTTCTTTTTGAAAAATGAGGAAGAATTTTTGTTTCAGTTGTTTGGTGTAGCTGAACGTCTTGTGCCATCATCAGAATAGTCTGAATCTGAAACCTTTACTTGTTTGCTACAGATATGGTTTAGCTTTGGGACTGTTGTTGCTAATACATTATTAATGCAACTTCACTTATGTTTATGGAGGCAAAGCTGTAGTTTGGCTGAAGTCATTTGACTTTGTTTTTAAAAATTCATAACAGAAGAGTTCTGCTACTTTCATCCTTTCCTTGCCACTTAGGCAAAGCAGAAATAAAAATACTGATGGAAGGAACTGTTATCGTGAAAGGTTCAGCTCAGTTTAGCAGTGGCTGGGGGTAAGAGCTGATGGAGAAGGTGAATATTTTGCTAGAAGCAGAGTAGCCTGTTCTGTTCTCTGTGGAAGGCAGCTGGAGGTGCTGCTCCGTGAGACTTGGGAAGAGCCTTTCTGTGCCTGAGGGATTCTGCAGCCCCAGGGGGCAATGCAACTTTCTTCATGGGGATTTAAACTAGCATACTCAAATCTTGTTTCAGTCAGACCAGTAAGCTCCCAAGTGAGCTTTTACAGCTTTTTAAAATTTTATTTCACTTAAAATACTTATTTAAAGGTAGGTTTGGGGGTTTTAGTTATCGTTTGTCTGTAGGGTTTTCATCTCTTGGAAGATAGCCAGCACAGCAGCCCTGGTACCGATCACCAGAGGGTTTTGCAAATTCCAGTGCTGTCGTTGTCAGAGGCGTTTTCGTGGCATATTGATATTCTCCAAGGTATTGAAGATGTCTTTCAGAAATAATACATTTTTGTGTTGCTTGAGAAGTGTAGTACCAAACTTTATGGTACACATAATTCTAAATGCATAGCTTTCCAGAGTGTGTTACCATGACAGAAAGCAACGTGATAAAAAATATGGACATGAGGCTAACAATGTCTTAATTGCTCCATATAAATGTAATGCCTTTGTTTAATGGCTAAAGACATTTTGGCTAAAGACACTTTCGAATACTTAATCAGAATTAAAGGGAACAACTTTCTCTCCTGAGAATATTTTAACCACTTGCAGAAAATGCAAAATTTTGAACTTTTTGGTAAACAAGTTGGGGGGGGGAGAGGGTGCATAATTCAGAATTGCTTTCATGGCTGCTGGGTGGTTGCTGCAGGTTGCTATGAGTTGATTTCTTCCACAGATCAGGGCTTTCTAATGAAGCCACCTTTTCCTTAATGCGCCATGCAAAAGTCCAGAGGAAAAGTAAACTTGGAAGTGACTGTGTTTTTAAAGAACCAAGTGACAATGTGACAGCAATTCCAAGTAAAACATGCTTTGAGTTTTAGGTGTTTGAGTTTTAACTGAAAATAAGGTATTCACTTGGCAAAAGAGATTCCATTTAAGCCTTTTATAATATTTTTTCAGCATTTTTTGACAATTTCCATGTGGCTGGCATAGTCTTTCTTTATCACTTCAAATAACACATGTGTAAAGCTTTATTTGCGGGAGGAATGAAAAGGCCCAATTTAACATACACGGTAGTTTGATTTACACTTTCTTGTGTACAATACTGATGAACATTTAATGGTTTACTCACGATTCCATATTCTTTACTACAGTTTAGGAGGCAGCTTAGTCACGCTGTCTTATGATTACTTAAACAGCACTTGCTATGTTTTAAATGAAAAAAAATGACTAATCGCTTTCCATAGGGTTTTACTCTAACTATTCTTTTCCCCTTTTGTTTATCTGACCATCCTGCCTTGCTGTTGTGATAAAAGTCTAACAGAAATGTCTGCAAGTAGCACATCTTCTGCAGGCTCTGCAGTAGCTTCGGCTGTATCAACACGGCCTCGACATCAAAAGTCTATGTCTGCCTCTGGTCATCCTATAAAAGTTACACTGCCAACCATCAAAGATGGCACTGAAGCTTACCGGCCAAGGTAACAGATTGTTATTTCTTTAATGCTTAAAAAATTGTGTTCCTCAGTTCATTATATACTCCCAATATGTTTCTAATCAATTTAAACCTGCCTTGTTGCATTCTGTTTCGAAACAGTAGGTTTCTTAAGTAATATGGTGTGTTACAGATGATTTAAAACTGATTTTGATCATCACACTGTTTGTGTACATTTAAAGAAGTTCCTTGACTGCCTCCCTCTGGAAGCTCCTGGAAAACTTCTCTAGTTTTAAATTTAACTAATTTGGACAGGACCATACAACATAGACCACTGTAAATTCATATGAAATACTGAAATGTTAACCATTTGGTTTTGGAGATTACTAAGCTTATTTCTATCTGAAAGCACCATAATGTAGCTGCTCTTGCTATTAACTGCCCAAATAGCTTTAAAAATTTATTTGTGCCAGCTGGTTACTTCTTCAGAAATATTGAAGTTTTTGGAATACTTGTATGTTAAAGGTTTTGATTAACATGTTTTTCAGGAAGAGGGTTGGGAAACAGTTTCAAATCTCACTAAAGACTTTAACCTTTCTCCTTTGTCCTATTACTTGTGTGTACTTTTCTAATTGCTCTTAATACATGAGATAGGTGGATTCTACACTGAAAATCTCTCTTGATTTTTTTCCAAGCATGAATCTTAACAATCAATAGTGGGTTCAGGTTTGAAAAAAGGGGAAAAAATTGAGAGCAGTTTTTTTTTCTATCTTTGAGAAATGGTTGTCATGTAGGAGGGTTTCTAGCATAGTCTTTCTCTTTATTTATGCTTCTGTTTTCCCAGCAGTGCAACTCAAAGAGTGCCTGCTGCTTCCCCGTCTGCTCATAGTATTAGCACTACTACTCCAGACCGAACCCGCTTTCCTCGGGGGAGTTCAAGTCGAAGCACTTTCCATGGTGAGCAGCTAAGGGAGCGGCGTAATGCCACTTACAATGGACCACCTGCCTCACCATCACATGAAACCGGTGCTTTTGCACATGCTAGAAGAGGGACATCAACTGGTATAATAAGCAAGATAACTTCCAAGTTTGTTCGCAGGTTAGTACCTCGATTTCTAAGAAAAAAAATGCCCAGCCTATAACTAGGGCCATATTTGCAAAGTCATTGAGAATTTCCAGTTTAACAGTCTGAATTAAATGTAAATTTAGTCAGAATACTGCTTGTTTTGTGTTCCTTCCAGAACCTGCCTTGTACTTCTGTGTCTACAGTTACCATTCATGTTTGACCAGCTATTCTCCTGTTCCTTTATATTAAAAGAGCAAGAGAATGCTTCTCAAATGTTTTTTTTTCTTCATGCTTTATAGATAAAAGATGCTACTGTTAAGTTAAAATGAAATGAACTTAAATACTGAAAGCAGTGACTTAAAAATGAGTCATTAATGTTAATGATATTTTACTTTTAATGATTAACTAGTGAGTCTGGGTGCAGTTTGCTGCAAGGGCTGTATTTGCAATGACTTTATTGCTGTGCTTAGAGGGATTTAGTGTTTACAAATTATTTCAGGGAATTACATTTCTGTGAATAAATGAGAAGCTTAGAAGTGGGCAGAAATCTGGATATCTGGAAATACTAATATTTCAGTATCACGCAGCCTCTCATATCATGTTATTGTGATGCAATAAGAAGTCTTCGAAACTAAGTTCAGGATTCTGAAAGAAGAGAAAGGACACATGCAGTGGAGGCTCCTGGAACCACATTCATTCCAGTGATGATGCTGACAGTAATAATAACATGAGGAGAGGTGCTGGGGAAGATTTTTAAATACACTGTTTGATTTCAAGTGACTGTTCACTTAGCAGTCATAATAGCTTTCCCAAAAGAAGATTTAATTTTTAGTTTTCCTGTGACAGCAGTTTAATTCTTAAGCCTATTCATGGATGTGTCCTTACTGCTCTGCTGTCAGTTTTGCAACAGAATTGTGTTTTGGAAGCATCTATTTTCTTTGCAGAATCATACTGTTACGTACTGAATTCTCTAGTTTGTGCATAAAAGAAGGATAAATTCAAAGCTAGTTTAAGCTTGTAGTTGCAAATCCATACGTACAAGAACATGAATTGCTTAAGGTGATGTTACACAGAGAAAAAAAGAAGAGCAAAAGCTAGGAATGCAGAGATGTTCCTTGTAAAAGTAACTTAACCAGGTCTGCAGAAATCATGTCAATTACATCTGAAGTAATACCTCCTACGATGACACTCCCCCTCTCCCCCCCCCCCCAAAAAAAAAAAAAAAAAAGTATGTGAATAATTTTCTTGTTTCAGAAACCTGAAGATACAGAACTATGATTCTCCACTGTTGGTATCTCCAGCACTCACATAGTTGTGGGGAGAGGGTCTGTTCTATGAAAGATACAGTAAAGTTACTTAACTGTGTTATCAGTTGTAGATTTCCAAATATGAAGAAATGTATTTTCTGATAAGTAACTCATCAGTTTCATGAGCAGAGGCTGGTTTTTATGTTAGAGCTCATTGCTTTCTTATGAAGAATAGTATCTTAATTTTTTTTTTTGAAGAGGGATGGAAGGATTAACACAGTCATTACGTTAAACTGCAACATTGCAATATTATTGTAAACTGCATATTTAAAATTAGCATAAAATTAGCATATGATAAATTGTGTTTTTTAATTGAAACAATCTGTTCTATAGAACTCTATGCAATTTACTGGTGTGCTACTGCTAAATATGTCAAATGACAAATATGTTTGCTTATAGTGAAGGCCTCAGTATTTTGCTTTGTTTTTAAATTTGCTGTTTGAGACTTACAATGTCTGGGATTACATACATGGAGGTTTTGTTCTTTCAGTTGGCATCACGTAACTTGCATGCTTTAACATCTGTACTGTTTAGGAAATAATGATTTAAAGCATATTTTGATTAGAAGGTGTCATGAAATATTTTTTTTACTTTATTTTTTGACAAATGTAAATATGTTTTCTGGTAAGTATGTAAAATAAATGCATAATGGGGATGTTTAATGGATATTGAAAATATTTTGTATCAGTGTTTTATAACAAATGATACTTCTCTGATGTTAGTTCCTAAGGTATTTGTTTTGAAGGTATTAAATTAATTAGCTAATTATAATTGTGTTCTCAAAATGTTTGCACTGCAGCATTAGGAGCGTACCTAGGTTGCTTGTACAGCCTGTGAATGTTTTTCAAGCTGCTCCAGACTAAAAAGGCACAATACAAAGTAGTTCCTTTATAAAGTACAACCTGTAATTCAACAAGATGGAAAAGATATGTTTAACTTACAGCTCACCAGTAATCCTACTGAAATCAGTATAACAGCTGATGTGCTTAAAGTTGAGCAGATGTTGAAGTAACCTTTCTGAACTGGGCCCCAAACATTTGGTCTTGCAAACTCTTAGGCATGCCTTATCTTTAATGATGTGAGTCTATTTAAGCGTGGGCATGCACCTAAGTGCTTTCGGGACTGAAAAGCCTGGCTCAAAAGGGTACAGAGCGGAGCCCCCCTGGACCACCCTGGCTGACTGCTGTTCGTGCTTGCTGGACTTACGTGTGGCAATTGCTCTGTCTGCAGTAGGTTGAGAACAACATGTTAATTTTACCACAAGTTTAAAAAAAAAAAAGAAAATTAAAATATTAACTATTACATGTCAGAGCTGAAAGAGGTGAAGGTATCATAAAGGGAAATTAAAATTACAGATGTGAAAAAATTCTATTAAACAGTATTAGGCTTGACATTATTATGCTGACTTTTTTTTTTTGTTCAGTAGCTATTTAACATTGTACTAGATGTAGGTTATTCTTAACTTTTTATTTTTCACCTTTATCATTGAATCTCAACCTTAACTTTGTTTTGAGGGATCCAAGTGAAGGCGAAGCCAGTGGCAGAACTGACACCTCAAGGTGAGGAGCCACTATTAATACTTCGCTCCTAGATCTTTTGCATCAAGCTTTAAGTGATTTCTTAAAGATTTTAAATCAGGATGTAAAATAGAATAGAACTCAAGTAATTTGCATTTTAAAAATGTTATGGATTGGGGTGGGAGGGATTTTGGTGAGGGCCTTTACCCATCATTCTTGCTTTTTTGCAAAGTACTTTAATATTAAACCTAATTTAAGTATATTCTTTTGAATAATAATGCCCCCTGTAAGAGTAAACTAATTATTTAGGCACTTAAAATCATGCTTTGGCTTATAAATATTTCATGGTGTTTACTTCTGGTTTCAGTAGAAAACATAGTATAATTTGTGTGTGTGTTTGTATATATGTGTATATTAAATTTTTACTGTAGTTACATATTTTGTTTATTACTAAAGCTGCTGGTTGCCAGAAGTAAAGATCCTACAGTGCCTGAGAAATGAATGCCACTTTGCACTGAGAAACTAAGTGACATTCAGACAAAAAAGGGTGGTGATTGCTAAACATTGAATTTGTATGGCAACTGCCTAACACAAATCTGTAGGTGATTCCTTCATATGCTCATTTTCCAATATATCTGCTCCTTTGCCATCTTTCAGCATTTTATTCTGCATTTTTGGTGTGCTTAGCATAGTGCATAACCTTTTCTTTTTATGCTATCTGAATAACAGGCATTGCAGTTTGCATTCTAAACTGGTCAAGTACGCAAAGTCATTGACTTAATTTTCAAAACAGAGCCAGTAAATGTTTATTTAAAAAATAAAAGCAGATTTTTAATGGGATACATTATTTAATGCCCAGCATGTTTTACCTCCATTAAAGTCTACTAGCTGTATAGTCTTGAAATGGAAAGGGAAAAGAGATCAATCAAATGTTGAAATAAAATTAAGTGTGAAGTTGCTTTCAGTTCTTGCTTTCATTCTCTAGCTTCCTCTACTTTTTCTCATCCTACATTGTCTGTTTTGGGCTAAAAGTTGTTTGAGATCCTATCCCTATCATGCTCTATCCCATAGTGTTGATGTGGTTCTCAGGGGTTCACGATGAAAGTTAAATTAAAAATGTTTATTTTGGCTCCTCTCTGAATAGCAACAGCTTATAGACAAAATGAGAGCAGCACCTTTCCCCCCTCACTTTTCCCAGTGATGGATGGGGAGGCATCAGGCATCTGAAATACCTGGGACAAGAACAGAAATAGTTGGCTGTAGAATAACTTGAAACTCTAAAATAATTAGTGCTGTTTCTCAAAATACTTTTTACAATGGTAAGGAAGTGTTATTGCAAGAACACTTACTGGGAGTTACGTACTTGGAATTTTGTCCAAGTCATTTTATCAGCTATAAAACTGTCTATAAGCCACTGTTCCTTTTGCGGGGGTGGGAAAAAAAAAAAAAAAAAGCTGTTGGCTGGGTATCTCAGTCGGTGACAAGCAAAGTGTGTTTGTGGTGAAGCACAAAATTCTGCTTCATCAGTTGAAATAAAGCACATCATGATAAGGTTTCTGAACCAGAGAGAGGTCAAAAATAGACAAATGAGAAAAGGGGGAAGAGTGAAAAAAGGTGAGGGGAAATTAAGTGAAGACTTGTGAATTGCAGGGTGGGGTTATTTCCTCTGCTGCTTTTACAGTATGATTTATGCCTCGGGATTGTGTCCCTCAACTTCAGTTTTGTTGGTGTATGGCATGCTGCAGATCATGAAATCAGCAGAACTTCAGTCATGCTTTACATAGATTCCACTTTCTTTGGAGCAGTATGGAGTAATGTTTGTCTGCAGTTATCATTACATATGTTGTCATCAGAATGCTTTAGAGCAGGGGTTTCCAAACTCGTGTGTGTGCCATTTGCTCGCGTGCCACCACTGGTAGCTGAACCAGTGCTGGCAGCAGCTCCCAGTGCTGTGCCAAATTGCACTTGAGTGCAGGAGATGGTGCACAACTCTTCCAATAGTACCCATTTAATGCTTTGGATTAGCTTGCATGTGACTAGTGTAGTGGTGTGTCAGTTGCAGTTTAGAAACCCCTGTTCAAGAACTGTTTTTCTCTTCTTTCTCTTGGTTGTACTGCTTTCACTTTTGACTGTTCTATATGTCACTTCTTCCAGGAGTGTTTCTGGAGAGCCAAAAGACAGGGAGAAGGAGGATAGCAAAGATTCGAAGCCACGTTCCTTGCGGTTCACGTGGAGTATGAAGACCACTAGTTCTATGGACCCGAACGATATGATGAGAGAGATTCGGAAAGTGTTAGATGCTAATAACTGTGATTATGAACAAAAAGAGAGGTTCTTGCTCTTCTGCGTTCATGGTGATGCACGACAAGATAGCCTTGTTCAGTGGGAGATGGAGGTCTGCAAACTGCCACGATTGTCACTCAATGGAGTTCGTTTCAAGAGAATATCTGGGACTTCTATTGCATTTAAGAACATTGCATCCAAGATAGCAAACGAGCTTAAGCTGTAAAGAGAAACTAAATTTTCTGGGATCAGGGAAGATTCATACATGATCTACACTTTGAATGTACTGGTTACGCCTAATGTGATTGGCCTGTGAAACTCCCCATGTAGAAATTGCCCTTATTGCAATAAGGTTATACATAGTTATTCAGAATTGTAAAGTTAAATCCAGTATGACCTATATTAAAAAACTGTAGCTGAAGAAGTTATGTTCACATGTACAGGTAAGTATATAGAGCATTCTGTTCATTTTATGTTCATAGAGTTGTATAATAAAAAGATGACTGCTTAAATTCAGATCTTGTATAGTTGTCTAGATTTCTGCACAGAAATGTATGTTTGATGCTTTGAGTTGGAAAAGTTCTTCTCTATCATTTACATTTTTGGTGGTTTTATAAGTCTTACCTTTATCATGCGTTTGTTTTTTTAAAAAGAAAACAACAAAAAAAGAAAACAAAAAAACAAACTTGTGTCCTGAGTCAAATGCACAAAAATAGTTTTCACAACTGTAGCATGACCATTTTTAATTATTTAAAGATTGTTCGTGATTTGAACCAAAAGTCGATGAATAAATCGGCTTTTGTTCTACACAAGACTGTTCCTGCTTATCTTTGGCTCTTATCCTTGTTATTGGACAGTGTTTAGTTGAAAAATACAAACGTTTACAGTGTTGGCACTTACAGTTTAAAAACTTTGGTTTGCCTTGGGCCAGCTCAGAGCTCTGGGGAAACAGAAACCAGGCGTAAGTGATGTTCTGTCTGCAAATTACAGTGCTTACTCCCATGGCCCATTAACAAATGTAGCACCAAAATGCAGAACCGTAATTATTTCATTTGAATATCATGGTGTAAAATATCACTTGTTTGCTGCCTTCAGAATACTATAAATTCCATTTTATGGAAGTATATTAATATTGGGACTGTTTAATAGCACAAGATAATCTGAAATGTTGACCAATTGTATAAGTTAATAATACCACCTCAGGAATTAGCTTGGCTTTTGGAATATGTGCCCCCAAAGAGTACATGCAATTCCACATAATATTTTACAGCTAAACATACATTGTTTATAATGATAAATTGTTGATTTATGCTTTTGTGGTTGTACAGTTTGTTCCCATGTAACCTGTTTGTGTTTAATATTTTACCAGATTTCTTGTATTTATTCCACATCATTATGCCTGTAATGTGCAGCTTTGTAATTAGGCATTTGCCTACAGAAAAGAAAAAAAAAAAACACATTTTTTTCCTTCATAATTAACGATTATAAACTATGTAAAACCACTAGTACTGGTACATTTTAATACTTGTTATTTTGTACTGAATTAACCATAGAGGTTGGTTGTGCAATGTTATTTAATGTCGTAATTACTGTAATATCAACATATGGGCCCCATCTGCACACTCTTGTGAAGAATAGAAAGTTCATTAAGAAATTGTCACTTTAAAAAATAAAAATTAAAAAAAAACTGTGGTAAACTCTGTAACCCTAAGTTAGAAGGCTGTAAGTGTAGTAAGTGTGCCATTCAGTAATGGCTTCTTGACCGAGATGGACTTTACATGCTGTACTGTGATGTAGCTTTCCTCTGTAACAGTTATGTTCTGAAATGGACGTGTATTGTTGCCTTAGAAAAAGGGTGATGTTTGGAAAGAAAGAACTGTAGCCCCCCCTTTTTTTTTTTATCTGATGTTCATTGAAACAAAATCCAATGCAAGTCATCTTGATTCACTGGTGCACTCTATTAAAACTTACTTGAACAGTTCTCATACTAAAGTACTTGGTGTTGGCCCTTTATAAAAGTGCAATATTTACTGCAGTTAGCCACTGTAGGCTAAAGGTTTCTGATTGCAGGTGTGCATTATGTCTGCGAGCGTTTTAGTGTGAAGACTGCCTACCCTCCATGGTATTAGCGCCCGACGTGATGGAGGAGGTGAGCCTGAGCCTCAGGGCTTCCTACCGAGCTCGGACTTCCTACCCTCCATGGTAATTCAGGATTAGCATTGCCTCAGTTCTGTGCTTCTGCAGTCTCCTGACAATGTCAGTGGCTTACTGCTGCTTAGAAAGGGATGTCTGGGAGCCTTTCCAGAAATTCATCAGAAGTCGGTCTCAGGAAGGGTTTATGTATCTGCTCAGTTGACCTGCAAATAAATGTCCATTTATCCTTGAAAATACACCACTAGGGTATAACCATGAAATGAATCAGAGATCATGTCTGAACTTAGTAATGAAACAAAACCCTCTGCCTTTTCAGAAGGTTCAGTGAAAAAAAAATGTAGGTCATACTCTGAGACGGTAGATTAAGTGCTTACGACAGCTTCCTGCTTTGCAGGCTGTGTTTTCACCGGGCTGACTTGGCCCCAGATTGTTACTGGTGTTCATCGCTTCATGTAACAGGAGATGGGCTGATGTTCCTTACAATACAGGTAGCACTTCAAGAGGACAGGGATTACAAATCTTAGTTCTGCTCTCCCGTGAAATGCTTACAGCATCCCACTGCCAATTTAGTATTTCTGTATGGAAAGGGACAGTTTTGCAAATAGTGTTATTGCCAGCAACTGCCAGCAGCATGAAATTGTGCTGATTCCCAAATCCCATTAAATACCATCTTTTTTTTTGTGCCTTGTTGGAAGTTACTACTTTGGTCGTGAGCCAAGTTATGTTCTCTACAGCATTTTGTCTCGAAATTCCTCAGCAAGGGCACAATCTGAGTGCAGAAGTTGTGACTGTGCTGCACCCAGACGTGTCATTCAGCTTGTCCTGTTACTGGCAGGAATAAGATGCAAAGGTCCAAGGAAGAAAATTATCAGAACTGCTGATTTTATTGGCAAGCAGTGTGTATTTAAGTGTGGAAATCAGTAAGGCACTGCATATTGTGTCCTCAGTGCTTGGTTTTTGAGCCCCTCAACAGCTGCTCTGTTATGAAGATACTACATGAGTTACTCTTTGGGTGTGGGAGGGGGGCTAAGACCACCGGGATCTGAAATGTAGCTTGACTTTCCTGGGAGAGAGGATCAGTGTGGCCTTTTATCAGCACGGCTTTAACTTGAGAAATCTGGATGTTAAATGCCACCTTGTTCTGCAGACCTAGGAGGGTGTCACGAGTAGATATTGCACACACAACTTTCATTTACCGGCAATTTATTAATATTTTATGGTAAATCACAAGATTAGATTAGGCTTAATCATTAGTCAATTTAACACAATGATTCAACATAAGTTACAATTAAAAGAGTAACTTAGTTAAAGATGGGAGAATGGCAAGGTTCACATGAGACTTACTGGAGGGTATTGGGGGGGGGGGTTCAAAATTTGGTTACACACTTTCGGCTTCCCTCACATTCTGGTGAATTCCTCACCCTTCTTCTTCCGTGTTTGTCAGCGGATGATCCTGATCCTCATGAAATATACCCTGAGAGGCATCCCAGCTCAGGGGGAGACCGAGGGTCACAGCCTACTGTGATCCCTGGAGAGCTCAAGGGGCTCTTTGCTTAGCACCACTATTTATAGGACCACAAGACGATTGTTGGTCAGTACTTTTCCATCCTGGCCATGGTTCAGATAAGGCAATTTTGCTATTTTCCTCCAACTGCGCCATTCCCCTACCTTCCAGAATGTACGGTTCAGGTACTTCCCAGGCCCCTGGCTGCAAAGTGAGATCGGGGAGCCCCTGTTTGTACTCACCCGTTATGGTTGTTGCCCACTGGCGATAGAGGGATGATGTGATATCCGTTAATCTTGGACCACAGCTGAGCTGGGGTAAGAGCCACTCTACCACAGAGGGGATAGGGATCTCTCAGCTCCTCAGATGTCTTTGATTGTACCTGTGTTTTGGGGGGCAGGTTTGGCTTGGGGGGAATATGGGGATTTGAGCAGTTAGACTACAGTGTGGTTCCACTCTTCTGTTTTGGGGTTGCTTTTTTGCTTGCTTTCTTGATGTAAGGCATGCAGATACTTTCAAACTGCATATGTCCTTTTTCATGCAGCCCAGTTGAAAACTTTAAAATTTCTGCAGGTCCATAAAAGGACTCCTGCTTCCGTGGGCAAAAAATAATGCTTGAGAACTAAGTGCCATCAGTAAGGCCACCTAGTTACAATGAAACCCTAGGAGCTGTTGGATGGGAGACTGGATACCCAGTGGCCTACACCCAAGAGGTGCCTTGGAGCTCCTGATCTTGGAGAACATGCTGTTGGGTTTCCTCTGCTGCCAAGCAACCTGAGACAGCGCATCCTGATTGAGAGGTGATCGTTCTCTGAGCTTTTGATGCCTGAATTCAGGATAATGAAACAAACGTGTTGGTTGCAAATGTGTGGAAGGGCCTTCCCCTCTCGAGAAAGCAGGTGATCTTTTGCTATCTTCGCTCAGTAACAGGTCTATAAATAATAATAATTAAATGCAAACACTTTTAAAATCCCCAGGAATATATTCAATGCTTTTTTTATTTGTTTGTTCTTCCCTGGAGAATTTTCAAGGCAGCTTGAGGTTAGCAAGACGACAGATCCCGTTCAACAGCTGCTTCTGGGGTTTTGATATTTTATTTCTCAGCGCTGCCACTCCAGCATCAAACCTTACTTCATCCCTCAAGCCACGTCAGGATGCCCAGAAGCACATTAAAAGCTAAAGTGCTGTATTGAAGCGTGCGGTAGTGAAGTTTCAGGCTCTCTGCCACACGAAGGCTGCTGAAGCTGGCACTCGGGAGGGAAGCTGTGCAGCCGCTGTGCCTCACTGCCCGCAGCGCCGGGGCTGTCCGGGCACACACACAACCCCAGCACCTGGCTGCAAGCCCGGCGGGGAGCGAGGTGGCCTCACCACGGGCCCTGGTGGCACCGACACGGGGCCGGGGCCGGGTCCTGGGCCGGGTCCCGCCCCGGGAGGGGCAGCGGCCGCCTCGGGCCACACCTGCGCGGCGGCAGCGGCAGCACCATGACGGTGGGGGCGCGGGGCCGCTTCTCCCGGCGGGGGCCCGGCGATGACCGGGTCCGCATCCTGAGCGGCCCGGAGGAGGACGAGGAGCCGGCGGGGGTGGCAGCGGGGCCCCCGCGGGACCCGCAGCGGGACCCGGAGCGGGACGCGGAGCTGGCCGGGGCGGGCGGCAGGACGGTGCGCTTCGCCCTCCTGCCCGACGCCTACCAGCCCCTGCGGCCGCCGGCCCCCGCGGGGAAGCGGCCCTACAGCAAGCGGCTGAAGAAGTACGGCAAGGTGAGGGCTGCGGGGGGAGCCTGGGGGCCGGGGGAGGGCAAATCCAAGCCCAAAAAACGCGAGGTGTTGCCGTCTCCCGGCCGCTGCTTGGTCGGGGTTGTTGCTGCCTTCCTGCGTGGAAGGGCGGCCGGCGGCCCCGCAGCCTCAGCTCCGCAGGCTGTGGTTAGGAAAGGGCTGATCAGAAGAGCTTATTTTGATTATTAATTTGGTTATTTTCCCTTGTTCGTGTTACTTGAATACTTCTACGACTTGTGCAGTTGTAGCAGCAAATAGTTTCAGTGTGCGCAGGGAGGTCCTGTCCTGGTGTCTGGGATCATTTCCCACCTGAGGGAGTGCAGACGTCCATCCGACAACAGGCTTTCTGCCCCGTTCTTAAAAAAAAACAAAAACATGATTTTGTTAAAGATATGCTTGTGAAGTGAGGCATCCAAAGCACTCCAGTCAGCTTGGCAAAGTTACGTAGCTCTGAGTCTCCTCAGACTTCACAGACGGCAGCATAGCTGCGAGCTGCCCTGCAATTATTTCAGCTTCACGGAGCGGGGACGGATGGGAACCGCTTACTTCAGCCTCTGGTGATGGATTTGCTGCTCCGAGTTTGGCTTCCCAGTCGCAGGAAGCACACTTTGAGAAGCAGCCTCAGCTCAGGAGGGCTCACAGCACACGTCTGGTTCCCGCAGAGGGGCTTTGGGAGCGTGCGGCCGTGCTGCGGTGCTCTGGTGTGAAGGAGCTGGTAAAAGTGCTCAGGGCACACGGCAGCTCTGGGGTGCTGCCTCTGTACTGCCCAGGCTCCAGCCTCGCCGGGAGGGTTTGCAGGGCTTAGCTTTGCCAGGAAAGAACAAGTTGTGTAAGCGCGGGTGAGGCCGGGGTAAATCAGTTGCGTGTGGTGCGGGAAGGAGGAAAGGAGCCTGCGGTGCGACACAGCAGGGCAGGGGCGGGTGGAGACGGGAACGGCCCCACGTCTCCTCCTCCAGTCCCCTCCATTTTGCTGTCTTGACTCCCAGTAAGTTTCCAGAGGTGCAAATACAATGGCATTTGGCATTGCGGAAGGCTTTCCTGTGTCAGTACCGTTGTACAAGCTTCAAGAAATCTTGGGCACATAACAGATACTGAGTGGATTTCACTGATTTCATGATGTGTGAAAACATATCCCCCATTGCAGTGTTTTTGAGGTTACAAGAGGCAATTCTGATCTAGTCCCAGGCAACCACAAAGTGTAACTGATTAACAGTTAGATTGGATTTTTCCCCAAACTGACTCACCTTGTATTAATTCCCCAGTCATGAGTAAAAACCATTGAAAGTGAAACTTAAATTAATCAGGTTTATAGTTTTAATAATCCGTTGCAAGTTTTCTCTCAGGCACACATGACTTTTTAAACACAGAGGTGAAGGTGGGTCAAAACATTCTTATTTTGACATATTTTTTGTAACTTAAAGCACACAAAGTTACTCAGGGCATGTGTTTGTGGGACACACATACTAGGTAGGAACTTAAACTTTTTATATTCCTGAATAGAAATCCACATAAAAGCCGTACTTCCTGCGGAGGCTGCATCCGCTCTGCTCTGTGGGTGTGTATTTATATGTAAAAATAGATGGTAAAACATTGCTCCATGCTGAAGCCCTCATCAGCTGTGAGAGAAGTCTATTTTGGGGTTGGGGACACTGTGTGAAGGAGGCTGTTGCAACAATCTTATGGCAAGCTATTTTCCATTACCTGTCCTTTTTTTTCCCCCTCTGTTCCCTCACCTCTCCCTGCAGAACGTCGGCAAAGCCCTGCAGAAAGGATGTCGCTACTTGGTGGTCGGCTTGCAAGGACTGGCAGCAGCCTACTCTGCTCCCTTCGGGGTGGGCGTGCAGGTGGCATCGCTCGTCCGCTAGAGCACAGGGTGAGCACGAGCCTTTTCCAGAAGACTGAGGCTGTTTTGGCTTTTTTAGGATTAAATCATCATCCAAGACTGTATCTGAGAAACCTCTTGGACATGCACAGCCCCGACCCCCTCCCGCAACCCAATTCCCTGGACCCGGTGCTCTTTCCTGCAAAAATCTCCAGCGCTTTTCAACCTTTAAAATCGGATGGGGTCAAAGAAATGCAAGGACATGGAAGTAATTGTGGATTAACTGAGCTGAAGAGTGGTGACAGACATGCACTGGTTGTCTAAAGTTATGTGTGAAAAGGAGCCGAGGATGGATGGAAAAGCAGGTAGATGAGGGACAGAGAAGTGAAGGGAAGTAGAGGATGAGGGTGGTGGTTGGGAGGTGCATGAGAGTTGAGTCTGACAGGGAGAGCTGAGTTGAATCTCAGCATGAGAGTTGAGTCTGACAGTCAAAGCTGTGGAGGAAACAGGTAATGAAGGATCAGTAAGAGGTAGCCTTTGGCTTCTTGTGAGATGGTTAAAATTGAATATATGTAAAGATATACGTGGATATAAATGGGCTGTGATCTGAGACATGGTGAGCTTTGCTGCATCACTGTTGTTCATCTCAAACACTGGCAATCGTGAGCCCTTAAGTCTTAGCACTGCTGTAAAAATCCAGAAAGGAAACAAGGTGTGTTTGTCTTCTGATTTTGGGGCATTAGAGGTTCACTGTGATTAATATGTTAAAACTTCCCTCTGCTGCTGTGAAATACACATACTGTTTTTTAGACATGGTTTATATCTAATGTACCTGAGTCTAGAAACTGAGGCTTTAAGAACACCTAGCTCTGTGGTGTTCATTGGGAGGGGAAAAAAAAAAAATCACAAGCTGCATCTGAAAAAACTACACGTGCCGTCTAGGGCAGCGTGTTTTGTACAAGAGTGGGGCCAAGTAACCTGCTGGCTCCGTTTCCATATGTGGAAGTTGTAGCCAGAGAATGTCAGTGCTGAATGGAGCAGCTTCCATGTCACACCCCGAGGGATATAAATCTCCTGTTGATGAAACAGGAACAAGTGTTTTTTAAGGGCCTTCAGGATTCTGTGAATTGTTTTTTTTTTTTTTTTTTTTATTCCCTCCCACATCGGTCTTTCATGGTAGCAGTAAATGATTTCCCCGCTAGCACTTTCTCTGTATTATAGATCTTTGTAGTCTTGATAGTTTTGTAATCAAGGAATTGAGATGTTCTGGAAACAAATGCTGCTCGGTTGATTTCTTTGTCTTTTCTGAATGGAGGGGAACTGCATGTCTTAGCACACTGGACTGTATTTCTTTTAAATGTAGCAAATGGAATGGATTTGGAAAAGAAGGATGGAAAAGAAGTATTTTTTTAGTGCTCTTTTTTAACTGGACTGTAAATAAAAGTATGTGATCCTTGTGCTGTGATTAACTAGGCACATAAGCGTGCACACAAGCGAGGAGCTTCTCAGCCGTGGCCTGAGCAGAGAGGGGAAGCTGCCATGTAAACTTCCCTGCATTGTTCTGCCTGTGGCCTCAGCCCTCTCCTAGGGGGACAGGGCTTCAGTCCAGGCTATGAGGAAACAAACGCTCAGGAAAGACAAGGTATAGAAAGCTGACTGTAGAGGACAGTGGCTGCTTCTAGTTGCAACTTTCTTGAGCTTCCCTGTGTGGGCAGACCTGTGCCTTTGATCTGCCCCACCAGTGTGCCAGAGGGTATGGATAACTGCTCTGTATTCTGCACTGGGAACAGAGCGGTCCTAAAACCCACAGGTCACAACAGTCAGCATGTTTGGGGATTAATTTTAAATTTTGTTATACCACTATATGTTTTGTAGTGGTCTTTAAAAAATATATATCTGATTCATATTTTATGAATAAAGCAATGTTGGAGGGATCACAGAATGCTTTGAGTTGTAAGGAGCCTTAAAGATCCCATAATTCCAACCCCCTGCCATGGGCAGGGACACCTCCCACCAGACCAAGTTGCTCAGAGGCCCATCCAGCCTGGCCTTGAGCACCTCCAGGGACGGGGCATCCACAGCTTCTCTGGACAACCTGTTCCAGCACCTTACCCCCCCTCTGAATAAAGATTTTCATCCTAATATCTAATATCTCTCCAGCCTGACAAGGTCCCTCTGGATGGCATCCTTTTGCTATAGTATCCAGCTTGGTGTCATCAGCAAACTTGCTGAGAGTGCACTTGATCCTACTGTCCATGACATTAATAAAGATACTAAACAGCATCAGTCCCATCACAGAGCCCTGAGGGACACCACTCATCACTGGTCTCCACCTGAACACTGAGCTGTTTGCAACTCTCTGGATGCACCCATACATCCAGGATGCATCTCCATTTTCTTTGTAAAGTGCATGCCCACCTATTTGTCCACGTGTCATTATAGAATCATAGAACGACAGAATGGTTTGGGGTGGAAGGGACCTTAAAGATCATCTAGTTCCACCCCCCCTGCCATGGGCATGGATACTTTCTACTAGACTGGGCTGCCCGAAGCCCCATCCAGCCTGGCCTTGAACACCTCCAGTGATGGGGCATCCACAGCTTCTCTGGGCAGCCTGTGCCAGTGCCTCACCACCCTCTGAACAGAGATTTTCTTCCTAGTACCTAATCTAAATCCCCCCTCTCAGCTTAAAGCCATTCCCCCTTGTCCTATCGCTACACTCCCTGGCACGAGTCCCTCCGCAGCTTTTCTGCAGGCCCCCTTCAGATACTGGAACGCCGTTATAAGGTCTCCCTGGAGCCTTCTTCAGGCTGAGCAGCCCCAACTCAGCTTGTCTTCATAGGAGAGGTGCTCCAGCACTTTGTGGCCCTCCTCTGGACTCACTCCAACAGGTCCCTGTCCTTGTGCCGGAGTTCCCCAGCTAAGTGCAGTGCTCCATGTGTCCTCTACACAGAAAGAACCCTCCCTCACTGCCCCATGCAGGGTCCAACCCTTTCAGGGCAGGGACTTTCCACAAAGGTAAACATGAACTTTAGCTCATAAATTGCTCAGCACAGAGCTTACCACTGACTTTTTTCTGCTGACGTATGGCCTCTGCTCACATGGTGCAACTTTAAGGGAATAGTTTTGTTACCATCCATGCAGGCCCAGAATGATAGGTAAAAGTAGTGAGCCTGAGGAAAGAAAAACTTGGTGCATATTGGTGAGCCACCTGCAGAACACTGTCTCTAAAATAGACCAAAAATGAAGAAAGAGAATCACAGAATTAGAGAATCATTAAGGTTGGAAAAGCCCTCCAGGGTCATCTGGTCCAATAATCCCCTTACCACAAATGTCACCCACCAAACCATGTCCCTAAGCACCACGTCCAACCTTTCCTTGAACACCCCCAGGGACTGTGACTCCACCACCTCCCTGAGCAACCTGTGCCAGTGCCTGACTGCTCTTTCTGAGGAGAAATGTCTCCTCATTCCCAACCTGAACCTCCCCTGGTGCAACTTGAGGCCATTCCCTCTAGTCCTGTCACTGGTTATCTGTGAGAAGAAGCCGACCCCCAGCTCCCCGCACCTTCCTTTCAGGCAGCTGTAGAGAGCAATGAGGTCTCCCCTGAGCCTCCTCTTCTCCAGACCAAACAACCCCAGCTCCCTCAGCTGCTCCTCACAGGCCTTGTGCTCCAGGCCCTTCACCAGCTTCATAGCCCTTCTCTGGACATGCCGCAGGGCCTCAACGTCCTTGTAGTGAGGGGCCCAAAGCTGAACACAGCACTCGAGGTGCGGCCTCACCAGAGCAGAGCACGGGGGGACGATCACCTCCCTGCTCCTGGCTGCACCATCCCTGACACAACCAGGATGCCGTTGGCCTCCTTGGCCACCTGGGCACACTGCCGGCTCATGTTGAGGTAAGCATCAATCAGCACCCCCAGATCCTTTCCTCTGCACAGCTTTCCAGCCACTCTGCCCCAAGCCTGTAGCACTTTATGGGGTTGTTGTGGCCAAAGTGCAGGACCCGGCACTTGGCCATGTGGAACCTCATCCCATTGGCCTCTGCCCCTTGACCCATCCTGTCCAGGTCTGTCCGAAGGGCCTTCCTACCCTCTGGCAGATTGATACTTCCCCACAACTTGGTATTGTCTGTAAACTTACTGAGGGTACACTGAAGAGAAAGAAAGAGAAAGAAAAAGTAAGCTGTGGCAATAAAACATGGTGATTCATGCAAGACTATTTTCTTCCTCAAAGTGAACTCTGTCTCACTGAGGCTACCAATTACTGCTGCTTATCAGTGCTGCTTAATCAGTAATTCACTGCTCAGTGGGTGCAGTGCATTTGTGAAGCCAAGCTGAGGCCTGAGGGCTTGCTGCTCCCTTCACCAGCCCAGCTCCAACAGCAGAACCCAGAAAATCTGTCTCACCAGGGAGCTTTTGGGCATAGGCAGGCTATTTTATTAACGGGGGTTGCCCTCAGCCTTGTTCTCCAAGATCCTTTTAGCCTCTCAAAGTGGGTGTTGGACCCTCTCATAGAGAAAGGTGGGACATGGTGGCACTGGGGAAGATTTGCTTTGACTTTGGAGCTGGATGAAGTGCATGCCTACCTTCAGGCCCTTGCTTTGCAACTCTACCCATTGCTGCACCAAACAGGTGTAGATTTTCAGGGGTATGGTATGGTGCTATCTGGTTCCCTTCACATTTCCACCCCTTCCACCATGTTTTATAATGCACGGCAACATAAATAAGTTCAGGAAGTTGGATATATATATACAGGAGTGGCAAGGAGCACCCACCTCTCCCAAGTTTCTCTCAGAAATGGACTCCACTTCCCGACAGCCCAGCAGGTCGCTTGTAAAATGAAAATCCCCAGCGCTGCTCAGTGAGTCACGGAGCAGAACAAAGCTCATTTCTGCTGTTTTTTGCCAGAGCATTTAATTACTGCTTCAGCTTACCATAGGTTCTGAGGAAATGGCAGAGGCCTAACAGCTATTGTCCTTTGTCCCGCAACGCTAGCAGTGAGGAAGTGCTCTGGCACAGCCTGCTTTTGAAGTGCCGTGACCAGGGAAAGCTGTACCACACAGCACCACCTCACTCGGGTGCTCCCAGGACTTTGCCAGCCACAAGCCAAGGTTCACTGCAGGGGTGAATGGCCTTTCTGTCCTCCACCCTTCTGTGGGACTGGCAGGGGGGCAGGTTTTGTCAGCCGCCTCTTTTCTTTGCATCCCAAGCCCCTGTCCTCTTATGAGGTAAGACTGGTCTTAAAATCTGTGCAAAGCTGCTGCAGTTACCTGTACATGGAGAGCTTTGGAAATTTTTTTTCTTCAAGGAGCAATAGAGAGCCTAGATAGCATGTAGAATAATGGAGATGATTAAAAGAAGAAAATGAAAGAAAAATCTCCCTTTCCTTGTCCTTGCAGGAGGTGGTATCAGGCTTCCAGAGCTGTTTTGGAGTAAAGTGCAGGCTGAGCTCAGCCAGGGTGATGCTCCTTCCTGGATCCTGCACCTCTGATGAAAAGCTCAGGGCTCTGGGCTTGTCAAGCTGGAGGAGAGAAGGCTCAGGAGAGACTCACCAGCATCAATACCAAACCCCATCAATACCAAAGATGGGGTTGCAAACAAGACGGAGCCAGGGTCTTTATTGAGGTGCACAGCTGGACAGCAAGGGACAATGGTCATCAGCTGGATAAAAGAAAACAAATTAACGAATATGATAATTAAGCATGAGAAGAGGCTGTCCTGGGAGGCTGGGGGGCCTCTATCCCATGAGACTTTCTAGGCATGACTACAAAGAGCAGAGCAACCCAGTCTAAATTCCACGTTGACCCCACTGTGAGCAGGTTGGACTGGAGGAGACCTGGCAGCTCTCCCAGCTTATATTTACCTCCTGTATGGAGATGTAGAGGAAAGGTATCCTCACCCTTCACTATCCCTTCCTAAAAACGCAGAATGAAATTTTGCTTCGGATAACAGGGAGGAGCTCGCAAAGATGTCAGCACAAACTGCACGAAAGTTTGGCCCTCAGCAAGGTTTCCTCTGAACTGAACGCTGCTGGCTGAAAGGCAATTGTCCTTTAGTGCCATCTCCTGGGAAAAAAGAGATTTCCACCCTTGTTAGCCTCACTCATTGTTCTGCCTCACCTCCTCCCGGGGAGGTATCCTGCCCTCCCCTAAGCAGGCCACACAGTTTGACAACAGCGATCTTCAGGATTTTCAGGCCCAGCAGTGCAATGTGCATCTATGCATATCAGCGTTTTCCACCCCGTTGAGTCCCGAGGCTCTGAGTCCCGTTTGCAACTGCTTCAAATGTAAAGACATGGGAACATTGTTCTTGGGTTTTGTTTTGTTTTGTTTTTCTTTCAAAACCCCAAAACACATTGCATTTTCCTCTGATTCTTGCAGTACCTTAAAAACACTTATGAAAGATGCCTCACTGGAGGAAGGGGGATGAGCCCCAGCCACTTTTTGTTTCTGAATCTCATCCTCCACTGGAGAGATCCCAGCTGCTGAAGACAGGACATGTAATTTCAAACACAGGAGGAGCAAAGCCCAGCAGACTGGAAGGACCTGCCCCAGGAGTTGCCAGCTCCAGCATTCATGCATAAGTAGCCCACATTAGTGGGATTATCTTCCTATACAACTGGCCAGTGAACAAAGCACCCCACTGACCTGCCTGGTTTTATATATTTATGATTCCTTGTGTAGGAAAAGCCTCACAAAAAAGCCCCCCTTACCTCATTGCTCTGAGTCCATTAAAAGGCATCTCTCATTAGTGAAACTATTTTTAATTCTATCATCGCCAATTATTCACCTGAAATTTTTCCCTACATTTAATTTCAGTGAGCTCATTTCTAGTGCATGACTCACTGAACTCTGATTTCCTTGATTATTGTAAGAGGAAAGAGCAATGCTTTTATCCTCCCCTCTTCTCTACGAAGGAATCTTCTGAATTTATTTATTTTTTGTTCTGACTTTGGAAAAGGGACACAATTTGTGTGTGTGTGTGAGTGTAACATATTTTTTATTGTATTTGGCTTAAACCATTGTTAGATGACTGCATACTCAGCTGTGTCACCCCCTCATCCCCACCTTTTGTGGAATTAGCAGTAACTGGAAAATAGCTGGCATGTCCCTGGTGTGGGACAATTAAATCCTTCACTGGGACAAGCCTAGCTTCCACTTAACTCTACCCTAACACCCTTTCTCCTCATCTAGGCCAATGTTTTGCTGTCTTTGTCATTGCACATTTATTTGTAATGTCCACCCAAATCTCCCAAGTTCAGCATTTCCAAATGTGTACGTCGAGTCTATGCCTTTCCAAATAGTGCACTGTTCACATATCTGAAGACCTACAGCATCCCCAGTCACTTGTAATTTTTCACTTGAAACAAGCAAAATCCTTTAAATATTTCCTCACAATTCACCTTTCTTAGACTTCTGACTGATCCATTGCTACAACAGAGTTTAGATTTGCCTCTAGAAGAACGATCAGTGCATCTAAATGCACTTTAACTTTTTCATTTGTTTGACTTTATCAATTTGTCTCATGGATGCTTCTGAGCTGACCACACTCCTTTGCAAGATCCATTGTCTGCTTGTACAATCAAGAAAGCCCCAGTTTGCCATGGAATTGACACCACAAATCTTCCAACTGAGCAGTCACATTTTAAGCAAATTCAGCCTGAGGCAAGGATCTGGTGCAGAGAATTTCAGCACAGATATCCTGCAGTTTGAAGAAGTTATAAGCCTGTTGAATACAGGCTTACAGTATCCACTCTGGCTATGACAATTCTGCTGCATGAAATATTTGGATTTTAACAAAAACATATATATATATTCTTTATTTTTTGATTCTTTTATTCTTTATTCACAATGCTTTATAGCAGGAATTAGTTGCTCCTAGGTAAGCACAGGTGCACCTGATGTGGAGGATAAAACAAGCCTGCTGATTAAACAACTTACAAGAGGTTTTTGAGAGAGCCTGTTGTATGGGTGAAGAGAGCTTTTCTCAAAGGCTGCAGTCTTTACCTGAAACATTATGCCATGACCATGCTCTCTGCAGACAGATCTAAATTTACATCCCCTGCATCACAACAGGAGAGATTATGCAGATGCTGCCGCCTTCTGTTATTCCTCCTTAAGCTCCTCCGTGTCATAGTCTTCAAGAGTCAGAGCTGAATGTGACAGCTGCTTGTCAGAGCTGGTCTGAACAAAATCTCACTAGGGACCAGGTTGGCAGATTTAGAGAACAAGTTTAAAGTCCTTATTGGATTTAGAGATATTTTTTTTCCTTCAAATTCATATGCAACCTCTAGGAAAGGCTAGCTACATCCCCTGCTGCTGTTTCACATGGGCACCAGTGATACAGCCCAGAGCAGTCTGAGGAGTATCAAGAAGAGTTACAGTGGCAAGGGACTCAGGAGCAGGGGTAGTTTTTTCATCAGTCCTCATGGTTAAAGGGAAGGGGTTTGCAAGGACCATTTAAACCTGGCAAACCAACAAATGGCTACAGGACTGGTGTTGCAGCAGGGGTCTGACTACTTAGACCATGGGACTTGCTTTGAGAAACCCGGTCTGCTGGGGGCCACCTGTCAAAGAAGGGGAAGAGCATTTTTGGTCACAGGCTTGGCAAGCTGGTGAAGAGGGCTTTGCAGAAAAGCTGCCGGGGCAGGGGAACCTTTAACCATCCCACTCCTCACTGCCAGTGTCAGCGATAGATGCCTAGAAGAGGGTCATGGGTCAGCAGGAGAGCACTGAAGAGCAGCACAAGGGAGCTCCATCGGTGGTCGGACTTTAAGCGTCCCTATGGAGAACCAACATCCTCCCAGAGGGCCCTGCAGGGACCAATTCCCTCAGCGAAGCAGTGTGAGAAGGACTTTCAAGGCATTTGGCAGAGCCCTGGGAAGGGCACACACAGCAGGGGGACGCAGCCCCGCAGCGGGAGCAGCGGGCAGGGGAGGCGCTGTGAGGGCTGAGCGGCCCCATGGCGGAAGGGGGCGGCCCCGCACCTCCCCTCACCGCCCCCATCCCGTCCCCGTCCCCGTCCCCGTCCTCGCGTGCGGCCTGGGCGCCATGAGCGGGCCGTGGGGGGCTGCGGGCCCGGTGCTGCGGGGGCCCCGTGCGGGCTGGCTGTGGGCGGCGGCGGCGGCCCTGGCGCTGGGCGCCCTGCTGGGGGCTTGGCGCTGGGCCGCGGGGCGCCGCCGCCGCCGCCCAGCCCGGCTGCAGCGTGTGGGGACGGTGTCGAGCCTCTTCGTGTACCCCGTGAAGTCGTGCCGGGGGGTGGCCGTGCCGCGGGCGCAGGTGACGCCGATGGGGCTGCAGAGCGGGGAGCTGCGGGACAGGTAGGGGGGAGCGGGGCGGTGCGGGGCGGGGAGCCGCCGGGCAGCCCGGTCCTGAGGCTCTGCGCGCCCCCCGCGCTGCAGGTTCTGGCTGGTGACCAAGGAGGACGGGCACATGGTCACCGCCCGCCAGGAGCCCCGGCTCGTCCTCGTCTCGGTCGGCTGCGAGAATGGCTGCCTGGCCCTCAGCGCCCCCGGCATGGAGCCGCTGCGGCTGCCCGTCAGGCTCCCCAGGAAAAACCCGGTGCGGAACTGCAGGTACGGGGGTAGGGAGGCTGGGGGGGCTCCTGCTTCGTCCCCTCTCCCTGGTTATAGCCTGCCCCTCTCTTGTACGCCTTGCCTTTAAAGTCTGGGCAACAGCCGGTGGTTTCTTATTCAGGAATTTGCAGGTGCTGCGTGTTACCCCAAAGGCTAACTGCTGTAACAAGTGCTTTAATTTTAATCTGCTACGCGGCGGCACAAATAAATATTGGGAGAGATAACGCAGTAGCCACAGACCATAAACCGTGATCTCCAGTCTCCGTGCCGCGGCGTGTTTGCTCACCGATGTTGACTTCCCGCTTGGATAATTGCACCTCAAAGCCTTGGTCACGCGTTACCTCTGTAACGTGCGTGTGCCAGGCGGTGACACGCATGTCAAACGCACACACAGCTTTCTAAAACTTGTTAGGAAAAGATTTAAGTAGACTAAGCATATTTCAGCAATGAAAAACTGCCAGGCCTTGGTATGGGTAATGGCTTGTGCCCAGGAGTTTGGAGCTGAGGCAACGCGACAGGGCGTCCGGCTGCAAAAGGCTGTGTAGGCTTTATCTGTAGCCTGTAAGTCCAGCTGCAGGTTTTACTTGGGTGTCTAAAAGCCCTGTGTTTGGGGGAGGTGAGTGTAGGACTGAATAGGCATGGTTTCCATTCACGCAGATAACGCATTAGGGATATTTTGCAGCTCTCTGGTTAAGAAGCCTCTGTGTTCTTCATCTGTGCCTGTTGGTACGTGGCGTGATACTTAAAGCTGTGATTGCAGTGTTCCCATGGATCCCTAAACCCCTGAGTTAATCAGTATAGATCTGCTTCTGAGGTGGAAAACAGTGCTGTTGGAAGCTGCTTCATGCCAGCCCCCAGGCAGGCAGCGACTGAGAGAAGGGAGCAGGTGCTGTCTTGGGCAGTGGCATTTCACCGCCACCTGTGCCACAGAGCCCGTGTGAGGATTCCAGCAAACAGAGCAGGGATGTGGCTTTTGGAGTTATTGGGTGAGAACAGATGTCATGCAGACATTGCTGAGCGGCAGGGCTGCTTTACGGGTACTCCTGTGCTGAGTTTTCCTGACAGCCACAGGAGTACCCCAAAGAGCTGGGGGCTTGGCTGAGCAGGACACACAGCCATTTCAAGTGTTTGGGTGCCTGCACACACCTGGGTGTTTCTGAAAAGACAGAAAGTAAGTAGGAGTGAGCTGTCAGTAGCTCCTTTTGCAGGGGCAGTTATACTGTAGGTGAAACAAAATTAATCTTTCTGGCAGCAGAAGCCTACTGCTAGCCATCACTGCATGAAGCCTGCAGCCTACCCATGGGTGAGGAGAGCATGCCCGTGAGATGCGAGCAGAAAGAAGATGTACCCTAGGAGCTGGGCCAAGCTAGATGAGCTGCCTGGGCATCTACGTACTTTAATCCGTTCAGTACATAATCACACAGGTAGAAGAAACTGCAGTGTACTTGGGTCAAAATCACTACTGTGAAGACCGTATTAACTTATCCATAACTGTTGTGGAAGTTTAGTGGAAGATTGAGCTGAGGTTTACCTTGTGTGCCAGGAGAGCGTTCCTGGCGTAAACTTGTTTTGCATTGTGCTGCCAGTGGATTTTTGTGCACCATGGACTTTGCTTCCATTATAAATCTTTAACCTCTCCTAGTGTACAGCTCAGTGTCTTAGGCTTGAGCTTTGCTTGTTGGATTAGTTGTTTGTTGCCAGTTCTCAATGGGGTGAGGTCTTGCCAGCAGCCTTATGCAAAGCTGACATATATCCTTTTGTTGTTATTCTTAACATAGATTTGTGTGGTGTGGGAAAAAAACAAACAAACAAACAAAAAACACCTTCCAGAGACTTTTCAGGGGACAGCTAGTTTTTGGGGAAGTGTCTTGCTAAGAACAAGGGCTGAAATTTACACTGCTTTGTGCTCTGCCTCATGTGCTGACAGGCTGATCCTCAAGTGGTCTAGATGTAGTGTGTGATTTGCTTTGGTTGGATTTTTTTTGAGGAATGTGTGAACACCAGGTTTTAACATCCTATTTTGCAGCCTCAGCAATAAGGTGTTCATTGCTGCTTTATAGTAAAAAAATAATTACAGCACATGCAAATTTATTAATCCGTGTCAGAATCTAAGCTGAAGCGGTGTGTTAGGCAGCAGAGTTTCACTCAGCTCTGGGTAAATTTTTACAGCACTAAAATTTGAACAAAAGCTTCCCTAACAGTCAAGGACATCAGCAAGTGCTAATTACAGTGACTAACCTCACCACAGTGTTCATTTTTGCAAATTAATTACATTTCAGTTGATTTCTGGGCCGAGATCTTTTGTTGTTAGTCACACACAAATGCAAGAATAGACTTTTTTTTTTAAGCTCTGAGCACCTAGTCTGTTCATGGCTCGTTCTTTCACCAACTGTTGCTGTCTGGCCATGTCCACGCTACTTAGCTTCCAAGACAAGTTGCCACAAGATTGCACGCTGGAAATGATCCTTGTTCCAAATCCAGAAACCAGCTTCTGCCTCACTAATTCAGGCAGTTTGTTAAATGTATCTAGCTTATACTATTAAAATGGGATGCTTACTTTTAAATAATAAGCATGCTTGAGTCTTTGGTTTTACAACTAGATTGCTGATATGTCTTATCCTTCAGGTTGTTTGGACTGGATATTCAAGGCAGGGACTGTGGAGATGAAGTGGCTCGGTGGATCACCTCTTTCCTGAATTCGGAGCCCTATCGACTGGTGCACTTTGAGCCTTCCATGGTGCCAAGAAAGTCAAAGGACGTAATAGACCTTTTCCGAACCACAGATGAGGTAAATGAATGTTCTTGTTCTCAGAATTACTTTCTTCTCATTGTTTCCTTCCCCAGCCACCAAATCCGCACATTCAGTTGTTTGTGATGAGCCCATTTTAGCAATGTTTATATCATATACTTAAACCATGTGAATGTTTTCCTTTTTTATGATGAAATTACTTGCTTTAATTTTACCTTAGATTTGTTCCAAGCTGTTGACCACTCACAGCTAGAGTTTGACACCGACATTTAAAGAAGAGCTGCAGATTTAAATACCATTCCTTTTGTGACTCAGAGAATGGAAGAAAATTATGTTTTTAAAGGTGTTTTGGAGTTATAACCTGTATTGTATAGAAAACTTCCATGTAGTATCCCTTGTGAGGTCTAGGAGTTTACTGATGTAAGTTGTATTACCTCATAGTTTATTTAAAGGGACAACATTCAACCCCAGTGTCTATAGTTACAGTCCTAGGAATTACCATCCAGAAAGGGTTACAGAGGTTTCATCTCCATCTTTCTGTGGTAAGAAGCTTGAAGATGTGATATTAGATAACGATAACATAGGAAGGGAGTTACCATGCTCAGATGTCTGTATTATCGGAGCTACTGATGTCCTTGTCTGAACACAGCTCCTGTATGAAGATGGAGTGAATTCTCCCTGATGAGTGCATACTTTTTAAGGAAGTACAATTTGTGAATGCCTTACATTATTCTCGTGATGTTTTTATCTATAGGACATTGGTGTAGTGCTTGTTGTTGCACAAAGGAGAAAAAGTATATAACCTGTTCTGGATTCTCATGCATATGCATTTATCATGTAACTGAGACGGGTACAGAAGACTAATGGTTTCAGCATATGGTGTGTCAGATTAAGAGGGGAGGCATTCAGGAATCCTAGCATGAAGAATAGAAGAAGCAGAGAAGAATTCAGTTAGTCAATTATAGTTGACCATATAAGTTTAGCAGATCCATAAACAAATCGGTATCCTTCAAAGCTTGCCACAGCATGCTGTACTGATATATTTAACTCTGTCTGTAACACCTAGCATAAATGTCTGGGGTGTGCATACAATATCAGTTTGTAAGAAGTTGCAGCAGCTTATATAATTTCAGCTTCATTCTATAAATAGAAGTTTAATTTTACAGTTTGAGCAAAGAAAAGTTGTGGCAGTTACTGAAATAGGAAAGGGCAAGTGTTTTACTTGCTAACATCCTTCCATCAAAATTAAAATCTGAATGCAGTAGCCTAACACTGCCAGGCTAATATGTGGTCACCGGTTCCAACATATCAGTCCTTTTGCTGTTCAGTAGTTCTGCCAACTTCACACCCATGTTCTTACAGCAGCCTTGCATTTTTTGGTGTTTGTTTATGTAGGTTGCCTATCCTGACTGTAGCCCGGTCTTGATCATCTCAGAAGCTTCACTGGACGACTTAAATACCAGACTGGAGAAGAAAGTTAAGATACAGAACTTCAGACCGAATATTTTTGTGACAGGTTGCAATGCATTTGAGGAGGTAAAATAACTCTTAAATGTCTTTTTGAAGGCGTGGGTGTGTGTTTTTTTTTTTTTTTTTTTTTTTTTTAAACGGTTTCCTTGGGGGATGTTGCCAACAAGGATGAGGAAAGCTGCTGTTTGGTGATATACAGCTGGATTCCAGAGAGATACTTCTGCTCACTTGCATGCGAAGCACAGAGGGAGGAAACAGGTCTGTGAATACTTAATTAGTTTAGCAAAGGAAGAAATAAGTGGCGGACTGCTAATGAAAGCTCACTTTCAAGTGTGAAGTAAGGAAAGCTATGCATGCTGTCATTAATCAGATTAAAGGTACAAATGAACAGTTAGTAAATTGTGAGTGTGATGTCCGATAGTCTTTGGCACAAGAGTAAAACTGACCATTGTGATTCTGCAGCACCAACACTACACCTCTGACTATATTCTGGTAGTTCAAAAAGCCCCATCTGTGAAGGTATCTGGTGATGAAGTGAACAGATGACAATGGCATTTAAGTGTTTTGACATCATATTCCCTTTTTCCAAAGAGCTTGCTCTGGATAGATCTGGTAATTCCCCAATCTGTGAAGTTCCTAAAAATGAAAATGGGTCTCCCAAGAAGGGTTGCAATGTTAAGCTTGTGCAGAGAAGTGAAAACTTAATTTCACTAAAAAATTTCTTACTGCTGAAGTAGTGACTTGCAGAGGTCACAGATCAGATTATCACATGCACAGTTTCAATAAACTTGCTTTAAGTTCAGGCAAGTGCATGCTGCAGAATGGGATTTGTTACCTACATATCTTTCTTTCCAGATGTAATTACTGGTGGGTCATGGATTGGATGAATGTCGGGACAACATTGTATGTAGATTTTCATTAAAATTGTCCCATAATATAACCGCACTTACTTCAAGGTGCAAGTGAAGGTGACCATTTGGAATGGTAGAGCCTCTTTAAGAATGACTGTGCCACTCCTAGAAGAATGGTTGTATGTGCATGTGTCTAATCTGTGCTTAATATTTTCTTTCCCTCAGGACACGTGGGAGGACATTCTTATTGGCAGTGTGGAAATGAAGGGGACAGTGTGCTGTGCAAGGTAAATATTTGAGACCGTTACTTTATGTAGGTGGACAGAGATTTATAATCAGAAGCTGTTACTGATGTGGTGCTGTCTGTAATTGCAGGTGTATTTTAACAACTGTTAACCCAGACACTGGGGTCCTGGACAGGAAGGAGCCCCTGGAAACATTGAAAAGGTTGTAAAAATACCAGTGTGTCTCAGGCTGTGGGATTGGATTTAGGTTAGATCCAACAGATGCTGGGCTGATGTTTTAAAAGTGCTTTGAAGTATGTGCAGGATGTAATAATGCAGTGTAAAGTTATGTGTGTATTGGCTTCTGTTCTACTTTATGCAATTCTATATAGTAAGAAAATTCAGGAAGTTCTCTCTTCTTACTTGCAAACTTTACATTCTCTGCCTCTTTCATCAGTACTAGTGAGAATGCTTGGCGTAACAGAAATTTAAGGTATTTAAAGGTCTAACTTAGCAACTTCAGCATTTCTTTTTAAAATATCTTCTGTATGTGTATTATATACGTGGACCCATGAATTCAATCAGGTTCTTTCTCTCTATTTGAACTGCTTAGTTCTCTATAATTATAGTATTTATTTAGTTTGTAGTGTAATATGGTGACTGTTCATATGTCCTCACTCTCACCACTGATACCTTGATATTTAGGATTTGCTACCATTGATTCTAAAAAAGTATTCTCTCTCTGCAGTTACCGCTTATGTGATCCATCTGAGCGACACATTTACAAATCCAGCCCTCTCTTTGGAAGATACTTTGCTGTTGACAAAACTGGAACAATTCAAGTTGGAGACCCTGTGTACAAGATGGTCCAGTAGTGAGGGATGTTTTTATCAGAAGATGACTTTTCACTTCACCATATTTTTCTTTTTCTTTGTGAACACAGTCACTGACATAACTTTTTCTTATCTCTTGCAATATTTTTAATACTATGTTCCTTTGTAAGGTGCGGGAGGTCTTTGAGGCTATGAGCTGTCAGTCACTTCAGATCATAATCATCTAGTAGCACACATGTAGCAAACAAATCTTTATTTTTTCTGCAGGATGTGTTAGAGGAGAGTCTAATCCAAGACAGACTTGACAGCACTACTTTATTACACCTCATAAAATTTTGTGTCAAGCTTGATGTCAGAATCCAAAGTTATTTACAAGGGCTTTGCATCATGTATTAGATACATTCAGTGCCTACAAAGAACCACAAAAACAGTCATTGCAAGCATAAAATGCATATGTTGATCATGGAGCTCCCGCGTTACTTATTCTGCAGTCGTTTGCAGAAGATTGCTTTTGTCTTTTGAGATTGGAGCAATATCAGAAGGAGAAGCTTTGTGAGCTGACTGAACGCTCCTCTGGTCTATAGGTGGGAAAACTGTAAGACTATAGGCTCATTTATTTTATGACTTGTGCTTGAAAGAATTTGAATGATTTTTTTTTTTTCTCCTATGAAGCATACTGTATCGGCTCAGCTGTAAAGTAGTGATTTGTTTGACTAAGTGAATCTCTTTCTATAGAAAGTTAGGCTGCTTCTGCAAGATTTAGACCAAAGGGATCTGGATGTGTAGAGAAGTAAAGCTTTATACATCAGGGGAGAGGAAAAAAATAGATTTTCAGTGCCAGATAGCACTGAGCAGACATTTGGGAAGCTGCAGTTTTAGACGGAGTGTGTTAACATTATGCATAATGCATTTGGATTTCTCCCTCCCTGTTCTAACCAAATGTCAAATAATTATGTTTTTTACTATATTTTATATTGCATAAAACAAATAGGGGTTGGTAGAGGGAAGAAATTAGTAGGGTGATGGCAGTAGGATCTTTTCTTTAAATATAATTATGAAGAAAACAAAATCCAAGCCTGCCATTTTTCAAATGCTTGGCTGCCTGTTGCTTTGTTATGGGTTGCTAGGTCTAGAAAGATTGTTGAACTAGCAAAAAAGAGGAATTTAATTGAGTGTGAAGGACAAATAATGACCTAATTTGGTGTTTAGAATCTTTGTTTTGTACTGTGAATATGAAATGGGAATTTTGCTGCATGTTTACAGCTCAGACCTGTAAAATGAAAAGCTCTTGTGCCTTTGAGCAAATTCAGATAGGTGTATGTGGTAAAAACATGAAGCAAGCATATGGGGAAGGTAGTTTTCTATTATTCATGAACTCAGAGTTGTTCCAAATAGCCTTTTATTAGCAGTGGACATACAAGTGCCCAGCTAGGTCTACATGTTGCATACTTGTGCGTTATTATGCCTAATGCAGCAGCTAGTGGGAGAAGCGAGAGAACAAGCATCGTCTTATAAAAGGAAAGTAATCCTGAGGTTCATTTGAAAAAAGCATATACTGAAAATCATGAATATCAAAGGCTGAAACATTGTGGAATTCCTAATAATATTAATCAAAGACAGCCTGCTGGCCTGCCAAAGCAATTAGTTAAGAGTGTGTCTTTTTCATTAAGTCAAAGAAGTGGAAGGAACAAGAGCTGAATATAGCCTCTAGCCAAGTGTACTTCTTCATCCTGGTTCTATCATCACTTTAGGAGTTACGTAATGCATTGTGTGGTATAGATTGCATTGCATCTTGTTGATTGGACTTTGATTGTTCACTGATTGGACTACTTTTCAAATGGGGCTGTCTTTTCAATGAGAAACTGCATCTGTGTTCCTATTAGGAAAATGCCATAGATCTAAAACCCCGATTCACCCTGTAAAAGGCCCTTAGAAGAATTTAGAATCCTAAACCAGGTATGCGTCTGAGTATAACAGATTTGACAATTGACACTGAAATCAATTATGTGATGAAAGAGGGACATAGATGGGAGCTGGAGAGGGTACCTAATTAACATTGCAATATAAACATCCTCATATGAATGTTGTACTGTTGTAACTTTAGAAATTGTATTTGATTTCACTAAAGCCATTTAGAAATTTGAAAAACATGTAAATCATAAAACTATTTTTTTTAATTGTGCACTTAAAGATGTTTGATTATTTTTTAACTGTAGAGAAAAAAACACAAGTATAAACTTCTATTGAATTGTAACCATTGTAAGGTGTGAAATTTGTGAATGTTTTTTCTGTGTTTTCCTTTTTCATATTTTACTTCTGGTGCTGTTTACCGGAGCTCATACATAATTGTTTTTTCTTTCAATCTTTATTTTTTCAATCTTACTACAAAGTTCAAGAAAATACCCAGTTAATCAGAGGAAACCACCCCCATGCATAAGAAAGCAGAACCGTGAGATGTGAGTAGTCAGCAGGCTCAGCTTCACAACCCTATGATTTTAGATTATGGAAAAGATGTTTACAGACCATCATCTTTTCTCCACAGACATACAAGAACAGGGCCAATTCATTTGAAAGCAGGAAAGTAGTATACTCAAGTCAAGAGATGTGAAATAGGAAATATGCCTGAAGCATGAAGTCAAATCCTGGTTTACAGCATTTTTTGGGCTAGTGTAATTCTTGCAGAAAACTGACATTGGAGAACATTCCTTGCAGGCAGAAATTTCGTGGTTGCTTAGGGTTCGATTTGGGTACATCTTAAGTTAAAACTTGACCAGGAAAAGAGAAAGAACTCTATTTCTGCATCTTAAGGAGAAAAAAAAAGGTCCTTTAAAGGCATTGCTCCAGTTCCCTATAGGAAGAAAAGAGGTTCCTGGCTTTTGTGACTCTTAAGTAGCAAAGGTTTTAAAAAGGATTGCCAGAAAGAGTTCATTCCTTATCTTTTCTAGTACCTTAAATTGTCTTATTCTCACTTGGAGATCTGTAAGAAGATGTACTAGGCAGCTGCAGGGCTGAAGACTAACTTCAGACTTAGCTAAATGAATTTTCTCCTACCTGTTCAGGCTATAGACTCAATGAAGGCTGTGACATGTCTTTGTGAAGAGCTGGGGTAGGAATCAAGTTTTTCTGACTGTAAGGCTAGAGCATCTCTGTTTGCTTTTGGACCATATGCGTTAGGCTCCTAGCTGACTGAAATCTTGCTTTTCCTACAGCATTGCAGAGCAGTGCTGGTACTGTGCTTCATCGAAGCACTAACCCTCATAGCCTCTTTGCTGTTGAACTCCAAAAACAATAGCTCCCTTTATTATTGATTGAGATAACGTCTTCCAAAGCTTCTGAAGGATGATGCGTGTTGTGGTTTAACCCAGCAGGCAGCTAAACACCACACAGCCGCTCTCTCTCTTCAGTCCCTGTCCATGCAGCAGGATGGGGGAAGGAATCAGGGAAAAGAACAGTGAAACTCACGGGTTGAGATAAAAAAGAGTTTAATAGGACAGAAAAGAAAGGGATAATAATGGTAATAAAGGATGATACAAAACAAGTGATGAATACCACAATTGCTAACCACTTGGCCAGTCCCCAAAAAGCAACTGCCCTTCGCTCCCATATTAATTGTTCAGCATGATATCATATGGTATGGAATATCCCTTGGGCCAGTTGGGGTCAGGTGTCCTGGTTCCGTCCCCTCACAGCTTCTTGTGCACCCCTGGTCTCTCTGACCAGGGCAGTATGAGAAGCTCAAAAGCCTTTAACTTAGTGTAAGCGCTGCTCTATAACAACTAAAACACTGGTGTGTTAGCAACGTTATTTTTCTCCTAAACACAAAACACAGCACCATACCAGCCACTCCAAAGAAAATTATCTCAGCTGAAACCAGGATAATGCTACAGTCACAGTGAGCACAATTATATGGACTGACTCATGGATAGTTATTTTTGACAGACCTCCCTCTCCTGCCGTGACATAAATCAAAAGTGATGGCTGAATCTCTTAACTTCATTTTACCAAGATTTCACTCATAGAAGTGTAGGGCTGAATTAAAATCAGCTGGGTCACAAAGTCTATTTTTCTCTGTCAGAAACAAAGCAATAGGTATTAAATTCAGACTCGGGGAATGTGTGCTTTATCTGTGTCCACGTACCACTGGGCACTTCCCATTATGCTATGAAAACTTCAGGTTTGTAGTAAACGATCAAAGGCCACAATGAAAAAGATCATGGGAGAGATCAAGAGTGCCAACAGCGTCCTAGATCACTTCAAAGGTAAAGCTGGAGCTCCTGATCTGGTCCCAGAATAGGAATCTTTCACTGTGATTACACTTGTGTGGTTTGGTGGTCAATATTAACTCCATGCTCCTTGGACAGAGCAGAGTAAGGCAGAGCAGAATACCACTTTAATTCCAATTAGCTCAAGTGACAGGAGACACGAACTTTCTCTCAGCTCTCCTTTATTCCTACATTTGTTTGATAGGCCTAAAGCTGTCAGACAATGGTTTACCGCATCCCAAGCCACCTGGCCTTTAGCAGAACTTACTCTCCAGCTCATGCTCTCGTGTTCAGAAATGTATCCTGGTGAGTCACAAACATACTAATGGGGTGGCGTGAGAGCTGCTATGTGAGAGCTACTCCTGGAAGAGTACCAGGAAGCCAGATAGGTCCATCAAGCTAAACTTCGCTGTAGAAAGTCTGGAAAAACATCTGATCCTTTCAGGCTTCTGAGAAAAGTATCTGCACAGCCCCAGAAGTGATTGAAGAAGCTGCATTTACTGCTCAAGCTGCACCAGAGGTCATTTAGGTTGGACATTACAAAAAAATTCATTCACAGGGAGGGTCAAGTACTGGAACAGGCTGCTCAGGGAGGTGGTGGAGTTCCCATTTCCAGAGGCGTTTAAGAGGTGTGCAGATATGGCACTAAGGGACATAGTTTAAATGAAGGGACTCAAAAGGTCAGGTTGATGGTAGGACCTGGTGATCTTGAAGATTTTTTCCAACGTAGACGGTTCTATGATTCTGTGATCTCCCTCCTTGCGAAGGAACCCTTCATCTGCTAAACAAGGTGGCAATGCTGGCTGTGCCTTCAGGGAGTACCTGTTCTGGGAGCAACTGTGTTTTGTTTGGTTTATTATGAAAAAGTTCCTAATGCCTCCAAGCAGTAGAAAAGCCTCATTGCTGATCAACAAGTTGAGACCTATCCTTAGTATATGTAATTATAACAGCCATATACCAGCATCTTTGTACCAAAATTGTGCTTTCCTAAAAAGTTCTGAGCATCTTCTGCGGTCCTTGGGATACCAGTGCTTGTCTTGCATTCCTCTGACTGTCCCCCTCCACTGAACTTTCTACATAAATAAATATAGTTGATGCCAGCTACTTCTAAAGGGAAGAGACTATATTTAAATCTATTAGCTACTATAATAATTTCTGCCCTCACTGGTCCCACTGGGATTGTTTGCCCTTTTTAAGTGCAGTACATTTGGATAAAGTATACATGTATGTCTCTGCCCTTTCTGAAGGGTCTTCTGACAGATGCTATTTAATATATCCTCCATAAATCCAAGTGGGAGAGGTCAGTGTATTTTAACCAGTCATCTAGAGGGATCTGTCAAAGTGGATTTGGAGCCAGATTAGAAGACATCAAGATGCATAAATTGGAAAGAGGGGTAGGCATGCCCGAAAGTGAGTCTGACTATAACTGCAGTTATACTAAGTGTGTTTATTCTAAATAAAAATAAAATAATAATAATAAAAGATTATATTGCAGCGTTTATAATAGGCCTCAGACAATGTTTTTGGATTTGTCTGGGGTTTACTTGCAAAGTGTCAATGTGTAGTCTACATGATCTCCCATAAGTGACAAAATCAAAAAATTCTCCACAAAATGCATTTTTGAAAAAGCAATTCAATTACCCCCCATCCTTTTTTCTTTCTTCATTGGGGGTAATGTAATAGGGACATTGTATTTCCTTCACTCTTAAACCCTTGTTGTAGTCAGCTGTTTATACAGTGTGTGCCTACATATATACGTATGTATGCATATTTAGCATTGCATGCACAAGCAATCAACTTTTATATCAAGATGGCATGGTTTGCATTTATAATCAGGTACTTTGTTTTTGTCAGGCTTGCCAGCCCCAAACAAATCTCAAGTTGGCATCATAATAATAATTTCTACTTTATTTCCATTCCTGATTGCTTACTTTTCCCCATGAGAAAATCCTTTTGAATGATGTTTAACTTGTGTAAGGACTGGAAGCTCCATTCCTGCAAAATGTGAAGGTTCCCTAGCTTGCTATTATTTGATTCTCACCACAACCTATTATAGATGCCTCCATGGATTTTTTTTTTTTAATCTTCCCTGGCAGATTTCCACTCAAAATGGAGTCATCACTTTTGGTCAGTCTCTGGGACTAAAAGTGTGCTGGCGTCAGTGAAATACAGCACAATGGTACGTCTTGTCCCAGCCCTGTATGAAGTTGTTTCCTTGTGATAATTAGCTTTTGAAACTTTAGAACAAGTCTTTTATTTTTCTTTCTTATATTTTTCTTGGCGTAATTTTCCCCTTAATTTGTTTCTCCGGCCTTAGTAACCAGAAAACATCTGGTGCAAAGGACCTTAAAGGAAGCTTTTTCTAAATGTCCAGCCTCAGACACACTAACGCATCCCTTAGTGCATCTGAGTATTCAGTCATCATTTTTGCAGGTTGAGCACATGCCTTGGACCTGTGGTGGCTCTCCATCCAGTTGCTTGTGTAGCTCTCGGGGCAGTGGGATGTCACGGGGACCCTCAGCCCTCCCGCGTGACCCTTCTGCCCCAGCTGTGCTTCAGCTGCAGCTGCCTGAGCAGCCTGGGAGAGGAGCTGGAGATACAGTGCTGGTGCAGTTTTAGGCTGAGCATACTAAAACAGCCAAACTTTTAGCATATATTATCTCTGTTAAGACACCTGTTTCTCAACAAAGGCCTTTGTGAAGCAAAGGGTGAGGCCATGGTCATAAATACAGCCTTGTCCTGAAATGCCAACCACCAGCAGGTTTCCACCAGGCTCCTGCAGGGACCTCCCCTGGCATAACCTGAGACCACTGAATTTCATTGTTACAGGCTGTGGTCCAGGAGATCATTAACAGATGGGAAAGTGTTACATGATGTACTCTTCAAGCAGACCTGTACACACAGCAGCCTTGCATGTGGGTAGCCATTTGTCCAGGTTCTGCATCAGTCGGGAAAACCATTGAGTGGCAAAGACAGAGAAGAAGCTGGAACAGATTGCACAGGCTTTGGGAGAGGTTTTGCTGTTGGGGATATTTAAGGACAAGCTGGACAAGCCATGCTCTGAAACAACGTATTCCCTTGCTGCAGACAGTAAATTGGATGATTTATCTTGGTCCTTTCCAGCCTCCTTGTTCTGTTCCTTTTGTTTGTTTGCTTGCTTGCTTGTTTGTTTGCTAATTTAGCCTATAAACTTGCTGTGTGCAGCACCTCCTGTCATGATGTCCTCTCCCATGGCTGCTGGCAGAACAGACGTGGGAGCCTCCTAGAGAACATCCCTCTTCCCTGATTATAAAAACATGTCATCCTGTGCTAATGCATCCTCCCACATAGAAATGGTCTTCAGGGGATGTAAGTAAAATGCAAACATGGGTATTGCACAGTGGGCATGGCCTGGAAAGGTGCTTAAAGCATTGTACCCTATAGGTTCAGCAATTTACATGATACATCTGACATTTTACATCATTAAAGCATGCTAATTCCTGCCTATGCTGGAACAGATAACTTTGGATACAACATTCTGTGCAAAGAATGGACAGGCAAAAGCAATTTAGATCATTGTTGAAATCTTCTTTCACCTTCTGGAAACAACAAAACACAAACAAACAAACAAAAATACTAGGGCATTTGTGGTCTGTGGAAACAATGAAAAACTGAATTAGTCTAACATATTCAGAGAGCACAACAAACACATATTGATTCATTGCAGTTTTCATTTGTACTTGTCAAAACTTGCAGCACAATATGGTACATTTTCACCCTCAGTTTTCACTGGAAATTACTTTTAGAGTGACTCACTCCTTGTTTGTGTTTTCTGTGATTCCTGAGATGTTCCACATTTCAGTAGCTCTTCATTTGTCTACTCTCTGCCTTAATCACTGGCATTTTTAGTTATCTTCTTTGAACCATGTCATGTTAAGTTTTGTTAGCCCTAAGAAACCCTATGTCTAATATATGCAAGAAACCTGGAAATAAATCATAGAATCATAGAATATCCTGAGTTGGAAGGGACCCTTAAGGATCATCAAGTCCAACTCTTGACACCGCACAAGTCTACCCAAAAGAAGCATTTCACTTAAATAAGGTGAGTAGAATTTGACTTGAGATCTCCGTGTGCTGCTACAGGTGTTCTTTGCCTTTCTCCTTTCTTCAGCATCTTTTACGTGAACAACACTACAGGGATTTGTCACCTTAAGCCTGGTTGCTTCCTCTTCAGATCTCTGCTTTTTGTTGTTGTTGTTGTAGTTTTTTTGTTTGTTTGTTTGTTTTTTAATGTGAGCTGTTTAGTCTAAAATTTTATGATAAACTTTCCTCTCAGGAGCGTCCCTGTTTTTATTAATATGTTGTGTATGTACACAAATGCAGCACTGGAAGAGAAATTTGCTGCAAGACCTGTTCCAGCTGAGGTCTGCATCCACAAAGTGTCGCTATGGTCTGCTGCCACTTACTATAAGGGTCTTATACATATGTCTTTGAGGGACTCTAATGCAAATCAGCTGAATTCTGCCCATTTTTGACCATCCTAAAAAAATCAAAAATTGAAAGAATTCAGCATGAACTCTCCAGCCAGTGTTAGGACTCTGTGCATGAAGTTCAAGCTACCATAAATATAACAAAATGTAGGTTTCCAGGAAAGGGAGTCATTAATTTGAGAGACGGGTGTCCTTTGTAGCATCCCAGAGGACAGATCCAGCTGAGCATCCTTCACTCTTGCCTGGAGAGGCTTTGCATTTGGCAGCACTGGGTCCAAAATCTGTGCTAGCTCTATGGTTGTCAGCAAACTATTCTCCTACCCCTATGATTTTCCAGATGTTCAATAAGTAAAGCTGCATTTTATTCTTATTGTCAGCTGTTTGACAGTGCTTCTGCTTTTTAAATAAATACAAGAGTTAAGATCTTAAATCAGTGATGCAGTATAAATACACTTTAAAACCACATTTGAATAGAGTTGCTGTTGCTCACCTGTTAGGACTCTGGCCATTTCTGGAGCTCAGATCACCCTTGGCTGAATGTTTCAGGGAGCTTTGCCACCCTTGCTATTTAGGTGGAAGTACAACTCTTTCAGCTGGGATCCTGGGGGAGAACTCCCTCTCCCTTGTGCTTGGAGAATCTTTTACTGTGGAATTGCCTACCCCATGTATCAATGGAAGTTGTGCCATTGTTCTCTTTAGAAAGAGGAACAGACCTTGAATGGTTTAAGAATTTATGTACTTCTCCTATTTAAGAGCATTTTAGTCAACCATAGAAAAAACAAACGAAATATCTGTTGAAAGAGGCCACCCATACTAGGCAGCCTGTAGACATACAAAATTTCCCAAACACACCCCAAATATTCTGAAAGCACCCAGCTCTTTTGCTACCAAGTGTGTGGTTTCTAATGTTGAGCTGCATATCCCCAAACAGGCACGGCACACACATTGTACTGCAACATATGTTGCCCTCTTTTGTTGCAGGGCGAAAAAAAGGGCTGTCATAAATCTGTGTTTTCGAAACAGTACTTCTGCTTTTCTGATGGTAAGCCTAATTTTTGCTGGTGCTTGAGGCACAACTTAAATGGTCCTGCTCTGATTCATTTCAACAAACGGGTTTTGCTTTCAGTGAGGGTCTTTCTTATAGTATCAGCTGAGACACCATCCTGAAAGCTTCATCCCTGGCTGCAGGCATCTAGCAGAGGATCCTGCTGTTTGCTGGGCCAAATCACCCCCAAGGGGATTCTATCTTTCCCCTAGCTACGGAGGAAACTAAGGTAGACAATCTGGTACCGGGAGCTGGGAGAGAAGCATCCAGGATCCCATTCACAAACTGAGCAAGGGAATGCATTTTCTCATACAGCTGTCTGATATATTTTTTTTTCCTGAATACAATTTTATGAAACAACTGCTCTATCCCCTTCTTATTTGGATTATGCATTGCATAGATCTCCAGAAAAACATTATCTCTATAGAGATCTTAACAACTAGCCAAATTTTATTTATTCTTTCCTCTCATGTCACCAGGTGATAGATTGAAGTTCAGCCTAGAAGTTTTCTTTACAGAATGAGTTTACTCCTTCTAATAGCAAAACAGTCCCAAAAGGAATATGAAGTATATTTTAGAACATATGTTTTATGTTGTCAGTAGAGTAGTGAGAGAGAAAGAATATGACATGCAAGACTGCTCTGTTGTACTGTATTTTTTCTAGCAGACCAATGTAACTCACACAAAGTTAGTTTAGATGAGAGGGATAGGATGTCTTTTCTGTGCAATTACAGCTTAGGGAATGAGCCTGAGAAACTACTCTCAAGCAAAAGGAATTCTGTAAGATGGTAAAGGCAAGCCATCTAGTAATGGGCATCACAAGTTGTATTGTGATAGTCTATATTCGTGTGCTTCCTTCACCTGTCTGCTCTCTCCAGTCCGTCCCTGTGGCTTTACTTGCCTTTGCTCACTGGTGCTCATGTGATTATTCCATGCCCTTGATCTCTTTCCTAATCACACCCATGAGTTCTCATGCCTGGTGATGTATATAACTCCTGGTCAGACTCCCACTGGCTTCAAAAAGACCCTGCTTTCACCTGTTTTTCCTAAAGGAACAGATCTACCAGTAAGTGCTAAGGTGACAGAGAGCAAACGCCGCACAACTGGGTTCTGCCACGCTCTTAGCAGCACCAAGACACTTTGCCAGGTAGCTGCCCCTCTGCAAAACCCTAAAGCAATGAATGTGCCTCTACCTGTGAGCATGACCATGTGAAGGTGAAAGGAGGGAAAAGGCAGCATGATTTATCAACAGGAATTTTAAATAGGCTGCACCCACATTTGAAATCTAGTAGTTCTGCTAGGAACAGCTTTTAGCAAAAAAGGGCTGCAAATTGTTCTGGGGAGGAAATTCAAAATTAGGGATCATGCACTTAGGATCTCCTAAAGTTAAGAACTAGCACACAATGCAGTAGCAAGTGCCAGAGTCAGTTTCCATAAATGAAGAAAATGTTGGCCAGCAACTGTCTGCTGCTGTATTGCTGCTGTGCTGTGTATCACTGGCACTTTCTGACACTGGGCTGCAGGAAAAGAGTGCATTCAAAGTATCAGAGAAAGTTTAATACTATGGGGTTTATTAATCTAGGACAAACACTGGGTATAGGAAGGTGAAAGAAATCAAAATTTAATTTGCATTAAGTTTTAGTTGCATTAATTTGCAAAATTTAATTTGCATTACTCTCAGTCAGCATTTTTGGGCAAAGATAGTGGAGGCAGCAACTTTACCTTCATATTACTGTAGCTACATTGGTGTAGCACTATTGGTTTTCATTAACTTATTAGAATTGTATTAGAAATAATATTGTCCAGTCTTTATTACCCTTGAGAATGGATTAATATATGGGGCCAATTTTCCAGCTGCATGAAACATTTTACCGTCTGTTGCAGATGGGACCAGGACAGTAAAAGAAGCAGGCATTGTTTTAGGATACATGGCCTTGGAAAGGTTCAACCTGTTGTGAGTGATAGCTCTTACTTTTTACTCACAGCTGCTTCATTCTTTCATTGGAATAAGCACTCAGAGCTTGTGCAAATGAACCATGCTTCCAATAAATCTGTGTATTTACAGCACAGTTCATACTGGAGAGATTAAATCAACTGAAGTGCTAAAAAGTTTACTTAAAGCAGTGATATTTATTTTTCTGAAGGAGTCTAAATATATATGACTTCATGTTATGGATTTTCATTTTGATAAGCTCCTGGACTTTATTTTGTGTATTTTGTGTACCTCTACCCTTAAACTCATGTAACCATATGCACACACATACACAACATCAAAGATGTCAAAGCCATACACTTGAATGAAGAAATGATTGCTTTTAGAAGTAAGTATCAAGAGCAACATTGACTGGATTCCTTCTACAAACTTTTTATTAGATGATTGAGTGTCTTGAGAAATAGCTCATGGTTATAAAAACAAATGTAACATTGAAAGGTGGTGATACACTTTTTATCCATGCGTTTTGTGGCTGTAGATGAGTGATGGGAATCAGGATTTCCCTGTTATTCCAAATTTCCTCTTTGCAGCAGCTGTTGCAGGAGAGGTGATACTCTCAGTCACTTTTTGCTTTGTTAGTGGTTATCTCTTCATTTGTCTGTCAGTGAAAGTACATAGGTGGGATTTCGCCTATAGGCAGTCTATAGCTTATAGGACTGGTATGAAACTCAGAGGTGAGCAGCGGAGTGAAATGGATGAGACTTTTGTTTAGACGGGGTCTGCTCCTAGCTGTGCCTGAAGTGACCCCACGCAGCCTTCCTGAGCCTCATGCATTTTATCTCTGAGATGGGTGATTGATAAGTACTTTCCTCATAAAGGAGGAAGATGGAGCTGTACTTAGCAATAACCTTTCTGAAGAGTTGGCATCATTCAATGAAGTCAGTGGCAGAAGTAAAGGAGGAGCCCCCGGGTCCCCTACCAGCCTTTCCCTGGCTGCCAAGGCATTGGAGCAAGCCCAGGTTTTCTTACACTAAGTGGAGGGGTTGGCTGCTGCTCATTTGGTTGTTTTTATAAACAACAGAGGAGGGACAGTGGGTTTAATAAACATGCTCAGAGTGGGTAGAGAAAGCCTCTTTAGAAGTGCTAAAAAACATACAAAGAGTGAGATACATTTTTTTCACAGTACATGGATTTCACAACGTTCCCCAACACCTCTCAAATCTTGTTGGGCTCTTTTCTTGTCAGAAAGTGAATTCTTATTACAAACCCTAGAAATAGCAAACCTTTAAAAAGCTTATGTTATTGTAAAACAATGTAGCTTTTACTGCCCTTATTTCTAGAAGTAGACACACTGCACTGAGTCTGAAAGAGAAAACAAAATTAAACCTGGGCTGATTGACTAGAGTAAGTGTTAAAACATTACTGTAGGGATTTTGATTTGCCCCTAATTGTGAAAAATTAAAATCTCTTTAACTCCATAATCACTTCTTTTTGGTATTGCAGATGGCATCTTGAGAATCTAGCCTGAACACAATGGGAATGTCAGCATGAAATATTTTACTGTTTCAGGTTTTTCTCAATTTTGTTTCATCTAAAAATATTAATGGAGTTCAGATGTAAATTGATGGATTCCCATGTATAAACATCTTTCTGCTGTCTGCATTTATTTTAAGCTTTAGTGTTCCTCTCCAGCTTTATCATGTAGAAGGAACTGTTTGAGAAACAAGTTTTTAGCTCCACTCAGATCAGCTCATTTTATGTGCTTGCTTTGCACTTGGTTGCACTGTGTTTATACACAGTTTTTCTCAGTTCCATTTGTGTGGTGATTTTCTCTAGTTTTAATGGATCTTTTAAACAAACAAAAAAACAAAAAAGGCAAAAAAAAAAAAAAAAAGAGCATAGGTTAAAGTGGGCTGGAGATGTGCTATTTAAACCTCTTTAAGTCTTATTCATTTACGGTTGAAGAAGATTTCAGTGCAACATCTTCATTAGGACCTAGGGTAATCCATCACTACAGAATGAGAAGAATGTAATTGAATCAGTTAGAGCAGATTATTTCCATGTATTAATATGCCCAAATGTGTATATGTATCTGCAGTAAGTCATGTACAGAAAAGCTTACTGGGGTCTTGGAATGTCATGTACTGAATTTTGAGCAAGAGCTGGCTCTTGGTTGCTTGATTGCCCTTTCCCTGCCCCAGTATCCCATCTTATCATCACCCCAGCCCTGGGTCTTTGCTATTTTGACACCTGCTGGGTCTCAGGTTGAACCCAGTTAATTAGTCCATGTGTTGTTGTTTATTTCAATAAAAATACTAGATTATTTACGGAGAAATTAAGCAATCTTTTCAGCCTCTGAGCACAGCCTCATGGGACATCCTAGGACAGCTGTAAAGTTCTTCTTTTTAAGAAGTTCTGGTTAATGTCAGCTGAGAAAGCTCTTGGTAAACAAACGAATAATTGATTGCTCAGCTTTCACATAGCTACTGCGTTTCTGGGCTCACATGACTCATTTGTGAACCATTCCTGTCGTCCTAATGCCATAACATTGGAGAAATGATGATTGTTTCTTGGAGGATTCTTCTGTGGACATAGTTGCCAAGACCAAAGCTGTAATGGTTTGTTATTATGACCTTTGTTATTCCATTAGGCTCAATAGCTTTAAAAAAATGATGTGTGCATACTTTAGGAAAGTTTTTACCCTTTACATTGACCTGACATCATAGTTTATACTACAAAATGTATTAATGACAAAGTAGTGTTTTCATGTCAGGAGGACAAATTTTAACAACTATAATCTGCCCTTACTCATCATAAATATAAATGTATTGGTAAAACAGACCTTGTTAATGCAGCCAAGACAAATGCTAGACTATATTTCAACTCAATTGAAACACTAGTCTATACACTCCATGATTTTTTTGTGTGGCTTCAGATACATTACTGTCAAACTGCAGTTAACGTGCATTTTCCAGTGGGTATTGCAGAACAGTAATGACCCATCAGACGCAAACAATCTAGGTCATTTTTCTCTATTACTCAAAGATGTGTAAATGTCTTTGAGGATATAGAAGGGCATAGGGAGCATTCAATTAATATTGTTTTGATGGGGTTTTAATACTTGAAAAAATCAACAGTAAAAAACCTTGTGAGCATGACAGTCCTTGCAAATTGCTTTGCGCAGTAAACAGTTTAATTTGCAATAAATTCTGTGCATTATGGTTAACTGAAGCACGCCCTGCTCAGTACTCTCACAACAGAGATGATATAAAGTAGGCTTGCTGTTTGTGATTGCTCTAGGTTGCTCTGTGGTCTTCTCATATGGATGAAGCTGCTCTGAGAGGTCCTGAGGAAACTGGCAAGACATTCTTGGTCTCTGTTTTTGCAACATCTTTCTGGAGGGGACATGCCCATCACTGTAACCTTCTCTGATGTCTGTGTGCTACCAGTGCTATCTACTCTCTTCTCATGGAGACTTTGCTATAAGCAACTCATGGAGAGGGGGAAAGTAATGAACTTTCAAGTCTTTCATGGGATTGGAAAGGAAGCAGAATTGAAACAAATCTGGCTGTTCTTGTACGGGGTTTGGGTAAAGTTTCTTCGCAGTTAAAATTTGTTTGCAGGAGATACTGAACTGATGAAGGAGATGCTTACAGGAGAAATGCACCAGAAGGTCTCACTTAAGCTAAAAATGGTACTGAAGAAATCCTTCTGCCACTTAAATATGACTGGACATTAAGCAAATTTAAGAATTCTTGTCCTGTCCAGAACGTAAGCTGACAAGTAGGATCAGGTATTTACTGCTACAAAAACTGCTAAGTAATTTTTAATGTCAGAGAGCAAAGTAAGACTTTGCTCAGCTCATCTCCCTGAAGGAGAAAATGTGCAGTGCATGTTGTTACCCCATGCAAATGGATAAGCACATATTTAGAGACTCATCTTTCTGGTTTTAGACCTAAATCCTCATGGAAAACAGTATGCCTCTCAGGAATCCTGGATGCAAAGCTGTCATGCTTCTGCTTGGTGCTGTTTAACTGCAGAGTTAATCAAGTACAATTGCTTAAGGCCCTGAAGGGAAGGATGTAATAAATCTTGGAGTATTTGTTCTGGTTTATGGCTGAGAGAAGCTGCATAACATTAAATCAGATGTTATAAACATTCGCAGTGGCACATTTTCCTTACTTAGGGCATTGTGGCATGAGTCTTGAGAAACTAGAGAGGGTATGTCCTAAGGGCTGGATGCATTTCTTTTCTTTCTTTCTTTCTTTTTATTTATTTATTTTTTAATAATTGAAGGCATTGGTTGCTGAGGGGAGGGATTGGGTCCCATCACACAGTGAGCTGCTGGCTGTGCATCCCGCTCTGTCGGGTAGAGGGCAGTCGGACACAGGGGACGGGCTGAGCCTGCTCCTGCTTCCCAGGCCTGCCTGCAAAGAAATGCTCGCTTCATCTGGGAGAAAGAGATGTGGATTTGTTGTACCTGGGCTTTGTATTCCTCTGGAATTGGGGGCATCCCATGTGCAGTTTGGAAGAGATTTGATGCTGCAAGTGGTGCCTATATGGACAGTGAGAAGGCACGTGGTTAGCAGGATCAAAGCAACCACTGAAGGAGCCTTTCTGCAAAACACGTCTCTGATGATTAGATATCTTGCCAATATCACACAGCCCTTCTGAATCTGCAAAGCCTGCCTCAGATCAGAGGATGTATGTTGTCTCTCTCAAGATGTTCTACCCCTGGGGCTGAGAGGACTGAGGGTGGTTTTGCTGGTCTTATGTAGAGCTTCCCTTTTGAGGTGGAAGCAGAGAGATGGAACAGATGAAAAGCCATCCCCAGATATGAATCCTCCTGGGTTTAAAACTGAGCTGCCCCAAGTTGCTTTGCTGCTGTACTTGGGGACAGTCCCAGCACACTGCCCTGCAGAGCCTGCACTACTCATACCGGTGGCACATTGTGCCCTTTGGGACTTTGGTTGCTGGAAGCAGAGCTAAGAGCTCAGTCATGTTCCCCCAGCAAGGACACGTGTCTGCCATTCCCGTTTTGCCTCCTCTAGGGGACAATGTCCTGATGCAGTTGAGTTGCTTTTCTCCTCATTTACAAGCACCTGAACTTTGGACCTTTGGAAAGTGTAAATGTTGTCAGACTTGACGAGGGGCCAAGACCAGACACTCTTGTTCCAGGGAGGGAAGGGTGTGCTTACAGCTGAAAGGCATCAGGCTTCAAGTGCTTCGTTGTTTCATGGCCACGTTGTGAGCCGTGAGGCAGACGATGGGCTGAGCAGCCAGGGATGGGTGCTGCTGAGCAGGTACCTGTCACCCTTCCCCTCTAATTTAAAAATCTAGCAGGGGCTGCAGCCATACAGATTGCCTCGCTGGTGCCAACCCTGCCTACTAGTGTGCCCTTGCATTGGCCTCAGCTTTCTGCTCGCTGGTGCCTGACCTCCCCATGCTGGGACGTTTGGGATGCCTGAAACGTGTGGGGCCATGGGATTGGGCTCTGCCTGCCTCACACACAGTCCTGACAGCTCAAAGACACACGTTGTTGGGTTTTCTTCCGCAGTTGTAGAGAGCTACAAGGTGACACTAAGAAGTATAATCATTTGGGAAGATGGGAAGGAAAACAGTAAATAGTCTAGAGAAAATAGATTGGCAGGACGGTGTCATATAACAATGGAACAAGAGGCATTCAAAGAAATTAAAAGGTGGCAAATCTGAAACAGGTTGGAGGAAACAGTTTTATATGATATGTGCTTAGGCAGAGGAGCTCCCTGCTGCAGGCAATAGGATCCAAAACAGGATGTTTACTTCAGTGTCTTGAACTCTAGGAGCTGGTCTGAACATCCCAGAGACAAACCAGTGATGGGGAGGTGGCCAGCAGCATGGAGAAACAGCAGAGAGCTTCTGCAGGGAGCTTTTGGCAGTGCCAACACTTGAGCCCAGATCTCCTGCATGTCATCCTTCCTCCTGGAGTGGAGTTCTGGCTTTCAAAGGTGTTGTTCATGGGAGCAAGGTGAGCAGGGCTTGGCTGCAGACCCTGGTGAGAAATTGTAATTTTGAGTGTCAAGAAAATTGGCTTTTATTCCTTTGCTCCAATGTTGTTATAAAAATAAATCTCTTTGGAGATATTCATAAAAGTTAATGGAAGTCTTGAATAGGGCTTTTTTCCTCCTACCAACCTAATAAAATGTATTGCTTTTTCTCCTAAGTATTTTTATATTAGCAGGCGGTGGCTGCTGCTGGAGGAGAACCACTCCAATGCCATAAAATGACTCCAGATGGAGACCCTCTTGCCATCCGCTGACTTCAGGCCGAGCAAAGCTGAAACGTAATGCTTGTCCTGATGGTCACCATCCTCGACCAGGAAATACGGGAATGTGTTTGGCTCAGGGAGCGGCAGCGTGCTCCCCTTACAATATCTGATTTATGGCATGTCTGTTAAAACAATAGTTTTGGAATAATTTTTAGATTTTCTGGAAGCAAAAGCAGAAAATGAAGATGAATGAAATGGGACTGGTGCTCTGGGCTTGACAGAAATCGGTCCCCAAAGACCTGGCGCTAAAAGTCACACTAGCAGCCTGGACGCAGGGCTCCTGGCAGATTGTTTTTCCAGCTGCTTGGGAAAGTCACCGCCGCCCTCTCCCAACAGCTGACGTGGGGATGCAGCCAAAGCCTCCTCCCTTGGGACCACGACCAGGCACTCCCCGACGGGGCCATCGCAGCCACCCCACCCCAGCCGGCTGCTCCGGCACTGGGGAAGACCTGGGGATGTTCATCCAGCCTGCTGCTGGGTTGCTGGAAGCTGGGAAGGGTGATCGAGCCCACCAACACTGGGACAAAACGATGTTCAAAATAGTTAAGAATAAGAAAGACTAGTGGTGCCTGCTGTTCAGGGAAGGAAAAGAAACCTTTTCACTGTTCTTAGAGGTACATCACTACTATGGTAATGGCAAGGCAAGGCAGCTGAGCAAGCCCAGGGTGAGCTCAGCCCTGTTCAGGACGTCTCTGCAGAGCACCCAGTGCCCGAACATGCTGTTGCAGCACCAGGAGGGCACCAGGGCTTGGACACGGTGCCACTGCCTGGAGCCATTAGGATTTGCTGTGTCTTCATGCTGAAATGTTTCAGGGTTTACCTGTTGCAGCCTCAAACCTCAAACCAAGAAATTCTGGCTCTGGTGAGGCTCATGTTCCTCCTGTGAAGGAGGTTATCTATAGGAGGTATCTAGAAGGAGGTGAGCTGAGCTAAGGCATGCAGTACAAAGGAGCTTTGCATCATCCAGAATTTTCATTCTTGTAGACAGAAGAAACACTGCCCTTTCTTACCTAGCAGACAATGTATTTTCTTTTGAAATTATTTGTGTGATGCTAAATTTTGATTCTCTTTTTCTGTCTCCCGCCAGGTTTCCTTTGCCTAAGTGATCTGCACTGTAACACCTCCTACCTGCTGTGCCATTGTCCTGCACACTGGTGGCACCACTGCCCGACTGTTCACCTCATGATTATGTGGGGCTTTGATAATAAGGCTCAGTGAGCCAGCACTGAGAGGATCTCATGAGTTTTCCCCTCCTGCAGTAGCACAACGCGGCAGGTGACCTGGGCGTCGTGCAGTGCGTGGCTGCCTGCACACAGAGGAAGTTCATGGGAGAGGTTTTCCAAGCTTTCCTTTCCTGGCGAGTGATCCATGAACACGTTCTCCAAGCCAAGCACTCGACTTTCTGTTGTCTTTGTGGCAGCACACCACGGATCAGCTGTGCACCACGTTTTTCCCCCTTCAGAAAACTCGGAGGCTTCAAGGAGGTGACTCGTAGTCCATTGTTGGATACCAGCTCTGGCGGGTTTCCTTCTCTGCTGAAAACAGCCAGCAGGAAAGTAATTACAGGAGCAGATGTGATTTGTGACGTAAATGTTCCTTCTGGCTTTTTTTTTTTTTCTTTTGCCTTTTTTTTTTTTTTTTTTTTAAATTTGAGGAAGTCCAACAGGGTGATTCCAAAGCAGCAGTCAGCTGGTACAGGAGATGTATGGGCCTGTGGTGGTGATTTCAAGCTTTCCCTTGACAGAATCAGGTCTGGGGACAATTTGCAATACTGTACAAGTCTCTTTTTAAGAGGAAATGAGCATGTAAGGCAATTTTTCAGAGTAGATTCAATACGTGTATCCTGCATAACCCTGTGTGAATCCCAGTGCTCCATTTGCTGACTTACTGGTGTCTGTCCTGAGCAAGACGTAGGAGCATTGCCTGTAATTCCTCTCCAGTGATAAATCAGTCAGTATTTTGCATCTCACATTTCTCTTGCAGACAAGTTAATTCCACAGTTGGATTAACTTATTTAGGCCCTTAAATCACTTCATTTTCAGGATGCCATGTAATTTCAGCTGAATCAGATGCAGCCATACAACATAGAGCTGTAACCTTTCTAGATGCTCGCTAGCCTGGCGTTTTGTAAGGATGAGGCCAGCGATTTACCACTTGTTTGGTCCTACAACACGGGGCTATGAATGGTACCCGGCTAAAATCTGCAGTCCCAGTGCTTGCAGCTTCATACACCAGCAGCTGACTGTGCCTCTGAGCCTCCTCAGAGTAAATGTGGCAGCCTCTTGATGCTGGCCTCGAACTGTGTGCCAGAAATTGGTCACCATCACTGCTGGTGCCCAACGAGCAGCCCCAAGGATGCTCAACTCTCTGCGCACAAGGCACAGTCTTCCAAAACTCATCTGGCAACATTTGACCAAAGCAAGGTCTCAGGGACAGAGCTTTGCACGGCTCTGCAACCAAAGCCTAGTCAAGACTAAGGTCCAAGGAAAAATGTGATTTTTGCTGACAGGGTCTAGTTTCCATCCAAACAGATACAACTTTGGTGATGGGACACCCAGACATCAGGAACAGCAAACGTTATTCCTTCCCCTGAAGTGCGTCGCTGTTAAGCTTAATTTATTTCATGATCTTTGAGGGGTGGCAGAGAGCAGGGGGTAGCTAGCTGGCCTGGGGCACAAGACTGTTGGACCCGCAGGCAAGTGGCAAAGCTGGCCAAGTGGCACCTGTTTAAATGAGGGCTGGCTTCATCTCACGGAAGTTATTTATATGCTCTTATTTCTGGCGAGAAAAGTGCTCCTCCAAACGGTGCCCTGCCTCATTACCGATCCCCACCCAGAGACCTCTTTTCAACTCAGCCAGGCTTCCCAGCAGCTCGCCGCAGGATCTGCTCAGACACAATAGCTCCAGCGGGTTTTATTGCATTTCACTTTTCCTCTCTGCTTGGCCAGCTGCCAGCAGAGATGTTCTATGCAAAGATAATGGCTTCGACTTAATCATTCACCTCTCATGTGTCTAAAAGGAGTTAAGGACACTGGAAGCTTCCAAGAAAAATAAATGAACAGTGCTTGTTCAAGGGGGCCTCTTTAAGGCTGTTTCACTGACTTGAAAAAAAAAAAAAAAGAAAAAAAGAAAAAAAAAAAAAGAAAAAGAGAAGCAGCAAGCTATTCCTGCACATCACCCATGCCCTATTTATTTTTTAAATGTGTGTTTAAATTTGGCGGAGCAGACATGAATAGAAGGGTTATAAAGTGTTTCTCGTTTTCTTGTTACAGAGAGATTTGCAGTGTGTTTGGAGAGATGGGTCCAAAGTGAAATTCTAGTCAGGCTCATTTCTGGGGCTGTAAATCTGGATCCCAACCTTGGGGGACTCCATCATATGTCTGCGTATGGGTGACATGCAAACAAAAATAAAAAATAAAAAAACTGGACACCTCCCAGTTTTGCTGAAAACCCCCCAAATGGGATGTTCTCAGGGAAAATATTTGTAGTGAAGAAGCAAAATAAATCATTGCTTGCTTGTAGTTGGGGTGGATCAAGACACCGGCATTGATCCTGAACCTGAGGAACGAGCTCCTAAATTGTGCAACGTCAGGAGAATCTGACCTCATTTATCCATGTAATTAAAAGCAACATTATGGTTGATCATACATCATATGACTGCCCTGAGAAGTGGATGCTGTCTAGAAGGGCATGGGGATGCTTTTTTCCCTTCTCAGGTATCCTGGAGGAAGATACAGGTGGCTTCTCTGGAGCATCTCCTAGAGGGCGAGCTCTTGCCATGACTGTTGCTTCCTCCAGAGACGGGAGAGTCCACAGTGGGATCTAGAGTAATCCACTCAAACAGGTAATGCAGACAGATCTCTTCTTCCATATGGCATTGCTCTGTGTTGTTCTCAACCTTCAAAGAAGCTCAGTTCTGGAAAAGAGAAAAATATCTGAATCCATTCCTCCCTATTCCTTGTCCCACTTCCATTTTCCAGGCAACATGTGCATGCCTGTATGGTGCTGCTTTGTGCCCACACGTGCACGTAGGTATGTGCATGTGCATGTACATATATGTGCACCTAGCCCACCCTCCCCACAGGTATGGGAGGGTCTCTGCCTGCACCCATCTTTGCAAAGCAACCTTTCTGTGAGTAGTACAGATTGGGACACTCACTTAAATCTCCTTAAAATTGTGGAAAAAGGAATAAAGTTGTAACTGTCATCACCTATTCAGAAAAATTCCTGCAGTGCAGACACCCATTTTCCAGCCTTTGAAGGCTAGGGGAAAAAATTATCTTGCCAGGTGGAGTGTGATGTCTAGTTCTTCCCTTTGGCAAATGCAGGGGTGAATTTAGCAAGTTTGGAGTGAGTTGGAGGTGAAATGTCCCTTCCTCTCCTCCCCTTATATTCCCTCTCCTCCTGGGCAAGCAGCACTCATCTCATTAGAGAACACATTTCCAAAGACATGCTAATTTTGATGAGGTTCTGATGAGACACTAGACGAGGAGCTTGTTTCCCCTCCCCAGCCATGAGTTCCCTGAGCTGAGCGCTCTCTGCATGACTCAGATTTTTTTTAAGAACTGGAGCCCAATAGACGTTGTCCTTACTGATACCACTGGGACCAGAAGGTCTTTTTTTTCCCACCAACCTTAAAAACATGCTGATATACTGCAGTTTTTTTTTCTCAATATTTTGTTTTTATTATTATTAAAACAGCACCAAGTCCCAAAGCACCAAAGGATGGGATCTCTCCTGCATTTTCTCCCTTCATCACTAGCTAAGAAAAAAAATAATAGGGCAATTATCCATAGGAGAAAACATTAAAGGACACTTCAAGCATCCCTGGTTTCTCGCTGGCTGAGAAGTTGATGGTGACGATGAATTCGGGGTGCAGGATGGGGCCATATCATTGGTGTCCCACCACCACCACCATCCCGACAGTGGGCTGTGCTGGACACAACCTGCATTCCCCTTCGACCAGAGGTGTCCAGCCAAGGCCGTGTGTTTTCTCGTGTGAATCCTCCAGAGTTCAAAGGAGCAGGTTTGGGGCCAGGGTTCCTGCTTGCCCCCGATGGCACCGCCCTGCTCCGCGATATTATTCAACCCCGAATTCCTTCAATTGACAGCCGCGCTATTTCCAGTCTCTTAGTCAGCATACGCCGCTCTGCTTCCCAGTCTGATGAGACCTGGATTTTCCCACACTCCCCCGTAAATGGAAACACATTGTTCATCTTCACTTTATTTATTTATTTGGTACAGAAAAACAAGATACTGCTATAACTTTGAAGTGCTGTCTCTACAATGGTTGGTTCCTTTTCGGAGCAATGGGTTTTCCTAAAAGCCGCTCTCAGCAAGATCCTTATCAAACTCGCCTTAGCGGGAGACAATGAACATTTCACAGCATGAAGAGGAAAAAAATAAAAAGGTCGGTGAGAAGACAAATGCTCCATGCGAGGAGATAGCCAGGGTGCAGATGAGCTCCCCCAGCCTTGTAAACACAGATTATTTTCTGCCTGACCTCCGGTTTGTGAACGTTTTGCTTGTTGAGTCAGCTCCGGAGCTTGTTGCGGGGTGGATGTTGTTGGAGCAGCTATGAAAACAGGGACCCGAGCTCCATCTGAACACCTCTCTCTGGCACCCACAAGCCTCACCTCGACGTGCCCAGGGGGGCTGGCTGCTGGGGCTGGCGAAACTACGGGGTCTGGGGAGGTGCACGCTTTTCTGCAGGCTGCTGGGGTGGTTTTCCTGATGGAGCAGCTCCAGGCAGGCAGGTAGGGGAGCAGCTTTGTGCGGAGGAAGCGTGTTGGCTGGTGTCTGCTGTATTTTTAATTATTCGGTGGATGGTTCGAAGCCAAGGCTCCGCAATCAGTCAGTGTTTGTGGGTTAAAATAGAAACAAACAATAGGTTAATGTAAACCAAAGAGCATTCTGGTTTAGAGCCCGATGATAACGCCTGCATTGTGGAGTGGATCCTTGTCCGAAGGCTTTGAAGATTGCTCGCTGTATTTATTTTCCTAAAGATGGGTAACTTTGGTCTATTTGCTCAGCTTCTTACGGGTTTGAATAGACAAGGGTCCAGTAAAGGTGGGTCTGGCTCTGAGCTCTGAAGGAGCCTGGAGGGAAAATGTGTTTTTGGATCCTGATCTCATCCAAAAAATGTACCGCATTTCACTACCCTTAGATAGCTTACAAGTTGGAAATGCCAAGTAACCGGAAACTTTTGCTCCAAAGTCAACTCTGCTTTCATTAATAATTATTTTAAGACTGCATTCATAGAACAAAACAGTACTATATGGAGGAAAAACAGACCTGGGGGGAGTTCAGGGCTAAGCAAGAGTTCACTCTGCCATCTCCACTCCCACACTGGTGTTCAAGGAGCGGCAGCCTGAGATGCAGGGGAGGTCATGGTGAGGGATCCAGAAGAGGAAAGGAAGGAGTGAAGGGGATGAAGGCTACCTTGGTGGGGTGAAGACCCCAGCACCCACCATGACAGGGTACAGAGAGCGTGTCCTCCAAAATCCTTTGGGTAGCTGAGATGTGCTCTTGATCCATTTTACAGATGAAAAAATGGAGCTGCAGGAGATGAAAATGCATATTATATTGACAAATGTGGTCTCAGCCTTTTTCTTTGGGATCTGATCTGGCACCCCTTGGCTTATTTTCCTGTCATAATGATGCAGCCTGTGCCTGTAAACCACTTCTCCAAGTCATGTAAATCATTATAAATATTATTAGACTTATCACCTCTGTGCCTAATATACCAATACTGGCAGCAATTTTTGAAAACACAAGAGCAACAAGAAACGTATGTTCTGAGAGTCAAGTTAGTGGGATTTTTTTTCTGCCAAGGACAATAATTTTTTTTCCTTTTTTTTTTTTTTTTTTTTTTTCAAAATAAACATCACGCTGGAATGTGCTGCAGCAAATGGCTTGGGCTCTATTATATTTCATGCAGCTTTCTAAACAATTTTCAACCCCACTGGCACAGTGTCAAACAGAAGGCAACCAACAATAGCAAAATCCCATTAAAGCTGAGAAGGTTCCTTCCTGAGGTGAACACGGCCAGAAATAGTAATCTTGGCTCTCTTTTCAATTTGGCATTGGGGACTAATAATGCATGTTCTACTAATGGAAATTATCTAATTTCATCCAAGTGCAGCTCCAGAGAGAGCTGGGCTGACGCACAAACAGTCAATATAACAACATTCTTCTTGAAGAGCTGAACAATAGGGCTTTGGTGGGACTGTGATTAACAACGTCAAACTAAGAACAAACAGAAGGTGTAAAAATAGGCATCTGAGGAGTCGACACAACGGACTATTTTTCATCTGTAAGGCCAGAGGAGAATAGCTTGTTAAATTGTATGCTCGGAGCACTTCATCAGATGTGTGGGGAAGGACAAAAAAAAAAAAAAAAAAAAAAAGAAAGAAAAGAATCCTATTTCCCATCTGGGTCTGAATGTACTAAGGAACTGCACATGCCTTATTAATATAAATCATGCTAGGAGCATAATTCCCATTAGCATTAAAGAACCATTTTTCAATGAAATACTCCTGCACCAGGAACACCTAACGGGAAATAATGGTGTTTGCTTCATTTGAAGAGAATAGTAAAACACAGTGTAGAGACCGAGAAGGTGGAGAGCTGTTTCTTCTCTCCAACACTGCGGGTTTGGGGGTTTTTACAGCCACCCTAAGCCCTCCCCTTCCCACTCCAGCAGGGCCGTATCCAGATGTGGTGCAGAGAAGGGGCTGCCCAGCCCATGGAGGTGGCAGGGAGCGGGGCTGGGCTGCTTGGCTGTGTTGGGGCAGTGCTACAGCCCTGGGCACAGCCTTGCTGCCTTATTCCCATGCTGCCATGGGTGTGCGAGGGATGGTGCCTGGTGCATTAAAGCGCAGAAGCATTAGGGGTAGGTGAAACCGCTGCATAGCTCATTAGCCCTGGTGCCTTGCCGGCTTTTCCCAGGGCTGTGGCTCTTGGCTGTCGCAGCGCGTGGGGCCAGCGCTCTCACCCCAGGGTTTGCGTGGGCGCACGCTGGCTCCCCAGCCCCAGCGTCACCTTGGAGGGATTAATTCCCTTTCCTCGGCTAAGCGCCACAGCTCAGTCCGAGGTCTCAACGAAAGGAAGCACTAGCCTTGAAACGCTAGACAAAATTTCCACCTCTGGTTAAGCAGGTATGTTTATTTTTAATTTTTCCAAAATCTCAAGCAGCTGCTTACTCACGGTTATTTTTAGCGTGAGAGGGGAGCTCTGTGTTTTCATAAAATCCCTCGATGTACGTTTGGTCACTGGGATCTGGGGCATGACACAGCACTGCTACTTTGCCTCTGCATCCAGGAACGGATGGACCCCCTGCTGGGGGTCTGCCACAAGCGTGTCCTTCGTGTTCTCCCTCCTTCTAACACCCCCAAAAAATGATGCGAACCATGGAAACGACTAATAATGAAAGAAAAGCCGCTGGGTCTGCTGGGGACCCGGCTAACATCCAGCATCTCACGGGCACACGGAGGTGATCCTAGAGAAGGAAAGCTGGGAAGAGAAAACCCCTGCAGCTGATCTCCCCCCCAGCAGCCACACACGGAGGCTGATCGTAGCCCCAGGGTCTGCTCCTGTTGCAGATCTCGCTGTCGGCGTGCACTAGAGGGTGCTGCTCCGTTAGCGATGGGCAGGGCTCGCCGCCCGTGCTGGCGCTGCTCGGCTGGGCTGAGCGTGGCAGGGCTCGCGTTAGCGCTGGCCTCAGTGAAACGGATGGCTTAGCTGGGAAAAGGAGAATTTCTTGGCCTGGAAAAGCTTCTATACATCTGGGGTCAAGGGTAAACATTTGGGTTAGTCACGGTGACAAATGAAAGGAAAAACTGGCCAGACTTTCCTTTTTCTTTTTTCTTTCTTCTTTTTTCTTTCTTCTTTTTTTCTTTCTTTCTTTTTTTCTTTTTCTTTTTTTTTTTTTCCTTCACTCTCTGTTTCACAGTTGCAGGATGAGCGAGTGCCTTGAGAAGCCAGCTGAGACATGAGACAGCAAAACAAGAAGAGGACAGTGACCGTAGACGCCGAAGATAACAAACCTTTGGAATTCACCGCCGCAGGACAAATAGCCAAAACCCCGTGGCAACGTTTTCGTGCAGGAATTAAAGCAAAGTACACTTTATGACTGCTACAGTGTTTTGGCTAAGATAAGGCTAACCAGACCACAGGCATCGAGTTATAAAATGATGTGTTAGAGGTATCAGTAGGAAATGACTTCCCTCGTGTGCTGCCATGCTCCATCGACCGTGCCTGCTCCGGTCTTGTTTCCATTTGCTGAATGTGCAGAGCAAGGGCTCTTTCTGCAGGCAGCATCCCAGGGCTATGGCAGTGCCTGCCATGGGAAAGAAAGCATCTCCCTTGGGCCAAAGGGATTAAATTGGGATTTTTGTTATTATTTTTTTAAGGGTTGTGATGGCTTTGTTCTGCTGGGATTTTATATATGCTCCTAATAAAGAATGAACTGGTTTTAAGCTCACCAGGCTGGTACCCACTGTGTTCAAGCCCACTCCGAACATGAAAGGAGGGCTGGAAGAAGCATAGTAACTATTCTCAGATCCAGGTGAATTTTACAGAGTTCTTCTAGAACATTGTGTTCCTTCATTAGTTGACTTTGCTTTTTATATGCCTGCATTCTGATAGCTTTATTTCCAGTTTCCCCACATTTTTGACCGCTGTTGTCAGGAAGGTGGAAACTGTTTCTTATTTAAAGCATTTCTATGCAGTTATTAGTGTTTCCTTCTTAGATGCTGACTGGCTTTTCTGCACAGTAACTTTAAGGTACTGTTGCTGCAGGGGCCAGCGGCCTAATGCATTACTGCACAACCCAGCTTGGGTCTGGGGAAAAATGGAGGGGGTTCCTCTGACAAAACCATCAGGGGATGACCCACTATGGGAATGGAAATTCTCCAGTTAGACCTAGCCATGGGTGTGCATGCAAACGCTTCTCTCCCCAGCAGCTGCACAGGAGCACAGTAAGTCAGCACTGCTGCACATTGTGTCACCTTTAATCAGCCACCAGAGGTTAATTGCAGAATGGCTCTCTCCAGACCTCTAGGCTTGTGTGGCCTGGAAAACCGCTGCGAAAATCTTCAGGCAGTTTATGGTCTGGCTGCAGTGTAAAGGCAAAGAAACCTATGGTATCTGTGATGCCAAAGAAGAGAGTTTGGGAAATGTGACAGCAGAAGGCCTTTTCTTCCAGGTAGAGTTAATCTTCCGCAGGGATGGGATCAGGCAGGCAGGGATGAAGCAAGTGCAGGTGATTGGAACTTCAACCTCAAGCAGCTTAAACCCTTACAGCACTGCAGGCTCACGGTGCCCAGCTGCCTGCCCAGCATCAGATGCCTAAAAATGGGCTTCCCAAAAAACAACAGACGGAGGAAGATCTGCCTGATCTAACCCCAAGGAAACCCCAAAGAAGGGACTGTCCTGACCCTGCTGCTCCTCAGAACGCAGCCTCCTTTCCTGTGGCTACAGAGTGATTCTGCTTTCCAGCTGCTATTTATTACCCTGGCTTTTTTTTTTTTTTTTTTTTTTTTTTTTTTTTTTCCCAAAGATTTATGTATCTGCAGCTTTTCATGGAAAAAAGGAAAAAAAAAAAAAAAAAAAGGGAAGGAAAGGAAAGGAAGGAGAGGTCACTCCTTTCCCTGTAAACATGGTTGTGGAAAGATGCAGTGCCCTCTTACATGTCAGGACTTTGAGCTAGGCAGATGGGGGGAGAAGGAAGTGAGAGTTTGAGAGTGCTCCCTCCATCTGAAGGGACCTTTGGGACTACACAGTGTTTTGGGCGAATGTGATTTTGCTTCAGAGCACCTCTATCATGCCCTATGGATTGAATTCCAACCAAGGATCCCTCTGGTGCGCCCCGAGACCTCTCCCCGGTGCTGCAAGCGCTCAGGCCCAGCTGATCCCCCCCGCGGCCCTCCGGACCAAACCCGGCCACCGGTGCGAGGCTCCCGGCTGTCCCCGAAGTGCTGTCCGCCTCGGCAGGTGGCGACAGAGCCCGGCCTTTGGGGCCCGGGGCCCGCGGGCGCTCGGCGCTGCACAGAGCGGGGTCCCCGCAGCATCGGGGCGGCCGCAGCGGGAACAGCGCTGCAACGAGATGGAGGCGATTAAAAAAAGCTCCTACATATAGAGAGAGTGGTGTTTTATATATTAGAGATGCGCATAAATATATTTTAATATAAAATGTATAGGTAGAGGTAGAAACAGAACGACCTCTATGAACATAAAAGCTGTATGGGGAGAGCCAGGGAGAGCCAGGGATGGGCCGAGGAGCTCCGAGGGGCAGGAGCAGCCCGTGGGCAGCCCTGTCAGGCCCCCCCGCAGCCGCCCCCTACCTCCGAGATGCTCCCGGCCCGGGGCCGGCGGGCTGCAGCAGCGCCTCGGGGTTAGCCCGTCTATCTCCGCAAGAAACTCGAATAACTCTTTTCCACCTCTCCTTTGTCGTCCTCGTAGGGAGGAAAAAAAAAAAAAAGTCCTTCGAGACTCTATTCAAAAAAAAAAAAAAAAGCATCTCTCCAGCCTGCACAGTTCATTCGCCTCCTTCTCGAGTCCCTCGGAAAGCAAGATTAAAGGGGAAAGTCGCAGCTGTATATTTATGTTTTCATTGCTAGAAGGGAATTGATTTCCTTGCATTTATTTTTGTAGTTGCAATACACAAGGGCGGATTTGCGTCACCAAAGCAACTTGCTGGTCGAGATAAAGTTGCACAAATATTGAAAAGGGAAGTGCTCGCGCTCATTATGAAGTTTTTCTCCGGAAGAAATAAGGATTTCTGCTGTATCCTAAAATACTGAAGCCGCTTCTATTTTAGGACAAATCTCGCAGGCACATCCGCTCATTTAGTCCGGGTTGGAACCTCTCAAAAAAAACAGGAGATGACCTGGGCTGCAGCGAGCCCCGGGTTTCCTGCAGCCTTCTCGCTCCTTGCTCGGGGAGGAGGCGCCGCCGTTGTCATTGCCGCGGAGCCCTGCGAGCCCCGGGCCCGGGGAAGGGAGCGGGGAGGCCGGCAGGGCCTCCGGGGAGAAGGCTCGGCCCTGTCCGGGGAGGCCGCGGGGGGAGCAAGACGGGGCCGCGGAAGATGCGCGGGTCCCGAGGCGGCGCGCACCTGCCCGCGGGGGGCTCTGAAATAAACTCTTGGGGAAAAAAAAAAAAAACGGGGGGAAAAAATATAAAAATACCACCTGAACACCTTTTTTTTTTCCCGCCCTGGAGAGCATCCCCGGGGTGGTGTGACAGCGACAGCAGCAGCGGTGGCACCGGGAATGGGAATTTGGCGAGGCGCAGCTGGGGCGCGGTGGGAACGGCGCAGTTCGTTGCCCTTCCGTGCAGCGGGCCGGTGGCACGGCTTCGCCTCGCCGTGGAAACGCAAGTGAAAGCGGAGTCGTTTGATCCGGTTTGAAACCAGCAGAGCCGCTCTGGGGTCATCTGCACAAGGGGAGTAAGGGGAGACGCAAGGAAAAGTGGCTTCCCCTGTCGAGGCAGGAAAAGTTCAAAGCTAACCTACCCTTTCTTTCACCTTGTTTTCGGACACGTCTTGGCAAGCCGTTGCCTCGTTATTTTTCGGTTTAATATCGCTAACAAAAACCAAACCAAACCAAAGCCGTGCCTGGGCTTTCCTGAGGGACGGGCTTCGCCTTTACACGTGCCCACGGACACGCTGGCATTTGCCTTAGAAATGTGCTCACGCTCGATTACAGGTGGTTTCAATATCCCCCCAAAATCTACATCTTCATACCTGGCGAAAGGAAAATAGTTTGGCTTTCTGGCGGTTCCCTGGAAAAGGCTCCGAATTTTAGAAGCTATGTAAAAAAAAATAAAAGTATTTTTTGAAACAAAACCAAAACAAACCTGCAATCGTCTGACCCAGGAGCTTGTTCACAACGGCAGCAATGGGCTTACACGGCCCCGGCTGGGGAAACTACGACTTAAAAAAATGCTGTTGTTGTGTTTTGTTTGTTTTTTTTTTTTTTTCTCCCTTTCCCGGAGTCAGGTAGGGACAGATATGGATGTTGGAGGGAAGGAAAAGCACGAAATAAGCATTGATATGTTTGTCCCTAAAACATTCTAGCGAATATAGTTATGGTTGTATTCTTAAAAAAATAAAAAAAATAAATAAAAAATGGGGGTAATTCGGTTGTCAAAGTTGCACAAAATTACGAACTGGTCTTTACGGTGGAAGGGGTGTGCGAACAGATCGGGTGGAGAGCATAGAAAAAAATCAATAAAAGGTGCTTGCCGACACGACCCAATTTATTAGCCACTGCTAACGCAGGACCCAACGCGCCCTGGGCCCCGAGCAGCCCGGAGCTCCCCCAAATCCGTCCGTTGCGAGCATGATCACTGCACACCCATTTCTCCGCCGCCCGGCCGAGGCTCATTTATGCCGGGAGGAAACGTGGTGCACCGGGAAGCGTTTCCAGCCTCCGGCTGCGGCTCCGTTTCTCCGCGCTGGGAACCACGGCGCGGGGGGCAGGCGCTGCGCGGAGCAGCGGGGGGGCTCCCCCTCGGGGCGCTCCCCGACGGGCGCACACCTTGCGGGCCGGGCCGGGCCGGGCCGGGGGCACACGGAGCGCGGCACTTGCGGGAGTCGGCACGGCTCGGCCCGGCTCGGCACGGCCCAGCGGGGCTCGGCACGGCTCGGCCCGGCCCGGCCCGGCCCGGGGCGTGTCTGCGGGCGGCGCGTCCCGGCCCCGCGGAGCGCGGATTGGGCGCGTTGTGCCGGGGGGCGGCGGGAGCGAGGGCTGCGGCGCGGCCGGGAGCGGCTGCCAGAGAAAGTTTGGGGAGGGGTGGATTTTTTCCCCAGTGCGAGGAAGGGGGTTTGTTTTGTTTTGTTTGCGCCGCTCCTCTCCCGCGCTCGCCCGCTCGCTCTCCCTCTCGCCGTTGGTTTTGGGGACTTCTTCCTTTTTTTTTTTTTCAGCTTTTTTTTTGACTTCTTAATTTTTTTAGATTTTTTTTTCCTGCCCCTTCGGCAAGTGCTCCGGCCGCCGCCGCCGCCTCCCGCCCCGCCATCCCTCCCCATGCTCCCGGGGCGGCGGGCAGCTCCGCGCCGCGCTCCCGGCAGCTGAGCGGCGTCCCCCGGCGGGGAGAAGAGCCCGTGCTCGGCGGCCGCCAGGATGTACACGGCCGGCCTGGCCCCCTTCTACGCCTCCAACTTCAGCCTCTGGTCAGCGGCGTACTGCTCGGCGTCGGGGCCCGGCGCCGGCGGCTGCTTCCCTCTGGACGCCGCCGCGGCCAAGAAGCCGTCCTTCTGCATCGCCGACATCCTCCACGCCGGCGGCGAGGCGGCGGCCGGCCCTGCCGAGAGCCTGCCCGGCGGCCCCGGGGCCGGGCTGCCGGCGGCGCTGGGCGCCGTCCACCACGGCGGCCCCTTCCACGCCGCCGCCTCGCCGCTGCGGCCCACGCCCGTCGTGGCCCCCGACGCCCCATCCGCCGCCGCCTTCCCGCAGCGCCTCTCGCCGCTCTCGGCCGCCTTCCACCCCCCGCACCACCACCACCGGCCCCCGCAGCACCGCTCCCCGGCGGCGGCGGCGGCTGCGGCGGCGGCGGGGGGCGGCGGGGCTCCGGCCCCCGGCCGGGTGCCGGGGGGCCACACGCACGGCTCGGCGCCGGCGCCCGCCAGCAAGGACCTGAAATTCGGCATCGACCGCATCTTGTCGGCGGAGTTCGACCCCAAAGTGAAGGAAGGCAACACGCTGAGAGGTAGAGAAATCGGCTCGGCGCGGCTTTTGGGGGGGCTTTAAGCGGCCGCGGGGCCCCGCGGCTCGCCCCCCTTTGCGAACCGGCCGAGAGAAGCGTCAGCGGTGTGAGGACGAGTTTTTAATGCCCCCCCCAAAACCCCCCGAAACAGCCCCGGGCCCCGCGCTGCGCCGCTCCGCAAAATAGCGATAGCGTAAAAATAGCTGAACCGGCCGGTGCCGGCCTCCCCGGCCCGGCCCGGGCTTTTCGTGGGCCGCCAGGGCCGGTTTTAAAGGCTTTGGCTGCCATCAATCTCCCCTCGCAGCGCGTAAACATCCTGACAGAGCAGCCACCGGAGGGGAGGATGTCCGAGCGCCGGGGCCCCGCCGCGCCCCCCGAGCCGAGGCAGGGCGAGCCCCGCCGGGGTCCCGCGGCGTGCCGGGCTGGGGGGCTCGACCGCGGTGTAACGGAGCTGTGCTTGTTCTGTGCTCGCAGATCTCACCTCCTTATTAACCGCCAGCCGCCAAAGCGGGGTTCATCTCCCCAGCTTGCAGCCTTCCGCCAGCCAGTTCTTCGCGTCTCTAGACCCCATTAACGAGGCCTCTGCTCTTCTGGGTCCCTTAAACACAACCCCAAGGAGCTCAGTTCAGCACCAGTTTCAAGACACTTTTCCAGGTACATCCCGTCCCCCCCCGTCCGTCCCGGAGCGGCCCCCGGGCCCGAAGGGGCTCGCCGGGCGCTTGGAAACGCCAGGACATTTTCTTTTTTCTTTTTCTTTTTTTTTTATTTTTTTCCACGATTTTATTTTTTCTAGAGAGGCTCAGGCTTGGTGCATTTCGTGGGGGGAGGCAGAGCGGCTAGGGCCTGACACAGAGGTTCCCCCCGGCCAGTCAGAAAGAATACCTGGGCCTGGAGAGAAGGGGCTGGGGAGGGGGGAGGGAGAGGGAAACACGGACTAAAATCCGTGCTGTTCGTGTCGGAGGGACCGCAGGCCTGCTTGTAGGACTCGTAGGCTCGGGCCTTCCCTGCCCCTGTCTCCTTCGAGCCCCTCGTCCCGGCGTCGGTGCTAACCGGGCCGCCCCCCGGCCCGTGTCTCCTTGCCCCCGCAGGTCCGTACGCGGTGCTAACCAAGGACACGCTGCCTCAGACCTACAAGAGGAAGCGCTCCTGGTCCAGGGCTGTTTTTTCCAACCTGCAGAGGAAAGGTTTAGAAAAGCGCTTCGAAATCCAGAAGTACGTCACCAAACCCGACAGAAAGCAACTGGCGGCGATGCTGGGGCTGACGGATGCTCAAGTAAGGGCGGCTTCGCTTGTGTTTCGTGCGTTCCCGGGTTCCCAACTTCCAGTTTTGTTCAGGGGAACACTGTGGGGGCGGGGGGGGGGGGGGGGTGCAGGAAAGCTTTTTGCCTTCCTTGCTCTTTTACGGGCCTGCTCGGGGGCAGGGCCCGGGGCCGAGCATCAGGATGCGCTTTGGTGCAGTGCAACTCGCGGCAGGAGGCAGCTTGGGTCAAAGGAAGTAGAGGCGAACACACTATTTTTAATGCCTCTCGCTCTTTTTTTTTTTTTTTTTTTTTTCTCTCTAAATCTCTCCCCGCATTGTGAAATCCTCAGTTCAGGGGAAGTGAAAACTCTTCTTCAAACGGAATCATTAAACGCCACTCTGCGATGATTCCACTATTGAGGGCCGGCAGCACACGGAGTTGTATAACGCTGTGGTTTCTTGAGCAAGATTTGGTTTCCTGGAAGAAGAAGTAGAAGGGGAGAGAGAGAGAGAGAAAAAAAAAATATATCAAAGCAAAAAGGGGGGCCCTTTTGTATTGAAACACGCAAATAATAAGGAAAAAACCACCTTAGTCGCCTAAGGGCGGGGGCAGAGGAGGACGAGGAGGGCCGGGTGGACCTTTTTTTTTTTTCTTTTTCTATCTCGGGCCGGCCTGCGGGGAGGACGAGAGGGCCGGGCGGTGCGGTGCGGGGTTGTGCGGGGCGGTGCGGGGCGGTGCGGGGCGCGTCCCGTGCTGCCCGTCTGAGGGCGGCCTGGCCGCAGGTGAAGGTGTGGTTCCAGAACCGCCGGATGAAGTGGCGGCACTCCAAGGAGGCGCAGGCCCAGAAGGACAAGGAGCCGCCGCCGGAGCCGGAGCCGGCGGCCCCGCGCTCCGCCCCGCCGCCCGCCGCCGCCGCGGGGGAGCCCGAGCGCAGCCCCAGCCGCTCCGACGGCGACAGCGACAGCAGCGACGCCGACTCCCTCGACATGGCCCCCAGCGACACGGAAAGGACTGAGGGCGCCGAGCAGAGCCTGCCCCCCGCCGGGGCCGCCAAGCCCCCCGGCAGCCCCGGCCTCCCGTCCCCGCCGCCCGCCGCCAGCCCCGAGCCGCGGGGCGCGCTATAGACGGGGCGGCCCGGCCCCGCCGCCGGCCCCCAGCGCTAATTTATGTCCTCCTCATCCTCCTCCTCCTCTCCGCCGCCCGGCCGCGGCTCCGCAGCGCTGCACGGGGGCCCGCCGGGCCCCGCACCCGCACCCGCACCCGGAGTGGCTGCGGAGCGGGAGCTCCGGCCCCGGGACGATGGGCGAGAGGCGAGCTGCGGCGCTGCTGCTCGCAGGAGAGCGGGACTCCTTTTTTTTTTTTTAATTTTTATTATTTTTTTAATTTTATTCTCCGTCTCCCGCCCCTCGCCCTCTCCAGGAAGGTCCGAGCGAGGGACTCCGAGAACGTGGCTCTGAACTCCCTCCTCCCTCTCCCCCCGACCAATTTACAATGTGAAGTATTTTGCCAGCATCCTCGTGGGTTGCGACGTGTTGCTTCGAATAATCCGGCCAAGAAATACTGCACTGACAAAATATATAAATATATATATATATATCTCCTGTAAATAAAATGTTTGCTATGGTTTGTAACCACGTCAGTCTGTTGACCAGGGGAGAGGGCTGGTGAAGCTGACCCAGCTTCCTACGCCTCGCTCAAAGGCAGCCACTGTCTGCTCCTCGCCGGGAAGGACTCCCGGTGCAGTCTTCGCCTTTTTTTTTTTTTTTTTTTAATTATTTTTTCACCTTCTTTTGCGAACGGAGGCGAGGACGAGAACAGGACTTGACTACGCAAAATAGCAACTGGGCGAGAAAGCAGCCGATCGCACTTTATCGATGTATTGTGTATTTATCTATGGGCGGCTGTTGGTCGGGGCTGCGGGGCGCGGCTTTGCGCCGATTTCGCTCTCGTGGCCAAACCCCCCCGGCCCGCCGGGATGGAGGGGGGGACGACAGTGCCCCGTGACGTCACGGGGGAGCCCACGGTGACGTCAGACCCGCGGAGGAGGGGGGGGGGGGCCGACATGAGCGCAGCCCCGGAGGGGCGACGTGCTGGTGGGGCGGGAGAAAAGGGGCCGATAGGAGTGGAAACCGAGGGGTAAAGGAGTGCGCAGAGCCACAGCGGGCAGGGCGATTTTCAGAAGTCTGCGCACAAAACTCTGCTGCGCCCGCAAAGGGGAGCGCGCTCGGGGAGCCCTGATGGGGCAGGGAAGCGGGCGGCATCGGGGAAAGGAGCTGGAGGGGATTTGTAGCTTGAGTCCCCCTTGAAGGTTTTTCAGGGGGTATCATGGCCTTTTGGGGGGCCGCGAGGCGCGCAGTGGGCCCTGCTGCTTGCCTCCAGCCCCAGCAAGCGGCTGTTCGTGGGGCCGCTGCCGTGCACATCAGCGCAGGGTTTGCTGCGAGGGATTTGTAACTTCCGCCAAGAGCGAGGGAAGCCGTGGGACAGATGTCCAGCGACAGGCTGCTATTTCTGTCCCGTCACACCAGCGCGATGCGCCTCACGGACGCGCGGGGCTTTGTTTCCTCGAGGCTCAGCCGTGCGGAGCGGGCACGGGGCAAATCACGGCTCGGGAGTCGGGGAGAGAGGGGCTGGGGTGGCTCTGCTCACACGGGGAAGGAAAGGCGAGTCGGGAGAGTTTCTCTTCCCTTGGGCTAGGGGAGTCTGCGCCTCCTCTAAGAGCGGGGCTGGCTGTGCGAAGGCCGCCTCCAAATAACGCCCTGGTCTCCCCAAATGACGGGAGGGACCCCCTTCCTGGACCCCGCGGCCGGGAGAGAGCAGGGGGAGTTATTCTACGATAACACGGCAAAAAGGGGGGAAAAATAACACTATAACAACTAAGTAACGAGAAAAGATGCTCAGATACAAATGAACAAGCTAAAAATCGCTCCGGCTCGGGCCGGAGGACTGGAGGTGAAGGCGAGTGGGGCTCCCCTGCGCCTCCAGGCTTAGGGGCCCGCGGCCAAATGGCAAGGCTGGGAGTAATTTTGTTCCTCTCCCCCCCCTGCGAAAGGAAAAAGACATAAAAAAAATCTCTGTCCCGCATTGCTTCCGTTGTACATGTCCTCGGGCAGGTCGAGCAAAACCACGACAACGAGCTTTGGGAAAGATGCGCTGCTGGGGAGATTTGTGCCCGTCTCGAGTGGGAAGGGAGCTCGCCTGGTCCCGCGGGGCTGCTGGTAAAGAAGCTGAACCTCCGCGAAAAAGGAGAACCAGCAACGGAACTGCAGCCAGCTCCACTGCTAGCCATCGCCCAAGTCGACCTGTCCGTACCTCCATGTAATAACCACCCAAAATCAGGTCCGAAAAAGGCCGGGGAGTCCCTTTTTTTGTTTGCTTTATTTCTTCCACGTCTGATAACACGAAAGAATTTTGATGCTGGTTATTTCTGAATGCGAAATGCCGAGCATCACGCTGCGAGAGTCTCCCATTACCCCGCTGACCCGATTCTTAAAATCGGTGGTCACCGCCTTCGAGCCGATTCCTTTCTCCCCTCTAAATCCCTTGTGACTCTTTGCAGACCTGTGCCTGCCGATCCCAAATCCCTGGGGCTGCGCCCACCCGCCGCAACGGGGCCGTCCCGGAGCGGCTCTCCCCTGCCCGGGTTGGGGCCGGACACCCCCATGTCCCCCAGGAGGGGTCGGATGGGGCTTCCCTTGGCACTGCCCAGTGCTGTCCCGGCCGGGCTCTCGGGATTTTCACTTCCGAGTGCTCAGCGGAACTTTTTCGGGCTTATTTCGGATATGCGATTGTAGGGAGAGCAAGGAACGGGAGCGGTACACTCTGCCGAACGGAGAGCAGAGGTTTCCCTGCCTCCTCCCTGCCTCGCATGTGTGGGAAATCGAATAAATAACGAACCGGGAGGCCTTTTCGGGCCGCCTCGTCATCTGAGCCCCTTCTGCGAGCTTTGGGTCCACAGCCGCACAGATGCGCAGCCGGGCTCGTCTGAGCCAGGTCCTGCCGACTCCTTCTCGGGGAGAAGCTTCCCAATAATCCCACATTTCCCACATTACCAAGTCCAACGACATCTTGTTCTTCTTGCCCTATTTCTTACCAGAAACCTCCCACCTTCGAAAAGACTCGAGGCAGCCTCGGAAATAAGAATAGTCACGTTAACAGGAAAAAAGAAAAAAAAAAAAAAAGATGCAATATTTTAAGCAAGAGATTTACTGGAAGGGTGAAGAAAGGGCCAGGCGGGGCCGGACAATGAGCTGGCGTTGGGGTCCCACTCGGAAAGGAGGGGTCCCACCGTGCCCCCAGGTCGGGGCCGCTTTCCCCCCCCCCGCCCCCAGAGCCCCACGGGCTCGGGGCTGGCGGCGGCGGCAGCGAAACCTGAGTTCGGCTCCCTCCTCGTTAGCTCGGCGAGAGCAGCCCCGCTCCTTAGGAAAATATTTTTATTTTATTTTAACGTCGGGCTTAAGCTGATGTCTTAAAAAATAATTGTTTTCAGACCCCGGTTCGCTCGGCATCGCCGTTTCACACTCACACGCACACACAGCTTTCCCTGCAGTTCATGCCTCGGGACTGCCTGGCGTCGGCAAGACAAACTGCAATCTCCGAAATGTCAACTTTTGCCACAATCTCGACTAAAAAAACCACCCCCTTCTTATTGCTGTTGAGCGCTCATCAGAAATAATGGCTGTTTACACAAAACCTTTATTCACTTTCTTAAATAAACACCAGTGAATTCAAATAAAGCAAACCCTCAGCTATAATTCAAGCACAACGTTTGCTGTGTGTATTCTCGGCTGCGGACCTGGAGAGACTCCTAGGAGAGAAATATGAAGTCTCCTTTCACAGTCCACCTCCATTAGCTAAATATTCTAGCTCACCTCGGCCGGGCTTATCCCACCCGAGCTTTTCTTTTTTTGCTTTTTGCTTTTTTTCCTAGCTGAAGCGGAAATAGTTCCTCCCCTGTCGCATTACAGAGGTGAGGTCCGGGCGCTTTTCTTTTTATATCAATTTGCAAAAAAAAAAAAAATCCCCTAAACAACCCTTCACTCCCGTCCCGGAGCCCTGCCTCGGGGGCGCGCTTCGGGTCGGACCGGGACCGCGCTTCTCCGCCGCCCCCTCGCGACCCCCGGCCGCACACAGACGATGATGCTCCGGGCTCGGCGGGCCGGGGGCGCTCGGGTCCGGGCACACACAGGCGCTGGGGAGGGGGGGTCGAGGCTGGGGGAGCTGAGCCCGGCGAGGCGATGCCATGGTCCCCTCGATTGGAAAGCAACACAAGCGAGTTTGTGCAAAACCGAGCGCTTGCAAGTGCAGCGCGAAGCGGCGAGCTCGGCCAGGGAGCGGGGAGCGCTTGGTACCTGCGCGGGGAGCGGCGGCAGAGCCCCCCCTCGGGGCGGGGAGAGCAGCCGGGGAGCCCCGAGACCCGGGGAGGACGCTGGGCCCCGGGCATCACTGCCCCGGGCGGGAGGGGAGCCCTTGGTCCGCGGCGGGGCTGGGGGGCTCGGGCCGTGCGCTGCCCCCCGCTCCCCTCGCAGCCCCTGCTCCCAGGCCGGGACTCGCGGCCCCGGCCCTAATGAGATCCATTAAGCGTATTATTGATGTGGAGGTTTGCTGTGAGGTCCTGGCTGGAGGGAAGCGGAGCTCTGCTCTGCAGATACAGGCGCTCTGATCTGCACCACCTGGCTGAAACCAGAGAGCCGCCACTTCATTAATGGGTTTAGCCTTTGCTAATTGGTGTCTTTAGGAGCCCTGCCAAATTCTGCTCTGGGAGCCTTGGAAGCAGCTTTTGTTTTTCCTTCTGCCGGTGACATTCGTTGACGGCAATTAGACCCCATTCCACTCCTGCGCCGGCGGGCCGCCAGGCAGCGCCAAGCCCCCGAGGGGGCGGGCTGCGCCCCCGGCCCGGGCACCCCCTGCCCACCGCCGGCAGCACCAGCAGAGCTCGAAGCGCCGCAGGTATCCCCGGCGGTGGGCTTAGCGAGCCCCTCCGCCTCCAATGTCGCGGCTGCAGCAGGTGACACGGGCGGAGGGGGACCGAGGGGCCCGGGCGCCGCGCACCCCGCCGAGAGCGAGCGCAGGGGCTGGGCACGATCCGGCCTCTCCTCCTGCGGGCCGGTGGCCTGCGGGCTGCGAGGGGAGCCGAGCCCCGGGCGTCCCGGAGCAGCCCCCGCGGCCGTGCCAGCCCCGCGGCCGCCGCAGCCCGGAGCCGCCGGCGCCGCCGCCGAGCCCCTTTCGCCGCCCGCCCTCGGGGTCAGCTTCGTCCCCGGCCCCGCGGGCCCGAGCCGGTTTTCCGGGACTCAAACGGCCGTAGTTAATGAAATCCGCTCACCGCAAATCACAGAGCTCTGCCGTACGCTATAATCAAATTTCTGCTTGCCTTAAAAAACCCAGGCCACCCTCCTCCACCCCCCCTTCTCCAGGCAAACCCCAAATCAAAGGTTTGCAGCCATCACACCCCTCCAGCTACGCCTGGTCCCAGGCCGCCTCTCCGTTACCGTCGGCTCTTCTCCCCCAGCACCGCCGTGCCCAGCCCTCGGCGGCCCGAACCGGGACGGGTCTGTCCGGCCGGGTCACCCGTGCGGGGATGGGGGCGAGGGGATGGGGGCCGTGGGGGTGCGGAGGGGGTGTTGGAGGGGGTGCGAAGGGTCTGATGGAGGGGACGGAGGGCTTCCTGAGCCCAGCAGCCAAAAAGAGGGGTCGGGGGGACAAACAGGCTCCACAAATCACGCTAACCCCGTTTCTCCGCTAATGTGTCACCAGCCGTGGAAGTCAGCTATTCACGGGTCAGAGAAGGCTGGTAAATCACACCGAGCTGGGGTTTTACCCTCCTCACGGCCCCGTTGTCACCGGGCTCTGCTGTCCCGCCTGGCGGGCCCTGCCCCGGTACCGGGCCGTGCCGGGCCGTGCGGGCGGCGAGGCGGCGGCGCAGACGCGCTTTGGTGCGTGCCAAATGAAGAAGCACTTTCTGCCCCCCACCCCCCCCCCCCTCCTTTCCTCTCCTCTTTACGTTTGCTGACTTGAGCGGCAGCCGAGAGCAGTTTCCCCTGGAAAAACTGCTCCACGCCGCAACCCGCCGGGGCCCGGCGCTGCCCAGCTGCCCCGGGCGGGGAGGAGAGGGCTGGGGCTCTCCTTGCTGTTCTCTGCCCCTCTCGCCTTGGCTCCCGCACTCCCTCCCTTAATCCTTCGGCGGGAGAGCTGCGTGCTCTGACCCGTGCGGGACCGGGACAGCCCCGCCGGGAGCCCCGAGCCTCCAGCCGGTGCCTGACCCCGGTGCCAGGAAGCGGGAGAGGAAGAAGAGCTGCGGCACGGAGCCAGCCCCTTCTCCCCGAAGGCATCCCGGTGCCATTCCCCTCGCCACCCTGCTTTGCAAGGGCAGATCCCGGTGGGGAGGAGTTGGCCTGGGTGGCCCCCACTCCAGCTCCGGAGAGCCCCTCTCCGCCCCCACCCACTGGTGTCCGTGACCGCAGCCGTGGCCGGTCACCAGCCGGCGGGTGAGGGGGGGCTCCTCTTTCTGGGGACAGCACTCCCTGGGGACAGGGCCGGGTGGGACGGGAAGGGCACGGCCCCGGGGGGTGCGAGGTGCCCCGGTCCCGGGAGCGGCCCCGGCCGGATCGGGCCCCTTGCTCCGGCTACAGTAGACGTGTTTATTTGTGAGCGCACCCCTCGCCGTAAATCCCGCCATCTATAATCATTATCTACATGGAAACTTTTGCCCCCTGCAGCCCCCAGCACTCTCCCCCCCTCTAGTTAGCGGTGATGATTTTAAAAGCATGCGATGATCTAAGCCCTAATACTAATATTATGCATCATTTGGACAGGATAACCATGCCACCTTGTCAAACGCTGCCTCTTTACACAACCCATTTGCTGCATCGCAGAGTCATAACGGCGGTGATGGATGGGCCGGGAGCCCCCCCGGCGCCCCCCGGCGCGGGGAGGAATGCGGGCGGGCGGAGCCCCCGCGCCCGCGCCCGGCCCGCACCCCGCCGGCGACAATTTATAGTCTGTATATGTTTGCTGGCTCCAGATATCGGCAACGTAATGGATGGTTATATTTTATGAACCCGAGCCTCAGATCTAGGGGATCGGGAGTCCCTTCCTTGTATGGTGCACTCCTGTCTCTCCCTTAATCCGCCCGGCAGGCAATAAACCTCCCCGCTAAATGCGCCGGGAGATAACGGCCAACTTTTATTGATTGCGAGAAAATGTTTGAAACTAAATAAAGGGCTTTTATGAGGATCCCTGCGAAGAGCCTTATTCTCCGCGACCATTAGCGCGATATTGACGTTTTACTGCGTGTAAACTGTGAACTTGTTGGGCTATAAACGGCGCACGGAGGCGACTGGGAGCGGAGCGCAGCGGCAGTGATTGCGGGAGGCGGAGGTGCCGCCGAACTGCGGCCACCCCCGGGCTTCCCCCTTCGCTCCTCTCCTCTCCCAGTCTAAATTTAGGGAGCCCTGGGGCTCCTCCACAGAGATGCTGAGCATAGCGGGGCCGAAAGGAAACGCAGACGAGCGTTGGAAGGGGGGACACTGGGGAAGGACCTGGGGACTGCCCCCGGGATGGCTGCGGAAGGGACGGAAGGGAGCTGGAAAAGGGACGATGTCGGGGGGTCCAGCCCGGGGGGGCTGCGCCGCAACCCGATCCCCTCCCGGGACAGGGAGCCCTCGGGGGGACCCTTCTGCTGCGGCCGTAGCACGGAGCGGCGCTCGGCAGAGCTTTGCCAAAAGCACCACGAAAAGTAACCCCTTCCAGGATCGAGCCGGAATTTGAAACAGCAGAGAGATCACTTTTTTTTTTTTTTTTTTTTTTTTTTTTGGTGTGTGTGTTTGTGTGGCGGCGCCTTAATATTTCGAGCACGATCCTCTCGTAAATTGCTCAAGATGCTCCGTGGTTTCATGATGGTTGTTGCTGGCTGCAGGCGGCCGGCTCGGGAATCTCAGCCACGTTATTTTCTCCTGCAACCTTCTGGGCAACTTTCGAGAGCGAGGCGCAAGCGTTTTTTAGTTGCTTCTTGTTGTTGTTCTGTTTGCCACGCTTTGGAAAGGTAACTGTAAAATCACTCAGTGCCTGCGAGTTGTATCGCATTTTACTGGAAAGCTATAAAACTGTCTTATTCCCTGATGCTCCTTGATTAACTTATGAGCATAAAGGAAATGCTTGAATGGTGTTCCCTCTGTGGTTTTCTTTCGGCAAGGGGAAGCCAAGGGAAGATGCTAATATTGTCATCTTATTTTACAATTTATGCCGTCTGCCCAAACGCTATGTATATACAAACGAAGGCTCAGCGGGGTTCAGTTTCTTAAATACAGCCCATATATTTCCGAGACCGTACTTGCCTTGATAGCCGGACCGGCAAATTATTTAGCCTGCCTCCTTAATGCTGTTAACATGTTGGCTCCCATTTAAACAAACAAAGCGACCCGGAGCCATCCATCAGCTGGGCAGAGGTGCAGCCAGCGGCGTGCCCCGGTGGGGTGTGCTGAGCCCCTCGGCAGGCAGGATCCCCCCTCGCTAATAACCTGCACATGGTCCCTTGGCTTCTCCACGCAAACGCCATGTGCTTGCACTTAGCTTTATCTCTAATACATGTGGATCTCTATGCACACATATATGCTGGAAACACATGGCCGGCCTTTTTTTTAATTAAGATTTTTTTTTTTTTTTTCCAAGCCCACAGCCGGTGAAGCGTTGTGAGGAATATTTAGCCCGTTAGCTGAACTAGCTGGTGAGAAGCAAAGTCGAACAGAAAGGATACGAGCACTGCTGCTCGCGGAACTGGAAAGCATTTGGAGAGTTGTTATATACACTTCAGGTCATAAATTAATAGTTGATTTATTCTTCAATCAGGAAAAAGCCATTAAGGTTTTCTCAGCCCTGGTCTGTGGGAAAATAATTTCTTTGATTGAGTTCCCCCTAAAGACCCCCAGAAGTTTTCTCTCCTCTGTCATGAACAGTCTGTTCTTTCCTGTCTTCCGGATGGAGGGAAGAGTAGGACCTCCGGAGAAATGTAGCTTTCCAGCATCTTGAATTTCACTTTGCATCTTTCTTCCTACCTGCTGATTTAATTTTTCTTTGCATTCGGGACCTTTCTAAATCCATCGAGAGAAAACTATGGAATAACGAGAGCGGTGCATCATCTTTTATCAGCTTTTTCTGCCTTGCTGGTGGCCAATATTGCAGCTCTGAAGGAAACGGATGAGGGGGGAAGGCAAGGGGGAGGGGGGGGGGGGTGCTGAGCAGTGGGAAAGCATGGCATGGAAAGAAATTCAATCTAAGGAATGAGAGGAATGGATAAAAAAAAGCAAGGCTGATGACTTTTTCATTGCATAGATTTCCTACTGGAGTGGTGGTTACCAGTCCCTCGTCTGCTTGTTTATTTAGTGTGTTTCTGAAGTGCTGGAGCTCCTCAGCCAGCCCGTGTCACTGCAGCAGCACTCCACGTTTCCATGGCCCATCCCCAGACCTAGCCCACCACCTTGGCACAGCAAAAAGGAACCTCTCCACTCTGTCCTCCCCATGGCAGCGATGCCAGGTTGCTGTGCACGACTTAGTGACTTGCTGCTCCCCTGTCTGGTGTCACACTGAACCCAGAGACTGTCAGGCTGCCATTGCAAGGTTGGGAGTTGGAAATCTCATGGCCATTTGCCTTGACATAATCAGGTTTTCTCCTTCCCTCGCCCCATTCAAATTTACAGGGAGCTGTTTTCCCATGCTTCATTTGACACAGACACAGGTCGGAGGACCCTCTGCTGTACAGGAACTGGCAGTGCACAGACGGGGACCCATACTGGTGGATGTTGATCCCCATGAAGCTGGGGGGAGGGTGAGCTGGATGATGCCAGGAGCAGATGTGCTGCTGCAACCTTGAGCCCTGCCAGGTTCTTGTTCAGTAAGTACTCCATGGACTGCTCCAAACTCACTGACTGAATTCCTATAGGAACCCCAAACTCCAGTCAGTCTTGTGAGTTTAGGACTGGGGATGGGTTACAGTACAACGTGGTCAAGCGCAAGCTCACAAAGTTCCCACTGATAAAACCAGGCACTGTCCTGAAAGATACAGAGCACTCTTTCCTTCTGTCTTTTGCTTTTTGTAAAGTTTGAGGCAAGTCCACCGGATGGGATTTGTGCTTTTGTGTAGACCCCTGCCCTTGTGATGAGACTTACTAAAGCCAACAGCCCAGGAATCTACAGTGATGAGAACTGTCAGGACCAGCCCTGCCAACTGCCTTGCCAAGGGTGGTAACTGAAGTCTGGGGGTTTCTACTAGGGAACTTTCAACACTGGACCAGTTTTACTGCACTAACGCACCATGGGCAAGACTTACTGAGGCCTAAGTCTCTCCCAAATTATTTGCCAGTTCTGCTATTTGTATTGCAAAGAATGAGGCAGAATAGGAAACTGAGCAAAAAAATGAAAAGCAATAGCAATAAGCCTGCTGGGGGGAAACATTGTATTTGCTTAATCGATTTTTAACTTTTTTTTTTTTCTTCAGTTTGGCATGATAGATTATTTTAAGGGCAATTTACACAAGGCACAGCAGGTGAGATTCCTTGAATGACATTGTTTAAAAAGGCTAATGTGGAATAGTAATCAGAAAAATGAGTCAGAGCCTAGGCTCCTCCCTGTAGGAAAGAAAGGCTAAGTGGGTATTTTTCGTCCATAGGTGTCTTTTCTTTTTTTATTTTTAAGCATCTTCCCAAAATATTCCTTGCGATATCAATCATGCCTCTTTTTTATGCATATTCTGGAGCAATTATTTAATCTTCGTCTCTCTTATGTCTGTCTCTTCTGGCTGATGGGTGACATGCTCCCTTTCAAATGGCTTTGCTAAAGGGCAGGAGGCATCTTTGTTAAACAAGTATTTCTGGGAACAGAGATATATATATATGTATGCATATATATGTGTATATATATATGTTTAATATAATATGTATAATATATTACTTTTTCAGATCTATTTTGTCCCTTGAGATGTGAGATTGATCTGAAACACCTACAAAGATGCTGTAGAAAGTTTATGTGAGGTAACGAGCTCATCCTTGTGTTCCTTGGTGAGATGGTGTTGGCTGAGTAAGGTCAGGATGATGAAATGACACATACATTCTGTTGCACATTTTAGGATTGATTTGATTTTCTCTTGCCACATGGGAACATGAAATATGGATAGGTATCCTGTGCTTGACTGAGATGAAACCTGTCTGCAGCAGAGCTCAGCATTCTTAAGAGACAATCGCTCCTAGTTCCCATCTGCTGATGGACAGATTCAGTTTGTTTTCACTTCAGCATGTGAAACAAATCTCCCTAGCTTTCAGCCACTACATTTGTTTGTTTGTTTCCTGTGTCAATCCATTTGCTTGGTATCATTTTACCAAAACTTTGATTTCAGGATTGCACTGTCAACATTAATATATGAGGGCTGAGCTTACTCTGCTCACAGAGACGCCTTGCTCCAAGACTGCAATGAAGCCTTGCTCAGCATACAGAGCACATTACAGTGAAAAGCCACCTGTTGAAATAACAGAGATCGTGCCATTTTTTACACGTGCATAGTAAAAAATGGAAAGATCAGCTGTGTGAGAAGTTTCCAAACCCAAAGGTTGTTGAAACCTCACTGGAAGAACATACTCCTTCACTTCTATGCCTCTGAAATACAAAGCATCCGTTAAAAGTGATAGACTTGAAGCCAAGGCAAACAATATTATAAGCTAAACTTGAACACTTTTACTTCCAAATACTGATCTTGTGATGACAGATTCATTTTTCCAGCTCTGGCAAATTTGTTTCTACCCTGCTGGAAATTATCCTGCGAGTGTTTATAAACTTGTCCTACCATTGAAGGACTCCATGTAGGACACATTATTCAGATGAAGGGAAGATCTCATGGCTGTTGGCAAGGTGGATTTATGTAAATAGTTTTGATGTTTGCCTTTTGCTATTGAAAGCCCTGCAGATCTGTTTGCTAGGTGCCTGTGACTTTTTATTTTTACACTAGCCATCAGCTGCTAGGGGTCCGAGGTTAGGAGATAGGGTGGAAGCTGGGGACAGAGGTCACAGCCTTGGATACTCTATTGGCTGGTCAAGGCTTTAGTAAGTCATGGCATGTCTCAGCCTGCCCATCTGGTCAATGTGTGGCTGCAGCCTTCCTGCAGGCTGCTCTTGCTGGACTAGATAGGTGTGAGGTGTGAACCACAGGGGACATTGCCTCCTGCAGGGTGCCTCACTGGTAGTTGTTGCACTTCCTGCTGTAGCAGTGCACTGATAGTACACAACAGATGTCTGCAGAAAGGCTGAGCAAGGAACATCAAGGGCTGTTAGCAGGGACAGAAGTCAAGAGAAGCCCTGCCAGTCTGAGTTTCCTACAGACCAGCAGATGTACCCTTTTGTATTTTTCCCTCCTTGCCTGTTCAGTCCATATGCAGCATTTCCCTCTGGTAACCTACTTTCTGCTCCAAACAGGGGCTGACCTGTTCAGATGCTGGTCTCACTGACTATGACAGGTGTGGGGGTGGATGGTCCAGAAAGCTATTTTGTGTCCCATGTTTGGAGGAAGGTCTTTAGCTGTCTGATTGGTGAGGAGAGGCTTGCAGGCATGGAACATCTTCATAGGCCAAGAGGATGTGATGGTGAGGAGTGGTTACTGCCTTAAGTTGTAGGGCAACTACAAGTGGAAGAAAACCACAACTCTGTTTTTTATTTTTTTATTTTTATTTTTTTTTCTGAAGGTGTAGACAAGCAGAAACAGAGCCTTAGGAAGGATGGTGCAATGGTGCACAGAGGACAAGAGGAGAAGTGTGTGCCTTGCTGTGAAATGTCCCATATAGACATATAGGATCTCAGGGGAACCCTGAAGCTGAGTGCAGACCAGCAAGATAGCTCACCTCAAGGCTATCAGCAATGTGTACTTGCATTAGAAGTCCTAGGCTTCTGCCTTCTGCATTTGAAAACCCTTCAGATCTCTTTGGCTAGGAGCAAGTGCTTGTTTCTTGGTATGTAAACAAACTGCTAGAGGCCCAAAGATGCTCATTTGTTCCTTGGAAACATTTTCACCAGTGCTGGGTCTGATTGACATTTGGTTAGTCACTAAAATATGAAATAACTGTCCTCCTCACTGCCCACCAGCCACAAAACCCCACTGTTGTTGCTGATGTGCTCTCTCTCTGAAAGCCATCCAGGCCCTTGAGCAACACAGTGCAATAAATATTAAGAAACAATTTACTGTGGTGTTATCAGGTGGTAATTTCCCTCCTACATCCCTCACCCAGAGCTGTCTTGCTACCTCTGCTCTTTGATTATCTTTGTCACATGGAACTTTCTATTAAAAACGGCCACTGAAAATAAGGGTGGCTTTTTTACTTAGACCCCTTCAGTCTAAAAAAGACCAGCAATCCAGATAACCAGATGAAACTTCAAACAAAAACAGATGTGGAAACCAACAGAAGGAGGAGGAGGAGGAATACTCTTTCCTTCCCTGAATATCATGTTTTATTATATCTGTGTATGTATGAGTGCTTGACAACATGGTCATTTTCATTAGGTAGGTAATGACATTTTTAATTCCCTCACTGGGAGCTGAGAAAGTCCCTTCAAAAACCTCGGGGTTACCTTTAGCTATGGGGTGATGGGTTCATGGCTATGATGCTCAGTGCCCCCGCTCCATCTCTCCTCTCCTCTCCTCTCCTCTCCTCTCCTCTCCTCTCCTCTCCTCTCCTCTCCTCTCCTCTCCTCTCCTCTCCTCTCCTCTCCTCTCCTCTCCTCTCCTCTCCTCTCCTCTCCTCTCCTCTCCTCTCCTCTCCTCTCCTCTCCTCTCCTCTCCTCTCCTCTCCTCTCCTCTCCTCTCCTCTCCTCTCCTCTCCTCTCCTCTCCTCTCCTCTCCTCTCCTCTCCTCTCCTCTCCTCTCCTCTCCTCTCCTCTCCTCTCCTCTCCTCTCCTCTCCCTTTCTTTCCCCTTCAAGAGGGCTGGTGCAAGGGTTGAGATTTGAGAGAGATCCTGTGTTAACGCCTTCTTCTACCACAGCCAACCTGCCCTGCAGCTCCAAACCTCAGTTTCCTACTATTAGGTGCGGTGGGAAAAAAAGGCTATTTAAATACCGGTGAAGACTGGACTCAGGATGCGGGTATGGTTTAAATTAAGGTGTGATTTTAAACTAATAAAACTAAACCTTACCAAAAAGCTTGGATGTGTACTTACTTCAGTTTAAATTTGGTCCATTTAGGTTGCTCTTAAATCATACTATACATATAACTGTATTTTGACTCAGTTTTAAACTAAAATAAAAATATCCAGACAGTGCTTTGCACAGCTGTTTAACAACTGTTAAATACATAAATAGCTATCACATACTAAAATACTGTGTTGATATGAGCCATATAAACAGAAGAGAGCAGAAATACAGTAGTCTTTTTGACCTGATCTAATTTTGTGTCTAGACAAGCTTTACTCAGCATCAGAGTCTGCATCGAGGCTGCTTACTGGTACTCAGAGAGAACACGGTTTTGGTAGGTCCGACATGGTCTTGCTTCCCAATGTTGTTCTTTTTCTTCAAAGACTGATGTTTATAAGACAAATGGCAAAAGCATTTCCAAGACTGCCATTGGAACTGCCTGATGAAAACATCTTTGTAGGCCTCTGTTAACTACACATGTTGCTGGACCAAGTCAGGAGTTTGCAGTCCTTTTGGTGCCATCAATACTGTGGTTCTGCTTGAAGCTGGTGAGGTGCTTTGAAGGTGAAGGGAAGGGTAAAAGGTGGCAAGGAGATGGAGGAAAGGTATTAGGTTTTCCATTTTATCTGTATTTTTCTGTGCGAAAGAATAGGACTTTTGCCAATGCCTTTATTTATCCGTTGCTATGAAAATCACTTTTGTGTCCTAGTTTCAGCAGTGTTAATATTTTTTTTCAGTAAGTGATTATGTTTTATGACCAGTTTAGACTTATATGGAGGTGCAGTAATATGCTATAAAACTCTACCCTGTAAGCTGTATACAGGACATATCAAGTAGTCTAAAGTGATTACATTAATAAGCGAAGAGACAATCCTTCTTACAATTTCATGTTAGAGCAGATGAGCTCACTGCTCCCGAGGAAGACATTAAATCACGTTTGTGTAGAAGGTAGAGGGACCCGCTATGCGACTACTGTTTCAAGAAAATATGATGCAGATACAGACCCAGATCCAAGTATGGAAATGAGCTGGTGGGCCCCTCCGGCTTTCTGGCAATCCACATGCTACCGAGGAAGAAGAAACAGCTGCTCCAGCTATCAGTGGAAAAGATGACAGCAGAGGGAATTAAGCCTCATGGAGGGGTCCGGCTCCCTGTGAAGGAGCCCGGGGCCAGGGGGAGCACACACGGATGTCCCCACGCAAACGAATATCTGCACAGGGCTGAGAACTCCTCGGGCAGGGCACAAGACACAAGCCTTTGCGCTCAGGCTGGTTGTGACAAAGCTGCGTTGATACAATAAATAAATGGGGCCGAGGTTTACAGTTCAAACAAGCTATGAGGAGCCACCACAAATCAGCCTGTCATGTTGCCACCAACTTTACAATCAATCTCACATAAAGGGCTTAGGCTCTGACTCCTTTCTTCAGTTTGCTTATTTTTGTGGGCTAACTGGCTGCAAGGGAGTCACTAGAAGATGACTGGGCTCAGACCTTTCTGTTTTAAAAGGAGTGAAGCACTCTTACACTTTAGCAACAGAGCCTACTTGAAAAAAAAAAGGGGATCAGGAGAAAAGCAAACAAAAGCCAACCGCCTATGCACTAATGGTTTGGGTCTAGCCTGGCCAGCCAGAAAGGCTTACTGGAAAATGCTGCTGAAGATGGGGGATGCTGTGGCCAGCTAGGGATAGAGTGGTTGCACTATAATGAATGAGACCTTGGTGTGTACCCTTTGCATGCTGTGTAATTAATCCCCATCACACAGTTAAAATGAACTTTTGGATTTCCTTGCACTTACCTCTTTGCCTTCTGGCCTAAGCCCCATGTCCTACTCCCCCACGAGGATGTTTGCATGGAGAGAGCTTCATCCACCCCTCTGGACAGGCCTGGCTCAAAAACAAAGCATCCCCATCAAGTGAAGCAGGTCTGTGTGGCTCCTGGTGGGCACAATAAAAACAACAGGAAGAACTCAGAAATAAGGGATCCACCAAAAACATTGTACAGGAACAACGTTACTTCTTTTGCTTTTAGTTTTGCTTCTACTCTGAACTGGACTAATGGTTTCCATGTTTTTTTCCACAATGACTCCCAAATGTTTTTTCCTGATCAGCATGCTGAATGGTTGTTTCATTTCGCACATCATCATTAGCTTCACTCCTTGCTACCAGGCATACTATTTTGCCTCTGCCTTCACTGAAAGGCATTTGCCATCTGCTGATTCACTCACAACCATATTGGTACAGTAATATTGCTTATAACAATAATAATCATTACACGCTTGGCTCCTATCTCCTGCTTTTCATCGGATCTCAAAGTGCTCAAAAGTCCAAATTGCTCTGAATTCTGTTACAAAACTCATTGTCACCAACTTTATCCACCAGCGCATCAGTCCTGTTTCAGCCATCCAGTTTCAGGCTGTTTACCAGAGGCTCTGGCATATTTGGAATGAAATGCTCCTGTGCCAAATTAATCTCTTTGATTTTGTGAAGAAGCTTTCTATCCGTCAATATTCCTGTACTGTTAATTCTCCATAACTCTCCCCTTTAGCCATAACTCTCTTGTGTAGCGTTTTGTCAGGTTTTCTGTGTGGCCAACCCCCCCGCCCCGCAACACACACTCCCAGCTATTCTCCAGGGTGCTTAAATTACAGAATATCTGAACCACTTATATTTGTTTAAACTCATATTTACTGCAAATGACTCAATGGGAATCAACCTACATCTTAGTAGGTGTAGCTTTCTTGCTAATGTGGTCAGAAATGAACGTAAACAAAATCAGCTTTCTAACTGTGTTTTTCCAGCTTGGCTAAGCTGAATTTCTACTCTTTCTTTCTCATACAATAATCTACTTTAAGATATCAACGAGTGCGGAACTCATCTGAGATAAACTCTTGATCTCTCACACCTGAAGCCTTCCAGTCACCTTTAACTATTCATACACCTTTATTTTATTTTATTTTATTTTATTTTATTTTATTTTATTTTATTTTATTTTATTTTATTTTACTTTATTTTATTTTATTTTAGTAAAGGTATTAAAGCATCTACTCTGAAGATGTTTTGCCTCTTCTGTCTCATTTATGTTGTTTATACCCAGCTCTTCTGCCTCATTTTGAAGTCTTATTGCAATTCTAGTCTGAGGCTGGAGAGACCAAGTTAGCAGAGTTGAGTGTATGCAGAACAAAGCAAAAAGTGAAGATAATGAGAGAAGTAATACAAAGGGATTTTCCAACTCTGTCAATAAATTTACCACAATAATTACTTCCTTCAACATGTTTGTTGCTAATGGACCTGCATACAGAACTACTTACAACATAATACTTTCAGCGATTACAGTTCCCTTTTTTGTTTGCAGGATATCCGTGAATGGGTCTGAATTTCTGCAGTTTTCTGATTTAAAAGTCATTCTTCATCTCACTGCAGAGCTGAGCATACACATAGCACATGACACGTGCAGGTGTTCACTAGGATCATCATTGCTCAGCAGTCATTCCTTCTTTCATTAAAACCTGTTAGAGGGCCTGAACATCACCTGAGTCTGATTAAAACCACCCTCTAGTGCTGCCAACTTGATACAGCAGAAGAGTGGAGTACTCAAAGGTCAAAGGAAAGGGGAAGATGGAGTGGACAATGCCTTTGTAAGGTGTAGTGGATATCACACTCAAGGGGAGACAATCAGTTGTGGTAAGAAATCCCTGAAGGGTCATGAAGTATGTGAACACATCAGATGTAGGAGGTCTTAGAAGTGGTATGGGTAGGGGTAGGCTGCTCTTGTGGAATCTTGTATCATTTGCCCAGCTTTCATACTCAGCCCAGGCATAGCATGGGTTCTGGTCCTCTTCAGAAGGCCCTGAGAAAATTTTAGGGGGTGAATGCTTTGGGGTGAATTTTACTTCAAATGTCCAATATGAATGTATGTATAATTGTGAAAATTATGTCTCTAATATTATTGTCAGCCAAGTGGTATTTCAACCAAGAGAGCTGAAGCACATGGAAAAGAAACCACAGAAAGCAAATGTCATCGAACGCACAATTTTACGCTGGGGCAAATGTTTGCAGGACACTTTACTAGGTGTTTACACAATGCTCACAGCTTAACTTTACTATTGCAGAAATAAAGAAAACAGATACTTCCCACAGGAACAGGAAAAGCCTCTGTTACTTGCCATGTTGCAAGCTCATTAAAAAAAGAGGATTCTTGAAAGCCCTCCACCTTCTTTATTAGAAAATTAATTTTTATGCAATGTAACAACTTACTGTGATTATCAATGAAGAAAGGACCAAAGGATTGCCCCAAGCTGGAGGCAGGCTCATCCCAATCATCCTTTTCTTCTTTTTATTTTTAATTTATTATTATTATTTTTACTGAAGAATATTCCTGAGGAAGCATTATAGCCATTGAACAGGGGTCTGGTGCTTGTTATTGCAGATGGTACTGAGGTGAAGATGAATACCAGACACATTAAGCTTAACAGGATGGGTTTTAGCAACTTGAACACATTGATGAAAACAGAAAAGCTAATAAATCAGCCACCAAGGACCAGACTCAGAAAGGCAGTCTTTAGGATTTTTTTTTTTTTTTTTTAATGTGGGAAGCTTCTGAGGTACAACCAAATATTGCAGATGTATACTTAATGTTTAAATGCAGTTTCAATCTGTTTGGACATTTAGCTGAATTTAAACACTTCTGGGTATAAAACCAAGAATCAAAGCCAACAGAACAGATTTACACAGGCTGGTCATGAGAAATAGGGACTATACCTCCCATGGTTATCTTAGCTTGTGCATGGCAAGGACACCTCTCTTACAACTCTCTGGCTGTTATTTTTTAAAGTATCAAAGTACAGCAAGCTGTTAAACAGTGGTGCTATTGTACCCAGGAAATAGGATATATCATTACATTTTGTGGTGTATTGTGAATTAGCCTAGTGATCAACACGGGCTGCAACCTTGAGAAAGGGAAACATATCTAGGTGCATGTTTCTCTGTGAAACACATCTGAGAGCATGGACCCTTTCTCAGCCCACATAAGAACAAATGAATCCAGCCCTCGGCATGAATATAGTTCTCTTTGTGTTTTAAGATATATGTATGCACATTTGCCAAACACACATTTTCTGAAGGCTTTTTCAATATAATGAGAAGAGAGAAGAGAAGATTGAAACAAGTCTAAAACTATGTGGACCTGGCTGGAACTGTGTGAGTTACTTGTGTAAGGATAGTTTTGCTTCCTAAAATAATACGTAGGGAACTTGAACCATGTCTTCCCGTCTTCACCGCTCCTGTTTCCAAGTTGCTTCTTGCTCCATTACAGTGGTTCTCCATTAAGGTGAATGATGTTTTCCTGAACTGTGATTTAAGGAGGTATTTTGGAGGAATGCAATAGCTATTTTAATTTCTGGAGCTATACTTAATAGCTATTTAATTTTCTAAAACATAGCTTTGGAGAAAGCTGACTAAGAAATACTTGTATACCAGATAAAAACAAAGTTGCATGACAAGAACAGTGAAAAGAGATGTGAAAAATGAAGCTTTTTCATTCAATTTCTTTAAAAGCTTTTTTTTTTCTTTTTTTTTTTTTTTCACTCTACTTCACATTTTGCACATCTGTCCTGTTTGATTTCATACAAATATCCAGTTTTCCAGCAATAAGGAAATTGAAGACACTATGCTGCTAGAAATCACGTCTTTTCTGTTTCAATTTCAAAGACATTGCTGTGGCTTCAGAAGCTTCTGAAAAGACTTGTATACCTGATGACTCCTATGAAACTATGGGAAATAATAATGACAGTGGCAACAGTGAGTAGAAAATAGCAAGCACCTCCATAACTAAGTCAAATCATTTCCTTTTCGTGGATGAGGAAGATATGGCAGAGCATAAACAGCTGAGGTAAACCTTGGTTTCTGCCCTGACATTGACTAAGAGTGAAGTCTTCTGACCACAAAAGCCATTTTCTTCCACTATGGAAGCATGAGGGCTTGGCATAACTCACACGAGCATGAAAGTCTAGTTGTGGACTCATAACCTTGACAATACCCTGCACTGGCACCCAACAGACACTTATGCTTTACGACATTTTTTATGCAGTATCCATTTATCTCAACTACGTTCTGAGTCTCTGAGGAATCCTACTTCCTTCAGTACATCACTCACCTATGGATCTTTTTTTTTTTTTTTTTTTCTTTAAAAGCTCACTTCAAATAAAACTGACCATTTCACCAAAAATACCTATTTAAAACACCTACAGGCTGATAATACCTCTGTATACAACCCACCTCTGAGCCAGGCAGTGTGGAGTAGGGGAATTAATTGATTTTTCCTATTACCTTGGTTTTTAATATGTCAGTTCTTGTGAATGGTTGTGGTGAACACTAAAATTATTGATTTTAAACTGGCCTACTTGAAAATCCTCGGCAGAGGAGCTGGATTTGTGTGCTTGCAATTTGTACTGTACTGGCTAATAACATTCTTCACTGACCAGAAGCAATGCAAAATGGGTTTGTTACAACAGCCATCACACACATCTGAGCTTTAAGATTCATGCATTTCAGTGGCTTGCATTTAAAGAATTTTTTAAAATGTTTGTAAATAGTTAAGGCCAAGGAGATCTCCGCCACATAGGCACAACCTATCCACAAATTCGGAACAAAAAGTGGTGACTTATGTGGACAAATTATTGGGTTGTGGGGGGAAGTACTTGTTGTGCACCAAGACCTTGTTCTCTCTAAGGAAACACTTATCAGTGTACTTACACTGAAATAATTATCATTGCAAGCCATCACATAAACTATATGCATTGTTTTAAAGTGGTGTCTGCACTGGAGCAACTTATTACAAAATGTTTTCTCACCAGAGTCACTCGTCCACTGAGGAACCCCAGGGCTTAACATGTGCAATGTCTACATGAACACATGTGTACAAGATTACATATCCGTGTGCATACTTGTGCAACCATTGCAAACAGTTTTTCAGCTGAATTAAGTGAACACCGCCCTCAAATTATAACAGTTAAAGGCAGCTCAGATTTGGGGCTTAAACTACTTGACAGTCTTCCTTTAATCTGGACTCCTTGGTGTTTTCAACAAGAAGTATTATCCTATTTTCCAAAGGTCAAATAAATCAGCTTTAAGCTCATGCAAAGGTAAACAGACTGATGCCTGCGTAACTTTTCTGAGTTTATGAGATATTCTGGCAATAGGAACACAGAGAACCATCATAAATCCTACCACACACAAGCACCTAATTCCTGGGGTGGAGTGAGTATGTGGGGGGTTCCTCTACCGTGCAATGCAATTTCTCCTAAAACTGTTATTAGGAAATATTAAATCAAGCAGAAGTGCAAACCCCAGAAGGAGCATGCTTTTACGGTGGAGCTTTTTCCACTAGCCAGTTCTGAAAAAGTCACCACATTTCAGGAGGGGCTAGAAGATGGATCAGGAGACATCTTCAGCCGTGCTGGATGGTGCTATTTGGACACTACATAAACAAAATTTGTACTTCCAGATGAAAAATAACTCAAGAGGATTACAGTTTGTGTTTTACAACCAATCCTTTTGAGCTTTTCTATTATCATTATTTTAATGGCCATAAAAGTATGTCGGAAATCTCTTTCCGCGCATTCATATATCTCTATATATGCATATGTATATACGTGTGAGTATGTACATACATATTTATACACATATTTACCTGCAAAAGAAGTCCATAGTAAATATATGTCATTCTATAAATGAGTAGGCTCTGCAAAGGCATAAATGTCTTTAAAGACCTTTTCAGCAAAAGTGCTTAAATTATAGGCTCTCATTTCTGAGTCCTGGCTGTAATGAGATCCGGATGGCTGTCAACAGAGATGCCTTTAAAACAGTGACTGTAAGAACACTTCATGAAACAACATGAGCATGCTTTACAAACAAGGGCTGCTAACGAGGAGAAAGGCGGTTAGACTACAACTGATGCAGCACCCTTTCTCACCACTGCAGCACCTGAGAGTGGCTTGGATGTGAATATTTTTACCAATAAGGTACCAGGAGGACGTGGAGTTCAGTTCTGGTTGGGGCTCCCTCTTTTTATAATAGATCTCTAATTCTCTTGGCAGATATTACAGGGGAAGTTGAGTCTTGAATGCAGTGGGTGGGTCCTTCAGGGACAGGTCTGGTTGTTTGTTAAGAAAGATTTCATCCAGAGACATGGCAATGATGGGAGTCCATCCATTGACTTCAGAGAGGCATGGGGTATAATATGAATACAGAGGTAAACAGAATATAAGCTGGCACCTACAGATACAACATCAGGCCCTCTGGACTGCTACCAAGGTTTGATGCAAGGCTGAGAGGGGTGGTGGCCAGGGGGCAGCTGCACACACAACTGCTGCCACCTTCTGCAGGCTTGCATGTTGGTGGCACTGCCTTGGCTGTTGTGCCCATGCTGGTTAGCAAGTTCTGGGAACCATGGCATGCATGCGTGCACATGAAGGGGGGAAATGGGCACCCTTATTTTGCTTCTGGTTTGGTGTTCCCATCTCTACACACTCCAAAGATAAATACAGGGAGATTTCAATTCAGTTAACAGTGGTATTTTGATAAAACGCCCCCAGAAATCAGGAGAGGCTGATGTTATTTTAAAGGGTCCTTGTCTCCATTTATATTAAGCGAGCTGGCCTGGGGTTTGTCCAAGACAGAGCAGAGAGACCACCGAGTAGTCTCATCAGCAGAGCACTAATTGTGGCCATTTATTATAGTCACTTATCTGATAGTAGCTTCTTTATCTGTGATAGTTTTACAGGGATAAAATCCACCAGGCATTCGCACCAGTATATAAACATGTTACCTTGTGGCAGAGTGTCTGTTACTTACTGTCAACACTTGCCAGCGAAAAAATGCCTATCTCTAGCTTATATGAAGTAATGATGAGTTTAATATGCTCCAGTGAAAGCCACAGAATAAACAAGGCATCACAAGTGTTTGTCTTGTCTGGCCTCTTAAACAAATAAAGGTGACTGAGGAGTACAAACAGCACCGGGTCGGGGCTTATCAGCACGGTGCTTGCAGCACTGCTAATGCAAGCTGCCCAGGCAGCGAGTGCTGTGTGCCTGCTATTGCAGGGAGCACCCAGGAAGCCCTTTGTAAGGGACACGGTGCATAGCTCTTCCTCGGTCACACCTTCTCCCCACCAACACAGGGATCAAGCAACAAGCCCTGTGTTGGTGGTGTACATACCCTGCAGCAAGAACCATGTCATCCTACTCAGTGCTTTCAGTTCAACAGAGGAAAATCACACCACAAGGTGCCCACAAGTGAGAAAAAATAAAATAAAATCTTAATTTCACTGCTGGATCAGCCAGAACAAACACATTTTGCATCTGACCACAGTTAGTTGGATGACTGGTGGGATAACTGGTGGATGACTGGTTGGATAACTTGGGGGACTGGTGGGCAAAAATTGAAGATGGGTTCTGCAGTCTGTGGGGAGAGCCTTTGTTGAGAATCACCCCTATTAAGGAAGGCACTTAAAACCATCCATCCCCTGGCTGACAATAAATAAGCTTGCTTGGCTGCAGTGTTGATCTTCTGATAAGTGATGGAAATACATCACATTTGTCATAATGAAATACTGGGGACAAGTGGAGTTAGCTACCTAAGACAGATGTTTATAATGTCAAACATTGCACGAAATCAATAGAAATGAAAAATTCTGTTATGAATGTTTTATAAAGGATCCCAATATAGTGATCAATCACAGCCCAAGGGAGTGGATCCACACAGACACGCACCTTACACAGAAATTTTGAAATCTTTCATAGTTTGCAGAGGTCTTTGGCAAGCGTTGAAACCACTCCTTGACTTCTTGGGGCTGGTTCTTATTTTCAGCCTGGCAGATTCAGCTCACCATGTTCTCTATGCAAAATACCATGTATAGACTATATTCGCTTGCACCAAGTGTGAATTTTCATGCAGACTTGCCCTTCCTGTATCCCTGTACCTTAGGCCATCAGGATGGGAGTTTCCTGCTTTTTTTTTTTTTTTAAGCTGGAAAATGTGAGGCATTTGAAGCTTCATCAGCTTCATCATCTCTCACAGTGCATAACAGAGGGACTTGAAGGCTTTATTGTCTGCTTTCAGCATGCTTATTCCCAGTGCTGCAAACAAACAGCTGGATTGTTGGGTGACAGCATGGCTTTCATTTGGCTCTAGAAGAACACGTGGAAATTGTTTGAAGGGGTAATTTCATTTGGAATTGCTTTACCCCTGTAAACAAAGTGGCCCAGGACCAGATGAATGGCACTGGCAGCACAGTCCACCTGTTGGCTAAATCCTTCTAAAAATAGCTGAATGCATGGCAGATGTGCGAGAGTGCTCATGGCCAGGCAGGGCTGCCCAGGGCCCCAGGCAGGTTATCCATCGCTGCTTGGTGCCCATCACGTCCTGCTGCCGTTGTGCAGCACTCACCATGACACCGATCATCTCGGTTAGTTGCTGTTGTCCAGAGATTCACATAACCCCAGCATCGTCACCAAGTTGACCTACCACTCCAGAAACATCTCTTATTTTGCAGCCTCCCTGGTTGAGGAGGTTGGGTGTGCAGGAGAGAGGAGATACGGGCTCAGATTTCCAGCTGCAGCCTAGCGGTCTGCATATCAGCAGAAAATGTAACCCAGTTTTTCTAGTCAGTCACACAGTAGATCCAGCCCCGGATATGAAAGTTGAACTAATCTCTTTGCACAGGCAATCAAAACTCAGCGGTTAAAGCTAATTACCAATACTGTCGATGGTGCGTGAACCAGGGGAGGACTGGCCACTTTTCCCAGGGCTGCACAGCTTCTACACTGCTAGCGGAGTAGAAAATATGAAAACAAGGTATTATTTTTGTCAGTAAATGAAACATATCTGCCTCAAATTTCCTGCAGAAGACAGCAGATCCATTGAGTAAAAGCGTGTCATTTTTATAGTCACTTCTCTGAGCACAACCACATTTAAGAAAGCCACAAACCTGAATGGCAATATAATTTTACATTTAAAAAAGAGATTTAACATGTTACAGTACATTTTCCCTAGGCTGCAGGGGAACTGTTTCTTGCTTAGCTGGGAGTTCATAAATTATCAGGTCGAGTTCATGCACTATTGTGTTTCAGGACAGAGCTGTTTTCCAAATAATACAACGTGGTTGTTCTCTTCCACGGGTAGGTACACAGGGAGAGCCTTCAAGTCTGAGAGATGGATATTGCAGAGAAACAATCGAGAGGTGGGAGCAACTGATTCTGATAGAGTTAAAAATCTGTTACCACTTCAGCGGCTCTTGCTTAATCTCCTGTTTTCAGAGCTGATAACATGATCATAAAGTTCACTCCTGTCTGAATGCTGGCACAGACATTTCTCAGTGCAGAAGTGAATTCCAAATATGAACATTAGGACTACTATTAATAAAACCTCCTCCTTGCAAATGACAGAAGTGCAAATAAATGCAAAATATGATTTGTGATAAAAGCTGAAAATTGTGATAAAATGTCCAGGGAATACCTGGCTTTGTAAAAACAACTTTGCTTAGAGAGAAGCATAAAATATTAATTATGATGGTACAGAAACATGCCTCTTGTGTTCAAACTTTGACAATTCTGCAATGAGAATTTTTAATCAAAACCAGGGTCTCCCTTTAGCTTTCTATTGCTCTGTGAAGTTTTCCACTGAATGCAGACAACAGTGAGAGGTGAAGGTCTGCTTTGCAGCCTACTGCCATCCATGGACTTGGAGCACAGCAGAGCTCCAGAACCTGCCTTGCAGAGGGATGCCCTTTGACAACGCCTGCTGCAGCAACAGCAGCAAAATGAGATGGTGTTTGGAAGGGAATATTGCTTTTTCCTTCAAAAGGAGCCATTGGCAGGAGGAAAAGAACCAAAATACCTTCTCTGGACAGCCCTGGAAAGATGGGGAAGAAGCTTCATACTTTTAGGCCTAGGAAGCTGCCATTTCTGAGATGACCTTCTCTTATCAGGAGGTTGTATTTAGAAGATGTGACTTCTAATCCCAGCTCCCTAACAAGCTTTTTCTAGAAAATCTTTCTATTTTGTGAATCTCAGAGGGGAAAAAAACCCTCACTTAAGCACAATGTAAACAGCGCCATCTGAATGACTTTGAGACTGGACTGGTGATTACAAACAGTGTCTCTCCCAGTGCCCCCTAATTCTTAAAACCTAACACTGCAGCCGTGACAGTGCTATGGGGATATTGTATGTATATCAGCCATGATTTGCAATGAGCTGTTTGAAAACACGTAATAAAGTCTAAGTAAAACTGTCATGAGGTCTTGGAGTGGGAAAGAACTGTTGCTGTTAGGTCAATGTCATGGTTTAATTACTGATTTTTATTCAGAAATGTACCTTAATTACAATTATAGCCAAGTTTTTTAGCTTGTTAACAGTAGTGTAATTAAATTTGATAATTATATTTCCTAAGTTACTTCTTGAATCCTTTATTTAAAATCCCTATTCAGGTAGGTAGTCATCTGTACCTATTCTCACCCAATATTTTTGCTCTCTTTTTCTGCCCCTGTTGCTAGCCGGAAATTACAAAACCAGCTTCCTTAGGAGTGTTTTGATGCTTTCACTGCCTGCCAAAATCAGGAAGTATAAAACATATAGAAAACATTTCTTATATTTACTTATTTTAAGTATACGTATATATTTGCAGCAAGATATCAGATGAAATTTGGAACAGGTTTTTATGTTGCCCACTGCTCTAAAGCCAAGTGTAACAAGATTGTGGAATGGTCACGATAACATTTATGCCTGCGAACAGTCTGACTGCATTAGAGGATGATCATATCTTTTAGTACACATGTGATCATATATAAACTTATTGGAGCACAAATAGAAGAAGCACACTGCATGGGGACACTGATTCTCTGCTGGGCTATTCCCACACTGCCCTAGCATGACACAACAGGCTGGCAGAGACTCAAATTCAGGTAAAATAAGCAACTCTGAGAAGATTCAGACCCAGCGCTTGAAGACCGTTGCAATATTTAGGCACAGAAGGATGGATTACAGATTGTTCAGCCTGAATTCCATCCCAAAAATCTGTTTAATCCCCTTTTTAATACTTGTGCAAGTGCCAAAAATGTCTTTTATTTGCTCCAGCAACAGCAGCCGGTTAGTTAGATGCTATCAGCTACTTCTTCATTCAGTTGTCCTTTGCACGCTGATAAACACCACATAAGACAGGGGAGAGAAACCTTAAGCCACAAGTTTATCCTATGTATAATAGGATGCACCTTGAAACAATTTTGATGTCTCCATTGAAATCAGCTTAGGTTAAGCCTACATAAATAGTGTCAAAGGGGAACACACCCAGAACGCTCTGGGAGATCATGATAAACACTCCTGATGCTTTGCAGCTGTGCTCATCATCTGTGCATTTCACAATAAAATTTTACAAAGCATCCAGACACCCAGCTGGTTGTATTCACTGTGAGATGGCTTCCTCCACCATGGTATTTTGTTCTGTGTCTGTGGCCCTCTGTTACTCCCTCCCCCATCTTCACTCCCCATCATTTATTTCTTACGAGGGGTAGCAAATCATGGTATTTTTAGATGCAGTAGGTTCAAGGAGGGAATTTTACTTTTGAACGTGAGAAAAAGAATATTCACTGAATAGAAAGGAGGTCCTAATTGAAGTTAATTGCATCAAAGAACACACAATTTCCAAGTATTGTCCAAGTATTTTTGAGTCAGTATTTGCTGGTGACTGTAATTTCCCTCTGAAGTGACTAAGCTTGGATTTTGAAACTTTTATATACATGGCAAAGGCTCAGCATGCCAGCAATCATTTTTCTCCTCCTGTGTCTCTGCACTGAGACCTCAGATATCCTGAAAGCCAAGAGTAGCTATTTGCAGGATTCTGGCCTCGTTTTGTGAAAGGGAGTGAAGGAAATCATACTAGGAGGACTCACACCTGATCCTCCTCTCACTGACAGCACATCACCAGCGTGACTCCCTTGATGAAAGTAGAATTCATCCTGATTTACACCGAGAGCATTAATGAGAGAGGGCTCAGGTTTTAAGTGCTTGGGCTTAGCTGTATTTCTTCTGTTTTCATTCCTTCCTGGCGATTCCCAGGAAATCTCACTTTGGGGAGATAAGTGCCTAGAGGAATGTTCAAATTAATTTCAGAGCTGCCTGAAGTGGCTGTGCAGATAACCAGCAAGAGGAAATGCCCCAACACAGGGATTTATTGTGCTATCACTGCTCTTCATTGAGCTACAACATCCTAATCTTTCATGATGACATTATTATGAACCAGCAAAAGCAGGGAGAGCCCTGAAAGGCTGCTGGCCCAGTGAGTTGAGGGTTTCCTCAAGAGCTGCTAACCTTTTATGTTGACTTGAGCAGGGATAATTTAAATGTCCCTCAGGTCATTTGGGTCCACTTGTGACTTGGGTGCTTTGGCCTTCTGACCTTCTTTGTGGCCCTCTTCTGGATCCACCCCAATAGGTCCACATCTTTCTTGTTCTGGGGATTGAGAGCTGAATGCAGTACTCCAAATTGGATCTGGATGGGATCTCTAGGAGGGTAGAGCAGAGTGCGAGAATTGCCTCCCTTGACCCAATGGCCATGCTTATTTTGATGCAGCCCAGGGTATGATCTGCCTTCTGGGCTGCAAGCACATATTGAAAGCTCATGTCCATTTTTTTCATCCATCAATACCCCAAGTCCTTCTCCACAGGGATGCTCTCAATACATTCATCTGCTAGTCTGTACTGATGTTTGGGATAGCCCCAACCCAGGTGTAGGACTTTGCACTTGGCCTCATTGAACCTCATTAGGTTCACATGGGCCCACCTCTCAAGCCTGCCTAGGTCCCTCCCTCCTTTCCTCTCTCATGTCAACTGTACCACTCAGCTTGGTGTCTTCAGCAAACTTGTTGAAGGTGCACATGACCCTTTGTCTACATCATTAATAAAGACATTAAACAGCACTGGTCCTAAGATGGGCCCCTGAAGGACCCCATTTGTCACTGGTCTCTGCCTGGACATTGAGCCATTGACCACAACTCTCTGGTTGCAGTCATCCAGGCAATTCCATATTCACAGAATAGTCTACCCTTACAGATCGTTGTCTTTCCAGTTTAGAGGCAAGGTTGTCATGTGGGACCATGTCAAAGGCCTTACAGAAATCCAGGTAGATGACATTTGTCAGTCTTCCCTTGTCCACCAATGCAGTCACTCCATCATAGAAAGCCACCAGATTGGTCAGGTACGATTTGTCCTTGGTGAAGTCATGCTGTCTGTCTTGAATCACCTTCCTGTCTTCTGTATCTCTTAGCATAGCTTCCAGGATGATCTGTTCCATGATCTTCTCAGGCACTGAAGTGGGGCCCACTGGTCAGTAGTTCCCTGGGTCCCCCATTCTGCCCTTTTAAAAAATGGGAGTGATGTTTCCCTTTTTCCAGTCACTAGGGACTTTACCTGACTGCCAGGACTTTTCAAATATGATGGAGAGAGGCCTGGCAACTACATCAGCCAGCTCCCTTGGGACCCTGGGATGCATCTCATTGGGCCCTGTAGACTTATGTATGTTCAGTGTTGTCAGGTGGTCTCAAACACAATCTGCATTCACAGGGAGGAACTTTGTTCCCTTCAGTGCCTGTCTTGGGGTTCAGGTACTTGAGATACTTGAGAGCTTTTGGAAGAGTGGTTACCAGTGAAGACCGAGGCAAAAAAATTGTTGAGTCCCTCAGCCTTCTCCATGGCTGTTGTCACCAGTGGTCTCATCTTGTTTATCAGATGCTTGATACTCCAAGCATCAAGCCCTGGATTTCAGACAGTAGGTGCCCAGCATCCAGGCCATGAAACAAGCACGCAAATGGAAAGGCTTCTAGTTTGTAGTCCTACTGGTCCTACTGGAGGCTGAGAAGAGGATAGGAAGAGGAGGAGATTTTTTTTTTTTTTTTTTTTTACCCTGTCTTCTACAGTACCTTCAGTTTCTTTGTGTTTTGAGGGAAAGAAATGATACTTTTTAATTGGTAATATTAAAAGCCGTAAATGGACCGATTCTTGACAAACCATGCATTGCACCATTGCCTTTTAGAATCAGGATTAAACACATCATGACTTTCCCTCCTAGCTGTCAGGATTACAGCAGTTTTCTCCAATTTCATCCCAATTACTTGGCTTGTAGGCTGGGATCTGAGTTGGTCTGGAGAGTCCCATCTTCTCTTGAGGTTAGATGTCAGCATTGAGTCTGAGACACATTTCAGACAGTTTGCGTCATTGTGTAAACAGTGATAACAATATTTAATGATGATAAATCTGAATTTCACCGCAGAACTATAAAACAACTGAGAGAATGAATTATGCAATTTACAGCTAGCAAAAAGGCAGCCAAAGGGAAAGCAAAGGCTACATACAGCGGAGAGACAAATTTAGTGGTTTGAGAATACAGTGTCATTTGTTTTTGTGTTAGGTAGCACTTAGCAGTCATGGCCCATAAATAATCTTTATTGCAGGGAATCTGGGAATGCTGACTGTGACTACTTGTCACTGCAAGGGATGACCACTCTGTGTGACACAGCAAGGTGGATCCTGGGTCTGGACAGTTTACCTGAGTCTTGTTTGTCCCTTGATGCTACAGGGCTGTTAATGGGTGACACTGGGCTGCTCCAACCTGGAGGTTGTTTTTACCCAACCTCCAGGTTGTGTAAAAACACTGGTGCTCATTGAAGACACATTCTGTCCCAGCCTAATGCAATTCTGCCGTGCTTGTTAACTTAATTACCCAGATGAATTATAAGTTTACAGTCCTACAGTCTGAACACTGGCAAGAAAGGGAAGAAAAGGAACAATAAAAGAGAGTTGTATGGGAGGGAGCTGCAAAAACTCAAACACTTCTATTTTATTTTTGGTTCACTTGCTTATTTTTAATATAGGAAGACCAAAAAGAGGAAGAAAAAATAAGGAACACCATCTGTAAACTGTATTCCTTCCCCTTTTCCTTCTCCAATGCCATCCCATCATTTTCTTTTTACTTATTTTTCTCATAATAACAGTATACAAATCATTTTAGAATTGTATTATTTTTCATGCATTTTTCCACTTTACTGCTGAAAATCTTGAGACACAAAAAGTCAGTATTCTGCAAAGGTTTCTATAAATGCACATCTTGAGGGAAAAAAAAAAAAAAACAACACAGATTTTTTTTTTTTTTAAAACTGAACATGATTTAGCTTACTACCTTGAAAAAAAAAAGTGAAATCTTGAATAGTGATTTTTCTTTTTTTTAATTCTTCAATCAAAAATTAGTATCAGCATTGGTGACCATTTTATTATTATGATTTTATGTTGATATAATACAGATGATGTTATATACTATAAAATAATGATGTATGCAAGAAGAAAACATTCAGTATGTTGGCCTGTTGCAGTCAGGGGTAAGGGAAGATGAGAGGTTAGATTTGCACAAATCCTTCCACACACTTTCTCCAAAGGATGTTGCAAGGGTGGCTGAAGTCCCTGAGGACAGCAGTACTGAGCACACTGCCAGTGTGCAGCCTGGAATAGTCTGGAGGTGGCTCCCACTGGGGCTCCCAGCAGCCACCCAATGGGTTGTTCTCTTAGCAGAAGTTTCCAATGGCTGAAGGAAGAAACAGCAAACACCCTGCTCAGCCACACAAACACTGGCTGCATATGGGTGGGACTGGGATGCCCCATGGCCTACTGTATCCACTTTTGGGGCCAGGCTGGTTGTTATCCCATGAGGACAACAGGACCATGGTGGCTGCAAGCATTGTGGTGGGACAAAAAGGGCCTGTTTGTTCTCTGGGGTGGATGGAAGCTTTCAAAGCTGAGTTTCTAGGACCTTCTTCACCCCAAAATTCTCCACTTGGGTGGCCTTAGCCTTATCTGCCTGGCTCCTCTCCCTGCTCCAGGTGCAGCACCTCTTATGGGGATATCGTGTCTTCACCAGGCCATCCCTCCCAAAGAGAAACATATCAAAATCTGACCACAAACCCTGCCTCTGTACAAAATTTGGCACAACTCTGACCAAAACTCTGCAAGGGCTGCTTGCCTCCTGCCTGAAAAACTTGAGACAGTTTTCAGATAGTGGCTACTTTCTTCTGGGAGGGCTGTGAAAATCAGTCGCCTCTGTCCTTAAGCCCATTCTGAACCACTCTTAGCAGAAAGTGTTTGAGCTTGCCGCAGCACACAGTGAAAAAAATCACTATACAAGAGCAAGGAAATGTGAAATTGCTCAAAATCTCCATTCTTCTGGCTTCTAAGAGGATACTGTAAGTTACAGGGTAAACAACTTTTGAAATGACATAAAAAAAAAGTGATGTGTCACTTGCTAGTGTCCCTTTAACTATGAAAAATAACAGCAACATAGGAAAAAATGTAAATTTACCATTCGGCAGATCTTCCCCCACAGCATAATGCAGAATTTGATGAATAGAATGAATGAAACAACAGAGGATCCAAGCATTACACAACAGCTATAATTGTGCTAACCAGCTGTAGTCATCTGCTGCTTCCAAAAAAAGTTCAGAGCATTTTGACAGTGTCGCCTGTGCGGATTGGAAGGCTGCAGCAAAAATGTATTTCCATTTATTATTTGAAAAAAAAAAAAAAAAAAAAAGAGAGGATCTATTCCTCAGTGTCAGATTTTTCTTGGAAGGTGCCAAGACAGCACAGACTGAACAGGATTGCTTGTAGCACTGGGGAAAGAAAAAAAAACACAAAATAATAATAATAATAATAATAAAGTAGTATCTCTTCCAGGGAAAGAGGATTTTAGATGAGCACATACTGCTGCATCCAGCTGCCGTGGTGACCAACCTAATCCCCGCCTTTTCTTGAGAGTGGTGGTAACACCATGACAATCTAGGTCCCAGGAAAAAACAACCCCAAGGATTTTTGTCTCAGGGAAAGCTTTTTTTTTTTTTTTTTTTTTTTTGACACAAAGACTGCCATTGGACTGTTACTTTGAAAGTGTTATGGTGTGGCAGGCATGGCTGCTTGAGACAAGGCTTAGGAATTTAGCCTCATGAGGCTCAGGTTGTAGGCATTGGCATGCAACATGTGGCAAAGGCTGGGGCTGTGCAGCAGCTGAGCCAGGAGCTACCCAACTCAAGGAACAGCAAGGGTTTCTGGGTGGTATCATCCAAAACTATGTTTTTTCATGCTGGTGTCCAGTCATATGGGAGAAGGCAAGAGTGTGCAGTGGACTGGGAGGTCACCATAACTCTGTGCATGTGGGGCAATCTGGGAATGCAGATGAATCCACTTCAGAAAAACTCACTGTTAATACGATTTCAAATGGGCTGGTTTTTAATAGAATGCCTTTTTTGATACTTTCATGAGCCGTGGAGCTCTAGGAATGCTTTGGTGTGCAGGTCAGATTCATTTAATTTGGAGGTGAGATGGGCAGTTTTATCCAGCTTTTAGTACTTGGTTTTGTTTTTGGTCACAGATCATTTACTGAACCTGTTTTAAGTGGAATGGAGTGGTTTTTTTTTTTTTTTTTTTTTTTTTTTAAGCCAAGGGGGTTGGTTCTGGCTTGTTACAAAATACAAAACAGTGGCTTTCAACAGGATCCAAATCTATCTTCAGCTTTTCTGGGTAACTCTAAATGAGTACTTTAACTCGGGGATTTCTGTGCCGAGGAAGAAGGGAAGTTAACAACTCAGCACAGCACACAAGTAGAACTGGCATAAGGGTGTTTCTGAACTCCTGCGTCTCCCTTTTTGTACTTGCACAATAAAAAGTGAAACTGGGAGGTTGCACTGCACATAAGGAATTGCAGATCTCTTGTTCTTCCTTGGATTTCAGCACATGCACTGCAGAACCTATAGCCAGAGACAGTGGGACAGCACCCCAGTTAAGTAGCTGTCCTGTTTAAGGGAGAAAAGCCTTTTATTTAGGTTAGAAAAGCCTGGAATGGTTTGGTGCTTGCCCATTTTCTTTGAACACATATTTCCATGGAAACTGTGTGGCCTGATCATGTGAGTTAAGATGAGTTAAGGGAGCAGATATTACATAGAACTAAATTTAGAGTTTTTGAAAAGGGCACTGCAAATAAAAATTGCAGGAAAAATAAAAATTAAATGAAAATATGGATGGAGAAAGCACACAGACCAAACCCTGAAATACAGCTTCAGTAAAACTTTATTGGTGATAGTTTTGCTTCAAATGGAAAGTCAGACTAGATGACCTCTAGAGGTCCCTTCTAACCAAAATTTCTATGATTTCTGTGCCTCATATACAGTTCATCATTTCTTGTTATTGTTTCTTTTATTACTTTTCCTACAAAAAGCTTAGAATTTAAAACTTAAATTTATTTTTCACCAGAATATTTGAGCCATGATGTCTTTCACTGGGTTATGCTATGGGCAAACTTTCATATTCTGATGTTAAAAAGTGACAGAAAGAAACAGGTTAAGTCAAAAAGATTCCCTTCAGTTACCATTGGGCAACATGGACTCTCAGGACTCTCTCAGACTCCCTGTCCTGCCGTGGTATTGCCATACAGAAAAAAAGGTGTGGTAGATATTGCAGTTGAGCTCCTATGATGGAGTCTGGCCTCTGTGGGCACGGGTTGAAGGTGGAGGTGGGAAAGGGTGCAGGCTGGCCAACTGAACAACATTGCCTTGTTCTAGCACTTGTGCTAGGTGGCAGAGGTCATCTAACAAGGAGACCACTGGACAACAAGCAGCAAAGAAAAATAACCCAGCCCACTTTGAAATATTTATGCCTACACACAGGAAACTTTAAGAATTTGGCCATCCATCTGTCTGCAAAAGACAAACAACATTGGAGACACTGCAAATCACTCTCCCTTTATTAACTTTCAAATCTTTTTTAGATGGGGATATCTCTGATCCAGTTAGCAAAGATCTGGGCAGAGCAGATTGGCCACCTTCATCTGTAAGTTTCCACCAGCATCCCCAATGCTCTTCCATCCATGCCCTGAAGTGAAGGCTCAAACATTACTAGCCGTGAGAAGGTATGTGGACCACATGAGGTTTGTCCTACCATTTCATCTATCTCATTGCCCAACCCAGCAGTACATGATTCAGTTTTCTGTCTAACATGGGATTTTAAAAGATCAAAAAACTTTGGCTTGACCTCAGCAAACCATGGCAAGATGCTGGGTGTCCTCTTCTTCACCAGCTTTTGTTGCCTTCACAGTGATTTTGCAGTGTTCACCATCTATCTCCACTGTGGCTTTCAGCCATGTAGTGCTCCTCCCCTTGCATATATCCTTATTTATTTCAGATACCGTGGTCATAAGAATTCTTCTCAGGTAAATTTTTCTCCTTTGATAGGTCATGTCATGTGCTCCATTATCAAGCTGTGGGTCAGGAAGACCACAAAACTTCCTGAAGGTGCTGTGCCCAACCACATGAGTGAAGTAGCCATGGACTCACCTGCTGCTATGGGACTCCTGGGTGGCAACAGGGTCTGTTGTGGTGCTGAAGTCTCATCTTTGATGTGCTGCCTCCTGGGAAGTGGGTGCAGAGCCAAGATGGATGGTGGTGGCTCCAGTTGCCAGGAGCACACACAAGGCTGGGAGCAGGGGCTCTGGGTTTCTGGATAGAGCTGGAGCTGCATGTATTTTCATTGCTTTGGCTACTTGCAGAGGCTCAGCCTGACCCCCCCATCAGCATCTGCTCTCTGGAATTTGTATGGTTTATCTCACGCCCCAGCAGGGTCTGAAGCAGCGTGCTGCACCAAGCCCCTGCTTATCGCGGCTCTGACATGGCTTCTCTAAGCAAATGTTTAGCCCTACTTGACTTGGGATGAGTGCTGTATTGATTATTAACTTTAAACAAACATCTGGTTTTCATTACGAATGGTAGCAGACCAGAGAGGGGTGCTGTACTGGGCGGTGCGGTCACTTAACAACCATCAGGGCTGGCTATAAAGAAAATTTAACATATCCTGTAATTACAGTCTGCACAGCACAGGGGGATTTGGGATCTGCAGATCTGATTTCAGAACAGAAGAAAATGTTTATTGTATCTGCTACGCACATTTATTTACTCAGTAGTAGCAAGGCTTTTGAAATATTGCCTGTGCAAGAGCTTGTTCCTTGCTTACGAGAAGGACTTTCTTGTTTCAGCCAGGAAACATGAGAGAGGCTCACGGTCAGGATGGCCTGCTTAATGCTTTTACAGGCTTCGGGATTTCAGGGTTTGCAGAGTACACGGGTCTGTTCTGAAATATAAATAACATCTTCCCCGCAGCAGCCAGGGAAAGCTGCAGCAGGGCGGCTCCGTGGTGGCCTGGGATGGTGGCAACATCACCCCAAGGACTGGTGGCCCTGATGGTCCCCAGCCTCCAAACAGGGTTTTGAAGACTCTCCAAGGGTGGCCCTCAGCCTGACCCCATACCAAGGAACCCAGAAGGGTGCATTTGCACCAGTCGCCCACAGCCCGTGCTGGCTCCCAGGGAATTATCAGCCGGAGGGACGTTTTTGGGATGATGTAATGCTGCAACTCGAGCTCCAGCTGAAAGGACAGGGTAGGTGGAGTTTCTATGGAGCCAGACGGAGCTGGGATCCTCTCCCGCTCTCTCTTTTTCTCTTTTCCTGGCTCATTCAGGCTGTCTCAATTAAAGCTCGGGTGAATTAATCTTGCACTCTTAATGTCAGTTGCTATTTTTCTAATTCACCTCCACACTCTTAAAGACTATTTCTCCAAACAAAACGGTTCTGTTCTTCAATTTCAGGCTGTCAATTTCATGGGCTGCTGATACATTTATTAGGTGTGTAATTTGCTATTTTTAGGAGGCTGCGGGGGAGCAGCACCGTTTCTTTCTTTCTTTCTTTCTTTTTCTTTTTTTTTTTTCTTTTGCATTTATAAACCTCTTACAGTTCCCTGTCCACCAAAAATATTTTTACTATTTAAAATATAGAATCAAAGTGAAAGTATCTCCATCCAAATTCCTCTCTGGTGTAACTCTACTGACCTCTATTTCACAAGAAGTGAATTTATTCTCTAATTTATTTTTTTTTTTAATTTTTTTTTGGTAGACGTGATCACTTCTTGGCCACTGCTGGAAAAGCAGGAAAACATCCAACTGTATGGACCAATGACATGATTGGAAACAGGCCTTTTTCAATTTAGCCTGTCCCTTAGTCAGACTATCTCTGAAATTACAGAAGCAGATGCACAACACAGGATCCACAATCAAAATTTGCTGCCAGGCTTTGCTCTTTTCAAAGCACCCATGAAGAATTTGGCAGTGATTTAAGGAAAATTCCTACATGGTGTGGGGGATTTATCTACATCCCTAAAGAAGTTGGTCAACACCCTTTGAAGGAAAACCCCTTTTTCAGCCATGCTCAGCCTGACAAGTCCACTGTCCACCTGTGGAGGCACCATGGGAGCAGCCACAGGCACCACAGCCATAAAGACAGAGAGATGGCAACGTCTTTGTGGAAATCAAAAGTCCACCAGATCACCAGCAACAGTTAACCAGTGGAGGAGTGTTTACATGACACATGTTGTAAATGGGAAAGGATGGTGGTATTAAAGAGATGTTTGCACTTCCCATGTCATTTGAAGGCCCATGTCTCATTGCTTAATGCAATAACAGCTAAATGTTTCAAGTTTTGAGCAAGCCCCCTTGACCATTATGTTAACCAAGCCATGGTTGCCTCTAAGAACCTCCTCTCACACAAACAGCACCCTCCAATGAGAAATCCAATGAAAAAGTAGCTTTGCATCTTTAAGGATTTCAGCATGTGCGAGAAAGTGTTACTGAGGAGATAAGGAAGGGTGACAGCAGGAGTGAGAAAAGAAAAGGACAGATCTGATCCAGCAGTCTTCACTCTTATGGAGTCTTCACTGATGTCACAAGTCTTTCATGTCAGTCAAATTTGGGGTTGTCATTTCAATATAGTCATCTGCCATTGGATCTGGGCTGGTGGAAGAATTTTGGGTAGGCACCATACATGGTTCTCCAGTGAAAGCTACCAGGGGTAGAAGATGCCTTCTATCATATCCTCATGTTTGTATGACTTTTTTCAGCTGCACAGGGAGATTTTTTTCTGCCTCTTACCTCTCTCGACGTCATGGGGGTTGTTGGATGACAATCCACATTGTGCATGGTTGTTGCTGTGCACCTTCTGCCATCATCATTGCCAAAGATGCCTTGTGAAGAAGGGGCATGAACTCTTCCCACTCTTCTCCAGCTTTTGCAGCCACTTTCCATGGGATAGCTCATGCCAAAGCCCAACACCTTTCATTGTAATTGCACTTTACCCTTTGCTGTGTCATTGCTTCTTGTCCTGTTGTCCCTGTTCTTCCTTCCCATACCCACAGCCAAATGTGCAACACTACAGGTTGGAAACAAATGTATTTGTGCACAGACAGCTTTGAGCCAGAGGTGGATTGGAAGGCTTTGGATTGGCATTGGGGCCAGGCTCTCCCAGCACTAACTTGCCATACTGAGGTGGCTAAGGGGCAGAGAGGAGGCTGTCCACTGCCTTCATGGGCAGAAATGAATGAAGTGGAAATAAACAATGCAGGAAAGCAGAGCTCAAGGACCAGATCTCCAAGCATAATTAGACACACAATTTCCTTGTGGGCCTCCCACTGAAATCAGTGGGAGGTTAAATATCGAAGCACCTAAATGCCTTTGGAGATCTGGCCCACCACCTTCTCATTATAAAATGCAAGAGATAAGCTTGCCTCTGCTGTCTAAATGCCAGAGGCGTTTGGACCTGTGTACTCTCTCCTGTGTATCTGTGCAATGGAATTTCTCTGGGCTCAAATTCTCCCCCCCTTTCTGCCAGCCCTCAGCACATCCCTGCAGTGTGCTGGTCTGGTCTGGGTATGGTTTGCAGTTGATGGCTGCTGCCGAGTTGCGTCAGAAAGCATCTTGGGACTGTCATGGTGTCCTGCTGTACTGTAGAACCAGACTGGAAATCTCTGCTGGCAATCTCAAAGCAAGGGAGCAAATCAAACTGTGCACCAAAAAGTGGGAGGCAATATTTAAATAGGAATGCAAAAATAAGGACAGTTTTTCCATAAATGTGTCTGAAAACCTTGAGAAAATCTGCTTTGGGAGAATGAGGTGAGAAACCAAATGTGTTGGATTCCAGGGGCTAAAACTCATCCCCTGCATGGCTGTCCTTCCAAATAAACACAGAGAGTTAATTAACGGCTGCTATCTCTGTGGATTTGCTAGGTATGCTCTAGTGTGCTTCTGCTGCCGCCTCTGTGGTCTTCAGGCCTTACCAGTCCAACAAATTAAGCAGTTCAACTCCTCCGTGCAGGCTCATCCAGGGCTCATTACGGCTAATCGAGTGGTAGGTGATGGACACAGCAGATAGTCTGCTGATCTGCACGGCATGATTTATCTTCATCAGGAGGAGTGGCCGGTCCCTGGCCTGTCCTTCCTGGGGCTCTGGCTGCTTGGTGGGAGGCCTCACCAGGGGGGCAGGACCAGCCCCGGCCAGCGGCAGGGGATGTGGAGGGTCAATCCCCCCAGCCGGGGAGGCGACAAGCACACCAGAAATCAGGGCTAGCGGCTGAAATGCTGCTCTGCTCAGTCCTGCTCTATGCACTGGTGCCGGGGCGGGGGAAGGCTGTGTTCATGGATGCCCATCAAGGTCTTTGAAGGCTCACAGATGAAACTGCTGGAGGGTGGTTGGGCATTGATGATAGATGCTGGCATTGCTGGCTGGTTGCTCCAGCCCAGGGGTGCAAGGAGATGCCCTTGACTAGGGGCAGACAGCGGATGCTCCAGTTCCTGCATGAGGAATCCCCCTCTCTGTGGATTTTTATGATTTAGTAAAGAGGAAACCAAAGGGTAAAAAGATGGCAGCACTGGCCAATCTGTGGTGACAAGGTACAACAGCACTACAGAAAAAAAAAAGAGCAAATTGAACACAAAGTAAATACTAATCTACTACTAGTAGTAATCAAATGATCGAAGACTTCCACAATGCGTGCAGGTATTTGTTCTGTATACACAAATATCCTAAAAGGCAATTCTTAGAGTCACGAAGACAAACTTTCTGAAGATGGCAAAACTCAAGAATCAGTGTTGCTCTTCCTTATTTTTAACCAAAAAGCAAAATAAATGTTGAGTGTAAAATGTAGACAAAAATGTTGAAACCTCTTGACTAGCCGTTGTTATTTTTTTAAACGGCCTGTGCTGACTCCCCCCGCTTTGTGTTGTTATAGGGGCTCCTTAACTTACTCATAGGCTTGGAGGCCAATGCAGTCCTAAAACATCTTTTATCCTATTATAGGAAGAGGTTTCCATTCACTGCTGCCAACTGTCAAACCTAGGGAGGTCATGACATTTTCTGACCCTGTCCACCCTTATAAGCAGCATCCAATCAGATGGGTTATTTACCAGATGACATTTATTTTTGGTAAGATTTTTTCATGTGAAAATTTATACTGGTAAATAATGCAGGGTAACAATTTTTAGCCACATTTTTTTTTTTTTTTTCCATGGGTGAACACATATTTAGGATAAATACAAAATTGTTGTAAGGGGAAATGAATTGTTGTAGTTAAAACAAGTTTGAAAACATTCAAACATTTAATGTTGACATTTTAAAGACAGCCTTTCAGTAACATTATTCAAAACCAATGTTCGTTTCAGATTTATTTCAGTTTTATTGAAACTGCTTGAGAATGACATAAAAAAATCAAGAAGGAACCAAAATACAGGCTTCAATTTGAACTTCTTTTTCCTCCAATATTTCTTTATTTGTGAAACAGAAAACCCCAACCCCAAACCAACACACATTTCAGGTCTACTTCAAGCAGATCTTCCCCCTTGCACTCCTCTCTTGTTTAGTTTTGCAACTGAACTGAAAGACCAGTTCTTTGCTTCTCTTTCCTGGCAAGCAGCACCTTTCAGTTATTCTTCATCTACAACCATTGGCCACAAGCATCTCAGCCTGACTTGTTTTTGTTTTCATCTTTTCAGGGCCAGGACAAAGCGAGGGTGACCTTGCTGAAGCTCAGCAGCCCCAGCAGGTCCTCTTTAGGCACCCTGTGCTGTGGCCACTGCCCCTGTGGTTGCTCTGGGGGTTCAGAGGCACGGTGGTGAGATGAGATGGGTGCTGCAGGTACCTAGAGATGTGCTGTAAGGTTTTAGAGCATGTCTCTCTACTTTCTAAGAATAGTGTAGACATAGTTACATGGAAGAGTGAACAAGTGTTTTTGCAACTTTCCTGCCTGACTTCAGCATGCACAGCTGAGGAGGAAGTGGCCGGTGGTGAGCCATATATAGGAGCTTTAGAGAAGTAGGAAGATATCAGTGGTACAATGCCACACATATTAATCATGCAGAAAAGCAATGTCCCAGCTGATGGGGCTAATCAAACCAGACATGAGAGTACATAGCATATGCAGGTGAACTCCTCAACTCCTGTGTCTTACTGCCAGAGGGCATGGTGGTGTCACTTTAAAGGGATGCACCTGCTGCAGGCCATGTGCAATTGAAAAAGTCCTTTTTGAGACTAATTCTGCTTAAATACTTTCTGTGTGTGGCCAGATGGCTGTTGTCGCTGAGCATCACCCTGGTGTATACGAGGCACACAGTCACGGCTTCGCCCAGGTCCTAAAGGCCAGCCCCACAGGCTGGGGGCAATGGTGCAACTGCTGTACCCAGTGTGCGTGCAGCAAAGCCAGAGGTATGCACTGAATCACCCATGATTAGCAGTTTATAAACCACACAGACCACGGTAGCCTGATTTCTCTTTATTGTGTGCAGCTCCTTGGGAACCAATGTCCTGCATTTTTATACAGTTTACTCCAGACAAAGGTCCCTTCCCTTTTTCTGATCTTGTCTTGCTTTTTCCTTCCCAAGGCTGGCACATCAATAATTAACCTCCCTTGTATCCAGGAGGTTTCTAAACAAGAGGAAACTTCACGGATGGAACAGAAACATAAAACATCCCTACAGCCATTTGCCTTCTGCATGCTAAGAGAGACAGAGCTGCACCAACTGGCTTGGGGGTTTTGCTGAGCATCCTGGTTGAGCCCAGCTGTGATTAAAACCTAATGACAACACATATTTCTTGCTTATTGGGTAATGGGGCTAGAGCCTTCAAGTGCCATATGGGAGATACATTTATGGGAGTTGGCAGCAACTGCTAATGCTGAATGGGGACAAAGTTAGCAAGAAATCTGCTGGAGGCAGCTGTAGAACCCAAGAGTCCTGGGCATCCTCATCTTTGCTCAAGGTCTGCCTTTAAAAGCAGAAGTCTCTTTTCTGCCTTGTTCTTTGTTCATGACTTCTTATTCACTAGTCAGTGGTATGTAACATATCTCTTCAGACAAGTACTCCCTGCCTCCTGGGTGCAGAGGGGATCAGAAAGGACTTAGATGTTCAGTCCCTGCTGTTGTGCCCCCCTGCCCACAGGGTGAATGTGGTAGACCCTTGAAATATGACTAGAAGTGACTGGAGAGCAGTTGACTTGTGAGCAGGGAGGTGGGGGATAAGCAAATGCACCAGAAGAATTCAGAGTTGCCTTCCACGTGTCTTTGGTTGTTTTCCTTCACCAAGTCTTGGAGGATGTCCACAAGGGCCACCGTCTGGTGGACAATGTTCTGAGCAAGTGCCTGAGATGGGGATATCCGCCTAGCTGTACCAATAATCAGTTTTGCAATGCTTCTGACATTTCTATGCCTTTCTTACCCCTCTTTCCATGAAGCTTTTGGATGTGATGTTGTGGACTAATGTGCCCTGGGAGCTGCATGATGCCCAGCTGTGAGCTGAAGTCTCCAAAGGTACACTCACAACAAGCCCAAGCTTTCCCAGCCTGACTGCATCTCCTTGCTGGCAGGTCTGTCACTACCTTACAAGCAATACTTTACCAAGACCTGGCTTTACAGCTCAACAATTGCAAATCTTCTTTTTATTTTAAAAAGATCAGAAAAACAAAACAAAACTACAACAACAACAAAAAAATAACCCTCTTTTCTCAAAACTTTAATGGATACAGGATTTTGTGGCTGGATTATTTCTCATTCTAAGAAACTGGCTCGTGTTGCTCCCATACCCTGTCACCTTCTTATCCATTGCTGAATTCAGTTCAAAACCACTTTCCTGCCTTCCAAAAGCCCTTAGGACTCTGCTTTACCTTCCTTCATTTCCTACCAGTGTGCTGCTTTCCTCCTGGACCATATTTCTGTCCCTTCCTTGGGACAGTCTATGCTGTTTCACTTGTGCCTGCTCCTTATCCTTGCATGGAGTCAAACATCTTTTCCTCCTCAATCAAATCCCTCCTCGAAGTTTTCATTTTCTCCTTAGCTTACATTTGAAGGTCTATAAAACATTTTTTAACCTGTGTATTTATGATAACTTATTAACCCCCTCCCCATACACACCCGCACCCACATTTTATCAGTTACCTGCATTTGCACAACATCAGAAACACTAGCTTGTCTTGGTAGGGCACAGGCCAGTGGTATTAGATAAAGTTCTGTGGAGCTATTCAAGCAGTAAACTGATGGGACAGAGATTTATCATGGAGAAAAACCATCGTTACATGTAATGTGTAACATGTAACTTGATATTCATAAATTATGGAAGTAATTGATGGAACTAGAAAAAAGATATGAATTAAAATGATAGCTGATTCATTAAAGCACAGAAAAAGAGATGCCAGTTGAGATTCACTCTCCTTGAACGAGATGTGCCTGATCACTCTGCACAGGCCTGCAAGGATGGAATGGGATCCTGGCAGCAGTGTGTGCACATGCAACAGACAATGCCAGAAAGGTTAGTAAAAGCAAAGTCAGACTCATTTTTCTTTCACTGAGAAAATGGCCATTTCAACTAAACATTAAAACCTTGCTTGTCAAAAACATCAAATAATCTGTCACTTTATGGGAAGGAGCGAGAGTGAACTTTTTTTCTTTTCATTTTTATTATTTTTTAGCGAGCAGCTTACATATATCCTTGCACACCCAGCCACACATATATAAATATAGATGTATGAAAATAATATTAAACATAGTTCAATCTCATAGCACATAATAATTAAGGCCCCAATTTAAATAAGCATTTCAGCATATGCTTACAATCTACCTGGCTTCAAGGGGACTTGAACACATACTTCATTTTAAGCATATGCTTCTATGCTCCTTCAGAACTGGGATTTTACCTGAATGAAAACTAAAACATAGAACAATTTCCTTTTTTATTTCCTTATTGAGTAACATTCCTTCTATAACCCAGATAGGAGACTTTCTTTTAGGCATTTTTAGGCAGAATGTAATTGTAGGAAATCCCAGACTATATACCAGAGGAAGGGATACTGTGTGTTGTTCTGCTGACAAGCTATCACGATGAATATTTTTATTTGATTGTAGTCCATTCATAGCATGAAGTAACAGTTACTCCACTGAAGATAAAGTAAGAGAGATTTGGATTAGAGCCATGTGTTTGACTACAGTAACTTTATTGGCTAGAGTCTAGTTTGTGTAATCACTAAAATTAACACATGACAGTATGACTGGTGAGTTCAAAGCGGGAAAAAATCTCAGATACAGCTATGAAAATTACTCCAATCCAATTACTGTAAAAGATGAAGATAAAGTTAGTGTCCCAGTGAGTCATCCAGCCAAGACTCATGTTACAAAAACAACAACAACAACAAAAAAAACCCAAAACCAAAACCAAAAGAACAACCAACCAACCAAAAACAAACAAACAAAACAAACAAAAAACCCACCATTCCAGGGGTAGAAATGAGGACAAAACTCTTTCAGAAGAACCATGAAAAATATATTCAGAACACAGTCTGATTATACAAATTTGCAGACTGTTCCCAGCAAAATGAAGCAAAACAAACGATCCTCAGTAATAAAGGAGCAAATAATCTCCCTGGTGAAGAAAATAGAGTGAATTTGGCCTAGTGTGTTTTTCATTAGCTCTTTCCATTAAAGGAACACATTGTGCAATGAAGTTTGGCTTAATATTTAAGTTTTGATTAAATTAAATAAGCTTTTACAATATTTAAGACCAGTAGAAAATATTTTTATGATTTGTTACAAATCCCTAGGGAAATATTTAAAAACAAGACCAACAAGCAAACATGTTATTACCATATTTTCAACTTAGGTTTTGTAGTATTGTGTTGAACATTAGAATCTGAAAGCAAAATTTAGCAGGAACTGAATGGAAACCAAACTGTTAGCTAACCAAACCAAAGTTAGCTAGGGTTCAGTCTTCATGCTGACAGAAGTGGGGAAGGGAAGGGGGAGGAAAACAGGAGAAAAAGAAAGGGGAGGAAAGAAGAGAAAAAAGTAAAAGAGGGAAAAGAAAAAGCACGGAGAGTTGGGGAAAAATACATCTGCTAATATTTGAATAACCTCAGTTATTTGAAACAGGGTCATTTTCCTTAAAAATATGTGTTATGCTAGATTCTGGCAGTGGGTTTTCATGACTGAATAGAGTTTTTCCTGTCGTCTCATTTTCTTTTACATCGAGGTCAGTTTTTATCGCTCTAGTCATGTAAGCTGGTCTCATGTATAATTCACTTGTATTTTCAGTCCCTTTACATTGCTAGAGAGACAGTCTAAGCATACATGAGAACTCATCCCCAGGTTAGTTTTATTCACATTTTTAAACAGACTGCATAAATTCAATAAAGAAATATTATGCGCACATGGTAAATTGTCTCCATCATTTACCCTGCTCATAACAAAATATTTCCCAGTTGCTTGCCTTCTCATGGCTGAGCTTCCAGGCTGTCTCATCATGCCTTCCTCTCACCATCGCAATACCAAGAACACAGCCTTGTCCAGTGACAGCATTCAGGTGACCGGCAAGCACGTGGCTCCCTGTGGCCAGCTAGCCTCATTTGGTACTCTTGCAGCTGATGAGCAGCAACAGCTTCCAAAGTAAAATACTTATTCTGTGTTAGATCCTAGCATGCTGCATAGAGCTAAGGTCACAAACTAACATCCCAATGAAGGACTGAACTGTGATTTAGCCTTAGAAGAATTGGCTTGTTCTGACTCAGTCAAAAGCCGTTCAGATGGGCAGCACTATACAAACAACTAACTTGGTCACTCATGTATCTCAGTCCCTGTTTTACCTCTCCTTTTACTCTAAACCCAGTCCCCTATAGGGACAGTGCTTTTCGTAGATCTGTTTTGCATATTAATAATATGAAACTAAAATTGAAGGAAATCTTAAACCTAGGACAAAATATTTTGTACATTACAGCTAATGTAATTTAAACAAGGAAATCAGAAAAAGCAAGGAAAATAGATACTGCAATATCCTGGAGGATGGATAGGGGAAAGCGCTGTGTTCCCAACTAGGGTTTGTTTGGTTCTGTGCCTATAGTGATATGCTGTCTATACCATGCACATTTGTAATGCACTTTGAGATCTCTAAGTGCCATGCTAGAGCCAAGTAATGTGATTATTATTATAATCGCAGCGCCACAGTGAAAACTGCAGAGCACTTAATACTGTTTTCTCTCAGTCTGAGGAGATAAGGAGCTAAGCATTTTGAAAGAGAACGTGCATTCGCAACAGACAAAATAACTTTTTGTGTGACTTTTTGTGCTCTGTGGAAGTAGTTAAAAGAGGGTTGGCGAACATCCCACGGTGCGGTGTCAATGCAATTAGCACTGCTTATTGTTGACTAGGACAGCAGAGGTGGGGAAATTGCTGCTTGTTAGTCTGTGATACGTTATGGCCTCCTAATGAACTCCATTTTATAGCCAAACTCCTTTAAATTGTCTCTTCCAGTGATTAATTCACCTCTTTCTCCCCTTTCGGCAGGCTGTTGTTGATAGGGAGTGTCCAGTGTTGAATGAGTAAAAAGTACTAATGCATGTTCTTTTCAGGGAGAGATAACCCTTCTCTAAACATGATGAATGCATCTTGTATGGAGGAAGATACCCTGTGCAGCAAGGGCTTATGTATAAGCACTGGAAAGCATGTATGGTGGGGGGGTTGGGGGATCCTTACAGCTCCTGGCTATTTGCAGGGGCATTTTTTGGCTGTTGGGTTAGCGCTCACTGTCACAAAACAGGGGACACCCTGCTGGTGCTCCTCTGGGGAGGGACCTTTTTTGGCTTGATTCCCTTCCACAGGAGGGCTCCTGCTCACACATGCTGTCTTTACACTAGAGTCCTGCAGGCTGGATTCATTTTTGATCTGTCCTTTGTGAAGTGAAGGTCTCATTGGTGTCTGGGCTGGAGATGGACCATACAGGAGCAGAAGCATGGTGTGAGAGCTACTTCCTCAAGAGCAGCTCTGCTCTGCTTGCCCGCCTGCTTTCCCAGATGCTTCTGACTGAGGGCTAGTAGGAGTTAAACAGGGTCGGAAAGGGAAGGTGATGGTCCTACACATTTAGCAGCATGGAGGTAAAAGGCCAAAGATGCTTAAGTGCAGTGGACTGACTATAATTATGTATGTATATTACCTATATACGTGTATGCATACACATATATTCCTTTGTGAACACACAGTTATTCACACATCAGAGTTTTTTCTAGCTCATCTTTGGCAAAAGAAGACAGCAGTAAGAGAAAGAGAAAAAAAAAATCTTCCCCAAGCTGATTATCAAATAAAATACTGTTTTATTTTCTGTCTAATAAGTACAAGAAGTTCCATAACTCCTCTGATTAGGCATATTATCCTTCTTCAGAAAGTCAGCTTGATTTATGCAGAAAGTGATTTGGACATACTTTCCTCTGGCTATAGAGATTTCATAATTCCTGGTGTATGTCTGGAAAATCTCCCCTCGTCCCGAGTCCAAACCAAATTAATGTCTTCCAGAATGACCTGAGGAATTAATGAGGTTTTTGCTGTCAGTTCTGCCCATGCAGGGTCAAGTAAATCATTTGCTGGCCCTTACTCCAGTGTTTTTCACTGTCTTTCTGACTCCATGTACAATGATAACAAAGTTGCAGATGCCTTTGAAATACGGCATCACTGACACTCTCCGTCCATCTGTTGGGACATATTTTAGGCTCTGTTTCTCTGTCTGCTGTAAACTCTGCCTTTAATGGAGTCAGTAATTGCTGATAAATGGGGTATCAATGAAGTCAGTGTACTGTAGGTTTCCCCATTCTTTTCTGCTGATGTGTGCTATTTAAATCTCTCTGCCATTACTTAAAGTTATTGTGTGTTCTTGTCTTTAATTCCAGCCCCAGCATTCCTGGCCCCAGTTGTGATTTTTAATACATAGCAAAACTAGGTACTATGGAGAGCTGTTTGGCAGTAAACAAGTTATCCTCAATTCCCCACTCTGCTGTCCCCAACCAAAGAAAATGTGAAGCACATTGAGAGTACACACATTAAGTTCTGAGTAATTCACATATTTTCTTTCTCTCATGTCATAAATATTTTAAGCCAACCCAATTTTGACATTGCAGCCAAGCAATAAAAAACATGATCCACCCCCCTTTGCACCTCTCCTTTGGTCCCCATGTAGTAGAAATCCTGAAGTAATATGAGTCCACACTTTATCCTACATTTTATACTACCTTTCTTGATAATTTATCACCGCTTTTAAAGGTATTAAAATCTTAAGATGAGTACCGCTTGTGTCCGACAGTGCATGATCTATAATCTATTAGGCTGTCTGCCAGATACCTCATTTTGTTGCATGGCATCTTAGCATGGAATAATGACTCTAGTAGTGAAAATAATGATGACACTTGCAGTAGCATCTGTGGCAAGTAGGCTCTTTAAAAACCCAGGTGGACACAGTCTCTCTCCACACCTAATGCCAAAAGAAAGGCAAACAGCAGAAGAAATGAATGGGAAAATCAGATCACTCCATGTTGTGTGTCCATGACTACTGGCAAGACCAGAGGATCTATGAAAAAGTTGCAAATAAATTCATGGTGGACAATTATGGAAAAGCCATGACATAGGGGTATTGTTCTTAAGGTTCTTCAATCAGGATAATTTATGCCCAGAAAAATTGGAAGTTATTGGTATTGCCTGTAAGGTCAGGAATGAGATTGCATCCTGGCTCAGCTGTATGAGTCTTAGTCTACAAGAATTTTTGGCCATAGTTTGTGGATTTTTTTTTTTTTTTTTTTTTTTTTTTTTTTTTTAAGCCTGTTGCACAGCTCCCAAAGCCCTCAGGGAAGGGGTGCTCCGAGCAGCTGTTCTCCTCTCCTCCTTTCTTTAGCTTTACTGGAGGAAAGATAACCAACTGAGAGACTTGCAGCATGATCCTCTCTGAGCCTTAATGAATGAAGAGGCAAATGGGGGAGCGAAGAAGCCAGCCCATAACTGATGACACCTGTCTTTGATTGAAGAGTTCTTTGCAGCTGGTCCTTGGTTTCAGTGGTATGACTGAGGTAATGATCAGTCTGAAGCCTGTGTTACACTAAGCTAATCATATCATATAAGACAAATAAATTTATAAGATTTATAAGATAAACTGGAATAAAACACAACATTTTGGTAGCTATGGAGAGTTGTTATTTTAAAATGTATTCATGCTCCCACACATTAAATACTCCTGAATTGTGCCAATAGTTCATAGGACAAGACTTTGCTCCAGGAGACTTGGACTTTTCCTGACTGTCTAATTCAAGAACACAGGTTTAGATTTATTAATGTTTCATAAAATGCTTTGGAAGTTTCATGTGGAAGAAGGATTATTATGACAATATTTGCAAAAAGACAATGCAAGCTTTGTTCCTCTGCAGTTCTACAGATTTTAAGGCAGGAGAAACAGCTATCTTATGGTTATCTAACATAAATTCCTGTCAAAGGCCATGGGTTTAAGTTTGATAAGTCCTGCATAAAAAAATTAGTACCTTTAGAAGTTAAGTACCTAGTATTTACTTTAGTACTTAAAAGTTAAAACCTAGTTTTCAAAAGATGTTACCTTGATTCAGAGACCTCACATCATGAGAGAATGTCATACATCTAGGATGGTTGCTGCAGTGACTGAATGCACTCCCTGTTATAACCAGCGTGCCTTAATTCTGCTGGTTTCATCTTGTAGTCACTAGACCTTGTTATGCTCTTGTCTGATAGGGGAAACATGTCTCCTTGTGTAGATGGCTGAAGGGCAGTCAAGTCAACTCTCAGCGATCTCTTGGGGAAACGTAGCAGATGTAACCTCTTAAGTCTCTTCCTGTTAGACTCAGACAGCAACCCCATGAAAGAAATTCTCCCTCTTTGCTCAAGGGGAAGCCTGACCTCCCGTTTGCTGTCCTTATTTTGCTGAAAACTTCCTTCCTGGTTCTTTTCCCTGAAAGAAAGCGGCTTCTGGATTTTCATTCTTCTGGGGCAGCTATGGTGGTGTGATGACTCTCATTTCCTTTCTTCCCTTTTCAGTTTCTTCCCCATGCTTTTTTTTTTTTTTTTTTTTTTTTTTTTTTTTTAACCTAAATAACGATTTCAGTGCTTTTTGCTACAGCCAATCTAATGCAAGTGAAGCAGTCATGGACTGCCTCTTGGGATGATGTTACAAAATTTTCAGGAATATTGCAGCTTGTCATAAATTTTATATTATTAAAAACAGTTTGTCAGGTATACAGCCGAGCAAAAGCATACTAGAGTTTATTTTTAACTCTTGATCAAACTGTTTCTTCTTGCTCTTTTTTTGTCTTGCATTCACTCAGTCTGTGGCCTCTGAGATCACCTAAATTTTAGATACCCCCAGCCTAGTAGGACTAGGGGAAGAGGTTGGGTAAGAGATTCAGGCAACTGTCATTCCTGCCAGGTCCTTCCAGGAAGTTTGGGGTATCTTTGGTCCCCACCACAGTCAGCCAGCACTATTTGCTTATATCTGACTGGGTACCTGTACATCTTGGCCGACACTGGAGTGTACCATGCAAATAGAATTGAGATGGGGCCATTCATTGTTAGGCTGATTCTACAGATATCTTCCTCTTTTCTTTGTTTTCAGTAACCGTACTCTTAAAGCACTGTAGGATTGACCTGTCTTCAGACTGGGCCTTCTGTTAACCTTGTGTAACCATGCTTTCTTGTTTTATCTTAATTAATTCTGTGTTATAAGGCAATGACATTACATTTAAATGACATTACATTACATTTCATCTAAATTACATTTAGATGTATGAAACCTCAGCACTTTGCTGTGCTGAATCATATTTAAATGAAGGCTTGCATTCAGACTGTTTGTTGCTGTTAAAAAGGAGAAAAAGACCCAGCCTTAAATACTGTTTTGTTTACCCTGCTCTGGAGTATGTCTGTTACAGTGCTAAACATACCAGTACCTAGAGAAGAGGTTTCCAATGGTTTTGGACAAAACGAGCTCTGAAGTTTTTGGAATTTCCTGAGGACACCTATGTGACTGACTACCAAACACTCATCTGCAGAACACAGTTGTTTATAATTGCCTGGCTGTGCCTCACTTGCCATGAGCTAATGGTGTGTCAGAGCACATGTCTTTGGAACCCATGGACTAGATGATTTTTGAGTATATTATACTAGGGACATCAGTGTCTCGAATATGCTCAAAGTGTACAGAGATGGTTGTTGTTCATGATCTATTTTTGTTTTTATTCCACTTTCCACCATTTTAATTTAAATTCCTTCTTAGTTTTATGCAAGTTGTATGAAATCTAAATTCAGCAAAAACCTTTCCCATGTCCTTCACTTGCCCCACTATTAAATATGTTAACAGAAACATCTTAAACGTGTAGTTTACACTGCTCGTGTTCATCCTGAGTTTCATGTATGTTAACCTCCACAGTTAGTTTGCCAGGCTCAATTCTGATATTTTTTTGTTGGTTTCCTATTCATATCTCTTTTAATTCTTCTGTTAAATTTGATTAAGTAAAAGATCTTATGGGAAATTTTGAAAAAAAAGTCTACTTTTTCTAAGTATTTTCAATAAAACGATTCAGTTCTTGATAAAAAATGGAAACCAAGAGCTTTAAAAATACATTTTTTTTTTTTTTTTTTTTTTTTTTTTTTTTGTGTGTGAAAATATTTAGATTTCCATTTAAATGTTTGTGGGATTTTTGAATATCAAGCTATTTTACAAGAAAAAAAAAAAATCATTTCCAGTTTTTGTCCAGAAAATTTTGACCCTAATGAAAATTTCCATGAAAATGTTTGCATTGGTCTAAAAGCAGTTTTTTTACCCCTCTTTTCCAAAAATATTTCAAATGAAAACATTTCTATATGCTACTTGATTTCCCCCTCACACCTGTGTAAACCAAATGCAATTCCATTGAAGTGAATGAAGTTATGCTGTTAGAAAAAAGAAAAAGTTTAAGTTCATTGCATTTGAATAGATGACTTTGTCTATTAATAAGTCAAGTTTGTTGTAAACAGAACCCCTAAATATAGAGATTCAAATCCCAGCAGTATCATGGTCAGCCCTTCACCCATGAAAAGCAGCTCAGCTGGTTCTTTGCAGTTAATTCTATAATATTTCTCCATGTAAGAGTAAAAACAACTGAGGAGTGGAAAAGGGCATGGAGGATCATGAGGCATAAAACATTAAGTCTTCTCAAGAGGTGGTCAATGCTGGAGCACTTAGACACTACAACGTGGAAAGTCTCCACTGTTGCCATTGGTGTGGAGAAGAAACACAAAGAACTTCAGTCTTCTAATTTTGCTGGTCTTGGAGTTTTGCACTTGCCTTCATACAAATAACTGGACCCGAATCTTCCATGACAGAGGAATGAAAATATTGGAGACCAGAACCAGGACTGATAATCTCTAAGTGATCTGGGCCTTTTCATTACACTTGATCACAGGTAACCATGTGAAATGACTTCATAGGACTGGAGCTGGGGATATCCCAAACAATGACAGCAGATGCTAAAGAATACCAGGGCAATAGGATAACAGTCTGGTTCTAACTGGCAGTGTCCAACATGTGCAATAACTCACACAAAATACTACTTTTCCTGATGGAAGAAAGCAGAAAAATAGATAAAACGGGTATTCATAGCAGGGGAAAAATGTGTAGAGGTTCTGTTTTTAACTGGTGCTTTTCATTTTGTCTCAGGAAGAAAGGCCTGGGAAAGTCATCATAGCTTCCAAAATATATACCCAACCACTCTGAATACAGACACTTCTGGAAGACTTGCCATGATTTTTGGTGGCACGAATACCTGCACACAGTGTTGTAAGTGCAAGATCTGGAAACAGGGCAGTGGCTGGTGGGGAATCTGCCTTTTAACTTCAGGGACTGGAGACTTGAAAGTTGAGATTTACCCAAATTATACCCCTGAAGACAAGTTTAACACCCACTGGTCTTCACCGCAACCATAAAAGTACACAGAAACATCTCTGCAGCCGTTCTTTCTGCAATGCAATTTGTACTAATTTTTCCAAGAGTCCCACCACTAGTATTACTTAGCAGCTGAGATGACAGACAAGACTTCCATCTTTAGAGCCTCTTTCAGAGAGCTCCTTCAGCTAAGTGCCCTGTGGGTTTTCTGTCCTAGTAAGTCTCTCTCTCTCTCTCTCTCTCTTTTTTTTTTTTTTTTTTTTTTACGAGAATAAAATGATGAAGGAAAATTAATTTTCATTGCAATGCAATGAACTGTGAAAGAGACTCTTAGTTGTGGTTTGGAATGCAGACACTGCTGGCTACCTTCTCAGACCATGGCTAATCACACCACTGACAGACTGGAGCTCACCAGCTGAACTGAACGCCTCAGTGCAGCCTCTGCTGCTGCAAGCCCCGAACGCGCTGTGCTGCTGAATTCCTCAGAGTGCTGCATAAGGGATGACTGCTGACAGTAGATCAGGGAAAACTGCTTTGGAACTGTTTTATGCTGTTTGCCACTGCAGTGGTGTTATTCTGCCATCCTGGAGATGCTTTGTTTGGTCCCTTCTTATTAGTGTCTAGCAATAATTCTTTGGCTTGTTTTTGCAAGATGATCACTGGTATTTCCACAATAACAGACTGTGGAACATTATTCATGTTAACCTTAGAAGCAGTGGGAAAAGCATGTGCTCGTGCTGCCTGTGCCCCAGTGTGCTCCTGGTGATCACAGCTGAGTGTACAGTGAGGAAAGACAATTGTGGAACACGTCCACAGAGCAATTCTATGAACAGCTTTGGATCAGCGTGTTTATACCACTCTCCTCCTTTTTGACAGCTTCCTGTGAATACTCAAATGAGGGATTATTCAGCACATTTCTGAGTTCTTATTGTTCTTGCAAATGCCCATGTTTGCATGTGGGCAAGGTACTCGTGTGTGAATGTAGATGCTGGGAATTAATGATGGAAGTATTTTCTCTCATGTATTGTGTTTCACTCATTCCATCACAGATTGGGAACAGCCTGACCAGAAGTGTGGACCCGTCCCACATGGGATATAATGAGTGACTGGTCAGAAAAAAAGCTGTCCTAAAAGACACACAACACCCTAGAAAGCTGAGCTATGTGAACACAAAGAGTTCCATAAATACTTGCAAAGAGTAAGAAACTTAGCCCTGAACTGAAATGAACTCAAATTCTGTTGCTAGATGATCTGAGTCTGAGGAATTGTACTTGTCTTTACCAAGTCAACTGCTTCTAGGGGTCTTGCTCCAGGTGGGTTGGCATTTCTTATTTAAGGTGGGTGAGAAACAAACATGGAAAAACAAAGAAACAAGACCGAAGACTAAGTAAATGACTAAAATAGCCAAGTGTATAATCTAATCATTCTTGATAGGCAGGTAGAGCATCTTTCATGTGTGAGGTACAGCTTGCTCCCTATATCTGCGCTTAGGAGCAGGGGAGGGGTAAATCACATACCTGAAGGTTCCGGAGCTGGGTCTAGGAATCTGTGATAAGCTGATATCTGCAGTGAAGCCTCATGCACTATCTGGTCATCTGCTTCTGGCTCTTACTTGCTTAAAGGTCAGTAACAATGATTAATCAAATTCATCAGGTACTTCCTCAGACAGGCCTCTCCATGTGTTGCCACTGTGTCCACCACGTTTTATGTCCATAGATGGTAAAATCAAGTGACTAAGACCCGTCCCTGCTTATAGGCAATACAGCCCCACAGAGGAAGCCTCTTCCTTCTCAAAAGCCAAATTTGGGATGTCTCACTGCACAAGCACCCAAAAAGGTTCCAGAGGTGGGCTGTGAACCTGAATAAGTACCAAATCATGACACCAACCACTCCAGCAGACGGTCGAGGAAGATTATAAACTTTCTGCTTTCAACGCGAATGAGAGTTTCTTAGGAGTCTCTATGGAGTGTCTTAGGGAAGACCTGATGGACCAGAGGAGTGTCATGGTTATGTGCACCTGTGCCTGCTGTGGCAATAACACCTCCTCTCCTAAACAAGAGGCTTGGCCTCACTAACAATTGAACTCAAAAGGCTATGGAGTTATTTATTCTTCTAACCTTGGTGATTCCTCCCTGAGAAAACAAAATGAATCATGCCAGGTCTGGGACTCCTGAGAGAAATGGCTACGTTTGGTACACATGGCTTTAAACATGTCTCTTCCATCCTCTGGTGATTAAAAACAGCCTGTGATCCTCTGAGATTCACGGCATCCCGGAGACATTATTTTCTGGGATGTAAGAGATGGACTGCACGTTTTCCTCATCAGTTACCAAATGTGACTGTAAGCACCTCTTGTACCTTATTTAGGCTGCTGGAAAGGTAGTCAAGGAGGTGAGGTGGGAGCAGAGGGAGAGGATGAAGCAGAAAGCCTGCTCCATCACCATCTTCCTCCTCAGGCAGGGTCAGGCACTTAGTGCTTGTCTCTGCCTCTGTAGGCTGAGCTTTTCCTCTTCTTGATCTAGCCTGAGCCTTTCCTCATCAGGAGGCTACATTCTCTCACTCTCTCCAAGCACCTTGGAGGGGCTGGTGCAGAAAAAGAAAGCTATTCAGTCACTGCTTTTAACTCAGCACTGATCTGATGTTAACTAGCACACCTGTCCACAGACTTGGCCATGCCAGGGAACTCTGAGAGCCAGATTCATACAGTGCCATGCAGTGCAAGTTTAGGTTGAATTAATATACTTAGACAAATTTTCATTTCCATGCACTTGATATACACTTTTTTTTTTTTCTTTTTCTTTCCTCTCTCCTCATTGGCAACTTTAGGAGACATTTTTCTTCCTGACGCCATCTTGGCACTCTCTCTACCAGCATGTGAAAACAGCTGAAGTTATACATATGGAGACCTCATCCTCAGTTGCCTAATGGATTCAGAAGACATCCTGAATATTCATCATTTCTCTTTTTATGAGCACCTTGGCAATTGCTTCCAAAGTTAAAGACTGTTGTAAATTAAAGAATGGCACTTGGTGAATACCAATTTATCCGCATTTCAAGACTTCCCTCACCCCCCCTCCTCTCCCCTCTGCACAATATTGAAGTTCCTGTAGTCTTTGTGAATACAGGGCATTGTTTCTGTGCTGCCGAGGCAGAATTGTTTGTGCATCCCCAAAGACTGTGAAATGTCTGCGCCGGGGCTGCTCATTTAAACTCCGTGCACTTACTGTACCCTCTCCGGAACTCCCTTCCCTGAGAAGTCAGCAATGACCTTCTCAGAAGTAATGTTAAACACATGCTGAGGAAGCTTGGCTCCTTGACAGGCCCTTTTAATTATTAGTTGTAAATTAGCAAATCATGTTTTTTCAGTTTCATATCAGTGGCTGCTTTGCCGCGTTTGGGATTTTCCAGGTACATAGTCCCATGCTGTCTGTGAAATACATGCTAAGAGCAGACTCATCTAGCAGTATCATCATTTGGTGCTTTGTCAATGTGAGTAATTTTTCCATACACCAAAACTTGATCCCTTAAGAATATTGATGGTGTGGAGGTAATGCGAAGGATTAATTGCAGTTAATAGTTACCAAGATTTTTTCTGAACACATGTCAAGTTCATAGCTCCCAAAGAGCAGGACTAGTTATGTCCTAGTTTTATACACAGGGCAAAGAAGCATAGATGGATCCATCATGCTAAATGGTGAGCACTCTGTTCCTGGGCTTGCAAAATGAGAGATGCAAGGCTTTCAGTGAAAAGTACTGGGATCCACCTCCCTGAGGTGATACAGAAATCCTGGGGGAAAAAAAAAAAAAAAGGATCAGGCTTGGATTTCTCAGGTCTCTCTTCAGTCTTAGCTCCATCTTTATTCACGACTGGGCTTTACTAAGATTTTCAGAAACACAAACAGTATTGCTGACACTTATAGTTTTATTGTGAATCTGGTGGTTTGCTGTTTTTCTCCTAAATCTGCAGCTCCTGGAACCACATTTATATGACAACCTCACCAATGCACAATAAAAAAAAAAAAGATTCAGGGGGTTGGACCAGAGATCCCTTCCAACCTAAACCCTTCTGTGATGATAAAGGTAAACCTTGGAGCTGCCCATGGACAAGGCAGGAGGATCCTTCTAAGCTTTGCCCCAGTGCATCTCTCTCCCAGACCACGCTCTAAGGCCCACACCTATGTGTTGAAGTGCCACACATGACATGCTAGTATTTCTCCTCCTTTTGCTTTGTTTTGAAAGAGCTTGGGTTGCGGTGTGACTATGTCAATGGCAATCTGATGAAGAGCAGAGAGCTGTGCAGACTACACAGCACTAGCACCAGCTGATTGAGATAAGAGGATGGCTCCTCTCTGATCACTTTTTGGGAATCTTCACACTTGCCCAGAAAGAGAGCGTGATAGTGAACACTGCAAATCAGGAAGGATTTGAGGGATGTCAGCATGGCAGCTGTTGCCAAAAATATGAGAAAAGAATCACCTCATTGGGCTAGAAAGGATTGTGTTTAACATGTTGGAGATATATCCATGGCTGTGATACAAGTGCTGATGTGAGATTGTTCCCCAACTGTCTCTCAAAGCAGGGCAGGGGAGAGGCAAATCTGGATCCTTGCTCTGTTGGTTTTCACTGTCTAGACAGACAGGTATGGCCTTGATCTCCTCAGTTAGCTGCTGGAAATCATTGTTAGTCTGACCAGACATCTCAGGGGACATTTTGAAGATGGGACACCACAAGCTGCTCTCAGCAGAAGTGAATTGAGGCACATGGCAGACTGGGACTCAACCCATGAGAGATGGGAAAATAAGTGCCTTGGCTCTGGATCCTATCCACAAGACACGGAGTCTTTTTAACTTCAGTTACCTCCTGGCTGTCTGGGAGGCCATCAGAGGTCTCCTTGTCTTGAGCTGTGTTAAGAGCTGTTCATTAAGAGCTTATCAGGTTCCTATGGGTCTGTTTGAGATTAAAAAGACAGAAAAAATACGTTTTTAAAAAGTGCTCTTTCATATATATATATATGTATATATATACATGTGTAAAACATATATACCACATGCACACAATGTAGTCCACTATAGGGACCCATGGAAAAATAATAAAAAAAAAAAACCATGTTGAAAGACTTTGCCAATTTCCATTTATGTTTATACATGAAATAAATAAATAAAGAAAAAGTAACCATCTGTAACTCGGGTATTCACTTCTGGTCTGGATCAGCATCCCAATAGTTAGATCATTCTTCTGATTTTTTGAAAATGTGCATAAGGAAAGACACACGGAGAACAGGCATCAGCTCTGAGACTTCTAGGACTGTAGTTCTAGAAGGGTGTTTTTCCTTCAAGTTCAGTACTTCTGCTTTTAGTGCAGAAAAGGCTCTGAAATGCCCCCTCAAACATAAAAGAGGTGCAATTATTGTGGTAGTAGGTAGGTGGCTTCTCTTTTGTGCAGAATGTTGTCTGTGAACTGAACTGCAGGAAAGTAGGTGAAGCCGGGGTGATGAAAAGTGGGATTAATTACAGATATAGCTAAAGCTTTCTGTGAGTCTTTGTCATGCTGGCCGTAATTAATCTCTGTGGTGATGAGAGACTGCAAATACGATTCTTTAGTAAGAGGTGGGTTTTGATCTGATACAACAGAGAAATAGGCTCTTGCATCAAGTTTTAACTGTTACCTCCCTGAGTGTCCCCAGAGTGAAGGATCACAAACAGGTAAAGAGCAAGGAAACAAACGAGTTCAGCTTTAATCTACAAAGCAGCATTAGGGAAGCCCTTTCAATTGGCATGAGCAAACAACAAATTTGGCTTGAGGTTCACGCATGGGAGGAAGGAGGACTCAGGAAAGGGAAGCGGTTAATATAATCTGAACTGAAAAAGTTGGATGGGTTCAGATTTCATGCAAGTGTGTTTACCCTCTCACTATCATCTTGCCTCTTTATAGCTGAATTTCAAGATGAATAATTATATTCTGATGCTGTAATGATCTGATAAGCTTTTGCATTGCTGTGTATTTTTCATCTCTGGACCTCAAAGAAGTTTCCAAGCACTAACTGATCTTTGCGTAGGATGTGAAGCTGGCGAGTATTACAGTCTCTATTAGGGTAAAACACATGCAAAAATTCTACAGCTAACCTTAAAGAAACTGGATGATTAAAGACTGAAGACAAGAGCTGGCCAACTCCCAGATGGCACCCCAAATTTTCCAGTTGCTTCCAGGACAATGCATAGCTACCCTAGGCTCTGGAGCAGACTAACACTTGCACAGTGTGGACCCTTTTGAGTCAGCCATAGGAAGAGAACAATCACTTGTTTATACTTATGCTAAAGGGTTTTTGTTGATCAAGGGCTCATGCAGGGCTTTGGAGAGTTTCAGAGAATCTACAACTTTAAGAGAGCTCTCTAGAAGCTACATTTTTTGTAGATCAAATCTTGGTCCTGATGGTGTAGACAGAAAAAAATGAGACAAGTGAAATCACCTGAAACTTTATGAAAACTGGTCCAAAGTGATTTGCTTTATTTCTGAATGACTCGGTGACAAACTCCAAGGTAAAATTTAGTTCTGCTGCCTAACTTTCTTTGTGAATTATTTAAAAGACCATACCTTCAGTCTTCACTTATTAGTGCTCATTACACAATACTTCAGTTGTGGAACAATTTTATTTGTATCTTGCATTTTTGTCTTTGACAAAATCAGGGATTTTTTTTTTTTTTTTTCTATTATGGAAATTTACGTCCTTTCTGTCAGGAAAAATCATGTCTGAATCAACTTTTAAAACTTTTAAGAAATATATGTGAATATATGTACATGACTGCTTCCAAAATAAAAATTTCTATTGACACCCAATAATCAGACAAAATTATTATTTCCTGATGAGAAATGTTCCCTTAAGTTTGTATTCATTATGCAGAGTAGTCATTGTAAAAGACACATTAACTTGCTAATACTTGGGAAGTTTAGGGGAATATTTACAATTTAAAAGGTTATAAATGAAGAATGCAGAGAAATGTAATAGAGCTCTTATAAGAACTTTAATTGGCTATCAAAAACCATCCACAATTTACCCAGTGTCTCCTTCCAGGAGAAAATGTTGTTAGTTCAGCTGCAACTTCTTAACTTCATCATATTTTATATACTTTGGCCATCACATATTGCCACAAGGTATACTATACAGTGTGATTTAAAATGTGTTCTGATTAAGTATATAGAAAAAGTCCAATTCACCATGCGAGGAATGAGGAGGGCAGCATAAGAACCATTGTTTAAGTGTAGATTACTTTTAATGATCATTTGTTAGATAAGGCTTTTAATCTTACAGTTTGATGGTGTGATTCCTTTATTTATATTCTAGGGTATTGTTTCAATTATAGACCTGAAGAGCAAACAATGCTGTTCAACTCCTCCACTCCCACTGAATAACAATTTGGAAGGAAAATGTAGGGAATGTGTCTCTATGGAAAATGAAAATGAGAAAAACTGTCCAGAAAAGCATCACGAGAGACTGCTCAGCTGAAAGACAGAGTGAAAGACCTAGTGAATGCAATAGAGGGAGTATTCTGTGATATTTATTATTGCTACAAAGGTGCTTATTGATGACCTAAAGTTTTGTTGCATATTAAAAAGAACACAGGTTTACTAAATGTAGAGAGAAGGGCAATAAGAATGGTTGGAGACTTCTCTATAAGAAGGGTTAAAAGGTCTTGCTCTCTTCAGCTCCAAAAAAAAAAAAAAAAAAAAGAGTGGCAGGGCCAGAATCTGACAGAACCTTGTGAAATGCTGAAGGTGGTGGAGAACATGAAGCAATGGTTACTTGCTATGTACTTGTACAAATACCAGAGACTGTGTCAGGCAGTAGTTACAAAAGCAGTGGTGGGAGATATAAGACTCCTTGCTTCTGGGCATTGGAGAGGCCAAAAGTACTAATGAATTCTGCAAGGGATGAGACAAATTCAATAAGGGTATGAGGCAGTGACTGCCTCAGGTAATTCAAAATTATCCCTTCCTGGAAACTGTTTCAATGGGAATGAATCACTCTGTGATCCATGTCCTAGTTCTTCTGTGCTTTCCCTAAACATCTGCTCCTGGCCAGTATAAGGAGGACATTTCTTAGTCACAAAATTGGCAGACTGGACACACCAGGATGAACCAGAAATTCAGAGCCCTGTCTCTTATATTGACCCATTTGTATTAGTGATGCTACCATGGAAAATCCTTCCCCTTCAGTAAGAGCTTGAACCACTGAAACAGGAACCTTGAAGACAAAATTGTATTGTGAAAATAATATGAAACAAGTAGAGTTTTGGCCCTAGTGAGACATTCAGAAGTATGTTCACATTCAAAATATTTGAATGAATATTTTTAGCAAATGTGACAAAGGATGTCTCAATGCCTTTATAAGCACATTACAATACAAGTAAACAAAAACATTCTTACCCAGGAATCTCCAATATCTAAACCACCAATCAAGACTTTCAATAAAGAGGGAAGAGAAATGATTCCTTGGGAAATTTCAATTTTTAAATGAACCTTAAGCCCTATCCAGCATGTCAGTCATGTTAATGCAGGTGTTTCCAATTTGAAGATGAAGAGTTTTGTCTGAAGACTCTCCATACAAAATGTCTTGCCAGCTCTTCCCTTCCTTTTATAGTGAAGGTGTTGGTCTTCTGTTTGCAGAAAGAAGGTAGGAAGCAAGAGGATTAAGAATAAGAAGAGTTCAGTGCTTAGATTCTGATAATGAGGAAGGAATTTGATGCAGCTGGGAAAGTTGGGAAAGACATTACAATGCGGATGAAAGAAGGACGAAAAAACAATGTGATCCTTATTGTTAGAAATCTGTTAGATGTGGGGAGTAGTTAAATTAAATTTTGCAATATTGCATGATGAGTCCAAAATCCTGAAAACACAAACAAGGACTAAAGTTAATCTCCTCAGAACAAGAATCTTGGTGTTCATCACCTAGGAACAAATTGGGGTTTCCTCACAACTCAGTCTATTGACTTCAGTTTTCTTGGTCTCATGTAAGAATGTGGAAAAGACTTCTGAAGCTATTGTGTATAAGCCACCACTAATGCCTTCGGTTATCAGTGGTAATGGGCATTGTTGGAGAAGACAAGCCAAGAGCACTGCACATTACTGCAATCTTTGCTGGCATCCTCAGAGATCCCGAACTTGAAACTGACACATAGACAGGCCAGGACCAGCGAGCCCTAAGTTAGGACTGCCTCTCCAGCTACCCAAAGCTTGTGCTGTGTGCTTCACAAAGGCCACTGCTAGTGTCTTGTGTCCACTACCTGCAGTTTTAGATAAGAACATGACCTTCTTGCGGTGGAGAATGCCTATTTGAATTCTTGCCTATTTGAAGAGGAGATAATGAACTGTATCTTACATTTAAGTAGTTATTCTCACAGCAAGAAAGTGAAGAAAACACATTTTTCCTCTTCAGCTGAATATTCCACTCATTTCTTTTCTGCTCTAGGGTTTCCAGCTTTCTAACCTGATGAGTTATGGACAGTCATTCTTTCCAACATTAGCTGAATTCTTTTCTAATTATACATGTTCTGAATAGCATGAGGCAGACCTGCTGGTAGAACATTTGGTGCAGAGAGCATAATAAATTCCACAGAGAGCTTGACGTGCCTTGCCATAGATGCAATATTCATTTTCATCACCACAGAAGAGATGAGACACTAAGCCAGAGTTTAAAAAAACTGGCGTGCTCCTTCACCAGGATGTGTGGGTGGGATTAACGTTGGCTGTTGAGTTGAAAGGCTGCCTTATAAGACATCTTCACTAGAATTAATATCTAGACATTTGTAAATCATATTTTACAAAGAAAAAATGACAAAATATGCAATTAAAACCAGATCTATAAGATACAGAAGAACTGTCACAATTTTAGCACTTTTTTATTTTGGGATAAAGTTGAAAATAACACATACAAAACATAAAATATGTCACGAAGTTTTAACACATGATTTTTGTAGCCTAAGATCTTCTCTCTGGAAATTAGAAGTTAAATGTTTACAATAAAAAACAACTCTGAAAAGAGTGTGGGTTTAATGTCAGGCAATGATTTACAGAACAAATATAATCAGATTTCAAGTAAAAGCACTTTATTTTATTTTATTTTTTCAGCCACCAGGCCTGCAAATCCATCTTGGGACCTCCAGACAGATTCTTTTCTTGTTTCTCATGGATAGTAATAATGTTTCTAAAGACCATCTGTGGAAAAGGCCTAACATGTCTCTGGACTTTACAAGATGAATATTCGGATTTTGGAAAAATGTGGAGAACATAGAGGCAAAAGTAGAAATTTCTCTTCTTTTTATAGATCATCTGTAGTCCAACTAATGGCAAGATAAGAGTATATTTATAGGAAAAATAGCAAACCAGGAGCAAAAGAAAGCATCCGGAGGTTAGGACGTGTTACCCAGTAAATATACATTGGAAGACTGTGAGAGATGAGGAAGGAAAAGATTTTCAGCTCTTTCTCTCTGCTGATGGCTGAAGTTTCTCTGTTTCATGATGTGCTGCTGGGGATCTGGAAGGTGGACTCCTCACAGACAACTCCTACCTGCCATGAACTGAAGGATGTTATGGAAAGAAGCTGGATGGAGACAGCCTTCCTTGTCCTCTCCTGGAATGAAAAAAGGACAGTCTAGTCCTTGCTACAGCTGTGCAGCTCTCAGGCACTGTGTAAGGTAGGTGCAGAAGCAAGGGTGGATTGGTGCTCAACAGCCCAGCTTGGGCTTTGACACATCCTAGAGAGATGAGAAGATGATTCCTGATACCACTGGTGTGAATTACAGTAACTGCAAGCTACTGACCTCTAACAGCAGACTGGCCTAGACTGCGCACCTACATGTAACCTGCTGTACAATTTGCCCCCTGTGGCTGTTGACACCTTCTTTGTGACCACATGTGTCTGCTCATCCTTACTCTGCAGCACCTTTTCACTTCCCTGCTGCTTCTTCCCGTACAGCCAAGACAGTGCTTCCAGCCTGCCTGCTCCTGCCTGCTGCTCTCTGCTTTGCAGGCAGCGTGGGGCTGGTGGAGCTGCTAGCCTGAAGGAGGAATGAGGATCACATCCCTTGCTTTGGCTGGATCCTTCCTCTGCCTAAGTGGGCAGAGCAGTGTACTAATAATTGTACAACTAAATAAAAACCCAGGAATGAAAAAGTCACTTCTGTGTAATGTATGGCTGTATGATTCCCATGGCTCCAAGTTCTGTTTGATGCACCTCTGCATTTTTAGCATGCCCCTGTGGTCACAGATGCTCAGAGCTGGCAAACAGCCTTCTTCCAAGGCAGCTGTGAGCCTGGTGGGATCAGCCACATTTCATCCTCTCACAGAGATGCTACTTTTGTTCTCACTTGCTTTGTTGTTTCCCTTTATATATAATAAGAGTCATTCAGAGTCAGTGTAAATGTTTGTTCAGAAGAGGGGATGGAAAAATGTAAGAATAATTCTGGTAATGGAAGTAGAATATAAACAAAGAGCTTAGAGAAAGTGGAGAAGCAGTGGAGAGGTTTCCTGTTTAAGAAAGGAAAATGGAAAAACTAAAATGGCTACTTATGGAAATGTAGAATAAACCTTACACAGTTTAATGAAAAAGGAAGAATTTGGATCTGCTCACAGCTTCATGAGGTGTTTTAACACAGACAGTGGCAAAAAAAGAGATCATCTTTCTTTTGTGGGGAATATGACTTCTGTAGTACTTAAAGATACATGATTTCTATACAGAAGGAATAGTCTGTAGTTGACAGCACAGCACAGACACAAAGGTGTGTGCAGATTGCACTGCTCCTGATGGTGCTGGAGCATGGAAGGAAAGTTGGCACATTTCCTTTAGACCTTGCCATTTCTGCAGAAAAGGAATCTCTCAGAGATGGGCACAAAGGAAATCAGTAACAGGATTCCTACCATGGATCCTCCCTTCTCCCCTGATTGCAAAGACCTAAGCTTTGCATCTCAGCAGGCCTGTGGGACCCTTGTTTCAGAGGATATGATGTATTTCAGAATTTCGTGATCACCCTAATACTGCTGAGCTGACCAGTACTACTGTGCTAAAGGAAAGAACTTATACTAGGATTATTTTTTTGTCTTAAATGCATGTGTTTCACTTGTTATTTCAGATTTATTGGTGTTTACTTGTTGCTGAATAATGAGCCAGAGGGTAATGGAAACCTTAATATGCTAAAAAATTGGAGCCAGTGTCATCAAAAGCTTCCTGTTCTTTACTGGTGCAGTGTTGCCACTTTATTTGCTTACTCTGCAAGACAAATGTGTTTGTTGCAAAATTTTGGCCAAAATCCTAATTCACACTTGCACAGGGCTGGGATTTCATCCTGGCTGCCTGTGGAAAAATGAGAGGGAGGTGACTGCTGCTTGGCCCCACAGTGCACATGTGTATCACCACGAGACCACAGGATGTGCTAAGCTATCAATGACACACACCAGAGATGAGCCCATGTTATCCCAATCAAAGATGACTGTTTTGCTGATGCCAGTTGGGCCTGGGGCAACGTGGTTTGCAGGAAATCCCTGTGATCCAGCAGGGGCATGCAGAGAATTAAGTCATGACATGCACACTCTGCAGATGATGCTACCCCAGCTGAAGTGTCGCACTTAGTGTCCAGATGGTCACATAGTGAAGTCAAGGTTGAACCTCGTCATCTCTGAAGGCTGGATGATAATTTTACCACCTGCTTCAGGCAGCTGGTTGGGGTTTCTAAGAGCCGTGGGACCATTCAGTTTCAGTGCTGCCACAGGCGGCCAAGAGTCCTTGGCTATTTCAGCTATGAGAATTTTTTGAGGGCCACTACCTCCTGAAAAGCTACCAAGCACATCAGCTCCCCCAGCTAAAAGCGATGACTTCTTGTAGCCATCAGTGTCAGAAAGTGGATGTGGCCTGCACATTGTCTTGTGTTTCTCTGGGCTGGCTGGCACCCCTGAGATGTGGGGTCCTCTCAGGAGATCTCACCCTAAAGATGCAGCTGTGGGGGTCCACCAGGGGGTCAGAGCCATGCAGAGCTCCTGTCCAGACCCACACACTGTGGCAGCAGGTCAGCCTCCCAGGTGGACCAGCACAAACCCTTCTACCTATGTCTCCAGCAGATTTGGGCATTTCAATTTGGTGGAAGTGACAGAGGGGAGGAAGAAAATGGCTTTAGCATGATGTTTTTTTTAACACATAACCCACACTGCATTTTCAAGCCTCTGTATTTTCAAGCCTCTGCTAACAAGAAGGTCCTCTGGTGATCAGACAGAGTTCTTTGTAAAGGAATTTGCAGACCAGAGGTGCTCACCATCAATTTCCTGCTGTCTACGATTACTATCATTGCATTTTTGAGGCACTTTTAAAATAAACTATGCAATGATGTAATGCACACAAAAGGGATGGGGTGGGAGTGCAGAGAAAGGAAAAGAAGCAGCATCTGGATTTTGACTGGTATCTTCTATAGAGCATCTTGATGTCTGTAATTAGTGTCATGTTATGAGAGCTTAAAAAAATAAAGGCGCCAGAGTTCCAAATAAAACATAAAATGGCTTTGATAGAATAAATGTTACTATCATTGTTTAAAAATGTTGTGACCTGTCTGCTATAGTTTCTGAGAAAGATATTTTCCAGTGCTGCTGCTCTCACTCTGACTCTTTTTAAAATTCTATTATTACAGATAAGGACAGAGGAAAATCCTCAAGACAGACTCGTTTTAAATCTCTGTAACACAATGCCAGCATTGTCTCTCCTCAAGCTGAACTTTTAAATTAAAATAGGCATGATCTTTAACAGAGTTCTGAAACACTCTGTTCTACAGACACTTTATCCCCTTTATTAGAGAACATTAATAATTCAAATGTTACAGCTTAGGTTAGGCAGACCCATTTGTCTGGTGTTGGAATAATTTAACTGTACTCCACTGTTAAGAGCTGTTTTGATACAGAGTGGGCCAAATTCTGCAGCCTCTTTCAAAGCCATGGGAATTTTACCTGTATCTTGGCTATGCAATAGGGAGGGACAGGCGCAAATAAGAGGTCTTGGCAATCTTTTCCTTAACCTTTAGCATGCACACAGAATGTACAAACATGCACTCCCAGCCCAATTTTGCAGACTGCACAAGGCAACATTTCCATTTCAGCCAGTTGGATTTTTGCCCTAGCAAGGCCTCTAGCTTCAGGATCCAAAAACTCTACATAAACACACTTGCAAAAACACATATGCATCCCACCTTAGCAGTAAGATTTCCCCCAAGCTTATATTTTACCATGTGTGAAGCAGGATTTCTTCAATGCAGTGTGCACATATGCCTCTGAATGCACTGAATTTTCAAATCACAGGGTTTTCCTGTGACTTTTTTTCTAGGATTTCAGAGCTAAGACACTTTCTACCTATAGGTTAGATGGAGAACTCATTAGTAACAGTGATTTCCAGGCCTACACATCTATGAAGTCTTTGTGTTAAGCCCAAATATATGAGCATGTAGTGGCATCCAGATTAGTAAGTAAACCTAATTTTATCAGGTGATTTCTTTCACATGAGACCAGATCTACATCCAAATACTGCTGGACTTGGAGTACTTATGATATGGAGCTGACATGCATGTATTGACACTAATACTAATAAAACACAGGCAATGCCCAGAAAAGATTTTGTTTGTCACTTTCAGAAGAAGCAACATGAATGGTGGCGTACAAATAAATGGATTCTGATCCTGTTCTACACCTTATCTGGGGCAAAAGGGCCAGTAAAACTCTAGTAGCCTTAGTTAGCTTCTACATGAGCTGGTGTAAACACTGCTTCCAGATAAGAGAGGTGTTAACTTTGTTTCAGGTTGTCATTCCAAGAGAAGTAGAATCATTATAAATAACAGAAAGACTGCTGTTAGCTATTTGAATGTAGATTAGAAACAGATTATATTTTATATAATTTTCTCTTATAATTTATAATTACCTATTACATAGATTTATCAATAAGAAAAATGTTGGTTGCCTAGCCTTCCACCAGTGTTAGTCAGAGCAGATCATTTTTATTCTAAGTGCAAGAAATGCAATCAGACAGCCTTTCTCATATCTGGTGGATTCTTTCTCCTATCTGTTGGTCTTCTACATTACTAACATGGTAATCAATATACAAGTAAATTTAAAAGCGAGGAGGAGTGCAATAGTAGACATATATGTAGACACACTCACTGAAGGCAGCCTGCCAAATGCAATGCACTTACTTATAGATTTTTTTTTCTGTAGCCATATGGTAGAAAACCCATTTTGGTTTTAGTAGAAATCTAGAAGTGACACCGAGCAGTGTTTACACATGTAGAGGTGACACAAAACATGGTTAAAGTTACTTTAAGCCAGGTTTTTAAGGAGATTTGGAAACTTAATGTTGGTTTCTAATGAACTGTCAAATGCCTGATTCAATATCTGATGTTCTTGAACATCCCATTTGAAGTCTCTCTGCATCTTTAAGCAGTCAAACACATTCACAAATTGACTCCACATTTCCCTGACCTCCAGAAATGAAAATAGGGTTGGTTCCTCCTTCTCTCACAGGCATTTTGACAAGGAAAATATGTCAAAGATGACTAACTATTTCTACCATGATAATGGAAGACTTAAAGAAAAGATCCTTAAAACCCCACTGCTAGTGCACCAACCCAAACAACAACAAAAAATAAAAGCACAGGAATGGAAGAAAATGGTTCCAAGTTACTCTCTTTCTGCATGCTTTAGCTAGAGGCAGGGGATAAAATAATTTTTAAAAGTTTAAATTGTTGTCTTTGTCTTAGACCTAGTGTAGGAGGGCAGGCTCTGTGTTACATTACTGAGATGTGGACAGGCCTGGGTACTAATGCACCCAATTTTGAGAATCATATTCAACTGGCTGAGGTTGTCCATGGCAGAGCAGTAGGTTATGTTTGAGTAGACTCAATAATTGTGACTTTTAAGCCAATACTTTCCCACTATTTTCCCTGAAGAATATCAGGTCTTTGTTGTGTGGTAATATCTCTGGGGTTCAACTGGGTTCTTCTTCTAAGTTGCAGTGAATGCAACAATGGCAGGCACCTTGGGTAGAAGGGGACAGGGAAACTGCTGAACTTTCTGGCAGCCAAGGTGTGCTCCTAGCCTGCTCCTCACCATCCTGTGCTCGAGCTGGGGATCTCCTGGAGAAGAAATACCACTTACAACAAAAATATTAAAATGTATGGTGAAGCCTCTGGGTGAGGAAGAGTGGCCACCACAGCAAGAGAATGGGAAGGAAAGGGGACAACCAATGAACTGGTGCTGATATTTAAGAAATGTAGGGTCTGGCCCAGCCTGCCTACATCTTTCCTGGGAATGCATAGGCTGTTCACTTCATTTTTCCATCCCTCAGTTCTCTGAAGGGTTTTCTAACCCCTCCTCCCCCAAATAAAAAAAGTGTATGCAAGGTGCTGAAAGCACCTGGTTATCATGTGCAAGACTAAACATTGAGACAGTAGGAAAAGAAGTCTTGTACTTACATATGTGATGTATAAGTCTCACAAAAGAGTAAGCATATACAGTTCTACTAAATCACTGTGGCCTTCAAATCTATTTAAATGAAACCTTGCATAGTCTGCTCAGCTGTTCCTCATAAATCATAATTTTAGTTTAAAAATGAACTTCATATTTCTTCTGGGGTTTTGTTCTTCCATAGCTACATTCCTGGAACTGCTGCAGCCCAGAGGTCTAAAGGAGTCTTCCTTGAGAAAGAAATCCCATCTTCAAATCTGGAGACTGGAATCAGACTCTGGAAAAGGCTCAGAACTGAGGGAGGAGAGTGCTAGGGAGAAGAAGAGAAATGGGAAGGACATGATGTTAGAGCACTTACACAGAACAACTGAGGTAGTTTTCCGTGTTGTCTTACAAAATGCCTGTAGTTTAATAGGATGATTTGATAGGAAGTAATGTACTAAAACGAACAAAACAAAAAGCAAAACCCAACCAAGCAAAACAGAGTTTGAAGCATACCTTTCTCCTGTTTGGAAGAACTAGGTACATTTGCCAGCTTCTCCCTTCCCAAATTTAATGCTTGTTTTGCCTGAAATGTTGTTGCTGTTCTGTGACTTACTTGCACTTGTTTTTTATCTCTCAATAATTTACCTTGGAATTTATTCCCTGACTTGGTGCAGACACACAAAACCCTGTCTGCTTCCCATCTTTCCACCCAGAGACCCACTGACCTGCCTGGGCAGCCTCTGGAAGATTCATTCCTCAGCCAAGGAGAACTGTTTCATTTCCAGAGTTTTCAGATTTCTCTGTGCACATGTACCAGTTTGACAGCACTATTGTGTCTGTCCCTTGGCTGTGTTGCCCGTGATCTTTTGAAGGATGACATGAGAGCCCTGATCCCTTTCCTGTTGGTCAAACTGAGGTAGTCAATTTTTGTTCTCTCCACCCAGGCTGGATCTAAAGAAATATATTGGTCATCATCCCTACGGAGATCAGTGCCCCTTGTTGCAAGTTATATGACTTCTAATGAAAATCTTTCCTACAGACTGGCAATGCCTGTGAAATCGCACCAGTAAAATACAGCTCTTTGGCTTTTTCAAGACCATGTAGAAAGCCTGATGTGTGAAACTGTTTTTTATGAAACCCAGGCCTAGTTTCACAACCATGACATCACTTGTCCCACTGGATTTCAGCAGGTCTGTAACTCAGAAGTAAATGTATGTGCAGGAACTGAAGTGTAGACCTCCTTTTGCAGTTGACAGCTAACCAGCTGACTGGAGAAGTCCACACTTATTCATTAGTAACATGGCAGAGGTGCCCAGAAACCCTAATGTGGCCCCATTCTTCCAGGTGCTGTGTCCATGGCCAGGACCAGCCATTGGTCCAAATAATTTACAAATACGATGCTGCGGTGTTTCCTCTGCTTCATCTCACATTGGTAGCATCAAATAATGTTCTGCTTGTTGTTCTCCTGTCTCTCTTCCAGACCCACCAATGCTTTCCAACACTGATTTCCAAAACTAAATGTAGGTCTTCAGTTTCAGTTTGTGCAAAGATGGGTCCCACTGTGAGTGCACCAAGCAGTGGGAGCTGGTCAGGTGCTGTACCTGAGAAGAGAGTCAGAACAACTGCCTTGCAGTGCTTAAGGAAAATCAAATTATTTATTCCTTTGAGACTCTGCCAACATTACCCTTTAAGAAGATATGACTCTCTGAGGAGGGAAAGTAGTGGTAACATTCCTCAGCTATACAAATGGTTGACTGCTCTTTCCTAAACATAGATATTGCAAATATGACAAATGTTTGCAGTTATGCCTTCTTCTGCCATTTCCTCAGCCGTTGTGAACAACCCCTTTTGCTGCATCTGTCTCTTGTCCTTGCCTGCAGGAATGCCCCACTTGCCATGTCTCAGAGTTGTTGCTCTCAAGACACACCATGGTATTTATGCTCTCTCTCTGCTGTTCCCCATGTTCCTTTGCTCACAAGCTTGACTCCATAACATGAAGGACTTGGTCCACAAGCCCTCCTCTCTGGCTCTTAGCAAGAAGACACCAGCTGGTCACTCGAGTGGTCTCCCAGTTCTCATCCCTGTGCCACTCTTTCCACGGACCTCCCACTAAGTGAGTTTCCTCTTTCTCTGTTTATTCACCCCCAAATACCACCACACAGTCTTAATTAGGTCCAGCTGGGAAGCATATGTTTAGTTGCAGGGACTTTGGACCCACATTAAAGGGGCAAGTTCTCCATGACAGAAAGAGTTAGAGACCAGGTCCTTAATCTTTGCAGGAAGACAAATGCGGAAAAGAAGAGCTGTCCTCTTGCTGACAGTCATGCATTCTTTGGATAAGTATATCCAACTGATATCAAATAGGAGTGATATACAAGTTGGCAGCACTTTCTCTCTGATGTGTATGGTGCCTTCAATCCTTCTAGCTCAACAACAATTCTCCTGATTGGTGGACTAGCAATTGCAAAATTTGCAAAAATTGCAAAAAAAAAGTCACAAGGGAGTGTTCACCAACCTTGGAAGTTTTCTGTAAGGTTTTTTTTCCAGTGTCTCAAATCATAAGTGTTATTAAGGAGAAATCTACCCATGACTCCTGAGAGACTATATGGTCCTTAGTCTTGGTTTGTAGCTGGAAACTATTCACCAGGAGTGGACAAAGGTGACAACTCAGGATTATCCAGGACAGGTGACAATTCAGGCTTTGACCAGGAATTTAAGTCCTTACAGCAGTATCACCAATATTTATCTAGATACCAGCCAAAAGCACCAAACTGTGCATTTTAATTCTTTTGAGATATTTATAGTCATAGTACACACTGCTGTAGGATTCAGACCTTGGTGTGCATAAATGCAAAGCAGTAGCAAGACATACAGAGCTACTCCTCTCCCTCCCTCTCATTCCTGTACTTTGTTCCTGTTCCCTCCTGTTTGGAAGGAATGGTGTAGAATAGCTAGCAGAGAAGCCACCAGAAAACCATTAAGCCTCCTGAGAGGATGGATGGGAAGAGACACCACTAGGCTGGGTAATGCCTCTACCCTTCAAACATACTGGTTACTGGAGCCAAGCAGACACAGAATAGTAATCAAGGTGGGCTATACAGAAATTTCAGGTGGCTTTCTAAAAAAAAAAAAAAAAAAAAAAAAAAAAGGCCATATAAACCAAGCTGTGACTCCCTAGACTGCCCATTCCTGCTGTAATACAGCAAGTCATTGGTCCTCAGATTCATTTTCTTTTTTCTATAGTGAATGCCAAGAAAGAATGAAGAATGTGTATTGAAGACTCTAGCAATTAACACCATTTATAAAAGCTCCAGAAATCATCATATCTTGGTAAATTAGGAAATCATTATTTCTGGAACTTTTTGGCAACATCATCAACTGCTCTAAAGCAGGGAATTTATGTATCTTTAGGAAAGTCTTTTCCAGTGAGATTCACTGGCCTTAACATCTCCAGCACAGGTGCCCACAGATTAGTTTGCTACATCCAGATGGCATGTTCACAGAGAGAAACAGACTGGTTGAGGTCATGATTCATTTGGCATGATTCATCATCTGTCTCAGAAAGATATTGGTTACATACTGGATGCGCCTATTTCCCTCTAAGTTAATATACAGGTGTCAAAAAGACTAGTTTACAGATAGATATCAAACTCTTTTTGCCCCAGCTTTCTAAACCAGCCCTCAACATGTTATAAAGCTTTGTTCTCTGCCTTGGCTTCCTGTGAAAATAAGATAGAATGAGGAAGGTGTGAGTTTTTATGGAGCAGAGGGAATTCCTCTTTTCAAAGTCAGTGTTGAATCCATGCAGGTATTTTCACACACACACACACACACACACACACACACACACACACACACACAAATGCTTTTAAAGGTACACAGTTTCCACTTTGAGGGTCTTGTGGGTGATCCATACATTATGAGCTTGATTTTGCAACCTTTTGTGACATGAGCCATTCTACAGCAGTGTAAGGGGGCAAAGCCCTAGCCCTCTGCCCATTTTTACCAGCCAAAGGGCTGGCCATATATATAGGTAAGAGTCATTTTGTGTGAGTTAAGGTTGTGAAATCACCTCCCAGGGAAGTCTAGGACAAGCCTCTTTCTAGTCTGAAGAAATTTCCTTAGACCAGGTAGGAAAGCAGTGAGGGTAGAAACTCCTGAGCCCACCCGCACTCACATTTCCTTGTCCAAGAACATCAGATTTTTGGGATATAGGCTGAAAAATAAAAACATCCTATAAGGAGACTGTTTAATAAGTTGGGGCAGCCAAGTATGTGAAAACTCCTGTGATCTTCTCAAGCCTTGTTGGGATTGGCAGGGAGGTTTCCGAAGCACATGGAGGTGGTCAGACACTTGAAAAGGACTAAAGTGTCAAGTGCCAGGCAGAAAAAAAAATCTGTTAAATGTTATCACAGTATCTCTTCTCGATGAGGTAAATTTCCATGCACTTGTGACTTACTGTATGGCAACTTCATGTGCTGATTCAGGCCATAAACAGTCTGTCTTTATTCAGTGTAAATATGATCTCCCCCAAACACTGTATGCTTCAGGATCTGGTGTAATTCGATGTGAACTCATTCCACCCACCGCACCCAGTTAATATATGATCTCAAAATCATTTAAATCAAGCGCATTGTGACATCTTATTCCTGAAAGTAATTCTGTAACAGATAAGATCTTTTCTGTGCTTGCATTGCCATGATTTTTCTACCTGTCTAGAGGCTTCCAGATATAAATATGTAGAAGGAAGCCTCTCTACAGCATTTGTGGCTTTTTAAAAATAACCACAGGCTCCCTGAAACTAGTGTTGCCTTAGATGAGCTGAGCTAAGAAGTGCAGTGTTCAGCACAGATGTGGTGGTACAGGATTAACCTCATTAATGAGGCAACAGATTCCTCTTCACCTAGCAGTCTCCTTGCCCTGCCCATCAAAGTCTGCAGTAACTCTGGGTCAATACTGGCACTGCTAGGCAGTTGTGCTCTAAAAGCCCAGGCTCCAGCACAGGTACAACAGAAAAATCTTTGTGACTTGATCTTACAGTCCTTTTTTTTTTTTTTTTTTTAATGACTTACCCTAGCTCAAGCAAGATTTAATTCAGGGAAGTCTTGTGGTCAGTGTACATGAGGAAAATAGCCTCTAATGACTGCAGTTTGTAATTAATGGACCTATGAATGTTTGTGAGGTTGTCTAGTAAGTTGGAGTGGTTTCGGTAACAGTGCTGGTGTAGACACACAAGCTGTTCTCTTGTGTTACTACAGTGTATATCAGTATGCAGCTCTACTAGCAAGCACAAAAGAATACATTTTTTTATTATCGTTATACATATACACAATATCAGATACACAAGAATACATTTTTTTATTATCATTATATCAAGTGGTGACAATCCATGATGATGCTTCTGAAGATACAACTACTGTGATGAAATTGTCTGAGGACTCCAGGAAGCAGTGAAGGTTACTGGCCTTAATGTTTCTGTGTACGGATATGCAGCATTCTCTAATTTCATAATCCTGAGATTTGTCCTAGCATTTCTCACACCTTCCTTTTGCAAAGAGGAGGCCGTCTTACTGAGAAGGAGTGTGGGCAATGTAGTTCGCCAGGTTTTGAACACATACAGAAATTTTGCAAATTGAAAAATGACTTACTTAAGAACGTTCACGTTATTTCATGCACTATAACACATTCTTTATAAGTTCTGGTCTTTCTGGTTGAGAGAAGAGCTTAAGAGCACAGCATACCTCTCTCAAGATACTCGCACCCTCAAGATGATGCATAAACTGATCCTGCTCATAGAAGATAAAGCTGGCTGTGTGGATCACAGCAAAATTCACAGGCTTGAATGCCATCTTGCTATTCAGAGGCACCGCTGCTGAAGAGCCGACCTTACCGTGGAACCCGGTGTTTGCTGTGCTCAAAGGGGAAAGCCTGTGCTGTCTAAGGCTTAAGACATCTGGCTTGTTGTTGTAAACCTTAAAATTCCAGAGAGTAAAAGCCATTTTCAGGTACTCCATCACAAATCAGATTTGAGGTTATCAGTGTGTACATGTAAGGTTTAGGATTCCTTTTAATCTATGTAAACAGTGTGCTCAAGAGCTGCATATATTTATGTAGAGATCAAAGAGGTGGCAACGTCTCTGGAGAATAAGCAGCAAGAAAAGTCATAGGAATGGTAAATGATCAGTTGTGAGAAGGAAAACTTGAAAAACTTGATTCTAGATATGGCAAATAGGTTGCACTCAGACGTGGCTGTGACATGTGTGCATTGGCCTGGCATGTCACCGTCTGCTTATAGCCTCTCATTAACGAGTAATACTGCATTAGGTCCTGGGGAAGACAGATTGGCCCCCAGCTTTCTCCTACCAGCAGTTTCCTGCCTTTTCACCAGCTTCTGCCTGCCCCTGGAGTGGCATTATGAACACTCTGCCATGCAAGGAATGGGCTCATTTTCACTGCCAACTTTAGTCTCCTCTCCTGGGAGTGTAATCAGCTACATGGTGTCCTCCTGGAGCTCCCACTTTTTCTGCTGCCCCATATTTCTTGCTTTCTCCCACTTTGAGTCTGAAACAATACATGCTGAAGTCAGTGAAAATTTTCCTCTGTCCCTTGATTCACTTCTCTGGTGGCTTTGGCCAATTTCTGCTGTGGCCTGAGCATATCCAGCAAAGCACCCAGCAACCTGTGTCCAGAGGGATCAGCAGGCTCCCCTGCCACCTGCCTGCTGGTGCAATAACAGGAAATCAAGTCAGTAGCACCTGGCTTAGCATTACACTGTATGGAGCAAAGACCAGGCCCAGAGAGGCTGCCCAACCACCTCCGCCTCCACTCGAACTCTCTATTCGCTGGCTGTCTCAGAAGTGTCGAGGTGGGGGAGCAAACAACCTGACTGAGGAACAAGAAGCCTAGTTAATGACTGCTTCTCTCCTCAAACTGTTCCTCTGCTTGCACTCCCTTGAGACAGAAAGAGTCCCGTTTGCTTTTCCAAGGCCATTCCTGTCCCTTCTCTATGCTGTGCTGGCTGCTAGCAGATTGCCTCCTGCATAGCAGCTCCTTTTGCAGAAAGCTGAGGGTGGCAGGGCAGTGTGATGAAAAGCTGCTGAAATGTACTTTTTAATGAGAAAATGAAGTGTTTTCCATTGCGGTATGATTACTTTTTTTCTCAAATTCAGCAAAAAAAGAGGAAACAAAAAGAGGAACATGTGTTCATTTGTTGTAACTGGAGTTTGTGAAATGAAGTCTTCTTGAGAAAGCTACCAAACATTCATTTCAAAGAATACGGACATTTTGGCATCCAAATATTGTAGCATGTCCAGAATATAATTAGCTCCTGAAGTGGTTTGAACTTGTAAATATGTCTTTAGATCATAAACTGGTCGGTAGCTATGCCGAGCTTTAAAGCTGACTCTTGGAAAAACAAGGCTTGGAAGGAGAGCTCAAGCCACAATAGACATACACTAGGACCCGAGAGAATTTTTTTCAGGCATGTGGCTCATCTATTTACATACTTTACTGTAACCTTTTCAAAAACCTTTATGCCTTGGGCAGTGGATGAGATTACTATCAGAACAATATAGGTAATCTTGAATGGTTTGAGTTGTTTTGCTGTCAGTATATATTTCACTCAAAAGTTAGGCTTTAATTTTCACTAGGCAATTAAAAAAAAGAAAAAAGAGAGAAAAATCTACATCTGCATAGCAAGTGTAAGATCATCTTTGATGTGTATAGATGTGTAGTTGGAATTAAATCTCACAACACAAGAGAACTGCAAGTAGGGTTGGAGGACACAGTCTCTGTTGGGTAAACTAAAGTACAGGGAGGTGGAATTATTCCCTATAAATGCGTTCAGTAACACACTTGGTAGAAGAACCCAAAAGACACCAAAGATATTACTACTCCTCCCTTCTGATTTCTCAAATATACTCTCCAGTCATGGGAGAACCCATTCAGATCAGACGAGAGCTGATCCAGACCATTGCCCAAAATCTAAGCAGTTAAAGTCTGTACAGTGCTTTCAAACTATAAAGTACACTATAAGTGCTAAGTATTATTATTACTTTGAATCAAACAAAACCCAAACCTGCTCGAGAGGTTCAAAAATATTTGCTTAACTTTTATGTATTTATTTTAAACTCTGGCTTGACTCTGTGCTTCCTGTTGTCTCCTGGGACTGAAAGTACAGATACTCAAATGCCACAAGGTGGCTGTGCTAGCAGTATTTCTGACTTGGCTGGAGGCAAGGAGCTCTGGAAATCTCACAAGAAAGCCTTCTGTGTGACTCTCCACAGAGAGTTTAATCCACCTGAAAAGTGGTGGGTGAGGTGCTCGCTGCAGGAAAAGCTCCCGCTGAAGTCAGAGCATGCTGCTGAAGGGCAGCCAGGATGGTATTATACTTTCCCAGCAGGGAAGCCGAGATTTTGGATGAGGCTCTTTCCAGAAAAGGGGGGATGAGCACTGGGGGTTTCAAAAGAGACAGGAGGACTTAGGAAAACCATTTCCATTGACTGCTTCCCTGAATTTTGAATTTTAGGATGCTGGTGCATGCTGTGATCGATGACTTGCTTCCAGCCAGCAGAGAGGAGGGGTAGAAAGAGTATCACCTGCATGAGACCAACCCTCCTGCAATTAGTCAAACCATCACAGAGTCTGTTTTCCTCATTTGATAGCAGTCTGGTCGGTTCACCTCTGAGGTTTGCATTGCCGTTTGAAGTCAGATTGAGTCTATTAACCTCTTAACTGCTCCTGGCCCTACCTGGCAGAGCTGCATGCTACACTGATTTGGGTGGAATGCCAGTAAAATGTTGGCAAAGGAACAGATGCTGTTGGGACCCAACAGAGAAGTGGTTAGCCGCATGTATGTTGTTCAGCTCAGGAGCCTGAAAGCTCATATTGTGAGAAGCACTTTTCACCATGTGTAAAGTCTGACACATATTTCAAAGGAAAGCTTTTAATTACAGTTGGCAGGTCTGCCCCCATGGCTGAAAAGTGACTTAATTTTTGACCCCACCAGCAGAGGAGTCTGTAAATCAGACTGCCATCGCAGCACTCATCCAAGCAAAGAGCTGCAGCCCCACAGCCAGCAGAGGCAATACAGAGGGTCAGCAGAGGCTGAGTGTGACCTTCTCAGCTGACTGCTGGACTACGGGCTGCAAGACGAGTGGCTTGAAACAAACCACTTCACTTCTGTGCCTCGGTTTCTTCTGCAGCTGCAGAATAGGAGAAACAGTGCATCCTTTCTTTAAAAATTGCTGTTGGACCTAGGGATGGAAAAAAGCTAGCTGCTATTAATTGTAGTGTGTTCTGGGGACCACAGACACGTCCTAACTGCAAAGCTGGCTCCGGCTTTGGGTTTGGACAGTGCCTAAGTTCAGGAGTGTTTCAACTCTAGGTTTTAGGTCAGCCCAGAAATGTCACAGGCAGGAGTAAAACTGGTTCTGGGTTACTCAAAGGATGGGAAGTTTGGACAAGAAGATTTCAATTTAAGACATTATTGGTGTGGGACAAGAGGTAATTGCTTGGGAACGTAACAGTCATCCAACGAATGTACAGCCCAAACCTAGCCCGAATTGCCTTGCTGCTTGGAAAAGCATGTTTTCACTCAGTCTGGCACCTCACTGCACTTTCATATTTAGCCTCCAGCAAATGCAGTATGCACCAGAGATCTCATGAATAGCACCGTGCTGAAGAGAAATCAGGCCCTCTTTTTCAAGCATAAACAGAAATCCATTTTTTAGATTATTTCACAAAAGCTGAAATGGAGCTATAGGAATTCAGTTTTTGTTGTTGTTGTTTTTAATTTATTTCTCTAGTTCACAGAATTTTCTTTTCCTGTAAAAAAATAATGCTGAAAAATTCAACAAAGTAAGAAACTGATCAGCTGGGGATAAACCTTAAGAAATAACTTCTAAGGAAATTGAATGTGCTAGCACCTTTGAAAGTAAGCTTTTTTTTTAAGGTGTCTGGCTCAGAAAGCCAACAAGTTCAGAGATTTTAAACAAGCCATCCACAGACTGGCCTAAAAAAAAAATCACCTAGGTAAGTGCAGTACCCTGGAAGCAGCGCCAAGAAGCTTGGCCATACTCAGGAGGCTTTATGTCTTGAGACTGTCGCCGTGCTCAGGGTTTTGTGGCAAAGCAGGGGTGAGGACTGACACTGCCACCGCAGCCCTGGCACTTTTGGCAATCCATCTGTCTGGCCTGTTGTGAAGCAGCCTCCCAGGCAGCAGCTGGGCACTGGGCCCCTTCTGCCCCCACCCCACAGCCCCTTGTTTTTGAAGAGAGAAGGGGTGTAACATGGTACCGACAGGAAGACAAAGCTCGTAAGCAATAAGGAATGGCTGACGGAGAAGGGGAAGAAATATCCCTCCTAGTGGTCATCACAGCAGGCTGATATGGTTTCATTATTATCTCAGGAAGGAAGTAGCAGTGTGCAGAACAAGACAAACAGTCCCGTTGTGACACCTGGGGACCGCAATCATTTTCACCAGTGATTAGATGAGAAAGTGAGCTTTCCAGCTACTGCCAAGCATCTTTCAAACCACTGTTCCTCTAGAACAAGAGCCTGGTTTTGCGCAGAGTCCCCTTGATGATTCTGCATCCTGATGGTGGTGTAGGCATCCCTCTGTGGGCAGCACACTGTATGCACACATATTCCTCAGATGTGGGCTTCCCTGAATAAACCCCTGTAAGTGCTCCACTCCCAGTGATGGGTTTGCAGGACACGGTGGCTAGCTTACAGGTACTCACTGCAACTCGGAAGTCAGATGGATTACTGCACGTATTTACTCTGAGTCTGGCTTGTTTCTTCTCTCTTGACATTTCACAGAACTACCAGTAACCAGTAAGAGCTGGTGGGTTTTAAAAGGTGTCAGTAAGGAGCTAGGCAGATAGTGTGATTTGCCTCTTAATGGAAAAACAACCACCTAAACCTACAGATACTTTTAAAATCCATAACCTATTCAGATCTTTGAGCATATAACTTCAAAACATTCTGCAGGTGCGTGCAAAAACCTGTTGATGTGACAGCTGAGGTGCCAGCAAATGATGCTCAAGGTGGTGAAGCATCACTGTGTCCGCAGAAGCAGTGGGTTTCTGTGCCAGAAGTGGATCCCAGCACTCAAACCCAGGGCTGTGGTGCTCTGAGCTGCTGGCAAGCATCACAGGGAGACCTTCTGGGCAGAAGTGATGCTCTTCTTCACCTTTGAATGAGACACTTCTCCATGATCTGGCCCAGTCAAATGATCTCTCAGCAGAAACTATAGGGCATTCCTACTTCTTCGTGCATGAGTACTGCAGCACAGGAGCTGGAGGAAACCAGCACAAATATTTGTGATAGGTGCTGCATGGTGACAACACATAAGAAGAGTGTGAATTTAATTTTGTTAATCAAAATGTGTGAGTCCAAGTGAGAAGAAAAAATATATTTTCAATTACAATAGCCCAACTCTGTGTGGTCCAGCTTTATTAGTGTAACTACACTTTGACCAAGCTAGTTCCATGGTTTCTAAATGTGCTAATTCCCAAATAAATGATCTAAACCAAATCTAACTACTTATACCTCACCAAAGCCTTTTTGGAATAGCTTATACTCACCCTCTGCCCCCCCCCCCCCCCCCCCCCCCCATCAAAAAATAATTAAGAAAGTAATTGAAAGATTCTAGTAAAAAAATCCAGATAAAATCAAGAAATAAAGGTCAGTGTGGACAATAGTCTTTTAAATCACTGCACCAGCTATTGATGTTGTGATGAGCACCCTAGATAAGCTGTGGGTACTGAAAAGTTCCTCGAATAGCCATGCCGCATGTAAATGATTTAGGAGAGAAGCTACATTTAATAACTTGTTTATTATAGTAAATCCAGAATGACTTCATGCTAAAAAGTTGGATGGGTGTAATGCTCCTCTAGCTGAATACTCTGAAGTTTATATGAGAAACTGAGTTTTTTTGGGTTTGAGCTTTCATCATTCCACAAGCAATTGTAGCTATGCACTGACACCACTAGGACAATAACAATGATTTAACATGATAGTAATAGCAATATAGTCAAAGCTTCGTCAGAATTTCCATTTTAAACTCTGTTTATTTAGAAATAATATTTCAACCAGTTAAAACTGCATCAAGCACAAACTTGGCATTTGTGGTCAGCCGGATGCCTGGATGTAATTACTTTCTTTTATACAAAAAAAAAAAAAAAAGGAAAAAAAAAAAGAAAAAAGAAAAAAGAAAAATTAAGTTACTTGATTTTTTCATTATTTTCAAAAGCATTTGTTTTTCTTTTTTTTGTTGTTGTTTCTGCCATTGTCCAGATGAAAGAAGTTTAATCTTAAACAACATGGTTTGCAACCACGCTGTCCATATAAGAAAACAAATTGCTCCTGGCATTAAAAACAGATGAACAATTTAGGCCTGCACGAAGCTGATCCTCTGGCTTGGAGATCAATGGGAGCTTTGTTATCCGTGCCGCTAGATGCAAGAGCAGCCCTGTGCCGGGGGAGCCTCCGGAGCCGAGCTCCCCGCGTGTGTCCCCGTCTGCATGTCACTAGCCATGGGGCTGGGGCTGGAGAGCCATTCACAAGAAACTCCATCAAAAAGGAGGAGGAACTGCCCAACATCAGGTCGTGGTTAGCTCCCACATCGCTATTGCAGGTGTAAACTCAACACATAATACATTCAGGCAAGGAAAGTGACCCCCACTGCTCTTCCCAGCCATTCCCAAGAAAAGGTAATCCCAAACATGGGAGCTGACTGTGGAGGTGGCCTGGCTATGGTGTCCAGCTCATGGAATAAATTCAAGTTCTGTATCAGAATTTGCTGAGTTTTTGGGGAAAAATGAGAACTGGCCCAACCTTCCCAGAGTATGTCTATAATATGTTCCTAGACAGTAAAAAGAACAAAAGCTTGCCTTATGGTGAAGCCACATATCCCTATGCAAAGGACAGAAAGCCCAGCATGGCCAAACACCATATCTCAAGCACTATAAACCCCAGTTTAAGGCTGACCTCACATGAAATCCAAATGCATTTCAAAGGGAAGAATGAAGGCAAAACCACCCAGGCGACATTAATCCTCTCTTGAAATCAAGTCAGGCAGCTATTTCAGAGTTTATGACCTTAAATGAGAATAAATTGATTTTTAAAAGCCTCTTTTATTTTATTATTGTTTTTAAATGTACACCCTCCACCTCCCTGTTTTTCCCTTCTGTATGCCTGGACTTCAGGGAAGAATTAAGACTCTTCAGGTGCCTTAAAACTATTTACTACCCCTGAAACATAACATTAATTTTGATTTACCAGTGTTTAAAAAGTCGTTTGGAGATGATTGCAACAATTGTGTAAGGAAACGTACAAACTTTGAGCTCAGATGACTCATTTTTATGCTTGATTTGTGATTTAGCAGCAGCGTATTAAAGTGTTGTTGCTTCTAAATACAACTGAAATATTTTCTTTTCATAGGGCTGTTTAATATATAACAAAACTCCACAGAAACAAGTGGGAAGCTTGCCTCATTGATTTTAATGGGAATTTGTTTACCAAGAAGAATTTGCTGGTTCAATATTTTCCTAGTTGTGCAAAAACAATTTGCATGGAAAACAGATCTGACATATTTGGGCTTTTGATGCTGCAGAAAGACAAATAATAATAATAATAATAATAATAATAATAATAATAATAATAATAATAAATTAGGATGGCCCTTCTTGCAGGGCTTAGAAAAGCCAGCAGTCTGCACTGTTTGCAGGGTTCATAGCACTTGTGAAAGGAAGCAAGCTCCTTGGGTGCTGTCGGGTGTCATGCAGCAAGAATAACATTTTGGGGAGGAATCAGGGTTTTGGGAGGAATCACATTTGTGCACACAGCTGGTGCATGACAGAGGTTGGTGCTGCCCCATGGCTGAAGATGCTCAGGGCTTCTGAGGCCAAATTTTCGGAGGAAGAGAACAAAACTGGCCATCAACACGACAGACACTTGGTACATTGCATAATATTGTGTAACACTCTTTGGAAATAATCCTCCCCTCAGCTCCGAATGATGTGGTTGCTGATGTGTTGTGTGATAATCGTGTCTTTCTGTGGACAGCTCTGGCAATAACAGCACTGCAGCCTCTTCTAGCAGGCATGTCAGGCACCATCCTGCTGATTTCCGAGGACTTATTGCTTCCGTTGCCTCTCCTTCTCCTCCTGCACCCCCAGATATGACCTTGGCCATGGCTGCATCCCACATCTGTGACACAGCTTTGTTTTTTCAGTGCCCAGAAGAGCCAACCAGCAGTGTCTTGCTCATCAGGTTGTACTTACCCGTGAGCTGAGGGAGTACCTCAGGCAAACCCCAAAGCCCAGAGAAGGCACAAGGATGCTGCTTGTCTTGATCTCCTTGCTGCCACACTGCCATCACCCTCATTGTTTTCTGGGGTGACTGGCAGCCCCAGGTACCTCCTACCCATCACAGCCTCCATCCAGACATGCACCCATGCTGATGGACATCAGCATTGCCCATCCACCAGTGGTGGGACAATCCCACCAAGCAGAATGGTGCTCCAGTCTGCTGAGCTCCCTTTCCTGTTGTTCCCAGATGTGAGGGGTTGTGCTTCTAAGCCACTCTTCATTTTGTTGTAACAGCTTTTATTTCATTTAAGACTTAGGAAACAACACTGGTGTGGTAGATGGTGGACAGAAGAAGAAAAGATGGGCAGAACTTCCTAAACCTTGGCCTTCTTTCAGATTCACAAGCTGATGAAAAACCCATGGGAGCTTTTCCTGTATTGTTTTCATATTCTATGTAGCTGGAAAAGTGAAATTCTTCTGAATGAGCAAGATGAGGAAAATACTTAGCTCTGACGATGCTGGGAAAACTCTGGGGTTATTTTCGTCCACACATATAATTTCTGGCCAGAAAAAAAAAAAAAAAAAAAAAGGAAGAAAAAAATTCTTCAAGTGTTCTGAGTATGTGAGTTTCTTATCTTCTATTAGAAAACATAAGCACTGGCAGGAGAAAGCAGACTTTCTTCATTAGGTGCCAGAATATTTAACATTGGTTCCTCAATATTGGAAAAAATAGTCAGAAGAAAAACAAGAAAAGTCATTATCTGTTTTTTTTTTTTTTCCTCTTTTTTTTTTTTTCCCCTTTTAATAACCTTTTCAGTAGCACAATGCATTCAAAGCTAGGCACATTCCCCTCAGTGCAATATGGTCTCAAGACATGATTTAGATGGAAAATTTAAGTAAGATTAATGCAATTTATTATCCGCCAGGATATCCCTACAAACCACACTGCTTGGCTGAATTTTTGATTCTCAATCTAATATTTCAGATGAGATTTCCAGACGGGTGTCTTATTCCTCTATTAGTTTAGTGAGGGTGATATAGAGTTTGTAAAACAGGAGAGGTTAAGCTAGTTTTAACACTTGATTAATCATTTAAATTACTTTGTTACTGTTTGAATCCATTGACTTTTGTTTACCAAGCAACTCCCTGAAACCCAAAGCCAACAAAAACGGCAGGCAGCTCTCCAAGTTGTTAATTTATTCAATGAGTTCTTCAAAGGAGTTCTAAAAGGGGAAAAAAGGAGCAAATTTATAGTTGCATTGAAAGGGTAGAGCAATTCTTGTTCATTGCTTGCTAAAAATGTCTAGGTTTTTATGACTCAGAAAAAAAGCCAATATTCAAATATGCTGGCCAGCTCCTGCAGATGTATATTTTTTAAGCAAATCAAACAAGCACTTAAGAGAGCCTGACTGCATGTTCATGCAAATAATGATTGAAATAAAATCAACTTGTGTGACAAGCCACACATTCCTCTGCTTTTTATGTGCAACTGTGACTTCATCTGAAGTCAGATTCTCCAGAGGAAAATTTGAGCCCTTTTTAGCAGGAGCAGGATCAGGCCTATAGGAAATCAACTCAAGAGCACAAGGACAAAGCTTTTTCAAAAGCAACTGTGAATGGGTGATTAAAAAGCCCCCTTCAGTTACACAATGTACATGTGTACAGTTTGCAACTGTCCACTGGGGAATGGAGAAAAAAAATCCCAAGCCCTAAATCAAGGGTAAAAAAAAAAAAAAAAAAAAGAAAAAAGAAAAGATAGCTTTCTATTCTGCATATTACAAAGTCCGAGTTTGGTAAATTGATTACAATTTCTTTTCAGAGACCTATCAGGAATAAACCACTAAGTCTTAGACATAAATTTGAATTCCAGAGTCTCCAGCTAACCCAGCTCATAAATGAATTCCTAAATGCTGACTGTGCCAGAAGACCCAGCACTGCAAAACCACTTGGCAGAAGCCATTAGTTTCAATGAGATGAACTGCTCTATTTAGCTCTCATTCAAAACTTTACAGAAATGCCAGATTTCCATAAACACAGGTTTCCTTGAATTTCCAGGGCTTTGATTAACTGGTAGATGAGGGTGTCTTACAAATATAGATTTGTATGCAGAGTTCAGCTCAGAAAGCATGAGAGACTGGAAACGGACTATAGGCTTTTCTTTCTTTCTTACTTTTTTTTTTTTTTTTTTTTTTTTTTTTCTGACTTAACAGAAAGCAGGAAAACTCCTTTAGAATATTTTGGAGCTGAGACTTTAATAATTAATAATTATTCTGTGGTTTAACACTGTTGTAGATCATTTTCCTGTCATTTATATCATCGCGTGTTAAGCTTTTTGTGACAGATTAATATCCTTCAACTTTTATAGTATGGTTTTAAAGTCCTGAAGCAATGAAAGACTAAAAGAAAAAGAAAAACCTACCCCCCATTTTTTTTTATTCTCTAAAAAAGTCACTAGTTTGTGAAATCTATTATGGGTAATAGCTTTTTTTTTTTTTTTTTTTCAAAGGATGACATTTTTATTTTACTATTTTTTCTTCTACTTACCCTCACTTTTCATGATCCACCCATCAGTCAATCATGTTGAGGTCAGCAATGTTTTTCAATACGTTTCTTATGGTCACAGTGGTTGAGTAAGGAGGTTTTTTTTTTTTTTTCATACTAGTATTTATGTTGTTGATGTAGCAGCACAAGAGATTAGAATATTGATTCTTTTTTATTGACTCTCTCTCTTTTTTTCCCCATTATTTTTCCTCCAGTAGCAAAATGGTCCTAAATAACTCACAAATGCTTTACTACTATGCTTGTCGTCATAATCTAAGAATAAATGGCATTGCTAGCAAGAGTGCAACAACTGCACAGATAATAACATGCAACTATGGTTTATTAACCTTACACCCTCTTAAATCAGTCATAGACCCATAGCAGCCAAGAAAACTATTGTGGTCAAATGCCATGAACTCTAGCTTGCTTTTAGCACTAGGAATATTTCCCCTCTTCTCCAGCTTTCCTACAATATCTCTGCTCCCAAGCAGAGTTTTTATAATAAAAATTATAGTTTATGTGCATGTTTTTTGGTTAGGCTCCGAGAGTCTGATTCAGCATTTTTTTTAACTTTTTTTTTTTTTTTTTCGGTATACTGGCTGTGTGGGTGCTGAGCCACGGAGCCTGTGTGTGGCCCCGCGGCTTGGCGCCCACACAGTGGAGTCCTGCTACAGCTGGCAGAAGCTGCTGGGATTTCATAGCACTACGTTAGGCCTTTGGCATTACCCCACCCTTCCTGAGCGCTGCCTTTGAAAAAGGCCGTATCCTTTGCCCGTGTATGGATCATGGTCTTTCCAGAGCATTCTGTTTGGTCAATGAATGAAAAAGGTTGCTGAATCCTGTACGTGCAGGAACAAACGTTGTCCAGCTTTTCATCACAAATTCCCCAAGTTTATGATTGGCTCTTCCTATGGGACTGGCTACCAAGAAGGGGAGTTTGGGTACGAGTGACTGACAAGCATTGTTGGGTTGGCGGAGGGGAATTCAGCCAGTGAGAAGACTGTTTTTGGAAATGTCTGGCTTTGGAAAACATAGTCAGAGGCTGCACAGTGAAATAAATGCAAATCTGTAGGCAAAACCATTAATTTAACCAAATTATACAGAAGATGTTAAGATGTTGAAGACATAAAACATAGGTAAATACAAATCATACTGCTGAAAAATCAGAGCTGCGTTGTGTGGATTACATGAAGTCCAGAAATGAGCTGAGAAATTTAATTGTGAATAGGATAGAAATGTAATGTTTATAGAACAGCTACAGTCATGACATGTATTGGGGTACAAAATCCATGTCTTGAATATTTATGTCGCTGGTTGGGATAAACATCATATAGAATATAAATTTCAGTTTGACTACTTAAAATGTATGGTCCTATTTACAAAAGAAAAACCAGAAAAAGAAATCATTTCAAAAAAGAAATAGGAAAAAAAAAAAAAAAAAAAAACAACAAAAACCCCAACCCCAAAGATAATTTACTACTGTTGTACTATTTCTCTTAACAGAAAAATGTAACAGGAAGAAACCACTGAAACATAGTTGAGCTCTGAAGAACCGTGTTTCTTGAGTATCTGTAAATCTATGAACATCCTGCTGCTTTGGCTGGTTTCTGTGAGCCCTAAAGCCCCAGCTTTGCTGAAAGGCCACACACAGATCACAGGCTGTACAGGAGAAACTCTGATCTCTCCCTTGGCATGGCACAGAGGCTGTCTGTCCACTGGGGAGTCACTGTCTGAAATGCAGCAGTAAAGCTTGTCTTTCATAAGAGAAATGGGTCATCTTTTCTCCTGAAACAGCCAAAACAAGTGTCCTCCTCTTGTATCCAGATGGGCTGTTGTGTGGAGCACTCACTCAGAATAGGGGACCTCAATGAGAATGTTTTCCTCACCTGGATGAGGCACAGAACTTTGTCTCTGACCTGCCCTGAGAGCAACCTCAACAAAGATGCTGAGGTTGTTGCATCAGTGCGAGTGGAGGAGCTCAAGGGTTCAGCTTATCTAGGGAACACGTACGGGAAAAGCCTTGGGCTGTAATCCCTGCTCCAAGAGCTGGCTGTTTGTTTTCCAGTGACTGTTTCACTGAGAAAAAATGTGTGGGATAATGTCATCACACCACAGAGCATATCATCTCTTCCGTGTGGGATCGATACTGCAGACACGGGGTAGCTCTAATTTCTTGACGAGGATTTTGTGTCCCCTGAAGGTTAGGACAACTTACGGGAGGCTTGCTCAGGGTAGAGGGACTGGACAATAAGAGAAGGGCAGAACAAGCCATGCACAATGCCAAATGAGCCCTTCGTTCACTTTGTCCTCAGCTTAAACGTGGTTCTGTCAGTGCCCTGCCAGTTGCGGTCCCTCCCAAAGCGAGGGGCACCAAGATCTGCCCTGCACATGGTGCTCAGCACAGCACAGCACCTGAGGAGGAAACAGCCTGACCAAACAGCCAGGCAACGTGGTATCACATTGCCTGCTGTGCCTACCAAGCCTTATCAGTCACCTCTGACTCCAGAAGGTGGTTTTAGATGGTTTCTTGCTTGTGTGGAGAGATGCTGGTGAAAATGGGTTGTGCAAGTGTGCCGAGCCTGGTTGTGTTGTACAAGTATGCACAGGCACACCTGCACTGAGACACACACACACTTGCATAAACACTAACCCAACAGTGGGATATTTGCTTGAGACAGAGCCACGGGATGCAGCTCACTGCTGAAAAGGGGGGCAGAGGTGTTTTCAAGCTTAAAGCACATGAAAATTTCCTTCAGTAAAATTCATACACAAATCGGTGTTTTTAGAAAATGTTCCTACTTAAAAAAAAAAAAAAGATAGAAAAAAAAAGAAAAGAAAAAATAAAGAAAAAGAAAACCTCTTATTATCAGTTGTGCTAACTCATGTGAGTATGTGAGGAATTCTGCCAAGAATTTTTATTTCAGATAACAGATTCCAAGCTCCCATTATCAGTGTAGAGGAATTAATACCCTATGTTCATATTTTTGCCAACACCAAATGTGGAAAATGCTTAAACCACACCTGTTTCGGTTCTACAACACATACACTTCTGCTTGCCAGCTCTCTAGCTGATAAAATTAGTTAGGGGATTTCAGATCTTTTTTTTTTTTTTTTTTTCTTTTTTGTTTTCTTTTCAAGGCAGTTACAGGACGCCAGTAGCAAGGGTATGTGGTTAGCTCTTAGGGATGTGAGATGGAAAGCAGAAACACTTCAAATCTTTGGCAGCAGTTGCACAGAGGAAGATTTGGCTCTAATAGCGAAGGCTGGCTGGTGCAAGGGTGCCAGGCCACACCGCGGGCATGAGCGAGGGGATGTGAGGTCAGGCTGCTGAGCTGAGCTGGTCTGCTCAATTCTTCTTTGAGGTATCGCACAGCACCTGAAGCAGTCTGTGTCATAAAGAGAAGGAGAGGATTTGAAAGACGGGGTCTGTGTCTACTTAACGCTCTGTGCGAGATGCTGAGGCTGATGACAAACAGCGGTATGCACTCGGATGCACCTAGTAATCAAGTAAAATCTTCCTGGTCACTGGATTCAAATACAATTTGTGCAGTTTTGCATAGCCACCAGGACTCATTTGATTCTCCTCATTAAACATTTGTCTAAATATATATGGTCTCCTCTGTCTTAAATTTAAGTTGCAAAGCAAGGTTTTTATACAACTGTTTCTTCAGTCATCCGTAATTATTTTTGCCTTCTTTCCTTCTTTCCTGTTTTTGTCTCAACATGACAAAATCTAGTTAGAATTACACTGAAAGGACTGGATTATTATCAAAGAACTACATTAACTAACTAATTAAATTTAATCTATATTATACTAGTGTCATGGATTACAAAATAGGTTTTTCTGCTACATATAGTATAATAAAGAATAAATAGGCCAACGTTATTTTATGACTGAGACATCTGGAGACACATATTAAAGCTAAATGGAAATTGAGATATTAAATTGTATAAATCATATAATATGTATTAGACTGGAATTTCGGGTATTGCAGGGGGTGTAGGCAATATATTTTATCTGATAAAGGTACTCGGGAGACATTTCCTACAAATCTAAGTGGGATTAGTACAATGGTGTTATAATGGCAAATGAGCTGTAATTCTGCAGAATGGTTTTCAAATGCTACTGGTATTTGAAATCAGGAAGTTCACATTTAAGGAAGAACATCTCTAAGAGTTAAACCAAAAGCAATTTTTATTATTTCACGTTTATTCCCCAAACTAACAGACCTTTTCCTTTTTATCTGAGAAACTGAATCCCAGTATCTCTTCCATGTCTCCTCAAATGATTTATTTGGAAATATTCAAAGGAGAGTTTAATTGCCACTATAGGCTAATGGGTTTGAGACAGGATGAGTGATGGATTTTGCAAATATTTAATGGACTATATGCACATCTGGCTATTTTTTTTTTTCTAAAACACAAAAATTTCTGAAGTCAGCCATTTTTCCTTACCAATCAAAAGGAGAGTTTAGAGCACCTTTGGCAAGAAAAGAAGTCACCCCAGAAAACAGTCAGGTTGAAGATATTTTCCATGCTGGACCATACCAGGATACAAAGGAAAACTTCAGATTCTGGAAGTCTGACTCAGCTGTTTATAAAAATTAAGCAATGCTTTAATACTCAAGCTATCTATTTAATAATGTTTGCTTTTCTTCTTTGTCTTTCTTTTCCTAAACCAAACCTGAATAGTCTGGAGGACAGCTTTTATTTGTAGCTTCTAAGTGAACCAGATATAAAAGTAGAAGGGCAAAGCAAATTAAGTTTAAATTAAACCTGTTGGCAGGCTTAAGCACACTGACTTCTTATTTGCTACTTCTTTTCCAGTCTGTAGCTTAGTTTGAGAAGAGAAGGGATGGTGGCTTCCTGGTGTTCATCCCCTTCCCCTCATGTTAAGGAGACCATAACTTTTCCTCTAGACACCTTTGTGGAGAGCTCCGTAACTCATTCATAAACATCATTTGTGTTGCCTAAATCATGTTTTCCAGGTTATCATAGCATCATTGACTTAAACATGTAAAATGGAGAATCAATCAATTCTTGTCAAAGTCTACCATAATATTTAAGTACCCCACCATCACATATTTATGCCTGACTTTTATGCTTACTTCTGGATCAATGATGAAAAAGGTGAACAGCCTGAGAGCCTGACTCACTGCGATGCCTTCCTAGCCATCTCCATTTAACAATGACTGCTTTTGGGGCCCTAGTGCTTAGATGGTTCTTTACTCCATTTGGTACATCAAATGCTGTATTATAGTGTGTAATTTCTGAAATTCTGCGTGTCGTGTAGTAGTTGTCAAAAGCCTTAAAATGTCTGTTATATTTATGCAGGCACTTTTATCAACCAAGTTTATAATCTCACAAGAGAATGAAATCAGATCTGTCCAAAGAGACTGATTGTTCATAAAACAACATTTGCTAGCATTATTTCTTTTCCAGTCCTTTACTTCTTCTTTGATTATATCTTGTGTCAGTTTTATTCCTGGTTCTGTAATTGGAAACCCACAATAACAGTGCTATAATGTTTCACAAATCTGCTCATGGTCAGCTCTCCTGTTGATTCAGACTGTGAGCATTCAGTTTTTCTATCTTCTTTATACTTTTCTTCAAATAAGATGAAAACCTTTAAGCTACCCAAGTACGTCCTGTTAAAAAATGCGTGCAATGTAGAACCAAATCAGGATCCTATGTGCTGGCACACAGAGCTGATTTGCAGCAACATAACAATTTGCTGCCCACTCTTTGACAAGCTGTCTGTGCTTGATGTCTGCCCATTGTGACCATGATGGGGCTGTCTGAGGTTAGAGTTACACCACAGCAGTAGGACGAGCTCTCTCCTCAAGCATTCAGGGGTAGTTACAGTGTTCTAGCCGATGTGTGGCAACTTGGTAAGGTATTACAATGACATTGGGCTGAATCCCCAAAAAGGAGTCAATTTTAAAAATGCAGCAAGGGCTCCTAAGTCCTTTAAAAATTAAAAATTGTATCCACTGTCTCTTCAGTGATTCAAACAAAATGCATGTATACCATCAATGCCATTGACAACCAGTCAGTCCCATACACAGCAGGCATGCCTATAGACCAGCAAAGCATGCACTGTACTGCTCAAACAACCAGTTGGCTTCCAGAACTCTTCTGTATATGCACCATGTTTATCACAAGTGTGAAAATTATAGTACTACTTTTTTTACCCCCAATTTTTCTTTTTCTTTTTTTTTTTTTTTTTCTTAATAATTTATGCAAACAGCATTTTGAAAAACACACAAAAATAGTCTTCCCTGGCCAAAGCACTTTTTTTTTTTTTTTTTCTTTCTCATTTGCTATTGGTACAGGAATGCTTTTGCACTTAACACCTCCATGAACTTTTTGTGACAGAATATTGCATCTGGAAGGCCCATTCTGAGGTGGCTGACTGGCCTGCCAAGTGCAGGCTCCAAACCCTATCTTCCCCAGGTGCTAAATTACCTTTCCTGATAGGCTGAACTAAATCTGGGGAGGTGTTTGGATTAGGTTTGAATGGTGCAGTGCAATCGCAGCCATCCCTCTTCCGGATACCCAATAGCCCTGTGAATATTCCAAACTGATAATGTCAGTTTTGAAAGGAGATGGTCTGAGAAAGCACTTTTCAGTGCAATTTTCCTGAGCAGAGATCAAATGTGGATGCTCTAGGGGAAAAATAAAGAGCAGGGATACATGTGGAAAATCAGGGTTGTGGATGCATTCCCTCCATGTATGCCGGCAGAGTGCTCACTGGCTAGGCCACAATAACATCAGCATTCATGTGAATATAGCCTTCTCTCTGGCACTCCATAAACAACTTGTTGTGACTTCCAAGGGGCACCAGAACATGGCACACGGGGGTCCAGCAATGCCCCAGCAGAACATGCTCCTTGGAGAGGATGGGCTGGCAGTGGTTGTGTGCTGGGAGAGACAGTGAGAAGAAAAAACAGCCTGCTCTAAAAATGGGAGGGGGGGCAGAGAAGACATTGGCTTTTCTCTAATCACTTGCAAGACTGAAAGAGGCTGATTTCAGAGAACTTTCTATTTGTCTCTCCTTGTCTGCAAAGCATTGCACCATTAAAGGGGATTTGTGTTATTGGCAAGAAAGCCTACAAAACAAAAATTGCAGAGATCTCAAACTGTAGTCATCTCTGGATGGTCTGTGGGTACTTTAACCTTTCTGTGCATAAATCATAACAAGATGTATTATGAGCATCACAATATGCTCAGGAAAACTGCATCACAAGCATATGGAAACAGACGCTCTGGGTGAGAACTAAGCTCATTTCATCTTTGTCATGGCCAGTTACAGATGTCTGAGAGAGAGAATGAGCACATGTAGCACTGTGTCTCCCATGGGGCTTCTCACCACCAGTAACTGTATATCAGGCCCTCCCTGAGTCCACTGTTGTACTCTTCTGTGAGCCAGAGCCACCAAAACCTGCTGGGCCCCCTCTAGCCTCACTCACTAGCTCACTAGCTTGGCCAGGATAATTCTAGTCCCCTGAGGTCTGGTAGTGTGCTGGTAAGGGTACCCAGCTGTCTTCCTTCCCTGCCTCTGCCCTCAGCCCGTGTCATCTGTGCTGCTGTCCTTCCATCTCTCTGCTTCCCATTGCCAAGCACAGCATGGAGCAACAAAACCTTAACAGCCAGGCCCTGTGCCTGTTACCTTGCCCTTGTGCATGCCAGTCATGCAGACATCACCAGAATGAGCATCTCTTGGTGGAAAAAGACATCAGTGTTGCCCTTGAAACAACAGCCCATCACCAGCTACCTGGGAATTCTCCCCAGTTCTCATTGCAAAAAAAAGGAGATTATTTATTTATTTATTTAAATTCTTTGCTTTTTGTGCTCTGTTTTCATTTCACTAGTCCTTTGTGTTATGATATAGATGTATTTCTCTGGAAAAGCTCCTGTGCATCAGGATCCCTGCTTTCATTTATGGTCTTAAGGGAAAACATCTGTTGCTGTTGCTCCCTTATCATTTGTCTTCAGCTTTCCCTGTAGCTGTTTTTTACTTGTGATATCATCATTCTTTTTGTATCTTTGCAATCTTTTTGTGCTGTTTCTCCCCATCTCTACAATAGGTCACATGCTGTTGTCAGTGTTTCCCAGGACAAAGTCTCATTCTTTATTTTTCAGAGGTGTTTGAGCCAATGTTTTGTCTGTTACCACTTGTTGGGATTTAAATGTTCTATTCTCTTGATCCAGAGTCATTTTTCCCATCTGAAAGAGTCCCAGAGAGACAATCTGCCTCAAAATTTGAATTTTCTCATTTTTCTCTACAATGAACAACTGTTGGACTTTCTCCTGCTTGGATTTTTAGCTTTTTAAAGTTGTATTATTGTTGCTTTGGTGCTGTTCATTGATGGCTGTTATGGGAAAATACTGAATACAAAGCAGAGGCACAGATTTGTCTGATTTATGCTGCTTCTCCGAGTGCCTTGCCACTCTCCTACAAAACCAGTGGAGAAAGAGGACAGCTGAGAACTTAAGTGAGTAAAATTGTCTTTACTTCTCTTTTGATTAAACCACCACCAAATTACATAGTGACAACCTAGTGCAACTGTGCTCCTAACTGAGGTAATTCAGGAAAGGGGTTAGAGTTGGATGGGCAGCTTTCAAACCATGCAGGAAAGATATAGCCCTTGACAAGGATCTGATCAGCACAATATCCCAACAGAATACTTCTTCCATGTTTTATTCCAGTGAAGTAAAAGAACAGAAAGGACAGATAGAGAGCAATAAAACCCCCAGTATCACTAGATTGAGACAAATCTGTGTTATTCTTAAATATTTATTTCTTATAAGTTAAATGAAGAATTAAATCCAATTCCTTGACAAATTAACTGCTACCACTGAGACCTCAATAAGCCACATGCACTTAAATATTACCTGGACTTTCAGTGACTGATACAGATACTGATTTATTTTCCAAGTATGTTAGGAAGGACTGAACACGCTTAAACTGGAACTGCTAGGCATACCTGCCAGTGTACAACTGAATAACACACACTCAAAATACAATTCCCGTGAAAGAAGACTGAGGATCATCTGAGAAAATAATGTAGGCAAACATGGTACTTTTCTATCCCAGATATTAAAATAAAAATTTTGATTTCAGAAAACATAATGCAACCTTTTCACATTCATAGGCCTTAAGTGAGTGTGAACAAAACTGCATGTTGTTTGGGATAGGCAACACTGATACTATAAATATGTGTGAGGTCAAGGGTAATGAAACCAAGATCTTCCAAGAAGGCTTATTTGCTGATCTCTGCATATCAACAAATTCCCTTCTGTTGTCTACTGTTTAAAATTAAAATGACATTGTTCTGATTACAATGTGCTTAGATAAGGCTCAATTTGTAATCCGTGTTACACCTGTAAGGGTATCATCCTGTAAGGGCAATCAAGTGTCACACTGCAGTGGCCTTCACCTCTGGATGAGTTGTAAAATAAGATTTGGATTGTGGCTTTGAAACTGAGCAAAGACTTCACATGGGGTTTGAATTCCACCATGCTCAGCTCTCAGGGGCTCTTTTCCTGTGAGATCAAATACCTTGCTAGCCTAGTCCTCATGTTATTTCCATCACTAGAGGCTGCATGTGATCTGCAGGCTCCTCCTAGCTTTCAATTCCACACAGAATTCATACAGAAGACCTTGATTTAAAAATGCTTACCTCAGTCCCTTTCTTTTCCCCAAAAGAATGGGGAGAAAAGACTGCTAGATTCTATGCGGAGACCTAAGCATGTCTCTATATAGCATTTCCCAGTAGTTCTCGGGATCTCCCACAGATTTTTACAGGGTGTTTTCAAAATTCAGGTATAAGCTGTGAATGAAAAAAAATGTTTCTGGATTTCCTAGATGCTTAGAGAATGGAAAACAAAACAAAACAAAACAAAGCTCTAGTGTAAATCTTTGATGACCATTTCTTTTCCCTCTTGAAGTTCTGCAATATTTCACTTAAGTGGTGCAATATGAAAAACAAACAAACAAACAAACAACAAAAACTCCCATAAAACAAACAAGCAAAACCCAACTTTACCAAAACAAACCTACAAAAACTATTCTCAAGGATTTAAAAATTGTAAAGAACAGAGACACCTGCATCCACTCAGAGAGCCCCAGTTCAGTTAGACATAGATTCTGTGTTGTGAAAACTCAAGCCAAGTAGTGAATGATATGAAAAAAACTCTTTTAAAACTCAGTCTTATCAGAGCGTTCTGCCCAGCAGAACTGAGCCCTGTGAAAAATGTATATCCCCAGGTTCAAATGAGCAGCATAAAACAATATCTAAAAGAAGTTAATTCCATTGCTTGTTTCTTAAATAGTTTTCAGTGCAAGAGATGGTTTTATAATCATGTGTCTATGATCAGAGACTTTTGGATAGACACCAAATCAAAACATCAGCAAAGAGAATGGGGTGATGTGGAAAACTGATTTATTCACTCATAGTCAATAAAGTAAGCATGCAGTAGCTGGATTGTAAATAGCACTGTGGAGAAGATTTATAAGTCTTAACATTGGAAGACAGGTTTATCCCAGTTAAAAGCACATTTTAACTGGAAGAACTCTTCACTGTGTTTATAAAATGAGGCCTTGGGTGCAAGATGAAACCTTAGGCCTGTGTGAATTTGAAATGGGCAAAATATGTCATCTGCAAGCATGTTTTTCATCTCAAAGTATGTAGCTAAAATAGATCTGAAAATGTAAAAAATAAAAATAAAAGGTTCTAAGTAAAATAAAACTAGGCCTCAGCAGGCATATGTACTATGCTTAAAACTTCCCTTTGCTCCAGATTGCTGTGTTTATAAATCAAAATTATACGTCCAGTGGGGAAAAGGGAAGTAAAACTGTTTCCAAATGAAAAAAGGACAAGTGATTCATTTCTGTTAAAATCATAATTGAAAATACAGAACGTAAAAATGCTTTTAGTTTACTCTTGTTTTTATTTGTAACGTTTGCTTTGTTACAGATAATATGACCAAGGCTCTGAAAAAGGTCCATTTACTACTATAAATTTTCCAACTATTTGAAAAATAATATACATTGCAGGCTTTCTTCACCCTATAACGTAGCGCTTCATCTTTAAAAGGGATAAATGCACTGCCTTTGATTTTCTGATAGAACAGTCCACTCCTGTATTCCACTTATTAAACAACAAAATAAATATATCTTTATTGACTGTAGTACATAAACAACTCTGAAGAAACTCCAGTGAAATCTAATGAGGTATTTCCCTTTGCCATGTGACAAGGTTCAAATATGTGCATATGTGCAGTACGGAAAATAGAATTGACTCTGACAATCGGATACCCCAGTGAGCTTCTATCTTTGCAACAAATGTGCTCTAAATTCCAATGTGCTTTGACAATAACCATTTATTTCAATGCATCTTCCCTAGAGGCTAATTCTTAGGGGCCAAATCCCTGTCTCATGAAAATAAGAGGGAGTTTTGCCATAGGTATTAGTGTTGGAAACACTTGATCCTAAATATGTTTAAAGCAATCATATGAATGCAAAATGAAAGGAAATGAATCTGTTTAGCTCTTGAAGTTCCAACGACACGGAAAAAGCATAAAAGTCTGGTATTTTTTATTTTGAAGCTCTCCATGCTGACAGAATATTCAATTGCCCTTTACAACTTAGCAAGGTGCTTCTTTAAGGTCTTCAGGGGTGTATTAGGGGTTCAAACAATTGTCTGTCTTTCAGTGCAGTGAGTCTGATATATCTCCCTAGGTATGGCATGCCCTTCTGACAGCAAAATATTATTCACAGGAGCTCATTTGTGTTAGAGACTCTCACAGGTTTTGACTGGACATAGAATGGAGATATCTGTACTCACAGATGTGTTGGAAACATAACTTGTTGCACCAAGAAATGGATAAGGATCCTTTATGGGTGAGAAAATTTGGAAGCATAATGGGAGTGGACACCCCTGGGCAGAAGGAAGACACAGTCCTGTAGGAGGGGTGCTAGGGTGTGTGTGAAATGAATCCTTTTGAAATTCAGTCACTTATGCTACACAAGTCATTGATGATTTATGGTACCAAAGAGAAAAGGAAAATGATGTAAGCATAGGTTAATTTTTATTTTTTAATATTTTTAATAAAAGTAGAAAATAAATATATTGCTAGATATTACTTATTCTCATGTAGGAATTTATGGTAGATATCACTTGGCCTTCTAAGATGGGTTGGAGGCTGCATCAGTAGGTTTCAATTGTGGGGTGAAGATGAAGACTATGCAACCAGATTAATGCCATACAATCAGTCATCCTATAATTGTGGGAAGCCATGTTAGTAAAGGGAAAAAGAAAATCTCTGAGATGCTTCCAAAAGGTTTCCCTTTCAGGATTAGTCCTTCACTTCTTCGATATAACTCTCATAACTGGTCTCAGCTCAGAACCACAGGACCTTCACAGTCAGCAAATTTAGGATATTCACAGTCAGCTCAGAGAATAAACAAAACATGAAGTAATTGCGAGGAAACTGTGATCTCCCTTCAGGCAATTCCACAAATTAAATAGAAACAGAAAAAAGTGCTCATTGTATATTGGTCACATAATCCTGAAGATGAGACAGTTTCAAGCAAGAGAACCCTGGATGCCTGAAAACATGAAATACAGAGAAAAATTGGTTCTTGCCTTTTTAAATACAGAAAAAGGGCTTGAAATTCAATGGTTTGCTTTTGTTTTCTATTTCATGACATTCATCAAATCACAAATCTTGCTAATGTCTTCAAACAGCATCTTCAGTCAAGGCCTTATCTATTTTTGTTTCTATTCTGGTTGTTCCTCAAAAAGACGGGTGGCAAAGCGTGACTCTGAAGAAGGTTTGTATTGCTCCTCCAGCTGTGCATTTTATTATTTACATTTTAGAATAGACAAGGAGAAGACCTTGTGTGGCATGGCTCCAATATGCTTTTTATATACACATCTTTATATGCTTTTTAAATACATGTCTTAGAAGCTGTAAAGCTTGGTGAGGGCCACTGCTGTAATTTCTGCAACAGTATTTTTTCACCCAGAAGAATACTGCTCACAGCACTGTTGCTCCCTCACATTTACATCCAACTTGCTGTGTAATTAGAACATGTCTGACAACACTTCCTCTTTCCTAGAACTGCTCTAATTAAGAGTTGTTTCCTCATTATAAAACCAAGAATATGACTGGTAAAACTTTCATCAGGTTGCTACCACCTACCATGGGTACATGGGCTTATTGACTGGGAGCTGAGGACTACATCAGTTCCTTGTTGGTGTACTCAAGATGTTAAAAAATTTTGTGGATAGAGTGTGGTTACTCAGACTGATTTTTACCGTGTGATTCACAGAGAAAATATTAATGAATGTGCTGTGGATCAGGATGCACTCAGCAGATGTGGCATTAGAGATACTTTTTCAGGGAGAGAAACACACAAATAAAAATATACTTCATTTTTTGACATACTCAAAGCACAGATGAGGAACTGAGTGTTAAAAAGATTGCGTGACTTACCCTGGGTCATACAGGAAGACTTTGTCAGTGCTAGAAACTGAATGCAGTTTCCAGCTTCCAGCTAATTTCTTATTTGATCATCTTCTGTCACTGTAGGAGGATTACTGAGAATGCAGCCATTCCTCAAATAATTGCTGGGAATCCTGAAAGATGATTCTATGTACAGATAAATACATTACAAAAGTGTCTGTTTTCCAAAGATGTGTCATAAACATTGCATCCTAACCTGAATTTCCTTTCCTTTGTGTTCAAGTGGCTTAGTGTTAAAAATGTGGTAACACCACACAACAAAGCCCACAGGTGGAAATCCATTCACTCTGCAATACTGCCTTCAGTATGTTCAGATAGTCCTCTGTAGATAATAATTCCTGCCCTCACAAATTTGTGGTTTGTTGTTTACTTAGGTGTAGAGAAAAACAAAACAAAACAACAAAACAAGACAAAAAACACTCATTATTTCTCATCTTCTCGCTTGGTAAACAAACCACTCAAAAGTGACAGCTTGTGGCAATTCTCATCAGCTTCATAGGTGAAGCAGTTAATGTAGACTCCTACCACAGCCAGCACTTATGTTACATGCTACTTTTTGTTTCTATTTTGGTGTTGCCACTATTATTTTTGCTTTGCTTTAACATCATTAGTTATGGTTCTCAAAGGTGAATCCATTCCAAATGTACTTTGTGTGGTTATGTTTAACATTTGCCAGTGGTTTCAATAGATTTGAAGTAGATTCAAGTATCATAAAACCAGAATGGATCAGCAGACCATCTAGTCTGGCTTTCTGTGCAGCCCAGACTATAGAATTTCACTTACTAAGTCAGTGATATCTAAAATTTTTAAAGTAACTAAATGTGTGTGTGTGTGGGTAAACCAAAAGAAGCCCTGCAGAGGTAGACTTCTAGCCACCTATCATAGCCTATCAAATTGCCTCTTGTTTTGCCTTTTAGTTCTATAGTTGCTTTTGCAATGAAAGAGCAATTAATAAACAATGCAGCAAGACAAGAGAGTATCAGTCGAAAAAGGGTCACAAGCAGTAGGGCTGTGATATATGATACTCCTGAAAAAAAAAGGCAAAGCGATTTGGGGAAAAAAATGGTATGATGAATTACAGGAAATAGTAAATTACAGAAAAGTGTATTCTTTGCTACTTTTTCATAAATCCCTTGAAACTATTGTCATGAGATGATGATTAGAAATTTCAGTAACACAGTGGTAGAAACAGCCTGACTCAAGAGACTGTACTTTTAGTTTGGTCTGCAAAACTTCCGTCTTTATATATGTGGAAAGTGCAAGAAAGTGTATACATATGAATTAACAGCAATCCATGCAAACAATGAATAATTTTATACATTGTCATTTATCTTCAGATATATTATTTGTAAATTACAAACCAGATCCATGGAACTGCGTTCATTTAGAGATAAAATCTGGCCTCCTATTTTTATTGTAATCCACAATTATAGATGGCTGAATAAAATCGTGTAAATAATTTACTCTCTTATCATTTCCCTTCATTCTGTGAATGTTTCCTTGAACACAGTTTTATTATATAAGTGATCTTAGTATCTAGGTCATATAAGTATGGTTACAAAGACTGACAATGCTGTCAATCCAGACTCTACTAATTTATTATGTTTGCAACTCCTGTCTAGCCTGCTTACAAATTTAAAAAAAAAAAAAAGTTTACATTTCAGAATTCTCTTACTTGATCTTCTATGCAGAAATGGACATAAGTAAGTAAATCTTTGATGTGCATTGGTACTGAAGTCTTACATGCCAGTTTGCTCAACTTTATTCATTTACTTGGCATGAAATGCATTTTCTTCCTTCACAGGGGAGCTCCGATCAGAAAGGTGCCCTCTGGGTGGGAGTAGATTCCTCATTTTCCATCTGTTTAATTTTATCCATCAGGAATTTATACAATGTCCACTGAGACTGACAGAAAGATGGCTATTGACTAAATGGGCTTTCAGTCATGCTTCAGGAAAATGAGGAAGGCATATTGATTTTTCGGTTTGCTGTTAAGGCAGATTTTGTAATTCTGTGGTTTTGGCTGACACTATGGGCTTGGCAGGGGCTTAAACCTGCAAAATTCAAGTCTAAAATTTGCCACTTCCCTAACTCACTGCTGTTCATGGCTCATATCAGGAGTGCTGTGGTACAGGGACATGGCAGCCATCAGTCACCTGAGGCAGATTTTCAGCTCATGCCATGGCTCCGCTGCATGTCTTACAGCTCCAACCCAGCTACATTTCACCAAGCTGATGGATGTAATTTTGACATTCTCCTTTTGTAAAGGAAGAGATTGCTGGTGTTTCTCACGTAAAGCTTTCAACAAGCTCACAGTTTCTCCCAAAATATTTCCCTTCATCAACTCTGGGGTTCAATGACTGAGCACACAACAATGTTTGCATTACCATTTGCAAACCTAAGAGCCAGTGCTAGGATCCTAGAAGAGATGAGTGGGAATTAAGCCCTGAACTGCCCTTCAGTTATGCTTAGACATGGCCACATAGATTTTACTGCTACAGCAAACTCACCTCAGTTCCACGTACATCAGTAGCAAGCAACAAATATGTATATTCAGCACTTCTTTCAAGTTTATTCTTAACCTTAATTATATGAGTGTGCTGATTGCAGCCTGTGGCATAACTCAGGACTCTTGTATCACACCTGGTGTTTTAGTTGCACTGTTGAGCTGGAGCCTAATTTCAAAGCCAGGCAAGCAAGGAAATTAGATGTATGGTTTTCACAAATATTTCAGCTCACTCTCTTAACAATGAGGCTACTCGCATACATGTCTAAAAAAGTATTAAGGTGGGTTGCTACAGGCATCCAAATTTGGAGATGTTGGCCTAAATGACTTGGATAAGGAGAAGTGTTTTGTATGTGAGGTGTTAAATAAAACCCTTGAGTTTCAATAAATAAATACTGCTATTAAGGAAGTGGTGACAATGTGCAATCTACAAAAACGGGAAGCCTAGGAGGTGCTGTGGTAATAATGCAGTTACTTGAAGCACATTTAAAATACAAATATCTCTGTGGTTTTTTATTTGCTTCCACTCTTTGAGTCATTCTGAGAAACTTCACAAAGCTGTGCACATTCCCATTATGGCTGAAGCATGATGCACTACTCATTGCATAAGAAAAGCTTTTCTCCAGAAAGCTACACCAGGGGCTGGGAAGAAGTCTTTTCCAGGCATTGGAAAATGCAGTTTTAAAGCTAAATGTAAGGGAGGACTCTGTTTCATGTGCATAAAAGAAGAAGAAGAAGAAAGGCAAATATTCTTGGCACAAAGAGACAATAAAAAAAAAAATAGGGAAGTAACTACTCTCAAGCCTGAAGCATTTTTGTCATAACATGTGCTGCTGAAGTCACCAAAATGTTGTGGTGATGGTGTGGCTTTGTCCTAGCTGGGGAGAGGTTCTTTAGATAGTGGTACTTTGAGTATTTATTACAAAATCATAAACATTGCCAAATCCCTCACAGGGTTTACCTGAACCAAAATTAGTTGATGTATCAGCAGTTCAAAAAATTTTTGCATCCTCTTATTTTAAAATCAAGTAATGGAATAAATTATATTGGTTTCCAGAAGCTACTTAGTATATGGCAGAACTTTAATAGTGTTCGTTTTTCCCCAGGAGATTCAAAGACAAACGAAAAACAGGTCCAACTATCCTCAAATAAATAAATAAATAATAATAATAAAATCCCACCAAACCATGGGTAGATTTATATTGCTGAAATAAAGGTGATTTTTTGTTTGTTTATTCTGGATGCACAGTGAAAGAGTCATCCATTGATCAGGGCTGATAGATTATAGATACAGATCTGCAGCTATTATATGTACAAAATTAGATGCCAAAGGATTCCTAATACCTTAGTTTATTCATTCACAGAACAAAGGTAAATACCTATAGATCTATCCAAGAATCTTGAACAAAATATTTAACACAAGTTGAGGTGCTTGTGATCACTATTAAAATACAGGTGTATTTATTTATTTTTTTATTTTATTTTGTGGTTTACTGAGGTCCACAGGGATCTCCAAATTTAGTCAGAGTTTGCATTATAGGTCTGCCCATGCCTGTTTCTGCTCCTGTCAGTTATTCAGGCTTTTTCTAGCTTTCCCTATGGAAATGCTAAACATTTCCAACTGAGTTTGACTCTTCTCTCACTTTTCTCTGAGCCATCCATCTTCCAGCAAGCTTCATGCTGATAGATCCCTGAGGTCGTGCATAACCCCAGAAAGAGTCCAAGACTGCTGTGTAGATAGAGGAATATGTCTGGGGAAGGCAGGATGGTGTTATCACAGGATGAGGGCCTCACAGGTCATTTAAAAGACCAATTTGGAGGGGGGAGAGAGGAGGGGCACTTTAGTTTAAAAGGAAATGTATTCACTTGTAGATGTAGACAAATATCCAAATTTGCAGAAAGAGTTCAATTCCCTCAAACCTTATTGATATTAGTCTTAAGTACCACACAAGATTCCAGCAAAAAAACATGGAACTTCTTAAAACACCAAACCCTAAGCCTAATTTTAAATGCTTGCTGGGCCAGGCCCAAAAGCTGAAATAAAGACCTGACCATATCATGCACATGACCCATTCCTCTGACTACTCATAGAGGAATGGGCTAGAGGTACTGAGCATGTCAACACTTACCTAGGCTTGGAAGGCTGGGTGCTTTCTCGTAATCAGAGGGAAGTGTTGGAATGTATTGTTGCTATGTTTTTTAAGACCTTTTGAAACCGTGGCCCTAAGGAAATGAGGAAATACAGGGGATGAGGTTACATTGTTATTATTTCACTTTTTTTTGAACAGAGGATTATATGTCTGTATTCATATATATATTAGCTTTCTAAATCTATAAAAACACAGGGCCTGTGGTGAAGGTTCTATGCTTTATTCATTAAATTCATGTTTTTCTATTTAAACTCCCCTGCCTATCTAGCATGCATTCCTTGTTTGCTCTCTTCTCTTCAGAATATTCTTTTCTAAAAACATGTGTGTGCAAACTTTCCATTTCATAAATAAAAGATTTGCTTTTTTGGGGTAATAAATCAGTGTTTCCGGCTTTCCTTAATTTTAGACTTGATGCTGACAGCTACTCTCTGACCAGGTTTCCCAACACCCTCACACAATAAGCAGCCGTTGCACAGTCTTAAAAACAGGTGGTATCAGTCCCTTCAGACATGCAAGAAACTATCCTGTTTTCCAGACTACTATTTTCCACACATGAATGTGTTTCCAGGTGCTTCAGGTAAGAGAAGTAAGAGAGGCAATGTTCATTTTTCCCCTGAGACTGAGAGCCTCATCCTGCACCCACATACATGATTGTCAATTCTGTTGACTTCAGTGAAATCATTTCTGATTTATGTCAATTTCAGGCAGATCAGAGAAAGACTTATTAGGGTTATTGCTCTATAAATTCCAACACAAGAATGTTTATGATATTGTCACCACAAGAAACAATCTGTATGCCATCTCAGACCTTCTAGTGTATTTTTTTTTACGCAGATGTTAAAAGTTCCAATACTGATTCTAAAATAGGTCTCCATATACATATACATATAAATGTGTGTGTGTTGTACAGTTTGTAACACAGAAAAGACATAGAATTATCTCACTAATTGTAATTAGCCAATTTGGTGGACTTTCTTTTCAATTGAAGATGTCTCTTTTTATCTTTGGTTGACCCCCTTACAACATTTCATCAAATGCAATTGTTTTATCTTCAAGTAGCTTCAGAAAAAAAAAAAAAAAAAAAAGGAAACGACAACTAAAATGCCTCAGATCTTTCTTCTGAGCACAGGCCTGGCAGGTGTTAGAGATGATCCTTCATCTGCTTTCACATGTATAGACTCTTGCAGTGAGGAGCCTCGCCTCCTTATAGACGTATCTTTTTCTTGCATTCTATTGTCTTACCTTTCTGACAGCTCGGTGTGCTCTGATTTGATTCCTTTTCTTCTCTCCTCTGGTTGCTGGGGTTGTCTGCATTACTAGCAAATCGAAGGGTTCTGAGATTGCACCACACACCCTAGCAGAAACACATTTCTCCTTCAAAAGTCATCCTTTTATGCTCCCATTTTCATGGATGAGTAAGAGAGAGTGCAAACTCAATAACTTCTAACTGCCATCACAGTGTTTTCTCAAAAATCCTTAAGCAACTGCTTTTCTAAAATGCAGTGCATAGGAAAAGAAATAGCAAGCTTTTCTAGATTTCAAATAATTGCACAGTACTGTACATCCTGTTCAAATTGCCACAATAGGACAAATCACATGAGAAAATCAATGCTTCTGCCTAACAAAATTTCCTCTGTAATACATGGGAAATTTCGCAACTTCCAGAGGAATCACTTCTCCACTCTGTCGTCACCCCTTGAATCTCTACTAAATAAACTCCCTAACTCATCATTTTGAACTGTGAGAAGAGGATGGCTGAGATGCACTAGCACACAATGCTCTGCCAGGCACCCTTTACTCTGTGTCACAATGGCCTCTAGTGGATTTGCCGCAACTGACAGACAGCTCTGTCATCCCCTGGTGGCTGCCAGCTCCCCAGGGTATATGACATGGCTGCAGGGCCCAATGTAACCCCCTGGGACCAGGGACTACTGCACCTGCAAGGTCTGGGCTTGGGCTTGGGCTTGGGCCTGGATCAGGGCCTGGGCCTTGTCACCATGCCATATACTCCCCCTTGAGTTACTGTCCCTGCTGGCTGCTCACTAGCCTATTTTCCCTCGGTTCACAGGGCACCACAGAAACTAGCAATATATTTCCCTTATGGTTTCCTTTGTAGAAAAGGAAGAAAACCAAGCAGTCCTGTGCACCTGCTGTATTTAATGTGTTTCAGTGGGGGTACAACAGGAAGAAAATTAAGACTTCTCCCAGATGGATATAGCATTAGCCCCTTGCTTTATCAGTAGATGACAATTGGTTTCTTCATTAGAAAAAAAAAAAAAAAATTCTAACAGGCTTCTTTGGCTTTGACTTCACAGTGGTTTGAATTAATCTGGTGAAAAATTTTTAGTATAGTTTCTATTTGTAAGAATAATGAGTATAAATTGAAGAGATGAGGAAAAACTCAAAGCAGAAAGTGCTGTGCATACAGCAAATTACTTTTGCAATACTGCCTTTTAAAGGACCACTGTTACATTTGGGTAATATATGCTTCCTGCTTTCTAAAACATATTGCCTTATCACTGAAGATTTTATGCTGCTATTTGTCTGTTGATGGCATAGGAATGAAAGCACTGCCACACACAGTTGTCCTACCTTGAATTTTTAATTATTAAATATATTCATCAGGGTCCAACCTGTTCAGCTCCTGCAGTGAGCAAGCTCTTTTTCCCATCTAAGCACAGCATAATGATTGCACACCAGCAACCACTCTTGGGCCACGGTGTTGGTGATGGGCAAGGTGAAGTGATTCCATTGCCTCTCTTCCTTGGCAGTGTCACTGGTTTGCAAAAGATGTTTTTCATTCCCTTTGAAATGCTTAGGAGACATAGGAACTTATATATGATAGAATCATAGAATGGCTTGGGTTGGAAAGGACCTTAAAGATCATAGAACTCCACCCCTCCTGCCAAAGACAAGGATGCCACCCAGTAGATCAGGTTGGCCAAGGCCCCATCCAGCCTGGCCTTGAACACCTCCAGGGATGGGGCATCCACAACTTCTCTTGGTAACATGTTCCAGTGCCTCACTACCCTTACAGTGAAGAATTTCCTCCTAATGTCTATTCTAAATCAATCCTCTTTTAGTAAAAGACCATTCCCCATTGTCCCATCATTATCTACCCAAGTAAAGAGCCCTTCTCCATTTTTGTAAGACCCCTTTAAGCATTGGAAGGTTGCAATGAGGTCACCTGAGAGCCTTCTCCAGTCTGAACATCCCAGTTTCCTCAGCCTTTCCTAAAAGGAGAGGTGCTCCAGCCCTCTAATCATCCTTGCAGCCTTCTTCTGGACTTGCTCTAACAGGCCCACATATTTCTTGTGCTGGGGGCCAATATATGCACTTGTAGGTTAAGCTAGGCATCGGATGTAGGAAATCATGTCGCTAACAACAGGTACAGTGACAATGAGCACTTTCATAGACCTAGGTCTACAGGGTACCTGCTCTAGCACCTTTGTTCCTTAGTTCCAGGCATCCTGGGAATCTCCTAGGAGGCAGTGGACTTTGCAAACAAAGTTGTCATGCAGCACAACTCCCTCAGATACTGCAAACCCCTTGAAAATGAGAGGTTTTACTGCTTTTAACAGTTACCTTTCCATGCCTGGCTGTTTTGCTATGCCAAGAAGTTCTGTGCCCTGTTTTACTATGGAAAGGGAAACTAGAGCCTTAATTTTCTATGCAAGTGCCTCTGCAGCAATAAGATAGAAGAGGAGAAACAGAAAACACACAATACAAAGGCAGGCTTGTGTCTTTGCTGAATATTTTCATTGTTTTCCCTGAGGAGCCAGTGGGTTTTTACACACAGCACTAGCACATTTCATTTTGACAACAAGTCAGACTTTCCAAGTCACTACACCTTTCACAACACACTGCAAACTGTCAGTGTGGTAACTTCCTTAAGTTTAATGAAGTTACCTTATGAAATCTCTTGACAGAACTGGCCAAAAACAAAAACAACCAACCACCCCTCCTGCCTCCACCCCCTTCCCCCCCCCCTCAAAAAAAAAAAAAAAAGCATAAGGCTACTCAAAAATAAGAGGAGTCCCAATGAAATGTGATACATGCAATCTGGAAAACCTCTGAGGAGAGAAGGAAGAGTTGTGTGCTGACAAATGGTGCAAACTTCTGCCTAAGATTAGATTTCTGCAGGCCGGATTTAGATAACTGGCCCAGTTTTTCCAATGGACTGAATGCTTGCCGGCTCCCAGTATTGGCCCTACAAGCCACAGGCAGATCATTAAGCTTGCAAAATCCAGGCAGTAATTTTGAACTTAAATTAAGCTCCAGGGTTGATATCTTCTAAAAGATCCAAAGGACTATTGCCATTCAGTGTCTAAATCTGTGAAAGGCCTTATTCCATAGCCCACCCTGGTAAAATGTTCCTAATTGCCTCTTTTAAAAAATCTAAGTCAGTTTTGTCAGTCTTTTTTTTTTTTTTTGGTGGCCACATGATGATCCTAGAGAGGTAGCTTACCTTCACTGTACAGCTGCAGAAATTCCAGGATAATAGCCACCAAAAATTAAGACATGTCTGTTAGTGACTAGAAGCAGAGACATGCACTTAGACCAGATTAAAAAAAGAACAACACATATATAATTTAAGGATTAGCAGGCTAGCAGAGTTGGAAGAATTTCAAGCTCTTTACTGGGCTCAGGAGGAAATCTCTTAATATTCCATTTCATTCAGAAGTAGTCAAGGATTAGTGGTTTCAGAGGAGCAGGTCAATACTGATGCACGAAAGCTCTGGGGAAAGTCAGTGCTGTTTGTCCCAGGTGCTGTGGGAAAGGAACAGGTATCACATCTTTATCCATACTATTTGAAGCCAAAAAGAATATGTAGCAGAAGAGTTGTGTTTTTTTTTGTTTTTTTTTTTTTTTTTATTTTTATTTAAGCTGGATCACTGTTATTGTAAAGCTGTCTATACTGAGAAAATCTCCTGCCTGCTATTCAGTGTTTTCTGGATGTTTTCTCCATTATGCTCCATTTCAGTTCTCCCTCTCCCTCCCTCCCTCTCTCTCTCTCTTAACTCTTGTACAGAGATTTCTTACACAAGAGATCATCTGGGGAAATCCTCATTTTTATCATCATAGGACTGATCCTGTGCCAGACCTCCTGTGGCCTTCAACACAAGCAGGTCCAAGGCCCTACTCATTAAAAGCTAGTTGAAAAATTTCAGTAAGAAGGAACTTTAATAAAACAAACAAACTAAATCTTAGTACTTGAGGTCACTTCTAAGTGAAATAAGATTTTGGGCTGGGGGGGGGGGTCGGAGCTTGTTTCGTTTTGTTTTCAGCAATTGAAACAGCAGGTTTTGGTATGCTGCCTTTTCTGTTCTTTGATTTGGGAATGATTTTATTGAAATAAAAAAAGTCTGTATTTTTTTCAGAGGAAAAAAAAAATCAATTTCCTGAACAGCTCTATAAATGATTGCAGATCCTAATCTGGGCTAGGGAAAAGCCCTTTGGACTAGTCAGGCAAATGCAGGGAACTGAGCCATCTTCCTGATAAAGCCCACTCAGATTTTGACAGATGATTTTTGCACTTGCATATCAAGCATGTCATACTCTTCCAAATGCCCAATAAACACTGACTTTAAATACCAAAAACAAATATCTTTCATGTGATTTTTCTTCACATCAGAAGTCTGCTCTTCCAAATTTTTTTGTACCTTCAAGTGAAACCAAGGATACCAAGTTTCCTTTAAAAATACTGTTCTTACTCCTAACTTCTCTTAGTGTAATTGCAACTAGGAGGAAAAAGAAGAGGTTAGCAGATTAACGCATATCAGAAATTGTCTTTAAGAAGTTATCACTAGAGCCCTGACACTGTGCTGTTGAAGCCAGAAAGAGGACTGCAAACTTGAATTGCGTTGTGCTCAAAAAGCAGAGACTCTGATAAATCTGGGGGAAAAGGAAGGGAAAGGACATGGAAGAAAATCTTCATGTTTTTGAGTAAGGTACAAGCATTGGTTTTCAACTCTGTATTGCTTGAATGTGTGTGTTAGTTCCATATTAAAACAAACAAACAAACCAAACAACGACAACAACAAACAGAACTTAGAGTGAAAAATAGGGCTTTCATATCTGCAAGTGTCTGTGGTCTTCAGCAGTTGCTAATTGTGGAATTTTAAGTCTAGTCTCTATTTCCAGGCACATTTCCCTTTTGTTCCTTTTCTACACTGTGCTGACAATATCATAGGCACTGAAAACTCCTAGGGGTAAAGGTGAAGTCCCCTGGCAAGCAGTTAACAAGCTGGCTTCAGTGACACTGTTTCTGTCAGCTACTCTGATTTTTCTATTAGTAAACGCAGTCTCAATTTTTCTGTTTAAACAGAAAAGAAAAAGCTGTCCTTTGTGCCAGCTGTTTAGTATTTGAACAATTAGACTCTGTATTTATCTCCTTTAATAAACGTGATCAGAGTAAATGTGATGATTAATGAATCCTGATAAAATATTACCTCATTTGCTAAGAGCTTGCTTAAGTACTCTTTAATGATATTCCTAAACTCCCATGCTAACTGTATTTAAAATAACTTTGCTTTCTCTTTTTTATTTATCAATATCCTTACCTTATCATGTTTGCTCACATTGGAAGTACCTCATTCTATAACTCATCCCTTTGGTTTTACATAGATGATCACTGATTTTGAAGCCAATGTCAAGGTATGACAGAAATGTGACATGGTCAATCTGTAACTCAACATGGCATGTAATCATGAGTGTAGTTGCTTCTGTGTTGATAGTACTGAAAACAAGACATAGAAAACAGAAAATAGCTGCTCAAGGGACTACCTGTGTATAAGCTTTCATATCACATGGTACAGAGCCCACAGATACTGCTGTCTCTAGAACCGTGTTAAGAGTTGTGCTAGGCAGACACTGGGACAAAATCTGACAGTTAAAATACATTTTCTATAGACTAGGTCCAAGCACCTTGATATTCCTTGAGTTCACTTGTACTTTCCATTTTGCTTCACTAATCTTTCTATTACTTTCCTCTTTCATTATCTGAATGAATCCAGTTCATGACACTGAAGTCTGACCAGATGGGTTAATTCAAGAGGATATGAGACTATGTGTGGCTGCTTTCACTCGTGTGCAAAAGTCTCTGTCCATAAATTTAAAACCTCTCAAGAAAGCACGTGCAGACACGCATGCACTCACACACACTTATGATTTTTCACACCTTGTATAAGAGAATCTCAAGCACTTTACAAATCTTTAAGGGTGCATTGCACTCCCATAAGATGACTAATGACTGAGAACACATTTGCAGGACCTCAATTTGGCCTACATCACACATCACATTTCTGTGTCTGCTGTAGGAATTGCCCAGTGAGATTCAAGCAGAAGTTCATTTAGCCCAGTAGTCCATGTAATAGCCAGAAGATGATATGTTGGCATCATCTATAAAGTATAAAGAAATGCAAAGCAGTGTCATTATTTATTCATTCTAGCATTCCATTATTAATTTTTAAATTCTCATTTATGTTTCTTACATCATTTTTCTCCCTTAAACTGAGCAGTTCCACGCTTTTCATCCCTTTTATGCCCTTTTGAACATATTTGGAAGCCTGTCCTGTTCTGAAGAATGTCTGCGTATTCAGCATTAAATTTATCTTTACTCTGATGTGAAGAAAAATCACATGAAAGATATTTTTTTTGGTATTTAAAGTCAGTGTTTATAGGGCATGCTGCAGAATTCGCTAACACCCCCTATGAACTGAGGATGTGCAGCATTAGTAGCTGGATACCATACAAACCAGTGCTCCTTCAAAATAAACTTGTTAAACATCTCACTGATGACTTTTGAAAACCTGAACCTAAAAGATTGCCTATACAGCTACACAGGAAATCTGTACCAGAACCTGAAATAGAACGCCAGTGTCTCCTATTCCACAGCTTAGTGTTTCTCCAAAGCATTTGGATCTCTGAAAGCCCAGACAAAAACTCCGACTGAACTCTTTCCCACATGGCAATACTTGACCACGATGCTAAGCTTTTCAGGAGGAAAGGAAGATGGAAATGATAGTCCAGTGTATCTGAGCCTAAAGGAGGACCTGCTTTTTTTTTTTTTTTTTTAATTAATATTTTCTCTCTCCATTAAAAGCATAAATGGAAGCCTAGCTCAGTCTTTAAATATGTCCAGGATAGTTCCATTTCATCAGAGTTAGTGGAAAAACTCTCAAAAAGAGCATGACGCTGAACTGACATATTTATGAGGTGAAAAATTCAGTGGAGAGACTATCACAGGGATTTCTGTTTATTAGGTAAGTGTTCTCAAGCTCTCATGACACCTGACATTCAGGTCCCACTCTAGGGAAACACCCCAATTCAGAATTGTGCACTCCTGACTATTACAAGAAATCAGTTTACCAAGTTCTACATTCAAGATAAGCCTTTTTTATTGTCCTTCTTGGACTTGAAATCCCAAGAGACTTCAGCAGGTGTTTGTTTCATACATGTCAGGAACATCTTTATATTAAATCTAGAGGGAAAGATCATAATATAGCCAAAATCAAGACGTTGTATCAAATAGGCTTGCTGGGAAAATGCCAACGTTCTAAGAAAGATTTTAGTGATTTAACCCAGAATTACATGCTAATAAGTAAACATAAAACAAATTGGATTGGATTTAAGATGTTTGGCAGCACAAGAGCTTTGAATAGCACAGATAGACTTCCCTGTCATGTTTTGATTTACTAGAATAAATGAGGACATTTGTTATTTAAAGTAGTTTTAAGGAGTAGTTTTGTAGCACAGTAAAATTTAGATGTGGTTTCTATGTGCAGCTTCTACAGCAATATCTTCCCATGCCTGCACATGTGTGGCCACTATTGACTTTCAGTGAAAGTACCATCTGTGTACTTGTGAGGCACCATTTGGTTTATGCACATCATATTACCATAGTTAGGGCCATGTGCTACAAGGTTCTAGGCATCAGGAGAATTGAGGCCATTCAGCATCTTGCAAGAGAGAGTGCTAAAAATGGAAAGGTAATTTTTTTTGGCCAAATGGCAGGTAGTAAATCTGTGTTGGAGAAAAAGCCCTATTCCCCTTGTATTCAGAACACTCCAAAATCACCCACACCATCCTTAGATACGCTACACACAATATGCAAGCACGTTTGCATGCTTAACACTTGAATGCAAAGCAGGCTACAACAAACATTTATATAGGCACTGCAGTGTAGAACTGTAAACAAATTCTAACCCCACAACCTACTTTAATGACCCTTTTCATGTCAGTTGACATTTCTTGCTCTATTTCTTCATTTTACAGTACTGCAAATCTTTTTCATGTCACTCACATTAGTGCAAATGTTATTTACTACAACAGTTTGTTTTCATGAGAGAAGCATCATCATTCTCGTACATTTGTAACCCTATTTTCTAACTTTCCTCTGCTTGCAGAAACAAAAATAGAAACTGTCCCTTTGTTTTTACTATCAAGAATCCCAACAGTACTGTGCTACTCACAAATGAAGAGAAAAGTTAAAGAGCTAACCGAAGATCTTGTTAATAGAGTTGGAGCACAACTAAATATTTTTTAGGGGAAAAAGTCCCTGGGAAACAAAGATTTCAAAGCAGTTTAGTCAGGCTTAAAGAAAGTGATCCTTTCTGATGCAAGATGATATCTTCAGCAGAAGTACGTTACTAGGATCGGTGAAGAGATTTTATATCTGTATTACTTAGCAGTATTTGATTTTATGTAAACAGGTGCTATCCACATATCTTACACTGTTTACTACATATTTTTGGATAAAACTGATGAATAAATCTCTTGAGTGTGATTCTGATCTCCTATCAGGTTCACATTGGTATCAACAGAGCTATTGATCTTTTTTGCCACTGTGGGAAATAGCAGAGACACAGTCACATAGCTGTGGCCAGAGGTCTGGAAAAAAATGATAAGTTTCAGACAGAAGCTAAAGTCATTCTATTGCCTGTATTTCAATTATCTTGGCTTTCACAGCTGTATTTGGAGTCCTCTTGTTTTCCATTACTCTTAATGGCCTGCAGTCTGGTAGTAAGGGAAACCCTATGTAGTCCGCTGGCCTGATGTTAGGTCTACCTGGGCATCCCTGATGTAGTGCAGCAGAGCAGCGCAGACGGTGAAGTTATAGGAAAATAGGAGTACATTACAAAGGAGTATCTGTAGGCATGCAGATAGAGCTACTAGAGCTCTACGTCCCTGAGAATACCATAGGGCATTCTTGGGTCTAGCTTGCAACCTTGTATTTCAACAGTTTCTCTGATATTGTTCAGACCATGTCAAAGGTGTGAACACATATCGTGGATTCCTTATTCATATATCACTTCCCTCTTGCCCTGGCACATCAATATGATCCAGTACCATAAACTAGTTTGTAATTTTTGAAGTGGCAAAGCACTAGTAGCTCTATCTGCATGCATACAGACACTCCTTTGTAATGTACTCTTATTTTTCTATAACTTCACCATAAGACTTAGTTATGGTTACTTCCAGCAGGAACAGAAATTTGCATATTGCAGCTTACTGAAATAATTTTAGACTCTTCTTCTTCTCTGTTAACATATTTTCCCTATATTTAAGTTCAGTAAAAATAAATTCCATGGTACATTGGAACATCACTTTTTTATTATTATTATTTTTTTTAACATGAGTGCAATTTCTTCTAACCATGTTGCAACTCAGTAAGAAGAAAAGATTCTTTAAGAAGAAGATAAAAGCTACTGCATAAATGATTAATCTGCACAAATGTTTATCATCTGGAATATCATCTGCTTTTCCTTTTTTTTTTTTCCTAAAAAAAAAAAAAACAACTTTCAGTGCAAACAGATGTCTAAGGAATCCCCTTTTTTCATAATTTTCAGCAACATGTTATAGATATTCTATGTGAAGTCTATGGAAGAAAAGCAAAATCAACTTTTGGCAGGTTCAGTCTATCAAGTTCATAAACTTTACTGTGTCTGTCTTGTCCAAGATTAGAGACAACCTGCCCCAAGTCAGTTTCCCATTTGCACTTAATTAGAGAGTTCATTTTAGAGGTCAATGAAAAATAGCAGAGTACGTTTTCATAATAATTCTCCTCACAATAAAATTATTTCTCAGGCACTCATCCAATTTTCTCTGGAACAAGGGCAAGAAAAGTGGGGACACAAAATAGAGTTATTGGATACCTTATCTGGAACTACCCAACATGTTGTCCATTATCCAAGGAACACATAGTACATTCTGGATCTGAGGAAAGAAGCCAAACATTGCATCTTTTCAGACCATTTTCCTAACTGTACAGCTTCATTTTCTTCTAATAACTGGGACAGAGATTTTGAAAATATTTTGAAAGGTGGGAGGCAGTCTGCACATGGAGTTTCTCAGTATCCCCTTACATACATTTTCATGGCTGCAGATAACAAGGTGGCCCTATGGGAAATGCCATAGGGGTGCTTGAGTTCACGAGGAAACAGCAGCAAAAAGTGGTGAATAGCAGAAGGGTTGCGTTTCATGCTGTGCCATCGCTTGTCGAAGGAGGAGTACCTCAAATAATGTCCGTCAGCCACATCATGAGGTTCCCTAAGAGGCACTTGCAGCTGGGTGAGTGGCCAAGATAGGATCCATGCCCGCGCTTCTCCAAAAATTAACAGATCCTGGGTTTTTATCTGATATCATCTCTAACTTACAAGGTTTCTTGAAGCTTGACTGAATAAAAGCTATTTTGCAGAGTATGAATTAATTTCTCTGAAGATGTTCCCAGCACTTCTTGGTCAGCCAGATTCCAACAAACATCCAGTGAGGAGCAAAACCAGCAGTGTGCAGGGACTTAACATGAAGCACTTGGAATCTGATGTGGGTTTGGGGCAAGGAATGAGATGAGTTTGTTTATTATTATAACCAGTGATCAACCAATTACAGGTTCTCATTTCTGAAAGTATCACTTCTTTGAAGAAAATATGGCCAGGTAGGTATGATTTTAATTTCTACAAAGAAACAAGGAACAAACAGGCCGAGAAAAGACTTTAGACTTCTGGACAACCAAAATCTCTAGCAAAAGTAGGTTATAACTTTCATATGTCCTGCTTTTTGACACATAATTTTATTTTTTTTATTTTTTTATTTTTGGCATTACAGGAGATGTGTTCAACACACATGATGTGTTTGTGTTCTCCTGTGTAGAACAATTTATGCCTTCTCAGACAATCTCCACACTATCCAGATTACTTTTACTGTCTGGTGTCTGGCCTCCCACCTCTGAAAATGCACGTATCGCAAAAAATACCTGATTTCTTGTTTAAAGTCTCAGGCACTCAGGATATTTTGGCCTTACATCCCCAAGGGCATCTATACAGTGCAAGTTCTGGGAGCTGAAAGTTCAAACCAGGGGACAGCTTATTGGATGAGGACAAAGATCACAACAAAACACATTTTGTTTGAGTTTTTCATTTTAGATTTCTTGTTTTCATTGACTAAGGGAAAGATACCTTATTTTCCATATGATGTCCTTGCTTTTGGGTAGTGAGTTTCTCTAAAAGATTGTAGTATGATGTCAATGCTAATGAACAACTTAGTAAGGAATAGACAGTTACCCATCTCAATATACTTCAGGAGCTGGTGACCAAAAGCACAAATCTTTTGCTTTTTAAACTATTTCTTCTGGAGTGTACCATGAACATGTTCAGCCTGAAGAAAAGAAGACTCCAGGGAGACCGTATAGCAGCCTTCCAGTACCTAAAGGGGAGCCACAAGAAAGCTGGAGAGGGACTCTGTCAGGGAGCGTAGTGATAAGACAAGGAGTAATGGCTTTAAACTAAAAGAGTGTAGATTTAAATTAGATATAAAGATAAGGCAGGATATATTCTTCACTCAGAGGGTGGTGAGGCACTGGAACAGGTTTCCCAGAGAAGCTGTGGATGTCCCATCCCTGGAAGTTGGAGACATCCACAATTTCCCCAACCATCCCCAGGTTGGATGGGGCTTTGAGTAGCCTGGTCTAGTGGGAGGTTTCACTGCCCTTAGCAGAGGGATTGGAACTAGATGAACTTTAAGGTCCCCTCCAGCCCATTCTATGATTCCATGATTCTATATTGCAAATGTATTTTCTTGTAATCTTAGATGTTATTCTTTTCTAAAGAGTTAGCTTTTGTGCCCTAGAAATCACGGATCTTACTTCACTTTGAGCCTCATTATTTATTTTATTTCATTTCGAAGACCCCAGCTGAAAGTCCCAGTTGCCTAGAAGCATAGAACATGTGTAATTTGGACCACTCTCAGTCTCCTGCCTGACAATATTTTGCTGTAGGACAGAGACAAAAATATACTGAAATTCAGCAACTTGCAAAGTCCTTTTAGAGTAATCACTTAGGAACAAAAGCTTCCTAATAAACTGTGGTCAGAGGAACTTATTTGGTGGGTTTTTTTTTTTTTTTTTTTTTTTTTTTTTTTTTCAATAAAGACAGACCATAATTGTTGTAGGTGCTTTCCTAAATCAGATTTCTTTTTTTCTTTTTTTTTTCTTTTTTTTTCTTCTTTTTTTTGGCTCACCATCATCCTTCTGAAGAGAGGAAGAAAGATGCAGACTGGTTCAAATCATCTTGCAACACTGTATCACATTTCAGATCATTTACACTCACAGGCATGTCAAGAAAACAGACATTTCAAATTGATCAATGCAGTAATTGAAACAGCAAGAAGAACTGGGGGTTATTTTGTCAGCAATAGCTTTCTTTATGAGACTGAACAGTGATGCCTTAAAATGGGATGTATCCAGGGAAAGCAAGCTTCCTGAAAATGTTGTAGCCATTACTTTAAAATAATATTATTTAGCCTTCATGGTCTATCCCTTGTGGGTTTTCAATTCCCTAGCACACTTTCTTTCCAACACATCTTTGATCCTGGTCTCAAAAACCTGACATTTTTATTTTGCAGAAACTGGATATACAATGGACTAGTCAAGAATAAGGGCCAGATGCCCTAAATTGGTACTGCTCCATTGCCCTCCATACTGATTTACAGAAGACAAGGATCTGGCTGAAACCCTTCCAAAGCCTTGACTGCTTTGCTTTGCTGTTTCGTGTAAACACTTATTTCATTTTTAGTCTCACTTCCTAAGGAAATGGAGCTTATGCAATCATGTTCTTTGAGTGTGCACGCATACACGTGTGTGTGTGTATGAGTGCGAATTTGTTCTTTCCCTCAACCGCTTTTGAACCTGGCAGATAGGCTCAACCAGGCTGGAGAAGGCAGGATATTTAAATGAAACTACACTCCTGCATTCTGTATGACAATGATCTTTCTATCCTGTATACTGTATCAAGTGCACCCTCAGTAAGTTTGCTGATGACACTGAGTTAGGCACGAGTGTTGATCTGCTTGAGGGTAGGAAGGCCCTGCAGAGGGATCTAGATAGGTTGGACTGATGGGCTGAGGCCAACTGTATGAGGTTCAACAAGGCTAAGTTCTGGTCCTCTTCAAGCTAGATGCTTTCCCAGTGGGTTCCCCCATCAAAACCTGAGCAGCCAAAGCTCAGATCATCCCAGTTTAACCAGCCTGGTGTTTCTGAAGAGCTCAGTCAGTTCTGTTTTGTCTATTTACTTCAGAGCCTACCTATGCTAACCACCTAATCTGATCAAAACCTTTAATCTTCAACTGACATTAATAAGCTCAGCACCACCACTGAAGTTGCTCCTTTTCCTTCAGCTGCCGAGCAAAACAAAGTCAAGCACAGAATTTCCCATGGCTTTGTAATTCAGTTGCACTTATTTTGTTCTGCTCTTGCCAAGGGTCTCAGACAGAGAGATCAGAGGTCAAAGGGAAAGTTATTGATGCTAATTTACAAACAACCTCATGAAACTATCCTCATTAGTCCTGTAAAAAAAGCAACACCATAAAATTATACCTGCTTCACAGATGAATCTTTGTGACAAATGAAGTGATGATTGTGTTTGAGGTGTACAGAGGTAGCAGGCTTCATTGCTTAATGGAGCGATGTATTTAGCAAGAATGAAAGAGAACTCCAAAGACAATTATGTGTAAAAATGCCTTACCATTTGCCAAAACAAATAAATGTCTAATTTTTCTTTTTAGCTAGCAAAACAAGCAAACAAACAAATAAACAAAACCCAACCCAACACAACCCAAAATAAACCAAACAACAAACAAAAAAATAAAAGAATAAACTGTTAGTTAAGCTGTGCTTAATAAACATGGGACAGGGAAGTTATGAAAAAAGCCAAAAGTCAAATGGAAATCTAAGATACATTCAAAATAAATATGACTTGGAAATGAACAATAATCTGATATGCAAATAATGTATTTAAGAAATTGAAAAAGCTGTGGGGAGAAAAGTGTTTTTTTTCCCATTGAAAACAGGAAGGGAGGTGATGCTCAACAATCATTTTTATTTACTTTATGAGATAATTTATGCAAGGAAAAGAAAGCATCAAGAGCATACTTTGCACCCTGATGCGCAGTGGTGCAGAAGGTTCTTTTCCTGTGTGTGAGTTAGGCCCTCTCTGTAAGAAACAGCAGGTAATGACAAATGAAACCAAGTATACTTCACATCCTGAAGTGCTTTGCTGAATTGGGAATCAGCATCTTATGGAAACAACCTCTGGATCACATGTATTTTTTTAACCTATGGACACCATTAAGTTAAGACTGAAGCACAAATTTGTCCACTTCTAGTGACTGCCTGATAAGAAGAAAGATGGACAGCGGCCAGATAGCCAGAATGTGATCATGCACTTCCCCCTCTATTGATTTAAGCAAAATGTGAACAGATCTTGCATAGCAAGGCTTGCCGAATGCTTATGGTGACCTCATCCATGTGCAGTTATTTTGGCAGACAGTAAAAACTTTTTTAAAGGGCCAACAAGAACAGTTTTATGAGGCTGTTTGTGAATTAGTATCATTCTTTTGCCCTTTGCCCTCTGGTCTACTTCGTAGTTTGGTATCCTTGTCAAGTGTTGGACAAAAGGAGCTCAAGTCAGCATAAAACCCTGGGAAGTGCTGTGACTGCCTTTGCTCCTTGCTCCAGCCATAAGTCTTCAGCTGGTTGATTGGTACAGCTTCATGGGTGGAGCTATGCCTGTTAATAGCAGATGAAGATGTGGCCCTTCACAGTGTGATGCTAGTTTATGAACGCTGATTGTCCTCTATCATTTGACAAGAACACAGACACAAAGAAAAAAAAAAAAACAAGCAATCCATACCACCATGTCATGTCAGGTAAAACTTGACTGAAAGGCTCTTTTCTGTCTGTAGGCACCCAATACATTTATATAAGTTTCATCATTCCCTCTGTACAGAAAGAGAAACTGAGGCAAAGGGAGCTGAAATGACTTGTTCACTCTGATCTGTATGAGTACAGTTCCTATTTCAGAAAGAACAAAAAAGTTTCAAAATAAAACTGAATCCAAACAAACTGCCAAACAATTATCCTGTAATAATACAGAAATTTGGAGGAAAAGTGTAGTGTGTCAGCCTCAGCTTCCTTGACATCTGGACATACTTAGGACCTGTATGAGGAATACAGACCTAATGTGGGTTTTTGTCTTACCAGAGATGGGTGCTGAGAAACCCCATGTCACTTCTTTATTTATTTTTCTCTGGATTTTCTGAGGAACCTTCAGGATCACCCTTGGTCTGGCTCCTCAAACTTCGTTAGACCTTAAAGGTCTATGCACCGAATTATGTGAGGCTGTGAGTTTTCACACCTCTGAACCTCAGCTCCCCATGTGTGTAACGGAGGTAGTTACATTGCTGTACCTTATAGGCACGTCATGAGTTTAAGTATATTAAAATACATTTTGGAGGTTAGACTAGAGACATAAAAAATAAACCTTGAATTGATAAGAAATTTTCAGAAGTGGAAGCACAAGCTGCCACAGGTGGGCAGTAATTGTTGTATATTTAAGAGTCTTTTATTAGTAGTAGTAAATATCTGAAAGTTTGCTAACAATGAGGGGTTGCTTTGATGTGACTAAATCCCATAGGAAAAAATAAGAGTATTCCTCCAGATTATTCAGATTGCTTGGACCAGCAAAAAATGAACTATAATTTGTACAATTTTGATGAAAAAGCTTTCTTGCAAGATGTTCAATGCTTCCAGGAAGAGGAAACAAACTGACTGTCTCCTGCTGTTCTGGTTCTGCAGAGCAAAGCAAATGGCATAGCAAAATGGATAGCTTGCATAGCAAAACATATTGCGTAGAAAATGCTGCTGCAAAACTCCTAGATTTGCTGAAAGCTCTATTTAGATGAGAAAAGATAGGACTTGAGTGAGTTAAAAATAACTGAAGAATGCAATTAGTGCAATGTTATTCATTTTGATATTAAGCAAGATTTATTTGACAGTAACACCATATGCTCAGTGGTGCTGTCCACAAGATGACAATTCCATTTTGCAACAACTGTTGAAGTTCAAAAATTGTTTTCATTCAGCTTTGGAATAAAAACAAAAAAGCCTTTCAGTTCTTTATAGAATGGAATTGGACTGAAATGGCTGATTTCAGATAAAAAACTCAGCCTTTGCTTTTGTGAGGTCTTTTTGCTTCTAATGTATTCCTTGGTCACCCAACAGTCAGAGTTCTGGGAGAAAGCAAGGGAGGGCAGAGATAATCTGTAAGTTTTCTGAGGCCCTGATATAATTTAATAGCATTGCTACTACTACTCTTACTCAGCTCTTGATACTAGTGAGAGGATTTGTACTGAGAGTGCTTGATTGTGGTATGCAAGCTTTGTCAAGAACGAGACTGGAACCTTTTTGTGATGGGCAAGAGAGAAACTGAAGATTTTGACAACAGGAAAGCTTTGGAAGCAGCTGAAGTGAAAAGAGCAAAAGTTTGGTGCTCCTGCTAAAATGTCCATCATTGTGTGCTTCTTACAATACCAATGTTCAGAAACATCAGGATAGTTTTTAAATTCAGTGGCTTAGCGAGATGCAGTCTTATTCTCTCTTCCAGAAGTTTTCTTTCACAGTGACTGTAGGATAAGAAATTTAGGGAAAAAGAGAAGTTTTCTTTTTCATTGATATTTGAAAGCCTGGATTTTCATTCAAAAATAGCCCCAAACCTGAAGGTTTCTGAAGGGGAGAGAGAGAGAGAGAGAAAGAGAGAGGGAAGAGAGAGAGAGAGGAAAGTTTCAATTAGGAAATGCTGCTATGACACCTTGTGGGGATTAGTGGCCTCAGGTATTCATTTGCATGAATGGCTGTTTGAACACATTTCTGGCTGACTGGCATCAGCTGTCATGCACTCCCTCTAAGCTGCGTGGCTCTCCTGTCTCCATGAACCATCACGGTGCACTGTGACTGTCCTCACCCTGATAGACACTGGGAGCTCATGCTCGGCTGGGGTGTCTGCATCCTTCACAAGTATGAGGCAGCCCAGTTGCCATTCCCATGGAGTACCACCGCAGCATTTCTGAATTGAGTTGCTGTTTTTAGCCAAAACATTCTGGTTTTGAGGATTTTTAACTCTTCAATGAGAAGTTACAAGACTTGGCAGAAAACACACAAAAATTGTTGAAGCACAGCCTTCTATTGAAAAAAAATATACGTTTGAGAGAAATATATTTTTAACCAACTCTAACAAAAGAGCTCTTCCTAAACACATCCGAGAGCACTGCAAAAAAGTAGGTATCACCATGAAGGGAATTTGCTAATTCTCGTAGAAGCCGCATGTCACAAACAAGACTTGAGCTCTTTGCACTCTCAGTGCTGTCCTCTGGCTGCAGGGTCCTGCTTTGCCCCTACTGTGCTGCTCTGCTCTTGAACAGAGAGCCCTGCTCTGTGTTGTACACAGACACACACACGCACTGACAAGGTTATAGCCAGGACAATTTGACACTCCTGGCTTTAGTCATCTCAAAATCAGGCACATCTGGTTAATAGGAGACAGCACCATTGGAAGAGCTGCATTTGCTTTGAATTGGCAGGTGACAGGAGCAGAAGTATTTGGCAAGAAAGAACCTTCTGATGGCTCTGTGTGTATATTGCTTCTGTTTTGAGTTTCTCAGAAAAGCACATAGGCAAAGGCAGATGACTGCATGGCTTCTGCACTGTACTCCTTCCCGACACAGAGCTAGGATGCCTGCCACAAGGGCATTAGGTCAGCCCTTGCAGATGCAGAGGAGTGAAAACTCTGTGGGATGGTGGAGAATGTGTATGTGTGTGTCCTCACGCTGCCCAATAAACATGTTCACCCAATTAAGAAAAATAATGATTCATTTAACAAACAGGTACTAAAATAATACTCATTTAAGACAATCACTGCTACTTCCTTAGCTTTTCACTTCATTGCTGCTTATGCGAGTAAAAACAACAAACTAAATGGAGACCTTATGGGCACCAGGGACCAATTAATGACACGTGACTTCCTCTCAGGCTTCCATGAAAATAACTGTATTATAATGGTCTGTGATATTAATATCATCTTTGGGAAAGTCAGGCAGCAGCTCCACAGGGAAGGATGTAGCATGAGCAAGCACTCTGGAATGTGCAGTATTTGACAGAAGAGAAGTGGTGTCTCTCTATAAGTTGCATCTCTTCTTGCTATTGAAACAGAAAAGTAATCTGGGAAAACACAAATGACTGGGATAATCTCAGAAGTTTTTTTACAGGGGAATACCTTTCCAGTATCTGAACTGAATAAATTTCAGAGCCTCTCTACTTTTAAGACAATGATCATCAATCTACAGGCTTAATGTAGGGATTACATTCTTAGGTGAGTTCAGGAACCTAAATTTATACAGACCCAGACTCCTCTTTTCAGGCTGCGCTTTCACACAGCTTAGATCATTTCTAGGATCTCCTTTTAATCTCATGGCTCTGTGGATCCCCGCCAGGTTTTTGCTGCAGATTATGTGGCTCGTGGCTGTGAAGAAGCAGCACCCCGGCAGATGTAACTGTGCTGCCTCTAGTCCCTCTTGCTGAAAGAGCTACATGGAGATTTTTTTACAAGAAGAACCTATTTTACTTCTTAGACTGGCCTCACTGGTTTGATACATAGTTCTGCTGTTTTAAAGTGCTGCTGAACTGGCATGTGCAAGAGGTGGAAGTTATTGGTCTCCTTATTCTGGTGATATAACACAGAAGGGCCATAAGTGAGAACCATGGGTGCCCATGGAGACACGTAGCAGCAAGATGGGTGATTAGTGGGGAAAGGAGCAGCCACAGCAGCCCATATTTCCCCTGCTGATCCATGTACCTGAGCATAGAGGAAACCGAAAATGTTTAATGTGCATGCCAGGGTGACAAGTAGAAAGAGTACAGGGAAAGCAAGTGGGAGGAGGACATGGTTTAATGTCTTTCATGATGACCTTGTCCTCAATTTCTGCACAGCCGTGGTAGGAACTCCAAAGATGCATGTTAGTAAGCAAGGACAGGCAGGATGGAGGCGGTCTAATAACCGAGCCTGAAGTGGGTTAACTGCAAAAGTGGATTGGAATAGCATCACGTTTGGCAGAGTGATTTGGGTTAGAGGTTCAGTTCAGCTCAGCCCTGAAAAGTTCAGATGCTGGTTAAACTTTGGATAAACTTTTGACCCTTTTTCCATGTAGGACTCAGACTAGAATCACACAAACACAGACTCTCTCATGAGCTTTCTGATACTGCTTGTTTTTGACTGAGCCAGTAATAGAGGAACAGATTTCCTCACGATACTCCTGTATTTCTGCTTCCAAACTCAACCAGTTTTTCTTCCCTTTTCTTTTCCAGACCCAAGAAGGTTTTCATTCTATTCCATTTAAGGGCTGGATGATAACTGTGGGCAGGTCCAGGTTTATCCTGATTGATTTTTGCATCTCTGGGGATGACTGTCATCTTCACTGGCCTTTTTCCCATCCAATGTTAAATAGTTTCATTAACAACCAGAGAATTAGCCAGTCCAAAGACACAGACTGTATTTTCCAAACTTCAACCACTGCTGTCCTCTTGACCGCAGACGCCTGACCCCAGGCAGCTCTGCAGTAGTTGTCCCTCTAATTTTTTACTCTTCTTCCTCTGACCATCTTCATTTAATGACCACCAGCCAGCTTTGCTTGCTCTTCATGTCTCCTGCTCCTTTCTCTGTGCCCCCGAGTCCTCTCTCCTCATGACTCACGAACAGCAGCTCCCATAACTTCTATGTGCTTTCCTCCCACCCCCCGCCCCATTGCTGGCTATAAAGGGGAAGAGAGAAATATCTTCCGAAAATATCAGCACTTTCTTCCAGCCCACTCGCATCATCTGTTTGCTGATTCCTCTCCTGTAGCCTGTGACCTCAGCAGTGCAGAAGTTTTAGTTCTGTTTTCTTCATTGGGTTGATTACATTGTCAGCACTTAAAATAAATAGGAATTAATAACAGTAAAATTAATCAACACTTGGGAGCATAACCACCCTTAGGATTGATGGAGGCAACTCCTAGGTGATAATTAGAACCAGCCTGAAACTTTTTTTCAAAACTTAAATGTAAATTTCCTCCATGTTAAAAACCACACATTAAAAAACCCTCCCACAGCATGCAACTTTCCTTGTTCTTTTTTATATCCTCACAGCTTGGCAGGTCCTGTATTGGCTGCAAAAACAAACAAGAGCATCCAGCCCTCACCAAATATTGCTTTCACATATTTCTGGCTCATCCAAACTTAGAAAGCACCAGAAATACAACTAAGCCAGAGCTTAGGAAATTCTCAACCCTATTTTTTTTCAGGCCCAAGAGGTGAAGGAAACATATTTGAGCTCTGGGATTCTTTTTCCAAATGGAAACCAGTGTGGTTTCTCTGCCAGCGCGTGCTGAGGCGGCTGGGTCTGCATGCTAATACGAGCATCCCTGCACTGCCGTGCTCACCTATATGGCGAGTACAGGATCGGAGCTGAGGTGGGGGAACAACGCCCATCACCATGCAGTGCACCCATCCCTGTAGCCAGAGGCCAAATTCTTCTCTGTTGTAACAGTTATTTAATAATTTTCGTTGCACCCAAGCCGTGTTTGCCTTCAGAGGAACCCAAGGTATTAAAGTGCACAAAGGACCAGATTCATCTAAGGGGGTTCACTCCACAGAGGTCAGCAGTAAGGACCTGAAATAGCTGTCATTTTGTGCTTCCAGATCGTTCTCCTGCCCTTCTTCTTGCTCTCTTTTCTCCTTTTAGATTATAAAAGAGAAGCATCTGTGCTGCTGCCGTGGACTGGGCGAGGACGGTGCTGAGATCCTGCAGGCAGGAGTGAGATGTGAGTGCCTCAGCTCAGGAAACAAGTGTAGCAACTTTGCAGTTGTGTGGGGAACAGCGTCTTCAGAGCGACTTGGTGTTGTGGCTTTGATGATTTCTTCAGACACTGTAACTAGACTGACAAATTGACTTTCAAGTGAAAGGTCATTGAAAAGGATTGCGGATAAAAGCATCTGGATTTACAATTAAAAAGCTACAGAAGTTCAGTTTACAGCTCTACTGGGTTCTGTGCGTAGGAGTTTCTATCATATAATTTGGCAGCTTCTTCTGCCTTCTGATTGGGATTGTAGAAAATAAAAATTCCTTGTGGTTTCTTTATTTTTTTTTTCTTTTTTTAAACACAGTGGAGAGTTGTGGTGTTTTGGCAAGTCTGATACAAAGAAATATTGTACTGGCATTGTCTCATATTGTAGGTGACCTCAGGCCTGAACTATACGGGGGAAAAAATAGGTCTCTGTTGAATACAGCGCACATGTGCTTGAATCAGATTATAGACAGAGTGTGAAAAGCAGAGTGTACACACAGTACATATAATGCTGATGCTGTGGGCTTAAATGCAATGTCTGATTCTCATCCCATCCCAGTGGTGTAAATCAGGAGCAGTCTTGAGGCACTAAGGCTCACGCCACTCTGGTGTCTGAGGATCCTGCTGTCACCCCAACCTCTCCCTAAGCCCATGGGCTAAGGGCATTTGCAAGGCTGCTAGGTGGCAGAGGTTACTTAGCACACGCACACACGCACGACGTATCTCCAGTGGGCTGCTGCCTTTCTGAGTATTTGTGAGGGAATGCTTGTGAATCACATTTTTTTTTTTCCTTCTCCCCCTTTTGAGATCCAGGATGGGAGCTGCAGTCCTTGAAACCATTCCCATTATGGCAGACTGTACATGCAGGAAGGTTCCCTCTCTCTGTGCCTCCCTGGCACTCGCTCCTCCCTTCCCCTTCTTTGTGGGACATAAACCTAAGCTAAATAGAGATTTGTCCCTATCAATATTGACTTGACTGATTTCCCTTTTCCTGACTTCTCTAATCCTGTGGTAGATTTTCTGTGACATTTGTTTCCGGTAGCAGATTCATATGAATGCTCACTCTTGAAACAGTACATTTCCAAATGTCTATTAAAAAGCAAAACAATGTGGTCAAAGAAAATAAAGGGGGATGTTTTTCTCCACAGTTTAATTTCAGCAGCATCCGGTATTTTTTTTTCTACTTGAAAAAGTAGTTGTGTTCCAGTATGTAGGGGTTTCCTTTTGTAAGAAAACAGACTCAGTAGGGCTATTATGTGAAGCTGTTCCTTAGGCTCCCTTGCACTGTCTTCTCTGCAGAAACAAGTATTCTGCACCAAATATTGCTCAGAGGGAAGATGCCATCCACCGCTGCTCCAAAACCCAGACTGCAGCTGCCCATAGAAGCCTGGTGACCTTCAGGCTGATGGTGGGGCTGAGGCACTGACTTCCCTCTCTCCATCAGAAGGTTGCTTTGTCCCCAAGGAAGACACTGATCAGCCCAGAGTTTGCTTCCAGATGCCTCTCCTGGTCCTTCTGTGATGGGCACAGTCACAGGGGCAGAGTTCTTGTCATGGAATCGTGGAATCACTTAGGTTGGAGAAGACCCTTAAGACCATCATGTCCATCATCCCATGTCACAGGGTGAGAGCTGACCTGAGCATGTTGGAAGTTCACACTGTTACCAAAGGAGGATGGGATGAGAGGAATCACCTCTGTACTGATGGCAGAGGAAATCTGGGCAAGGAGCTGCTACAACTGGGGTGGAAGGAGCCTGCCTCCCTCAGCTTCCCATCTGAAAAATAGGTACAACACTCCTCTCCCTTTTGATCTCTTGCTTTGAATCATCCATGTTGCACAACATGAATTACGTCTGCGCTACACACAGACTAAACGAGAGGGAGGAACTGATGACAAATTCTGAAATGTTAGCAAAGAGCGAAGCACTGGGTATGTTGTTGTTTGTTTGTTTCTTTAGAAAACAAAACCCAATCCAGTATATCCTCATTTGGTTAACGAGAAGAGTAAGTACGCCCAGAAGTGCAACATTCCCTGTTTCAGAGAGCTTAAACTCCAGCATGCAGGACATACACTGGCAAAGGCAGAGGGGAGAGCACTGAGGTGGGAACTCTTCACATGGTACAGCTCCTGTGTGAAGGAGAGGCCACAGGGGTGATGGTGCTTGGGCTGAAAGCTGCACTTGGCTGCCTACATATTACAATAGACACCACTGCATTTTTGGCCAGTGGGAAAGGGACCTTCAGCTGTTTGTGTACTGGCATGGTGGAGGAACGTGCTCTCTGCTCCCATCTGGAAAAGACCCAAGGGAGGGAGCAGAGGGGTGGACAGATGGACGGACAGACATACACAAGGTTACCACCACACACACAGTGAATGACAGAAAATACAGCCCCGAGACAAAGCAAATGAACCTTGTGGTTTCTGAGGGTGGCTTTGCTGCACAGCCTTCTCTCCACCAGCTTATCTTACACAAACACTGGTCCGAGTCCAGTTTTCTAAGGAATCATTAGCCAAATATCATGTTTCTGCTCTGAAATGGCATTGCTGGAAAAAGGATACTGACACATAAGCCCTCCTGCAACCACTGCCAGTTGTAAACCCACCTATCCTCAGTCTGATGTACTCCTTGGCAGGTTGCAGATGACCTCCAGCACTTAGCACTGGGGTTGATTCTCCTGGGCATGTAGTTGCAAAGGCCCCAGCTGCACCCAAGTGGTAATAACATCAGAGCTGGTCCAGGAGGCTGGCTTAGGACAGGTGGCAATGAGACTGCTATTTTTATCTCCACTCCACAGCTCTGTATGTTTAAATTTAAATCACTGTAGCTATACTGTCATATAGTGTAAGACCATGGTGATGTTTTCACCAAAGACCCTGAATACAAGCAAAAATCACAGTGGCTTCAGCAGAAGGAGTTGTGTGGGTTTGTGAATTGCCTCTGAAGCTGGTAGTTTGCCTCTGGCAGCTTGCAACAGGCTTTGGTGGTGCTGGACCTGCACTGTGAATGGGACATGTGCGGGAGAGGAGCGTGTGCTAGAGAAGGGGCTGGGGTCTGCCTTCTCTACACCCTGCTCTCTCCTTTCCACTGCATTCACGCCTGGGGGTGGGCAGGCCAGGGAAGCACATTTCCCACCTGCAGGATGAGGACCGCTGAGCAAGCTGGAGAAAGCCAAAGGAATTTGACAATTTGACCATTTGACTGACTTGCAAACTTGACACCTTTTCCATGCAGAAGTAAATTGGAGTATCGCTGAGGTGGACGATTGCTGAGCTTTCTATTTTGGTTCAATTTCTCCCCCTCCCCCTTTTACTAGTTTTCCTTCAACTCCGCTTTCCAATGTCACTGAGTTATTATTATCCAGATCCAAATCTCACAGTTTCTCTGAAGGAGAATGTGTATTAAAATACCAGATTTACCAGAAAACATCTGCAACTTGCAAGCCTATTGTATTACTATTATATGAGCAAGCCATTGTAAATTCTTTTAAGTCTGTAACTTATTTCACGTTTTAACACACTGTGTGCTTTACAACACCATTTCAAAGTTTATGGCCCTTTTTCTTTAGCCGCTTGTTCCAATTGCATCTTATATTTCATCAAATATGGTAAAGAAACCATGAGAATAAATTGATGCTCCATATGAACACCCCTATAAATGGATGTTGCCAAATTGCTGTAAAATGGTTTTCCTTTTTAGCCCTCCAGAATTGTTAGTGGGTTTCTGAGGCCAAAGTCTACAGGGAAACGTTATGACCATTTAAGGCCTCCAAACTTTATGCTTCAGTACAAAAGGCCTAAGGGCGAGGATTTAAAATGGATGAAGTGGAGAAATTTGCACTTCCTTAAGAAAACACAGAGCATTTCCTTCCGCATGTCAGAAATGAAAACAGAAAATACAAACTAATTTGTCACGAATTTTTCCTTCTCTAACTGCCTCTCCAGGCCTTCCCTTTCCCCCTCCTAACACTACACACCTTATTTTTGCGGGTCCCAACCCTAGTACTGGTGATGGGCGATGCTCTGTGCTCCATACTGTGTAGAAGGGCACTGCTGTAACGTTTCCTCGAGTTCACAGCTTACTTCTGCCACCCTTTTCCCCTGCCCAGGCTCACTCTTGCAGACAATCCTTCAGGAGATAAGCACCGCTTGGGGACACTGGCTCAGTGCTGGATGATAGTTTGCTGTTTGGCTTTAATTGGGCACTGGTGTAAAACAAACAAACAAAAAAATCAGTTGTCATATTTATGAGTTACTGTGAGTTAATAATATGCTGGGATCCATTATTTAAAGCGCATTTGCTCCAAACATGTGGCCTCAGTTTTTTTTTTTTGTTTTTATTCAAGCAACATTTTTGCAGATGAAATGCTGTTGCCGTTTTTCTCCCAGGCACTCAGTAAGCCTCAGGGAGTTATAGCATCAATTATTTTCCTTCTCATATGCAGGAAAAAAAAAAAAAAAAAAAAAAAAAAAAAAAAAAAAAAAAAAAAAAGTGTCCTAGCCAAAGAAGTTGGAGTTATTATCCAAAATAAAAATAATGAAAAAGAAAAACATCCAAAAATAAAAAGCTGCAGCCAGCTGAATAAATGTAGTCAAAATTGAAAACACAAAAGTCTGCAGAAGATTGTCTTGCAAATAAGACTGGCTCTGCTCTCCCTGTATTTTTAGTTATCTCCTGTCCTGCCTGAGCCAATTCCTTTTCTGTTAAAGTCTGTCTACTTGAGTCAGTTTTCTTTGACTCTGTTTTGAATGATAAATTCATTAGTGCCTTGCAGGTGGATTTGCCTGAACTTAAGAGACTCCAGCGAAGACTGAAAAAGACAAGCAAATCTAGCACATGAACAGAAACTTATTTTCAGACCCTTGCTTCTGAAACGGGGCTGCATTTATGTGTAATAAAAATCAAGATGTTCATCTTTCTTCTTCTCCCCCACAGCAATATTTTTTCAGAGCTGAAGATGTCAAGAGCAGAATTTACCCCTCCCTTGATGCCATCTTTTTTTCCCCCTTCTTTTTCATCACAGCTGCATGGACTCTGGCCAACTCAAACTGTACCTTCGCACTTCACTGCTTAGGACTTTGCTGCACATTCAATTTGACAAGACTTTTATACAGATAACTGATCAGACAGGCTGAAACTTCAAACTCAATGTCTGCAAGGACTCCAGTACTTTGCACCTCACTACTTTACCCTTACTTAGGCACTGCAAATGTTATAAAAATCCCCTCGCTCTGATAGCCTGAAAATTAATTTGCACTGTTAAGCCTAGAGGAACAGAGCAAGCTCCACTTGCTCATTGGTTCAGAACATGTTTTGCCCAGCACTCCTAGGAAACGTCTCTGGAACATTTTCCATATTGTTGCTGCTTTGCTGGTAATAAGTTGTCTTCTATTTTATAAGCTTGAATTAAACAAAAAGCTCCTCCACTGCTGACTCAGCCTCCAAAGCTGCACTTTATATATGTCAAACAACATATATAAATTTATAAGGTGAACAATGGTTGTATTTAAGTACTGATTTAGTAATCATGAACTTCGCTGGCAGTATCCTTTGGAAACTAAATCCATAAATTTTATTAGTATTAAATGTTTCTAATGGGAGTTGACAAATACTTGAACTGAGTTGCTTTTTCTCTACACTTGGCAAAAGGAAAGGGGAAAAAATTCCTATTACACAATGAGAAATGCATTAATACTAAAACCCATTCATCTCAATTTTGTACAAATATAATTTAAGACCTTTTACAACCATTGGTGAAATTACAATGTGCTGTGGGGAAGTTGCAAAAATTTTATGAGAGTAATAAAATTGTCATTGTAATACCATTATAGGGTGCAGGGACAATATAGATATTTGAATTACCTATTGTCCTTATGCCAGGTTGAAAGGGCTACATGCAGGAATTATAGCATGTAATGGAGACAACTGTTGAAACAAACCAGAGAAATGAAATCCAGGTCCACTTTAGCTGGCCTAAGACAAATCCTCATTAGAAACCCGGACTCAGAATACCCTTCCCACTTGTGTCAACAACAGTGAAATTTAAACAGGCGGACTGTTTTATATTTGTGTCAATGGTAGCACAGAGACCAACTAATTAAGCAGAGATTACATGTAATAAAATGGTGTCACTTCTGAAAAACTGATGTTTTTAACTTCTGTGACATATTTCCTGGGGTTTGCACTCAAGCTGACATGAAGTAATCATGGAGGTCTCTCTTGTTCATAGCCAAAAAACCCTCTCAGGTAGTTCATGGCAAATGCAGGAAATCTTACCTGGGATTAAAACGGTGTTAACTTTCCAGAGGTGAAAATTCCTTTCACTGAAGGATACTGTTGCTGAGCTATTTCCAGGGAAAAAGCATTGCCTTCTCCTTGCCTGTCCAGGAGACGAACAAAAGGAACAAAAAAAAAAAAAAAAAAAAAAAAAAAAGAGAGAGAGAGAGAAGGGAAAACAAGAGAGGCAATTGCAGCCTTGTATACTAGCAGCATTTCACTGGCTGTATTCTAGAGAGTAATAAAAGCACTGAAATAGTTCAAGCATCTGCCCTTGGCTGAGGGACTTGTAATTATACACTATGGACTCCACTCCCTTGGAACAACTGTCTTTGATTCCTATCTCTTCTTTTATTACAGCTGAAATGCAAAACTCCTGATGAAACCATTACATTTCCATGTGAAATTCACAACTATAAGGGGAAACCTCTGCAAAGTTGCCAGACATTTGAAGGGGGGCAGAAACATATGGGCAGAGGTTGTTAAATTCCCTTCCAAGTTTCAAAGGTCTGACCGCTTGGGGCAGCCTGCTCTGGAGCTTGGGGTTTATTCTCATCCCTTCAGTAAATACTTTGGAATGAGAGTAAGAAAGTTAATTTTATTTCCTGTTTATTAAGAGTTACCATATTGTGAACTCTGCAGTTCGGCTGATCACTCTCCTTAAAATCACTGGCTTCTTAGTCCCCGCTGAGATTAAAGGAGACATGGCAAAATCTCCCAGGAAGCATTTCTGAACACACAGAGAGTCACTGAGACCTACTGTGCCTTTATTAAGGTTTCCACCCCAACTTGAGGTGACACTCTCCCACTGGTGGAAAAGAGGTAAGGACCTTGTTTGGACCCTCAGAGAGATGACCAGATCTTGCTTTGTCTGCCCAAGTCTTCTCTACAGAAGAAAGAAAGAAGCAGACGTCTGCTCAGCCCCTCTTTTTAGGAGGCATCTGTGTCCAGACATCTGCTCTGAAATCCCCAGCAGGGTGCACAGCAGTCCTGGAAAGCAGGTCTCAGTAAGTAAAAGTGCCATTTGGGGCCCTTTAGGACAGGAGGGCTTCACTCCTGGCTGATACAAATGAAGCCTGAGATGGTGCCCTGCCTCTTCTGAGCCCCACCTGAAGCTGGCAGTGCCAGAGTCAGCGTTCACAGTGGAAAGCCACCCCTCCAACCGACACAGGCAAAATGTCCAAGGAGTCTCCCTGACTGTACACACATACTTAATCTTTTCTTGAAAGCAAATTAAGAGCACGCCTTTCTGTGCTTATACAGCCTAAGCCTTCCTCCCCAGGTCGGGAAGCTGCTCAGCAGCCTGAGCTCCCGTCACGCTTATTCCCCTGTTTCACACGTTGCCAAGAGGCAAGAAGGTATTTCCCTACACTGCAACCTTTTATTTTCTGTTCTTTTTACTCTGGCTAATATGTCTTCTTGGTAACCACAGTATAATAAATTTCATAGAGCATGACCGGCATACTTAGTTCATATTATTCATTTGCAGTCATTTATTTTTCCCGGCTCCTCTTCCCCTCCTGGTCCCCTCTCCCCAGTGCTCACTCTGTGGAATGATAATAATACATGCAGAGCGCCAGCCAGCTGAGACAAGCTGAAAAACAACAAGTAAGGGGATCTTTCTGTGCTCACACCTGTTTTAAGATTTGTTATCCACAAAAAGGAAAGCTGTGGGGATTCACTCTCTTTCTTCCTCGTAGACCCCAGTGGAATATACCATTAAACCGCAGGGAGGAGAGAAAGCCTTCAGCGCACTTAAATATACTTATGTCAAATCCATCTCATTCTTCCTGCCTTCTTTCCTCAATCTAGCCACCGTTCCCAAGGGCTGGAGAACATTACAACCCATTCACTTTATATGAATGGGCACAGACAGACTTTTTCACCATTTCGATATGTCTACATTTGCAGGCATATCCTGTAGGCCAACTGAAACAGCCTTAATTTCAATTTACTGTCTCCCTGAGGAACATGCCATTCTCCTGAAAGTGGAAAAAACCCTCAATGGCCATTCCCTACCCACCCCCTCCTCAAGTTCAGATCTGAACAGGAGGGAAAATTTCTCCCAAGATTAATGGACTGCAGTTCTGATGCTTATAACAGGGCACATGATCTTTATTAAACAAGTAATGAACAAGTTTCACCAAAGTACTGCGTTTGGAAGGTGTTCAGCTTTTCTGTACACGACTCATCTAAATCCTTTTCCTAGTCCCTATAGAACAGTGTTATATTAAGAAAAAAAAAAAAAAAAAGAAAAAAAAAGTACCTCAGTGGACATTTAACCCTGCCTTGTTTTTCAGTGGTGCCAAAAGTAATGACAAAAACAACACTAAAAAAGTAGCTAAGATCTTGACTAACTAACTTCACATCATCTTAGCATCAGTTCTGGAAGGCCTAAAGATAGGATGCTTCCATCTTCCTGAGACAAGTACTGGGGGTTAGCTATTAATGCAGCAAATCTTAAACAAAACAGATAACCAGGGCAGATCCAGCAAATAGTGGCACTGTGGAAAAATACCAGTACAACTTGCCAGGTCTTTGTGGTCACAGCTTTGATTTAGAGCAAACCCAGCATGCAGAAATCTGGATTTAGGAGAGGAATATGTATTTCTTTTCAGAAACACTGATGCCATACTGTCATTTCTGCTCTCCTGGTACATGGCACTGCAGTATTTCACTGGGCCTTTGGTAATTGTCTGGAAAAACTGCCAACAGAGAAGTCAGCAAGTAGTGCACTACTCTGCGAGGCTATAGTTAACCATTTATCATCTAATAGCCACAGTACAAACCCAGCAATACCTTCAAGTGCAGTGCTGTAAATACCATGATATTCCAGCAGGCTTCAGAGGAAGGCTGGCACGACAGGCATGACAACGTATGGCCAAAGAGTGATTTATACTATTACTGAAACAGCTTTAGCTTTGCTGGTGTATTTCTGAATACTTCATGTTTTCTGTGTGTCTCTTCTGGGAGTATAATAGTTCGTGGATTGATGGGTCTTGTCTAAGTTATCCAAGGGGCCTGATGCTGTATATTTGCCCACTGCAGTATTGTATTTATGGCAGCTCTTTCTGGTCTGCTCATATTTGAGATGTCCAGGCATGGGTGGGCAAAGAAGAGGGATATTCTGGTTAAAAGAAGCCAAAGAGGCTTTGGGCTGGGCTAGAAATGTCATCTGAGCTTCCCACAGACTGGCAAATTATAGTGACAATAGCTGTTCTCTTTTCTGCTGTAGGCAAGCATTTTATTTATTTTAGCTGAACGGCAATTAAAAATAGCAGCAAACTGAGAAGTGGTTAGACTGAACACACAGGAGAATCAGACTCCATGGAGAAAGGAGCTTTGCTTCCCAGAGTTACAAACGGCCTCCCCTTAGTAGATTGCATGTCTTTTCAGATTACAAATGACAAAGTCCAAACTGAAACTTAAGGGCCAGTTGTCAGCTTTATGTGGCCACGGCTAAGCAAGGAAGACAGCAGTCTCAGCAAGTATTTTCTATGAAAATCTCTTGATCTGCATTTTAGGTTGTCCCATTATCAAGTAATGGGAATAGTAAATCTTTCCAGGGAATATCTTGGGGAATTCTTAGATGCAGTCAGATTCAGGATATGGCACAAGGCCATCTCTTAGCCAAATTAATAAATACTTTGCAGCAAGCCATGAAGAGTCTTTGGGGCTATTATTCTAGAGGGTTGTTCTGGTCATTGCTTCTCTGTTAGTGTTACACTATAGCCCCCTTACAATCACAGATGCTTGAATAAAAGAAACATTATGTTGGGACTAATGCTTATGAAATGCTTATTACTTATGAAATATTAGTGGTATTAGTAGGAAGCAATGGGAAGAATATTCCTCTCTGATCTTCTGCTGACTGTACTAATGTCTTAGAACGTTTTTTTTTTTTTTTTTTTTTTTTTTTTTTAAGAGAGACACAGTTAAAGACAGACTAAAGCTTGATCTGAGATCCAGCAGAGGCAACTTTGAATGGTGAAGTTGCTCCATCTGGTTTTGCAGGGGACCAGAGACACTTGGAGGCTGCACCTGAGATCTGCATAAGGAACTGCACTCAGTCTTAGGGCCATGTTTGAGGACTTGGATCAGAGCTGCCCTTTGCAGCCTTCTGTCTGAGGAACAAGGCAGCTCCTGCAGAACTGAGAGCATGATGAGTTAACCTACACCATCAGGCTTTCCAATGGAGTCCAAACTATTTTTTAGTATTAGTTGACCCAGGAGTTACATTAATCATCTCTTAGCTGAGAGAAGCCTATTTTTCAAACACCCAGGACAAAGCCTGCCAAGACTCAGTTGGGATGCAGATAGGGAAAGTGCAGATGAACCTGGAGTAGTTGCTGGGCAGTGGCTGACAGGCGAGTTCCTTTATTTTCAGCCAGAGCAGGTAATTTGGAAACCCAATCTGCCAACAGCTGTGAGGTAGTCAGCACAGTTTCTCTGCAAAGGCTGCCCAGGATGGCCTTTCCCTCACTGACAGTTCTCTTTTGTGAAAAACTTAGCCCCAAGATAGTGAAGCAGTTGCCTTTCATAGCCGGGGACTGGCTGATTGCAGGACCCCACAAAAGGGACGCCACCGCCCAGAAGTAGTGGATCACGGTGGTGTCACGCTGCCTGTGTGCTCTTCTTCTCCCCAAAAAAGCTGAAGAATAGCTAAAGGTGATAACAATGCAGGCAGCTTGTCCATCTGCACCACTGATTGGGGTTCCTGCCCTGTCCTACGGGGACAGCCCTTCTCTGGGGTGTGAGGACCACAGAATCATGCAATATCCTGAGCTGGAAGAAGCCCATGAGGATCATTGAGTCCAACTCCCAACTTCCCAACTGCACAAAGGGCAACCTAAAAGTTAAACCATATGTCTGAGAGCACTGTCCAAATGTTTCTTGAACACCATCCCTATGCAACACAGGCTGCAAGCTCAGGGGTGGGAGATGGAGCAGTGCCCCAGCTTTCAAGACAGGCTGTCTGTATAACTGGAGGTGAGTCTTAGCTCTCCTGCTAAGGAGAGCTCCATGCTCTCCTGCTTCATGTTAGCATATGAAGATAGACAAGATATGGGTCTGTAGGGAGAGGCTACCTCATTAAGGAAGCAAAGTTGCCTACCTTGAAAAACCAAGCGAGCTCCCATTGATGCATGTTACACTGCATCTTGTGATGTGGTAGAGGAATAGGGATAATGCACACCCTAGCCCAGTGCATTCAGGTGGCTCTATTATGAGATTGGAAAGTTTTTTTCATCTTACCTCTGTTTCACATGCAGAAAAATGAACTTTAGCATAAAGGATGAACTTGCTGAAGTTCACCTAGCTAAGCACAAGGTAGAGAATACGTCTTATATAGTATTTGGTCTCTACAGCCAAACCAAACATATACATGTACACCTAAGGAGAAAGGATCCTGTGAGAAGAGCTGGAGCTGCGGACTTTTCTTAAACACACACTCAAAGAAGAAATCATTTTCAGAGAGGAAAGTATGCACTGGAAAACGTACTCAGTTTTAATAGATATTAAAACAAAGATATTAGAAACAGGTGTTAGAAACAAAGGTGTTAGAAACAAAACAAAGTGTGAAACTTAATAATTTGCCTAAAAATGAAGATCATTTTGTTTTTAGTGTTAAACTTGAATTAAATTATTCAGCAAGTGTTCAAGGTACTTGAGGCAAAGCATTTTGAATCTGATGGACAAACAATAAATTAGGTAAAGCAAGGTGGTGCAGTGGATCAAGGAAGCTAGGAGACTGAGGTTAAAGGGGAGCATGCATAGTGCACTGTACCGGAACATCACCCACACCGGCTTTCAAACATGAGCAGAAAGACCTGGGTATCAGAAAGTAGATGCAAAAAATAGGAATGTAGCTCCATCTGTGTATGCTGTTTCTTTTCATGGTTCTCACCACCTGACCTCATTTTCCCATCAGTTCCTCAGTGACGAGATCAAGGTGAATTTACTCGGGATGGGTAAGTCCTGAAAGAGCAAACACAGCTGTTGGTGGGGAGCATTCCTTTGAGAGACAAAATGAAGAAAGCAGGAGGTGATGACTTTTCTAAGCCAGCCCTGTTAAAGGTACTTCTCCCAGTCTCTCTCCAAGGCTTCATTCCTGTCCCAGTGCAGTCAATGATAATTTCCCTCTTGAATTCACAAGGAGGATTGAGCTTCTGGAGGGCAATAGCTCCTGACCCGGTTTCTCCTCCTGTTATTATGTTAGGCACCAAGCCTGGACTGCTTCTCTTCTGCAAACTTAAATGCATCTGATTTGTATTCCCTTCAGAACAATCTTCCCAGCCTTTATTTGTCTTCCCCATAAGATGGTTCAGACAAAGAAGCAGTTTGCATTATACAGTACCATGGCTGAGGTGAAAGGAGTCTATTCTGTTCTGAGAGCTGGCTTGGGATAGGGGCCCAAATTCAATCCATAGTAGGAGACCTTTCTAGGAAACCAAGGCTGTGCTGTTTTGCCTTTTATGAGAATAAGGGTGCCATTCTGCTACACATGTATCCTGGACAGGGTGGACTTTGGTTTTATTCAAGTCTCCCAGGTTTGTTCCAGCAGTTGAGTTATATGCATATTTTGCTATACACATAATACATAGCTTGGCAAGCAAAAGATAGGAAGGGTAAATGATGGTATGTTTACCTTAGCTCATGGGGATGTCTTTGTGGTTTAACCTTCAAATGTGGTGTGCGTAACTTTTCTCTAACCACAGGTTCAAGTCCCAGCTGGGCTGACTCAGCCTTTATCTTCCTCAAGATAAATTCAGTCCCGTTCACTTCACAGTGGGTGGGTGTTTCAGATGAAGCCTTAAAAATGAGAGTTTTGTCTGGTCTGGTTGGACCCTAATGATCCCTTAGCACTTTCCATTGGTTGTGGGCCAGGATTCCTGTTCTTTGCAGCAGCCGTGTTCTGAGAGCATGAAGGAAAAGCTCTGCGACGCTGATGTGCTCAGAGTGCAAAGCACTAATGTTGTGCTTTGTGGTGTTGAAGAAAACAGAGAAGCTGTAAGCCAAGTTTACTGAAACCTGCAGTCCTACTGGAAATAATAGGCATGCTGAGTATGCCCTGAAAGAGCTGGGACTTGAAGTCTTTGGCTGCAGAGAAGGTCCTGTGCCACTTACTGATGTGGCGTTAAGTAACAAGTGTTTTTTCTGATCTAGGAGATCTCATCCTATTGTGGAATAGGAAACAAAAGCATTCAAACCTTTGCATAAGAACCAGAAGACGTGGAGCAGTGGGTCGGTAGGTAGGGCACTTGCACAGGGATGTGAGAGGCTGACATGACAGAGCATACTCAGCATATGGGAAATACAGGGATGTCTGCTGCTTTGCAAATGGCTCACGCTAAAAATTCCATCCTGGTCCTAAGAAACCTTTCCGATGACATCTCTGTCAAGACTAGTGTATTCCTGGGAGAATCAGCTTTAGGCAAAATACCATGTTTGACTAAAAAAATCCCAATTGGCTCTACATTTCTGGCAGCATTGCCACAGAAACGCTGCAATTAACACGGCATCAGATCCCTTCCATCAGCTATGAAAGTAGCACTGCTCACACATATACCAAAGGCCCAGGCAAGTGTATTAAACAAAATAAAACCACTCTGCACAATTTTGCCAGAGCTTCTGAATTAGTTTAAGAAGAAAACAGGTCTTCACTTTTTCCTCAGTGTGTCCTTCAGTGTTTGTATGTCTCTGTCCACCCAGGACTAGAGACACTGTGATACCACAACAGAGATGAATAGCTTTGGATTTCTGGCCAAAGCAGAAGGAATGGAAAGATCATGAAAGATGACCAGTTTGCTTGAGATCTCTATCCATTTTGTATACACAGGTGGTTTGGTTTAGCATCTGAAACACTGGATCCTGAAGCAAACCAAATGCAACTTCCATCCCTAAGGAGGAGCCCATAATTAGTACAAAGAATGGACAGTGCTGACAGGTCATATGGGCCTTATGGAACTGTATTTCCAGAAGAAGGCATTTGCTAGCATAGTCAGCACACTTTTGATCAGGCAAACATATTTCAAGCATTTAGGCTTAAAAAAACACTCTGATTAATGTACTGTAGGTGGAACATGATTTTTCACAGTACTGAATCTCCTAAGTGTTTTCTATTCTAGCAGGCAGATCTGTTCAAAATACTATAAAATAAAGCACCATGAAAATGTTGGAGATAGTTTGGAAGCATCATAATAAAAAACTAAAGTTAATAGTGGTGTTCAGTCAATATAAGAGCATTTTCTCCTTGGTTTCTTTACTGACTACATGGCCTATATTATGGGTGACTCGAATAAGGTTTCTTTCTGATCTTCCGGGAATGGTGAGGGAATTGGAAAGTATTACTTGCACATGAAGTGATTTGAGAGCATGCATGAAAGTGCTACAGAAGTGTTAACTAGCATTATCAGCTGTGAATAGATATCCTTATTATCAGCAGATACACTTCAACAGTCTTACTCTACTGTGCATCTGCAGCCAAGTGTGATCTCATTTTATACAGCAGCAACCAAAGAAATAGGTTGGGTTGCTTAATATTAAAATGCATTAGGGATTAATATGCAACTGCGTAACATCTTTTTTTAACTTAAAAGGGATGTGGCTCAGTACATGGTTGAGTAAATTTATGAACATGCAGTATTACTAGGTTCTGCTGTCCAAGTCCACTTTATACTGTAAAAAGCTTAACAATGCAACTATTTTAATTTATGAAAGATTTCTTCAGTTTTAAAGTGAGAATGAAATCAATAAACTTCCTCTTAGTTTAACTCTGGGGTCCAGCTGAGTCCTTGATGTGCTCACCTGCACTGTGAGAGTTGGCAGAAAGCTGGTTTAACTTTGCAATGAGTATACTTATCTCACGTGTTTCTGGCATAACAGTTCTAAGACTGACGTATTTCAGAGAGGAGAATTTCAAATAAAAGGTTATGTGTGCGAGCATAAAAAGCATGGGACTTGGAAGCCTTGACTTAAATCAAAGGAGCAGGGTGATGAGGAAGGAGAGGTGCTGGCAGCAGTGTGTATCTCAGCTCCATGATGAAAACGCCCTTTTGTGTCCAAGGATCATAACAAGGAACCTCCTGTAGGGTGACGTCTCAGCATGCATGGTGCTGACTGTACCCCATGGATCCTGCTGTCACCTCCCAGAGATGTTTTTGTTTAAAAATAGATGCTTAAAATGTCTTCACCCAAGACTTATTCTTCCTAGACATTTTTACTTAGCATGCCTACATGTCCCATCTAATTGAAGGACAGGAGAATGCAGGGGAAATTGCTGTGTTATTTATCCTAATAAATTAACAAATTATCCTAATCTATCCTAATAAATTCTCATAAATTTATCCTCTGGGAGACCAGAGGGCAAAACATAGAAATCTCTTCCCCACACCAAAAACAAAAACCAAAAACACCCCAACACCAAGAGATTTAATATATTTTTTTTAGTCACAAAGACCTTTTTTAATGGTTTCCATGAAGGAACAACTCAGAGCCTGACATGGATGTGCTCCACAAACAGAGCAAGATACATGGGGAGTGATAAGTTCTAGCTGGCTTGTGTAAAACAGTGAATTTGGAAAGCTCTCCCCCTAGCTTCTAGATAAGAGGTTTCCTCCCAAAGGCAGTGACAAATGCCAACCAGTCGAGCTGTAGCCTTCTGCCTCACAGCACATCATTTATAATGACAGGCAGCAGACGGAAACTCTTCCAGAAGGCATCACTGCTAAACACACTGTGTCTCATGACCTGCAGAGAATGTGAAGTCTGGATGCTGGTCAATAAAAAATAAAAAGGAGGTCCATGGAAGAATTTAAAAACCCCACAAAACAACTAGGTTTCCTAATGATTTACCTGATTTGTAAAATTAGAGTTTCTGTGGTTCTGCAGCCCCATAACAAAAGTTCTTAAAGTACTGACAAGTGACTAGCTAGGAGCACAATCCGGCAGGAACAGAGAGACAACCCATACTTAAGAAACCTCACCAAAAAAGCCATCTCAGCAGCCACCAGAAAATGCTTTTTTTTTTTTTTGGTGGTTGGGATTTGTATGTCTGCTCCACAGGCTCCCCAGCCTTTGTGTATGAATGGGGGGTCTCCAGTGACAGGAATTGTGCTGCACTTGTGTTGACTTTTCATGTGCACTGAGAAAAAGTGGGACATTTAGCTAGTGACAGCAGAAATACTTTGGGTTGAACATGAATCAGTGTGAACCTTCACCTGCCGCTGCCTGCATTTAGCCACAGCCAGGAGAAATTCAGTGGTTCTGGGAGAGCTGAAGGTAGAGAAAGGCAGGACCTGAGTGGTGCCTTGTAGAGGCAGGACCTGTGCAGTATGCTTCAAACATGTCACGAAACAAAACAAAACTTCTTCCTACTTAAACAGACAAGAAAAATGACAGGAATTGGAAATGCCTGGACATTCCCAACAGACTTTACCCAGAAGTATATCAAAGTTTGGTTTGGAGTAACAGCTACATGCCATTGAAAAATTACTTTCTCCCCTCAGATAATTTATAGAGTATCCAGGAGTGACCTGTCGTCATGATCTCTGCCTTGAAAGCAAACTAAAAACAAACAATAAAGAGTTTTGCATGGATTTATGCAGAGTTCCAGCCCTTAATTAAGCTGTCCAGGGCTGCTGAGTATCCAATCTGCTCTCAGGGATGATGGCACAAATCCAGAGCAAGTCTACTGAAGTGAAAAGTGCAAGTCCAAAAGGGAACAGAAGAGCATTATTTCTTGAGCTAGGAGTGGAGTACCGACATCAGAATTCACTGGAACCCAGAGCACCTTGCTTGTGCAGGGTGGCAAGCTCTTTGGGCTGAATCTAGCCAAGGTATTTGTTTGCAGTGTCATTTTTTTTGCCTTCAGGAAAGTTGCAACCTGTCTATAGGAATCTGAATCCTGCTTCTGTTTAATTTGTACAACACAGTCTAAGTTTTCTTCTGGCCTTAAGGTGTTACAAGAGTATAGGATTCAGAAAGAGTAAAAGGACCGTACATTTTTTCAGTTACATTTCAATTTGATCCTGCCATGTGTGGCACATGTGGGGACCAGACTTCTGTCCTGGTTTGGAGACTCATTGACCTGAAAGTACTTCACATGAATGCAAGAGTCCTGCTGTGGACTGCCAGGGGTAGAACCCGGTGATTATCAACAGGGAAGTCTTTTTCTGGGAGGAAATCAATCAGCTCTACATTTCCAGGTAAGATAGGCTGCAACCCAGACGCTGGGGCTGTGTCTAACCTCATCATGTCAGCAGCAGAGTTAACACTGCCTTCCCCGGTGCCCAGGCAGTGATCGACAATGCTCAGTCTGTCTGTCTGGGGCACCTGCAGATAACCACCTGAGATAGATCAGCACAGGAAACCATTTTCACACAGCATGAACATGCAGGTGGTGAGCAATGTTAGGAGCATGATTATTATCCCCTCTCTAGCTAACTGTTCTGGGCCCCCTGCATGACGTCTGCATAGTTGAGATGTCATCACTCAGCCAGATGTTGAAGTCACATCTATCTAAATCCAGTTGGATATATGGAAAGTGTTGTCTATTTTGAAGGGCATAAATCAGGGGGCATTTCTATGAATAAGGGATTATTACTAAATCGTGCACTTTCCATTAATAGATCCCTATTAATGCTGCAGGTGTTAGTAGTAACTGCTCTTTGAAGCATTACTTAATCACCCCCTTTACAAATCCCTGTAATCCAGCTCTCATAAAAGTACATGGATTATTGATTGAGAGGACCTCTGGGATCTCTAAAATGAGGTTCAGCTCAGATGCCTGCACAGTGCAGGAGACGCACTGCAGATCACTCCCTGGAATGTCTGCCAGGTGTTTGCAGTTTCATGCATAGTGTGTCTTGGAAATAATAAAAATGGTGGGGGTGGAGGGAAGGTCATTCCCATCCGGGAAGACCAGGCTCAAGTGGAGAAAGGAGAAGGAGAATGAGGGCTATAAGTAATAGCTGGAGAGGTTGGAGGTGCAGAGGTTATAGGGTGGGCTACTTCTTCCTCTCTGGGAAAGCTGTGAAAGTGAAATTAGAGAGCAAGTGGATCAAACACATGTTATGTTCTTCTCAAAGCTGATGTACGACATGCAGCCAGGTCTTTGGCATGCCTGCAAGGCACACAAGCAGTCAGCACAAGCCTTTAGAAATGTTCTGGGTACAAAGTAGCTAGGAAGGTAAATTAATAGTCAGAAACCACATGAAGGGCTTTAAATAAAAGATTATCCCCCACAGCCCAGTGTTAATATTTTGGGATTACATCTGCAAAGCATAACGCTGGTTAGATTTGAGCCAGTGGAACTGAAACGTGCACATTCTCCAGGCTTAGAAGATCTTAATCTCTGAGGTCTGTGTGGCTTAGATCTGTGAAAGGTCTTCAGGCCCCTTACATGGGGCTTGGACCAAATGTTGTTGCTTGAAGATGTCCCCAAACCATGCTGTGGGGGAAAGACACACTTAGATACTTTTTGTGCCAAGAGAAAAGCAGTGCTATATGCTGAATAACAACAAAACAGCAAGAAATAAGCCCCCACAAAGCCCCGTGCCCACAAAACTAGCCTGCTTCCTGGGCTGCTCTAGCTGGGAGGTATCTCTACTACAAACATTTTTGAGCTTAAGAAACCTTGCAGGCTAGCAGGGAGGTCCTTGAAACCATAACCCCATTTCACAGGCACCACTGGCAATCCATAGTCCCAGGCCCTTACTTTGCGTAGTTCTGTTTGACTCCTCTATTAGCTTGAAATATCCCCATCCCGTGAGGCTGAACAGTGTGGTGCCTGGCATCGTACTGCTGTTTGGCTGCAGTTTCTGGACTGTGTGTCTGCAAATCTTCTGGCTGGAGCAGGCAGCCCTACAGCCTGGTCATGGGGAGTGGGAACAAGAGAGAGTCCCCACATCACCTTCCAGAGATGGCTGAGAAAGGCAGCCACTGCTCCATGGAAAATATATAAATGGGCCCTTCATTCATCAAACCACACTCTTCAAAAAGTGCTAGGAGGTGAAGAAAATTTCTCAAGAAAAAGTAAGGTTAAGAACAAAAATCAGCCCCTGACAGAAACACTTGATAAAGTGCTGTTTTCCAGGGTGCCACCATCTGGTCTGTGTTATGGGGAATAACCTTGATGTTATTACACTACAGGATTATTGTTATATAGTAGTGTGTAAAATATCAACCAAATGTAACAAGCACGAGAGAGACACATAATATCACTGATTGCTGGAACAACAAACAGTTCAAGAAAGCACTTATGTGAGAGGGCAGGATTTGGTAAGGTGCTCAAAGGTAAGCACATTCCCCCGCGGCTCTGCTGAATGGGCTCATTTTCTTAAACTAAGGCTCCAAAGTCAAATTCCCCCACCTGAATTCTCCAGCCTTTCACAGAGAAGTGGTAGTGGCTTGAACTCTCATGCATCATCCAGCTCCAGCAGGTTCAGCAGACGGGTGCCCTGCTGACTGTGCACGGCACCTTGTGGCTTTTTTCTTTCAAGAGGACTGGCCTGGATAAACAAGTGCTTTCCAAGGTGTATAGCTGCACTGCTCTGTGCTTGTATCAGCTCTCCATACCTGAAAGGGAATGGAAAAGATGCGGTAGAGTTCAACCTTTCATTTCATATTATAGGGCACAAAAACAAAAAAATGACCAATAGAACAAATGTAACAGGGTGCTTGACTGTCACCCGAATGTTTCTGCTCTTCTTTTTCATCCCTGATGTGGGATTTTTTTCCCCCAATCTCTTCCCACTTTTGCCTTGAATTTTGGAAGATGAACAGCTAGGCTTTCTCAGTTCACTTTCTCAAGTCATCTTGGAGCACTTGAAGGCTTTTCCCCTCACATCCTAATTAAGGGTATATCAATGTCCCATTGGGACTGGAGCAGTTAACGAACACCATCCGGCAGGTCACTTATAAACTATTTGCCCTGAGATTGAGGGCAAACTCTGGTGAATTCCCAAGGAAAGAATCAAATGAACCTGTTAATGAGCAAAGCATTAGGAGGAAGAAAAAAAATGAAGCAGGATCTGAAGTCTTAAGGAAATGTAGGAAATAAAGGTTTGTTTATCTAATGGTTTTAGTGGTGTCGATGCACAGGACTCTCTCTCCATTTTAAAGCAGTTGCAAACAAAAGATTCAGTTGCAGATAAACTTTGGGAGTTTGCTTTTACATGAGACACCTGTAAACATTCCTTAAAGATGGAGAGGAAGAAGGATGTGCAGCATATTTAATTCAAGTAGAACCTGGCAGCAAGGATTTTGTATATTATCATCACCATCTGGAACACCAAGATGGGTTTTAGTCACATCTCGTTTAAACCGTCTATACAGTAAATCATATTCTCTGTCCCTGGCAAATTTAGTCTAAAGTGGTTACTACAATTTTCCAAAAAAGCTGCCATAACCTGAAGAGAAGCTCTTGGGGTCTTGCCAGCCTATTAGAAATCTTGTAGGAGCCTGGTTTGGTGAAAGTTTAGTAGATGATGCAGAGATCTCCAGTGTCAGTTTGCCTGTCAGTGAAATGACTCATGGATCAGAAAACAAACACACACCAAAAATAATAATAATAAAAAACACATGCTAAGAGCAACCAGACTTTTTTGTTTTGTTTTGTTTTATTTTGTTTTGTTTTTTTGTGACTGTGTCTCTGAGGGAGCTTAGCCTTCACTCTGAGCTGGCCTCAAATGGGGTTGGTTTCTTGGACTTATAATTAAGATCTGACATACAAAACAACTAAAAGTTGTACTGCAGTAAGACAAAATGACTTCAAAACTAGAAAATATTTGACTTGAATATAGCTGCATGATTAATATTCTTTCAGATGAAAATGAAAAAATCAGCTGTTTAAGAATCAGTTAATTTAAAAAAAAAAAGGTTTAATTGGTTTAATTGAAATTGGTTTAATTAAAATTATGTTTAAATAAATCTTCTCAGAATGTGTAGAGCAGATAAAGGAAAATATCCTACATTGTCGCAACACCTCTTTCCATTTATCTGCAGAAAACATGCAACAGGACCTCCACTATCTCTCTGTGTCTCTGTTTTTGTTAGAAGTTGACCAAAGAACCACACATTTTTTTCAAACCTGAAGCAGCAATGCAGGTGGTTGGACAGATGAGGGGGAGGAGGCTTTGAAGTGTGACAAAAAGAAAGGATGTAAATGAGATTTTCTCCATCTTCTGATGAAGTATTTCTGACATAGAACAACGGAAACAATTATTATTTGGTCCTTCATGATTGTCACATGACATTGGTGCTAGAAAACACATCCCGACTTTTCTAAAGTTATAACATGACCAATAAAAAAAAAGAAAAAAGGAAAAAAAAAAAAGTATGTTTATTATTTTTGCCAAAAACTGAAGGGCCCTAAAGAAAAGATAACAGAGAAAGAAATAGAGAAACCCTGGAATGGGTTTTTGTGATTTAAAAAAAAAAATATATAGAAACTATACAACTGTTGCTTCTGATAACAGTGGGCTGACAGCATCTTAAAGCCAGCTGGACCCCTTCCTCTAGGCAGATAGCTTCCAGGTTCTTAAATTTGTTGAAATTTACTGGCCCTATCCTCCTCTGCGAAACAGCTCCCCGCATCATGTACAGTGTCCATCAGCAAAGGACTGACAGCTGCTGGAGGTGTATCACCACCTTCCACCACCTTCCAGCCACCCTGAGGGAGCAGCTGTGACAAAGAGGGAAATACAAAAAGGGGGTGAAGGGGTACACACAGTAAGGAAGGGTCTCTGTAGCCCAGCTGAAGGAAGAAATGAGGAAGAATGACTGACATCTGCTCCTCTTTTGTTTTTTTGTTTTTTGTGCTGTTCCATGGGGACTGAAATAAATGGAAGTTGGTGGAAGTTGGGTGGTTATTCCTGCTTGACAGCCCCCACTCCCAAAGTATGGCTCTATGTGAGGCTGTTGTTGTGGAGTGCCTTTCGCATGCCCCAACTGCAGGAACCTCCACCAGCTCCTGGCAGCTTCAGTAATGGGAAGGCCACTTCACAGTCAAAATCTTTATGAGCTGATAATTAGCCCATTTCTTTCCGTGTCCACTGACAACTACAGGGTGTTTTCCACTGGCTTCTCCAAAGCCCAGGCTTTTTTGAAGCAGAGTAGAACTACTTTGGTGTGGGGCACTTCAACAGGAACACTAAATATTTTGATGGATGAGGACAGCCAACCAACAGCCAAGAGAAGGGAAACTTTGACCAAAGACAGGAAAATCATAACTTAATAGGAAGTGTAATAATAAGTTACTAATGCCCACTGACTCCCCTTTTTCAAGGTCTTACCTGCAATATAGATAGTGCAGCACTGAGGTCCATATATTGACTTCAGAAAATGTTAGTGATTCTCAGCAGAACCTCCCATTCTGTAGCCAGAGGATCCAAAACATTGAGATAGTTTTGGCTCCTTACCTCCCCAGATAACCCCTTACTCCATTTTTTGAGCCAGAATACCATGTTTAGCTCAAACATAAGTCAACTATTCTGACAGAGAAGTCAGCAGAGGTTTCTAGTCATTAATCCCAGCTGAATTGCTCCACATCTTCTTACAACACTTGCAGGACTATGAGAGTTGTGACACCAAAATACAAGAATTAGCCAGCTGGCCCCAGCCAAGGCCAAGGCTAGTCTGGCTCCTTTGTCTCTCTGTGTCTAGAACCAGCTGCCTCTGAGGAAAACTGGTTTCTACCACAGGCATTGCATCTACCATGGTTAAATTGTCCTCACAATTCAATAGGTGACAGTGTAGGTTCAAGGGGATTTCCACTTCCTCAGGTTGTCCTATTCCCAGTACTCTATTTCACAAACAGCTCAAGACATCAAGGGAACTTTCAAAGCGACTTTCTCTATTTCACAATGCCTTGGTAAATCAAACATATGTAGACAGAAAATCTAATAAAAAAAAAAAAAAAAAACAACCACAACTATGAGTAGTTTTAATCAGAAGAGTATATTGAAATGTAGATAGTAAAACTGCCATAACTAACTGCAGATGCTAAAGAAACTATAAAGCCGCAGTCAGCATGGTTTGCCACATTACTGTATTAGAGCTGAGACTAACTCTAGTTTTACTATTTGACTTAATAAACTGACATTTTTTATTATTATATAATGCACCAAGATCCTGTAGTTTTACTGTTGTAAACTAATTCAACCGTAGTTTAAAGAGAGATGTTTTTGTTTGCTTTTTTAATACACACAGTGAAGCTGGGAGAAGTATTTTAGTAATATATTTTCTGTGCCTTTCCCTTAACCTTCACATCATATACTTGTGCTTGAATACATGATTTCTGCCTGCAACCAATTTTCATTTTGCTTGTGCTTTCCTTAGAATAGGAAATCATCTTCCGTGATTTTTGCAGCACAAGGATTTGATATTTGAGACTGAAACAAGTGACGATAGGATCCCAATTTCAGCCAGATATAGAGCTATCTGAATCTGCCCTCACAGAGAAACACATATGAAATATAAGCTATTTTGCACACATTTCTTTCTGAAGTTTCCACAAGTGATAGTGATCATTGGGTCCATGAGGTAATTACCACAGTAAAGGACAGAAAGATCGGCTTCAAGGAAAGGGATGCCTCTTTTCTTCTTACACTGTCATATTGGTACACGCAGCTTAGCTCTTGCTCTCTGTTCACTTCCTCTCCTTTTATATCCCCACCCAAACAGTGGCAGTGTCATATTCTCTGGGAATTGTGAACTGGTGCCAGGCTGACAGCCATAGAAACCACAGAAGCAGAAACATTTGTAGATCTTACTATCCTTCTCCCACAGGCAAAGATGACACAGCTCTAGAGTGGATGGGGAGGAAGCGAGTTTAAGAAAAAGAAAAAAAAAAAAAAAGAAAGAAAAAAGAAGGACCAAATTTCACATTACCCATCAAACTAATGTCAACTGACAGTGATTTTCTCTGTGTGTCACTGTTAATTGTGTTCTTAGTATTTTACATATAAATGTACATCTCAGTAGGCAGCCTCTGCAGCCAAGGAATATTATGGCAAAACTCAGGCCTGTGATACTCATTCAGGCTGGTGTATTAACATAAGCATTTAAATTACTGTATGCACACATGTGCACACACCTGTAGTAAAGCTGTAGGCTTTAGGATTGTGCAAAGGCATTGGTTCTCCCTGTTCCCTGACAGTGATCCAGGGCTGCCGCGTGTGGTCCAGGAGCGCCACGGGCACGACATTCCCTTCAGTATGGGGGATGGTGTTTTTGGGTTTCCTGCTCACACAAAACACCACTTGTCGAGGAAATCCTGGCACAAATGGCCAGAAATCCAAGCATGCCCTTAATTCAGACCTCATGCACTGCTCCAAGAGCATTCAGAGACAAACGGAGTTGACTTGGCAGTTTCCTTAACTGCCAGATTTTCTCACCAGACAAAAAGGTATAGGCCTGAACTTCTTCCTTTTCTTTTTTTTCTTTTTTAGAATTAACAAAAAGAGCTGCACTTTTTTTTTTTTTTTTTTTTTTTTTTTTTTTTTTTTTTTTAATTGCAGTTGGTAAGTGTTATTTATTGCCAGTGCAAGAATTCTCACAGGAGACCAACTTAACTTTGGTTCGAACCAAGACAATTGACCTGAATGGTCAGTGCCATTGTGGGAAAGCCCTGGTCCAAACCTGATCTCTGCCACTGAATCCAGGTATAAGCATAAACCAAGTGGGTTCTAAGAAGCCAAAATACTTATAAGTTTTGGATACAGGCAAAGTTAAATTCCAATGTCAAGCTCCTGCAGTGAATCAAGCTGAAGCACTGCAGCAAACAGCCCTCTCCTACCATTCAGCTTAAATGCCTGGGGAAAATTAATATTTGGATGAAAATCTAGGGACTTAACTCTGCATCTTATGCTAACTGTGAGACCTGGACTCCAAATCTTCCTTATGGCAAGTGAATGAATCCCACGGCTTTCAATATCATATCACCAAGTCCAGTTGATTACTGAGCAATGCAGCAGCAGCAGAAAAATAGGTATAGCAGAACCACTAAATATTTAGCCACATTCAGGCCATCTTCATAATTTTTGCTTCCTTCCTCAGCTATCTTCCCCTGACAGCCCGGGAAAAACAGGCAGCTATTTTAGGTGCCTCACTGTTATCGCTGAGATGCAATCACTCTGCTAAACAAACCTATTTCCAATGTGCTGCCACATAAACCCTGGGCTGACCTTTGACTCTGTCATCTGAAATATGACCATAAAAATAATGTCTGTAAACTGCTTTTGGCAATTATGCCGCTGCTGGAATGAAAGGACGTTGTCATTAGCATGCAGCTTATGAACCCCAGCTTGCTGGGGCTGGCACACAGCCAGCCTGGGAAACTGAGCCGGCCTTAAAGCTGACACAGGTTCAATGGGATAATTAGGCAGCTTTTTTGTTCCAGTTTGTTGATATAAATGTGGTAGAGATTAGCCTTTCCCCCTCAGCTCTGGGTAATGGTCAGGGCTAACAGGTGTCAGGCTAATGGTGGGGTGGGAAATTAATACTTGGTTTCCTGGTACCGTCCTTTGTTGGTTTTCCTGCAGAGGAATGCCTCCAAGTCTTCTAGCACTTTGCAAGTCTCCTTCCCTCTCTCCCCCGCTCCCTTCCTCTTTCACTCTTCTTGCTTAGTTTTGCCCAAAACATTTTATCAAGAAGAATGTCCTGTTGAGTCACGTAGAAAAGAGCTAGGAAGGGCTGGCTGGAAAATAAATTACAATCAATCAGATCAGTTAATCAACCCTCCATTTATCAGGCTAAGGAATAAAACTTAAATTTCAAAATAGCAATTAGACGGATCTTTTTCTGAAGTTAGTGAGAAATTCTCAGGGGAAATGAGCCAAAGCAGAATAAAGGACACCCAGAACGTGACGCAGCTCAGAGCAGACTGCATCACCACTTATACAAGTGCCTAGGGCACTTAAACATCTGGTTATCTTAAGCAACTTGGGACAGGGTTCTTGGCGCTCAGCAGGAATTGAAAATGCCAGATCAGCTAACAGCTCTCTATCAGTCCTCAAAGCAGAGGCTATCTGTGCTTAATGTCAAAGCAAGTGAGACAGCAAGAGAAATCTTAAGCCTGCCTTTATGCATACTGTAGCTCTCTGATAGCTTGTGCAGAAAGCAAGCATTCATGCTTGTTTTACTCATATGTGCTGCTTTTTGTCTCAAGGATTGCCAAAGCACTGTAAAGGCACTTTTCCCAAATCACTTCACCAGCAAAATGTGGCTGCTTCTGGGGAGAAACCTTCTTGATAGCGCACCAAAAACACCTGGCAGCTTAGCTGGGAGGGGAAAACCTTCACCTTCTCACCACACTGTCTTTCTCCTCTTCTGACCTTGTGCCTGTCACAGTGATGTCTCCAAAAGCTGCCAACCCACTAGTCAACTCCTGGGATATGGAGGTCCTATAGCCCGTTATTACTGCTCCCCACAGAGAAGCTGAGGACATGGCTACTCTACTGAAACAAAAATGGTGTCCACCCTCCACAACTTCTGGCTGAAGCTGTTTCAGCCAGACAGAGGGGCCACAACCTCCCCAGGCTGATGCCCACACCCAAACAGATCTCCCAAGGACTGAAAGGGCTGCCCAGAGCCTCAGCTGCAGGGAACTCCAGAATCTGGAAGTCCCCCTAGAGCCTGAAGGCAGGTAGGCCCAAAGCAGGAAGGCAGGAACACAGTGCGGCTGAGCAAGGACCTGCTGGTCATAATGAAGTGTAAGAAGGAAATGCACAGGCAGTGGAAGCAGGGACAGGTGGCCTGGGAAGAGTACAGGGATGCTGTCCGGATGTGCAGGGATGAGATCAGGAAAGCCAAGGCACAGCTGGAACTGAACTCGGCAAGGGATGTAAAGAATAATGAGAAGGGATTCTATAGTTACATAGGAAAGAAATCAGTATAGGGGACACAGGAAAGAAAAACTGAGAGAACTTACTGTCTTACCCTCATGCACCTCTGTGAATAAATCAAAGCTAAAACTAGAGTCTTTCTTTCAGCAGATGAAAGCTGGAGATCCAGTGGATGGAATTTGGGAATCAGCAAATGTTTCAACTGGAGATAAGCTGTAAGCTTTTAACAGCGTGAATAAGTCCCTTAAAACAGGTTACTATGGGGCTGTAGTGAATTCTTCGTTTGCTGGGGTCTCTAACTGAAGAGCAAATGTATTTCCAAAGAGACATGCCCTAGTCTGAAAACAGTTTGTTGGGCTGAAGGCCAGAATCACTGGATAAAATCTATGGCTCTTGTAATAAAATAGGTTAGACTAGATAATCACAAGAGTTTATTGCAGTCTTAAAATCCATTAATCTATCTATTCTATAAAAACAACAATGAAAAGATATTGTGTCTATGAAATCCTGCTTCATGCAATTGCTGAGAGGTATATCTGAATTTGCATGCCACAGCAATACTGGAGTTATCTCAGCTTTGTGTGGGTGTTGCTCACCCATCTGAATACGAGTAATATTTTTAAAGAAAAAAGCAATAATTAGCTTCCCTATGGTAGATTGCCAAAGACCACAAAACAGAGGCAGCAGTCATTTCACAGGGATTGACACACCCTTTCCTCAGCTTGTCTGACTGTCAATAGCCTTATAATTAATTTGATGTAAATGTAAAGGGAGAATGGTGCTAGTCTGCATCCTAGCAAACACTGACACCAAGAGAATACGAGACACCCTGCCTACAAGGTAAAACCACAAAAACACAAACACAGACAGCACAACAAGAAATTTTCATTCCATCAGGAATTTCTATCAAACTCAAATCCCAGCAAAGAACAGCTTCTATTTTTTCAGCCTGTGGGACTGGTTAAAGTTTTCAAGGCACAAACCTGTATTAGTGACCAAGGGGAACAAGATGCCAACACTTCTGTAGGATAAACATGTCCTTCATATAATTGCCTGCGTTCAGCATGGTGTTACAGGGTCCAGAGCAGCTGCTTTGATGCCTGGGTTGGTCCAGACTGTTCCTAGTATTGTTTTGGAGAGGAAGGGGGAGAGCATTGGCAGCATCAAGGCAGACAGACAGATGAATGCAGCTGGCAGCCTGGCAGTAATGCACAGATACTGTTCAATATCACGCTGCAATGCTGAGGATGCTGACAACACAGCAGCACTGCAGGTGTGGGCTGAGAGCTTGTACTATGAAATTAACCCACATGTAATCATGAGTCACCAAGTCTTCCCATAAGAGAAAGATCTCTCACCACAAGTCATGGTGTATTCTTCATGTGTCACATATGAATCCTTTGCTAAAGACAGCGTTCTGATCCAAGGAAGTCTGACCTTGAATTATTGCCTTCTATAAGGCCCTTGGGTACTTGTACTTCGAGTATAGCTTTAAAAGTCTGAGCCAACAGAGAGAGAGGAATATGCAGAGCAGTCACTGGCAGACACAAGAGGTATAGGGTCTTTGTAAAATGAAGAGGGGAGATGAGGGAGAATAGCCAGAAGCCCAAAATGATGATTTAAACTTTCATTGCCACTGACTGAAGCTGAAAACAAATGTTAGGTCTGCCTTGAATAGTAGATTCCAAACAATAAAATCTTTCAGACCTAAAATTCAAAACACCATTGAAATGTGGAAGCTGGAGATGGGAGAGGTCAAAGAGGATCCAGGTCTTGCACTGGAAAGGTTTGTTGTTACAGAAGAAACAAAAAAAAAAAAAAAAAAAAAAAAAAAAAAAAGTGAATGTTTGCTGTTTTGCCCAAAACAGTGTCTTTAACAGATCTCTAAGAAGCAGGGTATGGGGAAGTGTGGGGTAGGATTTCACAGCTTTTGACAGCTGTCTTTTGCTTTCTTTCTCCATGCACAGTGACAGCAGATTTCTCTCTCTGAAAGTATCGGCTAATTCCAGTGGGAACAGGGATGCCTTGGGAGAAAACATTTCCGCCAAACTCCCATTTGCACCAATTCTGTGCTGATGTACATCCATTTGGCTTCGCAGTCATCAGACCTCATTCACACTGATCTTAGCTGAAAAAACAGCCTTGCAAAATCTTTTGTGTCTTCTTTGATGTGATCTACACAGACTACGAATATGTCCCAGTATGCAAGAAGATACATTCACCTGAGTGAAGATCTAAGGCATCTCCCCAACAGGCCATTATGTCCCATAAAATCTCTCAGCTGCCACTCAAGCCACTGATTTATTTTTTTTCTTGCACTGCACCAGAAACGTGTTTTTCCTTGTTTCAACAGAAATCATCTTATAGATGAGTAAATAGTCCATTCTAGAGGAAGGCTTTAAAATATTTCCAGATGAGCTCCCATCTGGGCAGCAGTTGAGAATAATCCATTGCAGGATTCTGAATACAGAATCCACAGTATCAGTAAATTAACCACCCCACAAAGGATCCAATGTTATTGCAAGGCCTTTCAATATGTATGTCAATTAGGAAAACACAAAAGCTCAAGAAAAGAAGAAATAATTGCTGCTGAGATTGAGGTGGGGATAAAGATGACTAATGCACTTGTTATTGAACATTCTTCAATTAATTCCTTGGGGTAGGGGTGGGTAATAGATCTCGTTATCTAATCTTACACATATGTCCCTAACCTGCACTTACTTTCAGAAGGTATGCTAGGCACTTTCTGTTCATGGAGAAAGGCAAAATGTGTATGGTTTTCTGCAAGAAAGATATTTACGGGATTTCTGTTGGAGGATAGCAGAAATTCTGGAAGTTGAGAGAGAAACTCAAATATAATTGTATTGCACAAATGCATCCAGAAATTTGAAATGGGGTGAATTTGGAATATCATCTCATCTTATTGTCACATCAGGACAGGCAGAATTGCTTTTCTCCTTGAAGGAAACCTGAGAGAGCAGATTTGCAGCTATACCAAGAATAAGGACTTAAAATATTTTCCAAAGAGAATTCTAACAACAGTTTACAGCATGATTACAAAGGGAAAAAAAAAAAAAAAATGTATCATAATTCTTTGAAAGTACTGTTCGTGTGGAATATTCTCTAAAGAGATCTTGGAAATCTTTACAGTTCATTCAATAATATATTGCCTAATAAGAGTTTCCTCTTCCCTCTTGCTCCCTTCAGTTGCAGTGATTCATGATGAATTCATACAACACGATGAAGTCATCTAACAATCTCTGACTAACAATTAACAATAAAAGAGAAGTTAGTACTGTTTATTGTTCTGGCTCAAATACAAGAGGGAGCTAATAAGATAAAACATAAATACCCCCAGTATTTCTTAAGTGCTGTTCTCTGCAGCAAAGGATATATACAGGTGAAATATGAAGTTGTTGCAGAAACCACGAGGGAGAAAGGCTGTAAATAATAAAACCTAGTAGATAAAATCTTTTCATTATGGAGAAATTACCATTTATTTCAGCTGCATGTAGTAACATTTAAAAGGTAACAGAGCTAGATGTAGGCATTTAATCTTTATTTTATGTAAGATTTTAGTTAAACAAGACCAGGAAACTCACTGAATGGTGTTACTGATATATGACAGATTTGAACAGTCTGAGGAAACTGAATACAAATGTCACTTAATTGGTGATAAATTATTGCCAATGCTTCCAGTATGGACAATGCATGCCTGTTTGAAATTGGATGGGTACTAAACCATACCTGCATACTACCAAGAAGCCTGAGGAGTTATTAGCTCTGATTTTGTTTATTCTTGATGTGTGATTTTTTCCCATAAGGAGGATTGTGGTTAGCTGGAAAATAGCTACTCCATACACTTATGCTTGTGGAAGTCCATCTGTAACATGTTTGGCTCATCAATTCTTATTTAGATTCCCTTCCCAAATAAATGAGGGATTGCCTTGATGTTGGCAGGTGCTGAATGCTACAAAGCCTCAAGTACTAGCAGGTCTCACAGTGCCAAACTTCAGCCTTTCAGCTGTGAGACTTAGTCTCACTATGCTCACTTTTAGAGACCCAGGGAAACCTCCACCATGTTTTCTTCACTCTCTCCTTCTCCTGTGGTATATTCATTCAAGCATATGAATATCAAGAATATTTATTTATGTGACTAAAGGGAATGGATAACAGTCCCAGACTGGCAAGGATAGGAAGGTTTATAAAATAATGCATGCACACTGGAAAAACATAAAATTCAAATACACACACAACAAAAAGAAGAAAAAAAAAGAAAAGAAAAAATAATGGAGAAAAATGCTATTTCAATTTTTTTCATAGTACAGCATGAAATGCAGAGGAACTCTTCCCTCACTTTTCTTCATTAACATCAGTTAAAACCTGTGCTTCTCAGTCTTTAATGCAGAAATGAGATACTCATTAAATGTTTGTTCTTTAAAAACTCTCACTCTGTAAAGGGAATTCAATCTGTTTCTCTTTAGATCCCCATGTTAAAGGGCCTTATGGTGGGTTTCTCATAAGCAACCTCTAACCATTCTGGCTTGCTGAAAGTATAATGTGGAAAGAAAGGGCATTTATTTGAAAAACAAATCTTGAAAGTTTAGCCATTAGCCTCAGCGCCTATAAAATCTTCTGGTTCAGTCTGGAGTCTCTCAGGGGTAAATGCACAGGTGCTAAGTGCTGAACAGCTGCAACAAGTGATGAATTTAGGGAATGGCATGAAGTTAAAAACCAAGATGACCAAATGAGATACATTTTACAATCAAAGCCCAAGCTTATGTTAAAAATTAGAATGCCTTTATAGATGCTTTTGTTTTTCCCCTGAGCCTTCTAAAATCAGTATGGCAGTGAAGGCAGAGCTAACGATAAAAGTATTGAGTACTTCTTGCAAGTTCTGGCTCAGTGGAAAGCTGGAGCATAAAATGTTTGTGGATTATTATTATCTCTGATGTGTGTGGTAGTATGAAAGGCACAAGATCAATGCTCTTACCCTACTCATTTACATAAAGGCCTCTTCATTTTACTCAGATAGCCATAAGAATCTACACAATAAGTGTAAACATAATTTGCATGTGTTTAGAAGTGCTTTTGCCTTGCCAGAGTGGTATAAAGAAGCATTACTGTGACTCACATTTTTATCCTGTGAGTAAGGAATCACTGTATTCAGTTAAGTGAGTAGATACTGGGGCAGTGTTAGCCACAAGGTGATTTAGAAATAGTCCTGCTTACTTGGCTCAAAAATCTGTGGCTGCAAACATCACATTATCACAATCTAGAGTCCAGCCAACACATCAGTCCTTCCATCCCCGCATGCAGGAGACCTCCAGGTGGAGTTCAGCGGGAGCCCACATGGGTACTCAGAGCCCCTCTCCCCACCTGCTCAGATCTGCATGAGAGAGATTTTCTCTGCTTAACTAACACTGCTGGAAATGGGGAAAGGCTCCCCTGGAGACCTCAGTTACACAGGATTTTGAGCTGGAGCCCTGTTGCAAGCCCAAGGTTTAGTACAGGACAACATGGTACATGTGGGAGGGGGGAAGCTCTGCCAAGGCACCAGGTGGCGAGGAACAGGGTCCTGTTCCTCAGACACTGAGAGAGAGGAAAATAGTTCAAGAGCAAGCCATGGCATTTTGTTGTAAAATTAAGCTGAGAAGTAGCCTTTCTGAGACATCTTGGGGTTCTGGTGGATGCAAAGCTTGACATGAACCAGCAGCGCATGTTTGCAGCCAACTGCATCCTGGTTGTGGCTGTCTCATCCCGGAAGGTATTCAAGGCCAGGTTGGATGGGGCCTTGGCCAATTTAATCTAGTGGGTGGCATCCCTGTCATGGCAGGAGGGTTGGAACTATATGAACTTCAAGGTCGTTTTCAACCCAAGCCATTCTATGATTCTATGATCTCTCAAGTAGACAGGAACAACTTGTATCTGGCTATTTATTTTGTTGAATAACACCCCTCACATCGTACTCACCATAGCACAAATGTGAAACTTGATACCTTTTTCCCTATTAAAACATTTGCCTCTGTTACCTATGTCAGGCTTCACCCTGAAGTTTCCTCTTAGCTGTGTGTGGCCCCTGGCAATACCACAGACCCATGCAGTTGACAGAATAGTTCCTACAGCCTTCCAGAGAATCAGGAACCAGGCCAGTTTTGAAGTAAAAAACATGTATTAAAAACATTAGTCTTCGTTTAAAAACGATCAATCTAAATGCACATATTGGACCAACAATTATCAATATGCTTTGCTTTTGTTTTTCTTACAGGAGAAATTAAACAGCTCATTTAATGAATCAGTGATTTTCTCTTCCATCATTAAGTCATTTCTAGAAAGAGAAGAAATACTCTAAGTCCAACCATATATTTATCATGTTTAGTGCAAAATAAATCCCATACCAGTTCTTCTATCCTAGGCTTCCCAACGTCTTGTACACGCTTTATAAACACTATTAATCATGCAGAACCTGTCAGCAGTGTTAGCAGAGCACATAATGTATTTGGAACATTTGTAGCATAACAGCTTTGAATGTAAAGGTCACCATCTCCACATTAACTCCATCAAAATAATTGGGTAATTTTCCTTTAAAAACACACAAAACAGTTTCTCTCGGAGGTCCCATGTGGCAGCTGAACCTGACATCTGTGAAAGAGAGCATGGAGCTGCATGTATAGTATCACAAAGCTGCATGGAAGATCAAAAGAACATATTTGCTTATGTTAGCTCGCAAACAGGGGAATGTCAAAACCAGGAACTACACCAATGCATCGAAGTCAAGCCCAAGCAAGCCAAGCATTTTTTGAAGGAGAGATACAGCCCTTGTCCATCAGCGGGTGGGATCCAGCTGGTCTGCAGAGCGTCTACAGAGTGCCGTGGCTGAGTAAAGCCCCCTTCCTTCCTTCCCTTCCTGCTGCTGGCCGCAACCATGCCTCTCCTCTGCTGGGCATGGGCTCGGAGGCCAACTTCCTCTGAAGGCATGCCAGCACTACTTATCAACTAGCTGGGAAGCTGTCAGCGTTTTTTCTTCACTTCTCTCACAGACCCTCTGATTCTGCCTTGTCCTATGGCCCAGGTGCTGCACCTCCTTCCGCTTCTTTCTACAAAATCTTGCCTCTGACTAACTGAACTCCTGAAAACTGAATAAGTAAATTAATAAGGGGCAGTTGACAATGAGAAGAGATCTGTTTTCACCTGCCCACCCTTGCTAGCACAAATAGCATAGATCACACCTACAATCTGATCAGCCTTGAGCATCTGAGCAGGAGAACATTGCTCTGAAGATGAGGGCAGGGGACCACTCTTTCTGGTCATGGTGAACCTTTAATTCATGTTTTCATCATGCTTTTGCGTACATTTGAACATGTGGGAACAAGGTCTGTGTCTTGTCCCCGGTTATTCTATACATGTGAAAAGGTCTTGAACCTTAAAGAAACAAAACTGGATCATTAATATGATGGGGATCCCCACAGTTTAAGCAGTGGTACTAGTTCATAAACACAGCTGCAACCAAACCTGGGTCTGGCTGCACACATTCTGTATTGATAGGCCTAAATGGCAGCTCTCAAGAGCTATCTTTGGGCTTCGAGTTCCACACCAATCCGTCTCTAATATGACAGTGTTGGTAGGATCTGAAGTTAAGAGAGAGATTTAAATTTTAAATAAGTCTTTGGGAATGATGTTTTTTTTTGCAGTCTTGCAGGGTTCATGGCCTCTTTGAGTGTCTTTGAGCCTTGGCTCTAAGTCAGAGGACTCCCCAAACCAGCTCTGTCACACTACCCAACATTGGGAAAGGATCTGATTGAGGGCAAAAAGGAGTTTAAATCCCTCTGAGGATGGTGGTGTGGTGATGCAGGATGCATCTGAGGAGCTAGTCTTCTTCCTACAAATTTTAACCAGACTATGTCTGTGGTCATTGTCATCAGCAAAACACCTTACAGAGTGCTTATAAAAGCACTTGGCCTGCTGAAGGTGACAGAAAGCATCCTAAAGGCACAGGAGGGCTTGGAAAGCAATGCAATTATTTTCTTTTGTGCTATACAGACCATAGGCCTTACTGTCTGTAATTCTGCCAAGGCTCCACGTTGCCCCAGTGAAGTTCCCCTTCAGGCCTCTCTTTTCAGTGCTTGTGCTTCAGATAGCACTGAAGCAGCAGCCAGAAGCCTACCAAAAGTGAAAGCCTTCCTTTTTGCTGTGAAAGGAAACAAAATGACCTGTATTTCACTGCACAGATTCTCCTCACAGTGCTTACACTGAATTTTAACAGCAAACACTATTGTCCCACTGAGGCAGCCAAGTGGCTCTGGAGGAGATGGTGAGACCGTGGTGCTCTGTGGCAGCACCTGTCTCTGCTCCTTACAGCCCCTGGGTGCTGAGAGAAACTGGAGAGGCTTTTGGAGATCAACACTATCCTACGAGTAGCTGCTATGATAGTCTGTGACTGACAACACCGCACGAATGGGCTCTGCCAGATCTGTTAGTGATTACAGGTGCCCTTGGCAAGAAGAAGCAAGCAAGGATAAATTTGCATGGCCAACTTCTAAGGAGTTACTGAGGCACACACATTACAACCCACTCCATACCTCCCCCCCCCCCCCCCCCCCCCCCCCCATTACACAGCCATTTTTATGAAGTGAGAAGTGGTTTGAGTCAAAATAAGATGAAACAAACTTGTGACATTTTAGTGACTGGAATCCATTCCTTTTTCTGCAAACCCAGTGGAAATTTTCCACAGCTTCATTATTAATGCATTTGTGAAAAAAAGCTGTTTGACAACTTACTGCCTGACCATTTCCTACTGTGATACACTGACACAGCTCTAACCAATAGTTTCATAGGATGGAAACTGGAAGTCCTTTTAATACTCAAGATTTACCTCTTTTGGTTCAAGATTCTTAAAGATAAGTATAGGATGGAGTTGTTACATCATATATCCTCTATATCCTCCATTTCAGTTCTAAATCACTGCAGGAAACAAGTAGAAAACATCATGGAGATACTGGACTTTATATGTAACACCAAGAAGCAGATATGTTTTCCTTCCCATGAAGATTTCACCTAAATCAACAAAATATTAGCATTAAAAAAAAAAATAAATCCTCCCCCCCAAACATTCAAAAGTAACCATAACAAACTAGAAGCTAACTATTGCTTCTCTTTTATGCATAATCATATTTCAAAAAGGATTTGCAGATGGAAAGCCACAAAAGACCACCAGACAGAATGAATGATATCACAAAGAAAGAAACATTCATGCGCTTGTATACACCAACTAAGACCATCACTACAAACCCTCGGATTCCTCTAACCGAAACAAAATGGGAAACAACAGTAGGCTTCTCTGTACTGCACACTTCTGCTTGTCAGAAAATAACAACTGCTTTATGAAGTTATCCTTACAAGCTACATTATTGTGTGTAGTCAATAGTAAATGTAATAAATGGATTCCAGCCAGCATGTCAGTTTTGAACTTTCCCAGATTTGTTAACCCAGTGTCTGGTAGATGACTTGCCATTTGGGGCCTGCTGTAGTGAATACTTTCCATGTGCTGGGTGCTTCAAGCAGTGGTGTGAACTTTGGGCATCTCCTTCACAATCAAAAAGCCATTTTGCTCTTGTTTTAAAATAACTCCTTTCATGAGAACTTTAAAGAGAACAAAACCAGTGTGCAATATCCACCCCTTGGAGCCAAGTTTGCATATGTGTTACCATGGGTTGGAGACATGGAGAAATATATCTTCCACTATTTGTGTTCTCAACTGAGAGTTTTACTGCACTGGGAACATAAACCTGTCTGAGGGAACTGATGTTGGAGAGGAGATTCAAAACATCCAGCCCATCAGGACAACCAGAACTACTGATAGAATCTTCATGGAAGTATAAGTAATAAAATCCCTTAAATCTGTCCAAATGGTGGGCTGGAAAATTCATTAAGTCTTTTGTACCCAAGGAAATAACCAGAAATAGATTCTTTCATCAGCACTGATTTCTCATCCAAAGACAAGCTGGTGTTTCTGTATTTCCTAGTGTTCTCATTCCTAGATAAGGTCACTGTGTCCTCCTCAGCGTTGCAAATCTTTCCCTTCCTAGTAATGGCCTAGGCCAAGTTGCTCTAGTGCTGGCCTTACATGGTGTGGTGGGAGAAAAACTACTTCAGTTCACAGCCATTTGATTCATTGCTGTGGCTTTTAATGAGTGCCAATAGCTCAGATTTTGCAAAGGAAATAGCTGCCTAATATAACTGGCCCTAGGCCACCAACTTGTTTTCAAATAGCACTGCCTAGCCCTGACCATTAGCCAAATCCAAATCCCAGACAGAGGGAGGGGTAAGACTCTGTATTTTACTGTTCATCCCTCATACTGTCCAAGGACTGCTTTTGAGCCATAAAACTATACCTACAAAGCGAACCGGGCAGGGAAACAAGCACACTGTCCAGGACATTGGAAAGGAGGGAATGAGAATGGTCAGTCCAGGAGATTTCTTTCAAAAGGCCAAATGGCAGCTGCAACTCAGGCTATCAAAGTCAGACTGAAACACTGCCATTTGACCTCTCTGCCAGGTGTTCCTGAGTCCAAGTGAAAAGCCAAAATGCTGCACAAACTTCTGGCCCTACAGAAGGAAGAGACAACCTTTCTCCTCCAGCTTCCAACCTCAGGGCCAACGCTCCAGCCTGAGCTCTTGCTTCTGGCTCTGCCATAAGGTCAGTGCGTTACCCCCAAATCCATGGTTTCCCATCACTTCTCCCAGCTCTCTCATGTGCACAGAAAGGACACACTTCTACCCCTGTGTGAGCTGCCTGGAGATGAAGAGCTCAGAAGTCTTACAGAGGTTGCAAGGTTGCTCTCATGCTCCTCTCACACAAAGCAGAAAGCAGGAGGATGCTGAAGCCAGGACTGCAGGACAGGCTAGCATTTCTGATAAATACAATAAAAGCCGCCCAGCAATCAGTAAACAGTGGTATAATTAGCAAATGTTTTTCTATTTACTTCCTTTAATATGCAATAGGGGGAAATGAAATAAAATGTCAAGGACTTCATCAAACAGATGGTTCTGCACTTATTATTTTTCTCTGCTGCATTGTTTGCGTCAACTACAGAAGAAACTCCTTTACGAAGTGTGACTCATGGATTCCTGGGAAGCTGCATTCTCAGCAGGGGGAGGACAGCAGGGGAGGAGAGGAAAGGGGAGGGAAGAGGACTCAGCTCATGAGCTTTTATTAGGAGCATTATTATGTCTCATTAATTAGTCTGACCGCCGCTTTAGTGACGTCTCGGTCTCATTTCACAGGAAAAAATTACTCTGGATTGCCAAGTTAAATAGACAATTACAGGAAGACCAAATTATGCCTACATTGCATTCCCTCAGGGCACCAGGCCAAGTTTATGTCAAATCCATAATAACTAGACTACCCTCACTAAAAACAGCTCCTGTGGACATACGTCATGAACCATTTGTAATCTACACAGAGGATGTATTGATCTTCCTTGGGCTTCCTTTCTCATAAACTCATAATAGCAAAGACAGGATTTTCTAAGTATCTAACTCTCTGCTGCACATATGCAGAGCATAAGCTGTGTTAAGTCCAATAAAGCCTAATTAAAGCATAACCATTAGCTGTTTAATTTCCTTTTCCTATCCCAAGGGGCAACTGCCTAGAGAGCAGGAGGAGAAGCTTAGTATGTTTCAGAGGAGGAATTAAAGTAAAAAATATGATTTTTCCCTGAAGAAAGACACACAGGTAAAATCTAGGAGAAGTTTATTTTCACCTGGAGAAAAAAACAAACAACTTTCAAGGTCTGCTCTCAATACAAAACAGATGGAGATCCATATGAAAAGAACGGTTGTGAACGTTTCTGTCCAAGAGAAATGGAACCCCCTTAAAAAAGTAGTTGGCTAGTTGACACCAGAAAGATTTATGCCTTTAAATCCCGCTACCATAATTCATTCTCCCACCTGCAACCCTGAGTTCATTATATTCTTTCTTTCATCTTCTATGTGTAGATCTGTCCTTTTCTCCTTGTCCCTGCCTGAGAACGCCCAGCTGGATGTTCCACATTGTCCCCAGTCCCAGTATGATCCCCAAACAGTCCCCCCAGCCCTGGTCCTTTAGAGCTACCTGTCAAACACAAATTTCCTTACTCAAGCCAATGAATGCTGGTAGCTCAAGAGAAACGGTTTCTCTTGACCTCCAAGGGTCTGGTGTGTCCACAGTGACAGAAACTTTTCTCCTTCCTCCCACAACTGATTTTTCTCAGCAATTCTCTCAGACCAATCATAATTTGCTTTTTTCGTCATTTCTCTACTTAGTTTTCAGGTATGAAGAAGCTGTATGGATGACACTGTGTCCTCCTCATCTGTTCTTAGGTCTGGGCATACACCTGCCATTTGGCCCCTACCTGGTGGAGATCTGGGTCAGTCCTCTGGCATGCTTTTCATACTCATACCTCAAAAGTGGAGGTGAGCTGAGCTCCACGTGGCTTCCCTGGCAGGCCTGGGGCCACTCGGCTTGGTCACCACCTGGACTCTGCAGACCATCACCACCAGCCCCAACAGTCTTTCCAGCTAGCACATGGAAATAACGCTTTCCCCAAGCACAACATAGGCACAACTACTCCCTTTTTGCCCCCTGGCTCCACACACCACATATACACACACATTTCTTGCTCCACGTTCATGTCATCTCCTCTCCCTGCCAAAGTTTTTTTTTTCTTCTTCTTTTTTCCTCTTTTTCTCTTTTTTTTTTTTTTTCCTTCTCCCCATACAACAGTGAGAACAACTTAACTGCATGGACAATGTTCAGATCAAGCCCCTGAGGAGCAGCCAGCTGAGTTTGAATGTGTCTGTCAACCCGGTGTAAATTTTAGTATGGTGTTGCACATCCGTTTTGTTGTTCTTGGCAGCTGGGGCCAATGTCCTCACCACACAGTTCATGCTGGTCAGGACGAGCACAAGAGAAAATGCAACCAGTGTCACAGAACTGCCTTCCAAACTAATATGGGGATCCTGGAAGAGGTTTTATTTTCTCTTTATTTTCTCTTTCTTTTGCCTTAATGCTGTACAAACAAGCAATGAGTGTTATTAAATGTCTGTTTCTTTCCCAGGCTGTAACGCTTTCTTTTTCTCTCTGCTGCCCCAGTTTAGGATTTTTCATGATCCAAGCCAGCCTATTCAAGTGACAAAGCAGATCACTTTGCAAAGTGGCCTTCAGCCAAAACTGTGACCTTTTTAACAGTGCGGTGAAATGGCAACATTTTGATTATCATGGGGCTTTTGTTTTGGAGTAAGGAAAGTTGTTTTTCCTTCTTTAACGACCAAGCAGCTCTTTTTACCCTAAGAGCTGTTGCATGAAGAAAAGTAGAAATTCAATAAAAATTGTCCAAAGCTGGTGATGAGATATTCCATGTTTTTCTCTGGCATTCACAAAATGTTTTGCCAAATTTTCTTAACTCCTGCTAATATTTCCTTTTAAAAACTACTGCTGGATCTTCAAGCAGTACTGGCGAGTGGTGCAAGACTGCCTAAAATGCCTTATGCCTTATTATGAGATGCATGAAACATTCTTTCCTCTTTAATTTTAAAAATGGAAAATTCTTTTAAAAGTGAAAATTCCATTAAAAAAGGAAAACTCCAAACACAGCCTTTGTGATGGAGGCTGATTGGCAAATGGCTGTGCACTGATAAAAGGTTTCCTGTTCTGAAATAGCAATAGGAAGAGGTGGAAGCATCAGCTTTTTGTTTGGTTCTCAGCACCAGCTCTGAGTGCAGGCAACCAGAGCTGTGTTGCACTCTTCTTGATTTTGTTGGCTTTTGACAATTCCATCTTGATGGATTTTACTTAGACACCACTTATTCTGCAGTCACTTCCCTGCAAAATAACTGAAGGATCCTCAGCTTAAAGGAGATTTTTCGACACTGCAGAATTCTGAGCTGAGAAGGAAGACTGCCTGTCGTACAGAGCCCTGCCCCCTGATTGCAAATATTAATTTATAATCATGCTTTGAAAACCTCACTGCACCTGATATTAATATCCTCAGAACAGAGGGTCACATCATGTAAGGCTCATAAAAGCTAATTTTACAGCTGCAAAATCAGATTTTTCCTTTTTTTTTTTTTTTTTTTTTTTTCCCTTCCAAAAATAAATCCACATTCTCTACTTCAGCAGCAGCTTTAGGACAGTTCATAAGTTCAGGCCCTAAAACGTCTTGAGGTATTCAGAATAACTAATGCACTGGGAAAGTTTTGCACACAGGAATACTTCTATTTATAAAACTTCCAGTGGTTTCCTTTAAGTTTTCTTCTCTCTCATGAGTTATTATGGAGTAGAAGAAAGTCAGGTGCTGCAGTACAAATATTAAAGAGAAAATAATAATAATCCCTAAACCTTTTAGCTTCCCAGTGTGTAGTGGGTACTTACGTGTACTTATTTTGTAATAGCTTTGTTGGGACTGAAAAACCCACATCAGTTATAATAGGAAGAGTTTCTTAAGGCTCAGGGCCTCCTTCTTTACCCTTCTAGCCTGGAGAGATTTGGAACAAGGAAGTAAGTTCTGAAGTTCTGGAAAGGTGTGTTAACCTTTCCTTAAGGCTGCTACATTTAACTCCTTGGGCAGGTAAAGCTCGACCTGCACAATGTCATGTGTTACAGCAGAGCTCTTTTCCTGCAGGTCTGGATGACAGTCTCATCTTCTATTCTAGTCCAATCACCTTCAGTTCCTTCATTATTTACAATCCAACGCCTGGTGGAGAAGGTGTTTATAAGGAGGGTAGCTGCCAAGCTTCACAAGTCAACGGCCTAATCTTCTGGTGCACGTTTTCTCCACAGAGCTTTCCCTCTCTTTATGATCCCCCTGCCAATCAGCAGTGCTGCAGCGAAGGTGTTTACAGGCAGAGGTGCTGCAGCACTTCACCTCCTCTGGCACTATTACGCAGTTGTAAAAGTCATCATGTAACGTCTCACCTCACCGGAGCAGGAGATGTCATATAGCATGATGAAGATGCTGCCTGGTGCGTAACCCTCCAGCAGCCCAGGAAGAACATCTGTCACCAATGTTTCTACTGCAGCTTTATCTGCACCTGGCTGTTCTTTCTGCAAGTTCCTGTGTTATTTTTCTTCCATATACTCAGACGTACTGTGGTAGATTTGTTACTTTACACTGATTGCCATGGTCAAAGTGCTTGTCCAACAGTTGCAAGAAAAAGCAAAGAAATTAGCACCAAACAACAACACATCTTCCAGAAAAGAAAACATACTGCTTTTTTGTGGCACAACATATTCTACATACTGTATGTCTCAGCATATGTCTTCTAGGGTGCAGCAGAAAAACTCAAATTCTGGCCCATTAGAAAGAGCCACAGCAGCATATTGCAAGGTTACAGGGCAGAATGAAAACACATTTGTTCATGCATCAGATGAAATTTAGTATTGGGGACAGGAGGGAATCATATTGCAAATAAGCTGAAAACAGGGTATCTGCAAGAAGACATCAGAGACTGAGGGTGAGATATAAGACTGGGCTCATGAAACCTACTGCAGAGGACTAGTCTTTTTCTTTCATCTGTTATTATTTCTCAGATTTCAGTGTAAAATAAGGTTTGAATGACCACCTCTCTCCTTGGGAAGGAGGAATTGCTAAGATGTTAAAGGAGGAAAAGGTACTGTTTACCCCTTGGTGGTTTAATCCACACTGGTAGCTTACACACAGGGCAGTTAATGGTTTCTCATTCATGTCCTCTATCATGGACTGAGGGCACGTATTGTGCATGAGTCATAATTAGCTTGTTTGTATAATTCCAGAAGGAAAACAAACAGCCCCATATCTCCTGGTCGTACTAACAATAAGCTGACACATACTTAATCAAAATAGAGGATGCTGAATTAATTCAAATAGGCCAATTTTCAAGAGAGACAATTGGAAATTCCTCCCAGAGCAGTTAGTCACTCAGGAGGAGTTCAGCCAAAAACAGGATGAAATTTGACACATTCATTCCAGAATTAGTCATTTCTCAGAACTTATTACAATTTTCTTTAACGTGTTTCCAGACTTCGCCTTGAAGCAGATGATGAATGAAAGATTGATGCATCTAAATTTTAAAAGGCTCAGACCCAAGAAAAAAATCTGTGGGGAAATTTCCTTGCTCACACTTCTGACACAAAGCCAGGAGATGCCACGCCCTGGCAAAGTCTTCATTAATGGAAAAGTTTAGGAAAATGAAAGACCCAGTTAACCAGTTGCTCAGAAACAAAATGATGAATAGTACCATTTGTCAAAGATCCCTATTTCTGCAGCTGGCCCTTTGTTAAAGAATTAAAGATAGTGGTTGCTAGAGAAGGAAAATGAAGTAATTGCTGACCCGTTGGCCACTCTGACGGTGCTCAGGATGTGACTGGCTGTTCTGCACTGCTCTAGGTATTCCAGAAACCTTATACCTTACAGTGAAGGGGTGTAGGGTATTTGACTGTACTGGCAGCACTATCAGGTATAGAAATAGGATGAACGGACACAGATGTCTTGCCAAAGGATGACCCAGCTTAGCAGAAGCCTTCCTTATTTACCTATATCATCCAAGGAAAGAAGATATTCCACTTACAAGGCAGAAATAAAAGAAACACTGCATGCTGGATACCTATGATAGAACGTTATGACTATTTTTTGCACCAGAACAACTAAACTCTAACTCTTGGATACACATCAGATCATGAGAAAGAAGAAGCTAAGGCACAAGGACACTACTACCTTCAGAGGCTTTACAGAAACCCTGTATTTAAATGTGTAAGTTTATCATCAAATACAGCAAAGAGTAAACATCCCCTCTCTTTACATTCAAGTCCTTTCAGGCTTATACCTGTTGCATGATTGCCCAGCAAGTAGTACTTTTGCTACATGACATCACAAAAATGTAGATTCCTAAAGAAATACATTGGAAAATGATAAATACTTAGAACGCTGATGGATATACCTTTGATTTATTACATTAATAATATACAAATTTTCCCCTACAGGCAACAGGAAAAAAAAAAAAAAAAAAGTTTTTTTTTTGACACTACAGTCAAATTTCAAATTTCTCCTGATTTAGGTGAGTAATAAAATTGTTACAAAAGACATTTGGAAAAAGTCATCGCTGCATGTTCCTGGTCGTCTCTTTCAAGGCTTAATGCTTGTCCTCAACTTTGTTTCCTTTCAGACAGTCTGGCTTTTTCCTGCCAATCTGCTCATCAGTGTTCTGCTCATGTTTACAACACCACAGCTGAAAACCTGCAGGGAGTCAGGAATGATCGTCTCATTCATATGATATTCCTGTGCATGGAATAGCCAAATCTTTGAGAAGAAAAAAAGTTCAAAATAAGTATGTCAGATGATTAGTCATATTAGTGTCATGTTTCTGAACAGTGAATTACTCATTTTATATCTGCAGGAAAAAAAAAAAAAAAGTCATGATTTAGCTTTGACTCTCCTGGAGGACACAAAGTTAAAAATTACTCAATGGAAGAATCATGCAATATCATGAATATTGGATGCTTTTTCTTTTCAATGAGAAGCCAACATATTTTTGAGAGCATTAAATGTAATGAATAAGCAGTCAGCAGTCTTATCCAGCTCTGCTCAAAAATACATATGTATTTTTTTTTACATGGCAGCTACGGATTGTAAATGCATGTTATGTGACTTCTTCATCCTACCAGGGAGGCTTTCTGGGGAAAGCAGAAGGAGGTTTGTGGCAGCTCTCAGGCTGACTCTCTGACCAGCTTTGAGAGAACCACCAAAATGGCACACTGGCTTTTGGTTGGTAGTCTGGAGTATGGCAGTGACTCATTAATGCAGTTATTTATGCCCAGAGGACATTTTCAAATTTGCTTTGCACAGACTCATCTGGTTCTGTGGCCATCTGCTGACAAAACCAGGTAAGCCACTGAGTGGCTGACAATATGGAAAAAGACAGGATGTCCTCCTCTGGGTTGTGGCCTTTCACTGTAGATTTCAGAAATTCTGAAAGTAACTTTTTATTCACTCAAATGGTAATGTTAAACTGAGAGCAATTAAAAAAAAAAAAAAAAAAAAAAAAAAAAAAAAAAAAAACCTACCTAAAATGAAAATCTTAACATAAATCTGTTTATAAAAGACTGTTAATAAAAACAGAATACAAGTGAACTGAAGGAAGTTTTAGCATGTACCAGCTACCCCCGTCTGCATTGCAAATGTTGTGACAGGGCTGATGCTTTCCAACACTGACAGCTGGAGTGTCCCGGTCATTTGTCACATGAGGATTATGGTTCCGCTTCCATGCTTGGCAGAGAAATGAGAACGGCAGCTACCACCCCCCAGCTGTTTCATTTGCAGCTCCCCCTGCATGCTGTGCCCTTGCTCCATGTCCAGTTGTGTGCTGCACCTGGGTTTGATGGTGGAACCAGTCTGTATTCCCTACTGGCACAGTTGGTCCTTGCCTGCAGTTGAGCAGCTGAGAAGCTCTCTCACAGGTGCTGTGAAATGGCCCACAGTCTATGAGGATGTCCAAAACACATACTGTCATCAGCCAGAAGAGGCACATGGCCTGTGCATCCTCAGTTAAACCTCCCCTCGGTTTTGTGTGCTCGGGGTGGCTCCTCTGCCACCTTCAGCACATCAGGCTGTTGCTTCCTCTGAACCTACTCGAGGTGTTGCTGCCTGCTCGGTGCTGAACCCAAGCCATGACAGAGCCCAGCCTGCTTTGGCATCCCATCCAACAGCCCTGGTCCTGACAGTATCGCCCTGGTCTTTGCTACCAAGTCAGCATGAAGCAGAACAAACAATATTCATAGCCCTAGCCCAGTGCCAAAATAGCTTAGCACAGTGCTCTTGCAGTGGTGGATGTCATCAATTACACAGCAGCTAGGGAAGGTCATCCTCTCAGCACAAATATTTATACGAGGAGCCTATGGCAAATGTCTCCATTCTTGACACTTCTCTGTATTTACATCCTTAAATAAAACTCCTCAATAACTCCCCAAAATGAGCCATACCAAACACACTGTTGGACTCTCAGTTAATGTCACTTGTAATCCTTCCCCTCTGAAACAAATCCTCAACATCCATTAAAACCACTTAAACCATCCATTAAGACCGATCTTCAAAGCCTGCCCTGAAACACCCTGTCCCCCTAGCTAATCATTCCTTCCATGGTCCTCCCTCCTCCTGACCAGCAGAGATCACTTGTAAGGCATGCTTGAAAGCCTGGCATATAACTCCAACAATTTTCTATCAATGCCATTATTCTTCTGTATGCCCCAGCAGCACCACCTGGGCTGTGCTCCAGGCAGATATTCTCTCTTCTTCCATATTACTCTCTGATTAGAGCTATTTCAGCAATGACTCTGAGAAGAAAGAAGTAGAAAGAGGGTGGGAGAATACTGCAGCAGGATCGTGTAACGGGATATAAAGGCGGATAAGCAAGCTGCAAAGATACACAGGGCCTCTTTCAACTATGTCTACTGAAGACCTTTCAGTGAAATGAAATGTTTGGTAACAGAGCTGTAGATATGTACTACCACCAGTGCTTCACATTTGCTGTTTGTAAAATAAGACAACAGTAAAGAGTGAGATAGAGAAAGTACAAGGAGAATACATGAGAAAAAAAGCTTGATATTGGGTGCAAGAAGTCATACAGAGACTGGCAAAACAGAGGTATTCCCTGGGTTAGGCTCTGTTAACCAGAGACCATAGCCATATATATCAGGTGTCGGCTGACAACATGCCCTTCCCAGAAGTTATATTGGAGGGAAAAAACCTTGGAAGAAAACAGATGACAACAAGGTATCACCAGAACAAATGCAACTCCAGAATGCTACCTCTTGATCTGAGAAACTTGTTCCCATAACCGCTCACATAGGTTTAACTGGTAGCTGCACTTGGCCACCAAATGGTGACATTTCATGATCATGACAAAGAGGGAGGAAGAGGTTGTTGTTGTTGTTGTGTATTGCTATACAGCACAAAAGCAAGTTTGACAAAAGAGGTATGATAGGTAGAACTACATCAACATGACAAGAATTCATTTATGACCTGCCTGTGTCTCTTTCCAACTACTCTTGCTCAAAGTGGACCATGCATTTGGAGTCTGCTGTTTTCATGTGGGCTACTCATGAAAAGGTAGGGTATAAAATATGGAGGGATAAAATAAAAAATTTAGCAGGTCCAGATATTACTGAAGAAATGTGGATTTTTTTTTTTTTTTTGAAAAAAAGCCAAATGATCGAAACATTAACTTTGTTTTTGCATAAGCACACCAGTTTCAACTACAATTTTGGCAGCAAAGCTTGTTAATTCCAGGATGGAAACTATGAGTCAAAGAAAGAGAACTGAGGTTTGGGGCACTAACCAGGGACAGGAGTGTTATGGGAGCACCATTTAAACCCATGGTGTTCCCCACTTCAATGAGAGACTTACCAGTGAAGAGCCAAAAAAGCTTTTTGGGCACCATGAATGGTAGGAGAAAGGCAGGGAAGGGAAAGGCCTGAGACCCTAAAGGTGTGAGCTGGAATCACCATACAGTTGACAGTACTGAGTAAGGGTGAGTGGAGAAGGTAGGGTATACAAGAGTGATTCTCTTTCTCTTTCCTTCCTTCCTTTATTTCATTTTCTTTCTTCCTTTCTTTTCCTTGTTTCTTCCTTCCTTTCTTTTCCTTCTTTCCGTCCTTCTCTCTTTCCTTCTTTCCTTCCTTCTCTCTTTCTTTCCCTTCTTTCTTTCCCTTCATTCTTTCTCTCCCTCTCTTATTTTGCTCTTAACGGGGCTCTTTGAAAAGTTACAACTTTATTCCCTAGGTGGAAGAGGAACACATTTTGAAGTCTCAAAATCTTGCAGGACAGGAAAACTGCTCTCTACCCAGCTCAAAGGAAAAACCACGTCACCTACAAGATCTGCACATGCACACTCAGGAAATACGACTCTACCTAGAGCTTATTAGCGCAACTATAAATGAATTGTTCAGCTCCCTGCTGAATTTATGTACCTTGCTTGGCTTGCTGACTTTGGCAGTTTCTTCTATATTCCAAGCAATAAGAATTGTCTGCTGCATTTCTTTATTTGCACGCCTAGTTTAATACAACTGAAATGTTTTCCTGTGTTCATTCCATGTCATAGATACCTGTTAGACTTCAAAGAAATACTCAGAGTACCATATTTTCAAGTTTTCCTCCCACATCCCATCTTGGTTCAGCAATTACATTTTCCAGTCTCAATCTTTTTTTGCTATTCTTTTCAGAAAGTTTCAATCACATGATTTTAATTCTTCTTACCTAAGAAGAAAGAAAAAAAAAAACAAAAAAAAACAAAAAAAACCAAAAAAAACAACTCACAATTAAACCCTTCACCTTTCCCTTCCCAAGAGAAACAGTCTAAAAGAGGGATATATTTTCCTTATATAGGGCCCTGGATTAAGGATATATTTGGAATCAGAGGCTTGGTTGGTAGAATTTGATTCCTGTAGCTGTTTTCTTAGCTGCAAAGGAAAGAAGAAAGTTTCTATGTGCTGCACTGAGAAGTCTGAGACCCTGAGGATAGGACCATCCTGAGCATGAATGAAATCGTGTGAAAACAGTCTCTGCTACAGGACACGAGCCATGCAGACACTGCAGATCTGTCATGGTGCTGAGACTTGACATGGTACCTGAGTTCACTGACATTAAATCACAGCCAGTAATGCTATGGGGCTGCTGATAGCATGGCAGGGAGAGGAGAGGTAGACACATGTATGCAGAACATGTTACCTGAACAAAACAGCTGTTGTGGTACATGAGGAACAAGCTCCCTTACCCTTCCTTCAAAACTCCAGTGCCTGGGGCCATCACATGCCTGATGCAATGGAGGAGCCCATGCAAGAGTCTGCACAACTCACAAGAGGTAGGAGGCAGGAGCCTTCCTTATGGCCTTGCTCACAAGAAGGTCTGACTTGCTACACATGGCTGCTGGTTTGGGGTGCTAGCATTGGACGTCTGCCACCACCCTCTTCTTTGTGGCCTGCTGTTGGAGGAGGGTGACCTCCCACTTCATGGCGATGGGGTGAGCTTGGCTCAGCTCTCCAAGGAGGAAACCTCAGTTTTCTTGTCCCGCTTAGGGTCATTATAGCTTTGAATTAGGCCTGTCCTTTTCAGTTGATGATGACCTACATTTGGGTTTCACAGAGGAGTAACATGAGCTTCTGGGGATGCCAGGGTACACAGGGTCACCTGGCAGCTCAGAAAATGCCTAATGAAAGTGCTAATAGCACAGGCCTCTTGGGAATTGTGGCTGACTTCTCTTTCCCTATCTCCTCAATCCATGCTCTTGAAGAGCATGTTAGAAGACAATGCATGGTTATTTCTTTGTCCCACAGCAAAAATAGGTGTTGTGAGATAGTGGTATCTGGACAGAAAAGCTGCTTTATGGCTCCCAGACACCTGCACATGTCAGGACTTTGTCAGCACTAATTTATGAAACTTGGTCACAGAAAGACATGTAGTTGCAGCTAGTACAATGGCACCCAGTGTCTGTCTGCTTGGTCTGATTCATGCATGAACATAAACCCCATGCCAAGCAGAAGGCATATAGTCAAATCCCCTGCTCTACCAGTAGAAAATTTTTCAGGACTAGCCAAATAAATGACATACAACTTGAGCTTTTTATGCCATAGCAAGAGCCAACCTCCAGCTCTGTAGCTGTATATAGTCTACTTTGCTTGGCAGAAGAGGTCTTCTGGTGTGCCACCTGTGCAAAGAACCACTACTATCTCCAATGATTTTCTGGAAACTGATCACACTTGATCGGCTTCATTAGTGATTGTCAGGGGAAATTACATTTCTAATTAAAATGTTCAACAGAGCTATTATTACCAGAAGCTTTTAGCTCACAAACGTCTCATTACAGAGCTGCAAAGAGAGAAAGAGGGGGGAAGGAAAAAAAAAAAGAAAAAGAAAAGAAAAGAAAAAAGCACTGCAGGTACAGATCTTGTGGTTGCCTTTGGCAAAAAATAAAAAAAAAAAAATTAAAAAAACCGTGACTATGGAAATCTGAGCAGGGCTTTCCTTGCCAACTTCAGAAATGACAGTTCTGTAAAAGTCAACCTTTGAGTTGAAGTATAGCCAGTTGAGTGGGTAACCAACACACAGCTAAACCCAGAGAGATAGACAGAATTATCTATGAATAATTGTGGAAAGCTGGAGAAGGAAATGCTTGTCAAAAAGGAAAAAAAAAAAAAATCCTTCAACAATGAAAATGGCAAGTGTATGCCATGGGGACATCAAGAAACTTCCAAGGACATGGCAGAAAAGGAAATGGACCCTGGTTAACAGTGCAATTAGATGAAAATCATTCCTCAACAGGAAAAGGGATGATGATTAAAAGCCAGATTGATCGATGGGGGGAACTGGGAAATGTGGCATACATCCAAGTCAAATCCTATCATCATTTCAACAGCCCAAGCGAGGTGATATGGTCTGCATCAGGCCAAAATTATAGCACAGGGTGTTTTTCATTGCAGCCTTCTGTTTCTTGGTAAAGACCTGAAGGTACTGAAACCCAGGCTGACATAACACACTGCAGGTTCTCCCTTTCAAAAGGGAGGAAGGAGGGGGCTTAATCCAAACATGCAGATTCTCTTTTTTGCCCTAACAGAGCTCCTGTAAATTCCCAGGATTTTGCACTTTTTTAATGTTTTGAAGTTGGGGAATGAGGCACAGAGATAGCCATGTGCAGAGTTACACGGTCTCAGCCCACAGCTGAGGTTTGCAGAGTTGCAGATTGACAGCTTACCCAACAACCTGGTAGAGCACAGTAAGCACAGGGCTGTGGTGTGGATGGAGAGCAAGGATATGCTGATGGGACCAGGGAACCACAATTTAGCTGTGATCGATCCTCATCACCCAGCTCAGCCAGTGGTCCAGAGGGGTGCTCCAAGGTCATGAGCTGTGTAAGTTATGTAGAGAATAACTTCTATGTAATTAAAAGAGCTACCCACTGACAATTCTTACACGCTATTTAAAGCTCTTATCAAGGAAGGAAAACAGGAGACTCAATGTACAGAAATACATCCCCCCACCTGGAAATTATGCTATAAAAAGGAAGTAACTTAAAATAGGAGGTAGGATGCGAAGACATCCAGCATCCAGCTTCCCAGGCTCTGGATCAAGAGCTTGCACTGCAATAATCACTCCTATCTCAGCAGCACCCCACACCGCCAACTGAGATGTGATGGCTTGCTAGCTGCCACTTAGCACTGAGCAGCAGAATGGGAGCAAGACCTGTATCTGGGACACCCAGCCACATCTTGTGCTGGTGATAGAGAGTCCAGAGCCAGCCAGCTGTCCTTGAAGTGCTGTTTGGTGACTACCCACCATGTGGAGGCAATTTCCACCACAGCCCTCCAGGTGTGCACTGCCCAACCCTTTGCCATCTGCACCAAGAGGGGGTACACACAACCAGAATATAGCAGGCAATTTTGCAGGTATACTGCGTTTTATGGAGTCAGAAGATTAATTGTGGTGAAATATGTTTTGTTGCCACTCACACAGCCCTCATCCCCTCTGTCAGTCAAAATGGACCCAGCAGCTACAGCAACATGAAATGTCCCCTGCTCTTTTGCACAGCCACTTGTTTCAGTAGCGCTTTGCAGGATTTGATGAATGAGAGTTTCTCTTTGGTGTGTTTCAAGAGGTTTGCAGTTGGCTGAGATTAGACCTGAAAAATCCAGGATGGTCACAAGGCAAAGATCTGAAGTCACCCCAATCTCCAGGCATGTTGGTCTCCTTGAGCATGTCTCGGCAAACAAACAAGGATCTTGAACAAGGCAGGAGACCACTGAAGGTCCTTTTCTACTCATGGTAGAAAAGGAATAATTTTGGTTCATAGAAGAAAAGGAATAATATTGGCAGGGTTGCCTTAGCTCTTATAAAACATCACATTACATGCTTGTGGCTAGCTGTTATGTAGGGGGAACAACTTTATCAGAAAAAAACATTTGAGTGAATTTTAAATATAAAAATAACTCATTAATGGAAGATTACTCTGGGAGCCAGCTGAAAATGTCTCTACTTAAATCTCAACATGGTGAACAAATTAAAATAAAACAGAACAGAAATCATGGAAATGCGGGCACTTGCTTATTGCACGACTGTGCATTCAAGTCAGTAATTCCACTGCAGTGATTACTGAAATAGTGCTTGTAGATTCTGATATGTCAGCAGTACAAAAGCTTGCTGCATCACATTGCTAATTAATTTTGCTAAGAAAGTTTTAAAAATTATTCTGTGACTGTTAAAAAGTTGTGGTTTGGAGAAGTAGAGAAGAAAAAAAATACATATATATAAATAGACTGGATGTTGAATTTGAATTAAGGGAGCAGACAGAACCATGTTTATAAAAAGCAGTTAATAAAAATAAATAAATAACTGAATTCAATAGGGAATCCTAGTTTTCCACCTGTGTGTTTTTCTGATTCAAAGCTGTCTTCCTTACTGTGGCTCCTTTACTCAGAAGTGCAGCAAACAAATCTCAAAACAACATAACACTCCTCTGTATCATCTTCTCTCCTCTATTAGCTGCTTCTTGTACCAGAAAAAAAATACTGTAAAATATGTTTGAGGTGATCTAATCATGTTGATGAGATAGCCTTTAACCAGAAGTCACCCAAGAATTATAATCAAAACCAGATGGGGTAGTTTCAGGAAAATATATGGACTGCTAGCGTGGAGGATCTTCATGAGTGAAGGATCTACTGTATATGGAAGAAATTTTGCCTCTCTGCTTTATACCTCTATAGCGATGCCTGTGCCACAGATAACCTTCCGGGGTTTGGGACTGAGATTGGTTGGCCTGGAAGAGTTTACATTCTGCTTTTGCCTTTTAAACAAAAAAGCCTGACCACCACTCCGCTCAACGTTAATGAGAATTTACCCCACTTGTTTTTTTGCATGGTACCTCCCAGTTCTTGGAGGTACTCTCTCCTGAGTAAATACAGTAAGAAATACCAAGCAGATACCTTACACGTCCTCCAGGCTACAAATGGATTCATTTATGCAACGCTTTTCTCCCTAAAATCCACACGTTGTTGAGGTAATTTATAGGACTCTTCCCAGCAGTAGCAGTTAGCAATATAAACAGCCAGTAAATTTCAGGGGTGCACTGGAGACAAAGATGATTCTAGATTTTGGGAGGTTTTGTCTATAAAGTTGGAGCCTTGTGGGACCCTCAAAGCCAAAATAGTAAAAAGTCACGTTATTAAACATTACTCATTGAGCTGAGAGGTTGCAGCATCACGTCTGAAATGGTGGGTGGCAATTTTAGCAAATGCCATTTGCTGCTGAAAAGGAGACAGGCTCCAAACAGAAATTTGCCCTATGCCTTTGTGAAGTGACGGCTTTGTTAAGAGAGATTTTCAAAGGTGTTGCTGCAAAGGTAAGTGCTTAAGTCCCCCTTGGCGCTTTTGAAAACCTCCTCAGCTCTATGAACCAAATTGCACGTCCAGCCCCTCTGAGCTGCTAAGGCAGCGTGCAGTAGGCAGAACATCCTGGTTAAATATTTAATACTCGAAGTAGCTCCAGTCACCTATAGCTCCAAGAGCCCCAGTCACCTACAGCCTCCTGTGCTTCTCTGCTGATGTCTCTAGCAGGCAAAAACAGCATCACGCCATGTGTAGGCTGCTACACCAGAAGACTATAACAGGGACACTTTTTGCAGATGATGTCTTGCGATGAGGTCTAAAACCAACTTCTAGAGTTCTTTTCTCCCCAGGACTTCCTGGGGATCAGCTGTGAATGCCTGTGCTTCATTACCCTCTTCCCCTGCTCTTAAATGGTAATGCGTCATTTTTATTTGAACACTTCACCTTCTTAGCAGCCTTCAAGAATGGAAGTCAGTACTTCTGACAGCTACATTGCATCAAAAGCTGACCGTGCAAACGGATAGGACACTGCATGGAGAATCAGAAACCTACAGCTTTCACCCCAGCCCTTCTCTGAGCTGAGTATGATTTGCAGGTCACTTTACTTCTGATATCCTTGCAAGACATTTGGACTGTGAGCACAATGGGTAAGAAAAACACCTTCTTTCAATGTTGGATGGCATCAACCTTGGCAGAACTCTGACTTTGGGTGAATCCAACCACAACAGTAATAGACAGCCATAGACAAGGTCCCACCATAATCATGGCAAAAAAATGTATTTCAGCTGAAAATACTGAGAGCTAAAACAAATGAAGTTAATAAAGATCTCAGTAGCTTGAGTCTTCCGTATTATTTTCACCCAGTCATTCCCTCTAACATATCTATTAAAGATAAGGTTGTTAATTATACAGCTATGCAGCGCTGATACTAAGTTAAAGTATCCCAGCTGTATAAACAGAGGAACATTGAGACAATTGTTTTTAATTTAGGTAATCGCTTTACTTGCTGCTTCAGGACTATTTAAAGAATCTGTTCTCCCTACTAATGGCTAAAATAAAACAAGCTGATGGACTTGTCATCATTGCCAATGGGTGGATGACAGCATTACAAATCAATCCCACACAGCCAGCTCTCATTAGTACCATGCTGGCAGTATCTCTCTGAAGAAAGGTCTGTCCAGAGTCAGGGAGAAAACAAGGTGCCCCCAACTCCATCATCTTCAGAAGCTGAAGTACACGCATACAACAATCAAGTCCATTGGCCCAAATTTGAAAACTGGATGGGAAATTCTGATGCATGAAAAAAAATTCTGAATGCTCTGAAATGCACTATGTTAACTCAGAACCTTGTTCCCCAAAAATCTATGATGTTGGTTCAAAATGATGCCACAAGCAAGGCTTAAAAGAGGAAATAGGAAGTACATTGGTGATAATGAGACCAGGCAGCAAAACAGCAAAAAAACAAGAACTTCTTCAAACAATCACTTATTGCTGTTAAGTTTTCAATGCTAACTTGGTTTCATCTTTCTCCCTGATCTTACGTCTTCACCTACTTCATGAAAATGAATAGTCAGAGTTGATATATGAGGTCATTTGTAAATTGGTGAAAGAAAATGAAAGTAATTTACTCCAGAACAGAAAGCTGCAAAAAAATGGATGTAAAAGCTGCAACCCTTTCCCAAGCCAAGACCTATAGATCAGTTGAGCACCTGTTCAAAACCATTAATGTTTCATAAGAGTGATCTTGAACAAAGATTTGCTCCACTCTGTTTGTAGGCAACTGGGAAAAGCACAGTTTGGCAGTCAGAAGTTCTAATCCTGCTGGCAGCCAGAAGTTCTTCTAATCCTGCTGTCAAATAGGTGTTACAGATGTTTGCTCTCATTTAAAATTAGGTCAGTTTTGAGTGTGCCAAATGTTTCAAAATGATTAGATAGATTGACCCTACCTGCAAAATACATATCTTGATTTGGCTAGAAATCCAAAGGCATTTTGGTTGAGTTTTCAAAAATATATTTAATTCAGAGCAGTGCCCATAAGCCAAAACTTAAAAAAAAATAAATAAATCTTGAAGTGTTGCCCAGTTTTTCTTGATAAATATGAAAGCATAGCAATTCCAAAATGAGACTGTTCGCACAAGCATCCTGGGGGCTGTGCTGGAGTGGGATGGTATTTGGGCTGAAGGACTGGTTCCAGTCAGTGACACATCTCTGTGCCACTTGGTATGAGATCAGCACGACTCCTCAGTGACAAGCAATTAACTGCACTGCAGCTTATATTTATAATTAATTTGTTTAGCCACCCCTAAACTGATTGGACTGGAGCTCATGGCAGGATGAATTGTAACTGGATGCTCTCAGTCTGCTGCATACTGCATACTTTTTCTTTGGCTACTTAATTTTCACCAAGAGTAAGCAACAAGCCCCAGGAACGGAAGCAGATAAATCTAATCTAGTCTAAGTACCTTCACTGTTTTGTCAGGAAAAGGACAGGTCCCATTTGTTCGACACCCTCCCGCAAAATCCAATCTTTGCAGTCATGTAGTCATCAGAGCAGTTCATTCTCCACTCAACAACAGCAGAGCAGGCAATACTGAAAAAAGTGGATGATGACATTCTACTTTTCTTAAAAATAACAAAATAAATAATAATAATAAAAGATTAACAACAGCAGCCTATTCAATTTAAAAACAAACAAACAAACAAAATAATCACATAGTATCAGGCCCCTTTAAGCAGAAGAGATTAAAACCTTTGGGAATCTTTGGGATGAGTCTCCCAGGCTCTTGCAGCAGCAGGGTCTCTGTCACTTGCTGCTTTCTCCTTTCCCCTCCATGTGCAGTCTCACACTCGCCCCAGGTGGCTGAGCTCCAAGGCACCATCACTAGCCAACTGCCTGTACTGTATTCTCCTGAGTGAAATAAAGATCCCTTTAAAAATAATTATTTTGGTTAAGAGGGAGGCAGAGGGGTGTGCTAGACCTGAACACAAGGCTAGAGCGCTCTAGCTAGGGAGAAAAGCTGGTCTGCTCTGTTTGTTTGCCTCTTTGAAGGACTGCTTTAGGGTCTGGCTCTAAGTTCAGGATTTTCCATACTGAACCTGATTTGAACCTGAATCAGAGCCCAAACTTCCTTCAGACATACATCAGCTTAGGGACAAGATCTTACCAAAGACACATGTGAGCAACTCCCATTGAAGTTAAGGACTGATGTGATCATGCACATGTGTGTGTATAACCATAGGAAGACTATGATTACGTGCCTTTTTTATGAACTTTGGGTACTTTCTGTTTGAAGTGTGTTGTTTTTTTTGTCTGTTTGTATTTTTTTTTCCTTTCCTTGCCTCTGTACTCAGTAGTGATTCTTTCTCAGTCTGTCAAAAAAAAAAATAAAAATAAACAGGCTTCTACTGACACTAACTGTTGCTCTCAGAAGACATCATATATAAATTCTTGCCGGATTTCCATCTTGGTCAAGCATTTACAGTAAAATTCTGCAAATGAGAAAGTCAGGGCTATACCCTTCTGCCTGGCACACTGCCTGTCTGTGTATTCAGAGTGACCCAGAGCTATCCAAGCTTGTACTGTAAGTCCTGCAGGACTCAAAACTTTGAATGAACTTCTCTGCACCTTCTGTACTGCTCCAGGCTGCCTTTGATCTCTGTGGGACTGTACACATTTATACCTGTACAGAAAGTGGTTAACGTTAGGTAGGTAAAGGCTTTTAGTTTAAAAGAAAGCTGATAAAATCTTCCCCCTTCAGCAGATCCCTCTCCCCAAAACTTTATTATTCTTCTTTATACAAAGGAGCCTTTTTCCATGTGGAAGGAAGCTCTCTTAAGGAAGACCAGAGGAGTCTTAAAGGTTCAGTCAGCCTGCAGGCATAACAAGGTAGAAAAAAATCACTGGGGAAGATGTACTATGTGTGCATGGAGTGCATAAGAAGATTCTTTTAGATTTTTTTTTTTTTCCTGCCAAGAACTGAAGGCCAGTTTCAAGTAAGAATGGCAGCCTCAAGCCTTGAAAAAAGCAAAGATCCTGAACAAATACAGACATAGTTACTGCTCTAAGCATCAGATGTAAAGCTATGTGTCACAGATATGTCAAACAAGTAAGCAGTCATGTTAAACATAGCTGGCTGATCTGTCCTGGTCCCTCTTTACAGGGGCCATTACCATCTCTATAGAACGTTCTTATTACAGCAGATGCTACTTAGAAAATGGCAGAGTTTGCTTTCTCATTACGATAACTGTAAATACTTAACAACTGCCTCTGTATACTACAATCATTTGTTTTCTTATTATTGATCTAGAAACTACAACAAAAGTTAGTGTGGTATGAAGTAGAGAGCTGCTCTGTGTGCGGAAAAAAACTAATAGCTTCAAGTGCGGCACAGTATGAAGTGGATCTCCATACCTTCAAGCTCTCAAGGAGAAAGGAAAAAAAACACTGGATCAAATATAGCTTTGGCGTGAGCGGGTGCAATTCCCTGAGGGATTTGCACCCGCTTATGCCAGGATTGAATTTGGCTCATGGAACTTGCAGGGTGGTCGGGTAATTAAATTATATGGTGGTTCAGAATGCTTCTACAATGCCAAATGATGCAATATTTTTTCAAAAAGGACAGCTGTGCATTATTTAGAACAAACTAGTTCACTGCGTTCATTACCACCTTGCTCTCAAGATTCAGCAGTTTTCCAAACAATCACTGAAGCATCTTAACCTTTTGTCTTTATACAGGAACACTGACAGTCTGAATTATACACTGCTTCCTCCTTATTAGACGCTGCTTATAAAAAAATACTGCCACTGTGGTCTACAGTTCAATGAAGTCCATTGTAAACTCCCCAGTATAACATAAACCTCCCTAAAACACATAAAATTATTGGCTTCCAAGACCAGTCTCACTGAAAGAAAGCTCTGTATTTAGTCTTTGCTTAAAACACAGGTATTTGGTTTGGAATTCAAGCTCCCAACTCAGTTTTAAAAGGTTGGGTCCAAGGAAAGTTGACACGGACCATGTAATTTTAATTAAAGAAAGATTTTGCTCCTTTATGACCAACAGGGGCATTGTAACATTGACATATTGATGCTAAATAATTATGAGTCCATAAATAATTCAGTATATAAAAGTGTTGTATGGCCAGTGCCAGGTAGCGAAGGGAAATAGCATTGAAATAGCTGACCTGCCAGCTTACTACTACAATGTGACTGGATAGACAGGTAATGTGACCTAGCAGCTATCAAAACAGTGTAGCCCGTGGTGTTCACTACCCACGGAGAACACTTGAAAGTGGAAAACCGAGGGCTGTCCAGTTTCGTCACCTCAGCATTTTAGCACCACTGTCATGGAAGAGGATAAGCTTTTAGGAGTGGTACCAAGGAGAAAGGCAGCAGGGAAATCACATGCAGAAAGAGAAACATTAAAAAGCAAATTAGTGATTAATTTAAGATTTTTTTTCCCTTTTTTTCAGGAGCTGGGCAAATACCACAAACTTATTTCCATGGATAACCATTCACCTTTAAAACTGAATTCAGTTCAGATGTGCTCCTGACCCTTTGGTGTTTGCTCTCTGTGAACTTTCAGAAGTCAAATATTCATTGGCATGTACAGCTGGGGAAACAAGCTTTAACCTCTCACTCTGGGGCATTCATGCCCAAAAGGACATATTTTAAGAAAGATGGGTGATTTTGTTAAAAGCTTGATATGGGATCTTGCAGCTCTGAACCAAATGAAACATGCACAAGTCTTTGATGAGAACCATCCCCATAAGGCTTTCCAAATACATTTCTGCTCTGTGACATTAGCTGTGATAGCATCCCCATAGCTGCTGTGAGATCAGTACATTTTATAGGCAATGAATACAAGGATGACAGAGAGTCAGAGGCCTCAGGCAGATGTAATCAAGCAATATGCCTTAAGCTTCACAAATAGGGATGTACATGAATCAAAGTTGCACTGAAACTCTCTCAATCAACTATAAGACAACAAGGTGTACAAGTGACCAGGTTTTGTAGGAATACTTGTCACATATGAAACTTCATGTCTTGATAATGAAAAAATATCTTACAGTTTGTTTTCTAAGATTCTCTTTTCTGTTTCATCTGCTACCTTTCTGCTCCCTTCCCTTTGGAATGACTCAGTGGCTTCAAGTACTTCCTTTGACTATGGCAGTCAAATTGACCAAAAAAAACACAACTGACCACCTGTGACCAACAAGAAGACAATCAATGCAGCTCCAACAAGAATATCCAACAGGAAAGTCCCTGTGTTGAATTAAATCAACAACATAAAGACAACTGCTAACAATTCTGCTAGGAGACATGATCAAATGAGGACTTAATGGAAGAGCAGGTGCTGAACAGAAATAAAAAGGAAAAAAATAAAAAGGAAATGACGGACTGGTACTTGTGTTCACCAACAGTAGAAGACTACCTGAAACCAGGAAAACCCTCACACCCAGCAGACTGTACAGTTTAAGCAATTTATCCCTGAAGACTTACTTTTTAGGCTATGGGCTTCATTCATTGCCCCTGTTAACACCCACCTTAGATCTTTGTGTGTGCTCCAACCTGACCCTGTGAGCATATTGCATTTGATTTTATTTAGTGAACTAGAACAGAAATAATAAGGAATCCTTTTCCTTCAAGGAAATGGCCTTCAAGTATCTGTTTGCCCAGTGTCTGTGTATATGGTGCCAGACATGGACATAGTCAATTCCCACATGCACGGCCACAGGACCAAGTAGCACAACAGCTGAAATGTGAGAACCACGACTTCCATCAGTTTCACTGTGGCTGGGGGACACAGGGCTTGGCATCTGCAGGGTATGAGCAGTGGGAGGGCAAAATAAAGCCCAAGGTCAATTTTTATGTGTCAATCCAAGGTTGCTGAGAGGCTTGTTTTGTTTTCACCCCATGCAACTCTCATCACATCTCCGCTGCAGGTGCAGCCCCCTTTCATTCTCTTAATCAAGACGTTTCCTTTCCCATAGCTGGGGAAAAGAATAGGCTTCTCCGACTCCAACCTGAACAGCACCTCTCGATGAATGATTTCTTCCCTCTTATTCCTCTCCTCCCCCACAATGACAACTGCCTTATGGTTGCTGTTGCAAGGACCAATGTAACAGGCAGCACTGACAGCTTGGTAACACGAGGCTTTATTTGTGCCCTTGCTCTGTGCAAAATCTTCATCCCTCATTTTATTTTTTTTAAGAACGGGTATGTATCTAGATCCTTAGTCCAATGTCACAGGTGGAACTCATGCTTCTGTTCTGGAGAAGTAGAAGGCCTTGGCATCTGCTTGTGGACTGGCTTAGCAGAACTATGGAACAGCCTGGACAGAGGGCCACCTTTGCTATATATCCCTGAATCTTCATCAGGACTCACAAGAACTTACAAAGCTCACTTTCCATGATATATACTTAGGAAGGGACCAAGGGACCTTTGCAAATGCATTAGCATTAGCTGAATTCTACCCCCTCCAAAACAACTAGATTTTGGGAATGCTTTCAAGTTCAAGAAGACCTGAGCAAGTCAAGACCAAAGGGCATATGTCCTTGGCTCGCTGCAAACAAGAAAAAAGCCACCCACCACAAATTCACATGCACACCAAGTGGTGGAAATCCTCATAAAATTATCACTCTTATTTTTGCTGAAGCCTTCAAGTTAATAGAAAACCAAGACAAACAACACAAAACAAACAAAGCAAAACAAAACACAAACAAACAAATGAACAAACACCAAAAAAACAGCTTAACACAAATTCATAAAACATCTCATGGGGAAAGAGTTTAGGGGATCAAAGATAGAACAATTAATTGATCATAGTGTACGGGCTAAGGAGAGACAGAGAAAAAAACAGAAGTAAACTGGACAGTGCAGTCCACAGCCTAGTTACAAAATCCATTTGGGCTGGCAGAAATACACCTCTGATTTCTGGGTGTCATTTCCAGCAGTCCTTGTCTCCACTTCCCTGACGGAGTAGGGGCATCCCTGTTGTGGAGCCCCAACATGGTTATTGTCACTTGAGGGGAACTACACTTGAGAAACGCATATGTTTGCACATGTTTTTTAACCAGACAGAACAGACTCAGAGCTTTTATATCCTCTTATACAACCTTCTTAAAGAAGCCTCATGAACCAAAAAAAAAACCACCATTATTTCTATGGCTGACAACCCAACTACACTCAGTTCAAAAGAGAGAGCAACGTGTGCCTGAGCAAACGGTTTACTCTCCACAAGGCCTTTGTGCTTTGTCAAATTAACACCTGGAGAATGAGACAACGCGGAGTTTCATCCCCAGGCAGAACGGGCCATCCCCCAAGTTTCCTCATGACCTCTTTTGCAGAGGCACTTTCCAGAAGTGGGAATGAGTTGACATACATTTGCCGTGTGTGGCCCAAACCGATTCCCAAGCTCTTAGCTGTTTAATAACCGTCCCTCCAAAGGGTCAGTCTTCAGCTAAAGGATACCCTGCAGTGAGATGTACCCGATCCTAATGAATGCTAATAAAAAGCATTTAGCTGACTAACACAACATAAAACTGTGCCCTATTTCATTGCATCTGCTTAATAAGAACCTCATTTAATATCAAATTACTGCCTGCTCAGCCAAAGCCTTGTATTTGTGGTAACAGGGCTGCGAGGCGGGAATATCAAGAGCTGCAATATGGAAATTCCTCACTAATATTCTCTGCAGGACTGTGTGATTACTTAATTTGTTTAGCTGAGCAAGTCCAATCGCTCAGCCAACTGTTTCACAACACCAAGTGCAATGCTAGGCAACTGGTCTCCCCACAGGCCTGCCATGCCATATCACTTTTCCTGGGATCCGGCTATTAACAGTTGCTTTGGGGATTTCAAAGAGGATCACAGATACGGTTACCAAATGAATGAGCTTGTAGTAGTGAACATGAAATCCTGCTTCTTCCCAGTCAATCAAACACCAGTGAGAGGATGTCTTGTGAGACAGCAGCCACAAAGAAACAGCGTGGTTGGGCCCTACCCTCCATCTGTTCGTCCTGAGGAGCACCAGCATACGGACAATTGTTTGCAGTTAAAAAAATCCACTCTTGCCATTTTAGAGAAAACTGCCCTAAAATACTGCTTTGCCTCTTCTCCTCCCCCACAGCCACTTGACTCAGCTGGCTGCTGTAGAAAATCAAGTTCTCCATAGTGCACATCAAGCCTTTTGGAGTAATTTTTAAAAAATGTAAACAGCGATAATTCCCAGCTCCCATGAACAATCACTTACCAGAAACATTTTTACACACATTCTTTACGGCTTTTATCAAACCTCAAGCCCTAATGTTTTAGGGGGAAAGATTTAGTCAGTATATTTGAGGTAGCAGAAGGAACCGTATTAATAAAGAAGGGTGAATGCTACCAGGCATAGACCATGCTTTAAAAAAAAAAAGAAAAAAGGAAAAAAAAAAGACATCCTACCATGATTTTAACTCTGTACACACTTTTAACGTGACCAAATGATGAAATATTCTGTCCAGTCCTAGCTTCCTTTTAAAAATAAATAAATAAATAAAAGAATACTGAAAAATTGGACAGAGTGTGAAACAAAAACCAAATACGAATGTGATTTAGTCACTGGTGAAGCTGCCTTATAATAGAATTTAAAGCCTTTGATTTGCTTGGTTCAGTAAGAATTAGCTAGATTATAGTACATGTATGTCTTCACAGGAGGAAAATGTTCTAAACACATTGTTGAACAGAAGTAGAAAAATTACCCATGGAGTCATACAGCCTTAGGGGTAACCCACCATGAGCACAGGCTGACAAGCAAAGCAATAGCTCTACCACTACCATTTTCAATGCAGATATCTGGGAGATAGAGATTCATCAAGTTACTGTGCTCAGGAAGAGAAGTGTGTGGAAGGCAATGGTCTGCACCAGGTAGGACGTAAAGAGTGAGGTATCGGATAGGGTCTGGCACAAGCGCAGAGGGGAACCAGAGATGGAAGAGAGTGAAAAAACCCTGAGGAGACCCAGTGTTGGGAGGGACCTGCCCAACGCCCTGTGAGAAACATGGCGGGGCAAACAAATGCTGTGCAAAAACCTGCCTCCATGCAGGGTGTTGGCCTGGAACAAGATAACTTCTCCCTACATACTTCCCTCTAAGTAGTCCTCTTTTCACTGTGATTTTCCACCATCATTGGCATGTAACTCTATTGCAGACAATGTGCACGTGCTAACTCCGGGACAAAGCAACTCGAAAACAGTGCAGATATTCTAGTGTATATTTTCCTCTAAGAGGAAAAATCACGTAGAGGGCCAGGAAACTAGCATTGTTTCAAGACTCTCCAGGGCTAGCAGATGTCCTGAGAGCTGTGGAGAAAAGCGTTTGTGGGAAAGGTCAGTGCCTGCATTACGCACCAGGACCACGGCCACCATCCCTGGCAGAGGGGAGGCAGCTCATGGGCACCAGAGAGCAAAGTAGTGTTGGAAAATCAGATATACATGTACATACAATGGCACACTAATGTAACTGAGGGCCCACTTCTTCTTGGAAATGGTGACCCTTTTTCTTCTTACTCTATAGGGCTTCTGCAGACAGTTTCTGCAGCGCTGAGGCAATAGCTATATGGTCAGCTTCTCCTCCCACCATGGTTGTGTCTTGTGCTAAGGTTTACTGCTTGCTTAACTGGAGCAAAGGCAGTTTTACACTGCTGCTTGCCACAAAAAAATAAAATAAAATAAAATAAAATCAGACACCAAGCACAGGCCTAATTTTGCCATTTATAAAAAACTGTTTTGCATAGATATCCATTGCTTCCTCCCCTTCACTTTCTCCCCAAACCAAAGTTAGATACCTTGAAGGAAATTTTCATCTTCATTTGTATTAGAAAAATGACATTTTTTTGATATGCTTTCCTGCTCTAAAATTTAGAGTTTGTCAACAGCTACATGCAGAGCCCAAATTCGGTAGGAACTGGTGATCACATCATGATTCATTCTTTGGTTTCTCTTTCTGTATTTGCTTTCAGTGGCAGGTTCCAATGGATTTATGTGAAACTGAGAAACTCTTGGAAAACCCCCAAACAGTTCAGACTGATTTAAAGCTGGAGATGTACTTCCAGGGAAGGACAGAATTTGTGGGAAGAACTCATCCCTTGTTCATCCATGAATCATGACCAAACTTTGATGTGAAACAATAAAACCTCCTCCCTCCAAATGCCCTGATCTATTATTCAATTAAAAAGAAAAACAAACAGAAACACCTTATTTTGCCAGCTTTTAGATTTTCAAAACCAGGATATTTCTTCACCTCCAAGGAGCACCATTAGACTTAAAGCCCGCAGCCTTGGTAGTACTGGGATTCTAATACCATTTATACACAAGCTGAGCAGGGACCATCATCATGTCTGAAACTGCTGCCAGTGGTTATCATTATGCCAGAGAGACTTCCCCATCTGCATTCCTGTGAACCTGGTACATCACAATTTGTGTCTGCTGAGGAGTGCTTTGGAGAAGTCTGGTAAAACAAGTCAGTGAGTGCAATCTGGAGGAAGTTTGCAAGGAAGAGCAATGTGGCTCCAGAACATCTATGGTGTAAATAACTTGGGTGTATGACATCTTCCCCAGAACCCTGGCACAACTGCTGATTTACAGTCACAAACTTACCTGTCTACTTCCAGGAAAACAACTCCCTCCTGACAGGAGGGAGTTTTGAAATTTTTAAATTCAGTCTGTTCATATACTTTGAACACCAAAAGGTATTTTGTTAGCTAATTTCCAAGAAGTTCCTTATTGTAATGCAAAATGTCAAAATGAGTCAACAAGGGAAAAAAAAAAAAAAAAAAAAAAAAAAAAAAAAAAAGAAAGAAAAAGAATAAGTCTAAGTCAGCAAGGCTCATGAAAACAGATGAAAACCAGGATAACCATACAGTAAAAATGAACTGCCAGGGCTTGTGTTCAGACTGACAACTCCTTGTTTGACATCTACCTTTGGCAGTGGAAACAGCAAAATCAGAAACCCAGAAAGAAGGAAATGCCCACAGCAGACTGAAAAGGCAAAATCTAGAGGACCTCTTTACAGATGTGTGCTGAGAGCAAGAAAGCGTCATTCTAAACCTACAAAGCACATCTGTGAGTCCCTGCCCCATACCAGCCAGTCCCAGAAGCTAGCATGGTCTCGTGGTTTTAGTGGGACAATGGACAGAGTCTGTGAAAAGCTACAAGCGCCCCCGGAAATTCAGCATCTGATGGTGGAGCAGCTTGAACTAGCACAGCCACACAGACCTTCCCAAATCAGACACAGAGAGGACTACCACCTGCTTGTGGCACCTCTGCCAGGCAGTTAAATAAGGCTCATGCCTCTGGCACATCACAAAGGAGCAAGCATATAGCAGGCCACAGTGTCCTCTAGAGGTGGAAAAATGTCTTATACTTTAGTGTCAGAGGACAGGAGGAAACCTGGAACCAGGATTGCTCCACCAGTCTGGGAAGGCTTGGTTCAGCTTGCAGAAGGATGAGGGTGGAGGACCACTGCTAGAAGGTAGTCCCAGATCACAGCTGGACATGTGTGCAAGAGGGACAGGCAGGTCAAGGTCACATCACGTGGCTGCTTCACAGGGGATGCTGCTCCCAGCACAATGGAAATGGCCAAAATTTAGTTAGCCAGACCAAAATCACATAAATAGAAAAGCCCCTTGAGGGTCTCAGATGTCTCCTTAGATCTAGTAGCTTTGCTCCTCATCGCACCTCTTCTTCTCCTGGAGAGGGCTTATAGACCTTGGGTTTGCTGGACCTAGCTGCCCTGATGCTGTGTGAGTGCAATAGGATGGAGCCCATTGTGAGAGGGTAGCTGCTTGGTCTGGTGATGGCCTGGTTTCTTCAGTCAGGTAAGAACATATTTGGGAAAATAAGATTGAAAAAACTATTTGTAATTGCTCTTTCATGCACTGGTTCAGGCCAGTTGCCTAAGCATGAAGAGCCTGTGCATTTGGATAATCCTGTGAGGCTTCATACAGTTGTGGGGAACAAGGCTCCTAAATGCCTTGAAACTTACTTTCAACTAGTAACCCTATAAAAACAGGAGAACCTTCTACATATATTTTAAAAAACAGCCATCGTTAAAAAAAATAAATAAGTAAAAAGGGAAAATTTTTAATATCGCAGAAATAAGCTCAATAATCTTGCCAGAAAGGCAGACACTCATGTAAAAGATCCTCTTTTTTGTACCACTCACCACAGCTGCTGGTGAGCACCAGTCACCACGTGTAACACGGCCATACAAAACCACTGTATGAGGAAGAGCACACTGAGAAAAGGCAGGAAATGAGTACCTGGAGCAGCAGGAAGGTAAGGGACTGAAAGACTTGTGAGAGTCCCAACTAGGCCCTCGCAGCCCTCTCCTTATGATACCAGAGCCAAGTCAGCCTGAATTCAAATACACTGCGGCTTTTACAACCAGGAGGAAGAAATTAGACTTGGAAATGCTGTCTCTTTACAAGCAGACACCATTGCATCCATGTAAGTATTAAGGCCTGATGTTTGATAAATCAAGAATCAAACAAAAGAGAAAAAGACCCTACTCTACTCTGAAGCTTTACCCTCCCCATCCTCCTCAAGCTGTAGGCTGCTGCTACTCCCCTAGCTCAGATATTGCAGAGCCTCTGGACTTTTTCTTGCCCCAAGAGATCCAGAAAAAAAACTCTCTTGATCCACCAGGTTTTATCTTTTGAACAGACTATTATTGTAAGTATTACCGAACAAAAGAGCATTCAGTAATTCCCGTTAGCCCAAGGAGGAGGACAGCTGTTCCTCCCACCACCCCTTCAGCTGGGCCTTAGTCCAGTCCAGAACAAGCCACAACACAAAGAATATGGGGAAATCAGCCACAATACAAACAATTATTTATAAACTGATAATGGCTGCAGATCTGCAGGTGCCAACTGTCTCCACTTTGGGGAGGGAACACACAACGCGCCCAAACGCTGGTTGTTCACCAAGCAAAAACTGAGAAAACAGTTGCCCACCAGAAGATTGAAAGACTGAGGGTTTATAAAGGAATACTTCATGTCTCTACTTCAGTCTTGCAGTCCTATTGCAAAAACATCTTGAAAAATACAGTATTTTCCACAATGTTAATCTAGGATTGGAAGGAGAATGGAAGGAACTGAATTTTAAAGTGTTTTTAATCAGACCTGACCACAGCCTAGGCTCGACCATGAGAGAATGGCTGAACTGATGGTCGGTGCCCCACAGCAAAAACCTGCCCTCCTGCTCCATCCAGGTGGTCAGATTCAGTAGGTCTGCTGGGGCAGTGCAGTGAGACAATGCCTCCCGCTCAGGGTCTACGATCCAGGTGTAGTATCAACTGTTGGGTCAAGACTCAGAAGCTTGCATCATGCACACATTTTTAAGTAAAAGTGTACCAAGAAAGAAGTGACAAATGCTCTGTGTGTAATCCTGCATGGGCAGGACTTCTAAGCACAAAAATACAAACAGACCAATAAACCAATGTACTTCTATATTAGATCTCCCAAAGACATGAAAATCCATTTTCCACTGAATAGAAATTTCAAGCTGATGGATCTTTTTGGTAGAAAAGCAAAGTTGCCAAGGTGCCCAGCTGGGCTCTAGTTTCTACCCACTAGTGCTTTCCCAGAAGGGGCTGTGCAGAGCCGGGTCCCTCCCTCTACTCACATCAAGGTGGTCCCATTTAGGGAGTTCAGCCCAGGATCTTAGCCTTCCCCCTTCGGACAAGGGCTTATGCTTTGCTCGGAAAAGGGAGGGGAGAGTTTCATTACTTGAAGAAATCGTTAGAAGCTGCACTGTTGCAGTGTGCCCAGCAGATGGTAATATTTGTTAAAATTTTAGCCCATACAGTCCCTGAACAACAGCAATTTGCACCTGAGTGCTACTGAATCAATGCCACTATTTGAAAAGAATTATATTCTTAAAAAGTATTGAGAAAAAGTATTGTTAGATTTCTGCTTTCCTTTCAGAATAACATCTCTGCATAGAGCACTAAGTACTGCATTCTAAAACAAAACTCATTTTCATCTTGCGTTGATCTTATGTGCTGAAGTCCACAAAAGATTAAAAAGTTTTTCTGAGAGTGATTTCTGTAGACAGATGTCTGTCCCTGGCATTTCCCATTTCCAGAAACAGGTGGTACAAACTCATGGAATTTTTTTCTTTGGCTTCTCTTTGACTTTATGTTACTGATATTTGTGTCAGTGTTCATTCAAATTATTTATTATCTGATACTTCAAACACTTGGGGGTTGATGAGAAAAACACACTCAAACTATTTTCTGTGAGGAGCTTCTGTATTATACAGCAAGAAAGGCAAATGTGAATACACACGGAAGATGTATTTCTGATCCTTGAATTATAAGCAGAGCAAGCATGTTGCTTGTGCAGCTATATAGCACAGCAGCAGCAACATCCTAGTTGCTCTGGCACAAGTCACCATCTGAAATACCAAGAAACTGGGAACCAGCCCAAACACAAGTGCTTACCCCTTCTCAGATGGTGTACAAAGTCCTCCACATGCTGAGGATCCCCACAGAGGAAGATCACTTTCTGTCCAGGATAGATCTTCTCTGCATTTTTTAAAGAAGTGGAGGTCATACATTTCTTAGCATTTACATGGTACAGAAGAACTCAAGGAACGGGTTATGGTCCAGTGAGAAAGGCCAACAGGAACAGTTCATTGCTCCAGAATGCCTAGAATAGCCACGTTTGGCACAAACTGTGTTGACATTAATTTTTAACTCTTTCACCTTTCCTAGTAACAGTTGAGGATTTTCATAACTCTATAAATGGCAATCAAATGGCTTTATTTATTTATTTATTTTTCAGAGGTTTTCTTCCTCCTGTCTAAGAATCTGGTATCCTTGAGAGAGTCTAAGAGAAGACTAATGATACTACGTGTTTTTATTTTTTAAGACTTGTACTTGTGTACATTAGTAAATGGAGAGTACAAGTACATTAGAGGTGTTATCTCAACTGTTTTGCTCACTTTCTCACAAATTCTACATTCCTTTACTCCCCTTTCATTAGGTCTTGAACCTAATACAGCCTTTTTACTTCTGACCAAGACCATCTGCTAAAATAACAATCATGAGGCCACATTTCAAGACAATAGATACATATATGTAGATCCCACAGAAATTTTTTGTTTAACAGCTTGGTGTAGTGGTGACCATTTCCCCCTGCCATCCCCTACTATATTTTCAGCATAGAGGTCAATGTAATGTTTTTTGTTTGTTTATTTGCTCGTTTGTTTTTTGGTATGAAGTAACTTCACAGTTTCCCTTTATTATACTAGAAGGAAAGAGAAGATATCCTAATTATAGGATATCTTCTATATCTTCCAGAGCAAAGCAGACTGCCTTGTCTGGGAGATAACATTATACTCCAATTCAAAGTCCAGCTCTTGTGATCCCTACACTAAGATCCAGCAGCTTCCCTCTCTACCTTGGGCATCCACCCCCTAATTATACCTGTGGTATATGTCTGCCTTCCTCCCCACAAGGAGCATGCTCTCACAGCAACTCTGTGATAGCATTGCAGGTGCTGGACAGCTTTCTTAGGAATAAAATGACCTCCTAACTGCCACCCAGAAAAGCCCTATGGGAAAACACAGCCCCTTACACTACTGTGTATGCAACTGCTATGCTGTGTGACTTGTGTGAAAGGCATGGTGGGGACTCTCTGTAATATCTCTGTCCATGCCTGTCCTCACAAATGCACCTTTTTGCAGGAGGCACTTGCTGTAGAGCTGGAGGGATGACCTGCCTCCATTCAGCATTTGCAGCCTTCTCTTCCCTCAGTAAAGACTCCTACACTTCTCTTTTTCTTCTTGAAACAAGAGTCATTTTCCTCATGGGATGAGGGGGAAAGCCTGAAAACAGTATCTCACCAAAGAAGACCACATTAACATCAGAGACAAGGAAACTAAAGCAGTTTGAGTCCACCTGCTGAAAGGGGAGAGAATGGAGCTGAAACCTTTCTTCACTGAAAATTTTGCTTTCAAATGAGACCGTAGGCTCATCTAGGGCTTTCTGAGATAGCCAGACACTGTTTCTATGACTTCAAAGATCAGACCCTGAGACCTCTCACTGCTTTCTGTGCTCCCACAGAAACTATGATTCAGGTTGATGGATTTAGGTGGGGAGGAACAACTCTGGGCTCCCCAGCATGGAGATAAAAATCCTTCAGAAAGGAGACTTCAGCCTCGTGAGGAGATGAGGAATCTCAGCTTTCTGTAGGTGGTCTGGCCAGAGAGGGACAGTGACCCCAGGATTAATAGCTCTCAAGGGAACAGACATGGCACGGGAACTGTTGGAAAAGACCGAGCAATCCCACCTGCTAATGGGGGAGAGGGAAAAATCCTACTTACAGCTAGATGATCATCTTTTGCAGAGGAAGGTGATGACAGCTGGGATGAAGGAAGGGGAAAAAAATTCAGGGCAGCACCTTGTGTGGGAAATGATTGCTCTCCTGCCTGCCCCAGCTGGCTTCCTCTCAGAGCCAGCCAAACAGGTCACTGGCTCCAGGTGTCTCGCACCCTACACTGCCATCTCTCAGCAAGTTCCATTTATCCATGTTCTGTGCTGACCCCAGGGATTAAAAGTCATCACGGGGAAGGATGGGCACAAGAGGACACATAAGGAAGTAGGGTCAGTGGTTACTTCATCAGGCTCGTGAGTTAGGGCTTATGTAGCTGCACTTGCCTGTTATTGCTGCCTCTGGGACAAGGCTGAGCATCTTCAAAAGTCACATCAGCAGGATGCTGCTGTACCTCCCCGGTTCAACTCAACTGCACCTAAAGAGTATACAGCCTGTTTTGAATGGTTTTCTTGTCTCCAACATTGGTGCCGTCTTCTGCAGGTACTTCCAGGCTTCCTTGCTCATCACATCATGATGAAAATGACTCTTGTTTAAGGGATGAAAAGATAAACATAAGAGAGGGGGATACTAATGAACAAATATTTCACTACTGTTTATAAAGTTCTATCCGTTTGGCAATAAATTCATGCCATGCCTGCTCCTTTAATTAGTTGACTAATCAGGGCTGTGAAGCTCTGATATGTTGCTAAATAATTAGCTGGGAAAAGTGCTTGGTGTTGGCCCAGGAATTTTCTCTTTGCAAGGTGCTGGGAAGACAGAGGGCTGGGGAAGAAGTGGGAACTTGTGCCCTGGGACGTGGAGAGAGACTGCTGTGCACTAAGGATGCAATTGCAGAATTTGTTAATTCTGCCATGAATTCTGCTTTTCAGGAAGGGCCTTGCCTGTGCTCACTGCTCTTCAAGTAAAGATGGAGGCTGACATTGTCCCCACCTTGCTGCGGGGTACCATTGGCATGCAGTAGCTCAGTGCTCCCGTTCTGTGAGGTGTGTGGAAACTGAGGTGAGAATGGACAAATTTGGCCCACAGAACATGAGGATGGTCCAAGAGTAAGTGAATGACTCTCAGGAACACAAGAGGTGGCTTTGTTTCCCTGTCCTCTCAGGTCATAAGGGGAAAGAAGGCCTTGCCCAGATGTGACCCAGCACTGACCTGAGACCACACTTGAATCTGTGATCTGTCCCTATACACGTGCAAGAAGCAAAACAGAGATATTCCATCAGTTTAAGGAGAAAGGAGAAGAAAGACCATACACACTTATTTCAGAGGTGATAATATGACTGTCTGATTTTCTGCAAGGAATGTGTAACACAAGATGACATTTGCTTCTCGGCTAGGTGGGTGGTTCATAACTGTAAGTGTACACAACATGTAGCAAAGGATTTGGCCACACAGGGAGACACAGAAGTTGAGGTAAAATCTTGGAGCAAAGTGCACTGCAGCAGAAGCATCCCAATAAGCAGACCCTTCATGGAGAAGTGTGAGAAATGAGCAGGCTGTGTATCAAAAGGTGAGGTGTTTCATCATGTGAGAAATTAGCCTGCAATGAAGCCAGGGGTAAATCTGTCATTGCTGAATGGGCTTAATGGCTCCTTACAACTGAATCATGTTTTCACATCTTTTTTGAAACTGGAACAACTTGAGCTGCTGGGGGTTAACCCATTCACATACTCATGGCCTCAGCCTTATGCAAACACCTACTTTTATTTCCACAGTGATTACATGACACAAATCTGAAATATTTCTCAGGAGAGAGCCAGCCCCATTTCTTGGCCCCCAAAGCTCAGAGCAATTTAACTGAGCACAGGAGACTTTGAAGCATACACACATCCCAGACATTAACATCCCAGGGTGTTAACCAGTCTCAGCATCAACTGACAACTCATATCTTACACCTTTAGAGGACACAAAGGATTCCCTGCAGAAATGAGATGAGCAGGAAAATACTGTCCCACCTTAGAGAGATAACCTAAGATACACAAGGGTGGTGTCTTGGGGTTAGTAGCAATATGTAAGCTCATTTATGATTTCATACAGGATGGTGCTCTCAATTAGTATTGCAATTAATACTTAATTAATACTTCTTTACAGGAGCTGGAAGATGGTTCACAGCACTTAGTTTCTGATAAATGTAGCCAGATATACAAGATATACATACTAGTGTGTACAACAGATGAGAGCTAAAGCCTGCCAGGAATTCCAATGAACAGACAAAGTGGTCATCAGAGGCTATGCTGGAACATAATTTGCATGTGTGCACACATCCCAGATAACACTGCAGACAGGAACAAACCAAACTCCACTGGTAGAGCATCTCTGCTCAGGGCATGCCTACCTACCTAAGGCTGGGGAGGTGCCCAGGCATTTCTATGGTCATCCAGTTTCCAAGGTGGATAAAGGCTGCCAAGTTACAACATGACTGCCCTGGCTGATCAGCCAGCCTCTCTGTATTACAGCTTGTCTTCGTTAATGAAAATATATACCATTCTGACCCCCTTAGCAGTTGTGCTGACTTGGGGGTTCAGTAGTGTTCATGTACATACTGAAACCTCTGCATGTGTATCATGGCCATCAGGCTCTCGGAGCTATGCGTTTGCATCATGAATCTGACTAATTTTGTACCCTTTGGGTGGCTCATACCTTCGTCATTTCATACCTCGGTGGCTTTTACAAAGCAGATACACCGAACAGCGGTGTCAATATCTGTAGGAGGCAAATGTCACCATTTGCCCTGGTCCCATGCAGTGCTCTTGGCCACATAGCTCAGACTTCCTCCTGGTGAGATTCAGCTGATCATTCAGTTCAGTGTCTCAAAATGCCCCAGTCCTATAACCAGCAGCTAGAGCTCACTGGCTTTCCACAGCACTGCTTCACAAGCTAAGCTTTCATTACCCATCTCTCTTTATATCTCATGTTTTTCAACTATAGCAATATATCCCATGCCAAAATATATATATATATATATATATATATATATATATTGGGAAATGTATTTGTGCACTTAGCAGAAACAGCTGAGTTTTGTTTATATAGCTGAGTCCATGTGTGAAGATGGGGAATTGAATTATTCACCGCACCTCTCAGACCTTGATGACTAAATTGGGATTTGTTTCCTTATCTTCTAGGGAGAGGGAGAGAGGAGGTTGAGAGAGGAAAGGTCTAAGAGAAAAGAGGCCGTGTTGTGTCCCTCTGCTCTGCTGCCAGGAGCACTGCAGATGCTATAATTAACCACCTATAGCAAGCAGAAGCCTGGTGGCACGGTGGGAATTACAACCTTACAAACCCTGTTATTAAATAGTCACACATGGTGCTACCTGACATATCTCTCAGGGTTTTGTTTACCTTTTTTAATCAAAAGGAGCAAAAATGCCCAGGCAATTTCCACATGATTTTAACACCTCTGTGTTAAAACACCAGCTTGGAACCTCTAGATTAAAATGAAACAAAACTAAACAACAACAAAGAAACCACACACACACCTTTATGTTGTTGCCAATACGGTGTGAAGGGAAAGACCTGGTTATGCGGTGCGATGTGCTGTAGGGGTCTGTGCTCCCAGCAGTGACTTTGGCGTCCAGCTACATCTTTATGTAGCTCATTTGGCAGAAGGAATAAGATTAGGGACCTCTAAAAAACAAGTCGTCTGTAGAAGCTGAATATGCAAAAATCGAAGTTCAATAGATATGCAAAAATAGAACATCGTTTTTTGTTGTTGTTGGCAAAAAAGCTGGAGATATTTGCACTTGTCTAACCTAGAGGTGGAGCAGTCTTTCAGGATTGGAATGTGACAATTACCTGAAAGAATAGGAAAAAGAAAAAGGAAACAAAATTTTTCCAAGACAATAGGAAGTATCAACCACCAGATATTAATTTTTAATAGTGGGATTCAAAGCAACTGTATGGAAAAAGGTAGGTGAAAAGAGGGCAGGAGGGCAAGAGAGACACAGAAGTCCTCAGGAGACCCAGAAGAGGACAGGAGCAGTTGAATGTCATGGCTGAGGGTTTACAGATGAAGATGTTACAAAGGTTCTCTCCTCTTCCCAGAGCTTTGCTTCTATCACCAGGCAACTAGATCCCCTCATATCTCTTAGGAAAGCTAAAGTACCTTGTTGTGGTCAGGGCTGGTATCTGGGCTGTCCCCAAGGGCTGCCCTCCTCCAACAGAAGTGTGCAAGCCCCTGGGGGTCCATGCAGGAGCTGCCCCACACCGTCACCCTTATTCCAAGGCTATGCCAGAGGCTACTATAGAAGGTTATTTGGGGGGAACCATAAAAAAAATAACTTTCATCAAAAAATCATATCATACACTGCATATGAAAAAATACATGTCCCCCAGAGTGGAGATCAGAGAAACGGTGAATAAAGGTGGGTAAGAATAGAGGAAGAAAGAAAGAGAGAAACCAAACTCTGAATTATTTACGTTTTTCTATCTGGAGTGCAATAGTAAGGGGACCATTTGTTTTCTTCCAGCAGTACCACCTAAAGTTCCCACTATACTGGTACTAATTCTGGGGTGATGGATTGGAGCAAACAGGAAAATAGGTAAATTAAAGAAGCCTACTTGATTCTGGGTTGCTTCCAACAAGTACCTGCAGTATACAGCAAGAAAACCATACGGAAATTTTGCTCCTTCGCATCTACAAATTAAAGTTATTCCCTTCTTGCTGTGGCCCAAACACTAACAATTCCCACCTAAACCAATTTCATTTACTGATAAATTAAAAAAAAAAAAAAAAAAAAAAAAAAAAAAAAAAAAAAAGCTGTCTATTCTGAGTTTTCTTCTCCGTAAGATGCACAGAAACTAGCCTGGATACTCAAAGCTGTAAATCCAGCAGTCCTTACAGGTCTACTTTCATTAACACAGATATAGTTTCTCTGACTGCCCAGGTTACTCAGAGTCTGACACTTTTCACTTCAATACCTCTTGACAGTTTAATGAATGTGAGGAAAAGACACCCACTGTGTTTCTTGCTAGGACTTATTTCCCAGTAAACCCTATTCAAAGTTTTACATAAGGGCAGGTGAGTAGTGCAGCCGCTCTCCCAAAGAACACAAGTATTTTTTGTGTTTGTGCCATGACACTGCTAGGATACTCAGGGTCATTTTGTACCCCATGCTTAATTCATGTACAAGGTTAACAGAGGAAGCTTCCCCTCATGTTTTCCTTTTATGACCTCTCCATTTGAGGTTTGAATTCATTTGATGAGTTACATCCATGCTGCCATCTGTTGGGGAGCAGTTCAGTATTGACTCCAAAGACAGATATATACAGAGTTTTGTTTTCTTCTGTGTGAACTTTACAGATCTGTTGGGACCCCAAGTGTCACACTAACACACAGTACTGCAAATAAGCTAGAGTTAACAGTGAATTAACTGTGAATGTTAAATGAAAAATAATGATGAGCTGGAAGGGGGTGCTGTGAAGATCTCGTGAATACATCTGCCCTGCTGATGGGAGTTTCACAGTACCACTGGCCCCTGCTGAGCTCTCTGGCAAAGATGGTTCTTCTGCAGAACCCAGTGCTAGCACCCAGTTTGGTTTGGGATGTACTAACTTGTCCTAGAGACCACTAAAAGGATTTTCAAAGCATTCATAGTACAAACGCAGTCCAGACTCCACAATTAAATTCCACTTTTCCTCTCTGTTTTTCTTTTTCTCCATAAGTAGCAGCCCCGCTACCAGATGTGCTACAAGTTAAACTTGTTTGCTAAATGGTACTGTCTTTTTTTCTTAAGGAAAATGATTTAAAAGCATTTTAGTGTGAAAGGCAGCCCAACAGATTTTTTCCATCCCTCTGCTCACAGAACTCAAAGTTCACAACAAGGACTTTTTCAAGGAAGACATTTCTTAAAATGTTAGCGGTGTATTACTGATGGAGAGTCTGCAGAAGGAACTGAATGGTAATTCACTTGCAATCCTCAAATCACACTCCATTTCCCCAGAGTATGCAATACCTGCCCTCTACAATTCACACTTTTGGTTGTACTACAGTTGCCTTAGAAATGAGCAGTCTTGAACAATGAAACATTTTTGTATGATTCATCTTTTTTTTGTTGTTGTTCCTCTACTTTCTCCCCCATGCATCCATCAGTAGTTACATCACTCTACTTTCCTGAGGTAGTATACAGCTCCCAGGCTAATACCTTTAAATATAAAACGCATCTTGAGTTAAACATTAGCTATACACCAATGACTAGCTTTCCAGCTGAATGATCAGCCTTAAAGGAGACGTTTTTCAACTGCTCATCTGAGGAAAGAAAGATGCAAAGCAACGTAGAAAACTTGAAAGAAAACATTCAGTGTTGGAAAACAAATTCTATGTTACTTATTTATGTTTCTAACTAGTAATCACTTAAAAGTTCTATCAGCTTCTAGATTTAATGATGTAATAATTACTACAAGCTCTCAGGAAAGAGCAGATCCTAATGGAAAAAGGAAGGTGTTTTAGAGTAGTTACATGTTTCTATAACACAAATGCAAAACCAAGTTCCAGGAAATAACCTGGGGTGCACCTTAGTCAACTCTTGAAGTCATCTACCAGCACCAGGGGATCAGGCCCAGTCAACATGGGTTCATGAAAGGCAAGTCCTGCCTGACAAACTCATCTCCTTCTATGACCAGGTGACCCGCCTGGTGAATGAGGGAAAGCCTGCAGTATACCTAGACTTCAGCAAGGCCTTTGGCACGGTCTCCCACAGTATTCTCCTGGAGAAGCTGTCAGCTCATGGCTTGGACAGGCACACTCTGTGCTGGGTTAAAAACAGACTGGACGGCCAGGCCCAGAGAGTGGTGGTGAACAGAGTGAAATCCAGCTGGTGATCAGCCACCAGTGGTGTTCTTCAGGGGTTGGTGTTGGGGCCCATCCTCTTTAATATCTTTATTGATGATTTGGATGAGGCAATTGAGTGCACCTTCAATAAGTTTGCAGATGACACCAAGTTGGGGGGAAGGATCAATCTGCTGGAAAGTAGGAAGGCCCTGCAGAGGGACCTGGACAGGATGGGTCGAGGGGCAGAGGCCAATGGGATGAGGTTCCACATGGCCAAGTGTGGGTCCTGCACTTTGGCCACACCAACCCCATGCAGTGCTACAGGCTTGAGGCAGAGTAGCTGGAAAGCTGTGCAGAGGAAAAGGATCTGGGGGTGCTGGTTGATGCTTGCCTGAACATGAGCCAGCAGTGTGCCCAGATGGCCCAAGAAGGCCAATGGCATCCTGGTTGTATAACAGCATAACCAGCAGGAGCAGGGAGGTGATCACCCCCCTGTACTCTGCTCTGGTGAGGCCGCACCCCTAGTACTGTGTTCAGCTTTGGCCCCTCACTACAAGAAGGACACTGAGGCCCTGGAGCGTGTCTAGAGCAGGGCTACGAAGCTGGTGAAGGGCCTGGAGCACAAGTTCTGTGAGGAGCAGCTGGGGGAGCTGGGGTTGTTTGCTCTGGAAAAGAAGAGGCTCAGGGGAGACCTCGTTGCTCTCTGCAGCTACCTGAAAGCAAGGTGTGGGGAGCTTGGGGTCGGCCTCTTCTCACAGATAAACAGTGATAGGCCTAGAGGGAATGGTCTTGAGTTGTACCAGGGGAAGTTTAGGTTGGCAATGAGGAGACATTTCTTCTCAAAAAGAGCAGTCAGGCACTGGGACGGGTTGCCCAGGGAGGTGGTGGAGTCACCAGCCCTGGGGGTGTTCAAGGAGAGTTGGATGTGGTGCTTAGGGACATGGTTTAGTGGGTGACATTGGTGGTAGGGGGATGGTTGGACCAGATGATCTGGGCGGTCTCTTCCAACCTTAGTGATTCTATGATTCTGCCTCCCATAGGTCAAGTTCTTCTCAAGGTGGATGGTGACACATGTATGGAAGCTTTCTGCATTCAATTAGAACAGAAAATGTTTCATGATCTTTTGATACAGTTCATCAATCCAGTGAGCACAGTTTGTGCCTGGCTACCTTCCCTCACTTAAACTAAGGCTGCTACTGTGGGCCAAATCTGGACGTTATGTAAAAGCTATTAAAAAATTGTCATGTGAAGGGCACAGTGGGATTTTTTTTTTTTTTCATTATTTTTTAAAGGTAGCTGTCACTTTACCTTTTCTCACAACAAACCTAACGTTAGAACCTCCTGCACAGATAGCAATTTTTGATACATTTTTCTGTCCTATAAATGAGATTTGTCCATAAAATTCTCATCTGCTCTCCTTATTTCTGTGATTTTCATTTCTGCTCCCTGCAGGATACAATACAAGCACTCAGATGTACTTTGAAGGCTTTTTGCCTTCAAAAATGTTGCTCCTGTCCCTCCAAACTATAGTCAGGACTCTTTAGAGATTCCTTGAGTCCTGGAGGCTCCACCACAGTCTTGTATGTTGATTGTCCTTATTTGATCCATCTCTTTGTGACACTAGGGACTCAGAGGGGCTTCTCTAAGGTGGGTATGTCCATCAGGGCATTCCCTCCACAGGCACTGGCTTCAGATAGCAGAACAGGGACCAGGACACAGCAGTGGAGCACTCTGTTTTTGGTGTAAGTAAAGCTGTACAAACCACTGATGTTTATGCACCTGTCAGAGCTTATCTCGCAAACTAAGATGAGTCTCGCACATCTCTGTTTTCTATCATAGTAAGTGCTGAAACAGGGAGTCTCTCCACATGTGCTGCATTAAGGCTGGGGCTTCAGCCCAGGGAAAGGGTGGTCAGCCAAAGCAGACAGAAAGGATAAGTCAAGGCCTAGGAGAAACACGTGTATTGTAGAGATTGGTACGTGAAGAACAGCATTGACATTGCACACACTAACCTAAATACTGGCTATGATACAGGTCATTTTGCCCTCTGGGTTTTGTCCAAATTAGGCTTCAGTGCATTTTCCACCTGAAATGACTAAGGAAGTGCTTATCTCTCTGCTGATGCCTTTCAAGCAGATTACTGAAATGACAGCAGCTGGGTGATGACAGGGAACGAAGGACCTCAGCGTTTCTGCTCTCCTGTGCCTAAGCAGCCTTTCTGCAGCCTGGCATCGGGTGCCTTCACTGGAGCAGCTTAATGTCACAACATGCTCCCAGTAAGTGAGAAGCTATAGTGTCCTTTAACAACAAATCATTTTTGTTACTTGTGCTTGGATACATGACCTCTCTTTCTCAGCTGTGGATGTGAGCAGTAATTTAAAAATAAAAAATAAATTAAAAGAGAGAGGAAAAAAAAAACAAAAAACAATTGGTATGGAAAAGCCTGCAGTGTGCCTATGGAGGTAGTAGAGCTTTGAGATAAATTTATTTGATCAGCGGAGAGACAGCACCTGAAATTTATGCTATCATTAAATTTTCATGTGCAGTGGCCCAGTGAATCTAGAGCAGTGTCACAAATCTGTCAAACCCAGAAGCAGCACTGTTGCTTATCAAAGTCTCAGCTTTTTCCCAAAAGTGTGTAATGGGGCAGGGCAAAGAAGTTCGTAGTTGAGCATTGATTCTTGTATTTAGTCTATGGCAATGGCAGGCAATAATTTCATTGTTCACCAACTGTTATGCTTTATAAAAAGCAAAAATAAAACTGATCTAGCATGAAATGAAAATAAAACTGATCTAACTAAAAATGAAAGTGTTATTCAATCACTTTCAGTGTTCTCTGTATCCTTGAATACAAATCCAGTTATTCCCAAATACAGTCAGATATGGCATGTCACCAGCTGATCCAAGACCTGAAAGGGGACATGATCTCATTTTCAGAAATTCAGCCTGCAAGGCAAACTACAATCAAAATCCATGAGACCAGAGAAATCTCTGACCTTACCATAGCACCTCTCACAATAAGGACTCCTTATTCTTTTAAATTCTTTATTCAAATGACCTGTCACTGTTGTTTTATTTTACTCTAACAACATCAAAGATTAAAGTGTTCAGGGACAGAAGCCAATTTTAGCAAGTTCCTGAAACCAGTGCATAGCTTTTTCTGGAATGGAGATGGGCAGAGACACATGATATATTTTGGCTCTGTTCTGATGTTACAGCATGCCTTTGGATGTAGGGAGCCAAAGGTAGAAATCCAGTCTGGATCCTCAAAATAATTTTGACCACCACACTGGTGGGAACCAGGAGGAAATGAATGAAAGTTGGTGGAAAGGAAGAGTTGAGTGGATAAAGGTTGAGCAAAAATCTGAAGATTTCTAAATGGGATCTAGAGAGGGTTGGTGAGCAATCAGGTAGATCCAGCAGGACAAAGAAAGGAGCCTGAGAGGGTAAAGCTGGAGTTCTGTTCTACAGTGAAGATACCATCTGCATTTTTCTAACATCTAATGACTGTGAAATATTATTCAAAAAAAAAATCATAGATCAGGCTTGACAAGGGCTCTGTTTGTTAAGGTGATTCATTTGTCAAGATCAGCTGATATATATATGAATGTGACAAAACACCTTTATTAACAGGCCAGGAGAGAAAACTTCCCATGATTGCATCCAATGTTAACAAGTGTGTCCGCCAGTAACTGAAGTTACATCAACAGAGTATTTAGTTAGGAATTGCATCCAGATGGTTGCTAGAAAAAGACTAAGTTATAATTTAGGAACCTGCATTTATACCTATTTTTATTTATTTTTTAATATGTTTGCCCTTGCTTGACTGCTTTGCCTGATGATGTGAAGACAAAAGGCCAAAATGTATAGGCTTACGGCTTTACATCCATTTCTGCAGGGAAGCCTAAGCCTCAGCTCTCCCCAAGTGCTGTTGTTGTGTTGTACTCCCATGGGTGCTTCTGAAGGGGTTTTGAGTTGTGCAAGCCAGAAGAAGAGATGGCATGGATGGGAAGGCAAGAGACGCAGTGTGCGGCCTTACCACTCTTCATCACATGGCGGTACCAGGAATGCACATTCTCTCTAATAAAGACTGAAGGAAAGGCACCTCACAGTGAAGCTGCTTCTCTGGCTTGGTATTCAAAGGAGAGAGACAGGATGGTGGCAGTGAATCGGAAGCATAGAATGGCTTGGGCTAGAAGGGACCTTAAAGACCATTTAGTTCCAACCCCCTTGCCATAGGCAGGGAGGTTACCCACTAGATCAGGTTGCCCAAAGCGCCATCCAACCTGGTCTTGAACACCTCCAGAGATGGGGCGTTGACAGCCTCTCTGGGCAACCTGTTCCAGTGCCTCACCACCCTCTGAGTGAAGAATTTCTTCCTCATGTCTAATCTAAATCTATCTCCTTTTAGTTTAAGACCATTCCCCCTTGTCCTATAATTATCTACCTGAGTAAAGAGTCCCTCTGCATCCTTTTATAAGTACCCCTTAAGTACTGAAAGGCTGCAATGAGGTCAGCTTCTCTTCTCCAGGCTGAACAGCCCCAACTCTCTCAGCCTGTCTTCATAGGAGAGGTGCTCCAGCCCTCTGATTGTCTTTGTGGCCCTCCTCTGGACTTGCTCTAACAGGCCCACATCTTTCTTGTGCTGGGGGCCCCAGACCTGGATGCAGCTCTCCAGGTGGGGCCTCATGATGGCAGAGTGGAGGGGGACAATCACCTCCCTTGACCTGAAGATAATCACCTCCCTCGAATGAAGAGAGTGGGATTCAATCAGTTACACTAACACAGATTAAAGAGCTGGTTCTGCACAGGATTATCAACTAAGAGGTCCTCAAACAATCCCAGCAGGAAGTTCAGCATCGTGCATTTACAGTTTCATTTTTGGCTACATCTTGTTAACTCACCATACAAATGCTGATGATTTGTTTATTATAGTAGCTTAATTTTTGTAAGCCTAGTGTGTCTGAATCAAAGTTTAAACAATAGAATTACATTTTTATATAATCACATTTGATGAGAAAGCAAGCTGTGCAGAAGGAGGTTCCACTTGATGTTCTCAGATATCTTTACAAAGGAATGATAATTAATTCTGCACTATTTCTTCTGAAGGGATAGAAAAAGATGCAAAAAGATAATGGTTGATGGTGGTTATATAATCCCTGCCCATTCTGTTTGCTGCAGTATGCTGATAATGAATGATCTGAAGTATAAAGCTACTTTGAGCCCTAGCCCAAGAAAAGCTTAGCACACACATCAGGACAAAAAGCACATCTCCATTTTCTGGCCAGGAGCTATGTCATTTTTGTCCTGATTCACAATGACAACTCAGACCCATTTATGATGGTTCTGGGAGGCTTAGTGCCAGCAAGCAGATTGCCTTGGAAATCATGTACAAGCATGGGGTGAAGACTGTTCACACACAGAAGACCAGAGCTGAATAATCAGCTCACCATGTCCAAATCCAGGTTTTTGATCCAGGCTATGCACTTTACCAACTTAACATTTACTCCCAGTTCTAGCTAGGGTCTGACGGGTTAAACTAAACTAAAAATGTTGATGAAGATAATTTCTCTTTTCCTTACTCACCCTTTCGCTTCCTGTGAACATTTCCCTGTGACCAACAGAGCTCCTATCATCTCCACTGAGGGGAACATAGCTTGGAGAACATCCTTCTTTGCAATTACAGGCATATGATACATTCTGTCTTCCTCTTCTGAGCCCATTCTCAGAAGTGGAAAAAAATATATTTACAAGGAATTGCTGACATACATCAAAGAGTGCATCATGCAGTAGGCACATGTGAAGTTTCAGTAGAAAATCAAAATGTTTAAGAATTCCTCTGGTTTGGGAGATTTTTGAACCATTTAGATTTCTAAGCAAAATAAGGTACACACTAATTCTGGGCTAAGTGATAATTTGACAAGACGTATGAAAGACATTTATCAGTAAAGATTAGATGTAGTTCTGAGCTTTGCACAATCCAGGGGTGGCTGGATTCAAGACTCCAGAGAAGGGCAGGGCACATATTTCTAGGTAAAACAAGGAAAAACTCGTATTTTCAGAGTGACTTCCAGCAGAATGCAGATTTTAAAACTGCCTTGTTTGACTATAGGTTTTTGATACCTATATGAAACAGAAACTAGATTATATTTATAAGCCTTGAAAAGATGTTGAGACCAGATGAATGTCCCATAGTGAGCTGTCTCCTACTTTATTTGAGTTTCTTCACTCCTTTCTACTTGTGCTTCCACCTCTGCTCTCTTATCACTTGGTACTGTACCAATGCACCAGGGGACTGTTAGCTATACAATAAGCAAACTGTAGAACAAAAGCAGACATTACTCACCAAAATACCTGTCATTAATCCTAATGCTATCCAATTAGTTTCTTAGACAGTTTGTTCATGAATTATGCAGAGAAATGGATCATTTCAAAGCAAATGGAAAAAATCTTGTGAATCTACAGTGCAATATTGCAGTACTCTCATATCTATTATTAATTATAATGTACTCTTATTGCAGATCCCGGGCAACGAAATGGCTGTATTTTATCTTGTAGAAGATTCCTCCACTTTAATATCATTCTTAATAGGAAAAAAAGAACATATTTTAATTAAAAAAAAAAAAAAAAGGCATGAATTGGAGGCATGCTGGTGCTACTATCAGCATCACTGAAAGCTCTTAATGAAAACGACTACCATTCCTTAACTGTGGCATGTTCAAAGAAAAAATGTGCTGCAATTTCAAAGGATTTCAGAAACTAGTTTCCTTGGGGCTAATGCCTTTAGTGACATGTAGAAGCTCAGGTAAATCTATCATTTATGCTGCCAGATCCACATGCTGTAAAGCCTCACCCAGTCCTTTGACAGCAAACACCAGCACATCACCAAGGACTCCATGAAAGGACTGTGTTATCTCAACCCTCGTTTTAAAGACAAAGGCACTTGAGGCTTTGTGAGAAGGGATTCACTTAACCTCAGTTAGGTAGTACCAGGAAGACAGGAAGGAGCTCCACATCTCTGCTATATATGTCACATTATAACATCCAGAAATCTCTTACAATGCTGAAGGCATGCTGATGCCCCATATAGGACACATTGTACTGGAAACCCTGCAGTAGACTAGACCCTAGTCTAGTAGACTAGATGCTTGTTTTTTCCCTGGGGGAGTGCATCATTTTGCAGAGGTGCCAGTTTACATCCTTACCTTACACCAAGATTTACAGATGCAGGCATAACACTGAGCAGGAATTCACTTTGCCTCCATATGTGACCAAGAGCAATGTGCCTTGCACGGGACAATCATGCTGAGAGCTGGGGTCTCTGAGTACCACAGCACTACAAATAACATTCACAGCATAGCAGGTGAAATGAAGAAGAGGTTTTGCAATAGCATAGGTGTTGCCAGTTACTTTGTCAGAAGGAGATACTTTTCTGAATCAAATACAACTCTCTGTGCCTTCGGAAGAAGGCTTGCTGCATCATTGCACGTACTCTACTAAGTTGTGACTTTTGTGGAATTGCTGCTCTTTGGCCATCTCACCCTATAGTAAAACAGAGAGAGGAAATTGGCTCTTCCAATTTCACTGAGGGGTAGCTTACATCACAATTAAGAAAAGAGGAGACACACAAGTCCCAGTACAAATTTGTTAATATGGTATGGTTCCCTTGAGGCTTACCTGCCATGGATTCATGTGCCCCAGCCCATTTATACTTGCTGGATTTTTCATTCTCTGATATATTTGTGTATGGCTGGCTGACACCAAAACCTAAATACATACACTGCCACCAGAGCAATGTTAGGGAGACAATAGTAAACAAGAATTTGTTATGATTACAGGAACTGCTTTAAAGAACAGCCTGAGCCATTTTAAATGTCAGTATTGGTACAGCTAGTTTATACCATGAAAATAGCAGTAAAATGTGGAATGTTTTAATAATTTGGATTTAATATCTGACCCTAATATGTATAGATAGAGTTTTGGCTGTTTCTGCATAGCTCTTTTCCATTGTTTTCCTTATATGCTCTATTAATTTAATAATCATAACAATGGTCACAACAGAAAGCATTATTTCTGATAAAGGACCTTCTGCACTGGTTTGTATGGAAAGCACATGAATAAAAGAAGAAGAAATGGTCATGGCTTGGAAAAATGAGACATATTCCTGTCTTTTCTTCCCTTTCCCCTTCCCCGAACTCTTAATAGGGGTCCTCCCTGGGCAACCCGTCCCAGTGCCTGACTGCTCTTTCTGAGAAGAAATATCTCCTCATTTCCAAACTGAACCTCCCCTGGTACAACTTGAGGCCATTCCCTCTAGGCCTATCACTGTTTATCTGTGAGAAGAGGCCGACCCCCAGCTCCCCGCAGCTTCCTTTCAGGTAGCTGTAGAGAGCAATAACATCCATCTCTTGAAGGTATAACTTCACCAGGGAATCTGGTGGAAAACTTCAATATCTGTCTAAATCAAGTGTCTTGAGTCAGCCTTGAGGTATTTACCAGTGTATATCTCTACACCTGCAGAGGCACAGGGAGCAAAAGAGCCTGTAGTGAAATGAGTCTCAAATGCATTGCTGCAAGTCAGGAGGAAGGAATGGTAAGTAAGCCCCTAGGTTTCACAGCCTGGGTTTGGCCTTCATTGTAGCACTGGGAATTTGCTTTGCTAATGTCTTAAAAAAGAAAAACAACCTTTCAAGTCATGCGATGCCACAACACCTTCAAGAGAACAGTAAGCTAAGAAACATCCCCAGCTATTTGAGAATGATACCACCAGATTCAAGGGGAGCAAAATTAATCTCTCAGTTGGCAACCTACACAGAAAACATTAGTTTGCTCTGGACTTTGACAGATTTTCAGCTTCTGAAACATAAAATGTTAACATGGAGCTGGGAAGGGCCAATGCAACTTGTCATAATTCAATAGATTGCTATTATGATACAATCCAGAGAAAACCATTTGAAGACATCTGGCTTTGGAAATTTACACCAGAATCTCCATACTAAGGGGAAAATAAGATATTCATAAAAATATTCTAGAATTCCCCAATCTACATGAATTTTTGCCAAAAACTTATACAAAACAAAATCATTATTCAATAGCCACTGCTCTTCTATTTATAAGGTTTATGTCGTTCACTGGCAAACAGATGGAATAGCATTTGACTTGGATGACAAATCAGAAACCATGGAAAGTGGAAAGTGAATTGCAAGTCATCAGCCTGACCCTACTGAAAGCTGAAAATTGTTGGTCCAAACTATTCTGAGAATCCTTATGAATAACAAATGCATTTGAAGAAGCCCAGATCATTTCATGCACAGCTCAACCAGAGAAAAACAGGCTAAATTTATGAGCATCACTCTCAGTGGACAAATTAATCAGCTCTGCGATATGCTACAGCTATGACCAGAGAAAGTATCTTAGCATCAAGCATGAGTAAAATTTCAAGTGGCATTCCCCAGCTACAAACTGTAACTCCTTTAATGCTGTTTTGGGCTAGTTTTCTGGCCTGGGAATTAAGAGGTAGAGCTGAGTTGTCCCAGCTTGTCTATATGAGCATATAATACCCCTGGTATTGGATGGGCTCTCAAGAGCATGTACTTCACATTCCCCTTTGTGAACAAATGGCCAACAGTTGGGAATGTTGGCAGGACATGACACAAAGGGCAGGCCACTCTCAGAGATGAGAATGGCATTAGGACGAGTGTGATTTATGGCAGTGACTTTGGGGTTTCCATATCCCTTTCGGGTTATTCTTGACATGAGCACACTGACTCAGAGGAGCAAAGAGCTTTGAGTTGGAATAGATACCGGATGTTTGGCTTCAGGCTTGGCAATCTTGCCGTGACCTTGGCAATGAGAGCCAAGGGAGAAGAGATGAAATGGATGAACGATGGAAATAGCAGCCGAATCAGAGCCCTGCAGATTTCCTTCATAGCTCCATGTGGGAGCGCCATGTAAAGCTAGTCCAAATCAAAACCTCAGAGCAGTATTTGTGGAGAGGAAATGCATCAAAATGGTTCATAACAAAGTGAGTAAGTCATCACTGAATAATACAAAAAAAAACCACCAAAACCGACAGGGTCCTGCAGCCTGACAAACCCTGCAATTTGGGGTTTATTTTCACTCCCATCCCTTATTGTCTTCACATTCACCTTCTCTCAAACCAACGTCTTCTCCCCATGCAACATCATCCTGACACGGACCTTCCTATCCACAGTTTCTGCAAAGTATTTGGCTTTTGCCTCACCTATTTTTCTCCTCCTCTATTTTATCACTTTCCTGCTCTATTTGTGTGACCACTGCTCAGGATCCCCACAGTACTCCCGTCTTCATTGTGACCACCTAGCAGCTCTACTAAACACCCAGCACCACTCCCCCCTGTCCTGCTGCTGCTTTTCCCCGTTGCAAGCTGTTCTCGCTCCTCTGCAGAGTGAAGCAAAGGCCTCCCCAAAGCGAAGGAAGTGCTCCTGTCCCCCCATCACACCCTCACTCCATGCACCTTGCTTAAAGGAAGGCAATGCGCATATACATGCATATTAATACACACACGTAAAAGCTTTCCCTTCCAATGTTCTCAGCCACTGCTTATGGTAGAATCATCCTGACAGTGTACTTCTGCGACAGCCTTTGAGCCTGTTCCCTGAGAACACCTAGGCTACCTCCAAGGGGCAGATGCAGCAGGTCAAACACTCTGGGGGAAAAAATGTCTAAATCTTCATCGTCTTCCCTCCAACAAAGCAAACTGTGTGACATAACCCAATGAAACCACAACAGCCTTGTTAAGGCCATCTGGTTAGTCATGTAGGTGAAGCTCTATGTTTGTGTTATTTTCTTTGAATTTCATATTTTATGCAAAAAATAAAAAAAAAAAATCCACCAATACTGACAAAAAGATGCATAGTCAAATAACCCCGGGAAATAGAAAAAGAGACAGATGGAGAATTTGCCTGGCTAATTTTCTCCCCTGTGGCTACTGTGATGTTTCTGCTAGAAAGGATGCAGAAGGAGGCCGAGTGAATAAATATAAACTGACTTTGCAGGATGCACAGATAACTCTAATATATCTTTAAGTCCACATGAAAAACACCAGTGAAATGAAATAGGATTAGAAAAAATCCAGACAGGAAACCTTACAACTGAAATTAACTGAGAAGTGGAATTTCTTTTTTTGTTCTGGTAAAATTCTTTCTTCAGTACTGCAAACAAGGAACACTTTCTGTCCTTAAGTTAATACCTTCGAAGGGACCTAACCAGATACTTGAGGTAAAGTCCATAAGAAGCATTTTACTAAAAAGACGGAATTTCAGTGTTTGCTTCAGTGAAGGCCAGTGAGATGCTCTGCAGTTGTGGTCAGTGAGGGCAGATGGTGTGTGCCTGGCTGCCTGATGGGTGCAGTGTGCCCTGCTTTCTTCAGCATGACATTCAGCGAGATGATGTGCCAGCTGCTTGCTCCTCTCTCCTCTCCCCCAGGCACATTTCTATCTGTTCCCTTCCCCTGCATCACCCTTCCCCATACCCAGTCAAGCTTTCTGCCTGTTATTACCTCCAGTGGTTACCAAAGGATGGTCCTGCCATCTGAATCCTTTGCTGCCTGGCCAAGGCTGTGGGCTCCCGGGGGTTGCTTTGGTCCCTTTGGGCAGCTATAGTGATGTGACATGGGTCAGACCCACAGCAGTGAGTAGCCTGTGCAGATTTTGTGGGTTTGTTGCTTGCTTTGCCGTACCTTTTGTTCCTGCACACCACATTAAGGAAGGGATAGCCATAAAATCCTGTACATATTTTTCTTAGCATCTCTGGCTTCTTAGTCAAATGTCAAAATCATAACTACTTCAGAGAACTAGTTTCCTTTTATGTACAAGAAGCAGAAGACAGAGAAAGAGAATTCTATGTTAAAACGTTTTCTTTGCTTTTGTTTCACAAAAGGAGGAATTAGGCAGTTAAATAACAATAAAACCTGTAGCACTCGTTTTGAGCACTGTTTACAGTGGGGGGTTATATTTAAGGCGTCTGTTCTCCCTCCTCCCACTCTTTCTCTTACCAAATAGAAGGGAAATTGCCTAATTTAGTTTTGTTGCTCAGTTGGCCATATTAGTGCATCTCACTCAGAAGAGCACCCTTGAAAAGAATGGCATGTTTTTAATACCCACTTAATGTCAGTCTTTGCATTTCTGCTTAGTGTTGATTAGTGAAGTCACTTTGAAGATCAGATTTACAAGCTATTCTCCTGGTCTCCAAAGGAATGTTAAGTATTTCTTTGCTAGAAAATTCACTGTATTTGTAGCTTGACATCCAGATGTAAACATCTGCTCTGTTCACCCCTTGTAAGGGTAAAATTGGAACATTTTCTTATACATGTATGCCCATTTTTGTCCTCTATCTCCTTCAGAAGGCTCTAATTATCCCTGAAACATTGTTTATTACATATATTGGTGAATGTGCATTAAATAATCTTTGTAGAGATGTGTGCTTTTGCTTCTGTAGGTACAATTATTAGTGATGGTGGTGGGCATCCCCATGTCACAGGAATTGCCTTAGAAATGTAGCAAAAAAAAAAAAAAAAGAGACTGCATAGAGTCAAGTTCTGCATTGGCAAGGAGACACTTTAGTTAAAGCAACATTCAGAAAGAAAAAAATCTTTGTATTTAAATCATCTCCAGTAAGCAGCATGATTGTTGTCATGGAGCAGTGCCTGGAGATGATTTCTCCTAGATGGACCCTCAAAGAGACAAGGTTTTGTCTTGGCAGGACTGGGAAGCACAAACACGGGGTTACATAAAGGTGTGTGTAGTTACTGGCCTGAGATTTTATGCTATAGTGAAGGGCCAGCATAGATAGGTGCTTGGACTCCGTAGAACAGAATAGAACAGAATAAAACAGAATATTTCATTTGGAAGGGATCTAAATAGATCATCTAGTTGAACTGCTAGACCACTGCTATGGTTATGGGTCCCCAAAGGTACCCTGTACAGGTACAGTGAGCTAGAGAATCCATGCAGGTAATCAGAACAAACTTGTCTATCTTCAGCAAACCACACATTCAGTGCACAGTCACCTTGCCACACGCTTCATCACCCAGCAATTAAAATAGTTCCCAACTGCAGCTGTTTCTCACCAACCTCACCTTTGCTTTCTCAAAGAATGATGCACTTTTTGAATGCCTACAAAACCACACTGGTGGAAAACCTCATCTGACAGCTCTTGCAGAACCTCGCAGGAAATGAGTGAAGCGGGCAGCACATTGGTTATCTTTCTTCAAACAAATTATTTTAAATCCTTTCCCTCCCACCTTCTGGTGGGTTCTCATGCTGGTATGGGCTGTGTCAGTCATGTGCTGCTGTTATTGCACGTGGCAGAGCTGGCAGTGGGGACCCATCCGACACATCACTGAGCACATAACCCTTACTATCACTGACCTGGCTTATCCTGGGGATAAACCCAGCCTGATATACATGGGTGTAGCTTCCATTATAGCTGTTTTGTAGAGATGAGGGACAAAGAAGTTAAAGGAAGAGGGCACCAGATCTTTCATCCTTCTGTAATCTGTTTTTCCCACTACATGTTTTATTAGCCTGCAAGGCTCATTCCTAATCAGAAGAAGTCATGCTAATTTGCCACTCACACCCAGTTTATTACAAACATGTATCCAACGTGCAATTTACTCGCCCGGTCATAATCATAGCTGAAATTATCACAGAGCCTTCCTAGCTGTTTCTTCAGCTTTTCGCAAACTCCTTGCTGGGCTGGATTTGACATATATAAAAAAAAAGATCCTTGCAATGAGATGGAGGACCACCACCATGCTGGAAACACTTTGCCACTCTGACAAGACCCCAGATCTGCAGACTGCACAGAGGGTCAGTGACTAACATACTCTCATTGGGAAACAGGTTCCACTTGGCTTAAAAAAGCATATAAACAGAAAGCAACAACAATATGGAAGAAAAACAAAACAAAACAAACAAACAAACAAAAAACACCACCACCAACAACAAAAACGTGAATACCTCCAGTTCTTTTTTTCCAGTACTTAACAGGAAAGCACCATTGCACACAGAAAGATTGCTCAGTCTCTAAGTTCAGGTAGTGATACTCCCTAAACATAACTGAGTAACTCTGAAGTCTGATTTTACAAACTTTCCAAAAATACAGAAAGTGTCAAGGCAACTATTTTCTTACTGAAATTTAAATCTCTTAAAATAAGTGCCAGGAGCCTACAACCCTAATAGGGCTAGGTATGAGACTTTTAAATCACTTTGTAGAAGTGATTGCATATTTGCAAAACTACACAATTTTCTCCTTTCCTTTCCTTAGGGAAATGTGCACACTGATTCCTTCCATTTCAGGTTACCATAGGAGTGAGGCAAGCTTCTGCTTGCTGTATACGTAAGAGTCATGCATGTTCTAGGACTGACATCTCAGCAAGGAAGGGCACGATAACCCAAGCAACAGAGGAGAGCAGGGGGACAGTGGCCAGGCAGCATGGGGTCTTTAGCAGGTTTGGGTAATAACCCACACTTGGTGCTGCCTAACGTGCTCCCTCTCCCGCCCCCATGAGACTGGGAGAAGTCTGCCTGTATGGCTGGGGAAGGCAGACTTTCAGGTATGGTCTGGCTAAAATTGAGCCAGTTTGCTTCAAAAATTTGCAGCAGTCAGATTTGCATATAAATTGCCCGTAGCTGTGAACTTCACGATCTCTTATTCCATTCCCCAGAAAGATCACTGGCAGGTTATTGATACATACAATGACTTTACAGTGTCAGGTTTCTATATCTGCTACCATCTTCCAGCAGAAAAAAGAAAAAAAAAAAAAAAGAAAAAGAAAACCAACAACCTGCAGTTGTTCTGTGCTCAGGTCAGGGTGTCAGATCAAACTCATTTCTCTCACTTCAGCCTCCATAAATTTCAGATCAAATTCTCATGATTCATCACAGCACAGGAACTGGTACAAACAACCACTATTTTTTCCAGCGCAGAATCAAACTTTTCCCTCTCTGCTTCTCTGAGCAGCTGCACTTTGATCTCCTCCTCTGAGCTACCTGAGGCTGGAGAACTGCAGACAGGATAAGAGGGTGACAGTGACTACTGCTACTGCTGGAAGAGAAGGCGAGGGAAATAAATAGTTAAAAACCATGCTCCATTTCCCATCCCACTGCCTACTGAGAAAAAAATAAAAACAACACAGTGCTTCTGGTATGTGGATACAGCACTGAGACAAGCCATCTAAAAAGATGAAGTGAAAAGAGGAGGAAAATTATATTTTATCCCCAAATGAGGCCTCCTGTGAAAATTGTTTAGCAGGAGTTTTTTCCCTAGCCTTCCCTAATGCCTTTGAAGCTTTCCATAAGAAATGCTTCCCTGCCCTTGCCCAGCCACAGCTACACAACCAGAACATGACCACGTCCTCCTGTTGGCTTCTAAATCCCATAAACTCCTGTTCACGGGCACAGGTGCAAGACTCAGCTCCCCACTGACATTAGAAGTGCATGAGATACTGAATCCATGCTACCTGCTGTCAGAGATGATAAGGGCTCACCACGAGATGGATGTAATTGGCAGAGCAAGGAGCCTCAGAGGGAAGGATGAGGTGAAATGCCCCCAGTAGGAACCAGGCACCTTGCTATAGGTAGGCCTTGGGTTACTGCTCTGCAATTTCACTACCTGGGGATTGCAGAGGACAAGGGAATTCCTCACCTTACAAGTTATCTGAAAGTGATTGTTGTTATCTGTGAGCACAACTATTCGGTGTTGGATATATGATGGTCTGGGGACCTAAGCCTAACTCCTTACAAAAATAATTATGGAAAATTGCCATATTCCTGCGATTAGTTTTAAGATGATTTAATATAAGTGGTGTCCCAAAAACTGAGCTTCAAAGGCAAGTTCTCTAAAAGCAGGAGATGTTGGGATTCAATTGCCCATTCAAACTTTATTCCGTTCCTTTTTGCACATGCATTATTATACAGCTTTTAATAGCATCCTACAACTTCCAAAGATCTTACATCTTTACTGAACACAACGGACTGAGTGCAGGAGTGACCTGGGGCTGAAACACAGATTCCAGATTGTATCCCAAAATGCCTGGCAGATTGTGAGCAACTGAATGTAGGACTTCCAACTGCAAAGTATCTGGTAACCTGACCTGTGACAACAGCCCCAGTGCAGTGACTCCCATGGGAAAACCAATTTGTTTTAAATACACTTCACTGCTCTTAAAAAAAAAAAAAAAATGTTTACATTATAAACCTGTCATAAACAAATCCAAAATGAAACAAGCAAGACCATGCTGCTGGGGAGAAGAAAAGCAGGGAAGCAGGGTGGGAAGACTAGAGATGCTTTTGAATAAACAGGAAGCAAACAAAACCTTTAGGAAGCTGGCCAGTGGGACTGCCAGATAATGCTTCCTATAAACTGTATGGAAAAAAGTGTATTTATGCAAAAAAGATACAAACTGTGAAACAGCAAATCTGCTTTAAATTTTGAAAAAGGTCTATTTGCTTGCAAATCTCTTGTCAGCTGCAGAAAAGATATCAGAAAAGGATAGGACTGAAAGTCAATTTGCTTGCAAATCCTACAGATAAAGATGACGCTGTAATACAATTGAAGAAGTAACATGTACATCATTTTCCTCATTTTGCAATTTGGAGGTTATGAAATTTTTCTGGAGCATATCAGAATGTGAGATTTAAGAAAAAAAAAAAAGCTGGACTGCGTTGTGTTTATTTGAACTAAGTTTAGACAGCAAGTTGTCTACACTTTGGCAAACTCACAGTTCTGTGGGAGTAAAAATAAACTGTTTAATGTAACTTCCAAGGAAAGAATGAAAGACAATAAACTCAAACTGCGGGAAACAAGAGTAGTCGCTGCTATTACTGCTTTTGAAACAGTAAGCTTTGGTCTAAGCTATCTTATGTTCATAACTCAACAACAACCAGAAACCCAATACTCAGTAACAGTTAGACAGTTTTCCCCAAGCTTTTTATTTCCTACTTTTCTTTCAGTACATGTTAATAAAATCTCACAGAAGCAGGAAAATATTATCTTTACTTTGCAGATCAGATGCCAAACAAACAACTGCATGTATGAGGTGCCTCCTCTCTTTATGTAAATGAGTTATGTTTTAAGGAACACAGAGGATTTGAATGCAAATTACACAGACAAATTTTCATTAAGCATCCTAATAAAAAAAATAAAAAAAAAAAGGTTCTGAGATTAAGAATAGCAGCTTGTGTAAATGTGCTTCTGTGTTTTTCTCTTCTCTATCGTGCAAATTCTGCCTTGGTTCTGCTCCCAGGGACTCCCCACCCCACAGCCCAGCAGCAGCTCTCTCTGCCCGCAGAAATAGGGGACACCAGCACCATATCCCTTACTTCCTATCTCCAGCGCCTGCATCTATGTTCACTGCTACAACGGCATGTAAAAGGACCTCACGGGCAAGCAGCCTGCCACTTCAGCACAGGCACACCTCATCCCTTTGTGCACACCCGCCTCGTGTAGGTTTTCCTGCAGCCTTTCTGGCACAGGGACTTCACACAGGGATTGGGCTTTCACCATGGGATTATGGTTTGTGATTGCAGTGCACACCTCATCTGGTGAAATGAAATAAGGTGATGCCTGAAAGAGAAGCTGTGCCAGGGTGAGCAGTAGGAAGAAATGACAGGTTGCAGTTCCTAATGTGAGATATGAGTAGCCCTATCATCAAGCTAGGATCATCCGGCTGCTTGTACTGCACAGAAACCATGTGCCATCAGGGTGCTTTTTGCTCTGTTTGGTCTCTTCTTCATTGATGTGACCTGCAGGGTTATTTCTAGCTCTGTATGAGTTGTCTGCAGGACAGCTCCACCCCACACCTAGTGGCAGCAAAAGTGAATCCACAGCAAGAGAGATGAACTCTCCTGAGCATCCTCTACTAGCTCCCAAACTTCTCCTCTGTACAGTTAATGGCCTTAATACTTATTTTAAAACCAAGAGTGGGTCACGATTTGGGTTATAAACCAGCAGGACAGCTCTTCCCCTCTGGGCCAATGTGTCTGAAAGTCAGAGCTGGCTGCAGGGGTCACAGCTGGAGAAGGGAGAGGCATTTCATACACAGTGCAGTCTCTCAGACGACCATCAGTGACCTCAGGCCACCTTTAAATCCTTTGCAACACCATCTTCCTACGTGCTTTGCCCCACCAAGGAGTCCTGCAAACCTGAGAGCCCTGATGCCATTGATTGCAAAAGAGAGAAATTAAATCTAATCCAACATGTTCTTCCTGACACAAAAGAAGGAAAAAACAAAGAACAAACAAAAAAAAAAAAAAAGGAAAAAGAAGGAAAAAATAAGAAGCCTAGATCTTTGACCAAGGAAAAAAAAAAAAAAAAGAGTAAATGTAGTTGAGTTACACTGCCTGAAATGACAGGTCTGCCTGCACAAAACCAAGTTTTTTTTTTTTCCCTCCCACAGCCTCCAGGAAATGGGCAGCACTGACACCATCAGTTTTCGAGGACATTTGCTTCCATGTCGCTAAACCAGCAAGACATCCAGCAACAAACATAAGCAGCGGGGACGGCCATTTTGGCTGATAGTATTTTGTTAAGCTTTAAGGTTATAAAGCTGCTCTTAGATGAACTTTAGCATTCTTGGCTCAGTGCGGAAAGTGTGAGGAATTACTGCAGGATGGAAGCCCAAGAAGGGAAAGGCTGATTCATTCTTTCAGTGTGAAAGCACACGCTCTAATTGCGTATTTAAAAAGCATTCTAATTTTCACAGCTATTATGCTGGCCGATGCAGCTTGAAGAGCCTGTTGGCTATTTGTACATCTCTGCTTTCCAATGGAAGAATAAGGGTGTTACTGATAATAAATACGGCATTTTGCTTACTTTGCTGAAGTTAACATCAGTTAAAACTTCACATGTTTGTGAGGGCTCAATAAGCAGGTAAGGCCTAGAATGCTTTTTATCTTCCCAAGTGGTAGTCTCACTCAGATATATGTCAGGGCTGTTATTTTTTTCACTGACTGCAAATAAATTCTTTCCTCAAACGTTTTTCTCAAGGTAAAGCGGTCTGCACCATAATTTGCAGGACTTCAGGTTCACAGCTGGTTAAGAACTATCTTCCCTATTCTGATAGTCAGTTCAGTGGATAACAGGCCAAACAGCTTTGCATCCTGACGAAGGGGAATCAGTAAGGAGAAAGGAAGAGATTTGTGGCTCAGGCGCTGGATTAAGATGCAAGAGAATGGAATTTAGTTCCTGGCAATAGGTATTACCAGTGCCTTGCAGAAACTCCTTCACTCTTGGTATGCTTCTGCTGTCTATCTGAAGGAAGCTGCCCCTAAAGCTCCAAGTCACAGGGGTTCTACAAAGGCAAATTCATCTTATTTGAGAAAAACAGAGACATAAATAATTTCTGCAGCTTCCACTTGGTTTAGAACTTCTTATGTTACACTCGGACTGGGAGTTATTTATGGCAGGAAGTAGGTATGCAGTAGATTGAAGAGATATTTCTTTTCATCTCAGAGGTACGCAGCAGAAAGCGTTTAAGCATCTTTCAAAATACAGAATCCTAAGTTAGTGACAAATTCATACAAATGCAGGATTTTGGAGCAAAATATCCCAAAAGGCTAATGCATTTGCATCCAAGGTTGTATAACTGGCAGATGTCATCCTTATCTATTTTGTCAAACACACAGCCTTAATCAGGGAGTGTTATACGAGGGCTAAGCACAACCAGATCACAAATGATGGAAAGTCTCCAGAATATTAATGGAAGATTAGTTCTGCAATTCAGCCTCTGAATTTTCAGGAATCTATTGTTTTACTTTTAGGTTAAACTGAGGGCAGAATAAGCAGTAAAGCATACCGATGAGGCATTGTCATGAGAAAATAATGATTTGTTTCATTGCAGTAAGAAATCTCATTTACATAAAATGAGAAATAATTAAATTGGAGCTGAACAGTGTGCGCTATCACTATAATTGAATCTGAGCTACATGTCTGTGGTTGTTTTATCAGGGCTGGTTCCTGGAAAGTGTTTGTTATTAGTCATTTTTGTAAGAAAAAGATGAACCACCACTTCTTAAATGAGCAAGAGAAGTAAGTCCTGGAATAAATTTGCACTGAGCACCACAGATCAATGCAGACAATAACAATGTGTCAGTAGAGCTATGAAGACCTTAGTCAATGGGGAATTTAAAGCACTTGTGAAGAAAACCTTCTGTGTAAATTTTATGTCAAAGAAAACTGCTAAAGCTGTCCACTCTGACCCTTTTAACAACTCAGGGAACATGATTTCAACAAATAATGTCTTTTTTCCCATTTCCTTCCCGTGTGGAGGAACAAGATCAAGCCCTTGGTGGTTGTAGAACATGCCTTTCAATAGCTTCCCCATTAAGGCAGTCCACCCAGCCGATTTCTCTTCAGAGATGGTACTATTGAAGGTTGTTTTTCTCTTCCTGTTTGCTTTTAATTTCAGTATTCTTTCATTGGATGTCCCCCCCTTTTACCTGTTACATAAAAGCCCTCAGAAACCAGAAGAGCTGTCTAGAAGACCTAAGGCAAGCCACAGCTGGGATTTCACCCTTGCTTAAAGAAGTCTAGTAAATTGAAACTCCTGCTTCCTCACTGTATGGCACACGTCCTAGACCTTCACATGGGTCTTTTTGACCAGTTAAGTGCAGACACCTCAACTACTTGGTATTTGCAACTGTGACTTGATCTCAGCTCTTTGTATGTCTCTTCCAATTGCCTGAGCTTTTAAGGCACCATTTCCAGTATGCTCATCTACACAGTAACACGGTCCTTGGCCTTCCCCCATTGTTTATGAGAAGAGCTTTTCCACTTCTTGAGCTGAGGAACTCTGCTATTCCTTTCAACATTCCCAACCCCAAGAAGCTACACCTGGAAAAGCACCTTGCTCCCTGCCTATGGAGGGATTCTTCTCTCTTTAGTCACATTTTGTCAACAAATTCTGAGGAAAACTACTCAAACTGTGAGCCGGATGTGATCTAGCCTTACCAAAAACATCCAGTGTACGGTTGTTCATCTGTACTACATGGTTTTGTTTAAAAGCTGTGATGAGACTGTAAGTTTTGGACTGACCAGATCAATTGTGTTAGGACTGAATGCAGGAGGTTTATACTAAAAAGGATGGAATGAGTGGGCTCATGCTGTGTTTCAGTGAATCTTGCCAGCTGTGAACACTACAACATTTGTTCCGATATGGTGTTGTGCTCCTTTCAACTCATCTTTGGAAATACCTGCCTTGACCTCTGCTCCAGGTCTGGTCTCCTCTCCTGGCAGGTTAGGGCAAGAGCTGAGACTGGACGAGAACAAAGAGCAAACTGTGTTACTCACTATGTATTTGCCTAAAGAATTATGGGAATCACAGATTTACATGTCATACAGAAGAAAGGTCAAAAGTGGTTTGTGACATGCTCCCACCAGCACAGAGAAAGCATCATCCTGCCCTCCCAGGAGATTCAACTAATCTCTGCAAAATCCTCCATCAGTATAAGAGAAAGCACATATCATAGCACACAGCTGCAAATCACAACCGAGGGGGCAATGCTGACAATTTGCCTTGATCCTACATGAAATGTTTGAATGGCTCCCCCTGCAATTACAAAAACAAACAAAAAAAAAAAAAAGCTCACCGGCAGAGTTCATTCAAATGATTGACCAAATCCATTGCAGTTAGGTGGTGAACACGTGTTCCCAGCTCCCACACTGCCAGCTTTTTGGCACAGCTCAGACATGTTTGGGACAAGGTAATGGAAAAATTGGTGGAGCAATTACATCCACCAGCCATCTATTTAAGCATTGATTTGATTGCTATCATCACAGTGCAATAAATGTTTTAGCCAGCCCTCAAAAAAAAAAAAAACAAAAAAACACAATATAAAATATATCTGCAGTGCCTGAAGCACTCAAAGCTTGAGCAACTTGTTAAAATCACACAGGAAGTCTCAGAAGAGTAGGAAATGGAGCATAACCCCATCTGGTACCAAAGCTCAAAATCTCTTGACCACAAGAGCAATATTGCCTTATCTTTAATGAAAGATCTCCAAACGTTCACAAGTGTTATTCAAACTTAGTTGCATTTGTGCTTTTAGATGGTAATTCTAAGTCCCAAACATACAGACAGGTATTCTCACATTGCTGAATAAATCTAGGCCTCAGAGGTCTACATAAGAATGACTACATGAGAGTGACCTACCTAGCTCCACAATAAAGTTAATGTCAGAAAAAGGCTAGTACTCATAATTCCTTGGCTTCTAGTCTTATGATTAACTCATCATATAGAAAATAGGCCAGATTAAAGAGAAACACTAGGGAAACGAGCAACAGATTTGTATGTGACCAAAGACCTTTTTTTTTTTTTTTTTTGTGACAAAAGCTTGGATGTTTGTGTTTTTTTTTTTTTTTTTTTTTTTCCAACTGAGTTGTTTTGGGTGGAGAAAAAAAAAAAGTGAGTTTAGTAATTCTGCATGAACTCGAATTGTTTCTGTTGAATTATTTACTGGAAAAATGTCTTCATACATTTTTGTTGAAATGTCTCCTTTTTATATTTCCTTAATAAAACATTCAGAATTTTCAAATTGAAATTGATTTTATTCCAAAGTTTTTTGTTTTTAATTTACTAAAAGAATGAAATATTTTTTAAAGATCATACATATGACCTTTTCAAAATACATTGCACAATGATTCTCCAGTCTTTGACTTCCTGACATTACCAGTAAACCATAAGACCCAAAAAAACTGCTCAGCCTAGTTCCTGTTGTTCATTTTACACTCATCACCTCCATCACTAGCAGTATTGGCAAACCTTTTGGTATTCTCAGCACAGATCTCCAACCCATGAAAACTATGTTAGAATAAGTCGAAGAGAACAGCCAAAGTAAAACAGATGCTAGAGCAAAGGTCCACTTTCCTACTGTTTGTGTGCTTTGTCATACAGCTTTCTCTAGAAAAAAAAAAAAAAAAAAAAGATAAAAAAAATATATATAAATACACACACATACATACATACATTCCTTGATCCTCAGCAAACAAGAGAAAATATACATCATGGTTTTAAAGGACACGCATTTCTGGTGTTGACTGGCCAACTGTCTACAGCAAACAAAATGGCAAAATGTCCAACAGTTGTGTTTTTTAATTCATTAGCTCTTCCCCAGCTTCCATTTCTCATGAAACTCAATGTATTTGGGGAAATAAATTTGTGACATCTATCTTTTATCAAATCTAGCTGATACTAAGCATTGGTTCAGAATTAACTGATCAAAGGCAAGGAGGACTGGTAGACACACTTTTATTTCAGCCTAATTTCTTATACCACTGTCTTCTTTTTTTTAAAAAAGCTCATATGAGAGAAAGGACAATAAAATTTGTGGTTGAAAGGAATAGAAGGGAAAACAAACAGGAAAAAACGGAGTGGCAAAAGACATGGATTGAAAGCTATAACTTCCCCCTATCCCCTGGCAGGAGTGTTTCTGCAGAAAATGTTTGTTTATTGGAAAGAGCTCTATGCAGAGGAAGATAACCTTTTCTGTTTATTGCAGGAGAAGATGACTTTTCCAGAAGCTAATGTGTATGATGGATGAAGCACACTTGCAGTTTCTCTACCTGATCTAATTCTGAGCCAATAGGAAAAGGAAAGCTTACTTTGATTATCGCTTGATTTGATGTTTTCCTTTGCCTGAATCACACCTTTCACATAGGGGACCTACTTCTTCCTTGTCTACAGAAAAATCTGACACTCCCTGCTCTTTCTTGCACATTATTCTATAGGCTTTGCATGTAAAATGACCCTAACCCTCTTCCTCTGGTCACCTCACCCACCAGTGCTGCAGAAGGATGACTTAGCCAGCTTTCCCAGGAGATAAAGGCAGGGGATATGGAGAACAACCCAGCCTGCAAAAAGACCACCTCACTAACCACACCGAGGCCCAAAGAGAGCCCAATGAGACCTTCTCCAGGCTAAGAGGAACTCACATCCTTCACCTTTGACACATCTTTCAGGTAACACATGAAATACATGCCTATCATTGGCTATCTCAAGAGGTTGTACAGGAAAAGTGGTTGATAATTAGGAAGGAAAATATTTTATCATTAGGAAGGTGAAAAGAGGGGCAGTGGCAGGGAGAAGAGCTTGGGTATGGTCACAGAACAATGCTGGGTACAAAGCCACCACGTGTCCCCACTCTTCTTGCTTCTCTCAGGCTACACAGACATTGGTTCAAGTCCCCCTCAGACCGGCTCTTGCTTATGGCAGTCTGTCATCTCACAAGAGTTCTGTTATTGTTATCAAGATATTTTTATCTTTCTAGGTCAAAGGCATGCTATAGGCTTGCTGACAGCAGGTGATGATTGTGCACCGGCTGCCAGACCCCCAGGTGAGTTGTGTGGTGCCAGCACTTCTGGGAACACTCTGGGGGTTGGAACCGGCTGAAAGCCTACCCCCTTGGCATGAACCCTTACAGCCTGCACAGCTACATTATAAAACATGGAAAAGGGTTTTGGAGGGTCACCTTCGTGTATGGTACAGCAACAGGTAACTGAAATGGAGACAGAGCTTTTCTCCTTCTTGTTCCAAGCTGTGACTGCTTTGGGCTTTTTGGCATTGTGGATCTTTCAGACGGTATTTTTTGTTACTTGCTTAGGCAATGCACTACTCCAGCCATGTACTTCTCAAGGAGAAAATCATGATTAAGTCAAAAGAAATGATTTTAAAGGAATTTTATTGCTTTGTGAACCTGTCCTATTTATGGTAGAGATTATTAGAAAATAATTGTTTTAAATGGTGAAATAAGCAAATAAATTTGACCAAGTGTCCCTGCAATACAAAGATTGCTTCTACAGGAGATGGGAACAACTGTGTCCAAAACATTAGCCTCCAGTTCCTGAAGACAGTACAACTACTAGCATCATCATAACTACATATAGGCAAGAAATGTTTCTCTCTTAATTTGGAGAAAATCCTGTGCTTATTCCCATTCCTCAGCTACATATCCTGCATCTGCACACAAAAGGATTGAACCACCAGACTTCATCCACGGACGTGCCGCGGGAAGACAGCTGTATTCAAATCGAAGCCTGCTTTGCAGTGAGGGCATGGTTTTGTGCAAATGGCAAAACACCCCTCGTGTTGACAGAGCTCTGCCTGTCATCTGTCCTGGTTCACCTAGTTTGTTCAGCCCAGCTCCAGCCAAAAAACATAAGTTAAAGCAGCGAAGACCAGGAAAGCGGTGATGCATCAGCTGTCCGTCCAACCACACATCATTCACACATTTTTAAAGGTGAGCGAGTGGAATGGAACGAACCCATGTTCTCCTTCTGCCACCTGATTAAGCAGAACAAACACTATATTAATGGAAAGAAAATACAACTTGCTTTTGAAATCAGCCCTACAAGACATAAGTGACTGTCAAGCCAAACATGGCTATCATATTGCACTCATCTGAATAAAAAAGTGACTCATTTTTCCCCCTGCTTATATATCTACCTCCTGCTTCCTCAAGTCCTGTCATCACGCTGGCAGGACCCAGGTGCCAGGAAGCCACACAGCAAGACACTGGTGACTCTCCATCAGGGGAAGGGCCTGCTACCTGCAGCAGAGTAACCTCTTTGAGGTTATCTAGCCTTGAGCTCCTCCAGTTCTGAGAAACTTTGAAAGATACAGGTCTGACATATCCTCCGCCGGATGAACAAAACTTCTGAGGATTGTCCCATAAAAACTGCCCTTTCCAGTGCAATTGCTCCGCTGCAGGAAGTCTCAGTGCCACTCCACCACTGCCCAGAGCTGGAGGAAGCTTCCCACCAGTGCCTTTGTGCTCATGCAGCACCTAAACAGTGTGCACGGCAGCAGCGGTGGGAAGTGACACATCAATGTTCAGGAGCACATCAGATTTTTTTCTATGCCTTGCAAGCTGTCTCCTGGAGCACTGGAGGATAAATACAGAGTGTTTCCACAGGGCTAAGTGTATTTGCAGTGCTGAATTTAAAGTAAATTAGCAAAGGAGCAGAGCCACTATGCCCAGGTGCAGCATTTCATCTACCAAGCTGAAATTGCTGGTGTGTATGTGCCTGAGCTCCACCCAACACACTTGGGTATATAATACTTGCTATAGAAGCACAGCCCAGAACCACGGCAGCAGGTCTTCCTTTTCTTACTGACACTCTATCACTTTCAAGAGTTGTAAGACACCATTCATCTTGCTGCCACCTGTGCACGAGGCTCTTGGCTGCACACACCGGAGCACTCTACAACAGAGGGTGGGATAACAACTAAGGCTTTGCACAGAGAATCAAGAAGAGGCACAGTTCTTGCACCTTCCCCTCAGTCATCCTCTTATTCATCCAGAAAGGCTGAGTTACACTCTTCCTACTCATTTAATGTATTCAGCCTCTCTGAAGTTAAGGACTAGCCCCTTAATTCTCATTTCTTCCCCTCACTGCATCATTGTGCATATGTAAAAATAAAGCAAAATAATAATAATAAAACAATAATAATAAAAAATACCAAACTCAAAGATGTGATTGGTTGTATGATGCCTAGGACCCAAGCAAAGACCTAAATGAATTTTTATGAAAAACTGAGTTGCTCACCTAGTTATGTATCATTATATTCTGCTAGTGATATTTTCAAAAGTAAGTAGGTGTGCAGGCAAGGTGAGGCTCTGGCAGAACACAGCTGTGCAGAGACCTCCCAATGTGGACTCGGCACTTGCAACAGAAGGTGCATGTGACTTCAGTACCTGTGGGCTTTTTTGACCTCTCTAGATCTCAAGTTCTTTCATAAAATAAAAATGTCTCAACCTATTTATATTTTCAAGAGTCTGTAGAGCAAGTGCCCTTAGTTGGTTTATTTAGTTCAGTATGCCCCTTTCGACAGCAAAGTGATCATCTTTCACAGCTAGAGCTGTGAGAATTAATTATCAGCTTTGCTCTCAAATAGGTGAAGAACTTTGTACATGACAGATATAAGATGAGGTACGATCATTTTAATATAGCACTAAAAGCATTTGGTGCTCATGTCTCAAGTGATCAACTGTTTACAGAACAGCCCCAAAGAGGCCCTAATCTGTGAAAGAAGGTGGGGCAGGTGGTCAGGAGCCCCCATACTTTCCTGCCTGCCTCTGCATTACATTCACAATCCTCGTACATGCTCCTCTACAGAAGCTATGGGAAATAGTGGTGGTGATATGAGTAGGGCAGAAGATGGAGCAATGGTTGCTCCCACAGTGCTAGCCCCACAGGTGAGTGGGTGGGCAGGACAAGGACATGGGGACATGGGGCTGGGGGTGGCAGGCATCTGGGATCCAGCAGCCCTCCCACTGTAGCCTCCAGTGAGCACCGAAGGTAACACATTCACTTCTGCAATGCAACGTCACTAGAAGGTCAATTAAATTATAGCTCTGGGGAATTCCTTGCTTTATAATTTACAAGGATGCCTAAGGGAGTAGAGGAAACACAGAGAGATAAATAGTAAAGGGCTTAGACAAATGACACTTTTTTTTTTTTTTTTTTTAACATTTCCTTTCTTGTTTTAAGGACATGCCTGTAGATAGACCACTTCCTCTTCACTCTGCACAAAAGAATGGAGTTATCATCCTAGGAAAAGAGTTTCTTAAGGATGGACCCATAGCTGGAGTCCTTTTCTTCCCAAGGCAACATTGATACTCATTCCTTCCCCACTCAAAACCCTAGCAACTTTTACAAGGTCTTCCTGCAAAAGGTGGCAACAGCATTTGCACATGAACTCTCTCTCAATTCTGCACACACTAGCACTGGCCCAGTCAGAGAAAGCAAATAAAAGAAAAACAGAAACAAAAAACTGAAAGAAGTTAGGATGAAAGCCATCTGAATATAAAGAATCACTGCAAAGAGGGAAACGAAAACCCAAGTCAGGCAAAGAACTGCTGTTCTAAAACTAGAGGTAGAGAAGAAAAAACCTCTCTAGTTAAGCCCAGTGCAGTATTGCAGGGATGGCAGCAAGAGGCTGTGCCAGAATTCAAGAAAAAAAATGTTTTCCAATAATGGTTTTTAAAACTAATCCCAGGCCGTGGCAGGACATGACTTTTCAGACACCCTTTCTTATGATTTCTACAACAGCTGTACTGAAATCAGTCTCACTGGCTAAGGATAAGTCCTAGAAAGTTAAAATAAAATCATCCTAGCTTCCATAGAAGTACTGTGTAAAACCTCAGCCTGAGGCTTTGCTTCAGGTTTGCTGTTCCTGTTACATGTCCTCTACCCAATTTGCCAAAGCTGAATTCTCACTCCAGCCCAAGGGCAGGTCCCGCTTCCGCTTTATGTAAGTGAGGGAACAAGTCATCACCAGCGGGCCAGCAAAACCCACCCAACACTTCCCATCATCTCCACCTGCTAGCAGTTTCACACCGGAACTGATAGCCTGCTATGACATTTCCCTAGAGTTTTCCCAGCAGTAAGAATGCTCCAGGGATGGCTCAGCATCATTTCCCTGAAGGTCAAAGTATTGGCTTCAATTCCACTATATAAACTGATGTTTCAAAACTATTTAAGATATATACTACCCCAAACATGAGATGCAAAATTTGCAGCTCTCCAACAGTCTGAAGAGGATTTCTTCTTTTTCTCAGCTTCCTCCTACTCCTCTCTCCTTCCTCCCTACTCCTCCACCTCTTGCTTTAGAATGAATGAGTAAGGTCAGAACAGCAAAGCCAGTGCTAAACTATGCAGTTTGTGTCTGCTCTTCTCCCTCCTTCCTTCTGAGAGATGATATGAGGGCTCAGCAATGGTGAGCCTCAGGAAGATTTAGTTGAGCTATTTTACTGATGAAGGAATCTGGTAGGCTCACCATGCTGTTTCATGAAGAGAAGCTGTGCGTACACACACACAGCCTCTGCTTCACTATTCATCACTGCGTCTGAATTCCAGAGAGACGAAAGTTTAATCTTAGCTCTGTGCTCACACAGGAGCGGTCACGTAGCCCAGTATTTCAACAACTCCCATTTCACCCAGTGCCGTTCGACCCAACCACATGGCCCTACTCATCTACTATCATCTCATATGCTGGCCTCAGGAGAGCCACATAACCTGCGTCACTTCCTACCCTGCTAGCTAAACACATGGAACTGAGTAAACTCTAGAAAAATAACATTCCTTGTTTCAGGTTTTTGTTGAAAAGAAACAAAAACAACAAAAGCAAACAACAACAAACAAACCACAACTGCTCATTTGATTCCTGGCACAAAGAACCAGGGCTGAGGTCTTTCACACTTCACCAGAGGTACCAATATAGCTCATGTTGACTGACAGAGAGCTCCAGACGTTTACTAGATAGCAGCTTTACGAGACTGATTTAAAGACCTATCTAGAGAAGTTTTGTCCATGTTTGTATATAAAAACCACCGTTACCCAAGGCTGAATCACTAGGAAATGCTTTTTTTTTTTTTTAAGCACCACTATAGTAGTTGAAGTGACTATGAATGAAGTTACATGTGTAAAGATGACTGGGAAGCATGGACAAGATAGTGGAGAACATTTTGAAGGGTGAACTCATACCTCTTTCATCTCCTACTGTAAGGTAAAAACACATGTAAAATATTATCAGACCACGGAGCCTCTCTGCTCAGTTCTTAGCCTGTTCCAGCTTTTATTTTCACTCTGGTTGTGTTGCTATTGAATAAAATATGGCTTAAGCAAAACCAGATCTTTTAAACTCTAAGACTGTGTAAGGCACATCATGCCATCTTCCCTTCATGGTTGTTTTTATCAGGACCTCTGCTGCCAACCGTCTCAAAACTGCAGGGAATAGAAAAGCAGAAAGTCTTGGGAAAACTGCCTCATTTATAAGGCATTAAAGAAAAAAAAAATGGCAGCACCTCATCTTCAGTAAATCGATAACCTGTGTGCATTTCATACCTAACTCCAGCCTGACTACCCAATCCATATCACACCTTTCCAGAAAGATCTATTGCACACAAGTGCCACCTTATCCCCAGCTGATCCTGAGTACACAGGTGCCCCGAAGCGTTGCGCTTCAGCAATGAATTTTGCTGATGCTGCTATTTTACTCTTCAGTCATCTCTGACCCATTTGTAAGCGCTCTGATAGCCAGCACTTCCAGCACCTTCTACATGTACACTATTTTTAGAAAGCACACTTTATACTTACACTTACATCTGTCATCGGGAGACCCACAGCCAACATCTTATTTATGCTATTGTATTCTGACACATTGTCAGGCCCGCGCTGCAGCTGCAGTTTGATGCTACGCTGAAGGTCATGCCTTTGGTAGCATTTTGACGAGCACTCTTCTAATGCAGGAGGGCAAGGGAAGGAAAAGACCAAGGGCTCTCTTTTAAATAGTAAAATGTGGTGGGAAGGGCTAACCTAGTATCTCACTGTGGAACTAGAACTTATACAGCCTTTGAAGCGTTTGGCAAGACTGTCAGGACAAAGCTTTCTTTTGAATTAAAAACATATTTTTAAAACTCCAGAGCTGAAGCCTGAGGGAAGGTTATGCAAAATTTGTTAGTTTTAAGTAGTTAACACTTTTCTTTCTACAAAAAGTGAAATTGTCCACAAAAGGCTCACAAGAGGAAGAGGAGGGCACGGCGGCGTGTGAAATCTCAATACAGCTTCACTTCAAGTAAGACTGGTGCAATGTGGCTGTCCATTGCTATTTGAATAATTCAAAGAGGACCTGTGCTTGTCCCTTTATGTTTTTCCTTGAGATTAGCACATAAGCAAGACACAAGCCAGCAGGCCATACCGAAAACTGAGAAGGGCCTTTCATTTGCATCACCCCTGTAAGTAAATGGAAGAGTGCTGCTTTGAGACAAAGAGGTGCCTCTGGAAATAAGTGACACTCTTGCAAGGAGTGCTTTGGAGTGCGTGGGCTTTGAGAGCAGATCTTTTTACTTTAAACCCTGCCTCTGGCACCTGTCTCCCACAAAAATTACCTCCTTTGCCAGAAAGAGGAGCAACAACCCCAAATTCCCCCTACAGTGAGGTATGTCCTTTGTCCTGAAGCCACTACAGTGACACTGCTGCCTTACACCCTACCAAGGCCAGTAAGCAGTGAGCAGCACAATCCTTGACTCTTTCCCCATTAAACATGCACATAAAACAGAGGTATGTGAACCGTTGCTTTGATGTGAAGATGTTATGCCCTTTAGGTTGAAGAGAAGCTCTTCCAGCTCCTTGTTTGAAGGAAATAGCTTGTGTCAGTTTGCAGGTTACACAGGCTGACTCATCTGCTTGGGAAGGGCTGGCCACCAGGAAGCCTCTTTCCTTTTCTTAAGGAATTTTTTTTTCCTTACTTTTACCTTTGAATGCTTTGCTGTGCTTCTTTTTTTTTTTTTTTTCCCTTGAGTATGAGATTAGCAAAGCTTTTGCTGAGCTGTGTAGTGGGATTTGATACAATCACAGCTCCCTGGGATAACAAGGGGAAGCAGAAGTCACCTGAAGTATATGGGGACTGCAAACCCCAATGAGAACGGGCAAGTAGTTTACTTTGAGTATTAACTGGAATACTGAGGAGAAAAAAATAATGCAAAGTTCATGGCTTAGTTACATTTAAATAAAATGTAAGCCTTTCTACTGAAACCCCAGAAAGCAAAATGTTTTTAAGTGGATAATCTGTGTCCCAAATACATGTTTCCTGATCATAATTCCTACTGTGTTGTGGCCATTGAAGAGGGGGAAGCTTATAAGCAGTATTATCAAGTACAATTTTATCTGTATTGATCCTTTCAGAGGAGAAAAAAAAAAAAAAAAAAAAAAAAAGACAGATCACCTGCAGCTCCACATAGGAAGATCACCAATTCAAATCTCTTGTTCTTATGAGCAATCATTCTGGATCAGACCAAGCTCCCGTCTCGTTTTATTCAGTATCACCTACATTTTGTGTATGGGAATTACAGGGCAGCAATAAACCTACCCATAAGACGTTTAACCATGCTGATAATCTCTATTAGAATTATCAAGCTTGGAAATCATTACAAAATGGATTGCCTATGAAAGAGGCTAGTTTTGTTGTACTTCCCAGGGTTTAGGAGTAATTCTGTAAAAATGTGAAGACTTCATGCCTGTTCATTTCTGTTCAGTACTTAAATAGTGATTTATCTTGGGTATAGAAACAACTCAGCAGCATAACTCACATCTGTAACATAAATCCCTGTATTGCACCACTGCTGCCTGGTCATCCGTGGATCTGACTGAAGCAAAGTGGCAAGACTTGCATCTTTCTACAGACCCTTTTGCTGAGTTATCAACACTGAACCCTCAAACCCTTCCTCAGATGACAGGCTATGGAAGCTATTATGTGCAGGAAGCTATTACGTGTGTCCTGGTGCTGATGTGGGTGGCTGCTCTCCTGGTAACAAATTCAACACATGTACAGTTACCTGGGAAGCTTCATGTAAATTATCCTGTGTAAAAAAATATCAGGCCATTTCATCCAGTTTGGGGAGCCACGGTAAGTGTTTGGATGGCTGGGAAGGCTTCTGTGTTGCATCCATGGGCAGAGGTGGGAATTGCAGTTCCCATTTTCACCATTCTCATCTGCAGTGCAGCCTCACTGTGGACGCTCCCCAGGCACATATAGGGAAACCCACCTGTGTGCCAGGCTGCTTCACTGAGCCTCCTAGAAGTGCCAGTTTCGCCCCTTGGCAATGTTGATTAAATGCACTGAGCACATTATACTGGATCACACCACCTCTCTCGCCTTCACTCCAGGCAACCAGTCTTCATCAAAATCTATCCCATCCCCAAAAAAATTCAGTCAGTACATGCACATGGGAAAACAAATCCAACACTCATTATTCAACCTCTGGGACAGCTTTCCCCCATTGTCTAGGTGACAGTGTACTTAGATGCTGGCAGATGAGAAAGAAAGTGGAATATGAAAGCAGCGCATAAAAAAAAATTGTTAGAATTTGGTAAAAGTTGTGATCCTGCACCTTTTCATTAGAACCAGCTCAGAGGCTACAGAGGTCTGTAGCAGAACACCCAGACATGAGAGGCTTCACAGGTGGGAGGAAATAGTGTAATTGCAGCACCAGGTGGGACCCCATGAATTGTTACCCTTTTATGAAACCATATGACATCTCATGACACAATACAAATGACATCACTCCCCTGAGAAGCATTACATTTTCACTGATTCCTTTACCCAATTTGAAAGGCCAAACTACAAAAACATTTACTTGGTAGTGATGTCATGGGACAGAAGGGCGAAGTCTGCCTCGTTTAAGCCTGCTTCTCCCTGGAGCTGGAAAGCCTTTGAGAAATGGAGTTGCATCATACCAGAAAATAAACACCAGGGGACTCAAAGTGCAGAACATCAGTACACTAGCCAAAAATCTCATAAACACTTTACAAGGTAGGCAAAAGTAATTGTCTTCATTTGCTGTATTGCATTTCACAACTACATTATATCCCCAAGTACTTGCAAAAATGCAACAAGGCTATGAAGCCAGGTGCTTGAAGTTGTTTAGATGGAGGAATTAAGGTAATCTTGTCCATTATAACAGAGTCCTTAATTATATAATATCACACTTCCTCCCTCCTCTCCCCCCCCCCGGCCTATGTTTTGTTCAATAAGGAGCTATTGAGGCAAACCTTCCTCTAACACACTTTATGTGCCCCAGATGTTGATGACCAAACACCGCCACTTTTGACTCACAGCACCCTGCACCTGGTTCAGAAGCCAAATTGCCAAATTCACAGAATCACTGAATTGTAGGGTTTGGAAGGGATCTTAAGAGATCATCGGGTCCAACCCCCCCGCCAAAGCAGGTTCCTCAGAGCAGGCTGCCCAGGTAGGCGTCCAGATGGGCCTTGAATATCTCCAGAGAAGGAGACTCCACAACCTCCCTGGGCAGCCTGTTCCAGTGCTCCGTCACCCTCACCGTGAAGAAGTTCGTTTGCATGTTGGTGCGGAACTTCCTGTGATCCATTTTGTGTCCATTGCCCCTTGTCCTGTCCCCACAAACCACCAAAAAGACGTTGGCCAAATCCCACACTTAAGGTATTTGTAAACACTGATAAGATCCCCTCTCAGTCTTCTCTTCACCAGTCTGTACAGACCCAGGTCTCTCAGCCTTTCCAGACGGGCTCCAGGCCCCACATCATCTTTGTTGCCCTCTGCTGGACTCTTTCCAGGAGATCCCTGTCTTTTTTTGTACCGGGGAGCCCAGAACAGGACACAATACTCCAGGTGAGGCCTGACTAGGGCAGAGTAGGGCGGAGGATCACCTCCCTTGACCTGCTGACCACACTCCTTTTACTGCACACCAGGATCCCATTGGCCTTCTTGGCCACCAGGGCACACTGCTGCAGGGGCACGCAAATTCGTGGGGATGTGGGCACTCCTGCAGCAATGTCTGCATTTGAGCTGCAAGCACCAGCGGGGTGTTTTAGCAGAGGACCCTGAGGCCCAGGTCCTTCAGGTTCTGCAGCTGCTTTCTAGCAGCACATGACAAAGGCCCAGCCCACCTCAGAACCCGTAGAGGTCATGCTCGGGTCCCTCCTCCATGCTCTCTTGCCTTTCTTAGCCCTTTTCTCAGTCTCAATTTTGCCCCTATGCACTCTGTTCCTTCCTCAGCCCCTCTGTTCCCTCCAAGTTCAGTGTTCCCATGTTGTTATCATCCTTTGCTCCATTACATCCCCAGTCCCAGTGCTTTCTACCCCACGTCTTTGCCCCAAACTACCTCCACCAGTCTTCCTAGAGAAAGTCTTTGCCCCTCTGAATTTACACTCAGCCTACAGCTTCAGCTTATAAAAAGAGAAATTGAGTGCTGTTTTGCGTTGCCTTTTTAAGGGACCTTTCCTCAGATAATACGCAGGCACGGACAGCTGCAGCTGTCCTTCAGCCAGCACCGCATGAAATAGCCTTCCCTTCACCCACCGAGAATCTCGTGGGGAATATCTAGTAAGCTGCCACCCCTCCGAGCCACCACCAATGATAGGGGCAACATATGCCAGGTCCCGGGGCACTGCACGTGGGGGTCTACCTTCAGAGGGAGCTGGGGCCATGCCCAGCTATTCTCTGAACCAGAGGAGTTCCCATTTTAGCAGCACCAGAAAACACTCCTGCAGACTGCAGCAGCTGCAGAATTAGCCCTCGGGAGCTGGGCTGATGGGCATAATTAGCATCACTCAGAGCACAGTGCTCTGTACCATGTATCCCAACAAACGTGATGTACATGCTGGGTGAGTGCTTAGCATTTGGAGAATTTACCCCCACATAAAATCTGAGCATTTTCTAGCTTGTTTATATGGTATATTTCACTCGAGAAACACAGAAAATATTGGCTTTCCAACTGATCACTTTTAACCATCTCCGGTTCTACAAAGCAGCCGTGAAAGGTGCTGACTGGTATGGACAAACATACACATATGGTGGGTGTTCAGCTTCAAACCCACAGACACAATATGAAGGAAGCAGTTGAGGATTAAAAGGAGTATTTTGTTGTAGACAGCAGAGAATTTCCCTTGAATGGCTGGATCACATCCTTCTCTATCTTGCTGCACTCAGTTTCCTCATGCAGAAAGGAATAAAAGATACATTTTCTCCAAGCAGCAGTGTCATCTGCTCATGCATTTGACAGAACAGATAAGCAAGAACCTTCACAGTGAAGAGTTCATGTTTTTGACTTACAAAGCCCCTAGCATACACTCTGTGGGCCACACCGTTTGGGGAAAGACTTTTATTTGGAGAAACCCCTGTAAACATCTACAGAGCTACTTCACTTACTTGAAAGCATCCAGAGGAGGGCAACAAAGGCGATAAAAGAGCTGGAAGGAGTGAGGAGAAGCAGAGGACGCGCGGGTTGTCTAGTCTGAAGAAAAGAAGGTCAAGAGGTGACCTCATTGCTCTGTACAACTTCCTGGGGAGGTGAAATGGGGAGAGGGGGTTCACCCCTCCAGGTTAACCAATGATAGGACACGTGGGAATGGCACAAAGCTGTACCAAGAGAGGGGCAGACTGGACATTAGGAAAAACTTCTTTACTGTTAGGTTGGGCAAACAGTGTAACAGACCTCCTAGTGAGGTGGTTGATGCCCCATACCTGTCAGTGCTCAAGAGGTGTTTGGATAGTGCCCTCGATGCTTTATATTTTAACTAGCCCTGAACTGGCTGTGCACTTAGATTAGATGATCTCTGTAGGCCCCTTCCAACTCAGATAATCTATTCAATTGCCTTGCCAAGATACCCAAGATGCCTCAGCCCCTCTTTTCATTATGCTGACCAGCACAATTGTGTTATTTCCTTGTCCACACATGGCTTGGATCATTTTGCCTCAGACCATGGTGTTTCTTGGTAGAGGGGTTCATCCCTACAGCACCCATCTGTGCCACACTGTAGGCAGGAGTGGGCAGTGATGCTACATCCCCTCTTTATGTTTTGCATGAAAAAAATAAAAAAGATAAAAGAACATGGCAACTGTTCATTGCTGCAATAGTAACATCTCTCCATCAATATATTTCACATTCAATTCCAGTTGAGAGCCAATTGGCACAAAAGAGCAGGTAACACAAGCTTCCTATCCCTCCAGGGGGGAGAGTGGTGCCAGGTACTTTCCCCCTTACCTGCGCTTTGTTATCAGAGCTCTCTTCCAATGCTGCACCTGCTGTTTCTAAAGAGTGGTAGAGGAAATCTTATAATAAACCCAGCTATTGCATTACAACCCATGTGGCATGCAGCAAAAGAGCTGCATAAAGCCCTCAGTGACAGATTGCTGAGTTATAAATAGGTGAAGGACCAACATAGCTGGAGTGACTTGTAGCTGCAGAGCAGCCCTCCAAATTAATGACATTTATGAAGTTTCTTGCTGCAGCTGGCTTGCCGGCTGCCCAAAAACTGTCTCTGTGCAGTGTGCAGCAGCAGAAGCTTCCCTCTAAACACTGTCAACAGGAACATCCAGCCAAGGAAACCTAGTGGAAGCAGGACTGAAGGTAGACAGGTGGGGGAAAAAGTTTTTCTTCAAGGTTCCTGACTTTCAGTGAGTGTTACGCACCCAGGCTGTGTGCTTTGTGTAATGCTGAAGCTTGTATTGTTTAACTGATTTGGGCAGCAATTATATCCCTCTGGACTTTTTTTTTTTTTCCCCCCAGGATAACAGACACAGGTTTAACCAGCAGAACTGTCACATTTCCAAGTTTATAATCTGCCAAAGTAGGGATTATTTTATGCCTGATGAGCTGCTCCTAGCAGCCTGCAGGCTCCGAGGCATGCAGTACAACACACTGACTGGCAATCACTTTTCTTGGGCACTCTCAGCTCAACAAACACACACCAACTGAACTAGGTTAACACTCAGTTAAATAAACAAAATTGAAAACAAACGACAACGAACAAACAACAACAAAAACCCTCACACTAAATTAACTTAAATCAATTTGTAATTGCTGGGAGACAACAGCAAGCCAGAAGACAGCTATAACAGATTAGCTGAGAAGAGGAAAAAAAGTTCTATGAAGTTTTCCAAACCTTGCATAATAATTCGGCCAAGATTATAACACCTTCCCAACTCCCAAGGGCTAGCAATAGTGCTTTCCCTTCCTGGGATGCTTCCCTTTGGATGTTCCCAAAAGCCAATTCTCTGGCTGGGGCTGAGCACAGCAAGGGGTCAGCAGGGAGCAAAGACCTGAAAATGCCTATTTTTGTCCAAAGTAAACCAGGTTGAATGCAAAGGTACAAAAGATACAACAAAGATACAAAGATTTTTTAAAGGTACAACCTTTTTTTAAAAAAAAAAAAAAAAAAAAAAAGGTTATTAGAAATCCAGAGCTGAGCTAAGGTCAGCTCAAAGACCTCTTCAAGGAGAGGAGCCACCAAAAGAGAGATTGACAGGCCACATCTTTTTGGCAGTCACTATAGGAAATTGCTGAGACCCAGCACCTCCAGGAGTCCCACACAGGATCTAGACCTGATCCTGAAACAGGCTCCTATGCTTCCTGTGGCTGCATTAACTGTCCAACCACATCAGGAAATGCAAGATAGCAAAGCTTAGTCACCCTCATTAAATAATGTTACAGAAAATATAAATGTGTCATTTCTGGGTCTGCAAGAACTTTTCAAATAATAATAAATAGATCAACAACAATAATAGTAATAGTAATAATAAAGTGGTAGAAGCAGAATATTTTAGAGCATTAACCAGAACAGGAGGAACCCAATTCAGTTAGTAGCTGTAGGAGTTTATACTGACATGGTAATGGAAAGTCTCAGATGGGATTTGGTCACATTCTGCTGAGTCCACACATTTTATCTTCCTGGCTACAGTCCGTATCTAAAAAGACTGTCCAAATACCATGACAAGTTTACTCTGAATACAAAGAAAGCCTTTCTTAAACATTTTATTTTCACATAGAATCAATCACACAATGATTTGGCTGGGAAGGGATCTTAAAGATCATCTAGTCCAGCCCCCCTACCATGGCCAGGGACAACTTCCACTAGACCAGGCTGCCCAACATGTGTTATCTGGGGACTGCAGACAGCTGAACCATGCACAGTGATTTCCCATACTGCTATAGATGAGGGCTCTGCAAAATGAAGATGAGGGTACTAAGTCTATTCAGGATTATGGACCTCACTGAACACGGTAATGAAGCAGTGAAGGAGCCTTTATGATCCCTATATATTTGTATTATTTTATGTGACTGAGGGTTACATCACACACATGCAGCCAGACGTTTTCTTTTCCTTTCTTTTCCTTTTTAGTTGTGAGTCCCACCTCTAGTGGGAAGTGCCCTACTATGGACTGTCTTAAAAACAAATTAAAAAATATTAGTTTCCCAAGTAGTCAAATACTAAAGAGGCTACAAACCAACTCAGCCTAGCATCTCTGTGCTAGCAGAGAAATTGTGCTGCTTTTACTTTCTGTAGCCTTTTCTCTTTTTCTTGCTTTTAATATCCCTTTTAAATGACAAAATCACTTCTGTTACCTTCCTTACCCACAGTTACTCCCTGTATCATTCTCTGGATCCTCCCAGCACCACCCCATCCTATTTCTTTTCTACTTCAGACGCAAATACCCAATCCTCTCTCTCTTGCTCTCTCCTTTTCATCTCCCTCCTGCCTCCCCCAGAAATCTTTTTCTCTCTATGGACACATTGCTTTCAGCTTCACAGCCCCCCCTGGATGCAGAAGAACCATGAAGCACCCCCCAGGACCACCATGAGCCATGCTGAGCTGGGCTGTGTTTCCGTGGGGCTCCCATATCCACCATCTCCAAGCTGCCTGCCGTTGGCTGGGTACAAGCTGCCTGGTCAAGGTCAGGATGTTTTTGTTGAGTATTTTGAGTCACACACCAACTTTGGCCGTGTCCAACAGCGTAGGCAGAGAGGAGTCTGTCACTGCACACAGTGAGGGTGCCTGGAGGAGTTGTGCTGCGGGCACACTTGGCCAAATGGCTCGGGAGTTAGCTGGGCACACTATGCCATCAGCGAGCTTCTGAAGCCAATGCACAAACACTCTTCAGAAGAGCTTAAATACCCGTTGGAGAGCTGACAGACTGAAGCTTGCAGTGTTAATGGCAGGCCTAAAAATACCTCCCCAGGAATTCAGATTGCATGGCATAACCATTGGGACTTCTGATTTCCAATAAAGTCGGAAGGTGTTTTTAGCTATTAAAAAAACACCTGATCTCATGAAAGTTTTCAAAGAAATCTTCTGGCAGTTCTGGCTGCTACTGAAGTGCTTTAGATTAAGTTTCATACAGAAGACAAGAATAGAAATACAGAAAACAAACCCAGTCCCTTTCTACACAAATAACAACTGCACTGCCTAGTGATAAATGTTGTCCTTCAGCAGTCAACTTCTCATTCAAATCCTGTGCATATGACAAAACTGTCAGTAATCTGGGTCTGGAAATTCTGGAAATATCACACAAAGTAGTTTCTAGAAATGTTAGGACTAGGCAGAGAAAGTTTTGCATCCTGATTTCCCTGCAGCCAGCAGCATTGTCTGGTGGCCACCATGAACATCCTGCCTTTGCTGGTCCTTTCCTCCTTGTAGTTTGCTGGAGAGCAGCTCTTGGTAGCACAATGAAGAGCTGAAAATACTTACACTGTTGGGTATATATTACATTAGAATAAACAAACAAACAAAAACTTCCAGTCTTCTAAATCAATATAAGGCCCCAAACAGCATATTAGACGCTGAGATTGGACATCTCAGCCCCATTTCTAGGTTTGTCTTTCCATCTGCTCTCTGAAGTGGGCCACTCCATGACTCCGCTTCTCTGCTGGTGACATTTATCTTCTCTCCTACAAATCCTGAAGTACCAAGAAAAGCATGCAATGGGTTGCTAACTGAAACTATTAGTACTAAGTAACTAAGTAGTAAATATGCCTTTCATTTCTATCTGCCTTGTTGCTTTTAGGGTAGTCTCACACATCTTGAAAGTGATGCAAAAAGGCCGAAGTAAAATAGTTGTCTTAATTAGCTGCTAAAATATTGAGCCAGCAAAAACTTTTTTTTTTTCCAGCAGTGATTGTTGCTTACATACCAGTGAAACCTTCAGTAGACAAACCCCAGTGAATAGTCCACATCAAATACACAAATTAATAATTGCTTGGGCCTCAGGTAATGCAGGTTAGAAATTTGGTTGCCAGAGCTAGCAGAAAATGCCGTGCTGCTCTGTGTATGGAGGACAATTAAAAATAAAGTAATATTAAAGCTGAGATGACTCTGCCATGCTCTTTGGACATTATCTTGTCATCTTAGTGCTCTGGAAGTAAGGTTTATAAATTATAGACATTATTGGGAGCTACATGTAAATTTCACAAGACAGAAGCGGGTTATTAGAGAGAAAGTGAATAAAGAAAGATGGAAAATAACTTCAGACAGCCTGAGGGAAATAGTAAAATTTGCTCTTGGCTACTACTGCGTATACAAAGAGGTTTTAATCAGAAGAAGTAGCTCTTTCTGCCAAGTATGGTGATATGTTGTCACATCACAGCAACAAACACAAATGTATGAGTCAATATTCTGAAAAATACAGGGCAGATTAGTGAGTTATCATCTCCTACAGACCTCCAAATTCTACCAGTGAACAATGCAATGAGCTATTCAAGCATCTGTCTCTAACATAGCTTTCTCACTAGGCATTGTGGGCAGGATTTCAATGTGAGGAACTGGAGGTGTTAACCTGCCAGAATTAAAATATGGACATGTTGTTGTTTGTTTTTTTTTAAATTCTCTACAGAAATTTCAATCATTTCCTGACACGGAAAGGCTCTATCTTTACTTGATCTGGCAGATAACAAGGCAACACAAAGCCAAAACAGAAACCAAATAGTTACTTCAGTGCATGAGAGCATGCTTCAGCTATTCATTTTGAACATCACAAATGCAGAGTCCAAACCACTAATCTAGCTCTACTTCCTGCCATTTCAGACAGTTAAAAACATTTGACAGTAAGACAGAAAACCATAAACACAAAAATATAAGTTAGCATTTTTAAGAGCATTTTACTAGATAACCTAGAAATGAAGACGTCTCATTCCAAAAAAAGCCTTCAATGATTATAAAAGCACTTGGCTTCAAGAGGAGAAATAAGTAACTATACACTTGAAATGACATCAAAAACCCATGCTATACACTTAGCCAAGTGGGGAAGTTGTTAACAAATAATATAAATTTAAACACAAAATAAGAGAAGGTTAAAAAAAAAAAAAAGAAAAAAGAAAAAAAGAAAATAAAAGAAACTGAATTTAGCATTATAAGGAGGTTGTTTTCTTTTTCCTGAGCATTCTAAGAAGAAATCCAAGTGATACAGAAAGAGCAGAGTTATGAGTAATAAAGAAGAAAATACAGAAGTAGTCAAAGTAGTCAATAGATATTTCTGTGCTACAGAAATAGGTAGAAGAGCATGTGTTCATATCATATGGTGATGAAATACCCTTTGTTATAAAAATAACAAGCAAAGGTTTCATAGAAGCTAATGTGGATTCAAGTTTTAAAAGAAGCGTCCAAAGGATTATTTATATCCTTGAGGGTGAAACTTCAATTCTTTAAATGTTGGAGAAGTTCCAGGAGGATAGAAGAATTCATATATTTTATCAGAGAAGTCAAATTTTACCAAGACAAAAGAATGACTGACGTGGGACTTTATAACAGAATTGACACAGTATTTTTCACCCTAATGCAATAACTTCACTTCTAGAGCAGAGAACAGCAACAACACAAATCCATGTGCTACAGGCTAAGTGGCTCTCAACCTGGATAGCTGTCAGATATCCAGCTACAGTAGTAAATAAGAGATCATTTCCAAATATATGTGATTATTTGGGATTTTCTAGGAATTGGTCATCACCCTCAATTATTCACTATTTTTTGTCAGTTTTGTCAACACACAGGAGAAAAAAAAAAAAAACAAACACACATTCTTGATCAAGGGTTACAAACAAGGTAGAGATTTGAAGGCTAGCAAGTAATGAAGACACTCTAATGCTTGGTGGCCTGAACTGCTGGTTAGCCAAGAGCAAGAAAATAGCTCCTGCTCTAGAAGAGCCGACCATGTGGTTCTGTACCCTTGAGTGAGGAATTAATTCAGACCATGCTTACCTGAGAATAAGCAATTTGTAAAAAAGGCTTATGTTAATAGCAATAATCAAGCTGCTGTGAAATGCTGTGACCAGCATATTTAAAGTATGCAAACAGGTGAATATCAAGAAGCCAAACAACTGCTCATTTGGCTTTGTTGCAGCTACTGCTGTGCTCCATTCTGGTATCCACATGTTTAGAAAACAGCTGAAAAATTGTGAAAGGATCAGTGAATAATGAAAGAGTTAAAGAATTAGGGGTGTACATAATTCAGTCTATTTAATTTATGGAAAAGAACACTACAAATATTTTAATCACAGTTTAATCATCAACTTTCACAATTGCCATAACTAATCACTCCTGAATTCAGCAACCAAAATTATATCAGGAATTAACTAATGGAAGATGAACCTATGAAAATTCCTCCTAGAAATAAAAGACAAAGCAAGAGGGGAATAACTGGTCATTGGGATTACGTAGCCCATACCTTGTTGTAGATCATTCCTCACTGGAAATCTTAAAGCAAAAAGTGCATCTTCTGAAAGCAATGCTCCAGATGAGCTGTAAAGTGGACTTTGTGTTGTAGGTCATCCTGGGGAATTGTCATGACCCTTACAGCTCCAGAGCTGATCACAGATGAATTCTCCAAACAATTCTGCTCAAACCTACCATTTAAAATTGAAAGAAAATAGAATTCTCAAAAAATATGCATTTCTAACCCATTCTGAGGTTCCTGTGCTATCCCATGGACTCACACATGAAGATGTAAGGAGCTACTGTCTGATTTGCTGATTTCTATAGGAGTGCTTTCTTGGAACCAGCAGGCATCAACATTACAATTCAATGCTTGATTCAACTCAACTCATCTGAAAATTTCGGGGCAAAATAAAATGGTGAACTGATATATATCTTTAAAATGGACTTCTGACCAGTCTTTGACATGCTTTGAGAGCACATGGAACAAGGTTTTACAAGTACAGTGGGCTACATAAGGAAGAGCTGTGTGGTTCCTCACAATAACTGAGATCACAGTCCACAGCTGGTCATGGGACTACGCCTTGAACTTCAGTAGTTAGCCCCAACAACCTCTGAGCTGTCACATCCTGCTTTATAGAGGCTGGCCACAAGTCTGCATAACAAGTCTGCATAACACAGTACTGTGAAGCTTGGTGCTTGTGGTAGTTGGCTCTTCATAGTTTGCCCCTTAAATATTTACAAACATTATGTATAACTCACGAATTCTCAAGAAGTTACTGAAAACACATATTTCTGATTGACTCAGTCATTCAAAGTTAAACATGTTCTTAAGTTCAAATGGAAATAACTTGGAAATGATGGTCTCTTTAAAATATGAAACACAAAGCAGGTCATGATAAATACCACAGGAAGATAAATTTTCATAGGAACAGTTGTCCTATTCAAACTCCAGACTAGCTAAAAACCTCAGAGGTAAGGTCCAGCAGAGAGATGATAAGAAAGACCAGGTTATCTTCTCAAAGGCATGCATGAGGTCCAGAAAAAATAAATAAATAAATAAAATAAAATTACTCTTGGACAGCCCTTACATTATAGTCTAACTTCATAAGGGGGACTTGGAGTGGCAAATGTATTTATTGTTGTCTTTTATCTATTATATTCCTCAATGTGTTGATGGAAATACACATTTCATTTTGAGCCTGAGAAAGTGCTATAGATGCTTATCAAACCTTATCAGTAATTGCTCCTGTCCTTACCTATGGTTGTCCTAGAGAAGGGGTGAATAAGCTACCATGCATGAAGAAAGGGGCTCATCAGCAGTCCTTTACAGGTGGACCAGCTCTGAAAAAGAGACCCTGAAAGGAGCATAGACATGGCAATTTCAGCTGTGCAATGCCTGGATTCAAATCTGTCAAGAGCCAGAAGATATGCAGAAAAAAGCAATGGGTATTTATCTATCCTCCACAAGTACCATAAGGGCACTGTCAAGGCAATGTTTCACTGTCGTGGATTGGAGGGTTTATTCTCTGCTATGGTAGTCCCATGTCCCAGCCACAGTTTGCACTTATTTATGTCTGATTCTCTAGTGAAGTAACTCAGCTAAGCATTTGCCTTTGGGTTGCTGCTGAAAATAAGAGACTAAATCTATCATATAATTGTAATCAAAAATAATTCTCAGGATTATTACTTCTAAAAGGATGCATTAAGAAGTATTATTACATCTAACAGGATGATTCAAGAACTTACTCAAGACCTGGCTTCCAGGAAAAATGATCTAGAAAACAAGACTAACTGCTTTGTTTCCATGTGTTGTTGGGAAAGCAGTGTCTTTAGAGGCAGCCTTTTTATGAGGGGTAGATTGACTAATATGAACCCTGCTCACAGCAGGAAAAACAAATCTTTACCATATGAGTGGTCAAACAGTGGAACAGGCTTCCTAGTGAGGTGGTTGATGCCCCAAGCATCAGTGTTCAAAAGGCATTTGGATAGTGCCCTCAATGAAATGCTTTGACTTTTGGTTAGCCCTGAAGTGGTGAAGCAGATGGACAAGATAACCTTTGAGGCTCCCTTCCAACTGAACTATTCTTTTCTGATATTATTCACCACTATTGTACAACACGTATGTACAGACTAAAACCCCAAGGGTAGAGGTTTCATGTACACATGCAGTGTTTTGCACGAAAGCCTCCTTGCACAGTGCAAACAAATGGGAAGATACAGAGCGTATCGTATGAGTAACTGTTGATCATCTCTTGCCCTTCCAGTTCAAGATCATCCATCATATATTTTTCTTTTAAAAAGAGCACATTCATATCAATGGGCACATATATGCCTATACTACCTTTTTTCTTGGCTTTTTCTTCTTTGCATGTTAAATGCCTGCTACTCAATCCCTGAGGTTGGCTTGCTGTGAAAGACCTGGCAGATATTTCTGTAACCTGAAGAGGGAGATCTCCTGAAGGAAACACATAGGTTTAAGTGTCACTCAGGACTTTACCCAAGACAACGGCATGGTACATGGCCACCACTAACGGCTTGCCAGTAGGCTTTGACCTCAACACTATAAGGCCATATTGGCCATGGAAATAGACTTCAGCAGTCAGGAAACACTCACAGGGAAGGGGACAATTCCTTCCTAACAGCAAAGGGACAGGAAGATGTCTTACAGTGAGATGCTCAGGATTGCAGTCCCATCTTATAGTGATGCTTCTGCTGTTTTCAGAAAGGAAGAAGAGCTATATTCTTTTCTAATTGACCTCAAGGCCCAATATCACAAAAGATGACCATGAGCAGAACTCTTCCCCAAGTTTTCTCAGAGTCCCTCTCCCTCCTCTTGCTGTGAAAGCAAAAAAGAAAACTCCATATTTTATATCTGCTGTACATCCTCTGATAGTTAAAGGGAATTAAGTGCCATTTCGGCAAATGGCAAATACAGCAGTCAGCGAAAAAAGAAGCTTGCATCTTTATATAAAGCTTCATTTAATGTCCTTTGAAATCAACGTAAAGCCTTGCATTGACGTCAGTGAGCTTTCAGTCAGACTTGTACCACTGTAAATATAAATTCAGTCTTTCCAGTAGCAGAATTCATGTAATAAACCACATTTTTGATGTACTGAACAGTGCAATCAGACTTTCCTTTGATCATCCACAGCAATCTCCTTCTGTGGGTTTTAAAGTGTATTACAAAGGGCACCAAGCATCATCAGCCTCAATTTACAAGCAAGAAAGAAGAGACAGGGGGAGACAAAATGATTAGCAAAGCTGCATAATACGTCAGTAGAGAGATGATAATATAGCACACACTTCCCAATACAAAACCAGGGTCTTTATCTATTAAGTCATGCTAATAGAGGATCTAGTTTATCACTCAGATATCAAAATAAATCTGTTTTTCTTCCCAGGCAGAGTTTTCAGAGGGAACAAACTCCAAAAGTTTCAGAAAGAAATCCCAGTTGAAATGGGATTTAAAAAAAAAAAAAAAAAAAAAAACAAAACACTAACCAAGAAAAAAAAAAGTAATAAACAAAAATAAAATGGTGCAAAGTACCTGTAACAATCCCAAGTGGCCTCTACAATATTTAAAACCAGGCTTAGATCCATAGTGAAATTTCATACATGAGCCTTACCTTTAACTGGGCAAAGGCTTGTGGAAGCTATAATTTGGGTATCTCCTGGTTCCTTTCTCCTCCTTGGGGAGGGCTCCCTGACTAGACAACACCTTCTGCTGCATACCCTTATGGCCCCTTCTTGCTGATCAGGTTGTGTCCATACCTCATGGTAAGTTCTCCCAAGAGGAGGTGGCCCCAATTCCAACCACTTGGCATTGCAGGGCAGCCGTGGCCCAAATTTCCAGAGGTTAACTAGAAATCAGAGCAGTCAATGGCACTGTGCACAGCTCCATGCCTTGCTGTGGGGCCAGCTACCCCATGTTCAGCCCACCAGCAGTTATTACTGCCTCTGTAGGCTTGCCTGTGTGTGAGTCCATCCTTTGGGTACCAAAAGCCTACCTTTAGGATAGTCGGCTATGGTGCTGCATCACAACCCACTTCAGGGACTGCTGGGACCCTACATGCTCTCAGAGTGGGAGCAAAAATAAGGAATTAATTAATTTAAAAAATATAAAAATCCAGACTCACAGCTGAAATTCTTCATGTTTCTATGGTCAGGTACAATACCACGTGCTGACCTCAGGAAGCATGGGTAGAAAAAGGAGGAAAGTCTGATCAGTTCATATTATGTCAAGCAATCATGTAATTACTCAGTTTAAAATAAAGTCAGACTAGTACAAATAAAACACTTATCTAATATTTTACACATCATTTCCCCTGCTCAGAATCTGTAGCAGTGTCTTACACTGGTGTAAGCCTTTACAATTAGTTCGATTTCCCTAGATTTCAGTGGGCAACATACTGGCTGCCATAAATCCTTGTAATTTATGCAGAGAAAAGCCTGATTAATTAATCAGTCTTTTTTTTTTTTTTTTAAATAAGCACAGAAGTGGAAGGGAAAGCGGAGATACAGAAGCACTCCAAAAATCAGTAAGGAAATGCTATTTTTAATATATAAAAAAAAAAATGGCTCGCAGTGTAATGCTCAAAGTCAGAAGGACTTAAAAACTATTTTCTATTTCTGCTAGCAGAGCAGTCACAGCTAGGAAAGCTGGAGAGCCCACTGCTTCTTGTGCATCAGCAACGAGCTTATTTATATAAGCTGCCAAGTGTTAATATATAAAAAATCGCAGCATGCATAGTTTGTAAACAGGCAGACAATGCCAGAAAGCCAGTAATATAAACACACACACACACACACACACCATCTCCTCTGCGAGGGGAACGGGAAATGCAGCATGCTGAGCTACCTGAGCCTTGCATGAAGAAATGCCTTCACCACTCAAATCCGAAACTGCCAGATAAATGTTCTCCCAGGCGCACACTTGCACATCAACATGACATCCCGTGGCAGGCTGGGTTAGTCTCAAGTGCTTGCTCTTACCTGTTTGTGCCACGCCATTCTACATCGTCCTTCCACCCCTTCGTCCAGCCCCAGGAGCTAGACGGGTGCTTCATGGAAATGTGCCACGCGTGAGGCCTAGAGGAGCGAGAGGCCTTTGCCTGGATAAGCTGCTGGGTTAGCACCTTTCTGCCTGTCCTCGCCTGATGGTCAGCACTACACCCCTCCTATCACCTCAAGCTTTCCAGTCGTTTTCTCCTGAGTTGCAGCAGGGGTACAGGTTCAGGATGTGGGGCGCTGCTACGCTATTCACGTTTCCTTTTCATATTGCACACACAGACACAGGAACAGCGGTGCATTTTTCTGTGTCATGATACATTTACCACATGGCCAAGCTACCATTAACCCCCCTGGTCTCCAGCAATTCCCTAGGGTGCTGTTATGTTTAAACTTACAATCCAACTCTTCTCCTTAGATATTTCCCATTCATCTAGAGAACCACAAGCAACAGCTTTTCCCTGTCAGAAAAATGTCTTGGCCTGTATTCTCTTTTTACCAATAAATTTCATCGGGGAAAAACCCTTAACAACCTACCAACATTTTGTTTTCTTACGCCCTGCTATTCCATGGTATTATAGTTGGAAACATCTCCAGCCGTGGCCACTGTCCCACTGAAACTACAGAGCTGCACCTGACACCATGTGGGCTCCTTCTTTAGCACCAGTGGTCAAGGGGAGAGGACACAAAGTTCCTGCTGTGACAGGCACGATATGCCCACTGTGATTTCCTTTCCTGAAGGTGCATATGAACATTTGGCTGCCCTTCATTTTAGGTTTTTGAGATGTTCCTCTCCCCAGAGGAGGTTAAAGACAGCTTGGAGACCTGGCTTGCAGATTCACTGGCAGACGGCATCTAAGATAAGTCGACTAGGTCTTTCCTAAGGATATCAAAACCTTAAATTGTTTTAGAGTCTGTTGAGCTGCGGCTGGTTAACTAAGTCTGGGTAGCAGGGCTGAGTCCCTTTCTTGCTGGGTGGTGGTGATAGGGCTTGTTCTCACCTCACGGATGAAAAGTTTTCCATTAAAAAAAAAAAAATTAAAAAAGCATCTGTATTTATTTGCAACAACAGTTCCATAAGAGCTGCCTAAAGCGGTATTAGGAGTATGTCTACATAGAATTTGCTAATCATACCTAAAATACATATTTGCTTCTCCTGAGACTCATTAACAGGGCTGGGGACAGATGGGGCTGAGGCTGCACTCCTTTATGGCTAGGTGGGAAAGCGAGCTCTGCCTCCTGGAAAGGCTTGAGAGCCACTGCCATAACGGACTGTGATTTAATGTTAGGAAAAAACGTATCCCCTTAGTAAATGTACTTGGACTAGATTTTATGTAAGTAAACACAGAAAAACCTCACTCATTCTTATGTCACTAATCCACACACCTCATAATTTGCACAGGGTGACGGGAGGAGAGAAAAGTCAGCACACCATTGCTTTCCAGCCAAAATGTAGCACTGATTTCTCACTGTTAAGACTTCTGCTATTAATTTTCTACACTGCAATAGTGTTTACTAATATACAGAAGGCCACACACAGACCCTGTAAGTATTTGTTGCCTTTGATCTTCATTATCTACTGTGCGTAACTAGATGCCTATATACAGGCAGACATAAAGGCACAGCCTTTTTTTGTCAAACTATATTCTAATTGTCATGATTAAATAAAACATCATGCCTTTTTTCCTGTGTTGTTTAAGCTCAAATATTTTTACAAAACGGCGCGTACTGTCTCAGCATATTTTAAGAATAAGGTCTTTCTTTGCATCCTTGTGCATTCACTACTCTTGGAAAGACAGTACTGTCATAATCTCCTCTGCTTTTCCATCATTCCCTCTATCCACAAACATTTCAGAAGCATCAAGTAATTCAGCCACTGCTTTCTCACAGCTGCCTCCTTACCAACTGTGAGAGCATACTTCTATATAAGAAAGAGGAGTCTTTGAGGAGGTATGGGAGTCTGAATGCACAAAAGTGCAGGGTCCCTTGATCAGCAAGAATACACACACACAGAGCCCCACATAACCCCCCAGACATCAGATCAACTGAGTCATATGCAGGCACTTGGTAAGCTTCCACTTCATGAAGCAATGGATGTGCTTTAATCATCCATTGGCAGTACCCAAAAGAGTGTCTGCATGAGCAGAAAAAAAAAAAAAAAGAAAAAAAAGAAAATTAATTAGTTGCTAAACCTTTCCCAGGAACCACATTACCCGCAGACTTAATGATCTCATCTCCTGGTTGCCGGCTTTTTGGGTTCTTCTTAGCAACTTCTGATTCTGGGAACATTGCTTTTTTCATACACAGGCACATAATTCTCAAGGCCAAGTGGTAACATCCACTGAGTTCAAAGCTACTGTTCCACGAGTATACCATCATGTTACAAAAAAAACTCTCAGCAACCACAAATGGCTCATTCCTCCTGAACTGCGAGACTTCAAGACTTCATTTCTTCCTTGCCATCAGTAGTCCTAAACAAACATACCCACTAAACAAGCCAAAACAGAAATACCTACCACCAGGTTTCCAAATGCCCCTGACCCTGGAAATTTTGCTGCTAGGGTTGTGTTATGGGAAGAAGAGAAATGTTAGGGCAATCCTGACATCACTGCCCCACCACCTGTATGTGTGTGTTTGGTAGGAGAGTCTCTCTGCCTATTCAGCAAAGTCGATCACGGAAATTTTGCTGTGGCAATCTCCTGCACCTGGATACTCCTCCCACCAACACCTGCCTAGCTCTACCCACACTTCTGCTGCAGCCCCAGCAGGAAATGGCTTGTGCTGTCAGTCCTGATGGGTCCTCATCAGAGCAGCACTTTCGCACAATGTAGACATCGGTGTACTCACACCATTGGGCCAGAGGCAACCATGGCATTTCATCTGGTGGTAGCACAGTCCCACCCCCTTCATGATTGCCCAGGGACAGATGTGGAGAAAAGACTTGGCTCTGCTTACTATCCAGCAAGCTAGTTTTTAAAAATTTCTTTTAATTCCCTTCAACCCTTCCTCAGCCCAACTTGTATGCCACTCAAAAACTCTACCCAGCCCTGCCTGGAGGCAATTACTATGGTCTGGGTTTGTTTCAGGATTTATGAAAAGGCTTCTATAGATTCTGGCAGCAGATTTATTTGTTATTTTTGTATAACATTCATAGACTGCAAACGATCACTGAGGGTGAGAGTGCTATTGCCAAAGAATTTCCTCCAGGTTGGCTGCAGCATTGTATTACTTTAAAATAAATAAAAGGAATGGTAGCTCAGCTTCCCTGCCCACAGACACAGGTTATGAACAAAAACGTCTTTAAATGAAAACAATGAAGATCGATCCTCCACTCATTAAATTGCTTACATATTATTATTATTATTTATCTATATATTTACATAACAGAAAACTGCAGACCCTAGCCTACAACTGGGTTTTGCTGATGCTGAAATTCATTCACAAGTAACTGATGCATTTCACACATGCCACAGGTAACTTTCATCTTTTGGAAACTACCTGTCTGGATTGGATTTGAGTAAGTGATCTGACAATGCAAACAGGGCTCATCCCATTACCCTTTTGCTGAGCCATTGGATTGCCAGAAACTACAGAGTTAACACCCAAAGCCAAATTAGTTTCCCAAGTGTGAGTTTAAAGACCATGCTGTTCATTAGGAAGGGAGAAGAACACAGGAATGTGGTGCTTCAGGGATTAAATTTGTCAGGTCATAGTAGCTTAGAAGCAAAGAATGATGTTTATTTCTTCGCAACTTAGAAGTTAAGTTACTCATTGAAACTTCAAAACCCAGTGTTGCTATCTGGATTGCAACGTGGTAAGGATATAAAAGGCTCAACACAATTATGGTAAAAATGATGGAAGCTTATTAATAAAATAATTGCATTAAATAATTATATCCTTCTTTGGATAAAAAAAAATAATCCTTTAAAGTATTACTAAATATGCTTGAAATAAAATTAGTCAATCAGCCAACAAGTATGCGGTTAGGATGACAGAAAGCAGGCTAGCTAATTGTGGAAGGTTATTGCTGTGGGATTCAACCTCAGGGTTAGCTAAGGAGAAGATGATGAAGGATTAAAGCTGAGCAAGAGCAGAATAAACAGTGTGAACCTACCAGCAGTGGGGAAAATAATGCTGTTGGTGGATCGAGGTGAGTCAGATTGCAAGCATGACCCACTGTCTGCACTACTCATGGAGACATGGGCTAAGTAAGCAAGTGATTAAAAAAATGGTGCTAAGCACGACAAAACTTGAAACCTAGATTTGTAAGTAGTTACTTCTAAATAGGTACACAAATTTTGGCTTGGACTGCCAAAATTAGTGAGTAATTTTAAAAGCATGGGTACAGAGAGACAGACTTATTTTGTAATCACTCCAACACTGTCGTTTTGATAACTAGCCTGGAATTTGAACTTCTGCTTATTTATTTTCTGGGTTAGAGTGGGACTGATAAGAAAGAAAGAAAAAAAAAAAAGATCATCTTTTCTGAGAAATACTGCCTTCTGTCTGGAACAGAGTAATCAAGTGTGCAGAACTTAATAAGAAGGCAGGAAGTGGAGGGATATCTAGAAAAACAAAGAAAATAAAAAGAGAGTTTTTCTTTACAAATTATCTCCAAGTTTCCTTTTCCAGAACAAAATCAGAACTTGAGAAGAGGGGCAACAGGAACCAGGTGCGTGGACCCCAGTGCCATGAAAGCTTCAGCTTCACGCATTTGAGAGCTTCAAGGTTTTTGAGAGGAGCAGGTTTAGAGGCTTTTACTTTGTAGGAGCTTAGGGGCTTTGGGCACTTCTGACTCAAGACACTGTTAAAAAAAGCAAGGAAGATAAGATGTTTAAAAGGAAATTCACAAATTTATCAGACACCTGGACTTTGGTAGAGGATGTGGAGCTAAAAATATGAAAGTACCACCCAGTCTCACTAGATGGTCAGTCTTGAAGGGCTGAGGATGCCTGTGTTCCCATTGCTGGCTCACCAGCCTAACAGGTGGGACATCTTGTCCTCCCTTTTCCTGATTTCTGTAATTACGTTTGTTCAACTATGCCATGTTAAATATTCAGACAAGCTCTAAGTGGGGTTTTCCAAGCAACTATACGCATCTTTTTCAAAAACATGCAGAAAATTCCATGTCACAGATATTTTTTTTTTCTTTCACTTTCTAAAAAATTATTCAAACTGCTAATTGCAAGGACAGGTTTGAGGACATTAGATTGCTAATACTGTGGACACAGGTCTGCAAAAGTTGATAGCAACTTTCAAGATCGTGCTATAAACCTCTATATAATAATTCAGAGGAGAAAATTGTAGCTTCATCCATGCAAAACCGTAACTAGGCGAGTATACTTTTAATAAACAAGACATCGTATTCTGAAATTTACATTTTAACACAGAAATGTTGCTGAAAAACTATTTTAAATTATGCCTTTTACCTCATCAGTGAAATGAAACAAATTCCTTGGTAACAACATGCACGTGCTCTTTAAAGAAATAAAAGGTAAATTGCCAACTAAAGAATATATATGTCAATTATCAAGATATTAAAGTCCCTTTGGGGCATATTTCACTTGCTTCTCCACAGGAGTAGTTTGATCATAATTACTAACAATTTTGTTATTTTCAACACATTTCAGATAATGTTCTTATATTGCATTGCAGGGCTTTGTACCAGCTTTTGCTGCTTGTTCCCTTTTATCACAGAAAAAACAGCTTCAACATATTGCTTTCTTCTTTTCATGATTTTCTAAACTATGCTAAACACCAGGCTACCTTTAATTTAGCACTAATCATCTTTGGCAAATACCTAAAGCCTTTTGTTACATTTCTGAATGACCCAGGATCATTATGGATGAAGGTATGGGGGTCATATAGCTGAAAGAAAACAGGAACATTTTTCCCAAAGATGGGTTAAATGCTCCACATTATAAAATCTGCATGTTACTCCTTTATCACTAGCCTGATTTAGGCACACCTTGATTTCCTACTTGCAACAGGAAACACCAAGCTCAGAAAGAGCATGACAATTTGGACACAGGGTTGTTGGCACAGCCAAGTGCTAGGAAAGCTGAGCTGAACAAGTCAATAACAGCTGATATGAGGCCTTTATTTTCCACACACACAAGTTTTGATATTTCCTACTTCTTGAATTGCTCTTTGGCCCTTCAGAGCACTACATCGATTCAGTAGCATTACATAGTTTCACAAATGTATTAATGTTCTTGATCTTGTTAATAAGCATTTCTACCCCACTACCACATGTAGTGTCAAGTGCTCTTCAAGCACTTTCAGGATAAATCTAGAGATGTGCATGAGTATTTGTGCTTTAGGCTCCTCTTTGAGGACCCCAACCTAACTTGTCCCATCCGCACTTTGTACAAGGAGCACTGAGCCCTGAAACATAAGCAATCTTTTCCCTTTGTTTTATAGGGAAGGATGCTGAGGATGAGAGTTAAGATCACATTTGAGCACATAAATGTCTGCCAGCCCAGAAAAAGAAACAGAAACAAGGAAACTTCCCCTAACATGGGTGTCAACATGAGATCGCAGACCAGGGAGAGCGGTCCCTACTGCAACCTCTGCACTAGCTGGTGTCTAGGATGGGCTCCAGGGAAGGAGCTGAAGGAGCTCATGTCCCTCAGATCAGAAACATGGAATTGCTGTAGCCACAACACTGTCCTCGGGAGCATGGTTTGTTTCTTCTTGATGTTGGCTTGGAGCTGATGGTTTCCAGGGGTCCCAGCTGGGTTGGACCCTCACATGCAGATCCAACACTGAATGCCCAGCCCAAAGACACGTCAGGAGTCCACAGCAAAGTCAGGAGGAAAGGAGAAGCCACATTTCCCAAGATTCCTTTATGTCCATCGAAACAGCATAGAGTTTGTTGTTAGAAATTGTCATTTAGGAGGGCTCTGACTACAATGCCCTCTAATACTAGGAGGCTGAGGAGAGTGGTAGTTTTGGTGAGCCTGAAAATCTGGGAAGCTTATGACTTCAAAATCTGTATAACAAACAAGGCAATTAGGAAAAGCTCCTCTCTCCACTCACATTTCCAGTTTGCAATAGTTGCTGCCTGGGAATGTTATCCATTGGGAAATATTGGCATTACCTATCGGAAGAAACACCATCATTTCAAAAACTGCCTGCACCAAGCCATTTCAAAAATGGTTCACTTACAGAACCAAAAAGTTTTGACAAGAGTCAGCAGCAACTTTATTTCATTTTCAATACACATTCAGAACATTAAGTCCTTCTTTGGAATGAAGAATTGAAGGGTTTCATTGCTGAAAAGGTCAAAGTGAAACACCCTGACCTTATCAAAAGGGCTTCTTTCCAGTTATTTTCAAAACAAAACTTTATGCATTCCATGCAATGCTTTGCTGTAATGAATCATTTTCCTAATGAAAATTAAATTATTTTCCTTTTTGCTAAAGAAAGAAAAAAAAAATCATTCCAAAATTTTTCATCAGATCAAGTTAAAAGACAATTATCTATGAACACAAGGAAAATAGAGTAGATCAGCCTCAGTTGAGCACAAAGGGGTGTTTAGCCTTGACACCCACCCAGTATGGAAAATTCTAGCCCCAAATAGCTGAAGTTCAGCAAAGTTATAGGGAACTGAAACTTGACCCTTCTCTTGGTAAGTGCAAGGAAACCACAACAAGACTGACAGTCAGCAGAACTGTGACAAAGTGCCCATGGCCTCTCCTTGAGGCAACAGAAGTTTAATCTTTGGGACAGAAGGATTGCAGGGAGGCCAAGATGGTTTTCAGGTGGACAAAGCTGCTGCTGGGTTGGAGCTCCAGCCTTGTCTTGCAGTGGGATGTCCACTAGACCCAACTGGCTTCGGTCACCAGGGACACAGCTAATCCTCCTGGCCCTTGCTGGGAGGCTGGAGACTCCAGGAGGATCTCAAATCCTTGGATGGGCACAGTCTCCAGAACCTTCTGCAGGTATCATATCATCCACAGGACTCAGGAAGATGTCAATATTTTTTCCCCCGGCTCTACTACCAGGATAATGAAAGGCAGCTGTGTCTCCGAGCACTGATTTTGTCTAGATAAACACTAGCACACCACTTTATTTCAGGCCTCTGCATTGATCTTCAGGGTCACACAGCTCTCCCCACTGCAGACAGAGAGGCAGTAGGGTGGAATTTTGGCCATGTAAACTCCCTTCCCATCTGGGTCACCTTTTCCATCTGTCTGAAACAGACCAGTGCTATCAAAGAAATGTGTGAAGCAAGATTATTGCTTTGCTGCAGCCCAAGTCTGAGCACCCTTTTTTTTCCCCTGGTCAGCAGCTCATCCTGAGAGATACAGCTATCAATTACCAGAGGTGGTGTTCCCAACTCCCCAACATGCAGCAGGGATCCTGGGATGCACCTCAAACCCAGATGAGCTTTTCCTCACTTCTGCATCCAGTTTCCCCTGCACGTACCATATTCTCCTTCTCAGTATCTCCCCCCACACAGTACTTTTCATCAAGATGGTTATGCCTTTTCCACCCTCCAATCATTAAAAGTCTTGAAGTCTTTCACCTTAAAGGTGAAAAGGAAGCAAAGAGGAATAGCACCTTCAGCTGAAATGGAAAAGAGAATTTTAATAGGCAGAACGTTGCTATGCTGTGGATGTAGGCTGTGTGCCTGCAGTGCTCCTGAAAGCATCTGGCAGCCAGAAATGTAGGCTCAGAGAGGCTAAAGAGGCAAAAATACTATAGGATATCTCCTTGGAATCTCACAATTATCCAGAAATCCTTTTGCCCAGTTTCTCCATACACGACCCTTGCTCTGACCGACTGCAGTAAGTCACAGTTCCTCTGCTTCCTCATGCACCACATGTGGTTATCTTAGTGAAAGCAAGGCAAAGGTAGCAGGAGCTTATTTACTTAATATCTCAGTAGTTTATCAAGCCATATCCAACCCAGTCATCCTGGGAATTCATCTGAGAGGGACACAAGAACCAGAGTAGCCTGGATTCTAACTTGCAAGGAGCAGCTCTTCACAAGTTGGTGAGTGGGAGAGGGCCCAGCTCTGCAGAGGATTGTGCTGAGCTGGGCTGCTGTGTATCAAGTAGCTGCAGCTGGCTGTGAGCATGTAGCTGGCATATTCCCACCAAGTCAGGGTGTGCTATAAGATGCTGCTGTCTAGCCTGAGCCTTCAAAGCCAGTAGGCTACGTGCCATTAAAATGAGAAAAATAGACAAGGAAAGCATTCCCAGCCTTCAGCAAGCATGTCCCAGAAACCAGTCTCTTGCCTGAACAATGCTTAGTGATTTGTGTGCCATACGGATGCAGGAGACTAAATAGCCACATAGCAGCCAAAACATCAGCACCATCACACCTGTATCGGCCCAGTCTCTGTGATCCCTGTCCTTGCACAGCTTCCCTCCAGCACATAGGACCCACTGCTTTGACATGGCACAGCCTCCGCGCCAAGCAGGAACTTCTTTACCAGATGCAAGGAGGAACAAGACTACTGAGGATACTGGTCTGGTGACCGGCCTGGTGGATGAGGGAAAGGCTGTTGATGTAGTAGGGGGATGGTTGGACCAGATGATCTTGGAGGGCTTTTCCAACCTTAATGATTCTTTCAGAGTCCCCATCTGCCCCACCCTCTGCTCTCTCTGCTGGGTAGCACCTTGCTCTGGATTCCTGTTGTGAGGATTTCAGGAGGATGGCAACAGTACTGAGTGTTGTTAAAGAGTCAGGTTCCATTTTCAGGAGAAACTCACACTGCCTCCCTGAAAGAAAATTTCTGCAAATGCAGTTTTGACCGTAGTCACTGAGGACAACAAGAAAACAGAATTTGCTCATTAGCAGTTCCAGCTGCAGCCTCCAGAAACATTTTTTGAATTTGCCCAATAAGAAAGGAAATAAGGAACAGAGAAGAGCATGGCAGCACATGCCCTTCGCACGGCAGCTCTCCCTCAGTTACACCCCTGGCTCTGCAGCCAAGGCCGGAGCAGGTGCAAGGCCCTGCCAGCTGCGGTGCCCCTGACAGGTGCTGGCTCTGCGCAGCTGACGGTGGCTGGCAGCGGCCCGGCATCCCTCCCAGCAAGGAAAGCTCGCAGCCCCACTGGTCCCAGCAGGACCACCTGTCTCACCCACGGTGGGACCTGCCAGGCCTGCACCCTTTCACAGCCAGGCACCCCGAACTGAGGGTGCACCACACACACACCCCACTCATCTCCCAAAGCCCTGCAGGTCCCAGGCCGTTGCCGCTGTACAAAGCCACCCTGTCAGGCGAAGTCCCTGACAGGCAGCACTGGAAGTTCATCTTTTCCAAATACGTCGAAAACAGAAGCCCAGGGCTGGATGTAGGTTTGCTGAGATCAGGGCTATTCTGGTGCAGACAAGCTATGTGCTGCTGATAGGGAGGATTAATGAGTCAGGCCGCTCATCCGTTGCAACCAGAAACAACTCTGCAACTATTTTGGTGCCATTTCTCTGCAGAGAGCTTGGGTTGCTTATCAGCCCCTTCCCCTTATATATCTCTCCCTGTAATCGTGGCTACGTTAAATATAGGGTGGCAAACTGGCAGCAGCACCATTTGCACACACTGCTGTGTTTAGAACCAAGGTGCAAAGGGCCATTTGCTAGTGCCCACTCGGTAGTAAAAGGGGTTTGAGAAAGGCACTAATAAGTCCTCAATGTCACTTAATTGAAGCTAAAATTGTTCAGTGCATATGGGAGAGCCAAGCACACTGTGGACCTAGTTTGCCTTGGCTCCAGCGAGAAGGACCTCAGCTTCTGAAACTCCAGCCAACTGCCACATTTTTTGGCAACGTGCGGAAGTTTTAAGAAATGGCTTGTGGCATTAGTACGGCAAAAGGAGTCCTAGCTCCTGGGCTCCATTCCTTACTTTGCTCTGTGACCAGACACATCTCTCACCTGCAAAACGGGAGGGACAACGCCTCTGTAAAGGATGAGGTCTTGCCTCATGCTTCCACGGTGTTATTTACAAACGTGGGTGACACTTAGGGGCAGAGAATGACCCCTGAAGAAACCTAATGCCATTTATTGCAAACATACTAGGCTTTATACAGAGCTGTAAACATTTTATTTGCCTAGACTGGAAGAGGTTACGTAAATAAAACTGTGCACCAAATCCCCAACATGCCTCAAAAACACAGAGTAGCAACCGGGCTCTCACTGCAAGCTTTCCAAGATTTTTAGTGATGTTACACAGGCAGGTTCAGTGGAGTCAGCTGGCAGCAGGCATCCAGTGCATGAGTTCCCATTCCAGACTGTGTCAGGAAGCCCAGACCAGAAGAGCCCACCCTGGTTTGGTTCCTCCAGCAGGACTAACATGTGAAGCACGGCTGGAGGCCAGACCGTGACCTGGCTGTCACTGCAGCCCTCGCTACTCGGGGAGTGCGGCTGAACACCAAGGAGGGCTCGGAGAACAAGCCCAGGCAGCGTGCTCCTCAGCACCTTTCTACCTCCTGCTGGAAATGAACCACTGCAACCTGCTGTCAGTAACTGCAAAAATCTGTTCTGAGTTGTCAGAGGCAGGGCAAAGCAATCTGAGGCAGATGCACAATACTGCACCTGAACTGCATATGTTTAATAGAGCTTTCAGATGGACATTACCAGGGACCAAGTTTTGCCCAGGACTGTTGGACAGACCTTTGAAAACAAACAGCTCTAGGCAATTCCTCAGCCCAGCTACCAGTATCTCACCTTTTTTCATTCCAGTATCCCCTTTGATCACCCCAATGGATTTAACAAGGGACCGGAACATGTTCTCAGTGAAGCCCCTGCCTATGCCTCTGACAGGCATTCTGTACCTGCATGTACCTTGCAAACCCAGTGGCTCTCTATTCAGGGTCCTTGCACCACAGACAAACCTCTGCTCATCCATATGACCCATCCACAGCAACTGACCGTGGTGTTCTACAACCTGATCTTCTTTAAATGCTCCACCAGTGCGTGCCAGAAGTGCAACTGGATACGAAAACCTCAAGTGCCAGACAGCTCCTTCACCTCTCCACGACAAATAAATCTTCATGATAAATCCATGCTCTCCTATGTCACATCTTATATATAGACAATCAAAGGAGCTAAGGTGCAGCAAGAAGTGTGAAGTCAAGGCATATGTGTTAAATTACATTTAACCTCTGGTTTAGTGCTTTCATCTGGTCGAAATAGTTTACATTCACAATGGTTCAGCTTTACTCCCTGATACACATGAATTTCTTTAAGTGTTTCCGTACTGTACCAAATTCTCCCCATCACAGATACAGCACCTATTATCCCCAGGAACTAAAATTCTGGTTGTTTTTCCCTGTCACCGAGATGAATCCAGCCCTGAGGCACAAGCTCCCTGGCTCTGTGCTCACAGGGACAAACTGTCAGCACCCAGGTACATAATGAACAGGAGGGCCTGTCATGATGGAGAGTTTAAGCCTGACTAAATCTGAATAATTTAATAAAAGCTCAGAATTTGTGAGGCAGAGACCATACCTCTGTGTACTCCAGCCTGTTGACTCCATTAAAATGCAAGGAGAAGATCAGCCACTGAGTCACTGTCAGGTCTCATGCTGGTTAAGTCCTGTTACAGCCCGTTTCACACCTGCCAGGCCTCCCCATCCTAGACAGCACAGACTGGAGAGACCAGCATGCTACTCAGCTGGTTATTGTAAGGTGTAATTACAACGCCCACACAGCATCCCTTGCTTCTAGTAACAAGGTGGCTCCAAGCAGGAGGTCTTAGTCTCTGGCCTCTCTGGGAGAAATGCTTTCTGGACGATACCCAAATCAAACCAGGAGCCCAACAGGATACCTGAAAACATTTATGGATTGTTAAGAATGCCTCATACCTTTAAAATGACTAGTTTTAAATCTCTTTTCTCTGGTCTGAGGAGCAACAGGGTTGGAAAAGATGCAGAAAACAAACAAATCAAGACAAGAAAGGAGCGTGCTGCTCCACCTCACGCTTCACTGGAACAGGAGACGAACAGAGGGAGAGGAGGAAGAAAGCAACCACTCACCAGAAGCAGTGTCCAGCCGAGCAGACTGATTAAAATTGCACCCATCAGTAGGGCACGGAGAGGCTGGCAGCACCAGGGTTCACTCCTTGGACCACAGCACAGCTTGAACCATCTCCCTCCACTGCTGGCAGAACACTAAGCTGTGCTTGGGGGAAACCAAGGGCTCCAATTATCAGCTACCGATTTCAGGCTGTGCTGAAACCATTTGAAACCTGCTCATCCATCACCACCTCTGTGGTACCTACAGGAACAGCAGGCAAGCATGCCACAGGAAAGCAGACACCTGCTAATGAGCCAGCCATCAGCCACTCGTTATCTTTGATTACCTCCTTAACTCAGTCAGGAGATAGCGTGCTTTATTTTTGTCCTCCCTCCTGAATCAGCATCTTCATTTCCTGGGAGACTTTGCTGCTGGTGGTGCCCATGCCGAGAGCCAGCTCGACAGTGGCCAGTCAGGACTTGAGGCTGAGACACTCCTAGCCTCTTGGGCACGTTCCCACAGCTCTCGTGGCTCCTATCTCTGTCCCATCAGCTCCTGGGAGTGCTTTTGGAAACACCTGCCTACAACCAGTGGTTGGCAGACCTCACGACCATACGGTAACAACACACTCCCTCTGTAATTGCTTCACCGAGAAGCCTTCATAGCCCACACCTGCCAAGTGAACAGGTGAGGGACCTCTGATTTGTTTTTCCCCAAAGGAAATTGAGTACAAGAACACTGATCTTGAACTTAGTCCCCCCTTTCTCTAACTCGGAGCAGCAAAGAGCATTCCTAATCTCTGCCAGCTACCGATGTGACTCAGGTGCACCCACACATGGAGAACAGCTGAAAAAGGTTGAGCCCAAGTGCAAAGGAAGGGGGAAGGAGACCATCTCTGCTAGGGGATGTCCTTTCTCCTGGGGCATTCAGATTTCCAGATGGTAAAGGGTGCTCCCTCTATCAAGCCACTCCTCAGCCCCAGAACGGTCAGAGCCTGAGAGGTTTTGATGCCTGGGCAATGCTCGCCACCAAGGGCATCTCAGCAAAGGGACCAACATAGGAAAGAAAAAAAAAAATCAATTCCAGTAGAAAAATAATTTAATAAAGGGATAAGTTTCAAGAAAATATCTGTATAGTAACAACATTTTAAGTAAAATGTCCACAAAAATATACATGTCTAATGCGATTATACATCAGTTTTCTGACAGGTCCTGTTTTAAACTTGGTTCAGTCCACATTGGTTTTCATCTAGGAAAAACCTTCACATCTACCAGGCTTCCTGGGATATATCAGTTTGCACAACAGAATCATACGAGAAACATTTTCTAGCTCATTTTAGGCTCATACAAATAAACTTTGATTTGGAAACAGTCAAGATCAGGTTATACCATATCATCAGGAAAAAAAAAAAAAGGAAATAACAAACAAGGAAAGCAAAAGAAGTCAGCCACCTAAGGGACACTGTCAGGCAAAAAGCACCAGCTCTACAATATGCACCACACGTAACACTGACATAGCTGGAAAAGGGGAGGGATGAAGGGAAAGATGGGCAAAGGAGAGGGAAACATCCCAGCATGGCCAGGGATCATGGAACTGCAAAAGGAACAGCCGGTAGAGAGGCCAGGGAAAAAACATGGAAGAGACCAATATATTTCTAGAAAATAGCTTTGTAGCACAGAAGATAAGCTAATTGCAGGAAATGAAAAGGAATCAGTAAAAAATGTTTATTTCTTATTTTTCTAAATGACTATTCAGCTGTAGGTCTGTCCCCAAAAGCCCTCCCCAGTTGTGCCAATTCAGCTGAACAGCTCCAAGCTTGATGTACTTCCAGGAGAGAGAAACATGGCTACAGAAAGCGAGGGATGCAAGAGTACAACAAAAAATAAAGAAAGAAATAAAGAAAACATCCTACTAGTGGAGGACAGGAATAAAACACTGAAAAGGAGATGTCTAACAAAAGATACCAGCAATGTACACTGAACAAAAAAAAAAAACAAAAAAAAACCACCATCCCACAGAAAGCAAATGGAAAATCACTAAAGAAATAAAAGGACACGCATTTTCCAAAGGATTTTTTTGTTTTTATAATCAATTATTTTTACATAGACAACTGAAACACACCAATATTTTGTGCGAAAAATATTTTTAAATAAACTTTGCTTGTTCTCAATTTTTGTACATTCTGATATACATATGTAACAAGGTTTATGGCACTGTAACCAGGATCAAAATCATATAAAGGAACAAAATAATTGCTTTCATTTATCCCTTCTGAACCAAGCCGGCTGCCATTTCACTATTAGACCTTAAAAATTATTATCTAATTATTAGTGAGCAGCCAACTCTATTGGATTGAACACTCAAAACAAACCCCAAATTATTATTGCACAAGAAGCCAGTGAAGGCATATGGCATAGAATGATCAAAGTCCCTTACTGTTAAAACCTTACACCCCAAAATAGAAAAATAGAACTGGAACATGAAACACACCAAAAAAACTTTTTTTTTTCTCTTTAGTTTGAGTCAGGAGTGTGAAAAGTGCCTTGCAGACTTTTTAAGCTGCTCTGATCTCCTTTGCATCAGTGAGCATTTTGCTAGGTTATCTTTAGCAAAGCCTTTGCAGAATGAAGGCCCTCATGTTTCAGGGAGTTTTTTCTGCTTTGTTTTGGCCATTTGCATTTCATCTTCAACTTCGGTTTCTTCAGTCTATGAACCTGCACAGACTACTTAGCCATAAACTCTATGAGTAGCTGGAGAGCAGGAGGAAGAAAAAACAAAACAGAAAAGCTCAATATTTCTTCTTCTCGTTTTGATTTTAAGAAGTATTCCTTTTGCTCCAAAGCCTCCCTGCTCTGCCAGTGCCTGGGAAGGAAACCACAACCACATCCCAAACATGGCCAAGTTCTTGGATCTCTTTTAAAAACCTTTACTCACAAAAAAAGGTTTTTATTCACAAAAAGTCTGCCACAACCCACCCACCCCCCCGGAAGCTAAAAAGAAAAACCCACCCATCACTGCCCTAAATCAGGTGAAGAATACGCTAACCCCTTCGTTGACTTCACCATCACACAACAGTTTCTACGCCGATCAGCTTTGGTGTGAGGATTCGTGGTGTGACGCCGTTGTTTAGATCTTCCTCAAACTCCAGTAACTGCCCCATAAAGTTAAGGTTGGGGGAAATGATTGGTCGCTTGCCTTTTACAAATTTATAGGCATCCGTCATGGTCATGCGCGTGTGCTTCATCAAGTATGCGATAACTATGGTGGCAGATCGGGACACACCAGCCTGGCAGTGAATGAGGAGACCTTTTCCACACTGATGGGCTTCCTCTGCAAATGAGAAAAACAGAAAAAATAAAGTTTCTGCCATTTCGTAAATTAGAAAAGCTCAGTGCAATTAGGAGTAACTTGATGTTAAAGCCCTTTTATCTGTTTAGAGGCACAGCAGTATCTCCTCCCCTTCCATCTCCACTCTACCTTCCTTCAGGGTTTCACAGTTCCTTCAGGTGAAGCACACAGACCAGCCTAACAGTGAAGATCTCCACGTTTGCAGATCTCTCTGTTAGAGATGAACTGTACCACTCAGAGATGCTACTGCACTGCTCGTAAGCACTGCCAGCAAATATTTATGCAGGCGGTCAAGGTCCACAAAAAGGCAGCCTGAGCTCCGTCCCTACCTCTCTCACAACACCACCGTGTTATTCAGTATCTCAGCTTCCCTGCCTTGATAAGCAATATGCCTTTCCAGAAGTAGGTATTTTCACATTCAGTACATAACAAAGAATATATGCACTTTGTTGTCCTAATCTCTGAGGCTCTTGAAATTAACTTCATCTGGGCAATCTGCACATTTCAGTTTCACTTCCTGCAGCTTTAATCTTCACTAAACTTGTGTTTGTTTTGTTGGCTTTTTTTTTTAATTTATTTATATACATATATGCCAATGACCTACTGTTTAAACATTTACAAACATTCTCAAATGCAATTTAAAAGTTTACCCTGAGGGAGGGAAAGCTTTGACTAGTTACTTCCCCAGCTGGCTAAATTTACTATGGAAAAAAAACCTCAATGGAGAAACACTTGTTTATTAAAAACAAAGATAGCCCCTTGAGCTATAATTATTAAAAAGGGAAGCAAAATGGGTTTTAAAATACTTTCTAAACCTTTTCAGAGCAAGGCTACTTTCTCTGCCCTTGGTTAGGTCATGAAACAATAAAAAAAAAAACAACATAGTGTGTGGTGTAGGAGCTCTAACCCCGCAGTTCATGGGGATGCTGGATGCAGAAGTCTCCCTCTCACCCCCAGAAGACCTCAGTGGAGTTTTGCAGTTTCTTTTTGAAACCTTAGCCTACTGCATCATCCTGTCTTCTTGAATTCAAAGTTTTAGGTTTTACTGGATTTCCTGACCCAATTTTTGTTCCCTAAGGAAAAAAAAATAAAAAAATTCCTCTCCCTTGTCCTCAGAGAGGGCTCTAGCCCTTCACTTCTCCCCAAAAGGTGCCTTTGTCCCCTTCCTATGAACATAGTGATCAGTAGGCCTGACAGTACTGCTGGTAGAGCTGAGGTTGGGTTAGGAGCCATTGGAAAATAATGACTTTAAACAGAGATCTTTTGACCTCTGCCATGCAGACAACCAATCAAAATGGCTGCTGTTGGAAGCTCCTTGTGGGAAGACTTGAGAATTAATGCTGTATATATCAGAGCTGCAGCGTAAGCAGTGCTTCACCTAGTCACCTTCACTGAAACGTCTCACCTGCAGGCTGTATCAGCACAACGACCCCCTGCTAAGCAAAACACAGCCAGACCCAGCAGCACCCGAGAGCTGCCAGCTTCAGAGCAGTGAGTCCCAGCACCACTGAGGCAGATGGGCTTAGAAGAATATGCTGAGCTTGGACTCACTACCCCAGGACCCAGCCCTATGACCAGTACCTGATCCTTGCTGAGCCCCAGAGCACCCCACAGAGCCAGCACAAGCAGTCTCAAGTTTCAGAGGAGCTGTGCACCTATGCTCTCATTCAGGAGCCATAAACAGTGGCTATTTTTGAGAGCAGGGACAGAGGAAGACAGCTCTGAGTCCACTTTTAAAAGTCCATGGGGTCAGCTAAGGACCTAAGCTGTGATATAACACAGAAGCATGTTTTCATCGTCTTGTCTTTCATTATCAAGCCTGAACTATTGGTAACAAGATTAGCCCAGCCTCAGCAAGAGGGAGAAAAATTGCATGCCTGTGGTTCTGCACCACATCCAGGCTGTTTCAGGAAACCTCTAAGGAGATGTACTTAGGCTTGACAAGCACCAATGGACATCCACTGTGCTGCAAAAGGTTGTGAACTCTGTACATGCACTGTGGAAGCTGTGCCCACAAATACATAGAGGAGGGCAAGAAAAGGTCCTTAAAAGCTTTCAGTATTACTCGACGTCCTCACTGATCAGGCCCCCTGCATGCAGATGAGGGGTGCATTGTGTGGACCATAGCAAGGTTCAGAGCAATATGGGTAACTTCATTTCTCTAGCCACCTCCCCAGTTTCAGATGGAGCTGCATCTCTGCTGTGAACTCTCTCACAGCCTACAGGGTTTGAAGTTAATTAATACTAGTTGTCACCACTATCCACTCACCCACACATACACTCCAAAGTTACAAATCTAATGGTAAAATAAGTGGAGTGTGAAGGTTTGTCAGTTTTCTCATAAAACTGAGCTGGGGAAGGCTCTGTTGTCATTAAAAATAATGAATATAAAAATTTGGATGGAAGCCACAGTGAAGGTTAGGAAATGCAAAGGAATCAAGAAGAGGGGATGACAAAAAAAAAATCTAAGCTGAAGGAAGCAGGGCTTCAGAAGTCCTAAATTTGGAGATCCAGCATCACTATCAATGAATAAAGTTGTACCCCTAGGCTACTTAGTCAGATGTGCCAGAGATGAGAATCAGCAGAAACACAAGGTGCTCAGCATTTCTGACGATCTAAACAGAAGTAAATACGACCTTGCACAGCCTTCATGGAAGTTAGAATCTGGAATTAATATTATGCTTTACTAACAGTTAAGGAGAGAAGACGGTAAAAACAGGAATCGTTTCAGCTGAGGATAATTACCAATGAACTCAAAAGCCTCTTCAAAATACTGCCTGAGATTCTGCTTGTTGCTGTCAGTGGCCGGGAGCCGCTTGTAGTTGAACATGCCTTTCTCATAGTGGTACAGGGGCAGGTGGGTGGTCACATTGATCACATAGCCTATGTTCATCCTCTGCATTTTCTCCAAGTCCTGAGCATCGTGCTCATTTCCGAGGAAGAGGAAGGGCAGGATGGGGGTGAGCTCAGCGTTCTCGATGTCTGGTGTGGTGGGGATGGACTGAGGTAGCGTGGGGGGCACCGCGGACGCGCCGCTGCCTCCTCCCCCCTCTGGGCACTCTTGCAGCTGGAGGGAGTTATCACAGAGGTTTTCGTGGTTCTGCCTGAAACCGCTGAGTCCTCCTGGGGAGAGAGGCCAAGCAGATATTTTGGTTAGATACCACAGGTAAAGCGCCACTTCAGCCCCACCTTCCTTTCGAGCATGCCCCAAGGACCACCAGGACTGGTGTCAGCCCTGCTGTCCCCAACACCACTGTCACAGCAGTCGATGCTGAGCACGGCCGCTGCTGGTGAGGGCAGCATGAACCAGTGGCACATGCTGTCCTTGCCCCCACGAGGCTGACGGCACCAAGGCACAGGCTCGTGGACAAACACGGCTCTGTGCAACATCAGGGCGCCGGGACCGCCTCACCTGCGAGCCTGTGGGAGGAGGTGAAAGAAAAACAAAGGCTTTTTTTTCCCCTCAAGAAGGAAAGCAACAAAACCACGAGCAAACCAGCTCTAAGCACACTGGAACAGGGCAGCAAGTCGGCCTTTTATCGAGATCTGTTCGTATGGGCAGGGAGTTTGCTTGCCAGAGGGCAGGCCTGCAGGGCACCCCCAGCCCCAGGAGAACAGCGCCTGGCCCGACAGGAGGATCACCACCCCTCGTAATGTAACAGCAACCAGGGCTCTCACTTAACATGTGGCAAACAGCTCTCCTTTTTCTGCCCCAGTTGTCTGAAAATATCCAGCAAGAGCTATTTTTAGGATATTAATATGGATTGGGAAACGGGTCCGAGGGGGAAGGGAGAAGTCACTTTTTTGGCTCACGTTCCCCCCCGGCTCTACCGCAAGTCACACCGATGGGTTTTTTCAAGCAGCATTTTCCCTCTTTCCCCCCACCCCAGGCTCCAGGCGGGTGTCTCCCCAGCCCCGGGAAGAAAAGCAGAGCTCCTTTCCACACCTCGGCCGGCGGTTACATCAGCCGCGGGCTCCCCACCTGCCCAGTTTCCATAGCGCTTACACAAAGCGCGGGCTGACATCAGCTGGCATGACATCAGCCCTCCCAGCGCAAACAATGCCAGGAGCACCACTCGGCGTCGGGCCTTCGGTTCCTGGGAGCCGATGAGGTAATGCGAGCAGGTGGCGAGGCTCGGCTCGGCTCCGCCACCCTGGGGAGGCAAGGGGCAGAGAGGGAGGAACGCCGCCGTGCCCCCCGCCGGCCCGCACAGGCGCGGGTTCCTCTTCCACCAGGACGCTTTGGAGTCACGCAGCCTGCCGAGGCGGGCCAAGTGTTCAGACTCAATTGCACTTTTGTCAAAGGAAAGCCAAAAAGGGGAAAAAAAAAAATCAGGAGGGGGGAGAAATACACTTGAGTTACTAGAAAGAGCTCCACCAGCCAAAGTAAACGCTGAGTGTCACCATCCTGGCTTTTTTTTTTTTTTTTCCTCCTTCAAAAGGTTATTTGTCTTTTCGGTGCTCTTTCACAATGACTTAGCAAAAGAAAGATTTTAAAGCCATGCTGTCACACTGGCTTTGGATCAGAAACAGCCAAGAACTTCAATACCCAAGTGTTGAGTGCTGCAGCTCCCAAAGTCCCAGTGCCAGCCCATGGGTGTGACCCATACAGGGCCCACCTCGGCACCCCACACAGCACGTGATGGGTACAAGTGCCCCAGACCAGGTCTTTGGGAAGGCTGATGACCAATTGAAGCCCACATGCACTATCTGAATGAGTTTACAGGATGAAGCACAAACAGAGCTGCCTTGAAAGATCCAAAGCTGTTGTAACAGGGGCATAAGGACAGAAGAAAGGGCAAGGATAAAAATCTGAGCTCAACTGCCAACCATACCACTTGGTGTCAATAAGGTCTGATAAAATCCTTTCAGGCTGCTCAAGAAAACAAGCAAGACCATGGTCCATGGTCCCCATGCTGAAGATGTCCGACATCTCACCCAACCCAACTGCTACAGCCTGGGCTAAACGCTGAACCCTGAGCCACCTTCCAGTTGTCCCAGCCCCGCTCCAACTCTTATTTTGCCTTTACATAGCTAAGCAATCCCTTCTGCTTAAATGCTTCTGTTTAAATGACACCCAGGGCATGCTAGGGTTCCCAAGGAAACCTCCAAAGAATAAGCAGCTTCAGTCACCCCAGGGTCAGTGCTGATCTTCCACAGCCTTCTGGGAAGAAGCGCCCATAGGTGGAGATAAGATCCCATTACTTCATCACTTGGGTGCAGACACACTTATGGTGTGGCAGGCATCATCTTTCACCAGCCACCTCACAGATACAGCAGGGATGGACAATCTGTAGGCAGTGAGGAAAGAGCTCGCTATATCTTTCCTCTGCCGCCTCCATCTGCCCCACCGGTCAGAAGACACCACCACTTCTGTTACCCATTCTTCCTCAGTGCCTGGTGTGAGCTTGGGCCCAGTGGATGAAAACCTCGTCTTCTCCTCCCTGTCATGTTTTGCAGAACTTTTCTGCTGTCACCATGGTCAGCAGAGAGCAGGAGGGGCAGGGCAATCCTCACCACTCCAGCAGGAATGTCAGGCCAAAGGCTGGAAGGTGATTCCAAGCACATCGTATAGAAGATGCCCAAACAAGTGCAGTAGCCAAGCACACAACTGCTCCATCCACCATTTCTTTCTTGGTGTCTGCTAGGGAAGAGGAAACCTCTCCTTATGTCAGCACACATCCACCCTCCCCTTGTTTTTCTCCCTCATGGCTATGGAGTAACAAAGTTAGAGTAGCATATACATATATAATGTTTAGAGTAGCATGTATAAGCAACTCTTGGAGCACACAGCCCTGAAACAGTGTGTTAGTGGGGATAGGATCCATCTCAGACATGAGCAAGGAATCAATGGACAGGAACACTGGGGCCCAGAAAGGATGCAGCAAGATGCTGTTGGAAGAAAGCTTAACTCTAAACACAACAGTAGGAGCTCTACTTAGGTCTGTGCTGAAATCAGCCTCTCAGGCCTCAAAACAAGATCTAGATGCCTCAGCAGCACTGCTCCTTAACTCCACTTCCCGCACACTTAGCATGCACCATCCTCACTCCTAGTCAATTTACATGGCACTAGCATAATTTAAATGGAGCTTGTGCATGCATAATACTCTGGTTTGCCATATGTTTGAAAGACTACCTCCAATAAAGAAACAAACAAACAAAACAAGCCCAAGAGAAGCTCATTATGACCATTCAGAAAGAGTCAAAGAAGGATGGACTTTGGACACGATGGTAAACACAGCATGCAGAAGACATCATTTAAAGTCTTTGTGCAGTAGGGGATAGTGAGTAAAGATGCTCAAGCCTTCCCAAACTTGGGGCAAGAAGGAGATGTTAGTGAGGGCGGTGGCAGGGAACATGGGTGAAGTGTACAACCTGGTAGGAGCCTCTCACCAGTACAAAAGGAAGCTGCGTTTAGAAGCAGCTTTTCAGCTGTTAGTTGCAATATACTGAAAGCCTTCATCATATACAGAGAGCCTCAGCAGACAGGCAATGTATGAACTGGAAAGGACCATCAGCATACATAGCAGTACAGTCTGAGCTCCAGCTACGAAGCCTATGCTCAGCTGTGTAGCCACTTTCAACAAGACATTCGGATGTTCAGGTGCAACCCACTGACAAAACAAAAATGCTAGCAGCTAGACTAACTATCAGTGTCCATTTCTACAGAGTGCTGTACTTGTAACTTGTCTTTGTTATCTTTAAACATACCACGTAGCTGTAATAATCAGGTAAAAAGCCTGAACCACCCAGCCAATTTGATACAGCCCATAAACAGATGCAGAGAACATTCCAAGTGCTTTTGTGCACTCTTCTCCAAAACAGCTGCTGGGCAGGTTTTGGGAGCCTGAACCTACCCAAATCCAAATGAAGTGACAGGCACACAAGGATGCCCAGTGCACCTAGAAACCCATGGTATTTCTACCAAAAGGGAAGGGATAATGGAAGTAGGATGCCCACAGCAGACAGCCTGACCTGCTATCTAGTAAAACGCATCAGAAGCCAGTGCTCTTGCTCACTGCTGTTGTGAAGAGCCAGAGAGGTTTGCAGTTATCACTACATAAGCCGCATGAAATATTCCACCACCCTGCCTTGCCAGAACAGTTAGTAAGTGACAACAGACTAGGGATTGTCTGAGATGTCAAAACTTTTAGGAAGTTTTAAGTCAGCACTGTGTACACTCCAGCTATTCATACTTGTTTGTTCAAGTTCTTTTTTTTTTGCAGCCATCTGCCCATAAACATCTTGCTTGATGCTTCTCAAACGCCCCGCTGCGCAGCGCCTGGGCAGCAGCTGCACGCACATTTCCCAGCTCCACAGCCACCCAGGAGCCCGGGGCTCACACCAGTGCTCTGAAGCCAGGTTAGCAGCTGGACGGGAGCCAGGGCAGCTCTGAGCAAATTAAAGAGAGACAAGCAGCATGATGCTCGCATAAAAGTCACGCCAAACACGGTGTCTGTCATTTGCTATCGGGAAAGGGTGTATTTGATGCAAAACAGGCACAAAAACGTATGGCAGAAACAAAGCAACCAGTTTTTACAAGGGACCGTGACCTTGCAATGGGAACGGACATCTTTACACAGAGCAAAACCAACAACACTTATCTGAATGCATTTTGTGTGAGTGATTTTTAAGGGAAAACAGAACTAAAAGAAATTCAAGCAGTTCAGTAACACCTGCCCCCCTCCCATGCCTTCCATGACACTTCTTCATCGGCGTGAGCATATCTACACTAGGATGTGGGCTTATGATATGTTCTTATAGATATACAATATGCTTCCTACCTGGAAACAGGATCTTACCCCACAGTAAAGAGAGTAAGTTACATTGCTCCCTCTCCCCCCAGGGGAGGGAGAGCTGAAGCAGAGGCAAGTACCATGAAGTAACTTGACCACAGGGTAACACCTGCACTTACCTTTACATCACCTCATGTGCACGGCTGGGCTTTGTTTTGAGAGCAGCAGGTACTGGGTGTTCCTGTTACAACTACAAACAGGAACGTGTTTTTATACATGACAGACTGCAGATGTGGGATCCACATTTAGATAGAACATGTGATCCCCGCAGACAAACAGGCCTTTTGTACAGCTTTGAAAGCTATTCAGATGGATTTTTGGATCCACACGTCCTCGATTACAATACCACAAAGCCAACTCAAAAAAAAAATACCACCCACCAAACTAAAGCACACATGCAACAAAAGCAGAAGTCTCACAGGGTTGTGACAAAGATATATTTGGTCTGCAACCTCCACCCCTCCCAAAGTGCCAGGCTCTCACAGGTAGGGCCACTGGAGAATTTGGTGATACGTAGCTTGTAGTGAGTGACTGAGAGCTTCAATAGCTGAGGAATGAATCCAAGTTTTAGCACATCCACTCAGCAGGTTTCCTGCGAGTACCTACACACCACATCGAGCCCCTACAGCTCAACCGCGATTGTGTTTAACACCAAAAGGTTACAGCTTTAAGCAGTTAGCATGTAGGGCACAAGCTAACACCAAGATGGGAGACACTCAGGGAACTGGTGCGTATCCGTTTAAGATCACACTTTGAATTTGTGCAAGTACAGCCTGTTCCTTTAAACCTGTGACCTCATTTATTTACATTACTGCAGAAAAGCACTGCCAGAAGCAACAGCTGATGACAGTCTCATGTATTTTTCCACTAAGACAACAATTAAACTGCTTCTGTGTTATTAATGAACAGATGACTTTGTGTCAAGTCGACTCAAAGCGCAGGACGCCTCAAGGTTAAACAAACGTGGCTCCAGCATGTAAAAATAGAGGTGTGCTGCAGGCAGGGTGCTGCCCAGCCGGGCAGGAGGGCGCAGACCTGGGGCCACCCCTGCACCCTGCTGCTCCTGTACCATGGGCAGAATGTACCTGGCACCCACTGATTAGTATGAACTAATCTGGGTCATGCTGTTATGCATCTTCTCTCCACGCTTAGCTACGCTTTTAGCAGCGAATCCATCACAGCTACTCGCCTCCTTCCCCCCCAGGGCAAAAGAACAGCTTTCCAGGCTGAAGAAGGGTTCTGCCAGCAGTGGCCAAACCCACTCTCAGGCTGTGGCAGCCACCACGATCATGGCTTCTTACCACCAACCAACGTCATGCCTAGGAGGTTGATGGCCATGCTCAAAGGGCCTTGTCTCTGAGCTGTAACCTGACGAGGGGTGCACCGAGTGTACATCTTCCTCCTGCTATTTCTGTGTTGTCTGACACAGGTAAAATCCCTAGCTCTCCACATTTCTTCTGTTACTCTCTCAACCTCTCTCCACTTTTTGCCTCAAGCAGGGGTAGGCCTACACGGTACCAAAAGCAACACTAGGGCCTGTTGGCACTGACAACATGCCTAGAGAGCACAAGAGCAAAAACCACCTTGTAGTGGAAGATCTAGCCATCACCACAACGTGGGTACTGAAAGGATGGACGTCCAGACTCCTCACGCACCACAACACAGCCATTTTCCCAGCAGAGCTCTACAGCAAGTTACAGAGAACTGCATTTCCCAAATCTTTCAGAGCAACGGGGCTAACTCAAGCACATCACTGCAGGCCTGTTTCTACTGTCTGAGACAGACGTCCTCCTTGCTGCAGCTGTTGGTGAGCATTGCTCAGGGTTCACCCTTACTGCTGTAGAAAGCTCAGGAGTTGCACCATGACTGAAAATATTGTATTTGGCTCACATAGCAGGAAGCAGAGATGAGAAGGGCAACTCCTCTCTCTCTCAAACAGGGTGGCGACCTATCGAACCACATTCACCTAGATGAAATTGGAAGTAGCTCCTCTGACTTCAAGGAAATTTTGTTGCCGTTTTTTTTTTTTTTTTTGTAATAAAAACATTGGATGGAGATTAAACTGAGGTTGAGCCCACAATGCAGGGGGATATGCATCCTTCAGCGGTACAAGGAGAACACAGTGATGCCAAGGCTGTTTTACACATTACTATTTCTGCTGTTGAAGAATAGAAGAAAATAAATAAATAAATCAATAACTGCAGCCACGTTCAGCCCTTTGGAGCAGAAACCTCATTCACCACCTTTTCACAATTTAAGTATCTTCATTGGCTTCAAGAATCTACATTGATTTTAGAGAACTGGGGGGCAGGGGAATGCAAAGGCATGAATAACTACAGGTTTTTTCTACTCTGCAGCTGCTAACATGAGATACGTCTCAGTTGCCAGTCCTACAAGTGTGTTTCTCGCCTGTCCACAGGAGGTTCAAACAACCCGTTGCAGGGTTTCTTTCCCTATCACCCACACAGCATTTGGCATCAGCCTTGCCACAAAAGATAAAGCTTTAGACAAACAAACAAAAAAGTAAAAGTAAACATAGTTCACAAAGAACAGCTTCCACCTTGATACACTCAATCTAATCTAGTCTCCCTCTAATCAAGCTGCCAACAGCACTTCAAAAAGGGGAAAAAAAAAACTCCCAAAAAAGCAAACCCATGCATTCCAGAGAAGTTGCAAGGTCAGTTTTTTTCCATTTGTGAACTAGCATGGGAGGTTGGTTTGTAGACAAGCTCCAGCCTACAGGAGTTACAAGCACATCCTTGACACAATTGCTTTGAGGTCCCTTTAAAAGTCAAGCGTGCAACACCAGATATAAACCAATAAGTTCCACCCCCAGCTTTGAGGCATACGCGCATGCATTTGCATGTTATTTCTAATTTCAACTCACTACATCTCACGCCCCTTGCTACAGCACATCCTCTCCTGCTGGCCTCTTGCAGCCCCTAATCTTATCTACTGTTATCTAGTACTTCAACACCAGGAACAGAGCGGGCTGCTGCCCTGAAGGACACAGCCCAGTGGGGCAGGAGAGAGGTCACTGAAGGCAGTTTCTTTTGCAAAGGGACACTGCCTCTGCTCAGCTCCTCTTATTTCCTCCTGTCATGCTTCCACCCTCGTTCAAATGCATTTTCTCCCATAATGTCTCCCACACCTGAACATGAGTTGCTTCTTCCCACCACTAGCTCCTACCCCTTTGCTTTTCCTCTTCAGAGGAGCACTAGATCATCCATTAGCTGTAATTAGAAACAAGCAATTTTGATTAATTTTCTTTTTAACCTGCTGCTGTGGAATGTTTGTTAGTATTTTTGCTTGAAAGTTGTGTTTTTTTGTTGTTGTTGTTTTTGTCAAACTTGGTTTTGCCTCAAACTCTAAGCCTGGGACACAGGCCACTTATGCAAGTTACATACCTCCCTTCCCCAACTCACTCAACAGCTCTTCCAAAAGATACCATTAATGCTTCTGGACAACTTGCCAGCCCCTCCAGAAGTCACTGTAAACACTTCTGGACCATGTCTGAATTCAGGACAGTGGTTCCAGCTCTGTAACTAGAATCCCCTATATGCTGGGATATATAGAGTCTGTCCATGTGGGAGAAACAAAAGCATTCACGGAAGAGAGAAAGAGAGGAGGGAAGAAAAATACACCACATGACAGCATCCTTCAAAGTTATTCTCAGGAAGCAGTCAGGAAGATGAAAGAGAAGATATTCTTGATTACAGTATAAAGAACATGTGTATATATGCGTGTGTGTATAAATAAATAAAAGCACAGCTTGGAACAAGAAAGTCAGTCCCCCAACCCAAACACACTACTGTGACAATTTTGCAGTGACAGATGAGGATTGGACTTACCCTCCCTGGAGGGCAAGCGTTTATAGCAGAAACTCAAAATTAGACACATTACAACTTCTCATAGCAAAAGTATGCTCTCCCATGGGGATTTAAGCTAACATGAAGTCCAATTAAATAATCACTGGAAATGTCAGCATAAACCCTGAAGGAATACATACTTCTACTGTGAAATGCTCCCACTGGAAATCATATTAACAAAAAGGTCATCAAGAAATGCTAAAGCTATGTACGAAAGGGAAGTGAGGGGGGAGGGAACAGAAACTATTTTAAAGTCATAAAGATACCACAAATTGTTTTATATTGACAAAGAGCTATAAGTCTGTTTTCACAGACAGGCAGAACAGAACAGACCTTCCCAAAATATCAGTGCTCAATCTGTATTATTATTAAGCTTATTTTAAATTTCAACATAATATTAAATAAATATTATATTTTCATATTAAATTGCCTCCCATGATTGCCTATCAGCATATGCATCCCTAAAGCAACCTGCCCACCCTCACTGCTTGACCCACAGCCAGCCAGCAGCGGCTGTGCCCATGCTCTGGGGTGTGCAAGGACCAAGGCAGCTCAGAGGGCCCCGGCTCAGCACATCTGAAGAGAGAGAAGAGACCAGGCACTGTTTCAGACATCTGCATGTGTAGGAGGGGACAGTTATATTTAATTAGTACATATTAGAGAACACTGACATTTCCATGGGTCAGCCATCTATTTGTTCACTTTACCCTTTTAAGGGCAACCTCTTCTCTTCAGGACAGCTTCACTCCAAGCAGGCTGATTTGTTTCTCCCGAGAATGAACACATGCTCTTTTCCAGTCCAAACCACTGTTCCTCTTCATCAGAAACACCAGCAGTACATTGCATTAATTTGTAAGAAAAACAGAGCGCTGCTGTAACACACCAATGTTTGTGAATGCCATTCATTCCTGCTGGATTTAAATCCTCTTAAAAATGAAGAGTTTCTGTTCTTTTGACTAGAAATAATAATATCTGTCTCTCATTTGACACTTTCCAACAAACTATCTTGATGCACATGAAGAAAATCCAGAAGTAAAGGGCACTGCCTTGAGATATTCTAGTACCATACTGTCCTAAAATAAAAACATCAAACTACCAGAATGAGCAAAGTGCCGGCCAGCTCCCATGCTGTCACATAGACAGCATGGCCAGCCCAACCAGAAATTGAATCCCGGCATGCTACAGGACTGTTTGTTGATGTAGGCTCAGAACCACTGAGCTGTACATCTCGCATGCCTTTCCCACCTCATGACATTAAGCCAGTTGCTGAACACTAAGCAACTCGCACCTTCCTGGTCTTCAGGAGACTCAAATTGGGTCACAGCACTGGGTCATGCAGTGGCTGACAACCCTCATGGCTGAGGAAGCATAACTAGAACCTACACTCCAGGATCAAAGGAAGAAGAGTTACAGAATCCAAAACTCAGCAGCAATCAAACAAGGAAATCTCTTCATCTAGATCAAAACCAAACTGAGTCTCCTTGTCTCCGCAGACAAATAAAGAAAACTTCCCAGAAATCACAGGCACTGTGTTATTCACTGATAGAGCTGTACTACAGAGATGTTAGAGATGTATAGAGATGTTAGCCTTACAGGGCTAACAGAAAAATACCTATGAAGATTAATCTCAAGCTAAACAATCATATTAAGTGTTTTTATTTATACCTACAATATGACAGCTAATTCTATTGTGTAAATTAAGAATAACTTAATTTCAGTCAAGTGAACAGACAGGACTCCCATTATCTTAGCAAAGAAGACAGCCAAGACAAATTAGAGTCCATTGTTGACACAACACAGGTCACCTACCTTAACAATAGCTTTTGCTTTAAAACGTTATTGGTCACTTCCTCACTTAAGGCTTAATATCACACTTCAGTGACATAAACTAGTGACAAACAATTCAACTAACATGACAGAAATTTGCAAGTTATCCTTTATTTTCCAAATTCCTTAAAGCCATTGTAAAAATAAATAATAATAATAAAAATATAGAGAGAGAGAGAGAGAGAGAGAGTAATTCATTTGTAGATGAGGAGCAGCATTTGTTGTTCTTTCTTCTACATTTAACTTGAAATGTTTCTTCTCTGTTATGGTGAATGGAGTGTGAATTAAACTCGGGCATGTTACAGATATTTTTTAAAGCTAGATTGTAGCAGAAAAAGTTAGAACCAACACATTCCCCTAATTTTATTTTATTTATTCCCCTCTGTCCCTCACCCAATTTCTTCCTTCGAAGCCTTTATCCCAGCCAGAAGGCCCTCCCAGCTCCAGAAGTGCCTCTGTGCCCCCCCAGCAGCAGGTGCTGACAGATTTACAGTCCCCCAGGGTGCTCCAGCCCCAGGCCCCCAGCTGGGACAGCCCCGTGCACACACTTGAGCCGCCTGGAGCCCGGCCAAGGATGCTGCGGACGTAGGCCCAGCAGTGCCCCGGGCAGCAGCAAGGGGAGGCTTATTCCTTTGGGACATGTAGGACTGTGTGGCACCTGCACCTACAGGGCTGGTCCTTGCAGACTGGCTGGTTCAGGTCTCACTGCACCGACTACAACGGGAGCTGTGATGTGCTCGTAGAGGCACCGCCATACACAAGTACCAGGAGAGCACAGGCCTGTGCTTCTCTGGGATCCGAGCCACTCACAGGGGAGCTTTTTTGAGAAAGGACATAACCTGCTCACAAAGCAGAGAGAGAAAAATGAAACTTGAGTTTTCAGATGAACAAAAGCCACCCACAGACAAATCAGAGCCTACAGCATATTACTTCAGCAGAGATGCAGTGTTAAGGGACGAGGGTGTCTGTAAGCCCCTCTCCCACTTCATGGGCCATGGCTGAACCTGGGTCAATGACACTTAGCACAGATCACAGTCAGAGATGAGATCAGTGTTACAAATGGTGCAAAGAGGAAAAAAAAAAAAAAAAAAAAGACATTGAAGTGACTTGTCCAAGGCCTCACAGCAAGCCTATTGTGTGCGCTTAGTCAGAGCTCCCCAGCCCTGAAACTGCTTTGCTATCTAGGCACAGTTATCCCTCCAGCCAGATTACCCCTTTCCTGCACCACACAGGGAAGGAACTTCCTGTCTTCCTCTCCCCTTCAAGCCTTAAAATGCTGCTGTACAGGTCCAGAGCCAGGTCTGCGACCACCTGCCTGAGGGACTTTCACTCCTTGGGCTCCAACAGCTTTCAGAGCTGATGCACAAAAACTATCTCCAGAGGGCTGAGATGCTTCCAAGGCATGAGTTTGCCTTTATCACAGATACTGGCTGAAGCAAAGAGTTTCCTGTACTGAACAGTCACAAGGCATTAAAAATCCCCACAGATTCATTGCTGAAGCTCATGGGGCATAAAAGCATCAATCGGCCACACAGCAAGAACCATGATTGCCCCGGGATGTTGAAGCTGCAGAAATAACCCCAATGAAACATTTTGAAAGTAGGCTCAGTGCCCCTACATGTGTGCTTTTCATAGTAGCTCCCATTCTGCCTCCACATAGTACTGCTACACTGACAGGCACAGCCACGACTGCTGGCTCGTTTTCTACCCCAGCCAAATCCCAGAGTGCATGAACAGCTCTACCATTATAAACACTGTCAAGAAGTTTACTGGATCAAGGCCACAGCTCACAGGTAAGAGGCAACCACCTGAAAGACCTGCCAGATGAAGCCGAAGCAAGAAAACGCAGTACTTAAGAGGGCACCTTTACTCACCTTCTTCTTAATAGGATTCTCTACCAGCTCTAAATTTCAGGGGAAGAACTGGGAGGTAAAAGCCATACGATATCTGTTCTTCTTTCAGTCCTGACTTATCAAGCACCTCAGGTTTACCTCACAAAAAGTTTAACTTTCTGTACTTACTACAGTACATAAATGTTTTAAAAATAAATAAAACATTGAAGACAGTTTCAGGTGAGTACCTAGAAACAAAGCTCCAGGCAAACAACCACAGTGATATTCAGGTCAACCTTGTGTTTTCTGCAGCCAGTGTTCCTCCAAGCCTACCAGAGACAACCCAGAAAGGCCACGGCACCACGCATAATCTTATCTTTTGCACAAAGGGACAAACAAAGCATTAGGTCATCCTTTAAACAGATTAACAATGATCTGTTTCATTAAGCAGCAGGACTTCTATCACCCTGCAAGCTCACGGTGAATATTTCTTTTTTGGTTGGTTGGTTGATGAATGTGTAAGATTCAAGTGTTAAGACCGTGTGCATGCTGCTCCCATTCATGGTATTTCTTCACTTAATAATTCCTTCTGTAAATAAAAAATTGTAACATGGCTTTTCACAAAGTAAAGAGTCATAGCCTGAAGACAAGTGGCTGATCCCCCACTTCAAAGGTATTGAAAAGGCAAAGAAACTTTTGTGCTCCTAAGCATAGTTTAAAAGAAAAAATAAAATACATGAGTTGCTGCTGCTTTAAAAGAAATAAAAGCATATACATATTCTAAAAAAGAAAAGTATCTGTATTATTTAAAAACCAGACACTGCTCAAACCTCAAATTCAGTTATTATTCCAGCCTGTGCCTCTCAGAAAGGCTGTGGTAACTTTAAGAATGAAAGGCCATAAAACATCGGTAAACACTTCTATAAAGGCACAAAGATCTTACTGGTAGAGCATCTCACCCATAACAGGGGAAGGCCAGCACTTAAGGCTTTCAGCTAATTATAACCCAACTTATATAAACTAAGAGCATCACAGAGGATGTCTCCTCAGTTGAAACAGAGCTGGAGCCAAACTTTTCTTTACTAGCATTACAGGTATTTGGCTAATATAACAGTTTCCTTCTTGATTCTTAGTTTGGTTTCCAAGTGTATGAGAAACTGGACACCTAAAAAGAGAAGTCTTCGTGCTCGTCTCTTTCCAAGGCATGGACTTTGCTCCTTTTGCCTCCCAAAACATGGCAGGTACCAAGCAATCCAGCATTTCAAACTTTAAGATGCCATCATCTGGGAAGAAATGCTACACTTTCCATTACTGTTGAACTGGAAAATTTAGTGGTTTAATCTTCCGAAGAAGCCTTCCACTTCAGATAAAGAAAAGATTTTGTTCTAAAAAATAAATAAATAAATAAATAAATACCATAACAAAACAACAAAAAAAAAAACACACTATTACCCCATTTTATCTATATGCAAAAGGTGCACATGCATACACCCCACTCTTTTAAGTGTTGTGGCTGATAACATTATTACCTTAAGGTGGAGGGGCAGGGGAGGTGAGGAATGTATTTCAGGTCCAGCAAACTGAAGGTAAAATCCCTTCTGGAGCCAGGAGAAGTGTCATCCCCGTACCATCCCCCCGCAGTGACTGATGAGGCCAAATTTCCTCCACAGCACAGAAGGAACACATTTTAAACACACTGGATGTTTCACATGTATTACTTAACACTTAAAAATACACATTTCCCAATTTCAACCATGACCTAATAATTATTCAGTGGAGATCTCCAGTGGAAATAAGTGCCAGGCACATATTTAATTGGACAGCTGGATTTTTTGACCATTGTGTCAAGTTCTACTCTCAAATATACTTGTGCAGAGTAATTCAATTAGGGCTTAAAGTAACACTGGCACTGTTGAATTACATAATTAATAATAATAAATCATGTATTTGCAACAGATTATGACAGCAGGTATTCCAAAGGCAATGATCGTAGTATTTTGCAATGACATGGGAGAGTATAAAACAGGTACATGTTTATTCCTTTTATAGGTTTCTTGGCCCCTTTGTAGTTGTTTCAACTTCACTGTTAGGTGACTTCAGCATTGGTGAGAGATCTGAAGCTATTCTTAGACTGTGGCAGCAAGCCTGAAGGGATTTTACTGGCAGGTTTTACACACCTTGCTATTGAGACCCAGTCACTTAATTTATTTCCCTGTTAGATGAGCAATGACAAGACTGAAAACCAGAGCACAAGTAAGCTCCTCAAACCAGGAACAAGAACAGAGAAGCAACTAATTGTTATCATCGCCCCTTGAAATGCTCCAGCCATCACTTTAAAGCACAAAGGGGAAAAAATGGATTATTAGCAAATTTACATCTTACATCTTTGTTTCTGGATTCTGTCTTTCCCCGTGGTCAAACACAGCAGCTTGAGTACTGAGTACAAGACTTCAATGGGTTCACAGGGCTCCTGCAGCTGGGGCTCGAAAAGGCAGAGGAAGAAGGGTAAGATGAAACCAACAGCACTAGACACTGACTAGGGAGACAAAAGCAACTTCTCTTGTTGAAAGCTGTTGAAACGTTTTGGCACAGATGCTTCAATTTTTCATTTTCAGTTCATTTGTAGATTTAATTTAACTTGAAAAGAGATGCTCAACTCCAAACCTAAACATTTCATTCTGTGTAAAATCATACTTCCCATTTGAATGCAAATGCATTTCCTACTTCCTATTTTTATGTCCCAGGAGCAAAATAAAGCACGCAAAAAGCCCAAAACTGCAGGCCATTTTCACTATGAGCTAACACACCCAAGGAAGGCAAATTCTTCCAGTAAGGCAGAAATACTTTGGTGTTCTCCTGTAATGGTCTCACCACAAGGTGCTGCTGGGTTTGTGGGAAGGAAGGCAGGCACAAGGCCATCCAGGATAATCTGGGCTGCTGGGGTCTTCCTCCCCAAATTCAGCAACAGTTTTGCCATCAGCATCAAGCAGAATGGGGGCCAGGCTCACGTCACTGTTTTTACCTCCTCTCCTTCCCAATACTAGGCAAAAAAGATGCATACACAAAGAGAAAGGCCTTTAGGTTTCAGTAGAAATGCAAAACCAGTCTAGCATGAATGACTGTGAGCACGCAGGGGAAAAACATGACTGCTTTATATTTTATATAAGATATGAATAGTAGCTTCAGCCTCGATGCCTTCAGCTGCTAATGCCCATGTAACAACAGTGTTAAGAACATGGTATCTTTCTGAGGGAAAATAAGAAAAAAAAGAGTTACACCAGTATCTGAGTGACTGATATAGCTTCTGTACAAAGAAGTGATTAAGTCTTTGCTTCTGAAGAGCTGAACTGAAAATGATACCAATCTTCATTTGTGACAAGAAACACTCCCTATTAAAGGAAGTAGCAGAGAGACACAAAAGGAGGCACAGAGCTCTTAAAAACCCCGTAAAGCCCCAGTGCTCTCCTGTCAGTCAGTTTATATCGGTCTGCTACATTAAAAATAAATCAGACCACCTCTTTTTAACCGGAGCCTAATAAGGAACCCTGTACATACATTTATCTATAGACCAGTCTGGCCTTTGGAAACGGCGCAGGAGTTTAACTGCGACTTAAAAAGACTGGGGCACCTAACCCTAAATACACCCGGGGCCACGCCGCTACCCGGCGAGCAGTAAGCCCGGGCTGAAACCCAACGCCGTGCTGCCGATCGGGTTCCCCCCACAACGTGACACCGCGCCATGAGCGGGGCGGCCGCGGGCCGCCAGGCCGCACCAAAGATGGAGAACGTGGCACCGGGTCAGCGGGACGCGGAGTTGGCCGGCGCGGCTAGCAACCAGTGTTTGCAAACACAACACGGGATCAGATGGGCCGCAATAAATTAGGACTGGACTGCAGCAAGCGAGAGAAACCACTTGAAGGGAAAAAAAATAGAAAGAGACAGGCAGAGAGCTACCCCCGGCTTCCTTCTGGTGTCTGCACCCACAGGCGTGCAGGCCCACCGGGCGTCAGCTCCTGGGTTATCAAAGCATGAGGGAAAAGTAAAAACTGAACAGATCAGTGAAACTGAATAATGAATGCTTCCAGTACCACTCCTTAGGCTCTCTTTCAGTTTCTGATCCCTTCTAAATGCTGCTTTACCATGAGCTGAGCACACTTTGAGCCCCACTTCAAAGACAGGGAGGGAGGTAAGGTGACAGCAGGAGCACTCTTGTTTTTGTATCTTCTCCCTTCTGCACTTCCCCAGGTGAGGTCTGCTCTAGCCCAGCCAATTACTACACCCAGAAAGCAAGGGATTTGGCTTCCTCTGTCTCCCAACACAGTTCCAGGTCTGCTGGCAGAAACAGCTCAAGGAGGGGATTTCTCCTAAGCAGGTCTTTGAAATAAATGCTTACATTTCTCAGTAGCTGAAGACCAAAAATGGCCCAAGTAATCCCATAAGCAACCAGTTAAACCCATCGTAACACCCAGAAAGCAGTGGTCAGCCTCAGAAGGTGGGAGCAGGGGCTGCCCACAACCTGCCCACAGGGCCCCACAGCTCCATGGCCCCATTTCAATAGGCACCTCCTATGTCAGGAGAAGAAAAACTGCCAGTTTGTGGTGGCAGGAGCTTTGCTGTTTTCAGAGAAACACAGAGAAGTGGGGTGCTGAAGATGCTTGCCTTCTAAGGGCAGGAAGACTTCCAGACTACACCACACAAGCCATATGCCTGGTTGCAACAGAATGAGTACCATCAGAGAGAGGAGACCTCAGGGACGAGACCTCTGCGAAGCACCTCCTCTCTCTGTCGCACAGATAAAGGGCACCGTCTGACCTAAGACACTCAAAAGCATACTGTGAACCTGCAGCAAGCGTTAGTCAACCCAGCATGACCCAACACTTGCTGTGAGTTAGAAGAAAGTTCAGTGCAATTTTAAGTTTCCACAAGATCTAGCCGAAGATGAGTACCTTACTGAACTCTTAGCTCCTAGAAGCGTATGAAACTAAAACAGAGAAAATGAGCTAAACCATTAGCCCAATCCATACTTCTGCCACACCATGCAGGGTAGTTTTTCATGTAAAAGTTACTACTTTCAAGTGAATTAAATACATACAGTATGAGGTATTCAACAACTCCCACAGTTTCTCAGTACCATAGCCAATCTCTATCAACTATGCCTCCAAATGGCATAAATACCCAGGGGGCAAATAGCTTTAATCTAGAGGACAGCTTCGTTATAAATAGGAGATAGGAGCTACAGAATAAAGGGAAGAAAGGAAAAGTGTCCTTGGATGCTGCCTTAATTGGTGGGACACATTCCCCCCCTTGAACATTAATGGATAGGCCAAAGAACTCATTAAAACACGACCCTTTCAAGTAGGAAAAAAAAATACATATAAAAGTGTGCATCCACACATACACATGAAGGCTAACTACCCTTTCAGACCCCTTTTTAGAGGAGTATCTCCCTCTGTCTGTTACTCTGACCCTTTACCACCAAAACAAGGCTTGACTGCTCCTCAAGTTTTGTCAACTGGTCCATGATGCAATGCCCTAGACTAAGCAGCCTCCTTTGTCTTTCTTTTTCCCTTGTTTTGCTCTCCCCATTGCCCATCCCTAGCACCTATGAGTTCAATTTTATATAGACTAAAATAAGTCTGCTAAGTAAAGGTCAATCTGGTGACTAAGAGAGAAGTATGCCCTCCTGGACTTCTGCCCCTCAGGCTATAAATATTTAGAGAAAACAGTTGGGGAAATTCTTTGTCTACACAGACAGACACCAGGAAGCATGTTTCCTCCTTCTCCCAGCTCCCACCCCCTCCACTACTCAAGGACAACAGTCAGAGAAAGGGGAGCATCTCCCCACTGCTGCGCTTCCAGCTCCATGATCTGGCCATGGAAGACATTTGCTTTGCCACTCGTGTGCCACTCAAGGCACACAGCTCTTCCTAGAGATAAATAGCCACAGTGAGTGTTCAACCACCAGCAAAGAGTACACCCAAATACATGCACAGCATGTGGGTCAAAGAGGGGGGTTACCTTTTAGGACTAGGGGTTCCTTGCCTTCTCGCTTGAGTGACTCCAGCACTATATGGAGTGGCTGGGAAGGCATTACTCTGCTTGGCTCATTGGTATTCTCATCATAAACTATGATTTCTTTGGAAAAGATCCTCTTGAAAGAGTCCTTGCCTTCCCGGCAGGAGATCAAGTCCAAGACGGTGATCTTGCCCTGCTGGAGCCTTCTCCGGCTGATCTTGTCAGCACAGTTAATGTGGACAGCCCCTTGAATGTGGCTTTTGTTATACTCCATGAACGGCCTGCAGTCAATGATGACAGGCCCTTGGTTCTGTTGGTGGCTCTTGCTGCATTTGGTCATCTTCTTCGCCAGATCGTTGGGGTAAATGATTTTGATGCTAGCTAGCTGCTTGGTGGTGCCCGACACCGGGCTCCCCACTCCACCCAGGGGGCTCAAGTTGCCGGCGTTCTCATTGCTGTTGACCATTTGGTTGGCGGGGCAGGCTGTGGGGGCTCCGGCGCTGCTGGTGCTCGCTTGAGTTTGGGCCTGAGTGTCCTTGTCGTACGTTGCCACAGTGCAGCAACTGGCACTGCTGCATCCACAACTCAGGGAGCGTGCAGAGCCGTTGGATGAGGGCATATACGTGAGATTAGCAGTCTTTAGGGACACGACAGCTGCGCCGAGCAGACTGGAGTGGCTCTCGCTGGCAGAGGAGGCAGGTTCAAGATAGCTAGAGTCTAAACAAAGGTTGAGATCCTGAGGTCTCACTGGCCTCGAAAGTGCCACCACTACCCTGTCGTCTAAAGGAGACGGAGGCATGAGGAGGCTGAGGACTAGCGAATTAGGAAGAACTCAAGATCACCCTGCAAAAGAAAGAAGAAAAAAAGGAGGGGAAATGAGGAGAAGAAAAAGGTGATGAAAACAGATCATGAAATCACGTAAGCCTCCTGATACTACAAACCGCTTCATCAATACCTATTACCCACAGGTTCACAGTCCCTTCCAACAGCTACCAGGCTGCAGTAGCTGTTGAGGAGCCCTTCCAGTCCCCACAGCAAGTACTCCAGCTCCTTGCATGTGTGCGAGTGGAATGCCGAGTGCATGCAGCTCCCGTGGACTGTGCTGCTACACCCGGGGGGAGGCATTTGTCTCCATGCAGATGGTGCTGAGCTATTCTGAAACCCCAGGCATGCACCCAATGAAGAGGCACACTCTCATTTCCTTGCAGTAAGCAAAGGAAACAACTCCGGGACCGACTCTGCTGCTGGGAGCAGCGTACGGGAGCTGAACGTCTCAGTGGCGATACGCGACTCTTCCAGCAAGCAGGAATAAGATTAACTTTTCAGTAAATTATCAGGGACAAACTCAAATGCAAAGTTTAGAGAAAATAAAAAAAAAAAAAGGGAGGGGAAAGGGGGTTCTGAGGACCTTTACAGAATGCGGGTTCATGCCTGGCTCTTCCACCTGCCCGGAGGGGCTACAGCAGCCCCAGGCCCAGACTTCCAGAGGGGACCCCGGTGCCCCGGGCTCGCAGCTCCTGCCGCACAGCACAGCACGTAAACCCCAAAACCTCCGCAATTCCACGAGAAACTGGAGAAGAGCAACAAGCCCAGCGCAGCCCAAAGGGGCTGAAGGTCTGGGGAAGCCACCCGGCCCCAGCACAGCTCCGCCAGGACCCCCGCTCCCCTCCAGCAGCACGCCGGGGGGCTCGCTCCCGAGCTGCGGGACGGAGCGCGGGCAGCTGCGGTGCGGCTTCTACCCCCGCAAAAAAAAAAACAAAAAAACAACACAATAATAATAATGATAACGATAATAATAATAATGATAATAATGATGATGATGATAATTATGATAATAAAAGGAAAGCAGTGAGCGCCTTCTCCTGATGCAGTTTAAAAAGAAAGAATAAAAGGCAAGGTAAAGAGACGAGCTCCCTACAAAAGAGGAAAAAATTAAAAAAAAATAAAAAATAAAAAAAGGGAAAAAGAAGCGGAGAAGCGAACTTTTACCCCGCGGCTGGGCAGCGCTGCCCCGCACAGCCCCGCTCCCGCTCCCGCGCCCTGCCCCGTGCCCGTACCGGCGCGTGGCGGCGCGCTCCGGTGCGTCCCGCGCCGAGGGGCCCCGCGCGGCCGCCGCTGTGCCTGGCGCTCGCTGCCCCGCGCCGCCGGCCGCGCGCCGGCCGCATCCTCCTGCTTACTTTCTCTTTTGCTACCGCGTACAAGTACGGCGCCGCGGGGGCGGGGCCCGCGGCCAACGGCGGGGCCGGGGGCGGGGCCGGGGCGGTGATGTCACCGCCAGCCAATCGGGAGGGCGCCGCTCCCCCCTCTCCCTCCCCTGAGCGCGGCCCGCCGTGGGGCTGACGGGGGCTCCGTGCCCTCAGCCTGGGGGGGGGGGGGAACGGGCTCCCCTCAGGGGCAGCCTCAGGCACCCCCAGCCCCAGCTCACATAGGGGAGGCTGGGCGCGCTCTTCGCCCAAACGATGCCCTGCTGGTGAGCCCAGGAGCTCTCCACAGGCTGGTTGATGCCCCACGCGTGGTGTGCGGGGGTCCTTCCAGCCAGGACGAGACATCCGAGATCACCCAGTCCAACCCCTGACCTAACACTGACCAGTCCTCCACTGAGCCGTATCACTCAGCTCTACATCTACACGTCTTTCAAGGACCTCCAGGGACAGTGACTCCACCACTTCCCTGGGCAGCCCATCCCAATGCCTCAAAACCCTCTCATAAAGAAGTTCTTCCTAACATCCAACCTAAACCTCCCCTGGCACAACTTTAGCCCATTCCCCCTCATCCTGTCACCACATCAGACCAACCCCCACCTCGCTACAGCCCCCTTTAAGGTACTTATAGAGAGCCATAAGGTCGCCCACTGCTTCTGCATTTGGGCATCCTCCCAGAGTTACAGGTGTCCTGGAGCAAACACGTGCTGGTAAATGCTTGGAGTCACTGGTTTCACCATCTCCCTCACCAGGTTTCCCAGTACTCACGGTGTGCCCTGAACAAACGCCTCACGGCTTGTTCATGGCGGGGCTCACCGCGCACGGCGGCCACGCAGAGCTGACCGCAGGCAGGCAGTGCTCCAGCCAGGCCAAGCTTTCTCACCATACAAAGGGAGGCCACGTGTAACCTTGTCTCATTCTTGCCTTAACGTTGTGTTGTTGTAAGGACGTTGGCTGTAAGTGATACAGTCGCTATTCATCCCGTTTCAGATGGCTTCCTACAGAACTTTTACTGACTTCATCTTCAATATATTTTATTAGCCTATGACATACGGTTGGCCTTCTTCCTGCTCACAGAAACCACATCCCGCTGTGATTTTCTTTCCCTGAGCATTTTCAATGAACAGCTTTCTCAGTGCTTTCGCCTTCTGTAACTCAACACCCATAAGAGACACAACTTATCTCTCCCGTAACATCTACACTCCTGTTTCCCGAAAAGCACACAAAAGCTCTTACTACCAGAGCTGGCAGGTCTTTGTTAAATTTCCACTTCCAGAAGCAGCAGCCCATGGGATTTGGACATTCATTTTCTTCGAGTGCTTTTGCCATCTCAGTGGGCTTGCTCACATGTTTGTAGAAAACTGCAAGCAGACAAAGAGAAATCATTGCTGAATTGAAGCAAATGTCCCCAGATTGTCACGGTATACTAATTGCATAAAACCCAATCAAACTCGTTCAACCTAACAAAATGGGTAAAGATTGCTAAAAACACACATTGGATATTTAACAGATGTGAAGAAGGATCCACCAAAATTCCCACTAACACCACCAAAATCCTTTAAGTGCTCTCAAGTTAAAGAGTCCCCTGTTATGGAGGGATTTCTTCCACGTGAACCATTCTTGTCTTCTGCTGTACAATCAGGGATGTTTCTTCTCTTTTCCCCAAATGACAGAGGGAAGGAGAACCCACCCAGGATTCTCCTCAGCCCAAGGATTCATCCCTGCATCCACAGCCACACATTGCTCTGTTTGTAGCAGAGGGGGACGCAGTACACTGATGGGCTTTGGAGGTCTGATGTTCACACGCGTGTCCAAATACATGTATGGTCACCCAGGGACATACACAGAAGTGGTAGTGTCTCACATTCATGTAGAAAAGCTCTGCCTGGACCGGACTGAGTGTCTGTGTGTACGCCACTAAATTCGCCCATGTCTTTCTGTAAGTGCTGTGTGATTCTTGGTGGGTTTTAATGCACATACTAATAATGCAATCACACCCTCACCGCCTTTGTCCTCAGTACAAATGTCAGTTAACTACACAAGCGAAACTGGAAAACCTCATGGTTTAGTTCCTGTTAGTTTTTGCAATAAAAGGTTACCCTATTTTTTTTTTTTTTTTTTTGTGGGGGGGAGCTTATTTTTGAGGCACCTTCCTCAGTAAACCACAAACTTCCCTGTTAAATGATCCTCCCTCTGGTACAAGAGGAAACTTAACTCCCTTTTAGACAAACAGTTCATCTTCTAAGGAAGTGGGTGGGTTTACAACCATGCACGAAATGAGTTTATAATGAACATTAGATCCAGCATTAGCCCCAGACAAGTATCCCTGTACACCTGTTTCCTTTGGTGACATCTGCAGTGGGGAAGCTGCTTTAAAATGACCTCGGTGAGAGACTAAAACACAACAGCTATGGCACCGTAGCTCCATGTGGATGCTTTTTTGATGCAATGGTAACTGCAGCCTGTGACTAAGCACAGTGCCCAAGCAGGACTATGCAGCAGTAGCAGCAGTATTGGTCCCATCTTACCTCCCAGCCACGCCATGGGCACAGCCTTGAGGGGAACAAGTGTCTCTGCATGAGAGCTTGGCCCTACAGCTATATAGACCCCCACCAGCCATCAGGCAATGAAGTGTGCCATCACGGGGACCTGCGTGTCCCCACAGGGACAGCTGTGCACTGGGAAATGTGGGAGGTGGTCTGACACCTTCAGCATGCAGCACTCGAGCAGAAGATGACCTGCTCACAGCCTTATTTATACAGTTACATTAAACAAATGCAGCTATAGAATGACATTTTAATTCCTCTACAGGACATTTACCCAGGGCTCCAAAACAAATATATTTCCACTTACCTGGCAGGATGTGCCACCTCCAAATCTACAGAGGAATGATTAAACAGGAGTTTGCTTCAGGAAAGCAAGCTAGTTTTTTCAAACCTACCTGGGTCCAGCTTGTTCATTTGTATTTAAGCTTCTCTGACCATGTCTGGCTGCAGCCTGCTCAGGAACCTCAACAGGATGGTCACTGATTTTTTGGCAGTTGTTTTATTATTAACATTTCCCCGTTTAAGCAATGGCTCTTTGGGTGAGCACACAGTTACTAGCCTCCTCTGTGTAACATGTACCACAGGGAGCAGAACAGACTCTGGGCACAAGGAGTCTTCAGGTGTGCTCCGGGGGACAATGCCAGGATCTCATCAGCAGGAAGGTACAGATGGCACATGGGTACGTGACGATCAGGGAGATAGAGAGTGTCAGAAAAGAAAAAGGGAACTGCTTTTTGAAGATCTTTATTAATAAATCATATTCACATCAGACATGACCTTAGTTCCTTTTCTTAGAAACTGGGTGAGACCCCGAACTATGCCTCTCCTTCATATAGCCAAAGGGGAAGATGCCAGTGATAGGGAACTGAGCTAGAAAGCAAGAGGGCTGGAGAAGGTCCAGCTGGAGCCACTTCTACAGCTCTGCCTAGCAGTTTGGGGTCATAAAGGCTAGTCCTCCCGGCTTAAAGGAGAGATCAGGGAAGGTGAATTATTTGAATCAGCTCTATCAGAAAGTTAAGTGCATGGATAGTTGCTGCCCTGACAATAGCTGTGAACTGGGAAAGCAGCACAGCTATTGACAGCCAGCTGGGCCGAATGCCACCCTGCCCTGCACCCAGACAAGCCTATTGATTCACCGAGAGCAAACCCTGCCTTTCCGTGTGCTCGCACAAGGTCTCCTTCCTGGAGGCAAATATCTGATTGTCCTGTCCTGGCAGCCTGGGATCTGCAGATGGACGTGCATGGGAAGGACGAGGGCATACTGGAGATAGCACCACAGGACAGGGCTTTTGAGAGTCATTCAAGACCCCCAGGTGAGAGATTTAGGTGCAGTCCCGGGCAGTGTTGAGCCCCAGTACCCTTTTGGGTAGCTGTGTGAAGCCAAGCCCTTTCTTCCTCAAGCTGCAGAGGGCGGCTGCCTGCCAGATGTGATGCTTTGTGTGCTCTCCCTTCTGATTTTTATTTTTATTTTTTTTCACAGGCTGATGCAGCCCCTCCCTCCTTACCCACAGGGGAACACACTCCCTTCCCCTGCAAAGGCGCACTGTGTGTTTCTCCCTCCACCCCTATAAGCAGAAGGGGAAGCAGGACAGGAATATGACCTTTATGGCTTATCTGCACTCAGATTGGTGCATGAACAGATCTTCAGAAATTCTTGTTTCAACTGCTGCTGTTGGAACAAGCCCTCTTCAAGGAGAGCAGCTCCTGAAGGTTCTCGTCTTCCAGAAGGTCATTCCACTCCAAACCTTCCACCTGGCTGTGGTTGTGATCCTGGTCAGCGGCAAACACCGGCCAGGCTCTGAAGGTCAGGGGTATGAAAACGTGCAACACTACATGGCCAGCTGAAGTCTCGTGAGACAGAAGATGAATGTCTTCATAATGCAGCCCAGTTCCTACCAGCCCCACTCACTGCCATCAGCAAACTACCTACTGGGGTGCAAATCATGCCAAACCACCAGTGCTGGCAGTCCTGGTTCCCAAGCTACTTTTTGTGCCACATCTTTTGCCTTGCAGCCTGCACTGTGCTGCTACATGCACATGGCATGGGGAGCTGATGGCCTTCATCCAAAAACTATCAGAAGAGGCCCAGATCCTGCTTTTGGTACCTCTTCTCTCACCAGGTCAGCTCTCTAGTTTGTGCCAGTGCTTGTGCCCAGAGAGCAGAGAAGTTGATGGGGGTTTCCTCCAGGGTAGGCAAGTGCTGCCCCTTCCCAGGGCAAAGAGCAGAAGAGCTTCACTAGCGAAGCACCCGCACTGTGGGGGAGCCACCACCTTTGGTCCTTTGCCCAAAAGTCAGCACCAGCCTTTCTTGGGGGTGTGGATGAAGCAGCTCATGCCTGCTTCAAGGGGGCTGAGCAGGGAGGAGGACTCCAGGGTCCCAGCCCTCCACCAGCCCAGCAGGGCTGAAGGCACCACACACACACACAGGTCTGCGGGCTGGCCGCAAGGTGAAGCACATCCAACAGCTACGCTGTGCTCCTGCCTTCACAGGTCTGTCAGAGGAAACTAATTGAAGTATCACAAAAGCACTCCAAATGTTTGTGCTGAGAGAACATCCTAATTTATTTACAGTGGGAGCTTTGTGTTGTAAGTGGCTGCTCATTCAGATCGGCGCTCCCTGCCAGTTCCCACCCCACCCCACTTCCATCTGCATCAGAGCTGTCAGCATCTTGCCTCCAACGAAAAGAGCATCACTGTTCCTTGGCAGCAGGCAGGATAAGCTCTGTGCAAAGTGGGAGCTTCAGCAACTTACTGGATATACAGACCTGGAAATATCTGCTCAGCCAGACGAGGGGCAGCCCAGGTGGCCCAGCCCAGCCACCTCTCTCCCCCAGCGCAGCCACCACCAGAGGGGAAGGAGAACCGATATTCTTCCCACCCGAGTACCTTCTGCAGAACCACGCTGCTGACTTGATGGGAACAACACCTGAACCACGCAGACCCAGCCCAAAGCAGCAGACTTGTTTGTTTAAGCGGGTTTTCAAGCAATCCCTCTCCTCCTGCCTGTGCGTCGAGCAGCGTCCCTTCTACGGGACAAACTGCCTCTTCCACAGCTTGATTACAGCAATCCTAAAATTGGAAGCGAGAACCTAACAGGAAGAAAGAGCCGGGATCTTATTGAGATCAACTCTATTTCTGTCACATTGACTGAAATAGGCAGTTGACCTTGTTCTACTTATGATTACTACAGCGCAAGCCGCAGCTTGCTTTGCCACCCGGCGCAGGGCGAGCAGGTAGAGCAGAGCAGAGCAGAGCAGAGCGGAGCGGAGCAGCACCTCCCCATGTTGCTCAGCATTGCTGGGCCTTGGCACCCTGCACCCGGGGCTCCTGCCCTATTTCGCAAACACTGTGTCCCCAGCTATGGCCAAGCAACCAGCGGTCGCCCCATTGCAGCCAAAATCAGTCAACGGGGAAAGTGGAATTCATATTAATGAATTCCAAATTTTGATCTCATTAGTCAATGAGCAAAGTGCTCTGGGTCATAGGACGAGCTTGTTTTCCCTCCTCCTCTGCTTCCCCGAGGCTGTGTACAATAATTAGGCTCACCATCCTCCTCACGCTGATATGGCAAACCAGTTTAACTGCAGAGAGTGCTTCCCTCCCCAGCCTATTGTACCAAAGGCAAAAGGGCCCCACGCTGGCTTGCGCAGCCTCCATTTAAAAGGTTTCCCTTCTGAAAAGGATGGCAGGTTAGTCAAGAGCATCTCCTGCCTCCACAGAGCCTCTCCCCCCACCCCAGCAAACCACTCCTCACTACCGTCTGTCCTCACAGCCAAGTCTGACAACACATTTGTTGTCCCCTTTCATTTTTGCCCACCTACTGTGGTGCCGGTGGCATGGGTTGGCTGCTCCTGCTGATCCCTGCAGGGGAGGTGAGGTCAGGTCAGGTCAGTTGAGGTGGGAGGACACCAACTCACTGGTTACTCATCCCAAGGTCTTTCCTTGAGAATTCACTGCTGCTTTTAGCTTCACGAGATGTGCTGGCATTGCTGAGCCCCTAAAAATGGTGTTGCTCAAAGAGGAACAGCACATTCCTTCCCTCGCTGTGGTTCAGTAGTCACCTGGTCCTCCATGAGGTGAATGTATTAAAGCCACCAGGAGACCAGGGAAGGAGATTGAGGTTTTATACGTTAGGAGAAAAAACTGAAGATCAATTTAGCTCTCACTGGGTGAGCTTGTCTCAGTGGCTTGTGACCAAACTTGAAGCACCCAGGGAACTGCCTGTACTCTTACCAAATAAATCAATGTAAGACGTTCAGATAACAAAGCCAAGGGGTAACCTAGAAGGGAAAAAACTTGGATTTTCTCAAGCAAGAGGATCCTCTTTAGACAAGGCCCATCACCTAAACAGTATAATCAGTGCTTGCATAAAATTTTTAGGTCAAAGCCTGCTCAGTTGATTCATGGGATTGGGGGACTTCCTAAGGGACTTCTACCACTCTTGGTACAAGGGAAACAAGTTGATGGGAGACTAGGAAGCTGGCTCTGTAGTGCCCACCTGTGAGAGTACAGCAAGCAGTATTTGACCAAAAATATAGGTCTTAGGCAAAATGCCTACGCTTTCTTGCTAGGTACATTACCCACTCTTGCATTAGGCTGTCTATTTCTAATAGGAAATCCCAGTGCCCTTCTCTTTCATAGCAAAGAAATCCCAGTGCCCTTCTCTTTCGTTTTACAAAAAAAATAAAACAAAGTTCATTTATGGTTAATATTAACGTCCCAGACATTTCTTATGACTTCTGTTTTCCCACGCTGATGATTCCACAGCTGATGGATTGTGAAACCACAGTGAAGGGACTCACAAAACAGATGTCAGCAGAAGAGATTACAAACTATGGGCTTGTTTCCCCAGCCCACTGAAGATTATCACCACACCTACAATCTACTTAGACACCTCCTTGAGAGATTGATTCATGGGTTGGGCCGATAATAATTTTTCACCCTGCTATCTGCTGAAAGCAATTCAGCATGCAGCCAACAGCTGACCAGTCCTTTCTCTTAGTCCAGTCCAATTGCTATAGTTCTCCTGACCTCTAACGAGTTCCTTTATAAGAAATACCATTCTCATTAGGCAGCCACATGACTGCTGCTCAGCTGGCTATAAAATCTTTACCAGCAAGCTGTGGCCCTGGCTCCAGATCCTGGAAGCACTTTGCCCCACAGCAGGTGCATTGTATTGGAAAGACATCTCCTAGTGAGACATTCGTGCTGTAGTTTTGGGTTACATGAATTGTCTCTGCATACAGTAGTCTCGCAAGCAGCACAGCTGTAGTTTCACTCCAGTGTCTGCTGGTGGTTTTGGCTAAGCTGAGTCCTTGCTTCTCTGTTCAGCAGCACAGTAGATATTGGGAACTGGCTGGGCAAGCACTAATTGCAGCCCCCTTCTCTTTCTCAAAGCAGCACCCGAACCAACATATATGGGGTATTCAGGGAGCTGTAGGACAGGCTGTCAGTATTGTAAGTGTCATTCCTGTGCAACACCATATTGCTCTGTCACTTCACCGTGGTGGCCTCCACTTTTGCAAGTGATCTCTGTAACTCATGGGTCATCTTTACAGCTCTGCCTGACAAGTCACTACAGAAGCAAGCAGTTGTAGGTCCTCAACAGCTCAGTCAGTGCTGCCCATGCCACCCACAAGGACAAAACCTCACCAACCTCTCAGTTGGCTTCTTTCTTCACTACTGAAGAATTGAAGTTCAGATTGGGCTCACAGTAGTGGACCTAAGCACACACACAGAGTGTTTTACACCCTCAGACCATTGTCAGCATGCTGACCAGTCCTCCAAAACACCCACAAGGTGTTGAGACAAGGGAAGGAGGACATTGCACTTTGCAAGCCAGTCAGATGGGTCTGTATTCAATTGTGCTCCAGAGTGGCCATCTGAGAAAGATCCTGTCCCAGGGGGAGTATGGCAGCATAGAGATCCCAGGTGATTTAATAACAGACTGGTTAAGATATAAAAGGGTTAGGAGCAGACCCAGAAGGAAGAATCCAGGACAGAGGCCTCTCAGCCCCAATAATAAACCAGTAAGAGCGTGTCAGGATAAGCATCTGAATTTCAATTCTAAGCGAATCCTGCAACAGAAGCAAAACACTTGGGCTGATGTCATAAATAGAGCCTGGGTGCTTTTCATCATTGTTTCCTAGTTCTGCTCTTCCTAAAGCCCTGGTAAATTTCAATTTTATAAACATGCTTCAAGAACACTGCTTCCACTCCCTCTCTTCCAAAATAATTAATTACAGAGATCTAATAATAACAATAGAGTAAACTTGCAGGACTTCATATGTTATATATGAGGTAGTGACTCAGCCTTGAAACATGGCAGAAGCCGGTGTAAGTAACTGTAACCTAGCAGGAGGGAGAGGTTTCTATAGAAAAGTCGAGTAAAACACTCACGCACGCACCAGGACATGGTGCTGCGCAGACGTTTCTGAGCTGTGCCAATCACTTGTGCTCGCATCAAGCAAATCAAGTGGATTTAATCAAAAAATGAAAAGGGTTTTTTTTCGAGCTGAACAAGTATGTTTACTATTAGTCTGATTAAAGTAGTTTTCAAATATGACTAATCTGATCTGGCTAGCGGGAAAGTAAATAACAGCTATTTTTCCACCAGACGCAGTGATACTGCGGTAAGCACCGTCACTCCCGGTCTCATGTGGGCCTGCTTTGATTTCTGTCGGGTGACTTTTGTTCAGGATTTTGGTCCTCTTCCTTTCCAGGCAGCCATGCCATCCAGATGAGGCACCCGACCATGGCTGCCTTAATTAGCAGCCGCCCCCGGGTACGTGGAGCGCTCTGAATCACCATGCGAGCCTCCTGACCAGGCCTTATCAAAGGGGATCTGCAAGGGGGTGGCCAAAGTCAACAGCACAAGTCATTACTCATTTTTTTTAATCAAAGGAGTGTAAAAATAAAAACTGATGATATGATGGAGTGAAAGATTCTTTCTTGATGAGCGTTAATTAAGTCATGGTCACAAAGCCCTTGTGGGAGCCAGGAGTAGGTTATGGTCTCCAGCCCTCAGGTGGGGTGACAGGCCTGTGTCAGCTGAGGCCCGTGGCTAGGCCGAGCAGGGATTCATGTTCAGCGGTGGCCACTTCCCGCCCCTGAACTCATCCTGTGAGAGAAAAGTCTCCTCTCACTGTCTCCTTGGTCACTTTTGGCCCTTTCCCTCCCCAGAAGGGATTACACCCCTCATCTTGTGTAAAAAAAAATCCTGGTTCTCTTTCGCATCCTGGCCCCATTCTGCTTTCCTTCTTGGCCAAGGAAAATCCACCCAATAACCAGCTGTCAGGCGTGAATGTGTTTCGGAAAAACACACAGCAAATCACTAAGGAAGAACAATTTTTCCAAGAGGTGTTTCCAGCAGCAGTGCAGTAGACATATACATTGACAACAGCAGCTACTGGATCCTCACATATCTGTACAGGCATAACACATGCTCAGGAAGATTTATCTTCTCTATTTCTTTACTTCCTACAGTGCAGAACAACCTCTTCAGAAATAAGCCCTCCAGAGGGACTTTCCCCATGACATTACTGAAGATGTACTTCCGTGCCCACACAGGCAGCCTTATATCACAACCCAGCAATGATCACCAGCAGCAGCAGCACCGCCCAGAGGCTGCTGAAGTGCAGAAGGAGTTGGGAACTGGACTTTTTTTTATTACCCGCTTAAGGGCAAAGATCACAGACTACATGTGTTCCAAAGCCAAAAATATAAAGGATTTCAAACTACGGCTTGCATTACTTCAAAAAAAAAGAAGAAGAAAATAAAATTTCTTTGTGGCATCATGACCAATCATGGGCTAGCAAATGTCACAACTCAGCCAAGCCTTATGTCCAAAACTATTGTCACTGGTGTATGTGGAGGAGCTCTGGGCTATGTTACACAGTGACCTTCCCACTTGGAAAAAGCTCTGCGTACACAGAATCACAGAATGGTTGAGGCTGGAAGGGACCTTTGGAGATCATCTGGTCCAACACCCCTGCCAAGCAGTGTTGCCGAGAGCACACTGTGCAGGATGGCATCCAGGATTGTTTTCAGTATCTCCAGAGAAGGAGACTCCACAGCCTCTCTGGGCAACCTGTCCTAGTGCTCTGTCACCCTCACAGTAAAGTGCCCCCTCATATTCACAGGGAAATTCCTGTGTTTACACACCTGGATTATTTCCCTCTGTGCCCCATACTTCTAAACTACACACATAAGTTTGTGTCTGCAGTTAACAGGTGAAGACATATCTGTGTATGATCAATTTTGCCAAGAATCTGGAACCTATGTTATAAAAACATACCTCGAGTGTATTCAGTGTTACTGAGATGATCAACCCTGCGTCAATTTTTAGCTCCAAACTAATTTTAATGGCTGAACTGTAAGCACTCGAACAACAGGGTAATGGAAATACTCACAGGCCCTTATCTGCAGCAGCTCTGCTGGCTGCTGTTATGATGCTGTTGCTCACTTCTAACATCTTTTTTTTTCCCCAGAAAAATCTTTGCCTGTCACCTAGTTATCTGCAGGACGAGCAGAACAGGGATTGAGAAATGTGCAGCAAAATTGTTTCAGATCCATGGAGGCTCCACTAATGAATCATCAAAGCTTTCCCTGCCAGGGAACACATTTCTAAACCTAATCACAGCCTGAGCACTCCTTCTCCTCTGTCCTCATCAGAGTGTCAAATCAAGAAGAGGAGTCCACTGACTGCCCCCTCCCAGCCCTCAGATCACATCCCTGCACCACAGAGCGGTTGGGATAGCGCAAGGTGACCCTGGCAGGGTGGGACATGGACTTAGCACCATCCCCAGGGAAAGAACAAGCATGGGGATTCGAGGTCCTGCCTGCCCCCAGCACCACACCGCTTACAGCAGGCAAACCACTCCTGCAAATCATGATGAGATCAGCACAGGGCTGGCCCTAAGACCTTGTGGACCTATCAGTTTAACAAAATCAGCACCCCTTTGGCTTTTGATTTATATACCACGTATGTCTGACTAGAGTGCTTGTGAGTAGCACTAATTGGAAATGCCACAGGAATGAGCAATGCCCTCTGTGTTAAAACACAGAGCTCACACAAACAATTAGCGTTCAATACAAAATCAAGGAATTGCTTCATCGGGCTAAGGATGTATGCAACTGGCATGATGGACCAATAAACAACAGCTCCCTTCATCTGCTCCATTCATCGCCACAACTGAAACACAGCAATCTCTCATTTGCAGCTCTTCTCAAAAGAGTGCATTGTATTATAAAATTTCACACACTTTCAAAATAGATGAAATAAAAGCTTAGGAGGACAGTTGTGTGATCTTATGGATATTTCATTCATGACTAACATTCTTCTGGCAAACTCTACACAAATAAAACTTCAGATCAGGCTCAGGAGAGCAATGGGGGCTTCCAAGCATTCAGTCATTGTGGTTGGAATGGCTTCCCACTGTAAGGAACAGCCAGGATGGTTAAGCTACTGCTCAGAGGCCTGGGACTCACACCTTTCACCAAGATATTCCCAGGAAGAAACTCAGGAAGAGCCTGGAAATTTTAGTTTGACCTCCAAACTTCAGCATGAGGATTTTAAACAGGGCAGATTTGGTGAGGGAGCAGGGAGCCAAAGGAAAAAGGAGGTTGTTTTAACCTGATTGCTTGTTCAGCCCATTATAAAGGAAAGGATTTGCAAAATTCAAACCTAGCTCAGTGCAGGATTTGGGAACATGCATGGGTAAGCAGTTGGGAGGCACTGTATTGATATTTTTTTTTGGTACTTCTGTCTTCATTACTACATTTGCTGAGGTCAGTGTATAATATGGAGTCTGCAAGCAAAAAGGTGATAAATGTAACTTTTCCCCTTGAAAGTGTTGTGCCTTCACACTTCCCAGACACAAAATCTACTGAGGTCTGAACAACTATGCATATAAATAGTTTCAATTTACATAGTGTGCATATGCATATTTACACACAGAAAATGCTTTTGGTGATTCCTTCCATGTTATATAGACAAACTGCTGTTGTGAGTAGTCCCTGTGACCTACCTAACTTGATTTTTCTTTTTATCTTCCTGTTCACTCACAAGAGGTTTGGTATCAGTGAACCCTCAATGGACAACCAAAGAACAATGACATTGTCCAAAAGCTAGCAGATGCTCCCAAAGGTGAGAACTTTTAGTGCTTTTGATTCCTTCTAACAGAGTTGTTATGATCTGTCTCATTAGCCCTCTAAGTGTTTCATTCAGTCTTTTAATCCCGCTCACCTATTGACCTTAAGGCTCTCTCTGAAAGGAATTTTCAGATGTTAATTAGGTCTTGTGTAAAACAGAGCATTACTGCTTGTACATTTGCTCCCTCTTAAATTTTCTGGGATACTCCCACATGGTGAGAGGCATCACAAGAAGCTGATGACCTAACTTCTCCAATTCAGTTCTTACTTACCCTAGTGGAAAGGGTTGTGCTAATCTCACTCAGCTTCAAGGAGCCGTTCCTAATCTTCCACTCTGATCTTTCTCATTACAGAAGCCTTCCCGTGCCTCAGTGACTTTATTCCTCTGCTAATGAAAAAATGCCTGGGAGAGGAGTCACGTTCTGATTCCCAATGATGAGCTCACTCATCTTCATGAAGGGACAATGTTGCACAACTTGCAATCATTCACTATGGTAAAGCCAGAGTTGACAAGTCATGGTCAAAGACTACAGTGAACACTTTAAAGGAAGAACATTCATTATCAAACTACAGAAAGGGGAAATAACAGGTGATTCATGAGCTTTACACATGTAGAAATCAAAACTGACACGGAGTTTGTAATTACATTGGAAAGGCGGTGCAACGTATAAAAAAGAAGTGATTTTTTTCAGCAAATACCACTCGACCCACATGCAGCTCACACCCTGCCAGGATGCAGAGAGAGGATTTCTTTTGCAAGAGAATTAGATGGAACCATTGCCGGGGTGGAGGGGAAGAGAGCTTTAGCTGAAATGCTACCGCTGGGAGAAGGTATAACACATACCCAAGGGCTTAACATTGACACAATTTAAGAGCAGTCAGGTGGGTATGTTATAAAACGTGGCTATACCCTACAGGCACCACAGGCACCCATGGGACTTGAGTGATTTCAGGAACAAGACTCTTAGGGCTGCAGAACACCTTCCCTGGTTGTGCAGTACAACAGTTCCATAACCCCTGAGCCAGCTGCTTTGAAAGAGGATCTGAGCACACGCTATGCATAAGTACGAATTCACAGGCATGATGCAGGTCTATTAACCTTTTGAGTCATATATACTTGACCTAATCAGCCAGTTTATTTTCAGGTTCCTCTGAAGATATCTCTTTGTTGACAGAAAAACAAAGGATTCACACGTTTTTATTTATTTTTTTTTCTGCTGATGGACAACCTTTTCCAGATTTTCAGGCTCTCAGAGCCAAATAGACATCAGGCAGCAGTTACTACAAAGGATTCAAAGCCAGGCACTTGTATTCCAGACCCTACACAGTCCAAAGAGTGCAAGAACCTACCAGCAATGCAGATATCCTTGCAGTACAGCACACCCCTTTCACAGCAGGAAGACCAGGGATATTATGTCTTGGGATAGCTGTGGAAATGAATTGTCAAATGTCTCAGACTGCCCTTGTCTACACAGACAGTGGTAGCTAAATATTCCAGTGCATATAAAAGCCTTTTTGCCTCCCAGATCCGTTAGTATGTCATTTTGTACAGCCCCCTGGAGCATTGAATCCAACTCAATATAGCTGCATACGAAACAGTACGCATAGGCTGCCTGAAAGATGTTTTGATATTACAAGGAGACATTTCCATATATAGTAAAATACTCATTCACCCCAAACATATATACTTTTCATAGGTCAGGAAATTAAAAATAACAACAACTCATGTTAGCATAAGATACAGTGAACTATGTTAGACTCATCCAAGCCAGCTTTAGTCACCACACATAGCCCATTTAACAAACTGGCATGAGTAATTCTGAGTGGAAATCAGAAAAAGTGGGTAACCAAGGCCAACATTAACAATGAGGCCAATGTCCCTTGTCACATTGGTCAGAACAGCTCCAGTGACACCAAGGGCTTTCTGCCTATTTATGCCACTTGAGGTTCATGCCCATCGTTACAAAGGGATAGCAGAAGGTATCAAAAAACCCTCAATCCCAAAGAAGGGTGTTTTTTTTGCCATTACTACCAGACCCTGTAGTAAAAACCTATTGATTGAAGGTTAAGCACATGCCTTGAGCATTTCTGAGGGACCAAACACTTATATATTTTTTTGCCTCAGAGAAGCAAGCAGCTGGCTCTGATACTGCTAAACTCTCCCATTACTCTCAGGGTGCTGGTGACCCCAGGGAAATGTTTCCCTCTCACAGCAGTATCCATTTCCACAGCTTTTCTACTGATCTCCAGATGAATGGGAGAACTAAACATCATGCAAGAGCAAGGCAACAGAAAATTCCCCTAAGTGTCATGCTGGTAGATCACAGTTTCAAAATCTTGGCTATAATCCTGTCTTTCTGGTGACACTTTTGTTAGCCTTGCAACTCCATTCTCCCAGTTACTGGTACGCCAGGAGCAGCAGTGCCCTGTTGTATGAATGTGAAATGGAGAACGGGAGATGAGTGAACAGACTTTTAAAATGGCTCTTTATATACAGATGCACACATGCATGGATGTGCACGAACTAACAGGGTGCAGAGCTGCCATTCCTGTTCTTTATTTAATTATGAATTTTCCTTAAGTGCTTACAGCTCAAAGGGACAAACACTCATTTCACTCCTCCAAACCCCCCTCAGCCTCCTGCACACAGCTGGCCAACATGGAGACATTTGAGGCTGTCAAAGAACAGAGCTCGCCGTTGTGCAGAGATGCAGTGAAAAGTCCACAGGGCACATCTGTCCCATTTAAGCTATCAGCTACAGCTAATGTGAACCGAGGAGCATGAGAAGGGCTACCAGTCACCCACGGGAGAGAGTTTTACCTACAGCCACTGCCACAGTCCACGCTTATCTGGACACTGTGAATCAAGCTGCCTACAAAGCACAAGACTTTTCCCTGTGTTTCCTCATACCTCATGTACCAGACGTGCAAGAGAAGCGTGGCGCTAACACCCAGCGGGCTCTTGCCACCTCATCTGCTGCCTGTTCAGAGCACTGGCTAGAGTAAACTCCCTGCCACTCCCTCAGCACCTCACTGATGTGTTCATGGCCATGGGACGTGCCATGCCTGAGCTGCCCGGGCCTGAACAGCTGCTTCGGTGCAGGTTCAGCTTTGGAGGGGATCAACAGCTGAGCACATCGCACGTTCTTCACCACAGAGAATGGTCTGACCAGTCAAGAGAGCAAGTGGGAGGCAGAGGCATGTGGACACATCCCTCATCGTGCTGCCCCTAGCAGTGTGCTAGCTGTCTAGCTCAGGTGGCTTTCTCCAAGGCACATCTTAAGAGCAGCATTTGTAGCCAGAGACTCTGCACCCTCTTATCTTCTGCTGAGGCTCTAGCTTATTTCTTTTAATCCATATCATGACCTCTGCTTTTACACATGGCATTTCTACACCGCTACTTCAGTCTCCTTTATGCTAGCATCCAGCAATGATAAGTACACTGAAATAAGAGGACACCAACAACAAAATCTGCTGCAGAGGAGAAAAAAAAAAAAAGGTAAAAAAAACATTCCCCATATACTTTACTCATGTCTTTATGTAATTATGCACCTCTGAATCCAAAACACTTTTCCTATAATGCCTTCTAATACACGACTCATGCCATGCAATCCAACCAAAGAGATGCTGTGGAACCTACACAAGTCTTCTGCTTTGGATCATCTATCCGGGAAAATCCCCAGTAGCCGCAAATGAATCCCACCTCTGGAAACTCCCATCTTGGTAGAGTTCAATCCCTATCGTCCATGGACAAAACCCAAGCTGTATGCTTTACTCTTGCATGCACGTACTGTGTGGCCAATCTTGCATGAACAGCATTTGAAAAGGAGAAGAAGAACTGGTTATTTCTGGCCTCTCAGATAAGGAAAGGATTACAGGCTGAGGAAGATAGGGAAGAACTAGGCATGTCTCAGCTGGCATTTATTGTCCTACTAGGATCAGGGGAAAGATTAGGTTGAAGAGACAGCAAGCAAAAAAATTAAATGAAATAGACCCAGCTGTAGAAAGAGCAGCCCAGCAACCCTCCGAGGCCCAAGGTGACCAGTGCCCTCTTGGGTTACCTCCTAGCTGTGGCCACCAAGTGAAGCACCACGGTCATTATAGGCCATGCCAGCTTTAGAAACTACCAGCAGACCTCACACAGATAGGTGCAGTCCCTGACAAAAGTTCCTCTCCCCTGTGTCAAGCACACCTTGCCTAAAAAAAAAAAAAAAAAAAGCTTAGTTCAATACAATGAGTGCTTCCCTTCACCGTAATCAATACTGGCAGACACACTGAGCTTGATCAAAGGTGGATTCATGTCTGGCAGCACACAGCACTCATGTGTTGGTCTTCAGCAACAAAGAGAGATGCCTTTTCCCGTCACCAGGGGTTAAAGCAGTGGGATCTCACCCTCAGAGTGGTGCCAAACAACAGGTCCCTACTGCCAGCCTGAAGCTGCCCCATGCAAAGGACCCAGCTCCTTGGCTAAGTTGCTGCAGAGGTGGATCTGCAAGAAAGTTCCCGTCATTGCTCATAAGTGGAGGTAAGGAGAAATGATTTTCACTGAGGACAGCATCAACCATGACTCATTTGCCAGAACCAGAGGAGCGGTGATGTTCTGGTGCTTGGGCACACATGAACCTGGGCAGGAGGAGGGTGGGAAGCAGTAACTCATCACCAGGCAGTGCTCAGAGGCCCTCCAGACTGCAGGCCCCTCTCTAACAAGCCGCAAATTGTTAAAATTCTAGTACATTTCAGTGAAATCTAGTTGCATAGATTCTAAAATCTGGGCACATTACTAATTCGACCCCCAAGCCAACAGCTGTTCTCTTACTACTCATCGGAAATGGGAACTGGAAAAAAAAAAGAAAAAAGAAAAAAAAAAAAAAAAACAGAAATCTGAGAGCAATTGCTGTGCCATGGATGCACACAGTCAGACCCACAGACCCAGCTGAGGTTGTGCTGAGGGCAGCTGCAGGACAGTCTGCCTCCAAATCCTGGGGAAGGAAAGCTAAGCTTTGGGAGCAAGGATCCACATTGCCATCCTGCTGTGGCCATAACCTTAGCAGTGGCCTTGCTGTGTGATGGAGTAGACACGAATTTTTGGAGGTCTACATGACACTACAGCATTTTGTACTCTTACAGCTCTTTCTAAACATCAAGTAATTGCTTAGTAATAAGCTAGTATGATCATTCCCACTTTCTAGAGAAAGTGGGACAAAAATTACAAAAAAAAAAAAAAAAAAATTGGAAATTGCACCCGAAAGGCCTAAGTTTGACCCATTGCTTTAGGAGAAAGCCCAGCTTTTCTCTCTTTTTTTTTTTTCTTTTTTTTTTTTTTTTTCCCTGGTGCTTCCTGCAGATCTGAGATTAGATCTCTGAAAGAAAATGAAACTGAAAGGAGGCTGCGGTCTGGTTACACGCAGGGAGAGGAAGCTAACACCTGACAGGTGAAGCTTTTGTTGAACAAGCTCTGGGTCAGACTAAATTCTGCATCATACAGGTTCTTGAAGAGCACCATTTCATTTAACAGATTAATTGTATTAGGAACAAAATAATACTGATCATTTTACTTGTCTGATTGTGTGGAAAAGCTAAGATTAAGCAGCAATCAGTTACTGGTCATTTAAAAACTAATTAGGGTTTGGGTAAAAGGGACAAACTTGAAGCCAGACCTTAAAGGCAGACCCCACTGCTCAGCATTTCTACAGAACTGTACCAGTCATTGAGGAGTAGAGTAAGGGGAGGCGATTCCCAATATTGCCATCGAGCTGCAGGGACCTACAGGTTGCCTGTTCCTCATCTGGGAAGGGATGTGATACAATTTATGTGCTCTACAAGCTGTTTCCTGCTGAGCTCCTGCACACACAGCCAGCTCTGTGTAAAACCCACCACCAGCGCAGCACAAATCTGGGTCAGCGTCTCAATGCACCTAGTGGAAATAATTCCTCCCTCCCTTTCTTCATCTTAGCACTGGCCAGCACATGCATTGGGATCATCTTTTCTTCACATTCCCTCATCTGGCAGGAATTTTCATCCACTGGCATTCATCCACAAAGCACACCTGGTTTTGGATGCGGTCCCAAATTCACTTCACATCCCCAGCAGTTGCAGAGCATGTATTTTGAGCAGGTGGAATGCAAAAGGAACTCTGCGTGGAACAGCATGCCTTGCAGCTAGCATCGCAAGTGAGGGAAATCATGGCATGTCCCAGATTTGCTGCAACTGCCCTGGGAAAGGTTTATCAAAAGCTGCTGTCTTGCAAATGCTTCTGCTGCACGACATCCACTACAGTCTCCTCCTAATCTACAGAGGGTGTTTGCCCAAGGCCCACAACCTATGTCTTAAAATTGACATAAACCTAAAAGTCCCTGATAAAGGAAGACACAAGATGTGGGTAGCAAAAGGTATCGAAGGTCAGAGTTGAAATACACTGCAGGGCCGTGCAGATTTAGCCGTCTCATTTTCATTCGGTTCCCACCAGCACATCACGCGTCCCACAGACAGGAGCTGTACACAAAGCACAGCATCCCTGGGCAAGGACCCTGCTTCAGCTGTGCCTCCCTGTCGCAGCCTTGGGGAGGACACAGGGGACATCAGGTGACTCCAGAGGCGACCTTGTTCCCTGATCTGGTGGCTTCTTTGTGACAGAGCCTTTTCTCTCAATAGCCATGGTTTTCAGCCAGAGGCCTGGTGGACTCACTTATACCAATGCAATTTCACAGTCGGAGAAGGGCCTGAGATCTCTTCTCTGAACTTTCAGAGGTCTTTTGGATTAATTTTCAGCTCACAGCCACTTCCATCTCTTGCCTCCCTGCTCTGCATTACAAACATTAGCTACTCAGCTGCAACCTTGGTGCCGTTATGGGCTGCAGCCTGTCTAATTTGGAAATGCAGGTGATTAGCCCTTGGATCCTTCTGAGTTCAGTAAGCCCCGACTGCAGCAGAAATGGAAAGCAATTCAGGGAGAAGTTGTATCCCACTCCCCACTGTCCTAGAGAAGATGTCCTCCAAACAAACTGCTTCAGGAAAAAAAAAAAAAAAAAAAAAAAAAAAAAAAAAAAAAAAGAATGTAGCGAGGAAAAGCCTGGAGAACTTTCTTGGAAAAGTACTAGCAGAAAGAGACCAAGAGGCGTATGCAAAATGTGAATTTTTGTATTCAGTTGTTTGATTTTTTTTATTCCCCCTGAGTTTAGGGAGCTGGGCTGAACCAAGGCAAACAGCTCACTTCTCAGTTTCTCCATCCCATGAAAATGAGCAACCAGAGTACCCGATTTGAGCTAATTGGTGCCAAGAAAACACAGTTCTTTAGGTTGATTAGTCCCATTGTAATCTACAGATTGGTGAAATTATTCTCTCCAAATAGAAAACTTTTTTAACATTAAATGAACTAAACTAGCCTTTTAAGTAATGTTTTGTTCTGTAGAAAGTAGCATGAGAATAAAAAGGAGAAAAACAAAACCTGCAGCATATTTCTGCCCGGCGTGACAGCCTGCAAAGCCTTATTCCCATTTGCTAGCAAAAATATTCACACAAAAATGTTTAGAATCTTTAATATGCTGCAAAGATTTAGTACCAGTTACTGAAAAAGTTTCATTCAAAAGAATCATATCTGATCATTTTGAGTCATCAAAATTATACTGAAAATCTTGCAAAACCAGGCTTTTTGGGAAGACTATCATTATTCTGCCTCTTCAATAAGCCTTATTAACAGGAACAATCTAGGTGGCACTGTGATAGCCCGCTGAACAGAATTTAATCAGAAGGAGCTAATTACAGATCCAATTTTCATGTAATATTCTGTGGACTTGATGGAAACATTCAGTCCGCACAGCCATTAAAAGAAGACTTTTTATAGCAAGCCAATTGTCAGCTTAATCCACATTTGAGATTATTGCTTGTCTACCTAAGGAGAATAGCCAGTTTGTGCTGCCGCAGTAGGTCAGTGGACAGAGGGCTCTCATGCACGACAAGCCAAGATAAGATTTCAGAATGGATTTAAAAGGCCTGCATGAATATAATTTCCTTCCTTATTTGTGAACTGCTACAAAACAATCGATGGCTACGCAGCCATTTCTTTTGGTTTAGAAGTTTGGGGGGTAAGGGAGAAACATTTCCATTAGCACAAAAATCCATCCAAATGTAATATAACTGAAACAGTCCCAGGTGCAATCCCAGTAATTTTTTATTAGCAAACTGCAGTAATTCATTCCTCCCTCAGTGTCTGTTAGACGACTTTAGTAAGAAAGTAGCTCATAGCAGGGCAGAGTACTGCATTAAACAGAGGGCACCATCCAGTCAATCTGAACACCACGGACGATTTTAAACTCCCTGTTATTAGGAAAGTGAAGACCTGGATGTGCCCCCATGCCTTTATCTTCACAATAACAGAGGCATTTAATGGGGATAGAGATGAAGAGACAAGCCATGCCTTCTTCCACCCCAGCTGATGCTCCCCCGCAAGTTAGCTGTGGAGTTGTAGTCACCTCCAAGGTTTCCAAATTTGTGTAATGAAAAAAAAAATTCAAGTTCAAAATTAAAATTTTCTCACTAGCTAGAAAATATTTTAGAAGAAACCAGCTTGTAAGCATGGAAATACCTCACTTTTCCAATGATATCTAAATATCAAGTACTGCTACCTTTGATGAGTTTTAATATTAACATTACCGTAATTGTAAACACACCGAGTGAAAAGTAATAGGAACATTGCAGGCTGAAATGAAATGTCTCCACCTTGTCAAAACAAGGTTGTCTGGCACTGATCAGAGCAAGCAGCGGGTGTTGAAGGGGCACGTGTCCCTCCTCCCACCACTGTAACACCGGTGTGATCCCACAAAACCTTTGGATTTTGACAGAGTCCATTATCTGACGCAAATGTGACTCAGAGAAAAACTCTGAGGCATTTCTGGAAAGAAAAAAAAAAATAGAAAAGCTCCAAAACCTCCACACCACAATACACATCTACACAGGCTGAAGGTTCTTCTGCCACAAAATAGGCAGATATTTAAGACAATTGGAAATAGAAGAATAATCTCTTCCTTGCTTAATACCCCTTTGTAACAATATCATCTACCATACTCAGATTGATATTTTTTTTCCTTATCTGTGCTCTGGGCCATCCAGATACTACTGCAACGTACACATCAAGCAGTCGTTGGCAGTATACGATAATCACCCAGGAATGCACTGGTTGTCACATGGCGCTTTGCTCAATACAGCTGTTAGCTAGCCCGGCCGAACAATAAACATTTCAAGTATTGCAAATGTTCTTCACGGGGAAGGTTTGTTATTAATGTAAATACAAAAGTGCTCTTGAAACAGCCCGATGACTTCAGCTTTGCTTGAGGAGTGCCCAAAGTTATGAAGGTGGAGAATACAGCACTTAAAACTCAAGACATTATTTCCGTGTTATTCAAGCAGTGAGAATTCATTTATAAATATCTGTATGACCTCAGGGGATTCACAACCACAAAACCCAGAAGATTAAAGAAAATAAACTTAAAATACCTTCCTCACACAGTCATGCATTTCTTTGCTGATCTTAAGAAGTGATGGGCAAACCTCAAAAGGCCCAGATGTTTAGTTACATCTCCAAAGCAGCTGGTGGCTTTCTGAAAGCCTTCTTCATGGAAGACTTCCACTCACATTTCTTAGGAACAAGGAAGATAGTCAGGTTTGAACTCATTCCCTTGCACTGCCAACTCAAGTCCTTCATTGCCCACACTGATTCTCACTAACACAAATACCAAACATACAAACCCAATGCTATTTTCATGGCAATATTGGCTAAACCACGGAGGAGGCAAGAGTCCACAGGACATTGTTCACATGGCATTTTCTGTAAAAGGAGAGTGTCCTGGGAGAGATTAAAACCATCAAGAGTTACAAAAATAAAAGGAAGTAAAAGAAGCAGGCTTTCCTGGTAGGTGCAATTTTCCCTATCACAGATATTCTTCCCCTCATACCAGACTACCAAACACTTTGCATTTGCACAGCAACCAGCCAGCAGCTAGGGGATTTGTGGCTGTTGTTGCTTTTTTGTTGATGATTTTTTTTTTTTTTATGGCGGTGGTAGATTTTATTTATTTATATTTACTCTGAATTACATGTTTTCTGGTGTGGGCTATAGAAGTAGATAAAACCTAGCTGCAGCAATAGCTTTCCAATTAGCTATCATCTGTGTTTCAGTGAACAAAAGCCTTTAATTAAAGCATTGAGCTACACAGGGTCTGGTTACCATACAACTAGCAACATCTTCAAATATTTGGATAGTAAACAATCTTCATACCTTGGAGACAGGCGTCAGTTTTCCTACTTCATGTTGAAGGCTTTGCAGGCATTTTGCATGTGTCTTGCAATAAGAAATGACAAAAAGAAGTGCTGACAAAGCACTGCAACTCAGCAGTAAGGTAGTGCTTTGGAAAAATACAGTAGATGTGTGATGGTTTGTAGTCTTTTATTCTTTGTGGTTTTGGAACAAACTCTGTGCTTATGTTATTACAGACGTGGATTTGATGGTGTACCATGTTGTGAGGTTGAATTATGCTCTGGTTGAAAGTACAAGAAATTGCTGATTTTGAAGTACTTACTGGCCAGCTGCTCCTAATAGTGTAGAGCAATTTATCTATACATGGTATCACAAGCATCCTATTTAACCTCGTTCTTCAGATTCAGGAGAGAGGGATTTGCATATTAAAAAAAAAAAAAAGCACTGGACATTAGGAAAATTATTTATGGAGGGAAAGAACAACTAAAAAGGTTTCTATTAGCTAGATGAAAACCATTAAATGTGCTAAATGAGTAAGTATTTTGATTACAATAAGTACCCACAAAGTCTAAATAAAGTGAGCCTGCTAAAATATGTCACAGACCAGATGTAAAATAGTACTTAGATACCCTGTTAAGCTACTTTATGTTATTATTTCTATTAAATCAATAGAATTTTGTATGTCTCCATATCTTTTTCAGTACTTACAATGCATCATTTCTGCCCCTTATCCCTCTACCTGCAGTCACAAAGTATGGATTTGCCTTCTATAATTCATAACGCAACTACATGTCAGACAGGGTTCCTGGTGAAAGAGGGGACAAGAAAAGCAGCAAAGAAGAGCCCATCAGCATCCATGGAGCAAGCAGTAGATGAGGGTTCAGGAAATCCACATTCTCTGATCATGTCTGAAAACTGTTGAAATTTGGACAAATCCCCCAAGACTGTGTTTTTAGATTACTCAGACACCTGAAGTTGCAGATACTCAATAGGATTCAAGTCAATCTTCACTGAAACCCTTGAGCACCTACTGATTTAATCACTGGGAGAAAAAAAATAAACCCCAGAGGCTTCTTTTTCTGATTCTGGAAGCGTGGGTATCTTTAGAAATCCTGCCCTCATCCAAAATGATTAAATAATTATGTTTACCTGTCTCAGAAATCATTTTGAGGTATCTGGATTTAGATTTCACTTTAATAAAGCACTTAAGCAGATGTGAAACATCCATGTTTAAAACTGTGACCCTAAACTGAGTAAGAACAGGCCCCACCTGCCACCAAGCCCTGAAGGAACCTAAATTTATGGCATCCCCATTGGTCACAAGTACACGTATATCAGGTTCATCAGAAAGTCTTTGCGTGATGAGAGCTGCCCAAGGGGAACTTAAAAATACCTTCCCAAAGCTTCAGCTGTAAACTAGACATGTCCTCCATCTTCCACTCTCCTTAAAGAACAAATCCAGCACTGATAAATCCAGCATGATAAATCCTCTCCTACAGTCATCGTCTCTCAAAAACAAAACTGTAGGTATATCACTTTCTCCCCATCCTTTGTATATTAACTTCATTTTTATTGCAGCTGACCAGGAAGGGGAGATTGGAGATTCAGCACCTTCCTCAGCCCACCTCCTACCTTCTCGTGGGGCATTTGATTGCCCAGAAGCTGTATGGATTAGGAAGAGAGCTGGTAGAGAAGGGAAACAGAGACAAGAACAACTCTCCTTAGAGCTCTGTCACATGCAGCAAAAAATTCACTGTTCATGGCACTAGAAAGAGAAGAAGAATGGAGGGGACATTGGTCTGGAAGCTGGTCAGGACCGACTGGTCCTGAGGTTGCGTTTGTTTTTTGATCAATGAGCACTCGAAGTGTATAAGCAGCCACTGAAGCAGCTCCAGCCTGAGGTGTTATTAAACAAATTCTTGCCTAAGAAGATGTTATTAAATTGCCTCAATAAGAACCATGAAGCCCAAAGTGCTCAGTTTTGCAGGGCTAGGCACAAGGCACCCTGGAAGGTTTCTCAAGGGTTAACGTATAATCCAAAGCCCATTCACCTCAATGGGAAGTTCTTCACTGTCTCACCGAGGTTGGACTAGGTCATTATGGTCATAGATCTTACTATATTCAGAGCCATATCCCTGACTGCTGAGTGCTTAGCACACCATCATGCACACATTGCTCTATTAGGCCCTAGCAGAGGCAAATGCTATCGATATTGTTACTCTTCCAGTAAAGCATTCCACAGCCACATCGCCGTTCCACTTCCAACATCACCCTTAGGCAGACAGCATTTACTTGCAGGCAGCGCCATTTGATACACCCAAATATTTCCCTGTGCTTGTGGGCTCCCTACAGCAGGTATACCTCTGTATCTTTGTGGGTTTCGCTTTTAAATCCTTAATCACTGGACTGTTTAAAGAAAGAAGAAAGTACTTCGCATTCAAAGCAGCGTAGATATCGCTAGGAAGGCCCCCTCCACTAATTAAAACCATCTATTTGCTCTTTGTGTACAGAGAAACGTAACACAGCAGGAAACAACTGCCGTATCAAATACCGCTTTATGGTAATTGTGGTTAAATACCAACTTTTTAATGGTAACCTACTTACACAGGTTTGGCAACGGATGCAAAAATAAGTAATCACTTTTTCTGGAGGACTACCAAATGGCAGATTTCCCAAGTCAATCAGTTCACCCAGGGGCTGGGAACGCAGAGAGCAATTTAGTGCTGCAAGGAATATGACAATCTATTTATAATGGCACCGGGTGCGAGGCTGAGAGGAGAAACTGCAGCTGTCGTGTAAGGATTATAAGTGACTGATTGTTCCTGACAAAATGTATTGATATATCAGAAGGAAGTGCAAGTTTAGCTGCCTGACTGATTCTCTTCCCGTTGTACAGGTGTGTTCCCAGCTTGAAAGAGACCAGGCCCTGCAGCTGAAAATGTTGTATGTGATCTCTCCCTGGACGTGCCTGTATAGCCTTCGTTACCCTCTCAGGGAGTTACCGCGATGGATCCCATCCAGCCTTTGTTGAAACGAACAGAAGAGCTAACCCAGTTTCAGAAGACCACACGGGAGCATCCTCAAGGACAGAATGCATCCTTAAATGTTAAATAACAGCTTTGCCTCTTCAGTTCTTGAAGAAGCTCTGTTTCCTTTCCCTTGTTTACTTATTTTCAAACTGCTGCATGTATTTATATGGGCTGTTAAGTAATAGTTCCTCCACCCTAAGGGAAGGCTGCTTTCCAGCGCAGAAAAGCAAACAATGCCTACATAACACACACACAACATTACACATCAAGCATTAAGAAGACTATTCTGTTTAGGATCAAGGGCACAAATGCTAGCAAACAGTAAAATTATCAGAGCACCCAAACCCAAGGGACTTTGGAGAACCCATGTTCCAGCAGATGACCCCCTCCCATAAGAATCAGGCCGAGGCCCTGCTTCCCTCTCTGGTTTAAAGAGCCCAACTTCCTTTGCAAGGAGTGAAACAGCAAACATGTTCAGTGAAACATGCTTTATCAAGCAGGATGCTATGCACGATCTTGCTGTTAATACAGACAAGGGGACTTTTCACTCACTGAAGTGGTTAACCATAATGCAGGGTGTAGTTCACCCCCTAAACGAGTTCATTCTTTCTCTGCAAGAAGATAATCCAGGCTTGATGGCTTCTTTCCCACATTCTCATCTACTCTGTAATGATCTGAGATTTGGGGCAGAGAGAGAAAAGTGTGATGTGAAAACCCCTTGTGTGTAAATAGCTATATTTTACAACCTTTATGTCCTTGGAGCACATGTTTTCCATGGTTGCATAAGCACACTCAACCCAGAGCAACTGGAAGAAACCTAGTCCTCAGTTTATATATCCCACTACCCTGACATCCTAAAACTAAAAACTCAGCAAAAATTTAGGAAACCTTTTATTTCTTGATTACAAAAATTCAGGGCTAAAAAAAAGGAACCCCAAAAAATTAACGTGTCCTCTGCTACTTTGCATATCCTCATCACCTCAAGATTATTCTCTGAGGCATGAAGGTCTGATGCATACGCTGAGTCTGTTTGGCCAGTAGTGATAAGCCTATCGGGCTGCTTTTAGCTAGTACTTTATGACTTGAATATGTATAATTTCCACCCATTTTTTGTTCAGCCAGAAGAACCCCCTGACGATACGGCAGACCAGCTATGAAACAAGCTAGCGACACACAGGGACTGCTGCAACCCAGCCACCTTAATTTTCACCTTGCTGTAGCATATAAAGTCACCTGTACGCATAGACCCTGCACCTGGAAGAGATTTTTTCTCTTTCTGTCATACAGGCAGGTGTGGTAATACAAATCTACTTGCTCTCCCAGCCCTGTCCAGTGGCACAGGTGGAAAATCAGTTTTGTTATATCCTAGATAGGCAGCCAAGGACATGGGAATAAGATGAATAAGTAAGGCAGAAAATTACAGTCCTGGCAGTCTGTATTCTTTCCATGTAAAGAAGGTGCATTTTTACAGCACTATTCATCAAGGATATTAAATCTGTTTGAAATATCAAACATCACCACACCACAGTAAGTGCTGGAGTAGTCGAGGGAAACCGTGGGATACAGAGCTCTTAAAATGCCTTGTTTCAGCAGGCTGGTCTGGAGAAATAGACCATCTAAGCATTCTGAAAAAGTGTGTGGTGTTTGGGGGAGGATTTTTGCTTTTAGAAAGTTTCCATCTGTCTTTCGAAACTTTCTCTTTTAAAACATGAACTAAAAGATAACTTAAACGATGTTCACAGAAAAGCCCTAGTTCTGGTACTCTCTGGAAGCCTCAAGTCTGCTCCACAGCTCTGCTGCGTGCACTGATTCTCTCCAGCAATTGCCAAGGTGCACCAGCACACACAAAGATGGTCTGAATGCATCAAGCAGTGATAACAAGGAGCCGATGCAATTACTCTTCACTCTTCAACAGTGAAGAATGAATTAAAGCAGTGTTTTAGAAATGAAACTGACTAATTTATACCATTAAAAGGTGCCTTTAGCCTTTCAGATTAGTGCTATGAGGCCTTACTGCAGTTTAAATTAGGTCTAATAGATTTTCAGGAACTACATAAAATTAGATGAAAGATTTAAATATTAGCTCCCCTTTGGCCTCATCTAAACTAGGGGACCTGGAAGCCTGCAATACCACGTATGGCCTATCTCCATGCTAGAAGGAGCCTGGGTATGCAGGATTTTCTGTCCTCCCCCCTCTCAGAAACCTGGGGTCTTTATGAGAGAAAACTAGTGGCATTAGGCCAGAAGGCATCTTTAGCACTATCAAGCCACGGGGCTGCAGAGCATTTCTACCTCGCAGTTTAGTCATGGCCATTATGACCCTAGTAAGGGGTTGTGCCTGTACAGAAGCTGAAAGAACACAATTCTTTTAATCCATCACAATATGTGTCAAGAGGACATCACTCGAGGACGATGAGAATAATGAAAATAAGGCAGCCATATTGCTATAAGCAATCAAGGCAAAACACGCTGGTGCTGGGTGCTATGAGAGGGCCAACAGCAAGCCCTACACTGCAGTCCCCTCCCCAAGCTGTACATAGCCCCAAGCCCTTCCTGAAGCCAAAGGGCAGAAAGGAAGCCTTTGTCTACTTCTCAGAGACCATCCTCCTTGCGAAATTTTCCTCTGTACACTACTGTCTTCAGGTACAGGATCACAGTAAAAATATCTGGCACAGCATCCTCCTTCCTCCTTAAATCCAAGAACTTCACCCCACAAGACTTCCCAACTGCTCCCAAAAGCGGAGACTGATAGCTGTGACCAGACCTCCCACTGGGGTGAATGGGTGCAGTGACGTACAGACCTTTACAAGCAGCAGTTGCGTACCCCATAGATTCAGATCTTCATTGCAGCCAAAGGTAGTTACAGCTGCCGTACATAGCATCATCCTGCTCCTGCACTGCAACAGCAGTTAAGGGCAGGTGGAGGGGATAAATACCACTTCATAGTAAGAAACCGGGAAGCACTCTCATAATGAATGCCCACGCTAAGATGAAGGTGACTTGATTTTAGTAGCTGGATCCTGTACGTGTCTTCAAGTGCAGTCTTTTTATTAGTCATATTTTGATGGGTGCCAAAAATCTAGTTAAAAGGAACATTGTACAGCTCAGACATGGAAAAAGTTAGTTCTTTGTGGTATTGCATTTTAGATGAAAAGCCACTTCCTCTCCTGCACAGAAAAGCAAGAAAGCGTAGGCTTCAGCTTTATCAGTCACTGCATCTGCGCCTTCGTAACAAGCTCAAGGTTTGTAAGCCAAAAATGGGAGGTTTGTGGTCCGAGTCTTTCCCTCTTTTACATTCATGTAAATTTGAAACATCTAATACTTCACTGGAGTTTACAATGGTGGAAATGATGAATGCTGGAGTTTCAGCTTTTTCATTCAGGAAGAATGAACTGTTTCACAGAGTAACAGGCTTTCAGTTAAGGAGGAGCAGAAGTTATTTCTAAAACTACGCCAGCAAACTACATTGAGTTTCATTGAGCTGCTGCTGTGCATGGGCTCAGGGCAGGCTGTGGGCAAGGTACTTGCTCTGGGTGAAGAGTACAGCTCTACAGAACCAGTGGTCTACCCCAGCGCTCACAACCCTTCTGGCTGGTCTCTTTTGGTAACAGCTAGAGTCTGTCCTGACCATTGAAAGAAGCAACCTTTTCCTCTTCTGACACTTGCTATTATTTCTGCTTATAGTTATTTCAACAGAAAAACATGAGCATTTATTTTAAGGCTATCTTTATACCCTGAATTTTCACTCAGAGATGAAAGAAATGACAGAATCACAGAATCGCTGAGGCTCTCTCCACCCAATATGGATTGAGAGGCTCCTTGGCTGCAAAATCTACATAGGGCGTATAAATTCACATAGAGTTGTTTAGGTTGGAAAAGACCTCTTGGGCTTATCTAGTCCAACCCCCGAGTTCAAGCAGGGTCACCTAGTGCAGTGGGCACACATACCTTTCTATCCTTTATCTTATTTATCTTCCACATTCAGGTATCTTCAGGACAGCGCTACTTCAGTGCCTGTCTCCAGTTGAGCTAAGTATAATTCTCAGTACATTTCTGTGGTCATCTCTATCTTTTTTATCTAGCAGTCTGCTTAGCTAGCTGTCTGGTTTGATATTTCAAGTTTGCACTTAACTGGGATGGATATTTCCCCTTTGTCTTTCCCCATAGTCATCTGCATCAATCAGAGCTTTTTTCTTGCTTTTGTAGCAGACAAAAAAGAAATACAGCTGAAGTCATGTTTATCAATATTTTTTTTTGATGAAGAAAGCTACACCATACAAAATGTCCTGGATACATCAGCCTGAAGATACCATCTGAAATAGAACATAGGCCTATAAAGAAAAATAGTAATAAAAAAAATAGAGTAATAACACCTTGTAATTGTGTAAAAATGTCAAGCTCTTAGTAGGAGCTGTAGTATGACTAACATATTCCCATGAGCTAAAGGACTGCTTTTTATTATAATCTTTTAACCAATGGATAATTTCAGATTTTGAAAGGCAGTATAATTAATACAGAAATTACACACATTTTGGTAGTGGAATAGGAAACACTTCCCAGGTAACCTTTTTTAAGAATTAAATTTACATTTATAGGCTGTTAATAGCAACAACATAACCACTGAGGGTACTTAATTCATTGATTTTAATACAGTATGACAATAGCTGATGAACATTTCACCAGAATGTCATTACTATCACTTTCCCTCCAGCATCCCAGCTTCCCAGCATTCAGAAAACAGATTCATTATTGAAAAAAATAAGGGGGTGGGGGAGGAGGATGCTGAATCTCAGATCTTTAGTCAACCTATAATATTACATTACTAACCTTTTTCAGAAATATCATTATTCACATGCACCTACTCATTAAGCAGAAGGCAAAAACTCAGTAATTGGCGTTAGTGTTTCCAACATAGCTGCCACTTGTAGGAAAGAAGGATTCAGTCCTTCTTTCCCAGTCTCCAGTGACTGCCATGTCTGATTTTCAGTGTGATTCCCATTTGCTGAATAACACCCTTCAATGCACTTTGCACCAGAATTTTACCCTTGTAAACCACAGACACTGAAATCCTTGGCTTGTTTTCATGACTACAGAACAGTCTCTCTACCAAGCTGCTGATTTCTCATACTCAGAGTTGTATCTTATAACAACATTTTGTCTAAAGTTATTTTATATAAAAGGTTGATCTCTAGGGAAAATTTAAATCATACCCCTTCAGGAATTACTAAGTTTGTTGAGTGTGAAGAGGGAAGAAAAACAATTTTTCAAACTTTTTAGAAACATTTTAAACAAGTACAACTAATGAGAGCTTGATCAAAGCCAAGTGAAGCCCTTTGGAGCAGCTGCATTCCCTATATTTGTGAAAATCAGGCCATTTAGATGTTTAAACAAGAACTATTGGGACTAAGCCAAAGCCATTTGAAATCAATAGGATTTTTTTTAATGACTACAGTGCAATTTGTATCATGGCTTTAGAAAACTCTCTTTTTAATTCATTGTTGCTGCTGACTGGTACAAGATGGATTGAGAGGTTCTTCAGCTGCAAAAACTGCGTAAGATGTATAAATTCACGTAGAATTGTTTAGGCTGGAAAAGACCTCTTGAGATCATCTAGACCAACCTCCCAGCTCAAGCAGGGTCAGCCACAGCAGGTTGCTCAGGGCCATGTCCAGTTCATTTTTGAATATCTCCAAGGATGAAGACTCCACAACCTCTTTGGGTAACCTGTGCCAGTGCTCAGTCACCTTCAGAGTTAAAAAGTGGTTTTGTGTGTGTGTGTGTGTGTGTGTGTGTGTGTGTTCAGATGGAATTTACTGCCTTTCAGATAACACCCATTGCTACTTCTCCTGTCAGGGGGCACTACTGAGAAGAGTCTGAATCACCCTTCTTCATTCCCCCCCATCAGACATTTATACGCATTGCCAAGATCCCCCCAAACCTTTCCTTCTCCAGGCTGAACAGTGCCAGCTCTCTCAGCCTCTCCTCAAGTGAAAGTCGCTCCAGCCCCTTCATCAACTTTACAGCCCTGCTCTTGCCTCACTGCAGTAATTCCTGTTCTTTTTTTGTCCTGGGGAGCCCAGAAGTGGACCTGTTGCTTTAGATGTGTCCGTCTAGTGCCAAGTAGAGAGGAAGGATCATCTGCCTCAGACCTGCTGGCAATGCTCTTCCCAGAGTACAGGCTGTATTCTGTCCCATCATCCAGGTCATTAGATGTTAAAAAGTATTGAAATTGCCTCCAAATGGACTCAATGCCACTGATCACAACCCCCCTCTATGCCCAGTAATTCACCCAGCTTTCAATCCACCTCACTGTCCACTTATTTAACATGAACTTTGTCAGCTTGCCTACAATGATGTTATGGGAGACAGAGTCAATGACTTTAGTAAAGTCGAGGTAAACAACATTATCACCTTGCCTCTGTCCACCAAGCAAGTCACTTCATTGTAGAAAGCAATGAGGTTGCTCAACCATGATCTCCACTTTGCAAATCCATGCTGACTATGCTCAATCACCTTCATGTGTTCGAAAACGCCTTCTGGGAAGATTTTATCCGTCACCTTCCAAGTGATAGAGGTGAGGCTGATCAACTTGCAGTTCCCCAAACACTCATTCCTGCCCTCCTTAGAAGACTGGAGTGCTATTTGCTCCCTCAGTCTTCAGAAACCTCTCCCAGTCATAATGACTATTTGAGATAGTCAAAGATAATTGAGTGACTTCACAATGACGTCAGCTAGCTCCCTCAACACTCACAGGAGTAAACCATCAGGCCTCACAGTCTTAGGATGTTCAACACATTTAAGTGCTCCCTAGCTTGACTCTCCTTCACTGAAGGTGTCTTCCTTGTTCCAGACTTTCCCTCTGGCCTCAGGTGCCTGGTATTCCTGAAGGCTAATTTTACCAGTAAAATCGGCAGGAAAGGAGGCACCAAGTAGCTCAGCCTTTTCCACATCATTTGTTACCAGTTGCTCTGCCTCACCCATGGGTTCACGGGTCTCCTTTTTGGTGTTTATGTGCTTGTAGTAGTCTCTTTTCACCCACATTGAACTACCAGCTAATCTTAACCCATAAACTGATTGACTCCTGACCTATTCCAAAGCAAATATTATCAAAAAGAAACGTACAAGAACCTAAAAGTAAGAAACGACCATGTTTTTGTAGCCATTTCTACTTTTTTCTTTAAACACACAATTCCACAACTGAATGCACTCTTTCATATTACTAAGGCACACAGTAAAAGTCATGTGTGTGTGTGTGACTAAACACTCAAAGAATGCTTAACTCAAAGGTGAGGTTTTCTGCCCCATCTTCAGGGATCAGGAACTTAACAGTAATGCTGCAGGCCTGAACCAGACCCCACCAAAAAAACATGCATTAGAAATGTAAGTGAGCTTTGGAAATGTATAGACCATGAGCGTGATAAATCAGGAAGATATTCTGGAGGCAAAGATTTTATGCTGGCTGTGCAAGTAATAAGAGACTGTGATTTCACAGTGAGTCCAGCATGTCCAGGTGCATCATTTGTGTTGTACAGGGCACTGTGCCACAGGGTGCTGCACAAGCAGTTAGTCACGTTCTCAGAGGCCAACAGCACAACAACATGCCTCAGGCCCTACCAGATACTATCCACAATTTTCATCCAGAGTCTGAGAGATCCCAGATAACCAAGCTAGTCCAAAGCAACAAGGCAGCTCTGAGGCTGAGTCAGAAAGTTAAGCCCAGGGGTCAGAATCTGGCCCTGAACCAGCAGGGCACCCAGGCAGGCAGGACCAAGGGCAACAGCAGGCTGAGGAGGTGCTCCCAGGGCAAGGGAGCTGAGGCCTCAGCCACAGCTGTATGGGCTAGCACAAGCTTTTCTCCAAGAGCCATCACCAGGGCTAGAGAGTGGTGCCCCTGCAGCAAAACTGCCTAGAGCAGGGGAAGTTCAGGAACAACACACCTTCAGGAGGCAGCAGATAATCTAGAGGTACCTGCACATATGGCAGCCTTCCTATTTGTGAGGCAGCATTTGCTCACCAATAGAGAAAGATTGCTCTTTTCCTTTAATTTTGATACGAGAGCCCTCTCAGATCTTGTTTGTATGCTTTTCAGTCTCTGCCTTACTTCACAGGGCTATTTTCTGATGCTCTAATAATAGACCACACTGTAATTCTCATGACTAACACTTAATTCTTGATGTAATCCAGGTCCTACCTCTGCTTGTCTGGAGTTCAATCTTGACTGTCTAGCAATTGCTGGAAATGAAACTCAAACAGAAACTAAGCAATGGTTGAGTGAGCACAGAATTTATTATTCAGCTCCCTGCTAATATTACACATGGCTTAATTATCATCTACCGCCTCTTTCAGAACTCTGGATATGCATGATAGGTATTATTGACACCTCACAAGAAATAGTCATACTGTGTCTGAATCCTGTTCTCTCCCTTTGCTTCCTTGTTTCATTCTTGCATGATGCCTCACTTATTTAGAAACAGAATTACCGAAAGTCTCAGTTGGCTGATCTTCCCAAATACTGTTTTTCTTGGTTAAAAAGAAAAGTACCACCCTGCAGATAACTAGAACTTAAAGGTTTCTACTGCATGTTACCCTGACACCTCAGTTCATCCATTTGACTAGTGCTTTTTAAAACTTAATAGCTGTTTTACTGCACCATTATCAGGAGGCTTACAAAGCATTGCTTTCTCCAGCCAGGAGAAAGTGCAGTTTGTGCAGTCCATCATTTACACAATGACTTTTCAGCAGGTGCAAAAGAAAGGGTAAGTAGAGGACTGTATTACAACTGTATGTTTTATATAGGGTTATGTAAAAGATATTATTGTACAATATATGACCACATACTTTTGTGAATAATATATAATATGAAACATCAATGCATTAAAATTGCATTGATTCCTCCCTCCTGAGCCCTCTTTTTTTCTTTCAATAAAAATTTCACAGGGACATCTGTGGTTTTTTGGAAAGTGCTTTAAGGCATTTCTTTTAAATATGTTGCAAATATGGAAATTGATTGATTGATCGACCTCATTGTGAGGCTAATGTTAATAAAGCTCATTGGCAAGTTATCAAGAGACATAAAACAATGCTGTCTACATCCTTTCACCAAAAGGCAGAAGCACTTTTCCTGACTTTCTGTGACAGCTTATTTGTGAGTTTCAAGGTCACTGTGGCTAAATCTCCATCACTTATTACTGGCAAACTTCGACTGGTCTCACTGCTTGCTGTTTAACGAGCAATGATCAGAACAAGGAGGCTTACTATCAAAAACACGCCTAGTAGTCTATAGCCTGTGTAGCCTATAGAGGCTACACAATAAAGCAGGTTTCCATTGCCTTAAAAGTGGCCACTTCCTGTTGTGACATTGAAATGAGACTGCTCAGCACTGTGCAATGTCAAGATCTGTATGACAGGGACAATGCTGCATCCCCTCCACCACCCACATCTCATTCCCAAGGCAGGGAAAAATTTGAAGACCCACCTTTTACCAGCCTTCAAAAGAAACAGGACTCTTAAGTCAGGAAATCCTTAGGAAAGTGTTCCCTGATCTCTGCTCATAGGAAAAAAAAACTATGTATTATTTTTCTACTATTTTATTTTCCAGTGTGATGGCTGTCAGATATTGTCATGAAAAGTAATCTCAGTGGAATATTGCCTCAGACAGTTCCTCTACTCATCATGATCCCATCTCACAATTCTTACAATTTAAGATTAATGAAACCATCTTATCATTTACACTACCTTGTAACCCATCACAGTCGTGTCAGATTCAGGTATTTATTCTACTAAACACACTAATTTACACCTGCCTAGATTGGTCTATATTTTTTCCCTAAAAGACAGCCTGTCTTAAGACATCCAGAAATGAGAACCTGCTTCTGCCATTAGCACTTTTCTCTGGTGACTGATCAGCACAGCTCAGTGAAAACATTTACTTCACTTTCAGTTTAAATGGCCTCAGCTTTGTCAATTTTTCCTGTTATAGTATTTTTTCCACTAAATTCAATAGCCTTTAGTACCTGCTATAGTCTGTGATTATTGGGTTATAACTAAGATATCTTGCAAGCTGAATTTTGGTGAGGGAAGTGGGCCAAGTTCTTGAAGTCTCCTTGGATGGCATTTTCTCCAAACACAAGAATAATTTCATAGGCATTTTTCTGCCCAATGTTTTCTGTAAATTTTCTTTAAATGAGGAGAACAAAACTGGACTGACTTCCACTGTTGTGTCTACCAGAATCATTAACTCACCCCTCTCCAGTCTTTAACATCCCTGTTTATGCACTTAAGAGCCCCATTAGACTTTTTGCCACTTTATGGCTTGGGAGCTTCTGTTGATTTAGTCACAACTTTTAAGGGTTGCTACTTTCCATGATACCTTTATTAATTCTCTAAGGTTTGTCTGAATTTCCTTCCACCCTGTGTTCATCACTTTACAAATGGCTGTAAAATATGCTGTTTGATTTGGGGCACACCAGGAAAGCAATTCACACTGTTCAGTGTAGCTCAAAAATCCTCAGCATAATTTACTAGTGCTACTCAGGAAAAAAAAAAAAAAAAAAAGTTGAACTGGAATTTCCCTACTTCCCTTGGAGTTTTCCTAATCAAAATGTTTTGGGTAGATAGCTAGATTTCAAAGTTGTAATAGAAACTAGGCACAAGAATGAAGAAATGGAGCTGTGGGTCTTCCAGGGGTCTTCACCTCCACCCTGCTGTGTGGGAAATGTAAAAAGTTATGAAATCTCATTCCAAATCAGAGCTTTCCAACTCCCACAACCTGCAACAAAACCTGATTTGGAAGTTTGAGTCCTCTGCGAAAGAGGATTACCTTTCTCCAGAGCTCCATCACTTGCCCCTCTACTACTCTGTATCATCTGCAGCTTCTCACTAGCAAACTGGAAAAGCCATTGTTTATATGGAGAATAACACAAGGAACATCATTAATGCCTTTTTAATCTGTTTTGAATGTAGTACAGCAGCTGGGGACAAGGAGTTAAGCCAACCCTAGAAGCTCAGCCAACTCTATGGACCATTAGCAAGTGATGACTCCAGTTTCCAGACTGGGAAATCCTACACAATTTGTTTCTATTTACCCTTCTCATTGCATCTCTTCCTTAATATTCCTGAAAGTGGTGTCTGTTAGTTTGCCTTGTATTATATTTTGGAATACTCAGTATGATAATGTTGTGTTATATCTTCTACCAGCAAATTAGTATTTTGTTCAGTAATACTTTGTGTCAACTTTTACCAATATCTTGAGATTCAGGGGAAAAAAAATCCCACATCTAACTTTTCCTTTATCAAGTAAAAAGATTATTTGTAGTGTTTCTAAGTTCCCCATCTTCAAACAGAGGCATAAAGGTTAAGTAGCCATATATTCTGACATGCATAACCCTACCATGTAGCAGAAGTAGTAAGGATCACACATCATTGCTTCCAGTGGAGGTGTACTCCAAGTTGCAGAACAGCTGGTTTTGTAATTTGGTTTTAGTAGATGTTTTGTAAGTCTTTTTCCTCTCCTTTTCTCCATTGCTTCTTTCCTTAGCTTATTTCCTCTCTCGCCACTTGACCAGCAACAGCAGCTCACCATTCAGTAGTGTTATGGTTTAACCCTGTCAGGCAGCTAAGTACCACACAGCCACTCACTTGCTCCCTCACAGCAAGATAGGGAAGAAAATTGGAAAGGTAAGAGCAAGAACTCATGGGTTGAGATAGAGACAATTCACTGGGTAAAGCAAAAGCTCTACACACAAGCAAAGCAAAACAAGGAATTCATTTGCTGCCATCATACATCATGCATTCATTTGCTACTTCCCACCAGCAGGCAGATATTCAGCCATTTCCAGGAAAGCAGGACTCATCATGCATGACTTTTTTTGGGAAGACAAATGCCATTACTCCAAACATCCCCCCTTCCTCCTGCTTTATCCCGCCTTTTACTGATGAGCAGGTTGTCACAAGGTATTATACATGTATATCCCTTTAGTAAGTTGGGGTCAGCTGCCCTGGCTGTGTCCAGCTTCTTGTGCACTCACCCTCCTCTTCGGAAGGGCAGCATGAGAAGCAAAAAAGTCCTTGACTGTACAAGCACTGCTCAACAACAGTTAAAACACTGGTGTGTTATCACCACTATTTTCATCAAAACTCCAAAACGCAACATCATACGAGCCTCCATAAAGAAAACTAGCTCTAACCCAGCCAAAACCATGACAAGCAGAAAACAACTTGCTGAAGAATACTGATGATAAACTCTTCTCCATTCCATTCTGAGCAGGACCTGTTAGATGGTTGTCATTCAGGATGTGAGACCCCAAACAGACACCCCATAGGGTTAGTTGTCACAGGAAGGCTGTCAGTTTGCAAAATAATAATTCTCCAAAGGAAGATGAGTCTCAGGATACCTATAGCTAAGCCACAGCTGTACTGCAGGCCTCCTTTGGATGTTGAGCTTGCTGATTGTTCTCAGCCAGGGAAGGATAACAACATTTACTGGGTTATTCATTTCAATTATTAGCTTTTGGACCTTCTGATTGGTCTTTGCTACACATTTATCCACATGTGCACAGCAGGGCCTCCATCACATTTATATATAATCCACATTATGGATCCCATGGATTTCCTCAGCCCCACTGTGTAAAGAAAGCTTTATAGCAGTGATCCAAAACCAGACAAAAAGTGCCTCAAAGAGTCCTTTTAATAAGACCTGAGGCATAAGAAATACTAAGGAAACAAATATCCAACAATTACAAAAAGCATTTCTAACCCGCTGATTTGACTAGAAAAAGGTTGTATCTGCACACGCAGGCTGACCTACTGTTTGAACTCCAGAGAGTCCTTACTGCAGCCCAAGTCACAGATGAGTCTCTGCTCGAGCTTGAGTTATGTGCCCAAAGTCTGCCCCTTCAGAACAGAAGCACAGAACAGGTGCTCAAGACCTGCATTCATGAGGATCAACCAGGACTCGTCATGAGCAAATGACTCTTTGTACACATTGTTCACGCAAAACTCTGTCCTGAGCACTGAACTGCACCCCTCTGCTCCCACAAATACCTTAGCCAGCATTTCAAGTATTGTAAGGTGGCTGCCTCAAGCTCTGAGTGTCGTGTGTTGCCACAGCCCCTAGATGGCTTGAGAAGGTTCTCTGTAAGACAGGAGAGAGCCCCATAAACACGTGCAGAAGGTGCGAATGTGGTAGAAGAAACAGGTATTTGTAAGTGGTTTCATTCATCACTTGGGAGAAATAAAACAGCAGGAGCTATGTCAGCCACATCTTCAAAAATGTTTGCAAACACCACTCTTCCCTTGCCACCTCCCAGACCAGAGACAGAAAGCAAAAATACTAATACACCACACTCCTTAATATCAATTGAATCTGTTCTGGAATAGTGCTGCCGCCTCTCATTTTCCAGTATTTTGTTATTTTAAAATACTTGGACTTTAATCTCTTCTCTTTCTCTTGAAAGACCAGCAGAAGGACTTGTCAGCAATTTACCATGGGAGAAAGAAGTGGACTGATAGCACAGATCTCACCAGCTGTGAGGATGTACTTAACATGAACAAGGTGCACGCTCTGAATGCAAATACACAGCTCTGGCTTCTGTACTGAGAGCTTAAGGCCAGATGCTCAAGGCACGTGCAGAAAGATGCCTGCACTGCCCCACATTCTGAGGCTTGGTTCTCAGAGCTCAGAAAACAGTACTAGGACCTGATGGGGATCAGTAGATCAATATGTCTAACCCAACAGCTGTGAACATTGGGGAAGTACAAGGGGTGCAAACACGAACAGCAACCAAACTCTTGTTCTCCCTAAAGAGCCTCTTTTGTTTGTCAGGAACCAAGTTCTGAGCTAGATGATCAGGTTTGGCCTAGAAGCAAGAAACTTCAGGCTCACGCAAGAGTACAGAGCACGTACCAGTGCAGCACCACAGGACTGTCCATCCATGAGTTCCTAAAGGGTGCCCCCTCTCAGGCAGGGCAGCACTTGGATTTCACCGCGAGAACACAGCCTGGATTGAGGGTAGTCTTATCTCAGGCACATCACAAACACCATGCAGCTGGTTCTGCACCAGCCCATCATCAGGTCACCTCCACAGCTCTGCTCCCTCCCGGCACACAGAACAGCTGTGACCTGCTCGGAGCAGTGAGCTGGCTGCACAGGGTAGCGAGGCTCTGCCATCCACACTGTGCTGCTCAAACCACCAACACAAAAATCAGGCTACTTTTCCACATGCAGATTGGGAGCAACGAAAAAGAGTCCTTTTAAGGCTGGTGCAAACATTTCTGCAGGACGAAAATAAAAGAGAAACTTCTGTATTAGCTCAGAAATATCCCCCCGAACTCCACCTGCTTCCTTTTAAAAATCTTGTTGCCCAGGTCTCCAATGCTGTGCCTAGAATGGTACTAGTCTAGTTTGGGAAGGAAGAGAAAATCTCTAAAATGATTTCTACCATTACTGTGAAGAAGTTCATAAGCAGAAATAAAGGATTCCAGAGAGTTATGATGCATGGCACCTACCTCCCAGCATCTATTGATTTAAGCCCTTGGAACTTGGTTTCAGCCTTGACCTCTGAGCTGTATTTGCATTTGTTATGCAATACCTGGCAAGGCAGTGCCGTGCATAAGGTGTCAGCTATCCAAGTCTTCAATGAAATCATCAGAACAAATATGAAAGAAAAAGTCACCAGACCAGTATGGCAGCTGTATGTGGTGAGGAAAACTGTGTTTGACTTGAGAAAGAAAGTATAAGATAAGGCTTTAGACTGGGATAGAAAAAAAAAAAAGGAAAAGTATATATACTACACATAAGAAGAATGTCAGGAGCATGGGAGCAAGATGCTGCAAGTTCCTGCAAATGAGCTGCAATATAACTGTGGTACAAACATTTCAAAAAGCATTAGTTCAAGAATATTTGTGGATAATTACCCTCTATAAAAGCTCTAGGGACAGGATTTTCAAAAGCACTGAAGTGCCCCTTCCCCTCTGCTGCCAAAATCCAGGGGGCTTCTGCTATTGACATCATCAGGAACTGCATTAGGATGAAGCAGACTGCTTTTCGAAGTCCCTCTGAAACATATGCAACGCAGCCAAATAGCATAATTCCTATAGGCCTACTTATATTTACTAGGCCGTCAAACTAAATTTGCTATATGATCCATGAAATCATAAAAAGCAAAAAGCTATATACAAAGAAATAAGCCCAAGCTCTTAAACTCAATGCACAATTTTACACTATTATTTTTAAATATGATAGCAATGCCATAAAAATGCGAACTGCTGTCTTTGACACTGGTCACACTTTTAGAAGGCTGTCACTGGAGTACACTGCAGAAGCAGCACGAGTGCACCCCTTCCATAGGCTTTCACCATTTCCAAAGTTTGCTGGAGATATATCCTTCCCTCCTGTTGCTCTGTAAGGAGACAAAGTACGATGGGGGACATGTTTTGTTGGCTTTTTTTGTTGTTGTTTGCTTGGTGTTTTTTTTGAGAAGGAGGGTGGAGAATTGCTTAAGTAGTCCTTACAAGAGGACTTCAGGCACAGCTATCCCCCAAGACAACTCCCAGTGAATTAATTCTGTTATCCTGTGAGAAAATGTTGAGGAAGGAAGGATGGTCTTTGACTCACTGTAGGATGGGTGCTTTCACAAATGAATTCATAAACCCATAGACATCTGAAATGTTATAGCCCTTAAATTCACATTATTTTCCTTGTTTCTCTCTCATGCAGACTATAAACTGTTTCAAACTATTTTTTCTTTTTTTTTTTTTTTTTAAAAAAAAAGGCAGTGCTACTAGGAAGGTGTCAGAAAGTGAAACATAGGAGGCAAGCTCTCTCTCATTACCACTGCCTTGAGGAGGAGAAAGGGTACAGGTTTTCCTCATCACCATGCCCTCCTGCTCACCATTCCCTGCCACCCACATGCAAGGAGACTTTGGGGTCTTGGTGGCTGAGCCACCCCCTTCCACAGTGTTTTACAAGGATGCCAGACCCACCCCTCTCCTGAGGCCATTGACCATTAAAAAGAGCAGAAGCTCCATGATCCCTCTCTTGCTTCATGAGGCAGAGTCAGCTATGCACTCTGGATAAGAAGTGCAAAGCCTCTCACTAAGGACTCTAAGCATCAAAGACAGTGGGATAACTTCTATAAATACAACTCCTCTCACTTACCACGTCTATGATCAAATGCTAAAGAGAATGTGCTGAATTGGAGGATGGTCATTTGAATTTGGGAAACTCTACTGGGATGCCCAACTGTACTACAGATTTGGCCTTGTGTCTTTTCCCATAGTAATATATATCCCTGTCCAACTCCTTGAACACATCCACAGGCACTAGAACATCCCAGAGGGATTTATGGCCAAACTCATCCCAGAGTGAGCTCCCTGTAGTCAAGGAGAAACTGGAGGTGGCCTCTAATGCTGAATGACAAGCTGTGGCCAACGTGGAAGATCAGAGGTCATAGCACCACCTACCTGTCACAGCACCACCAGGACATGCCTCCTCATGGTGACTTTGTCCCATGTCATGCCTTCACGTACGCCATTCCCCAGAGGACAGGCATGAGTCAGGGAGCAGCTCTTGGCACGGCCACACAAGAGACAATAGAGAAAGGAGTGTATTATTGATGACAAAGAAAGCTTTTTGTTTGGTTTTGATATTTTCCAGCTCGAGGGTGGGTGCGGTTGTTTCATTTTTACAAGGCCTGCTCTTGAGGGCAGATCTGGCAGTCAGCCCCAGTAAACTACCAGCACAGCATCCTTACAGACTCGGTGTCCAGACTCAGTTGTTAATGCCCCAGCCCATTAATGGCTCCTCACATGGCTGACACCTCCATTTTCACTGGAGTTTATTTACAAACTGTACCTACAGAAGCGCCTCTTCACTGGCCTCATTCTCCTTCCACGTGGCTGTCCCCTCTTGTCTTTTCATCTGGGATTTGTTGTGTTTTGCATCAACACAGTTTTATTTGTGCCACATAAAAATTCATAAATAATGCCTTTGTGACCAGTGAAAAATTAATAGGGAAAGGCTCTGTGTTGTGCCACAGCTCAAGGGTATCAGAGATGAGCTCAGAAATCAGAACAGACACGTCAGCCTCTGTGATCTTACAAGGCCTTGTGCGACGATCTCTGGCTTCAAGCCACATCTCTGAACTCAGCTTCTGCTGGATGCCAGAGGCTGGTTACCTTCACTTCATCACTGCAAACCCAAACCAACTTCTTGTTTTGAGAAATGGAATCTGTGCTGCCCTAAGAAAGTTCATTTCTCCTGAATGATGCATCACACCTGCAGCAGCCAGAAGAGGCTCTTCTCCTTCACACAGAACTACCGTGGAGCTGCTGAAAGCCCTGACACAAATTGCTGCTCCCACAGAAGGGGGGGAGGCTGAGGCCAAATGCTTCTGTGATCCTCAGGGCCTCGGTGATCCTTGTTACATACAACTTGGCATTCCTCATTTTTTCAGCCTCCACTAATGTTAGGTGGCTCCTGAAACACAAAAAGCACATGTGCTCCCTGCTCCAAATCTTACACAGAAGGTAAAATAGTGAGGTGAAAGAACTGGGTGGAGATGGGTGAAGAAAATAACAGGATACAAATATTCAGCCATATCCTTGGTATTACTACATTACATACTGTACATGCAGTATATATAAATAATAATTAACCGCAAGTACATAAGAAAAGACCATCAAGAAGACAATTGCCAAACAAGAAACATGCCACCACTGAACATGATCATGAAGCCCACCAGCCATAGAGTGCAGAGTAAAACAGGGGTCTGTGTCACCATCACATGCATAGTGGTTACACACAGTTCCCACTCTGTCCATTTCTTTTCTCTGTAAGATTTTCCTTTGTGCCTGGATTGATACCACAGAGGCTTAGAAAGCTTTTTGAAAACAAACAAACAAACAAAAAATAACTATGCTTCTTCTGCATGAGAGATAAAGCATGAGGAATACAGCATGCATAATAGAAAACTCTTAGGAGACGGGGACATTGCATCTTCCTTGGGCTTGATTTGAGTGCTGACAGGAAAAAAGGAGGCAAAAGGAGGCTGCAAGTCTCCACACACTGGTAATTCTTGCCCTCACTGGTGTCCTCGGGTATCGGATTTAGCAGCCCAGCAGTAGCTGTGAACAGCACTCATTGATGACATCCTCCAGGACGTCACTGCACAGGCACAGATCAGCAAGCGAGATAGCGCCTGCCCACCCTCGTGGAAGAGACCATGCAGTCCAGATGAAGAACTTGTGATGGAGCTTCTTTCTTTTCCCACCACCAGTAACATTAAAAGGACCAGAAGAGAATGTGATGCAGAGAAGCAAATAACTTCATCCTAAAGTTAGATTACTTAATATTCCAAGTACAAGAATACGCGAGGATCCTCCCTGGCATCCAACCACACAGCTAACTCCTCCTGCAGAACAGGCTGCCTAGCCAGTCCCGTTTAGAAATTTCTTTAAAAGCTCATCTCTGTGCTTTGTCTCATTGCCCTCTCTGCCTGCCAAAAGCAAACTTCCCCAATTTGGCAGCTGTTTTGCATGTGATGTCATTTTTCAAGTGCTTTGCAGTGTGCTACAGCATTTGAACTTTCCAGGCTGGGTTCAGCACTTCCCCCTCACCACCACCTATGGAGAACATGGCCTCAAAGCATCAGGCACTGCATCAAGAAGGAAAAGCCCAAAGCCATGTGCAAAAGGGTGGGCTCAGCAATCAGTACATGAGGTCCCAAAAGGAAGAAAATGGCCACATAGTGCCATCCCTTCGAAAACACTACTGTTTTGTCATGATTACCTGAATCAGGGCAGATTTCCACACATCCATAGGGGACCAAGGTGCACAGCGACTTCACTGGGGTTGGCAGCACTACCTTCCTTCGTACATATTCCTACCTGGCTCTGCAAGACAAGAGCTATGCAGTTGTACTTCTAGTGCCTATAGGCAACACATTTTATGTTCCTTTTCACCTACCCTCCACACTGGCAGATTTCAGCCAGATTTGACAGAAAGCAGATGCCTCCAAATAAATTACTTTCCAACATGCTTTGGGAAAAGAGGTGGCATGGTGGCAGAGACACCCGAGAGATGAAACCTCAGAGCACCCAGTTGAAGGAAAGGCTGTAGTCAAGGCTCACTGCGTAGCACACAGAATTAACACAGGCTCTCCAACACCCTTCCTGTCTCATAGTTTTCACCAGTATAAACTTAAGGCCCCAAGCCATACTAAATGAGTTAAGGCTGACACAAGCACAGGATTTGTGCCTATCTGTTCTGAGAGTCAATTTTTATTGACTCTCAGAAAAGATAGGTTCAAGCCTCCGTCAATTTATTAACACACCATAAGTAAAACAGTGCACTAATTAGCAGAGAAGATCAGCACAGGCAGACACTCTGAAAAACATTTAGGTCTCACTTACCCAGACTGACTCCTTTCTGAAATATTGCTAGTTTACTTTTACTCATACAGGCAAGTGTTTGCCTATCATTTTAAAAGGCAACACTTCCTAATGCCCTTTAAAACACACAGCAGTGTCATTACTCTTTCTTTGTATGTAAATCCAACCTCTGAGCAAACACCAAGGCTTTCATAAGCAAGCAAAACTGTAGAGCAGACAGCACACTCATTGATGCCACTGAATTTCATCAGCACAGCTCTTATCAGAACATTTTCTGGATAAGTTTTTTTTTTAGTGTCAATTTGACACATCCCAGCACAAAGATCAACAGTCATTCCACCCTCAGCTGCTGAGCTGAGGGGTTTTTCTCCCATAGCAGGCCTACTGTTTTGGCAAGGGCCTCCACTGTTGGTCCATATTATAGCTTGCTTTAAAGTGCAGGGCTTCATGCACATTCACAAGTTAGATCTGCAGGACATCCCCACTGCTTTAAGTGCCTGCACAGAAAATAACCTGTGTACCACAGCTGCTGTCCTAGGGAGGACAGCACAAAGACTACAAGTCTTCTCCTGCCACGGAAAAGAAGGTTTTCCTTAGAGGTGAGGCCATCCCTTAGCAGAAGTCAACATCACTTGTGGGTGCCTGGCTATCTCCATCTGCACCCTGCCTCCTCACCTTCACCCATCCCCACCAGCTCCCTGTCCCCCAGCTCAGCAGCCTCCTGCTTTCCGTACCCATCCCACAGGAGTCAGCACCCAGACTCCAGCCACCTTCAGCAGGTGCAGGACCAGCCTCAGACCGCCTGTGGAGCAGGGCCAGGGTACTGCCTCCGCCCCTTTTCTAGGGCACCAGACATCCTGCCCAGAACCTCCACAGCCAAGCACCAGTCTTCCCTTTTACCATGTGGATATACAATATGGCACAACAGGAAAAGGCATCCCATAAAATCCTGGTTCCTCTGTCAGAGGGCAGCTGGGTCATCCTGCATTGGGTTAGGAGCGAGGGCAGGTCCCCAAAACATGCTACAAAGGAAGCAGCTGGCACAGGATCCATGGCTACGCACATCAAAACCCCAATGATGATCACCTACAACCTCAGGGTTCATCCTAGCTAATGATCCAAGGATGAATTCACTCCACAAGCAGGTGCCTTCATGGCTGCAGGACCAGTCCCAAATAGCTGGCAAAGCTGTTCACAGATTAGGTCCTGTGGGGCATAAAATGAAGAGCAGTGGCACTTGCATTCAGCCCAACCTAAAGGCTCCTGGCAATTCAAGTCCCTCCCCAGCTTACTCATACTGCCAGGGGAGAGCAAACAAACCTCACATCCGTGTGTCCACCTGGCATCCAGGAGACAGACAGCACCCATTTGCCGCATGGCATTAGGGCACTCTGTTAATCCCAACCTCTTTGAAGTGTAGAGATATGACATTTGCTCATCTTTACCCAAAGAGCAGCAGGGAAGACCTTCTCTTACCATGTATGTGGCTGGCAGCAAGCCCAGCAGCTCACACAGGTTTGGTCTGAAACCCTCAGAGCAGCTGTATCCCAAAGAAATGTTTAAGAATAACAAGCACATCAGCACTAACCAAACCCTGGTCATTTCATTGCACTTATCACTTGGAAAGCCACACAGCCAGCAAATTAAACAAGCTAATCCAGCCAGTGTCAAACACTGCCAACGCACATCAGTGAAGATGACGGCAGGCTTTGCCCTTGGCTTCTGCAAGACAGGCAGTGTGCTCTTTATTTGCTCTTCTGCGATAACAGGTATTGAATGCCACGCAGGTGCTAAGTCTGGAGAAAAAAAGCTGTCCCTGCAAGGTCTTCATGCCTGCAGGGAAGAGGCAGCATCAGTGCATCTTCACTGCCCCCATGCTTATTCAGCCACATGTTGTAATAGGGATCTCAGTATTGTGTGGCCGGCGTACAGAGGCATTTTGTCCGCAGCCACATTGTTGGTGTATCAACTGACATTTACCTCAGCTCTCTTCCTCTCCTTTATTGTGATTCATGCTCCATACTAATTAAACAGCACATGACAAATACATCATTATTAACAGCAGCTGGAGAGCTAGTAAATCTTGCAGCAGCCTAAACAGAACAGCCATGCACTGCAATAGCATCCTCTGGGTGCTGAGACAGGGCTAATGAAGAATGCTGAGCCGAGGCAAGGCACCAACACCTCCTGCCAAGCGCCCATGAAGAAGTTCCAGACCCTCAGCAGTGAAAGACATCTGCAGGTAATACCAAATCCCCATCTTACTGCTCTGGTTATGTGCTGCTGGATGAGGGTAGCTCAGCTGATGCCACCTCCCCCTCACCCAGCCTGCAGTCACAGAGAGACCCTTTGTGTGCTGGATGTCTCACTTTGCACAAGGATGCTGCTCCACATCAAGCCCAGAAAACATACCAACATAGCTTCAATTTCCATCCTCAGCTTTCTCCTCCTGTTCTAGGGCACCCCAGGAAAATGAAGCAGCTTGCACTGATGTACGCTGCAAGGGGACAACAGCAGATCATCAGCATCCTAGAGCCAGGCCAAAAAAAATTATAGGAAAACAAAATTATCAAGTTATTGGAAATGGTTGCCAAGAGTTAAAATTCCCATGCACATGCTGCGAAGCTCTTCTTTCCAGGGGGTGATTGCCCAACAGGCTTTTAGGATCCTGTATAGTTATTGCTTTTTTCTCTATTCATCTTCTGTTTGTCTCTATATACAAAAATATTGCTGTCAGACAACACAGCAATGAGGAAGCAGCAGTGATTTGTGATGATTTGGTGGAAGAATTCTTGAAGAATAAGAACTAGATGATGCACTTTTACAGCAAAAGCCTGCATTTTTCTTCACTGTTGTCACGGGTTTATTTATACAGAGCAATTCATGTAGAAAACCTCCCCCCAGCACTGGGCAATCCAGGGCACAGCCACACTGAACATCACAGCCCACTACTGCAAAGTAAGCCTGGACCAAAAAAAAAGAATAAAAATAAATGGTTTGACCGAAAGACCTTCAGGGATTTTACATTCTTAAAGGCTTCTAGGTTCAAGGGATGTTCCCAAAGCTGAAGTGTGAAGTGTTTGCACAGGATAACCCGGCATAGGAAGGGTGTCTCCAGCAAAAAACATTAGAGCCTGGAAAAGCAGACAGATTTTGACTCCTTGTTTAACTAGGAGAAGCTGGAGATTTTCTTTTTGTTGCTGGCAGAAGTACAACATAAAGGTACTCCTGCTAGATTTAGAAAATTGTTTCATGAGTCAGGCAAGCACGAGAGGAACAAACTGCTGTCAGCTCACTGGCAAGGAAAACAAAGCTGTAATCCCCCTCCTTTGGTTTCATTCCCTCCCAAATGCTTCTTAAAGTGCAGGTAAGCCAGACATCACAGAAATCCTTTTATCCTCCACTAGAAAACAGCAGCTTCTAGAGCAAAGAAGCCATCCGTATGCTGAGCAGAAGCAGACAGCAGGCTGCCACAAGCATTTCACACATGCAAAGCCCAACGCTGGGAGGAAGGCCAGGCAAACCCACTTAGGCAGCCTGTTTCTCTAGGACTCCTACAATTCCTTACGACTTCCAATCAATATTGTGACTAAATCCTCACAAATAACAAACTCCTCATTTCAGTCTGACAGACCTCCGCCAGTTCCTGTGAACATTTTGGCAGTCAGACCTCTTGCAGAAGCTACTAGATAACACGTTTTTCCTCTGTATGAATACCTACCTACATGCCCATTTTTATGTGTGCATGAGCCACAAATGCCAGCCCGGTTTCCCAGCACAGATGGAAAAAGCAAGCCCTCTAGATAGCTCCCTGGCACCTGAGCCACTGAAGTGTTGGAGCAGTTACAGCTTGCTTCTGACCATGGCAAGCTCTTTCATCAGGCCACATCCCATATCTAGAGGAGACTTTCCAAGTTAATCAGCTAAACAAGAGCAACAGAGACCCATAAAGTGGAGGAAGAAGGCGTCAGAACCAGCAGCACTCCAGCTGTTTCACCCTTGGCTTCACTGCAAAGCACCCCTAGAAGCTCTCCACATCCCACCTGCCTCCTGAGATGTTGGGGGCTGTCACAGTGCCCACCCAGCCGCCTGTCCTGCCCTGCTGCTGGGCTCAGGATTCACCTCTTGGCAAGGGAAGGGTATTAGGGTATTGGAGAGACAACCAGCATTTGGGAAAGATGTCCCAGGATACCACCAGTATAGCCAGCACATCTGCCCAGCAGGTCTGAGTCATGCCCGTGCCCCTGGATGCCTTTTCTTTGGGACCTGGCACAGAAACCCCTGCACTGGGCTGCTACTCTGAGGCCACGTGAGGCAAAGCCCTCATGCCACACTGTGACTGCATCTTCAGTCAGCTCCCATCCTGTAAGGCATCAGGTTCCTTCACCCTTCATTTTAACAGATCTCATCTACTACACCTGCCCTGCATTTCCTGCACTTGGGCACAATCTGCCAGCGGCAGCCCTGTGCATTAACCCTCTGCTTAAGCTCTGTAAGTATAGGACGGTTTGCTCCTGTGTCCTCCTGGCCCTCCAGCTGTAAATCGTCTTTCCATCATGACTCATCTGATTACTTGCTGCCAGGGGCTCGGGGACTGGTAGCTGGACTAAAGCTGATCCTTCCACCCAGGACACAGAAATTGGTGTTTTGAGACGCTGCATCTGCACCGGGCTGGTGGTAAGCATGTGAAGCCAGCCACTGCTTTCACCAAAAAAAAAATAAAAACAGAAATTGAGTGCTGGTAATCTTTCTATCACTCCCCTGCACCCACCTAGAAGGATCCCCAGGCAGAGGAGGGCAAGACAGACATGGCAAAGGCTGCAGGACCCATCAGGGCTGAGCAAATACCACAGCAGCCAGCTCTGGTGAGCTTTGTCACAGCTCCAACGCTAGCTGGTTACAGCTACCTTGGGCACACAGGCTGTAAGGTGATGCAGCAGGACATGCTTTAGGGGAATTTAGTGAGGGGATGTGATAGGGACGGCATCAGCATGCAGAACTTTTGCTGTCCTTGGCAGACCATTGGACTGAAAGTCACTCATCATGCTATAGGCAACACAGAATTAATTTGGTCGGGCACAAATGACATTTTGTTATCATTACCTGGTGACTCAGCGCTTTATATTTTTCATTTTCTGCCACTGCAAATGAGACAAGAGCCTCTGAAAAAGGGAGGCAGACAGATGTGAGTCCTGTGATAGGGACGATGGAGAAATGTGCCGAAGAGCTGGTACTGCTGGCACGACACGTGAGCCCTGCGACAGCTGGCAGAGGAATGAGTGCAAGTGATGTGAAGCCAAGCCATGTAAATTCATCATGTGCGCAGGGAAATCTCTGCATCTGCCAGCACCAAGTGCGTCAGAGCTCAGGCACAGAGCTGAATCTTACACCCGCTGAAGTCAGTGGTAAGGCTCCCATGCACTAGGACGCATTTCTTAATGCTTTCTGTGTAGGTAAGAGCCAGGATCCCTGCACAAGTCGTTCACTCTCTTACATCATCAGAAAGCAAAGCTCGCTTGGAAAATAAAACACAATGGCTTTCAGCAAGATGTTAAAGCAGCCAGCTCATCGACGCCACACTGCAGAGGTGAGGCTGCGTTTTACATCACTGAAACAACGTGTCGTTACTGGGGAAGAGGAACAGAGCCCAGATTTTCAAATCCAGAGGGGCTCTGCTGCGGTGCCGCTGGCACCCCCTGATGCACAGCACTGCCTGCTAGGCCCACGCCTGCCAGCCCCAGAGCACCCCAAGCGGAAGGGGACAGGTTGTCCTGGTCACTGCGGGGTGCATCACCCACAACAAAAGGTTAGCACAAGTTCTTACCATTGCATCACATCATTTCAGGTAACGTCGGTGGAGGTCTGATGGAAACTCCCACTCCTCCTTTGGGTCAGGACCTATAACTCGCAATGGGTTAAGGGCCAGTTTTATCCCAAGAAGCCTGCCCTCCTCTTGTGCTTTTACAGAACGGGTGTCCCATCAGAACTAGCTTCTTAATCTGTCAAAAGTGATAGCATCCTCATAATAAAACCAACAGCTCTCCTAGATTGCTACAGGCATAATTAAAAGAAACTGACTGACATTTTAATATACGCTGCTCTCGGATCATTAATGGGGTTGCTGAAAAGATTCCTTGGTCTTAAACTATAAAAAGTGAGCTTGTCAAGAGGGAAAGTGTTATGGCCTTAGCCAGCACTTGGACTTCAGTTATGAACTAAAACTAACACAATTCACTGCAGCTTAACTGAGACAATAAGCAGGAAGATTTTGTGCTCCAGTAGGTAAAGAGTTGGAAGCTGAATGGCTCCTACTTGCTTTCTGGAGATAGAGAAGATGAAATCATGATTCCTTCTATCCTGATTGAGACTTAAATTCATTGCTGTTGGTAGAAGCTGTCCCAGGGAATTCAGCAGAGGCATTCAACACTGCAAAAAATCCTGGAGGGACTCAGCAAAGAGGTGTTTACTGTGGATCTCTCTGAGCAACAGGGTGCAAAGTGCCCTCTCCTCTCTCCTTTTCCTTCACATGCACCCCTCTCCTTCAGGAGGGGCAAACATCTCAGGGAGGGAGCTGCATCGAGTGCTTGCAGGGCTCACGTTCCTTCATAGCCCTGCAAGAAGACAGAGCTCAAGCAAGGATAAAAGACAAATGCATCAAACTCACCAGCTTCCCTTACAATTGCTCCACGATGAGTCAAATGTCAAGATTTGGAAAATTTGCCCATCTGGAGATAAATGGATAGACAGATAGTTAATCTGTTTCACTCTGCAGAAGAACTAACCGCTGTTGTTTCCCCACGACAGTTCCCAGTCCCCAGAATACATCTCCACAAGGTACAACAGGGTCGAATTAAAGCATGAAGGCCGTACCCCTGCACCAGCCATGGATCAAGAATATATGGCAGAGCTTATTAATAACTTTATTCCATGTCAAGATAGGTTTCTCAAGACCAGCTACAATAAGTGTGTATTAAATCAATCACAATCAAAACCCAGTCTGCCTTGAAGTGACTTCCAATTAGAAAGCAGTAACATTATTAAAGGGCTCAGACAGCCAAATTAAAGAGCTACACTGCGGAGGAATCATTTCCCAGAGGGCTGATTTTCATCATCCTCAGAAATAAAAGCCTTCAGAAGCTCAGATTCCTCATCAAGAAACACATTATCAAATTAAAAGACTTGCTAACATTATGTCACTATCAAGTTTTCCTTTTTTGGAGACTTTTTTTTTTTCTTCTACCCAACTACCACCAAACTGAACGGGTAAAATCATGAAGCGGTGCCTTCTTCACATCTGAATGCCCACATTTGATCTGAAATCTTGATAAAGCACAGGGCATGGTGACAGGAAAATATTAATTGCAGCTTTGTTGAATGGATTATATTTTTAGCCGGGGAACAAAGAGCTTACTTGATCATTCAAAGAATCAGGAGCCAGTCTGAAATGAAGTGATGAGCTTGGATTAAGGCGACAGATTAGAAAGTGGAGTTTTGCAAACCAATTTCAAAACTACGAGAGCAAAGAGGACATGATCCACTTATCTGCTTACTGATCTGAGCAGTAACCACCTCGGTAACTCCCGGGTGCCTCTGCCATACATTCATAATGAACCAAGGGCAAAAGCAGTACTTTCCCTATGCCTAAGAGGGGAAAATATACACATCATATGCAATATTTGCCTAGCCTGAATGTTTAAATATAAGCCTAGAAAAGCCATAATCTTGTATCTGTATCACAGAGTTCACCAGATATTTGAGACATGTGGTAGAAAAATAATCTCCAAGAGACTACAAGAAAAAAAGCATCCATTATCTTGTCTAGTGGATGTTAGGTGAAGGCCTAGCAGAAGTCAGGAATGTCAGAGTTTTTGTCATATTCTCTGGCAAATGCTATATACATGTATGCACAAATCATCTCTGATCCAAGACACTTACAGTTTACAGTCATGCAATATAAGGCATTTTCTCAATTGGTGGGAGAGCCAAAACAACAACAACCACATTGAAGGAAACCCCCCAGTGTGCATCACTCCTGACCTACAATATTACCTCTCTCACCAACCCGTCCCCACCCCTCACATTCACTTGGCTTCCAGCTCAGCATTTGCTTTCATTCTCCCGCATCCTCAACCCTTTTTTTCACGTTTGTAATTGCAATTAGTTCAACCCCCAAACAAAAGCCACTGAGAAACAAAAGAGTTTTGCTAAAAAGTCCAAAATAAAATGCTTGAACTTTCCCAAGAGAAACTTCATTCAGACAGCTGGCTACATTTGACTAGCAAAGTCTTCTGGCTGACCTGAAGCTGCTTTCCACCCCCCTGCTTTTTTTTTCCTTTTTTTGAGGGGGAGGCGGAGGAAATAACTGGTTGCATAAAAATGATACCCAGAGACATTTCTGCCCCTGTCTCTCCCCTCTGGCATTCCCTTGCACCCACCCCATCTGCCCCTGTGGAGCCAAGGCAGCAGCAGCAGCTGGGGCAGGGCGAGCAGGCGGTCCCTGTACGTGCAAATTCTGTATAGTTGAAAATCAGCTGTCAGGAATCTCGTCCCCATTCACCCATGATGAAATATTTCAAATACAAAATACGTCAGAGCTGATGCCCATTCCTGACAGTACGATTTTCGTTTGAAACATACTTAATGGGGAGCTACCAAACCAGGCATATTTTGAGTCGAAACCGCAGCAGCCACAGAGACCACTGCTACTGCAGCTACAAACATCCGTGCACAGCCTGCCCACATGCAGAGCAGCCCTGGCCTCTGTTACAGGCAAAATACATCAATGGTCCAAACCAGGAAGGAGAAAAGTCTTTCATAAGTTACCATGCAACCTAGGGACGGACTGCACCTGAAAGAAGGGTGTTGATAACTCCGGTTGACATCTTTAACACCTTTTACATCTCCTTTTTGTTCTAGCTTTTGAAACAGCAGCTCGATTGAAATGGCAGAACTGGGAGGGAAAAATGGGGGAAGAGACAGACAATATTAAAAGAGCAATAAACCAGAGCTGAAGAAGTATAGATGAGGCTCTGAACGGCAGCCTTGGCTGCTGTGCAGCCGTGGGTCCAGCTGGCGATGTCTCCCTCACGCTCCAGCCTCTCCATCTCTGTAGGGGAATGGAAATTGCTCTCCACTTCTTTGGGGTGTTCCTCAGCTGTGTCTATTCAGTTGAATCCAAAATGGCTTGACTGAAAGATTGTTCCGTAGCAAAGAAATTTCATATTAAAAAAAAAAAAAATTTCCAAATGGTTTGGCCAATTAACCAGACTTACCCCCATGAGGAGACATAAAGAAGGCATATGCAAGTTTTGTCTTTGTCACCTGCCTTCCCCCCCTTCCCTCCCTCCTTGGAGGCCGTGCAGGAGCCCAGACACGAGGTCACATCTTGCTGCGGCGCTTCTGCAGTTGTGCATAATCCTAACCCTAAATGTTAAACCAGAATGGAAGAAACTGGTCTGCAGGTTCTCACACGGGGCTGCAGGAAACACCTACACTAATTTCGTACGTTGTTGTCAGCAGAATGAACTACACTTGTAGCAGCTGCTGATTTCACGCCTGGCTCTCCAATTTCACAGGCCTGACACGGCAGGGGTGAAGGACAGCCGTGACTCCCAGGCACACAGGCAGCCAGTTTATTCCACGGCTGCCCTGGCCAGTGACTTAGGTGGGCACTGATTTAACTAAGCAGAGCTTTTGGATCCATTGCACAACAGTAAAAAAAAATAATAATATTGTGGACTATATTAGCACTAGTTTATCTATACTGACAGCAAAAAGCAACAAACAAAGTTGGCAAGGCAAGACAGATGATGGTGATATGAATGCCCAGGCAGACAGCACAGCCTTGTGTACTTTGTCTAAGAACTCTTACATTTATGGCTTTATAACTCATGCCAAATTATTTCTCTAGAAGTACCCACCTTTAACATAAAATATACCTTAGAGCACAAAACTCTATCTGCAGGCACAAGGTCAGAAGTGTTTTGTGTGTAGAAATATTTTCAAGCATCACATATGGAATTACCATGCTTCCTATGAACAGCAACCCTGACAACTGCACCTCTTCTGCCTTGCCCTAGGCACCAGGAGTGCTTTATGCTGGAGGTGAGACATCAGATGTGGATGCCACAGCCCCAGCATCTGGTGAGCTATGCACTGAGGCCAACAGATTTGCTGCTTTTCCTTCACATTAAATCTGCATGTAGTCCACCAGCAGCTGCCAGCTATGACAGCTGTTTTTTCCTGTAGCATTTTGCTTGCAGCAGAAGGGACGATCTCTCTCCTGCAGTGACTGGCAACCAGAAGCCCTGATCCCCAGACACGGGCACTGACGCTGCCTCAGTACAGCTGCATGCATGGAGCCCAAGGTCATGGATGTTCTGCTCCTTCTACAGAAGTCAAAACGAATTTGATGAAGTCAAAGGATCCTTCAGCAATGAGAAACAAGCCAGTGTGAGCCAGCACACTTCCTGAAGATGAGAGAAAGTTTGAACCTAGCCCCCCTTGTGAATGCTGCATTTGGTTGTACCTCCCAAGCGCAACACCCTTGCCCAGCTCAGCAAGCCCCTTCTTTCTACCTATGTATTATTTCTTCTTCCTGAAAGGCATCATTACCTTTCTGAGCAACCTTCCCCGGCAGTGGTTTGTCATCTCCAGGTGCTCCCAGCCTGCAGGGGTGTTGCACTGCTGCAACACCAGGAGGGATGTGGAAGGCCAGAAGAGGAGTTCACTCAAGAAGCCCTCACTGCAGAGGCTAGAAAAAGTTTTGGAGATGTAGATGGAGCATGAGAGGGGCAGATGGACAGTATTTCTGCAGCCAGGGAAATAGTTTGGAGTAGAGGGAGCTGGTGCAAATGGCGATTCATTGCTGGGGCATCATACTTTTACAGTAAGACCCCTAATTCACTACTACTTGCCCAGATCACTGAGGCAGACCCGAGAGCCACTCCTCTCAGGGAACAGCACCAGCCAACAAGGTTTTAGCCCCTACTTGTCCCCATCCTCAGGAAAACACTGAGGGCAGCTGACACACATTTCCTCATCACATACAACTCCATGGCTCCCAGCTCTGGCCTGGGACCCTTCTCACCACCAAATTACCTTCCCGTCAGCACTGGGAGAGGGGCAGAAGGATGCAAAGAAGCTAAGGCTAGGACAGGATATGGCCAGCAGCATTCAGAAGGATAAGCTGGTAAAAGAAGCTGTGAACAGCCTGGGTTAAAGTTGAAACCATGTCCTTGAGTACAAAGCAGCTGTGGTTAGGCAAAGTGTGCGTCACAAGCACAGCTGAGAGTTGGGCACCTTCCTTTTCATCACACGCATTATCCTGCTCAGCAGCACCAGGCGTTTACTACAGCTCAGCTTCTCTGCATGGGGGTTGATAAAAGGTGAAATTTTGCAGAGCACCAAGGCTCCAAATAACTGAGCTAAAGCCAGGATTTGAAGGGAACTCTCCAACACCACAGAGCTTTCACCTGGTGAGCATGGTGTGCAATGAGAAGGAAGGATACAGCTCTCTGTAGGCTTCTGCTTGCTGCTCATCACCTCCACACTGGGCTACGCTGAAAGATCTGCTTTCCAAAATGCTCCACAGACATGGAGGGATGACCACTAAAGAGGTGTATACTTTCCCTCTCAAAGTATTCCCCATTTCTCCCAGCTGCTAGTACAGCTGGTGAGAAGACAGGGAGTCCAGCTTTGCTGCAACCCTAAAACGCCCTGCAGCTTGCCCAGCTGATGGAAAGGGGGCAGGAATCTGCACAACTAGATTTGATCAGGTGTCCTTGGCACTGGCATTCGCTGCTGGTCTGAGCTCCCCTTTACAACCAGCAGCAAATGAAATGTGAATTTCATCTGCTGTGAATTTACGCAGCCTGGGTGCCGAGTGGTGGAGCAGCAACTGGAATGGGAGCAGCTGCCCCTCAAATCAATAACGTGCAGAAATGCCATGGCATTTACTGTCATTTCATTGTATCTTTTCTCCATAAGGAGGAAGGATATTGTGCAGCAGGTGTTATATTTGTGGTATGCAGCTAAAGGCTCCTGCAAGGAGCTGACTACTGGCTACAAGATGCTTTTACAGTCAAACCCCGTGAAATAAGAGGCTCGCCTTCCAGTTCAAAGTCACCACTGGATGTAAGGACTTCAATTTCTTCTAAGTCACTGTGGGATTTTGCAGCCTAAGAGCAGAAAAATCAAGTCCTTTTTAGCTTTCTTTTCATCAGTAATAAATATCCTTTTGAATTCACATCAAGTCCCATGAAGCAGCCAGCAGACACAGTGCCTGTTGCTGCTGCAGAACTTTTGTTTCTCCCTTGTCCTCATCTCCTGGTCTGATATTCCGCACCCTTTGACTTTCCTTCCAAATTTCTGGAGGGGTCAGTGAAGGCAAACGTGCTTCTCCAAGGAGCCTTCCCCTGTGCTGCCTCAGCCAACCTGCCTCTGGAAACACTGAACTGAAAAGTTTGATATCTGCATTGCAGAAGATAAACACCTTGGCAAAGCAGGTCAGGCATTACCCAAGGACAAACCTCTGCTTAGAGGGAGGTAGATTCAGACCAGGACCAAGGGGAGGGTAAGTGGAGGAAGACAAAACCACAAAGGTGTTGGAAGTAGGAATAAAGATATTAATTGCAGGATGAATAAGGATAACATTAAAACAGCCTGAACCACAGATACAGGCAAATACATCCATACTGTGGGAGGGCACCAGTATCAGGACTGGCTTTCCAGTCTGATAGTTTTCCTGAAGTGGTAAGGAGCCACTTTAACCAAATGGTGCACTTACAGAGGGCAGACCCACAAGTGCTCCACACAGACCTCTTTGCTTTCAACCCTGATGACTTTTTGCTCACCCAGATGGAAGTGTCCTATCTTATTTTCACCTTTTTGCTAAGCAACACACCACTTCCTAACTTGCTCTTTGAGGTACTTTCAAGAGCCTTCGGGTGGGTGTTGCAGGGTTTTTCTGTACCCGGAATGTCCTTCCCCTTCCACCCCACGCCTCCATCACTCTGCAGCAAGTCACAAAGGGACCCACCAGGGGAACTCATTCCGTACATGACACTGACTCATTCCTGATCATTCAGCAGGTGGTTCAAGACAAAAATAATAACGCACATACTGAAAGAGACATTTCTAACTCCCCTAGCTGCACAGAACACTGGGCTCTAGCAGTGATGATTCGTGGTCCAAGCCTCAAAATTAATAACCACCACCAGAGTTGTTTCAGTCAGCCCAGAACGTTTGTCGTCTCCAAGCCACTTGACACCTGGGGCACTCATTGTACCAAAAGCACAGGCTATGAATAAGCAAAATCAGGCACAGAGAGCTTCCACGTAGCTCACATGCAAGTGAGACAAGGATTGTGACTTAGGAGACACACCTTGTTTAGAGAGAAAATGCAGGTAGAAGATGTTTTCCCCCAGGTTTATGCCATGATAACAAATGGTTGATAACCACTGCCATGCTGTGAAAAACCTTTAATCTCCACTCAGATAAATGAAGCACTAGCAAATACTTAATTATTCAATGGAGTTTAGTAAAAGCAAGGTTATTAATTGAATTAAGTTTTACTAGATGTGCTTATTCCTCAGAAATAAGCACATCTCAGCTAAGCGAGAAGAGGAAGAGAGAGTAATTATTACACAGCCTGCACAGTCACACACATTCATTTATTGTTTCCACTGTGGTTTGGGTTGGCTCCCTAGCATGCTCTGTGTGAAACAGCATGACAGAAATGACTTACCAGCAAGTGATACCTTCTTGCTCTTTTATGAATGATCTCTCTCTCCTTCCTCTTAACCTCTTCACACAGCAGGGAGCCCAGGTTGCTAAATATGCTGCCTGCTGTGGTTTTGCACCGTCTGCTGTCAGCCTTTTTTAATGACATGTTTTTCCACCCAGCAGCACTACCACCCCCCTGTCATTTTGAGTAGCATGGCACACGTCGAGGCACCAGTTGAGGCACAAAGGATGGAGAGCCCCAGCATTAGCTTTTCAGGGGAGGAAAGATCCACTACCCAGCCCTTATGGCCAGCTCCTCACTTCTACGAGTTTTCTGGTTGCAATTTAAGGTCCTGCTGCACTCACAGCTGTACCTAGAAGGACAACTTGGGGCTTGGGACTTCTGGGCAGGTAATGGTCTGTGAAGGAGCAGCCAGCTGCTGACAAGCACCCAGGCCCATTGCTTACAGCACACTACAGGGCAGGCCCCAGTGAAAATGGGCTCCTCGTCAGGCTGTGGGGAGGAGGTGCTGGGGCAATGGCACTGGCATGCACAGGGAAGGTCGTTTGGGGGAAAGGCCATGTAAACTCCATTTTATTTGCTTCAGTGTTTTACAATCCAATGTGCTTCCCATTGACTGAGGGCTGGCCTCCACCCTGCAAGCCATGCCAGGGGACAGCACGCCTGTTTCCAGTGGTGGTCTCCATTACCATCACCACTTATCTCACTGCCTGCCAACATCTGGAGTTTGGGTTACATGAGATTTATGGCTGGCAGTTTCCTTGCTGATGAAAGCCCAGTCCAAGCAAAAGGATTTCAACAAAAGGAGGAGGGTATTTTATCTAAACCCAGAGCCTGATGCACACAGACCCTTTCTCCAGGGCTTGCTTCTCAGCTATGTGCCCTATCTCTTCTTGGAGTCCTGTGTGCAGAGCAGCTGGCTTTTCAAAAGGCATGAGATGCTTTCTGTTCAAATCCACACACAGACTTCATGTGACCTTGACCAACCCTGCAGCTACTGTCCTGAGGGACGTAACCAAAAGGGCATTGCCCAAGCTTACTGCTCTCACTGAAGCTGCATCATTACAGGTGCCTCTGAAGTCATTTGAATTCAACACCACGAGCCCCACGTTCCCTATCTAAATAAGCTTTCCTGCCAAGCTCCTTTTAAGAAGCCAGGGCTACCAGACTTTAATTGCCTTCTTGTTTATGCTTATTCCAGACCGTGCAATGTAACAGATTTTGATGTACTCCGAGTTGTTCTTTATTATCTCTTTTCTGATTAAATGCAGAGGGGAAGAAAAAAAAAAGAAAAAAAGAAAAAAAAAAGTTAGAATGCAAGTAGCCCCATTCTGAGAGCAAAACATATCTGTGCTTTGACTATATTTCATTCCAGTTTTGTGAAAGGCAAAATCTTGCAAAATAACTTTTCAGCACTACAGAGTCAGAAGCAATATGTGCCAAGACAAATTTCCTTCTTATCAGGCTCTTTCCAAAGCAACAGTTCTACTTTTCAAAAAGCCATGAGAAAAATTTGTAGAATTTTCCAGCAATTAAAGTGACAATTGGAAATAAAGCTGTTCAAAAATCTGATTTTTCCATTCTCAAGACAAAGATATTCCCCCTCCTAGCCAAACCAACAAGCTAATAATTTTCTCAGATAAGCCTATTAAAACAGAAATCGATCCCCAGCTAAATGAAGGGTTTACAAAGCCTCAAACTGAGGTTTTATTGGAGACAAATTGATCCTTCTAAAATGTAGTAAACATTCAGTTTCAAGGAAAATAAAAGTAAGTACTTTGGAAGTGTTAAAATGCTTTCAGTTTTCCCATTTCTCTTTTAGAAAGAGAAGCATGAACCATATGATGAATTGATCCAAATACTTGAGCTCCAAATCTTCCTCCTCCTGTTCTCCAGAGACATGGACTGTAGGATGCAAAACAGTCTCAAAAATCTGTGTTGTTCTAGTTGGAAATCTGACCATGATGTCACAAGCTTGTGATTCCTACGATCAGATAATCAGAAGAATCAACTGAGCTCCCTAAAGCTTAATTTAGTGTCAGTACACATGGTATTATCCTGCAGAAACAAAGGGCACTCAGATTTAAAAAAACTCAGCAGCATATTCTCCTGTCAAAGACATCACATTCAGTGGTGCATAAACATCCTGCTAGCATGGATCAGATTTTAGAGTAAGATTGGCTATCCCGCTCCAACGGCAGAGGGAATTTGGCACCTTATTATGAAATAACAGACTGTAATAATCCAGCTGTGATATCAGTTTATGGCATTTACCTCAAGCCTACAAAAAATTCTCAGAATTCACTGACAAACACACCAGTTTTGATCTCTAAAGAGAGATTAGGCTAAAATTCATCCTCAGGCTAGGCAGGTACTCATGATTTGAGTATGAGATAAAACATCCACAATTTCCATGGCACCTCATCCTAGAGGCTGATTTCCCTCTTATCTCTTTGTGACCAACACCCACTTTAAGTCTGTTGAATTTGGCTTCCAGCTACATGCTCTGCATTTTCCTCACCCCTTCCTCCCCAGATACCACCCGTCTCCATTCCCAGACTTCCCCTCCATCTCTGATCTTCTCACGAGGGCTGAGCTTTTGAATTTTGGCATGAAAAGCCATTCTCTCTAAACCAGACCCCAGGTTTGTGGTTCTTGTCCGAAATTTTAACTTTTTTGGTTTTGTTGCTGCTAAACCACATACAGACCCACTAACGCTCCTTCATATGAACCACACACTCATCTCAGCTCTCAAGGCCTCCCCTTTTCATACACAGGAATGACACCAGCAGCCTCCCCCTCCATGTAGAAGGGTTCAGTCCCAGAAACTCATTCACAGACAACCCCCAGAAGATGCCAGGAGGGATGGAGGGTTGCAAGCACCATTTCATTTATTTCAAAATATCTAACCCGAATATCTTACCTGAAGTAGTTTTCTCCTCCTTCCCCAAGAGCATTAACAATTCCTCTGTCTTTAAGGTTTCCTCTTCAACAGGGACTAATGGGATACAAGACTTGACAAAAGCTTTAAGGCACTCTGATGTATATTCCAGTTAATTCAAAGCCAGTTTCACTCCTCCTTGTCATACACAGTTCACAGGCAATGACTTGGCAGTTCCAGATCCTCAGTAGAAAGTACAATGTACTTCTGCTGGGGCCTAGGCAGCAAACGAGGTCCCAGAGTTAGAAAAGGCCCTCATATACCACCTCCCACTAGCACTCAATAGCACAATTGATACAATTTTTATCTTTATTATTACCTTATTTTCAACTCCTGCACATTTTCATGATTTGGTTTTGAACACATTTCATGTTTTACATAGTCAGTCTTGAACCCATTAATATTTACAACCAAGCCAGATGCTGTCAGAAATGCTAACCCCTTGCAGCTTCCATAGAAAAAACTGTATCAAAGAGAGGGAAGGGGAGAAGTAATATGTAGCTTTCATCAAACAAAAGGCAGTGCAAGATCAACACTCATCAGAACCCAGGAAATCCACCAGTGATAGAAACAAGATCCCAGTTTGATGCCCAGCTGGACATCAGCAAACAAAGCCACAAGACCTAAACACCAGGTTTAGTCCTCTCCACCTGCAGGAGTGAATTAAACTTACAGTATATATATTTTTATTATATTTTTGTTATTATTATATATATTGTTATTGTTGTATATTATGATTGTTATTATTATTATTATTAATATTACGTTTAAATCAAGGCTGGATTGTGTAGTAACTACAAACTTGGGACCCTCAGAGAAAGTCTACTAAGGGCTTCAGTTCCAGTTTCTTCAACTCTCATCTCATCAGTTTCTTCAGCTCTCACAGGCGGGATCAAAAGCCTCTGGTTAGTAAGGAGAGCTTTTATAATTATTATTTGTTTCTCTCTATAACAAAACAAACCAAGCAATAACCAATCTCAGGAAAACCTGGCAGATTTGTCAGCTCTAATCCTGAACATACTGGGTTGTCTCCACCCAAGGTGACTTTGGTTTGCTAATAGAACAAGACAGAAGCATTATTGAGCAAGCAAAGCAGAACAAAATCTGTTTGGCAGACATAAACAGTTCATTCACAGTGTGCTCAAATGTGTTAGTTTGGCACACCTGAAAAAAAAAGGAAAGGTTCAGAGTTGGCTGAACATGCCCCAGTAGTTTACACTAAACATCCAAAATACAAGCTCAACAGGTAAAGCCTTTACGGATGTGGTTTTCTCCCCCAGCACTATGAGGCATCGTGCTGTTACATGAGCCATGTGTCCAGTTGCACATAACAGTATCAGGTCTTAAACCTTTAGAAATTATAATGTGAGTAGAAGATGTTTTAGAGTAGAGCCCACACCAGTAGGACCATATTGCCAGGCCTGTTTTCCCTCACTAGACACTAATGGACTTCAGGAAAGAAACATTCCCCATACCCCCGTGCAACAGCCCTCTGGGCCACACAACTTACCTCCCCCCAAAACACTCACCTTCCTCCCACAGCCCATGGGGCCACGACAGCATCCTGATACTTCCAGGTTCCTAACACACTGACCTAGAAATTAAATTAAAATAAAATAAAATAAAATAAAATAAAATAAAATAAAATAAAATAAAATAAAATAAATAAAATAAAATAAAATAAAATAAAATAAAATAGGAAAGTAAAAGAAGTTCTATCACTGCTACTAGTGCAGGAAGCCCAAGTCAATGGTATATTTTTAATTAGACTGCAAAAGCACTGTTCTTGTCCAGCAACACCAGCCAGCACCCCACCTTGCACTGGCATGGCCAGCAATGCAGCTGCTGAACTTTGCTCAGCACAGGCTGTGGGGCAGTGAGTCCTGCAGACTGGCACAATGTTTACTCTGCTTTGCAAAGCTGCTTTCCTGCCACTTAACACGAAAAGGCAAGCACTCAGGCAATCCATCTGAGCCACCGTGGTGCAAGAGGCAGGAACACAGGGGGAGGCAGCAGGTGTCTCTCAAGAGTCCGTAAAATCCCTCACTGGGGACCCCTAATCCTGTCAGAGTCAATTTGTAGTCAATTTTCCACAGTGTTTAAGTACCAAGAGAGAATTGGTTTATCACGGGAAACACTTCCTCTCCAAAGCTGTTTAATTATTTCCGTATCTGTTGGGTAGGCATAAAATGTGTGCAGGAGTGATTTACAGAGAGGGAAGCCAGAGAAAAGAAGAAAGATGCAGAGACCGGGCCAGATCATCTCCTTCATAACGTGTGACTGTTCCTTACAGGTTCTGGGGAATGGTCTGTGCCATCGGGTTTCTCCCGCTATAGAGGGCTGTAGGTTGTAAAGCTGCACTTGGCTGTAACATCAGTATTAATTTCTCTCCCCATTCCTCCATCAAGGAGCGGCACACATGCAAAGAGGAAGTTGAGCCTGACTGCAACATCTCAGACCACGGGAATTAACTTTGCTGCTCTCTCTCCACTGCTGACTTGTTGTGCAAATTTGGCCATTTTACTTGTGGCTTGATTTCCAGAACCAACTGTCCCCAAAAACCAGGTCACTAGCATCTACCAGCAAGTTTTGTGATCTTTAATATGACTGCAAGATCCTTTACACACCATCTCTCATGGCAGTCACGACACTTCAAGTACCGTTGGTAAGACTTTTGTGGTCCCACCAGAAATAGGAACGTACGGATCTCACGGCTGTCATTACAACTGCATGCCCCTTCTCATGTTAACGTTTGGTATGCAATACTGTTCATCACAATAGGATTTGATGAAATTCTTCCAGCTTCAGGCTGAATTTCTTCTCAAAACCAGAAACAGAGAAAAAGAGTCACACCAGAAGAACCAGATGAGTTTCCTAACCACCGGGCTGGTGGCTATGCTGGGTGGTCTCTTGCACTCTTTCATGAAAAGTACTTAAAAGTTCAAGTGTTACAACCAGATGTCATAACTTTGGAGAGTTGAGAAAAGAGTACCTCATTTCCCAACATGCTGTGACTGGTCTTCAAGTTCACCATGAGTCTATGAGAACTTCTGAGGCTCAGCGTTTCCAAAATCACATTTCAGGATTAATACCTAGGGAAAGCCCCAAACTGGACACACACTTGAAAATTTGGGGTAAATAGGCATCCTCTCCATAGCACAGGAGACATCTGGCACAACTTATTTTCTTATAATTCAGCATTACTCCTCATTTTCTTATACAGCACAAACGAATCAAATACGAACAAATGACTTGAAAGCTAGTATAATTTCTTTAAAGAGGCAGTTATAAGATTGTCCAGAGAAGAATGAATATTCTACATGCTAGTATGGTACAATTTGCCCTCTGGTAAATAATTTAGTTATTGAAAATGACAAAGAGTCCTGGGTGGTCTAGCTGCCCCATGGCCTCATGTGGTCAACAGACTCCGTCTTCAGTAAAAACGGCACTAGCTACGACATCCTAGAGGAATTCAAATTTGCACAGAGTGTTTCATAAATGCCCAAACAGTGTTAGAAATGAGCACAAGGCTTGTCTTCACTCTCCAACTTCTCCATTAACATCCACAGTACATTGTTAATCTGGCATTTTATCCTGGCTGGAGGCTGAGGGATATCTGGAATATTATTGACTCCTCCCTGTTCAAAATAAAAATCAGAGGGTCTTGGATACCACCCTGAAACTCACAATGGAATTTCTTTAATGAGTGTAAGTACATAATTTTCTCACTGAAAATTTAATGTACAGCAAACAGGCCACTCTGCATTGAAGAGAAAAAAGGAAACAAAACAAAATCCAAACCACTCAGTGGGAGATACCTCAGAAAAGTACCAGGAGAAAAAAAAAAAAAAAAAAGGCTTTTGCCAGTAATTGATGATTTAGAACATTTTGAATTAAAAGATTAGGGCTGGACATAGATTCACTTCCATCATTATGGAAATCACAAGGAGAATGTGCCTTTTTTAATATCATTATCTTGAATTAGTTAGTGCATCTACTTCAGATTCCTTCAATCACATTTTTCCTCCAATTGAGCTAAAAAACTTTTTTTATTTTTCATATCTCACTTCAGGAACCTTCCTCCTCAGTGGAGCAACATGCCATTCCTTGCTTCTGAAACGAAACAAGCTGTAGTTCTGAAATGTGTCTTTCTCAGTAATGGTGTTATAAATAAGGAGAAATAAACCCTGGGGCAAAAGAAGATATTAGCTGTTCTCATATCTCTACTGGCAGATTAATTGGCTGCACCATGAGCCTGGCTACTTGAATTTGCTATCTGTCACTGCTGTGGCAGGTTACAATTACTTTCTCTTTCCCCCTCTCGCTGTCCCTTTGTCCTAAGCTCTCCCTCCACTTGGGCTCTTGCCATGACCCCTCCTTACCCAAGTCTAATATAACAGCTGAGAGGGACTGACAAAAATCTCTCTTTGCATTGCCCTTTCTCATCTCTGTTACGTATAACATGATACAATGCCATGTGATGTCCAGATGAACCAGTTTTGAGCCCAAAAGACCTTCCTCTAGGAACTTCATTGAAAATTTCTCCACTAAATGACCCAGACAGTCTGCAAAGGTCAGCCCACTCTTCTCCATTTCTCTTAGGGAATCTCACAAAGATTTGTCCTGCTGTAGTGCAGAAATCAGAGCACCCACACCTACCCCCGTGGTATCTCCTCTTCATCCAAGGGCGGATAGAAACACCCCTTTTATTTGTCCTTTTCAAGAGAACCATCCCCATTTAGACTCAAGTGGCTTACAGAGTTGAAAAGAAGCTATGGAATGGGTGAGCCACAGGGCTGAGCAGTGCCTGACACCACTTCCAACCAGAGAGGTGCCCATGCAGCAGGGGAGGTGAGGGGCAGCAGCTCCCTTTGGGGTGAGATGCAGAGGAAGAAGTGACAGGCAGCTCAAGAGGAGATGCTGCCTAGGTCAGTCCGGCAGGATGAGGCTGAGCAGATGTGGGGAAGAAGAGAAAGATGAGCAAAGCAGAGCCATTTTTATTTACAGTGCCCTTTCCCCTTCTGTCAGAGTGTTACCAGGATACTGACTGGTCAAAGGCATGAAAAAAAAGCGGTAATCTGGATAATCAAGGATATGTGAGGAAAGCTGGTGTGACCTGACAAGTGAAACCCACCAGAGGCATTGCCAGATGAATTTATGATGGCAAATGAAGTAGCAATGGCATGGTGTGCCTAGGGGAGGGGATGGAAGGACAATGCTACTGATGCAGGAGGATGAGATGGGAAAGCTGAACAACAGCAATGCAAAGGGGACACTGCCAGAGGGCAATTCAACCATGTAAGAAAGTATGGTCTAACTTCCAAATTTTGTGTCCCCTCCATATGTGGGTTTCATCCACCTGTACTCCTAACTAGAACGGAGCTTGTATTGTTTGAACTTGGAGGTAGCGAGAAGGAGGATTTTAGAGCCGGAGCTGTGCAGCAGCCAAGTTCAGGGTGCTGTTTGCCTGCTGGACCCTGATAACAACAAGCTAAGCCTCTGAAGCACAGCTGCAGTCATCAGCTTGGCTGACATTGTGCTCAAGGTCCATGTGTGCAGCAGGGCTTGTAGCACTGAGATACTTGGTTGGTTTTGTTATCACTGGGAATTTCAGGGCAGGGAAGGTTTTCTGAGAAAAAAAAAAATATATATATATAAAATAAAATAAAATAAAATAAAATAAAATAAAATAAAATAAAATAAAATAAAATAAAATAAAATAAAATAAAATAAAATAAAACAAAACAAAACAAAACAAAATAAAATAAAATAAAATAAAATAAAATAAAATAAAATAAAATAAAATAAAATAAAATAAAATAAAATAAAATAAATTTACATGGCTTTGCTCCCTTGAGATGAAAACAGGAATCTCTGGGAGGAAACAGAGAAGGAGGCTCCAGTTTTGGTTCTCAAGGGGATGCAGGCTTCAGAGGTCCAAGGTGAGCAAACCAGGTTCCCACAACCTTCCTGCAGCCTGAATGCATGCGAAACTGGTTTTGAAGTGGAAGGCTGCAGAGAAAGGGGAAAGAGGCCAGATTAGTATCACTCCACTGAGCCCAGCAGAGACGAGCAGAAGAGGATAGTGCTGTACTCTGTGACCTGTATTTTCAATGTCCTTTTATTTATTAACAGCCTTCCAAAAATAAACTCTCAACTGGCTTTGCTGCAGAGCAGCAACATGGTCCCTCTGAAAACTGCCTGTTTTTGATGGGCCAGTGCAGTGTCCATGATACAAACACACTCCCACCTCCCCCTGGACAGGACATCAGCAGGTCAGTAAGCACCTTGCTGTGGCCCACACCTGAAATCCCCACAGGAGATATCTGGGGAAACTTTTCAAGAATAAGAATCAGTATGATGCCTTGGGTGCTGACTTTAACCCACAGAAGAGAGTCCTTTTGTGGATCAAGTACAGCCTTTACAAGAATGATGTTCCTTGTATAAACACTTGCTGTTTCTATCAAGATAGACTTGCTCAGTGCTTGTCTCTAAGACCCATCAGTCAAGACCTCAGTAGTTACTCTCCGCAGCACAGGAAGAAGGTGTGTTGTGGCTCTGAAAGTGGATCAAGGTCACAACCATCAGTCTGTGCTCTTCTGGGTTTGCTCTCAACCCTGAGTGAAAACGAACAGATCACAAAGGGGTTCACAGAGCTGCAGCCTTACACACAGGCTGACATCCTGGCCAAGCAGACAACAGGAGTGCTGCCAACAAAACTGTATAAAGATTCAGGCACTACATGTGCTGTAAAAAGGTACCATTTACTCAGTTCTCCTTGTTAGTATATATAAGCAGTGGCCTGTTGTCTTTAACTAAGAGCTGCTTCCTTCAGAGTAATGGGATCAACATCTGGTCTATCTCATGGCAGAAGGCAGAAGCCTGACCCCTAACCATGGCAGCAAGTCACTCTAGGCTGTGGCCTTTGCAGGGACAGAAAAGAAGCCTGACGAGGGCCAGTAGAAATTAACTTTGCAGAAATAAGTGATTGTCTAAAGCAATGAAGGGAGGCAGGAAAAAAAATAGCTAGAAAAGTTTGCTGTTTCTCTTTAACCTCTTTCTTTCTTGCAGGTGGCACAACCACTTTGCACCTATGGGAAATGGGAAAGAAATATTGCCTTTTCCAGCAGCTCTGTAGATGTCTACATCAGATGACTCACGGACCTTTTGGCAAGGAATCAAGCTGGGAATGTGTTACTCACTTTTGCTCCTATCCCCAGCTCTCACCCACGTGCTCAAAGACCTCAGCCCCTCCTGGCATGCCGTATGCCATCGGGTGAGTGGTTCCCTTAGGTTGAAACACAAACTATATTTTTAGTCCACTGTGAATGACCTGCAGCCATTTAGTACTTCCCGTGGAGCTCAGGCCCATGCAGGCAAAGAACAGAGCCACCAGAAGACTGCTGCAGTTGTGCTGGGCAGGCAATACACAGTTGTTTGTCTCTTTGAGTCCCAGAGAGTGAACAGTGCCCAAGCACACCTACCAGGTCATTACAACAGCCTAATTTCCTTGGATGTTTCTTGTCTGTGAGGTCACACTGCTATTCGCCTCTGGTGTTGTCTGACTCTGGAACTGAGGAAGGAAGTTACAACACAAAACCCAAACTGGGGGATTTTTTGAAGAACTTGAAGTAGCACATAATAAAAATGCTAATAATATGTCGCAATCCAGTTCTTCAGTCAGATGGTTTCGCACCAAGAGGAAACCAGTGCAGATGCCCTGCAACCTGGTTAGTGTAATATCTGGGCATGAGAGGACATCCAGAAACAAACTGTTCTTCTCTGACTTCCTCAGAGACCAATTAATGCTGAGAGCTCTTTTCTTTGGGACTGAGATGATTTCAATAATTTAAGCAGCATATTACATTTTCATGTTTCCAGTCTTCCCTTTACTAGTCCTTGGTGATGTGAAGTGGAGGGATCAGTGAGAAGAGCAAGCACAAGCCACCGGACAGACCTGATCCCACCTTTTTAAGCAACTCCCTATCCTTGACGTGCTGCTCCCTACTGCAGTAGATGCGATGAGAGACTAGCGACTGGTACGAGTGACCTTCAAAAGGATTAGCCAGAGATGTGTGACTGCCAGTGAATAACTCTATTCATTTATTATCCTTGATGAACAGTAAATCATTCTCTTACGATACTTTCCCATTCATTCGTTGCTTGAGAATGATTAGTAGCAAATAGATCTTAAAAGCTTTTCCAGTGGAGCTGAGCAAAATGTACACAGCGAGAGCCAAAAGCTTTGTCCTATTCACTTGTGGTCAGCTCACATCAATAGAGTTGGCCAAACACTGGAAAAAAATGGAGTGTGAACACACACACAGATGTCCTTTTATCCTCACTGTTATATCTTCTGGTCTCCTGACCATGCTTGTGCTACTACTGGAGACAACATTTGCCCAAATAGATTTTTGTTCTGATGGAGCAATGGCTACTCCCTGAAAAACAGAGCTCCTGTGTAAACTAAGATATTTAGTGGTAAAATAAATAAGTTTCTATGTATAGATATATAGAGAGATACAGAATATAGATAAAATAGAAAATTTTCCTTAACCAGATGGATAGCCAGTGGATGCCAGTGCTTACTTATACACCTATCTGTGAGTAAACACCAACAGAACTGCCATTGCCACACGCCCACAGGTGTAAATACCATACTAGAGTTAGGAAGAAAGATACCAGGACCTTGAACTGAGGTGTGAATCAGTGTCCCATGTCCTGTCCCCAGCCCCCAGCCAAGATACAACGAGATATTCCTGTGTCACGGTCACCAATGTGGTATGAAGGCACCACACTACCAGAGCATGGCTAAACTGGGTGTAGCTTGGCTAAGGGAATCAAGCATCGGTGTGCTCCCAGGTCTGCTGCATGGGGTGCTTCCCTTGCATGTGCACAATCAGTGCTCAAGTCGTTGCTATCTGATCTAGAGCAGAAGCTTGTCTTCACAGAGTAAGAGAACCTATGACTTGGCTGCAGGAAAGGTGACTCTCATGTTAAGGAAACATGTGGCCTAGCAGCTATTCCACCAGATGCAAAACAGGAGATCTTACTTTACCCCTTTCCAATGACCTTGAGCAATCCCATCTCTCTACCCTTTCCCACTCACCTTTTCCATTACTCCTGTTTTATTTTTTAGGTAGTGACTGCTTACAGGCTCATGCCAAAAGGACTTCTCTCTCTGCAGGCATGACTAAATTTTAAATAACAGCAAATGAATTTCTCTTTTCTGCTACACTTCAAAGTCTGCAGAGGCCATGTGTATATGGACACAAGTAGAAAATCAGCGAGGCTATTTGCTTCAGATAATAATGCTGTATTTCACAGCTCTTTTCTACAGAGGCAAAATTGTTGGCGTTTTGCTGATCATATGACTCTTCAGTAGCGAGGCTTCAATATATCATTTGGATGCAACAAAATAATTAACTGTTTCTGAGCACAAAGAGAAAGTCACAAGATTGCAGAGTAATGCAGCTACGTGGAAGAAGAAGAGAGGCTCTCTCTAATCTGACGATTAAACTAGGGCACTGACTGCGGCACTGAATCCCTTTCTGTCTATTCACAGCTGCTCTTGGCCAATAAGAACTGGTATGAAGGAAGCATGGGCTCCAGATTAGCTCATGTTCATATGCAGCTAATAATTACCCTTGGTTTTGACTGTTGCAGGGGACTCCACAGCTTCCTTCCCAATCCACACTCATATTTTCCAACCCTCAAAAATGTCATGAGCCCAGAGAAACAGTGCAAAAGAGTAGGTAGACCTCTCATGTCTTTCATGGGTCAGAGGGATTGCTCTGAGTAACAGCAATTTTCCCAATTTACATTTTTTCTCCATGTAACTTTACCATCCTTCTCTCTTTCCTCCTGAAATTCATGCTGCACAGTTCTTTTCCCAACAGCCATTAAGCTTATAAATCATTCACAACAAGTAGCTACAAGGAATGACTGATGTTTCTTCTTTAAACAAGGGCTTACAATGCTATGACTTCAAATGCAGAGTGGATTCAGGGTTCAGAAGGCTCCACCAGTACCACCAGTGGGGTCCCAAATCACACTTTGCCTTTCCTGCATGGCAGCCCTGAAGGCTGCTGAGCCTCCAAGAAGATTCCTCTCACAAAGACAACCAAGGATAACCATAACTTTTCCTGCTGGGCCCTCCCACACAGCACTAACTAGTAATCCCTGCTGAAAACAAGCAGACTTCGCATGTGAGTAATAACACATTAGTTTGAGAGAAAAAGGAATATTTAGTCATTCAAGTCAGAAGCAGGCGTAGCTTTCTAATTAAGGAGGCAGTTTGTTTTCTTCATACAGTTTCCTGAGCAGACGGATATCTCAGAGACTAACAACTGGTCTTTTCTATGGCTCAACTATGGAAAAGCACAACAAAAATGCATACCAGTCTGGATATTAAAACAAACAAACAAAAAAAAAAGCCAGCTTTATGTGCAAAATAACCACAAATGGTTCGTGATTGATTGATTACACATCATCATATGATAAGCCCAAAGCAAGTAAAGCACACTGATGAATAGACTCACATGAAATGACCTCTATGAAATAACCTACAAGAAATATTTTGTTCCAGATAAGCTTTCTAGACTCTATTAAAAATAAATAAATAAATAAATAAATCATAGTAATATTTAATACCTGGACTGCTAAATGATAAATAATAAATTCACAAAAACTTATTAACTGTTGCAATAAAAAGAAAAAAAGTAAAATAACAATAATAATTTAAAAAAAAAAAAAAAAAAAAAAGATTATTGATCTAAATGAGCCTAATTGTCTGGAGCACAAAAGACTCTTTTGACCCAAAATAACCCAGGGCTGTTAATTCATTGCAAGATCAAAACTTGTACAAGATTATTGCACTCTGGCTATACCAGAAGCTCTGTCCTGGTGTAGGGAGAGTGGTGCCAGCAATTGGTGAGGTCGTGGCTCTAGCTCCAGCCTTTTCTCAGCTGGTTTCCATCTCACTCAGGAGGACCCAAACATGGATAGAGCCATTTCCAAATGGCTGAAGTGAACAGCTCAGTTGGAAAACTGATCCAGTTCAAAACCTGGCAAGGATTTACCACAAACTCGTAGCCCCAAGCCATGTCTGGTTTGCACCAAGACATGCAGGTATACTTCAGCTGGAAACCCACGCACCAGCTGTCTATCATCCTGACTAGGACACTGCATGCTCATTCTTTGCCTCTGTTTTACAATCATTTCAATGGATCATCTACCCCTTTAAAAAAAATAATAAAAAGAAAAGAATATCCTCGGTATCAGCCAAATACTTTCCAATTCAGAGACATCCAACCGCACAGTTTTGAAAGCAGACAACCTTAAGCCAGATACAATCAAGCCTGAAAAGAAACACTAGTGTTTTTTTTAAGCACTGACAGACTCCAGGAATGCTAATACTGAAGCATGAGTGCTCATGGACATATTACACAAGTGAACAAGTATAATCAAAGTATTTTTTTCTCCTGCAACATCTCACATCCTGATATATCAAAGAACTTTACAAGCCAGTGATCTTTCCAGTGCACCTATTGGGTCTGCAAAAACTACACCCCTCTGAGAGATAGAAAAGCTGAGAAATAAAAAGACTATGCTTCTACCTAGCAGAAATCATTTCTTTCAGCTGCTATGAGTGAATATGATATTTTGAGTCTTGAAATGGCAAGTGTGAAGAAACATTCACCAGGTCTCTCATTTTCCACAGATAAGGCAAAACTGCTTCGAACAGCTGAGCTTTATAACACCTTGTAGAAATGATGGCACTTCCATAAAACACATTTGCAGGATTAGGCATTTCAAGCAGAGGTACCTTTTTTTCTTTCCTTGGAAAAAAAAAAAAAAAAAAGCTCCCTCTGATGGTTTTTTCATTGTTTATGTTGGAGTCAGAGTAACTATTTTCGCATTTTCACAGGTGCTCAAACAGCAAATACCTCCCTTGACTCTTCCACATTTTGAAAATCTCAGTAATAATTATAAATGATAGGATGAAAAAAAAGAGACCAATTTTTCTTCCACTAGCCAGCACAAGTGTCTAAGACACCTATGTGTGACACACAGTCCCAGCTGCAAATGAGCAGTTAGACCTTGAAGGCCTCTAGCCTGTGAAACTCATTTGGTATGTCCACCTTCCTGCCACATCACCAGCTCCCTCCTTCGTACCCAGACAACAAACGTCCACCCGCATCCCTTTAAAAACAGTGAGAAGGGGATCAGTTAACACATGAAAATTTTGATGATTGGTATAAATTCATCCATATCTAGCAGCTGCTCATAGAAAGCACAGTGGTGTCAAAGAAACGAGTGCTTTCAGGGGATCTCTGTTCATGTCGGATCACCCAGACTGTGCTGAGATGAACATCTACGTTTCTGCAGGTCAGTATTAGAGTAAAACTCATTGTTACAGAAAGCCTTATCTACCATAATATGGTGGAAGCTCCTTGGAGTTTCTTTACGTTGTACTTTTGATCAGACCAGTCTGCCAGTGCATTCTCCCCATTCTTGTAATGAAAGAGAACAATACCATTATCTTCCAGTAATCATGATGATTTGGTAACAGTAGGTTGTGGTGGCTCAGTGTGATGGAAAGTCCCTCTGGAAATCTTGTGTGACCTCCCATACTTGTTTTGTAAAGAACATTGACACCGTTCACCTCCATTGACACTGATCACTTGATACAGTGACATTTTCCCCAGACAGGGCAGTTAGAAAGAAAGCAAGCATCCAGAAAGGAAGGAAAGAGAAAGTTCATGGGCACACTGTTTTCTATGGAATTTTCTATTAAACCAAACAAGATAATCCTGAGGATCAAAAACAAAGTGTGAAAGTTCATTTCTACTAAAATTTACAATACCTGTTTACCAATCTGAAACAATTTCAGCAACATTTTTAACAGTAGTAGTCAAAATACTTTTGCTGGACTGACTTTATTAAGAGCTTATGAATTAAATTGAGAATGAATGCTTTAGTAGAGGTTTTCTGGCATCAAAGAACGAGCTGCAATAAGCTTTCTCGGATGAAGCTGAATTATTAATGTTGATTACATAAGAGTACCATTCACCTTTCAAATGCTGAGGGTAATTAGGGATCGCTCAGCAGAATAGCTGGGGAGAAATCACTCAAACAACTTTCTTATGCAGTTCTTTTGAAAGAAAAAGAAAATTAAAACCCTGCAAGAAAGGCTGCTGTGCAAATATGCATGCTTTAAGCAGATTTCAAAAAGACCAAAAAAAAAATAAAATTCTTTTCTTGTAAATTACATTTGTAGTTAAACATTCACTTTTGAAATTGGATGTTTTCAGCACCACAGCATTAGAAAGGAAATGGAGATGTTGCTCTGAATGCTTAACGATACACTGAGCTGCTTGTTTTTAATAAAATCTCATTTCACTAAGATCATTCTGCTGAAAAAGATGTGTTGAATAATGCTGGAAAGCCACCGAACCAACACCACAGTATTACATCATTGATATTAAATATTCTCCTTTGTGCATTCATGCCATGTTTCCATGCATTTGATGCATGAGAACTGAAAATAGCAGTGAGCTAAAGCACCTCTGTGTTCCCTTCAGTGTTAATCAAGCTTCCAGGATGTTAAATGCCTCAAGGGTTACATCTCTGACCCAGCCAAAAGACTGCCATCAAAACTTTAGCTCATACAGGCAAGAGGTATCACAAAGTAACTGATGCAAGGACCTCAGGCAGAACGGTCACATACAGGGCAATTACCAGCTGATTTCAGGTATGCTCATTTCCCAGACACTCTTTCTCTTAATCACCAAAAGAAGAAAAAGAACAGCAATAAAATGTGTCATTTAAAGAACTGCTTGCCTTTGAATCAGCCCTGAATGATCAGTGCCTCAAACAAAATGGAAGCCAGGGGCCTGTCTGCACCTCTTGTCTATGCTGAGCCTGCTTCATCCTGAAGAGCTAGCAGGGCTCATTTCTGGGATGGATTTTGGGGACCCAAAAATCCCCTAAAAGCCAGCCCCACATCTCCTACATACTATCGTACATCTCTCAGACCCTGTGCCTTTCTCTCCCTTCACTACCCAATCACAACTGAAAAGAGATCAGCTCCATCCTCTAAACACCCTACCCTCATTTATTTATATACATTAATGAGGTCTCTCCTCAATCTTTCACTGTTTCCTTCCTCTCGTGCTTGCTTATTCATAGCCAATATATTAAGGACATTGTGGATGCAAGCTCCAGATCATGAGTCCCCCCCCCCTCAGAGTCAAATTCAGAGCTGGATGCTGCTCTCTACCCCTCAGGAGGGACAATCAGCATCTGTGAAAGGAGAGGCTTTCCAAGGACCACCATCCCCACATGCCTTCCTCAGCCCTTTCCTTCCTCAGGGGGTGGGACAAGTGAGCAGCTCAGGCAGGAGGAAAAGGTGCAGAAGACATGAGTATCCTGCCTCTGTCCTTTTCCCTTGGAGAAAGAAAAGGAGGTCCCTGGGCCAGCTCTTAGCTCCATCGTTATGCGTATAAAACCCACATCCCCATACAGCAGTACTGTTGATCGTATCACTGCCCAATCCCAAAGCTCAGAGCTCAGTCTCCTGTAGCCTCATTACAGGCTAAAGTATGTTGCCCACATGCAGGTGCCACATACTGTAACTACACGACTGCTTTGAACATCAGGAGAACACATTACCCATCTGCATCCAAGCACCAAGCAAGATGACCAGGTACAAAGAAAAACCAAAAGCAATGAAATCTTTGAAAACCTTGGGAAGAATATAAAGTGTGCTACTTCCTGATGCACCATAGGGAATCTGGTGCTAAAATATATATATATATATATATATTTTCCCCCCCTCTGGTCAATGTTTCATAACTTTTTCTGCTTCTTTTCCTTAATTTTAAATTCTCACTTTCTTATTCTCTCTCGTTAAAGAGCACCCCACACTGAAACCTAGCAAAGCCTTCTCCCTGAAGAAAGCTAACTTTGTTTTTGTGTCTGGCAGTGTCCTGTGTATCTTTTTGCTTGGTTGCCTCCGTCAGACACCCACTGCTACAAAGACTTTACATGAGTGCTTGCAGGTACCTTCATCACAGGGCAGAAGCTACCCTACCACAAGTGGCAGTATGCAACCCAACAAACTTCAGCAGGCCTGGTGGCCAGAGAAAAAGCAACCTCCCTGTTTCAGGAGGGAGCAAATAAATCAAAGGCTTCTTAGACATACTGATTTTATATATTTTTTCTTACTGTATATAGGGAACATTTTTTTTCAAAGAGTCCTGTCATGAAGTAGAACACAGTTTGCGGTCAGCGTAGTGTTGGTCAACCTGAGCTGACCAACACCGTTTCATTTATCCACCTCTCCTGAGAAAAAGCGAAAGAAAGAGACACCCAAACTACTTCCAGAGTGAGGGCACAGAGTGAATAGCCTGTGGGAGGCAGGGAGAAAGGAGGAATGAAGTCAGGGTTCTTTGTTTTACATTTTTAAATCAATAGATATTCTTTAGGGGAAAAAAAAAAAGAATGAGGTACAGCGTATTTGGACACTCTCCTGTTCCCTCTGCCTTTACAAAACATTGCTTCTTCAGGCAATTGATTTGTGCCAGGAAAATCAGCCCACTGAGCACAGTGTTTCTGGATGGGGTAAAATCTGAATGTGTCTCCTGTTGCTGCCAGTCATACCTTGGCAGAAGGGTTACACATACAGTAACTGATCCTTCAGGACTTCATCTTTTGGCTCCTTCACCAGCAGAAGAGTGAGACACTTAATATGTGCTTGTGATGTGATACTTTAACAAATCCGTTGCCATCTACATCTTCATAGGCTTCAGCTCAGCCACCTGGGCTCATGTGTGCAAGAGTAACAAGATACAGGGCTACGAGGGCTACAAAGATGGTGAAGGGTCAGGAAGGGAAGACATATGAGGGGAGGCTGAGGTCCCTTGGTTTGCTCAGCCCCAAGCAGAGCAGGCTGAGGGGAGGCCTCATGGCGGCCTGCAGCTCCCTCAGGAGGGGAGCGGAGGGGCAGGCGCTGAGCTCTGCTCTCTGGGGACAGCGACAGGACCCAAGGGAACGGCATGGAGCTGGGACAGGGGAGGGTCAGGCTGGGGGTTAGGGAGAGGTTCTGCACCCAGAGGGTGGTCGGGCACTGGGACAGGCTGCCCAGGGCGGTGGTCATGGCACTGAGCCAGCTGGAGTCCAAGAAGCTTTTGGACAACGCTCTTAGATAGATTGTCTGATTTTGGTGTGGTTCTGTGCAGACCCAGGAGTTAGACTCAATCATCCTTGTGGATCCCTTTCAACTCAGGATATTCTGTGGTTCCATGATCCTATACAGGCTCTCCATTATTAAATGTACAACTTCCCTGTAAATCAGTGGGATGTGAACACTTTTCTTCTGATACAAGCCAAGCACTCCTGTTTCCTTCAAAGGTTAAAAAAGCAAATTTGCACTTGCCACATTGGTGCTACCTGAAAGAGACAAACCAGGACTCCCAATGAAACTCCAGTTCTAAACTTCAGTTACCCTGGAGAAACGAAGGCCTCATTCAAACCCTGACTTCGGGATCTTTCCATGTCCTTAATGGACCAACCCAAAATCCCACTTCAAACTACTTCTGAATCCCAAGGCAGTTGATTCTTCTGGCTTGAAAGAAGGGAGTTTAGGAGAGGATATGGGGGAACAGAAGGGAATTGTTTGTCAAAAACAAAAAGCAAGCAAGTAAACAAATGAACATATTCTTTAAATCAGAGCAGCACTCAGACTATGACATTAAGAAAAGGAGAACTACAAAAGCAGGATTCCACAAGTACGCCTACACTAGCCAGTGCTGACATGGGCCTGGAAAGGCTGGCAGTCCTTATGGGTAGCAGTAACCTTGGACAGACGTGTGGCACACAGGGAGCAGTGTCCTGGTTATTAGGTGGTTAAATAGGTCACACACATGGAGCCAGAAGACAAAGCTTAGCCTGAGATCCTTGTTAACTTGAACTTGGTTGCAGAACCAAGGACACATAACCTAGCTGATGCTGTTGCTGCTTTCCTAGTGATGTCCTTGTAATTTGACTAGCCTACCCTAGCAGATAATAAATTAGGGGACACGCTAACTGAGCACATGCATACAGAGAGTAACCTCATGCCTGCTAACATCAGTGATGGCTCTGCCAGGCCCTGACTTCACTGTGGAAAGTGACTGTATGCCATTTACTGCAGGGCAGAAAGAACAGCCAAGCTCAGTTCTCACAGATTTTACAGCATTAGATTGTCTACAGGGAGGGAGTTTCACTTTCCTTAGTACGCCATACAAGCATGTCCTACATTCAGACTGATGACATCAAACAGAAGAAAAGTCATCAAGAACACAGATAGCTCCAGGTGTGTGATCTACCCAGGCAGCTGGGGAACACCCTGCCCCTCTTAGAAAAACAACCTTCAAGTCATTCCCATCCTCACCTATATGCACTAGAAACTGCAGCTGTGCAAGGAAAGGATGGTTTGCGTCCTAAAGTCATCAGTTCATCTTTCAAGCATTTTACATGCGTTCATTTAACAATGGCACTCTCTGTGGAAGAAGTGTAGCAAAATGCAGATGGGAATGTAGTGTCTTTGGTCCTACCTGGTCCTATCTGTTCTTACAACATTATCAAAAATCCCTTTTGGCCCCAGATGCTGTGGCACAGGGGAAGCACATGCACAGTGCAGATCCAGATACCAACCCAGACTCGCAAGCAGCGAGGAGTCAGCATGCCCTGGTGCTCTCTCCAGACAGCAGACAGAGGGGTGCCTGAGGCTGGGCTCCAAATGGCACAACCCTGTGATATCTCCCCAGGATAGCTTCTTTTAAGGGGGTGAGGTAATGAAAGTGACCATACTCATACTGCCTAAGCACTCAGATAAGTCTGGAGTGTGGGATGTCCAATGTGTTTTTACTTTGCTAACATTTGGAATATGTCAGAGACACTACACCCCAGCACATAATTTGGAAACTGAGGCACAGGGCAATTAGGCAGTCTAAGAGGATTCTGGCCAGAGGTTTAACAGCCAGAAACATCTCCGAACTTTCACTACGCACCCCAGGAGGGCAATCAAAATTGGCATCACCCAAAGTCAAACACCAAAAAGCCCTGAAAAGTAAAGAAAAAAAGAAAGAACAAAGCATGCCACAATAAACAGGCAGCCTTGTTCTATTTAACAAATCTCTTAAAAATGCCATTAGATGGGAAATTACAAGACTAACCAAAACATTCTTGTGAGTGGTTCCACTGGCAACAAAGGCCAAACATAAAGGAAAGCATGCAGGCTGGAGAAAGAGGGATCAGCTGTATTAGGGCTATTATCCCCCTTATTTCACTGTGGCAAAGAACATTCCCTTAGTGTTCACACAGTGACTGGGATATGCCAAGCGCTTGCTGAATGCCAGGCGTGCTTTGTGGTGCCTTGAATGTGGTGGCGAGCCCTGGGCTCTTTCCATCTCTTGGATCCAGCCTGGGAGCAGCCTGTCCCCGCAGTGCTGGAAGAAGACACCATGCCTGCTCACGAATGACAGACTGTGGATGGGGCCCTGAGGGGTCCTCATTGCACCCCACAGCCAACGTGTAGCCTCAAGACAGAGACTTTTTGTACCTCCATCCTCAGATCTCCATGCTTAAATTGTCCATTCTGTGGACTAAAGTCTTCCTCTTTTGACTTAGCCATCAAAGAAAGAGTTTCTAAATGAAACAGGGCTCACATCTGTGCAGCCAGCACAACATAATGAGACAGTTTTGCCAGTAACTTCTCCTTTGTCAACCAGGGCTGGGAGAGAATTCCCAGCAAGGGAGACAAATGCAGCTAGTCTTTACAAGCACACAACTAGAGCTGATCAAATTTGTCTGAGCAGGCAAGGATTTACTGTGCACTTGTACCAAGACAGAGGCAAGGAGACCCTGACCTCATCTGGGACACTGCTTTTGTAATGTAGTATTAATAATGATGGTGACGAATCCACTACTTAACAAATAATTGGCATTATTGGGTGAGTGTATTTGATGTTCTTAGATCTTTCCATAGATAGACATAAATGATGTAGATGAATCACACTACACTGATCATTCACAATTCATGATTACCTTCTTCAGGGCCAGTACTTTTCCTTGCCTTCAGCTTCTCCCTGTGTACAACCACAACGTGTCATAAAAATCAAGTGCTAGCGGAGAAGTTTCCAAGTTGAAATTGTTTTTTGCCTACCTTGCTATAAAAGCCTCAGTGCCTCCACAGTTTCCTGCAATCTCTTTATGGATCCTAAGCAACAAATGGTATCAAGATTTATATCTTTTCATTTTTCTTTTTCCTTTTCAGACACAGCTTTATCAAAGCACTCCTTCCCACAGAAAGTAGATCCTAAGTGTGAGCTGTGTGTTCCCAGTGGTTGCTAATAAATTTAATCATCAATAATTGTCCAAAACAGATGAAACAGATGCTTGCGAAGATCAGATTACTTCTGGCTTCATCTCTCTGCGTGAGAACACTCTTCCCTCTATCATTTTATAAAAGGTGGTTGCAATGCAAATTGCAGTTGCTGTCTATGGACTTACTTGATAAGTTAATGCTTTTAGTTAGTTGACGAAATGCTCATGTTTCTTATCAGTGTGCAATCCAATCAATAAATAATGGTCTCACTAAAAAATTCTGCATTTAAGTAAAAAATAGTGTGAATGCCAATAAATTCTTTTTTTCTCATGCACTCAGAATGTCTTTCTCAAGAAACAAATTCTGTTACACTTGCTGGAAATAATAGATTTAGGTGGTGAATTCTTGTCCTCAAAATAGCTCAGCTGATAAATAAACTCCAATCTTCTCTTCCTTTATCCGCCTGACTTTAGGGAACAAAATACATCTTCATTTAAAGCCTTTCTGTCTGAGGAGCTGTGTCTTCCTTTTGGAGTGTGATGTCCCTCCACTGCAACCACCCTCAGCTCATCCCCTTTGCTGATGGCACTCTTGCATGCTGAAGTGTGGTTTGGGTATTCATCTGAGGTCTGCAAACTTCTGGCTGTATCTACTTCCATTCAATGTCCTTCTCCCTTGGGGTATCCCAGTAGGGATTACCCCTTTTAAACAGAACAGCATCAGAGGGAGAAACCAAAGTCTATTCCTTCCCAGACCCTTCAACCAAGGAGTCAATGACAAGATACCCACAGGCACTGCATTGCTTCATCTGAGGAGCAGTGTGTTTTCCACACATTTCCAAAACTCTTTCATGGTTTGGGGCCTTCCTCCACTGTACTGACAGGATCCAATGGCCAAGCAGCTTCCCTGTTTTCAGTGGACATGAGGCAGGTCGATAGCCATGAAAATGAGTGAGGCAAGTATGATATCCAGGGCTCCTGCTATACACTTGGTTCAAGGGATGGATGTCTCTGAATCTGAGGCAAAGTCTTTTGGATCTGAGAACGTACATGTTACTACAGCTTTTGCTTATACCTAGCTGCAGGAAATTATGAGCAACATAAAGAAAGGAATTTGGGGAATTTGGAAATCTTCTTTGGGCTATTGCCTGCTACACCACCACTCCAGCACAGTAGTACCAAACCCAAACCAACAAAGGCTGGACTCAAACATCTAAATCAGATTATAAATAAAGGACATGGATTAACCTGGCCACCAGCATGGTAGAAACTCACATAGCTCTTGTTCAAGGAGACCTAATATTATCCTCCCATTTTTCATGGCTTTATAGCCCCGAAAAGAATGATGAGAAGCTAATTCTAGAAATATAAAGCTAGTTCACTGTAAAATGAAAATGTTACTTTTGTCAGTGAAACTTTGCAAGCAACATGAAACAATTAATAATTTTTGAAAACCCAGATGAAGCACTCATCATTGGCCTGTCCAAGACAAAAAGAAACAGATTACACTTTTTTTTTTTTTTTTGAATTGCGACCATATTTTTCTACAGTGGTTTTGAGTACAGGACATATTTTATTTTTGATTTTACCGTCTAAGACCTTCAGCAAGAAAGCACTTGATCAGTCTGGAAGAATATTAAATGAATATCTACCTTCAACCACTATCACAGATACAAGATAGACTGACACCAGTCATGATTCCCCATGGAAGAATAAAGTATTTTCCACTATTGGTTCCCTTCTAGTTTTGAGATCCTAAAATAACTATGGAAATATTCCAGAGTTTCAAGAACACTTCCCATGACCACATAGGGCAGTGCAGATATTTGAAATTCTTCTTTAACATCTTAATCTACCTGTTATTTCAAATTCTTGAATTAACTTGGAGTTAATTTACTCATGAGGTGATAGCGCTTTCACCAGCACATTTTTCCATCCTAAAACTTCCAGTGCAGTCCCCAGATTGTTCCTGTGAAAATATCTCATGGTGGAGAAGAACAAGCCTCTAAAGACAAAGTCTCACTGACTTCCTCACACCACCTTTCTGACACAGTGGCATCTCCAGCACCTCAGCACACAGGTAATGAGAGAGGTGTCCGTGTTGCACCTGTGTGAGGTAGATCCAGTGAGCATGTGTTTCCACTTACTGATTTACAGAGATGAACTAGTGTCCCACATTGCAATGAAAATCTGATGTCAGGTCTCTTTGGGTTGTACCTCTACTGTCTGACTATATCCAATTTCAAGACTGGGTTATTACCTCTTTGCCTAGGTAAGATACAATTTGATACGAGGGGTACTTTGTGTGGGTATGGAGACCTACCGGGAGCAGTTGGTATGGAGAGTGAGCCTCCAGAAGTGGAATACTATATCACCATGAGATTATGTGGGTGGTAGAAAGCTTCCACAGTTCAAACAATAGTCCTGCTATCCTCTAAAAGCCATGAGCTGAGTGAGATATGAGGCCCACAAGTCTATCTCTGTGGAAATGCACCTATCTATTGTCATTAGTGTTGCTCACAGTTTAACAGACACAGAAGTGACAGGCACTGAATAAAAGCTTTTTTAAATACCTATCTTCTGCTTTAGTCAAGATTTATTGTAGAGTTTATACATGATTGCTCCAGTTTTCCGTCAGAGAACCATCACTGTGAATCAGTATCCAAGAGCCCCCTTCATACCGAATATGTAGCTGGCAAGAGTTAATAATTGAGTGAAATCATTTCTATATTTAAGAAGGAAGCAGAATATAGAACTTCAGGCAGATAGTGGACAGGATGACTCACTATGCTATTTCTCCTCCTTCCCTAACCCCTCTCCCTTCCTTTTCTTGGTTCATGTACTAGGTTATTCACAGTCTATAGCTGGCTGAAAGGAAAAAAGACATCAAAAATCAGATAATTTGCTCCTATTTATCTTTCCCCCTTGAAATAATGACTGTCTAAGTAAAATTCAAAAGCTAAGAACTGAAAAGATGTATCTGTGTTTGGTTGGAGGGCTGGATCTAGCTGAATATTTAAAACTCTCCGCTCCTACAAACTTCTACACATAGAAGCTCTTTAACAGAGATAAGACCTTAGAAGTTGTTAATTTTTGTTACTTTGTTCTTCTCTAGATATAAAATTAAGATAACTAGCTGAAACATTTAAGAGAGATCATTAAGACAAATAATTCAATTTACTTCGGTGGACTTTGGGTAAGGACTGGCCAATGGAAGACCATATTACTGCTAACTTACATGAAATGTATATTTACATTATTTTAGACCACTGACCCCATAGTCACAACAGTATGTGGCCCCATGTACACGTACCTTAAGATAAATCTTTCATTGCCTTTTTCTCTTGGGGTTCCAGGCCTGTGCCATACTGAAAGCAATCCTAAGTTCTAAGGATTCAGCTTCTCTAATTGATGCTCTTGTTCAGGTCTGTTCAAAGCTGTGAAAGAATATAAGCTTCATGCACTAGTTGTGCAGCCTGGCCAAAACTGAGCTTCACACTTCATTCAGCATATTCTCCTTAAATTTCAGCTTTCCTTCCAGAAGAGAGAAATTAATTCTTTACAGGATGTTTATTAATTTTGCTGTGCTGTCTGAGATTGTTCTGATAATTTCTACTCTTTCTAAAATCTTTGCCACAGTAAAAGAAGAGCAATCCTGATTTTGGACTGTTGTTGCCTGAACGTATATTGGGAGAAAGGGTAAATGGAAGAGCCATGTGTTAATTGCTTCAGAAATCAATATGCTCAACTTGAATATCCCCGAGCAAAGAGTGTCCTCTGCTATGTCAGACCACAGATACTTTGTGCTCACTCACTTTTTCCCCCAGCTCTGAATTCACCAACAACTTATTTCTCTTCCACTCTATTTGTGCTTCTAACCATATTGTCCTGAAAGCTTAAATACAGTAAATATTGGGGCAAATTGTCCCATTGGCACCGGACAAGTTTGTGGATTAGTCTGAAAAATCATATTTAGCTCCAGACATAGTTTTTTTTAATGTGCTTTCTTAACTGCTGGAAACTGAAAGCCTTACTTTTACACATGACTGTTACAGTGCTAGCCAGACAGCATTGAAGATAATACTTATTATATTTTTATTTATTATTATTTTTATTTTTATTATTTTTATTATTTTTATTATTATTATTATTATTATTATTATTATTATTATTATTCCTGTTGCACCATTCTTCTTTGCTGCAGACATTTGCTGTTAGAAGTTCAGGGACAGCAAAAGTAAATGTTAAACTTTGAAGCAGCCTGTGAAACAATATGCCTTCCTCATACTTTCACCAGAATTTATTTTCACCGTAACCACAGCACCTTATATATGCCTGGTTTAAGACTCAGCCAAGCAGTGATTTAAATTAATTTAAGGTCATAACAGTATAATCAACATCCTTAAGTCACTTCTTGTTCCTCCATGATGCTTTCTCATTCCAAAGTCTGTGACAAGTTTAAAACCATTTACTTTTCCAGGCGTATGTTCACAGAATAATGTACTGGAGACAAACTCTTCATGGAAAAAGTTCCAAGAAAATCTCGGTTAGTCTCATCAAGCACAGATGGCACATCCTTCCTCAGGACCAAACATTAGCTGTGGAGGACATGCTGTAAGACATCTACCCAGGCATTGCTCCCTGCCTCCCGGACACCAATCGTACTTTTGGATAATTTTATTTCTCTTTTTTTGATCAAGGCCATCTCCTGCAAGCGATACACCTGCCCATAGCCATTGTAGGACACCAACCTCATGCAGTTTCATATGCTTGCCAGCTGCCCAAGGGGAGATTGCTTCTCAGCTTAAAGTGCCACGCTTCCCACAGTGTACACAGGTCCTTGTTCTGCCATGCAGTGTCCATAGTTAGACCCAGTCGTTTCATCGCAGTGGGCAGCTGAGCGAATGGCAGCAGTTTCAGGGCTTTATTGAGCAGACGGTGCACTTAAGCACTTGCCCGAACTCTGAACACTTCCTGCCCATTACTGGGATGAGCAAAAAAAGAGGTCTCATATCAAATTATTTTAATCTCTGTGTACAAGAATAAAAACTATGTGATATGCTGTGAAACACAGGACAACATTTATCATGCCATAACTGTAAATGCCGTGTTGGTTTTGTGTCACTGTGCGCCTCATTATTGGAGCAAATGAGGCTCGGGTGACATCGGCTGCCACATTCCAGCTGCTTTTTGAAGCGCTCCCACCTGTTGTTTTGCCCTTCTTAGACCCCAAGCAGTTACATGTAATGAATCCTTGTCGTACCAGAGGAAGATCATTGTTGAACAGCTTCTGCCCGACATACAACGTCCTCAGGATTTACATAATTCTCTCTCAACAGCTCCTAGGGTTGGGCTGCAAGAAGCCTGCCCTCCCCAGGGTTCCTATGTGGCAACCAAAAATAAGCAAATAAATAAAAGAGGAAGAGAAGAGAAACCCAGCTTTCTCAGGGTTCAAAATAACATCAAGAATGTATCACGAACAACTCCACCCTCTGCCCACAAGTGAAAGAGGAAGAGCCGCGCTATTTCTCCCCTACCATTACCCGTAACTGTTGCGCATTCGCTCTGCTCTTCCTGGATGTAGTTCTCATGAAAGATTTTACTGTCTCTGGAGGACAACCAGTGCCCATGGGCACTGACCCACACAGCGTTACACACTGCCACCCGCAAGCCAGCATGGAGTTTGGGTCACTGCCCTGTGCTGCAGGGTGGGATGCCGCCTCCCTGGAGCCGGCCTGCAGAGCACACACATGAACATGACAACAGGGACTCACCTCTTGTGTCAATTGTACAGCAACGTTTCAAGGATTTATTAGCAAAAGTGACTTGTCTTCAAAGATACAGGTCTTTGAAGGTGAGACATCGCTTTTGGAGAGCAGCTATAAAAAAATAAGCGTTACAACCCTCTCATCGCATTTCACCCATTTCTTCCTACAGCTGCTCTCTGGCTATTGTTTTATTACTCATGTCTGTCATTGCAGCTTTTGGCAGATGCTGCTGTAATCTTCTTCCTGTAAAGTTCCATTAACATCAACATTAACTTCAATAAATAACTTATTTCCCTTAACATGCTCAAAGGCCCAGCTTTGGTAGCTTTCTTTTCTGCTTTAACCCACCATTAGAATTTGTTGCAAAATATCTGGACGTTCTCTCATCTCATTTCTTCCTTCATGGTTTTGTTTTACTTTAACTTTACACCATAGATTTCCTGTTCTTTTTATTTATTTTCTGTGTTGGTTAATTGTCTGTTCCAACAAAACAAATACTATAAATTCATAGCAGTTGGCGAGGACTTTTGTTGGTCTCTTAAGCGACACACCTTGTGCTTTGTGCACAGACATCCCTTTGTCTGGGGAGCCACGCAGCAGCTAACCCCAAGTTGTGTCACAACACAAAACCTCCACAAAGTGGGCATAGAGTTTCTACAGCACCTGGCTCTGTCTTCTGCTATCCAAAGGGGAGGGGAGGGAAGGGAAGGGCAGAGAAAATAGTGAAGCTCAACAGTTGTCAAGGAAGTTTACCAGCGTTATACTGAACACTGATATATTATACAGAATGCTTCACAAGCCATTTGTTTTGTTAAAGCGCGCAAGCTCTCATAGCAGGGTAACAATTGTACAAAATACATGAAAGTCAGCCAAAGCAGTTCAATAAAAGCGAAGCAAGTAACACACTGTGTAACAGTGAGCAGGAAAACAATTCTACCTATGAGAGAAATTAGGAAAGGCTCTGCAGGGATTGTATGTGTGATCCCAGAAATAACTGGGAATAAGCAATGAAACAAGTTCAGTCCTGAGGCCATTCCAAAGAAGCCAGTGGGGAATAAATGCACTGGGGAAAAAATTGGCCTTGTTGGAACATTTACAGGGACAGTGCAAATATTTTGATCAATAGCTAAAATAAACATGCTGAAAAGGGAGGAGCAAATTAACTCTAAAAGGCTGTAGATATGTTACTAAAGGAGAAGCATGTTGCTAGTTTTAAGAAACTAATGTTGCTTCTAAACATTGGGTGAATCCCCAAATAGCTATGCATGTCAGCCCAATCTTCTTTTAAACCACTATCATGCCACTGAAACTACATTGGCTTAATGTGAATCACTCCCTATTTACACTGATGTAAACAAGAGTTGGTCGGATATATAAGGTAGAAGAATCTAGCCCTCGATCTGTGAACCATACATTAGAGAAGGCTGGAGGAAGTCAGCTTCTAATCTAAAAAGCTGAGACAAGTTGATTAACATCCCTTTATGAAAAAATAGAAATAAAAATAAAAAAATAATAGAAACAACAACAAACACCTTCTATCTGCTAGAACAACTCAGGTGAGATTAACCTTATAGAAACTAGCTGTCTGTTGAGATATGATTCAAATGGGAGTTGTTCTTATATTTCTTTCTGTTTCTGGCCTAGAAGACAGAGGCTCTCAAGGAGGTTTCATAACAGTGAGATGCTCTAGGAAAATAAAGATGAAAAGGTTGTTCAGAAGCTTCTAAAAATGGACAAATGGATTATGAGTTTTCACCCAGTGATGATCCACAGTTATTTCAATGATGCTTTATGGAGGCTATAAAGTTGTTATACAGCCCCAAGCACAGACACTATTATGGATGTCCACATACACAAATGAACCTAAAGGAAACTGGCCACTTGAATCCCATGGCATTACTGTGGGTTTGGGCAGGAATGCCTTCTGCTCCTTGGGATTCCCCAGACATTTCTGCTGGATGAAATCAGAAACACTTTCTACTTCTACAGCTGAGCCTATGTGATTGCCACCATGCTGATTTACCATGAATTGCAAACAATTGCAGTTAACATCTGTGAATTTCTTCCAAAGGGTTGGATGACAGAGACCAGGGAAATTGATACGAGGAAGTACAGAGCAGAGCTTCCTCAGAGTTTCCTCCCAGTGGACTCTTGCTTGCATGCACCAAAACTGCTCCATGAACCAAACCAACACAGTGCTTGGGGGACAGGTGAGGATTTCCTTCCCTACCATGTCTCTGCTGTGAACCAGCAGCACACTATTCTCAGCTATGAGTGCTTTTGCTTAAGGCTGTGGTCAAACACACAAGCCAGAGTTGAGCACTATTGGTGAAGAAGGATATTGTGTTACTGCTAAATCAAAGCCAGAGAACCAGACCCTCCTCACCCACATTTAGTTGCTGGCTGGCTTTCTCTGGACTGCTCAAAGGCAATCCCCTGGGCACTTTTCAGGGGATGGTCCACTCTGAAATCTCCTCACAATATCACAGATATCATAATCTCCATGCAACACTTTACAGACTTTTATGATAATTCCATTTTCTAGAAGCTTTATGCCTTCTTGAATTTTGTTTTCACTTCCATTATAAATAGCCACTAAAAGAAAAAGTCCACCATTATGAAACTTCTGGCCAAAGGGTAAATCCCAGTGTCAGAGTCATCTCTGTGACTTGCTGCTTCAGAGCCCGGGCCTCTGGGGCTGGGTGCCTTTGGCTGGTAGTTAGCATCATAGAACAGAATCACAGAATGGTGTGTGTTGGAAGAGACCTTAAGATCATCTAATTCCAACCCCACTGCCATGGGCAGGGACACCTCCTACTAGATCAAATTGCCCAAAGCCCTACTCAACCTGGTTTTAAACACCTCCAGGGACGGGGCATCCACAACTTCTCTGGGAAACCTGTTCCAATGCCTCACCACCCTCTGAGTAAAGAATTTCTTCCTAATGGTTAATCTAAATGTACCCTGTTTTAGTTTAAAACCATTACTCATTTTTATTGGGAGACACATGCCTCGTTTTCCCAGAACTACTTTCTCAACCATTCCATTGGAAGTTTTGTTTTCAATGAATTCAGTTAATTCCCATTTCTGATGGTAATAAAATGGTAATCACCATTAAAATCAATGCTATGAAATTTAAAAACAACAAAAAAATTAATAAATAGATCTAGTCACAGCTTACCTTGTTACAGCATTACAGCAGGAGGGATACACACCATGGTCTGTGGGGGGGTTGTGTTGCAGAACAGTTAGGACCACGCATCTTTGTCACTGCAAAGGCAGAAATGTGAGGTTACCAAGAGCTCAGAATGGGGAAAGATCCAGTCTACTAAAAAAGATCTGTCTCAGCAAATCTTAGGATTAGTTTTCTTTAGAATTCCTTCCACTATTTTACACCTGTTTACCTGTTTCCATTACTTATTAACTAAATTATTTTCAAAATGTCAATTCCTCAAAACCACACAAAGCATCTTCCCTTTCAGAACATCACAAATTTACTTATTCTCACAAACCTCTCCCTCTGAACCAGCAGCTAAATGACCCAATTCTGCCAAAAGCGAGGGACAGGCCAAGCAAACCATGGCAGAGATGGCAATGAGGAGAAATTTGCCCCGAGTGCCATCAGGAAACAGCAAGCAGGTGGACACAGCATGCCCAAATGGGGCCATGCAGATGAAGGGGCAACGTGGAGGCACAGCAGTGGCACAGGTGATGCTGGAAGTCGGGCCAAAGCACAAACCCATTTAACTTCAAAGAGAAACAAAGGTGTCTCTAGCTGACAAGGTCTTTAGTACTTTTCTCTCATTTCCAAGTGATAAAGGACAACTGTAAGCCCACAGAAGTTACATGCAGTCTAAAAGAGCCCAAGATGACAAAGGATTTCTCAGCATAAAGGTCAGTTTTGATGGAAAAATATTATTCTCAATTTAGCTGCAAAGTTTTCCACTCAAGGAGCACAGCACAGAGCCTCCCACCTAACCTTTCTCTGTTAAAAAATGTGTTTGGAGTCTTCTGTCGGCATGCCAAGCAAAGCAAACTCTACGAGCTGATTTTTTTTATTCTTTATTTTTCGCCATAAATCATGATAGCATCACTCTGCGGAACAGAAAGCAGCTTGGGAACTTCAGGGCTTATCAAAAATAACTGTGTCCAGAGTGCAGTCCTGGGGAGAGACGTGAAAGACAAACCCAGCTCTGCAAACAGAGGTGGTGAGAGGCTCCTGGCCATTTATCACTCACAAGAAAGCATCATATTTTAAGTGAGATGCAATTGCAGACACAATCTTGGATTTACCTTGCTTCTTAAACCGTAGATTGCACAGATCAATCTCACAAGGTGTCCAAAGGGTAAAGTGTCTGAGTTCATGTGTGCTTTATATAGGGTTGACCAGGTAAGTCAAAGTGGCCAGGTTCTCTGGTACATTTAATAACATTTTGTACAGCACATGCATATTTCTAGTGAGGTTATAAAGCTTTAGCAACAACAGATTTCATAGTTTATGAAAGACATGAGAAAAGGGTACTTTGGCACTAACAAGAAAAAATCTAACTGCACTTTAGGAGTTGCTGAAGATGTTTAAATGAAGCTTAAATGAATTTCAGACCAAAGTGTTTTATTTTTATGGAAATTAAAAGCTTTGTTCCCGCTATTTTAAAATGTTTAATATCTCAGACCCAATGAAGGGCATAGGAAAAGAAGACATTTCCAACTAAAGAATCCAATAATTTTGTTTTGAAACACTAGGAGGGTTTTATTCCTTGATTTTTTACATTTTTTATCTAAACAAAACACCCAAATTTAGAAAGTGCACATATTTGAGTATTGCCAAATCTGCTATCTTTATCCTCAAGAAACATTCTTAAGGCTTTAACTCCCATGACATCTGAGTGCCTCAGTGCACTGTACTCAGCATCCCTCTCCTTTACAGGAGGAGGAAATGAAAAGGGAGGCCCGGTTACACGAATGCAACCTGCTCAAGATCAACCAGTAAAAGCAAAACAGATTGTGGCACCCACCCTGTCCCATGTTCAGAAGTACCAGTCTCCACCAGGCTAAAGTCCTTGCCTTACACTGTGCAAGAACTTTATATGGAAGCCTTTTTCCTTCCTTTCATTTGGTAGATATTATGTCAGATGTGCCAGCAGAAACCGGGAAGATGGGCTGTGAAGCTATGCACTGGACATCTTTTTGGCAAAGGCCTTTTGGAGCATTCCACATCCAAAGCTCATCTAGAAAATAAAGAAAAACCGAGATCCAGGCACGTAAATTTATATCTTCTAGAGCTCTCATGCAAGCCTGTAGGGCTGGTTCCAAGCCCTCAACAAACACAGCAGTAAGGATGTGATGGACTGGAGTTGTTTGGAGCACTTTAACCACATCCGTGGGCTTCAGCAGGAACCAAGGACTTGAAAACACAGCCATGAGTATCTCGTTGCAATTACCTGTCCCACTTGCGTACAGTTCAGTGCTTAATGGACATGAGAGAAGAAAACATAACACAGTGGCAATTATTTTAATGATTGCTTCCCTCTGCACAAGGCAGCACTGGCTCTGGCATGATATAAAGGATTGGTCAGTGAGAGAGGCTGGGAGCAGCCAGCTGAGCCTGCTAGAGCATTTGTGTAACGGGAACAGGCAGTGATGCAAACAGCTGAACTACTCTTTTTTTTTTTTTTTTTTTTTTGAGCCCATTTTCAGACTTCTTCAAAAAACATTCCCTGCTCATTTCATCAGAAAGCAGCCAAATTTACTCTAAAATGACTCAGTCACAGAGGGAAAAGGTACAATCTGCCACATGTGTCAGAGGCCTATGAGGTAATCCCATTCCCTCACCATATGAAATCTATTATTTCCTCATAATGAAAGAGCAAGGATGTAGGTGGCAATCCCCAGATGGACACAAAAGCAAAAAAAAAATAAATAAATAAAAGAAAAAAGCTCTTGTGGATTGTTAATCATGTTTTGAAAAACAAATGCTCTTAAATATTTCTCTGCATGGACAGTAGGCTTTGCTCCTCATCTGCAGCATCCACACAACATTTGGCATAAGCCAGAATCCACATCTGAGTGCATCTCATTCTTGATGCTGACGTTTCACAATGAGTTGAGTTACCCAGGCAATTCAGGTGCTGCAAAGGGTTAGTAGCCACATACAGCACATCTTTCGCTTCCCATGCAGTTCAATTTCTCTCTGGTAGATTTCCAGATCACATGAAATACAATCTTGCTCACCAATTTTTCTGGACCCTCAGCACTCGAATTAAGCACTCACAGATGTTCCCTTTGCTCTCTGTTCCTCTACGCACATGGATCCCCTCACTGCAGGCTCTCTGCTGAGGTACAGTTGTTTCCTCGCTTCGAAAGGGATTTCAGAAACCACTGCAGTTCATCTGTGGAATTTTCCATGCAAGTGTTGTTATTTATTTGCATTGTCACCACTCCTTGGAGGCCAGTCATTAGCAAGACCCCTGCCAGAAAGACACTGATGAAACTCCTATGGTCCCTACAAGTTTCCAAAGGACTGTGACAAAGCAGAACCCGGTGTTTTTTAATTACTTCAAGCAAAAAAGTGTGGGGAAAAGGAACCAGAACTACTGAGGACTTGTCCAGTGAATCAGTAGGCTCAGTGCTGTATCTTTGCTGCCTGGGGAAGTGCCACAGAGACAGAGAGCTGAGGAGCCATGCAGCTGAGCTCCCAAACCAGTGAACTCTTCGAGCAGCCTTTCACAACCTTCAGTTGCATTTATCTTCCCCAAGAGATGCTTTAAGTTCCTAATCTTAGTCTTTGGAAACACACAGGGCTGGGCAAATAGAAATGAAGAGAATGTTTCACCTGCGCTAAGACTTGCATTGAGTGGGATATTTTATACCCAGCAAGGACTTGGTGGCTGGGGGAACCTCAGCTCCTGTTCCTGCTGAGGTGGGACATGCACATCCCAACACTGCAGCACAACACTGAAGGACTATTCACCCTTTAACGAGACTCAGGGGTTCTGATGAACCCTGAAAACTCTCAGCACAGCTCAGTGTAAGCCCTGGTGAAACAGGAGAAATACCAGCCTTTCACCAGCTTGTGCAGAACGAGGTTTACACAGAGGCCACAACAGAAATGGGAGAGGAGCCTCATTCTCAGAAGCAGGCCTCGTTTTCACAGCAACAGGTGATTAACTGGCTTATTTGCTATCCTCCTAGCACTGACAGAGGTGACCTATCTGGTAGAGAATAATCCTTGTGCCTGCTTTCGTGGCCATTACAGCACAGGCTGTAATTTGGGCTTTGCTGTTGTCCTGTGTTGAGGAGTTCCAGCAGAGAGGGCCCAGCAAACACCAAGGGTAGCACAGCCCCGCTGCAGCTGAGGCCCAGCACAGGCATGAGGATGCACATCACCCCACACCACCGTAAGCTCACAACCTGCTGCCCGCCCAGGACAGAGCTGCATCACAACTCCCCCAGCACCTTGGACCCAAACCTGATTTTGTACTCAAGAAACAAAGCAAGAAGCCAACAATAGAAGCCAAAACTTCTCTAGTCCCTCTTGGACTAGTAATGCACCCTCCAAGCTACCTGCAGAAAGAAGTTTCTTCCCCTACAGACAGTCCCTATGTAACAGCACCTGGTACGTGTAACACCACCACACCCCGAGGCCTCTCACTCCCTTGGGGCTGCAGCCTTGCCAAACCATCAGCTGGTACTCGAGCCCTGTGCCACATCCCAGACCCTGCACATCACATCCCCACCAAGAAGAAGCAGGTGCCCTCACCCCTCCTGACTGCCCATGGTCACCACATGGGTGAGTGCCTGCAGGGGCAGCAGACGGTGCCACCATCACAGCCATTGCCATTTCTGTGCCCAGTCTTTAGACAGGAGTGAGGAGTTGTTGCTTCTATTTCTGGGTTTGGAGGGAAGTGGTGCCTGGTGGTTATGGAAAAACACAGCCCTCCATACAAACACATTTAGCCTAAGTACAAGCTGCCCACAAAGCCTGCCACGCAGGCAACCAGAGCCTGCCCCATGGGCTAGGACCTTGAACAGCATCTCCATGCCAGGGGACCCAGACAAGGCTGCCCTGTGGCTTTTCTCAGCAACAGCAGTTTGATACACACTGCCCTTCCTTGTGGCAGCTTGATTTGAACTTCAGCTTCAAACCTGTGCCTTCAGGTGCTCCGGAAGGTGCAAGCATGCTGCGTGACATCAGGGAGCAGGAATGGCCAGTGCAAGGTGGTGCTGAGTGACTGTAGCAGCAGGTCCCAACAGGACTTACTGCCCGTATAGGTGGGGATTAGGGACACCTGTACATCAGCCAGATCTAAGAACAGTCCTGCAGTGGCAGCAAGACATGGCACCTTTGCAGAGGTATTTTTTAGGTGCCTCTTCTAAACTGGAAAGTGTTCCTAGAGGAAATATTTTCAGAAGAGATCAAAAAGACTTTGAGAACCCAAACTATTTTCCTCCAGTTCCTGGATGCCTACTAGTTTACTAGCATTTTCCCCACCCCTGACAATTCGCACAGCCAAGGCAGAAAGCCAGCGTAAACAGTCCATCTGCCTGCTCCAACTGAAAAGAGGAACTTTTGAGGGTCAAGCTCAGCTCATCTGCAATGGTTGCTTCTATCCACGGTGGTCCCATGCCAAGATTCCCTGCTTTCTCCTCCCTGCCTTCAGGACAGCACTGTCATGGGCACCAAGGGATCTGCACAGAGACCCAGCACTTCTTGCGACAGTCCTCTGCAGGGTGCGGAGCCCCTGCGTGCTCCTCACAAGCACAGCTCCCCTTGCCCAAGGCAGTGAGCAGACAAACTTTACTTGCCTGTTGTCCTTGCACTCGTGCCCGTCCTGAGGACTGACGTCAAAGGCGCTGCACATCGGTGCTGGCAGAAATAGCAGGAGAGGAGAGAATCAATCCGTGCTCAGCCAAATACAGGTCACTTCTATCCCCTGGCCAAAAGCACTCACAGGATAGTGCACAATTTGGTCCATTGATTTTAATATATTGGCATCCCCTCCGTTACTGTGTGAACATTTTGTTTATGATTTCAGTAAGCCACTTTGGAAAATGCTGTTATAAATCAGGATAAATAAAACCTTGTCCTGTTTGCCTCCAGTGTGGAACATTGCTAGCTGGGGGGCAAGGCAAACTGGGATACAAAAGTAAAATTAAAAGAAAATGAAATGAAATGAAATGAAATGAAATGAAATGAAATGAAATGAAATGAAATGAAATGAAATGCAAAAATACCAAGTTCTTCCTTCTCTAATTCCTTAGTGTTTCAGGTAGGTCTGGACTGTTAGTCTGTTGAGCATCTCACTCATCATTTCACTCGTCATTCAAGGGGAGCCTTGCTCAGAGGAGGCATTGAACTCTTTTTACCAATTCATTACAGTAGCCATCAGTATGCCTTTAAAGTGGCTGTGGTTTGCATGCTAAATCTCTCGGCAGGGAGGCAAGCCTTGTCCACTTGCTCTGTTTGTGTGCTACTTTAAACCAAAGAGTAAAGGGATAATCTAGATCAAATGTGTATTCCGGCCTGGCTTGGCTCTGTTGCAGGGGGCAAGCACAGAGCTTCTCCTCAATTAGCAGAAGGAAAGGCAAAGCTGGATTGCTCTCTGAACTGCCTATAGCATTCGAGGAGACAGCAGAGGATAGGACTGTGCTTTCCAAAGCAAAGTGAGTCACCTGTTGCCTGCAGAAGCTTATGCCAAGAACGGTCAGATTGGAGCTCAAGGGAGTGCTTTCCAGAGAACCTCAGCCAGCAGCTGTTTCCTTTCAGCTGGATTGCGCTGAGAACCTAGCCTCAAGTTAAATCATGAAAAGAAAAGAAAAGAAAAAAATGGTACTAAATGCCAGGAGAAGTGTGAAAGCCAAATTTCCCAATAAAATGGAAACATGGATTGTTGGAATTGCCTACCCCACATTTCTGCTCACAGAGTATCCCTGGCTGAGCAACCACTGTAAAACAGAATTGGGGTTGGAGTCAACCAAGGGAGAGCCCTAGAGAGCTCCTGCTCTTTTCTGAGCAGCCCAAAGGACCAGTCACCAGAGCACATAATCAGTCTGATCCAGAAGTTCAAGCAGGTAAGTTCAAGCAGCCTTAACAAGCACCAAGATATCTTTGGGAAGGCAATTTCCACAGTGGCAAGAGAGAAGACAAGCAGAAAGTCAAGACGAGGCTGCAGGGTCCTGCTTTATCTCAGACTACCTGTAGGCACGTCACTTATTGCTGACCTCCTGAAGAGATCACGGGTGTCTTCCCAGCCTGCCTGCTTTCAGTGAGAGCTAAGTGCTCTGCATCTTCACAGACATGCAGCTTAGCCATCATCTTGGATAAAGTCAATTTTCTTCACTGTAGCTGGTATGGTGGTGTGGTTTGGATTTAGGATGAGAATAATGTTGATTACACACTGATGTTTGAGTTGCAGAGCAGTGCTTACACTGAGCCAAGGACTTCTCAGCTTCTCCTGCTGCCCTGCCAGCAAGGAGGCTGGGGGGTGCACAAGAAGCTGGGAGGGGACAGAACCAGGCCAGAAGACCCAAACTGACCAAATTGATATTTCATCTTTTTTTTTTTTTTTTTATTAAACTTTCCTCATCTCAGCCCACAAGTTTTACTTCCCCCCCCCACACACACCCCATTTTCTTCCCCCATCCCTCTGGGGGGGAGTGAGTGAACGACTTCACGGTGCCTAGCTGCCTGCCAGTCTAAACCACAACAGTCACCTTTCAGAAACAGGCCTACCTCTTTTCTCCTCCACGCAGGAATTACTGTGAGAATAGCTGAGGAAGCACAGACCTCCTCCCTTTTAAGGGCTGTGCATCAGCTGGGTGGTGAACCATCTTCCTTGCACAGCCACATCGTGCCCCCCACGTGGCAAGTCACTGCAAAGGCACAGCACTTGAAACCATTTTCTTCACCGTGTTGCAAACACAAGCTTGTTTTAAGGAAGATCTTCAAAAAGATCATCTTTTCCACTGCAGTTTTCAATGGAAAGTGTCATTTGAACAGTGCAGGATGCACACATTATTTTGCCTGCTTAGCAGCTGTAGCACTTGGCCAGGTCCTGAAGATCAGAGCAAACTTGTGCCCAGCACAGCAGTGTGCAATCACCCCCTGACCCTTCTCTTCCCAGACATGCACATGACTGTCACAGCAATCGTATTTTTGATGTCTTCAGCTCTCTGCTAGGGAGCCAGAGTGGCTTATATCTCATTTCAAGAAGTATGCCTCCCAGAGACAGGTGATTGCCAACATGGAGGGACAGTAGAAAGTGACTATAAAGCATTTTTTTCTGCATTAGCGCTGAAAGTAATTGGCCAGAGCTCAATTCTGAGTAAAGAAATTACCCCTGGATCAAGGAAAAGACATCTTTTTAATAGACTTCAAAACCAGGAAATATCACCGATCAAGTCTGATTCCCAGCAAAACACAGGTCAATGATTTTACCCAGCGAAGCCTGTATCCTGCCCTTGTGTGCCTGCAAACTCAGCCTCCCAATTAGTACTGCTTAGGGACTTCCAGCACAGAATCAGGAAACACCATTTCATTGGAAGTGAAATGTGTCAGCTTCAATTACCTCTTCATTTTGAGAAAAATCAGCCTGCATATTTCCAGGACAAGCCAAATGTAACATTGTTCTCTCCCCTTTTGTAATTTTGTCTAATTTCTCGGAGGAATGAATTGCACAAACAGATCCAAAAGGAAATGTTTTGATGAATGTTTTACTTTCACATGAAAATTAAACAAATATATTTATTCTTCTCTTTGGACAAAATGGAAAACCTCATTCCCCCAGTGCCACAGACAAAGCAAATACAGGATCATAGACGTACATGAAGGGGAGGGCAAATGGGATTAGCAGATGCATGGCAACGTTTACGCAGTGTTGCTCACTTGTATGCAGTAACCCCATGTTTGCACACAGATGGGCAAAAGCAGGAGAAAAAAGCTCATTGTGACTCCCTCAAAATCTCTTAGAAAGGAACAATTTGGCTAAAACGTGTGTGATGTTCATCCAGAAAATATTTTTTTTCTTCCCTGTATTCATGACAGTGATATGATGGGAAAGAAACACCATTTCTGAGACACAAAGAGGACTATTTAATCACTGAAAATTTTAATGAATTTTCACACCCTATGTCACAAAGCCTTGCTTACAAACATCAAATGATCTCCTAATTATTGAAGCCTTCTTTACTTTAACTATAAAGATGCTTTGAGGGTTTCCCACAGTGCTGAGGCTCTTACTTCTAAGCCAATTTCAAATTATAATGCAGCTGACTAAATGAACCTGCATCTACTGCCCTTGTTTGTGACTGTCTGGGACACCTGTAAGGAAGCATCACAGTGCAGCGTGTTTTCCAGGCATACTGTTACAAAGGCATTTGTCTTCTCATCAAATACCTACCTGTTTGTTTTTTCTCCTTTTCCCAATTTCTCATTTTACCCCTCACAGTTTATATTGCTAATTTTTCCCAGTGGAAATTTCAAAGAATTTGATAATAAATAGAGGAGAAAAATGTAGGCTTTTCATTGGTTGTGTTTTTTTTTTGTTTGTTTGTTTTTGTTTGTTTTTTTTTGGCAAATTATGTTAGTGATGGTCTTCCCTACTTCTTGAATGATAATAATAATTAAAAAAAAAAAAAAAGCTCTAGACATTCAAAACAAAACAAAACATAAAATCTGCTGTATATCATTTCAAAGTTCTTGTTTTCTCACTTCCAGCTGCAGTGAGTCTATCCTTACAAGAACTTGCCACTGTTTTCCTTCCTGAACACAGATATTTTTCGGAACGCTTGGCTTAAGCCTAAGGAGGGCCGGTGTCCTGTGGCATCTACACCACACAGGGGACATAGCATCTGATGGTCACAAGGACAAAACATGTGCAAGACTGAAGGAAGTCGTTCATTATTGAGGGTACTTAATGTTGACACACACTCCCTCTTGGTATGAAAACAGATTTCCATTACCAGAGTACCCTTCAATATTTAGTGATTTCAGGCACTTAGTCCCTCACTAGGAGACAGTGTAGTTTTAACAACCAGCAACATTTCCCTCGGATGCAAGAACCATCTGAAAGGGCAGATAGGGCCCTCTGCAACAGACCATGTCAATGCTAACACCCAGCCCTACGTAAAACAGAGAAGAAACAGACACCTGTGTGTTACAGGCACTGCCTAGGGGTAATTCCGTACCACCATATGGAGGTAGCAGTGGACTGGATGCTTTTTAGGCACCCGGAAAGTCTCAGCATGGAAGAGAGAATTTCTTCTCTAGTTTTTATGGACAAAAATGAAAGCCCAAAGCTGCTTTGTCTGTCAGAGTAATTATCTTCCTGCCTTAAGAATTGATGCTGTTGCTCATTACAGGAGTATGCACATTCCAGTTTAAATCAGCAGGAACAAAAAAATCTGATGGCAGTATTTTTTCAAAACTCCTGTCTTAATAGAAGAACAAATACATACCTTGCACCTATAAAGAATTTTTATTTCATCCGAGAGCCAGCTACTTCCTTTGTTAATGTTTGCAAGGACATTAAGGTCCACCGCAAAACCTGGGCTTGTATTAAACTGAAGCAGTGATGATGTGCCATCAATTAATTTGATAGAGGAGGGAATGAGCCACAGAGGGCCTACAAATGAACCAAGTACTGGTTTTAAATACTCATTTCTGTTGCCACATTTGCAGCTGCCAGAGGCACAGTAAATTCACCTTGAAGTTTCAGGCAAGTGAAGCAGAAACTCCTTACAAATAATTACGATGACAATAGAGGGGCAAACAATGACTACCAAGAAAAAGGTAGCATTGCAATATATGAACTCAGTAGTAATTGATGAAAACCCCTCTGGGTAACCTGTGGCCATTCACTGACATTTAAGGAGGTTATTATAAAAAAGGGGACAGACTGACACCTTCACCTGGAATGGGAAGCCCTGCAATTTGCTTGAGACCTTTCCTGACATTTAAGTCACCTCCTGCTTGATTTCCACTCCAGCTACAAGAAGATTGCTAAGTATCCCTGATGCACAGAGCTTGGAAATTTAACAACTCGTAGCTTATTGCACTAAATACAGCTTTTATGAGCATCAAGAACACCAAGAATCAAATACATGTAATTTATTGTCTCACACTTCATCTTTCTCCAAGAGCAGAAGGAAAAGAAGTCCTAAGTAAACATGTTTGCCTCTATTTCTTTTTCTTTTTTTAATTTCTTTTTTTTTTTTTTTTTTCCCCTCGGAGAAGCTCAGGCTCATCAAAGAACAAATCAGGGCAAGATACTGCATCCATCTGAACCCACCATTCCCTCCACACTTTGCTAAGGGCTGCTTGCCCTGCAACCAAGCTCAGTGCTGCCATTCTGGACAAGTGGGTTTGCACTCACACCCACCACAAGCAGTTTAGCTCAATACACTATCTGTTCTTCTGGATCAAAAAGTTTCTTTAACATCTCTTTGCCCACATACCACCTAGGAGCAATTATCTTGCCCACACTGAAACAAAATAAAACTATAGTCAATTTAGTTTTCTGTTCCCTTTCTGTAAAGAATCTCAAAGGCCTGAAGCTAAGCATGTCCAGGTTGCTCAGGATGGCCTCCTTGAAGCCTTCCTCCAAAGGGTTTTCCTCCTGCTGGAACTGCCCCACAACATTGCTCTGCTTGGGAAACAATTTCTATCCAGGAAAATCTGGTCTAGACAGTGGAAAATGGGTTATTCATTTACAGAATATGTTTTCTGCTTTCCTGGACACTCGTCACCAAGGCAAATGCAATGAGTGGAGATAGGAAACTCTCCAGGCTTGTGCAAAGGACACCACAAAAATTAACTTGGTGCCTCTTCTCAAAATTACAGGGACTAGTTCTGCTCTCAGTTCTATCTGTGAGACCGATTTCACATTTCTCCTACATTTGCCTCCCATGCAGTGCGCAGTTAACAAGCTCATTGAGTGCCAGACTCTGACTTTTCACAGCAAAGAAGTAAAAAAATTTAATATTGGACAATCTACCGCATTTGATGAGACCTTGAGACCAGACCTGTCCACTCTGCAGGAATATTAACTGATTTTACATGAATACTAATGGATTTAAGAATAGAGGGAAGATTTCCTCAGCTTCTCTGGTGAAAAACACTTTACAGTTACTCTCTTGCCCTGGGCTTTGTAGGGTTGATTTTCTACCAGGCCATCACAGTGTACTCCAAGGAGACTGTACTTATGTTGAGACAAATGGGTGAATTATGTATGATCATTTGCAGTCTTTTCACACAGGAGCTAGGCTAATCCGAAAGTGTCAGGGAACAGAAAAAGCAAGGGAAGGCAATGCAGGAGAGACCCCACAACCAGCAGGGCCCATCATCCCACCGCACTGAGCAGAACAGACCTGGATGGCAGCATGGTCCAACCAAGAATCCAGACCACAAGGCAATTCCCAGCAATGAACCAGGTTCAAGGTCAACTTGTGAAGTCAATCCATGAGTCAGGGTTAAAGATCACCCACAGCAACAAGGCACAGCTCAGGCTGAGCAAGGAAGTCATCCTACAAGATGAGGTCTAAATCAATCTGTCATGGTTGTAGCTGGCAACCACTTTGCAGTAGCTTCTGATGGGGATGATCAGCCCAGGGCTGAGCACAGAGCCCTGTGGCACAGGGGTGTGGGGGGAGCCCCAGCTGGGGCTGATCAGGGTCATTACGACCCATTGGTGCACTCAGTGCATGGACAGGAAACAGAAAAGAGGAAGGGAAGGGAAGGGAAGGGAAGGGAAGGGAAGGGAAGGGAAGGGAAGGGAAGGGAAGGGAAGGGAAGGGAAGGGAAGGGAAGGGAAGGGAAGGGAAGGGAAGGGAAGGGAAGGGAAGGGATGGGAAGGGATACGTTTGTGAATTCACTTAGAGCACACACATGGCCTACTCAAATCAATGGAAAGATCTGGGCCAGCCTCAGCAGAGCAACTAAAATGAACATGAAGATGCAGTGAGGTACCAGCACTCAAGCCAGTCCCACGCAGCTGTGGTTGAGGTGCTGCAGGTGATCATGTGGGGAAGCTTTTGTCATCCTCACAACTGATTGCCAGATAAAAGATTTCTGAGAATTGACTCAAGCCTTTTTGCGTAGAACCACCAAGCACCTTCTTTGTAACAGATATGCCACCTAATGCACACACACCCCATCAACGTGGGCTGTGAAGCAGTAATCTGACACGCCAACTCTCCTGGAGTCACTTACAAACAGACCGGGTGTGTGGTCTCATTCTTGTTTGAAAGTGAGAATAAATAAGTATTATCATTTTTGTGAGTATTGCTGCCAGCAGTGATTAATTGGAATAATGAGGCCTGACAGCGAGCTAGCAGAAGTGCCTAAAGAAGAAAGGTGTATCATGCTATGGAGAGAAAATCACCAGCCCTTACAAAAGACATTCACTCATTCACTGTCTTGGGGTGGGGGGCAAGAAACCATAGTGGCAATTAGAGCAGTACAGTATAGATTATCCCCTCCAAGAGCACAATCCTGAAGTATGATAAAATGGTATTTCACCCAGAGATTGTGAAACATTTGTTTCTGACACAGTGGGAGGCAATTTTCAGCAGCCTTGATTTGGTACTGCTTCTAACACAGGGGCTTTGGGGCAGTTAAAGCCTATCTGGGGGCAACACGAACACAGCCCCAAACAGACAGACAGGCGTGCTTAGGGATGTGGCCACTCTCTTGCAATCGTGTGGCTTTGCTTCCTCCTGCCCAAGGAGAAAACAACTGAAGTACATGCCTACCGCACAAGTTTCTTCCTGGGGGCCGTTCTTCAGAATTGACAATTACATTCACATCCAATCATTACAACCAAAATAATACATAAAACATCTAAAATATGTGTGCATGGTCTCGTTTTCCAGACAGCATGGGGCTTCAAACCTGTGACTTTCTTTACAATTGGCTGCACAATTTCTCTAAGGCCCAACCATAAAATTCTGTTCCCACCCTGAGCCCTGCTGAATTCTCGAGTTCCACAAGGGAATTATGCTTTGAGTGGAAGACAATTTTTCCTTCTGCTACTTCTACATTTTCAGCTTTCAAATCTCTTTGAGCGTTTCAGGATGAGAGATAAATAGGAGCATGTGATTTATTTTCCTTAGCTAGACAGAAAGCATGGCTTGAATGATAGATCAGGGCTCCAGACATGCATAACATCCATCAGTCACTGCTTTCCATGGGCGTGCAGCTCTTCTTAACAAGGCACTGTTTCCACAAAGTTCTTTAGCTGAGGGCCAGACCCTTGAAAACGTAACCTTAAATGTGTTTATCTTCTCAAAACTCCCCCCCTACCCTTTGGTGTGGGGCTGACAGTCTGCCCCCTCCCTACCCTCCATTGCTGACTGGGTGCAATTTAATTTCTCAGCAACGCATGGTGCTGGGGGATGGTGGGGATGTGTGGACCCTGCTGGCACTTGTTGCGGAAGGCTTGCAAAGACAAAAGCAAGGGCTTCAGTCACTCCACACAAATGGCAATAATAGCTACACATCAACCCACACCTTTGTGTGCCTGTCAGTACTATCTGCATCTATCAATTAAAATTGCTGATTTTCCTGCCAGAAGTCGAGGCCTTGGAAGGAGACGGTGACAGCTACCAAAGATAACGAAATTTTGAAAGGTGAGTGCTACCTACCTCCTCTTTATCTAATTGTATCAAGAAAGGTTTCATATGGAGCCTGACTCACTTCTCACACTTGCTAATTAAACCTCATTTCAGCAGTAATCCAGAGCGAATACTCCTCCCTTACAAAGCTATCTGAACAACTGGTAAAGACCTCTGTAAGAAACCTTACTGGAAGATTCATCCAGGACTGGACTGAGTCAGTAGCCTTCTGACACTTAACAATAATGGCCTAAGCCAAGGGTTGTCTCTCCCTAGAATCGCCAAAAGCCTGGCAAATATAACACCCTGGTCCTGAGAAACCCAGGTCCGATGCTCAGTTTGGCTTCCCGAGGGCATGGACAGTAGCCTCTCTCTTCACCACCCCAAGCAACTGCCAACCCCATGAGCTGCTGGCCTTGTTACAGCTGGCCTCGCCCTTACTGCATGGGAAAAAATAAAAATAAAATAAAAAATCGACAGCTCTTAGGTCAGTTCTGAAGTGAAAGGAGGATTATGATCCAAAATATTACTGAGATGGAGAACCACTTCTTGTAAGGTCCGAGGTAAGACACAGGACTATTTTGAGGAGCCAAGTGATGAAGAGACAGAAATGACACAATCACTGTGCCCTTTAAAGGTTGCTTATCTGCTGCCCCCTGGCCAAGTGGTTTTGATGGCCTTGGGCACACAAGAAAAGAAAGAAGAAAAAAAACCTGCCTCTCTTCACTCCCACCTTTTTGGCACCCAGACCTGACTGAGCTCCCATGGCAGGGCAATCAAAACCAAAAGGATTTTGATCCTACACCTACACTGGTCCTGGGGCAGCCTGACCCCGAACAGCCCACGAGAGCATGGTATTAGTTCTTTCAGAAAGGTCTGTCTTTTGCTTTGCTTTTTAGAAAACACAGACTCACATTCACGCAGTCATAGAGAGGTGGATCCTGGGAGGTGTTGCTCCACCAGCACCGGTCTATCCATCAGGGTAACAGATGTGATGTTGCATGCACTGTAGCCCTAATCAACCAGTTGCAATTATTTTTCAGATATGTTTATGTCTTGTTTGGCCATCAGCACCAAAAGCATGAAAGGACTCCCCTAGCACAGTCAGCATTATTTCTGTTTCATTGTTATGGCTGAAATAAAGCCTAATAGGGAAAGAGAGGATTTGCAGGGAAGAGTCTGAGATTCAGAGAGGATTAAAAAAGCTGTTCCCAGCTTTACCACAGACCTCATCTGTGACTTGGAGTGAAGCATTTCATTTTCACTCTGTACAATGGGGATTCTCCTCTCTCTTTGTTACCCTTATCAGTTTTGGGAAGAGTATGTGACAGTGTGAAGGCATCTAACAGCCAGCACACAGGCACCCGAAACAAGTTTATGACTTTGAGATGTTTCTGTAAAATGCAAAAAAACAACAACAAAATGCTGTGAAAGATGGATTACTTTGTTCTGTCTCATAAACGCAGTCCTCATGTAACATTAAGCAAGATGTTTTTTTCTTAGACACGTTATGCAGAAAAATGCCATGTTAGCATACTGAGGACTAGAGAGATCTACTGGGTGGGCACCCATGTTTGTGAGTTTAGGAGAGACAGAGAGAATAACCTGAAGAAGCTCAGATCCTTTCCGTTAGTTATTTACCCACCATAGTAAGCCAAGGGGATGAAACACTGCAGCAATGTGGGAAAATCTAAGCCAACTGAGTCTCTGTTCAGAGAACAGCTGATATCACAAATATTTTGCTAGTGTTAAGCTCAAGTGAACACCTTCCTACCTCAGCTGGATGTGAGATTTGGTCCCATTCAAAGGTTGTCTTTACCTTCTTCCTCTGCAACTAAGTAGAATCTAAATTAAACCCTTTTGAACTATTGCTGTGTGTTGTTTTTTTTTTTTTCTCCACAGCAAACACCTGTAGCCTATACTTAAATATCCAGACCAGTTCATCTTCATTGGCTTTTGGAGACAGAAACAAACTGACCTGCACTGGCTGTGTGCTGTTACACTCACCAGCTCTCCAGCACTGCTGAATCTGCGAGTTCTGACGCATGAGAACATTTTTATTCAAGCCATGCACAGGGGTTCACTATGAAATAAAACCCTGTAATGCAGCAAGATGCTCTGTGCCAGGCCAAATAATTCTTTGTTAACTTCAAAGCTCTGGCGAGAGCTTTGGAGCTGACAAGATGCGTTGGGAGCTGGCAGCTGGGACTACCAGGCTGACAAAGAAGCCTCCTGGACACACTTATCGTATAAACAAGAAAGGTCAGACCATTCTCCTATGGAATATGATACTGATACCACTTACCCATGGGATAACGATTGGGTTACATGGACTGGCATGACCTAACCTCTACGTGGGAGACTGAAGAGAGCAGCACACATTAGGATAGCTTTTGTACACCTTGCGAAGTAAAGCCTGATTGATGATCAGCTTTCCAGTGACAGTGCACAGAAAATACCTCTGGCCATGCCCTTCACTGGAAAGGTGAACATAGCCCTCTGCCCTCCTAAGGGAGCAATCAACGCCTCAGGGACCTGGCTCAGCTAAACCAGCAGCTGGCAAAAGCCCCAGGAGCAGGAGAAAAACAACTGTGAGCTGCTTCTCCATGGCTGATGTCTCTCAGGACCACTTCACAGCAGCATGAGGACAACAAGGAACACTCTGCCATCGCCTGCCTTAGCCACCGTCATTCCTGTGGGCTGGCAGCATGCTGGTCTCCCCAGGTCAGCACTCCTCTCTGCAAAAAGGAAGGACCCATCTCAGCTATCAGCTCCTGAGCTCTCAGCAGGGATCATATCAGCTATACATTTAAGCAAAGGAAAGCAGACTGCCGCCAGAGCTATGCAGCATAAACCTTCTTCTGGTGCCTCTCACTGGGGCAGCCCAGAAAAGAGTAGGATGCTTGGGTAGGCTGAGTCACACAGAGGTGAGGTGAGCCAGCAGACCTGCAGCACCACCAGGTCCCCAGATTATCAGAGGGAAAAAATGCGAAGTACATGTTGCAAAATGTGCCTCCCACAGAGACACAGTCACTGATAAACAATCTTCAACTATCATTGTTCAAATAACATTTGAATCATTCTCTGACTCAGTGATCAATGAATGATGAGTGACAGAAATAACAACAGTTAACTAAGACGGCAGAAAATGTTAAGGAAAGCAGTCAACAAGGCGCGGTTTTCGCAGCTTAGCCTTTAGTGAGCCAAGTCAGAAAGCTGTTGAAAAAGTCACAGTTCTGGATAAATCCTCTTTAAAGCTATAACAGTGGGGCTTGTGTTAAAAAATGTTCATCCACTGCTTTGCAGTCAATGGTAATTCTTAGCACTGGATAACATTTATACTTTGCTCATCCAGTTTCTCCTGATCTTCATGTGCTTCTCTGGCACTTTTCCATTTTCTTGCTCTTGATTAAAGAGCACTGAGAATCTCTCTCAAAATAGCAGTGAGACTCAAATTACATCTGCTCCAAAAGGAGGGAAGATAATAAGAAAATGAAGAGAAAACTTAGTTAAATGTTACTTAAGTGTATCGTTTAGGGCCTTGCTAGAGGAACTTTCATTTCAATGAGTTAAAAGTGGAATATAAAAAAAAAAAAAAAAGTTGTCCCATGAAGAAATCCATACAACTGTTCGCTCAGATCAATGGCTTCCTAATAACCTGATAGGAAAAATTAAAGGTTTTCAATAAATGACTAAGTAAATATGAATGTACATGACAAGAATTAGCCATTTCTGTAGTTGTCCAAGATGACCAAAAACCTCACCAAACCTCACCATGCAGTTCTTTTCTTTTTACAGAAGTAGTCCTACTCACAACAATTTACCATATGCAAGCAAGCCTGAAAGATCTGAAGGATTTTTGAGTAAAAAAAAAAAAAAAAAAAAAAAGATTAAAAATTAAGCTACTGCCCAAACAAACCCAGTCAGAGTTTAACACACCTCCTGATGGACTTAGCACACATCTCTGAAGAAAAACAAAAACTGCTGATCTTCAGAAGCACCAAATACCAGAGACACTCCCATGTATATCATCGGGCAGGATTTCAAGAGTAAAAATTACTTGTGATTTAAAGGTTTGCCAGACCACATTTTCCACTGTTTGGCAAAAGTTGCACCAGAAGAAAGTGTCAAAGCAGGAATTTAACCTCTGAACATTTGTCCAGACCTCTAACTTCCTGGCAACCTTACCTCCCTGCCTGATGAAGCCAGACCAAAGCACAGAAGATAGATGAGGCAATCCTGACCGTACAGGTCAGACCAGGCACACCAGCAGCCACTGCTGACATGTCATCAATGGCAAAATCCAGACTGACATAGTGTGCACCTTGAGTCCTTCCCAGGGCATTTGGGACTAGCTCCAAGGCACCTGCTCAGGGCATGGTGCTCCCAACAGGGTCTTCACTCAAGCAGGATGGGGAAATAACAAACTCAATTTCATGGTGAAAGATTTGTATTTGTCCTGATGCCTGTTGCTATTGTGAACTGATAGGGAAGCTTATCTCTCCTCACAATGCCAGCCTGATTAAAAGTGATAGAGCTCCTGTGACAACACACCAGCCTTTCAGAAAAGGCATTATGCTACCTTTACTCTTGACAGGAACAGTGAAGGGGAAATCAGCAGCCTCTGAGGCTTTAAAAGCTGCGTACCTTGCAAAGACCTAGCGAGCAAGGTGTTCTTGGGCTTGAAAGGAGGGGGCCGGGCTCAGGTGAAGTGGTGCTCTCCCAGCTATGGCAGCAGTCTCCAGACTGGGCATTCACTTGATCTCCCTGTGCAAAGGCTCAGCTGAGGTGAGATGAGTGCGAGGTGAGCTCATTTCCCCCTATATGAGATCCCCCACCCACCCCACGAGAGGTGATGTGAGGATAAACCGATGAACATGTGCGAGGTGCTTCAATCTCACCATGGCAAGCCCCAGAAGAGACCCACAGGCAGAAGACAAGATGCCAGCTGCAGTGTACATCTAGACCCCTGCAAGAGCTCACCATGGCTTTTAAAGGACCTGCTCCTGTGGGGGCTGATTTGTTTATTCCCATTCCCTTCCGATCCAATATGTTATCTTTACATCGCAAAGTTTATTTCTGAACATGTCAACACAGTTCTGAAAAGGTCAGACACATGACAGCATGCCTGTGATGGTGCACAGGGAGGCACAGACACAGCTGCATTCCTGGAAATCACGATTTGAAGGCTTTTCACAGGAAAGTCTGACACAGCACCTGGATTGACAGAAAAATGTAGGCAAGCCACCATCTTCCCCTTCAGTTATCACTCCCATTTCATTTCCATGCTTTGCATGAAAAGCGAAAGGTTGCTTCTAAGTATAGTATTTGCTGGCTTTGTTTGAAAGCTTGCCATAGCTCTCAGACATGATAACACCAGCCGGGTGCTAGCTGAACTATATTTATCAATGTATTTCATGAAGGAAAAACTTAAGTGGTTCTGAGGAGTTGAGGTATTTTCTTTTCTTCCTTACTTTGCCTTGCAGCAGACAGCTCAGTCCTGTTATTTACCAGATGTCACCCTGACAAGTCAGATAATATTAACAGAGGAGATCTGTTTATATGCCACAATGCTTTGGATAAGCAGCTTGTGTTTAAACAAGACATGAGAAATGTGTTTGTTCAGTTTTTCTCTCCTTTTTTTTTTTTTTTTTTTAATTTAAAAATAAATAAAGAAGAAACTCCAGAGCACAAGTGGACTCAAGAGTGTAAATGCACTTCTCTCCTTCCCCCAGTTACTGGTCTAACTGGGAATGACACCCTGTCAGCAAGGCTCCCTCACTCTGAGCAGAGCCACTTCTTTCCCTTGCCTCTTCAGCCTGCACCTTCGGGTCGCTGTGGACTGTGACACCCTGGCTGATCCCACCAGGAGCACTGACAGTGTCCAAGTACCTTTTTACCGGTGCAAACAGCCCTTAGAACAACAAAATAAGTGATATGCTCTACAAGCCAGCCAACGTACTCCGGGCAGGCCTGGGATCCCGTCAGGCCCTTGGAGATGGCCTAGTGCTGCCTGTCCACCCTTAGCCTCAGGAGCATGGCCGGGACCTCCTCCCTGCAGAACTGTGAAACTGCTGGGGTCCCACGTGCCCAGACTGATGAAAAGGGCAGCTTGGAGGATGAGAGTGAGGTCCTGAATGCCACCATTTCCCCCATTAACACATGGCTTTGCCCCACACGAGTCACCCAGGGGAGAGGCTTTCCCTGGTGGCAGCAGCAGGGGAGGCTGGAGCAGCACTGGTAGATCTCTGCTCCAGGTCTTCGGACCCAGAAGCACAAGCTTCCACAAAACCATGGCAAAATTAACAGCACTGGTCTCCATGACCATGCCTTTTGCTTCGCAGCCACATCCCACCAAGACAGCAGGGCTGGAAATAACAGGGAAAACACTCCTTGTGAGGGAAACGACATGGGAGAGCTGACAGATAAGAGAGTGCTGAAATGTTGGTACCCAGCTTGTCTGGTACGTCAGCACATTAATGCTATGGCGCAGATGAGATGTCTGCAAGTGGGCTGGCGAGAGCAGCAGCATGCGGTGCTGTGTGCTGTGCCTCCAGTCCTTTATCCACAGACCCCAAACACTTCCCAGCTGGGAACATCCATGAGCAGCCATGCTGGCTGCCAGAGTGCAGGGCATTTCCCAGAGGCCACCATAGCATCTCACCATGAGTCGCTCTGCTTTGAGCAACAATTCCCATTGTTACCTGTTCATTATTAGGTATTTCATACAGGTTTAATGCTAGATTCATCACATATCCAAGGAAATATAATCCCAACAAAATGAAGACAACAAATTACAAGACTAAATATTTGTTTCACCAGCCTTGGAATTTCTTAGCTCCAAATGATAACAAAATTGACTCCATCTATCTGAAGACAATAGTGTAGAAATGCTAGAAAGATCAGTTTTTGTGGTGGTTGTTTTTTGTTTGCTTGTTTTCAAAACAATATTCTGATTTGCTATGATTATAAAAAACCCCTTGTAATACCAATATTTGATAAATCACAGCCCAACCTCCAAACCATCTGTGGAAAATTTTAAAGAAATATACATTAAAATGTTCACAGTTATTCAGAAACATATCATTCACAGTTTCAAAACATTTACAAGCTGTACATAGTGTGACTAACTTGGCAGGATGGCAGGGCTGGATAAAACCCAGCATTGCATGAGCAAGAAATGTACCATGGCTCTTCATACAGAGATTAGCAATGGGGCAGCAACCTGTAATTTTTCATTGTTCCATCTCTCGTTCCCAAGGGTAGGCCATGCTGGGACAAAAGATGCTTCATTTGTACTAGAGACATGACCCAGTGCTCACTGTATCACAAGTCTGCAGGAGAGGTCCTTGGACCACAGCAACACACATGATAACTGCAGCAGTGAAGCTATTCCCAAACTGTTGGTCACATTACACCTCTCTGGTTCACGCCTTGAAATTGCACCGTGGAAAGGAAGGGAACACAATAAAGATGCCTTGTCTTAAACCTGGTAAATCTCTGTCTCAAGTCAAAGTCAACCAACTCAATGCAAATACAAAAATGTATCTTCACTCTTTTTTTTTTTATACACAATGAAAATGACTGTTGACTTTGATGGAACTGTTCACCATTCATAAAAGAACTGGAGGGGGCCACAGATTTATTTGCTGAATGCTGTTTAACAGTCATCATGTTCCATCTCCTAAAGAATCATCTCTAAAAATGGGAGAAAATTCATTCTGCTTCATTTCATTCCCATTGAGTACAGAGGTTTGATGAATACAATGCCTTTGTATTGTCAATGACAGCTCACCCCTTTTTAAAATAATCCCTATCCCCCAGACCTGAGTTTCTATGTATAGCACACACCCTCAGATGTTTAAAGAGTGAGACTCAATGTTTGCCATCATTTCAGACTTATCTTTGGCAAACAAGGAATTGACTCCAGTATAATCCCCAAAAGGAATATAACTGTCCTTCCAAAATCCACATTCAGCCTGGCAGCAGTTGTACTAAGAAATTCAGGTCCAAATCACATGGTAGCAGTCTTAAAATTGCAATTTAACCTTGAGTTCACACTCAGTTTATCTTTTAGACAATCATCCAGATTAGTACCAAATGAGTTTTTTACACCAAAAACAAAACTGAAGTAACAATAGGGTAACTTGGCCTCCTCTGAAACTAGAAAATCTGTAAATACAGCATTACAAGAGCAGGAGGGGAAGGAGGAATATGTATATATATAAATCTACCTATCTGTATCTGTTTCAGTATGAAATCCATCTCTAATAATGCTCAACTGCATGACTACATGGAATTAATTTCACCTTTTTGTACATCTTTTGTACACCTTGACCAAGCAAAATGGGGAAAATTGAGTTCTTTACGACTAAATTGCTATAATTAAGGATTAGTTCACCACTACATTTGAGGATGTTCAAAGGCTGGTTAAAGACAGGGTAAATGAAGAAAGCTCATGCCCAAAAGAGCTCACTGTGTTCATACTGCAGGAGAAAGCACGTAGGTGGGAGAAACAAAAGGGGCCTTGGAGGGAAGGATGAAACAACAATGAAATGACACTGCTGCAGAAACTGTTACAATGCATCATTAAAATTAAATGATAAACTGATTTGAGACATCCTCAGAGAAGGGTGCTCCACCCAATTTAATGCATATAGTTGTTTCTATAGCAACAAATTAGTTTCAATAAAAAATTAAAAGAAGCAAACAAACAGAACAAAACTAACAAAACCAGGCAAAGACATGACACATACAAAATGTGTGATGGGGCTATAAAAGTTTTATCACTGCTTATTTGGCATAAGCTGCATAATTCACCAGTGCTTCTGTCGCTCATATGTAGTGTGGTCATGGCTGTAAAATTTTACAGCCTCCTCACAGCTTTGCAAATTCTCTATTGATTTGCCTCTTGTAAACAGACCAAGTGGAAAATATGAAAGTGTTAAGTCACAGAGGCATTGCCTCTCTCCTCACAACCTGTTGCCACATGGAAGAACAACCTTAAATCAAACAGGGATGTCATATGTGCAACCTTTGCTAGCCGTTTTATATTGGATCTGTGCCTATGTTTTTTGGTCTTAGCCAAAACAGACCAAACAGTCATCAGCGGAGATCTCATCTGCATGGTGGATGATGTCAATGTGCCACATGTGAAGTTTGCTGCAAGCACCAGAAGAACAGAGCCAGGCCAGCCCAGGACATCTGTTTCTGTGCTTCCGCAGTAAGAAGCAGAACATTAGCCACGGGGTATTGGCAGTTCAGCTTGTTCAGTGTCATCAGTGATTCAGATCAACCTGTTGGTGGGAAAGAGGTGACTGCAATGGCACACAAAGTGTGCCTTACACAGTCAGGTAAGGTCCTCTACGAGGTGTGCAAAAAGTAATCACCCTGACACGGTCTCAGCTTCAACAAGAATTCATGGAATCACAGAATGGCTTGGGTTGGAAGGGACCTCAAAGACCATCTAGTTCAACCCGCCCTGCCATGGGCAGAGATGCTGCCCACTACATCAGGTTGCTCAGGGTCTCATCTAACCTGGTGTTGAATACCTCCAGAGATGGGACATCCACAGTCTCTCTGGGCAACCATCATCTGAGAGAAGGATTTCCTCCTAACCTCTAATCTAAATCTTCCCTCTTTTAGTTAAAACCATTCCCCATCTTCCTCTCATTATCTGATTGAGCAAGGAGTTGCTCCCCATCTTTTTTATAAGTCCCCTGCAAGTTCTGAAAGGTTGCCATGAGGTCACCCTGGAGCCTTCTCTTCTGTAGGCTGAACACCCCCAGCTCTCTCAGCCTGTCTTCACAGGAGAGGTGCTCCAGCCCTCTGATCATCTTTGTGGCCCTGCTCAGGACCTGCTCCACATCCTTCTTGTGCTGGGGATGTATCCATTAACACTGTTAATGGATACATTTAGCTTCCAAGCGTGCTGCAAGGCCTCCGAGTCTTCTGAAGGTCTTCCAGATTGACCTGTTGGAAAAGCTGTCACCTCTGTCACCTTACCTCTGCTCATACAAACACTCACTATGACCTAAATCTGGGCTTCAAACACAATTAGAGTCAGACAAATAGATAATTGGGGGGGGTGTCGACAACTGAAAATGCAGGTTTTCCCTTTTTCTTTGAAATGTTTTGTTTAACAAGACACACTTTGGTTTGTTCCCTGGTTTTGGAGCACTGTTGTTTATTTAGCACCTTGAAGATGGGGAGAGGGACAGTGTTCAATCTATAGAAATGACCCTGGTCTCTGCTGATACTGTTCTATGATTGTGCACATGGGAAATGATAGTTGTGTGTCCCAGTTTTCTTAGACAGAAAAACCACAATGGGCTTCAGGAAGGAAATGTAATTTTTTTAATGACCTGATTTAATAGATAAATGTTTTTTGAGAACCTCATTAAAAAAGTAGAAACAGCAGCAGGTCAGAGAGGTCATCTGCAGAATAAATATAACAGGTCAGGTCCTTCAATTGCCATAAAACAGATATAACTTCCATAAGCTGAAGACAAATCCTGCATTTCTAGGAGCCCCAGGGCGCAGTTCTCCCTGCCTCTCCTGTGAGCCTTGCAAGTTCCCTGCTGTTTTCCCTCTAATTTCAAAATGCCAAGCCAGGTGGAATCTGGGCTTTCAGTATTTGCCTAGAAGGGAGAGCAGTCCTTGTAAACCTGCCTGGTGAGAGACAGCTTCTGGGTTGTGATCAGCTAGCCATCACCCAACGGTAAATCTGTTCTCTGAAGTGCAAGACAGGACTGCTGCTGATGTACCTGTAGAAACGCCTTTGCTGCCCTTCACATTCCTCCTCAGTTTAACTGCAGCCAAGGCTGGTTCTTCCTGTTTCCATCCCTGCAAACCCAGGAGGTGCTTCTGTATTCCCACTCAGTGTCCTGTCCACCTCTGCTTGATACTTGTTTTGCTCACTGAGCTCAGTGAGGGGCTCCCTATCCAGCCACCATGACCTTCTGCCACACCAATTTATTTTCTTGCACATACGGGATGGACCACACATCCCTGGGCAGCCCAAAATAGGCTGCGGTACGGGTGATATTGCTGGGAATACTTCGCCACTGGGGGGAAGTGGTTAACAGCCCTCGCTGTGTTTGTGAGCTGTTACTGGTGGCGTCTGCTCTCACAGAGAAAAAAAGGCTCTCCCTCCAGACAGGGAGGGTTCAAGTTTCTCTAGAAGCACAGCTTACTTCTCCCCCAAAATCATATCAATATGGCAGCCACGTGGATGGAGCATAGCCCCTACTCTGAGACCCCCTACATCTTTAAGTGAGGACAAATTTCTGCTTCCTTCCTTACCAGAGGACTCATAAAATCAGGTCTTCATTCATCTGCAGGAAAGGAAACAGTTGTATTCTGTTGAGCCACAGAGAGATACCTGCGAGTGTGCGATCAGCTGTTCGGTGGTGTGGTCCTTTGCCCTGGCTATGCTGATGGATCACAGCACTTGTAGCAGGCAAAAATGAAAATAACTAGCTAAATTCTCCTAACCTTATTCACTGTGCTCCTAAAAGTGTTTGCAAATCATGTCACAAGCCAGATGTCCAAGGTAAGTAAGTGGCCCTGGCTTGTTGCTGTGCACCAGAGCTTTGCCATAAACCCCTTGAAATAGAGCTGACAGGTAGAGTTGTGCCCTCGATTGGACTTTGTGCAAGAGCTGGTGCTGTCACTCGGCCAGCAGCTGTGGCCTGCAGCATCGCTCTGCTGAGATGTTTGAGTCTCAGCAATGCTGGCTAGGGTGGGAGTTTCAGCTGTGGATGCAGACCTCAAAAACACCAGACAGCACAGACAGGCCCTTTGCTCTGTGAAGAAGAAAGATCTGACCTGCAAGGAAGGGAACAGCTGTAGCTGTTTTTATCTTGACTTGGTCTGATCTTGTCAGAGCCACAAGGATGATTTAGAAAGAAACTTGTATCAGCAGACTTAGAAGACAGAAGATGTATGCTCAAGGACTGCGGGGGGACTGTCAGGGGTGAATTTTCTCTACTCCATCCGTATATGATCCATGTGAGTATTCTACTAAGTGTTTGATGAAGTGTATGTTACTTACATTTCCATATGGATGAATGATTAACACTGAGCATCGCAACTGCCTTAAGCTTTAAACAAAGCTCTAGCACACACAACGGAAAATATAGTGGTCATCATTAAAAAGTGAGTATTCGCCAGAAAAAATTACCACACTGTGGTGTATGAAAAGACCACAGTTACTTCCTGCTCTAAGTATAAATGGAAAATGTGGTGTCTCAGATACCAGTAGGCTGGTAACTGTTAGCAAATGTTGACTTTTCTATGGTATCCCAAGCTGAAACTAAGCCTTTTTTGAGGTCCAGCCATTGCTATTTTCCAGCCCACAACAGACTCCATCTCACTGGTGCATGATACGATCCTTCTGCCATGTATAATAAGTCGTGTGACCCTTTGATACAGCACAGAGCTGCTCAATGCTTCTGTGCACCACTGCCCTCCGATGAGTGCAATCAGAACTGCTCTGGGTATCACTTAATCCCCTCGCTGCCCCCCACTTGGGGAAATTCCCCCACTGCAGGATGCTGCACTTTGGAAGCCAGCAGAGTTGTGCTCTTCCCCATCTGTTCCACCAGCTTTCCAGCAGCCACTATGTGAGACAACTAGAGCCGCTTGGAAAAATCGGGCTGGAAAGCCTTCTGATGAAAAACGGAAATTGTTTCCCAATGAAATCTTTGCAACAAAATGTTCTATTTCCTCATTAACTATAGAGGTGGTTGGAAATTTCCATTTTAAAATGTTTCCAATGGAAACCAGATTTCTCCCCTTTCTTTACTACCCTCCTCCCCCCCTTCCCAGTAAAAATTCTGCATGTGGAGAACAACATCATTTTTCAGTAAGGTCTTCTGAAGATCGTAACATTTTTCAGTGGCTGTGGATTAGAAGCAATCCTTAAGATAGCACTCTGTATCCTGTGGCTTAGTTGTTTCAGTTCTTCTCAGCTCTAGTATAAGATCCTGCTGCTTGATTCATTGACAAGGAGAAGACAACCCATCTTACTTCCCTGTTTGGGCCCTCACAGTCTACTCCTGGTTTTGGTTATGTGCACATTTCTTTAAAGTTTTACAAACAATGCAAGTACATCAGTTTCATGCGTCTGATACCATGCTAATTTCCTGATTATTTGTATCACCGTGAATTTGTTCTTAAATGTACCGATTTTTCACCAGTTAAAGTGTAATCCTCAACAACTTTTCAGATGGAGATCTCCAAAACCACTCCACTAGATTTTTAAAATTCCTTCAAAATGCAGATTGATAAAAATACAAATTGATCCAGATTTAGGCACTCATACTTCTCTTTCCCAAATGCATTTTATGCCTAGCCTTTCCAGCAAGCAAAAGGGCCAGACACCATGACATCTCTCTTTCTCTAAATACCCTAGTGAGCCATGTTAAAATTAATCACTTTTTAAGAGGTGCACTCACACAGTCTTGAGGGTAGGCTTGTAACTGGATTTTTTTGGCTCATTAGAAGTCAGCACAATGGCAAATGCAGAACTGAGTCTATGTTCTTGTGAGGAGGGGGAAAAGGGAGACACAGTTTTATACTTACTCAGAGGATACGAGAGGTGCCAAGAGCAACATAATGGGAATACAACCTATTATACCACATATGGTCTCACTTATCTGTTATTCATATAAGAATTCCACTTCTTTCCCAAACAGCAAATAAGAGACGAGTATATATAATACTTGAGGAGCAGAAGATTTCACTCCAGTTAAGCAAGCCAGTGTTGAACAGGGAAATAAGAACCGACACAACCATCTAACAACAGTTAAAACAGAGTTTAGATTTGAAGATTTCCTAATGCCCTGCAATTTTTGACCAATGTAGGTAGTATCCCAGAAAAATAAGAGACCTGCTCAGAAAAAAAAAAAATAAAAATAAAAAATTGGATGACATAAGCATCCTCTTGAAAGACTGTCAGTTAATTACCTTCCAGATTATCACATTCATTTTCAATTCTGCAGGACAAGAAAACTCTATTATGGATTACACAGATTTGCTAAAATGCCCATAAAGAGAAATCTATCTTGAGGACAGTTGTGAAAAACCCTGATCCTGCCCCCCAGCTGTACAAAAACCTCAGTCCTTTGACATGTAATCAATTTATCATGCCTTTACACAGTGCTGCCCACCAGCCAGCTCATGCTAACGAGCTGTCCATGCGTTGGCTTTAACCTGGAAGATATGAAAAGCAACAGGAGAAAAACCCAGGCAAGCTTGCACGTTTAGCAGCCTAAACCTAATCTCAGTTCTTGTTTCCTTTACATAGGCTGTAGCTTTGATTTAAGAGCAAGCTGCAATTCAGGATGAATGAGGGTGGTGGCTTTCAGCTCTGTATGATGTTGGAAAGGTCATGCTTCCCTTTGAGACATCAAACTACAAAGCATTATTTTTGTCTTATTTGACTAACTTGCTTTCTTATTGCTCTTTAAATATGGCAGCTTGTTTGATTTCTGCACTCACTTGGCACTATCACTTTGTCTAATAGTACTCAATACTTAAATATAATGAAAATGTATCTGTTTATGTCTGTGATTTTTCCACTTATATAAGACTTCTTTTGTTTCTACTTTATTTGTTGTAAGTAATACATAAGAAAATAAATCTCATTCATTTACAAAACAACTGGAAATAATGGGTGCTTGCAGCATGCTACTGAAAAAAGGCATTTTTAAGTGTCCTGCTGTGACCCATTCTCTTTTAATAGAAGTTGCTTTTGGATGGCTGCCTAATGCAAACATATTCCTGCACTGAATAAACAAATGAGTAGACAGTTGCTTCCACATCTTCAAATCTTTTGATACTTTCAGTTATAATCCTCAAGAAGTAAATGAGCAGAATATGATCCAAGAAATGCAGGCTGTGCTGATCTTTGGAGCTCCAGTTAATAGAAGTTTATTTGCATCCCCAGCTATGGTTGTGAGTTTGTCTCCTTGGCATTCACATTTGTTGTAATACTCATTGACCAACTCGTTGACAATATAGCAATGGAAACTTCTACTAATTTCACGTTTTCTTTAAAAATAAATACTAGAGGATGAATCAAACAATTGACGCACTTTAAAACATATACATATAAGTTTATTTAGTATTATTTTTGGTGCAGTGTGTACAGTGGAGTTATTCAGCTTCTGTCTAGACTGTGAAGCAGATACAACATACAGGCCACATCACAGCTGAGACGAAGCACAAGATGCTTCCTTCTTCTGAAGGAAATATGCCCCAGCACAGAAGAAGAAAGAAAGCCTTAAAGAGTCCAGACTTTAAAGCACTGATTTAAAGAGTCCACACTGATTGACTGTCATGAGAAGTTTGGATAATCTAAACAAAGGCAGAATAATCCTATGAGATTATATTTTGGGCTCAATGAGGTCACCTATCAAACTCCCACAGCTTCAGCTGAGCTAGGATCTCCCCTCTGAACTGTTAGGAGGTGATGGGAGGACACTGAGCAACACTGAGCTCGTGGGTCGAGGCCATGTTTCCAGCTCTTCCCAGTGACAAGTTTTGTTACCCTTGGCAAGTCTCTTAATGCTTCCCCTTCCTCATTTGTAATTGGGGATGACAGCTATTAGGTACTGTAAAATGTTTTAATGGACGGACAATGCCATATAATGCATGACATTTTAACTCATTCTGAGTTTCGTAGCCCTTTGCCATGAACGTAACAAAGAATCTAACCTGAAACTCACGTAAATCCGAATCTTCCATAACATTTCATCTAGCAAGTAGTCTGACTGGTGATTTCTTCTGGCGTTGACAGGGGCTGAAACATTGTAGTGCTGAAATGCTATAGAAAGGCTGCATCTTGTCAGAAGTTTGCAAGACTTCTGATAATCCTAGACAAAAAAGTGACAGTTTCAGACATTATGAATGGATTTTTCAGACCTTTCAAGATTCCTGTACAACTTTGAAAAAAGCCAGCCAGCAAAAACAATGTTAAAGCCTCTCTTTTCATCAACAGGAAATATGGTGGCCCTACAATGCCATGGATTTCCTCAGAATTGCATTTGGATGGTGCATGCTCTCATCTCGCAGGCAGCTAGGGGCAATCAGAAGGCAAGATCACTACTGGGAGAAGGGAAATGAGGCAGGTCTTCTTAAGGTGGTGTGGAGAATGAAACTCAACAGACTTGGATGACCACAAGTCACAGAAAGCCTGATGCTTAGAACACCATGGACTCTCTTTTTCACCTAAATCTTTTTCTCTGCCACATAAACCATTTTACACAGAACTGTGTCTGCTTCAGGACTCTATTTCCTGTGGGGAAACAGTTAAAACACTTTTTAAAAAATCTTGCCTCTGTTCAGTAACCAGATGTTTCACATGGAAGCAAAATTACATCTGCTAACACACAAGTAGTGCCAGGGAGCTGGATGGCTATGAGCTAAAGAAATGGTTGTACAATTAATTCTTAACTTAAACTGGTGCTTAAGTAAATTTGTTTGGACCTTTTTTCCTAGACAAAATAGACATAATTAATAGAACTGCTGGGCACCAGCCTGGCAGAAGAGATCACAGCTTGAATTTGGCTGGTTTGTTTCTACACAGCTTGGTCTTTCATGATGAAAGATGTGCAAACAAGAGGCATTTCTAGTGCAAAGTCCAGAAAACTGCTGGGGCTTGACAATGCTGCGTCTCAGAACATCCCGATCTGTTGTCCTGCGTAGACCAATTAAGGTTAGCAGATACTAAAAAACTTCAGTATAATATTCCAGATCCTATGGAGGCTTTTGTTATGCCCCCAACACTGGTCTTATCATGCTCCTACTAAAATCAAATATAACCTTTGGTTGGCTTCACTACTGGAATCAAAACCTTTGAGGTACCTGAAATCTGCTGGTAATCACTGACTTAAGGTACTGAAGTTCTTTAGCCTCTACTCTAGCACGAAACAAAATGTGCCCTAAATGTATATTACCCAGTCAATCATCATCTCTCTTCTCTTCTTGCCTGGAAGACCCTCAACAGTCTCCCCATTAGGCTTTCATTCTGAACAGGGTTTGTTTTTTTGTTTGCTTGTGTTGTGTTTTTTTGTTTGTTTGTTTGTTGTTGTTGTTTTGATTTGGTTTGGGTTTTGTTTGTTTGTTTTTCATTGATTGGTTCCCCTCCCCCCCTTTTATTTTCCCTTTAGTTAAATCATTTAATTTTCCCTTAATAATAACTTTACCTTAATAATTACTTTTCCTTTAATTGAACTATCCTTATCTCAAACTATGAATTGTTTTTTTCTTTTCTTCTTCCCCTCCTCTTCTGAGGAGGGGGAGTGAGAGCATTGTGGTAGAGTTCAGCTGCCCAGCAAGGTAAAAGCACCACAACATTTTCCACGGAGCCAGAAGCAGGGTCAGTTTGTAGCAGGGGATAGGACGATATCCTGTCATATCCAGAGAGGAACTATTCTGTATGAATGGAACCTCAATCTCCTCCTGCATCCTGTAACTACCCTTCAAGATGTTTCCATGCGATAGAGAATTATGACATTTTTGTAGCAAATTTTGGAAGCTTCCAAAAGCAACTAGGACAGTCTTAATGAAGAACAAGGCAAAGCATGACACCAAAGTATAGCTACTTCTGTTCTGCTGTCCTTAATTAACTGTATTCTTCATTGGCATGTAATCATGTGTCTGCAGCCCAAGGGTTGTTCTTGAACTCCCAGGATTGCTGCCATTTTCCATTCTGCCAGCCAAATGAGCATTGTATAAGCTCTGTCTCAGCAAGTGAACTCAATAAGTCCCTTTATTCTTCTCTGACCCTGTTATAATGGTTGTTAAAGCTACCAACCATTTGTTCCCTGTGAGTATTTCACGCTTTGATTTCTCATGGCTCCTGTGGCTTTCCCTTCTTTCTTCCCCAATGAAACCAAAGCAAGAGAATTCCCTTCTGCAACCCCACTGATCATTTCCTTCTGAAGATCTTCCCCTTTTGATCACTGATTTTATTCACATCCATGGCGCCTGCTCTAGAGCAAGAGATCCGGGGGCAGTGTATTCCCTCCCCCTGCGCTGCAGAGATCGCTGCCTGCCTAATAGGCAGGGATGATGTCATGCTGCTGCTCTTTACAACCCAGGTTACAGTCCAGCGATGTGCTCACACTGTACCCAAATCTACTAAAATACATTTTAACAAATTACACAAACCTACTAGCGTGACCTCCAAGCCACACTAAGGGCCCCGTGGAAATGAGCTCACTCGTCAAGCTGTAACAGCTCAGCCAACGCACAGGGCCCTGTGTTAGCCTTGTGGATCTGCCCTGGCTCAACCCCTGCATCACCTTCAGCAGCTCACCGAAGACTTCTGTGCCTTGGCTTACTCATCAGGAAACTGAAGACAGTATGTACCTGCCTCGCAAGGAGGGCAGTACATCTGCAAAGCTCAGATGAAACTGCAGCGTTAGGAAGTGCAAAGTAACTTATGGGGGCTGAAAAACAGAAATAAATGTTCAGGAGAAACAGGAGCCAAATCTTTTGATTCACAACTCAGAGGTAATTTCACAACCAAAAAGTAATTTGATTCAGCTGATTTAAGCCTTATTTCTTGTTTAATTCACCTGAGTATTTTAACTGCAAGCCTTTGGATTTTTTTTAATTCTCTCTTATCATCTGTTGTGGGAATCAAAGGAAATTTATCTCAACACAGAGTAATAAAAAATACACTATTAAAAGACAACAGAATGGCATGAAAATGTATTGTTTCATTCCAGCAAAAGAGAACAAAGTACAAAGTCACTTAATCACTTTATAAAATCACAGAATTCAGATCACACTATTCATTCAGAGCAACTGTTGCTGACGTGCTTTTCCTCAACCGCTCAGAAATAAAGCTCTATTTGCAAACACTGTCATCATAACTCTTAATGGAAGGCACTCCTGTTCTTATTCCAGCAGGACAAGTGAAAGCAATGGTGCACCAACAAACACCACTGCTCCCAAAGGCGCGTGATACTGCTCACATGGATTTCTTTTCATAACCTGAATACCACAGGTTCAGAGGTGTCTGCTCCACTCCTTACCTCTAGGACTTTCCCTATGCAATTGCAACTGCCATGAGGAGAGCTGCAATCCACAACTGTGTCCAGTACACTGCTAAATTAATAACCACAACATTCAAGTGATGTAGATAGAAAAGGGTGAATGACTCCTGTTATTCTGAGAAGAAACTTGGTAGAGGGACGGCCGCGTGACTTGCGCATGACCACCAAAAGAACTGGTGTTGAAGCTGCCAAAAGGGTTGTATACCTCCTTCTTCACCATCCTTGTGCCCTGAACATGCCTCATTAAAAAAGCAACCATGCATTTATCACCAAACCAGAACCTGGAGGGAGAGAGGGGCAGACAGAAGAAGATGGAAAAACTTCATGCAAGCAGATACCAAAAGAGAGATTTTAACTGGGAAGTAACTCGTTAAAGTCAGGACCGTGTCAGAGAAATCTAGAGCTTTTTAACATTATTTATCTAAAACCCTCTCTACGTATGCTCAGGGCTCTCGAGCTGAGCTGCTAGTGGTATGGAGGAAGTTTGTTCCCCATCCTTTTTGTGTTTTTGTTTGTTTGATTGTTTTTAATGGTTGTCATTTGTGTCATTGGGGAAAGACATAAAATACTCTGTGTTGAATCCTCCACCAAATTGTTCTGTTCTACTCCATGGAAGTTGATAATGCCTTAGAAGAGAGCCAAGTCCTCAGAGACTGACAGAAAACCATTTTAGCACACCAGAAAGAGTGGCTATCTGCAGAACTATTTTGAGGTGGATCTTTTGTGTCCAAATGTGGTGAAAAAATTTCAGCAATGCTCCTTCCTAGATGCTGAGCTGGGGAATAGGAGGAAATCAATAGAACCAATCTGAAAACACCATGTGTAAGACTACCACAAGCTGTTGCAGCTAGCACAGACGTGGTACTGATGGCACTGAAACACTTACAGAAGAAAAAGGTGGAAGGAAAAAGTCCAAACTCACAATCCCCAGATCTCATTGACACCTCTCAAAATCCTGTATCTTGAGCAACTTGAAGATTATTTTACATGGCACAAACAATGTGGGAATGTACAGCAAGTATCTCAGATTAAAAGTGACTTCATTGACACAAAGCACCTGATCTCACCCGAGCTCCTTGACTCCAGGTATGGAGCTCAGAGCACAGTGTGTTGTGGTGAAGGAGTTCACAGACTGTTCGCACACCCTCCGGCTGATTAACTACTGTAGAGATTGAGAATGAGATAGGGAGAGAGATGGAAAATTACCAAAAGCTAGTCCAATATTTACCTTGGAAACAAGTTCAGCACATTAACTGTGAAACTGAGTGATGTCTGACATCCTCCTCCATTCAATTGCTAGAGAGAAGGACCAATAAATTAAATACAGCCCAAATCTGCTACAGGCTTAGAGGAGTTTACATGTAACTGAGCCCTGCTGCACACCCACTGAGGGCATGTCATCTCAGAGAGAAGGGCCTACCAGCTCATCACTCTTTCTGATGCTGGTTACAACAAATATGAATGAACTTCTGTCTCTGGTTCAGGCCAGATTTCCAGTGGCACTTACTCAACAGCGCAGCCTCTACACATTAACTGTCCCCCCTGCTCCCCAGGTTGTGTGACACCTACTTTGTAAATAGCATACATGGGCACGTTGTGGATGGTGCGGGACTGATACTTCCCCATTATTATCCCAAAGAGCATTTCCTTTCTATCTCCCTCTTCTTAATGGGCCATCATTCAGATGCCATTACTCAGGTATGGACGAGAGCATTTGAAAAACAGATATCAGGCCACTAGGAAACTACTGCTTTTCTCCATGGCCAACACCAGATACTTTGCCATAGCAGTGCAGTGCTGCACAGCACAGATTGTTGGTACGTTCATACTGGGTGTTTCTAAGGTGTCTGGGAGAGAAGCTCACAAGAATATATCTAAGACCCTCCTATTTAGGACATGAAAATGAAGATGAGTTGTTTTCAGGTCTTCCTGCTTTTATTAATTCCCAAGAGATAGAGAAAGTAATAGCAGGAAAGACAAACCTCAGACAGTAACAGGGAATTATCTAGCATTGACCAAGGAACAAAACAATGAACTTACACATGCAACAAGTATGGAGTTACACCCAAAATAAAGTATAATTTGTTTCTGAGTAAGGTAAAAAAAAAAAAAAAAAAAAAGCGCTGTTGCAGCAGTAAAAGCTGCAGGGTGATAACCAGCCAATTAAGGGCAAAGGAAGCCGAGAGCTGTGCATTCACTAAGACGTGTCTAAGCTTTCTGCTTCTAGAGGAGTAGGCTCAGTGTCTGCGTTAGTGAGCAGAGTCCAAGACTGTAGCAATGCAACTGGGTGACAAATGTCTTTTTGCCTCACACAACTGTAAAAGGCAGACTATTCAACCACTGTCCATTTAGATTGTCAGGAAAAAAACACCTATCTTCCCTAGACCAAGTCGCTAGACCCAGTGCTGTTCACATCAAATACTAATATAGACAATCCCAGACACCACATCGTGCTTTCAGAGCTCACCCATGCATTTTAGCCAGCATTTTTCATTAATTCTTGTGGAATATATATATATATATATATCATAATTATATTTCTTCTAAATTTGCTGCCTTTCTCATCATTTTCTGTTTTTATCAGTAGCCCTCAGCTTTCTGCTGTGCAGTTTGCTGTGTCACAAAATGGTAGTGTGCAAGCACAGCAAAACCTTGGCTTAGGCACAAAGGACTATCATTCTGAGTGAGACTTCAGATTTTAGGCAGATGCTTTAGCCCAAGAGATTCCTTCCATTGCTTCCATTGTTATTTAATCATTATAGTGCAGTAGCAGGGAGGAAAAAAAAAAAAAAAAGAGAGAGAGGAGAGAGAGAGAGAGAGAACCCCAGTCATACTAGACACAATACAAACAGTGAGTTAAAAAATAAAATAAAAGAGCTTATCCCCCTCAAGAGTTTGCTGTTTGATAAAAAAGCAAGTGTGACATATAAGCAGCAAGGAGGATGAGGGTAATTGTGGTAGAGAATCTCTAGCTGTATTCAAATTGATTTTATAAATGCAGGACATAAATCAATCCATCTCAGACATCGCTCTTACTCACCACCCAAGTGAAAGCCTAGTTTCATGCAGAAATTAAGCATGATACGAGTCACTCTCCTTTTTAGGAGTGCTTATTAAGACTATCTCTACTGAAGCCCATAGAGTAACATAAATGTGTAGGTATTCATGTAAAAGGAAATTAAAAATAATAATAATAATAAAAAAAAAAAACCTATGGCTTGTTATTTCTGCCTATCATGTTTACAGGCCTCACTCAGGTCTATGCTTTCTCTTGCAGGACAAATACAAAATTTTCCTGGAAAAATGCTATGAAAGAATCTCAGTGATGCAGTGGTCATGTAGTATCATACAATCCTAGAATTACAGAATGATTGCAATAGGAAGAGACCTTTAAAGGTCATCTTCTGCAACCACTCTGCCATGGGCAGGGACATCTCTCAATAGACCAGGTTGCCCAAAGCCCCATGAGCCTGGCCTTGAACACCTCCAGGGATGGGGCATCCACAGCTTCTCTGGGCAGCCTGTGCCAGGGCCTCACCACCTGCATAGTGAAGAATTTCTTCATAATATCTAATCTAAATCTACCCTCTTTCAATTTCAAACTGTTGCCTCTTATTCTACCACTACACACCCTTGTAAAAGTTTCTCTCCATCATTCCTAAGTATTCTCTATCCCTTTAAGTATTGAAAGGCCACTGTAAAGTTTTCCTAGAGCCTTCTGTTCTCTAGGCTAACCAACTCCAGCTCTCTCAGCCTTTCTTCACAGGAGAGGTGTTCTGACCCTTTGATCATTTTTGTGGCCCTCCTCTAAACCTGTTCTAACAGGTCCATGTCTTTGTTGTACTGTAAATCCACACTTATGTCTTAGGTTGAAAGTGAAAATCATGTACAGCAGTATGAAAATCACCATTAGCAAATCCATGTTCTTGCCTAAATCAGATAAAATAATGCTGCAAAGGCAACAAACTACCCAGGAATAATTGGAATTGCTCCCATAGGAAAGACCTCTTTGCTACTTGGTTCAGAGCTACTCTGAATGGGAGGGATGCTCCTTGCCCATTTCACTTGCTGGGATCACAAACAGGCGATCTATAGTGTCCTGTGGCATGTCCTATTACCCACTGATCAAAGACACCAGCCTTTTATTTCTATTTTTTTCGTCTCACTCTATTTATTCTTTGAAACGTTATGATCTTATTAAATGCAAATGCCAACAATATGAAATACAGAAAATAAAAATAGAAAATGGATTTCTGCATAAATGCAGCATGCTAAACAAAGATTTCTATAGTTTTTGACCCAAACTAAGCATTTCAACATTCCTAGTATTTATTTGCCAATAATACTGAGTCATTTCAGTGCCTCCTGCAAGAGTTGTTCTGGATGCCCCAAGAACATAACCATCACATGGTGTACAACAGCAGCTAAGGTGAACTCGGATAAATGGCAGCCAGACTTGAATCAAAATTTAATTTCACCCTTCTGGTGGAGAATCAAAACATCTGCTTCCCTGCTGCGATTTTGCAGAAGCCATCACTTCCACAGGAGCCAAGAATTTTCTGCATTCACCAGTTTTTACTGCAATGCTTACTGTTCATACAAACTCTTTGCATGGATGTACAGACCAACTCCGATGACAACAGATTCTGGTCCAAACTGTAATTTTCTTCAGACAGTAGAGAAATTAATAGTTCAAAATCTAGAAAATTAACTTGAATCCCATCAACATGGTATTCAAGTGTTTGTTCTGTCTAAGTTCAGCGACATCAATGTGAGCCCCCTGCTCCATGATCTGTAGCATACTTGATCGGCATGCTAGAGAATATTAAAGAGCTGGGCACTGTAAGATCCCCTGATGAAGGCACACTCCCATGCATAAATAATTTTATTGCAGCAGAGACTTGTATTGCTGTGCACATCACTGTGTTGGTTGGTGATAAAAATTCTCCCTTTCCCCATCCTCTGTCTGACATGCTTTTCCACAGACTTCACATGCACGTGGCTGACTGAAGGCAGAATATTCAGGAAATAACTCCATCCAAATAAGATACTTCCTCACATCATCTTTGTTTCTTTTCTTTAGGTAAATTTGCAGCTTGGGCTATCTGCTCTGTTCGTTGAAGCAGAATAATGTTAAGGACAGTGTATTGCTCATTTTCATGCTGAGCATAAATGCCTTACCTGGCAAACCCAATAACTCACTTAATATGAAACAGTATACCTGATAAAGAGGGTCCAAGGGAGATGTTGAAAAAAGATATGGGGAAAATGCCCAGGTATTGTAGTAGGAATAATGTACAAGATTTAGATTAAAGTGTAATTTATTGTCTGAGTGATATGGAGAAGGGGATGCTAAATTGGTTCCTGGGATGAGAAAGCAGCTGCCACAAGCACTATGTTCTCTACGCACAGATGAATTGGCCCACACCATAATGCCTCTCTGCTCAGGTAGCTTTTTGTGGCTGGGTTTTTGGAGGCTGGGTTCTGCCACACAGTTAGAAATGCTTTCATAAACTGCACTGTCAGTCAAAAGCCACCTTGGATATAAGGTTGCCTGTCCTACACACCATATGCCTCATGTAAGCGTGGGCCTGTCGAAAAGCCTGGTGAGATACAACTTACTGTCTCCGTCAGTAGCTCCATCAAAGTACACACACATGGCTCCCCCAGGCCCTCACCCCTCTGTGCAGCAAGAAAGAGGACAGGATTGATCAGGTCACGTTTTACACTCACTTCGCATTGGTGAAAATTGACATGCAGTACTGAACGAGCCTGCCTGACCGGTGTTCTGCTTCTTGCAGAAATGCAGAAGAATTTGTGTCCTGGTACAGCTGCTCATGCTTAGCTGCAGCAGCTATGCACTGCCAGAATGGCCAAAGGCAGCCAGAGGATATTCAAGAACGAGGTTGTAGAGATCTAAGTCGTAATGCCTTTACACTTCTTTTTAAGTTCAGGTCTTATCTAGCTAAAACTTTCACTGGTGTCAAGTTAAGGTCTGCCAGGTTTCTGCAGGCTTACTGCAACTGGCCCACAGCACCGGGCCGAGAGTGGCTTTGTGCTCCCCCCTGCGCAGGTTCTCACTCTGCACTCACCACTGCTGGCTGTGACCAACTTCCACCAGGTATATAGTATGGGTGCACGTGTCCCACCTCAGGATATTTGTATACAGCTGAAGGATACTTTCAGTTGTCTGGATTCAGCTGCACGGGGCCATCCTGGAGCACCTGAGTTGTCCACACAGGCCTAGCAGATACAACACAAGATCCATGAGAGGCCCTCACCCCTCTGGAGAGACAGAAACAGACCGTGTGGTATTCTACAGACTCTCAGATGGCACTGAACACATAATGCTGTGTAACCCTGTCTCACTATAGCAGATATATTTCCTTCTCAAAGCCTTTTGAAAGTTTTTTGAAAGTACACATTATTCTGTTTTGGTTTTTTTTTGTTGTTGTTGTTGTTATAGAAAGTCCAAGAGTATTCATCCTGCCCAGACAGGAGAAGATGCACAACAGTTCACGTTGAGTTTGCCCAGAATCACCTCTTAAAAAAATAAAATAAAATAAAAAATCAGAAGAAAACATGTATAGAAAACACCTGACCCATGACACCAAGGGAGCACCTCTGCGAACCACCTCTTCCTCCCAGCCATCTGGTAGGTAGCTTAGGCCCAAGCCAGCTACACAGTTAAAACACGATCTTGTTTAGTAGCTGACGGAAAGCCAGGGCAGCAAGTACAATGCAATTAGAGGAGCTGCTGGGTCACTGGGAAGAAGACCTGCACAGTTTGCATCAGGCTGTGGTGCCCTGGCCATGCTGGTGTTGTGCCCACTGTTGTGCACCAGGCAATGCAGCAGCAGCACATGAGGTCATGGCAAGAAGCCAGGCCATTGTTTGTCGGGATGATACAGGTTCCCTTCTCCTCTGAGGATGGTACTAAGCCACCATAAATGCTGCTACTGAACAGCAGCAAGGAATCAGCACTCAGATGAGCAAATTGAGGGGCTTCACAGAGGAGGTCAGGAGGTGCAGAGCAGTTCTTTCAAATGTTTCCTCTACCTGTCAAAGTCCCCTCAGTCATCAAAGATGCCTGACAGCAGGGAAAATGAAGTGGTTAATCACATCCTGAGAATCTCACAGCATAAACCTTCCTTTGATTTTTGAGTATTAAGCTACAACTGCACTGATATATTTTCTTTTCTCTTTTCTTTTCTTTTCCTTTCCTTATTTCTGCCTGTACAGCAGAAAATACAATACAGAAGACAAGCAATTCCTTTTCCCTAAAAACATAAACCTTAGGAAGAGCTCATTTTAGAGTGATGCTGTTATCTTTTTAAGTTTGCATTTCTTTGTTCCTCTGTGCTGTTTTATTACCTCCCTCTATCAGCCATATCCAATGGCTTTTTAAATTCTGCCTCCAGCCACAAGGAATGTAAGCAAGTAGAGCTGATGTAAAATGACATCCATGCCTTCATTCACTGAGCAGTGATTGTTGAGTACTTGCAAGGAAAGTCTTTTTTTTTTTTTTTTCCCCAGTATAAATCCCAAGGCAGCTGAGGTTACACAACCAGCTTCATACTTAGTTTAAAATATGTCTCAATTTATAAGCCATCTGCAGCACTCGTCATTAAATGAGAAGGCCACAAACAGGAAAACTCATAACAACGATAAATAAGCAGGACTCAAATGAGCACTCTAGTTTGAGGCAAGAATCTGGGTTGATCAAAATGCTCTCTAAATGGTGCCAGCAAAATGAATGGGACAATCACATCACAAACCACTAGTCTGGGGCAAATGGCCCACTTTCCAAAGTCAGTATGTTCTCTGGCTCAGGAAATCCCCAACCTGCAAGTCATTAGAGAGTGGGAGAAGTATCATTAGATGCTTGTCGTTTTCTTTATTTTTCCTTATGAATCTGCTTTGGCAAGGAGAGATGGAGGTAGGTGGGCTTCTGGCTGGCCCCTGTACAACTGTTCTTGTGTTCTCACACATAGCAATAGGTCTGAGAGCAGCACACATGGTGTGCTACATAAAGGAAGAGGCAGAGGGCATTTCAATGGATAACCTCAACTCCTACAGAATCCTCTCTGTCAAAATTAGCATGAATTTCTTCATTTATTTAAGGTCCTACTCATTCAAGAACAAATATGTGGGGAAGATTTGTTACCAGGAAAAAAAAAAAAAAAAGACAAAAAAAAAGGACAAATCAAAGAAATTGGATTCTACATTTAGATCCACAGCTGACAAAGTTAGAGGCTGTCCTGGTACCGTTCACAGACTAAAGCACTCCCCACAACATCTGAAAGCATTACAGGATGCAGCCAGGAGTGATACCACCAGAAAGAAATGCCAGACTCATAGAAACTGGAGCCCTCATCTTTGAGGACATATGAAACCAAACATATTTCGATCCCATGATGAAAATTACAGGACAAGTGGCATTTATTTGTTTGTACAGTGAAGACTAGGCAACTTAGGTCTCTTGAGATTTCCACCAAATACACTGATTGCCGTTGGGATTTAGATTTGCAGAGGTTTTTATGACTGCATTTGAAGGCACATTATGTGCATATACTGAAAAGGCAGTATATGTAGGCAGTATATCTCTTCATTTTTGCAAGGCCCCAGAAGGTTTCCTAGATTTTTTGAAATTAGAGATGGGAAGATTTAGCTTTCCATCCAACAAGTCCACCAGTAGGACAGGACAGCCTACTAAAGCATACCTCCAAGGCTTCGTGTAGTCTCATGTGGAGTGACATATCTTGTATGTAGACAGCCCCATTATTTCAGAGGTTTTACTTTTGTGGTCCTTATCATCAGCTATTCCTTATTAATTCTACCTTTTTAACACTCTCTTCCTTTCCTCATTTTATTTTACCTTGTTTTAATAACAAATTCCTGTTGAGGTCATTAGGGTTCTCTGTACAGTAAAATCAGCAGGCTTTGCCTCAGAGCTCTCATGCAAGAAGAATGAATCAGAATGCACCGGAACAAAATCTGTTCTTATACTTTTGTCTAAAATTTTTGGTGTTACTATTTTCTTTCAAATCTCTTATGTTTGATTAAGGAAATTTCTCCTTGGTTTTCTGTTCTGTTTTTATTATGCTTGTAGCTAAAAAGCCTTTTCACGGCAGGAAGAAGAGCAACAATTTGCCAACTCAAGCTGCATTTGCCATCTGGTATCCAAGAATTTAGCAGACTGTCTGCTCCATCAATGTAATAATATTATGTTGTTTTAATGACCCCATGCTCTGATTTGAAGATAAGCAAGTTGGACTCAGATGACAGATATGGACATTCACCCTCTGCAATAGCCAGCATTTCCTCAGCTGTTGTCACCAATTACCACCACATTGATCACAGGCTGATAACAAAGGTAGCACAATTTCAGAAAATCAGCTTTCACTGCTTTTTCTTTCTTGTGCTTTCTCTAATTGGGTTTAGATGGCTGCAGTGCCAGATGGATGCAAGCTGTGCTGAGTAAGACAACAGCATCCTGTTTCCCTAGAGAAGGCAGGGAAAGGGGGACAGGGCCCTGCTCATGTGACTATAGACAAAAATTTCCAGAGGAACTGGCAATCCTGAAGGCTTGGTGTTAGGCACCTTATATGAGACCTATTTTCCAAAGAAAGATGATCAATGTATTATAATAAATAATAGTGATTTTTGAAACCAGGCTGGTCAATGATTGTGTCTGATATCAGATCTCCAATACAGAAGTGCAGCAAGTGAAACGACACACAGATTTCCCAGGATGAACACTGCAGTGTGAAAAGCTTGGCATGAAGTGGAAGGAGTACAGAATCACACCCCCATGAGATCCAAATGAGCAGTGACAAACAGAAAAACGCAGTGACAACCCATCTAGTCCGTGTATCTGGCATTCCTCGCTACCTGTCTACCCAGCTCTGCTTCTGCCTCCAGTGGCTCTTATTTACTGGAAGCCACGTCCTTCTCCTTCCCCATCCCCAAGTTACTCATCAACTTTTGCTGCAGTGAACAAGATGTGTATTGCACACTGGGGAGTATCCACAAATCTGTTCCTATTTTCAAGGACAGGGATGACAAATTGAATGTGAAGCAACTGTTAGTTTTACGGATAAGCTGCATGTCCAGAGTAGAGGGGGAACATACTCAGTGCAGGCTACTACTATATCACCTGGCGCTAAGTGATAACAGTGACAGCCACTAGCAACCAGCCATTCATCTTCCCGATAGTAGGAGCCTAAATAATGAAAACAAAGGATAGGGAGCTCACGCGAAAGAAGTCATTAACAAAGTGTTCCCTGCAAAGAAAGGCTTGGATTTGCTAGAACTGTACACAGAAGCATCATCCTTTAATAGACAGAGTAAACATTGAAATAATCAGATCATCATTTTTGAGACTTAAACAAATAAATAAATGAAATTAAGACTTACTCCCTTCCAGGGCATATTACAAGTAGAACTCCCTACCCTACCCCAGTTTCTGCATCTATCAAGTGAGAGAAAAAGCAGGACAGAAGGGCTGATTTCCACACCCTGTTTTCACATCTCCGTGTGATGGTGAAGGAGATAATACGGCAGAGGAACAGAAAGGGAGTGTACCCCAGCTGTCCCCAGCCAGGACATCCCTTTGGAGACCACTTTTTATAGGCACACTGGCCAATCCACAGGCAATTGAACAGGTGTCTAAAGGAGGAAAATAACAAACATTTCTACAAAATATGGGCAGGTTCTTCACATGGGATGAATTGTAAATTAACCAGTTGCACTTTGCCACATGATAAAGAGAGGAGATGATATAAGTCAAGGACATTTTTATCCAGAGCTGTCATAATGATTCCTTCCACCGTAATACATTTACTAAAAGAGTAATAAATAAAAGCTGAAAGGAAGGATACTGTCTGTAAGCAGAAGTGATGAATTTCAAGCCAGAAAGTGAATCTTGGCTCCCACCCATAGGATAATCGACTTCACAAGCATCTATACAAGTTTAACAAGACTACTCATAACGTGAGGGAACCCACGATGTGAGGTGTTCATGACACACCCACTGATTGAAAAAAGATAACCTTGACCTTGAGATATCTGCATAGTTTAGCTATGAAAACAGCTATAAGTAGGATCTGGTCCAGGGAAGGGTTTTGGAGGAAATCTCCAGCAATGCTGGCAGCAAAAAATGGGTGAAATTCGACAGTTTTTAAGTACCACAAGAACAAACTCTTATGTAATTCCTGCTAGAGTTTCCTAAGCATTATACGCCAGATATATATTATACAATGTCAATCTTTAATTAAAACATGATCTCATTTATGACTTGGTGGAACCTGCAACTTTATAAGGATCCTTTAGGATACAGCCACTGTACTGAACCCACTAGGATTCAGCAGGCTTCAGTAGGGAGAGATGCTGCAGACTTGTGGAAGGGGTGGAGATGTGCCAGAGCTACAGCTGATCAGACTGACCACAGTCCAATGTGGCTCTGACTTCCTTGGTCTGACTGTCTGTAAAGGGGTTGTTGTGCCCTCTTAATCTGTTATCTATGTGAGATAGATCAGTAAGGAAATAAAACCAATACTGACCTTGAGTTAAAGGCCTGGTAGAAAGCTTTTTATAGTTAATGAAAAGAATTACATAGACTTCAGGCTGCTTTGTATCAGTTCCTAGCAGAGAAATTGGCTGTATAATGCTGAAATGCGAGGCACAAACATATTAAAGTATTGTCATTTAACCATTGTTGCTCAGGCTAAAAATACCAAAAGCAGCTGAAATCCTTATCATCTAAATCCTTCCACCTTGAACAGTGACTCTGACTGAATAGTACAGCAGCCTAAAGCTATTAAGATTCTTTTGTTCATAGCCTTGTTACTACGAAATGGTTATTAGAGAAATGTCATTGGGGAGGAAGAGATCTTGCTTAGTTTTCTGGAACAGGAACTTTTTCAGAAGATAAATTCATATTATCATCTCTTACATTTTTCTCAAGTGTGTTTACTGATGTTCTGCCCACAGGAGAAGCCGATTGTTCCTTATGAAAGAGTAAGCTGTTTGAAAACAAAAAAGTACATCAAAGAGAAGAGCAAATCAGTGATGGAAGATGTTAGCTAAAGGAGGGGGATGAAAGCTAATGTGCCTCTGATTGAGGAAGCCATTTTTGTTCAACTCCACATACAAAAGATAAAAGCCAGGCTCTCTTTCTGCATATCTGTTCGTTTCACAAATTGCGATTTATTATTATTTTTTTTGGAATAGGTTTGCCTGGACAGAGGGATGTTTTGAACCCTTCAGCATCACAGAGACTGATTTTGAGGCAACAACTCAAGGTAACACCATACTCTTAGAAAATCTCTGCTCTCAAATAATGAATGTTCTCCCACCTATATTTGTTGGCCTCTTCACCAAGACCCCTTGCATAGTTTCATATGACCATGCCTCTTTCCTCACTTCTGAGCCCATCCACAGCACAGGGACACTTTCCATTTTCAAACCTGCCTAAAAAACTCACAATGTCAGACTTCCTTGGGAAATATAGGTGTTTTGGATTTAAAAATATCTACGTATTTATTCCTACCCTTTCCTAGCTGTTCTTAAACAAATCTCCTCAGAACAGGGACATTGTGTCCATATGTACACAGGCCATTTGGCAAGACATGAGCACTTCAACAAAAAAAAATGAAGAAGAGTGAAAAGTTGTTTATGCTAGGTCTTTCTGCCCCGTTTGTCCTGGCTATTTAGTATGCTCAGGCTAATTATTGATGGGTCTACTAAACCTAAGAACCAGGTATACACCACTGACTTTTAAAGCTCCTAGTATGAACTTTCAGTACAGGTCTGGATCAACTCACATTGCAGTTGACTGAACATCACTAAAACTATCACTGAGCAAAGGGAGAAGAAATTAAATGTGAATGCTGATGTGACTTTTGAGTCTCCCTCAGATTCTTTTAAATCATCCTTGAAACAGAGAAACCAGTACATAAAGCTGTTGTCTTGTTTGCTGTGGTGTTCGAAGATTTCCTCCTCCTCCAAAAAAGCCAGATGGAAAACTGATAAAGAGAACCTTACTACAGATTATGCTGCTCAACTGGAGGCTACCAAGGCTTGATCATGATTATCAGACTCAATAACTGGAACTAATTCCTTTCCCTTGAGCCTCTAAGCACCTGTAACAGAAACCCTCCTTATTGTAACAACAGTGTTTGGATTGACTTCCTACCACAACCATTAGTCAAAGTTCACCAAATGGTTTATAAAGATTGGTGCCACGATTTCCAAATGAAATGCAGGATAACAAGCTGAATGCAAATTAATGGATTATCCAGGTTCACGTATGGAATCAGCGGTAAGCACAGCTACACTCAGGTCTCCTCGCTCAAAATAAGCTGTTAAGTCATTGGCTTGCCATTACAAGCAAGGAACTTACTGGCTTGCAGGTATATCCAGCCACCTATAATGAACAGTCATGTCAGAATGAAATGGGCTGCCTGAGCATCCAACACAAAACCCACACCACCCACGTTAGCTGGGAGTAAAAGTGCCCTGTCTTCTTCGTAACATTGACTCAGATATGACACGGGACAGTTCGTGGTTATGCAACCCTTCCACTCAGAGCTGCAACTGAAATATTATTTCACATCATTTCACTCCTGCTAGGTGGCCTGGAAATAATTGGCTGGAAGAGACTGGCTTAATGTTTTTTTCTAGGGAGAGAGCACTTCTTCTAAAAGAGTGGTAGCCCCAGATTTAGATTGTGTCTAAAAGAGGGTTATATAAAACTCAGTATTACTGTATGTGTTTTCAAGGGATAGTTTTTAGATTTCTTTGGGATTCAAGCAGTTCCCCATGGATCTGCTCTAAATCTAAGCAGAGTGGTGTTGCACTGCTGTGATACATGATGCAGAATGAACAGTGGCACTGAAACTTTCTCATCTTCTGCAATACCCAAAGCAAGATCAAAAGGAGAAGGCCATTATAATACCAGCTCAGCCTTCTAAAAAGTGGTGTAGCTCTCACAGTATAAAACATTCTGATTTATGCCAGCTATTAAAGCAACTGGATTCCTAGTTATCTATAAGCAGAATATAGCAGATTCTTGCTACCCTGACATGGGATTTGTGGGAGATTGCTAGATGGGGCAGAGTAAAACTTCATCATTGAATCATACAATTATAAAGCAACATAGTGATTAGTAGTGGAAGAATGAATAATACAGGAAAGTCTTAATAGCCCAATAATCTCTTGATCATTCTTTACTTCCTATCCTTCTCCCATTTCATATCATGAAAGCAGATTAGCCTCACGCATATCTCCATGCCACACACACACTGGAGACAGCAAAGTAAGAACACAGGGACCTAGCATCCATCAAATCAGCTTGTAAGATCAGGTGAAAGGGCTCTCCACGTGGATCTAGGAAGATGTACCCCTACTATAGTTTTGAGAGGATGGACACTCACCTCTATGTTTCGAGACAAGCCACTGCTTCTGATCGCCAGAAACATATCAGTTTCCTATCACTATACTGTAAGAAAAATGTAGTGTTTATAACTCAGGAGAAAAGGACTACATCAAACCTGTGTTATCAGGGTAGTTGCGGTGGAGGAGAGAGCTGGGCCTCAGACATTGCATATTGCAGAGCCTGCCACTGAGGAATCTGGCAGTCCCATGTAACAGGGCTTAGCTGGCAGCCATCCTTGGGATTTTGGGGGCACATGCAAAAATATCTCCAAAGGAGTATACTCCTGCAAATTCTCTGATGGGCTACTGCACAGAAGACCATTCTTAGACCATTACACCAAACCTGCTCTTGCTGCTTTGAACAGCCCCCTTGAACTCTGATGGAAAAGCAAAGCTGGAGATGAACAATGGCCAGAGGATGGGAAGGCAAATCCCAGCTTTAGATTTCATTCCAACCACAAAGCTGCCTATGCTCCAAAAGGGATACCTGAAACACGTGTAGTTCCAACCAGGACATGCACCCAGACATGCAGTGAAGTGAGGGAGTGACTCCCCTGTGACCTGAGCCTACTTTCATTTCCAGACCAGAGAATGGCATCACCCCTTTAGAACTGACACTGATGTTATCCATCCCATTAAACTACATCTGGTCAGATTAACTAACAGTGGCCTCTGTTTGCTAGTGAATGCCAGCATTAACTGCAACACAATAGGAGCACAGGCCTAAGCCCTTTTTTTTTATTATTATTTCTTTGCAGATAGCAAACCTGTCAGCGGAGCGCGAGTGTTGATCTCATCTTCTGACTGCAGCAGCCACCCTGCATTCCTACACCATCAGCAACCCCTACCCAGATCTCACCTACTATTTGCTCACTGTCATTAGATTTTTCCTGCAGGTAGAAAGGAGCAAGGAGCAGGCTGACAACACCTCCTTATTAATAGATGGGTAGAGGAGAAGTAAAAGCTTGGGTGAGGAGGGAGCTGATGTTCTCACAGGGTGTATTCAGGAGGACGGGATGTCAATGAGCAATAATGCTTGCAGCCTTTTAGGGCAAACAAACAGCTGTCTGCCCAGTGGCAGTTTCTGAACCCTTGAACTATAGTTTACGGGTCTTTCAAGGGCACGATCACACCTCAGCGGAAAAAAATGGTGCCAGGGACAGTCAGCAGGAAAGGGGTTCATGTAAAAAGCAAAGTCAATTGTACCTGTAAAGGAAAACAGCAAAATTCCTTGGAGACAGGTTGTGATTCTGGCACAGCAAAGCAGTGGCTCCCACCAATGCCCCTATAGCCATCAGTGACACCAGGTGAGGGATCGGTGTGGAGTTTCTGATCTGGCTCTTGGTGCTGACCCATTCTAGCTTCCAGGCTGAGGCCTGCAGCTGGATGCAAATTGCAGCAGCTGAAGAATTTGAAATATCTCCTGTAATCAGTTGATCTCCTCCTCTCTGCTTGCCTGGTTCCTGATAACGGTTGGAAATGTTATCAAAGACATTTGATATTGAAAACTTTTTGTATTAAAACCTGCAGGAAATAAATATTTATTACAGCTCAGTGTTAGAAGCAATTACTTCAAGTCATATGAGATTTTCTTACTCTTTAAGTAGTTGTATGAGACTCTTGCTATTAGGTTTCCACAAGCAAGACCACAGGGTTACAACTTCAAATTAATTTGCTGTTAATCAACTGCTACATTAAGGTCAAATGCACTTTCCCAGCAAACTTCCCTACCAGTAAACTACAAAATTTCCCTACTGAAAAGTAAACCCAGAACAGGAATAAATGGAGTCGAAGCAAATTCATTAGAAAATGTAAATACGTATTTGTAGTTTTCCTGTTTCTACCAGCTGAAGGGAGGAGCTGTTAAACAAGTTTGAGTTAGCCAAAAAAAAAGAAAAAAAAAGAGAGAAATTAATAGGTACTCATGTTTCTAAGGCTTCTTTAATACAACTCCATACATATTGTTCCTATTTACCAGTTTCCAAGACATGGAGATTCCAGCACGAAGCCTCCTCTCAGCAGCACCACTGCAGGGTGAAAGATTTGCTCGTTTCTCTCAAAAAAAGTACAGAATATTTCAGTATTCCCTGCCAAGGGAACAGACTGATTTACCCATGCTCAGCCACATTGGCCATTCCTCATAAATTACCACTACAAAAACTAAGCAGAGGCCAAAGGCGGCCCAAACGTTACAGCTCAGAGGCAGAGCTGAGGTCTTGCAGTGGGGTAGCACTGACCCCATCAGTGAAATGCTGGTGCCTCTGCCACAGCACAGAGCAGTGCTGCTCCTTTAGGACAACCACACAACCTAAAGCACAACGCTAAAACCAGGGGCTCTCAACAGCACTAAAATGGTGTTTTTTTCAATTTCATTCTGAAAGTGCCATAAACTGAGTGGTCTAGTGAGAAGGAACCCTTTTAATAAGACAAGGGCTTTATTTTTTTCTCAGAGGGATGATAACTTCCCAGAAAGCAATTGCAAAACATCAGGTACAGCACATCCCTCTTACTTCTCTCTCACAATCAACCACAAACACAAGTTCAAGCAGCAGCCTCCTGCAGTGTCTTGCTCATGGACCTGAGTATCCTGCTTCCAGGTCTGGCACAAGATTCAGATAACTTAAGTCTTCCAGAAAGTCATTTTCCCTTTGCTAGCTGATTAATTTGCTAGCTTACTTCTGTTTTCAAATAAACCCTTGTTTACAATCCTCTCTGGGATTTCTATCAGCCAGTGCAAGGGGTGGGATGCCTCCTTCCCACACAGCATGCTTTGACCTTCAGAGTGCTGCCGTGCCAGGAGAGCTGGGCCATTTCCGTGCTCCAAGCCGACAACTGCAGAAAAGCAGCGGTGCTGCCTAACACCTGCAGGCACCTCTCACACCTCACATAGTGGAAAAGGACTAGAGCCACACTACACCATGCTATACACACACAGAATGAAAATTTTCCCTGGCATGTATAACTACAGACTTTATCCTAGGTGATAAAATTGTTTATGGTGCAGTAAGCATGGACGGGAATTCAATAGGTAGAACACCACAAATGTTTGTTCTTACTATTTTTATGCCATGGTTCTACCAGAGATAACAGGGTCTTCTGATTCCTGCGTTGATGTATGATGAACAGTAATAAAAATAGCAAAATACATTCATTTCACCTTTTTCATGCTGTTCGTACAATACTGTCTGCTACACACTGATAGTACCCAAGTGTGACAGAATATCCAGATTTGAAGACTTTGGGGGTCTTCACATCTAAAACTGGATTCTGACCTGAGTCTGGGCCAAATCCAGAAAAGTGAATCTGACAGATCTCTGCCCTTTGCTTTCCTCTGATTTTTTACAGTGTGCAAAACTTACATAAAATGTTCTCATCATACAGCTTTTCACAGCTTTATTTTTGAGTTTTTAAAGTTTTATTCCATTCTAAGAGAAGGACTATGAGTGATGAGCTACCTGTTGCTTTCTCTTTCCCTAAAAAATGTCTCAGTTTGAACTCAGCAGTACCTACAGTAACCACCAATTGCTTGGACAATCTCTGTAACTCACTGATATTCAGAGCCAGGTTCCTGATCCAAACTCTCTCTTTCAGTGGCATACACCAAAGCCTAGACTTTGAATACCTGTAACCATAGAGGGCTTTGATCCTGAATTATCTTTGAACTTTGCTATCCAGATTCACCTTTTATCACTATTAGCTTTGAAAATCAGGATCCTCAAAGCACATTGTGCTGCTCAGTAGTGACACTGCTGCAGGTTTTGGTATCTAGATATGTGGAAGAAACATGCCTCCTAAGGACAAAAAAAAAAAAAAAAAAAGACGAAAAAGAAGATAAAGCCACTGCTACCCAAACCTCTCTTCTGCTCTTCTGGAAGGTAGGAAATATACAAAATTTGAACTTTGAATAGTCTGTGGTTTGAAAATACTAAAGAATTTCTTGGGCCTAGCCCCTGAGTCCCATGTTTCAGCTAATGGCTATATTATTGTTTTCCATCAGATGTCTTCAGAGAACGTGCTGTCAAATAGGCACTAAGCTATGGCATTCTCATTTCCCCTGCCAAGGAACTGTTTACACAATAGTTCATATACATGTATTTGTTCAAAGAAGCTTTGAAATTGACCAGAGGCCAAATGTTTGCAGATGGGTTTTATAAGAGAGAACAGTTCAGTGCCCAGCTGGATGTAGTTCTGTCCACACACACAGCCTCCTTGGGGTCCAGTTCTGCCAGAGCACAAAATAACCCAACACCAGAAGAAAAAGCTGCACTGACAAGCCTGAGTGTCCGTGTGCTCGGAGCTGTTCCTGTCCCTCAGCAAATCTACCCCTCACCTGTCCTCCTGGTTTGCTTATTAGTGGATGATTTCATTTTTAGGGAACCCTAAAGCTACCTGATATAAACTTCCACTCGCTTGGCACACTGCACCACCTCCCTACTCCCTCAATAAAAAATAAAAATAAAATAAATGAATGAATGAATAAATAAAGCTAAGGTGTCTGTTCACCTGTTCAAGCTAATTTAAACTGAATGTTAAATTGAATGCAGAGCTCAGGCTGGTCCTGCAAAGCAATGCTCCATTTGCCCGCAGGATTTTCTATTTCTGTGCTGCTCAGGATAACAACAGATGGGACCCCTGATTCAAAGGAAGATCTCAAGGCTAGAGGCAACAAAACTAGACTGAAAAAAAAAAAGAATGCAAAAAGCAGGGTTGTTGCAGATGTGGGGGGAAAAAGTATGTTTTCAACTGAAAAAAGGGATGGAGTCCAGATGGCAGGAGAGGGTACTCTGGATGCTGAAACGTTTCAAGATCCTTCTGTCTTCACTCCTCCAAAAACCCAAGCCAAGGGTTCCACCAAGAAGGCCAAACTAACCATGAAATCCAAAGAGGGGTCTTTTCTAGAAGATCCGGAGCTGGGTATAACAACTTACTGCCAGCTCAGAGTAAGGAAATTCTGTTCTGTGCTGCCATCGCAGCTGTTTGGGTATTTGATGCCAAAGACTTCTGAAGGAAAACAGGCTTTTTTTTCTTTAATAAGAAAAACAATATGGAAGATGTTCCAGGTCTTCTTGACCCAATTCAAGCACTTCAGCTGACCCATTTGAAAACACTTATTTCTAGGTCAATTTTTCATTAATTTCTCTCTGCCTTGGCTACCACATTGCCTCAGAGGAGTTATATCCACTTTCTTCCTTTCTTTTTCCCCTGCCTCTTCCTTCCTCTGCATTCTCCAGACAGATTTGGTCTGAGAAGATGCTATGAGATGTCCTCCCCAGCTGAACATCTCCATGGTGTTCGAGCCACAAACTCGAACAGAGGCCTAAGGCACTACCACTGATCCAGCGGATGTGGTCAGCACAAGCTGAAATCAGATGCTTCAACTTTCAGAATGAAAAGAGTTTGGAACATCTGATAAATCCATGATAAAATTCAATATTTTCACTCTTTGCTGGACAGAAACAGCCCTTTCCCACAGGATTGGGATTCAAATTTGTGAAAAAGCCACGCATGGCTGTGCTGGTCACGGTGCTATCCCTGACCTCTTGGCTGCTTCTCCGCTGCTTGAGCTGGCTAGCTGCAGTGCCATCTCCTGCCTGCTGCTTCAGTTCATCTGCCCGAGGTTGCTGTTCTTTTGGAGCTGGTGGCAACATGAGGTCCCTACCCAAGCTGAAAGCCTCTCTGAACGTTGTTCTTCATGTCCCTACTGACATAAAAATAGCTTAGTGGCCAAAATAGCTTTTAGCTTCTCATGGTGGACTGTCTGGGGCAGCTGGCAGGCACCAGTACCGAGTGGGGCAATCCCAGCAAAGAGCCAGAACTTCTGTGCTGGACTGGCAGCCCTCCGGGGCTGTCTCAGCCAAGCAGGTGACACCAACACCAAGTGGTGGTGAAGCCAGAAAAGATTTCTTCCATGCAAATGCCAAGCAGCAGACAGATTCTTGCCTCAAGGCTGGTATGGTTCCTCAAGCTGCTATGCCCTTCTGCAACCATTTTAACTGGACTATGTAAAAAATAAATAAATAAATAAATAAAAATAAATCAGGGACATTCCTGAAAGAAGTGGCACCTTGAAACACATCAGTCTGTATGATTAGTGTAGATTGTGTAGACTTCGTATACAAGCAGCATGAATCAGCAACACTTTCCCATGCTATAAGTGCTGCAAAAGAAATCACATCCACTTTCCCCAGCCCTCACATTTTCCCTCTTTCTCTCCATGCCTCAGTTCCCTCATTGCATGCTTGTCTGCTCTGGCCACTATTTAGGCAGGTAAGGAGTGTCTCCCAGCCATGTTACGAGGCAGGCTATCACGCTGCCTTTAAGCACTGTTGTACCACTCCTCAAAATTCTGGTTTTGTATATTTTTACCATATAAATATTTTCTTGCATAGCATCTGTTCAGCTGCAAATTAGCAGGGAGGCAAAAATACCCGAGAGTGGTATTAAATGACATTTTTTCGTGAATGACTTCGATCTGTTGCTTTGCTGTTTTTCACATTCACTCTGTAAGCACAACTATCTCTTGTTAACAAAAGGCAGCTGCCACAGCGATTTTTTTTAGTAAAAGTGCGTTAAAAATATACTTAAAGACACGTGTTTTAGAAGCAAGGTGGTAAGCAAAATATTACTTCAATATTTTGATGTCCCTAACTGCAGTAGATGCCCATCGCACAGCCAGCTCCCTCTGGCACAGCAAGTTTGCAGTGCCCTCTGGAGGTGAGTGCTGGGCTGCTGGCAGGGAGAGAAATAAAGAGCATTACTCTTGAAGGCTTCTTTTTGGACTTTCAGGGAATGGGCTATAAACGTTGAGGAGCTTCTGATGTTGGGGTTCACAACGGCATCCAAGAGGATGCACAGGGAGCATGGATTTTTGTAAGCATAGTCAATGACATTGAGAAATACACACAGAAGTTAATTTGTTTCTTTGACCTTAACTCACTATCAATTTCCTACACACATATAGTCATAGGGTTAGAAGCACAGAACTTGGATCTCCAATTCTGAGAGATGTAGCCAGGAGAGAGAAAGACCTGGGGGGCAGGGGGACATTTGAAACACTAAGAGCCTATCGGGTTCCCATTGGACCCCTTTTACTGAACAGATTTCATCCATGCTGCAATGAAATTCCTACGTGAAGGACATTTTCTTTAATCCCATTTTTCATTTTAAGGAACATTTGAATTTCTAGGTGCTGTTTTGTACTGGAAGCAGAAGTGACAAAATGTTAGGAAAAATATAATATCATTCTTGTAGGATTCCTTTTGTAAGCTTTACAGGGTTTGTCCAAAAAAAAAAAAAAAAAAAAGAACAAAATCATCAGACTTGGAATATAAATACTTCCATCCTTGTTAGCATCCCTAGCTCTCACAAGTCAAGAGAAGAAGGGAAAGGTTCCACATCCTTCAAATACCCGTAGTGCTAAAATTCCTGCCAGCACCCCAAATTAAAAGCCTTGGAAAAGCCTGGAAAGCAACACAACAGAAAAACTGAAATTAAGTGATATATAAATAAAAGCAATTCAAAAGCTTGTACTGATTCTGGCTGGTCTCAGTGTGGACCTGGAACAAAAAAAAAAAAAAAAAAAAAAATACAGAAGCATTGCTGGTACCTCTAGTACCTCTAGATGCTTTAGTCACAAAGGTAACAATGAACGTGTCAAAAACTAACCGGATATATCCTAGCAGAAAACGGGAAAAGAAGAAGGCACCAGGGGAGAATGAGAAACAGCCTCCCTTATCAGCCACTATTACTCACCATTCCCCCCTGCGGGATCACGGCATCAATAATCTCAAGCAACTAAGTGATCTGGAGAAACTGCCGGTTAAATAATTCATCTCCTTTCTTATTCTGATGCAAGAAATGGGAGACAGCTGGTGATATCAGAAAGGCATCAACTTAAAATGTGCATATTAACCTCCCCCCTGCCAGAGTACACAGATAAGATGCAAAGCTGAGCGTGTTCCTTAAGCCAAGGCCCCAGCAGTACCAGAAACATCGCGTTCACTAGCAAAGATAAAATGAGAGATAGTCACAGCCCTTGCAAACCAAAATGTACGAAGTATCAACACTTGCCAGCTAAGAAATGCTTTCTCCCCCAGCCTAGACACACTTGAAATAGCAGAAACAGGATTTCCAGGGCTTCCAATTCACCTGCAGGCTGGTTAGGATGCACTCAGACCCACGGGGCAAGGGGCATGATTCACCAGCTTCAGCTGGCCTGCTGCAAAGGACCAGACCCAGCTTCCACAGTGTAGAGGAGCACAACTGCAGTACGTGGTCTGCTTTAGATAGCTTTACGTTTATTTAACACTATAGATTACGGCCCAAATGCAGTAACATGTTCTTAAGTGGGCCCAGCTTATGTCTTGCAATGCTTCAAGAACCTGGAAGGGGAAGAAACAATGCTTTCAACAAGAAGAGGATTTGTCTGCCCTTGTTTTTTTGCCATCCATTTCATGTATGAGATAAGCACTACAGTGAGAAGACAAAGGAAGCTTGCCAGGAAAGAAACAGTACATGAGAGTGTTTTCCAAGGCTGCACTGAACAGCCCGCTTTTACCTCATGGAGACTAAAACTTAGCAAATTCTCATGACCATAAAAAATTGTACTAGGCAGTAACATTTAAGGCCAGGAGCCAAGGTTTCTCCTTTGTTTTATAGGGATTTTAAATCTTGACAAGTGTTACGAAACTCCTTTAACCCCACAGTGCCAGAGCACCATCACTAAGGGGATGATCAAGCAGCAGGTAGCAACCGGGTTATCCAACCTGGCAAAGCCCTACAGCCACACCAGCAGGACGTCATCTCTCTTGCTGAGCTACAAACCTTACAGCCTAGCAGTGCCGTGGGCTCATGCACTGCCTTGGGACCCCATAGCTTAGTGCAGCTCTGCGACATGCAGGGCACCTCTGCCTGGAGCGTGGCGATAAGCCCATGGCGCACAATGCACAATCTGTGCTATTGCTCCCGCCTGTTTTAACCTTGGTTTTAGAACGTGAAATTAAAATGGCATTTAGCAATAAGTATGGGATGCATAGAAATGCATGAGCATGGCTCATATGAGGAAGGTGCATGTTAATATGTTTCAAAAGCTACTGGCAGAAAAGCAAAACACATTTCTGCATTCGAAGCAATGAGTTAAGCTGTACATTGTGTTGAGCACCAGGCTGGTTTATTAGTTTGTTTTGCAGATACCCTGGGAAGTAGCAGATATTCCACAACCACAGAGAAAGCCATGAAATTAGCCCTAGCATGCCACAAAGCCATGAAGTGATTGTGGAAGACAAGAGAGTTGCCCAGAAGAAAGCAAAGCTTCAGAAACATTTCTGAAAGCAAACATGCTCCTCTCCATAGGAGCAATGAGAGAAAAAAAAGCAGGGATCCTGCTGCTCAGCACACATTCAGGTTGGAGAGTTTTGTAGTCTCAGACTGGACATAAAATGAAATTCACAGTACATAATTGAAACCACATAAATCAGAATTGGTGTTTTTCAATATAGCAAATTATGCCGGCTTTACAACCCATGAAGAACAATTACGGACCTAGAAAAGACATTATGATTAGCAAAATAATGGAAGGGGGAACACAGTTTTCATTCTGGGTGATTGATGAGTTGTCAGGGATAAAATGGTCCTGAAAGAAAACACATCCTGTGTTTAGAATAACTGCATGCCCACTGCAGTGATGCTCAGATGGAAGAGAGGCACGAATAATTGGGGACACTCCAGCTTCTCTTGTCTCTGGAAGGGATTCGTTTGAATTATTCTGCTTGTTAACGGGAAAGAACAAGTCACTTGAAAATAGCCAACCCTTCACGTGGTTGAAATGAAAGGGGAACGGCATCCCGTTATTTAATCAACTTACATCAAATGCCGCACCCGGAGCTGGCTGCTAATAAACAAATTAATAAAGTCGCATAAATCTGAACCACCCTCTTTGTGAGTTTCACTGTGCTGCCAGATGAAAGGCTCAGCCTTGCAGCATGCTGAGTTACTCTCTCATCTGAGTTCTAGCTTTGCAACTGGACACTTCCCCTCCCGTCGCGTGCTAAAAGCTCTGGCTGTCTGCAAATGAGCAAGGTCCGGATGCAATCCAGCACAAAATGCTGCTGCCCTGGTAAGATCACCGGCTAGGTCCAGTCCCTGTATCTTTTTGGAGTTTCACAGAAGCTGGGTAGCACAGTGGTGGGACAGATGTTGCAGATGTACTTAGGCAGTCTGGTAACAGCGCTCTCTGGCTAAACTGAACTAACAATAATGATGACATACATGTTTTCCTTACCAAAACCAACAGGATGCGCTCCCTGCTTCTGATGACTAACACGAGAAATGCCACTAGAACTGACACCAGAGCAAGGGGTTTACAGTGAGCGTGGATGAAAAGGAGACGCAGAAACACTGAAGTAACCAAGGCCAGTTTGTGGCTGCTGGAAGGCTCAGGCAGGAGACAGCACGACATCGGCAGTGCCTGCCACTCTCCCTTCGGATCCCACCTACCTTTCACGAACTGCAATAGGCTCTAAGACTATCTTGACTGAAACAAAACTCCCTGGGCAAACACTACAACCAAAAGCTTTCTCATTAATCCCCAAGTTAATTAATGGAACTTTTTGACTACAGCTCAGAGTTCTAAGGATACCATTACCCAAAAAAAAAAAAAAAAAAAAAGTTCGGCTAAATATTTTTTGACCTCTGAAGTCCTGCTTGTGCTCACAGCTGAGCCCCGAGCTTAACTGGTAAATATGTCCATCCATACTACTGATGCTGTGGTTTTCCACAAGCTTTTCTGCTTCACACCAAAAAGGAAACAATATTGTTTGTGAATATCACTGGGTTTAAAATTGTAAGAGAAGACAGTCTCTTCTTTAGTGCTATACAACATCAGGAAACTCATTTGATTATCCTTTGAAGCTCAGCAAAATAATTCTGTGTAGACAAGGTAAGGTTTGGAGCTCTTTGCTAGGAGCAGAAATGAAACCATGCATTTATTACACAGACATAACTGTGCTTTACCTGTGCATTAGGCAGATGGTTTATTTCCTATTCCTAGCAGTGAGCGGGTCTGTCAGAAAATGCATAGATGGCCTGAAGCCATCTGGTCACCTGAGGGTAAATGAAAATGGGATACAGCTCCAGATAATACAGACTTCCTAAATGTTTCAAAATCAGCTCTGCTCCAGCCAGTTTCCTGATGTAGAAATTAGGGTTGGCATTGATCACTGAGTCTCAATTTGTTGCTACAGCTTTTTACATACGTAGTGCCCTATGTAAATGGTGTGCACTTTCAAAGAGCAAGGCAGAGAAAAAAAATATTGAGGATCTCAAGAAGCTGGATTATGGACTGTTTTAGCCTTCATCTGGAGGAGGAAAGTAGGAAACGGGCATTGCTGTGCTAAAACAAGTAACTGGGTTTTCCTTTTCTGTTATCTTGCATTTCTTTCTTTTGCATTTCCTGTAAAGATAAAATAACATGTGTTTCTGAGATATTACTTGAAGCTTTAAATTTATGATATCAATATGAGTTTACACATTTTTAAATTATAAGAAACATAGTTGGGTTAGGATAAGCCATGTACCAAGGCCACATACAGCTCAAATAAAATACATTCATTTCCTGTGGCCTACAAATGAGAAGTGTTTCTGACTTCCAATCACATAATCAATTACAAAAGCAAAAAAGCACCAAAAAAAAAAAAAAAAAAAAAAAAAAAAGCTCACAAAAGCAATCACAAAAGTCAGGCAATCTTTAGTTGGTAGAAATGGTGCCTTGTCCCTAAATAGATGCATATAAATTATCATAGAGTCACAGAATGGTTTGGGTTGGAAGGGACCTTAGAGATCCCCTAGTTCAACTCCCCCTGCCATGGCAGGGACACCTCCCACCAGACCAGGCTGCCCAAAGCCCCATCCAGCCTGGCCTTGAGCACCTCCAGGGATGGGGCATCCACAGCTTCTCTGGGCAGCCTGTGCCAGTGCCTCACCACCCTCTGAGGGAAGAATTTCCTCCTAACTTCTAATCTAAATGTTCCCTTATTTTAAAACCATTCTGCCTTGTCCTGTCATTGTCTGATGGAGCAAAAAGTAGTTCTCCACCTTTCTTATAAGATCCCTGTAAGTACTGAAAAGCTGCAATAAGGCCACCCCAGAGCCTTCTCTTCTCCATGCTGAAAACCCCCAGCTCTCTCAGTCTTTCTTTGCAGGAGAGGTGCCCCAGCCCTCTGGTCAACTTGGCCCTGGATGATCATATGGCAATGAAGCTTTGATAAGCTGATTAGACAGAAACACTTTCCATCCTGCCTTATGAACACAAAACCTCCGAAAGAGAGGCTTAAGAAAGACATCCATTAAAAATATAAATATATATATAAATAAATAAATAAATAAATATTTAGCCTTAAAGTCTATGGCTTTAATAGTTAAAAGACTGGCTGAAATCACTGATTACAACAGAGTGTGAGTACTATATCTGACATATAACTTTTGACTTTTTTTTTTAAACTTTCTATGCACTAGAGAATTTCAGGGAGAAAGTCAGTGATACCATGGATTCATCTCTTTTTGATAGGGCAGGCTGCTCGTTTTTATCCCTTTGTATAATGCTTTCAGACACAACTGTTACATAAGGAGGAGTATTAATTATGATATGGAAATAGTCCTTAAACGAAATCCATCCAGATGCAAATGTTCTGAAGCATTCATTGGGAGCCAGCATTTATAAGTGCAGACTGTAATGAGGAAAGCATTCCTGCAAATGATTTATTTCCAGATTTGAGGGAAATTGATATTTAGGATTTACACCTTTCAGAAAAGGTAAAGCTTTCTATTTAAGGTCAGTTTGAGGTCTGCGAGACCTCTAGCTGTTCCACAGGAACGTAACAGAATCGGTGATAGAAAAGATCTGAGCTAGGAATGCACAAATCGAGCAGGATTTCATTTTTTTTTTTACAAAATACATTTTTAAATATGAAAAGGGAAAAATACAGACTTGTTGGCTTAATGGTCATTCCCAAACAAAGAAAATATTGCAATATGCCCAATTACGGCAGGATCACAAAGTCTAAGCAACTTAAGATAAACATAGTTCTCTCCCATTTTTTAGGAAACAGATAAAAGATAATTTCCTGCTAGAAAACTAATCACCACATTTGTATTGTGAAAGCACTTCTGCATTACCTTTTACTTGACTGAGTCTTCTGAATCCTACAGTAAGAAGTTTGAGGTTTCTCCTGTTTGCCCTCACTTCTGATGTGTGCATTACTAGCTGAGCTTGCACTAGAAATCCATTACACTATAGCTCAAGAATGCAAAGGGGAAAACACTTAATTTCCTCCCATCTTTAATATCTTAAATGTTATTTCATGCCATCTATTTTATGTTATGTCTAGAGCTCTGGGTAACAGAAATGACTCACGTACCCCATGCTTAGCACGCTTTCTCTAGGTAGATAACCTGAGCCATAGCAAAGCTCTCTGACCCTTGCACGAAACCATAAACAGAAATTTCTTTGCACAACCAGCTGCTTTTGGGTGGTCTTTGCACAGGGATAAGTTTTATAGGTTTGGCTTTGAATCTGAAAATGCACTAGATCAAGTAGTGCTTTGGGAGGAGCCTTGTAGTTTCAGAAAGCTTTTACAGACTTCCCAAGTGACTGAGCAGTAGTTAAGACACAGCCTTGCTCCCATAAAAGCTGTCTCTTTCCCTAGTAATGCATCTACGCTACAATACCCAAATCCTGTGGGGTCCTTCCTTGGCAACCACAGCTCTGAGCGGGGGTACTCTGAAAGCTGAGTTGGCTTATTGCCTCTCGTGGCCGAACCTGCAGGAAGAAGGAGAGGTGTGGAAAGTTTTCTAGAGATGCTTTTTAATAGCATTCCCCTTAAATATGTCCACAGGGGACAATAAGGAGGAGGGGGCTTTGCCTCCCTGTTCAGGCCCTAAGAACTAGAATTGCTAATGGAATATACAGAAGGCTAAAGCCAGCTAAAGCCTGGAGCTTAGGGTTTTGTCAGGCTCATGCAATCAGGGACACATTTCACACTGGAGCTCATAAGAAATGGTCCACACAACTGAAAATGTCACCACTTTCTCAGCCAAATGCAAAACCAAAACTGATTCTTGGATATAAACGTACACTTGCTATATTTACATAGCAAACTCTAAGTGCTCCTCTGCATATGCACCGGGAAGAGGATGAATCCAAGCCATTCATCACCTGGTACATTACTCCCACATAACATAACGTAGCAGTAGTAGTTGTGCACTCAGGCAGCATAATGATAGCGCAACCCCAAAGACCAACATGAAGTAAAAGAGAAGACGATTTTCCTACACAACAGTGAATTTGTTATTCACTTATTGAAGTAAGTTTTTAATATTGGTACTAGCAATCTAGGTGTTCACTCCGGACTTGAAGAATTAAAGTGAACATAAGTCCTAAAAATCTTTAAGTGCTACTGCAGCAAAAAGGCAGGGCACAGTAAACCCAGATCTGCAGGCCTCCAGGAGAAGCTGGACCATTCTTCTACAGCACAATATCATGTCTGAAAAGAGGCAAGTCCATTTTGTTTAATGATCCCAGACCTAAGCACAGCAGGTAGGATGATCTCTCCAAAATGTCATACGAAAAACAAAAATACATTTTCTAAATTATGAGTCAATATCTGTTCCTTATACCACCCCCTGTTAATGAAAATAAATTGCAAAAAGTATCCTATCTAACCAAACCCCATTAAATGACATTTTTACGACCTGGAGAAACACATTTATTATCCAAGAGCCATACACACTTTACTGAAACACAAGTTGTAGGTAGACAGAGAGAGTAATCTATGCTGAATCCAGCTCACTTTTAAAATTACGGTACTTTCTTCACTGGACTTACACATCTGGCCTCTTCTAAGCATCCTAGATAGAGCTGCAAGGAAAAAAAAAAAACTTGGAGCCCCAACTAATACCACCATGCAGAATGAGAGAGAGAGAGATTTAATCTCTTCCACTCCTTGCTTTGAAAAGCAAGGAGCTTTTCTTTCCCTTCTCTTCCCATCCCCTCCAAACATCATCACCTCAACCTCCCCGCTTTGCCTCTGCAGCACTCCTTCAGCACTGCCCACCATGTTTGACACACAGGGAGAAATTATCATGTCATACACACACCAAGCAAATTATACGTGTTTGCAAATGGCACAAATCTCTCTCCTCATGCCTGCCGGGCAGATAGATAGTAAACATACTGATCCCCATTTTACAGATTCCCATCGGGTGTAAACTGGTGTAGCTTAATTGACTCCAGTGCAGCTGCCCCACTTGAAGCAAGTGTAGGTCATTGCTTAAAGCTCACAGAAGGGAAGCAGTTTGCCTTCCAAAAGGCCACCCACAAATATGGGATTTCAGTGACAATGTTTTATTCCCCAAGTCCCATGCACAGTTCCCTCCATCACCCCACCCAGCTTTGTTTAATGTCTCAGCAGGGAAGCCAGCTCCAAGGTTTGCTTTTGTGCTGGGTAACAGCCGTAAGAATCCACTTGCCTTTAATTACATGGCATTTATTTCACTTGCCCAGCACACTGAGACCATACATACTGGTGAGTATTTATGGTGTTCTCAAAAAGCCCTACTTCTGCGCACGGTGGGCCTCTGATTTTATGCTGCAAGGCACTGACTCCCCCCCTTACTCCAGCTCTTCAACAAGCTGCTGCTTTGTTTCCAGTGACTGTGGTACATTAACGCTGGCTGCCAGCTTGCTGGCACATACTGAAGTGGTTCCAGTTCAGCTGAACAGCTGGTGACTTGTGCTCCAAGTATCAATCCCAGGGCTGAAGAAGCCAAACACTCTCGTGGAAGGGCTTTTAATTAAGAGCTGGGAATGCTGCTTCAAGGATCTGCATCCGGCTTCTGACAGCAGCTCACGGCCCCGTCGGGTTGCACATCACCAGATCTAAGGACACTAATTGTTTCCGCAGGCTTGGAAAATGTATGAGAACAGGTGCCTAGGGCAGGCAACGGTAGTCCCTGAGTAACACCATGGCTACTGCTGGTATACAACAGGCCAACAGTTTTCTTCAGCGATAGCACAGACGTGCTTGGCTTCAAATTCTGTATCAACAGCTGAATTTCTGTGAAGTCTGATCCAGACCCACTTTGCAGTTTTCCACAACCTTACAGAGTGAGCAAATTATTTTGAAGTGTATCCAGAGAAAAACAGCTGAGACCACATGCATTAATCTTGGACCAAGTACTACAACTGCTTGAAACTCATTTAAAACTTCCTAAATGTTTGAGAAGCATTTGTTACCTTGTGTGAATCTTGACAGTGATGGTGACAAATGCAATAGGACTGTTTGGTCAGCAGGAACTCAGAGTGGCACATGTCAAGTTCTCTCCTGAGGAGAATCTCTCAAACTGAAACCAGCTCTGACTGACATTTCTTGTCCTTCTTCTCACCTGTCATGGATTTCCAGTCAGATTTGTCTTCAGAACCACATGAATTGTGAAGTGCCTTGTAGCCAGTAGAGTTGTCCCAGTGCTGTTCTGTGAATTAGTCCCTTATAAGATTACTTGGCTTTCAACACAGCTTCTCAGAATGCCCTAGAACACTAAAATTGTCTAACCTCTCTGTCAACTTCAATCAAGAGAGGTTAAGTAACCTATAAAGCACCACAAAACATATCAGAAACACATCCAGAAATTAAGTCTGAAGATTCAGACACCCTATCTTGTTATCAACCACTGAATCACCCCTAACCTCCCATCAAGCTGAGCCAGTGTCTCGTGCCAGGTGACAATACACAGCGTGCCTGCATCAGCTCCTTGCTGCCCATGGCAGCATGCTGTGCTATCCGCATTAGAGTGGGGCTGATTTCAAGGTGAATGTCATGGTCTGGCAGCTCATAAACATGTCATCTGCTGCCTATGTGCTACCAAACATATTGTTCTTGTTTGGATTTTGCCTTTGTCTCCTGGGGTTGCACACACTCTCCCAAGGCACCACTTTGACTGAAATTATCTATCCAGCCACCCCAGGATGGCAAACGCACCAGCAGTTGTCAGCCTTTTCCCATATGGCTCTACTTAGTTCAACCTAATAAAAAAAAGAAAAGAGTTTGTTCCCATTGGCTCTGAATAAAGCTGTCATTTGGATGGTGAGCTTTGCGTCATGGCCTCTGTTTTAGCCTGCCAGCTAAACCAGTGCAAGGCACTGTGCTCAAGAAGTTGCAGGACTGCAACTTTCCAGTGGCATACTGGAGCAGAACATCCACTCCTCTTGGCTGGCACACAGAGGACTGAAGATGACCTTAGCTTTTCTCACAGCTATTTTTAGTGTGCCCATAACCTGAGTCCCTCCTATCTCTCCCTAAAGCCACGAGCAGTAAATCAGATGGTTCTCCCACTCATCCTTGGCAGGATTTTAACCAACAACTTATAACAACTTCACACAATATCTAGGCATCCAGGTCCCCGAAAGACATTGCGCTTCACAGGAAGATGATATGCTGAGAAAATCATCCATGGTTTTCCACTCATTCATTAGGGGAGCAATAAAACATCTGTATTCATTTACTTAAACAGTTAAAGCAGTGAAACAGAAGGAAGTGACTTATACCCATATTTAGAAATTTGCAGTCTGCTCAACAGATCAGTTAGGGAGTAAATTTACAGCAGACAATATCGTAACACTGGTTAGTTAGCTCCTATTAACAGCTGAGAAGAGCTATAGCATCAAAGCAGAAAGCAGGGAATTTTTTTTTTTAAACTTCCCCACTGAATGACACACTAATTCAGCAAAGCAGGCCAATTCTTTGTGAACTCTCCCAGCTGTCTGGCACAAGGGTGACCCTGCTCATTAATAGTGACACTGCCAAGTTGTATCACAATCACAGTCAGGCTTCTGGAGCTGCCATCCCCTCTTGTGGGGAAAGGAGGAAGGCTTCAGACAAAAGCAAACAGAGTAGTCCTATGCTTAAACCAGTCGCAAATAGCTTCCATTAAACACAAAATTTTAAGAAACAGAGGTGTTATAATTAAACAAAAAAAAAATCTGCTCCACACAATTGCAGAGATTAGAAGTCTTTCCACACTGCTTTATTGATTACTTAGAAGCAGTCTGATATATTTAACTAAAAATCAATGGGAAAAAATAAAGGTCTGCCTATTTGACTCAGAGGAAGAATTTCATTCAGGGGATGAAAGAGCCTAATGAGCCAATTCAGAATTCAAAGAGAGCTATTAGCGATGAAGGAATGAAGTGGTTTTGTAACGAAATGATGAGCACTGAGTGCAGATGGAGGAAATAGTGTTTTGTAAATTCTGAATCCGGATTTTGTTTAATCTTTAAATACTTCATTGATATGCTCTCTGCAATATATAGCATGATTTAGGGCCTCATTCATGGCCATTTTTCCCCAACTGTGGCACCTGCAAAAATATACCTCAAGTCAGTAAAAGCACTTGCATGCAGTTAGAGACCACTTATTCACATGGGCATGCCCAGTACATCCTCTTAAGAGTCAACATTTTCAAGACTTCAGTACTTCCCCCAACAAAATAAACAACTAAAGGAGGCCATGGACAGCCACAGCTATCATTTGTAACTCTGTCTTGAGAGAAACTGATTTCAAAAACCACTGTTTATTTGGCTTGAGGGTGGGGACCAGGTTGGGGAGCAGGTTGGAGACTGAGCAAGGCAGGACTCTGTCCTTACAGTGTGGCACAACAAGCCCAGCTTGGTGAGCAGGGGATGAAATGAGGGCTGATGTTTCACATGGCTCTAATCAGTAAACTCAACCCAGCATCAGGCAAAAATAAATAAATAAATAAATAAATATATTGGCTGGCCTTTTGGGGTCCTAAATCTGAGATTTGACTGTAAATGTGCTGAATATAACAGTGGTCCTTACACCAAGAACCTAGTGTAGCCAAGCTACGTTATCTATAAAGCCTTTATTGTGGCCATCACAACCTGCACATTTTGATGCTTATAATTACAGTTGCCCAACATTTTCTATTAAAAGATGCTTCTCTCATTTGTTTGCACATCCATAGGGCTTTATTTGAGTGAAGAGCGTTTCATGTCCACAACCACCATGACATAAGAGATAAGAGCCTGACTACCTCTCCCAGCTATATATCTTGCTAATCTAGATGAAATCAGGGCACACATCCACTGTCTGCGCTACCCACCTCAACGCCAGGACAAGAGGCTTGTGAGAACACAGCACAGCTCTCCTACATGCTAGCTAGTATGAGAAGGAAAGCAGTTTAGCAGGGAAGGAAGGTTTTACAGGGAGAAGGAATATCCTTGTTTTACCGCCTTATAAAGCTTGGGAAAAAAAAAAAAATGGCTCAAATCCCCACATTTTCTCAGGCAACAAATAAACTCCAGACAATATACGCTTTAGACATAATTATTCTAAAGATTCACAGCTAGGAATCACGTTCTTTGTTAGCAAAATAACAAAAATAAAATAGGAGGAAGGTAAAAAAAATAATACATATCCAGAAGGAATGAACAACAAGGAAAACCTAATTATGTGACTGTATGAATCTATGGCTCTTCTATATCTTCAGTGCAGCATGTGGTTCTTTTTCCCTTATCTGAAAGAGGCTGTATGAGAATAGAAACTTTCAGAGAAAGGCAACTACAATGACCACCTCTATGGGACAGCTTCCACACAAGGAACAATTTCCATACAACCTGTTCAGTATGACAAAGGGTTGACCTTAGTGCGGATGTGATACTGACCTACAAACCAAGAGTGGCCAAGATCCAACAGGCAGGCATCAGATATGCACTGCCAATTATGCTCTCCACTGGCTGGAGGAGCCAGCTTCACGAAGGCAAAGAAGATGGCTCTTCATGCAACAGGGAGTTAGCCTGCACAACTTCTTGCTGAAGGATGTTGTTGCAAAAAGTTAAAAAGGGCTCCAAGTACTTGCACCTGGGCAAGTACCTGGAAGGAATATCAACTGAGAAAATGGACATGAAATAATTAAAAAGTCAGTGAAAAGCCTTGCATATGCCAATCCTCCAAGTAGCTGCCACTGGCTACCACAGGCAGAGGATGCTGGGGTAGATGACCTTTGTTCTGAACCAATGCTGCTGTGCTTTGGTGCATCTCCTGCTTTTTGTCCTGTACTTCTGCTGGGTGACACAGCCTAATCTGGCTGCTTGCTTCTGGATGGATCAAATGTCCTATTTTTATATACACTAATGAATAAGAATTGAAGTTATTTCAAAAACTCATCTTTCCCACTGTGAGGACTGCACCACAGGCCCAGGAGTGACTTTACCTCATGCTTGCAATGTCTGGCAAACCATTTTGTATGGAGCTGATGATAATGAACCCAGCAGCTTGTTTTTCTGAGAAACAGGAGCTTGCCATTTCTTTGTCCAGTAGGAAACTCATATCGAGCATGTTCAAGCTAGCAAGAGAAAGTGAAAGAATTGAACTTCAAAATCAAAGGATTCCTGCTTAGATATAAAAGCCATCTGAGTCAATAAGCACAGTCTTTTAACTCTTCCACTGCGGGTATCTATGAAGAGGCTTCACCTAACCTTTTTGGTACAAGAACCACCATGCTACTTCCTCATGAATATGTTTAGCAAATCTTTGCCCACTGACGAAGCTGGACATGCACAGATAGGCAGCACAGATATTCAAGGGTAAATAACATGAAGATGACTGACAGAGGAGTGTCAATGCCAGTTTTCCAACTGTACCTTTGAGAGCAAAAAGGTTGCCACTGGAAAGAAATTACTGACAGAACGACAATCCTTCACTTCAGTGTTCTGCAATGCAAAAGGAAAGTGAGAATGCTGGCAGAGGTTCACTTGGATAGTGCCATATCAGGATACATCAAATAAAATACGTCTTACTTTCTCCTTCAAGCTCTGACTGTGCCTGGCCTGACAGGGAATTAGTGAGACATTTCTATCTGCTGACTTATTTATTACTGAAACACTCTTGTTATAGTCTTTGAAATGTCGTTCACAGTTTTAGCCATTTTCTGACTTAAATTCGGTGACATTTCTGCAAAAACATTCAGAACCAAATGGCCATAATATGTTCTGCAGACATAGGAAATACCCTGAGGAGGGAGTTAATGGGAATGAACATAATAAGGCTCTTTGAGGAGAGTGAGATGTGGTATATATTTTATCTTAACAGATTTTAACTAAATCCCTGAAGGTTCTTTATGTGGGAGAAGTTTTTCTGTTTAAGTGAAAGTCTAGTTGAATTTTAAAGGACAGTCTCATTTTGTTTTCTCCCTGAAGAAAAAAAAAAAAAAGTGTTGATAGGTTTGTTCTGTTATTTTTGTTTGGGGTTTGTGGGTTCTGTTTTGACAAGGGTTGTCTAAGTGCTGAATATTCTTCATCAGCATAGACAACACACTAAAGAGAAACCAGAGTATTTAGATTGCAAACAAAGATTAAGACAGCTCTCCTTTCAGGTCTGTTTGTGTTTCCACGACACTACTTTTTTCATTTACATAGCTAGGCATCACTAAGGATCTGATTCAATTTCCAGTGAAATGAGTGGAAAATGTCTCCAAGTCAAGGATCACGGGAAGGCAAAAGTGCAGAAAGGCAGCATTGCATCTGCCCGCAATGTCAGTCCAACCCAGCCTCCCCTTCCAGTCTCCCCCAAGGGAGACAACAGGAACTAATAATATCTCACTGAGACCACCCTTTCCAGGGGCAGTATGCTCTCAGTGATGAAACTACAGCTTCTTGCCAAAGCTTGGCAAGTCTTTACCACTGAAATCCTCCAAGCCATTAAAAAGGCAGCCTCACAACACCCTTTTCTCTTTTCTTTTTATAGAGAAAAAAAATATATATTTTTTCTTTTTCCCTTTTCTTTTTATATAGTGACTATGCAGTCACTGTATATTTTTGCTTAAGACAACTTGGATGTCTCGTTCTAAGATAGTTTTTATGATGCATTGCAGAAAGGTTCGCTACATATCTATCATATCTTGTGGTTTTGATCATTTGTTTCACAGATGTGCCAAGAGCCTGATTTTACAAAATAAAGCAGGATAAATCCAGGATTTTCACAGGTGTTTTCAGTGTCTTTTGTCTAGTCCTTTACTCGCAGTGCCTCAAATGAACTCTGCTGTTCGTGCCCTTCTCCATAGTTGGACCAGCGTGCCAAGGTAAGGTAACTAACAGCTTTAGGTTGCAAGTTCATGCCCCAAACACTTACAGCATCGTCACACTTTAGGAAATGCTGACAAGAAACAAGGGGCTGCAAGTTTCAGTCTTGAACATGTGATCACTAGCTTCTTTTTCAGGTATTTAACGCAAAATAGCTTTTTTTAGTTCAGTCAATGGTTTCAACTTTCTGACCCCAGGTGGTTTCCACAGTGAAAATATGAAGGTCCAAAAAAAGAAGTATCTGGCTTAGAAACCTATTCACCAGCTGTGAGCAGGCAGAGGTGAACACCGCGCTGCCCACACACCCAACAGCCTGTGTGAGCATGCCCTGGATGCAGTATAAAACAAGACATGCTTTCTTTTGGGAGTATTTATCTTTTCTATTAGTTTCAACTTGCTAGTTAGGGACCTCTGCATATTATCATGCCAATTTAAAATCCTCTGTCTAGTTTGGTATCACTCACCTCTGCGCTATGGCCATGACTACAAAGCACCAAGACTGGCTCTATGCACTCAAACAGAATGCATTTTAGGGCTGAATACATTTCTATTTCTCCAGACAAGTCCACTGTGAGAACGGAAAGAACTGTCCTCCCAAGAAGCAGGATTATCCAGACTTACCTAGGCCTCCATATCAAGCACCCAACTGCTGCTTTCTTAGTCTGTAACCCAACCAAGTTCCCTTTGGACTGGTGGAACTGGGAGGTGATGTTATTTTCCCATGGGGCTCTGGAAATGGCAGCCTCCTTCAGCTCTCTGTGTACATTTCACAACGTAAGGCAATGCCTGCTGTTTAAATAAACCTCAACATGCAAAGCTTACCAACCATACTGAGATCTTTTCTCAGCAATCTTCTTGTCGCTGCCAAGTTAGCTGGCATGCGGAAACTCAGCGCTCTAACTTACAGATATTACAAAATAGGTGGAAGGAAGGCAAGAAACTTTTATAGACTTCTTTCTAGTTATATACTAAAGACAATGCATGCAAGTTTTAGTTTTGTGCAATACACATCTTAGCAGAAGCAGTACCCTGAGCCCTGCAGCAAATGTGCTTCATCCACCTCCAGTTAAAATACGGGGAGTTTATCACCCACTGAACTCACAGTGCTTCAGGCAAAACCTCTCATGAGGCTGCAAAACAAATCCAAGACTTCAACGATATATTGTAAAACTCCTTTACGGATATTTTTACTGTCATGACTAATCATTTCTTGGCACCGTGAAAAGTTCCTGCATTTCCTCTGTGATCAGCTGTCAGTCAGGTGGGTGAAAGACTTGAAACCTCATCAGGCTCAGCAGTTTAATATATGTTATTTCTGAAATCTTGCAAAGGGTTGTGAAGAAATTGATCCCGTTCTTGGAGCTGTGTACACTTCAAAAACCAAGCTGCAATGCAAACTTTTTCTTCCCTCAGTTGTAGCTTTGAGATGGGAGAATCTGATCCCCTTAAAAGATCAAGTGCAATGTTTCATGTTCCAATGGTTTCCCTGCTGAATGCGATAGGCAGATTAAGAGCTTATTGTTAGGAAACAGTTATGTAAAGGTCATCTCAGGAGTAAATCTTTGAAAGTTAATGCTCTATTTGTAGTTTCATTTGGTGACTTTTTATAGGATTTCCTAGTAATTTTGTTGTTTTCCACAGCATAATAACTACATATTATAATCATAAACCGATGATTAATTGCTCTGAGAGCCAAACACCATCAGCCATCAGTAACTGAGCTTAATACACAGAAGGGAACTCTCACTCAGTGTCGAACACTGAGCATGTTTCTAGAGGATTCTGGTGCTGGTTCAGGAGAGAGCTGCCATACCTGCCCTAGTGACCCCATCCGCTACCTGCAAGCAAGGCAGATGAGAAACACTTACTACATTTTCAGGCATGGAATATTTAACAGTTTAGCAGTGCTATCACAAAGGCAGCCTGAAAGGTTTCCAAAAAGTGCTGTTTAATCATCACATCTAGTATCCTCAGAGTACAGAGGCTGGCGCTGAATGCCAAAGGAGTGCAAGACTGGGCCCCACACTCGCATCTTGGTGTAGCCTCTATTTTCACAAAGCACAGACACATCCCTTTATACTTCCCTGTGCACTGACATGCCAGCATTTCTCCCTTTTTTACTGTTAAGGACTCACAAGAGTTTTGTTTCTCCTCACATGGGCTAGAGTGAGATGGGGGGAGGAGTTACATTGCTTCTTTTAATAAAGTCCAGAAAAAAAAGGCAAGTCAAATTTTAACTCCTAGATGAACAGATTAAACTGTGCTGTAAATCTTGTATAGACACTCTGTAGTAAGCACTGTACAAAATAAAGAAGGGTTCAGCTGTGAAATTCAACTCTGCCTATGCACAGTCTCTCCTAGAGTTTAGCAGTACTCAGCTTCTGGGCCAGGCAGTTGCTGTTTCTCCCCATTAACAGCAGAGGTATCTGTCCCATCCTTTAAATTACAAACCAAGCCTAGAACCCAAATTTAAGGATTCACAGGCCTGGTGTTTTGATTTGGGCATAACTGTAGCTCTTAGAAAAAAAATAATAACAATAGTAATTAAAATAAAAATTAAAAAAAAAAAAAAAAAATGAAAGGCATTTTTTCCTTTAGAAAAACTGTTCCAGAACAGTATTAAGGAGAGAAGAGAAATTATTTTAGCTAACATCTAATGACTTCTGCAGGATACAGAGACTGCTAAAGTAATTGCATTTTATTGCAATATTATTTTTTCATTGCAGAGACAAGGGAGGACCAATGCAAGTAGGAAGGGTGTCTGGATATCAGTCTTTAGCAAAGATGGACAGCATATGCCAGTGCTGCGTTATATTGCATTAATGAGAGTGTAATGTGCGAATCAAGTGAGATCATCCTGTGGTGTTTGGGCCTCATTTGTAGTGTTAGATCCACCTTAGACAGATACTGTATTTCATTTTGAAAGTGAAAACTAACCTGGAGTGGAAGAAAACTTGGTGGGAGGGTGATTTCCTTAAGGCTTGTACATTGCCTAGCACATCAGGAAATCCCCGGCCAAATACTTTATTTATGTACACCTAAACACCTGGGATACCTTACCCTTCTCAGTGCAAATCGGGATTGCTCTGCAAGGAGGGGAAGCACTACCAGTGGACAGTAAGTCAGTAAGGACCTGTGTCCTTGTGGAGAAGCCACCTACAGGTTAAGAGCTCTACCCTGGTACCAGCACCAAGCTGCCCTGCTCAGAGCAAAGGCCTTTGCCATAGTGCGGACACTCAACAAAGAGCAGAACTGAAGGGAAACATGGAAGAGCCCTGCAGATCTGGCTCACAGTGCTCAAAGGAATTATTCACTCTTATTATTCTCATTAGGTAAGAAGGACACTGCAAGAATGAAAGGATCTGCTCCCGGTTCAGTTTTGGTGTTTCACAACAAATTCCCCATGGCCAACAGGTCGAGTTACAGACCAGACTGGCAACTAAAAAGGTTCAGCAACCTGGCAATATACTTAATAATCTGGCAAGTAGACTAAGCTACCACAGGAGGTAAATATTTTCCTTGGATTTTTTGCCTTTCTCTACTAGGGAAAGGGATAAATTACGTACAGGAAAAATTTTCCATTTGTGTGCTGCATCTGGTAGCACATGCTGCAAATGGCTGATATCAAAAATAGTGATACTGTGGGATTTGAGCCCTATGCAGCTGACCGTGAATTTAAATGCAGTACCAAAACCCTCTCATAGAATAGGGGATCATTAAGATCTCCAGTCTGAAGAGGACAACTGCAAAACACAAAGGTGAAGTGACTTATCCACAAACATGCAAAGAGCACCAGCAGCTGATACAGGAACGGAGCTCATATCTGATGTGTGCCAGGATCATCAATTCCCCAAAGCCCTGCTTTTTTCCTCCCAGTGGGAATATAGCAATACTGTTGAACCTAACTCAGCACTCCCGAAAATCTTTCAGTGAACAGTTTTGATGCAAGCAATGAAGCAATGAGAATTATCAGAATAGGTGGAAAAAAAAAAAAAAAAAAAAAAAAAAAAACAGGAGCCCTGTAAATTTCTGCAGAGTGCACATGAGCATGCTACATGCCTTCAAGTGTTTCCAAAGAACAACCTCAGGTAGAGTGCACATGGCACTTGTACAAGGCACAAGAGATTCATCTCTATTTATTTCCCAGAGTATGGCAGAAGGAAACAAATTACCCCACTGACTATTTTTTAGATAACTGGATTTGAAAAGGAGTAGTCAAGCATTACGTAAATCATGCTAAGCACAAAGCCGCTCCAATAACAACATACTCCCTATTGCTTTTGCTTTACCGGAGTCTCGGAGAATTCAGCAATAATCAAATTATTTAAAACTGACCAGTGAGCAAGACTTCAAAACCATTTTCATTGCAAAACATTTGCCTGCAATTTAATAATAATAAGGACACTGCTTTAAAAAGAAAAAAAGAAAAAAAAAAAGCAACTAAACCAGAATTACTGTGGAACCCTTACCTTTGAAATTGTCCCATTCTTGAAGCCATAAAAAAATAAAAAGAGAGCAGGAATGAGAGACTTATGTAAACCCATTCACAGTGTAGTCAGAAGTATGAGAGAAAAATGTCAATACTTGTCAAGTTAGATCTAACAGACATGAGAAACTGGCCACAGATGAAAACAGAAGCAGACAACTGCATTCATATTAACATGGGAAAAGTGTCCATATCTTCTTACCTTGCTCTTCTTTGCAATGGTGTAAAAGCAGGAGGAAAGGTTACACTGGGAAATTGGAGTGGCTCTGATAGCCAACTGTGAGCACATTTATTCGTTTGGTTTGGAGCAGGCTGAAGGCCAAGTGAACTGCAATGTGTATCCAGATTTGTGCAATCTCCAGAGTGAGGGTGCAAACCCAGATGCAGAAAGATGTTCCTCATCCCTGTCGGGCTCAGGCCTCACATCCTACAATGTCTGGCACAAGCCAAAATGAAGACGCTAAATTTTATGGAGATTATCAGTTTGCTTCTGAGTTAGTGAGGTCTTCCAGGAAACTTGTCTCTACAGCTTCACCTGTTGTGTAAATACATTTCTGTTTGCAAGTGGTTTAACCTTTGGAGTCACAGAATGTAAAGGATTGGAAGGGACCTTGAAAGATCACCTAGTCCAATTCCAAGAACACAGTAAGAAGCTTCAGAAGCCCATACTATGCAGGCAGGCAGAGTCATTCTCTGCCCACTAAATGCTAGACACTGATGCAATCGTGGGTTTCCCATCTGTCATGGGAAAGAGTTCCCTCTAATGACAAGGACTAACAAACCTCCCGAAGTCTGTAAACACACAGCCTCCAACTTCACAGCTCCAGCCTGCCCAGAGCTGTCCTACGCTGACAGCATATATCTTTAGGCGTGTAATGGAAACTTGGAGGTCGGGTGACTTGTGTTCATTCTCCATCACACCAGCATAAATAACAGCAACACAACTGAAGCCCCAGCTGCACAAGCAGCAGCATTGCTTCCTCTCTGCCCTGCACAATGAAGTTAGGTATCACCTGTGAAGCATTAAACATGCACGTATTTATTGGGTTGCTTTAGTATGGAACAGAAAGAAGACAGAAGAAGTGGTATCTGGATTTGCCGTGATTTTATTTGGATTTCTTTCAAAGTCTCCCAACCTCCTTTTAAGGTTTTAACAGTGCTAATACTTGATGGCACGGACTGCTTTCTAGCTTCACATGCCAGATGACAGGATGTCATTTTTGCCTTGGTTACCCTTTGAAAATCATATTACACCTCTGTTTCTCATGCTGCCCTGATTGCTTATAACTGAGTATTTGGCACAGAAGCGAGTGTCTGCAGCAGGAGGCATTCCTGACTGCAGAAAAAGGACTTTGTCCACAACGTGGGCAGGATTAAAGAGGTCTTGTATGGATCAGCAGCAACTCTTTGCTCATCTGCAGAGACACTGGTAAGAGCTTACCCAGCACTGAATAAGGAAACAAAAGTAAAAGATACTATATGGCATTTGGGGACTGTTTTTTTTATAACCACTGTATCCATATGTGAATTATCAAATGTGCTAAAGGAGCATGAATAGAATCCAGAGACAAGTGCCAACTTATACACATTGCAGGTTGCACAGTGAAGGCTTTAGCATCTCTAGATGGGAAATTGAGGTATCAAAAGGCAGATGCCAGTCAGGAAATGAAACATCTGCAAGTTCATTTGAGGTGAAGAATTTTGCCAGAGAATGCATTCACACGAAGGCAGCAACCAGGCACTGTGTGGTTGGTCTCTGAATTCAAAGTGATAAGCCAGCTAAATGAGTTCCTTCAGCTCTCTGAAATGGCTCGAATTAATTAACGTTCAACTTCCTTCTAGTGCATGATAAGATGCATGCAGTGAGGATTGAATTAAAAGAGAAAAATGTAAAGGACTAATTATGTTTACAATGCTGTGCTGCAGCACAGCAAGCAAAGAGATTACCTAAGCACCGGAGTCATCAAAGAGACCTATATTTTATAAGAGATGTTTTCTTTGTTATTAGAAAACCCAAACAATGCAATTTGTCAAGTGGTGCAAATCAGTTATGTAATTCTCCTCAGATAGCCTCTTGATCGTTAAAAATGGACAGCTAAAACCTAAGAGAATTCAAGTTTCTTTGGAAATAACTTATTTATCACTAGTACAACATATCCCAAATACTGACATTTAACCTGCTCCAGAAAGCTAAAGTGCAGTTGTTCTCCCCATCAGCAAGACAGGGCGCACACACACACACAGAAAAGGAAAAGCACTTGGGCCAGTTCACCCAGTGAATCGTTTGTCAGAGCCAGTATAAGCAAAGTCTGAAAGTCTTTGTGTCTCAAAGACTTTGTCTCTGTGCTCCCCCGTGTACTGGACAAGAAAGCTACAGGTTGTGCTTGTAATGTCACTCCGCAGCCATCATGATATCAGTTACCTTTAATCTATTCACAAGCTTTTCGACAACATCGGGCAGGTGCAATTAGACAGCTACGGCTCATGGACTGGTAGGAAATAGAAATAAAAATTTATCAGCCTTTCTACTAGCAGCACCTCACCAAGAAATGAAATTTTACAGTGCCAGTTGTAAGAGCATCACTAAAGCCGTCTCTTCCATGACCTTGAGATTTTATCACCAGGCAGCAGAACAAAATCTGATAAATCTTCTGGGAAAAAAGTTATGAATAAATAACCTGCATTTTGGATGGTGTGTGTGTGTGTCTCATACACAAGTAATGCACATAATACAAATAATACACAGATTCCCCCCTTCCCCAATACTAGTTTAATTTTTAATGCATTATTTTGGTTGCATCAGAGCCCTTTTTTATTATTAATAAAGGATTATTTTTACTGCAACATGTTCTCCAGCCTCCAGACCGCATCCAGGAGACCATAAAAACACCTAAGAGTGCTCCTGGCAAATGTGTTCTAAAAGATGCTCCCTGTCTGCCATGAGGCATGAATAAACTAAATAATGTGGATGGAGAGAGTTATTTTCATGGCTTTTCTGAACAATGGGGGCCAAGGTTCTCCTATTTCTATGGGAATTACACGCAAAGTGCTTCACCTGTGGTCATGTAGAAAGTTGGTGGCAGAAGTGGAAACAGAACCCAGATTTAATTCCCAGCTCATTTTTCTAATCTCCCTTCCCTTCACATTCATTATGAAGATTCGGATTACATCTAGGTGGCAAGAACATATCAAAAAAAAAAAAATGGGCATCTTTCCTTTCATTAAAGAGAAAGAAGGCAAGACACCAAATAGATTTGAGACGTAGAAACCTTCATAAATCTAAGCTTCCCCTACCTCTTCCCAACAGAGCTCTCCGTGCGGGAGGTGCAGTTCTCTGCAGGAGGTGCTCTGGGGAGCAGCGCCAGTTCTCCATCCTTTATAGCAGTCACCATACTCGGTCAAATCTCTCCATCCACAGCCACTGTTTGTGAGTGCTGCTGGGGCAATGCAGCACTGGTGCATGTCCTGGTGCTTTGTGCTCCTTGAGCTCCAGGAGCTCCTTTTGCAACTTGTCATAAAACAGTGTAGCTTCCCACGTCTCTCATACTGCTGCCTGTAGTTTAGCTGGTTTTCTGCCTGCTTCTTGTGTTGTTTTCATTCATGAGAACAAGATCAGGACCCCATCATTCCCACTTGTCTCCTGGATTAGCTTTGCTTACACTTCAGCATCTGATACTGCATATGTGGCTCTTTTAACCTCTCTTGGGATACTCCGGTCCTGATAAAGCTCTCTTGCTCTCTGGAAATACTTCCCTAGGGTTGCACTTTTCTCACCTTATGATCTCTCCAAGGGTTTCCTCATCTGCCAGGCATCAAAGCTTCTCTTGTCTCTTAAGACAGGAAGGGTTTTACCTACCAGCCCCTAATAATCCCAAATGCTGACGTATTGAGTTTCACTGGTATGTTGCTTAACAAAAAGCATGAGATTTCTTCTCTGTTAAAAACACAGGAAAACTCTAGATATGGAAACAATAGCATCTAATTCAACTACTGCCCAAGAAACACATCATAGGTTTACCCATCATCTTTTACTTTCAGTAGCCTCATAATACTCCTCAACCACAATTCTCAAAGGGTACTGCCGTAGATAAATTTCCAGAATGCACAGTGGAGACAAGAAAAGCACACTGTGAAAACGCATGTGTTATTTTTATGATCAGAATTGACAAAATCTCATTGCTAGTTTTATAATAGCCTGCTAAAGCCATAAAAAAGAAAAGAAAAAAAAAAAGATGAGGGATATCTGTAAGTCAGTGCTTTGGCATCAGCTTCATGGTATGGAATATACGAGCGAGCATGCTATTGCTCTGTTCTCAAAGCTCACTGCACAATTACATGCTACAGATTTATCTGCCAAGCTGCAAATACTTCTTTTACAGCTACCTCAAAAAAGGCTTTTACTCATTCCATTGTATTGAACTCATGTATAGGTCTGCTCAGAATAACATTGGCAACCGCTTCTTCTAGCACCATCTTTTCGGTAAATTCTATTGAGTTTGGGCAAATAGATGAGCTCTTCACCAAGCACAATGTTGTCTTTGTCCAGGCGCATGAATCCGTTCCTGAATTTTCAATGTGTTTCATAGATTAAGGACAGAAAATGCCATCTGCTACTCTGCTGCTGCCACACACACAGAGTTGCTGCGTGTGCTGTTTCTGAGGGTTTGAGGTTATGGCCTTTCTCCGCTGCTTGGGAAAAATATGCAATGTATGTCATAAAATCAGTTACATTGGCTTCTTTGTAGTTTATCCCACATTGCCACTGTCTGCCAGGGGGTTTCCTGCTCACCAGCAGCCAACGAAATGGTTCTCCTCTTACATATCATGTGATAACCTGACCAGCTGTAATGGTTTTACCAGGCACTGGTATCCAGCAGTGCCTGCCAGCTACACAGATACCTACTGTGCTGCCAGAAACAAGTGCTTATGCAATTCTCCTGACTTCTTCTGGGCTTCAGCTCGTCTTTGGTCTGAAACACAAGCATGTAGATGCAAAGCTTCAGCACTAGCAGTGCTGTCTGCAGGTAGTCACCCATTGATGAGAAAGCACAAGGACATACAACATGGGAAGGAAAACACAATCTTTGATCAACCTGCACATGGCTTGGGAGGGCCTGTTTTTTGACAGGAGAACTCACGTACATAGCAAAGGAAGAATACATGTCAAGAAACAGATAGCACTGCCTCAGGACAGTCAGCCAGACATCACTAACAGCAGCAGCAGGGACACACAGATGAACTTCTCTCTTTCTAATATGAGAATTTCAAATGTCACTCCAGCCCATATTATGATTTTAAACCTTTCACTTCTTCGCAAGAAATGACTCAAAGCACCCAAGACCCAGGAATGGACAACCACACAAAGTTGGACCAGTACTACCTGCGTTAGAACCAGTGCCACCAAAAAAAGCATGAAAGGTGTTAGTAATGGGTGACTCCTCCCAGCTGGAGACTGAGACCTGAGAAGGAGAGCAATGGATCAGGTGAATGACTGGCTGTGCGGCTGGGGCCACTCTCAGGGATTGGGGTTCTGTGATCCCAGATGCACCTTTGAGAGACTGGGCATGTTGGCACTGGATGAGGCATACCTGACCAGGTGGGGCAGGAGTGTTCTGGGCAGCAAGCTGGCTGGAACATCCCCAGATGTAATAAATCAAGCAGGAAGGCAGGAAACCAACATGGCTAAGCAAGGACCTGCAGGTCAAAATGAGGTTTAAAAAGCAAATGCACAGGCAGGGGAAGTGGGAACAGGTGGCTGGGAAGAGTACAGGGATGCCATGGTCCCACATGGCATTCTGGAAAGATAAGCATTTGAAGGGTGGACCATTTGGTGGATAAGGCAGTGTTCAGCTCTATAAGCTCTATATTCAGGCAGTAGCCAGTGATATGTGGTGTCCCTCACAGGTCTATCTTGGGGCCACTACTTTTTAATATCTTTATCAATGACGTAGTGGAATCAGCAAGTTTGCAGATGACACCAAGCTGAGTGCTGCAGTCAATACAAAACAAGGGAGGGATGCCATCCAAATAGACCTTGACAATCTTGAGAAGTGGACCCACATGAACCTAATGCAGCTCAGTAAGTCCAAGAGCAAGGTGCAGCACCTGGGTCAGACCAGTCCCAGATATGAGTACAGACTGGGAGAAGAACTCATTGAGAGCCTCCCTGCAGAGAAGGATTTGGGAGTACAGGTGTATGAGAAGCTTGACATGAGCCAGCAGTGCATACTTGCAGCCCAGAAGGCCAACTGCATCAACAGAAGAGCGGGCAGCAGGGTGAGGGAGGTGATTGTCCCTCTCTCCTGTACCCTTGAGAGGCCCCACTTGGAGTGCTACATTTCAGGTCTGGGGCACCCAGAACAAGAAGGATGTGGGGCTGTTGGTGTGGGTCCAGAGGAGGGCCACAGGTTGCCCAGAGAAGTTGTGTACACCCCATCCTTTATGCTTTTTTCCCAGGCCCTGGGAAACCTGACTTCACGTCCCTTCCAGCCCACGCCATTCTATGATTCCATGATCATGGACTGGTCACCATCAATAGATACGAGAGGAAGAAAAAGTAGAACGCAGATATGAATACTTCAGAAACTTAACTAGAGCAGGTGCATCTGTAAATGGGATGTGCAGAGAAGGAGGATTATTACTTTTCTGATTAGTTCACTATCTCTAGCGACCACCTGAAAATCAGGCCTCTCCAAACTGTCATGACGAGCACTGCAAATCACTACTTTGAAACTCTTGACCTAAAAAGCAAATGTGTATTTTTAAATAATTAATAGCATTCTCTAAATGGAATTTTCCAGCCCAGAATGAGATGTACAGCTGGGTTCCCTAGAGAAGAGGTATTTATAATGGAAACACTGACACAACCGAAATGATAATGTATTGAGTAGCAATAAAGCTTAACACATGCTTAGTTATTTATTTTATTTTTTTTTTAATCAAATTGGACCTGTTCCCACAAAAACATCATGCCACTCTTCTAGTTTGCTTGACCTCAGTTTAAACATCTCTACAGCTTACAAAAAAACAACACTGACAGTCCAAATGGTTTCAAAATCTAATAAAAAATACAAGTAAAAAATACAAAAAAATACATGTACATAAAGAGAAAGGCTTGTACCCATCAAAAAGGGCTGGTTATCTCTGCTGTCACTTTTTAGTAATGTCCTTGTCCTTCATCAACAGGATGCTTTCATCAATTTCCATGAGACCAGGAGCCCATCCTCTGCATTCTGTCATGACTTAGACATGTGAGAATGGAAATCAAATGGCTGGTGATAAAATTCGGGGAAGGGAAGATAGAAAGTTTCCACCAAAATGCCAGTTTTTCAGCCAGAAATCAAAATACCCCAGCCAAAACCAGTAACAGCATATATACTTCCTTCACTCAGGAACCACGGGTGATCCTGCCTTACATTAACCATACTATTATAACCATTAAAATTTTATATACATAACCATTAGAATTTTTCTAAACTCTCTACCAGATTCACATCCTGCTCTCAACGATGGGCTAGACTACTTGTGTGTCAGACTCCACTTGCCATGATGAACTACAGTTTCTTCTTTGTGACAAGAACAAACACAGCCCAAGAAAACCACTGATACATTTGTCACATTCATGATGAAAAGCTTTCAGTGGAGATATAAACCAGATATTTCCCTTCTGGAGCTTAATGATCTTCTGAGGATATAAAACTGCATAGCCACAAACGTCTGTTCAGTCATCCTACCCATTCTGTTCCCCTTATACTCAAAAGTCTCATCTTTGCTCAAATGAGAAGGGAAACAAGACACTTCTGTAAGTATGCTTCAATATATTTCAGGAAAAGTCTCCTTTTAAATGACACCATTCAGCATTTTAAAGCCTAACAGCATAGACTTACTTACTCTGAAATATACCATGATTAAGTTATAGACCCAAAACATAACACTACAAAAATGTTACTGTAAAACAATCTAATAAGTGGCAAGAACCATTTTGTAAGGCATACCACAGTGGCTACAGACAAGAAATTCCTTCAGTGTCAGAGAAATGTTGAAAGATGAATCAGGAAACTGCTACATCAGCATCATCATGAATAATAAATTACATGCTGTAATATTTCCCTGCGGTGCTCTGAAGCCAGTCAAGAGGGTAAAAATAAAAATTAAAAAAAAGAGAGAGAATAACATTAAAAAAAAAACTTTTAACTGTATAACATCAGCCCTTAATATACCATTTAAATTACATTAGTGCTGAATTCCATAAATAAATAAATAACCAGAAGATTCAGAAAGTGCAGCTGAGCACGTTTTATCTTGACGTAAGTCCGTGATGTTTTATTCATCTGATGAGAAGAGAGAGCAGCTTGCAGCTATCCGGGGAGAGCTGTTACGCACACGTGGGGAAGCAGAAGAACAGGACGCAGCTCAGCAAAGCTGTTACACAGCAGAGATGCAGGGAGGGGAGCGGAAGGGGAAAAGTCTATTTTTCTTTAGATGTTCAGGTGGCTTCAGTGGGTATTTGTTAATCAAGGCAAGAACTATTTATTCCAGAAAGGAGGAAAGACAGCCACTCTGTGGAAAGCAAAATAAGTGAAGCTCAGGATGGAGCAGACTGCTGTTTGTGTCCGGTGGCAAGCATGAGGTGTCCCTAAGCCACACCATTACTGATGGCAGCCACGTGCCTAAGGAAGAGCAGAGAGCAAATCTCGGTTTAGAGGAGGGCGTACAACACTCCCTATGGGATTTATTTTCACGGGGCCATTTACCCTCACCTTCTGCAGAGTACAGAGGTATCTATCACATGGGGGGAAATTGGAGAGGTGTTTCTCAGGCATGTAACACCTGCCTGCAAGATCAGCACCCTACAATCAGACTGAGGCAAAGAATGGTGTTTGCTACAGCATGACATGCATCTTTTGTGGTAACTGCCCCTGAGGGAAAAAATAGTGGTGTTTAATAAACAGAGCAGGCTGCAGTGACAGAGGGCATCATAACTTTTGCAGAGCAACATCGTTTCAGAAATGATGAGCTGCAAAACCTCCCATTAAACTCAAGAGCGGCGGCTAACAGCACTTCTGAGAGGCAGGCCATGCTATGTAAGCAGTCGTGAACCTTTGGAGATTCAAACATCCTAAGTAATAAGCTGAAAAACGCAGATGATAATACAGAAAAGAGAAAAAAAAGCAGGACAATCTTTGCTGTGAAGTAACAGCAACGAAGTGCAATGACAAGTTTACTGCAGATTGCAGCATGAAATGATCTCCCTTATGAACCAGAGGAAATAATATCCAGGAGATGCAGAAAAGATCTGATCTTATGTTCCAGTTCACTGACCCTCTGTTTCGTTTACACTAGCCACACATAGGTGTAATTGCACATGGGGACTTAACAGCGCAATTTAAAACAACAGCAAGAAAGAACCAGCAGGAAAAAAAAAAAAAGAAAAAAGTAATGCTGCCTCCAGACATCTCTATTTTTCATATTCATAATCTTCCTGTCCATGTACCAAAGAACAGGTTATAACAGCAGGAGGCCATGCACTTCTACAGGAACTCTGCAGGAATATGAGCCATACTCCAACTGCTAGACACGTGGGTTTGATGGATTGGCCACGTGGTGGGTAAGGAATAGCCTGGATGGTCACGTTCACAGAGCTGCTGTTAATGGCTTGATGTCCAGGTGGAGACCAGTGACGAGTGAGTGGTGCCCTCAGGAATCTGTATTGGGACCGTATTTAACATCTTTTTTGGTTACGTGGGCAGTGGGATTGAGTGCACCCTCAGCAAGTTTGTAAATGACACCAAGCTGAGCAGTGCAGCCTTACAGTGGCTTTCAGTACCTTCAGGGGGCCTACAGGAAAGATGAGGATGGATTCTTCATCAGGGCTTGCAGTGATAGAACCAGTTTAAAGCTAAAACAGAGCAGATTTATATTAAATATTAAGAAGAAATTTACCCAGAGGGAGCTGAAGCACTGGAACAGGTTGCCCAGAGAAGTTAGGGATGCTCCAACCACGAAACTGCTCAAGCATAGGTCGGATAGGGCTTTGGCAACCTGACCTAGTGGGTGGCATCCCTGCCCACGCAGAGCGTTTGGAACTAAATGAACTTTAAGGTCGCTTCCAAGCCAAGCCATTCTATCATTCTGCCTTATCACCTAACCTTAACTTTGGGGTTTCCCATGGCACCTCAGAACCAGAGAAGAATGAAATCAGTCAAGTCACCTACTTCATCCAGGGCTGCCAGACCCTGGTTTCACACATCTCCATCAGGGAGCAGACAACCTTCCCAGATGCCCTAGAGGTACACACATTGTGTACCCACCTCTCTTCCCTTCCAGGTTGAAAAGACAAAGTCTTGAGTCATTACTCACACAGAAGTTATTCCATATCTATGGTAACCCTTTAAGGCTTACTGCCCTTCTCTGAACCTTTTGCAGCTTTAATATATCCTTTAGAAATGAAGAGAACAGCACACAGTAATCAAAGATTGTGTGAATCATAGATCTATAGAGTGGCACAGTGACATTTTCAATTTTGGTCTCAATTCCTTTCCCAGTCTTTGCAAATGTTTGATTTGCCTCTTCAACAGCTGCTGTGATACAGGTATCCCCAAATGAGCATCACAAAAAAAAATTATTTTATACTCCTCTTAATAAGGTTCACCATGGGCAACACTGCAGAAAAAGAATGTTTTCATTTCAAAACGAAATATTTCCGGGCAGATATTCTCCCACCTGTGCTCTGTTGTGAGCATAAGGAGATTAATAAACATAATTAGAGCATTCTGAGTGCAAGAAGGAAAAATACCAGAGGATCCTCAGCTCTCCATCCCTGGCATCTGACGTAAGCTGAAACTTTTGAGAATGAAGGGGTGTTGTAAACAGGCAGCTTTAACTGACATTACTAATGGAAGCCTAAGAAAAAAAAAAAAAAAAGAAAAAAAGAGAGGTTTGGTGGGGCCTCTCTCTCTGCACTCCTTTTTATTGAATTTGCCCCATTCCTTGGCCTTCTCTACAGACACAGTGCCCAGCCACCCTGGGCAGGGCCAAGCAGGATGGCAGTGCTCTTTGGCCTGCCCCACACAGCTGCTCCCCAGAGAGTGTGTCCAGCCTGTGATACTTCAGGCCTGACGTTCAGCTTCTTGCAAACAAATCACAGAAATTCTGGCATTAGGAACTCACAAGCCCCTGCCTGTCCTCTCTCATGTGAAGCACTGCATGCTAGGATCTGTCAGCAGCATCACAGGAAGACTCCATGAGTGCACAGTTGGCTATAAAGGTTTTTACACCACTTATATTACTGTTATCCCCCAAGAGTCACAGTCACCAACGTGAAAATTTCAGGACGAGCTGATGTTGTGCTGATGCATTTCTTTTACAACCTTCCTGTCTCAAAACAGCGTGGATATAGTTCCCTGCAGCTGAAGGATATGATAGAGCAATGATCAGCGTAGTCTGGAATTTGGCAATACAGAGACAACCTAATAAAATAGATAAAGAAACAGCTGACAGAAGAAAATAGTTATCTGTTAAAGCATTTCCTCTTAGTACACAGAAACCAAAAGCAAGAGACACCAGCAAGGAGAAGCAGTACTCTTGGGTGCTAAAGCCCAGGAAATGAGTGCCAAGAACAGCACCAATGGGACAATTTGAGAAACATCTTGTTTCATCAGGTCTCAGAAAATTACTAAAAGCAGAGTCTTTTGCAGAAATGAGCCTGTCTAACAAAAGCAGCCATAGCAGACAGTCTATGTTCCTTCAAATGCCTGATTTCCTGATATCACCCCTTCTCTAATCTCTGACCAATGGCCTCCTGTCTGGCATCAGAAATAGCATGTCGAGGAGGACTAGGGAAGGGATTGCGTGCAGTGTGGGGACCCTCACTACAATAATTAGTTGAGTTACTCAAGCACATGCAGAGAAAAGCAATGAAGCTGGTGGAGGGACTAGAAAACAAGATATAAGTGACTGAGGGACTTGGGATTGTTTAGCCTGGAGACGAGGAGGCTGAGGGAAGACTCTTTGCTCTCTACAACTATCTAAAAGGAGGTTTCAGTGAGGAGGGTGTTGGTCTCTTTTCTCAGATGAGAAATGATAGGACATGAGGAAAATGGTCTCAGGTTGCATGAGGGGAGGTTTAGGTTGGTTATTAAAAAGAATTTCTTCACAGAGAGGGTGGTCAAGCATTGGAAGAGGCTGCCCAGGAAAGCGGTGGAGTCCCCATCTGCAGAGGTATTTAAGAGCCGTGTGAATGTGGCACTCAGAGACATGGTTTGGTGATGGGATTCAGCAGGTCAGGCTGATAGTTGAACTTTGTGATCTTTAAGGTCTCTTCCAACCTAAGATGATTTTATGATACGAGTAATCCTCCAAGTAAAAAGAAAAAAAGGAAAAAAGTTCTGATCTTTTTTAATGTGGAACCAGGCTGACAAGTATGACATAGCCTCCTGAATACAAGAAGTAATCATATACAGCTTTCAAAAGTACCTTTGCCACTTGAAATTCTAAATCCTGCAGACCTTCAGTAAGAATTAGCATCAAATTTTCATAAGCACTGAGGAATTTATGCAGCATTTTTGTAACTCAAATTATTTTGAGCTTACAATGACATACAATGATGCAAGGCCATGAAGATTGAGTTCCTTTACCACTGCTGAGAATGGAACCCAAGGATCCTAAACCATGTCCACAGTGGTGGAATTTTTATTTATTTTTTTTTTTAAAAAAAAGAACATGTCAGGCACACATACCCTTGAAATATTTTGTTCTCCTAAATGTCCTGTATAAATCTGACCACACTGGCCAGGTCTTCAAATAAAGTAACTTAGAAATCAGAATACAGTAAGACAGATGTTCTTAAAACCCAACCCTCTCTTCTCCAGCTCCACCTCATCATACTGATCTATTAGCTCCATATATCACCCTGGCACTGCTCTCCTAGTGATTACTTACAATGCATTTGGCAGTGGCAGTAAGAACCCCCAGGGAACCTGTTTTCTTTCGATATCATTATTTTTCAATGTTATAAATGAAGTATTTAATAAAACCAGAAAAGCACAGCTTGGAGAACCATGGAAGAAGGAGGAGTGTTAAATCTTGGCCTATACTGTAGGTGGCTCACACAACTGAGATGCCTCAAGATGAAGGTAAGGAAGTGGTAGGCCACATTACAAAACGTTCTCCCAGCTTTCAGCATGGACACAGTCTAATAAGTGTCATGTATTTGCAATTCCTGGTTAGTCTACCTGTCTGCTCAGTAGTAGTCAGGGCCAGACTTGAGATGTGCAGCTGGACAAACCACATGAACTGCGGGGACACCTGGAAGTACCACAGGCAGCCTCCCACTCAGTCACAGCCAAGAGCAAACTGAGCTGAAACAGAGTACGTCAGCACCCAGGCTGATTTTCTAGAGATCAGTTTAAACAAAATACTTTAAGCTCTATTTTCAGATTTAACTGGGCTCCTGCCTTACAGCCCTTCAGCTGTTCTGTTAAGATGGCAAATTAGGTCAGAGTATGAGTCTGCAATAATGAAACCTAAGTTGTTGATAAGAGTACTTCGGTTTCCAGACCCAGGAAACTGCTTCTAGTTCACAGGACGAAAAATAATCTTCTGAGACAGGTGCAGCTGTAACATACTTATCTTGTTTAAATCTGGAATTTAAAAGTTTTTGGTTGTCAGCACAGCAAACAGAAGTGCTTCTAGGGCCCTTGATCTTATTGTGGATCTGGTTCCTACCACCAAATTTCTCTATATTGTGATTTCCCTCAATTTGATTTACCAATGAAACTGAACTTATCAAGAGATCTAAACAACCCCGTGAAAAGGTGTCCATACTAAAAAATACCACATTTCAGAGTGTATATGGGAGAAAAAAAAAATGGAGACAGATCTCAGGGGACGAGAAGGAAAAATATGCTCTGAAGAAAGTTGCCAAGTAGATGATAAAATTAAAATTGGATTTCAACAGGCTTATCATTTCAAACCTAGCCGAAGTTAATTAAATGTGATCAATAGCACACATTTTATCACCAAACAGTTAGAAACCACAGTTAAAACCTACATGCATTGCTATTCATTACAGTTCATTTTAAGAGATTTAGATTTAAAATACAGAGCCCTCTTAAAAGCACTGGTCGCTTTTAGCTTACATGTCAGTTTCTGTCCTCCTTTAACCTATTTTTGTGAGCCTTTAAATTTCATATTCCTCTCTTTTTTAAAAAGAATATAGCCTTACATAATTTCCTAAAATTTTGACTGTATTTTCCAGTATGTGTGCCCAACTGCAGAATCTCAAATTCTTAGCTAAATGCCTACATGAGGCCAGATTTTTAAGGGCAAACAATCCATCAGTTACAATTGTTCCTAGAACCCAACTGGTGTCTATTTCACTTTTTAAATCTTAACTTGTGGCTGAATTCCACAGAGGAGCTGGGAGCTCATAACACAGCACTAATTGTGTGATATAATTCAGCTTTAACTAGCCATCTCCTTGACACTTCTTAAAATAATTTGTCTAAAATTCATGTAAACCCATTTAATTACAGAATCAGTCAAAGAAATGTAGCTACATATCAACAGTCTGGAATTTTAAATAGCTCTATTTCTAATCTTAAATCTAGACAGACATCACCAGTCACCCTGAAAGACACAAATATGGACAAGCTGGATGTTCCTGCATGTTTGGAGGACTATAATATGCTGGCCTAAATGGCAATAAAAGAAAGGGTTGTGATCACAAAATCCTTTAGTGTTTGGTGCCAGAATAACAACAGAAATTGGTGGGAAGTAGGAAACCTCAAAGGCCACAGGTTCTCTACAAAGCATCAGTCTTTTGGGGCCATTTTAGTTACAGCTTGGAAAAGAGGGTCTTCGCTATTTTCTCTGTGAAATAGCAATCTGTCATGTCGCAGAGAATCAGAAGCTGTAGTCCCTTTTTAAATTTCAAATATCCATTCAAGACCAGGCTACTGGAATTCTTTATTAATGTAGGATCAACAGGGTCATCACTATTTCAAACAGTGTCAGAGGCTGAGCCTGTTAAAAATACATACTTTGTGAAGAGCCTGTCTCTTTGAACAGATGAGTAAGCAAAATCCCTGTAAGTCTAGAAGCAGTGGTACAGCAGAGCAGTATTCTGCATGTGTTAAGCCATTGTACTACACAGCAATCTAATCACCAAGTATACAGGATTTACCTCAAAGATATTTTCTAGACACAAGTTTCAAGAAAGAAGCATTCCCATCCTTCTGCCTGTCATAGCAAGGTTTTGGCTGAGGACATCCTAGCTTTCCCCTGAGTGATTCACTCTTCAGTTGTACACTATTTAAAGTATCCAGTGCTATTCCTCCTTCCCCAATAGCTTCAAAGGCAGAAAACACTGTACCTATTTGCAGCATTTATTCACCAAGGTTTATGTGGTAATCTGAGGAAAACAGATCGAGGGAATCATTTTTAGATGCAGTGCTGGAAGCTGCTCAGGGCAGACAGGGAATTAATATGCTTTTTCCCTTCAAACATTACTGTAAATCACTGCATGTTCTCCTTTGCCCATTTCCATTCAGACAGCAGTAACTTCTTGGCTTTTAGTTGGATGGCACCAGATAAACACCAGTCTCATTCACTGGAAAATTATTTTCCACTTCATCTTTCAAGATAGCCCCAAACACTCACTGAGTTTGAAGACTTCTTGAACAGATTTCACACGTCTTTGATTCAAGTCATCAATTTTGGAATAGACCCTGCCACATTTTTTTCCACCTCCCAATTTAAATTGCAAATCCTTTGCTGCATTTCATTTTAAATAGTCTTGTTTCATTATCATTTTCAAGCCATACTTGAAGACATATGCAATTAGCAGCTTTTTTATCTCACTGTGATAGCATGGGCTGTGTTTTAAATACAAAGAGCCATGAAAACATATACTAAGATAAGCAGCTCTGCTTCTCATGCACTTGCTTGAAAGATAGTAGTTTCTGTATAAAGTACATAATGAAGACAGCTCTCTGTTTTCTGACACCGTGCCCTTTATGTCACATAGACACATAAGATAACATGGAACTCATGGGTGCATACAGGCATAAGTGAGAGCAAACTATAAATGACAGTTTGGGGGTTCATAAAGTGTTCTTTTTTCCTGTCTCCATGGTGCCTGTGTCCCCATCACTTCTATTGCTTTCATATCCTGGATGTAAGCAGAACTTAAATGCCAGTGGTGTGACATGCACTGCCTTACCATGCTAGAAGCCAATTCCCTGATACAGTCTAAGAAAATCCTTTCTTACAGCATATCATGCTTAACTAGAGAATTACTAATAAGCAACGCAATTTGTTGCAGTGTGGACTGAATGCAAAACCTTTCCTTGTTTCCCTGATTTTCACTCTTACAGCTTCGTTCATTGAGTAATCCTTCAAAACAAATCAGTTCTTTCCTTATTATCATCATCAACAATGCATTTTTTTGGACTAATGGACTATTATCAGAAGAAGAGCAATATGATTATATGCAAAGTGGCTATTTAGCAACATTTTTAGAACTGAAATAATGCTTTTTCATAAACCAATATGATAGTTTGAGAAAATAGAAACCATTCTGAATTGCTTTGCTTCAAACTGCAAAAGGGTTATTTTATGCTAGCAAGCCAGTGCAAAATACAACAGGCTAATCTGACCTGACAGCCAAGAAACAGGGTGAGAGTCAGTTTTTTAAAGTGGAAATCACTCTCTATTTATCAGACAATCTATTTGAGAAACCCACTACCATTTCTTCTCCCTCGGGGCACAAGAATATGGGACCCTGCATCCCATGGCCCTGAAGGATTTGCTGATGTAATTGCCAAGTCTCTCTCCATCTTATTGGAGAAGTCCTGGTAGCCAGGTGAAGTCCCTGGTGACTGGAAAAAGGGAAACATCACTCCCTTTTTTTTTTTTTTTTTTTGAAGTGGTAGGAAGGAAGACCCAGGGAACTACAGACCAGTGAGCCTCAACTCTGTGCCTGGAAAGATCATGTTTGATATGTGAATCAAAGGCCAGGTTGGATGGGGCTTTGAGCAACCTGATCTAGTGGGTAGCATCCCTGGTCTTGGCAGGGGGGCTTGGAACGAAGTGATCTTTAATTTTCCTTCCAACTCAAGCCATTCTATGATTCTATGATACAGAAAGTGAGGCTGCACGATGCTGCACCTCAATCCAAGATGTAACCTGGCTTCTGTAGCTTCAACATGTTTTTCTATGGCATTTTTCATGCAACATTCTCAGACTAATTATTAAATGCACTCAACTTCATTAGTTATAAAATATTCTGCTTCTAATGTTTATACACCATTTTCCTGAAGAAGACAAATGTCAAAGCACATATAACAAGCTACTGATAGCATCCAGCAAAAACTAGGGTCTGGCAGTCTTTCCCTCATACCAGATGCAGTTCTCTTTACACGGGAACTGCATATAACATATTATCCACCAAAAAACATATTGCCACATTGGAACACATCACAATAATGTGTTACATTATTATTTAGATATGTCAGTGTTTTGCAGTTGTTAGCATCTTACTTACAAGGATCATTAGGAACTATTTGATTAGAATCTAAGTTTGATTCACATATTTATAATAAAAATATCTATTGTTTAAGTACAGAACACATTGCATTCTCAAAAATTATAGTGACTTTGGCTCTATTGAGGATTTTCTGTGATTTTAAACAGAAGATACTATTTTTCCAGGATCTAGAAGTCTTGGACAGCTTCTTCTTTGACAAAAAAATAAATAACCAAAAAACTGCTGCCTTTCTTGTCATTCAGGCCTGAATATTCTTGTGTGCCTATGATGCCTAGAGAGGTATGTATCACTTTTACAGAAGAATAATACAGAACAAGTCTAGAACAAGGATAAGAGGCAGTCTTGCTCATTTTGTTACATTTTAAGAGCAATAGTACCCATGTTTTTTTTTCCAGAAATTTGTTTAGCCTGTTCTTAAAAACCTCTGTAACAGTAGTTTATGCAGTCCTGCTGTTAGAAAGCCTTTCCCACTGCTTAAGACTTCATCCAGTGGCATTTTAGCCTACTAAGTCTTGTGCTATCAGCATCAGGCATTTTATTTTACTTTATGAAGTCTTGCATACCTGTGGTTATTTTGTCTCTAGATTAAATAAATTCAGTCCTCCAACCTTTCCTCACTGCCTGTGAGTTTTAGATCTCTGATGTCCATTCAGTACAAGTCAAGACTATTGCCAAGCTTTTGGCAATAAGTCCTTGCATTAACTGCATTGCAGGAACTTAGGTTAGGAGGTGATGGAGCATTCACGTGTCCACTGAGCATGCACAGATTTCTTAGCTCCATCTGGTGGGCACACAAGCTGTTTCTGGGCCACCACCACTTAATTCCTTTAGACAATTAGTTACTAAACTTTCTTCATAACAGCTATTTTTGCTTCCCTTGTGAAGAATTCAACTTATAAAAAGCAAAATATATCACTGTGGTTTGGATTATTTCTTTCACATCTCTATTTCCACATATACAGTCCTAAAAGGCAGAAAGTATGCTTTTACAGTCATCACTCCTAGGACTACAAATGCTGTGTTGATAGCAATCAATTTGTGAGCAGTTCCTATGCAAAAAAGGAGCAAATACACAATTCCTACAAGTCAACTGTGTTCTTATTACTGTGCATAACCACAGGGAAGTCCCTGGGCTCAATTTTTTCAGCCATTACCAAGGGATTTCACTCTGCCTGGAAGAACTGAAGGAGTTATAAACTGCATGCCCACTATGTACTTTTCCTCATCAGAGGCCTTACTTAGTTTTTCCACAACAAGACGGATGAGGACTCAATGAACTATAATAGCAGCCCATGACAAAGAATTCAGCAATACCTTGAATTTGTCCTTGTCCTCATGATTCAAAACAATGTAAACATTACACAGGAAAAGTTCTGTTGTCCAACAAAAGGCAGGACATTATAACATGGCTTCATTTAAGTTCATGATGAATTTAATTTGTTGGTCCCACTGGCAGGCTTTGGAGTAATTTTTCATCCTGTGTTGTCAGATTTTTATGCCAGAGAAACAATAGAGGTCTATTAATTGAACTAAAGAACAAGATAGTCCCAGCCATTTGGGCTACGCACCCCAACTAACGACAGAAGCAAAAAGAAGAATGTTTAGTTAAGTATCTTTGCCTGCAAGCTGGATGCAAACCAATGACATTAATAGCTCTCATTAAGACAGACATATGGACTAAAGCCCAAGATTATATTTCTGTGATTGCAATTACAACAGGTTTTTAGTCAGTGAAATGTGTTCCAGTTTATCAAGGTCCCTATTGTTACTAATTTTACTGAAGTTAAAGCAATAAACAATTCTGCACTCTCAATTCCTGATTTGAAAAGAAAAAATCCTGATAGTATTGCTGTGTCCTTTTCAACATCAGAGCTCCTGTCTTTATCCTTTTCATTACATTTGAGTTAATTACAAAACAAAAATATTTCTCCATCTACAACAAACCACTAGCAATAGCAATTGTATTACTTGATCCCAGGGTTGATTTAATTCATTTAGTTCTGCTGAGTAAAATGTTTTCCTATTAAGCAAATCTGTTCCTTCTTAGGGTACATTTACTCATTATCATAACCAAAATGCATTTTGGTATTTTTTAATTCCTGAAGATGCAGACTGAGCTCATCCTAGAAAGACTTGTCACATTAAAGCATTTTATAAAGGAAGATATTTTCCTTATTGTGTAGGTGATAGGATAGATGAGACAAAAAGATTAAGTGATTTCACCTCTGGAAGTGAATTCAGGAACTGAACCCAGCTCAATGGACTTCTGATGCAGCATTATGTCCCTTTAAGTGACGTAGATCCTTCTTGTACTATATTGCAAAAGCTGCTTGCTATGCTCATACACAAGCTTCTCAGTTTGCAGACATTCCTACTGGCAGCTCTGAAAAATGAATAGATTCTGCTTCAATTCTGCTACAATTTCTGCTTGAACTCACACCGTGGAAACCCTCCTGGAAAAAAGGAGCTGTGCCTCTTACTTGCTCATTAACCAACACACCGCTGTTCATCACCCACAGTATCTGTGTTTCTTACAGGAGACAAACTGCTTAAATACGCAGATACCTACTCATATGTGAACAGCACTGACGAGATGTATCATGAAATTTTACTTGTCTAACCTAATTAAAGCTATCTGAGACAGTAATAACACTAAAGAAAAAGAGGAATTTCGCAGCCTCAGTTCCCTTTCCCTTTTTTATAAAAAGCTCAACTCAGAGTAATACACTGGGGCAATATTTGAATGTTACAGTACACAGACGCAGTCACACAGAAAATTAGAACTGTTCCAAAAAAAGAGACAAAGAAAAAGCACATAGCTGCATCAGAACCAGCTTAACAGTGGAAAAGTACTTCACTTTAGTTTAGCCCCCTTTCTTTCTACTCCATTGTGACGTCAGCCAGGCCCTAATGAAAGCCCAATTAGCATATCACCTTGTGTGTTTGAATGCATAAGTGGAGCGGGTGATGATTCTCTTCTGAGATTTTAAGTAATCACCGAAGCTGAGCCAGAGCTGCTGCTTGGTAGGAAAGATTTAGCTTCATAACATGCTCAGTTCCTTATGCAACGCAAACAAATGTGCCAACAGAGGGGAGAAAAAAACAGCACAGATGTGTTTCTGAGGGAAGCAATGCAAACCAGCTTCGATTTTGCACAGAGCTTTATTCCAGAATAAAGATCTTAATTCCTGATTGAGTTTGAAAACTACATTGACTATTTGCACACAGAAGTGACGGTACAGTCCTCTGTGGGCTTTGGAAAAGCCAGCACCTTTTCTTAGGCCCTGACTCTTTTTCAGATGACAGTGACTAAAAAGCAAACAACCATGGCCTAGAAACTGCATCCTTGTGCTGTAAAACAGCAGCCTGCTACCACCCAATGCAGGAAAAAAAAAAAAAAGGTATTTGCAGACTAACTTAGTCTTTAGAGTGGAGTTATTTCATGGAGATTCATGGCAAAACAGGGACCATAGGGAGTGGTAGATCCAAGAGAGGACAGCAGTATATGGATCTTCTGTGATCATTCTTCTAATCTGAACACCTGTACCCAGCTATTTGTGCCATAAGCACTGAAATGAGCACTGCCATCCAAGGTGCTAGAAATCATTTTCAGTATAGAAATGCAACAATAACTGGCATTATTGGTTTCAGTCCGGATCAAAATGAATACTGAGGAAGGAGGTGAGACATGAAGTCAAAAAGGAACTCAGAGAGGCAGTATAACATTAACAAGAAAGAGTGAAAAAATGAAAAGCCTAAAGCTGTAGCTCAGAATTCTCTATTAAACACCCTAGAGATGGACTGAAAGCAGAGTCTGCTGCCAGACTTTAAGGAAACCCAAAGGGTACCACTGTTTTGCAACATTTAGGGGCTCGAAACTGGAATATCTGTCTCTGTCAATCCAAGGAATGACAGGGAAGTGCAAGCATTCTGTAGTGCTCTGATCAAGAGTTTCAACCTGGTCCTACAAAAGACTATCTAAAAGAAACAGGAATTCAAGCACACCTGGACTTCGTTTGGCAACTCTCTTGAAGAGACAAGGCTCCTTATGGTGTCCATCTGATTTTGTAGAGCACTGATGTTCATCATTTTGTCTAAACGAACAGCCTCTGTGAAAATCAAACTGAATACAACAAAATACAGCAAAAGTGAACCATTCAGTTCATATACACTTCTAAAGAGCTTCTGCCCACACCCTACTCCCTCCAGGTCTGACCATGTCCAGACAGGTGAGTCCACCTGTCTGACCATGGCACTCGTAGGACACAAAACAACCTGTAACCATCAGCGAACGCTTCACAAGTAGGCAAAGCTACAGCAGTTTTTACAAGGGCTATGTTAAATGAACTCATATCATTGACTGATTTTCAGCCTTGATCCACACTCCTACTCATAATCAATCATACCAACAGGTGCCAGATTTTCAAAAGAAAAAGCAGAATGCTACTAAGTCAAATAGGAAGATGATGCTGCATTTAGACCTTTATTAAACATGGCCACACTGCGTGAATGTAATTAAAGCTCGGGCTTGGACTTGGCAAGCAGCCTCTATAAATAGTCTTTCCATTACACTGTTCTTTCTCCTTGGTGCTTCATCAGAAATAAGAGATGTCCTTCAGCTCCCCCGCCCCCCATCCCTGGGATGATCAAATGTTTTATGGCTCTGCAAACCTTAAAACAGCCAAACGCTATAGCAGTAATATTTAAAGTAACTCATTCTGAGAAGAAAGAATTATCTTCAAGGTGCTTTTCTCTCAGTGGTGTCTTCCATTTTCTTGCCTGGGGTGGGAGACTTACCAGATAGCCAGAACAAAAGAGCAAGGCCCCACTCCAGAGTGCAGAATAAGGACAAAGACTCAGTATCATGGCTTTTTCCAAGTGGTGATCCATCTACTACATGATCTAAGGGAAATGGAAACAATATTAAAAATCATAACAGTGGAGCTAGCTACTTTTTGCCAACTGATACACTTCATATCATCCTTTCTCTTAGCATAGATTATTTTGCTTAATTATATCTAATACTTTTTTTTTTGTAAGAGACTGTCCAAAAGATTTTGCATTCGTTCTCATAGCACTGAGGAGATCCCATCATGTTGCTCGAAGTTTGTTTGTTTTAGCAAATAATGAGGGTACAAGTAGATTTTTTGAAAACATATAAATTGATAGAAATACGGTTTATTTTTAGGTTTGAAATATATATATATTTGTTTTGGAACTTCCCTCCACTGCACCAGACAGTAAAACACAACAGAAATATTGAATACTAAAAGGGCTCAGCTCAATTCATAAACTCAAACAACAAAAGTCAGGAAAACAAATACCAACTGCATAAGCAACCAAAAGTAATGTTGACATACAATGGTAATTATTTTAACACTTGAAATAGAATCTAAGATCAGCATTTAAAAAAAAAAATTACCTTGAATTAGCATACAAGAGTGTTTCTTTACACTATTCTAATTCTGGAGAAATTTAAAAAAATCTTTATTAATAGATCAGCTGGTAAATTAGTTCTGACAAAAGGATATTTGAACTGAGCAGCAGCCCCAACTGTATCTAATCTTTGGAAAAGCTTTCTCCCCAGACAGCTTCACAGTCTGAAAATCCCCAAGAAATACCTAGATACAATCCAAAGAAACAGCAATATCACAACTGAGACAAATATCACAAGATCTTCTCCACAAATTGATTTAGAGACTGAGGGTAAGAGAGATCTGGAAGCGCTATTGTCCATTTTCAAGTCAGTTAAAATCCCACAGAGTGCCAGTAAACTGCTGCCACATCCAAATGCAATGGTTTGTACTAACTTTCCTAATGCATCAGTGACTTCAAATGAACTTCCACAATGTCTCAAGTTTGCCTGTCCCCACTCTGCCCTGAAACAACATGCAGCTAGCTATAATCTCCATTATTCCAGGGGAAACAATCATCCCAATACAGTAAGCAGTTTCAAGAATGTAAAATGAAAGGAAAACTGAGCTTCTCCTTTCTAAATTGATAACGTGATTTGTGAGCTGCAATGGGGAATTCTTGCTTCCCAGTCCTGGAGGCAGGGTAAGGCATCTGCACACAGGGTATCTGAGAACCTGGAAGTACCCAGTCCTCAAAGACCACTGCTTAAAAGGATTGATCTCAAACAATAACATGGACACAATTAGATCTTTTTTTGCTTCCAGTGGTTGCCCTTGTTGGCTTACAGTGTACTACTTCTCTAGAAATCATAGGGCTCTTTGTTTGCTTCCAGAGAAAACACTTATTTCAGATAATCTTGCCTCTATAAAGTTATTTTTCAATGTTCTTCAGTCACAGCTATGCCTGCAGGAATGTCTGATTATCCATAAAATGCCTTCTGACAGCTCAGATTCATTACTAAATTACCACATTTGAATTTTCATGTGCACAGGGCAATTACTTTTATGAATGACTGCCAGCAACATTTCACTAAAAATGAATGAACTTTTAAGGCATTCTAATTGCCACTTAGATGCCCTATAACTCTTTTTTAAAGGTTTTCATTTCTTTTAGTCCTAGAGTTACTTGTGTTCAACACAAATGTGTTCCCTCTCACATTTCGTATCACTGAAAGTTATTTACATCATAAACAAAGAAATATGAAACTGGCAGTGTTACATAAACAGACTGAACAGCAGAAATGATTCATAGGCTAAGTCTTGAACATGAATAATTATCTATAACCCTCATTTGGAGATTTTGCGTCAGCTTACATTATTCATTTGGGTTTTGGCAGGGGAAATTAATGAACACCAAGTTGACAGACACCTTAAAAAAAATACATTTTTCAAGTTGTTAAGCCAAAGCAGTGTATCTAATAAAAGAAAAGGGGAAGGTGCTCAAGGAATGTGTTTTTACCATTGTAATATAAAAAGGCAGAGATACAAAAAGATATTCAGGGAGGACAGGAGAGCTTTTAATTACACCACTAAGATAGGCTGGAGTGCTCTTTTGTCTCCCTTTTGCTCTCTTTTGAGTGTCATCAGGAAATTTCATTAATACAGCCCAATCTTTATGACAAGGTAGTTCATGTAAATGCTAAACAATATCAGAAGCAAACTAATCATTGATGAACTACCTCCAGTAAACTCCAGCTAGACTATTGTTTCTGTTTGCATGCTACATTTTGCATCATGATCCTCAGCCAGGTGTTGCCCCACTTCAGAGACTCAGCTTCAGGCATGGCTGGCCAAGGTCCTTGCACATCCCCAAGCATTTGTCCCCATGCAGCTTTCTGATCTCCAGGATCTACCCCCACTTACAGAATCTTTTCTCCAGACAGGATATTCACCTTCTCCTTTCCACTTCTTTCCAAGGCCACTTCTTTTTGGGAACCCTTCTAATTGTCTTTCTTTTCTTTCCAGTCCCTCTAGCCTCTGTTTTTCCTAATCTAAATAGGTTAGTGCAGAAGCACAACATGTGATCAGCCTCCTTTATTGCTGGTTCTGTCTCAGGCTTGTTTATTAATTGAAGGATTGGGGACATTAATTGGGGGATCTGTAGTGTGCCATTATTTTCAGTCCAAGATGTTATCAAATTTACAACCAGAGAGTTATTGATAGCAGCTAGCAATTAGCAGCTTTCTGCTTAAGAGCTTGAAAGTTCAATTTCAGACATTCACACATACACACACAATTATCTGCTGGTTGTTTGCATTCACAGTTTAAGCTATTTTTTCACCTAAGAAATAAATATTTTAGCCGCTTTGAGACAAACTGAAACCTGCAGATCACTTCTACTTATGAGCCGTTTCCCCCAAGAGACCAGCAGGGTAGCTAGATTAGGTAACATGTCATCCTCTAGTTTTAGTGAACTCCCCACACACGCTCTGGAATCAGTTAAGAAAGCAAATTGCCTTAATTCAAAATGCACTAAAGTCTGCGGATGGATTTCTGCACTGCAAACAAGCAGATCAAGCCCTCAGCGAGGGCTGTCACACTGAACGTGCTGTTTTTGTCTAGCCTGCTCACACCAATAGCAGCAGTAAAGTATTGGCAAGGCAGCACAAAAACGAGAGCCCTGATTTATTTTGATTTGTTCATGTCTCAACAGGAAAGAAGCAATTAAAGATATCACAAGAGTATTCCCAAATGAATTTTAAAAAAGTTTTGAGACTGGTTAAACATTTTATTCCCAAGCTGACAAGGTATTCTTAATGGCTCACGATAGGAAGATTTAATGGCTTATGTAAAACCAAATGACAGTCAGAAAAATTAGAAAAGCTGTAGGCCTTCTGCAGGACCTATTTTGTTCTAGCTAGATCAGCAGACCTAATAAAACTTTCTGCCTCATATCCTCAGGCTACTAGAACTGTAAGAACACAATTATTCTTAATAACTTAACATCTTGCCAACACTGGGAATCAGACTTCACGACATGTTGCCTTTTAGAAAGGAGACATAAACAGAGGAATCATGCTTTGGAAGACTTAACCTGCCATTTACACGTCAGGAGAGGTATTTACATGGAAATTCAGAGCTATCCAATGGTATTCAGTTCATTTGATAAGTATAACTTAAAGTTCTCAAATGTGAAAATAGACAGTATAGCTGGTTTCACTGCTTTTTTACCCAATAGATTAAAAGACTCAATCTGTTGAGTTTATCAGTAGCAGAAACTTTCATTAGCTTACAAATAACCGTACATTATATGCACTCAGAGAAGAGGCCACTTTGCCCTGCAGCTTCCATCTGTCAAGCTACAGCCTGAGCACTGCAATATCCAAACAGTTCAGAAATCTCTCTGAATACAGCTCATCTCATGGAGAGAGGGGATATTGCATTATCCCTAGTTTGCAGGTAAGGAAGTCAGGCAAGGAGAGATGGTTGATCAGCCCACAGACATCTAAGGTCTGCCTAAAACTGCTGTAATCTAAGAACTGCTGTAATTTGAACTTTACTTATCTGAACCCCAAGATAACAATCCTCAGTCCTGAACACTCCCTCCTGGTGGATGGTCTTTGTCCTCCACAATTCACTTATGCAGGCCCTCTTCCTACCTTGCTGACAGAATTATCCATCCTGTTACTTGTCCTTTCTTCATGAAGAACTGATGAAATGTCTCCAGAGCTAAAAATCCCCCAAACATAGCTATATACAGCACAGACAGTCACAGCTAATGGTCTTGCAGTAGGACAAACAAAAAACATCAGGACAAGGAAAAAAGGTTATCTGCAGTTGTGCACATCCCTGTCTCTTTAATTACAGCAGCCAGGATGTGAACAGATGCTTACTGCACCCGGCAGCCCTATGATTCAGGCAAACTTAGCTATTAGCAAATCCTTTAGGTAGCTAGCTGACTCAGGCAAACAAGATGTGCAAATTCCCCCCAGCTGATTAACCACTGGGTTTGCACAGGCTTGACTTATTCACCACAACTGTTGGAGACACGAATGTCCTCATCTGACAGCCCTGTCCCCAGTTACATCATTGTTTTTGTCAGCATTCACAGACATCTTGCCTGGCATTGGGAGAAGTTTCCCCAAATTTGTAAGTGAGAAATTTCCACATGAAATGAATCACAGGTTACAGTTATTCAAATCATAAAAAATGGGAAGGGGAATGGGAAGGAAAAGGGAAAGGCTGTGGGCTACAGTGAGAGCCAGACTGCAGTTCTCTAAATAAATGCCATGGATTGATGCACTGCTTACAGACATCTCAGTTATGAGGCCTGGCCTCCCAAGGAAACAAAATCCACATCAATTTTCAATAATATCTAAACAGCATGTGAATTCAATTTCTTTAATTATCAACCCTGTGTTCCTGTTGTGGTGTCTCTTTTCAGCTTGTACAGGCTCTTCATCAGTCATCACTTACAGAGCTGATGTGACAACACATCCACTGGCTACTGCTCCCAAACCATCTCCAGTTTTACACCTTCTAGAAAGATCCTCCCCAGATCCCACGCTGCACCATGCACCTACCTCTTGACAGCCTCTCCTGCACCAAATGTGCACAGACACTTCTAGATAAACAGAAGCAATCCTACAGTCCTTCATCTCACATCACATCTGTCTGTGGCTGCTCCTGCCATATCTTGTAGAATGACCTCTCCCTCTGCATCCATAGAAACAACCCCCCACCTGATAATAAGGAGACTTTCATAACCCACGTGTTAATGAAGAAAAACAGAAATGGAAGCAAGCATAAATGCCTTTTTCCTTACTTGCTTTTAGGGTGCCACAGAATTTACCTTCAGCTCTGACTGGATGGATCTGAACGCTGAAGAGGTAGGAAATGAGCTTTGGGGTGCCTGTTGTAACAAAATAAGCATTATGTTTAGAGCAGAAATGATGGAAGAATGAAGTCAGGCTAACTGTCAAAGCTGAAGTTCCCCACTGTTTTACAGGTTTTTGAGGCATCACAGCTAATTCTATGAGAGTTCTGGACTCAGGCCCTGAGAACGGTAGCACAATGAAGAGTGCAAGACTGAAAGACGATCAAAGACAAGAAGTCTCTTCCTACAGGCATAGTAAATAGGCTCTAGATCAGATCCAGGGCACAAGGAGCTAGAAACCCATTCCCTCAAAATCTCTACTTGTCATCCAACGTTGCTTCTATCTAGCAGAAAGTCATAAAGGCATTTGTGAGTCACTGAAGCTAAAGGGTCGATGGAGTCCATTTGCCTGGAAAACAAAGATTTGCTTTTGCTGGTGAAAAAGGGTAAAAGGGGAAAGCAGGAAGAAACCCTTTTTGCTACTGTGAAATAAAACACTCTGGACCAATGACAGGAGCAAAAGAGAAAACAGCATTACCAGTCATCTCTCTGGAAAAAAAAAAACTCATCTTGCATATGCAAATGCAGTGCCTGGCAGTGACTTTTTGGATTAGGAGATTGTAGCATCACTATAACCCCTTATCAAATAGTTTCCAAATGATTTCCCAGGTCCCAAGGAACCAAGACAAATATTTATCATCAGTGCCCAGCACTAATACTCAGAGCATTTCAGCACTCTGAATATTTAACAGGAGAAATGACATTAATAATTATAATAACTCCACAGATTCTTAGCCCTGCTAAAATAAACTGTATGATATACTGTCCTATTATAATACAAAGACTTTGAAGTTTTCTATTTTCTCCCGGTGCCTGGAGCACTAACCTCCTTCTGAATGATAGGGAGGTCAGATAGTGAGGGGAGGATCTTGTAAAACGCTAAAGCTATGAGAGCTGAGGGTGCTTAGCACTCTTCAGAGTGCAAACAAACAGGTATAGAAAAAATAATAAATGAAAGAAATTTAAGTTACTGTTCAATCCTTACCTGGGCAGTTTTAGTGGTGTGTATTGGATTTTTACTGCAGAAGAGCCAAGCAAAAGTGTACAGGTATTTGCCCCTGTAGAATCCCACTGCAGAATTTGCTGTGTAATGAACTTTTTGCCCATGCCCAAGGTGGACATGAGCAGCAAGGGTCAGCCTAACTGAACAGCAGTGCTGACATCACGGTAAAAAATGAGAGAGGAAAGGAGAGTACTAAGAGGCTAGGATGGGCCTTCAAAGTAAAGCTGAGTGATTTCATATTTAATCTAATGGGCAGTGCAGGGAGAAACACAAATAGAGAAGTGACAGAGACAAAGGGACAGACTGGGAAAGTCTGCTTGATGGGAAAATTTCAATAAAAAAAAAAAAAACAGGTAAAAGGGGCCAAAGAATGCTGTAACTGAGAAACAAGGAGTTACGTGGTGGGGTGTGACTTCACTGGAAATTTTAAACAGGCTGAATCAAGGCTCAGACACAGACCTGTCCTGTTTTGTAATACCCAAGACAAGAAGAAACCATCTGTGCTTACAAATCTAACAGACAGGGATCAGTGCCCTGCACAGGGATCAAACCCAAAGCAGTACACAAGTTGAAGAGCTTGCAGGGGAAGATGAAAAGCTCCATGTAAATAAGGTTCTGCTTGAGCTAGGCTTGCATCTAGACTTGTATCTGTGACAGTATCTGTGACAGGGTGACTAAAACTGCAGCCTGGGTAGAAGATCAGCATGGAGGTAGATCTGTGAAAGCAGAGTGCCTACAGTTTATGCAGCATATTCCTTTTAGTCCATTTATAGAAATTAAGAGAGAGAAGGAAAGAGCAGACAACCGTGCATCTTCCCAACAAGCACAGAGGGTAGCAAGGGAATAAATTCCCTCACACTGTCCTGTAACTGAAGAACCAAGATCTTGGGGGAAGACATGCCAAAGAAACAGCAGCCCTGCAGACCAAAGAGCACCAACCCAGAAGCAAACAGGGTTTAAAATGTTTTTGTTTCCTCTATGACTCACCAGGCCATTCCAGACCATGTACTGGTACAAGACATTATGCGTAACAGTCCGGAGATCACTCTGAAAACTCACCAACACCGACCACACAATAAAGAGCAGTAGATTAAGAATCTGAACCCAGCCACCTTTTCCCCAGCAATGACCCCATCCAGCAGCGGAGAGAAGATGGTCACAGAGACACCACCACAAAGCTGTGGGCTACCCTCTGCAGAATGCAAGTTCTCTGCAAGAGGAAATCTCAGAAGAAGAAGGATGCTAGGGTAACCTTTACACTGCAGTCTTGCTCTAAACACTTCCAAAGCCCGATGGCACCAAAGCCCACACATAAGCACATCAGTAGAGAAAGTGAAAAGCACTAAATGAAATGAATTTAAAAAAAAAAAAGGAAAAATTAAGTTTGAATTGCACCTATAACTGATATAGATGTTATTGCGGGGGGTTATGGGTTGATCTGTGTTGTTTTTTTTTTGTTTTTTTTTTTGTTTTGTTTTTTTTTTAATGTGGACTGTTCTATTTCTTCTCTGTTTTAAAAATGGTTTCTATCAGCACATACGACTCATTGATTACCGGGTGTGCTATTTCACTGTAGCAGGTTATTCCCCATAATGGATATAGCCGTAAATTGCTTTCTTGTTAGATTTGAGCTTTTTCCCCACTCCTCCTGTTTTAAAAAAATGAAATTTTAAAGGGAATCATCAGCTTGTGACACACCTAAATGCACACCTACAAAAATGTTCTTAAGGGAACTGAGAGTTAAAAAATAAAAAAAATTACACAGTTGAGAGAAAGAGCAGCGTTTGCAGTTATCCAAAAGGGCATATGCTAATCAGCAGCTGGAATCAAAGAGGTTTTGTCACACCCCTTCTCAACACATTGCAACACCAACTAACTTAGGAAGCTGTTCCTCCAAAGCTGTACAATTCCCCAGCTTCCACTGGAGTCAGTGATAGCTGTAACCTCTCACAGATACAGCCCTCAGCCACATATACTTATAATATTTTAATAATTCAGTTTAAATAAACTTTTAAAAAAAAAAACAATTTTTGCATATTCCATAAGGATTAATTACTAACTTGGTTTCTTACTCAGCATTTCTGAATTCAGAGATTTTAAGCATGGAACTCTGAATCAGCAGCTACTCACAGGATACACCCAGCCATTTTGAAGAATAAATATTTAAGATCTTTTTTCAACATAGAGATTTCACATTATAAAATGTACCAGAAATAACCTTGTGCTCAGCAGAAAAGAACTGCTTGTGTAACCATACTGAGGAAATAAAAACTACATAGCCAGGTGAACTGCATGTGAAAATAAATTTATACTAAATGGCCACACTGACAGCTCTCAAAGTTCTAGCGGACAGTGTTACTCAGTTCTCTCAGCTGACCCTACTCAAAATCCAAGCAGTGAATAATAGGTTTTCTACAGATCTGCCTTTATCTTCTCATCTTATCCAGCAAGGGAAGTGAGCTTTTTACTTTCTTATTTTTAAGGCCATAATTTCAAGATACATCCCATGAAAGCATCCTGAGAGCATTGAAGCTTTCCATATCTGTGCATCAACACTTTACTTCAGTAAATGTCACGACTCTTCGTTTTTCCTCCATGTCAGATGGGCCATGTAACTTTAAGGGTGTCATCATTTCATCTTTACATGAATGGATCATACTCTCCTTTCATCCATTTCTCAGACTTCTGGATAGCTCAGATTCCTTCAAATTCCCTTATTACAATACCCTGTGCTCCAAAAGACTCTCTTCATTGTTCATTAATAATTTATCTTCACAAAGTTGGTCATGTTCTTCCCCTTTTTCCATACCTCTAAGTATAACTCCTACCTTTTGGATGTCAACGCATTGTTGATACAAAGGGAAAAACCTTCCTCTTTTCTCACATGACTTCTATGAGCAAGTGATGTTCTGTTTTATGCCAGCATTCCAATGCACACACAGTTCTCCCAAGAAGTCTCTTGATACGCAGGTAAGCCATACTGCTTATGACACGTCAAAACTTCCAGTTCCTTTTATTTATTTCTTCACTTCAAAGTAGTCTTCATCTAAGACACAATTTGTTGTAGGCATTATTCCTACCATCTGCTGTGCTGATATAAATTTTCCCTTTGGATCTTCAAAATTCCATCCTTTTAAGACCTTTAATTTTACGTTACTGGGGTTAGAGAGAGAGAGAAAGGTTTACAAGTTATGCCTTGGTAAAACACGCTTACCTCCAGTCCTTCCTACATAAGCAACAGGTTATAAAAAGTCTAACTCACACGCAGTATTTTTGCCTACCTGTTCAATGTCATTAGAATGTTAACACTGCTGTTGACAGGCGGTGTTACCAGCAATAGGCCAAGTGGAAACATTAATGTGACAGTTTATTAATCAATTCTGTCTCACGAAACTTAATGTAACATAAAGAAGCATTAATAAATGCCTGATGTGTTAATATACATCTTTCACACTGAGATGTACAACTATTCTACATTTCTTGGCAGTTTTAGTTCAGGCTGCTAACACTTTTTGGAAGATAATATTCTTACTAAATGTATTAATGGTTTAAGTTTGGTTTATGTTTGGATTTAATTTGCAATGAAGTTCACTACTGTTGAAAGGTGCTGGTTTTAAGGATATTTGTCTTAAATATATTGGCTGTCAGATGTGAAACAGGATTCAGCTTCAGCAGTACTTCATAAGGTACTTGCTGGTTTGTCAACTTCTGAGAAACAATACTAATGAAAAAATAACATGGAAAATAACAACCATGAGAAAGAGGCACCTTCCAGATGGGAATTCAGCCACCCAAAATATTTTTGTGTTGACTACAGAGAAAGCTCAAGACAAATTTTCACTCCTTGAGTACCCTGACTCCAGCTCCTTAGGCTGGCAATATTTACAGCTCCATGCAGGGTAGCCCCATTCCCACTCCCATGCTGCCCCTTCTGTTGTGCTGACACGAGGCTGTGCCTCCACGTGGGAAACCGATGGGAGAACTGGGTTAAAACAAGGCCATTCTTCACACAGCCACAAAAACCCTTGCAGCACCAGAAGGAAGGGAGCTGTGCAGGAGTGAATGGCCAGACAGAGTTTGGGCTGTTTCTTCCAGTAGCTCTGCTGGCTTCTTCCCTGATTAAAGAGCTCATGAAACCCTGATGTCTGTTTACTGCCTAAAATCAGACACAATGAGTCCAGATCTTTTTTTCTTTTTGTGGTACATACACAGACTGAAGTAGAACCGTAAGGTTCAGCTTGGACAACATTTTAATATGGGGTGATAGAGAAGCAGGCTAGATAACGCTTGTCACATTCTTTGTAATGCTTGCATGCAGATGTTCCATATTAAAAACTAATATTTACTGAAATACTTTCAAAGTTGCATCAGAGCCCCTCAGAGTGTGTTAAAAATAAGCACATGCAAAATATTACATTTAGCTGGGAGCCAGATTCCTGCACCAAGGCTACAAACAGCTATACAACTGTTTCTCCGCTAGCATGATGAGCCAAATCAACCCCCTTCATCTGAGCACCTCTGAACTCCGGGGCTGTTTTTATCTGAAACGAAATTTGGCCGAATGATTGTTACCCTCCAGTGAGTACATGACCACATAGAGAAAAGTTCACTGCATGATGGGTTTATTACATAAAGTAATGTAATAAACTGTGATCTCAATTTAATAGCTCTGGACAAATTTGCCTGTTTGTTCAATGGAGCGAACTCTTAACCTCTGCTCATTTACAAGGATCCAAGATCCCTCCACACTACACAGAACGATACATGTTGCCTCAGCAATTTGTTAAGAAGTATTTGTTTCCCCTAATAAGTAATAATAAAACAGCACATGTGGTTCTGATAAGAATGAGCTAAATAGGATGGCCTTGAATTCCTATCTGATTAAGAGGCCATCATATGACAAATACAGCAGAACCAAGTATCTGCCTAAAAACCAGGGAAAGCACTTGATTTACAGCACTAAGTGGATGCCTGCCATGATTTTCACACACTTTGCTATCTTGGCTGACCTCTCCCAGACTTATTTTCTGCACACCAACAGATTTCACATGTTTTTAAATATGGTGACAACTGGGAATTCATAAATAATCCATCTCCACTGAAATATAACTACCAAGTCTGAGCAGTTCCGGCTCCAGGCTTGCTCTGCAGCAAAAGCCAGACTGCTCAAGTTTGGAGCATCTCTCCACATTCTGCAGCCACACTGCTAAAGTGACTCCACTTGCACTCTGCTGCCCAGATGTGGACAGCTCAAACTAAATGCACCTAAACGTGAGCATGATACACTGCCTCTTGACAGGAAAAGCTACAGTCAGACGTGACAGTTCTAGGTAGGTTAACACTGCAGAAAAAAATGCAACAGAGGAAGTGTGTACATCAATACCTTGTTTCAAAAAAAAGCTTGTCAGATTTCTGTATTTTCAACAGGCTTTTTCAGAGTCCTTTATGCCAATGAAGTGGGAATGGCAACCAGCACTGACAGACTGGAGCATCACTCCTACAGTCCAGGGCACATCCCCTACACTCCTCATGCTCTGTCCTGGAAATAGCAAAGCATAGGAGTGTCATTTGCAAAGGGACTACAGATTTTCTGTTTGGATGCTAAATATTAGAAGTCTAGCTTGTTGGCAATACTGCTGTTCATTCTTGCCTCACAAATTGTCTGAGCCACGATCCTGGGTAAGAAATCTGATGAAAAACAGGATTCACTCTACAAGCCAAGTTTGTGATTCTAGCATTCAGGATGAAAAGGAAGTCAGAAATAATGTACATATAAGGGAATTTTCACAGTGGAAAGAACACATCAAGAGATATTCTGATCTTCTTACCATTTTCCCTAACTTATTTTTGTCTTCTGAAGCTTTTTAGGTTTGGTTTTGTCTTGATGTTTCCTGAATATCTACATTGAATGTTATATCCACGCTACTTGCTGCTTATGTTATCTCATCAGATTTATCTTGATCTGAAATCATCACTCACAGGCTGATTGATGAAACCCCTTCCCTCTGTTCCCCACTCCAAGATAATCAGAAGCCACCATGTTCTGCCTGATTACAACCATACGGCACCATCTGAGGCACTAACTGCAACCAGATTGTTGTTACTTATTCCAGATTCAACAGATTTGTAAATATAATGAAGTTCCACCTTTCTCCCCTGTAAAAGGCATGACATGACTTACTCAAGGGAAGCTGCTCAAAATGCAAAACCATCCCCCCTCAGTCAGGCGAGGTAGGACTTCTCATTATGCATGAAACTCTTACCATTTTTAATATCTCAGGTGCTCAGAACTACTCAATTTACTTTGAATACTCCATGTCACCCCCATGAAGATGACTTATAAGTGTCCTAAACATTTTTTTTAGTACTTAGGAAAATAATTAAGACCAGCCACCATGGCACCTTCATGTGCAAGAGCCTGGCATGCTGTGGATGTGAAAATCACAGGAGACAGACAAGACCTTTTGGCACAGAGAAAGGGAGTCCTGTTACTCTGTTCCCTCAAACGCACAATTCTTGAACTCAGACACTGGAAAGTCCAAGTCCATCCCCCAGTCTAAAAAGAATCACTTATTTCCCAGGGCTTATCCACCCACCAGTTTTTAATTACTCAAGCAAGGGATTCTTCTACCTTGTGTCCTGGGAAAACGTCTGTTGGTGTAATGAATCTCACAGCTACACAGGTTTCCTATGTACTCAGCCTAAGTTCTTTTGTCTCATTCCATCACTCTAAACACCGCTCTGAAAATGTCTTCTTGGGGCTGTTGACTCCCTTTCTATGCCTTCTAAAAATCACATTTGACTTTCTTATGAGCACGTGGTTCTTTTCTACTGTTAATGTTCTACTTACTGTCTTGGTGGAGGAGAAGGAGCACAGCCCGTCAACTGCCTCTTCTAGGTTTCCTAGTTCTTCTTTCTCCTCCCAGCTCTTCTTTTTTTCTAACTAGCTTTTTTCTAACACCAACTCTTTAAGTAGCACTAACTTTTTTTTTTATTACTCTTATATCCTAATGCTCTTCTATATCTCAATCTTACCTTTCCCTCCTTGGGGGTGGACATTTAGCATGATTTGGATGGAGAGTTGAATACTATATGTCATATATGTTTAGCATGTACTTCATTAAGCTCATTATCATATTCAGCAGTGTTACCTGTAATATTCATTTTACACATAATGAAAAAAGAGGTTTCACTTCAGGTCCTGTGGCCTTCAAGATTCTGTTCTGCCATCAAAACAGGGTCGTCCCCCCAGCACATTCAGCAGCCTCTCACAGCACGCCTGCAGACCTCCATCCACCAAGTTTGTATAGGAGATCAACAAGAACAAGCTGCTCAACTCCCCTTTGCCCAAGGCTGCTGCTTATCAGTGACAATAAAGATCTGACTGTTCTCCACACAGGTACCCAGACAGCGTGAATTATTTTGCCTTCTGACAATCTTGCAATGTAAGCAGAATAGATTCTTCTGACCCCCCCAAAAAAAGCCCTAGGTACCAGCCACTGAGGGACAAAACCAGCAACCACCTCATTTATGGTTCCCCTCCTGCCTGCTCCATACTCACCCTCCAGATAAAAAAAAAAAAAAAAAAAAAAAGCTGCTCTCAGCACCAGCTTTCTGACAAACTCTTGATTCCTTCCCCAACCACCAGACTGCCCTAACAGTTCCCAAGTAGACTGTACCAGGACAACTGAAGATACTTTTCCAGACATTCACTGGCACATTTGGCCTATGACGATCCTACCATGTTGGTAAGGTGTTAAGACATCACCAGAGCCTTCATGTTAGCTTAACAGCACCAGCACAGCCTGCAGCAGAGTTTGAGTACAGAAGGACACAAGGGCACAGAACTATGATGCTACTGCCATCACTGTGGCATCTGAGCCCCTTCTCGCTACACACTAGTGAGCAATTCCTCCCCCTGTGGTCTGTCCCTCCATCCTGTCCCAGAACAAACCACAGTGCAGGAGAAAGTTCTGTTTTGGCAGAGCTCATTCATTTTAATGTGCTCCTTGTCGTGTGTTTGTATCAGTCACAGAAATGTGTTGGAAGAGGGAGCACTCTGGCTTGTAGCTGTTATGTGGAAGATCAAAGCCATCACCAGAAGGACGATTAAGGTAGACCTGTGAAATCTAGGGCAAGGCCAGATGCAGTGAGTGGGTTATAAAACATGCGCTCCTCTACACTCACAAGCTAACCGCGTTGGCTCACTCTCATCTGAGCACTCTCTCCTGTGGAGAACTGTGACAACTCTTGCTGATATATGAAAGCCCACGTGCTAGTGCAGATACATCCACCTACTCCACTGAGCACAGGACAGCTCCAACGGCACAGCCATGTGTTTGCCTGAGTGCAGTTAAGTGCTTTTTAGTACCATATGCATGCACTGGGAACTGTAATGGCTCTTCATGAGACATTTTCCAGATACTTCCTGACTCCTTTGCAGCATAAGCAGCTCTTATTAAGATTTTAATAAATTAGGTCAGTAATTGCAGCAAAAACCCAATGCTCTGATATAGTGCTAAGCTGAAAAAGCACAGGGAACAGCACTTGTCTGGAGCACATCCCAACACTACACAAGGCCACCTCGCACTTAGCAGGGTTAGTACTTGTAAGTCTCTTCAAACTCAGTCTGAAGGTCATGTTCACCCTCTTGAAAAATCCCATGGTGGCGGAAATTGAAGTTGGCTGGGGACAGGCGTGTTTCGTGACTTGATGCCGGTGAACACCATCAGTGACAGGACCGCTCTAGAGAAAGGGCTGCAGTCAGGCAAGGGCAGGCAGGAGTCAGAGGAGCCAGCGAGCTTGTGCACCCAGTCAGCATTGCTACACAACAGGTAGCTCTCAGGAAGGCAAATGTGAAGGGGAGGCACAAGGGTTTGTAAGGGCAAGGTCATGCTCTCCTCTGATCCACTGCATGCCTTATTCCTTGGCTGTGATGGGTCGCAAGGCAGAGAGGCAGACCCTACATCCCACCATTCAATATCGGCTCCCTTCCACTGGGGGAAAATTCTAGAGCAATCTTTTGGATTTCCCATATTTTTCAACTCAGAGCCTGTATCCCAGCCACATCAAGCAGACACTCACCTTAGGATACCTGGCACTTTACTCAACATGGCAACAATACAATGTATATCATGCAAACTAACTGCTGCTGACAGCGAGCTTTATCATGCAAGACAAATTGCCCCAGATAATTGAATACAACAAACATTGTTCCAACACTGTAGAACTTTTTTTTTCCTGTGGGAGGGAGGAAAAAAAAAAAACACGAGTTGAAACAAACACAGAAGTTCTTGCTGCTCTTTGAAATCAAAGATTTCCTTCCTCACAGTGTCTTTCAGAAGAGTCCTAGTGCTGGTGGTAAGAGCATGTACTTCTACAATATAAATATTACTATCAAAATTGGCTGTGAAGCTGCTGCTAACTATTTGCCCTATGCTACACTTCCTCCAACAGCTGCATCTTGCCTTGTTGGCTTGCTAAATTACAATGTACAATCTCCTTTCTATTCCTGCGTGGCACATTGCCTTAACTGCTGCTGAAAAGGGATCCTGGGGGAATGGAAACACTTTCATTCTGCAGCACATATAAATGGTTGTCCATACTAGCTAACGCCTCTGCAACAGAGACTCTTCTTTGCTTGAGGGGATAACAAATATGTACAATCAAATATGACACCATTATGGTTTGTTAATTGGGAAAATTATGAGCTTTTATTTACTACTGCATTGCAAAGAGTAAGAACATTTTTATTCATTTTATATAGGTAGATATTTATACTTTAACCTAATTGTCATAGGCTAATCTTTGTCAGTAGTTTGTTCCTTCTGCTTTCTGTCTTGTTTTCAGATTTAAATCATTCCTCACAGAAAATAACTACTGAGGGGTTTTTGTTTGTTTCTTTGTTTTTAAGATAAAGTAGTCCAATTTTATGGAAGGCTATTCTAGAAGGGTACAAAGAAGGACTTGAGCACTTAAAGGTGATAAAAGTTCTGAGATTTAGACTTCTACCTCCAAACCACCCTAAAAAAATGACAGAGGAGTTTATCTTTTCACTCAGGCTATCAAACATCTCCTCTTTATACAGTTCAAGTTACAGGAGAAGTGGTCAGAATCAGCTTCTGCTGTAAATTTGCAAGATTTCCATTGATACCTCACCGTAAATGGGAACAGAGTTCAAACTGTCTGGAACAACTATAAACTCAGAGAGACCATGCCTCTGACCAGAAAATGTCATTTTTCTAAATGCACATAGTGAAAAGTACTATGAAATATGAAACAGTAGGAGTAAATGTGACATTTCACAATGTAATCCCTTGTCAGGTAAGCAGTTTTAAAAATTCATGCTGTTCAACATGTTGAATATCTTCTAGGACAGAGAATTATTTTTTTTCCCTGCATTAAAGTGTCTGATAATGCCCTCTCTGGCTTTCCTGTCAGTCACCTGCCCTGATATTCCAGTACCTTGCCTTTGCTTTCATCAGTGTGTGACAAAATCAGTTCTTGAGGAAAAACATATTTCAAAAAAAAAAAAAATCACTTCTTCCATTGAGAGCAAGAGCTGGCACCCACGTGTCTACAGTGGATTTTCACCAGCACAAAGCAAACTGCCCTTAAGTGGAATTCTGACTGAGAGGTTGCAAAGTGACAAGGCTGCTTTTAAACTCAAAAAAAAATTGACATCAAAAACATGCAGTTGCAGAATGAATGTAGAGCAAAGCCTGTTGTATTTTATTTTCAAACAAGCTACTTACTTTCTAGGAGAAAAAGAGGAATATAGGTTGAAGCCCCTCCGAAAACACCGACAACAGTGATGGTGATGAAAAGGTCATGTAAAAAATCAGAACAAACTAAACCAAATATTTTCACTGGAGCACTGCCATCACTTGCTCTGTTGTTGATGGCTTACCAGAAATGGGTCCTAATAGTAACTCAAATGCTGGTTTTATTTGAATGTTTGTTTTTTTTTGTGATAATGAGTAACTGATAAGACAATGTAATACAAAGGATGTTCATATTCATTCATGTTGGGTCACAGCCAAATTCAGCTCCATATCTGAACTCCAAAAATACCAAAGTTTAGATATAGCCAGTGTTTTTTTTTTTCCTGTATTCATTCTAATATTAATAAAATTATTTCTAATTTCTATTTCACTTCTGGTTTCTGCTGGGAACTGAGAGAAGTCTTGAAATAGGCATATGTTTTACCAACCATTTGTATACTTAAACAGGAAGGGAAAACACTAAACCCACTAAACCCTGGAATGTGCAACAGGACTGAGTCAGAGTTGCAACTGGAACCTGAGTTTTGTACTTCCGGCCCTTTAGCTATTTTCAACATGTAGCTGTAACACTGAGTTGGCACGAGATTTTGCATTTCTAATATAAGCAATAATTTGACTTCAGTAAGCAAATACAACTCTATTTTCAGGAGTTGTATAGGGACATAAAAGCTTTCCTGTAGCCTTGCTACTACCTAACCACATTTGTTTTGTGGTACAGCAAGAGATGTCTGACCAGGAGAGTCCTCCATGCATTGCAAAATGGTAATAACAGGTGAGAGGGTGAGGAAACTGGGTTCCAGGATTTTCTTCTAATTTAATAAATATTTCCATGAAGGTCTGTTTCCCTCCTCCGTCCAACATTCTGGACTCTTGCCTGAACTTGGCTGCCTCTTGGCAGCATCACTCTGGTGTTGTGGCACTGCACTCTTGCTGGTAAGGACCCTGCATCTCCCAGCCCCCTTTGTGCTGAGGAACAGCCTGCCCCTGCAGCTCCCTGACACTGCTCATGGACTTGAACAGCAGCCCCACAACTTTCCACCAACCTTTGACCCCAGCTAATCCCATACAATGTGCTGAGATCTAGAAGGATCTCAGCATGGTAGCCACCTGGCTCAGGAGGCTTCCTTTCATCCATGACTAAGTTCCCAGGGATTTGCTTTCTCTCCATATAATGAGAAAGGAGAAGGAATGTGGCTGTTGAAAAAAAGGCTGTCAAGTTTTGTATTCACTGAAGCTACCATTACACTGAGATCTAGAGATGAAAACCTCTCTTCTGCTTTCTGGAATAGCGCATCTTAACATCTCTTTTCTTTGGCTATTGCTTAAAAATGACGAAGTACCTCAGAGAGCAAACTAAGAATAGATGATAAAAGCACATTCAGTAAGAATCTTATACCATTTCCCTCTCCCTGTTGGCACTAAAACGACCGTATGCTCTGATCATTTATTTAAATCCTTAAAGCACAATCTCATATGGATATCAGATGAACAATTTTCAACCGAAATCAAACCAGTGGCCCATTACCATCCATTTTAAGACACTGCAGTGGAGAGCACATTCTAAAACAATACAGAAGAGGAAAACCCCTCCCTTTCAGAAATGTGTCTCTCACCAGGTTCATATCTGCTCTGGACTAGGCTCAAGGCGGTGTGAACAAGGAGTCACGATGCCAAAGCAACCACACATCATGACATCCACCAGAACGCTATCAAGACAATGAGGAGTGGTAAGAGGTAGGTATGATTTGACAACTAGGATTGGCACAGTACACAGGATTTTATATCTAGGAACTGCCTCTTGAAATATCTGCTGGCATGGTGAAATACAGCTTATTTGTAAGGACCTGGCACTGGTGCTGCACAAGCTGCAGAAAAACATAAATAAACTGACACAAGTCAGCATAAAACAGCTTTGTTGATTCATATGGGCTGAAAATTGGCCCCAAAGAATTTGTAAACCTGGAGTATTGGAAAGAAGCTAAAACTTCTTGTACCATCGGAATTGGCAAGACTGAGCTGTTTTCAAAGTCTGTTTTTGATCAACATTTTCAATTTTTGCTTTCTAAATTATTTGTTCCCTTCCAAGATGAACTGTATACGCCTTAACCCTTACTTCTTTTCTGATAAATTTTCCAGGCTTGTTAATCAAAGCAAGACATGGGGTGCTCTATGCAAGTGCAAACAACCCCATGATATCAGCACCCATCCATACCAGGTTTCTCAGTACTTTTTCAGACAGGCATAGCTGACATGATGCCTCCTTAAGCCCAGCTTGCCACCAGAGCATCTAGAGTCATGGCTCTAGCACTCTGGAATGTCCAACAGCATGGTGACATCCCAGGTTGTGCCCCTGGGCCAAGAGTTTCTGTTCATTGGTTCTGCTGGGCAAAGAGGGAGCTGGTTTCCCTGAACTGGCCATACTTACAGCTCTTGGTACCAATACTACTCCTTTTCAGCACACTGGCCAAGTACAGCTCTCAGGGATGTCTACCAAACAGACAAGGTTTTCAGGAGTAAAGATTTGTGTGCCTCTTCTTTCTCCCTTCTCTAACATGGAGCAATACAGGAATTGATTCTGTGCACACAATATCAGTAGAACTCAGCCAGGTACACAGCACATTCTTCAACTCCTGCATTGTATGGGAGGGTATTAAAAGGCAGAGTGAGACAAGCCAGGCCAAATCCTGGCACCACAGAATACACATGAGATTCTTAAAGCCCATGGCATACATTATCTTGAAAAAGATGCCATTCATTCTTCCTCAAAGTAAAACATGCAACGGATTCTCAGGGAGTTACACTTCATAAACTAGAATATCCTTTCCCATATTTCCCTGAGTTCACAGAACACACGCATCTGCAGACAGCATAGAAAAGACTGGGCAGGCTCATCTCTAATCATTATCTGACCTAAGTACTTGTCTTTGTAAGGCTCTGCCACTCCATTTGGCAGGATCTGAACAGAGCAGCAAAGAACACAGCAACTGGTCCAGAACCCACATCACTACAACGGGCACAGACCTGGTCAGAGTCCTGCAGGATCTGCACGATAGTTTTGGAAGGAAATTCCACATTTCAACTGAAAGGGACTGATACTTCATGTTCAAACAAGATGTTTTAGTCAGAGACCACACCACACTGCATGAACATCAAGCACAAACACTGTTACATTCTCACGTAATGGAAAATTCGTTCTATTGAACAGGCTTCAGTGAAGGAAAACTCAATTGTACATAGTTTGCCCAAATAGCGATGCAACATTGAGAGCTGGATGGAATGCTTCATGGGAAGTTCTTCCAGAAAAAAACACCTTTTTTTGTTTGCTTTGTAACCAGAGAGGTGGTTGTTTGGGATAATATCAGCATTTTTCAGCCTTCACACACTGTTCCACCAACATAGCAGCAGCTACAGAGCAGCACAGGACCTACACACATTTGCAAGGTACTACCATCTGTCCTTGGCACAGGGGCAATGTCAGGGAGGGGGACATGATTGAGGCATTCTGCACTCCCAAAACAGAAGCAGCTCGGTACAGCAGCTGCAAGAGCACCCACAGGGACTGCTCTAATTTAAACTGGCCCCTGAGCATCTGAAAAACAGAGGAATAGAAGCAGAGATGGCCTCAAGCCACTGTTGTACTCTCTTCCTGAAACTGCAAGTTCTGAAGCGCATCAGAAAACAACAGCAGGTTGTGTTCTGCCCAGTTCTATTCCTGGTTCTCTTACAGTCTCTTCACCCAACAGTCTTTTTACTCAGACATCAAAAAGACCCCAAAACTGCAGCCCTGCTGCAAGCTATCATTGCTTGCTGCGTCACTTAAATAAGTACTAGAAAGAGGGAAATGGCTCAGCTTTTGATCATGTTTATCCCACCTCAAGTACTGAATTATGCAATTTCACTTCCATGGCATTGCATCTGAGAGTTACCCCCAGGAAACCAGGAGGAGTTAGCCCCTCTTAGCACACAAAAATGATCAAAACTTGAGTTTTCATCCTGGCATCATACCAGGCAGTCAGAGCCATCACTGCTCGACATTTTCTAGCCAGAGGAGGAAGGTTAAGGAGGTAAAAGGCAAAGAATTCCTCCAAGTCTTACAATTAATGAATCTTATTCAAGCGTAGTGTGCTCATAGCAGGGCTGCCCTTGTGTGACAGACTAGATCAGCAGCATAAGTGAAACTGCTCTTTGATATGTCCTCAATGGGAAGAGCTGGGAAAGGGACATGAGAGGGGAGCAAAGAGGGGAAAAAGGTAATTCAGCATCTGCTCCATGACACATTGAACTCATAGAACCTGAAGCAGGGAGCCAGAAAGTCACCCATATTACACACACATCTGTAACAGCCTCTTGGGTGGTCAGGTCTGCAGGTGAAATGCTTTGGCAAATCTAGAGAGAAGGAAAGCATCCCCTTCTGGCACAGCTGACCACCAAACATCTGTGATCTGATGGTGGAGCACAAGTTCTAGCTCAGCTGACTTCATTTTTCATTTTGACTCATTTACTTTAAATCTGAGACTTGGGAGGGATCAGATAGCCTCCAGATGTGTCATCAGATGCAATTCAGGTTTGAGGACATTGAGAGTTCAGGATTTGATTTCAAACCAAATCAAAGTTCGGGTTCTCTTGTAAATTTAAAAGTGACTCTCTGGAGAGTCAGGCTGGTAGAACCTCCCATGGCCCACAGTGTTCCTGGACACGTTGCATGTTCTTAGGCTCAAATATCTCAAGTTTCATGCACACAAATAAATCCCTAGTCTCAGAACAATTTTAAACAGGAATACTTGTTTTTATTATTGGCCATAGTCTTGAAAACTGAATCAGCAATAGCTTCAGCATATAATTGAGAGCATTTCTCCAACTGTTCGTCTTGCCTTTCATTATCAGTCACCCTGACTCCCCTTGCCAGCACTGAATATAGATCAATGCAAAAGAAAATGAAAACTGAACTTCACTGCATGGAAAGCCAGTACCCTGATAGCCTTTGGGCCTGACAGCACAGGGCAGATGGACCACATCAAGAGCAGGCATTAACCATCTCCTCATTGAGAGAGGAACTTGCTTGAGCCCACGTGCACTTGGCCTGGGGACAAGAGTTGCCTCACAGCCTCTGATCTCCCCCCCAGGAATCATTTTGAGCTTTATGTACAGAGTTCTTCAACCTCCAAGAAAGAGAGCAAGCACACAAGAACCAGCAGTCATGAAGAGGCCTGCATGGTGCACTCCTCAGTGAAAGTCGTCTTCTCCTAAGTGACTTCATTTTTCCATACATCCCCTCATTGCTACCGTGATATAAACATACTGCCCTTCCTCACATAGGTGTTGCAAGCTTGTAAGACTTGATTACCACAACACTTAACTACCTGAAAGACAACATTAATTTGTTTTAAAAGTAAAGTGAACTTTGTACATTTATAATAACAGAGCAAGTAAAACAACAATACTGCTATTTAATGGTTTGGACTAGGGTGAGCAACTAGTCTTTTAGCAAAGACAAGGAAACTGTTTTTAATCTGATCAATCAAAACTAATGAGCCCCTAAAACCTTATGTTTTTCTCAATCAGCATACTATCAGCAGTGACACTATACTAGCCTTTCTCCATCAAAGAGCAGCCCAGGAGCCATCTAATGAACCTCCAGTGTGAGTGACTCAGAGTTTCTCCATAAACTAAATCTTGCCTAAATTTCCAGACCAGATGGCTGAACTGTGAGACAATCCGTCAGATGGCTCCAAAGTGTTTCATACAATTAAGGATATGCATTCTGGAAATGCCCTGGGCTTAGTCAATTTGTCCACAGATCTCTGTAAAGTTTTCAAAAACAAATCTGCCCACACTCCTTTTGAATAAGCTTAATGATCTCACAGCCAACAGCAAGGGAATCGGACATTAAGGAAAGCAAACTGAACACCTTTCTAATGCCTCCTCACCCCTCTAATGGGCAAGATAGTAATAGAACAGAAGATCAGTTGTTGATGGACATCATGAAATAGGATCAGTTTGACAACAGCAAACACTCAGTGTGCATAGTGCTTTTCATCCAAGCAATAGAAACATCAGTTCTACACTCCTCAAATATTTGTAATTATACCCACTATGCAGACAGCAGTGTGCCTCAGTTTTCCTACACAGCTTTTTCTCCATCCAGAAGTTGGCGAGAGAACAGCATGTACTGGGACTGCCTTCCTTTTACTCATTACTGACCCTCCTCTGCCTTTGTTTGCTTTCCATCTGCACCACCAACTGCCTAAGTGGGTGGCTCCCAAGCCCCTCATGATTTTCCAAGCTCAGGAAGACAGCTTGCCTTTTATACCAGGAGGGACAGATAGCTCCCACTGGAGGGGACAAGCTCAATGCTTCTCACTTCAGAACAGCAGAACTGCGTGGAGAGCAACTGGGTACAAAACCATACCAACACATTGTTCTAACTACCCTTTGTCAGCTGTCACACCAACAAGAGCGTCCAGGTACCAAGAAGAGGACTGTCTGCCCCAAGTGTCACACCTCCCACTTTTTTTAAACTTATTTTTACTCTGGAGTAAAGGAAGAGAGAATTATTACCCAAAAATGTATGCCCAAAGAGACAGGAGGAGGAAAGGAACTGGATGGACTTGAGGCAAACTGAGAGACTGAATTGCTGTAGCACAAAGCTAAGAACTAGTACCCATGTGTGAGTTCAACATCTCCTGCTTCTAGATGTGCTTTTGCTATCTGTTAAAGGGCAGCATGGAAATGAGCATAACACCATACCTGGATGAGCCAAATCCGGGGATTCCTCCTCTTTGATCTCCAAATAGAAAAACATGATGAGTTTGAGAGTGTTTACCGATAACTTCAGGTACACTGGGACATAAGGCATATTGCAAGTGTCCCCAAAACAAGGATATTTAACTAAATGAAATTTAATTGTGTTAAATCTGGGGGGCAAAAAAAATCATGGCTACAACTACAACTTGTGAGTAACCATATTTATCAGCTGTGGTTCCATGACTACTTCAAGGAAACCAGCTGCAGCTAAGACAGACTCATTTCCCACTCCTGACATGCCTTCCCATTTCCACTGGCAACTGGGAGCTGCATCAAGTTGTATTGGTTTTTGAATGTTTGTGTTGGCACTGGTAGCATGATCAGAGAGGCAGAGGTGGGAGTGAAGGGCTGGAATCGATTCTGGCATTGTCATCTCAAATTAAACTCATCTGCCTTTAAAAGATAAAAGTGACTTTTCTTCCTACCCCTCACACTGACCTCGTGTCCACATAGCCTCCTCTCTGGGCAAAGCTTCCCAGCACATTTCCTTTTGATCCTGCAACTCAAGAAGGATTTTTTTTGTATGGCAACACTAATATCATACTTAATGCTGCTCAATAGTGAAACAAGGGAAAAAAAATCACATGCAGTTGAGAAGTGTATTTGTTGCACATGCTCAGATGGACAACTCAGGGCCCATCTCATTCATTAGCTTCAGTTCCTGCACCACCAAACTGCTGGGTGTTTGTCCTTATCTCATTTCCACCTCAAGTTTTCCTTTGAGATATAATAACTCATACACAGAATATCCCCTCCTGTTGTGCAAGATGCCTGACACAGGTATTACTGGTCAAATAGTTAGGCACCACACAGTAAGTTCAGCAAGCATGCCTTTAACAAAATAGCATCACCAAGCTTGAAAGTGCAAGTCAAGGGTACCTTGCAGCCTTTAAAACCATGGGTTTGCAGCAGATCAGAACTAAAAGGATGACAAGCATTGCTACTGTAAATACCATGTTTTAAATCCCTCTCAGACTTGCCACTGAACGCAAGCAAAGTGCACAGGGATGTAACAGTAGCACTTACAGGGAGGCTGCTTGCCTCTTTGCATTACATTGCACATGAGTCAACCTCAATCGGTCGCTAGTTGGAAACCTCACCAGCTCATGATGACTTAGAAGTAGGGTCACACAAAGGCTGAGCATGGTGTGAGCTCCCTTCCAGTTCCTACATCACAAATTCACCACTACGTTTTGTTCAAGCTGGGAGATACACCAACAGGCAAGAACTGCAGGAGCCACACTGACAGAAGTGTCACCGTTCCCACCAGCAGATATTCTTGTGTTTCTTCTTGAATCAGTGTTGGACAAGGCTGGCAGGTTTACAAGGGTGAGAACTGACCTGATATAACCTTACACAGCCCAGTACTTTTGAGCTGTCCAACAGCATTAGATTTATAGAATTTTCATGCAGATTATTTGCAAGTGAGTTCAACAGACACAAGAATTTTAGGGTTACATAGGCAGTTGCACAAAGTTTAACAGAGCTTGAGAAAAAAAAATCTCTAATTTCTCTAATATATATTTGGGATCTTCTCACACAAGCTGTTTCACAGGCTGCTCACAAGCTACCTGTGCTTCACATTCTCACCTCCCATGATCTCACCCTACCTATAATCTCTAAAAAAAAAAATAAATAAAACTACATAGCTCCAGATCCACTCTCAACCTTCTTTATATACACCCTCTTTCCCCAAGCTCATGAAAAACACTTTCCCCAGACAGCTGCTTCAAAGAAATTCTTGCCTACAGTAGCTTTGATAAACAGCCTATATCTATTAGATAGCATAACTGGCGATTCTGGGATATAGTCCCCAGGTACCTTTCCCTAACATTTTATTACTGCCATTATTGAGCAGAACTGCAGATGGTGAGATGATGAAGATAAAAAATCAGTGAGATGATGAAGATAAATAGCAAAAGGCAAATAAACTCTATATGCATTGTGTCACTGCCTTTCTTTCAAAGACAGACAGCAAGCTGCAATATGCTGAGCTCCATTCAGTATGTGACCCAGTGGATTAGTGACACTGGGCATTATCAGCTGCCTAGCTGCAGCTGGGGTGTCAGGAACAGGTGGGATTATATAGGGAGAAGACTTATTTGGCCCCTGTGAGTAGTATGGAGGCTGGCAAATCACTTCATCCTGTTCTAAATCTGCAAGGTGTGACATTTTGGCTGACACAGACATCTCCCTTATTTTCTTTTTGATCAAAACTTTGGACAAATTATGGTATGTACAGTTTTATATATTCCAACTCTGACAGTTTCAGATGATGGCCCTCCCTGCACAGCAAGGTATGTAATTCAAATCTCAATTTCATAGGGCAATTGCAGATTACAGCTCTGAAAAGGTCCCAGTTTCTTCCCCTTGTGTCTGAGGTGAAAATGAAAAACAGAGGGGAGCACTCAATAGGGACTATGCTGATGGGATCACCTACAGTTTTCTCTGTTGGTACTAATCACAGCTTATAAATTCAGACATGAAGAATCATTTTTTTAAATAGCATCCCACGAGCCAAATGATTTCTCCATCCTACAACAATCATGAGAGTCAGAAGGATCTTAAACATAAGCAATGTAGCTTGAAATATAAGCACCTGAAAACAATGCCCAGATCCTGAATTACACAGCTAAACTTCTCATTTAAAATAACAGGCTTAGATTGTCATTGACTCAGGTTGTCATCTAGCATAGATTAGAACAGCGCAGTATAAGGCAGTACCTGTTCTTCACAACATGGACACAGTACACAGACTTGTTTTCTCCTAAAAGAAACTGTGTCCTTTGCTTCTATCTTTGACCTGTTACCCAACTTCTGTAAATTGTTCCTCTACAAGATACATCAACTGGATGTACCACAGCTCTGCCTCTAATGCAGGAACTACATTCAAGCTTGAACTCATGATCAGCCCAAAGAGCTTTGAGAAGCTCAACCTGTCATGTTAATTCTGAGTAGGAGATTCCACATTTAGAAGGGAGAATAATTCACGCTGCCAAGAGCACAGAGTGCCTTCACCTGGGCCTAACAAAGAAGGATTGCTCAGCTGGACCCCAGAATCTAGGATACACCCACAGGGACCTGCAAAGCAGCCATTGTCAGATAAGATAATCATCTAGAGTCTGACAGCTCCATCCAAGCATAAAAGGAGCACTTAAGGAAGAAGATTCCTCAAGGGCAAAGCTTTGTGGTCTTTCACAGGTGAGGACTGATACCATGAATGTGGGACTCCTTGCACAGACAGAGCCCACCACCGTGAGTAAAGTTGGTGGTAGCAGCATCCAAAACTGATAGGAAGATGGATGCACCCTATCGCAAACACTGTTCCAGCCTCTGAGGCTGTTGTCTACCATGTCCCAAAACACCTATATTTCAACCCAAGCTGGGCCACAAGCACATTGATCCACAGCAAGAAGTCTCAGCAACGCTCTTTTCACAAGTAATACTTAAAGAGGACATGATGAGCTGAGAGCTTCTTTTTATTGCTTCACAGGAGAGAAACACTAAAATGGGAACTGGGAGAATGATCCTGGAGAAGGCATTTAAGGGAATAACCGTAGGTCAGAGAGATGAGATAAAGGTTTTCAGACTCTGCCAATTCATCTAAACAACACTGTGGTCAGGGCCTAAGGGCTTTGGGATTTTCATCTACATAATCTTCATGTTTATTAGACTGGCAAGATTTCAGTTTTGCTTTTTTTTTTCTCCTCTTGGCAAAGTTGTACTTGTAAAAGGAGGAGTGTTTCAACTGAAGTGGAAAAAACAGTCCCTCCCTGCTTCCCTCAAATGCATAGAGGACACTAAAAGCACACAGCAGCAGCCAATAGCTGGTGTTATTGGTATTTTCTGTCTCCTAGCAGATCAGGTAGAAAGGGTCTCTGGTGTTTCTTCAGCTATGGTTTGATTGACCAGCTCTTGCTGAACCACATTGTTTCTGTAAGTGCTTCTCTAAACAAGCTAATTAACAAACCCCTACTGTTGTAGGGGTAGATTGTATCCAGTGCAGATTCCACAGCTAAATGCGTAAACTATCTAAATCAGACTAGAGTAATCACATCTACCTTTGATACAGTGTCCAGTGGAGAAAGGATATTAAGCTTCTTTTTGTTCACAATCTTTTTTCCTTCCCCTCAAACCTGATGGCCCTCTAGGGCAAAGATTTATAGAACTAATAGTCTGAAGGGAGTCAGACTGGGAGCAGGCTAATATGGAAATGGAAGAGGTAACTGGAGATTACCTTAAATCTAGATTCACGTGGTACAATTATTACTGCAAATTCAGGAGTTCAGAGGGGACACCAATGTGCTATTCCTAATCACCAAGCAAGCAGGAGTGATTTAGAACAAGCAACATTCAGTTCAGTTCAAAACAACAACTTAGTTGTGAAATTATCTTGACTTGCTACTTACGGCTTTAAACATAAGCTGCAATGAACCACCTTCAGTCTACAGTTGTGAATTCTCATGAGGACAGCCAGTAAGATCTGAGATTTTCAGCAAGGCATTTATAAGAACACCCCCTTGCTAGGATAGCTGAGGAACATTTACTGGGAAAGAAAAAAAGAGAAATGAACGCCAAAGAACTGAATGTCTCTTTGGATTGATTTATTCCCCAGTTCACATTCTTAGGCATTGAATTATCCACCCTCCATATGAAATGGTGTATTTATCATCTTTTTTCCAGACATCCCAGAATATATACCAAGAATTCTCCCTACAGAGAGCTCTCAGTCCAATAACATCTGTAAGGGAAAGGGCACAAGCAAAACCCCAAACTTCTTTGCCTTTTTTTTTTTCTTAACTTAGTGCACCAGCAAAACAACATGGGTCTGCATACGCTTCCTTAACAGACATGTTTAAGGACTTAAAACGTTAAACATGTGCATGTGCAATTATTGGTATGAGAATGGTTTAGGAGTGAACACGTGTTCTGCACACTACCACAAAATTATCTGTTGGGCTAGAGATAAAACTGGTACTTCTGTATTACTGCTGTTTCTTTTTCTGTTCTCCAGAGGACTTCAGTGTGTGTATTTGTTCTGGGAAGAATCCAAACAAGTTTCAGTCACTCATCCTATAAAACCACAATAACTGAATCTTGAAAAGCATTTATTTTTTTTAAGTACTATTTCCTCCACATATTTATTTATTTACTTGTCCCTTGTTAATGGTCACTAGTGCCTTCAAACCTGAAGCAAACCTGCTTCAACTGTAGAACTAAACAGAAAGTTAGTTAACATTATTGACAAGAAAATAGCGGTCCACTACTAGCCAGGAGATTTATTGCACTGCCAGAATTGCTTCCACCAGAAGAACAGCCAATTAAACAAGTGTGCAATTTCCTGTAGGTTTTTGTCTATAGTTGCAGTGGTGGAAAGGACACCAGAGCCTTGCCCTCTGTACATAAGGCACATCTCATCCCTTCTTCTTGTGATTTTTCTGGAACACTGATACAGAGTTTTCCTACCATGCAGAAATGCTAGCAGGGAAACAAGAATGTCTTATAAGCACACCCAGAAAGTCTTATGTCTTAATTGGAAGACTAACACTATTTCATAGATACTCTGCTAAATTATTGCCTACCTCATCAGGTAAGACACATTTGAAGAGCCCCAGACATATAAAAATCACCGTGATATATAACAGACATAAGGCTGAGAATGTTCAATGTGATCTATATTTGAATTGCCCTGCTGATAAGGAATGTGGTCTTAACACACTTGATTTCATGCTTGAGGTCATATTAGATGACCCTGCTCTCTGTTTCACAGTCAGTATTTCAGTAAACAATGAATCCTTCCTTCTCTCCTCATTCTAAATGGGGCTGACTGTGAAGACTGGCAAAAAAAAATACAAAAACAAATAAGACTTTCTGAAAAGATAAATCTGAAAAGTAGCAAGACATTGGAGCTGTTAAATGAAGGCATATTAGAAAGCAGAGAAAAGGATTATGGACTGTTATCATCCAGGCATTTCAGCACACTTCTGAATACCACAGATAGTGACACCACTTAAATATTTTGCTGATCTGAGACCTAAACAGGCTCCGATTCATATATACAGACTCCTTACCACCTCCACTCAAGACTGATTTGATTCTTATTTACAGGGCAAAAGTGCCTCTGTATCCTGACGCTGATCACTTCCTGTTTCCAACAACACAAATATTAACCCAGACTTTCCGCAGGCATTGAATCAGTTGTACTCCATGCTGTGGAAATCATGAGCTTGATAAATCCCCTGCCCTTCAACCAGACCTGACTGGAGGTTACAGATGAGTCACTTTTAAATTTACTCACATAATAGCTAAGTAAATTGGAAAGAGCATTTCCAAACACAGTAACACCATTAACACATCAGTTACCCAAGTGAATTAATACACTTGGGTATCTTCTTTACTCTATGGCAAGTTGCTGTATCCTTTAAAGAAATTTCAGTTAGGGAAAGAATTAGTATACATGCATAACCTTTGAAAAAGATCCATCATGTATGAAGAACAGCTGCTAATATTTATGCCCTGCAGAAGCTTGCTCAGAGTTTGATTACAACAGTCCAACTTTCTGATTTGTGAATTACAGTCAGTATTTCCAACTGAATCAAAAGGAGGAGAAATGGCAGAGGAGATAAAAACCAATTAGAAAGCTGAACTGTGGTACTGAGTTTAATCAGAAGAAAGAACATTTGAGGTTCTGCAAACAGTTTGGTCCTTCAGAAGCAAAGAAGAGACACAGCCAGTTACCATTTTTAAAACACGAGATTTATCAGCAAAAACATATTCTGAAGCAGCAGATCTGCCTAAACCCACAAGGAGGTCAGATCTTTGGTGCTCAGTTGGCAGGCTTATGGAAACAGTGTCAGAAGAGGAGTGGATGACTCGAAAGCTGGCCTTCAAATATTTCCAAAAAACGGTTCAGGAAAGCTTTACAGCAGCAAATTTGGGAGGAGAGGTTTCTAACAATTTCTAGCATAAAGTTTGAAGAAGAAACACAGCTTCCCAGCACTCAGTAGCCCAATGTACTGTCACATTAAGCCCTGAAAAACAATCCCTCCCCATCTTAAACTAGATTCAGCATGAGGAGATTAGCCTCTGAGTGAGAGAGAAGAACCAGTGAACACCAACAATTTAGAAAGTAACAGGGAAATACCTGTGAATTGTCCCAAAAGAATTAGGGAGGGCTCCTCTAAAGAGATAATAAGGCCAACAGCCCCACTGAAGTGCCTCCACACCAATGCATGCGTTATGGTAGACAAGTAGGAGGCATTGAAAGCCACAGTGCAATTAGTAAACTATGATCTAATTACTATCGCAGAAACACACTGTGATGAATCCACAATTGGAAAAGTAGAACAGAGGACTATAAGATTTACAGAAAACACAGGCAAGGAAGAAAGGACAGTGGTGCTGCCTCCTTTTGTCTTGCACATACCTTAACACAGCTTCCAGGAAAGCCTGTTCCATGACCCTCCCAGGCACTGAGGCAAGGCTCACCTCCTTTCGCTATTTAAGAACTGGATAGATTGTGCACAGCTGCCTCTGATAAACAGCCACAGACAAGTTGAGAACTTGTGGGTAAAAATCAAGGACCAGATAATCAAGGACACCTTGTGGCTGAGACCTGCTGCAGGCCACCTGATCAAGGGGTGGCGGCTGATGAGGCCTTCCGGCTGCAGCTGCAAGAAGCACCCCACTCACACGCTCCCATCCTGGTGGGGGACTTCAACCACCCAGATATCTGCTGGAAAGGTCACCCAGCAGGCTGTGAGCAATCCAGGAGACTCCTGGAGTGCATCAAGGATAACTTCCCAGTCCAGGTATCAGACAAACCAACCAGAGGAGAGGTGTTACTGGACATGGCGCTCACCAGTGCAGATGAACTCATTACAGAGGTTAAGACTGGAGGCAGTCCGGGCTGCTGTGACCATGCACCAGTTGAGTTCATGGTGTCAAGGAATATGGGCCTGGAAAAGCAACCTTGAACTTTCAAATAGCAAAAATCCAGCCATTTAGGGAATTAGTAGATGAAATCCCCAGAGAAACTGTCCTTAGGGACAAAGAAACATATCAGAGCTGGCAGCTCCTTAAGGACACTTTTCTTAGAGTGCAAGAACATCCCCAAATGTAATAAGTCAAGCAGGGAAGGCAGGAAACCAACACGGCTGAGCAAGGACCTGCTGGTCAAACTGAGATTTAAAAAGCAAATGCACAGGCGGGAGAAGCAGGGACAGGTGACTGGGAAGAGTACAGGGATGCCATGCAGATGTGCAGGGATGGGATCAGGAAAACCAAGCCACAGCTGGAAGTGAACTCAGCAAGGGATACAAAGAATAACAAGGAGGGATTCTGTAGGTACATTGGCCAGAAAAGAAAGATCAAGCAGAGTGTAAACCCTCTGATAAATGAGAAGGGGGAACTGGTAACAACAGCCATGGAGAAAGCTGAGGTGTTCAACAACTTCTTTGCCTCAGTCTCCACTGGCACTCAGGCTTCCCACGTCTCTCAAGTCCCCAGACCTCTAAGTGAGGGCAAGGGGAGCGAAGTCCTTCCCACTGCAATCAAAGAGCAGGTTCGGGACCACCTGATGGCACTGAACAGGTGCAAGTCCATGGGGTCTGATAACCACATCCCAGGTCCTGAGGGAGCTGGCTGATGGAGTTTCCAAGCCTCTCTCCAACATATTTGAGAAGTGCTGGCAGTCAGGTGAAGTCCCAGTGACTAGAAAAAAGGAAACATCACTCCCATTTTTAAAAAAGGTAGAAAGGAAGACCTGGGGAACTACAGACCAGTGAGCCTCACCTCTGTGCCTGGAAAGATCATGGAAAAGATCCTCCTGGAAGCAATGTTAAGGCCCATGCAGGACAAGGAGGTGATCCGGGATACCCAGCATGGCTTCACCTAGGGCAAATTGTGCCTGACCAACCTGGTGGCCTTCTACAATGGAGTGACTGCATCAGTCAGCAAGGGAAGACTGACTGATGTCATCTACCTGGACTTCTGTAAGGCCTTTGACATGGTCCCATGTGATATCCTGATATCCAAATTGGAGACAGATAAGAAAACAGAGCCAGAATATTCTGAACTGCATAGAAGAATAACACATGGCCACTTTTGTGTCTCTAACCCTCACATGTTTGTCTCTAGCAGCAAAACCAGTAAAAGAGCTGGGAAAAAAAAAGTATTTTCAGTTCATTTACTTTTCCTGGGAAAAAAAAACAAATCGCCTAGCTCTACTTATCATGTCCAGCACTTAAGCAACAGTTGGCTTTTCACAGTTTATGTACTATTTATTATACTTGCATCTTTCTTCCATCTACCATAAGAGAGCTCCAGAACAACTTATTTCTTGATTATCATACAGACTGTCTGCCTTTGAGACTCCAATGTGTTTCATAGGAAAGGGAATGTGAGCACTTGAGAAAGAAAAGTGCCTGATAATTGTGGCAGGATTATTTTTTTTTCCTTTACTAGTAATTGAAACACAATCTTCCTTGGGTAGCTGCATCTTCCGCTAAACCAAATATTCAAACCCTTGCAAATAGGACATGATTGAGACAACTACTTCTACAGTAGTGTTGGCCACATTGGAACACATGCCCATTTTCCTGCCTCCCACTGAGTTTCAAAATGAACTTAGTACCTGTAGTTTTACAGCTCTTAGAAGAAATCACCATAAAATATTTATGTAAAACAAAAATTCTGATGCTTATTAAGAACTGTTGTTCCTTGCATCTAAAAACAGCAACAGAAAAATTAAACTTTTTTTTTTTTTTTCCCAAGACAGGGAATTTTGGGCCATCCTGTTACATTTTTATTCCATTACAGACCACCATCTTCTGAGTCTATTTTTACACTAATAATAATACTTAGTATTTATAGAGCACACTACAAACAAAGACACACCATCCTTTTGTGAAGTCAGGAGGGAAATGCTGGACAGCTATGGAAACAAGGCACGAGGTTAAGTGTCAGAGTCCATCCTAGAGTATGGATCTCCTGGTTCCTCTGCCTCACACTCATTCCTGAATTGTCAATTTTCCAAGGAATGTTAAAGCTTGCTTGGAAAATGTGATTAGGACATTTTTAGCTTGGTTTTCCTTGGAAAAAGGTTAATGAAACTACACTGTTTGCCAACCCCACTCCTAAGTAACCTTCAAATCTACTAACTGGTCTCAGCCAAATTTGACAGGATTAACAACCTCAAAGATTGTCCTGCATTCCTCGCTTTTTGGAAAATGTACAGCCAAGGCCTTAAGGTTAGTGTCTCCAGACAAGAACTCAGTTGCTGTATACTCTACTTGGCAGCATGTAACCAGACAGCACAGCCATTGGTATGTATGTACACACACACGTATTTATTGACAGACTGACTGGCACATGCACAGCTGTGGGCTAGCTATTTCCTACCACGTGGGCTTCTAAAGGTGGCAGTGAGGACAAGAAGCAGGGCAATGGCAGCACACAGCTTTCAGCATGCTCTTTGGGGCAGCTCTCACAGCTGACATGCTTGCCAGGGCTAAGAGGCATTGTGCAGCCATGCTTAGTCTGCAAGGAGCTCTGGGTAGGTTTAACAAGGTTCAGAAAGAAAAAAAAAAGCACACCCAGGCAGAGGAGTGTGCACACAGCTTCACTGGTCAGAGCGTGGTGAGACATAGTTGTTACAGCACTTTCTTTACCCACAGATAACCATGTGCTTAAACACAGACAACCGTTCTGGTGGCTCCAGACAAGAAAGCCCAGAGATGTGAAGTCATCTTCTTCAGAGACGTGAGGTCATCTCTCTCAGTCCCTCCACATCTGGGCTTCTAGAGTGTCTCTGTCTCCAAGGCAAAGGACAGATGTTGTCAAGTCCTCTACATAGTGAAGAATACAATGTCCTATGGCTAGCACGATATCTAAGCGTTTTCAAAAAGGAGATATTTTTGATAGCAATGTACATAGACACAACTTATTTTTAATCCAGGGCAGGGTAGAAAAAATATTCTAGCTCTGTCTCAAACTGCAGAACTGTCACAAAAACATCTTTCCTTTGCAGCCAGTTCAGCTTGGAGCAGGTAACATCTCAATTTTTCAAAGATCTTAAGGATCACCAGATATATCACAATCAGAAACACTTTATTTTAGCAAATACCTTCAAATCTGATCTGGATCAAATAAATAACTTGGTTGCAAACAAAATTAAGTCAGACAACATCTCTTCTTCCCCTGCTTTAAAATGTGTGTAAAATGTATATTAGCCTGAAAAAAAAACATATATATATACTGCTTTATATTCAACAACAAGAATGCGCAATGAGGCAGAAACAGAGCTGTTACTTTGCAGTCTGACTTGAGAATAGTGATGGCTTCTCCAAAGAAAAGTAGTGATGCTCAAATATGAGTGATGAGCACCAAAACACCTATTAGATGAGCTGGCATAAGAGCAAACAGAGATACGTGGGAAAATGATCTTCTCTACAGGTCCCTTATGTACTATGCCATCTTCCTGAAAAAAAAAAAAAAAGAAGGAGAATTTAATTTTCATAAGACAATCAATCCCTGGCTCCCCTCCAGATCTGCACAAAATGCTGTTAAAAAGACAGGATTTTTTTGCATGTGACAATGGATATTTGTCCAAAAGATGACTACTGACACACCAAACTAATTTTGAATTGTCACCATATCTGCTGCATGTTTGAACTTCTTTCCTCTGGAAAGCAGAGTATCAGAGAGGGGGAAGGGTGCTCACCAGCATCTCATGCTAGAATGGAGTAGGGATGCAAGGAGCACACAAGCTCAAACCTGTACATAGGCTTTGCAGCCTCTGCTGCAAATGGTAACTGCTAGTGGAAAAAATAATGACAGGCTATTTTTGGTGGTTTTTATCTAGTCTTTTTGTTTGGCTGGTTATTTTCTGTACTCTGTGCTTCAAGCACAAGTGAATCATTCCTGTATAATTTAAATAACTTAAAAAAAAAAAAAAAAAAAAAAAAAAAGATTGCTCATTTCTAAACCACAGAACAGGACATTTCAGGTGTTTCTCAATCAAATAACACCTAAAGCTTCATATGCAGGAGAGCTTCATAGGCAGGACTCAACCACACCCTGAGATCCTTCAGTACCTGAAATACCACAATGACCAGCTTCAAAAGTCGCTCAAACTTAGCTGGAAGTGTTCCTCTGACTATAATTACATTTTATTCAAAAAAAAAAAAAAAAAAAAAAAAACTGTGCTTGAACAAAACAAATTAACCCATCAACACTTGATAATTAAAATGAACACATCAAACTTGGGCACCTTTCAATTACTACAGTTTCTTTAAGAAACAAAACTGATAGTACTGAATCTGTCAAATAACTAAAAGGCCCAGAACATCACATTTCACAGAAAGACTGGTGCTGTGCTGAAAATCCATTCTCATTGACAAGGAAACACAAACATGTGAGTTTTGGTGATCCGTACTTCTGCTGAGAATATCCCTGGTGCACCAGGCTGCCCTGAGACATAGAGAATGAGATGTAAAAAGGACAAAGGCAGGCAAGCCACAACAACCTGTTATGAGACACACCACATCTGCAGAGAAAGCTCTCACTGCTATTTATCTCAGACCGATGCAGCCCAAAGCTGATTTGTACAACAAAGAACTGAATTATGCAAAAACACCAGTAAAATTGAATTCATCCTGGATGGTTAGCCAGGCAAAGGAGTTTAGAGAAGAGAATACTGGAGTGTAGGAGAATTTCTAGGGATGAATCATGAACTTGTTGTCTAAAGAGTCAATCCTTTGGTTTGCTTCTCCTTTTAACAGTTGAATGTAAGTTATGACAACAAGATCATCTGGAATGTGTGTGAGATTAGCTCACTGCTCTTAACAGTGATGGATGTAAATTCACAGCAGCATGGTTGACATCTACAAACCAACATCAGCTTCACACACAGTTAAACATACATTTGTTCAGTGGTGCTGTTAAGGACATTCAGGGAGCTGATCAGGAACAACTAATTTTTTTATTTTTTTTTTAGTAATGGCCTTGGTGCAGACTGAGGGTAAAATTACACCTGCGCTTACACTGGCCATGAACTTTTCTTGCTCATTGCCTATCCTTGGTGTAGATAAGGTTTAGGATGTGTCTTTCAAATCTTGCTCCTTCTTAACAGCTTTCCTCAGGAAAGGAAAATGTGCTATGTGCTGCTCCCAATGACCTTCAGCATTCCTCCGTACCTTGGGAGTGACTCTGTTACAAAACTGTTCTGTATAAAAGAGAAAAAAAAAAAAAAAAAGGGTTATACCAGCAAGGCAGTTTACAAAGGGCCTGCCTGCTTGCTTTCACACTGCTTTTACTATACCACTTCTATTAGTCCTCCACTTTTATCAGCATTAATTCAGTGAACCAGACAGAAAAGAATGAACGTTTGGTAAAGGCATGATATGGCAAGGGGGACACGTAACAATTTTAATCTGCAAATCAGCAGAAAATTTACAGGGCATATATCAATACAGATTTTTCATGTTTGGAACATCTTTAAAGGTAAATTGTCCTACAGAATTATTTATTTATTTATTAAACCTGTATGTTAAAAATGCACACTTACCAGCATTCGAAGTCTGTTAAAACATGAACATTTTCCCCAAGCTTTCACGCAGTACTTAGGTTCCACCTAGTGGCTTTCAATGGCAATAATGTCAGCCTGAAGACTAAATGGGCTTTTTTTTTTTTTTTAATTGCCCAACTGCTTAACTTTCAAAATCTATATGTTTAGTTGCAGAAATATTCTGAGAGTCTTCTCCAGACATTTAATTTATCTTTCCATCTACCTAAAAGTTCTCTTGGTCCTCTGATGGGAACACTCCAGCTAGGTAGAGTGTTTATTCTAGTTTAAACATCTAAGCAAAATAGTCTTAAACTAAAGGTTATTCCCGTGCAAATGTGACTGAGAGGATGGCCTAGCTAAGGGCATTAGCAGCTTGCAGACAGGAGCTATGCGGTGCTGTTATGTCTGTTAAACATAGCAGTTACCACATCCATCCCACGCCATGCCTCTGCAGGATAATGCCTGGTCAGTAGCAAAACTTAGTTGGTAACAAACCTGTCAGCACCAGGGAGATCTGCCTCATTTAACAACTGACATTTTCAGCACAGACTCCCTTTACAGTCAACTGAGAAACAGGCAATTTCTAGACCATGATTCAGACAACCTACTTTAGTGGTTTACCTTCAGGTGAAATCTGTGAGAAGTTTCTCATTTCCTCATTTCTATTATAAAGAGAAGCTAAAGGTCTTACTGACAGCATGGTCTCTCCATCACCTCTTGAATCCTACCCAGGGTGCCTGACAAAGACTGTGTGCTACACTGCATAGAGCTCCCAGTGAGCTCGAAGCAGACAGTAAGGGAATCTGGAGGCAGGGCAATTATGGCATTTACAGACTTTGCACCTAAAAATCAACATTGACAAGTAGCCATACCACCACAGAAAACTTGATTTCAACACTGTTCAGTCCTCAGTATACATCTCACCCTGATGTTCAGCTCTGATAGATTGGTTAAAGTAGGTTTGTTTTACTGTAGGAAGAGTGTAAGACCATTCTGCTCCTATCTAGTTTAAAGGGAAAGTTACAACACAAGCTACAATTATATTTCAGTTCCCCTTTGCAGTAACAGAACACTCACCCCAGGCATTTTAGCTCTCTTTAGAAGAGTTTCACCAGCTCTAAAGAGTCACCAACTTCAAAGGGAAGGAGAAAAAAAACAACCATCAAAGAAATGTGAAACTTCACAAATATATCAGCTGTCACATTAGAGGTCAAAAGCATTTTGATAAGATATTTTAAAGTAATTTTAGCGTCTTACATAAACAACAAGACAGAGTTCACCAGAACAGGTTTAGTTTGTCCACAGAGATAATAGCCGTTTAAAGAGAAGGTATAATAAAATAAAAAAAAGACCTAGCTCACAATCTGTGGAGTGGATGAAAGGTCTCTAATGCCTTAATGCAGTTTTTTCTCTGCCTTCTTATTTCAAGGAGCTTTATTTTTGGTTACGTGCAATTTGAGGCTTGTACCTAGCAAATTGTGGCTGCTTTTCTAGATGTGATTCCAGCGTTCAGCAGTACTGCTCAGACTCACTATGCCAGAGCAGTGTCTCCCAGTTTGGTTGCCTTTTCACCTTCTCCTAAGCTTTCATGGATGAAGACTTGGCATACAAAAGACCAGCTCTTGTATGCAAAGAAAATTGGAAAATCTTCAATGGCTTCAAACTTTCTTGTGCTGTAAAAAATGAAAAGAGAAACGGAGGCTGTACAATATCTGTCGGGCTGTTGGTTTCAACATATGCTCGTGGTTTATTTGCAAGAAAATTAAGCCCATTTTTCGGCAACAGTTATTTCACAAAAGCTGTTCGGATTTACAACACCAGTTGTAATCTCTCAGTGTAAGCTGTTTGGGGTTTAGTTTGGGGGGAGGAGGGGGCTTTCACCCTGCACAGAGCATCACGCAGCCCGACCTCACAAAACCTTCACTCAGCTTCTCCATAGTGGGTTACGTTGCTAGGTGGTTTGGGGGCTGGAGAATACTTTAACAGCCCTTGAAGAAACACTTTCACAAGCCTCAGTTTGTCGCTGAAATACTTCTTACTGCAACAGTGTATTTAATTATGTGCAAATGTTAGTTTATTCCACATTTTTAGCAACTCCACACGCAGTTGTGGATACACCGGGTACTTCAGCCATCCCTGGGCAATATGGCACAGGTGAGTGTGCTGTTTGAGGGGGCTCGGGCTGTGATTCCCATTCACCTCAGCTCTTCCACCTCAGGGTAAATTTGGGGGGACACAACTGAGAAGGGGCAGGAAGACTGAAGCGCCCCCCACAAGACCCGAGAAGCAGAAGTGTGGAGCCCGCAGCTCCCTGGCTCTGGCCTAAACAGCTTCCAGCCGCTGCCGAGCCCCGGGGGCAACCGAGGTGGCCCCGAGCTGGCCCCAGAGGACGAGGAAGCCCGGCTGGGGTCTCCAGAAGCCTGGCTGGGGCCACCAGGAGCCCGGCTGGCGCCTCCACAGTCCCGGCTTCGGCGGGCGCCCAGGAGGGGCCGGTGCAAGGCAGGGGGCGCGGGTACAGCAGCCGTCGGCAGGGCTGGAAGTGATAGGTGGCTCCATAGCTCAGTGGTTAGAGCACTGGTCTTGTAAACCAGGGGTCGCGAGTTCGATCCTCGCTGGGGCCTCCCCAGCTTTTCCCGTCCATAGTTTGATTTTTTATTTTTTTTTTCTGCCGTTTCTGAGGAGGTGATTTTCTGCCGGAGCCACTGGCCCGCTGCTGGGCGGGTCCCGGTTCTACCCCGCTCCGGGTGGAAAAGACACGCGTGGCCCCCGGGCAGCAGGAGCCGTGTCGGCCTAGGGCCGGCCTCGGGCCAAGGCTGTGTCCTGGAACAGCCAGTCCAGAAGATGGCAGCAGGAGAAAGCCCAAGGCGGTTCCATCTTCAGCTGAAGCTGCGAAATGGTGCAGTTGGCTTTGGCTCCACGTCAGCCTGAGGGGAGGAGGTGCGGGCCCAGCCCAAGCCAGGCCATGGCTCCGCGAATCCAGCAGATGCACTTGTCTGTAACAAACACACCACTGCTGTTTGTTACTCTCCAGCTTACCCCAAGAATAACACAAAACCCTTTTTCTCCAAATCCTTGTGCACATCAGTGCCTGTGCATGAAGGAACTTTGCCATTGCCACGGTGTCTGCACCCCAGGAGCCCTCAAGGCTCAACACCTCCAACACCTCCCGCAACACCTCCCAAAAACAGAGAAAAGACTCGGGAAAGGAGAGGTGCTGTGCCCAGGAACCTGCCCCTGGCTGTACCACATCCTTGCTGTTCTGCAAGGTCCATGTTTCTGTTCCCTCTGGACACCTGTGCACCTGGCAATGGGGGGAAAATCCATGTGGTGCAGTTCATGCAGTGGAAGTGTTAAGCAACACAAACTGCCCCGTGTCATGGCACACAGCAGGACAGACTCCAGCTGCGGGTTTTGTGTTCAACTAGGAGCCAACTAATCACTCGATTTGGTAGCTCAGCTACAACTGGGTTTTGGGGGGTTGCCTGGTTTCTGTGCTTTCAGCTTGGGTTTTGATGGGTTGGTGGGCTTTTTAGATTTGCTGAACATTTCCAAGCTCATATCGAATCCTTCGGAACCTGTGGGTGGATCTACAACTCAAATAAAATCTTTTTAAAAAAATGTTAATTATATTGTCACCTGCAGGACATCTACTTTTAAAATATACTTGAACTGAAATTCAGTACCAAGGACCAAAAAACTAACCATACCAAAAGAAAGATGAGGCCAATGAAATATTCTTGTATTAATGATGCAAATCTTGAAATCTGAAGGCAGTTGGATTTATTAGACAGACAAACATGGTCAAAACTTTCCAGTGAATGTCCATCAGACTCTCTTATAACGACTTATGTCAGAAAAGGACATCACAGCAGCATTTGCAAAGCAAGTTGCTATTAGGAAGCTGGTGTTAAGGTTTAATGGAACATGATATAAAGACCGCTAACACTGACATAAACAGAGGAGCGCCTGAGAGCAATAGTGAGCTCGTCCGTGAAAACATATTGGCATAAGAAATCAACTGATTCTTTTTTAGTTAGTTGCTATTCAAAATAATTGTTTCACCATCTTATAAATATCTTTGGCTTTTTCAAAAGCTGCTGCTTAATCTACTCTCTTTCCTCCTCTTCTCCAGTTTCCCTTGGTTCGTGCTGCTTTCTTTGGAAGAAGCTTCTTGGTTCCAGTTAGGTGGGAGCTCTTCTTTTTTGGCACAGGTGGTGCTGGTGTAGTTCTGGAAACCCTTGCAACCTTCTTTTTCTGCTTTGACCTGTGATGTTCATCTTGAGCCTTGATTTTCTGTGTCTTTTTACCAGATGGAGCTGTTCTCACAGTTGATGCTTTTATTTTGGGGGATGGTGTCTTTTTAGATTTCTTAGAAGAAATTGTTGAGACAGCTTCAGCAGGGGTAGAAGATTTTTTCAGAGGTTTGGTTGCAGGTTCATTAAGCAACTCAAGGACAGTCTCTGAGAAAAGCAATTAAGATGTTTCATCATCCCTGCTTTAAGGCAGAAGGCTAATTTAGAAAATTACTGATATAAACCCCTAGTAGAGGTATAGCTAAGAAAAAAAAAAATCTAACATTCTAGGAAAAGAAATAAAGACTGTATAAACATCTTTTCTTCTACCAAAAGACCCTTGGGTTTCTTGGAAATTAAATTTGTTTAATCTTAGGAAGTATGAATTTAGGAAAATAAGTCCAGAAAGAATATGATGAGACCTTACACACTGCTCTTTGACAAACTTAACAGTATGGACTTTTAATGTTACGCTAATGTCTGGAAATCCCAGATAAAAAGACTTCAGCTTGCTGAACATTTTCTACTCAATAATATGATGCAACCCTTGCTCTGGTTGCAAAGGACCTAAAACAGAAAAGCCAGAGAAAGGATCAACTCCCCTAGATTTACGGAGAAGGGATTATGTTGTTTGACCCAAGGAGCTTGTCACAGAGCACTCCGGACAGGCTCTCAGAATTTCCCAGACCAAATGCTTACATCAAAGCCACCAATTCTTTTGTGATGCCCGTTTACACTGTTACTTGACAATATTTAGAAAAAATCAGAGACTGGGGTTAAGAAAAGGTACAGCATCTAGTAGACAAAAGAAGCACACGTTAAACATGATTACCTAACTTCAGGACACGTCCTGCTCAGTGCTTTCGTTTTTAAGATCACTAGCAATGTCAATCACATATACGTAAGACTTGACAGTTTTGTTTCTTGGTGAAATTTAAGCCGAACAACTTACTTGCACGTGGAACAAATGGTATCCGTTTACTCTTTATTTTCACTGGAACAGGCTTGTATTTACACTTCCCTGGTGGAGCTCTCCTTGAAAAACAAAAAGACATGCAGATATCTGAGAAGTTGTTAGGAAGTTTGTTTATTCCAGAGGCATATATCAGCCCCCCTACACACACACATCCCTTGCCTCCACCAGAACAGGTATAAAAGGACTTTAGGCACCTAGAGTGCTTAAAGGTATAATTTGAGAGCTTAATTCAGGGCACAAACTGTAAAATCCCTGCGTGAATAGCAGTAGCAGCTGGAAAACTACAGCTTCTCTTCTACCACCCTTCTGGTAAGCTTTCTGCCATCACACGGCCTGGACTGTCTTTATTCAACACTGATAGCTGAACCGTCACTCTACGGGATACCTGCCTGCCTGCATGCCCTTGTGGTTTACCACTGAATTCGAGGGTACTGACTCGGTGCGTCCAGCTACGTCCTGCTGCTGGAGGCACAGCACAACACTGGTTCCAGAGCCCTGGTGGTATAATGCATTGATTGAACTCCAGCTTAAAAAGCCACTTTGGGTTGTTCTCTCACCCTGCTTTGGAGGAACAGCCAGGTTCTGGTTGTTCTACCCCACGCTGAGGTAGAAGAATCTTGTATGTGCATGCTTGCACATGAGGCTTGTCAACGACAGTGCTTTCCACCCACTGATGGTACAGCATAAGGAACTCCATCCACATGGGGGAATATGCCCACTCAGCCCCACAGAAGTTGGTGTGATGTTCAAAGGGCGCTGCTTCAGACACAGCATGGTGCTGACGCAGGAGCTGAGCATGAGGAAGGAAAGGAGCAGGCAAAGAAATGCTATCCCAGCTCCTCTCCTGGCACTCCCCAACAGCTTCCTACGATACAAAAGCACCCCCAAAAAAACACGTTACATGACAGTAAGGTGGGGTGCAGAGACCTACATTTGCTTATGTTTTTTTTTGTTCTCCACCAAAGGATATGCTGTAAGATAAATAAGAACAGGCATTTGGCATGCTTGGTAGCACAGAGTAAAGCAGAGCATGACCTCAGGCATCACATTTTCTTGTAATTAGCATTCTCCTTCAGACATGGGCAACTGCCAAGGAAGTGCTTCCTCCATGCCATTTCAATTAAAAAAAAAAAATACTAAAGCAGGGTTGATAATGGCTTTTTTTTTTTTTTTTTTTTTCTTTCTGCCTCTCCAAGTTTTAAAGCACCTTCTAACACCTTTTCTTTCCAGTCCTAACTGGGGGGAAGATGGAGGTGTGAGGGGGTGCTGGTACCAGTCCAGGCAGAGGCACACCAGCCCCTCTGATGTCTCTGAGAGCATGGCTGGAGAGGCAAGCTGACATGGGGACACCAGGCTCTGATGCCCTTCATTTTCCTGAAAGGTTCATAGGGAAGCTAGAGCTGCCCTCAGGCAGATGCCAGTGCCCCCACCAGCATTTCAGAGCAGGTGATTGTGTGGCTTGCTACCCTTGTTGAAACATGAGGGGAAAGCAGGGAGCATCCAGGCTGGATGGAACACGACTGCGCCTGTTAGAGGAGCCTGTTGTCCCAGCCACAGCTCCCTGTGGGACGGAAAGGGAATAATCCCATGAACAGCATGACATCGCAGAAGGAAATGGAAAAAGCTCTGCACGTAGTAAGATCAGAAGACCAGCGTGCAACCAAGGATCTGGAGGTGTAAGGTCTCTGCTCCAGAAGCAAGCTTTGCACACCCTGGACAAGCTTGTATTTAATAAAACAGGCAAGGGCAACACTGAGCAGGACAGCTGCTCAGAGAGCCAAGGGAATAAGCGCCCAAACCTGCTCTAGAAATGATGGGTATGAAGCTCCACAAAGCCCCAGGGAAGAGCTGGCTTCTTTCCAGAAAGGCTTTCAGGGCAGTGATATCATCCTTTCTGCCCCCTGTGGAGTCAGCCTAACGTGGCGCATTACATCTCTTCCTGGAGAAGCTCCCACAGGGTGCTTGGGATACAGAAAGCTGGATGTCTGCCTTTACAGCTAGGAAGAAGAGGATTTATCATTCTGATAGGCTTCATGACAGAGTAAGGAGTGGCACAGGGGCTGCATGGCTTTTATTGATGAAACAGAGCATGCTCAAGTAGTCAATGTTTATGCAAGTTCACAGTATTTTATTTTTAGAGATTAAAAGGTTAGGTTTGGTTTGCCACAGTTCATGCAGCTCAAAGGGTTCCTGGCAGACAATGAGCTGCCAAAGACAGGAGGCTCCTTGTAAGCAGTTGCTGCAAATGCACCTAGAGTAAAGGACTCGAGGTCCTCTTCCCACCACCTTGGCACAGAGCTCAGGTCAACTACCTAGCTTGGGATTTAACTTCCCAAGAAAGCATTTCTTGTTTTCTTCATGGTGTTAATGTCTGAAATCTCAGCAACAGCAGACAGACACTTTATCTTCTTTACAGGGTGATTTGAAAAACTCATTTAATGCTTCCTTAGCGTGATCCAAAAAAATGCTTTAAGTAAGAGCCAAAAGTTTAGTAGGGGAAAAAATTGCATAAGCATGCTTATTATTGTAAAACCAGACTTTTGCAGGGATAACTTCATGGGGAAAAAACATTTTGCTTAGAAAACTTGGGTTCAGGCTCCAGTTATTTGAACACTGCATGAAGCACCAGATTTCTTTTTCCCCTCAATAGAGGGCTTCACAGCTAAACTGTTAACTGCTTTTTAAACTTTTGTTTATTAAAAATATACATCACAAATATGTCACTTCAGGTCTCTACCAATTAAAGAAACCTTTCAGAGATTCCTTATCAGACAATTTCCACCAATTTCAGGGAGAATTGGATATTCAATCTGCAGAAGTGATCTTGCAACCTGTTTCTCCTGTCAGCTTTAATTTTCATCTGTGTAAGATCTTCCTCAAGGTCTCTGCACTGAGAGCTAATCTTCCTTCCCAGTTTCCATGGAGGGCAGGATTTTCACATGGAAAATTAAACAAGGATTCAAAATTACTCATCTGCCCGCCACGGGGTGTTTCTTAAGGGCATATGATATTGACTCCTGCAAACCAATTTTCCTTTGCATACCTTTAGGGACAGACAGCCCTCCAGTCCTTCTGCCAAGTCAGGAATTACAGTAAATCATGGAAGAACCAGTACTTTTCAATTACTTAACGACCAGCAGAAGATCACTCTTAAATGGCCCGAAGAAGATTCATAGCTGATCTTGTCAAACACCGTTGGCATTGCAGAGTTCACAAGAGCCTAGGAGGGTGGCCCCAGTGGAGCTTTCTGCATCTGTTTTCCATTTAAATCACTTTAGCAGCAGGGAATGGTCAGTGCTGCTTTGACCATCCAGAAAAACAAAGTCCTTTGCAGACAGAAACTGCGTGGCAAGAGGGTTGGCAGTGCCTTCTTTTTCTGACAGATGCATGGTGCCCACATCTCTGGGCAGAAAGTCACCTATCCCTGCACAGCCCATCCTGTGCCTGCTTGTGCAGGCTGGGGGACAACATCTCAGGCACACCTGAGTCAGAAAATACAAGTCCCAGTAGGACACGTGGTAAAAGAACTGATTTATGTCTTTAATTTGCTAGTAAAAAGGAAATAGTTTCAACCTTTCACAGCTTAGTCTAGGTTTGAACTTGTGAGATGGACCAAGAGCCATAAAGACCATAACTATTTACTTTCATGTTGCCATGCACCAGTCGCCTTTCACTGTGTTTTACTATTTCATGGCTTATCAAATCATTTTCTGACCTCCATTTCATGATGGAAAGGTAATTGCTGGCCAGCACAAAGTGTTGTTTTTTTTTTTTTAAAAAAAAAAGAAAGAGAGAGAAAGAGAAATAGAGGGAGAGAGAGACATTAATTTGCTGTTATCAAGTTTATTTTGTTTAATTTCACAAAATCCTTGCTTCAAGTGTAGACAAAATGTTCTCCCTCCTGACCTTGAGAAATATGGATCATTGTCTTTAACCACCACTGTGTTATACTTTAGACATGCAAACAGGACAACATTTTGATCCTTACTGTCCCAGACCCTAAAGATCTGAACTTGGTCCACAGACATGATAAGTGAGGAGTACATTCACTGAACCTGATAAAGTTGCACCACATGTACAGTGGGTCAGCAGAAACCAAGGCCTGGATGTAGACACTAGTGAGATTATGCATTGGAAATACTTTGCATTCTGTCTGCTGTGATAGCTGAAGAATGCGAGTGATTATGAAAGAATTTGGCAATGAAAAACCATCTTTAATTACTAACCTTGCAGGATCCACAATTTTGTAGAGAGATCCATGGGGTGCATAGGCACTGGGATAAGAAGTAGACAAAAAATACAGCTCACCTAAATGGAAGTGAAAAAAAAAAAAAAAAGCAGTTTCAGATGCAAGTGCCCAAACTGAGTCCTCCTTCTCAATTTCAACTCTGTTTTCTGTCTCTTCACTGATTTACACGGTTAGAAAAGAAAACCACTTCAGCCATCCCCTCAGTTGTCTCTTACTTCCAAAAAGTGGGCTTTGGTCTCACCTTGCCCTATGCAGGTGGACCTGGGAACATCAGATGAGCCCCTGGTTGCAGCACAGAGCCAGCAGCCCTTAACCAAACAGTGCATGAGAAGGGCCTTCATTACCTCTTGTTGGTGCCCTACCAAGAGGTTACCTTCCTATGTAAAAATGTTTTTTTAATCTTGTTTACACCAAAGAAACATCCAGAAGCTACAAATTGGAAGGGGAAAAAACACACAACAAATATTTAGCCATCTCATAGTGGTACCAAATATATACTTATATATACCCAACGAGCTAAATTGGCTATCCATGCAAGACAGAAGCTTCTTATTACTGCGTGGCTGCTGAGACCAACTGTTCCTGATGCCTTTTCTTCAGCAGCCACTAAAACAACATCCAGGCAAATTATAGTAGCTTGCAAAAGAGGCAACACTATTGTTGCATTTCAAATTACATTACAATACTGTATTATTTTCTAAAATAACAATCAGTGGAAGAGACATTTAACATCCCCTCACTCTACATGTTGTTAGAACAGTTAAAAATTGTACATATTTTACAACAAAGACTACATCTGACAGATATAAGCTAGCCAACTGATCTAAGATCTTTGATCACGACAAGCAAAACTCTTTTCTGCTAAATCATGAAACACCAGAGCTCACTAAAGCACGTCTGAGTTCTGTCACTTTTTGCGTTGCACAGAACTTAGTCAGGAGACTGAGCAAAAGTTAACAACATATGCTTCAGTACTTCTACCCTGGTGAAAGTTCTGGACATCACAACCATAGTAATCCTTGGCACCGAGGCATTTCCACTAAGCTTTGAAGTTAGCAGTTGACTTCATCCCCAAATAAAGCCTTGATCTATAATGCAACCATGTGAAGTGCTATTATTGTTAATAAGACTGAGGAATTTGTACTAATGAAGAGAAAAAGATTCAGATAGATTATAAAATTGACAGTATAATTTCCAATAAAGCTGTGTCTAGCAAGATACTTCACCTGCTTCATCCTCAGCAAATGAGATGATGAATTTGCTATAAGAACTGATCATTCCAGGAAAAGCACAAACTTTTGTGCTACCAATACAGATATCTCTCTTCTTCCACTTATTTGTCTTCTCATCTTCCTGTAAAGCCATCAGTCGACTAGAAAAAAGTAAAATTCCTTGTTTTATGTTTTGGTTATCAAGATTAGTTCCTGGTAAAACCACTTATTACTGAAATAAAATGTCAGTGAGCAGGGGATGGTTGACTAGCTTTGTCTTTCAGAAAAATAAGCCCAACCATAAGCAAACTTATCCTAAGGACCCTACCTTTGAACAAGTTTATATCCTCACCAAAATAGCGTTATAATGGTCAAATGCCTTAACCAAATTTGGGATTCTCATTTACTGCAGCTCAATAGGTTTCAGAATGCTCTGATATATTTAAGGTAAATGCATGTACAGAATGGGAGATTGAGAGAAAGTGATTTGTGTTACCCATTCATGAAATCACCAAAAATATAGAGACCATTCAAGTTGGGTGATTCACATCCTCTGTATACGTAACCTCCAGTGACTGACTTCCCCACATTGCGGCCATATGCAAATATTGGAAGAATGTCATCTGTTAAACAAAGAACCATGAGAAATGAGAAAGATTACATCCAGGGAAAAATCAAAAAGCAACTGTTCAGTAACAGCAACGGGCACAGATGTAATGAGAAGAATTGGTACAGCACGGGACATGCATAAATGTGCAACCTACAAGCAACTTTTGCCATAAGGCCTCTAAAGATAAAAATTTTGTCTCTGGCAATGTTCACATTGAATTCAACCTTTTCTGGAAGCACAACATCAGAACCCACAGAATTTGGTCTTGTCCTCACTTTTTTCCCAAATATCTCATCTTTGATCTTTAATGATGAGCATAAAGACCACAAATGTAGCTCATTAAAAAATTAACAGGACAAACTAAAGTAGATGTGCTGTCAGTTGACACTTGGGCCATTGTTAAAAACAGTGATTTTTTTTATTTATTTATTTAGGAAAGCCATGTGGGCACCAGCATAGCAGAAGAGAAATGTTGATAACAAATACTTGGTGTGTACATGCTCAAGCAATATTTCAGAAACATGAGTTCAAGACCAGGTGTTTCCTTCCAACAGCTTAAGGAGCTTCATGATACAGAGTTCTTCTACCATGCTTTCCAGTAACCACTAGCAGCCTCTAAATAAACTAGCATATCATGTTTGTACTTAAACTCAATCCACTGCCTTCTTCCTTGGGAAAACTGTCTGCAAAAGCCACAGGCTTTGACCCTAACCTCCACCTTCAGAACAGTTTATATCAATGCTGCCCTTCCCTAAAGAGGAAGGGCAGCATTTTGTACCAACATTTAAATGCTGGGGAGAATGGATTTCTGCTCTTAACAAGTCAGCAATCTCCACTTAACACCCACTGGATTATTTAGCTACATGGAAGAAGTGATACTATAGTCAACCAAGTGCATCGAGTAACCTTCTGTAAGAAGCCTCTTCCTTACCCAAGGAGGAATTACGGCAAAGCTTTGTGTCGTAGCATTCAAATCCCTCCTTTGCTCTCCAGCCATAGTTTCCTCCTTTAACAATGATGTCAATTTCTTCAAATCTGTTCTGCCCAACGTCCCCACAGAATATCCTCCCTCTTCCTTTCTTCGTGACAGGGTCCCCCCTGTCAACACCACAGCGCCACATATTCCTGACCCCATAAGCATAAACTTCAGGGCAGGCCTCGGGATCAGACACAAAAGGGTTATCAGGAGGGATGCGATAAGGTTTGCCATCAGGACTGTCTCCATCCACATCAATCCTCAGGACTTTCCCCAACAATACGCTCCTAAAGAGAACAACAGATAAAGACTGGTTTATAAAACCCAACGTGAGAGAGAACTGAAAATATGGACAAATTACATGGACAATTCCCTCCTCTTCCCCACTTTCCAAAGGAAAAGTTACGTCTAAAGGTAATAAAACAACAGCTGGTATGCCTTCCAAACAAGTCACAGAAGACTCTCCCCCCTCCCCCCCCATTAATGAATTGGGTACCCACAACTTTCAAGACAAAATTTTAACTAATTTTGAGATACTGCATTGGACTGCCTGCAGACAAAAAACACTTCTAGGAAGCACTCTTAATTTACTCTTCCACATTGTCTCATTTCCAAACCTAGTGTCTTGATGGACAAGCTCAAGGTTTTTGTTTTTGTTTTTGTTTTTTTTTTTTTTTTTTTTTTTTTGCCTTTTCTACTTACTTGTTCTGAGCATTGCCAAATTTTCCAAAAGGGTCTCCAGCTTTCCCTCCGTCCCCTGTGAATACATACATATAGCCATCAACCCCAAAGAGCAGCTGCCCACCATTGTGATTCGCGGCTGGTTCTTCAAGTTCCAAAAGATTCCTAAAAAAATAAAAAATAAAAATAAGAATGACCTCCAGATGTAGTTACTAGAAAGACTTGAGGTAGGCCACAGAAATATTGCATCACTTCTGGAGAAGAAAGCAGCATTTCCCAGCCGTGCAGACCTTTCAGCTTGTCAGATATGGTGCAAGGGCTGAGCTGCACCCTATTTCCAGTGAGCCTTCAGTATGGTGCTGGCTGCATGCCTCACAGCAGAGCTCTTTCCAGTACGGCATCACTTAATGAACCATGTTTGCCACGAACCATACAGCACACTCCTGCTCCATGCACCATGTCTGTAAACTGCACTGCATTAACGCCTTTGTGCTAGCTACAGTTGTTGCCCTTTAAATTGAGACTGTGACAGGTGGCTTCTCTTTTATATGAGAAGCAGCTGGTGAACCTGAGGGATTCAGGACCATCTCTGGGGGCTTTACTTGTGAAACTTGGAAGAAAGTCTTCTATTAATAAATTTTTCTCCATAACTAAGAATTAGCCTTGGTGGAGGGATGAACAGGATGGGGACACGTCAGATCCAATGAATATATAGTGCTACAGTGAAACAGTTTCTACAGTACAAACAACTTCCAAGGCACTTGTTAACTCCTCAATAGGTTTAAAGCTATTACTGTTCTTTAAAAAGGCAGGAGTACAAGACAGGAGAATATGACCTGAAATCTTGGGTTCTGTTTTCTAATTCATGCCTTAGCTTGCTGCGTGGCCCTGAACCGAACTGCCTCTGGTAGCTTCATAACAGCCCCAGTCACATCCCTAGATCATGGTGACTGCACATGAACAGATTCTGCAATGGGGAAAGAAAGGGACAGAGGAAATTATTTCTCATCAAGGCATACAGCAGCATTCAACATGGACTTTACCTTTCTGAGTGTGGATCAGCTTTGTTGGCATCAGAGGCCAAAACCTTCAATTCGCTGATTCTGACCTTTTCCACTCGCTTCTTATCCATGTATGAATAGTAGATATAAAATTTCCCATTGTGCTTGTAGTTGGGGTGGAAAGCCATCCCCAAAAAGCCTCTCTCGTCCCCTATCCATGGCGTAGCCAGCACCATGCTTTTAATATCCAGAAAGGGTTCCTCCAGCCGGCTGCCATCAGGTAAGTAGACCCAGACCACCCCCAGCTGCTCGGCGACGAAGGTGCGGTGGGTACGGTCGTTGGCATGCAGCATGAGCACCGGGTTCCTCAGCCCGTTGGCGACCTCGGCCAGGCAGAGCTGGAGGCAGCCCTTGTGGCCCTCCACCACCGAGCCCAGGTTGCGGTTGAGGACGGCGTTCTTGAGCACGTTGGGGAAGCAGTAGTCCTCGTCGTGTAGGTGGAGGAGGTTGCAAAAGCTCGTCGTGTTCCTCTCGCAGCACTCCCGGACGTGCTTGTCGCCAGTCAGCAGGCCGATGGCGGAGTGGCAGTTGAAGTGGAACTCGGAGCAATAGTCAGAACAAAGCCCCGGGAGGTTCCTCAGAGGCGTTTGGGGGTTTTCAGCATCATAGAGATGTGCAGCGTATGGAGAACATTCCTAGGAAGTAGAAGAAATCAGATGTGTGGCTACGTACACACATCCAGGAGAAGCCAGGACTCCTCTTTATGGAGCAAAAGAAAAAAGTTAAAAATAAGACAGCACAATAAGTCATTTTTGAAGTGGAGTAGCAGAAAGTCACTCCATATATATGGCTAAACAGGCTTTAGAGGTCAGTAGCAGTTTCCTTTATCACAGCACAATCAGCTCCACCTAAGTTCCCAAAGGAAGGGTGTCTATGGGGGCTGTGTATTCTCCAGTGCTAGAGGTTTTTAAGGGCATGAAAATCTCCTCTACCAACCTGTTCTTACCTTCCCTTTTAGATATGCCCTTTTGTTGCCTCTACTAGATTTTAAACTTGGTACTCTGGAACTTGTTCCCAACAGACTGGGAGAAGAATTTTTTGCTCCCTTGCTGCAGTAACCCATTGCTCTACAGAGAACAGTGGACTTCATACTTCTACAGAAGTCTTCTTCAAGACTTCTGCAGACCAGCAGTCCCAAATGTGGACATACCCTTCAGGTCAGACAGTACCACTGCCTTTTCCAGATAAATTTAAGATATCACTTCATTAAACCACTTAAGCCCATACCTAAATCTAATCAAGCAGTAGGGAAAAAAAAAAAAAAGAACAGAGACGCATTATTGATTTTGTATCTATATTGAAGTTCCTCATCTTCCAAAAAATCTGGGCCAGAATTTCTGTAAAACATCTCTATTAAAATCCCACCTATTCATATTAGCAGGAAAAAAAAGTTAAAAGTGAAGGACCTAAATTCTACAAACAGATTTTACTGGTTTTCATGCTCAGCCTGAAACAGTCTATCCAGGGCGTTTAGTGGGCAGAGATAATAGGAAGTGCATGGACAAGTTCAAGAATGAAGAATTACTTAACTAGTATTTTTTTTTTCTGCTTTGTTAAATAAATCTACTTCATTAAATGAAAACAAGGCACATCTCACTGCCTCAGAGCTCCATCAGCTCTGTTTTGCTGGCAGCCTGCACTATGAGGGTCTCCCACAGTCTGTCTCAAGTAATTGGAGCCCCTGAGCTGCTACCATGCTTTTCCAGCCATCCAGTTCCCCAGGCATTATTTGCCTGGCAAAGAATATCCTGCAGTACCCAGAGCTGGCACAGCTCACAGGGTGGAAGCATCCCTTCGACTCTATACACACCCCAAGGATCAGGTGGCCTTGCTCTTGTTATTGGTTATCTGCATTCATTTTGCTCAAGCATGCACGAAACAATACAATACAGGGAAGTCACTGCACCAAGCCTGTCTGAGTTTAAGAAGCGTTTGGACTGTGCACTTAGTCACATGGTCTGAATTTTTGGGTAGACCTGTGTGGTGCCAGGAGTTGGACCTGATGATCCTTATGGGTCCCTTCCAACTCAGGGTATTCTATGATTAATGCAGCTACTTTATAGAGCAGAAACTGCCCAGATCATGTTAATATTTCTTTGCTATTTTAAATCAGTTTCTCTGAAAAAAAACAAAACAAAACAAAAAAAAAAACATTCAGCAATAAAGTTAGGCCTCAGATGGAAGCTGGCTTTAGGAGTAAGTTAATTTGCTCACACCTATTCCTTGCTACTATCATGGCTTTCAATCAGCTTGAAAAAGGCATAGCTGGCCCTTTGTTTTTCATGATCATTTGGTTTTTAAGCCTTTCCTTTAGCAGCTCTCAGAGCACAGAAAAATCCTCTCAGCCAGTGGCCGAACAGCTGTGCTAACGCATGTAGCAAAGTTTGCATCCGGGGCATTTCACAGCCATGCTACTTGTACATCCCCTTAAGAACATTTCGGGCAGTTTTTGGCACTGGTGGAACATCTGCCAGAGTGAGTCACTTTGTTACAACGCATCATTGCTCTCCCAATCTGCCTCAAAGACATGGAATTACATTAGTTTTGCTTTAGAGCAGCCACTGATTGTTCAGATGTATTAATAGGCACCTACAATATTTTTTTCTGTTTGTTCAAAAGAAAAGTGCATAGCATTTTGTCTGCCAATGCTTCTGAATCCAACCTTTCTGCCTCAAGTTCAAATAGCATCAGTAAGAAAACTTGCTACCAGGAACAGTTTATCCTCGTACTGCTGCACACAGCAAAAATAAGCATTCGGCAAAATCACATCCTGGTGATATATAAATGCATCTGTCATCGTGTATTTGAGGGTGCACTAAACATGCCAATGCTTCACAGGTAGTGCCCACAAATTATTGTGATACTGTGGAGAGAAGGTAGAATAGAGACTCATTATTTTCCATCCCTTCCATATGAGATCATCAGTAATAATACGACCTAGCAAAGTGACATCCCTGAAGTGGAACCACGCAGTAGATCTTTGCTTCTCCGCTAATTAAACAGCCAAATAATATTTGCCAGATAACCTGATTTTATTCCCATGGTTGTCACCAATGTGACCAGGAACAGCAAGATGTAACCCAACTGAAAGTTCCTCCCCAAAGGCTGAAGAGCAATCTTATTCTAGGAAAAGATGAAAAGAGTATAAATGAAAATGAAAAGGTGAAAATGTATAAATACATTTATAATAAATGCAAAATTCAAGTTGGTTCTGCAGAGCAAAGGCTAAAAAGACAGCAGTCACATTTTTACACTGTTTCCTTTCTACCTGCAAGATGCAGAAAGTCTTCTTAAGCCCACCACTGGTGGTTCTGCTGGGACCTGTAAGGCATCATTTGCTGGCTTGCCAATTACAAAATGACAAAGAGAAGGCAGCTGTCACTTTCTCACCCCTGGTGCTGAAAGGGTTTCCATCCCCCAAGCAGATCCAAAAATCCCTGCCAGCAACCAAGAGAAGGGAAACATTTTGGTGCACAGATACTGTTCTAGGACTAAGGAAATTTTAATGGGAAGAGTTTTTATATGTTCTCAGTAAAACTAAGTGTGGCTTTTGGCTGCTTGGTGTTTTGGCATGCAGCAAGTCCTGCTCTGCATGACTAACAGTTGTTAAAAAGACAGGTCAGGTCTGCCCTTTATTCAAAAGCTAGGGGGGACAGGCAGGGAGAGCCCAGACAGAACAGAGATTTGGTCTTTTGTCACTGCACCATGCCTGTTTCTGCCAGCCAGGTGCACAGCACCCATGGAAATACAGGGACTGAAGCCCCAGGGCCTTGCAGCAGCTGCCTGAAACCACTGCCTGATAGATGTTGTCCAACTTGAGCCACCACAACATTTGAAACATTCTCAGCAGGAGCACTATCAAAACACATCCTTACTGGAACCCAGGGATCTAAATCCCTTCCTGATCATTCTCGTGTCGCTGCATCCTGCGGCTTGTAACCCAGCCCCTAGCAGCTGCAAGCAGAAAATAAATATTGATCTGTAACTCTCCCCTTCGTTACAGGAAAACAGGCAGAGCAGCAGGATTCCCGTCATCACCTGAGCTGAGCAGAGCTTTCACATAAGCCATTATTGCTATTAAAGCATCAGTATTTATTGCCAGCTACCACAGAGTGCTGTCCTCACACCAAGCACTTGGCAGACGGCGTGCTGAGGATCCAGCACCATTACTCTGGCAGCCTGCTTTTCCCCTGCTCCCACCTCTTTTGCAGCAGGACAGCTAGCTACGAGAGGCTACCAGAACCACAACTGACTCAAGAATCAGCCAAAAGCACAGGATATGGGTACTGATTTTCCACCCTACCTGACAGAGAATATCTTTGACGTACGTCCCGCACAGCGCACGCCCCTGCGGATCCATCGAATCCATGATCTCCCGGTACCTTGCTGCAATGCTGCTGTCTCTCTGCTGGTCACAGCAGCCAAAGTTCTCGTAGGAGGAGCAGAACTCCAAGTGAAGAGGGGGCTGGAAAGGTGGCCCATAATCCAGGCACTGAGGGTGCCCCCAGAGACCGCCTGCCCAGCATAACAAGGAGAGGCAAAGAAAGGCACGTGAGCAAGAAGAGGAAGCTCTAGAGCTGCTGCTGCTCCTTCCAGCACATGGCCAAATGTGTAATGTCTCCAGGGTAGGTTTCCTGAGGTCAGATATAGGGAAATCCTGGGCCTCTTGGTGGTACGATTCAATCATCCTTTCTGCTTTATGAATTGCCAGCCAGAGAGATCAACATTTGCTCAGGTTTGCTTACATTCTCTCTTTCTCTCTGAAGTTTACTATTTGGCTGGAGAGAAACCTTCCAGGCTGCCTCCTTGGTATTTCACACGTCACATAGCTGAGCCCTCCCCTCTGGGCTTTTCTCATGCCCCTAGAAGGGCTCACTAATCTAATCCCTATGGCTTAAATAGGCTAAGAAATCACTCACCAAGAAACACAAGCGACATTAAAATGTAGCATATGATCCATACATAGAGAACGTGATCATCTCTTTCCATTTACAAAACACAAGATAAACAGTTCCCAATTACTAACTACCATTTCACCTGGCTTTTAAACTGGGTCCAACTTGGGTCTGGTTTCATACAGACTGAGCAAGGGTGATGAAATAGAACCAAATTAAGGCAGTAGTTGACCAGAGATAAGTCATTTTATGACAAAAATTTTTGCTACCCACAAATCTAGGTGCAGATTTATGGCTAATATGAGAAGAAATTCAGAAAGCATGAAAGAGAAAATACACATTAAGACATTAAGAACAACCGGAGCTTGACTGTGATGTTATGTGGTAGCCCCAACCTTAAGCTAATTGATTTTAGTGGTTCTGATCCCAGGGGATGTTAACTCGATTTCAAGACGCACAGGATTTTTGCCCACTTTCCCCTCTGGTGAAGAATGTGCAAATGCCTCCTCCACTTGGCTTGTGAAGTACAGCACCAGCTGCACACTCAGGTGTACTGTGCTGGCACACACCGTACTCAGCTTGGGTTTCTTGACACCACGAATGACACTTGCCTAGCTCCACTCTCCCCCAGACCATTCTGATCATAACCAAGCGCCTTTATCACATAACCAAGTGTTTTCCTCGCCTGTATGCACCCCTGCTCATAACCACACCAGAAACCCAGACCCACCTGAGCACCCATCACCCCTGTGCCATCACGGGGCAGGAACAGCCACACACCAGGAGCCGAAGAGATGTGGTGAAGAGAAGCAAGCTGTGCTTTCCCTCGCAGGCAGGATCAACGCAGCCCGCACGATGCGGTGCGCAGAGAGGCTTCAGCACACACTCCCCCACTAGATGCTTCCATGCGACAGACCTTACTAAAGGACAACACTTAGCAAGCTGTTCTTTTGCTTCTGAAATGTTGGTAAGGAACCAAGCAATCACAAAAAGCAGTTAGATATCTTCTTACCACGGATCCTAGGAGAAATGATTACAGCAATATACAGATATGCTTTAAGCTGTTTCTTCCAGCTTCCTACTCTTTTTTCTTGATGGGACACAGGAATAGAATGGGGAAAGGTAAACTGAAGGGAGATTTTCTTGTACAGGAACATTTCCACTCATCCAGAACTTCCTCTCTCCCCATACGAAATTTACTCCTATGGTCTTATCTGTGTGTGATTCCTGGGGAAGTCAAAGCTCCAAGTCCTAGATCCTCAACACAATCAGGGCAATGTGATAGCTGAGAATACTCTGTGATTATGAGTCTCCTCATGGGAAATAAGTATTTAAAAAAAAAGAATTATTTTTTTTTTTTAACCATCCCCTCTTTTACTGTAGCTCTTACTTGTGGCAGTTTGCCTGTCCAGCCACCTGTCAGTAACACCGCCTCTGCTTTGGCCTAACTGGACTGGAAATACCCCAATCACACAGCTCAGTTGTCACAAAGTTAAAGCATTTATATCAAAGTACTTGGATCTGTTCAAATATCAGCTTATCTCAGTTATTGCTCTTATACATTGCAGTTTTCTGAAATTAAGGCATTACCTGCATCCCCTGGCAACTGTGTCATTTTGAAATGGTAACAAACAGCAAGGACAATAAATAAGTTTTTCATTTATAACCACAGCCTAAGCTTTTTCATTCCTTTACCATTATCGTCCCTTTGGGGTAACTAACATTGTCCACTAGTTCAACTTTTTACTGCTAAGAGCATTTAACCCCCTCTCCTCCTTTCCCAGAGACATGCAGACAAAAAATAAAAGTAATTAAAAAAAATATTTATGCACTTAGAGAACTGCCCTTCCAAGTTACTGGAGATTTCAGACCAAAAGACAAGAGCACTCCTTGCTGCTCCCCTGATGAGGGTGGAAAGCTAGAACAGCTTTACTGGTATTTAGACAAGGAGAGCACACACCACCCCCCACAGAGCCTGCTCCTCACTTTACCCAAGCGCTCTTTGCAGCGGTCAGTCTTTTTTCTTCAGCTAACATTCCACCCTGAGCTTCTTTTTAAATGCAACAGGACACGTCTGAGTGGAACTTTCCATTTACCATCACATGTAAGAACATCGATCACAGAAATCCTCCTAAAACTTTAAATTCAAAGCAGTACAAAGTACATCAATGCTCTGATTCCACAGGGGCTACTCCAAGAGCAGCACATGCACCTGTTTAGTGCTAACAACCTGCATACACTGCTCTGAAGTCCTGCCTGAGTTCCAAGACAGCTGCTCACGATGCAGAGAAACTGGTGGGGAAGGCGGGGAGGGGGCCAGAACAGGTGGGGTCATTGTGCTTGACAAGCAGCTGACATCTCATTAGCTCACTTTTCTTTGCCTTTAGGAATGCAGTCTTAAAGCTGAGGCAGTACAAACACGAACAAACAGAAAGCAGAAGGTAGAGCTGAAATGAGTTTTGCGAAATCATCATGTTCAGTTTGAATGTTAATTGTACCAGAACAAGAGGTGGAATAACAGAAGGACAACACACACTGGGTGGGTAGCCCGGAGATGCGGATTCCCTTAGCAAGTTCCTTGCCTCAGCATAAGTGGGAAAAGCAAAGATATGCTGCGTGCTTCATGGAAGGGAAACAAGCACCTCACAGAAGTTTTGCACACAGAACAAAGAGTTAATTCAGAAGAAAACCAAACCCAGACCACAGAATTCAAAGCCAAAGCAGAATATTCCGATTCACTGGAAGTTACCATTCAAAGTCCAATGCACAGGCTTGAAACACAGCATGTGCTCAATAATCCACAGAGGGAATTCCACACAGGACTTGAGATCTGCAGGTAGTACTTACACCTGAGACAAACATGTGAGGCAGAACTCAATTCCATTAAGACCTACAACAAAACCCTACACTATTACAGAATGAGGCAGCAACATTCTTATGGAGTCAGAACTAAACTAGCACACAGGTTGAAAACAACTTGGATAATTGCTGGTCTTTTTACCTTTTTTTTTTTTTTCAGATAGAGCAAGCAGTTATGGCAAGTAGCTCATGATGTTTCAGATTCAAAGCACATCACAAGACTCAATATTAACCCAGACCAAACTCCCAGATAAACACTTGGCTATTAAAAGCACAGATGAACTTATCCATATACCACCATGCTCTTAAAGACATCTTTATTTCATGCCCAGGTGTGGTTCAGGCAGGTCATCCACAGGAGTTCTACAGACCTGCCATTAAGACAGCAGTAATATTTGGAAACGTTGTTGTTTTTAAATGAACCAGAATGCTAGCTTATGACAACACATTAACGTTTGCTTTCTAAACACAGCAGCAGTGTGTATTTCAACTCCTAGGCTAGACTGCAAAAAAAGGTTCTAGCAAGTCTCTTCCAAGGTGGTGAAGTTTTCAGTAGTTCTGCGCCTTTCTCTCTCAGGCACTGGCACGCGAGCTTTCCTCTGTAACCGTGCAACTGCAGCAACCTTTCCCTCACTGCTACCAGCAGCATGAAGAGGTTCCTTGAACTGGACCCAACCCACAGATGCCACATGCAGGAAGATTGATATTGGATACGTTGAAGTGCCTCATCTACTTGAACAGTCTGCAATAGACCTTCAGGACCTGTAATTCTCAATATACAATGAAAAAATAAGGTATAGAGCTCTCCTCGTTTTCCATATATTTCAGGAAGTCAGTTATAAGCACAAGTTAACATAACATGTACAGGTTGAGAGACTTGTTTTCACAGTGTACCACATACTGTTCCTAGGTGAAGACACCAGCCATTATGAATGCTACAGCTGGCTGTGAATCGATTTTGAACTACTTTCCAGCAGCCTTTTAAATCACCATCTATACGTCTGAACATAAGAAGGATCAACCCTAAAACATTTTTGATACAAAAGTTCTATACCACAATTACCAAATACAAGGTGTATTTGAAATCAGTGTTGTTTGCATTTCACACAAAAGCATGGGACTAATATTAAAGAAATTCTTCAGCCCCATATGTTGGTTGATATTCACTTTATTATAAAGTAAGTAAAAACCAAAGCACTTTCTTTTCAAAACAAATATATAAAAAACCTACTGAGTTGATAGGGTCTGCCTTGTTAGACCACTACCAATACACAAGTCAGTTTCACAGAGGGGGAAAAAAAAAAAACACAGCAAGAACCTCAAAGACACCTTCTGATCACAGCTGTACAGAAAAACCTCAAAGACCAGATATTCTCAGGCAGACGGGACCGTGCCTATTCACAAATTTCTTCAGTGTCCGAAATCTTTTCACCTGAGCTTTGCAGCCTTGGTGTGATACGTATTTAAAGTACTTACAATCTAAGCAAAAAGAAGAAAAAGTGATGTCAGTTATACCATGATACAAGTAAACAAAATCCTTCCACTTTTTAAACAACATGCAAACATCTAAGTTCTCAGTAACAAAAAGCAATAAAATAACCCAAGGCACATTAGCAACATAACTGCAGTACTAAATAAACTATCCTCATCTTACCCAGGAAACATTCTACATTTATATAATTGTATGCTGTATCTTGCAGAAAATTGTATTACTCTTCAGATACAATAAGAAATAAGATGCCAGAAGTAAAGAAATATTTACTTATCACATTGGATAAGTAAAATAGAAGCTTGCATCAGCACCAATACACACAGAAGCTCCATTAGAGAAACTCAGGACTGGAAAAAATTTATTAGACATCTGGAAATAAAAGCTGGGAGACAGTAACATATTACTGAAAGCAAGAAAGGTCTGCAACATAAGAAACTGTTTTTATGAATTCTGGAAGTTACAGAAAAGTTACCAAAATGTCTAATCAACCAGAAGTCCAAATTTGTCTGTATATTTTACTCTCTAGACCATATTCTCATTCTCAACTTCGCTACTGCTTCTCGGCCTGATTTACCACTTAGTTACAGCAGCATTTCAGAGAATACTACCAAAGAGGTCAGTTTGATAGGAAGATGAGGATCATGACTGTTTCCACTCAAGACCTCCCTCCTCCTCTTTCTAGCACTACAACACTCACTTGGTCCCTAAGGACGAGGGGGAATGGGCTTAAATTGCGCCAGGGGAGTTTTAGGTTGGATCTTAGGAAGAACTTCTTTACCGAAAGGGTTGTTAGACATTGGAACAGGCTGCCCAGGGAAGTGGTGGAGTCACCATCCCTGGAAGTCTTTAAAAGACGTTTAGATGTAGAGCTTAGGGATATGGTTTAGTGGGGACTGTTAGCGTTAGGTCAGACGTTGGACTCGATCTTGAGGTCTCTTCCAACCCAGAAATTCTGTGATTCTGTGTGATTCTGTGACCATCTCCTCCCCAGTATTTGCTGACACACTGCACCAACTGCAATCCAGCAAGCAAACTTTTCACAGTCCTCACAATACCCATTCAGGAGCTTGTCAGATACTTTAAATTGTGGTTTCAAGGTTATAAACAAGAGAATAAGTAGTATTGTGACTGCTCAGCAAGGCAAATAAAATGGAACCCTAAACCAGGATAAAACAAGTTACACAAAGTATGTCTTACTGAGGAATACCCAACCATTTTAAACAACTTTCTCATGTTCAGCTTCAAAGACCGTAGTCAATAAATGAATGGATCTGCACTTCTTACAGGGAGTCGTCCAGTTGCCTGTCTTGTTCAGGCTAGAGCTAGACATTATTTCTATCCTATGTAGTGAAAAAGGAAAGAACATTAAGTATTACCTTTTCCTAATAAGACTCCAGCCACCAGAGCTTTTTCATACGTAAGGCTTTCATTTTCCTGCCAATTCCTTTTTGCTGAATAGCGGCTAAAATGGAAGGCAGGCCACCAGTCCTTTCTGGAGTTCCACTCTTCCTTGATCCAGTCAAGATGCTTCTCAGAACTAAAAAAGGTAAACAAAATATAGAAAAACTTAAATTGGGGTGAAATGATGAAAAGGAGGTGCTGAATTTTATGATCAGCATGCTACAAGTCTCAGCAATTGCTAACAGACTGGTCTTACACTGCAGACTGAAATATTAATTGTAAACAGAAATGCCTTTATTTTTTTTAATTAAAGTCCTTGGCAGCACTAGTGAGGCAGGAGGTAAACTCAAACAGCTTTATTGAAAGTTGGCAGTAATGCAGATTATGGTGTGAAATGAAGTAAGTTTGACTCCTATGACAGTTTGTCAATAGTAATAAGACATTTGATTCATGTCAACAAATTAGTAGTATGAATAGGTTTGTTTTTTAAAAAAGGTTTGTGTTACCCTAGGCATACTCAAAGACTAACTTATCCTGAATACTTATCCCAGTAACTCACATAACAAAGACCTTAAACCAAGCATTTCAGAAATGTAAGCAACTTAGAATGAGAAAGTGATATTCCCCTAATATGACCAAGATGTCCTCTATATTTGAAGATACTCTGGAGTTGTGTCTTCAAGTAAAAAAATGCAGGAAAAGTTCAAGTATTACGCCATTTTTGTTAACTGTATGCAACACTCCCAGCTTTAATCCATTAACTTCTGGCCCTTAACAGCAGATGTTGTACTAAGAGATAGAAGAAGCAATGAATCAGAAAAATGGGTCAAATGCAGTACTGAATTAATTTACTATAAATATATTTAAGACTTAAAAATAAAATCTTGTTTGTTGGGAAAAAAAGTCTAGACGTTAGAGGCCTTCTGGGCATGGATTGCCTGGAGATGATTCCTTCTTAAATCAGAGTCCCTGTCTGGCAGCAATGAGACATCAATCCCCAGGCTCAGCTTTTAAGAATACACTAGCTGCATTCTGTAACAGTTACCATCATCACACAGCAAAGGAAAACACAACACACCAGTTTGTACACTATATACCGTGCCCCTATTGCAGCCCAGCAATTCTCAAACCACCTTCTAATAATGTATGCATAACAGAGCAGAAAATCAAACAAGTGTTTTGTTTTGTTTTTTTCCCCTTTAAGTGTTTGAGCAGTTCCTTTTACATAAGCACATAGCCTGGTAAAAACCTTTGTCAGGTGATGACAACACTGGAAACTTGAGAATTTCCTTTAGTAGTTTCTTCTTTTCTCCCAGTGAAAGCATAGTGAAGCCAAGCACTGCCACAGGATTCAGGTGAACTGACTCTTCCATTCACCAGCATGGAAGATGAAGGCTACAAATGGGAACTTTATCAATTTCCCAGAGATGAAGACCTCTAACTGACACACAAGTTTGGTTTTAGTATATTGTATCAGAGATAACACACTTACATTACAATTTGTTTCACCTGTCTTGCCAAACAACTCCATGCTTTTATGTTTTCCTTTGTGCCAGCATAATCCAAGGCTGCAAAAATTACTTCTAGCCCCAGTCGACGTTTTTTTCGTTTCTCTGGGAAGAGATTAGGCCAATTAACGAATTAGATTAGAACTCATTAGTAAGCAACAAATGAAATACTGTTCTCCATCCAGCCTTCCCACACGTTGCTGCTTTCCCAATTACTGAGAGCTCCCCCATTATCTTCTGCTTTTTCCAAGCCAGAAAGTTAAGGAAGACTTCCTGAGTCTAGAGCATAACTCATTAGAAAGATCCCCTCTCCCTACTCTCATCCTGCTCAAAAACTGCTGACTCAAGAGGCACACATAGTACTGCTCACTTAGCCCACACTGCCTTGCTTACAACAGTTGCTGCTGTTGTAATCAGAGCTACCAAGCTGGTGCTGGTGTTCAACATGTTCTTTCTACGGGAAGAGAACACAGTGCCCTGGAACACTTCAAGCCCTGAGATACCAAAACAAAGAATTTGGATTGATGTGAATAAAACAGGCATTTCACATCAGCAGCTAATGTACCAGAGGTGTTCTAAAAATGACCTATCACAGCAGGTAAATGTAGGGAAAGTTATCTTTATCATTATAAATTCCTTCTTCAGAAATCAAATTGTCCACAAGAGCTACAAGAACTTAAAAAATGTGTCATGCACAAACAGGAAAAGGGAGGGTTTAACCAAGAGGGTTTTTTTCTTTCCAGAGAAAAAAAAAGAACAATCTTGATTCCATGACATTTCATCAATCTGCCAACTAGCTGAAACATACCAGTTTGCAAGAAAATATGCAGCTTGGAATGCAATCAATGCATGGAAATTAGAAGAAAATTAGAAAAAATGGAAGTTAGTCTCCAAATTAGAAGACGTTTCTACCAGTCTGAAAATAAAACCTCCTCTGAGGAGGATCAAGATTTTGTTCTTTGATTGGTAATGATAAAAGAAGGCATAGATACATCTCAATTCCTCCAGAAGAGAAATAAGAAATGTCATGGAGGAAATGGCAAGCCTGGCATTCAGACTAGTGTACCACAAAAAAAGTTATTTTTGAGATCCTAGCTGTGCATTACAACATACTGCTCTGATCAGCCTTTAGACTTAGAAAGGTATTTGCTTACACAAGTTTGTAAGTGCCTGCTGACTCATATGCATTAAAGTTTCCTATAATCAGAAAGTCAGGTTTGGGGTTTTTCTTTTAATAAACAGAACTACTTTAGTAAGTACAAAGAAGGCTGCAGAACAATTTCTTATCATTCTAGATTAACAAAATCAAAAAGAACAAATATATTTAAAGACTTACTTGATTTTTGAAGCATGATATTAAAGTCTATCATTAGTTCATGAGAGGGAACAATATCATGCAAGATCTGAAACAAAAAACAGATAGATTATTTCAATGTGAAACCTTCAAGACTACTGCCTCATCAAGAGAAGCACTAACATCGGAGTTTTGGGTGTCTTAGGTAGGAAAATTAAGCGATCTGGTACCCAAGTATCTTGATACTAAGAATGATGATCAAGGGCTATTTTGCATGTCTTTGACACAACACTAACACAACGCTAAAAACTGCTGTGAAAATGGAATTTTAAACATACAGACTGCAGTTTAAAAGCCTAAACTTAATGAAGCTTTTCTTTGAAGTATTTGCCCTAACAAAAGCATTTTAGTGCCATCAAGTGGCAGAAGAGATTGAAAACCATTGTTGGAAAGAAGTCAACAAGATCAATAAGCAAAGACAGTGAAAGTGGGAATTTAAAAGCAACTCTGCAAAAGCTTAATGCAGCAAGGCCTTATCTGCCAGCCAGCAGAAGTGAACTTCTACTGCAGCTTAAATGAACGGCTAATTGAAAATAATGCAACTAACTGCTAGACAGGATCAATATGTGAAAAAAAAACAAACGTCTAATAACTTCTTGAATATTGTAAAGATCAAACTACAACAAAAAAATCAATATATGTTGTCTACACGCACCTTCAGAGCCATGTAAACATGCACTCTGAGCTCATTTCTGCCCCAAGTTACAGGATGCAATCATACAGGTAGAACAAAGACCTGAATACGAAGATGGTAAGGGATACTGTTTGCTCCACCCATCAGCACCCCTCCCACTAGCTTTCCTCTAACCCTCTACTTTCCACAAAGAAGAATGTAAGGTAAATACTGTAACAGAAGACAACTGAACTGTCAGACCACCACGTAACACAAATGACCATGGGCTGTATTCACTATTTAATATATACCTTGAGTGCAGATACGAGTGATTTCTTTGATGCGCCGTGTCTCTTTAGGAACTGATAGAAGTAAACGTGAGCATTGGGATTAGATGGAAACTTTGAGTTGTAGGCATATTCACTTAATACTTCGCGAGCTTCCTGGTGGTCTCCATAGAACTCCAACAACTACAAGAAGTTAAGTTCATCATTAGCTTGCCACGTTACCAATCAAACTTTTACAACTCATTTTGGGCTGCCATAGAATTATGCGATAGCATGGTCTGTGTCTAATAATGCAGCAGATTAGATGTAACACCAGCATATTTTAATTTTACTGGTTACTCTTACCACAGGTAACCAAAAAACCGCACATAAAGGAAAAGGAGAAAAAAATTACATAGGAGAAAATTATATCAACGCTTCTTTGATTGTTAAAGAATTACCATTACTGTTCACTGGAAAAAGACATAGAAGCAGCCTGCCATGTCTTTGAAGAGAACTCAGTGACAGAGCTTGGCAGCTGTCAGCACCCAGTAAAATTCCAGAAGAAATACTCAAAGAACTCAGAGCTTATCTGCATTTAGAAAAAGTAGATCTTCTCAAAGTGATTTTAAGATTAACTTTATTTCTTAGTTACAACTTCTAAGAAGATATTTGAAAAACAGGACTGCATGTTCGGCGTCCAAGATCTAGCATAGCAAGAAAAACATTGCCCTGCCAAAAAGAGAACTTGCTTTCAGGAATTTAAACAAAGCAGCTGTGCTCCTATTTCTCTGCTAGCACCATGAAAACAGAACACGCAAGCTGGTTGTCTTTCTTTTTCCTGGCAATGCAGAAATAAAGTCCTTTTTGTATTCTATGGAGGCTCTGCAGCCCTACCAGGAGCAAACACTCCAAATCAAAGCTAGTGAGGTACTATGTACTATGTGTTTTTAGAAAAAAAACTTCACTGTCACTCACCCACACACATGAAACTAAACTGCAGACAGACATCTTAATGAAAATTAGACAGGGAAACACAAAAGGAAGATGATCTGCAAAACATGCTCTTACATCCACATAGGATTTCACGAAGAGATCCCAAACTCCAGGTATTTTAATGATCTCCTTTAAGCTCATTGCTGCCTTCCGAAAGCAACTGTGCATTTCCCGTTCAACAGACGAGTCTTCAAGTCCTTCCTTCTCTAGGAAAACAGGAAAGAATGCCAGAATTAACTTTGCTAATCAAGAGAGTTCTTGAAGTGCTGTACCTACAAGACAAACATTTTGCTAAGCAAGGACTCCAGTCAAAGTTTTTAAGAAAAAAAGGACTCAGTTGCACCAGTATCGAAACAAGAATTTTTCATTGCTCTTCACTTCAGTTGAATTGATTGAATTTACAATCAATTTGTGGGGCATAGCAGGCAGTGTTCCAAGACAAGAACACTACCAGCACAAAGAGTTTAAACCAACAATACTTAGTTTCAGAGAAACAAGCAGAGATCCAGCCATACAGCCAAGCACGTATATGCAAAATTAGGCACCACACACACATAGCAGCCTACATATCTTTACCTTTAGAAAAAGGGAAAACTCAAATACGGGTTTTGGGAGCTTTTGTTAGCACTCAATTCTAGCAGCAGTAAAGTACTGATGCAAGAATGAAGAAGTCACTGCTATAGGTGAATACATTCCTTTGATGTTTCTTTTAGGTGATGTTGGCTGGATATAAGAACTGTGATTCGGGGTAAAAGCATTGCTTTGTTTGAGAATAGCATTTCAGGACAATAGAAAAGTGCACGAGTGTTCTGTTTTGGCACTATCAGTGTTGCTGGTACAGAATTACAATCCACACCCTCAACTTCTGAAACCTAGCATCTCACCTTGGTGCCTTCATATGTAGACACAGGCAGAAGAGTAGCCCACATGGAAATGCTGCTGCTACAAACACCAGAACAAGGAAGTTGAAGTTCACAGCTCAATACAAAAACAGTACTAGGACTTACCATACTCTAAGAGGGTGTTCTGCTTAGACCAGCTATAGTAGTCCAGCAGTCCCCTGTAAGCCTGAACCAGTTTCATCTCTTTATCCTGAGCGGTTGTTTGTTCTCCGAACCTCCAGCTTTCCGCCAGGGACAGGTTTTGGTACGCTTCATCTATCAGTCCATTACAAAGGAGATGGAAGGCATGCTCTAAACAAACCTGCAATTCAAACAGTCCATACCACAGTGTTTCACATCAAGAATGGAGAGAACCTCAGCAAAGGTCTACACAGATGTGCAGGGCAAGAACAGAGACTCATTACTGACACCCATGTAAAAATATTGCAAACATAGTAAAACATTTTAATTAGAAGCATGTTTTACACATTGTTTTTCAAACAGTATCTTTACAAGGAACTTTGGAGAAAAATGCAAGAAGGGGAGAATATGGGTGCCACTGGGGGACAGAGAGGTGCATCAAGAACCTAAGTCATTTTCCTGTCAGAAGGTGCTGGAGAAAGATTATTAATCAAAAGCATATCTGACATACAAAGATGCATCCCTGGGAGGGAAAAGGGCTTAAGCTCTTGAAATCTGTGTGGCAGGAAGTCATCATTCAAGTGGTAAACATTCAGCAGTACTTACCAGGGCAGCAAAAAGCAGCTGTCTCAAAAACCTACACCGCCATTAACAAGTGCTCTACCTATTTTAGAAGGCCTAGAAATGACCTGAGGAAAACCAGTTGGGTTACACTTGGTAGCCTACTCAGTTTGTTACCCAACTGCAAAATACCTAAAAGATGGATGTTCTAGCACCCTGTCATGTTGATTAGGCACTAAATCAAAGTCTGAGCCTTCAGTTAGCTCTAGTAAACTCTTGTACAGAACTTTCCTTGGAGGCCTTGAGCAAATACAACAGAATGAAAGAGAGAAGCATTGACACAAATGAGAAACAGTCAAGAAAAACAGAACAGCAGCAGTTTGAATATACCATCATAGGAAAAGAACTACAGCTGGGTGACACAGGGGCCACAGAATAATGCTTACTGTTTTATACACAGATTAGGTACTTGGAAAATGAGCAGATATTGATGGCAAAATTTAACTACAACTGTAGTCAGGAGCACAGTGGCCAAATTAAAGACTGGACACAAGATTTCACAGGTGTTAATGTGCAATTAGACGTTAACAGGCCACGCATGTAAATGAATTCAACAGTTTTAAATTAAGAATAACTGCAGAATCTAGGCACTACTAAAGACTGACATATGTACCTATGATCAAATACATAGATCAAATGAGAAGTGATCAGCTATAGAATAGCCCTTGAAATATCATGCAACTGGCACCATCTTTTTTGGCACTATTATCAACATTGAGAGAGCGCTTTCAGAGATAGCAATACTCAAGTAAACATTCAGGTAAACGTGTGGAAAATCATCAAGATTGCATTAAGTACACTCACCTTCAAATACCTTTTTACTCCTAAAGTTTTCATCTGTTCCATGAAAGAGTTGAACTCTCCTACGCTGCCATGTGAATGGTTGCACAAAATTTCTGTTCCTACTCTCCAAATAATCTGGGGAAAAAAGATTCAAAATAACCTTAGGATAAAAATGGGATCAGTCACCATATGCATATGTATAATCTTATCAAACTTGTAGCAACTGTAGCATATGCATAAAATGTACATTTGAATTGCAAATAAAAGATGAGTACTAAGTGTTGTCTACTGGTATTGTTACCTACATATTAATCTAGCATTGTTATTTATTTTTTCAACTGACATTCCATGGGTGCTTCGCAATTACTCATTATAAATACAGCACGTCAGTAAAGCTTATGAAAACTGTATCTGTTAAAAGGCTTCCCCTCCTCTTACTAAAAGCAGTATGTTTCAGAATTATTGAAAACTTCTGTTTTCCTTTAACGTTTTCCCACAGAGATGTGAGGTACATGGCTCTTCAGACTTATCAATACAGATCATTTCCAATCAGATGTAGCTTTCCCACCTACATGCATTTGTTTTCAAGGTCTGCATACAGAACATAAACAAATCAAATTAGTTTATTTATCAACTCTGTTTGATCCCCTTCCTCCTGCTTCTATCCCAATACCTGGTTGAGTTTTGGAAGCACTGGAAAAGCTAGCAGAGGCCTCAATGAGCCACTAACTTTCAAATAGATTCTGACTGATGGCATGCCATTTGAAAACTAATTTAATAAGGGACTAATTTAATTTATGAACATTTTCTAACTTTTCAGCTCTTACTACTTTTTAATAAACTTATGATTAACTTGCTAAGACAAATGGTGGTCTGAAGATGACAGATGCTTCTTGCAAGTATTTTTTCTCAACGGCAAAAAAAACTCTGATAAGGGACACGGACTTACCTCTGAGGGACCCATGTATTCCACGGAATAGTCTTTCTCTATTGACTCAATGTAGAAGGTTAGAAACTCCGCAGCTCTTTTCCACTGCTTCTGTAATATGGCATCCTGAATGTAACTTAAACATACTTCCTTGCTCTTCTTGAAGCTTGACTTGTGTTCGTGGGAAGATGCTAAACAAATCAAAACACAAACAAAGTGAACTAAACCCACTATTACGTTTTACTCAGAGAACATACCTGCTATTTTAGCTCTCTTGTATGATCTCTCTCAGACACTACATAGAGTCATCTTAAGCTACATGGTCTTGATGTTAAACACACCTATTTTCTGCAGTAGTAAAGATGGCAACAGCTGGAAATATGAAATGATTTATTCCACACACAGAATGCAACTGAAGGCACTTAAAACAGCAAAGCACCAACATCACATATTATTGCCCCACCAGACTTAGAAGGCCACAGTGCTTTGATAACTTCACAGTATGTTTTGCTATATTTTGGGGACCTCTCTCTTCAGTAATTTATTGTCAGCTGAGCTTAAGGCTCCAGCACACTGATGATTCATATACACACATGCAAACAGGCCGTTCCAGAACTAACAGTTAAATAATCCCCGCTATAAACACAAATACACTTAGAGAATTATTCTCTGAAGCACGAGTGTGGAAGGAGGCCACTTACTCTGTTTACATGGACACTGCTTCAAATTCTGTTATGGCACAAAACTGAATTCTTGTTCCCACATTTGTTTAAAGCTTACAGCTGTGTGATAGCTGCACACGACAGTCCAACACACCCCCACACCAAAACCCATGCCACAGGAGCCTTCTTCATCAAACCCACCCCCTACCTGAACGCTGTAGGAGAAGGAGTAACTCCAGTACTGGCTCACAGCACTTTTAATACAGCGCATTCTACAGAACTACCTCTAATTAACCTACAGTATCGTATGGTGTGGTCTTCATGCATATTTCTAACTTCACGGGTTTTAAATCCTTTGAAAACAGAACCCATAAGGAACACCCGTGGCTCAGAGGCCAGCAGCGGGGTGTGCCAGCAGCAGCACGGAGGCTGCACAAACCTGCAGCGCCCCGGGGAAGGAGGTCGGGGGGCTGCGGCAGCACACAGCGGGAGAACAGAAGGCGGCGGAGGCCGTCCCGTCCCGGCCCTTACCGGCTCGGTAGAAGTGCTGCGGCAGGCAGGGCAGGTGCAGGGCCGGCAGCAGGGAGCTGCCCGCCTCAGCCACCAAGCCGTCCATGGCGCCGGCTACAACGGGCAGAGCCCCAGGGCGGCCGCCATCTTTGACCCTGGCAGGGGAGGGGCGGCACTGACCCCGGCTAGTGGCCCCGGGTCGTCATAGCCGGCCCAGCCAAGCCCAGCTGCTGCAGAGGTACAGCCCTCAGGGCTCGTTGTCACAGCCACCGCGCCATCGCGAGCAGCTCTCGGCTCCCAGAGCGTGTAGGGCACCGGCATAACCCGCCGAGGTGCCGCATGCGCCCTGAAGGCGGCGGCGTCACCGCCATGATGAGACCGCCCCGGGCGCCTGCGTAGTGAAATGGCTGCCGGTAACCGGCCGTGTGCTGGGGCACCCCACACGGGGGGTATCCTAAACCTGTGATATCCCAAAACATGGGGCGTTTAAATCCGCGTTTGATTTTACAAGCGAGTCCGTCCAGCCCCCGTGCCCACCTCCGCCCTCCTTCCCTCCCCTAAAACTCAGCCACGTGAGGATGAGTAAATAATAAAGTACACAGCAAGCTGGCTCAGGTTAAAGGTTCCCCTCACCCAGCATCCTGGTTCAGCTGTAATCAGTAACAGATGGCAAGAGGAAAAATACCAGGCAGAGCAGCCGTCTGTGGTGTCTAAAGATTTAACCTCAGTATCGTACCTTAATATGACGTTTAACAAATCAGGGGGAGGCCGCAGATGTGTCCCTTTACTGCTATTTTTCTTAAAGCTGTGTTCTTCCTGTTTTTGACAACAATTTCAGTTCATAAATATTCTGTTTTATTTGTTGATAGCTAACTTGACCATAAACTGTCTTTGTTCTGAAGCACAAATTCTTAACCAGTGTCATCTTCTTTGTCTATCCTTCACAATTTGCCCTTCCTATCTGTGTCTCACTGATCACTGGTGTATCAAAGTGTGGCATCACATCCTATTACATTACACTGCATTAATTCACCTTATACTGTAATATACTGTAATATACCAGTATACTGTATACTACCCTAATTTCACTATCCAGCTTGCCCACAATTTATTTCTCAGATGTGTGTAGAAGCATGTTTACATTTGGCTTGCTAATTTTTATCTTCTTTTGCCACTCATGAATCTTTGCTGATTGTTATGTGAACATTGCCGATGGATCTTGTCAATAAGTATTAGTTATTAGTTTGATAGATACCTTTGTGCAGGAAAATTGCTTTGCAAATGTAGACACACACAAACCTTTACATTCCCCATAGTTAACGGAACACTCGTACTGGAATACATGCGTTTCCAATGTTGGGGTTGAAGGCTGAAGCAAATTTTGCCTGAAATACCTAAAATGAAGTGAAATATTTCTCTTTTACATCATGCACTGGGGAAAGCTGTGGGTACCTTGTTACTATGAGATACTTGAAGTTGTAGGAAATGCTACATGGTTGCAGTGATTAGACTCATGTATACATACTGACTGCAAGCTACCAATTATTGCACAATAAAGGCAATGACTTATGCAAGAAGTATGTGATCTTGTTTCTTTTCACATCTCCCTTTCTTGCCCTTGTCTTTATGACTACAGACACCGTTACCTTTATCTTGGTCTTTTACTAAAGATAAGCTTGATAACCTTTACTGACACCTAATTATCCAACAGCTCTGCCTTCACAAGCAAGTGGACCAAATGACCAGGCTGGAAATTACGTCAAGAAATAATAATAATAATAATATCAAGGGAAAAATCACTCATCTTTCATTCATCTCGTTGTTATAAAACGTAACTTGAATATACTTATTCCATATACAGTAGTGTTTTACAATCTTATAATTTTGTTATGTTTTTACTCCATTGTTCTTTGGTACAGCTTATGTTTGTATTTCTATGGTTATGTTAGGAGTTAAGCATTCTTATGAGGTATTTTTCAAGAGAAGTACAGCTGACAACTCAGGCTGTTTGCAAGTTGTGATAAAACTGAAATCTAAGCTTCACAAGTTAGGCTTTCCTAGAGCTTTCATCAGGCAGTACTAGCAATGACAAGTAGGTACCATCTCTTTTACAGAAGGTGAACTACAAAAATTTCAAACACAATTGAAATTTCAAAAATGTCAACAAAAATGTCAAACACAGTTCCAAAGCTTTTTTATAAAGTGATTAAAATACTAAATTGCTGTAGATGGAGGATGAAAATAGAATGGTTATGTTTTTCTCAGAGATGATGTAGCATCATCTAACTAAGCCTAGCATCATGTAGCTAAGTATCATCCAACTCAGCTTAGATCTCAGATCCCATTTGGTGAGGCTGTAGAAATAAGTGTGTGTAAACTAAAAATCAATAATTGTGATGATACGGTAAAAACATGAGCGGTATCTCTAATGCAATTAGCAGTGGTGATTGCAAACTCTTGTGATGGGAGCTGGCAATAAGTGCAGCAGTACAATCAACTGTTCCTTCAGCAGTTGCAGAACAAATTCCCAATAGCTAATGTTAAGTGTGCTTGCGGATATATCATTAGAAGAGGTTCTTAAAAACAAGGAAAGCCAACTTAGTTGTCTGGAGTTGCTCTTTGACATGCACGAAAAAGCAGAGTCCTTCACCTTAACATCAGTTCTGCCAAACACCTGTTCATTTTTGGAGCAGCTTCAGCATTTGCCCTTTGGAAAGTGTTTTTGTTTTTGTTGTTTTGTTTTGTTTGTGTGTTTGTTTTTGTTTGTTTCCTCCCCCGCCATTTGATAAGCCATCAATAAAACTCTCTGATCATACCTATCCCTTCCCGGCTGGCTTTTATGCCCTTTGCCCAGTCTGCGATGAATGAATGATATGGGTCTGAAAACAAAGGTGGAGAAGGTGCTTTATTAATTTCACTTCTGTCCGTGACTGTTGTGACTTCTGCTGCTCTGCCATTTTAGCAGCAGAAAGCCTCTCTAAAACAATATAAACGTACTAGATGCAACGAGGAGCTAACAGAAAGCTGTAAGCGTGAGCAGCACACTTTTGCCTTGCAAGCAATCACGACTAAAACGGGGCAGCAAGCGGAGACCGAGGCCGCGGAAGGCCGGGCCGGTGCAGGGTGCGATGTTTGGGGCACTTTCGCCCTCACCACTGTATTTGCATGCACTTTCTTCGCCGGGACAGCTGGCGGGGGCTGGCAGGCTGGCCCGGCGAGGGCTCCTCACCAGCAGCGGCGGCGGCCGTTGGGGTCCCGTTGGGGTCCCCTCACGGCCTCCCAGCCCCGTGCAGAGGCTCCGGGGCAGCCCCCAGCAGGGGCGGGGAAGGTGCCGGGGCCCCGTCTCGGCGGCGGCGGGCGGATGGAGGAGGGAGGGTCCGCGGCGGGCCCTCCCCCGCCACATCGCCCTCCCGCCGGCGCTGCTGACGTGTCTGCTCCCTCCCTGCCGCCGGCCACCGCCAACATGGCCGCAGCGCCGCCGCCGCCGGACCCCCGGCTGCTCCTCGCCCTGCTGCTGCTGCTGCTGCAGCCCCTGCCGCCGCCGCTGCTCTGCGCCGCCGCCGGGCCCGAGCTGGGCCGCCGCTTCGCCGAGCGCAAGCGCTGCGCGGACCCCGAGTGCAGCAGTGAGTGGCGGCGGCCGCCCGCGGGCCTCCGAGCCCGGCCCGCTCCGCCCCGCGGGGGGCTTAACGAGGGAAAGGGGGCGGCGGGGGCGCAAGGGAGAGGGGCCCGGGGGGTGCCGGGGGAGCGGTGCTGGGGAGGGGATCCCCAGTGATCCCCAGCGATCCCCTGCCCGCAGCTGGGCGCTCGCCAGCGGCACCCACCCGGCTGGGCTCTTGTCACAAGTGCCCCCCGTGGGTGCTTTTTGTGCTTGGGGTGATAGGAGGGCTGCTCTGCCGTGAAACAGGTCCCAACCCATCTTATTTAACGTTAGCGCTTAGCTCTGTAGCGTGCTTCTCGAGTAATCCTCGAGTGCTTTATCACGCACTCCATCAGCGAGTTTATTTCTCTCTAACCTCCCATCTTACTCCCTCAATCACATCCTCCGCTCCTGACCTGAGAGTTGCCCCCTGTGAATGCGGGGAGGCCTCGTTTTCGGCGCCTTCCCATCAGGCTGCCTTATTGCGCTGCCAACACTAACTCTGCTTTTCGTTTTCTCCCTACAGTGTTAATGTGCCGAGGGAAGGCAATGAAGGATTTTAAAGGTCCCGACTGCCGCTTTGTAAATTTTAAGAAAGGAGAAGCGGTGTATGTATACTACAAACTAATAGGAAAATCTACAGAGCTTTGGGCTGGAAGTGTAAGTACTGCAAAGCTTTTGTTCTCTTTGCTCTTCTTGGTACTTTCTTCTTGTACAAGGCAAAAGGAAAAAAAAATTACAAGAAGGAGTGGGGTTTTTAACATAGAGAAACAGCATAAGGAATGCCATTTTGCCTTGAGACCAACGTAAAATTGGATGGAGTTGCATCAAACTTGAGACACTAAGATCTGTGGGAAAATGGGTATGCTAATACGGGATAAAAACAGTGTGTTTCTTTTAGAAAGCTTCCCTTGTGTAGAAAACCATACTTTGCATCACTTTAAGTGGTGACCCCTGCGCTACCTAGAAGCTAAGCTTCCCATCCCATCTAGGGAGACTTAAACCTGCGCTTGTATTTACCCATGACGTGGTCTCATCCTGCCCTCTGTGGGATCTTGCTAGATTGTTCCACATACGTGTTTTAATTACATCTCTCTTCCTAATGTTCAGCTGCCGTTTTGTCCTTTTTGTCTAAGCTGCATGTGGAATTGAAGGAAGAAAAAGTAACACAACTAAAAAGAATTAAGGCAAATTGTATTTTAAAAGGTCTATGTCTTTCAGCTTTAGTAACTCATTGTAGCAGCTTGCAGAATAGCGACTGTATCTAGGCCGTCATTTTCTTTTGGCCATCTGAGAGAGTGACGTTAATAGGAAAGGAGTATCCCTGTAGCAAGCCCTTCTTTAGATGTGAACTTGCAGTTCTATTTATTAAAAACAAACAAACAAAAAACAACAAAACAGAACTTATCTCGGCTTTCATGATATACAACTTACTTGCCTGACAGAAGCAGAACTGAGAAACCCTAAAGGAAGAGACGGTTTTGTGGGCTTCCCCTGAAAATTGTGGCGGTTGTTTAGTCCCCTTCCCTTGCTTCCCCACACACCTTCTTTGTGTGTCCGAAGTGTTTATTTCAATCTCGTTTCTTACTCTGGCCTGCTACCAAAGGAAGGCAGTTGGCTGTGACAGTGGTCTAGACTGGTTGAAAGCCACAGCTGGGTGTTTGCTGTGGGCCCAGTGATTTAGTGGAAAGCAGGATGTATCACTTTCTCTAACCTGTTCAAGCAGGGTGTGGACAGCCAGGCTCTCAGCAGGAGCTGAATCCAATTAGAACAATACAGGAGAGAACAGAAAACTGCAGCAGTGGTTAAAGAAGAAGGATTTATAATTGTATGGTGCTGTTAATTCCCTTCTGACATGTACTGTACCATAAATAATCTGGTTAATTAGATGTTACAGGTTTCCAGGCCTGCCAGTTCTTGAGATGAGTGTTAGTAGCATGGGGCCAATTTTGCATCTTTTACTAACAAGATGTAGCACAGGCTCTAAGATCAGACAACATGTTTAAGGTAGTTGCTTTAATTTGCAGTTTAACCATGTTCACCGATAGGAAGCTCATGCAACAGTTAGGTGTGTCTCCAAGTTAAAAGGATTTTTGCTTTGAGTTTAACAAGTAAAAACTGAAGTTGGCACATCTAAAAGAATTGTGAAACTCCGACTTGTTTGTTGTATTTTTTATTGTGTCACATCGTTTTCTGTTTCTTACAGGACAGTGATATTAGGCTAATTCCATTCAGTCAGTTGCTGTGGTCTTTTTTTCCTCATTTCCCTGGTTTTACTGACTGCTTTTACACAGCTGGTAGTACTGAAACTAGTTTGTAAATGCTGCGGAGTGGTCAGAGGTGCCAGAGATCCTTGCACGTTCAGTAGGGGACTGTGTGAACAGGCCATTGACCCTACTTGCAAACAGTGCTGCGGTCTCTCTCAGGCTTTGTGACTTCCTATGCCAGGTTCGGCTGGCCAGCTTGATTTATGCAGGCAACCCATGCCTGTTGTGTGCTGCTGGCTAATTAAAAACAAGCTACCTGGTGAGCTCTGCGTTGAAACATAGTCCAGTGGAAGGCACGTTACTTTCTGCTACAGCCCTTTTGGTATCTTGTCTCATGACTTTGTGCCCATGTGCAATATTTGATCCCATGTGTCTATCCTACTGACTCTTTCCATTTGATGAAGTTCTGGGGGAAATTATTTATGAGGGTCTGTTATAAGCTATGAATTCAGGGGACAGCTTTGACTTTTTGACCTTCAGATGGGGACAAAGATCAGGAGAACGTCTGTATGAAAAGTCTGACCTACTGCAACCTGGGGTTTATTTCAAAAGAGTTATAAATACAGGCTCTAATCCTGGAATTGATTTTGAGGAGCCATGAAAATTGCAATAGTATTTCTGACCAGAAGGGAAATGATCTGTTAAGGAAAGATTCACCAAAGCTGAAAAATCTATACCAGTTGGGTTTGGGCTTTCTTTTCTTTGCTTATCAAGTTCACTCCACCCTTTTCAAGCTACTGTTGATTTTTGCTCAGTGTCAGTAAACATACTGTATTATAACAAAACAGAGCCTTTATACAAGACTTGGGTCATACTTCGTTGCTTGCAGAATTCCTGTTGAGCTCAGTATTTTGCACACGGAAAACTTCTGGCACCCAGCTGTAATACATATTCTGTACATGACCTGGCATACAGTTTTTAGCAGACCTGCTTAAACCTCATTAATACCACAAAGCCAAACACTAGGAGAATTCTATGAACATTATTTAACAGTGATTTTATGTCGTGAATTTCATGAGTAGCTCAGTCCTAAGAAAATGCTTTTTTCTTTCTTTTTTTTTTCCCAAAAGGCAGGGCGTATCTGGTACTGTCATTGTCCAGTGCATCATGTCCTACTGTACAAGTAGCCTCTTCTTTAGCATCCACCTCACATTGTTTACAATGTCAAGTTTTGCAATGTAGATTTTCCTCTTATGCAGTTTGCCTGCATTCTGCCTTCATCTTTAGTAGGGTCCAGAGCTCCGAAACGGCATAGATAATTCAAGTTAAAACCACTCCTTTTTATCAAAACATTTCATCAAAGAAGCTCTAAATTCTTGCTGCAGAAGATTGTTATTTAATCGTACAGCAAAGGGCTGAGGTTTATTACTTTAATTCAAGGTTGAGAAAACTATTTCTGGCCTCATGTTACAAGAAATGGATTTGGCTGCAGATCACACTTCCTCCCTGTTCTTATATGTGGGGTAATAGAAAAGAAGAAAGGTAAATTTTGGATAAGACAGGAAGGCAGAGTATGTCTGGAGGATCCAGAGGATCAGGAAAGCTGTTCCCATTGTCTCTGTGTTTTCTTAACAATGCCAGCATTCAGAAAGGGCAGACCAAATTGTCTCTCTCCTTTAATCAGTGTTTTGGCAGTTTTAGGTACCTATGGTGTTTGTGTCTGTTCTCTCATGGAGGTAGGTGGTGTAAGGGTCTGGCTTCTTAGCCAGCAGTGTTTGATGAAACTGCCACAGCTGGCTGTCGCATGTGGGCATTGGTGGGGATAGATGCTGTGTACACAGCCTCGTGGTTTTGTCCCACCAGGACAATTTGTCTGGGAAGGGAGTGAAACTGTTTTTGGAGTGGTGTGAAGGATGCATCTTTTTCTCCCTCATTGACTTGGCATTCATAATGCCTTTCCTCTATCATATCTGTATAGAATAAGGAATGTTTCCTTTATTTGCACAGTGGGGCATATTTTTTTTCTCTCACAAGACTGGACTTGTAGGGAAATAAACAAAATTTTGGGCATGCAGATCATGTATTGCTCATAAACCACATAAGTGGCAAACTGGGTCATTGCAGAGGACTTGTATGGTCAGCAGCTAGGGTTATACTAAATGAGTTCCAAATTGTGATGCCTAATTATAATGGTAGTCATGGATATTAGTCTGTAAGGAGGCTACTTTGAAGCTTCAGCTTTTGTTTTCAAGAAAGATAGTTTAAAACTGGAGTACGTGTTTGTAGAGAGAAATATGTCAATTTAAAATAAAACTGTGGTATTCAGCACAAAGACAAGGTTTTAATTTGACTTGTTTAGTTTAATTCCAATTCACAATAATAGGTTTGTTCTATTAAAACCTGCATACACGATCTCTCTTCCTTAAGAGTGTAATCAGTTGTCTCTCTAATGTGTGTTCACAAAGTAAGTGTGTGTGATTGGGGATGTAGTAGATTTTTTTAACCTCTTCTCTAACAATCTTCAGGGGTCTTAACTGTGGATTGTAGGTTAAGAATGAGGAATAGTTAATAAAGGAAATCCCATAGTGTACCTGTACTTACTTTGTTTGCTTAGCAAGCAAATTGGCAATTGTTTTCCTCCTTCAATAACAAAAATTGAGGAAATGACCAAATTTTTTTTTCTTCCAGATATTTTGGTGCTCTAGGAATGCTGCACCTTTCTGGGTGTGTCCACCAGGCTCTAATTGCCTGGATTATCTAATCTGTGTAGCGATAGCATGCTGTTAATATTGGCTTCTTGACAGCAGCTGTCAGAACTCTCAAGTGAGCATTACTGTGTGTCTTACCAGTGAGTGATAAGGGAGATTCATGTCTTCCACTGTTTGCCTTGGCGTAGCATCCTGCCTCTCGTTCAAATAGCCATCTGTAACTAATTGTTGTTATATTGCTCACTGCACATCAATGATGCATTGACAGGTGGGGATATATACTTTCCACCCAGTTTTCTAAATATATTATTATGTTACCTCAGGGACGATTTTTAACTTTCTTAAAATCTGCTTTAAGAAATATATTTTTTTCCTTGAACTACAATATAAATTTATTTACAATCATGTAATGTTGTGCACGAATGTAAGTCTTATTAGTCAAAGACCCTCCTCTACTTACTGCTTGAGAAAATACTCAAGGCAAATATGGCAGTAATGCGAGCACAGAATAGCAGTTAAGGCACATGTGAGCCAGAGTGCTTGGGCTTCTACTCCCAATTCTGCTAATAATGATGTCAGTCTTGGAAGCACAAATGATTAAACTTAGCAACTTCACAAAAGTACTGTGCAATGTAGGTATACAACCTCAATGAAAACTCTTGTAGAAACAAGGTGTTGCTAATCTTTTTCTTCTACTTACTGTGTTAAACTCCATCTAGAAATACTCAAGAGTGAGTCTGACGTGTTTGTGACTAGTGTCTGTAATAAGTATTTTAAGTCATATGATTTCAGAAACTTCCTCACTGCTTTTTGTTTGCTTGCTTATTTTCTGGCAGGTTGGAAGTGATTTTGGATATTTTCCAAAGGATCTACTTGAAGTAAATCATAATTATACCAATGAGGAGCTAGAGTTACCAACAGATGTAAGTTTTATTTTTTTATTATTTTTTGTGATGTTACTGTTTCCTCAGCATTCAATACAATTACTGAGAAAAAGAACGGAGATACCAGCAATCCTTAGTTATCTGTTGTTGGTAAGCAGCTACATATGTGCACATACATGTTGGGTGGCAAAATGTTTGTCACAGGTATGTATGTGGATGGATGTGTGATTACCAAAATGTGGGCACTGATGTTTCTTTTCTTGAAAAGTTCATTTTTGATCCAACAAAATCTGTTTGGATTGAGCTCTGGAAACACTGCTAACTGGCTCACACATAAGTTGTTTGGTATACAGAATTGTTTTCAAACTTTAGAAGTTTAAAGTACTATCAGAAACAAACAAAACTTGCAATGCTGGCCCTTTGATTTTAGAATTGATCCTTTAACCCTTACACAAATGGCTCTTGTGTACTAATAGTTAGTAACTCTGGAACTGCATGGATGCAGCTTCAGACCCTTATGAAATTGTATTCAGTGGTTTGCACGACTTTAATTTCTTTTTCAGAAACTGTGTGACAGGCAGCTCCTGCTTGGAGGGCTTAGTCATCTGAGGATATACCAGCTAATAAAGCCTTGGACAAAGAAGCTTAGTGGCATTTTCTTCTTGTTATTTGCATTCATCAATAGAATAGGTTTTAATTCAGGACATAGATGAAGAGTAAATTACAATACTGTCAAGTCCATTGCTGGCTTCCATTTTGTTCCTCGCTAGGAGGTCTTTGACGGGGTTAAGGCATGAACTTTTTATTAAGGTTTTTACGAGTCCTTGGGCAAAATTTCAACTGCTTTGAAAAGGAATTCTGAGGATGAAGGATTCTGCATGATTAATAACATTTAACATTTGCTTTGCTGCTGCATCTCTGCAGTCAACCAAATGGATTGGATCTCCTCACTGTAGAAAATAGAAATTGACTACATCTTATTTTTCATTTCAGGAAACAGACTTTGTTTGCTTTGATGGCGGAAGGGATGATTTTGATAATTATAATGTGGATGAACTTTTGAAGTCATCGAAAGAGACAATAGCAAATGAGAGGGAAACTGAATCAAGCGATCCAAGGACAAAAGCAGCTGAAGGAACTGAAGGGGAGGAGGAGGTTGAAAAGGCTGATACAGTACAGTCCCTTGATGCTTTGGAGGCAGACAATGTTGAACTAAGCATAGAGAAAGACAAGGAAGCCCTCACCATGACAGAGGAAGTAGATAGTTTTCTTATAGAAGGAACTGAAGGTACTAGGGTAGACTCCAGTGCCAGTAGTCATGAAGAAAACTCTCAGGGAGATCAAACTGCACATGAGCACTTGCAAGGAACACTAAATGAGAGACTAAAAGGGCTAGAAAGTGAAAATACCAAAAACACTAGTACTGCTCAGGGTGAAACCAGTCAACTTGACAAAGAGAGCGAAGAAGTCGATGCCTATACACTTTTAGACAGAGAGCTCTCTATAAACTTGAAAACAAAATTTGGCTCAACTGCTGATGCTGTTGTATCAGATGATGAAGTGACTCGTCTTGTTACATCATCGGAAGATGATTTTAATGAAGACTTGAGCATTAATGCTCACGATTCAGACAAGGAGTCAGACTTTGCGGATCCATCTGAAGAAATCCCTTTGCTGTCATTTATGGCGGAAGAGGAGGAATCCCTAGGGGATTCAGATGCTGATGAAAACAACAGCTTTGAGTCAAAAAATCATGAATTTGACGAAAATGAAGGTGCTATGGAGCTAAATAACCAAAGAGATGATGAGGAAGAACTTGATTCAGATGCATTAATTAAGGATGCCTTCACTAAGTCAGGTGACAGTATGAATGTGGACAGGTTTGAATCTGAGCAAACAAAGGAGAAACAGGATGAGGTGATGCTAATTAGCAAGAGAGAAGCACCAACAGCTCAACTTGAGGATTTCTCCAAAGAGCTCCTTCGAAATGAACCTATAGGTGCAAGAGATCCAGGTTCAGAAGAAAAAGCAAACAAAACCGAAGAGCTTGAAGAGCCGCTTATGGCTGATGAAATGGTGTTGCATACTGAAGAGCTGAAAAGTACAACTGTGCCTGATCCTCATGCTTTACCCAGTCCACGAGATGGTCTGAAGACCAAACCCTCTGTTGAAAGCAAGCAAGATGCTTTAGGTCTACCTGCTGGTGATGTGAACATAAGTCCAGAAAGAGTGCCACTTGCTGAAATAGAGAAAGAGGAGAAAAAGTTTGAGGACGACACCTTGGAAGAGATCTCTGAAAGTGACTTAAAGCACAAAAAGTTATGGGAGAAAATGAAGGAGAAAGGAAGAGATCGGTATAAGCCTTCTGCTGATGTTCCAACCAAACCAGTGGAAGAGGTACAAAATGGATCTCAAAGTGACACAGGAGATACAAAGCTTTTAAAAGCCAAACTGGAGCATGGAATGCCTTCTGTGGAGAAAGAAATTCTAAGACATGAAGAAGATTCAAAACAAAAAGGGGAGGCTGATCATGAAAGTCAAAAACCTGCCTCTTTTAAAGAAGAACCTGAAATAAAAGGGAGAAACATGAAAGAAACCCCTGCAGGTGAGGGAGACCCAAGCCATAGGGGAGCTGCTGAGCAACCTAGGCCATGGGAAAATGAAACTGAGTATTCAGAGGCAGATGTGAAAGAAGAGCTTTCAGGAAATCTTGGCAAGATGACAGGATTTGAAAAAAGCATTGAAAAAAGTTCCCCTGAAGAAAAATCAAGAAGTACTGCACAGAATACTAATAGAGCAAATTTTACACAGCAAGGAACTGCTCATACTGAGGATGAAGATTCAAACAAAGATCTTGGCACAAATATAGCTAGCGAAAAAACCCTAAGGCCAGAATTGCAACCTGGAGAGACAGATGCTGATGACGCTGACTTGAAACAAATGGAAGAAGAACTACTGGAAGATGAGAATGCTGCAAGTGCAAAGCTGTTGCATGCAAGGGTTGCAAATGTACAGGGTAATACACTAGATATTGAAAGAAGAAACCCTGAATTAAAAGTACCAAGTGAAGCTTTTTCAGGAACTGCAGATCCTACTTATGAAACAGGAGAGGAAACAAACTTGTTTTCTGAGGAGGCTAAAAAAATAATAAGCATGCAAGATGAACACGAGACTGGAAACAAAGAGTTTGATGTACCAGCGAATGAAGATGCTGAACTGGATGAGATGGAACATACTGCAGAAGATGATGAGGAGTCTTCTGAAGCTGAGGAACCATCATCTGTGGAAGAATATAATTTCAAATCTTCTGACATGGAGGACAGCAGTGACTTTCACCAAAGGAAAGATCATGTCCCCGAGGACATTCCACAGAGAGGCTCAAAAGAGAAGCAAAATATAACGGATACAGGAAATGACCACCAGCAGTCTGCACGTTTCCCCAGCCCTGCTGACATTTCAGCAGCCAAAAATGACACGGTGACAGAATACAGTGAGTCTGTGAAGCGGCTCACAATCATTAGAGGTTTCCTTGATGAAAAGCGTGTAATGCGTCTATACAAGTATCTGGGGCTCCAACACGTGATTAAGATAGAAGCCATGTTTCACGACATGAAGGTGGAGATGGAGCTTGCTCGGAAGGCAAGCAATAATAATGAAGACATAGAAAAAGCTTTGGACCAGATACTTGAGTTTTCAGAATCAAGCATTATGGATGTGGTAGGGAAAGTTCTGGATTCCAGGGTAGCAGAAAATAAAGAGGAGGTGGTGAAAGAGATGGATTTGTATGATGAAGAGAGTGCACTGATGGATGATATTCAGGAATTAATATATTCTTTAAGAAGTAAATATTCATCTGCTAGCGAGAGCGTCCCACTGGCATCTTTTCTCGAACAGGAGGATGATCAGCTGAATGCTCAAGGTAGGATGTTTAAATGCACATACGATGGCCATTCTATGTAGATTTCAGGAAAGCTTTGTGTTTTTCATTTGCACAGCAAAAAACAATCAAACAAGATCAATAAATCATTAAACCCCAAACCAGTCAACAGATGTAGTAAAACCATATCCCAGCCAATGCTATGTAACCTAGAGAAGCTTTAAGAGGAGGGTGAGGGAGCAGAATTGGAAAAAACCCTGCAGAATCTGCTGGCATTTTATTTCTTTTTAATGAATATTTTTGCCATTGTGCTGGGTGGGAAATCCTGTGAGAGATTGTGCTCGCTATGTTTGTTTTTATGGACCAGATTCTATGTAAGAAAGGGGGATCAGAGGGTGAATACAGCTGGGAGGAGACATCCAGCTCCCCTTTCAAGAAATGTGGATATGCATACAGTGAAGTGCTGAATGTTCTAGGATACTGAGAGGAGTCTTTTTTTCTGAACTAGCTAGCCCCTAATGCAGTGACTAATGCAGCATTCAGGCACTAAATCCACGCACCTAAAAATCTCACATGTCTCTATTGTCTTATTTTGGTCCACGTTCATAAAAAAGAGTAGAAATACTGAACAAACTGATCTTTTAGCAGGGGAAGAACCCGTGCTGGAGTTTGCTACAGTCTTGCTATTTTTTTTTTTTTTCTAATTAATGTGTAAGGTAGTAAGACATGCTCTTAGCAAGACTTCTTTCATGGTAATAAACATTCAGTATGTGATTTCTGATAAAGTCACATCACAGACAATGGAAATGTCTCATTGCATGGTCAGTGGTTGATACCTTCTGTAAATTCCATGTGAACATTTGATTAGATGCCAATAAAACTTGACTGAAAATATATTGAAGCAGTACAAGTTGAAGTGTCAAAAAGTGCCAAGATCGCTTTGCAAATGCAGTATTTCACTGGAGATTGCTGGGAGTAAGAAATGCACATCAGTTCAATACTTAAATTCGTGTCTTTCTGTTACAGGTGATGCAAAAGAAGATGAATATGACACAGATGCTGTCAGGAATCCAAATGCTGCTGATGAGAGCAATCAGAAATTTCAGCAGCTTGAAGATAAGAGGCCAGTTCAGAGTACTGAAGAGGAGGATGAGGAAAGTGTTAATGTTCCACCTGAGCTTGAAGAAGCCAGCTTTTCGGATAATACAGAAGCCAAAGAAGTGTACAATAGTGAAAGAAGATTGCCACTGGCTGATACTTCGTTTGGGTCAACTGATTCAGAAGAGAGTGCCAGGGAAGATACTGCTGCAGGTAACCTTTTTGAATCTGGTTGTCTTGTTATGTTGCTCTTAGAACCATTCAGCCATGCTCCTCTTATAGGCAAATAGCAAGATTTTTCACTAACATTTCCATTCTGTGTTGCTGTAATCCTAACAGATTTTAATAATCTGTGACAGTCCCTCTAGTGGTAGTATTGTGTAGCTGCCACTCATCTCAGCAGAGATTTTTCTACTACCTTTTTGTGCTATAGAAATGAGAAAAATAACGTTCTCTTGTAAGTACTGTAATCCTAACTCTATGCAAGGGCTGGTATACTGTGTCTCAGGGTGGTAGCAGATAAGAGCAGAAATGACTGGAAGCCCAGGTTTCCTCACTTGCAGAGTGGACTGGCAATCCAGCCATTAGGCTGTAGAATCATGATCTTGTTCTTTCAAACTTGTGACTCTGGGCTATATCCCTGCCAAAAGTACTTTTCCAGCAGGACTATAGCCTCACTTAAGCCACCTAGTCATTTCTGGCTAAAGGCTTTGTTGGAGGAGGAGAAAGGTTTGACTCAGTTCTGCTGAGGGGAACAAAATTAAAATCAGTCCCGCTCCCTCTGGAGCAAACATGCTGACCTCTGCTGACCGCTCCTTGTGCCAAGCAGGGATCCTGTTACTGTCATCGTCCCGAGCTCTGTTTTGGTATCAAATTGCCTGTGACCGTTCTCTGTGCTAAGCCCAGCCTTGCTGTTCTGCGTTCACCTCTGATGGTGCTTTGCTGAGCATTTAGCCAAAATTCAGGCGCTTCTTGCTCAGCCTGTGTGGGCCCCTGAGGTACTGAACCTGAGGTACTGCACCCTTAGCCGAGCATTTTTAAGCAACTGCTGAGGGGAAAATTTGGATGTAAAGGTAGCTAACGAATTTTAAGTGGCTTTTGGGTTATCTATGGAGTCGAGCAATGGGATTCAGTTGTATTTTAGCCCCTCTTCCACATCACGACGCGTTTCATTGCGGTTCCACGCTGTTCGCCGGCAATTCCTGCGAGAACGGCTGGCCAGGCAGGGAAGCAGCGAGCCGGCTGGGACCCCCCGTGTAACACCGGGCTGTCCCCGGGGGCGAGCTCAGGGCGGCGGGAGGCGCAGCTCGGTGCCTAACGCTCCGCTCCTCTCCCTCCCGCAGCCCCCGGAGACGGCGACGGAGGCGGCGGCGCCTCAGGGGCCGCGCTGGGCGGGGCGGGGCCCGCTGCCCGCCGCCTGCTGCTGCAGGTGAGTCGCGGCGCGCGCCGATGACGCGGCGGGGGCGGGGCAGGGCGGGGCGGGGGGAGCCGCGGGCTGACGTGTGCCTGGAGTTGGCTCGCGCCGCCATGGAGGCCCCCCCGGCACGGCGCCTGCTGCAGGTGAGGGGCAGCGCGCGCGGGCGGCCGTTAACGGACGGTGACAGCCGTTAGTAGCCGTTGGGCTCGGCTCGGCTCGGCTCGGCTACCCACCGGCCATGGGTGGGGGGCGGCCTGCTGGGCACCGCGGGGGTGAGGGGTCAGGGGGTCAGCCTTGCTCGGGAACGGGGCGCCGCGGCGTTGTCCCGAGGCTCCGACCGCCTCGAGGTGTGTGGGGAGAGCCGAGGGCTGCCGGCGCCCCGTCACAAAATGCACGGGGAGCCGCGTCCTTCGCCAGCGGGGGGTGGCTGTCGGGTGGCTTGCAAGCACTCGCTCGCTATCCTGAGCGCAGCAGCCTTGCGGTTTTCTCTCAGCGTTTTCGGTTTACAGAAAGGCTGCAAGAAAGCTCTAGATGGTTCTCTGGGTCTGTGAGAGGGATAAAAGCGTTTGTCAGGCTGCTTGTCTTACCCGTGTGCTTGGTGCAAGCGTGTTCACAGTTTTCAATGTTAATTGGTTTTTAGTTGGTTGCTACGCTGCCTGAGGATATTCGTCCTGGGCCTGATTTCCATGGACTTCCATGGGAGCCTGTTATTATCACTGCCTTAGTGGGAATTGCCACGCTCGCTGTAATCTTCTGGAGAACCTGCCTTTCAGTGAGTACAATTCCTGCTTAGGAGCCTACTGATACTTAACTGGCTGAGCGGTCTTCTGTGACTGAACTTCCAGCATTACCAACGCCAAAGCGATATGCAGTCTTTGGCATTTTTACCTTTTCCGTTTAAAGCATTAATATGAACCAAATGCTGGGGTTCATAGCTAAAGTAATTTGTAATTTTCTTCAAACTAAAAAGGCATTCCTTTTAAGCTGTTAATTGAAGATTTCTTAATAAAAGGTAGTTTCTAAAGCAAAGCAGGGGAACATGATATAAATCTAGAGGGCCGAGAAGAGAAAGGGTCAGTGAATATTTGCAATGAAAAGCCTTCTATATTCTGGAGCCTGTTGCTGTCTCCAAAACAAGCAGTTAATCACACCCTTCATATTGTCCATAACACCATACTACAAAACCTAAAAACCTGATCATAATTCTCACCGAAGATCCTCTTCCTCACTCTGCTTCTCACTTTGCGTTTCTCCCCTTCTTTCATGCGTGGATAACTTTCAGTGCAAGAAAAATGCCATCATCAGCTCTCATTATGTACAGCTTATATTATAGCTATCCAATTCAGTGATGGCATGCACTGGAAATCTGTGGAATACTTCCAAATATTATCTGGAGTAACACCGGTAATTTTTTTCACTGCTTGACTTTTGATGTTTAATGCACTATGTCAGTTTCAAATGCAAAATACTGTTGATACCTAACAGCATAAAAAGGGGAGCTTGTGAATTTCTTTAATGATGTTAGTTTTGAAATGAGCCCCTGTAATGCAAACATGCATTGCTTTAAGATGGTGGGTCAGGCTGGGGGTGCAAGTGTTTTTTATGTTTGCAGGTACATGATTGTTGTTTGATGCAAAGCAGTTCAATTTTATTTATTTATTTTTTTTTTATGGGATGTGACCAGTTACTGGCAACCTTTCAGTGACTAAGTAAACAGATATTTACTTCGGCACTAGGACAGGGCATTAACCTAGAAGCTTTTATTAGAAAACAGCTTAAGCTTGTTTGTGGTGTTATTCAACACTCTTGTTGGCAGTGGTGGATGTACTTTCCGTATGCTTCTTTAATCTGGGTATATGTGGTAACTTGCTTCCATGGGGGGGGAAAAAAAGGACACTTTCACTTCATTATGGCTAATTTTTTTCTTTTTTTTTTCTTTTTTCTGTAGGTAAAGAGTAGAATCTATCAAGGTAGGTTTCACTGTGCTTTTTGGTGTACTTGATGGTTAGGCATATAAAAACGTTAAAGATCATTTCAGTGGACAGTGTTAATCTTCACTTCCTTTCAAGGATAATGCTAAATCTGGTTATGGTATAAGCTAGGCTGGTGGGTGATGCTTACTTAAATCTGTCTATTTGGAACATGCTCTGATCGGGAGAAACAATGCATTCCACACCTGCAAATTCAAAAAAAAAAAAAAAAGGCAAGGAAAAGCTCCACATGGTTCAACTTAAATGCGATCCTTGGTTAATTGGTATGATGGCAGTGGAGAAGAATTTGTTCTGTTTTCTAACACAGTGAATTTGCTTTTGCTTGGTGCTTCTCACAAAAAGCAGTATCTAATTCCTCTTGCCATTTTGTGTTGAAGGGAGTCTGAAACTGGTTGCTTTGCGGTTGTGAAGAGACCTTCTAAATGTAGATGTAAATACGCAGATATTCCTGTGGCTAGTTCATAGCTTGATGTATGTAAGATTAAATGGTACTGAGTGGAAAGGAAGTAGAATTCAAAGTATGGTGACTGATACAATTTGTAATTTAATACAAAATGAAAACATGAAAGAATCATCTTCGTATATTCTTTCTGCTTGTTTCCTCACAAACCATACTATTTATTTGTCATCTCTCTCTAGTTTTGTTTTAGTTGTACGGCAGTTTCTTTCCATACAGTTCATGCAGATTGGCAAGACGAAAAAAATCCATCTTAAGTCTGTAAGGGGATTTTTTCTGGAAAACATGTGTTTTTCTCTCTTCACTAACACTGTTATTCTGGTATATAAATTACTTAAAAGCCTTTCCTGAAAAAACGTGGAATGTAGGTCTAATCTTTTTTTTTTCTCCTAAATGTTTTCTTGTATAGAAACTACTGAAGCTAAGTACAAATACTCTTCAAGTATGATAGATTATGTTGATACTGAAAAGCCTTTATATAAAATAGAGGAACGCTAACAGTGACAAAAATGCATTAAATGATAGATTACATTTGGAATACTGAAGATAAAATCTATTACCTGCTGTTTATCACAACAGTAAAATTGGGAGAGTGGGTTAATGTGGGGAGTCCTTCCCCCTTAAAGTGCTCAGAACTGTCTTGTACTTAAGCAGTTGTTGCTGGAAGCAGGAAGGGCCGGGAGACATCTAGGCCAGGAGCCCTCACGTAAAAGAGGGCAGAGGAGTAGCAGTTGCAATTGCACTGTGTAGGATGCAGTTGGAACAACCGGTGCTTCCTGTTGTTCGTGCTCCAGGATTTGCTGTGAGGCAAATGGGCCTTGGGATGTTCAAATATGGGGGTGGTTTAGGACTTGAAAAAGAATTCCAATTGGATCGGCATTAATTTGCAATAAAGTAATTTAAGTATGTTAATAATGTACAATGAATCCTAAAGGTTGGTTGGAGAGTTGTTGGGGTTGAGAAACAAATGCATGACTAAAGAACAGTTCCTAGAACCTTCAGGATGAAAGGTCACAGCCCTCTTTGAAGCCCAGAAACAGTGTCTGTTAGAAAGCCGTGCAGCTCCGTGAGGCTCGGTGATGCCATCTGCTAGCTGACGGTCTCTTTTCTGTTCCCGCTAACTCAGAGCTTTCATCCTATTTTTTCATCCTTTGCTGACCAAACATTCAGTTCCTGTACAGCAGAAAGAGGTAGTTGTTAGGGAAAGTGGTTGCATCTCCCTTGCGTATCACACAGCAGTCTGAGACCATTCCAACATCCTCACTGTCAATTCTTCCCTTGAATGTACCTTTTCTTTTTCTAGCCAGCACCTCACTTCTCTCTGCTGCATGGTCAGTGACCAGCTCCTGTGAACTGGATGCAAGAGCCCTATGCTTTGCATCAGTATTTAATGCTTTATGGTCTTGTTTTCAGTCCTAGCTTTAAATGAAAGCTGGAGATGCTCAGACTACAGCAGAAAGGGCTGATTGCCAGGAAATTTACAACTGTCCTGACTTGTGCTTTATTCCTTTCTTGAAAATGTTCCCTAAAGTGATAGCTCTGATTAATTTTTTTTTCCTCCAGGGTGTGAAGTACAGTTACTATAAGCTTTCTTTTTCTTCCTAGTGACTGAAAAGCAACTTGCAGAAAAGATTAAAAACCTTCTACAAGAAAAAACAGAAATCCTAGACAAGATGTCAGAATATGACGAAAAGGTATCATTCTAGGTTCTTGCCTCTTGCCTTCCTGACTTTGTTATTGGTTTGTTGTGTTGTCACAGTATGTGTAACAGGTAGTATATTCTTATTTTTCTGTTCTTACTGAATATTACGTTGACAGTTTGCTCAGTTCTGTTGGTTGTTCTTGTACTTAGATAAAGCAAGCAAAGGAATCAGTGAAAGCAGCCCAAGAGCAAAAAAATATTCTCTCTGATGAAACTGCAGGGCTTAAGGTAAGGAGTAGTTAATCATCTCTGTACTAAACACAAATGTGCTAATAAAATAACTTGCTTTAGTTGCTGTTGTACCCTTTTTTTTGTTTTTTTGTAGGACACTGTCAAAGGGCTGGAAGAAGCAAATCGTAAACTGGATGACAAAATAAAAAGTCTGCACTCAATGCTTGAAACTGAGAGAAAACAGAATGAGAAGAAACAGAAAAAGGTAAGAGCAATCATACTAAGGTCTTGCACTGTCCTTAAAATGCCCTACAACTGGCTGCATCCTGTTCATTTACGGAGAGAAGTATAGAAAATGAGATGACCCACCTCAAAAGGAACTGAAATGAAATTTCAGGTTCATTCCAAGTTCGGGGGGAGATTCTGTTGACTTTTGTTGTTTTTTAAGATTTGGTGAGCTTCTGTAGTTATACTTTCATACACAAACAGATGTATTTCACTTGTGGGCTGGTCTAATAAATCCTAGCAAAAGCCAGGAAGTTCCATAACAATATGGGCTGAAGGTTTCAGGCTGGTAAGAGAACTGTTCTTGTGATTAGAGGAAGCATCTAATTTGATAGTAAATGTGAAGATCTCTAAGCTGCCCCTAATTTGTGTCCAGAGGTGATACTCTTTTCTTTTTTTTCTTCCCCTTTTTAAAGCCCGATTTGCTGAAATAATAGAAAGCTCCAACAAGTTCTTTAGTGTTTTGATCAAAGGTTGTTGCTAATGACAGCAACACGTGGTACTCTTGTTCTAGGCAGCGTAGGTATAAAGGGAGCTTTCCCAGCCATGCACAGGCAGAGTCAAAGGCGAAAGGTGACTCTAAAGTGCAGGGTGGTTTTTATTCCTTGCCCTGCTGATAAGGCAGCGCTGTTGCTGCTAGTCTAATGGCTTGTGTGAATGGTAGTTTGTTGGCATTAAGAATTCTTTTTATGCTTTTCAAGATGCACAGGTTAAAATAATGACACACGCAGGTTATGCCACGTACTAGGCTAATACAGACTCACTGCTCATCTTCTTGTATAGATCTCTGAAAGCCAGAAGTCCTTGGAGAAACTTGAAGAGGCTATCAGTGTGCATTCTGCTGAGCTGTCAGAGGTAAAGATTACCTGTCATCTACAATCATAGAATGGTTTGGGTTGGAAGGGACCTTAAAGATCACCTTGTTCCAAGCCCCCTGTCATGGACAGGGACACCTACCATTAGATCATGTTGCTCAAAGCCCCATCCAGCCTGGCCTTGAGCACCTCCAGGGACGGAGCATCCACAGCTTCCCTGAGCAATCTATTTCAGTGCCTTACTGACCTCTGAGTGAAGAATTTCAGCCTAACAACTAATCCAAATCTCCCCTATTTTATTTTAAAACCATTCCCCCTTCTTCTGTCATCGTCTGCCTGAGCAAAAAGTTGCTCTCCATCTGTTTTTTATAAGCCTCCTTTAAGTATTGAAAAGCTTCGGTAAGGTGTCTACATTCTTTCAACAGTCACAGGTATAAGTTCTGTGCAGGAAAATTCATGCGTAGTATCTAATAGAAAATGCTAACTTGTAAGATTTCACTTTGTGCATGTATAACTTTTTTTTCTCTTTCCCGGTAATATGTTGCTCTTACTCTATTAAATTTTGACCTTTATCACTCTTTTTGTTCATTTTTTTTGTTTCATTTGTAGGTGCAGATAGCCCTTAATGAAGCTAAATTAAATGAAGAAAAGGTAAAGTCAGAGCTCCAGCATGTGCAGGAGGAGAATGCTAGGCTGAAAAAGAGCAAGGAACAAGTAAGTTCTGACCAGACGCTGTTTCTCTTTTGATTTAAATATCAGGGCTTTATTCCTAGTTTTCTTGAGTGTATCTTCACTTCATCTGAGTTTTCTTAACGTATTAGAATTTTCACTTTTAATATTTAAACCCCTCATGCTTCTTGCACGGGCTTTTTGTGCAAGTTAGCCACGCCTCCGTTACGCAGGCTTTGCCAGTTCCAGTGATTTGTTTATCAGTAACTTCACAGAAAACTTGCACTGATATGGTGTCACTGTGTGATCAGGAGATTGGTACTTGGGATGTCAGAGTCACGAATTGCCAAAAAACAATTCTGAAGCAAAGCTAAATGAAGAGCCCCTTTAGCCCTGAAATGTCATGACAGTACTTCTGCAGATACTTGCAAGTGTCTCTGTGCTTTCTTTTTTCATACATGAAGTAAATGCTGTTTTAAGGAATCTGGTTTGGTTAACCTCTGGGCTGCAATTAGTTGTTCATGTTCTGAAGTATGTGAGCAGTTTGTTTCTGATGTTGGGATACCAGATGTGAAAACATAAAAATTTGGAAAACTGCTTAATAGTGTAATTTGCAAAAAGATTCCCAGCATCCAGTTCTGCCAATAGACTAGTAATGTGTGTGATAATTAAGTTCACACCTGATCTGTGACCTGTGGTGATTGGTTATCACCAGAGCTGGTAGTAAAACAGATTTCTGTTACGCATAGCCTCTACTCAAAATAATTAAAAAAATCGTCTTGCTTTGGTGTTTCATACAGCTGCTAAAAGAAGCTGAAGGCTGGAGTGAGAGACATACTGAGCTCAGTGAGCAGATTAAACTGTATCAGAAGTCTCAGAAGGACATAGAAGAAGCACTTGCCTATAAGGAAAATGAAATTGAGGTAGGTTCTTTGTAACAAGCCTTAAACAGTACATGTTGTTAAATACTTTGGAATACTTAAAACGTAGAACAATTTTCCTTCAGTGATCCTATGATTTCTGTACTAGGTTTTAACTAACTGCATTATGCAGCTGAAGCAGCTTGACATAGATTCTTCATCTGATGCCAAGAAGGATGGTGAAGGGCATGAATGGAGCAGAGGGGACGATCTGGCCAATGGAGAGTTGCCAGGTACAGTAATCCTACCTGCTGGCTGCTGCACACAGTAGCTAAAGGATATACATGTAAGGTGTTAAGTTTGTGTCATATGGGGAACAAGGAGAATCCACGTGTGTAGCTGCTTGTGGGTTTACGAGACTGACAGGTTGAACCTTCAGTCAACACAAAATATCCAAATGAAGGGAGAAGTGGATAAAAGCGCTAAGATTGTTTTTAGATTACTGTTCAGGTGTGTTGTAAGTGTAATGAGTTTTAAAGATAAACAATTAAATGTGTATGGAAGTTAGCAGTTAGGACTGTTTTGAAAGCTGAGAATCTCAGCTCTGTTGCTAGGCTACAGTTATTTTAATACGAGTATTACGGTTACCTCAGGATAGATAGCTAATTCGGGTAATCACATCTTTTAACATGAAAGACTGGAGTGGAAGTTTGCAAGACTATTCAGGAAGTTTGTTTTGCTTAATATTGTAAACATTTGCTGTGTCTGTGATTCTGAATCCTTCCCCTTTCCTGTGGTTTTTCTAACTGTACAGTATAAGTGGGCTGGAAATTCCCACTTGTTGATTTTCATATACTGTGTCCAATAATGGATGCTGCATTCACATTCATGTTAGTGTCATGGCTAGAAGTAGTAACAAGGAGGAATCTTCTGGAATGTTTTTTGAAATAAATCTACCAGTTTTGTTGTTTGAATTACTGTGTTTTGTCCTGTTTCCCTGTCCCCTCCCCCACCTTTTCTTCTTTGGACCTCTCCCAGGTTAAAAGGCAGGGAGTATTATTTTTAACAGCTACAGAGTCCAGAGAATTGGGGTTAAAAAATAAGGAAAACAAATTTATTTTTATCTTCTAGATAATGAGAATGAAAAGATGAAGACTCAGATTAAGCAGATGATGGACGTCTCCAGGGTATGCTGCACAAGATATCTAATAAATGCAGCCATGTTACTGCTATGCCTAAGAACCTAAACATTTCTTAATTTTTAGGTAAAAACTATGTTATCCATAGTTGAAGAAGACAGAAATCTTCTGCAGTCCAAACTGAGTGACGAAGTAACAGCAAGACATGAGCTGGAAGGTGGGTAGGCTTAGCAAAAGAATCGCTTAGGACAATATGCTGTTTGTAGTTTAAAAAGAAACAGAACACTTAAGTGGCATAACAGTTCTCTTTGTAACTTCCTTTCAACTTTTTCGCTTATCTTTGCTTCTCTGACAGAGCAAATAAAAAAGCTAGAACACGACTCCTGTTCGCTACAATCAGCCAAAGCTCGACTGGAAAATGAATGTAAAACACTACAGCAGAAAGTAGAGATTCTCGGTGAACTTTACCAGCAGAAAGAAATGGCGCTCCAGAAGTAAGCCTTTCATTACTCTTTCACGAGATAACATACTTGATCATAAGCACTATCCGAATGCTCTTTGTTCAGTAGGGTCAAATGATTTCAAGTTGAACTTATATTGAAAACTGATGACTGCCATTTAAGTACAGTTCAAACTAGCAGCCTACCCACAGATTCTCAAGAATGTCACTTGAGAACAGTGTCACTTTTCACACACAGTATTGTCTTCTACAAAAACAAAAATAAAAAAAAAAATAACTGGGGGAGACCAAGAATGGTTTGGTCTGATAATTCTGTGGTTGGTATGTCGTATTGTCAAGGAGAAGGTAGAGAATGTTGATAAAGACTTGTTTCACTTATTTTGATTTTTTTTGTTGTTCAATGAATCTAATTTTCATAATGCAGCAACTTACTATTTTAGCCTTGTGAGCTTTTTGCTTTTTTCAAAGGGCTAAATTGAGTTCATGGTGATAGCTGAGGCGAATGAAACACCACTGGTGAAGAAGGAACGTGTATCTATTCATGTAGCATTCATGCATTCGTTTATTTACTTACTAAAATGTCTGTAAAAAAAAAAATTGTTCCGTGGAGAAAACTTTAGGTAGGATTCAGGGACATTGTCAGTTAAATTCTGTAAGAAAACTGGAACTCGATGGAGAAGCAATTGAAAGCGCTAAGGTTCAAGTGTGGGGGAATTCGGAAGCTCTAAGGTTCAAGTGTGTGGGCTGGGAGAAGCACAGGGTTGGAACAAGCTAAGGAACTTAGGCTTTATAGCACCTCAGTAGTGAGGCTCTGATCTCGTAACCTCAGGACCTAGATGTAATAATCACGTATTAGAGAGGTAAAGGATAGCCCAATTTTTAAGAAGAAAAAAAAAAAACTTGGTATCTCTGACAGAAGGATTTATATTCCTTCCAAAACTTTTAGGAAGTTACACTGTCTGTTGTTACGTATTGATTTGAATTTAGGACTACCTGTATTTTTGAAGAACTGTTTCTACATGTAGCTATTGTGGTGGATTACATTGAACTGGCTGTTAGCAATAGTTAACTATGAGTTTAATGGCTCCAGTTTTGTGGGATAGCTTTTGTAAGATAGAAACACACAGTGAGCCTCTTTAATTTTTTATATTATTCTGGAAATATTTTTATTTAGCAAACCATAAGGTTAAAAATACTGTGAAAATTGGTCCCATAATAAAATGATATGGAGAATACTGAAAAAAAGCTTCTTTCCACACATTTGATGACTGTTGGTGTTTGTTACCTGGGTACTAAATTCCCCCTTTTTCTCTAGACCTTTCCTTAGTTAGATGTTAGCTCTGCGTATTTCTTTGTACCTTTCTAAATCTGGATTATCATCTGTAGAATTGTTAAGTAAATTTTGGGATTGAAGAGATGAATTATTCTACAACTGTTAGATTCTGACAGGTCTTTCCAGTCAATTCTACATTGTAAATGTTCAGGTTTTACACACAGTTTGTCTGTTGGTTTTAAAAGATGGCATTTGTCTTTTTTAATCTTCCTTGATTTTGAGTTGTAGTAGATGTAGTATGGTTGTATGGTGTTGCTGCTTTGTTTGTTTGTTTTTGTTGTGTTGCACTGTTCAGTTTTTTTTTTTCCCCTATGTAGAAAACTAACTCAAGAAGAATATGAGCGCCAGGAGAAGGAGCAGAAGCTGTCTGCTGCAGATGAAAAAGCCGTGCTGGCCATTGAGGAAGTGAAAGTTTACAAGTAACGTATTTTTTCTGAAAACTGTTATTTTCCTTTATTTCAGCTGCTGGGAAAAAACTCATTTAAGCCTCTTTCCTTTTATACAGACAAAGGATTCAAGATATGGAAGAAGAATTGCAAAAAACAGAGAGATCATACAAAAACCAGGTAAATGACCTGCTTGCTGGCTGTTGTGTCACCATTTCCTGCATCCTTTTAATGCTCTGAGTTCTTGGAAATGTTAGTTGTTGGACAAATAAAAGCTAATACAATTCTTTTTTTCTCAGATTGCTGCTCATGAGAAAAAAGCACATGACAATTGGGTAAGAATGTCCTTCCATTTCTGATACCAAAAAATATATATATATTTGGCTTCAGGCTGGTCCAGTTAATGCAGCTGGCAAAATTTTCCCTCACAGCTTATTGCCCGCTCTGCTGAGAGAGCTCTGGCTGAAGAAAAAAGAGAAGCAGCCAACCTGAGACAAAAGTAAGTACAGTACAGGCTGTCTTTATTGCGCTGTGAACATGCTGTGTTTCTTAGGAGGGGAGGAGCTCAAACTATGCCAGTTGCTCAGTTTGTTTGTGTAAAATGTGCAGTGTGTATACAAGGTTTAAAGTATTAAACTGTTTTGATGGTTGAAATAAGACTTTTTGGTAAAAGCTGTAACATTTTACAATGCAGTTTGCTTGTGATACTGTTTCATGCTAATGAATGCAACTCATGTGCTACTTTAATTAAAAATAACTTTATTTTTTAAATTTAGATTAATAGAAGTGAACCAAAAAATTGTTATGCTTCAAAGACCGTTAATTGTGAAGCCAACTCCAGGCAGACCCGATCGTCAAGTTCCACCACGACGAGGTAAATGCTGCCATTTCTCCCAAAACTTTGGTCTTCAAATGATTTTATTCTTAAAAAAAAAAAAAAAAAAAAAAAAAAGGCTTTGATACATTGTAGAAAAGTATATCGCTTTTTTATTTCTTGATGTAGGGCCCTTAAGTAGAGATGGCTCTTTCGGCCCATCGCCTGTGAGTGGAGGAAATCCATCACCGACACAGATGATAGAAGTTCCTGGTCGGCCCCTTTCTGCTCCTCGAAGGGAAGGCTCAAGAGGTGAATTTGGTAAGCAGTGAAGCTTCTTTCCTGTCCTGTGTATCCTATATGCTACAAACCCAAGGGGGTCTGATCTTGATTGTAGGGACATTGGCACCTGCTTTAGTAATGCAGAGACTTATTTATTTTAATAGAAATAGCTTGAGCATGTGTTCATTAGAATCTCTGGTGTTTCCCTTAAGGTACAGTGGTAGATGGCCCCTCTGTTCCACGAAGGCCACCAGAGATCCCTGGAAGGATGTCTGTTCCTGGTAAGCTATGTGGTGTCTACAACCAATTGCAATGTACTTGCTTATTTTTTCACTTCAGAATTGGAACTTCAAGACAAATATTCCTTTTCCCAGAGCATCACTAAAACATATATGGCTCTCTCTACAGATCTTGGGCCTGCTGTAGCATCCCTGATCAGTAGTGGGCCAAGAACCTCCTCCCCGTCCACAGCAATGGATAGAGCGGTAAGCTGAAAAAAAAAACAACCAACCTTCAGGAACCATTTCTAATACATGATTCACTGTACTTCTTGCTGCTTCTTTAACTGTGTCATGTTCTGTCTTGTCTATATCCTGTCACTATCCTTATTTGCTGTCCCCTTCCACCCTCACCAAAAAAAGCAGCCCTCTCCCAAAGAGTCTGAGGCCCCCTGTGTAACTACTGATTCACCTTCATCTATTGAACCACCTACAGTGAGTATTCAGAGGCGGAATATGGTGTTACGCTGCTTTGATGGAGAAGAGTAACAGGCTTGGTGTTCTTGTTCTGAACTGCTAAATAACAAAACACTCTGCAAAACTAACCAAGGGCTTATATCTTGAAAGGTTTCTCTAATGATGAACGGTTGCTGTCTGTTTGTCTGTTTTTTTGTTGTTTTTTTTTTTTTTTATGGAATTAAGGAAATGAGACCTTTCTTGTTAAGGGCTGCAGGGAAACACTTAACTTTGGAGTGACTACAGTAATCTTAAGAAACGGACTTACCTGTACTATTTAATTCCACATGTACCTTACGGTGCTGGGCCCTTTACCAAAAAGGTATCAGCCAAAAGAGATCGGTCGATCTTCTCTTTAGCTAAAGCTGTACTCAAGAAACTTGCCATCTCAGAAGATACACGAAGTATTCACTCCTAGGTAGTGCACGCAGCCTTCTGGGTGAAGGGACAGTGATGGTGCAGTGTATTTCCTTCTCCTTGGTTACTGCAGTTTGGGCTGTCTTTTTTTTTTTTCTTTTTTTTTCCTCCACCTTTCGGCCTTCAGGTGAGTGGTTGTGGTGTTCAGTAGTGTGAAGGTTTCTCTGATGCAGTGAGTAACATACTGGATTTTTAACCTGATCTCACGCAGGCTAACGTTAGTCCCAAAGGCCCGCCTTCTTTCCCTGGGACACCCATCATGACCTCTCCAGTGATGGGACCTCCGCCCCCACCACCTGTTCGTTACGGACCGCCGCCAGCTCCTCTGCGTGGACACTTTGGGCCCCGGCCTCTTCCTGTGCCCCTAGGTACAGTTGTATTGCCTTCTGCTGAAACTGGACTTACCCCACTGAGCTTCTCAGGGAGACTGCTATAGAGCTGGGAATCTGCCACCTGGTGGAATGCAGCCTCCCCGTTCTTCATGAGGTCTAGCTGTCTGGCTCTGAAGGTTTGGGTGGCTGTGTTTCTTTTTCCCAAGCCTCCTTAATGCTAAAGTGTTTTTGTCTGCTTAGTCTAAAATTGAAACGAGCAGCCAAAAGGCATGAGAATATAACTAATGCAGACTTCACAGGCCATGTGACAATGACCTACCCCAGAACTGCTCCAGCAAATTAATAAGTGAGGAAGAAATCAGGAGCATCAAAGTTTATGTCAAAGTAAGCTTTAATTCACCTTTCACGTTTTCCTTTCCTTCTAGTTCGTGGCGCTCCCTTACCACCTCCAGCTGCAAGAGATTTCTTACCTGGCCCACCATTAGGAATGAGAGATCTGCCCCCTGGCCCGCTACCACCCCCTCCAGATCCCAGAGCATACGGACGTGGGCACCCTTCCTTCCGACCTCTAGGTCCTCCTGGCCCGAGAGATTATCCTCAAGGCCCACAGCTACCCCCGCCTGGCTCAAGGGACTATACACCTTCTCCTAGCAGAGACTTGCCTCTGTCAGCACCTAGAGACTACCCTGCAGGCCCTCCTCCAGCACCAGCAGGCTCCAAGGACTATACACAGCCTCCAGCGCAGAAGCCCTGACTGCAGTATCTGGTCAGCAGCTCAATGGAATGGACTCTAGCACACTTCCTGCGGTCAGGATTTTAGGAAATGGTTTTCTATTTGAAGCCATTTGTCTCATTTCAGTATATTTCAGCTTTTGCAGGATTAATTTTTATCCAGTTGCTGCAGACATCTTATGTGCATTTATGATCACCTTAAACTCATCTATCCTCTTGGGCTGCAAGAACCTTTTTGTGATGGACTTGAACCTACTCTAAACGTGCAATAGAAAGGAAGTACCTGTGTGGCTAGTTCTAATTAAATGTAGCCTCTGTAACCAGTTGGTGAATGAACTAATTTCATGAAAAATGTAAATCAAATCATTTCCTGTGGAAATAATTTTTAAGTAAAATGCTATCTTACCTGCCTTCTCCATCACATCATTCAGCTGCAGCTGTTCTAGTCCAGGAGTTTACATAAGGACTGTGAGGTGTGGGTTGTTTTGTTTTTTTTTTTAAACAGATGTCTGGTCAGAGATCAGAAGCACAAATGACACTGTATTCAAAGGAAGGTTATAATAAAAAGCAAAATTCCTTTTGCTAAACCCTGACGGCTTTGTTTCAGTGCCATTTTTCATTCAGAATGGACATTGTAACCAGAGAATGCTACCTTACTGAACCAGCCCTGACCAAGTTCAAGAACTGAGTCAAAGCTGAGTCACTGCAGCTGTTGCAAGAGGAATGATTGACTGAATGTTATGCTGGACTGGCCTAGAAACCTGATTTGCTTCATGCATGAAGATGGTGGGGGATACAGACCTCCTCACCTGAAGGGCAGGACAGAGCTGGAAACTCTGAACACCCTGAGCTCTTGAATTCCATGGTCACGTGGTTAGTACAGAAACATAGGCTGGGGCTCCAGCACTCTAGAAGTTAAGGAATTGAATAACCACTTTCTGCATTCAAGATTGGCTTGGGAGCATTAAGCAAGGTTTGAGAGGTGAGTTTGCATCTTAGTGGCAAGGAAGCCAAATTGTTCTTCAATACTAAGTCTATACTTCATTAGATTATTCATTTATATTAAAAAAAAAAAAAAGAGAAACAAAAATACTAGGCTTGCACATAAGTACTTAGGGAGGTTAAAAAAAATAAAGGGAAGAGAAAACTAGGAATAATAAAAAATCTAATGAAGGCCATTACAGCTTTACTGCCAGAGTACAAGTAGCCATTAAACTTGCCATGTAGGTGTTACAGTCTTACAGTACAAGTACTAAACTTCAGAGTTAAGATGAAGGACAAGATAGAACATTACTAAAGCATAAAATAATACAAGTGCTTGTGGAGGGAGAAGTAGTAGTCCGTTCAATGAAAGACAGTTCACAGAAAAAAAAGTAAAAGGATAGAAGCATAAAAATGGTATTTCACACTTGACAGACATTAATTCACAATTAGTTAAATACAAAGCTCTACTTGTGTATTTAACAAAAATACTTCAAAGTTGACATTTCATATAACAAGTTCATACAGACATCTACAAGCTGGGGAAGAGTCAAGGTAAGCAGCTGAAACAAGGGGTTTGTAATTCAAGTGAAAATGTTCAATTTGAATGGCGGCGAATTCCATATACATAGATGAATATTTGTATTTGAAAGTCAGGTCCTCCAAGTTCAGAATCTTCCTTTCCCCAACACCAAGCTTTGTGATGCTGAACATCTCTTCCCTTCCCCACCCCAGCTGGGATTAACTTAAAGCTGGAAGGAATCATCTTCTGGGAGCAACGGGAGGGCAGTGAGCGTGCTGTGAGTCCCAGGCAGAACATGTAACTTACTTCAGTGCTTTCACTGGGCATTGACTGATTCCCAAAAGCAATGGCAGGATGGCAGAGCGGGGACAGCCACACAACTGTCACTTGCTGAGTGAGACAGCCTGTACACATTGCACAGAAGCTTGGTGCTACAGATTCCTAGGTCAGAAAGAGACCTGAGCTAGCCCAGGGCTGTTGGCAACACAGCTATTGCCCTAGCTTAGATTTATTTGCAGCTGTAGAAGTTAAACTAACACTTTGCTCTATCCTTTAGTAGAGTTTGAAGGATTAGCAATTATTATTTATTTATTTGTTTTTTTTTAGAATTTAGAAATCCTCTTTTTGTATGTTATTCAAAATGCTTCATTCAGAGGTATTTTTTGTAACTCATAGGGATATCTTTTCAGGGCTTTATATTCTGATATTGTCAACATCCCAAACCATTGGAATATGCACTTCAAAGACCTGTAAACAGGAACATTCAAGTACTTTTTTTTTTTTTTTTAAACTCCAATTATTGGTAGAATTTGGAAGAAGCATTGCTGGCTTTTATCATATTAGCCTATTAGTTACTCAGCAAGGAAAATTTATTCCTAGTTACACCAGAACAGAGGAAAGGCTAGGACAAGACAACAACAAACAAAAAAGAAGATTCAAAGGTGAGGACAAAACAAAAACAAAGCTGTTTTTTATCCTCATCAGTATGGTACAACAAAAAATGTTGAATGCCTGTCTACAGGCAGACAACTATCATGAGAAGACGTAACATCCTTTCCATTTAAAGCACACTGCAACATCTGGGGGGGCTACATGACATTAAAAAAAAAAAAAAGACTAGTGATAGATCTGCATCCAGACTGTTTAAAATAAACTTAATAGTTGACGCTAGTTTGGGTGCTGGGTCTTCTGTTAGCATAGCAGAGTATTTAGGCACTAATTAGATATGCAAGAAATACATCAAACCTTAAAGTATTGTATTAAATATATGAAAGATTTGACTGGGTTCTACTTCTGTCCCTTTATTAGGTCAAAAGGTAAATGCAAGAGTGTCATAATAAGCCCATGTCCTGCAGCTTATTATACACTGACTCAAAAATACAGAAAATGATAATCCTATCAACTTACATAAAAAGGTCATTTTTGGAGTAAGTTTCCAGACTCGCACAAAATATGCAGAAAACTGCATACAATCAGTTTCCATAAGAACAGCAGTTTCTTGTAAAAGATGGGCCAACCTGCTAGCCAGATCTATTGTATCAAAAGCTCTGGAAAATCAATCCTGTTGAACACGGAGGGGCCTGTCCTGTCACTGAAATGGTGAAATACCCATCGCCGTGAGGATGAAGCCCTGAAGAAAGCCTCTCTCCTTTCCCCACCCATCTTCGCAAATCATTCTATGAGGAGATGCACAAAAATTAGTTCTGTTAGGGAGTACTTGTGATTGAAAGGACTGACCCATATCTATTGTATCCAAAACTCAGTAAGAGTGGAGCAGGCACGGCTAAGAACTAAGATTCAGCTGTTAACATCATAGTTCAGTTTTCTCATCTGCAGTCGTCCTCCTCCTGGCCTGACTAAAGTGGAACAGCTGACTGAGGAGCTCTTTCGTGGCCACTTGACCCCACATCCTCCTCCCTCACCTTATAATCACTTGCAGTAGCTCAAGCTCCTTCCCACCCCACCTTGTCCCTCCCCTCCATCTTCTGGCACCCAGCCCCCTGCAGAGGACTCTGAAATGCAGATGAGAGGAACTACAATAGCACAGCGAGTGTAAACAGGTTAGTAGGCCTGCCACATCTTTATTGCTACAGGTTTGGCAAAGGGGCAGTCTCCAACCTTCGGTGGAGTTTGAGGCAAAAGGATAATAATGGTTACGATAAAAAGTGATGAACAGCAAAATTAGGAAAAGCAGTCAAAATATTTCAGGGCTCTCAGAAAAACCTGTATCTGGAAGGTACTGAAAAAAAAACTTGCACTTGGCTGGTAGGCTTGCCTCTGACCCTGAAGGAGTGCTGTGCAGGATGTGATGGTCCCGTTTGACCTACTGGCATGGACACAGTCGTTCTCCTGCCACTTGAAGCCTAAGGCTACTACACACAGCTACCATGACTTGTGGTTCAGTTCACAGAAGTCTCACAAATAGGGTCATTCCTTGTGCAACGTTTGATGGAGGTGAAGGTAAAGTGGTTTCTTGGTCAACAGTTGTAATTTCTTCCTTTTAAAGTCAGTGGGTTTTTTGTACCTGTAAGCACAAGAAAGTAAATTACTGCAAGTCCTACTGGCTATGGGGAAGATGAAAGCACACAAGGAAGCCTGTCCTGTCCTGATCCTATTACCATAATCTTTAAATACATCAGATGAGATTTACTGGAACAACAATAAATGGATTTACAGGAAGAAACTCAAAGAAGTACTCCAGCTAGCAAAGATTAAGTTAAGCACTCTTCCTACAACTGTCCTCACCTGCAAGGTTCACTCCTTCCTGGAAAGAGAAAACAAAAACTCAAAACGCTCACTTGACAGACCTTCACCCATGCAGTAAGGTTAGGATGCACATCATAACCACTGCACTAAAACTGGCTGATCCATTTCTTTACATAGAGTGAAAAAAAAAAAAACACCACCTAACTGCTTTGAAGTGTTCATAAAAATCTATTTCAAATCAGAATCCCATGTCTCAATTCATATTTCCTGCACAGAAGTCCTGTATCAGAAGATGATGGGAGTATGGGAGTTCAAAAAAAAAATTTTTAAGTACAGCTGATCTGACATTCAAGAGGACATCAAAATGAAAATCTCCCCTACAGAATTTGTTGAATTGATACAAAATTCAGTTACAAACACCAGCATTTTATTTGGATATATATATATATAAAAGGAAGATTTATATCTCTTTTGTTTGTCTAAAAGCATTTTATCTTCCCTTCTTTATTAAAAATAGAATAGTCCTTCTATAACTTAATCCAATGAGTTCATTAAACCTTCCACGATACAAGCTACACATCCTAACAGAAGGATAGTTCAGTTCCTCTGTCATCGGCATCTAATAATTGCAAGTCACTTACAGTTCTATAACAATTGCCCCGGGTTTAATTTCATCCATCTCCATGAAAGCAAAGCACTTGGTGCTAGTAAACCTTTTCTTAGGCTTGTAGTGTTTGAATTCAAAGAAAATAGCTGCACCTAAAACGGAAAATGGGTTAATAGTAAAGTTAGCAATTATGACCAACAGTTATCCTAATACTTATCTGCAATTTAAGATGCTCTACATATATTGGATTAAATTATTTCCAACACTTTAGCAATTTACTTAAAAGATACACCATGTTCTTACAATACTCGTCATCACACTCGCAAGAGCTTGTACTCTTCACTCAATTATTCACATCCAGGTAACTAAAAGCATCACAAAGAAACTCAATACCTGTGCTGCAGAGCAGACTGCTGCATTTTTGTTTTCATCCATTCCTCCCTTGTCTGCAAGTCATCACAGTGACCAATTTGGAAAAGATAGGATACAAACATCTATTTTTATCCTTGTCTGGATCTTGAGCCCTGCAGCAGCTCGGGCATGGCCTGTTCATTAGATAGGAGCAACCTACTACCCACACTTCCAAAGCTCCTGGGCCCCGCTTCTGGTACTTCATACCACGTACCTTTTGTTAGTTTTTCAACATGTTTCTGAATCTCGATGTCCACGTTAAAATGGACATACGTGTCCTCTTTCCTCAAAGCCACAGGAGTATCTTGCACAGGAGTCAGATCTATCCCATTCAAATCTGCAGGAAAGAAATGGCACGAGAATTGGGAGAAGCTTCTCAGACTTTAAGGTTCTGCTTCTTTTAAGATGCTTATGAATCAATCCTCATACTCTCACAAAAAGTTAATGTCCACCTGGACGGAGAGGGGTAATCATACCCCTTCAGAGTCAGTGAGTTTTATCTTTTACAGCAACGTGAAAGCAGGTAGAGTTCTGACAGTTTAAGATGAGAATTTGGAGTGATTCCCATTTTTAAGGGGACATTTCTGTCTGCTGCCAACAAATGATTCCGTTCCCTCTGCAGGCAGGATGTCTGCAGGGCTTCAGAACTGCCAGCAGAACCAGCAGAGAGTTTTATGCACCGAAGGTGCCCCTCTGTGCAGGTCAAAGCTGGCACGGCTCATACAAGCTGCAATCACTGCAGGCCCCCCTGCTTTGTTGCCTTGATGCAACAAAATCATAGAATCATTTAGGTTGGAAAAGACCTCTAGGATCATCGAGTCCAATGGGTAACCTAGCACTGCCAAGTCTACCACTAGACCTTGTCCCTAAGAAACACTTCTACATGTTTTTTGAATACCTCCAGGGAATGGTGACTGAATTACTTCCTTGGGCAGTCTGTTCCAGTGCTTCACAACCCTTTGAAGATTTTTTTCCTAATACCAAAACTAAACCTCCCCTGGCACAACTTGAGGCCATTTCCTCTTGTCCTATCACTTGTTGCTTGGGAAAAGAGACTGACCCCAACCCTGCTACAACTTCCTTTGAGAAGCAACTTAACTGTAGAGAGTGGTAAGGTCTCCCCTGAGCCTCCTTTTCTCCAGGCTAAATAACCCCAGTTCCCTCAGCTGCTCCTCATATGACTTGTTCTCTAGACCCTACACCATCTTCATGGCCCTTCTTGTAGTGAGGGGCCCAAAACTGAACACAGCACTCGAGGTGCGGCCTCACCAGAGCCGAGTACAGGGGGACAATCACCTCCCTGCTCCTGCTGGCTGCACCATTCCTGACACAACCAGGATGCTGTTGGCCTCCTTGGCCACACTGCTGCCTCATGTTCAGCTGGCTATCGACCAGTATCCCCAGAGCCCTTTCTGCCAGGCAGCTTTCCAGCCGCTCTTCCCCCAGCCTGCAGCACTACATGGGGTTGTTGTGCCCCAAGTGCAGGACCCGGCACTTGGCCTTGTTGAACCTCACCCCATTGTCCTCAGCCCTTCAGTCCAGCCTGTCCAAATCCCTCTCCTACCCTCAAGCAGATCAACACTCCCACACAACTTGGTGTCATCTGCAAACTTAGTGAGGGTGCGCTCTATCCCCTCATCCAAATCATCGATAAAGATATTAAAGAGGACTGGTCCCAGTACTGAGCCCTGGGGGATACCACTAGTGACCAGCCTCCAGCTGGATTTAACTCCATTCACCACAATTCCTTGGGTCACCATGCATTCTCTCTCCTGTTTTTTACAGTCAGAGGCACAGGGGGCCACAGGTTGGACCCCAGCCGTCAGCACCAGTTGCGCTGCTGAGGCACAAGCCACCAGAGACAACACTCCTTCTGCTGAGGTTGGGGCCCTGAAACACTGCTGAACACACTTCTTTCAGGGAATGGAAAGGGATCACCAATGTGGCAGCAGGAACATCTCTCTGCTGATCTGCAGGAGAGCAGCCTAATTAAAAACAAAACAGAACAAAAACACACACACAGACCCACACGCAACAAAAACACCCCAAAACAAAACAAAAACACCAAGGAAAACCAACAACTAATCACCCTAAGACTCCTTATAATATGGACAAAATGACCTTTTTGAGTCACTTTTACTCAACAAAAATCTTAAAAAATAAAGTTTAAGGTCACCATTACTAGAAGAGGTGATACACCCCCTACACACACACCTTTTGACCCTAGTTTCCTACATCATTACTTGGCAGCCGCTGTTTGCTAATAAAGTGCCACACGTTAACGGAATGAGTGGTTGGGAAAGCAAGCCTAGAAATACAGCCTCCCTCAGCTCCAGAAAGGAAATGAAAGCTAGCTCTGAAGGCAAGCAACAATTTTAACAATATGCAGTAAGTTAGGACTGACAAACACTTTGGTGGAAAGGAACAACGAATGTTTGCTTTACAAATTCTGATAAGTTCCAGGATCCAACGTTAGAACCCTGTTAGCGCTGGTATTTCCCTGTTGGCCAAGAAAAACTCAGCATGAAAGAATTAAGTTTGATTAAACCCACATCCATCCAGCTAGCCTCACCACTGAAGTCACCCGTCCCTCAGCTTTCTGGCATAGCGGAGGCAAAGAAAGATCCAAAAGTGACTAGAGAAACGGAGCCTGACAAATAGTTACATAAGCTAAAAATAATGCTGCAAACTTAAGGCAACACCATAAACACAAATACTGTGCATTTCTAAGACTGAGAACACAAAAAGGCAGTTGTATCAGCTGAGGAAGGCGAGAGTCATGCTCCAGCTTCACTGCTGAAAAATGATCCCAGGAAGCAGGATTAGGTAAGGCTCCCTGTGTATGTACGCTGGCAGGTAACATCTGAGAACATCTCTGGGATTCAGCGCCGTGACCCCCACTTCTGACACAGAACTTGTCCAGCAGGTGAAGCAGCCTGGTAACGCAGGCATCGCATCCCTACGCTTGGGACTAATAGCACGTCAAAAGAGGATATAGAGAAGGTCACTGTCACAACTGAATAGAGACTGCCACCAACAGAACAGAGCTCAGCTGCAAGTTTTTATCTGATAAAGAAAAATCATACACCTCAAAAGATTGTAAAGATGAGCACAAGTCAAGCAGGATGGGGTAAAGGTAAGCAACTCTAACTACAGTGGCTTCCTTCTAAGAAACGGGGACAAGACAGATGCTCCTGCCAGAAAGACTGAATACCAAAAATCTCAGCCTCAAGCAAAAGCCATCAACCACGTTGTTATCTGAAACAGTGAGAAAACCTCACCTCACATATCCGCAGCTGACAGAGACACAGGTTCTTCCAGACTCACGTAGACTCTTGAGGAGGGGACAGTTAGCCCAACACATGAGCTGAAATATTTCGGTGCCAAGGCTGGCACTTTAAAGCTTTGCTTCTCAACTTCATACCCATTCCTTTTGGTAAGAAGATCTTTGTTTTACTAAAAAGTTGGCCTAATGATAGGGCAAGAATGGAGCCAGTGGGCTGTGGTTTGCTGTCTCCAGGAAGCCCAGAGACCAATATGCGCTTGGGAGTACAAGCAGTCCAAACAGATCTGTACTTAAGAGTCAGCTAACGAAAGTGAAATAGAGAAGTACAGTCTGCCAAGTCACTAATACTCGTCCTCCAGCTTGGGGAAGGCACAGCTGAGCGCTTCTCCTGCAGTGATTCACCTCGCAATATCTCCCAAATACAGGATTTTTCCACCCTCAAAAAAGCAGAAGCCTTAAGACCACAACAATAAATGCAAGCCCAAACAAACACTTCTCCCTGCAGGTTGAATAAATAAGAAATGCTACTTTCAGAAAATACTTTCTGCAAACTAGAAATGAGGAGCCAGGAACAGAAATCATTACCCTTTACACTGACTGTGATGTAAGGATCAATGCACTGCCCAGCATCTTTCAGACCAATTTTCTCTATGTTGATGGTGAGTAATGTCATCCCGGGTTCAGATGGCAATCTGGGTAATAAAGTACCTGAAAAGAGTAAAGCACATCATTAATCCTTTGAGTCATTTTACAGCAGAGGCCTTGCTCACCCCATCACCTCTCATGGAAGAGGCTGTTTTCCAATAGGAGTGCCAAGCCCAAGGTTTCTTATCCCACCAGCACACAGTGTGTGTCTACACATTAAATGACAGATTTCTAAGTCCACATCAAAAAAGCAAACAAGCAAACCAAAAAAAATCAGGACTGCCTCAGGTTAAATGAATTTGTAAAACAAAACAAAAATTAAAAAAATGTCCTAAGAACAGAGAAAAGCTTTGTTTAAAGTGTTCCTTCTTGCTCTCATGCAGAGTAACTCATGCATGGAATTCAATTTATATAGTTTTTCAGGATTAAATTTGGGAAGCTGGATTCAATCTGCAGCTGCAGGAAGTTCAGACACATAATCAAGAGTACCCACCCCACTGAACATGACTTGGCTTCATGCTGAACATTTAGTCTGGGAGAACAAGGAAGAAAATGGCATTGTTGCGAATCCCACTGGGTGCAAGGGAATCAAAAGAGACATTCTTAATTATCCAAGTTGTATTGATCTGTACTTAAACAGAGGAGTAAAAAAAAAAAAGTGTTTGAATCCCTCAAGTTTCCTGATGCATTAAGGAAGTAGTTCCTAGCTCTTCATCAAGAAAATTTAGGATCAGGTAATCTTTGTGGTCACACACTGTGGACGATGTAGGAGAATCCTTGTAGAGTTGAGGAAGACAATGGAAATGACAAGAAAACAAAATTACCCAAACTTACTAAAAGCTGTAAAAAAAAAAAAAAAAAAAAAAAAAAAAAGATTCTGTAATCAGTAGAGGGACAGCTTCTTCATGTGGATTTTAAAGAAAATTGACAGGCTTCAGGCCTGTCTCTGGTACTAGATGAATAAGCACCAAGACAAGAAATGCTCAGACTCATGAGCAAGTTTAATTTAAAGTTTTGTTTTTCTAATTAAAAAATAAAATGTTATCCCAAGGCTTGAGATCTAAACAAAGTAATAGTTTCCTTTGGCAAGTCCAATCTGGGTTTTCTTTGATCCTTTTTTTTCCCCCGATCAAGGCTTGAAGAGCTGGAGAACTGAGGAGTTTTCATCACATTAGAGGGACTAGCTTTAAAAGAGGGAGCAGTGTATCCAGTTCTAGCACTACAGCCTCAGCAAGATCTTATGAGCACTTCTGCACTAAGTCCCCCATTCAGGACCACCATCAAGGTCTGAATTCCCATCTGTGAGATACCACCTATCTGTAACTCCCTGCCTTGGCTACCAGCAGAGCCATGACCTCCAAGGTACCACCTCTGTGGACACTTTACAACACATCATGGCCGAATTTGACCCACTCTTCTAAAGTAACGGGACAGACTTCTGACCGTAGTATATGATATCTTGAAAAGTGAATTTATTCGACAGCATCCCTTTCTGCCAAGAAGCATACACAATCTAGTTCATCTTGCTATATCACTTGAACAGCTGTTAAAAGCCAAAGTTTTTATTACAATCTAATGGAAGGCAGATAAGGGCCTTCTCTTCAGCACAAAACTTTGGTCTACCGCCTTTCAGTTGTCTCCAAAAAGCAGCATGCCCTGCCAAGAGCCACGAACTGTAACTTCCAGTTTTCCTATCCATCTCTGAAATATGCTAAGTGACGGGATAATTGACACACCAAAATCATCTATGAGATGTATCAGACTCTGGTACTTACTATAAAAATTCTGGTTTGAGAAAAATTCTTCCGTTCTTGAAAAATGCTTTCCAGAATGTATGAAATTCCAGAATTGCAATGAACAAAAAGTCAAGCCCACTTCCAGCAGGTAAGGGCACATTGCGATAGAAGGTCCTTAACGAATGTGTTCTCCTTGCTGCCTCAGCTAGAGTCACATCTAAACCAGCAATGGGCTAAAGCAGCTGACTATAACCTGTCCCACATGAGCCACAATCACCCATCGCACTGCCAGTCTTCTGCCACAGCTTGAGCCCGTAAATCTTCAGCAGGCTAATTCTGAGGTTTTCCATTAGGATAGTACCAGCCATTTCCAGCACAACTGCAGGAAGTCATCGCCAGAGAGGGAAGAGAGCATCTACATTTTATTTTATTATCTGTTGTTAGTGTCCTCCTACAGGTATGTTTCAGATGCATGAAGGTGAGCCAACCTAATAGCTCACTGCCAGCAAGACAGAGGTGCCCGGTCTCTCCAGACCCAGCCCCCAGTTCAGAGAAAGGGGAAAAGGTGACGGGTCTCCTGCTGGGTTCACAAACAGAAATGGACCACAGAAGAATCTCTTGTCAGCACAGCAGTGGAATAAAGTAGCATATAACCAGGAGAAAGGCAGATGGGAAACCTCAGCTGGCAGGGACAGCAAGACCCTGGTCAATTCATCTTCACACAGCACAGAAGTGTAACTACGTCTACTTTTTTTTTTTAAATGTAAGATTTCTCATCGAATGCTTATTCCACTAAAGAAAATCTAGCTACCCCTGCTTTGGCTACTCTACAAGTCAGCACATCTTTATTAGCACATTAAGACTTCTGGAGAGCAATGTAACATATGTCACCAAATAAGAGTTTCCCTTTTCCTGCAACTGAAGGGAGATAAAACCAACACCTAGATGCCTAGTGCCGTGTTACTGAAGGCTGTATTTTGAGCTTTGGAAGCAACAGCTGAATGACAAACATTACAGCTACATGACCGTGATCAGAGAAATAACAGTATGTACTAAAATGTTATCATCATACCTTCATTGGCTCCTGGGTTAGATGAATGGTGCAATGTGATAACGATGAAGCCATGCATGTAGAAGACAAGACAATGGTCAGTTAGACAATAGTTATGCACTACGGATTAAAGGCATATTGAAGCAAAGAGTGCAACACTTCTCTCAAATCGATATGGAAAGTCCGTTTACCAGGCTCACCTCAGATGGCTGCAAGTTGCTTTCGCTTAAACCTCGTCACCCACAGAAACAGCAACCAACTAACATCCCATAAGGTCAGAAATGCCACACAAATTTACATTCAACAGGGAAACAAGATCTGCTTTCAACTCATACAGAAACACCCTAGGGGTTCAGATTATCATAGCTACAGGGAGGTTTACCTTAATGCAAAAAGGTTCAGAGAAGTCAGACAGACAGTTCATGAAGTAGATGACAATGTAAAACATCAGTAAGAAGAGGTGTGAGCAACTCTTCTTAAAAGCATGGTTTTACCAAGGAATAGTTCCGTGAGAAAATATATACTTCAAACCTCCCTTCTTTCAGATTTAGTTACCCTACTTTTTGAGAATAATTTAACTGTAGACAAAATCTGCCTACAGTCAGCTTAGAAAGAATTCTTTCTTAAGCACACACACCATCTCTACGTCCATTATATGCATGCAGTGCCAACAGGGTGCACAGAGGTAACTATGGTAATAGTCACAACCTGATTGATTCACAGGCATATCACGAGCTACTCAAGATATCTCTCACTTTTCCCCCAGCTTACACCTTAAATAACCAGTGTGCTGAAAAGTACAGAAAAAGAACCAGAACCAGAAGTATGCATCTCCCTTTTCCTTGAACTTGACATCTATCTACCTACCTAGAGTTGTCAAAGAAAAAAAAATTAATACTTAATACCATGCAGGAAAAAAATGGAATTATGCACATTAACATAATCAAAAAGACTTTAGAGTTTGACATTCACACACACACATACTCAGAGGAAGCCTTAAGTGAATTTTCCAATAGGTGTTATACTATCTCTTTCAACCATAATTCCAGTTCTAGTTTCCCTAGTTGTTATCTCCTTCTTGAAATAAGAAGGTTGCTGGCCTGCTCTGAAACCAGAAACTTGTTTTTACTGCAAATAAACATCAGGAACAAAACAAAATAATAACAAAAAACAACAGCAACAACAAAACTTTTGTTGTAACTTTCTACTTCTTCACCTATTAAATTGTCAAAAGTTGAGGCTCCAAGACGACCTTCTCCAGAATCAGTAGGTATATCCACTTATAAAAAGCCTTTGTGTGGACAAGCACTAAAGTTAGCAAGCCAAAGCTACTCTTCGTTCTCCTCCCCAAGCTTGACTTTAGTCCAAGCTATTGTCTCACCAGATGACATAACAGAAAACTAACCAGCAACAACTCCCCACATCTCTAGCAGGATGTGATGCTCCTTGAAGGAGCAAACATTGCCACAGTTTCTACCTGTATTTATTTGGAACACTTCACATAATACGGTTAAGAAAGTGCATGGAATGCACAAATTATATGAAGTTGCTGGTACCACCTCACAGATTATGGGTACAACTATTTGGAATAGAAGATAGTTTGCTGAGGAAAAAAGTCCACAGGTCACTTTTGTGGTTTTCCAATACACCACTAGAGTTTCCAATACAGCCTGGTGCTCCTCATCCAAACTTTTAAAATCACAGGTGGAGAAAGAGACAGAACTTACACATGCTGTATAGGTTGGTACGGCAAAGCTGGTGCCCCTACCTGGAACTCTAGCAGGAAATGAGTCTGGAGACCCTGCTCCAGCTCCTCCTTCCTCATCATCTTCCTCAAACTCCAAGTGTTCCTCTTCTCCTGGTGCTAAAATCTTCCTGTGAGATATGAAAAAAGAGTGAGACCAAAGATCACTCATCATCTCGCTTTCAACTTGCACATCAGCAACTGAGTATAGAACAGGAGCACACACTTTAATGTCATTTCACTTTTCTCGTTAGCTACTACTGTAGAAAGCTTAGCTAACTGCTGTAGAAAGCTTTCTGCTACACATAAAGCACAACATCTAAAAACAAGAGAAAATACTGACAATTCCACAGAGATGTAGGGCCTACCAAATACTGATTTTACCAAAAGCAAGGGCTTTGGTTTTAGTAGTACCTAGAAAACCTGAATTCAGAAGTTCTTTTTAACCAGTTTACCTAAAGCAATGCAGCAAGTAGGTGGCTCTAGAAGTTCTCGTGTGTCTCATATACAGCAGTTCCCAGACCATGCCCGTTCAGATACCTATGCGTAACACACAGTGACACAGTTCTCTCCCTTACCTGAGTGGGACAGGCTGAACATCAAAGGGGAACTCCTTATTGTAAGTGAGGATATTCTTTAAGACTGCAGAGAAAAAAAACAGTAAGAATCTATTTTCCTGAATAAGTATTAATTCTACTACTTTGCACAACTAGGTCCATCTTCATTGCAACTTCACAAAATAAATACAATTTTAAAAGGATCAGATCATGGCCAAAAAAAAAAATTCTCATACTTTAAACATCAATACAGACCTGATGAGTCATATCACTACAACTTTCATACTGGGTAACTGTGACTGCAGTACTTAATCACCACATTTATACAGGCAGGGAAGATAAACATAGCAAGAACTAAAAGCACCATGAGGAAAAGCTACAGGCCCCTGAGGTAATGGTAGCAATCTTGGGTAGCTATTGAAGCAAGGGTGATGTTGTTACTGGAATCGGCTCCAAACAGTCTGAAGTCTCCAGAACTGACATGCTTAAGCATACATGTACCTACCCTGCACATTCAGAGAGCCACCGTGGGAGTCCAAGAATGCTGGTAACACAACTTAGTTGAGATTTCCTACTTCCTCCTGCATGTGGAGGGTAGATTTGCAAAGTTCAAAAGAGACACAGAGCAATATCTGAGCATTAGATCCAGAAACGTTGGCTATACCTTCCAACATTCACTGTAATACCACAGCTTTGCCATTTGTATTAGGACCTTACTCAAATTTTAATAATCACAACTTTAGCTTTTATTTCTGAAAGCATTAACTAGTAAAAGTTGTATTTCCAAAAGTGTATAAATGAAATAAGCATTTCACAATGGCTAAAAGGCCTAAAAAGAGAAGAAAGCTTGCAGAGAGAGGCAGTCCCCTATCAGAAAATGAGGATCCTGGCCTGGGCAGGGGAGACAGGAGGTATTAAGAACAAGTCCTCTCACTGGTCTCACTTTGCAGTAAGCCCTCTCAAAGCACATTTTTGAAATCTCCCCTTGGAACTTTCGGAGGAGAACAAAACTGTGTTAAAGCAGTGCTAACATAACACAAAATCCCAGACGTACTTAAACACCAGCTATGTTTAAAGAACCACTGCTAGGCCCTTTCTGTCTCTGTGTGTTATAACTCAGCCAGTATAGCAGGAGAGCTTCTCTGTCTTTCTTCATAGTCACATCACTCCGTGTGGGCTCCATCGTTAGCTACCAGACATCCAAACACTACCGTGAATAAAGAACCCCTCAGTAAACTAAACAGAGACAAACAAAAAACCTTCCCAGTCTTTGCTCATCATTTTTTTCTGATTTCTTTACCATGACCTGAGAAGGTGGATGCTATCTGATTCCAGGGGGACCCAATACATACATACAGAGAAAGCTTTAAGTTGTCTGCTGTTAGATGTGTGACAGACAAAACTGATGCCAAGTCTCTCCTTCTCTCAAGGCTTCTGCCCTGAGGGATCAGCAAGGCAGATCTCAACAGGGTGGCAAAGAATCGCAGCCGCTTCCCAACAGGAAAGTGGCTGATTATCAGCAGACAACAGCCTCCCAGCACAGCTCAGGTTCAGGAAAAGAAGGGATTTTATCTCCCTCTGAATTCCCCTGCTCTTGGAAAGCTCTATCATACCAAGACAGAAAGCGAAACTGCCCCAAATAGAAAAACGTCAGTAAAGCTCTCATACAGCTCAGAGGCACGGCATACAGAAGTGACAGAAATTGCAGTAGTTCTCCTTCCCTCTTCCAAAGTTTGGTATGCACTAGGTTCTGCCCTCTTCCCGTAACTGGCTTCTCCCACGACACAAATGAACATCCCCTAAAAAAGCTTTCTCAGAAATAATCTCAGTTATCACTAGAGGGCACAAAGTACTCCAGCAATATGAGCACCATGAGAAAAAGGTGAACAGCTTTACAGCACCTGCAATGCACAGGTAGGCATACACACTCCTACCGCAGAGCTGCACCTATACACGTGTTGGCATCAAACCTGCTTCTGGCAGTTCAGTGCTTTCCAAATTCCTGGAGACAGTATTAACAAAAATGATGCTAAGTGTTCAGATCAGAAACATTTCTGGCAATACCACCCAAAATCTCTTGCCTTTTTGCAGCAGAGCACTGTGGATCAAGTTTTTAGAATGCATTCAACTCTGTTTGGTCACTAGTAGCAAGTAATTTTGCAAAGTCAAAATACTGCGATTTACTACACACACCCCTTTAAACACATCATCAGGATAAGAACCGGATCTGCAGCTCTCAGTCTGATGAAATATACAGAAGCAATGCAACATCCACCCTTCGAGGAAAAGGAAAATCCTCTTTACACCTCTCACGAGCTACAGTTTCAGTTGATTTAAATCAAAGTAATCAGATAACAGGAAATATATTAGGTTATAACGAGTAGGAATCTCCTTTGCAACACTGCATAAGACACCCACACTTCAGAGCTACTTTTATTTATTTATTTATTTTCAAGTGTGCATGTCTTCTGGAGTAAAGAGGACTTCCCCTCTGTAATGCTGCTGCTTAGAAAATGATTCACAGAAAGCTCGCAGTTTGTGTAACTAAAGGGCAGATCCCCAGCAACGTGCCTTGTATTTATGCTGCTTTTACAACAGAAATCTTTTTTAAAGACTGTTCTGCGCCTTCCCAAATACACCTTCTTGCCAGTGTTACTCTCATGCCCAAGGAGGTCACCGAACTGACCCACCAAAACACATGGTTTTCAGCTAGAGCATTTCTGGATCCACTTCATCTCATTTACACACAGATGCCAGTACTGGCACACAGCCTGTCTAATTCTAAAGTATGTTATAACACTGGCATAAGCCTTAACCAGAAAAAGATCTGCAAGATGCAGCGTGTGGGCAATGATTTCACACAGCATAATCTCAAAAGAACTGTTTGTATGTATGGACTCTCCGGTAGCATTATCCTAGCACAAGAGATTCAGTGACAAATCCTACAAACAAAGCCAGCCAACAGCTTCAGTGCAAAATGCAACCTTAACAATTAAGAAAAGTTAGAACCTGACAACACAGGGAAAAAAAAAAAAAAAAAAAGTAAATCTAAGGGCCCTGGTTGTTAGAACAACACCAAAAATAAATTTCTCAGCCATTTTGACCACTTCAGGCACAAAAGTAATTAAATCAACTGATATTGTATGAATAGCTGTTTTCATTCCACCCTAACAAAACGTTTTGACCTAACAAAGGAATTGCTTATTTGCATTGCCAGTCCTTTTATTTTTATTAAAAAAAGCTTTTTCTTCTGGAATGTAAGAAAAAAATGACAACAGAAAAATTAAAACACTTCACGGGGTGTTTTTTGAAATGACTTGTGTTGGCCTGATTAAGATTTACCCTGTTCAAGATATACTTATAAACCATAAAACAAAGGCACAATTCAGAGGGAAAGAACAATCCAAGCCAGAGAGCAACATCAAGGACATCAATGGTGAATTGTTGTTGCAGAAGCACCCGTTCTCCTCCAAGGAAAATAACTCAGTGTCTTTGAAGACTGATGGCCACACACTCTTCTTCAGTTTTAATATAGTCGCTTGTTGCATGAAGCGCGGGTTGAATGCATTTAATGCTGGTGAACATTTTTTTGACAGCTAGAAATCAATTCTCTGAGGAAGGGGACTGTTGCACTGTAACTGAAATACTGGCTTTTAAGAAAAGGAGGCATTTCAAGGGAAGCTTTACCCTTCAATATTCATTTCCTTGGATTTGTAAATGAGTCTTCTTCCATCATTTAGTCACTCAAAGGCCATTTACCTAATGGAGTCTAAGATCTACAGTCATTAAACTACTTCACCAATTAAAATACTTCGTAAACAGAATGTGTACCTATGAAATAATCCCAAATCAGACGATGCAGAGGCAAAACATGCAATATACAGAGTGAGAAAAAACTCATACTTTTAACACATGGTTAAGACTTTCCTGAGTTTATGGTTTTCATGGACCTAGCAGTCCTGTAGCGTACCTCCACTTTCTTTTTTTCTGGGAACAGTTTAAAAGCATCTGGACTCAATATTTTTGTACAGACCTTAGGAACCTCTCAGTTCAATGTCCTGCTTCTCCACAACCTTCTCTGTAGGATGCTGTGTTAGTTACTTAGAGAATGGGAACAGAGAAACTGCTTATTCATCAAGTGGCAACACTGCCTGCACATCATTTTTATCCCCAACATCTCCCTAAATGATACCGTTGTGAAAAGAGCAAAATAACCCCCTTTTTTTCCCATCATGAAAGAAACTCTTCCACGTCTCCTGTTCCCCAAGAACAACAAATGTCAGTATCCAGGATGACACTGCTTAGATGTGGAAGCTCTGATCATAAGGATACTTTGCAAAAAAAGCAACCAGTGTTACTGGAAGGAAAACATAGCAGATAAACAGGTATTTCCTACATGAAAAAGTTACTTCTGGATTGACATACCAAAAATTGACCCAGGATCAGATTGAAAAAAACAGCCACAACATGAAACGCTTCAAAGACTGACTCTCATCCTCACTTTGACTCCTAATTTTGTTAGCCTCAAAACATTACTGTGTTAAGTGGCAGGGGATCGACTACCATGAGTACAAGTTAAATATTTTCGGAAGAAAAATACATTCAATACTGTAACTTGGAAGACCACAGAGTGTTGAAATTCAGTTCAAGTAAGTTATGTGCAGGTAAATTTTCCATCTGATTACATAAAGCACAACTGATAGCCTAAATTATGATTCTGTGTGGAGTCAGCAGTACCCAAAGAATTACTTGAGACAAAAAGACTAATACATTATCTGAAACATTAGGGCTACTATACTTTGAAGGTACCCACATTAAATTCCTTAATACACATCAAATTCTGCCTATGTGGTAACAGATACTTGGAAGAACTATCTAAAAACAACATTACTGTCAAACCACACTGTGGTCAGTCAGTATTCATCCCGCTGTCATATTTTCCACTGGTGAATGTCACTCACTTGAAATACAAAGATACTACTTACTTGGTTCCAACTTCTTCAGATCCTCAAGCTTAAATTCATCCTGCGACTGGGTGGACTAGGACATTACAAAGAGAGTGTTAAATCTGGGTATGCCCTTTCCCCTCAGACAAAGCTATCACATCTCATAATAAGCATGCAAGCTGTTCCCTTTATTCAAGCATACCAAGTTACTTCAAAGCTACGTCTTAAAAAAACAAAGCAAACTACAACAACAACGAAACAACCAAACAAAACCTCCCTGACTGAGGCTAGGTTCACAGATGAGGCAGAAAGTTAGCTACTCCTCATTTATCAACAAAACCGTATCCCATGTTCCAAGTTCTAATACAAGATAAAAAGATTTAAATGAGCTAGTTGATTTTTCATACTTACCATGCACAGGAACATTTGGACAGAGGGACTTACTTTAACTCTTTCCCAGTCAAGTTGTTCTGAAGTAATATCACCTCTAAGACTGCAAAAGTGATGCTCCCACAGGAGCCCACATTGTTCAAGGCATAACTCCAGCATTGTTAACACTAGCAGAAGTTACAGTATACAGGATATGTCAGTATTTTGTTAAGCCTAAGAGTTCACCACAGTGATTCTCATCTCTACCAACCCCGATGATGAAGCTTCTTCTGTCTAGTAGCACATCTGCTTCTCTGAGCAAGCCTATTCAACTTACTAACTCAACAGAAAAGGTTTTATCACCTGGGGCATCGTGTAGACAACCTGGAAAGTCCAAATGTTCAAGGAGCTGTTCGTTCTGTTTCCAGAAGCTTTAGCTATGCCTGAAGACACAAAGCTGTCTAAAACCAGCATTAATTACCTATCACCAAAGTATGAAATCACATGGGAAAGAGAACTATACCTGTAAAGCTGCACTTCTCAGTTCCAAGCATGTTGCAATTTTAGCTATGGTTTTCTGAAAAGAAGAAAGAAAATATTGAAATTGTGTTCTTCCATATTCACATTCTTCTTTAATTCTTCTTGTAAAAATTTTCCCTTTTAGGGAATTGTAGGGTACAATCCCAACAGACCAAGTCAGCCCCCCTCAGAGTTTACAAATGCTCAGTATCTCAGCACTGAAAAAGCATGGTCCACTTTTGCAGGTTTTGGTGCAAAATGAAGTATAAAGGTAGAGTATGTTTCTGAGTTTTTGTTTTTGTAATTTGCTAAGACACTTAAAGTCTGACAGAAGCATGAAATAGACTTTCTTGGATTCAAACTTGCCAGCTAAAATACCTCTGAGCAAAACTGGGAAGTAATTTCTCATCTTTATTTTAAAATGTAGAAGGAAAGAAAGAGCTTCATAACCATCCTTCACTAGCAGTCTGACTTTTAAGACAGTGCTACTGAAGCTTTTATGCTTCACAAAAAAAAGAAGCTTGAGGAGCAGCGGTCACATTTGTTTCTATTACTAGCAGATGAAAAACATCAAGAGGAATTCAAACAATGTAACTGGCATCAAATGGACACACCTGCGTGGTTTATTTTACTGTTTTTGACCACACAAGTTTGTTCGTTAACCAAAAGACTTTAGTGAAGAAAAACTAAGTCTATATGCAGAGATAAAATACAATTCCAAACAGTCTGTGGAACATTTATAGGACAAGAGAAACAGCAACAGTGAAGCTATAAAGAAAAGTAGTTCATTTTCAAAGTTTTCCCCCAGAAGTAAGATAAAACTTGAAATATGCACGAGAGACTCGTTCTCTCCTTTTAAATCAGACAGTATCAAAAAATAGTCCTCCCCTTAAGCTAGATGCAAGGGGGGGGGGGGGGCAAAGATTTCCTAGAATACAACTGTAGCAAAGAACTTCAAGGGCAGGAGCATCTGGCAAGTTATATGGTATCAGTCGGAAGCCAGAACTTCCCTTTAAAGGAGGGTTATGTTTTAGGGATGTGTTTTAGGACTACAAGAGACTTGGAGCAGCAGGCAAGAACTGGGCATGCTTTCACAGCTACTTTTGCCCTGACTTCTGCAGGGGGATATCAGCTGCTTCTAAATCTGCTCCTAAGCCACCACCAGCTCAGTACCCTGGGCTGACAGCTAAGCAGCTCCAGTGTCTGTTTGCTGTATGCCATGCTGAAAGAGCAAAGGAGCTGATCTGTAAGCAGATCGGACATCACTACCTCACGGGCAGAGCCAACAGACGGACTGTGTAAAAGCCTCAGATAGCTGATTTTTGTCAGCCACCACGGGCTCAAAGCTTCCAAAGCCATTTCTCCCCAGCTGGTTCTCTCTTCTAAGTGCTCTGTTACAACACAGCATTAATCCGCTCTTTACATCCTTGCAGTTTATGTTACTGCCCATTGTAACAGAATCTTTAAAAGTTCTTTTGAGAACCTTCCAGGAAAGCAGCGAGTGACACATGCATTATTAGCATGGGGCATTCATTGTTCTTTCCTCTGCCTAGGATATGCAGTGGTGTCTTGTTTGGGAATTTTAACATTGGGCAACCTGACTGCATGCTTGCATGCAACCTGGCAAAGTAGAAGTATTATGGCTCATCATTTCTGTGGAGCTTAATTCCACAGCCTAGGTTCAGTCAACAAACTTCTACCTCTCTGAAATAAATTCTGCCACATAACAGAGATTTACAGCTGCGTTTCCAGCACAGATTAGGGAAACAGATTTCTGAAAAGGAAAGGAGCACATACGAATGTCCACACACTGTTTTTGTAGGTGTACATACATATTCAGGCTTGGTGCGAGGACATCAGGCAGTACTACAGAAGCAGATTGTCAGTCCCTAGGCAGAGCACACACTGCATCCTTCTCATCAGCTGCAGTGTAACATAAGGAATTCCTTTTTATATGAGAACATCTGGAAAGATATGGTTGCAAAGGTACAATCTCAAAGAGGAAGGTGTGAAGTAATGGATAAAAGAAAGGAATGCAAAGAAGTTCCCTGGGGAAGGGAGGGGAAATCTCTGAGGCTTGCCTGCAACTGCATGATTTGCAAAAACCCAGCTGTTCCTATGGCTCGAGTGTTCATGGCTGAGCAAAGAGCATGCCAGTTCCACGTTAGATCAAACCCCCTTCCAAATGCACCAGAGAAGGAGAGCTTTGAGTAAGTTTGCAGGGTGTCAGCACAGTCTCAGTGCCCCACTATGGAATCAAAACTTGTGAATAGATTTTCACACTGCTCTCCTTCTCGCCATCTTGTACACAGAGCACGAAACCCACACTATAAGTTAGGTCTCAAGAAAGACTTCTCATCTCCAGTCTCGTTAGTTAGCTCACTGATAAGCTCAGCAACAGCACCATTCCCAATCCTGCAGATTCTTAACTCAGTATTCTTAGAACTGCCTGAACTAGGTAACTCGTGACAGGACAAACAGCTGTATAAAATGTGTGTCTTCTGGCTCCTGGGGGCTGAAGGGCAATAATATCCCTAGAAACAGATTAATTGAAGAGAGTTTGGGAGTCTTAAAATAGTAAAGAATAGGTTTTATATGGAATCTATTGAAATATGGCAAGCTCCCAGCAGGCATTATTCATAACTATTTTTTTAAGGAACCACACCCAACCCAAAAGTTAAAAATGCAGCTAAACACTGCTATCATTTTCAGCTGCAACTATCCCATGCAAAAGCTCATTTTTGCAGCAGGGAAAACATTCTGCATCTCATTAGAAAGGCTGAAGTCATAATTAATTTTGCTAGATTAAAGTGGTTAAGAATCAGTTTAATGTAAACTGGTGATTAGAAAGGAAAATGTCAGTTGATCTCGTAGTCAAGGTTTCTTCAGTGTAGTTGTGTGAGTAATGACTGTGCTAACTGTAAAGCAGTCAAAGATGTTTGCATAAATACGGAGCCAGAGCAGAGTTTGGCTTTAAAGAGAGGTCTAGGCTGTTAGGAGACCAGTAGTTCAATGAATCATGCTAAGACTGTGCAACAGTGCTCGTATTTCAGCAAGTTACCATTGCACAAAAAGCATGATTTTCCAATACTGCACAAAACCCAGCCTAGCACAAAAGAAAAAGAAAAAAAAAGCTACACAAGAAACAACAATTGCGGTTAGCAGAGGGCTTTAAAGGTCAAATTTACTGCACAGAGAACTGGGTGACGATAGCTATAGCCGAAGGAAAGCTGACAGCTACAGCCAAACCGAACTGCATCGACTCATGTAGCAAAACGCAGTGATTAATCATGAGTGAAGGCATCATTTTAGAGAATGAAGGTAAAATAAACAACAGCAGGATGCAGATGTTAAGACTGAGGTTAAGTCCATTGGTAAGAATATGTTAATATCCCATATTCACAGCTTCTAGGTGATGAAATTGCTGCACAGCCTCCTTAAAACTGTTGCAGAGTAACTAGATTTAAACACAATGATTTGTTGTTTACTGTATTTTTCTATAGTCCTCAACAAAATGAAGGTGCAAGACGATGGAATCTTTCAAAACAGATTCTGGATTGATAGCAAAAAGGCAAACTGTACAAATCTTGAAATGTCTAAATCCTTATCATAAATTCTACATTTACTGTGAAGTAAATAATAACTGACTCACACTACATCTAAGAAATAAATTGGTACTATCTATCAAGTGCTGTTAGATTACCAGACTGAATGATCACGTTAGCAAGTAACATGCCATCAATTACAACATAGCCATAGCTGCACTGTACCACCACCTGTGATGCATGAAGTAAACCCAAACACGTTAAAAGTTTATACAGACAGACAGGACTGAGGATTTGAACCTAGTCATGCCCTTTCCTTGTAGTGGCAAAGCTAGTAGTTTTCCCCCTGTACAGAAGAATCACTGCTGAAATCCGTCTTCTTCACATGTAACAAGACACAGTAACAATCTCACAGGAATTCTCATCAATATTTACAGTCCTTTAAAAGAACACCTAGCTGTAAATCCACACAAAGATTGGAATGAGGGTAGACCAAGCAACTGGAAGTCATAACTAGCTTCACAAACTCGTCTTCTCCAACCTATGAAATGCCATCTGCAGCCTGGGCTTGTGAGATCAGATAGATAAACCTTGAAGTGAATACAAATATGCATTCAGATAAATACAGGGCTCTTACATGATATACAGTACCTGGAAAAGACAAGATATTAGGGAATAAAAGAAACTTTCCAAAACCCAGAAGAAATAGCACACTGGTGGATGCCTCAGCAGGAACATTTCAGCAAAATTTGCTGTTTAGCCATGGACATTTTTGAGGGGTGGCAAGAGAGAAGATATACTTCTAGTTAATTAAGCTGCTCGAAAGCCTAGAAGCATGCTAAACTCTACTCCTAGACACTGAGTGAATGGTAGCAGTGATGATAGTAATTGCTCATAGTCGCTAAGTTATACCAACAAAGCTCCCGCAGAGATAGGGAACACCAGGAGAGCAAGGAGCTGTCAGACTACAAGATTTTGCTGTACAGAGTTTCACTGAAAGCAATAGCATAAATATTAAAAATAAATAAATAAATACAAATAACTAAAAATATAAAATGTAAATATTTTTTAAAACTTTAAAGTGATTTAAAAATTGTTACTATAAATTTTTTATTAAAAATAAAATAAACCCATTCTTAAAATGATTGAGCCCGAAGGACAATGAAATACCTAAAGGAAAGCAGAAGGCAGCTGTCTCATTTGTTGTGACCAGCATCACTTGTGATAGAGAAGCGAAAGAGAATGTTCTTACTGAAAGACTACACAGAATGTTGGAGAACTTGGCTACATGCATGTTGCTAATGAAATAGGCATCACAATTTGAGAACAAGGCTCAAAATTCAAGTGCATCAGCTGATGACAAGAGAGGAAAGCAGAGAGATAAATACAGGTATCATTGTGCAAGGATTCAGAACAGCCACTCCTAATTTTTTCTTTTTGGAAGACTCTTTCCTTAGAACATGATTGCAGTGGTACAACTTGCATCTGAGGTCATTTATCTCTGCCTCCTCAACCTCTCAGGCCTTTCCCTGTGGCTGATCTCACTCATTTCCACCATTAGGTCCTCTCTCTACAACTCAGGGAACATCTGGAAACAAAGTCCTGTGTCATTATGGCTCTACACCCTCAGGAGATGGTACCTCTGAAGTGGTGTTAACAGCTTCTCCTGCACAAAATAACCATATTTTCAAAAGCAACCACCGAGGGGAAACACGTAGTAAGGGGGAAACATGCAGTAAAGACGACTATAGCTGAGAGCAATAGAGAAAGATACCAGCAAGGGATACAGAGCAGAACTGATAAAGGAAAAAACATCTGTCCAATGTTAACAAGGATCCTTCAGATCATGAAAGGTGGTTCCAACCCTTCTCCAAGATTCTGACTCAGTTTAGGACTATCATGAGCCTTATCCTCTTCTTCACAGAAGGTAAACAGAAATGGAGGCCAGCTCTTTGCTTTCTTTTATTGGTACATGTCAAAGAAACATTTATAAGCCACTGACAGACTCTATGTAAAGCTGTATTTCTTTGTGATAAATGAGGTGGTGTTTGTTTTTTTTTTAAACACATCAAGTTCATCTCCAATTTCTGTAGCCAAGACCTGTTGTCAGGACTAACATTTCCAAGCACAGATCCCACTACTCCAGCACCCTTTAACCATACATTGGATTCTGGGCTAGGAAATGTCACTGCTCAGGCAATGCTGTTGCACAAACAAGTGATCTTATCATCTGGAAGTCTGGGAATACAGGCATTCTCTGATTCAGTATTCCTAATAAAAACATGGTTTTATACAAGGTACTAAAGTTTAGCAAGACCTCATATTCCAAAATATTTCCTTTTATTTTGCTGAACATGTTTGAGTTTGTTGGACCTTAGCTAGCATTTCCTTGTTAAATCCTGCCATCGAATTGCATCAATATGATGCTCAGACAAGAAACAGCCTTTTCATCCGAGAGGAGAGAGGAAGGAGTAAAATCAGCTCAATATTTTGAAAGATTATAAACAAGGAACATTGAGACTAGTAGGGAGTATTCTGCCAGGACTCTTCCCAGTCAGGTGTTACATGTTAAACTAAGATTGTCCGCACATACCCTCGATGGCTGCGGCTCAAGACAATTTGTATTGAGGCTTCACAACATAAATTGTGCTAATGTTTTATAAGCAAGTTATCAAAAGGTCACCCACAAAAAGAAACACCCAGGTTATGAAGGGCTCTGGCACGTGAGACTTTCAGTATTACACAGCAGGGCATCTGTCACATCTAATGACAACAACTGTTTCAGCCACACTGGGCTCTGCTTGTGTTTTTGCATATTATGGGAGGAAAAAAAGGTGTCATAAGGCTCTGGTCTGCAAGACAGAAAGAACAATACACCACATCAACACCCCTGACTCAAGTTCCTTGACTGAGCAAACGGTAACACTTACCTTTTGATCTTCTGTGAATTCTGAGTTGTTGTGCTGAGACTGTGCCTCCTTTTGTAGATGTCTCGCTAATCTGGGGAAAGGGGGAGAAAATCGAAGAGTGAGAACACAACACAACACAGAACCCTGCCGCTGCCACCACCACCACCATCTCCTGCAAGTGTGCCAGCAGAAAGGTTACAGACTGCTGCTCCAAAAGGTTTCTTTTTCACATGTATGGCAGGCCATACAGAAAAACAAAACAAACAAAACACAAGTCAGACATGGTAAGTACCTACATAAGGCAGGAAAGACCACATATATAATGTGTCATGAAGAAAGAACAGGTATGAACGATCTTCTAACCAACAGCCCCTTTTATAAGCACTGACCTTTTTCCCTCTCTCCATCCCTTTTTTGCATGTTTTGTTTTTTTTTTACATAAAGCATACTGCTTATGAAAACAAGCCCACATGTTTCTCATAGAGAATTTGATGGCCAGGAGAAGAGGCTGTAGGCATAAAGAACTGGTCCCCAGGTACTGGCCACACACCCTCCCACCACGAGAGTCGGGGGCACCTTGGCTGCTGCCCTCAGGGTGCATTAGCTCCCATCTGCCCCCATCAGCACCATATGCAGTGCCCAGCCTCCACCCGTTACCAGCACAGAGACCGGAGTACGAGGGGTTTGGGAAGTAACAGTCAGCAAACAGCTGGAGAAAGCGAAAGGAAGCCAGAGAGGGAATCTATGGGAAGAGTCACCGCTTCCGTTTGGGGAGGAAGGGGAAAATTAAACAAGCAAAACTGAGCAATTGCTGTCATTCTCTGCAAAAATATACGTATGTATACATAGATATTTATTTAAAGGCAGTGCAGAGGGGTGTTGAGGGGAAAACTCAGGCAAAACAGCAGCATTTGGGACACCCCAGTGTACTTCCACCTTGTACTGCTATACTATTAGGGGAATTCAGCTCCTCACCATGGGTGCGGTGGGCACCAGTCAGTTTGGGGGTGGGGAGGGAAGGTTAGAACAGATACATACACAACAAGAGGCTGCTGTCAAAGCCTGCGGCAGGAACAGACACCAGACCTCAACTATTTCTTTGCTGTTTCCCTAAAAATAAGCCCTATTAACAAGACACAAGGATTGAAGCTACTGCAGCTTTCAGCTAGCAGTAGTAAAGCAGCAGTCAAAGGGGACAACATAACTTCACAGCTCAGTGCCATAACCTTTGTTCGTAATGGGGAAAAGACGGTGGCAGAGTAAAGTCACAAAGCGCAAACACGCTGGAACCCAAACACACAGTCAGTCCCTTGGTGCTGCCCTGGCGGTAGAACGTGGGTGATAAACAGCAAACTGTGTATGTGCACCACATCGGGCATTTAAAACCAACAATTTAAGAAAAACATATCACCATAGCAGCGATACACCACCCACAACAGACAGCATCACAGTACGAACAATTCTGCAAGCACTAGTGACACAATGCTCTTTCCATTTGTCACCAATGAAAAAAAAAAAAAAAAGAAACACCACACACCCTAATCCACATCAAGGCATCTGGTGTCCCACTTCAAGCTTGTTCGAAGCTGGATCGGACCAAGTTCCACAGACTGGAGTGTTTGACACAGAAGATGCTGCTGGGGGCTCAGGGGGCTCTCATGGGATTAAGCACCTGAATGAGCAAGGACTGATACTTGCAACAAACCTCCCAGATCATCGACCTGAGCAGATGTAGGTCCCCCTGGACACGGGAGGCAAGTGTTCCACGCCTGTGTTCTAAGTCAGCAGCCATTAAACCCCTGAAAGAGACTAACTGCAACTCAGGAAGATCTTTTTCAGTGTCAGCGAGCTCATCATAACCAGTTTATGCCCAGCCTTCCTACACTGATCTGTACCGACCTTGGCAACGCCAGCAGCATCCAGCCAGCCCACCAGCACGCTCATTACTCCCATCTCAGGTTGCCCTTTGAAAAGGCAACAGCACAAAACCATGCTGTTATATCTCCAGAGCTATGTGGAAGTATCTTGCTCTGTGCTGCTTACTGGCAGCTTCTACTCTAGAGATCCAAGTGGTCATGAATCCACCTGCTGTACCTAAAGGAGGTGGATACGCACGCTGAAAAGGTTCTGCTCCTTCCCAGGAAATCCCTGCAATCCTTTGATCTTCTCCCCCCTTTCTTCTTCCTCTGGAGCTGCAGAGTTCATCTATTGACTACTCTGTTCAGAAGAAAGTCACTGATCAAGCTTGCGAGAGTAACTTACAGTGTGACTACCAAGAGGAGCTTTCTAACAAAGATCTCACACTGCTACAAAGCCAGAATAAAGCCAGGGCGCGGAGATCACCTCAGTTCTCATCAGCCACGAGTGATGCTGGGAGGCAGGCAATATACGCCATGCTTCATCTCTTGAACTGGGCTGCCTGCGGACATTTAGTGACCCTTCTTCTTAGCAAAGCAGGCTCAGACTGGGAAGCCTTTATGCTTTCCGTTCTGAGGGAAAGTCGTCAAATGGAAGTGACTGCTGGCACTGCCAAGGTGGTCTGAAGCATTAGGATCCTACTCCGCTCCTTGTAAGTGCCCAGGTAAGGGCAGTTATTTAACTTCGTGAGGGATGTTTTCCTTCCTTTACTTTCCAAAGGAAGTTTTTGTCATCTGAGATACGGGTCTGGAGAAGATCCCCGTGGCAAGGTTTGCAGTAACGGCCTGGCCCCGATCCGGAGCCCACCATTGGACTGCAGATCCCTGAACCCACAGCATCCTAACCACGAGCTGACGAGGCCGGGGCACCTCAGGGCTGCGGGCACCTCAGGGCTGCCGGTACCTCAGGGCTGCGGGCACCTCAGGGCTGCCGGTACCTCACGGCACCTCAGCCGTTAGCACCGGGACGCTCTGGGCAACAAGTGCGAGCCCCCTGCCCCCCCCCCAGCACAATCCCACCCGCACAAGCCGCCTTGGGAGCCCCCGGGACAAACTCCGAGCCCGCCGGGCCCCTCGCTGCCGCCGGGGGTCCCCGCCCGGCGCCGCCCTGCGCTGCCGGCTGCGTCCCGGCGGGCCGGGCGCCATGGCTGGCCGCGGCCGGGCGCCCCCTCACACAGCCCCGGGAGGGGTCCGGCGGTGCCGGGGCGCCCCGCTCCGCCCCCCCCCGCGTTGCATAACGGCACCGGGGCCAGCCCCGGAGCGGGGGGGACCCGGGGCACCAGGCCTAGGCCCCGCGGCCACCTGCCCCTCCCCGCCCCGGCCCGGGGCCCCTGTGCGGGGAGCCGCGCGCTGCGTGCCCGCACTCACATCTGGTACTCGTCGATGGCCTCCACCAGCTGCCCCCAGGAGTCGAAGTCGGTGCCCTTCCTGAAGCTGGCGCCCCAGCGCTGCAGGAGGCTCCGGGCCGCCTCCGACATAGCCCCAGCACTAGGGCACCATGCTCACCCCGGGACGGGGCACCGGGACTGGGCACCGACACCGCCGGCACGGCACAGCCCAGCCCGGCACGGCCCGGCCCGGCCCAGCCCCGCCGCGGCGACAACCAAACGCGGCGGCCGCCTCCCGCCAGCGCCGCCCAGCGAGGGCGGCTGCGCCGGCCGCGCCCGCGACATCGCTACCGGGGCGGCAGCGCCCGCCCGCGGCTGGGGGAGCGCCGCCCCCGGCCGCCACCGTCACCGAGCCCCAGCCCCAGCCCGGGCGGGGACCGCTCCGCTCCGCTCCTCCCCGCCAGCGCAGGGCCCCCAGGTGAGCAGCGCTGCCCATGGGGGGGTCTGGAGGGGCGGAGGGGGGCAGCGGAGCTCCGCGGGCGCTGCCTGCGGCCGGGCGCGGTGCTGGGTCCCGCAGCGGCCTCGCTGCGGCCGGGGGAGGGCGCCCGGGCCGGCCCCTGCCCGCCTGACCGAGCCGCCGGGGCCGGGCCGGGCCCCTCCGGGCTTTGTCCCGGGCAGCCTTTGTGTGTCCCCGCCGGGAGGAGGCTGCTGCTGTGGCTCCGTACAGCCCGCACGGCTTCCTTGGCTTGTTATAAGCCGGCCTCTCGCCGGGCATCGCTGCGGGAAGCCTGTGGAAAGCCCTCGTCAGGGTGCCCGTCGTAGCTATGAGTCCTGGAGCTGAAGGAGAGGAGGAAGGATAGGCCCTTCTGGCCGTGCTCCACCACACCTACAGCTCTGTTGTAAACACATCCAGGGTTTTTTTAAGGGTTATTACACAATTACCTTCATCGGTATCAATAGGCCTCGATAACGGCTAATAACGCATCGATCAGACACAATGTAATGATAATGAACCGAGATGTGCCTGTAAATGACATAGGAATATTCAGCCTTACACAAGAGAGAACAATTTTTAGTTTTTTTTAATTAAGGAGGTGTGCAGGGACATAGAACAAAGAAGGCAGAGCTTTTTGTCCCACCTAAAATAGTTACCTCATAAAAAATACGTATTTTAACAGAATGAAATTCTAAAACTAATGTGGATGATGAGGACAAGGCCCATGAAAGCTTAGTGTTTCAAGTGGAAAACATTCCTTAGTGTAATTATATATATAACTGCTCACATTCATTTCTTTTCCTATTGTTTACATTTGGATTTTGTTGTTGTTTTTTTGTTGGTGGTGGGGTTTTTTTGTGAGCCGAGGAGCACCCAATTGTCTCTGTTTCTACAGGCACTCGCTTCTTTCCACACTTCAGACTTGACGCAAACAACACTACAGCGCAAAAATGACTCACTGGTTCCATCGCAACCCTTTGAAGGCTACAGCTCCTGTCCCCTTCAATTTTTACGGGGTAGCCACCACTCCAGCTGCATCAAAGATCTGCAAGTAAGTGTGCCTGTCATTAGCTTGAGTCTGTCTCTGGCAGTTTGGAGGACCTCTTGAAAAATGATGGTTATTCTTCAGTTTTTGTTCTGAAGATAGCTAGAAATGTGTGGGCTGGGAGACAATGAAACAGTGATAACGCCAAACATTTACTTACAAAGAATGAATTATCCAGTTTTAAAGTTTCTTAGTACGCAGCAAGACCTATTACAATAATTCAGAGGCAAAAGACTGAGCATTTCATTGTCTTTCTGATGACTGTGCATTCTTCTGCAAAAGATTGGTTGAAGTAATTTCCCTAAGTAAGACATGAATGTTCGATTGTAGCTAGGAATATAATGGGAAGAGATCTCAGTTTTCGTAGATCTATTCTTATCTCTTCATATGCTTGTCCTATTCTAATGTTGAAGAATGCTTCTTTCCTTCTCTTGCCCCCAGCCTCTTGGAGATAAGGGAACATTTATTAATCTATAGTTCTATCACAAACTAAAATAATAAATGCTGGTTACCCATTGCTATCTGTCCACAATGGATTACACTTTAAACTAAGAAAATAAACCTTTTGTATCCAGAGGTGAAAGGAAGATTTTTCTGTATTGATTGGCATCTTTCTTTCAAAGCAGCTTTCCTTGTGTTAAGGTAGCTAAATTGCATGCTTAGCTTCCTTAGCCAGAAGAGTGGTGGTAGACATGGGTGAGTTTAATGGTGTGTTTTCAGGTTAAACTTAGTGGTTTTCTATATTTTTTTTCTTTTTCTCCACCCCATACAGTGATTTGCGATTGTCTCGAACGCGACTATTGGAGCTATTTACAGACTCGAGTTGTAATCCAGAAATGATGAAGAACGCAACTGATTTGTACTTCTCACTCTTACAAGGTAAGAACACACAAAACTGCTAATAAAACAAGAAGTATATAGTTTGTGTTTTAATGACACTTCTCAGATTGTCCGTTGAGCTAACCTTATTGTAAGAAGCTCTGCAGTTCTCAGGAAGCCAGGTATCTTCATGGCTTTTGTGCTTGATACCAGTCATGGGCACTTGTGAGGCCCTTTCTGCAAGTTTCAGTGTCCTTTGTGACCTGATAGCAGAAAGCGTTGGCAGTCTTGCCCTCTTGCTTTTAACCTCATTCTCCTTGCTGGAGGAGGAGAACTGTCTCTTACCATTGTGGTGAATTGCTCAGGTATAAACTGAATCTGTTATGTAGTTGTTAGGAGTCCCTCTTCAGTGTAAACTCCTGGTTTGTCTATTACTAGATAATAGAACTTACTGCAAGTTTACACTTCTGCTGCTTGGGTATATACAGTTTCTCATTAGTGTAGCATCTGTATTTTCAGCAGGTGCAGGAGCATTCCCTTGAAATCTTCCTTCTGACGATATTTTTATGACTCTCTCTGTAGCAGTCAGATGCTCAGACAAGTTACTGAGGATCAGGTTTACAGGAATCAGATGACTGATGAAAAATATGTTACCCTTCAGTCCGGAAAGTGAAGCAGCTCAAGTTGATGTAGTTCCCTCAGTCTTTGCAGGGGTGTAAGCTAATGAAACATTTTAGAAAAATAAGATAACAGTCAAAGTTACTCCAGATAAGAGTTGGAGAGTTTCTTCAGGAAAGCACTGTGTTTGGTCACTAAAATCTCTTGCACGTGAAAGAAACAAGTATTTTCTGTCTTTATAAATGTTTTATAAATGTGTCAGAAATGAAAACTGTAGCCCAAATAGATGGTGTTGCAAGTCTCAAGTTCTTGAAGTCTGTAAGACCTGACTAGGCCCCAACCAGTCTTCTTCCTCCCTGAAAAAATCTTTCTTAGCCTTGCATATGCTGACATTTGAACATTCCATAGCATGAGCTCCATCCTACTGACTGCTGCTTTCTGGGCAGCTGGACATGCAGAAGCAATTTCCTGTAGCGTAGCCCTGACGACTAGCTGAGTCCATGCGTGTAAGCCTTTTTTCTTCTTCCTGTTGACCAGGCAGCTTTCCCTGGAATTTCCCTATCATCGTTACAGTAGCAGGGACAGGCACTCCTTGTGAGCAGCCACAGCCATCCTGTACCCAACTCTGTCAGACTCCCAGCTAGTCACCAGATGAGACAGGGAGACAGCTGCAAGGTTTTCCTTAAGCAATCAAGACTTAAAATCGTAGAGTGGCTAGGATTGGAAGGGGCCTGCCATAGTCAGGGAAAAGCCTGCTGGGCTACCACTCCACAGTGGTACACTTCGTTTTTAATCACACTTTGTTTTTAATCACAGCCAGTTTGTCTTTTTGCAAGTCTTCCTCTCAAGATACTGAGGAATAAAAGTCCCAGAAAGTAACATGGATTTTTGAGTGGTACAACAAGAAACATTTCTTTATTTGTATTCTCATTGATCCCCATTTATTTGTTACTAGTTCCTTTTGTTCCATTCCTTTCTTTGATATTGTCTGGCAGGACTTTTTATTTTCCTTGTTCCGTAGGTTTTATCCTTTCACTGGATGGCTCTTCCCAAGAATGCAAGTTGCGATATATTCAGAACTTTAAGTGGACAGATACATTACAAGGGCATGTTCCAAGGTATGCATGCTTTTATGATTATAGGGTATGCAGCTGTTCCCTTTTGTGCTGTCACCTGTGCATATATGGAATGAACATGTGAAGGAAAACTTGAAAATGTAGCAAACGCTACAAAGTATACAGCAAATGTTACACATGGAGTAGTTTTCAAAAATTCGTTGCATTGTGTTTTTGATAGTTGCCATACTGTGTTAGGTGTACTGAAGTGTACTAAGGTGTACGTACTGAAGCATGTGCCACATTTATTTAAAAAGAGGTGGTAATGCATGTTAGTGGTAGGAGGACTCATTGTTTTTAAGTTGATCTACAAGCTAGACCTACAGTTGGCTAGAACAGTGCAAAAAAGAACCTTGAGAACATTTGTGAATTGAATGTGAAAGCATAGATTACTGCATTTTAAAACTTTCCCTTTTGGCAATACTACCTTCTGACTTCTTTTTTGAAGTCCAGATGTTTCTCAAGGTCTGATTTTGTTGATTTCTTCTGAAACTCCTACTATGTGCACTCCTAGTACAAACAAACAAAGCTTCTGCTTTATGTAGGAGTACAGCTCTGAAGGGAACCTTCTGGATTATTCAATTGTCTCTTTATATTGTAGGTAACTGCGTTGTATAACCATGCTTACACATTTAGCATACTTAATCTAGAAGCAGGGCTCAACTTCCTCAAAGCTTTTATTCCCCTTAGAAGATGACCTGCTGATTAGGACTCTCTTCTGATTTTGTCATGGGTGTGAACATTTGTTCTGGTGCCAGCATTATTCTCCTCACTCTCACGCCGTTCTTTTTAAAGATAATGAGCTGCTAGGCTATACTGAACTTGTCCTTATGAGTTGCAGTCTTTTCAAAAGGCATGTTTTTAGCTTAGGAAACTTCCTGCTATTTGCCCATGCCATTTGACTGCAGTTATATAAATACTTGCAATAGCATTCATTTGAGGGAGATGTAATAGGCTCTGACTTACTAACTTAACAGCTACAACTTTTAAAGCAGACGTTCCAGAGCAAGGCTTTCCACAAAATGTGCAATTTAAAAAAAAAAAAAAATGGAAAAATGTCAGCCACACCCAAAGCTAAACAAATCTCAAGTTACTGTTTTAAAATAAAAGTTCCCAAATGGGAAGGGTAGGCATTTGAATGCGGGAAATTAAAATTATGAACTCTTAAAGGGAATAAGTAAAAACAGAAATCTTTTAGTCAGTTCCGCAAGGAAGAATGTTTGAATTGGGAATTGTTGACTTGTTCAAGAAAAGTGCCTTATGAAGAGAAATGCCTGCTTATGCTGCGGAACTATCAGCAGAGAGTTTGTCAGAACAAAACTGAAAATACTAAATTGTTTAGGGTGGTGTTTTTTTGTTTGTTTTTCTTTAGTGCCCAGCAGGATGCAGTATTTGAACTGGTTTCCATGGGTTTTAATGTAGCTCTGTGGTACACAAAATATGCATCAAGACTTGCTGGAAAAGAAGAGTAAGTATTTTTATTTTCATAGTAATTCCATTGCAGCAATATTCCACCAAAAATCATAGGTTCTGAATTCTGACTGCTATAGTTCATGTCCAGCTGAGACATTAGATGTTCAAGGGAGCAGTTGGCCTTCATTTATGTTTTTAATGTGCAAGTGCACTTCAGTCCCCTCTTCTGTTTGTGAAAGAAGAGTACTGATACCATCTGGCTATGGTATAGAGAAAGTGTCAGTTGTGAGTAAAGCCTTCCTATTTCCTGCTCTATACATCTTAAGTACAAAGTTCAGATTCTTAAAATCACAATTCTGCTGATGTTTATCCCTGCAGATTTCTAAAGCTTTGACTTTTAACATCGAGGGTCCTTTTTACTTAAAAGTCATTACAAGGTCTTGTGTTTCGTTTTTCAAGTGAGTTCTATTTGATTATTTAATGATTGAACATGACAAGAAAGTTTTTACTATGAAGGTAGCACAGAACTGGGACAGATTACTTAGAGAGGGAGAGAGGGGGGGGGGGTATCTCCATTCTTGAAGGATTTCAAGATTCAGCTAGACAAAGCCATAACTGACCTGATCAACTGTTGGCCTTGGTCCTGCTCCAAAGCTGGATGTTTCAGTAAATGACACTTAGAGGTCCTTTCCAACGAAAATTTCTGTGATTCACTCCATATTCTGTCCTTCCTTAGTATAACAGAAGATGAAGCAAAAGATGTTCACAGAAGTCTGAAGATAGCAGCTGGGATCTTTAAACATTTGAAGGTAGTAAAACTGTCTTTGCTGTCTGGTATTTGTCTCTGAGTACTTGACTTTTTGTCTTAGAAAAGCCTTTGCTTTCCTGATGAGATCACAGAATAAAACAATGCTTTAGACTACCTGAGTGATACAGGGAAGAGGAGTATTGTTATATATATATGTTGTTAACCATGTGATCCGTTTTTCTCACTGGCAGTGGAAGAGTAATCAGTCTGTCTACCTACTAGTACCTGCAACAGTGTGGCCAGCTGTCTTGGGACCTTCACTGAGTGTTCCATCCATTTAGGAATAAGGGATGTGTTTTGCATTGGTGACGGTGATATTAAACCTAAACTGACTTCAGACTTGCTTTATGCTTAGGAAAGCCATATTCCAAAATTGATTACACCTGTAGAAAAAGGAAGAGATTTGGAAGCTCGACTTATAGACTCTTACATCATACAGTGCCAAGCAGAAGCTCAAGAAGGTATCCTCAAATCTACCCATTTGTTGGGGCTGGGAAATGCTAGTCTTTGTCTGTGACTTCTGTGATGTCTTGTGAAGTCTGCTTTGCAGCAATGCCAGCTTTTTCTTCTGAAGTACTGTGGCTTAGTGGAGATGGTTGCTTTTAATGAAACCTAAGTTAAATTTTAGGAGAAAAATGCCCCAAATCAGTATGATACTATAAATTTAACTACTTTGGAGAAATATGTGTCCTCTTCTTTACTTTCATGAAGTAAATATCAATATATTCCATACTTGCCTAACGTAAATTCCCAGTTCCTTTCCTTTAAAATATTTGCAGCTTCTGTTTACTGCTTACTCTTCAGACTAACAGTCTTTCAGCTTTCCTATTAATTTGAAATTATTCAAGAAACAGTCTGTCTTCATTCTGCAGTTTGCTTGACTTGTGAGAACATATTTGTTTTCTGCTAATGTAAAGGTTTTAAAATGTCTCTGCTAATTTAGTGTGACGTTTTCAATTAAGCTTTAGTACTGTGGTGTGGAATGTGTTTTGTTTTGTTTTGTTTTTCAGTGACAATTGCTCGGGCTATTGAGCTGAAACACAATCCAGGTCTAATAGCTGCTCTTGCTTATGAAACAGCTAACTTTTACCAAAAAGCTGGTAAGTGCCTTGTTTTTTATCCTCAGTGACCTGTTTATTACCAGCAGACATACTTCACTGCAATATTAATGCTGCTTCTCAGTGGGTAGTTAGTGGTAGGAAATGCTGGTGAGAGAAGACAAGACAGTAATGAGCAACCGCAACAGACGTGGTTGGTATAAGTGGAGTGTGTTTGGCTGTCTTTGGGCAGCAGTGTGATGCAGACAAGTGAGCTGTGCAGTAGTTTAATTCTCTGTGTTCTCACAGCTGGGCAAGCTGATCTGTAGCTTTACAAAGGCAAGTGGGAAAAGTGCAAAAGTACGTGAATAAATATGAGAGATAATATTGTAACAGGCATAGTATTTTTATAAGTCACTGCTTGAAATTAAGCTAGGATCCAACTTTGAAATGCTGCCTAAAAATACTTAGGAAAATTAGCCTTCCAAATGTAGTGGTCAGCTCTTTCACGGATTCTAGGAACAACTGCACAACAGCACAATAAGCTGCATATTTTTGGTTTTCTCATGGTTTCTTTACCTATTTGCAGGAGTAATTTATGTCACTTGTTTCTAGCTACTTTGTAGTTAAGATCCAATGTTAAGTTTAATAATTCTAGTCTTTGAGTGTGTGTGGGGGGGGATTTTCTTTTTGAAAAAGTCTTAAAGAGTAACATTAGATGTATTCACAGATCAAACATTATCCAGTTTGGATCCAGCCTATGCAGGTAAATGGAGGAAGTATTTAAACTTGAAGACCTGTTTCTATATGGCCTACGTAAGTACTTGATTAATAACAGTCACGATTCTTAATGTCATCTAAGGCTGCATAGGGAATGGGAGTTATGTATTGCCTTGACTTTCTTTCCATGCTGTGAAGAGACACTGCAATATCAGGGCATTTGAGGTGTTTTTGTTGAGCCAGGTGAAATTTCTGCAGTGTGGAATTTACTGTGATCACCTATCTTTAAGTGAAGCCAATCAGGTTGAGCGTAATACTTGTTTTCCATTATCTTTATCAAAGTCTGATTCTAGGCATAATTCAGAGCTGCTCATCTTTTTTATGAAAGCCTTGAGTGAAGCTGCATCAAATGTTAAGTGCAATTCTAAGTCCTGTCCCTTTTTTCATGACTGATCTCTGGTGCAATGGCACTCTTGGGATTATCAGCTGCTCTGTTTGCTGATTGCTGGTTACTTCTTGTATCCTGTCACAGTATGTGATGTGGTTATTTCATAGTGGGTAAAAAAAAGGGCCCAAACTACACAGTTAAAACAGCTGTCTTTCTCTTACTTTAAACCTGTAATTAAAAGCTTCAAGTCTTATTAGCAAGCTTCAGAGTAAGAGGTGGTCAGAGCTGTAGTAGTTGACTGTCTTTTACTTTTTAATTTCTGTAATATGGGCAATGACAGATTGATGCTTGATATACCGTGAGATAGGATATTAGAGGAAGATATGCAAGGTATACATTAGTTCATGACCTTCCTTAACTTACAGTATTTAGTAGCTAAGTATTCAAACTCAGTGTCTCCTGATTAATAGCAAAAAGGCCTCAGTTCTCACTGCAATACAGGATTGTCTTTGAGCATAAGTGTGCAGGAATGGGGGTTCTTGGAGAGGAAAAGTTGTTAGACCACAGCAAGATATCTCAGGCAGTAGAACTGGTCTCTTTTCTGGATTCTCTGATGTTTGTTGCAGGCTCAGTTTTTGAGTGTTAAGGTGGTTTAGTTTTTAGTCTTTGCTTTGCTTTGACAGGTGTTCATTGTCATTCTGTGATAGGGTTTAATGCTGCACACTGAGACTGTGAGACAGAGGTTGGAACTGGACTATGTACTCATGCTTTTGGTGCGAAAGCCTTCATGAAGCTCCAAGTTACTCTTGGCTAGACTTGAGGCAGATTGCTTTAGACCCAGCTCAAGTGTTTGTGTTGAACTGCATTGTTCAGAGTAAATGTACCTTTGTTGTCAGTGCGTGCTGCTTTGACTTCCATTCCCGAATTGTCAGCCATCTGCAGAGAATGGCAGCTTCAAAGACAGCTGATGTAAGGAAGAGCGAAATGAGTTGACGTGGGAAGTACCCACTGATACTGGTAATGATTTTGTCCTCTCTCATTAGGCGTACTGTTACCATGGTCAAACTTTGCTGGCCAGTGATAAATGTGGGGAAGCAATTAGATCTCTCCAAGAATCAGAGAAATGTAAGTGTGACTGAGATGGGATTATGTATCTGATGATGACATACCTGTTCTATTTTGTTGTGTTGTGTTTATTTGTCTCTTACAAACTGAAGATTTTTATCTCTCACCTGGTAATAATCCAGTACACTTTTAAATAGACAGAATACTTTTTATTTTTTTATTTTTTGGGGGGGAGAGGGAGGAAGAGGGAGGGAAGGATCTGTCATCCCAAAGGCTGCCTTTCATAAAGGGGCTGCAGAAAATTTCTTCTTCATTTCTCAGCCTGTTAAAGGCTGGCTCCGAACTGCCTACAATACACATAAAAAAATGAACTGATTGGTCAGCATATTTTCTGGTTTGTGTGTTAAGTTACTGCAATATTTTCTGCTTTGGAGTTGGCTTTGTCTTAGATTAAACAGTAAATCTGGACTATCACTCATTTCTCAAAGTTTTGTTTTGGTTTTGTTCATTTTTTTTAACAGGTTTCAGTAGTTTATTTCCTTCCTATTAGTTTGAAAGGTAGATTAGCAGAGCTATGTATATGTTTGGAGTAGTTCAAGGACTTCTGAATAGCCTTCTCCTTCAAAACTATTGATCATGTGGAAATATATTGTTCCTACTGTATTGTGTAAAGACAGGCAGCTTTTTCTGTTTTACCCCGGTGGCTCGCACTGCATAACTTTACCACAACATGTAAAAATGCTCAAATCATCTTATTTGAAATTTATAATTTTAAAAATATCTGAAAAGAATTAAGTAGGAACAAACTAAATTGGATTACTTGCAGTAAAACAAATATTGTGTTTTTTACTATGCCTGCTGTTCAAAGAAGAGTGCTTGTTTTCCCACTCCATATTAAGTGCTGTTTATTTTTGTACAGCAGCTCTGCATGGATACCTTCATACCCATTCTTGTTCCCTATTGTGCTGCACAGTTTTCAGGCTTACTGTTGCATTTTGCCCCCAAAGTAAGAATGCTTTTGTGATTCTCTCTGCTCAGAAAGCGATCTTTTTTTTTTTTTTTTTCTTCCTGTTCCTAGTCTACTTTTTGGATGCAGAAAATCTTGGCTGGAAGTGCTGCTGCCTTTTAGCTAGTTTATTTTTGTTTCTAAGAAGTAAGAAGCCTGAATGGATTCTGATGTCTCTTATAGCTCAGGCTGTAGATCAGAACTGTCCTTTAACAGACTCATGTAACTGATTTTTATTACGTTCCTTTCTTGCAAAGTTTTTGCCAAGGCTGAAGCATTGTGCAAAGAATATGGAGAAACCAAAGGGCCTGGGACTACTGCCAAACCTTCCGGACATCTCTTCTTTAGGAAACTAGGAACTTTGATCAAGAACACACTAGAAAAATGCCAGAGAGAGAATGGGTTCATGTAAGTAATTTGGGGTTGGTGCAGTACACTGTGTGGACTGTTAATACCTCATTTGCTTTTATTTCAGGGTGGGATGGTAAATTATTCTTCAGTTCTTGTATTTCTTTAGGGTATGAGATGTAACTTGGAATTACAAATGGCTTTGTTTTTTCTCTTATCAGATTTGCTGTGGGTCTGTGCTGTCACCCTCTGTTCTATGCCAGTTCAGCTGTGTAGGTTGGAGTGATGTGCTGGAGAGCTTAAGCTGTTTCCTTCCCTCGTTCCTCAGCTATTTTCTCTTCTACACAAGAGAAAGTCCTGCAGAGGCTGCTGGGTTGCATTAATGACCTTTTCCCTGCTGCTGGGATGTAGTAGACAAAAGAGGATGGAGGGGAAACGGAGAAGACTGATAGCTGGTTCTGCTTTGCTACCAGAGAAATCTAAAGTCATGCCTTCTGTGAATAACATGCTTAGGGTGCTAAGAGCTTTACCAGTCTACATATAATTAATGCTAAGAGTAGGGATTTCCGTTACTGTCCTTTCCAAAAAAGAGTTTCAAAAAGGTTTGAAATAGCAAGATTATTTTGTCTTTAGAAATCCTTTGCTGATTCCCTTCTCCCTTCTCCTCATGACTTAGTATTCCATAATACGTTTATTTCCCATTTGTATAATATTTGAAGACCTGTGTAGTAGGAGAATTGACTAAACACAAAGGATTGTGTTGGAGCAAGACTTTGTGGGTGTTGCAATGTCATCTCTATTACGCAGTGTGGCGCATTAAGATTGATCATGCAGTAGCAAAGCAAAGCACTGTCTGTATCCTTTTTCTTGGGACATATTTTGGGGTTTGTCTGTTTCTCTAAACATCTTTCTAGACAAGACCACAAGAGGTGGTCTTCTCATTGAAGCCTTGGGAATAATGGTTACCAAGTAGGAAAGAACCCACCTAACTGGGTAGGAACAATACCAAGAAGGAATTTTTGTTTTAAAATTGTTTTTTTTTTTTTGTTTTTTTTTTTTTTTTGTTTTGTTTTTTGTTTTGTTATTTTGTTTTGTTTTAAATCTTGCTGAGAGAATGCATTCTGGATGGTGCCTTAATGAAATGGAATGAGAGCAGCAATGGTAGCCACTGTAAAAGCCCAGATTGTTTTTCTTTAGAATTGCAAACGAGACTTGCAGAGAGAGTTCATTGTGTTTTCAATATACTGCTGTATTCTATTACAGCTATTTTCAGAAGGTGCCAGCAGAGGCTCCCCAGCTGGAACTAAAAGCAAACTATGGCCTAGTAGAGCCTGTTCCTTTTGAATTTCCTGCACTGAATGCACACTGGACTCCTGAAACACTTAATGCATTTGATCTCACCAAGAGGCCAAAGGATGACACTGTAAGATAACCTTACACGTTTTTCTTTCCCATTAGCTTTATTCTGTCTTTAATAAACGTTTTGTTCTTTTGTAATGCTTCCCACCTCAGTGAAGGGCATAAACACAAGGCTACCACCTGAGCTCACATTTCTCCTGTGCAAGGAGGCAAGTCAATTAATCTCTGCCACACTGTTGGAATCTAGAAATTAGGAGTAATGCTTTTCCAAATCTTGAATAGGAGGAAGTTCTCTGATGTGTATAAGATGCTGAGATGGTACAGGAGTGAATGCTATAGAAAAATCCTTTTAAGAAAATGATTCATTTACGGATGCTGAAATAGTCAACGTTCAGCTTTTTTCCTTCCTCTTTGGTCAAAGGCTACAGCTTTGAAAAGAGAAAGGACTGCTAGTTTAGGATATGTAAAGTTAGCCGTACATAAATACTGTGCAGACACAGTGGTTTGTACTTGGGGTATTTATTTTTTTTTTCTTGTTCACAGGCTAAACCAAAACCAGATGAAGAAGTAAAGCCTCTGAAGGAACCAGATATAAAGCCTCAAAAAGACAGTGGATGCCAGATTTCTTAAGTGTCATAAGTGCTTTGAACTCGCTTTAAAACTGTATTAATTGGACTCTGGGGCTTTTAGTTCCGATCTCCCTTTTTCTGGTTCTTCTTTGTTAATTTAGAAGACTAATTTAGTTTACTTTTGTTAGTATGCATCTATCTTGCTTGAGCATGTGATGGATTTCTAGGAGTTTATATCTGACTTATTTTTGGGTTTAGTGGGATATCATAGAATGATTGGGCTTAAATGTTCATATTGTGCCTCTAGAGAGTTTCTTTTTGTGGGTTTAGTTTCTGCCCACAAATAGCAATGGAAGTATCATGATTGTAATTTTTAAAGATTTCCCAGTAAAATATATGCTTATGATGTCACATTCTGCAAACCAAAGTTTGCAGGAACAGTTATATTTATTCACATTTGTCATACAGGCTTAGCATCCTGTCATGTTCTGATTCACTTCAATGTAGCGGGTGAAGAAAATCTGGGTTTGGTATTTAACAATCCTATGGTATTTAACAGCACTTTCACAGAACTTGGAAAATCTTGAGTTCTGCATAAATGGAACACAATTTATATTCTTCTGAAACTTGTAGCCTCTGTTCTTTCCTTTCTAGATCAAGGTCCCTGTATGAGCATTTGTATTGAGTAAAGTACTTTATCTTGTATGTCCTTAAGTTAAAATCCCTTAGTATTAAATTGTATATGGAAGTGATGCAGCAGGTAATATGTAAGTGCTTGAAAGTTTTAGTTTTAGCATAGTTCTTTCCAAAATGGAATGTGGAGCTATTTTGCCAATACAGACTTTTAATTCTCTTAAAAACGTATTGCAGCTGTAGTCATCTGCATTTGCTTAGCCTGCCCCCTTTAAGGATCAAGCTAAAGTTAACTCCAGTTCATAATCATGATTTTTTCAGTTGCTCATTGTTCTTCAGAAGTGCATGCATATGTCAATACATCTCAACTCAATTGATTTTCTTTCTACACAACTAGATTCCATCTTTCCTTCTCCCCTCACTTTCCCTTCCATCTGCTATGTCCAAAGGCACAGGCTGACCTTTGTTTGCTAATGCACATGTAGATGCTGGGACTTGTTTCCAGTGAGGCTTTTGGCTGTGGGTGTATTTCAGTATATAAATATCTTAAATTAAGCAGACCATGACTAAATCATTCCCAAAAAATCTTCTTAGGAAAGGTTCTTTTATGGACTTGTATTCTTCATTCTTTGGACGTTTTAATGAACCAAGCGGTTTGGTTGAATCAAGTTCACTGTAAATAGTTCAGGGCATAACCAAGTGGATTGTGTCAGATTGCGGTATTACTTAAGCCTAGCTGTGTAACCTCTTATGCCATAGCTGTTTCGGTAAATATGATGTAGTAGTTTAAAAATAGACTAATGGAACAAACTAATTCACTTAACATGTGTTGCTTTTCAAGACAAACTTTGTTTACTCGTAGTTAAAATCCTATGGCAAACACTGGATTGTTTTGCCCAAGAAACTGGAGACTGTTTGTGTGCGAAGCATTGAGTGCTGTCAGTCAACGAACAGTTCTCTCTTTGGTTTTGATGGGTAGTGGCAAGAATTACTGTAAATATTATTGAGATTGCCTTTCCAATATGCTCAAGAATATAGATGAATTGACTGGGAGTTTTGGTTAATCTGGAAGCCTAACAACCACGTTCCTTCCATTATGATTTCTTCTTGTAGTTTTTAAGAATGACGTATTTTGAATGGTGACTTTTTAATATTCTTTTGCTGCAAGAGCCTGTTTTTTCTGGCACTGGTTTTAGAGGCTCTCATGGCTGAATCTGCAAATGTTGTTGGTGTAAATAGTCTTTTGAAAACTTGTGCTCAGGCTAAATAGTGAGCACTAGGCCCTCTATTTTGTGCTTTTAAAATGTACCAATAGTCTTTAATCTTCTATAAAGCAAACTATTAAGTTCTTTGTAAGATTTGTATTTAAATACTTTTAATACGCTTCTTCCATGTTTCATGTTTCTGGGTTTACAGTAGTTAATCTCCACCCAGCACGTGACACTCCTGGAACTGAAGGACTAAGTTTGGCTCTTGGATGCTGATGCCTGCCTCCCACTGGATTTGGTAGAGGAGCTTTGCCTGTCAGCCTAAGGATAATACTTGGTCACCTGACTACTTAGCATGAATGTGTAGCGTGCCTGTAATGATGGTACTGGTTCATAGTATAAGCAAGAAAACATACCTGTATCTGTGTAGGATGCAGCCTCCTTTGCACTTGAGAATTTCCAGTCTTGCAATTTTCATACAATATGATTGTAAATATTTCTGTCCTTTTAGTTTGGTTGCACTGATTTCATTATTGTGCTATTGGTAAGATTTTTATGGGAAACATTACTAAAATGTATTTTAAATTGTCTATGAATAAAATAAACTCATGAAGCCGTTCTCTTCAGAGGACACGAGAAGAGGCAGTAATTTGTCTGTTTTCCATGTGAGTTCAGAGAAGTTAAGTTTCTCAGTATTGGCTGAGGGATGATGTGTTTTACTCTGCACCTAGTATCTAAATTGAAGTTTCAGCATTAACATAAGTTTTGTTCATGCCTATTATTTATTCCTGAAACAAACAAACAGGAAAAAATATCTTTTAAAGGTCATTGCCAAAGTATTACTGCAGTAGGAGCTGGTGGGTTTCATTGTTGTTTTTAAGTACAGCCCAGTTGAGTGAGGAATAAAACGCAGTACCACTTGTCTGGCACAGAAAAGGCCCTGTAGTGGGTATCTGTCTCCAGATTTTGAGTGTGCAGCATGTTCACCTTTCCACATTGACGTTTGGATTTGTTCAGATCGTTTTCTGCTGGCGATGCTCTCAAATTGAACAAGTGTCACATGGCAGCTGATGGCCCCTTGATCAGCTTTTCACGTATCAAGTCCTCCGTTCGTTGGCATTGGTGTCTTCGTGGATTGCAGCCTGTCTGAAGCAAGCCTGTACTCTGATTAAACTTCAGTGGAATCAGGTATGATGAGGTTGCCCAAGCAGTCCTGTTTTATGAAGATGGTCGCTGTGCAATCTTAACCTTCATAGTTGGAGAATTTGTATATAAACACAAGTTTCAGAATATCATTTAAGATAAGCTGAATGTGTCAGTTGTTTGATCACTTAAAATATTAAGTAAGTCATTAGGCATGATTTGGTATGCCTATAAAAAGTTATAGTGCTCGCAAAGGTATGTGATATTGTAGGATATAGTATATGCTATGTGAAGGAAGTTTCATATGTGCATATTGCTGGACAATACTTTACATTGCCAGCAGGTGGCAAATAAATTTATAAGGAACAGATTTTTTCATTCTCAGAGGCAGGGCTGGCTCTTTCATTTCCTGGTGTAAATACATGCTAATGCCCTTTAGCCACTGAGGATCTAGCTCAGCTTCTGGAATTAAAAAATAGCTCAGCTTCTGGAATTAAAAAATAGCTCAGCTTCTAGAAGACAAAAATAGCTCAGCTTCTAGAAGAAAACCATAGCCTAAGGTGGTAAAATGCTAACTATTTCTTCCAAGTGTGGCATACTTGAAAACCTGCAAGTACAACTCTCACCACATTTTTTCAAGAGTAGCGATTTACATACGCCTTTGTGCTCTATTTATTTATTTATTTATTTCTATTCCTACCCACCCCCTTGGTCTGCTCCCCATTTTACCTGTTCTTAACCTCATGCAAAGTTTGCAAATAGGCAGGACCTGCCCACAGTTCAAATACAAGCAGTTCTTGCATCCTGTAGCTTTAGGGTTGGGTTTCCTGATTTCCCGCTGGCTCTGTACTGCTGCTAGTGCTTCAAGGCAGGTTTTTAAATGAGTAGATTCTGTGTGAAAACACTAAATATACTGAATCTAGCGTCTCTCGTTTATTTGTCCTGGGAAATACTACTCTCCTGCATCTATTTTTATGTCATGGGGTGTCCCCACAAATTTTTACAGGTGAGTTTCCTTTTTAATTTGTTGATGCTAAGTATTTTTCAGAAATGCATGTTTGACCTTTTGTAGCTTTTGAAGCTTCATAAAGTGACTTAACACTGAATTGTTAGTGTAAAGAGATCTGGGACATTACTCTTGTAAAAAGCACAGCAGTATCAACATCATTGCCTAATCTGTTTATTGTAAATTTTGTACTTTTCCTTCTTCACCTTCCCTCCAGTAAACAAGTTGCATGTATAAGCAGTGAAAAATACATTTTTATCCCTAGCTGGCTTACAGACAGAGAAATGTAAATAAATAATAACTGCATAAAAGTGAGTGCCCCCGTGTTCAAGAACATCAGTGATGCTATACTCTTTTCTCAAGGATTTCCTAGTTTTGATGTGTAGTTCCATATTACCTGAGCTTTCCTATGTTCATAGAATGACTGTTCATATCCTCAGTTGGAAAGAACCTGTAATGATCATCGAGTCCAACTCCTGATTCCACACAGGACTGCCCCAAAATCAGACCCTGTGTCTGAGAGCGTTGTCCAAAGGCTTCTTGAACTCCAGCAGGCTTCAGGCTGTGACCACTGCCTTGGGCAGCCTGTCCCAGTGCCTGACCACCCTCTAGGTGCAGAACCTTTCCCTAACCCCCAGCCTGACCCTCCCCTGTCCCAGCTCCATGCTGTACCCTCAGGTCCTGCCTCTTTCCCTGGAGAGAGGAGATCCTGTACCTGTACCAACAAGTTACCATTGAGGTGTTTTAGGAATCTCCTGGAGCTGTTTGTATCATCTGTGTGGAATTTCCAGTTCGTGTCTGGCAACTTGAAGCCACCTCTAATGACAAGGGTGGATGATCCCTTGAAATATTTCATCAGTGTCATCATCCTGGCTGGATGGCCTACAGCAGACTCCCACAACACCATCCCCTTTATTTGCTTGTTCCTTAATCCCTACCCAGAGGCTCTCAGCTGTGTCGTTGCCAACTGCCAGCTCCATGCAGCCCAACCCTGCTGAAGAGCCCGTAGCCACCCGTCGTGACACCGCCACAGGACTCGTCCCACCAGGTTTCGCTTATGCTAATGGTGACACAGCTCTGGGACTGAGTCAAGGCTTCAAGCTGCTCTTGCTTGTTCCTGATACTGCATGCAGTGGTGTAGAAATATTTGAAATATGCTTTGTTGCACTTCATGGCGCAGACTGAAGGATCTCAATGGCACATGTTCCCTCAGATTTCTGTGTGCTGTCCCATAGCCGATCACCGCTGGGCCTCGCTTTATCCCTTCCCTCCTTTAAAAAATCTCTACCCATCAGCCTTGCGAACTCCTACACAAAAATCCTTTTTCCCGTCTGAGAAAGGTACAACCCATCAGGTACCAGCAGGCCTGGTGTTGTGTAAACCATCCCATGACCGAGAACCCAAACTTCTGCTGGTGGCACCAGCCCTGCAGCCCCGTGTCGATCAGCGGGGGCTGCCCGTGCCTTTCAGTGTTGTTCCCTGCTACTGGAAGGACAGAGGCAAACACTACCTCTGCCTTTAACCAATTGTCCCAAAGCACTGAAATCCCTCTTGATAGCCCTTGCTCAAGTCTCTAGACAACCAAAATTAGTAAAAATATATATAACAAATAGACCAAAAGAAGCATGTTCTTAAACAAATCAATGTTAAGATCTTCTGATGCCTGTCAGCTGTGTTTGTCACCCTTTCTCTGCCCTTTTGAAGGGCAGTGAAATTACATTTTCTGAGATTCTGACTTGTCTCTATGATTCAGAATTTGGTCTTCTTGATTTTTTTTAGAACGTTCTTATTTTTAAATTCATCTGACTGAATCACCTTAAATGAAGGAAAAAAAAAGGGAAAAAAAAAAAGCTGCGTCTCTCAAGCAATACAGGAGCCTGTAGGTGATGTAGATCATTAAAGCTGCTCAAAAGCAGCGTGCGCAAGATTGTTCCTGCCCATCTAGTGTTAGTCTTGAGCTCTTTGAGTCTTCATTTTCAAGACTGCTTTGCCTGGGATGCTGTGTAATTTCGAGGGAAGGTGGCATCAAGAAGAGAGAGACTTGTACCTTCCGTATCTACTGTACTAGAACTGTGCTCGTGATGGCTATCTTTTTGGTGAGCAGGAGGAGGATACTACCTTACAAAACAATGAGAGGAACAACGAAGATGGAGACAATTAAGACCTCAAAGAAGCAAAATCTCCAAGGAGGATCATTTATTTTTGGAAATGGTGATACCATGGAAGAATACAGCACGGAAGAGGAAGAAAAGGAGCAGCAGCAAGCCTGTTGACATGATGAGCTCGTTATTTTTCTTTGGGGCTCCAGCAGGAAAAACAGGAAGAAGGCAACTCAGCTTGGATGAAACACTTTCCAAAGACTCACCAACTATCTATCTACATCTGTATATTCAGAACTTTCACGTTTTGTCCTGGTCTTGGAAGTGATTCAAGAAGCTTTACTCCTGCAAGTGCCTCCAAGTGATGCATCTCTGAGACACATCTTTCCAAGTAGCTGTTTTCTCCAGGTAGCTGTTGCATATCTCAACTATCCTAATGAAATCTACTTTTCATGGTGGAATTCTGTGAAGCAAATAATTTTCTAGCTGAATCTAGCCGTGGATAATGGCTTGTGAGGCTTTTCAAATCAATTATCACATTAACAGGCTTTCTTTGCAAAGTGGCAGATTACTTCATATTAAAATCTGAGTGGTACAAGACAATGTTTAGTGCAACTTCATGGATGAGCTTGTCTTTAGGTTTAAAATTAAAGATTTATTCTTGTTTCTGCTCTATATTTCATGTTCTCCTGGGGGCTGTATCTCCAGTTTTGGGCAGTTTGAATTGCAACTGCTTCATTTCTTAGTACGTTCTCTTCTCTTCTCTTCTCTTCTCTTCTCTTCTCTTCTCTTCTCTTCTCTTCTCTTCTCTTCTCTTCTCTTCTCTTCTCTTCTCTTCTCTTCTCTTCTCTTCTCTTCTCTTCTCTTCTCTTCTCTTCTCTTCTCTTCTCTTCTCTTCTCTTCTCTTCTCTTCTCTTCTCTTCTCTTCTCTTATCACTTGGCTTATGTTAATGATATATTAATCAAAATGCAGTCACTACTCAAACAACAGAGTTGATGCTTTGCTGTTTTTTCTCCCCCTTCTAATATTTATTGGTATTATCTCAAGGGATTATCACCAGGGTTTTAAATGCTTGAAGGTTTTTAAAATTTTGTTTCAGTCAGATTATATAAACTATTGACAATGAAATATTCAGACCAGATTGCTTGGTATCAATGTATTGGTCTTTTCAGAAGGACACATTTTACAATAGCCAGAAAGGAGCTGTCCCTGTTTTGGGGTACCTAGAGGCAGCCTTAGTGCAAGTAAAAGAGCAATTTGAAAATAATGGCAGAAACTGATTATCACACAGGTAGGTAACAACCAGAATACAGTACGTTAAGTATGCTGTGAATTTTGTGCCAATTAGAACAATGTGGCAGAAAGGACTTGCAGAAGAACCAGAATGGGTTGATTCTAATTAAGGATGGGCCATTTTGTCTGGCTCTTGCCCCAAAACAGATGGAGTCATTCTTGACAGGCTTGTCAGATTTATTCTCAGAGACTTCTAGTCATGGTTACTACATCAGCTCCCTAGGTAATTGATTCTAGTGGTTTTAAATTATTTCACTAAAATTCTTTCCTCATGCAATGTAGACCATGCCATCTGCATTTCAAGTTTCTCTCTTGCCCTATCAACAAATTATCCTTTTGTCTTTCAGGATCTTTTCCCATATTTGACTGTTACCATGCCTCCTTTTCGATCTGTAGACTAAACAACACCATGCCTTTGCATCTTTCTGCCTTGGTTTTATTTCCAGATATATTTACTCATTCTTACTGCTGTCCTCTGGACTTTCTCTAATTTGTCCACGTGCTTTTCAAGTGTTGTCATGCCCCAAACAGAACAGAAGCCTCCAGCTGGGGCTCACCAAGACGGAGTAGTACATAACTGCTACCTAAGCAGCTGTTTCCCATCTTGTCTGAGTGCAGAACCCTGAAATAATTTCCTTACATCCTGTGGCGTTTTTTTTTTTTTCCCAGTATATTTTGCAGATATTCTTTTGCATTGTATTCCTATTTTCCACAATGCTCTCAATTGTTTGCAAAAATATATTCATATATTCATAGATATATCCATTACATCAAACCATCCACTAATGGATGTACTAAGTATAGTCAGAGCCTTGCTGTCTGTCCCTTTGTGCTGGCAGTGAAATATTGGTAACTAATCCCTGTATGCTCTTTCACTGCAAAGCAACTTTTCTAGGAAAAATCAGACCCATGGCTGACCTTTTTTATTCGAAGCAACATGAAGCTATTTACTGCTGTTCCTTCCTCTAACGTTCAATACACTTTGTGCTATAGTGATTTTTTAAATAAGCACCACATTGATAAATATAGCATTATGACAGCTGCATAGATAAATTATTGTTTATTACTATTTAATGCATTAATTATAAATTAAAATGATTTACATTACAGTTAAACAGCAGAAAGCAGCTTAAAATGGCAAAATAAGTCATGCAAAGAAGTATGAATAGCTGTATGGACCCTGAATTCAGTCCTCTGGCCTTATGCAGCATAACAGGCTTTAATTCATACTCCACTTTTTTTCCAGAGGACCACTGCCTGACTTTTTGCAGATAATAGTTACTTGCTTGAGAGCGTGGTGTATTTTAAGTGTCTTTTACACATCTGTGCAGACCTCTTTTATTTGCTGTGTAATGCTGAAATGCTGTACAGAATAGGGACCTGTCCATCTCCCCTGGGGTTCTCAAGGAGCAGTGGCACATAAGTAACTGCATTCTCTGCAAATGTACATTTTACAGTACAAACACAGAAGTCAAAATTGTCCATAGTCAGCTAACTCAGAGTACCCGGCTAGAAATATCATGGGACATTTAGTATTTTGCACCGTGGATTATATTCCTATTGTGTGCTTCTGTAGTGGCTATGAAGGGTCAACACTGCTGCCAAAGGACTGCAATTATGTCAAGCCAGAGCCTGGCAGGCACACATCAAGCAGACTATGAACTGTCAAAGTTCACGTGGGGATTAAATGGGAGGCTGCCATAGTGTCTGACTCACTGTGTCACCCGCAAGCTGCCTCTGCTATAAAAACATCTTTTCTTCCTCCTTGCTCCTCTGTCTTCTGTTTCATTCATGTCTTCTAGGCTCTCCATGATCAAGGGTGGGGTTCCTATGGACAGCATCATTACTCACCCCGCAGTGCTGACCCGCTCCAAAGGCAGGTTCTGCTAACTCCAACTGATAAGGAGGCGTGACTCATGGGGGAAAATGATGCATGATCACAGGATACACAGCTCCTTTTCCATTAGTCAATGTAAGTAGGGGATTTAATGAAAAAATGCAATGAAAAGAAACTCTGAAACTTGTCCTAAATTTGAACTCTGCCACTCGTCTTTCTTTTAACTAAGTTCACTCTAAGGTTGTACTTTCACATAGTTTAAGTATACTGAAAAAATAAAAGAAGAGGAGAAAGAAGAAGAAGAGAAGAAAATAAAAAAAAGGAAAAAGAGAAAGAAAAAAAAAAAAAGGAAAAAAAAGAAGAAATAGAAATATAAAGAAAAAAAAAAGAAAGAAGAAAAGGAAAAAAAAAAGTACTTCTATGGATTGCCCTATGTTCCTTCCACACATGAATCTTCTCTACAGCTTTGTGTGTTTGGATCCTGGGCAAACATTCCCAGGAACAGCAAAAGCTGGATCTATGACCCTCTCTGTTCAATCTCAAGGCTCTGAAACACTCTAGTTCCTCTGTGGTTTATAGCGGTGAAACAAACAAAGAATCGTTTTAACATGGACTAGAGAAAAACCATTATTTCACTCCTACCCGTGTTTTCAAACATTTGGAAGTCCCTTTCTTCTCCATGTGGCACAAAATACATCAGCACTAACAACAGATTATCAGAGACTGGAAATAAAGTTTCTGATAAGTACGTGACATTAATTGCTGTATTGCAATCAGTGTGACCTATGGGGTATATTAATTAGGAGGTAGTGAGCCAGTTGGGTTTGAGCTAACTCTGCTGCAGGTTTACAAAAAGCAGTTGAGCATTTGAGACTGGACTGAGATAACTGGATGGAGAACAGGGTGCAAATACAAAAAAGGTGCAAGGAGCAGTGAAACAGGAGAAACCGGCCCAGGGCCAGGAACCGAGGGCATAAAGTAAAAGAAAATGGGTCATAATAACAACTGCTGCCAAGAACATTGTCTCAGAGAGCTGGCACCCGGACAACGAAGCAGTGCTGCCAGAGGTTTATTCCAGGCTGTGTTTGTCAGCTCGCTGCAGGCAGGGCAGTGCTGCGCCTGACAAGGTGGGGCCTGGAAGCAGTTGCAAGGAGTTCATTTTCTTTGGAGATCAGCAGCTTCCAGAAACATTAAAGATGTCAGTTCAATTTTTTATCCCCTCCGCAGAGGAAGGCGGATGTATGTAAGGAGGTAGAAGTGGTTAATTGCTCTGAGGTTGTACCAAGGTCCTGTAATGAATTAAACTGAGATGAGTTTAATTGAAACATGGTGTGGAAGAAATTTTTTAGACAGCAAATGGAGTAAGTGAGATATGGCTCTCCCAGAAACGCTGGCCAGCCATTTGGAAAAAAACTTTAAGGGCTGGGTTATGAAGGAGATAAGTAAGGGGGAGACTCTCAAGCAGTCAAGGAGGAGGTTTCCACTAAGTAAATGAACTGTGCCCTGTGTCAGCTTGTCTGCTGATCCTTTATGCTCATATGGATGATTGCTTCGTATCATTAACTGCCATCAGATGAAATGCCCATTGCCAAAAGCCCTTGAGTATGAAGATGATGTTCCAGTTGTTATTTCTTTTGTGTGTCTTTTCAGCTTGTGGTTTGCTTGGAGGAATGCTTGCCATGCTATTTGGATTCAATGAACCTAAATACAAATCTGCAACAATAGTGGAACACTACAGGGCCTGAAGGAGGTAAATGAGACCTGTATCTCAGGAGGATGGAGAGGATGCACTTTACTTTACTCCTATGATTTATGCCACATGAGATATTAAAAAGTGGTTTCAGCCCTGAACAATTTACTGTTGGAGCAAATTTGGTTCTGTAAAACTTTTCACTCTTTCACTTAAAGCTCTTTAAAAGCTTTAGGAGAGTCTTGAGCATGATTATTAGTTTGTGTCCTATGACATGCACCGATCCTCTCGTATGGTATGCTCTGCAGTTACTGTATTTATACTTGATTTTGACTGTAAATGATACATGACATTGAATGAGTAAGAAGTCAACACAGCCTTAGGGGTTTTTATTCCCCAGATTGATGAGGCGGGGGTGCATGGCAAAGGTGATGCAGGTGTGTAGTCACATTGTTCATTTTAGTGTCACTTTCTGGTAGCAGAATCAGAAATCAACACTGCTCTGAGCTTTGGGGAAAAATATTGGCCCTATTTTTGGGACGAGAGTCAGGGTATTGTGTTAGCAGTATCTCATGAGGAAAAATCTAAAGAAATAGAGAAGCACCTTAGAAAACTTGGTCTAAGCAGAAAGGTCTCTTGGGAATGTGGGCGATACAAAAACACTCCGCTAAAAAAGTAAATTACAAAATGTTTTTCTTTTGCTGTCACCAACTCACGGAAAGTCTCTGTGAGTGTGATAGCTCTGTTGTAACACTCCAACACTCCTGGTTCTGTTAGTGCTTTTGGCTCTTGGATAATCCAGCTGAATAAAGTACCACAACGCTAATTATCCCTTCACTAATTCTTGCCAGGAACAAAATAACCTGCCCTGCTTTGTTATGCTGAGAGACTGGTTATTGACTGCTATGATAATGGTGATATTACTGCACATTTAGTTCATCAAAGACCTGTCCCAGTGTTTCTTAAGGAAACGCTGTGCAGTTGATCATCCAGGTAAAAAATTGTCACTAAGGATGGATGAAAATCGTGATGGAGTTGAGTTTTTCCAACAGTAACGTTCTGTACAAGAGACAGGTTTGTTTTAACATGGGGGAATAGAAGCTTATGGCTTTGTCATTTTAAGATTGTTTTGCATTGCTGAGGGCTGGATTTTAATTTTGGAAATGAATTAGGCATGAGCTCTTGCACTTTAGGAGCAACACAGCTTCCCCTGAGGCCTGAAATGCCAGCTTGTGCCAGTTTGTTCTTTTAAAATGAATGTCTGCTTTGAAAAGGGGAAACTGTAAAAAAGGCAATGTGCTTTTCCAAATTTTGGGTGTGATATAGCAGAATTTTAAAAGGAGATCTCAGCTCCACTAATACTTCCTGTGATCTTCCGCTTGAGTTTGATATTCATTAATCAAATGCTACTCTAAGTTCTCTGTGACTGTCTTAAATTTTAATATTTGATACACAAATGTATTAAATTACCTTTTATCAGGCTTGGATAGGGAAGGGAGTAACCTGAGAGCAGCAAGGCAACAGAGAAGGCTTTGCAGAAACCTCCAGCCTGAGAGAAACCTGAGCCAGAGGAGAATCCAGGTCTCCGTAGGAGACTCCATCTCTGCCACTGATTTCTTGCAATTTTTTGCTGCTGAAAAAAAAAAATAAATCCATTTCTAAAACCTAATAGCAGATTAGCAGTTGATGTTTTCATATTGTTGCTTTTCAAGGTTTGTTTTAAATACTTTTTGCAGCTTCTGGCATTGCAAATGTCTCAGTGTTACTTCACCATGTGAGCTACAGCCTTAAATCAGCTGCAATACGTATGTACATAGTCGAGCCTCTGCTCTCAAGGTAACTGGAAGCACGGGGACAGCTAGCATCAGTCAGTGCTCCAGATATAAGATACCAAATCTAATTACCTTTTATCTAATGAATGTTTTACTCTTTTATCTTGAGGAACACAGATATAGTGGAGAGACTTGTGAGAGAAATGACATGGTGAAAAAAGCCACCTTGGGTGCAGGGTGTTGAATATGGGTCAGTTAAGGATACAGTGGATTTTGCTCAAAGTGCTTTTGCAAATGTTGATGAGGTTTCAGAACATGACCTGTGAAGTTTCTTGACTACTAAATATCGAACGTTGCCATTATAACATGTCTCTGATTAAAGAAATGTACAGGCTAATAATAAATCATTAGCAGGCCGTGGCATAACACATCTCCTCCCTTGGCCATTTGCTTCCTATTTAACTGATCTTGGACCTGTCATTAGTTGATACTTGTGAATATGGAAAACTTACTCTGTGGGACAGTATGGTGCGTTTCAATATCCTTGTACACCTAAATCAGCCTGCAAAATCCATCCTGCTTGGTTCTGGGCCGCTGAAGATTTTTTCTCATTCATCAGAGTAACAGAATGAAAAACAAAACAAAACAACTAAACCTTTAGCTGACTGAAAACATGTAAAATTTACCTTCTAAAATATTCAGTAAAGGAAGTGGTTAAACAGTAATGATCATGATTTCATGAATTCTTGCTTCCGTATTTTCTCTAGAAGCTAAAACCTCAGTCAGTATTCATAAGGAATTGGCTTTATAGGTCAACCAACCTAATAAAAGAATATCCTTAATCTAGCTCATGTGCTGCTTCACTCAGCTCCTTATGAGATATGGAGGGATTATTGTCCTGAGCTACTCTGCCTTGAACTTTTTCAATGACTCTCATGTGTTAAGAAAGTGAGAAGCACATCTGGAAGAGTGAATTATGTAAAGCGCTCTGCAGGATGAGTTTTCTGGGCAATACTTTGAGTAGATTTCTAAATTATGTTTTTCCCTGACATATTCATGGCGTTTGAGACAAAGTTTGGTTCTGCATGGGCCTGTGTGGTTTCTGGCTGGCTACACATAATATAAAATTCACCAGTTGCTGGTTGTCAGTTGAAAATGAAAATCAGTGCTGCTCTGTTGTACCTGCCAACCTTTTAATTCTCATTTGTTTTAAAAGGCTCAGACTGAGCGCAATGGTTTACAGCATGAAGGTTTTTATAAGTATAACATTCCCCTCCATGGAAGCTGTTTTCTTTCTGAGCTAGTCAAAACTAAGTATCAGAAACACAGTCACTGAAAGCAGAAGTTTAATTCATCTGCATGCAAATTGCCACGGTAAACCATGCTTGAGTTGCACAGGGAAGATTGGAAGTGACACAGCCTCCGAGCAAAACCGAAGAGTTCGGCCTATTTCTGCATAACAAGTGCCGTGTGTGACTGAAAGCGATGAATTTTCCATCACTTTCTCACAGGCTGATGAGTATCTTGTTTCCTTGGCATTTCTGTTTCTTTCCAGTCTCAGAATTGGAGAGTTGAATTCCTCACCTTTCAACTCCTGCCCTATAAACCAGCCTCAGTAAACATCTCGGGTAAAATGGCACACTCCGCAGGCTTGTCAGTGCAACTGGAGGAAATGTTGAAATCTAAACGATTTCCATTACACATTTCTGTTGTTTTGTGATAACTTTACTGCGTATCAGATCTCAGGATATTGTATTTTAATATAAAGGTCAAATCAGTAGAATTTATTCCCACCAGTCGTTCTCTCACCCATTGTTTTTTTTCTTAGTTTTGTTTTGTTTTTGAGGGGTGGAGGTGTTTGCTTCTAATAGAGCAAGCCTTGAAAATGACAGAGGAACCTGTTCATGAAGGATTTTTTTGCCTTTTTACTAAACTTCAGATATAGCCAATTGTGCTAATGAAGTTAATCTGTTCCCATGGCTTTGCTGAGCCTGATGCAAGAGCAAGGGATATCCCTTCAGTCCTGTATCCTGTGCCTTAGCCTTGGACTTGTGGGAATGCCTGACCACAGACGAGGATGACTGGGAGGGTTCCTGCCCCCAGCTGCAGGTCCACCCTCCTCTGGATTGTCCTTGCTGCACAGAGGTTCAGCAGCTGAGCAGCAAAAGCTGCCCGTAAAAGACAGCCAGCCTTACTAAAATATACCAGCACACACCACACCATGAGCTCCAGCAGTGACAAAGCAGCGGAAAAAAAACCCTCTGGTATCAAATGTAGAACTTTTTTTTTAGAGGGAAGAGTGGGATAAAACATTGCCAGACAAAATCCAGGCAGGCATCCATAAGTGAGTTGTCCCCAGTACTCCTCAGAGCATCTCTGGAAAAGAGGTGAAACAAATACGGGAATAACTGAACGCAGAACGGGCTAAGAGGTACCCTCTCTATTTGTGGGGAGAACTGAGGAAGGATTAGGTGGGTTATGAATTTACATTTCCCATTCAGCATCTGCAAAGAGCTTTGTGCCTTAAGTAACTCCTCTATACACCATTTATTTATTTTAATACAAATCATAGAATATCCCTCTGGACCATAGGCAGGCATTGACAGACTGGTACAGGAGATTCCTCTTAGGTGGATGTCTGCTTCCCTGCACAGCTCTGGGAAGTGTAGTAATGGTTTGGCAATGATTAGAGGCTCTCTCTATAGGATTTTCGCTTTGCTTTCAGTGCAGATATAGCAAAGCATGACTCCCAGATTGAAGATAAAAGGGATAATCACCAAGGATTTGAGTCAATACTCAGTAAATTGAATTTATACTTGTGTTTCAGTCTAAACTGAATGTATTTAACTTCTTTTCAGAATAATATTCTCACTAAAGAGAAAATATATAGCTCTGCTGTTCCTTGTTCAAGTTCAGTTACCTTGTTCAAGTTCAGTTAACTTTTTAAATTAGGTGTTTTTTTTTTTTTTTTTTTTTTTTTTTTCTTTTCAGCTGGTGCCAATGCCTATAACACTGTCTAGGGGAGACTAGTCCAATAAGCCTTGGGGAAGGAACAGCTATTTCCACCATCAGTTCTGATGTTTCACCGTAAGGCAGAAGACGCCCACACCACATCTTTGCTCGGAGAGCAAAGGCTTTCTCGTGATTTCATGAGTAAGGGGAGCATAACAAAGGAAGCCATTGCAGTCAGCTATTTCTGCCTGGGTAACACACACAGGAGGCTCCATTTCCACCCTCTCTGGCTTTTGGCAGGTTGCCTCTTTTTGCTGTTTCTAGTTTGTACCTGATGGTATCCATGTTGGCAAGGTAGGGGTAAGGATGAGAAAGAGGAAACTGGTGGCTGAGATCTGGAGGGAATCTTTAGGAGAGGGGCACACCCATGAAAATGGGACATCAACTCAATTGGTTTCCACTTGTTGAAAAATAGAGTTGTTTGCTATAGTACTTTTATGAAAGCAAGCAAAAGGTGCTTCTTCTTTTGTGGCATCATTTCTTGTATTTTCTTGGCAATCTATGAGCGATCATGACCGTGGGCTAGTCATACTGCTGATAATTGTAGAATAAAATCATGGACCCCCAATATAACTACTTGTTTTCAACACTCGCGGGTTGAGGTTGAAGTGTAGGCAGCAGATCGATGTTGTTGATGTATCTGGTGTCTTGTCTGATGTGGTGGCAATTCTGTACATGCCTCCAGAAGAGGCAGCAGAGCTATGATGCATCCACCTTAGTCCTGTGTTCTGGCAGCTCTAATTGGGAATCAAGTCTTGTTTTGTGAGGTGCTGCACAAATATCAAATAAAAGATAGTTTGCCAGTAGGAACCTACCTGTAGCTCATAGGAGATGATAAAAGGTCATGTCCTGTAAGTGGTATGGCAGCGTTCATGCCTCCAGATGAGCTGGCAAGGACACAGCAGCCATGAAAGAGAGAGCTGAGTCTTGTGCACCACACAGCTTCCAACAATCCCCCACGTTCAAAACCCTAGTGACCTAGCTAGCTTTACACTTAAGCGGTGAGAGATCATTTCTAGCATCCCCCCCCCGCCCCCAACATTGCTAAAAGAGTGAGATTTTCTAGTTGCTGCCACAAAAATAAAGAATTTTGGGATCCCCGTCTACATCCTTGTTCTTTTGCTAACCATTTAAAATACCTGTTCAGGGAAACAGCTTGCTGCTCTTTCATCTTTCTACAAAGATGGGTTCTAACGCGATGTTATAAGGAGCCTATGCTAAGTTCTTTGACAAAAAGACATGAAGACTCTGAAATGAAATCTTATTTACTGTGGTGTTATTAAAGCACTAAATAAACAGCCAAGCTCAGAAGGGCTGGTAGGATGTGGGCGGGTGAATAAATGAGCTTTGATGCTGATGTCAGTCAATGCTAATTCCTATCCTTTGAAGAAAATGTGATAAACACAGCTGCCAGGAATGTGATCTGAAATTGCTCTAATTAAATTAAATTTTCACTGGAATGAAAGTAGCTAAGCACCTTGCTTTGTTTCCTTTCTAACTAGACTAATTCAGATAATAATTAGTTTTGGATTCTTTCATCAGTAGGTAGGAGAGTAGGGTTTTCTTAAACCCTGCAAGAAACTATTGTATGAAATTCTGTATTCGTATTCCTTTTGTTGTATTTTCCACCTAAAATTTGTATCTCACCTTAGAATCTTTGGTTTTCAAGGGGGAGTTATCTGTATTGCCTGATAAACACTTACTTCATAGAAACATGGTCAGACTTTTTAATATCCATGTGTTTTTCTCCTAAGTTTATGCATTTAATAGTAAAGAGGGATCGAGGGTACTTTCAATGGTTATGAACTATTTAACTACTGATAGTGGATGGGGTTTGAAGATAAGAACCAAATGTCAGTATTGAGAAAAATATCAAGGGAGGAATTATAAGAAAATAAAGACAGACGATCTCTGGATAATCCCTCATTTTTTGTCTCCCTGTTTCAAAAAAGCAGCTCACTCCCTTTTGCAGATGCATTAAATGATCAGTCAGTCCAAGCTTTGCAATTTTACTTTGTGAGTAAATTTTTTACTGGATTTTGATGGATGGCTACTCCTTTTTGGGTGGGATCTGAAAATGAAGTAGGGTTATCTCAGTTCTCTTTTCTTTTCCTGCAAAAGTTCTCTTTTGCAACCGTTGTTTGATGAAGTGATTTAATTAGTTACCAAGAACAGAATAACCAGAAATAAATAACTGCTATATAGATACATATACACATAGACATGATTTGTGTTACTGATTTTAAATTATATAAAAGTTGTGTTCGAATGTAATGTTATAAAATAAATATATGAACAGATATATCTATAAATTTTTTATATATGCATAGGTTATTAATTGATAATGATACTTTCTATCAGAGCCATCTTTCAGTTTCCAAAATACGTTAGTTATGGCAAATTGATTTGACGAGGAATCCTAGTCATTTCTTTTCTAAGTTTGAACACTAGATGGCACTGGAAGACAGGAGCTGAGAAGTGTAAATTTTATTTAAATTTCTCGAGGTTCCTATACTTCAATGGAGGCTCACTGAGGCATAAATAATATTCTGCAGATATATTTTGTGGTTAAAAAAAAAAAGAAAAAGGAAGGTGTCACATGAATTACAGAATCATACCAGATGACTGAGTAGTCACTTGAGCCTAGAGAAGAAATCAGCACAATTAGAGATTAAGTACCAGAATGCGGAATTAAGTGACAAGACCTGGCAGCAGGGTCCCTCTGGAGCAGGAGGGGCTGAGCTCTACTCTTCCACTTGTTCTTGTTGCTTCACAGGAAGATCTCTTCTTAAATTCACTTGCTCTTTCCCATTTACTGTTGCATTCCTGGCATGCTGCTTCAAGCCCGAGTCTCGACAGAGTTAAATATGTCAACTTTCACAGCATTTTTTGTCTGATCAAACGCAAGTTATTGGGCTGATACAGCAGATGTTGCTGGCATTTAGGATGAAATCTGAGCCAGAATGCAGAATTATAATGAGCCTTTAATAAAAACCATGTTGAGTGAAGAGGGAGAGGGAGGGAATTGGTGTCTCTGACTCAGGCTGCCAACCCTGACTCCCAAACCCTGGGTGTTTCACATGCTTCAGAGTGACCTTTGAAGAACCAATTATTCTCACAAAGGGATTAAACCCTAGCAGCCTGTTGTGTGCAAGGGATCACTGCAGGTTTTCTAGTATTTTATTCTGGTCTTAAAAATCATGAATATGTAGCTTTACATAAACTGCAAAAGTAAGCCCTCAAAGCTTAGGCAATACCATGTCTGCGAGTAAGAATGCAACTGTATTTCAGCCCATTCTGTGTGCTAAATGAGGAAAAGATCATTTTGGACAAAATGGGGCGTGATCATGCAATTAAAAACTAACCCACATGTGCAAGGCAGCACAATTATGACTGTGACAAGCTTTTCCTGGGATTTCAGCACTTGATTTGCTTATCCAGATGTTCCTATGTGTAATTTCGTACACAATATTAGGTGGTGTTTGTGTGTGTGTTTTTGTTGTTTGCTTGTTTTGTTTTCTTGATATTTTGTTGTTGTTGTTGTTTCTGAAAGAGTACCTAGTGTGATACTGCAGGCCAGCTGTGGTGGGCTGAGAAGGGATTTGTGAAGATGAGTTATATCTGGAAGGAAACAGCCCTGTGGTTGTGGATTTGGCTGTTGGAGCCATGGCCAAGGTTTGCCCATGCTAACCAAGGGTCCTCATCACAGCTTTTATATTCCTGCTCTTCCCGACATCTTTGGCATGTTCCCTATATCGCCATGGTGTGAAGGTCCCTCTGAGACCAACCCCAGTCTGGGTGACTTGATCTCATTTCTTTACTTGAAATTCCTCAGGAAGATCCCATGTTTTCAGATGGTAAAATTGCATTCTTTTCCTCGTGGTAATTGTCTTACTGAAAAAGCATTCTTTTAACCCCCAGTATGACTTTCCATCTGTTCAGATCTCTGCTTAAAACTGCGAATATTATATCACACTGAAACAACCTTTCTGGGGAGAACATTAAAAAACACCCATTTGCGCGCACCTTGCGGCACACTGTTCCTATTCGGGGCTTTACACTTCTACTCTGACAGGAAAACTCGTGTCAGAACCACGTTCCTTCATTTTTATAGGTTTTGGGTAAGTCCTTGAGGGCAGCCCATGAACTGATCGACTCGCGGCCTATTTTTATTTATATTATTTTTATTTTTATTTCCTTGGGTCGCCGCGAACCCCAACCGGCCGAGGGCGGCCGCTCTGCGCCGCACTCAAGATGGCGGCCGCCAGGAGCCGCGCTCAACATGGCTCCGCCCGCGGCCCCTTCTCCGTCCCCCCGCCCCGCGCCCGCCCCGCTGGCGGTGCCTTCCGTCCGTCCCATGGTAACTGCGCCACGGCCGAGACGCCGCCGAGCCCGCTCGCTTCCTGCCGCCACACCGGGCTCGGGCGGGGCGGCCGCGGCCGCCTCGGGGACCCCGGCGCGGGCAGCCCGCAGGTAGGCGCCGCCGCCCTCTCCCCGCAGCGCGGAGGGTGAGGAGGGGAGCCCCCCGGGGCCGTGCCGGTAATGGCCGCGGCAGCTCCGCCGGCCCCCTCAGGCAGCCGGTAGAGCCGATTCTCCTCAGGAGCGGGGTGAGGAGCCAGCTGTAGTTACTTGAGGCGTGTTTGTGTTTTAAGTGACCGAGGGCTGTCCGGTCAGAACTCCCGGTAGCCTGTTGAGCAGCTGTGGGGCTGTGACAGGCGAACAAAAGAGCTGCCGTTGTTACAGACCTGGGGAACGGCAACGGGGCGCTGAGGGTCCTGCTGCATCCAGAGCACCGACGGGCTTGGCGTTAAATGTGCCGGCTGGTAGAGCTGGAGGAGAAGAGGGCAAGAAAAAAGTTGGGAGTTTTGGATCTGCTTGAGAGAAAATCCTTAACCGGCCTAAGGGATGGGAGCCAGAAGCAGCTGTGGGAGACAGCCGAGGGGATAACTCCCCTTTGCAGGGGGAAAATGTGTATTGGGAAAGCATAAATACTTAAAATATCAGCATTTATAGGCTGTTGCTGTGCCTGTTTAAGTTTGCGGTAACTAAATTGCTGTCTGTAACAAACAGTGTTTATAAACATTTACCTAAAGGAAAACATACAATAAATATAACTTGTTACTTCAGTTTTCCAGCAGCTGCAGCTAGTATTGAGAGGCTGCTGTGCTGATTGCTGAAGGTACACCTGAACTGGGATACAAACTAATAAGTTCAACCACCACCAACAAAAAGAAACTTGATGCTTTAGTAATTAACTTTAACTGGCAGCTTACCCAACACGGCAGCCTTTGCCACAAGCATTCTATTTAGGGGGGAAAACGTATGCCATGGTTGCTGTATTGGCTATTCTAGAAATTGTTAAATAAAAGGCAAACCTGAATCGTACAGGAAGATATCCTGCTTCACAGTAACATCCTGTGGTAATATAATGGCCTAATTTGAGAATACTGTTGTTTTGGGGCTAAAAGCTTAAATGTGTCGCATCAGTTAAAAGCAGGTGGATGTTGGAATTAAGGCCGGATACTGTAGTGCAAAATATGGAAGACCACATTAGGATCTGAGAGACTACAGCATAAATCAGGAAGCTTTTTTCCCTTTTGGGGCTATTGTCTGTACGTAGGAAATAAAATGCGTCCATTGGATTTTTCTTTTTTTTTTAATCTGCCTTTGAAACTCACTAGAGTAGAATTAAGTCTGTTTCTGGGTTATAATTTGATAAACCACCAGTGGCTGTTCACCTGCACGGAGCCTGGAGGAGCGCCGTGCTGGTTTGGGCTTTCCTGTGGGTACGCCAGTGACTTTGCCTTTTCTGGCTAATTAGTCGATGAGACGTGACTTCAGGAGGAAGCTTGCTTGTTCTTCATGTTAAAGCGTTGCTGAGAAAGTAGTTATATTTTCCTTTAACTGACTTTTCTTTTTCCCTTACCTCTTCCTTCTGAATCTGCTACTGTTACCGATTCCTCATTTTGTTGGAAAAAGCCCTGTGAAGCTGTCTTTGACTGATCAGAGCATTACTGTAGCAGGAACAAAAGATGTTGATAGGGGGAGAGCAGTCCCAAAGGGCCCTGAGGAGAAAGAGATGGAATTCAGCTTAGTAGCCTCCAAAAAAATCTTGCCATAGAAGAGGTGAAAAATAAGACTATAAAAGAACAAAGGTAAAAAGAACATGTGAAAACACTTAGTTCTCATAATGTTACCCTTTCCCATGAGGAGGCTTTTTGAATGGCTTTCATAGTAATGTTTCTCATATGTTAGCCATAGATTTGAGCAGTAAGCTTTACTTTTCCTCTAAGCCTTTAACAGAGATGACTGATTTATTAGCTTTGATAGAAGTGTAGAATTACCTTCAAACTTTGAAATACATAATAAGCACCTCAGGTAATTAGCAAGCATGCTGCTATCTCTCTTCAAAGTGATCAATGGAATTAATTTGGTTTGGTAACCATGGCTATTTTCTTGTTCAGTGACCATATGGTATTTCTGAGTTTAGTGTGGCTTCCTGTGAGCAGCTTTTACAAAGTCAGCTGTGCCTTGGTGTGAAGTGCAACAAAAATTAAACACTCTTGGAAGGTGTGAAAATTCTCTTCTTGATTTAAGAAAAAAAAGAGGGATTTTTCTTCTGCCCTGAAAAAGCAGGTTGCTTTAACTGCTTGGTGTGAGAGTGGACTGTAGCCTCTAAATTATATGCTCGCTGAGACCATAATGCTAAAATAGCAAAAACTTTCAACTCCTGTGTGCTTGATGAAGAGATTTTTAATAAAAATAGCTACTGGTGGATTGATGTTTTGTTATAAACAAAATACTTTTTAGCTGAACTGTGAAAATGTTACAGTAACTTACCTTTCTAAGGGGATCCCTTTTTAATAAGGTTTAATACACCAATGCTGCTGTTGCATGTCTTGATGTTGGTAGAACAGCAAATTTCCATCTGAATTTTTATTTTGGGTATTGCAGTAGTCAGAGGTGTGCGTTTATCGATCAAGTAACTTCTGAAACACCGGATTTGACAAATCAAGAGCTTTTGAGAAATGTTCTGGGTGTCAAAGAGCGTGATCCATCTGACTTGGTGAAAACTGGAGTGACAGAGAAGATGCCCTGGTTAGGAAAGCATGAGCTATGTGTTAAGGAACTTTGTAATAGTAAAAGGTGTGTTTTGTTTGTTTTTTTGTAGGATATCCTCTGCTATCTATGTGGCTTAACTTTCTCTGTGGGAGATTCTCTAGCGTGCAGTATTAACACAAATCACAGAATCATTGTCACAAGAATAAAGGTCTGTGAGGAGGGAAGATGGCATTGAGGAGAGACACAGGGAGAAGCCAATTGGCAGGAAAGTTGAGATTAGGTAGAAATAGATCTGAAAGAAGGGGAAGGCACCAGAATTGGTGCCTGTAAGGTGCCCGGTCTTGGGGATGGTGGTGGAGGTGACAGCAGGGGCAAGGGGCATGCAGAGCCTGGTGCTGTGAGGGGAAACACAGCACCAGGTGTGGATCTGGGGGCCTTGTGGCATAGAGACAGCACACACTGTGTGGCCCAGGGCGAGAGGAACTGTATGGGTACCCCTGGAGCAGGGTGTCCTTGGTGGTGCAGAGCCTGGAGTGGTGGCTGCAGTGTGCTCAGCTTCCAAAAGCTGAGAATGAAATGCTTTCTGCCCCCTCTTCTCATTCCTCCCTCCACGTCTTTCTTTGGTAAAGGTGGAAAAACTTGCAATCTGGTAGACTGGTGGACTCAGCCTACGTCTGGAAATCATGTCAGCCTTCTGTTTTCAAGCCTCTGAAGAAAGGTCTTGCTGTGTATCTTAATCTATAGCACCAACTTGTTTTTGTAGAAACAGGCAAACGCAGCATGATAAAACCATTTTTGTGCTGTCTCTGGCATGACATAATTCTTGTTCTTTGTAGCACAAATTAATAAAAATGACTGAATTAAGCCATAACTATTAGCAGATGGATACTGTGTTTTATTCTTCTGTAGTCTCCCCTTGATAATGATCTTGACATGCAGATAAATGGTAATGAGCTGGTTCTAGCTTTAATAGGAGGAAATGTATTCCTTGTCATCTGAAAACGTTTACGTTCCAAGATGAAGCCTGCATTCTAGGCAATAGTGCCTTCTTGTGCAGAGCCTCGGCGTTCAGGAATTGAACTGCTGTTATTTCTGCATTGTTACAGAATTAAAGCTTTAGAGGGCTAGAGATTCTTATCTTTTACCTTTATGTGACTAAGGTTGGTCAAGGGCTGTAAACAGTCTTCTGTTTTAGACTTCCTGATACGTCTCTGTGCTGCTGCCATCCTTATGAAAGCATAAAGCGTGCCTGTTGGAGCTGTAGCAAGGAGTGAATCTCCAAGGCAGTAAGTCTTATTCCTACAACTAACACTGTGCTTGTTGCTTGCTTTTCAAAATTGTTGTGTTTACTCTTTTCCTGAGCATTTGAAGAGAATTGATGAGCATGACTTCAGGTTTGAATGCTCAAGTACAATATGATCATCTTCTGACTTGTACGTGTTTAATCAATTAGTGTTCTTTAAAAATATTTTGGAAATAATGACTAATGTAAGAAATTGATTCTTTCCATGCATATCTCTTTAAGGCATCTGAACCAGTGCCGCGTTAAACTGTATGTGTAGCATACACACTTTTCTACATTTTTAACTTAGGGACGATGCATTTTCCACTGTTATGTGTTCAAGCTGCCTTTTGTGAAGTGCCTGTCTGCGATTAAATATTTATATACAGGATGGAGCATCAGTAGGGAGATTAGAGAAGATGTATTTTGTAAACATAAAATCTATTCTACCTGGAATGTGAGTGGAATGGTGCAGCTCAGATTTCAGTTGTGCTGCAGGGAGTGCTGGAACTGAAGCATTTTTTTGTGGGGCCTCATCTGTGCTCTTCTGAGTTACACACATTGCTGTTAACTGTAAGATATTGCGGGTGCTTGATGCCTACAGATGGAAATGAAGATAAGTTCACTCTGAAGGTAGTGAAGACTTAAAGTGAGCCCAAAAGCCTTAAGATTTTTTTCACCTTTCTATTGTCTGAAAGTAGTTACTTTGCTCAGCAATGTGGCTGATGGGAGCCATTCCTGAAGGTAAAAATAGTTAATATCGAAACACCCACGTTGGGCAACAGTTTTTGGAGTTGAACGAGAACTTGGCGAAGTGCGTTACCTTTGGGTGGAAGGAAGGAGGGCGATTTTGAGAACTAAGAGTAATTAAAGATTCTTGTGGTTACGATGTTTTGAGCTTAGAAAACTTCATAGTGCTGTGTCACATAATTCGAATACGTAAGTTAAAATATTTTGATATGTATGCTGTTTTAAACAATTATTTAAAGCTGAAGGGAGTTTTTCTTCTTGGAATAGACTTTACCCTAGTCTGAAACATGTGTTCTCACTTATTGTCGATAGTTTCTTTTAATACCATAAAAAAAAACCTCCAGCAGGTATTGCAAGAATTCAGTAACTTAATCTGAACTCTTTGAAGTTAAATCATGTGAACTGTATGTCATGCTGATACCCTTATAAAAACATAATAGAATTAAGAGCAATTAAAAGTAGAATTATTAACGTAGGTTAGAAGTCACTTTTGTAGAAGTGAAGTCTGAGGCCCTAAAAATACAAGTTTTGTAGATCTGAATTAGTTGTCATGTAAGTTTTTGACAGTGAGAATTTATTGGGGGGGGGGGTGGGAAGGAGGATTTGCATCAAGGGAAACAGTATAGTATTAGCAAATATATCATTGGGTGGTGTTTATACATAAAGGCTGGTGAAGAAGGCAGTGTAGTGGTCAGCCAGGCAATGTAACTCTCTTCCCAGGACTACTGCTGACCGGCTGCATCAGTGAGCTGTCTTTCTCTGCTTAATCTGCTGGGAGGCAAAGCCAGTTTAAGATCCCTGTGAACGCAGGACTTTGGCAACTTGTTCTCTGTCTGAAAGTGGTAGAGATGGCATCAGTGGGAAAACAATTACTCGCTTTGTAAGTAGTGCTGCCGAGTTATGACTAAGTATATTGATTTGCCTAGCCAACACAAACTCCAGACAGATTTTTTTTTCCTGTGGCCTTTCCACAAGAGGGTCACGTGGCTGTTTGTTACTGCCTTCAATGCTAAGCTGTACAAACCCAAGTGCTTTATGGTGAAACAGAGGGGTTTTAAAACAGTTTTTTGGAAACAGGTTTTCATTACCGAAGTGTAAAGAAGGTGGATGGTTGTGGGGACTTGGTCCTCCTTAGCTTTTCAAAATCTCTTACTTTGCAGAAGCTCTACCTTCTGTCGCAGCTTTACTGATAATGTATGCATACAGAGATTATTGACTTTCAGAAATAAATGAACTTTTCTCTTTATCTACACAGGAGAGGCCAGCTTCTGTTTGCATGCGTCAAACATTTTTTTTTATTGAATTGGCATCTTTTCCTCTAACACCCAAAGGCTATTTGAATATATTGTTCCAAGTTCCTTGCTGTGTTCCAAACTTAGGCTGCTAAATCTGTGAAGAACATAAATTGAAGCTGTAATAGTGGGATTATGAGATACTGAGGCTTCTTCCTATTTTTGAGGCCTGCCAAAAATTGAGCTTCAGCTTGCCTACCTTACCTTTCAGTATTGCCCTCCCTTTGAGAGAAGCGGTAGGCAGTCACTACCTCAGTGTCAGAGCTTCTGAGTTGAAATGTAGCAAACTGGAAATAGTGGGTCTGAATGACAGCCCAAAGCGAATATGCCACTTTGTGCTTCAAGGCTTAAAGCAAGCTTTTTTTTGTGAATGCTGTTAAGAGAATATTCTGTGTTATCTCCTTTGCCTTCCCTGGGAGTATGTATTTGTATTTTTGTTACAGACTTTCTGCGTTGTTACAGCTCTAACTAATCAGAATGACCAGGGCAGAGTAGAAAACAAATAATAGTAAGCAAAAAGACTGAACAAAGTAAATATTTATGTTGGTAGTTCTTAATAAGAAGTATTCATTTATGTATGAGCTGCTGCTGGATAGTCTCTGGCAATTGCCTCTTTAGTGTGATAAAACATGGGCAAAAGGCAGCACCTGTGTTTATTAGAGGGGGCAGGACAGGTTGGGTGGTGGAACCGATTCAGCCACTTTGTGCCATTGCATAAGTTCTTCTTTCTCACTGCTATCTTGTATTTCGGTGAACTTAAGACTTGTGTAGACTAGCTTGCTGAGTCTCTTATCTATAATTTGAAAGTCAGGTAGTTGTAGATACAGCTGCCACGTGCAACAGCTGCGCTCTTACTGCGGGTAGTGCTCTGGGTTGTGATGACAGTGCTTGTTGGGAAGTACAAATCAGAAACTTCTGCAAGAGCACGCATCCCAGAAGTGTGGTCTTGCTTCCTTCTTTGCAGATTCTTGATGCTGAGAGGCTCATGGCTGAAGACCACACAACTTGCTAAGATGGCAAAAAATTACCTGCTTTGGTTATCTTTATGGCTCACAAGTTGAATGAACTCTACACGTGGTCAGATGTGCACAAGAGTGATCAGTGCGGCTTAACCAGAACAAGAGGCAAAACCATGTCATTTAGCGTTCGTAAACTACTTAGTGACCACTTAGATCACTTCTGTCTAACATAAGGCTTTGTTTTCCCAGTTTACCACACTGAGCTATTGATAACTTGAATATAAGATGGTGCTGGATGTTTACTGTTAAATTAGGGAGCAGACAACTAATAGCAGAGCTGAGTGGTGCAAGTATTTGAAGAAATGATTTGTTTGCAACCTTTTTGGAAAAGGTTAGCTTGGGCGAACTATTTCTTTCATCCAAAAAAATACATTTATCATGTTTTCATGCTGTAATGGAAGTACATATTTTTCACTACAAACTTGATTAAGAGCACATGTTGGCTGAGGTCATAGCTCTGACACAGAGGTAAAGACAAGTTAATTTTAAAATCAAGATTAAAAGGTCAATGTGGTTAAATTATAGAGATGCATGATACAAAGGCATTATTCTGTACAACACCTCAAACTAAGCTATTTACACTCGTGTGCTGTGTCTTCAGGAAGTGTTCTTCTATGGGCTGTCTCTATCTGTTTGCCGTATTTGGTACCCAGGACATCATCTTCAGTGTACTGCAGTTCAAGGGCACGAGGCAGTGTACTTCCAGAACAGTTTATTTCATGGCACGAGTAATAAGGAAGTGGCCTGCTATAAGCTTACTGGGGTAAACTGCGATTATACCTTCCTCCAGAAACAGAAGTATGAAATTTCCTCGCATAAGGAAAATAATGAAAAACACTTACAAAAGTGCTTATCTGAAAAGGGGGAGAAATTCAGCCAAGGTTATTTTGCTTCACCTGGCTCTTGGCTGCAGAGACGTATTAGTTTCCATATAGACAGGTGGAATTCCTTCCAGAGGGGTAGGATAAAGAAAAAAAGAAAAAGTACCTGCATCAAAGGAGATGGCCAAGAACTGCCAGGGAATGGAAGACTATTTGTGAAAACACTGAAATAAATATTAACTATTTTATAAGCTTTTTTTTTTTTTTTTTTTTGAGGGGGTATGGGGAGTACAAAGGTGGTAAATGAATATAAATGTGGATTTTTCTCAAAACCAAATTGTCAAGCAGTCAAATCTCCTTCCCTAATATGCTATCAAATCTTGTAGCTTTGGGAGAAACTAATGTGTTTTTAGTTTAATGAGGCTATTCTAATGATATTACCTACATGAAAAAGCAGGGAGGTGTTTCTCTAAGTACTGTGAAGTTGGTGGAAAACTTTCAATAGTTCCATAGATCAATGTCAGACCAGAAGGTTGTCTAGACTGAACGGCCTCTGCAGGGTTCTGTCACTAATTTTGACTTAAGCTACAAAGCCTTAACTTTTCACTTTAGCAGCAGATGATACCAAGCTGGGGGTCTCTGTCTGTGTATTGGAAAACATTTAGGGTTCATAATGATTTGAAGAAGCTTAAAAAGTAGTCTGGGGAGGAATATGCCTTTCAGATTAAACAGAGAACCTTGAATCTTGTCCTTATTGATGATCTCCATACAACTAGACAGTGGAAGAATGAGTTCTATGCAAAGGGTCTGGGGAATATTGCAATTAAACTGGATGTGATTCCGTGACCATAAATGTTTCAAGTAAAGCCAGGCATACTGTAATACGTAAGCAGGGTAACTATAAATGATGTGACAGTTCTTCACTCGGAGTTTAGGCATTTTACCTCAGAAAAAGCTAGTTTGTTCTCTTTACTTGCTTCTATGCTCTAGAAGTAGTCTTGAAAAATATTTTTTGTTTTAAAAAAATCAGAACAGTTTCTTTTCTATAACAGGAGGCTATAGGGAAAAGTTGTGTTCAACTGAGATATTAAAAAAAAAAAAAGTATTCACTATAGTCATTGTGAAGATTTGAACCATCAATAATGGGTTTAAACTGCAACAAAGATGTGTAAATGGATACTAGAAAAAAAGTGAATCATTGGAACAGATTGGTACGGGAGGCTATGTTATTTCCATTTGTAAAGTGCCTTTCAAGGCATGGATTAACTATGTCTAGACCATGCTTTTCTAATCCCATTTTGAGAGCATGGATTAGCTGATTTATTGAACTTCTTTCCAACCTTTATTTTATAGCCCTAGAAAATCCTGGCTAGTTTCTAGAAAGCCGGGCCATACAAATTAAAAAGGTATCCAAGCGGTTAATAGCACTGGGTCTGTATTAATCATTTTCTTATTTTGTGCTAATGCGTCTTGCTATCGAAATAGCACATCTGTACTCCCTCATTTCTACTCCCTACCCTTCAAAGAAAGTAATATTGCATAATGGGGAAAATACGTTTATGTATCTTCTGGCTCAATTCCACTTCATGACTGTAAATATCAAATTGATATGCTGAGTGCGTGTACCTGTGGCTACAGACTTCCAGAAAAATGTCTTCAACTTCATACAGAGTTTTGGGGATAAGGCAGAAATTACTCATCAAACCCCATGGTAAGTTTGATCCCAAACTTAGATTTCAGACTGCATTACTCAGTTAAAATCGAGATATAACACAAAAACATTCCCTCATTAGCAGATGCCAGCCTTTATCTTGCATGTGCTTCTTCTTAGAATTAGCAATTACGGTGCACGAATAAGGGGCAGTGCAGCCTGGCACCAGGAATTGGGGCATAGGAGACAGAGCTGTCAGCATCGGCATCTTCATCTTAGATATGGCGTTGAATTATGATTTGCTGAAGGGCATGTTTAATTCCTGGCCCTGCTTTCCACGTGAAGAATGTAGTGCTCTAAGGATTAATTTTTCTCTGTAGCTACAGGTATGAAAATTCTTCAGATACATATCTCTTTGCATTAAAAGCTAGTATGAAGGCTCAAAGGTTTTTTAATTCTTGGATTAAGTTGTTTGAATTTGTCTGTTATGGTGTTTTTGGGTTAAAGAAGAACTAGTTAAAATTCTAGTAGCTTAAAAATATCCATCACAGTAGAGTTACTGTTCATATTTCCCCTAACCTTTGTATATGGAAAATGCTGCCTGTTTTCTTCTTTCGCTCTGTTCTTCCCCACTACTGCTAAAGATAGCTCCTTTCTCAAAGAGTTCAGCTGTATGTTAGTGGCTTGATTTCGTTCAAGATTTGTAAGGGTACAGAAAGCTTACAGAAGTCTTATTGGAATCCCAGTTCTATTATATTGCCTAGCCTTCTTTGGTTGTATCTGTATAAACTGATGCCACTTGTAGCACAACAAAACAAAACAAAAAAACAAAAAAAAACTTCCTATGTTTTTGTTTTTTTTTTTTTTAATTTGAACTTTCTTAAGAGACTTGGGGATGTGCTGGTATGACTTAATGCTACTTAGACAAACCAGTAGTGTTGAAGAATGAGGGGGTGTGGGGGGTCTTTAGGGCAACGAAATAGCTTTCTAAAACTGGTAGCATCAGACTGAAATCCCTGTGGGCTTCTTTCTGCAGGTGTGGGTTTTAAGTTAGGTCTCCGCTGACATTTGCATTCAAATTTATTATTACAGTGTCACCCTACGGGGTTTATAATTCCTTCAGCGTATTGTGTGTGAAAGAACTGGCATCATTTTTTAAAAGGTTATGTTGAAGTCTGGTTTCCACAGCACAGGTTGCCATGGATATGTCAGGATCTTAATGTTTGTTTACAGAGGAATGAAGGGGAGAAGGTTCGTGCTAGCTGTTCTCAAATTAGTGTTCTGCGTCTGAATGATGCCGTTCTCACTGGGAGTTAACTGGATGGTGAACGTAAGTTCTGTCTACTTGAAAAATAGATCAAGTTCACTCTGGAATGAGTTAATGCAGAGATGTCCACGTGTGTGTCTTCATTTTTTACTAGCTTTTTCGTTGTCCAGGTGTGTGTCTAGGTTGCTTCTTTGCTCTGCGGTAAAATAAGCGTAGTCGTGTGCCCTGTGGTACTTTGGAGGCACGTCAATTAGTATTTAAATAGGTAGACAACGTACGTTCAGAGCCCAGGAACTAAGGAATGCAGCATTGCCACTGCAAAACCTGGGTTTTATGCATCTTCATGAAGCAAGGGAAGGTCTAAGTCTTCCTGTGATCTGGGAAAAGGGGGTGGCGACTTCTGCCTGGCTAACAGCTGGCATAACAAGAGAATTGAACCATAAATCTGCTGCATAGGTAGATTAAATGCCTGGGAGAGCCTTCTTGCATAACACAACACTCAAAGTACGTTTCGGGACTATTCTTTGCCTTTTAAACCATCTGCTTAGCTTCTTCCTAACTCTCACTTTACTTTTCTCCTCTTCCAAAATAAGTATGACAAAGACGAATGTGTTCATGCAAGCACTCAAATCTTGATTCAGAGACTGGTGTGCTGACTTTCAAGCCCATGCAAACTACCTGCACAGCCTGCCAGACCCTGCTATTACGTACCCACCAGGAAAAGTGCGTGTTTAACAAAGGAGCCAAATAGTAACTTGCTCATCTCCCAGGTCACACTGGAAGAGACGTAGGGAGATATGTTTGAAAGCTGAAGGAAATAAACCTCATCTTTGTTATAGTGAAGATACAAGTAGACTAAATACTGCTAATGTCTTATTCTAAGCTGTACAGTCCTTAAGGACAAGGCTAACAACTCCTACAGGACACATGGTTAGTTTCCTTGTCAGAAGAAGCTGGAAGAGAAGCCGAAAGTCAAGAGGCAACATAGTGGAAAAGAGTGAAAAGGTGAATGTCATGTGAAAAGTGAAAGAAGAATAAGGAAGAAAAACATATTAAAGAAGCAGCCCCATAAAAGATAGCTGACTGTGTTAATGAGGCAAATAATTAACTGCAGTTTTCTTGGTAAAATTGAGCCCTGTGTGCATGTCAAGATAAACATATTGTTCTGGAACTCCACTGTTGGGATGGCTTTGTCCCATCCCTCTTTGTAGGCAAAGGAAAGTTTCTTTACCGGGAGAAGCTTGGACATGATCTCGTGTCACAAGCGTAGCACAGTGCTGGATACCAGTTGCTTCCCACACCTAGTGCAGTTCTTCTCTTAGCCAAACATCCAGTGCGTGGGGAAAGCTTTATTTCACAGAGCAGCGAGGCAAAATGTAGTCCAGTTTTCTTGGACAAAGCTCTACTTCTTTGGGAAGACAGTGAATATGAATTGGAAGAGCCCTTATTACACGTATAGGATTAAATGAAGGTACTAATTATTGGAATTACTGAGAAATGCAGCTTCCCGGCTTTGCATTTTCATTCAAATTCATTCAATTCAGCAAGATGTTTTAAAATAGGAGATTTTTGCTTTGTGCAGTCCATGCTTATTTCATGATACTAAGCTGTAGCTCAGCAATACCAACTATCTGCTGCAAATCATCAGTGACCAAATGCTCTTGGGTTGGTCTGCTTCTCTGCCTGTTCAATTTCAAGCCTCTTCTCCAAGTGTATTTCTAGATAAGTGTCTTTTGTCTTTTCTTTTTTTTTTTTTTTTTTTTTTTTTTTTTTTGGATCATCCTATGTGTCTGTCTTTGATACTTGGAAATAGTGCTATGGTGAGAAAAGCCACTTGGGCTAGTGACAGGGGAAGAAAACCCCAAGAGCTATGTACATCTGTTGGATTACCTCATTTTGCATCAGTCCTTTTGGCCAGACCCAACAGCTGGCTAGCTTCCAAAGCCAATGCTACCAGCCATCAGGATCCTTTTCAGCCTTGAGAAGAGAAGACTGAGAAGGGATCTTACTGATGTTTACAAATACCTTTAGTGTGGGAGATGTGGGTTTTGGCCAACATCTTTTTGGTGGTTTGTGGGGACAGGACAAGGGGCAATGGCCACAAAATGGAGCACAGAAGTTCTGCACCAACACGCAAAAGAACTTCTTCCTGGTGAGGGTGACGGAGCACTGGGACAGGCTGCCCAGGGAGGTTGTGGAGTCTCCTTCTCTGGAGATATTCAAGGCCCATCTGGATGCCTACCTGGGCAGCCTGCTCTAAGGAACCTGCTTTGGCAGAGGGTTGGACCTGATGATCTCTTGAGATCCCTTCCAAACCCTACAGTTCTGTGATTCTGTGATTATGAATGTTCATGGAGCAAAGCCTATGAAATGCTTTCAGATTTCCTTTAATGTCTGGTGAGAAGCCTCAGATGCACAGTCAAGTAAAAAATATGAAATGCTAACTCAGTGTTCATTTCTTATTGCAAAGGGGTGACAGCTCCTGTAACGGTGTCGATATGAAGGAAGTTGAGCAGCCACCGTGTTCCTAAACTGGACTTCTCTCTGTATTACCACCGTTGGGCAGCTCAAGTGATACGACACTTTAAACCAACTACTGAGGGAGATAAAAGAGGTAAAAGGAGAATGACAAATCTATGGAAACTATTGAGTTTTGCTCCACTGGGGAAGATTTAATTGTTACCATTTTTTCCCTTCTTACATTGTGTTCACAAATTTCTCATGTGAAAAATAGGCTTTTTCTATGAGGCATAAAATTCAGTGTTAGTATTGCAAATTTGAGACTTCATTCTTCAATATTGTTGATGCTCAGTAATCTGCTTTTGATGCAATTATTTTACTACAGAAATGGATGAATGTGGATAGCTGTTCAGTACATTGGTTTTTGAGAAGTTGGTCCCAAAGAATAGGCTAGGATTAAAACTTCAGTTCCAAGTTTCCTGTCTGTGGAGAGAGGGTGTGACAGCCTTCTGGAAGCTGGGGTAGGGCGCCGGGAGGTGGGTGTTCCTTCTAAGGATGCATTGTAATGCCTCATATTTAGCAAGAGACTATCGTTCCTCAATTCAACCTTGCAGTTAAACTTTTATTTTTTTTCCCAGATGCTTTGGGCTCTCTAGCTGTTGTCATTAATTGTGTGGTTGAATGGTTTGAGTGGTAAATCAGTGGCACATGTAAATATCTTGAGATGCTGATGACGGTCAATAGTGTTGTCATTGAATTTTTTTTCTGCATTTTTCAGGCCTTTTGAAAAATACTTGTCAGCATGTGTTGGTTTGGTTCTAACAGAGCTTTGGAATTGTTTGCTTTGGACAGAATTTTGTACAAAGTATTCTAAAGTGAATTTGCGGGGGAAAGGTTGCCAAAGCATCAGTTTGTTATCAATTGTGAAGCCTGTATTAAAACAACGTAACTTGTTGGCCTAACTATAGAGGGTAGAGATTAAACCAGCAGCAGAATGTCATGACTCGGAGGTGAAAGGTTTGTACAAAGCATTTTGTTTTGCGTTCTGCATTTCCCATCCAGAATATTCCCGTTTGTTCAATGTGTCATGTCTACAACATACAGATACACTTAGCAAAAGACTTCACTGCATTGAGTTTTACAGGCAAAGACTTTAGGAAAGCCTAAATTTCAGGCAGAATCTGTTATCGTGTACCCTATTTGGACAGATAAATCCATGCAGTTGGCAAGAGCTTATGCTGTAGTGTAGCATTAGTGTTGGGTCTTGAATCTGTTTGCAAATGGAACCTTGTAAACCTGCTGCTAAAATGCCCAGTTTGAGATGCACTGTAATTGAAGACTTTTTAGAGAAGAATCAAATTGAGACAATTAATTGGGTCTCCTTAATTAAATCTGTGGCTGAAACACTTTATAATTAAATCTTCTAAAAGTATTATCCGTATCACTGTACGATGTTGTGACTAATCTATTCAGTTGGGTAAATGAGGATTGATTCTCTTGAGCCAAGTCCCTAGACCGTTAAGCTAGCTAAAATAAATTTAGACATTTGGTTTTCATTAGCGTTGTAACTGAAACAAAAACATTTTAATGACTGATCCCAGAGTATTTTGAAGTTTGTGCAACTTTGCTGGGAAGGTATTTAAACTGTAGTATCAGTTGCAAGTTGGCCACATGCCAGTTTGTCAAAGCCCTTTCACAGCAAGAGGTTGAATTTCCATAGTGTTATGGAACAGGAAAACTTGGAGAGGGGAGAAATAGCTACAGTAGAACTTGCCCTGGTGAAATGAAACTATTTACTAAAGGGAGGCAGTGACGCTATTTGTACTATAGTTAATACAGGTTGCTGCTTTTTGTTTTTTTTATAAAAAAAAAAAAAAAGAAAGGTGTCTCAGTTCTTTGGAATAGATATATAAATCTAAGCTTTGATACTTTTAATTCATAAAAAATGAGCTTGTGTGCTTTTTGGATGGGTTTTTAGTATCTTAAATATACAAAATAGGATTCCCTGATTTTAAGGGAAGTTAGATCTTGTAAGCAGCTTAATAAGTTCTGTCAAAAAATACTTCTGGGAAGAATATTTGAGTAGGTCTTGGGACAGGATGGCAATAGTCTGATTAAAAAATTAGCATACAGACTTGGACTTTGACAAGTGAAATATCAATCTGTAGTTTTCTATTTATGGGAGAAGCTGGAGGTGATTGAAAGCATTGTAAAACTGATTGTTCTGTGTTGATCTGTTGATATAATATCCTATGAAAATCTGTTGGGGTTGTTGATAATTTCAGGAGTCAGTCACTGGCATCCAGGAACTGCTTCATCAGTTCGGAATGAGATCCCCGTGGTTGGCACAGGGTGCCAGTCGTGGTGTTTGCTGGAGTAATCTTAGGTTTTGTTGCTTGTGGATTTTTTTCTTCTGTGTTACTTGGGGTTAAGTAGCAATTAGAATAAGACCAGCTGACTTCACATAAACCATGAGAAACTGATAGCTAGGGTAAATAGCACTTCTGGTGGCAACAACAAAAATTAATTGGGTAGAATTACTGAGTTGTCTGAACAGATGCAGATTCTGATGGGTTCATCTACACAATGTGGCCTTAGTGAAATGATTTAGCCATAACTAAGTTTGCTGACAGAAATCCACCTATCATAAGCAGTGATGTGAGAGGGGCTGAAAGTTGGGATTTTCTTCCTGATTTTGCAAATACGTTAATACTTGATTTTTATATATTTACCTTGTAGTTTTCATGTTTTTACATAAAATGGGTATAGCCAAGCTGAACTTAAATCAGCTTATTGTAGGCTCTCCTGCAACTATTATTTTGTTTCCTGTTCTGTTTCAACTGACAGTATTAGAAATGCAATGTATGTACAGTATATTGTGTACATACAGCATACAGAATCCTTAGAAAGCCAGTGTAAGTTCTAGTAAGCTTTGAACAGAAGTATAGCATTTTACAACAAACTTCACACAGAGTACTAAAGTGGCCCTCAGTTTTAGAGCAGACTGTTGGAAACGCATCATGGAAGTCATGAATGCCTGAATTAAAGATCTTTACAAATGTGAAATAATGCAGAGTTTCTGCTCTTCTGGCAAGGGTCTGATAGTCGGTATGGTCTTTCCTTTCTTTCATATTCTGTCTCTGGGATGCATATTTGTCTTGTGGCTTTACTATTGGGATGCTGTAGCTGAATTAGCAGCTCTGTTAAAGCTTGTAAGGAATAGCCACAATTCTGAAATTAAATTAAATGCATGGCCTGTTTCTTGTATGTGCAGCAGTAAAAACATTGTGTACTTCCACCTTCACATTCTGTGCATGGAAACAATGGAACAGATGCAAATACACGTGTATTTAGTAACATTAGCTACAGGTTTATAAAACCAGTAGTGTATGCATATTTATTTCAGTTATTTAGCTAGGCCACATAGTAATAAAAATCTTGACCTCTGTTATGATCTTGTGCTCAGGTTATCTACTGAGGCTAAACTGGAGATGCTTTTACTGGGCAAATGTAGTAGATGTAGTAGCACTACTCCGTTTTTGGTAGTACTAGGTGTATGTTGTTCAGCATATGAGAAGAATTTGAATACCAAAGGATTAGGTAGTTTTTCATAATTCAGAGTGAGAAAAAAAATTTAATGTTGTGATTATGAAATGCGAGAAAGGTGTATATGATGTGGTACTTCAAAACTGCTTTAGCCAGATTGCATTTTTCATAGCTTCTCCCATTCTAATAGTCGTTAGAAGATTTTGAAGAATTACTATTTCTAAGAGATGAAATTTAGAAGTTAATTTCTTGAGAAGAGTGAGTTGGTACTTATTACTGTTTTGGCAGCACCATAATCTGGGTAGTAAAAAATAAATATGGACTAGATGCTGGTACTAGCATGAAAAGAGACATGAAATCTACCCTAGGATATGAAGAGGTTTATTAATAAAGGGGAGAGGTGTTCCCCTTCACTATGCCACTTTATTCACTTCGTTGTTCTAATGTTCTGGTAGTTTGAGTGGAGTTAGCAGAGGAGTGAGCATTAATAGTGGTAGGTAGGCAGAATGGAAATTCTGATTTTAGAAAGGCCTGTTGAAATGTCAAGTATGTTTAGGAGGAATAACACTCTTGAAAGCACAGAGGAGCAAAATGAATTGGAAGAGTGCAAAGTTGAAAAGCTGAAGAAAGAGCAAGTTTAGGAAGAACAAAGTATATGGATGTCTGAGGAGAAGTAGTGAGAGAAAATAAGATAGGTCCTCAATAGAGGCACTTAACGGGTATAGAAATGGCTGTGTTGAGTTCAGCTTGTTCCATCTGGCTGTTGCAGGAGGTTCTGTGCTGGGTGCCTGGGGGAATCTGTTTGCTGGGGCAGTTTTGTCCTGATGACTTGGGACTGCGTTCATCCTGGATAAATCTAGCTGTTTGAAAGGTTAAGTACGCAGTCAGTGCTAGTCATCCAGGCACCCTTTATAATAAATGGAGGACTTAGAACTTTAAAATGTCCTGTTCAAAGACTGTTAAGACAGATGTTTCAGCAAGCAGTTAAACTCTTTTACTGTTCTGAGGGCAAAGCAGTACCTTGCAGCAAAGTCAATGTGGGACAGCCTCGTCTCTGAACCAGCTCTGGGATGCGTCAGATCCACCTTTGATTCAGTTCAAGTTTGCCAACCAGGAAGAAACCTAACCTAGGATGTGCATGTGAAGGGCAAAATCTTCTGTGATCTCTGCCAATAGGAGCAACTCAGTTCGGGGGCAGAAGCCGCTAGGACTGGTGGAGCAGGAATGAGGTTGGAATCTTATCACGAGGAATCTTATCACTTTAGAGAGAGTGAAGTTATTTGTTAGGAGTTGAGCCAGAGACATGAAAAGCTTAACATATTACACATCAGATTCTCTCTCCTCCGGTAGTCTCTGTTGGCATTAACAGTATGAGCAGCTAAATGTTCTTGTGAATCATAAAAATTTGTAGTGCACTAAATCTTGCTGTAGTCCATGTTTGTTATTGTGTAGCAATGAATTGTAAAAGCCGATTGATTTCAAAGGTATCAAGGTGCCACATACAGATTTTTTGAACGTTCTGTTGCTTTTAGCAAACAACTTGCTTTGCTTCTGTTAGATTTTTCTCCACTGTTCGGCTGCAACTGGGAGCAATATTTCCTATTGACACTTGAGCATGGAGCTCCACTAAGAGCCATGACATCTGGCTGTAATAAGGCATTGAACTCTTTCTCCTGCTTTGTGATTTCCACATGTTGAGTGTAGCTTGGTGGCTTCATCGAACTGCCCATAGGATTGCGAGGTATGGGGAAGAAAACAAAGGCCATGTATACAAACACAGGAGATGCAGGCAACTGAGCAGGAAATGATATAAGGTGGGAACATAACACATGATCTCACAAATGTGTGAGCTTTAACTCTTTGAGACAATGTGTACTGAAATTCCCCACCTTGAGTAGCTTCTTCTTGCACTTGTTCTCATCTACTTTTTATTATGGCACGTTCCGTTTCTTTTCACAGTAAATTTTCTGTAGCTTCAGTGTCTTATGATATAGAGGTTTCTTTTTTCTTGACTTCTGGGGAAGTATCTTAATCGGAAGGCAAAAGTGTGGTTTGTGACGGCGGTTAGATGGAAATTGTGAGATTTGGAAGAAGCTTGCTGATTGTCAGAAGAATAAAAGCAGAGATTTGAAAAATGAAGTTGCAACACCAAGAACTTGGCTTTGAGTTGAAAGACCTGAAAAATCAGTTAAAGATGAAGAGGTCTCAGGTAGTGGTTGCTTTTTACAGCACAATTATTGCATCTCTAAGAGCTGTTCAAATGAGACATTTCAGTATCTAAAGAACTGAGTGTGGAGAAGTTGGTTGAAGTAGATTTAAAAGGCAATTATGTAAATAAAGTGTTACCTTTTAGGGCTACTGATTCTTTTCTTTCCATTGCTTTTAATTATTACCATACCTGATCAGGTAGTGACTTAGTTACAAAATAGAACAAATAAAAACTTTAAATATAGTGCATCCTCCTGCAGAGGTGAAAACTCAGTGAATATCCTTGTCCCTTGGTGGATGGGATGGAAGTTTAGTGGGAGCTGTGGCCCATGAGGTTCTGTAACAGGGCAGGGTGTGCCGGTGAGGTTGCACCAGTGGTTAACTTAAACATTGATCTTGCCCTTGAAAGCAAATTAATACACATGAGTCATGGATTTGTTTTCTTTTTTCCCCATTTGCTTCATTGCCTGGATGTGTAGCAGTTCCGTTTGTGGCTCTCCTGCTGCTTTCATCTCAGCCCAGTGAAAGGACAAGAGGCAACAAGCACAGATTGAAATACAGGAAATTCCATTTCAATGAAAGAGAAAAAATGTTATTACTGTGCATGTGAATGAACGCTGGAATAGGTTGCTCAGAGAGGTCGTGTAGTCTGCACTCTAGGAGATGGCACTGCCCTGTCACGTGTTGGCTCTGAGCAGCCTCCTTGAGTTGGCCATGCTGGTGTGGTTCTGCTGAATATTCAGCCAGGGGTCCCTCAACAACTTCATAATTCTGCAGTTCTATGAAGCAAGTTCTTCCTCTATAGACTAGATGCCCACAGCAATGTGGAGCTTCAGAATGGCATGTTTTGCTTGGAAATGTAGGAGGGCAGTATTTCAGGACTGTTATTGAAGTGTTATCCCCTTAATGATGTCTACTCTTACACCAACTATTTCTACAAATGTACTTGCTTTATAATGCAGAAATGGCAGTTTTTGGAAGTATTGGATTATAAATGGTGTGATTTATTTGGATATCAGAAAACTTGTCTGTATGGCTGCAAAGTTGATGTTGCGGACGTAGGGCCCCTGACATATCGGGGACTTAAATGCAAGTAAGTCAGGGACTCCAAATGTGGAACTTTTCTCAAACAGTCAAAAAATAAACCTTCATCATAGTTAGGTGCTGATGGCTCAAATAACTTAAAGGATGGAGAAACAATTTCCCATAGGGAAACTGTCCATCCTGTGGCAGTTGTATGCTTTTCTCTGAAGAATAATTTATTTCCTCATTGCTGAGGATTGAGGAAATCCATTATCTTGTGGGTTGATTCAGTACAATCGTTCCTGTATTTCAGTCACAAAAAAGGAAATGCCTATGGCTGTCTATCCAACTGTGTATGATATTGTAGTTTCTTTACTTCATGAGCTGCAATACTTTTTATAATCAATGCGAGCAAGCTATACTTTTTATAATCCATAAATAAGTATGCTTTGGTACAATTGCTAATGGTTTCTCATTATTGATAGATGTTGGAGAGAAGTATGTAATCTGTGTCCTGATTTGTAACTTCTCTGAATGTACATGTGCATGTATAAAACGTGCAAAGCTAACCTGTCTCAAATCCTCAAGGAAAAAAGACTTCTGGCTTGTCTTCTGAAGCGAGGAGATTCTTAGTTTTCTGGTTCTTACTGAACGTTCACTTTAAGAGGTCCACTGCTGCCATTGATGACATTGGATTCCAGAAACAATTCCTTAACATGATTAACCTGAGACATTAAACAGAGATTAAGCTTAATCTTCTGAAACATTCTTGGTTCGTGGAAAGTAGAGCAAATCATCAGACTGTGAAATAGCAATTGGTCTGCCTCCTAGTTTTAAACTGGGAGTGGGAGTGTTGGAATGCCAGACTTCTTCATCCCACCCACCCCCCAACTTTTCTGTTGTTTCTTGACACTTTGTACTGCACTTTTTCAAGGAAAGGTCATGAGTAGGAACATAGTCTTCTACTGTTCCTGTGTGCTCAGATTAAAGTCCCTCTACAAGGGAAGGGGGAGAGAGAGGAGTGATAAACTGCTTTCCCTATTTCCATTACCTCATCCTTCCACCTCCTTGTTCTTTCAATATTAGCCAGTGCTGCAGACAGGACTCTTTTCGACTACTCTTTTAGTGACCTAGTTGGCAAATTACATTGTTCATTGGTTCCTTGCATGGAACATACTTTTTGTGTGCTGTAAAACAAAACGTGCACTTATAATGCATTATTTAACAATTATGGGACAAAGTGGTAATTGCATAAATCTTAACTTCTTAAAGTTGGGGGGGCAACAAAACATGTCACTACTTGCGTTTACTTTCTACCTTGCCTGGCTTTGCTGAAGTCTGTAAGAGAATACCCAGCCTAGAGAACAGAGCAGAGTTTCTCAAATGTGTTTCAGCTCTGTGATATTAGTGGCAGCAGCTGCTTTGCTTCCATCTGTACTTAAGTGCAGGAAGAGATATCCGATTGAACAGGCAGCGTTCTCTTTTTTTGTGGTGTACATGATGCTAGCATATGTTTGAAGTTTGGAAATCTGCAGAGTATAGCATACTTTGTCTGAAGCTCATCGAACAAAATACGACTGAAATGTGTTAAAAACAAACAAAGACAAATAAACACCTCCCTGAATCTTATTGATGTATATTGGAGACGTGACCTATTTGGTCATCCATCAAAGACTTCCTGTTGTAGAGGACGGGTATATTTTCTGTGTATTCCATCCTACAAACGAAATATTGCCTTCTGTCTAGATCTCTTGAGATGGAGCCAGACCTTTTGGCTTGTACTTCCAGTTCTGACATTGCACCTAGAATTGTTTTGCAACTGGCTGATATCATCTTAGGCAAAGGCTCAATTCACTGAGCCTTCACACCTCAGTCCCCAAAATATATTTTCTTGTCAGTCTGTAAGAGTGGATGTTGGGATGTAGTTGCTATAAATTCAGAGGTGCACATTAATTTAAACAAGCAAAAAATCCATTTTGGGATTAAGGTAAGTGAACTCCCATTTTTCCTTCTAAAATTCCAGACCCTATGTAAACAACTGGAACCCCTGTTTGCCAAAATAGTGGTCAGTTGCCCTACTCCGTAGGTTGGTTAATAGTTTGCAGCATCAGCTAACTTCAGCTTATCTAATACTGTCATTTCTCTGATACTGCTATTTAAACATTTCTCATTTGTGCTCGCAGATTGAGGACAAACAATGGTGCAAGCCTAACTTCTGCACCAGACAAACTGGATAAAATTAATATCCTGATGGCTTAGCTTTTGTGGAGAGAAGTTGACTTGCAAATCTTTAGTGGGGAGGCAGTGGGCATGAAGGAGGGCTTTATTAGGAATAATCAACATTCAGGGTAATATGTACTGCACAGAAAAGTGTTTTCTCTTGGTTGTCTGCAGAAGTTTGGGATTTTAGAGTAGAAGATTAGCAAACAAAGAGTCCAGGATGTTGGCATGCATGATACATCAACAGAAGTAGTTTGTATGATGTGAGCTGGAGACACTAAACAAATGCTTGTGAATTTGAATGGGACTAGTTCAGGTGTGGTTACTTAAGGTAACCTAGAGAGAAGACAAACTGAATTTGCTCTGCCCTGCAGTCTGCACAGAAAGATTATGAGCCATGGCATAACTAATTTTTAAAACCATTCTAATTATGCTTAGGTATTTGGAGCTAACAGCGAAGTTCTGCTGTCTGTGTAGAAATATTTCTACACAGGCATAAATAATGTTAACTGAAAAATGAAAAGCAGGCCTGCTAGAATATTCTGTCAGTGCCTTTTCATGTAGAGTACATTTATTTTTTTTTTAAATCCATATTTTACTCAAATGCTGTTTGAAGTACTGACTTCCCCTTCTGCAGTACTGCACGTTACAGTGATCAGTGTAGACACATCCCCCTTTGAAGTGGTCTACACTTAATTACCTTGCTGAAATTCCACGCAGAGTTCCACTGAGAAACTCCCTTGGGATCCCTCCCTGCCATTGCGAGGCTGATAAAACGGGCTCTGTTTATTGTCAAGCCAGGTAAAAACTACTGCTCTTCCAAAGTTTTAAGAAAAATTGGATTTTATAGGAGAAAGTTACAACATGTTAGGAGGCATGATGCTCCGATAGTGCTGATGAGAAGCTTTGTTCTGAACCTCTGTTTTTGCCCAAAGTATCCTTTACAGAGATGTGGTCTTGACAAATGCTCACAAACAGTTCGTACTGGATTTTCCATCTCAAGAACATATAAACAAGAGAGACGTTCCCGACATAAATTAGTTTTAAGACTATTAGAAATTTGTCATCGGCTTACACACAAACGTTTACCTTTTGATTATTTAAATCACAGTTTGGATTACATTTTGGGTGCTGAGTAGGGAACTTTATACTCATGTGGTAGGTGAGATGAGCGTGACAGTTCATCTCAGTGGCAGGTTCCTCATACTGCCAATTCGTGTGGCTTTCTATACCCAGTGGAAAATGCATCAAGTGGCTCTCACTGGAGTATGCGTGGGAGCCTTCTAACCTAGGGATTATCTTCAGAGTGTGCTAAAGTAACTTTAGGCTGTCTTGAGAGCAAGTCTACTCCCTTCCCATCACTTCTGAGGTTTTTACGGAGTACGAACTTCTTACTGTGCAAAAATGAGGTTACTGATCTATGTATTGGTTTCTAACCATATATACGCACAAACACACACATATATGGTTAACTGCAATAGAAATGGCCTCCTGGGTGCCTAGGAATTCTTGACCCTTGATTTGGGTTTTTAGTGGTTTGGTATCTTGTATGTTCTCAATGCTTGTTTTCAGGTTAGAAGCACATTTAAAATTCTTGTTATCCACAATATTTAGTATTTAAATAACTCCTTGTTGATAATTGCTGTTTTGTCAATATTGTCAAACAATACAGAGTAGATGTGGTCCTCTATATTTTTTTGGGGAGATCTGGTGAAATTTTTTTGCTTGAAGTTATGGTAGGTGAAATAAAAAATCTCTGCTAGTTTCCTATTAGAAGGAAGCTGTAATATTATGCCTACTAAACCTGCCATGTAAAAGTTTCACCTTAGCATAACTTTAGTCTTAACTAAAACAGTTCTGACAAGAAGCCATCAACCAAAGAAAGTAGAAGTGAGATTTAAAATGTTTTAGACAAACTGAAAGAAGAGGTTACTGGTGAATCAGCACAAAAGGAAGAAGTCAGTGTTACCTGTTTGATAGAGGTGTTTGCAGGAAGATTTCAAGGACTCAAAGTTCTTGAGCTTGTAGTAGTTGAACTCTGGATAACAGGGTGAAATTACTTGTAGCTGTACAGTTGGTTTAAAAAATATCAAAAGAATATGGGACTTTTCTGTTGAAACACTATGGATATAACTGGTTCACTTGGAAGTATGTGAAGAGAACGACTACAACCCCAAACTCTTCTCCTTTCACAGAAAAATTGCTGTTTCTTGGGGCCAAGGTGGTCACCACTCCTAAGCAAAGTCTACAAAAACTATGTAGAAAGCTGATAGATTCCTCCAGATGCTACCAGCCACAAGGCTTCCAGGCAGTGAAAATGTCCCTTCTTACCGTACGTTTCTGTGATGTCAGTCCTAGTAGCTCCAGGACAGATGCCTGATTTCCATACCCTAAGAACTTCTTATCTGTTTGTCAGGATTGGCAGATGAGAAAAGTTACATGTCATTGCCAGGTGATGGAAATTATCCTCTCATCTTACCACTTGAGGCAACTCTTCTCCGAGCTGGTGGACTTTGTAATCTACGTAAGGTATAACCAACAACTTGTCTGTTTCATCCCTACAGTCATAGGTAGCTCTATCCAGTGTATGTACGTCCCGTTACTTAGGGGGTTTGGCTGACATTTTGCTGTTCTAAATCACAAAACAATACCCAAATACTCTATGGACTGAACAGTTGTAAAAAATATGTAGGGCCAGCTGAAGGTAGCGATGTCTGGCAGCCAAACTGTGCTGCTGCCCTCTTGTTCAGATGGCAAGTCAAGTTCACAGTAGAAGGGATCCAGAAGTTGCTGTTTGGAGTGGACTGCAATACATGTAGATGAGCTGATTTCAAGGCAGAAGGAGCAGTTCTACCAGCTGGGTGATGTTGAAGCACAGGGGAAATAACAGATAGCCTTTGTTCTTCCAGTCCTGGGGATGAAACGTGTAGATAACTGGTAGTTATCAAAACTCCATGCAGCCGTGTTTATCTGTTGTCCTGAGAATCAGTTGAACGCTTTGTTCTTCTCGCCCCCCACCCCCCCAAGTACAATGGATTGTGTGCATATGTACACATCAGGGGAAGGGGAGGGAGAATCTGCCGACAAAGGAATTTCTAAAACCCATCTGAAGCTTTTCCTGTGCAAAAAGCACAATCAGTCAGGACTGGGTGAAAGTTCACGCTAATGCAAACAAGATGCTGAGTTTGGATGCAGAATGTTGCACATGACACCGGTCTTTTCAACACATGCAAGCAAACGGTGAATCAGCAGTGCCTAGATAACAACTGGCAGCAATATCTTGGGAATTCTTAAAACTGCACGTCATGCAGTAAGATTTATGACTTCGGATGTCTCTGTGCTTTAAGGCTAGTTCCAGTGTGCACCCCCCACCCCAGCCCATGATCCGGCTGAACTTTTCATTTCAGACACTAAATGTACGTGAGTTTGCGTACATCTGCGTTTCCTCTCTTGATGTGCTGGCTTTGTTCTGTTCAACTTGTTTCAAGTAAAACAGGCAGAGCTGACTGAAAAGCATTAATTTCTCTGCTTGCTTGGAATCCATTTTGGATTGTCTGATATGTAGGAAGGAAGAGAAGTCAAATCAAATGTTCCAAAATGTTTTTTCAAGCTGTGACTGTGAAAGCCTTATCTTAATGCTCTGCGATGATTATTGCCCTGATTGAACAAACAGAAGCCTTCCACAAATACTATAACTTCTTTCGAGTTAATAACAGAAAGCCAACTTCTTACCTGTGATTGACTGCCTTGGTTATGTTTCCCTCTTTTAAGGAGCGAAGGTTTTTTAGCATTGTTATTCCCTGGCCCGTATCTTGGCCAGATTCTTGCGTTCCAACCTGATGATGATGATGTTGAGTCTCTGCTGTTCTGTAACCTTACTCTGTTTCCTATGTCAGTTAAGTCTCTTCAAGTCCTTTTGTTCTCTTCTGGGAACTTCTTCTCCAAATGCATAACACTTTCAGATGTGCAACACGTCTGGCAGTGCTGAATATTTGAGCCCTTGACATTAAGGGCATGGTGAGGTCTTGCTTTGTCATAGATTTATTACTCTCTGCTCTGTTCTGGCTCATTCCTCTCACCTTATTGAGAGGCCATCCTGTAGCTGGTGACTTTTGGCATACAGATTCTGGTTGTGAACCCTGCTGACTTCCCATCATGAATTTGCAGTGGATGTCTGAGCTTCTGGCTGGCAAATCATGTTTTGATGCTGGAAGGTGATACTCAAATCGGTGTCGGTCTTACTTTGGCTAGGTAGGAATGTGGGGAACCAAGTGCTCATATATGAGGTAGGATACTTGTGCTTGAATCATGGTGGTGGTTGGGATAAAACCCTGTAAGTAACTAAATTCAGTGTAGTGAAGGCATACCTGTAGTAAACTATGGTTCCTTCTTGACAAGAACATGTTTGAACCTTCATCCAATTCCCATGCTATTTAGGTTTTCTCAGCCTGTGTCAAAACAACGATGCTCAATTAAACTATGTAATTCTTGATTGCATTGTTTCTATCTGCCTGAGACTTCATTCTTTTAAAAAATATTTCTTAGAAAACTTTCTATGGCACTCTGAAATGGAGCATTGTCTTATATCATGAATGATCGTGACAATTTGCTTGTGTTATCAATCACATCAATATGCAAGTTTTTATAGTTGTGGGGAATGTATTTTTGTAAAGATACTTCAGGACTATGTACTAAAAAGACCAATCTGCTTCATTTTTCTTGCAGACTGCTACTGGAAATACAAAATATGTAGATATCCAAGTTGCATTCCAGCACTGTCTACCAGCAGGCAAGAGGATTTCCGCTTCAGTGCTGCAGTTCATTAAGGAGCTGTAAACAGAAATGCTGCAAAAGTATACTGTGGGTGTATGAAGAGATTTCTGATAACCTCAAGGCTGGCTCACAAATGATCTTATTAATTCTGTGAGAAGTTGGGGGAAAATCAGTAGGGTTTCTTTGACTTTTGCCCTTCGTGGTTGCAGTTTTTACAGCTTGGGGCAGCTATTAGTAACAATAGCTCTTGAAGTGTAATTTAAAAAACCCCAGGAAATGTGTTCCTGTTTTTCTTTCTGATGCAGTTACAACTGACAGCTCCTCTTCCTTTAGCCCCTAATTCGATGTGCCCCTGTTTCTGGAAACCTGTTCAAAATGCTCTAATGAAGTTTTTCACTTGCCCGAAGTACATCAAATGTAACACATGAATGTGGTTTCCAATGGAGACTTCATTATGCACCCAGTCAGCTGTTTCTCCTGAGTCACACTCTGAGCTGGACAAGGAAGGTGAAGACTGCTTTGTGCAGCCTTTGGGAAGTTCCTAATTCACATTCATCTGTGTCGGAAGGCTTCTGTTACAGTTGTCAGCTCACTTGTGCTTAAGGTAACTAATCCAGGGCCAGAGTGCCATCTTTTCTAGACATTAGGGACAATCCTAGTATCCACAGAAGTTAGACTGCAGGAAATCTGTGCATAGTGTTGGCTTGTAGTAATGTGTGGAATAACAGTGAAGTATTTGCACCTTTTCTGGTGAACGCTTTTTTTTTATATGGATCTTGAAGCTTGCTTTTTTTTTTATATACTAAATACTGAAAATTTTCAGTATCACCGAAATCTAAACTTCAAGTGTAACACAGAGCTATTTCAAATAGCTTTTCTGCTGATGCAGCCCCTTTCAAAAGGGCATCACCCTGCCTAGGACTAGGATACCTCTTTCCAGATGTCTTTTCTCCTGTCCCATTTTGAGTCTGCTCTCTGGAGCTGACATCCTTCAGTCCACTTAGGAGAGGGCAAGGTTCCAGAGAATATCAGACATACAAGCCTTTCAAAGCAAATCATGTGGCCTGGTTTGGGGATGTTACTACTCACAGTATATACAGGATTGTTAACTATATCTAAACATCTCCCATTTTAAGGCTGATTGTTACTATGCAAATTAACCTTGGCTCTTCTGTGCTGCTCTTGAAAACTGCTTTTCAGCTTAGACAAGACATATTTGTTTAGCTTGCCATTCAGTGTTAGAAGCATATTTCTTTGTCATGTATCCACATAACTGATGCTATTACAGTTTTCCAGTATTGCTAGCTGCCTTAATTTGTCTGCATTTAAGGCAGATGTGGTTGAAGTATACCCCTTTACACCAAGTAAATGGGAAAGCACATCATTTAATACAACAAATGTTTTAAAAATTTGTTCCGTGTAACCTTTAGTAACTACTGTTTCCATCCTAGTGATTGCTTAGAAAAATCACAATCATGAATGCTATTAAGAAGCATTATTTTTTTTCCTCTAGATAGCTGAGATAAGAGCCTACCTTCTGTAGCTTGTTCATGAATTGAGATAAATTGAGAGGGGATATTTGATTTTTCTACTAACTTCCCTTTGTTTGTCCATCGTGGTCTTTCAGAGACTGAAAGACAAGTGATGTCTTTGTTTCTGATTTCAAGCAAAGGCAAGTGAGAGTCGACCAGTGTTTTATGCTTATGTCCTAGGACCAAGTTATAGTAAACATCACTTTTTGTTGTTGCTTAGAGGATGGCTGTTGACAATGTCTAGGCTTGTTCTCCTTTCTCTTTCTGACCTCAAGCTAGAAGAATACAAGGTCAACCTGGTTTAAAAAAGGCTTCTTAAGTGCTATTAGGGAACATGTGAATGCATGTGAGTTATTTCCAAATCGTACGGTTACTGGCATTCCCTAAGCTGAGTAGAAGACAGGAGCATCTGTCATACCAGGAGGGGCTGAGGGGGCCTGTTCAGCCTGGAGAGAAGACTGAGAGGGGATCTTACCCATTTGTCTAAATATCTATGGGGAGTGTGTCAAGAGGATGGGGCCAGACTCTTTTCAGTGATGCCCAGTGACAGGACAAGAGGCACCGGGCACAAACTGAAGCACAGGAAGTTCTGGCTGAATGAGAGGGCACTTTTTGCTGTGAGGGTGTCAGAGCACAGGTTGCCCAGAGAGGTTGTGGAGTCTCCTTCTGTGGAGATATTCAAAACTTGTCTGGATGCCATCCTGTCCTGCCTAAGTGACCCTGCTTGGCAGGGGAGTGTTGGACCAGATGAACTTCAGAGGTCCCTGCCAACCTCAGCTGTTCTGTGACTCTGAGCCACGGTGTGTTGTGAACAGGGTTTGACATGGCTGTGGGGTTGAGATAATTGAAAGAAATGCAAAATCTGAAATCTTTCATGATTATCAGACAGTTTGAATTCTGGTACTCACAGTTGGCCATAAATCCTGTCACAGATGGGTTGGGCAATTAGGCCTTTACCCCTTCAGTAAGCTTAAAGTACAGGATTCTGTCAAGCTCTGTATTTTAAATGGTAGAAAGAATTGTTCTGCTCCTTTTTTATTCATCTTCCAACACATTTTTTTTTAAGTATATAAAAAAGATTTGAGAAAGAACTTTACCTCCAATTTCACAGTATTCGCTGCTATTTTAAAGTTCTTTTGTCATGGGCTTAAAGCTCTAGCACTGGTTTCCCCTGTTTTCTTTCAAAAAGATAGGGGCTTCAGTGAGGAATAGCAGTGGTCTTTTGACAGTTTAAAGTAGCTGACTGCTTCGATCTGGAGTTGGTGAAGGTAATCGTATTGTTACTAATTGAATGAGAATAATTTAGAAACAATTTTCTGGAATATTTTTATGGTGAAGTCAGTTGGGGGGGGAGGATGGGAGACTTAATGACTACTTAGAATGTTAGTTTCTCCCTAATCTCACTAACAAAATTTGATTTCATCTCCTAGTTGTTTCACTTAGGAGGACACAGAGTTTGCCAATTTAGGTTAAAGCTATTTCCAAACTCAAGACGTGACTCGTAAGTGAGCTTTTTGGTGCCTGACGCTTCACTGTTGTGGAAGATGCAAATGCAGTGCAGTTCACTGCAATGATTAGGGGGTGAGACTGGTCACAGGAATCCAGAGGACCTGGGCGCACACAGGATGTTCTTGGTTACAGGTTTAAACCCTCCTGCACATGTAAACTTTTTGCAATGACAAATGGTGTTTGTGCAGAGAGTAAGACTGCCTGCAGGACAGATGCAGAGATTTCTTTCTTTATCTAAATACTGCTGCTTATAAGTTAATTTTCTGAGTTTCTGGTACTGAAGTTGAAGACTTTGTTCCTTATTTTTCCTAATTTTTTTCCTTATTTTTTGTTCCTTATTTTTCCTAATAACCAAGGGCTTAAACACAGAAATGACAGGCGGAGTTCAGAAAAAAACAAAGAAATGTGTAAATGAAAGAAATGTTGCCCTACCTGGAGAGTACGGAGACAGGTGTGTAGGGTGTCAGAGCTGTGTGAAATGGGTTAGGTGGCGGCAACTATCTCTGAATTTTTTTGTTGCAGATTTCACAGAAATTAACTTTTTCCATAGTTGTTTTGCTCCATTAAATTGAAGAGCAGGTTTTGATAGTCTCTGCTTTTTCTCTTTTCTGAATTGGCCATGCAGATTCCTTCCAGCACAGAGCACTCCGACACCAGTAGTGCTCAGAGTTGGGTAGTAAGGAATGGTATGTCCACCCTCTGCAGAAAACTGTTTTATTATTTCCCCATGTCAATTACTGCTTCTATTTCTATAGGTCCTCAGGGAATTCTGGGATCTATAGTCATGATCTCATTGATTTTCTGATCCCCCAGGTTTTCTGCAGCCTTAACGGAGGGAAGAGAAATCCAACTCCATTCTATGGAATAGAGAGGCAAAGAAATGTTTACTTGGATAATGAAGAGGCTCAGCGATCAAAGATTTGTCTGGAGGGATTTCTTTTTAGTTAAAGCACAGCGTGAAAATTATCAATATTTTATAGCATTCTTTGTTTTAAAATTGTATTAAGTTTCAGTTAAGATGTCATGAGCAATGGCTTTAGCAGGCTTTAATTAGTCTTCTGTATGTTCTGTTACATTGCAGCAGGGGGAATAAACGCCTTAGCAACAGACTTCTGTGAAGTAGAAGGTAATTCAGTGCTTACAAAAGAAGAAAAGGAAGACTGACTTTGTTTTTGTCTCGTATTACTCCACAGCATCCTTTGTTTACATCTCCTTTAGATTTTACTGTAGCTTTACTTTTGTTAGATGCTAGATTTGATTTAATAAATGGGATATGGAGCATTTCTCCTGTAGATAGCTTTGAATGCTTGCGGTGTCAGCAGAGACCTGGCTGTTTTTCCACCTTGGTAGCAGTAGCTAAGCTGCCTCTGCAGATTCCAAAACATTCATTAGCCGTGAAACGGGAACTTATTTTTCCTCTTTCTTGTTATTTAATGCTTGCATTTAGTTTCTTATTTTTTTGTACAGCTTTTACTTCTACCGAGTCCTTATTTATAATAAGTTTAGTGTTTTTGAAGATAAGCTGAAATGGCATATACGGTAAAATAACTTTTCACCAGCTTCGTGCTAAGTGTTTCCAGATACAAATGCAATTGACTCGCATCTACGCTTTATGAAAAATGTGGCTCTTCAGTTCTCTAAGGAATGTTTATTAATACCTTCAATGCCTGTCATTGTATGTGAGGAAGGAAGGTATACATAATCCCTCTGTGTTAGAAAGAGCCTTCAATTGAAATTTATTAAAGATTAGTTTACCCTGTCATGAACAAAGTGTCCTCTAAATCCAGTTCCCTCCCACGAAAGCGTGAGAATTTCTCCACTACTTGTGGTCTGTGCAAATCATCTGCACTACAAAAGGGCCATGTCTCCTTCCATTTTAGGAATCTGGGAAGGGTAAATATTTAAAGTGCTGGCATAACAATAGCAGAAGTAGAAGGAAATTAAAGTTTGGGATCCAGTGCTGAGATGCATTTGGCTTAAATTGTGGGTAGGAAAAAAAGCTTTTCAGTAAATCGGTTAAAGGTTATGATTTTCATTTTTGGATTAAGGAATAAGCAGAATTGTTCTATGTAGAATCAAGTGCAGTTTCCCAGGCAAGAAGTATGTTTTGAAAGGGAAGCATTTTTAATTCTTCATCTTTTTTTTTTCTTTAGATTCTGCCAGTGTAGATCATGTTGTTGTTCAGCTACTCTGTGACAAGCCACGAGAGCTGGTATTTCATGGAGTTAAGGCCAGTACTGTGAAGTGAACAAGTTTTATGGACAGCTATTGTTGGTATGAGTACTTCTTGGGCATCAGGTTCAGAGGCTGTAGCATGAACGAATAAATGAAGCAGAGCGAAATCAGAACTACAGCACAGAAACTGTAAGAGTTTGTTACAGAAACTCTTTTTAAGATTGCGAAGTCTTTTATACTCTAAAAGATTTCTAAGTCCTAGAGAACTTCCAGCATCTGTTGTTTGCAGCAGCTGTTAGATATTGAGCAGCAAGATTTGTCTGTCCTCAGAATAGAGAGAAAAATGTTTTCTTTATCTTGATGCATTCGGTTCAGGTTGAGTAACTCTTCAGATATTAAAAACATTTTTCCTGGTATATTGAACTTATCTTTGGGAAACTTCTGGCACTGTGTTCAAATAACTGAACATGCATGTTGTAAAGGCTTGAGCTCTGTTTCTGCCAAAATCTGCTGTGTGACTTATGAGCCTGTATAAAGACCATTATAATAACTTAAGCTGATATTTGGCTTGTGTTTATGCAAGACAACTCCAAATAATCCTTTAACTTCATTTTGAACTACACTCCTTTTTTTTCTTTTCAGAAAAAGACCATAGAGTTGGCTGGAGAAAGGTAACTGCTTTTGCAAAGATTTTATATGTTTTGAAACTTCATTTTTTTAAGGTGTTCTGATTTAGAAATTAAAATTATTCCTTTCTATAAAGAAATCCACAATTTTTTAGTTTATCTTCAAGGTGCTTGGTTGACAACTGTCTGCATGTAGGAGACCCTACTCAGTCTTCTGATGCCTCAGGGCTCATAGCTCTCACTTGTATCGCAGTGAGCAGTGTGGGGCATCAGAAGAGGCAGGTTTCTAGTTAATTCTCTTGGAAGGCTGTCAAACTTTACCATTGTGCTTTAATATTTTTTCATTACCCTTAATATAATTTTGATTTTTACAGTTTCCAGATGGTAGGTAATTCAATGCAGCCCCTGACAGAGTTTGTTGAATTTCAGATCACCTAATGTCTTGAAGGCTAGCAGAGATTTAGGTGACAGTTGCTGCAAGGGGAGCTAGACCCACAGAATGCAACTATAGTGAAATATCTGTAACAGAGTAATTTGGACCACTCCAGGACTTCAGGGCCTGAGCTTCCTTATGAGTTTCTCAGTATCTTAGATACCTACTTCTATGATTATTTTTTATCTGTAAGGTGTGGTTTTTTGTTTGTTTGTTTGTTTTTGTTTTGTGGCAATAACACACTTCGGTAAGTAAGTGCCTGTCCCATTTTGCCTGAATCTTACTGAATTTACTCTTAAATTCTCCACAGTGGAACAACTCATTCTTATTTCAGTAAGGTCATTTGCTCAACCTAGAGATCTGAAGAGCTACACTTGGTGCTAGGAGGTAAACTAACAATGTGGTTTTCTTTGCTACAGCGATATGGAAACTGGCACAGCACGGAAGAGGTTGTTTGCCTGCTTTGTTCAGAAACAAATGTGCCATGCACAAAAGGTGATGGTGAATCTCACAGTTGATTAATAAAGCACTTTTCCAGTCACTTTGTCTTACGGGGTATCTTTAGTTATTGCATGAGATGTATTAATTGTTTAAACAATGCCCCTTAAAATATTAAGCAGAAGAAAGGGAAATTACAAAAGGAACTGTAAACTGAATTTAGACTTTGAGTTCTGCACCCAGTGGTAGTTCAGCCTTGACTGCAAAGTTTACTCTACAGACAGGATCTATATGACAACAGTTGAGTTTTGGTTGTATTTCAGAGATCTTGTGACCAAGGTCAGTGGGATTTGTGTATCTTTGCACATTACCTTTTCACCGATAACTAAGAGTACACTTTAGATTCACATAAGGCATATGGAATTATCAGAACTTCAATAGGTTCCTGTTCAGTGGTAATGAACATAGGACAGTTGTGACAGCAAAGGGGACATTCATTGTGAGGTGGGATTTACTGTGACCATTTTGGGGAGGGTTGCATTTCTTCCCCAATAATTCAGCTGCAACAACGTTTTACCAGCCAGTCTTATGAACCAGTGGAATTAAAAGTGGTTATTTTAAAAGTGGGGACTCCAAAATGCTTTTATCTAGGATAAAACATCATCGTTAAAGGTTCTTGGTTGCTTCCAACAAGGTACATCAGAATTTAGGAGGGCCGACTAGGACAAAGGTGCTCATCACGTTGGGGGATTTGAGGAGGAGCAAAGAGCTTGCAGTAAGAAAATGTAAGACTCAATACCCTTGAAGTGTCAGCAGCCAGGTATCCTGTCGTGTTGTAGAGCAGAGGCTGTGCTTGGTGGTTTTCCTACCAGTGCTCCAGTGTCCAAGTCCTGTTACAACAGAAGTGTCTCTGAATGCCTTTTAACACTTTCATATGACCTTATAAACAACTGTAGACACCTCCAAAAACAAGGGAGACTTGGATTTTATGCCCAATTCCACCTGGAAGGACTTCTAGCTCAGGTTTCTCACCAAGCAGCAGAGACTTGACTATTCAGCTGTTCACTGGATTGGGATCAGGGGCATCCTTTGTACGATTAGGAGAGCAAAATTTGTAGGACCAGGGTGAGGGACAGCACAAGCAAAAGAAACAGGACTTTGTAATCCAATAATGAGGTCACTTACCTGTGAGGGAGGAAACACAGGCTGCACTTTGAGGATTGTGTATGTATTTTACATGAAACAGTGCAGAGTTTATTAGCAGTCTTGCAAGCATAAACAGAACTAAGTAAAGCCTGCAAAATGATGGGCTGAACAATTTCTGTCCAAGGTGCTTTGTAAATAATTGTATAAAGATTTAGAAAGGCACTAATGAATGCAGAATGGAAGTAAGATGTTGTAGATGTTTTTCCCCTCCAAGTTCTTGATATATTTGTTTTATTTTTCATAACTAAGAATTTTGCATGACGAAAAGTAACTTCTGTTTAATCTTACTCTATGTGTGCCGATCAAGCTGCAGTTCTTGTCAGAAATTATTCTTGATCTGTTTTATCATTTTAAGAGAGAAATGAGCATATTGAAAACCAATATGCATTCTGTGTCCACATCTGTAGATGTAAAATGTGGAGTTACTAGTGATGCATGCCAACAGTCATGTATTTTCCAGTTTGTAACTTTGAAGTGAAGAGAAATGAGAAAGTATTTTACTTCAGTGCATGACTAAATTTGGGTGTTAAAACAGGGTCTTTGTTGTATTTACTTCTAATTTTGATAGTTCAAAAAACTTACTTGTTATTAGCTAAATTTACAATGGCAGTTTTAGGTTTCTAGGAAGCTCTAGTGACCTCTGTAAAGAGGTAATTCAGTGAACCTGTCACTAATAATTTCATCCTGCAGCTAATAGCAACGGCTTTAATCCAGAAATTATGAGCTGGGCCCCTTTCCCTGAGGGGAATATTTCTTTCCATCTTAAAATGTAAGGAGGTTGAATGTAGTAACTTTAACAGGAGGTAGCTTTTCTTTTATTTCTGAAGTGTGGGGAGCTTCTTAGGTACTGTACAGAACTCAGTAACACACAGCACGTCTCTTGTATCACTTCAGATGGAGGTCCTTGTGCTGTGATTTTTACTCATACCATTTGTTTTCACATGTTCACTCGGCCTTGCAAACTGGCTTGCGATGGCTGGTATCTTTTCGATGTGTCATGTGAGCAAGAATCCTGACCATGTTAATCACTCTCTGCCTGGTAGTCTGAAGAGTACTGATGCTTCTGGTTGGTGTTTGTGGTAGCTGTGCCAGGGGATGGTAATGCCACACTTGTGAAGAAAAGTCATGTAAGAGAGCTGTTGTTGAGCTGTTGTAATGGTGAGCTTTGAAAGGGAAAGTGCAATCACTCAACAAGGAAGCAATGAGGTGTAAAATCCTTTCAGTGGCCTTACAAATTGTGCCCCAACTATTTTTAGTATTGACTTGGACTGTGAATAATTTAGTTCTTCTCCATCTTGTTCTAATGACAGAAATCCCTGCATGTAGAGGACTGGACCTTCAGTTTGTTAGCGTTTGAAACACAGCCTTTTGGGCTTGGTTTGTTACTTCGTGAGAATTCAAAGCTAGCTCAGCAGTAACTTGTTTTACTGAAAAATTAAAGCCAGTAGTTGTGATTCTTGCTTATCGTTATCCTTTCCATTTGCAGTCACGTTATAGTTGCATTGTTTACTAAAAACTTGCTCAAAAGTGCATGTAAAGTTTAAGTGAAAAACATCAACTCTAAAGCTATTGCTCTTACTGTATGCATAATGTACACACTGTATGCACGTATGCTTTTAAGTGGACCTCAGTCACCAAAGCCACTGAGCAGGTGCCACTGAAAAAATTAACCCCCCTTGCTGGTCATTCTTGCCTAATAGTCACTGTCTTTACACCAGCAAACATGCTTGTGCAGGTGTGTGGTGAGTTGAATTTGGGAAATTTACTGGGATTAAAACTAATCTGTGAGGAGGGAAGGGTGAGTGTTTTAGCATGTTAGCATGATAGGCAGGCTCTTGCCTTTCAAATTATCTCCTAGCTTTATAATTTCTTGCTCTAACTTAGCACGAGCATTCTGGTTCCGTTCTCTCCCTCCTTCCCTGTGCCCTACCCCCATGAAAAGTGTGGTTTGCTCTCACTCCTTGCTTATATGCCAGTAACTGAGGAGCCTGTTCCCATTTCCCATACGTATTGGTGCTGCTCCTGCCCTATGTCTCTCAGCTGTATTGGAAAACTGGGAAGAACACTGGTGGGTATTGCAGGCTCTCCTACATGTATTACCAGATCCACATGATGCCTTTTATTTGTGGTGAGAAAAAGGGTAGTGGATATACCATACAAGTATGAAGAAACTAAGTATGTATTAAACAGGTATGAAGAACAAATCATCCCCAAATGATTAAGATGCTTTCCTCAAGATTGTTTTCTATCTTAGTCTCTAAAGCAGACTCTTTGGGACAGATATTTTCTTGCTTTTTTAATAACAATTTGCTCTGCACTTGGATCAACTAGTCCAAACTTCGGTTTGCTTTTCTGAGCTTACAGAAATCCCTGGTACATTTATACATAAGTTGTTTTGGAAAGGGCATAGTATACAAAGATGAGTATCTTCTGACAAACAGGGTGATCTTCCTCTTGCTGCTCATCAGCTTTCAGTACCTGGTTGGGCCCTGAGTTCTTGCAGGGAAGGTGAGTTACCTGATGTGATGTTGCTCAGATTAAAGTAGGATCTAACTGGTGACTGTTAAATATTGTAGACTAAACAAGTCTGTTCTGTTAAATAAGATTTAAAATTGTAAAAAATGATTCAGGTTTTAATACTTAAAACACTGCTATATATAGGTTCAATGGCAGAGTAATAAACAGACTTGTTAGCTTTATTAAAATGAGCAGTGCCCATGCCCTGGGACTGGTACGCAGCCCAATTAAGTGAGCTGGAAGGGAGAGAGTTGCAGAGGTACCGAACCTCTCCTAGCTGCTGAGCTGCTTTGCAGCTGTTGCTGCACCACAAGGCTGCCAGAAGTCTTCAGCAGCTGCTGTATGCCTGTCTGTCTGGATTTGGAGGTGGGTTACTGGTGGTGACTTTGTGCAGCTGTGGCGTATACCCAGCTGGCATATACCCAGCCATTCTGGCTTGCCAGAGTATAAAAAGCTCTCCACAGTTTTACTCTGTAATGACCAAAAGTTATTAGTCGTCTCTTAGTTCCCATACCCCTATTTCCTGTGCAGAAGACCAGGCTCAGCCCTGTTGCTTCAGAGTCCTGGAGTATTTCATGTTCCTCAAACCCTAGCTATGGAAAGAAACAATACTCATAAATATATTTCAGCAACTAATCCCCTTCTGATTCCTTATTTTTTATGTGAAGAGAGGTAATGTGATATGACAGTTTTGTCTAATCATTAGAGCCAAATACTGTTTTGACAAATCTCCTAGAAACAGAGCATGTATAATGCATTTTAAATGGGTAGTCTGTAGTCACAGGAAAAAGCAATGTATTGTAAGCGAATTGGTGACATACATCATAGACACTGTAGGAGAAGTAATCAAATTGAAGCCTGATCTTGAATTCAATCTTTAAATAGCTATCTAACCATACTCACTTGAATGTAAATCCCAAGAGGTATCATTGGGTTTGAAAAGTCTGCTGGTACATCATTGTAGATACCCAGTCAAAACTGGACATCTTCAATATAAAAATGGAGTTTGTCAAATGGCATCATATGGAAAAATAAGATTTCTTGGTTTGTAATACAATTGGAATGCAATTTCTTGTATACCCTGCACTCTTCCAAAGTATTTTTTTTTGAGTAGAGAATTGATCTGGAGGGTGTACAAGTGTAGTTCTGTACTGACAAGAATGTAGCTCAGGACTGTTTGGCTCCAGGGAATCTGTCTGCTACAGAAAACACCAAATCAGGTTTTTAAGATACATTCCAACATCCTTCGTTGTAATATTAAGAGGAATAGATAGCATTAGAAAAAGCATGTAGAAAAACGTTACACGGATGTTTCATATTTTAGACTTGTCTCAAGGTTTCCAACATTGCAAAGCAGATTAAAAATGTCTCAAACATGTCTCAAACTTTAGTTAGCAGCTTTGGAACTGATGTGACTTGTGTACAATAGGCAGTAATTGGGGTTTAGTCTAAACAGTGTGAAATCAGAGAGTCCCAGAGAAATCTGACATCTTCTAAAGGTATGAAGGCTAATGCAGTGAAAGGTCTGGTTCTCAATTTATCTGAATGTATGAGAAATTCCCAGGCTCACATCTGTTTGCCAAAAGACAGCAAGAAAAGATTGACTTCACATTGCATGAGTTGTGTTTGGGTAACCTTCTGAAAGGCAAGCGGTCTAGTGAGCAAACATTGAGTTTGTGCTCAAATAACATTTTCTCTTGCCTTGTCTGTCAGGCCTTCATTAGCGTGTCAGAAAAGCTCACATCAAATAAAACCTTCTCTATGGGCTCCAGCAATATTCATTTACTCAAAACACTTGGATCTTTTTTTTGTGAACGAAAAAACTTCAGCGCTTATTTCACTTTCCTAATGAGGAGAGGTGAAGGTGTGATAGAGGTTGTGTACAAAAGGAGAGGGAGCTTTTTTATGTTATTTAAAGGTTTAGGCAATTCCTTTTGAAAATCCTTTGGAAAAAAATCAATATGTTTGTAGATGTTTCTCACCTTTTACGAAGCAAAGGAACAGTACACTAGGTTAAAATTTCAATAGGTGGGAGAAATACTTCAGAACTGCAATAACCAAATTTGCTCTTAAATTAGTAAGTACCTATTTTCATTGTCTGAGTAACTTTCTGCTATCTTGGTGTTTATGAATTAGCAATACTTTTGCAGTTGCGATAAATACTAATGTTACGCTTTTAGTTTCTGTGAGACAACTGCAAAACCATGGTCCCTATGTTAAAAGCAATTGATACCTTTTTTTTTTTTTAAATAAAAAAATCATTTTAATTCCAATACCTTGCTATTCCCTGAACTAAGAACATGAATCTGAAAAAGCAACCTTTCTGTTGTTACTACTGCTATTTCTATTTTAACTGGAGAAACATTTTATGGACTACAGCTGTATGGATTCTCCCAAACGATGGGAAAAATGCAGTGCTTCATTATTTGATTACAGACAAGTTAATGTAGTAATTACTGTAACAACATTGGCAAAGTGCATTTCTCCTGTCACTTGGGAAAATTTATATTGTGATAGTGACTTTCACTGCAATGCCAAGATGGTGCTTGTAATTTAAATACTGGTGTTGTGAGAGTGATGGAATTAGTACTACTTCTTATGTCACATGTGTATTTTACGTTCAGATAAAGTATCCTGTTAGTTTTTCCCTCCGTGGTCAGTCTGGCCTATTTTACAAGTGACATTCTGCATGTGTGCACTTACGTAAGGTACACTTCAGTGCAGTTCGTAGTGGAAAAGGTACACCTGTGGGAAAGGAATGTGGATGAGAAAATGGAACTGTGTAAACATGTTTATGCAGCTGCATTTTAGTGCAACTTATTAGAGCTCTCTTTATGGGATAAAACTGTACAACTGAAGACAAGCTATTAAAAATTTCTCGGAAACATTGTAAGTTTTTAGATAAATCAGAAAATATGCATCTCCAATTCTGCTTCCAGATGTGGTTGTACTTGAACAAGATGTCTTCATAGTAGTATCTGGAAACTTTCAGATGGTAGTACAATTAGCTTGTGAACTTTCCATATTAAAGCATTTTGCAGAGTATTAAATCTGTCATGATTAATACACAACTCTTTGTGGTGTAAATAAATGGCCTAAATGCTCATGTCAATGTAGGGGACTTATAAACTTACTAGCTTCTGAAGATCGTGTGATATGGGACCTTAGTTATTTTGGAGCCTCAGATACATATTTCAATGCAGAGCAAGTGTGGTGATCTGGAAACATGCAAAGTAAAAGACTTGCCTCTGTTAGATCTTCACTGAAAAATAATTTAATTCATGTTAGTATTTCTAGTCTGTAAGTAGACAGAACTAGACGGTTTTACATCTCATAAACTTCAGCTGTAACATGACATTGTGAATACCTTTTTCAATTAGATACTGAGTTTTAAGAAATACTGCTAGCGCGTCTTTTTTTTTTTAGTGGGGGGTGGAAAGCCTGGAAAATGTCACTATTCTACTTTAGGAACATTTTAAAAAATCAATAAAAAATACTTAAGAATCCCACTTTGTTTACAATATCATATTGGACTGACGTTTTAATTACACAAGGGACTGAGATGATATTGTCCTAGGAGCTTTATGGACAATGAAACTCACTCTTTGCCCCCAGAAATTTACTTCTGTGCTTTGACTTTCAGTGTTATTTGAGATGATGTGACCTTAAGCATCCAGTTTCCAGAACATTGAAAGGATGTGTTGGTATCTGTCTCATAGAATGAAGTCTGTAGAGTTTAAATCTCCCAATTACAAGTCAGAAGTTTTGATATCTTGAAAGTGTAAAAACATCCAAGAACGAACACACACACACACACACACACACACAAGTCAAAAGTTCTTTGTTTATCTTGAAAGCTTAAAAACACCCAAGAACCACCCCCCATACTTCAGCAATAGCATCTGACATCTCCTCTTGTCCCCTTTGGGTTCAAAGCTTTTCGCTGTCTACACTCGCTTCCTCCTCAGCCTTTCTTAAGCATATCAATTATGGAAGAGTGATGAACTCAGGGACGAGTGGAAACTGGAGAAGGACGGACAATTTACTTCACGTTATCTATTGATCAGACAGTATTTCATCCTTGTGGAATTACCAGTCAGAAGGGAAGGCTCAGTACTTAAAGCTTCAGCTATAGGGATATGATGATACTGAATCCACTTTGCTTATGTTGCAACCTATATTTATATCAAAGCTTATCTCCTCTGCCCCCTGAGGAAAAATAAAATGTATAGAACAATGCCAGCATAAGAGGAAGTGAGCTCTTATACTTAGATACTTAGTACTTTGAATTTCATCCCCTTCATCCTGTATATTCCTGTATCTCAAACAAAGAAACCCACAGATTTAAGTACTTTCTTCACTTGTCTGCTTTTTCTCTTTAAAATACTCTTTCTGTCTGTGGATGGGTAGCACAGATGGTGAGTTAGCTCCGCTGTGTGTTCACAATGCCAGTTTTGAGTCTCCATCGCAGGAATACTGTCTGAACACAGTTATTTCTTTTGTTTGTTTGTTTTTAGGCTCAGTTTAGGTCTAGAAGCCATCGCACTTGTCTGAGACTGCAGCCCTACAAGTCAGTTTCTTTGCCACATAATTGGTTGACCTAAGAGCATTTGGGAGCACTGTGTAGGCAGTTGGGTATCTCTGCAAAATTGTATGGTATGACGGGGCCAGAGCTGATCTAGTAATCTCTGATGGGTCAAGCTGCCTCAGACTGATTATTTTCCTGAGTACTGTGCTCCCGGCATGTCCCCTAGGTAGTGCTGTAATCTGGAAGTTCCCAATGTGTGCCTCTGAATAATTAAGGTAGCTGATGCCGTTTCAATATTACCTCAAATGTTGCACAAAAACATAGTTTAGTGTGAAAAGAATAGGGTTTTACTATGAAAAGTATAGGGTTGGCTTCATAATGTCTTTCCCAAAGGTGTTGATTGTTTTAAATGCTGTTTGGTAAGCTGCTGCCTGCAGTGCCAGACCATAGCAGCTGAGGTGCAATAGCAAATATTTTGTCCAAGAAAAATCACTAGTCAGGAAATTCTGTAAATGCATAAGAATTGTAATAAAAAAATCATTGTAGCTGTAATAAAATGCTTGTGGAGTGCATGTACCACATACAGAACTAGTGCTGTCATTTTAACCTCTAATTAGCTCTTCTATTCCATTATTCCCTCCAATTTATTAGCAATTCAGCAGAATTTCTGCAGCACCTGTGGTGCCCTGTCTGGCCTTCAAGGATTTCAAAAGCCTCTGAGATTTTTCCCTGAGCACTTGCGTAATCCAGCATCAATTTGTCCCCAGAGCACCCAGCAAAAGCCACCAGCTCTCCTATTAAAGTTTAACATTGTCAAAGTCCTTCAGCCTCTTCTGAATCTCTCTAAAAGAGCCTGCTGTGACAATACACATCTGTGATTAACGTCATGTTAAGCTCGGAGGCATGTGAAGATACCCAGCCAAGAGAAGGTGCAGGGAACAGCTGAGGCTTCAGTGTTGGAAAAATGGTAGCTCAGTAGCAGCTCTTGCTTGTGGGCAGCCCAAGCTAGCAGGAGGGGATGGTGCCTGTTGGCCTTGCCTGATGTCTTCAGGAAAGAATTGTGTGATCAAGACTGCCAGCTCCTTGTAGCTTGTTTGAATAGAAGAGTGATCAGACTTCCTACCCTGCGACACAGGCTCAGCCATGCTTTGTAAATACAAGTCTAAGCTAGAATTCACTTTAGGCTTATCTTTTTATATATTACACAATATATTATATTTATATATATATATGTATATATTATACTATAATTCAGTTGACACTAATGTGGATATCCTCATAACAGTATTTTAATTTTTGAAGGATGTACGTAGAATTCTGGGATCTACATTATTATTTTCATTAGTATTTGATTTTATACTGAAGTTAAGCATACAATGAAAAACATTACTTTAAATCATATTTTTTAACGGATCCGTATGGCAAATTATAAGAGATGATTAGATTGATAAGAGATTGGAATGATAACATTGTAAGAGATTATATAAGACTTATACCATCTTGAAGATTAATTCAGTCAAACTTCTTGTTCATTTTCTTATTTGTGCATGGTGAGGAGTTAAAAATTCATTGTATTTGATAGAAGCTGTTGCTTGTAAAATGTCTTGACAGATACCTAGATAGGTAAGAACTTCCTGGTGGGTTGAGGAGCATTATGTTGACTTAAAGCAAGACAGAATTAGTATTGCAGACGTTGTGTAGATTCTATGCATCCATGCATTTCCAGATGGTGGATGGCACGGTGTTACTCATTTATCTTCTCTGGGCCTCCTCAGATCAAATCTGACATCCGTGATCTGTCTTTAATCATCCTAAGTTCTTCCATCCTTTCCACCTCCCCTGTTTTTTTCCTCTGCCTGTGTTCCACATGGTGCAGAGCTTGGTTTTATTTCCTGATTGTTCATTGGCAAGTGATGAAGTAAGCACTCGATGTCACTGGAGATGCACAGAGGGACACGCAGCAACATTAACGTAGCACAGAAGTGGATGATGAAGGGTGTATGGTGATGCCAAAAATTGGGAGTGTGCCGGCAGGCGTTAAACAAGGTTCTGGGGGCACAGTGTAATATATGGGGAAAAGATTTCTTCTTGTAACCACTCACAGTGTTGAGTTTGCCTTTCAGATGCTGTAAAGCCAATAATTGACTAGGTCTGTAACTCAAATATATGATAAAGTATTCAAATCCAGTTCGTACAGGAAACATTTTATTAAGCATAACCTATGAACATGCATCATATTTTCACTTTACTATCATCCTGGGGAACAAAGTGCTTGCAGAAAGTTGATGAGCCAAGATATACTAATGCTATTTTGTGTAGTACATAAAATATTTAGAACTTTAATAGATTGTGATCCTGTGGATTTCTGGAGTACTCTTCCAGATATTGAGGCAGTGAGAAAATGTTAATGAGCCTTTTGTAACTTCTTCGAGGTAGTTAGCAATTAGGCATGACACAGTATCAGCAGTGAACTGATATACAGTAATATTTGCATAATTAAGAACTTCATTAATATAGATTTGAAAACAATGTAGAAGTTTGACTTTGGAGAAGTAGTTTTGTCCAGTAGATAATTCTTGTGATACTTCTAAGCAATTATTATATATTTCAGATATTCAGAAAGTAAATACAGTTCTGTAGTCCTACTTCCATTTTGACCTGATTTCAAGCTGTGTCTTTCAGTATTGGTATTTCATTTAATAAATATGAATTCCTTGTACAGACAGTCCTGCATCATTAGCACTGAGTGACTCTACACTGGTGGAAAGTAAGTTTTCTATGGGAGAATCCATTAACGTCAGAAAAAATGCTCTATATACAATCCCGATGGGGTGTGGGGGGTGGAGAAAGGTCAGCTGATGCCAGTAAAATTATTTTTAAAGGCGAGAAAGGCAAGCAACATCGAAGGCACTTTTTTTTAAGGGGAAAAAACAAAACAGTAGGGAAGCAGAGCAGTCTTTCACCACCTGTTTAAGACTGGATCCAATGAGCCGGAGGGACCTGTCTCGTGTCAGAATTGGACCAGAGCTACTGAGGTCACTGTGAGGTTTGCTTCAGAGATACCCAGAGCTGAGGGAAAAATGGGAGCTGCCTGGCACCATCTGAGGCTTTGCAGCCGATAGGAGCGTACCCTGGTAGAGCAGGTTGCAGCCTGCCCCTGGCATTTCCCCTAGCACTGTTTTTAGAAGCTCCCGGTGCTGCAGCTCTGTGCGTCCAGTGCCACGCTGAGCTCCTTCCAAGCGCCACACGCTGCTTCCTACATTTGGGCATGGCAGCGGGGGCTCCAAATCACCACACAACCGATCTGAGGAGGACGCGGAGGGCCGAGGCCAGCCCAGAACCCGCTTTAACGAAGTTACAGCGGGCGCAGCTCCCGCTCCCCTGCCTGCTGCCTGCCGAGGGCCGGGCGGGGCGGAGGCCGCGGCTTCGGGCAGGCCCCGCCGGGCCCAACGCCGCCTCCCGGGGCGGGCAGGGGGGAGCCGGCGGCCGCGGGGAGGCCTCGCCCCGCGGGGGGCCCGGCCCCGGCTCCGGCTCCGCCCCGGCCCCGGCCCGGCCCCTCAGCGCCGCGGCGGCCGCCGGCTGCTCGCTGCCCGCCCCGGGCCGCGCTCTGCTCAGCTCCGCTCCGCTCGGCTCCGCTCCCCGCCCGGCCGCCTCAGCCTCCCCGGCGGTAAGTGCGGGCGTGAGGGGCCGGGCGGGGAGCGGGGGGGGCGCGGGTGCAGCTCGCCATTGTGCTCTGTCCCTCATAGCCCCCTGCGCTGTGAGGGACACACAGGGACCCGTGCCGGGCGCTGCCTGCGCTGAAGTAAAACCGAGGCAGCCGTGCGAAGCCAACCGCGGCCGGGCTGGGCGTGCAGGGCCGCCGAGCCGCGTTGTGCGGCCAGGTGTGCCGCCGGCCGTGGGCCTCGGCTCTGGGGAGCGCATGGGAGCCCCCCCGTGCTGCCGGCAGGTGCGGGTTAGCGCTGGTGGCAGCCCTGACGGGTGTTCCTGCACAGCGTGCAACCAGGAGAACAAAAGCCCTGTTTCTAAATAGACGGCCAGGAGTTTTCTTAACCTAGTGCAGAATGGCACAGCGTGCTCAGGGGGTGACAGCGTGCAGCCCCGGCTGTGCCCGAAGAGCGTTTCTGGCTGTCTCCGCTGTGCTATCCTATAGTATCCTGAATGGTCATCCCACAGCAAGAGGAACTACAAATAAAAAAAGGTTTTCAATACAGCCGATACCTTCTACACACAGAAGGATGCATATTTCTCCCCTCTCTTTGTAAACTGAATCAGCACTATTTTGGTTCGGAATATTTGCAGCTACAAAAACTTAAATATCTTTCACGTGGTAACGGCAAGTCAGTAAATCAAGTAAGTAAGATTTAGTGCGATGAGAGCCTACCAGTTGTAACCAATGTTTGGGTTTTTTTAACAGATTTCCGTGCTCTTAAACCGTGCTGAGGTATACCTGCTTTCCAGAGCTGTGCATTCCTTTCTTACTGTGTTTTGCTCTAAGCGCGTCTGTCTGTAGCTCTCTCTTTCCCTTTCCAAAACTCTGATTACGTATGTGGAGCTTTCTTCTTTTCATTTTCTTAATACCTTTTTCCATTTTCCCTGTGCATGTATATTTAAGAGTTTTTAAATGAAACTTAAAGGTTGCACAAAACTTGTGGAAGAGAATTTTCAGGGCTCCTTGTTGTTACTTCTACTGATAGCTGAATTGTCTTCATGATGAACTCTGACTTTAGAACGACTTTGTAGTTAAAGCGCTGCAATTGATTATTTTTTTTTACACACAGCTTGGCAAATGATTTCTGTAAATATTGTTTTACTGTTTGTGCCAGGAAAAGTAACTTCAGCTTAAAATCAAAGTGTATTTCTGAAGTCCTTGCAAAATCTTTCCCACCCTCGGCAGCCTTTTCCAGCTCCCTCCCCCACAGCTGGTGGGGGGGTCATGCTGTGTGCCAGCTCGGCAACACTGATTCACCGGTGCCCATCTGCAGCGTGAGCTGTGGTGCTGGCATGGGGACATCTGGAAACTCCCTGTCACGGGAATTGCAATTCCTGAGCCAGCCTGCGATGCAGGAAATGAAATCTTGGTGTCTCAGGTTCAAGACGGGACGGCTTCTTAGCAGGTCAAGCTGTTGGGAGGAATGGAAGAATTAACTTTTTTTTTTTGAATCACTGGGTTTCAAAACCTAGTCAAAATGAAAATGGAGGAGGAGAAATTTCCATTCTGCAAATCTCTTCTGCTTCACAACTGTATTCTAACTACTGCTGCATGGCAAAAATGCTTAGGTGGTTGAAAATCTGCTTAACAGGGAGACATTGAGAAAATCTATATTTATAGACTGCTCAGCAAATAAACTGACCGTAGTTGCATTTCTCAAAAGTGGGAAGTGCATTGTATCGATCCTCAAAGTGAAGTAGATTTGTTAGTAAGTATATTACATAAACTTGCGTGGTGAGGTTTAGAGATTGTTCCAGAAGATAAAAACACTTACATATGTGTGTATATATAAAATATGCTTTAAATTCCTGAAAACGAAGTGGAAAGGACAGAGAGTGCTTGTTTTCTAGTGTCTGTATTTTGTATAGCGACAGCTTTTCAGGAAGACACAGTGGTTAACAGCTGAAATAGAAAAGCAGGAGGCAGGGTATTGAGAGAAACCAAGCACCACATATGAATGCATAGGAGTAAGAGCTGGAGAATTTGAAAAATGTCTAGCTGAGAGCCAAACTGGAGATCAACAACCATAAAACATTAAAAAGCTGTTTGTCTTGCTAAAGAACACTGCGGTGATAGATAACTAGACGTCTCCCATAAAAACCAATATCAAACACCAGGCACCACCTGTTACTTCTGGGAGCGCTGAGAAAAAGCAAAGCTGCAAGGAATGCTGGTGAAGTGAAGGAGGAGAAAACCCTCCTTCGGGTGGCTGTGCACTGACTGGCACAGAACCCAGTCTGGAGAGGGTTTACACTGGGACTGCACAACCCATTTGCCACATGAAAAAACTTGTAGCTGCTTAAGGGACTGCAAGCCCGTTATAATATTTCATCTGGAAGGAGACTTAATGGGTAGCAGTGGGATTGTTAAACGTTGCTTATTTCAAGAATGCACTGCTTCTGGAGTGAAACCGCTTCAGATGAACTTTTGACATGAAAAGACTCCTGCCCCCCGGCTTCCCTCCAGACATAAGCTCACGTCAGAACCGTTGTGCTTTGTGGCTGACAGGGCTGGAAGGGCCAGAAAACCCAGACCAGTTTGGTGGGCTGGGTGGCATGCTGCTGGGTAGAGCTGCAAGGCTTTTGATAACTTTAAAAACAGCTTTCAGTTGTCTTACCCTAAATGAAAAGAAAATAGTTTTATAAAACTCTTTGGTTTTATTTTGGTACAAGATGCAGAGTTTTAGATTACGTATCTTAAGTGGTTAAAAATACCAAAAATACAGCAGTGAACTTTTTTCATCTTCTAACAATCTATACATTATCTATACTAATATGCTAGGCTATACTAAATTTCCACTACATCATTCCTTCTTGAACTTGCACTTCTGTCATTCTCAATTGCAGGCATTATGAGGCCAGATGGGATTTGTTGAACCAATGTTTTTTTAAGTCTTTAAAGTGAAGAAAAAATCTTTCAGTTGAAGCCAAAGGAACAGGTGAACTTAATCCAAGTCTCAAATGAACACGCTAGTTAGGGAACACCAAATCCTACATAGTTCCAGCATGGTACAGCATTACTTTATTTCCTGAAGGGCTCACAATACAGATGGCAGATGTAGGCTGTGTTCGTTGTTAGCTCTACAAATAATAGAGGGATTACTCCATAAAACTGTCACTACGTCACATTGCCTCTGCGGACTGTGGTACTGTCCAGATATGACACTCTTCCAAACTTACTGCTGAAGTGCTTTCTTAGCAGTTATTGTTATCAAGCATCCAGTAGTAGTGGGTAATTCTGCTTTTCTTTCCCTAGCAGTCCAGCTGGTATAATTTCTGAATACACATTTGTGTTTAAAATAATGTGTGTCCAGCTGGAGAGGTGAAGAGAAGGGTGGATAACCAAGTATAGTATATTAAACATCAAGGTTTATGCTTTTTTCTAATTGAACGTATTCTTCTGTTAAGTAGGGCTGTATATATTCAAACCGATGTTATATCCACAATGTATCCACAACCCTCATTCTCAGAGACTGTTTTAAAGTACTCTTGCTCCATTTTTTTTCCTCCCTGGATGCAGAGGTTTGTTTTCCCAAGTCTACATGTTAATACATTCTTATTTTACATAGTGCATTTAACTTCCCTATCTGTGCATCCTCTAAAGGCGAGATTCTCAGTTACCTGTTTCCTTGGGCCATTCCGTTTCACAGTAAACTTCCCAGTCATTGCAGTTGGGGTAGCGGAGACAAAACGCAGCAGAGATACAACAACTGCTGGTGAAATTTTGGTGCCAGTGGAGCAGCACACTTGTATAAAGCATGACACAGGGAATATCACAGGACATAATATATAGTACCTTCAAATGGGCAAGACGAATTGAGATAACACTGGACTTGTCAAGTAACATCAGCCATCTTACATTTCGTTTAAAAAAAAAGCAGAGCACACAATGTTACCAAAGCAAATGAAAACAAGCGGTTCAACCGATTTTTGGCAATTAGTTTTAGCAACAATTCTTCTAAGCTCTGTTGGAATAAAACACCTAATCATGGGACTGCCTTAAGCATGCAAAGTAGTTTTGCTGACTTTAAGAGAACATGGAAAGAGGCTCAGGGTGAGCAGATACTTCCACGTCTTGATCAGACTCGATGAAAATGGGTAGAGCTCAAGCGCTTTTCAATGCTTCTGAAGGAAGAATCAGTTTAACCTGTTATTTTTTTATAGCTTGAAATAGTTCATGGATGATCTGTTCACCAGGGGAACAAAGGCAGAGTTATATCGCTCATGTTGTACTGCTGATGGTGATTTCTGGCATTTCTTGGAATTTACTAGTATCTGTAGTTCTATTTTCTGAAAATTGAGTTTAAACTGAAAAAGATGCAGGTAGATATTACATCCACTGAAAATAAGGCATTTTATTTTTCATCACATTAAATGCAGGCTGTGGTGCTGTCTGAAACTAAAGTCATAATCCCTGTGTTGGTGTTCAGCAGCACAGACACTGCGAATGTCTCTGCACGGAGAGCACCAGCTCCCAAGGGTGTGAGTTGTAACACTTGCATCTCCGTGCTGCAGGCACACCTCGTAAAGTGATTCCTTCATAAAGTGATTCGAAACAGCCACTAAAAATTATGCAGTGTTATCTCAATTGCTGCGTGCACAGATGTCCTGGGTTTAAAGCAAAAAGAATGTGGTCTTTCATCTCCAAGGACTCGGTATCTGCAGGATCTCCATACCTGATTTTCAATTACAATAATAGCCTGCAGAGCTGTAACTTTCAGCAGTTTCCAGCAGTCTCAAATAATGATATTTAGTCCAACTAACATAGAAAAAGAAATGCGACAACACCAGCATGCAATGAATCTGTTACACGAGCGAATGAAAACAATCAGGCAGAAATTCCTAAAATGCTGCCAGCCGACTCAATGGGAGCTTTCTCTGCCTCGCTGTCCCTCTGTCTTGCTCTCGTCCACTCCAGCAGCCTTTGAAGCTGCCTCCAGTTTGCGACAAAACTTGACTGTTCAAACACAGCACCATTTCACATGACTAATGCATCTCTTCAGGCTGAACCAAACTTTAGCCAAGCACTTGAATTTACTCTCTGTGCTCTGTGAAAAGTCTTCAATGGGCTTGACTCGCTTGGCCCCGGGAGGGGGTATCGGGCAGGAATGTGTGGAATTGGACTCGGGAAAAATCACCTTGTTTAGCACATATTCTCCTGCTCTGACTGCTTATCTAAATGAAAGTGACTTCCCAGGGAATCTGACTCCGCACATGATCTAGAACAAATAGCGCGGGATTAATTTTTGTTTCAGCAGCGAAGGATTTAGTTATGTCTCGGGGAGATCCTGCGCAGGGGGGCTGCTGGGGGCAGCATTCCTCTGTGCAGAGCGCTTTCTGCTCAGAATTAGCATTCAGGCAATTAAATAGCTCAGCTGGCTGGGAAGGCTTAGCTCTGAGCACTCGGCAAAGGTAACAGAGAAGAAAATGAGTTAGAAACTTTCTCGCTTATCTGTCTTAACCTTTGTGTTGTGTCTCTCTGCAAAGTTCAGCGTCTGTAAGGCAAGCCTTGCAATTTCAACTTGGAATGTTGCTGTTTGAATTCGGTACTGGAAGGTTAATGTGACTAGCTAAAATAGTTATAATGAGCTGATCCTAATTTTTAAGCAAATGTTGGGTTGTTAGTGTAAATAGCTTATAATTAGTTTGTCCTTCATTCTTCTTTCTCCTTACTCCTCCATCCTCCCCCTCCAAAAAAGCCATGTAACTTGGGAAACAAATTCTTACCCTAGATAAGTGTGATGTTTGACCTTCCTTGTTATTTATCAAAATCATCTCTAGCTTATTTCCAAATCTTAGTAAAATACAACTGGAGATAACATGGGGAAATTATCTATTGTCAGTTTTGAGTTTGAGACAAGCTCCTTCAAAATCAATAGTTTCCTTCTCCAAAACTAATAGTTTTCACTTATTTATGTTTTCCTCAACAAACAAACAAACAAACAACTTTAGAACAAAATCTTTAATATCCTTTATTTTCAGCACAGTGCATTTCTTGATTGCTTATAGAATACGTCACTTGTAAGGATCAGCTTCTCAATCCGCCATAATTGAATGCTAGGATTTTTATTTTTTAAGCTTAGGAAAAGCGTGTTGTCATATTATATATTTTTATTATTTGTAATAGTTCATTTTGAACTTTTGCTAAAGAGCTAGTCTACCACCCAGCAATTTTGACAGATGCTTGATTTATTTAAATAAGGATTTTTCAAAGAACATCTTCAAAGATATGAACATGCCCGGTTTTCAGCAGAAATGGGAGGATAAGAAGGAAAGCTACCAAAGCCACACATTAGTGGTGATTAAACAGTTTATACTGTGTGGTCCTCTCTCCTGCTGGCTTTCAAAGCACACAGGCAAAGCTGCAGTGCGAAGTTGTGGATCGTTAGGCAGTTTATACGGAAGTCTGCTTTCATAAATAGTGGCCATTACTTAGTCTTACACAAAATGATCTTGTTCCCCTGCTTCTCAGCCATTACTTGTTGGCTGTGACCCAGAGACTGTCATTTGACTTGCGTTTTGCTTTAATTACTTAATGTAACTTTTAGTTGAACAAGAATGTCCTTCAAAACCTTCCTGATGACATGTGACCATTGCCCTGTGTTAAGAGAGATGAGAAGAGCGTTACTAATTTAAAGCTAAAGCTATTTCTGAGCGTCTGAAAACACTGCAGCTCTGTAAGCTTTATTTTTGTTTCTTCAGGAACATCTCCTATCCATCAAGAACTTGGAGCATGGCAATGAGTGATGTCAGCGAGTCGGTGATTCTGAGCAATGGCAGCATCTTGTCAAATGCTTCTGGCCCAGGCATCATTGCAGCTAATGATGGAGACGTTGCTGTCCAACAGCTCTCTTCCAAGGAAACACCAAGAACAAAAGCAAGTCCAAACGGCTGCCTGCAACTCAACGGTACAATCAAACCCTCCTTCCTGCCTTTAGACAACCAAAGAACTCAGCAGATGTTGTCGCAATGCTGCCACCCCTGCCCATACCATCACTCTTTAAGTAGCCATAATAACAAGCAAGAATGTCATTCGGTGGTTGGCAGCTCAGCATCATCTCCTATGACTTCGTGCTGCATGCAGCCACACACTGAGTACTCAGCATCTATTTGCCAAAAACACCCACCCATATATCAACCTGCCTGCTGTCTTCAGCCCTCCCCATCCTTCTGCCTTCACCATCAGTGGCCTGACCATTTTCAGCATCAGCCTGTGCAGCAACACATAGCCAGGATAAGGTAAGCAGATTGCAGGTTTGTGGTTGTTTTTAGTTCTTTGGGTGGGTAGCTGTTTCCATAAATATGTCATTTTCTTAAGAACAAACAAACAAAAAAAACACATCAGAAAAGGAAGATGAACAAAATTTTTTCTCTAGTGTTTTTACAAGCTAATCTTTTATTTGTTAACAGCATGGTTTTTTTGGAAGTATCCAAGTCAGGAAAATAATTTTGTTTTGCTACATGGATATTACTGAAATGAATGAGTTCTTTCTGAAAAAAAAAAAAAAGCTGTTTTTAATTCTTGGGGATTGTTTGGAAGCCCTTTAACTCTTTTCAAAGACACAATAAACACCTGCATTATGTGAAATGAACTAATGCAGAGGTAGCTAAGACAGCACTGAAAGAACTGGCATATCTACATTGTCTAAACAAAACCCATATTTACCTCAAAAGGTGCTTTAGAAACTATTTTCAACATCGCCACTCATAAATGTGTTGGCTGTTTTTTTTCTCTTTGTCAAATCAGCTTTCTCAGTGAGTTGCCTCCATGTGTTTTCAGCTTATCTGCTAAACTTTAAAGTTGTGCTAGGACTGAGAAACTTTGGATTGTTCCATGTTTTGAACCTTTCTGTCCTCCACTTTAGAGAAACTTGCCTCTATCTGTTAGTTTTGGAGATCCAGTGACAGTGATCCTAGCTAGGGGGAGCAACAATCACAAGGAAAATCTGCTACAGCCTGCTGGTTCTGGGGGAGATCACTGTCAGTCCAAGAGGCAGTTTGTAAAAATCAAATTCCCTGTTGCAGTAAGACACCTCTAAGCTTTTTCACAGAATCACAGGATTTCTAGGTTGGAAGAGACCTCAAGATCATCGAGTCCAACCTCTGACCTAACGCTAACAGTCCCCACTAAACCATATCCCTAAGCTCTACATGTAAACATCTTTTTTATGCAAGTTTATTTTTTTGTGAGTTGCACTTAAGCCAGATTGGATGGTCTTTCACTGGAGCAATAAAAGCTACCCATCTCCCTGTTGTCCAACATTTGCATCCTTGCTCTAAAACTTGGAGCTACAAGTTATTCTCAGACAGTTATATGCATTTTGCCTCAATGGAATGTATGCACTAATTTTAAACTTCTGAGAATAGTGGGACAGACTGGGACAGATATCCAATGTGGAAAATGTCAAAGTGAATAAAGCTTTTTTCCTTAAGGTAAAAGCAGATGAAAATAAGGATAATACAAAGTATAAATCAGCTTTCCCCTGCCAGTCGTTCCTCTTACAAAAGGAAAAAATCTTTATTGTTGGAACTGCTTCAATCCCCCATTCCATATGTGTTTAACTATTAAGAAAAGTTGAAAACTTGCATATAATTCTGTATGCAGAGGTATGGAGGGAAGTTGAACTATTATTGAATCGGTCAGTTGTACTTTCTAGTGTCAAAATGGCAGCACTAATTTTGCTGTTTTTCTCATTCTGAAACAGGTCTGTTAAACTTCATCTGTATTCCATGGTCTTGAGGAAGGGAACAAATTTGATGCAGAATCTGTGTTTCTGTTTTTACTCCAGATAAGAGAACTGAAAAGTTAATTAAGATATGATAGAATAATGATTTCCATAGTATTTCAGAAATAGTATGTTTTTGTTTGAGCTATTCTGATTAGGATCTTGAACCAAGATGCTTTTTTAATCTTGCACTACATTACCATGACATACATTAGTACATAAATGTACATAAGTTATTTATCATTTGATAAATGTTCGTCTTAATGTTAGCAGTCAAACAGTCAAAATAAGGATAGAATCTGGCCTTTAAAGCACCTGTAGTTAGTAGTTATTAGCTATCTGCACTAGCATACTCTACATATCGCTATCAAAAGTTTGTTTATTTTCTGGAATTCCTTCTAGAACTGAATCTTGTCATCAAGAAGATGCTTGCAAGATGCAAATTAAATATTTTCATCAGTCTTCTAAATGCCACCCAGCCTATAGTTGCTGTCACCTGTTTCTAGCTCTAAACATGGTAAATAGGACTCAAGTCTCTTGCCATGCTGAGAAAACTGGACTTTCACATACATTTTACCGCCTTAAACTGGCAGTATCTACACTGATGGAAAATGCATGCATCAGTTATTAGCATGGAACCAACCACTTTTTCTCTCTGAACAGCCTACAAAGTGTGTCTGAATATTACAGCCTTCTGTTGCATTGTGAATCCAGTTTATCATGCTGTAAGACCATTGCCAATGAAAGTACGTTGGTAGATGTTAAAAAAAAAAAAAAAGGGGGGGGGGGGCATTGCAACTGGATGCAGCCTTGCAGAGGAATGGCTCTATGCTCAAGAAGCAGCAGTCTTATTCATCAGTAGTTACTTTGCAGTGCTAAAGAGAAGATTAACACTGTACATGACATATTTTTAAATGATTTGTTCCACACTCTGATATTATTATATTTTGAGCCTATAATCTGCACAACATCTCCTTCTCTAGATATTTTTCCTAATTTTTCTAGGCTAACTGGAAATCATCCAGTTCTATAATATGTGCATGTTTTAACATGGTTATTTAAAATGCAGGTTCTCATATGATACATTAACTAAATTCAGAATGCAGTCAAACTAGCTTTCATTTTGGTCCTTCATAATTTAAAAATATGCATTCGAGTATTGTTAAAGTTTTAGGTCTGGGGGGTGTGATTTGATAGAGGGGGGCGAATGCTTTCTGCAAACTATATCACTAATGCTTACAGCTCCGGGCAGGTAACCAATTATTTCAGCACGACAGGTTTTGTCAGGTTTTTAAGCCCAAGGCTTAACATTTGCTAGTGACCTAATGTTAAAGGAATGTGGGTCTGGTGTATCATTGGGGATTGTAGTATATAAAGAAGACAAATTGAAATAATGCCACGCTTGTCCTGTCCTCTTAAAGGTGACTAGATGTGGAATTTTGTAGTGTTCAGCTTTGAAGTGTAAACTAAATTACATAGAAATGTCAACTGTGCACCATAACTTGAATGTCTAGGCAACTGGTAGTTTTTCAGATGGGTGAAAAAGGCTTGTAACATAAATTAAACAAAACATTTGTAGTGATTGGTGGTATACGATGTAAAGGTGGCAAACAACTCTAAGTCTATTATGAAAGCAGGTAAAGTAGGTAACTGTTGCCCATAATGATTCTGATTTTTAGATCTTTTTGAGGTTGAAAGATACTGAACAAAATTTTGTGTTATTTTGTGTACATTTTTAAGGTGCTATGCATTTTAACATGTTCATACCTCTTTTCCAGTAGGCAGAATATCTTGACAGCACAAACACGCCCTGTGAAATTCCAGCTGTCTGTTCATATCAGAATGTAATGGTCGAAGGGGCTCGGTTTGCTTTCTAACAAATGGTTTTTCGACTTACCAGTTGGGAACATGGTGTGATTAGTTCTTCTGTTCAGGTACTACTGGAAGACTTTTCCACCATGTCCCTTAAAAAGGCTCGTGTTGAAGTAATCCTTTATGTCTGAAAGTGCTTACGTATCAACAAATGTGTGGCCCTGGAAGGTGGGTGGTTATTGCCTCTCCTTTGCTTCCATCTGCTTCTGTAATTATCAGCAACCTTCACCGGGTAGGCAGTAGAAATAAGAAAGAGGATCCAAGCAAGGCTGTTAATCTGTTGTTACCCAAAAGAAGTGGAAAAATCATGAAGACTGATGTTTGACAACTGGAAGGACCGAGTTAGGAGTCACTAGGGAAGAGTGAAACCATGCAGCCTAGTAGCATGTTTATTGGGATGAAAGAAGGATAAAATAAATAATGAACAATTCCATATTCCAGCAGATCTAAACACTGCAGAAATGTCTAACCAGAAAACTCTTGAGCATTCCTGGTCTTTTTCAAAATCTGTTATTTATATATGAATGTATACATGTAAATAGGGGCAGAAGAGGAAGAATGTGCAGAAATGGTTCAGTAAGTTGTCACAGATTTGTGGAAAGCATGTGGTAACAATGCTGTCTATAGCTGTTGTGTCTGCTACCCAATTAAATTGCTTCTTTCAGATTTGTATGTGCACTTTTTGATGGGAAAACACTAATTAAAAAGTAACTGTATCCTTACTAATCTTGATGATAACTCTTTTGGAATTGTGTTTTGTGATACAATTTAGAAAACTTGAATCTATGAACTCAGAGACAAAAGGTAAGGGAGAAGAGGTCACGGAGCTGTAAGAAGTGGTGATAAGGAAATGGCTCCAATCTGCCAGGGCATGTACTGCTTGCAGTTCTGCAGTATTGGACCCATAAATTCACACAAGTTCTCTTTTCTTAGAGTAGACCTGCTTTATATCATCTAGCATTATTTACATTTCAGGACTATAATGTTAATGCTTTTGACTAAAGCAGATAAGTAAAGAAAACTGCTCTGTGAAACATCTGAATAATCTCTTTTAAAAAGACCAGGATGAAAGGACACATGGAATGGTCTCTCCGTGACCATATAGTCATATCAAGCTAGAACATGAAAATAAAATCAGTTTGAAGCCTTACAGAATCATTAGTTTGGCTAACATTGAAAACTGGGATATTTGTGAATTGCTCCTCATCAGAGAATGAGGAGAATCATCAGAGAATGAGAGAAGTGGAGCTGCTCATGTTATTTCCTGTCTTCATGAACTAAAATTCTTTGAGCACCCAAAATCCTGTGAGGTGAGCAGAGCAGCACAAATAACCAGGCTGCAATTCACATCTGAATTGCTGGCTTCCAAATTTTCACTTGCGAGACTGAGCAAGGCAAAAACATGGTACTGCAGAGTCAGGAAAATGGTAAAGTGTTGGTATCTTAAGATTTTCTTGCGCATCTTCCTTCCAGTTAGATTTAAGCCTTCTTTTGAACTGTTTTGACATTGCGGATTTATGTTAGGCTCTGGGATTCTGAGTTCTGCTGTATCTCAGAGGGTTGTGTGCCACACACTGTTTAAACATTACTGCAGCTACACTTCAGTACTTTTATTTTGATAATTTAAAAAGGGATGCTATGAAAATGAAAAGGCTGTGAAGTGAAGGTAGAATTACCCATTTTCTATTTTGCTTCTAGTTACTTGGCACAAATATTAGAACCAGAAAGAAATAAAAAGCTCTTTTCTTTTTTTCCTCAAAAAGCAAGGGAATATTTGCCAAATACCAATCGTAGTAACAAGACTTTGTTATGAAACAGCTCCCTGCTTGATTCCAGGAAAAGGATAATTGTTATCTGGTACATTCTGCAGGGCTCGCAGAGCTGATTATGCGTATACATGCGTATATAATAGTTTTGAATATAGTCTCTCATTTCAGCAACATTAACTGTTCATGAGAACTCCTACATAGAGATTTTGAAACAAAATGTTTTCCACCTATATAAATATTTTCTGTTCTGAAAATTCTTAGCTTCTACTATATTCGACACATTCAAGGATTCTTTTGTTTTAATTTTTATGCATTACGCATAATGTATATGCATATGTTTATATATATGCATAATGTGCATTAATGTCTTTATAATAAGTGTGCATGTACTGTGCTGTAGATTAATTAAAAGCTTAACTTCCTTCCCATAGGAAGATTAAATATGTATATTAAAACAAAAAATCTTTTAGGTGAGATTTTTGAAGGTTGTTTCTGAACCATTTTATCAACCTTCTTTAGCTGAAAGGCAGAAGCTGTTCCTGTTGTTTCATTCAAGGTACACGATGTTACAAATATCGTGATTCATGCTGTAGATGGGGAATACCTGCGTGTTAGTAAGTTGCATGGAAACACTCCAATTCTGACTTTATTCTCCTTTATTCCATGGTAAAATAGGAATTCTTTATCCCATGGTTTCCCAGAATGAAGAGGATGGAGGCAAATGTGAACCACAAATTAGGTGCTCCCTTTTGTGTCTCAGTATTAACAGCCCAGTGGCGTACCTGGATTTTAATACAGGTGATGAACGGAAAGGGAATGTATAGCAATTTGGTGCATCTTTCTGGATCTGAGTCCGACTGCAGGTTCTCTGTTGTGCAGATGTGCAGGAAGAGCTCTGCCTGTGACCAAATACATTCTTTATCTGGATTTTGCTTTCAGTTTGAGCTGTGCTTTCTCATTTTGACTTATTTTATTCAGTTTTCCTTAGCCTTAAGGTACCGTGTTCACCAATGACTTAAGAGGTTTATGGTGGTTTTGTTAATTCATTTACTATTCCCATGATGATTACTGTTCATTGTCAGTTCTGCAAACATAAAATAACTTGGTTAATATTGCACAGAGCTGAAAGCAAAAAACAACATGCAGAGAATAAAAAATGTTATTTATAATCTACTGGCAGACCACATTAATAATAACATCTGTAGGGAAAAAAATAAGTGCACTTAAAATCAAATTCATTAGGCAGTTTAAGGGATTCTTGTAGGCTTTTAGTAGTATTAATTAAGCATTAGTAATTGTCTACCAAGCATTGCTTTGAATCAAGCACTAATGCAACAGCAAAAAAAGATGCCTAAAGCTTGTGCTATGCCCCGAGTACAGCTGAGTACCAGCTGGGCAGTGTTGTGACCTTTAGTCCCTGCCACTTACCGACTCCAGGTTCGGTGTGCTTGAAAAATGAATTTCCCGTGCCCTGCATCCCTCACCTTTCCTTGAACAATAGGGTAGCTAGTACTTAAACTAGCAATCTGCTGGGCCTTTGAACTGTAGTCTTCAGAAGGTGTAATTAGCTGATAATGTGAGAGAAACATACAAAAAAAAAAGTCCTTCCTTTTGAATTAAATTGAGTGGAAAAACAGCATCAGCTGTGTTTCCTCTTGAAAAGGACTAGTCTGTGTGTTGAGACAACTTTTAAAACTGACCATTTATGTACACATTATATTTAGAAAAAATACAGCAGAACAGCTAAATTCAGTGGCAGTTCATTGAAGTGCTTTGCCCATGTGTAGTTGTTCTCATGCACCGTTAACTTAATACTGGGTTGTGATAAGGTTCACGTGTGAAACAAGATAATAGTCAATGAAGAACAGAAGTCTAAACTAAACATAGCCAGTTACCTCATTTTCCACATCATTAAAGAAACGAAATACTTGAGTATTCCTGTTTCTTGAAAGCTTTCAGTTTTCCTGAATGGGAGGAAATGTGCTGCATGAGGAGTGGACTTTTTCAAAGCTTTTTGTAAGCTTCCGTAATTGTCTGTAGGTCATTCTAAAATCACTTGTCCTTCCTCTCTGATGATATTTCAATGTGTTCTTCATCTCCTAGGAAGTAATAATCGATGTACATGCTTTTAAGTAATCAGTTGTGCTTGAGCAGTAAAAACAACAAACAAAAGACAAAAACAAAACAAAAAAAAAAACAACACAGATGGGGGGGAGGAGGGTGTGGCAAGAGGGGGAATATACCTGAGCAATTTGACATTAATTTTGTTACTCTGGTATGAGTTTTCTGTTCAGTATATCTGTTGAATAAACAAATGTCTTGAAAAAAAGCTTTGTTCAAAGGGTATCTTTCAAGCTTCTGAGAGCAAAAATGAACCCTCTGGTGACTTGCAGTCACAAATTCTTGTAGCTGCCCAGGAAGGAAGACTGAAGCATGTACCAGTTGAAGCACAGTATACAGCAGTCTGAAGTCTCCCTGTTCCAGAGTCAAATTTATATATACTTAACATCATTAATGCCTATAAAAACACAGGCTTCAGCCTTTGCAGAGAAATACCTTTACAAAAATAGGTGCTCTTGTACACCTCTCTCATTGTCTTTGGTATCATCTGATGGAGCCTTTTGTGTATGTATGTTGTGATTTGTTGGGTCACGTTAATTTCCCATCTGTCAGAGAAATATAAGATGTGACCATGACCTTGCATTGCTCCATTCAACTTGGGAGTGTAATATAAACAGCTTTGAAATAGAATATTTCTCAGGAAGGAAATTTTTGCCAGTTAAACGGCTGAAAACTACTCTAGTCATCAGTTAAATCCCAGAACATATCTATTAATTTCACTGTGATTTCAAAGAAAAGAAAAAAGACTAATGGTTTTAGACTTGTGAAGGATCTTGAAATAATATTAGTCTGCACCAAATTAGCTGCTGGCTTGTTTTCAGATAATGATTCATGGTGGTATTTTACTATGCTTTTTTATTGTCTTGAATAGTTCAGAACTTTTGTTTAACTTGCCAAGCAGTACTATACGTGCCTTCAGTGCTTCAGAAATTAAAGGAATATATATTTATGTATATATAGCTTCAAGTAAACGTTTTGAAGAAGAATATACTTTAAATTGTATATAAACAGTGCCATTTAGAATTGGGACAATCCATTTTAAGTATGTTTGGCAATTTTCTTTTTGGTAGACTGAGAACTCTTCAAAACTGGCTGCACTCATTGGAGAAGAGTTTGAGGGAAAGAAGAGTATAAGAAAAAATATTTTAGGGTGTATGTTATTTAGGTCCCTCATAGACTGTCAGATTTTCCTACAGAGGAGATGATTTACGTCCTGTTGAAGACAAGTGAACAAGCTCGACTCTATTAAGGAACAGAGCCAGCTTTCTTAGCAGTTGATAATATTCAGTCAGTTCTTCAAGATGAAAGAGGGAAGCAATCAGAAGTCAGTATTGCAAAAATGAGGTTCTGTAGAACCTTTACACATAGGTTTTCAGTTAACACAGGCTCCTGCAATGTATCCAGTTCCTATGGAGCAGCAAAAGAAAAGGAAAAAAATAGCCAGGAACCCCAAACCTTGAAGATATTTGTAGGAGCGTTTCAATTCTAAGTCATCTCTATGTTTAAAAAATTGTATTATAATTTTAGCATAGAATAAATCATACTGGGATATTTAATTCATTGAAGTAACTTCCAAATTAAAGTGCATACAGATAGGGTGTTAATATTGCATTGACCTCCCCCATATATTGACTTGATAGAAGTGTATTTTCCCACTAAAGCAATCTGTTGTATGCTGCCATTAGCTGGAAACCTGTGATTGGGAGATGCCAAAACTACCTTTTACTTTTGCAAAGTAGGTTCATAAAGTTAAATGATGTTTTCAAAGCAGAAAGTGGGCAAAATCCATCTCAGTTATGTAGGGTTTTGCCACTGATGTTAAAAGAGTCTGGTTTTGCACTGTGTGCATGCTCTAGGCCAGCAGAGCAGGCACTTTTGTGGTAAATTTAAATCAGTACCTCTACCGTAGGAAGACAAGTCTGTTGGCCTTCTACACTGGGGTTACAGCATTGTTGGATAGGGGAACAGCAACTGACATCATCTACCTGGGTTTTGTACAAAGCATTTGACATTGCCCTGCATGATATCCTTGTCTCTAGATTGGAGAGACGTGGATCTGATGGGTGGACCACTTGGTGGGTAAGGAATTCGCTGGATGGTCACACTCGAAGAGTTGCAGTCAACAGCTCAATGTCTGAGTGGAGACCAGTGACGAGTGGTGTTCCTCAGGGGTCTGTATTTGGACATGCGTTGTTTAACATCTTTGTCAGTGACATGGGCAGTGGGATCAAGTGCACCCTCAGCAAGTTTGTGGATGACACTAAGCTGTGTAATGCGGTCAACATGATGGAGGGAAGGGATGCCATCCAGGGGGATGTACACAGGCTGGAGAGGTGGGCATGTGTGAACCTCATGAAATTCCAGAAGGTCCTGCACGTGTTTCAGGGTAATCCCAAGTTTCCAGTACTTAAAGAGGGCCTGCAAGAAAGCTGAAGAGGTCCCTTTGTTCAGGGAGTGAAGTGATAGGACAAGGAGTAATGGTTTTAAACTAGAAGAGGTTAGACTTAGATTAGATATTAGGAAGAAACTCTTCACTCGGAGGGTGGTGAGGCACTGGAACAAGTTGCCTAGAGAAGTTGTGGAATCCCCATCCCTGGAGGTGCTCAAGGCCAGGTTGGATGGGGCTTTGAGCAAACTGATCTAGTGGTAGGTATCCCTGTCCATGGCAGGCAAATTGGAACTAGATGATCTTTAAGGTCCCTTCCAACCCAAACCATTCTATGATTCAGTTTAAGAATCACTTGGACAGTGATTTTATTATTGGTAACACCTTCCTTCATAGTTGTTTTCCTTTCAGAAAGGCAATGTTATTTGCTCATACTTCTGTAAACATAGAACATATCCTCATTTGGGACTGAAGAGGTAGGTAAGAATACAAGAAGATGAGACAAAACCTTTACAAAGTTTGATACCTCAACTATAAAAATGTGAATTGACAGCTTATTGATTTTTGGTTTCTTCTACGTCTTCCGTTTTGCTTAAATTTATGCATAAGAATATTTCATAATAATTTATAATAATTTATAAGAATAAAGTTTTAGCAGACATAATTCGTAAATATAACGTTAATATAACTGGGATTTTACACTTTTTGGTGGGATGAAATAGCAGTTAGTTTCAGATCATCTCTCCCTGATAATCTAGAGATAAAATTAAATCCTCATGGGTTTTTATTGATACTTTATGTGGGAAAGAACAAGAAAATTCTTTGCATTTTTCTCACTTTCGATAAGATGTGAAAACCAATAGTCCATCAAAAAAAAGAGTTCCATCTTAACAGCATCCCTCTGCTGTGGCTTGTCCTGTTTCCTTTACAGATGTAAATAAGTAAAGCTAACTACATGCAAAGACAATAAATACTGCATGTTTAAAGAATATCTAGAGAAAGTTCATGGTTAGAGTTGGGGAAAACTGCACATCATAGTAAAAAACTTAATTTGGAGGCTTACAGAAAGTTTTTTGGCAACTTAAGCAGTTGCATTTGTTGTTTGAGTGGTTGCACTGACTGTTAAAATGATAAAGCAGGTAGGTGTTGTTACCTCACAAAGTGGCGAAAGCTATCTCGATACTTTAGAGCAATTGAAATGGTACTCATGGGTCAAGAACATCCTAAAAACCGTAGGATTTTCTTCCTTTGTAGAAATTTGCTTTGTATTGTATGTTCTAATGGAGCTTGTACACCGTGATGCGTATCTTGTTCTGTCCTGCAGGGATTTAGCTTATTCTTGAGTGTAATAATGACAAAAGGCTGTTTTATCACTTCTTGTAACCAGAGCTACAAACAAATGGAATAGTGTCCCTCTAGCAAAGCAAAGCATTGAGGTTAAGCACCTCATAATTCTTGGCCCCGACGCAAATGATTTGTTTTTGTTGTTGAAAAGTATGTTTTGTGCTTAGATGAAATGCCTGAAATCTTCAGTTTCTTCCAGATCAGCCAGGAATGATTTAAGTTCAGTAAACTAAAGCTTCTTCAACTTCTTGAGTTGCTTGCTAGAAGGAAAGTCTAATTTCTCCATTCTATTTTTTTTTTCTATTTAACTGAAATTCATTTTTTTTTCCACGGATAATTTCTTGATACTATTTTTTTTTCAGTAAGCACAGTTAATTTAACATTTTGGACTCCTCTTTAAATTAAATACAAGATGAAATTATTTTTTAATGATTTTTTTGTATCACTATGTTTAGACACCTGTGGTATATACATGGTGCTTCAAAACGAAGGTACAGTTTGTGTCCTGTAGAGTACACTATTTCACAAATATGCTGTGTGTTTTTATGGACATGCTATTATTTGTACTGAGAAAAACAATGCAAGCCTTTTAAGAATAGCTGCATGAGGAAAGCAGAATTAAGACTAAGCAAACTTTCGGTGTTTGTCCATGCTGCCAGAAGGTAAGTTCTTACAGATCTGCTGCATTTGCTCCGGATCCCATTTTACTAGAGCAGTTGTCGTGGTTGCCCCTGTGGCTCTGCTCTCTGCAGTACCATTGGGGATCACTTTGCATCCCTGTGACAATTTCTTCAGTTGCTTCTATGATAAATAGCTGCAAACTAAGCTTTTATTTTCAAAACTTTATGGAGCTCAGAGCTGAAATGACAAAGGCTGGCAATCTGACCAGTTAGTTTTCTCGTTTAGAAAACTGGGCTTTTCCTCATCTGCCAAGTTTCTGTCAGAGACCGTTTGTGTGCTACACTTGGACACACATTTGAACCCTGAAATTATGGTCCATTGTTGCTGTTTGTAATTTAAAAGCAGCTGAGCGTGGATCTCTGCTGGATGTGCTGCATTTCTCAGCAGTTGGTACTTTTTCATCTGAGACCAGTTTCCACAGGGAAGTAGGAAAAGTGGCTGCAAATACCGGTGTTTATCTTTTTGAGATGCTTATTGCCCATCCATCCGAAAGTCAGAAATGAACTGCTTGATGGCAGGTAACGGGATGAAGAAGAGCAGTGCATCATCAAGAAATGCCTGTACCAGCAGCAACCACGTAAACATCAGGAATCACTTCTTAGCAGTGCAGGTGATGGAGCACTGGCACAGGTTGCCTAGTGAGACTGCGGAGTCTTCCTGGAGATGGTCAAATGCCACCGGGACGTGGTCTTGGGCAACCTGCTCTGGGTGTCCCTGCTTGGGCAGGGAGGGTTGGACCTCCAGAGGCTCCTTCAAGCCTCAGCTGTTGTGTGGTTCTCTACAACGGCACCGTTTAGCCAAGGCTGGAAGTTCTCCTGCTTCTCTTACCCAGGAAGCACCTGCCCTGGCAGTTTCAGGTTTATCGATGGTTCTTTTAGCTTTATCTATGGTTCTTGTAGTTGTTGCCTTATTCCTTAGAACAGGGTGCAGCAGTCCCAGTCGGTGCCTTTGTGCTGCTTCGTATCTGGGGTGATAGCCCGACAGGCATTCATTTCAGCTTAGTCTGACTCATTCGTGGTTCCTCCAAGGAACAAAGGGGAAAAGTGCCTCTACATCTGAGCTTCAGTCTCTATCTGCACACAGTGTAACAGAAATTAATTGTGTGTAAGTGTCATGAAATAACTCAGAAGCCAAATATTTAACCAGGGCTTTATCCAGAATTATAATAGGGATTTAATGTGATTTAGGAGTACCCCGTTTAGCCAAGTTAATACAAAAGCATGTTTTGAAATGTATCGACCCTCTTTAACTGACTTGATAAAACAAGTTACTGTATAAACAAGTTAATACACTTAAAACAAGTAGGCAGGAATGCTTGTGGTCAAAAATTGTATTAGTATCTTTTTCTACCTTTTAGTTTACTGATAGCCACCAATGCATTTTTACATGTTGCTTACTCCACAGTAGGTAAAAAGCTCTCATCAAAGTATGCTTCAAAACATAGTCTGTTTTTGTAATTTTCTGTCATAGCTACTTCCTGCAGCTTTTCTTGCATCCACTCGTGAAGCAGCTGGCATTGCTTCTTTTTGGTGTGAGGTGAAAGTGGTTACTTTAATTGATAGTTTTTTCACAATTGAGATTTGTTGAGAGAGGACTGCAAAAAGAATGTCTTGGCATATCTAGGTAATTGTACTGTCATCTGTTACATCCAGGTTTGTATTCCTCTGAATCTCACTAGACAAGCAAAACAAATGCACTATGTAAACAATAAGGCATCCACAATTTTATTAAGTGTTAAGTTAATTTGGAGAAGTTCCATGCTGAAGGAACACGCTCACGACACGTTGCTTTTAGACAATAATGCTTGCCTAATAAGCAGTCTAATATTACAGCAACACTTTTTAAAAACACCACTCCTTTTCACCATCTCGCACAGAAGGATGCTGGTCAACCAAATGAGTTTCATGTTGAAGAACTTAGGAGCTTTTTAGCGAATCTATTTATCTTTTCATTTTGTACTTCCTAATTGTGTGATGCTCAAGCTAAACTAGCCATTAGAAAAGAAAAGCTTAAAGCAAAGCGTCAGTTGAGTAGAGATGAGGTTTGCAGTAATGGTAGTAGAATATTGCTCATCCTTTTATTTCCCCTTGGCATAGCTTATACTGGATTTTAATCAGTGAGTGTAATTTATGTAATACCTTTGTTCTGCTAGTCATGTCATAAACAAATGCAATTGTCACTTTCTGGTATCAAACTTGTGAGAACTACAAGGGTAATTCAATACAAACATCAGCTTGGCTTTTGTCCCAATACAGTTATGGAATTCACCATTTCTTTCTCATGAAAACTGTTTTTTTTTTGTTGCTGTTCTTGTTTATTATTTTTTTTTTTTCTAGACTTTTTTTAGAGCTTGGGGGTGTTATTTAAACTAAGTGGAAGTATAATACTTCAAAAATTAGACACAGCAGCTTTAATTAAGTGGGAAAGATCTGGTTTTACCATGCATTTCTGTATTTTAGAGCATAACTAAAGAATTTTTGTGCATAGTTTTCAGGGATAACTTTTCTTATTGACTGATACAATAGAGTCATCACAACAGCTGCAAGGGATTGGTTACACTGCTGGAATTCACTCCGGTACACACAGGTTTTTTTAATGCACGCTTTTCGAAACAAAACAGTTTGATAGCAGGTGTGACCTTTAACCCTCCCTAACTTTGAAGAACTTAATCATCATCATTTGTTCAGCACTGAATACATTTTGCAGGTGGAGGAAACAGAGGGAAATGTAGTTTGGTTTTGATGGGAAAGAGAGAGGATAGGAAACAGTTATGTTGGTGTTTTTACTCTTTTTATGTAAATCAAATCAGCCAAAGTTAATTTTGGAAGTCCTATCTAAAACAAATTTTAGATTCTGTTGAGAAAACTTGTTTTGCCGTATAGTTACAGAGACATAATTAAAATGGGGGATAAAGTTGGGTGAAGATTTAAGATGTGCATGTTTACTAAGATTTTGCATGCAGAAGGGACTGTGAGAGCAGTGGAAAAAGAGAATACACACAAAGATACATTGAGAAGGTGCCTGCATCATCCCCACAGCAGGATCAATTACATGTTGGTCCTTTCTAACTAAATTTTATCTCACCAGCTTTTTTAGGAGCTCAGATGGTTCTGTGGCTGCTCTGTACCTCCCAGTCTGAGCAAACCCTCAGATCTGGGGGATTGCATCGTGATGTGGACACAGCTCTCTGGATGAACCAGATAACCCTTTACAGGCTCATGCAGACCACTGAACAATCATACAGCATAGTGTGAGGTGATGTGGAGAGCGGTGCTACAGTCTGTGCAGAGGAAAACATTACCTCTGTGGGAGTTAATAATCAACTAAAGAACCTGGTGTTTTTTTTCAGCCTTGTAGATTAACTTTGTTGGAAAAGCGGCACTAAAATTGACAGAATCCAAGCATACAGAAGGCAATTTTATCTGTCCATATAAACTGGAATTGCCGTATACACTTCTATACAGGTCAGTAGAGACCTGAATTATGGCCACTAGTGCTGAAATTGTGGTCCTTGCTTGGCTGTTCTTTGTGCTAAATAATTGCATGGCATTGTTGCTTGTGGTGAACTGCATTACGGCACAGATGAGAAAGAGACTTGCTTTCACAAGTAACTGAGCATATGTGGAAATGCAGATCTTAAAAAATAAAAGGTAGAAATTAATCTTTGGGTCACTGTATTAACAGTAAATGTGTGGGTATGTTCCTCTCTAATCTGGAAACCCAAAAAGCATATCTTGTAATTACAAAAATCTGTTTTCTGACTATGTCGTTTTACCCCTTTCCATGCAGGTGTGGAAGCACAGACTCAGTTAATGTTCTTCACTGGTGCTGAATTTGTCCGTGAAAGGTTTCCCTGTTTAAGCATTTCTCTCATATAGAGTCCCATTACAACTCCCTCAAGGTTCAGGTTTAGTGGTTTCCAACCCCAATACCTACTTTCTTTTTGTCCAGTCTAGCCTCTGTTGAGAAAAGTTTGTTTTGTGGTTAAAGGTTTAGTCAGGATGATGAGAAGCCTCATGAGCCTGCCACAGCTTCTCTTTCAGCCTCAGGCAACTTACTGTTGCAAAATCATTTCAGAAATGAGTTTGTTTGGGCTTCTGTGAATTTTGGTTTCTGACAAGTATGCTGTTCTTCTCTTGGCACCAGGAGAACCAGAAAATTTTTTGGTATTAGTTGTTAGAATTAGTGTGTTCAGTATCTCTGAAATACAGATTAGTGCATGTTGGACTACAAACTAAAGGTTGGTGATACTTCATAAATTTAGCCTTCATTTCTGTGGCTAAATTTAAGAGAAAGTTCTTGTCCGTACACTTCCTCAAACTGAGTTACTGTAACTGCAAATTGTGTATTCTGCTTTCCTTATCCCTTTCTCCAGCTTCCTCCTGGCTGCTAGGAGCAATTTGTATTACTCTGCTCCCTACATTCGTGTTCCATTTAGCATCTCCACTACTTGGCAGGTTGGAGCAATTCCAGACAGCAGTGGGTTAGAACTGATAGAAATCTGTTGTTTTTGTTTTAATTCTTATTTATTTTCAAAGTTAAATTCTCTTGAGGAAATACATACATATATATATAATATATATAATATATTATATATATATATATATATATATATATATATATATAGAATCATTAAGGTTGGAAAAGACCTTCAAGACCATCTGGTCAAACCATCCCCCTACCACCTCTATCACCCACTAAACGATGTCCCCAAACACCACGTCCAACCTTTCCTTGAACACCCCCAGGGGCGGTGACTCCACCACCTCCCTGGGCAACCCGTCCCAGTGCCTGACTGCTCTTTCTGAGCAGAAATGTCTCCTCATTTCCAACCTGAACCTACCCTGGCACAACCAGAGGGAATGGCCTCAAGTCCTACTGTTAGTTACCTGTGAGAAGAGGCCGACCCCCAGCTCCCCACTCCTTCCTTTCAGGCAGTTGCAGAGAGCAATGAGGTCTCCCCTGAGCCTCCTCTTCTCCAGACCAAACACCCCCAGCTCCCCGAGCCGCTCCTCACAGGCCTTGTGCTCCAGGCCCTTCACCAGCTTCGTAGCCCTTCTCTGGACATGCTCCAGGGCCTCGATGTCCTTCTTGTAGTGAGGGGCCCAAAGCTGAACACAGCACTCGAGGTGCGGCCTCACTAGAGCAGAGTGCAGGGGGACGATCACCTCCCTGCTCCTGCTGGCTGCACCATTCCTGATACAGGCCATTGATGAAATGTTACATCGCAGTTGTATTTGTGCTATATTGCCTGAGATATACAATGAATGAGGATATAGAATAGAAGAGGGCTTAACATCATTGTTACCTTTGCTAATTTAAGTTTTTCTTCCATGGTCTCTGCTGAAGAAAAGGATAACATGAATTGCAGAATTTATATTACTCTGTCAATTATATTTTTATCATACCTTTTGCTATCATGTTATTTTGCAACACTTTGAATGTATGTCTGAAGTGACCTCCTGCTGTGTTAGGAGCTGTTTTGCATGATTATATACTTCTTATTTGCTGTAACAGAGTGTAGAGTTGGAGGCTCAGTTTTATATGAATTATTTCCCCTTGACCCTTATAGTTGCTCTGAATTAGAAATAGCCTAAGCAGTACCGTCACCTATCACAGGCATGGTTGTAGCTACCTCAGAGTGCTTATGTCAGAATGTTTATTCCCCTGGACTACAATTTCAACCCAATGTGACAAATCTTATTCCTCACATGATGGCAAATTTTGAGCACTGAATTCAGCTTTAAATTTGTGTGAAAACCTTTGGAGGATCCAAAGTTTGAGCTATTAATCCAGTGGTATGAAAATATGCAAATCTTCACTCTTTTGGAGACCACAGTGCAGAAGTACCTAGTGCCCTATTTTATGCAAGCAGCTGTTTCTTAAATTGTTCTCTATACTTTTTAAAGAAATAGTATTAAATATGGCCATGATGGTAAAGCAAGTTCATAACTAAATCAGGCTAGAGCATGGTTACATTTTCAGAGTGATTGTATGTCATGTTCATAGACAGGAAAATCTTGAAAGGACTTCATGGGAATTTTTAAAAGTGAAATGTATGCTGGACTTGCTGATCAATAGCTGACAAATAATTTGAATAATTTGCATTTGGGTTTGCAGTCTCCTCATCAAGTTGTTTATATTACATTTTTAATAAAAAACAGAAACATGCATAGAAAAGTTATTTTATGTAGGTACGTTTTGTCATGCTATTCTCTGTATTATGGTAAGACAAAAATCCTGGCCAAAATCATTTTCTGTAATGGAATTATGAAGGACAATTAAGAAGGTCCATGAATTGCAGTATCAGAACATGGTGTTTTGGTTGTCCTTTCCCATCATATGCAAACTTTCTCATGATTTTTAATGGTACTGAATTTTTATCTTGTTTATTTGGTCTTTTGTTGAAAACTGGAACAGCCTCTTAAATAGTAATCCCAAAAATCAGCTGCATAAAATTCCACTTTTGAAAACCCAGCTGTCTTTGTAGCTATAATTATTCTCTGAATTACATGTTTGCAAAGGCTCAATTGAGTATGATTGTATGCCTTCTAAAATAATTCATATTCTGAAACAGCTGATTTTTATCATTTAGTTGCTTATCCATGTATGAGAAAAATTAACCAAATTGGCATGTGCACATATATTTCATATATTTTCAATTACTCTTTTTTCCTCCTTTTCCAGGCCAGCCAGACCATTCAAGTTACCAAAAAGGTAAGGTATAATACCATCACTTGAGACATTTACAGAATCATAAAGACAGGAAGTGATCATGAAGTTGTTGTTCCCCATGCAAGAATGAGGTTCATTTGAGAAAAATAGTAGGCCATCAAATTAAAAACATTTATATTGAAAGTATTTCTTCACACAGTGGGTAGTGGATTTCTGAAGCATTTAGGAGAACTGGTCTTCAACGGGTCCCTACATAAACACAGAAAGGTGTAGCCAGGGACTTGCCCCTTGACATCCGTAATCAAACAGCTGTGGATCCGGTGGGAACAGGAAGAGAATAGACCACAGAAAGTGGCCTAAGTAGGCTTTCTGTAAATAGCTGCTTTGGGAGAGGCTTTTAGAGACAAAATACCAGGCCAGAATTTTAAAACTATGCAGACTGCTTTTCTGGCAAATATCTTATTGTAATTTTTACTACAGTCAATGCCATTCTTGTTCTATACATGTACACTGTCAGCAGAAGCTTAAAAACTCTGTGGCTTATTACTGTTCCGATGAAGGGTTATTCTGAGAAGCAGCTTGGTTGTGTCAGCGAGAATGATAACCTGACAGAAGAGTTCAGATAATTTCATCGTAGTGAACTTCACTGCTTCCTAAAACCAAAGCAGAAACCCCACACAATCAAGAGTGCTGGGTTTGGACAGCATGTGCTCTGAGGAATGGCGGGATCTTAGAAAACAGTAGAGCAACTCACCTAAACTGTTCACGTATCAGTAATAGCAACAAGAAATCATTGCAAGTGAACATACATTAAAAACATAATCCACCTGTAGGATTTATCTTCAGTAAAAAACAGGCTTGTTCACTGACTATCTAGTGTGAGTTGCATAAATCTGTGGTAATACAAGTGCAGTCACACAAACAGCCATTGCTCGTGATTACTTGTATTGAATTTGTATGTGATATGTTTCTGTCTCTCTATGTGAGACTGAGCAATGGTTTAAACTGAGTATGTCTGCATATAAGTGCTGAACTGAAAAGCTTGACACTATCCAAGTTTTATGCTTTTGCTTAAAATGGAAGGGAAAGCAAAATGCTTTTTATTTTTTTCCTAATTTTTAAGAAAATGCCTGGAGTCTAGATCACCTTGGGGTAAAGTGCTTGAAACTAGTCTTTAGTGGTGCCAAAATTGTGAAATTAGCCTAGATTGAATTACTTACTGAATCTCCTGAGCATTTGTATTTGTTTAAAACATGAAGAAGAAATACTTCGTCATGTGTGTGAAATATCAGGAGGAAAGAAATTAGTGGAAACTGCACATATTTACAGCCATTCTAACAACTAGATGGAAAGCAGTGAATGAGTGGCCTAAAAGATTTCAGTCAACATCATAGATACAAAAAATTCATCATGTAGTGCTTGAATACTTAGAAGGAGAAAAAAAAATCTAGTGTAGTAATGTCACAATATGCCTGATTTGTTGTTCAAGAGTAGTTTTAATTAGGCATCAAAAAGCACGAGGCGTTACCACGCTATGGCAAAGTGCTAAGGCCCATGCATGGCACTAAGGATGTGCCTTCTGAATGGGAGTGATGCCTTAACTGAGGAATAGATTTGGAAGAGATTTTTCTCTTGGATTTGAAAATTATCAGACACAGAATCTAATTCAGGGCATTGGCTTTGCTGTAATTAGACTAATTTTCTGGCTTTTTAATGGGTGAAAACTAAAGGAACTGCCATGTGTTTAGCCACTCAGAGGGAGACAACATCTAGGATGCCTGTAGGCACCTTGGTTGGAACCAGAGCCCTCAGTGGCACCGAATTATGTTCAGATAAAATCAAAACGTAGCATGGTTAGGACTTTTTTAATGTTCCATCTCAGGTCAGCCTACTTTGTCTGAATTTCAGTGCATGTTGTCAGAAGCAGGACAGTTGTACAAGTGTAAGCAAACACTTGCTGTCTTCTGTATGTGACTTATTAACTTGCTAAACAATTCACCTAGGACACATTTTCTTTTGCTAGTGTCCAAAGGGCTGCTCAGGTGACAATGGAAGCACAGAAACAACATGACAAAGGGATATCTGGCTCTAGTGAATAGGAAAATATAAATAAATTAGGTAGAATTTTATGACTGCAGAGCAAATGTCTGTAATAACCAGTCAGTCTAGCACTTGGTGTTTATGAAAACATTTAATCCTATAAATAGGAAAATTCTATTAGGTCATTTACTTCCCTTCACTCCTACTTTGTACAATTGCTCATTTGGCAAGCTGCCCCCTTGTGATTCACTTTAATAAAAACTAATGCTTCAGATTGCTTTTCAAGCTTTTGCTAATTAACCTCTTGTGTGAGAATGTAAGAATGATTCCACATTTACCAAATGGGATATTGGGATACACCCAGTGCTTTGGACTCCCTTGCTCCTTAAAGCTGTGCTTAGACCCCTGGAGCATACTGACTTCCACATGCTACAGAAAGTCAGCAATGAGCTTGCTCGTTGCTGTTGATACACTTAGAAAAATGGGAAGCTTTTGCTGGAGCGAGAAGCTGGGCATTACATCCCATTTTAGGAATGGGATGGAAAATTTCTCTAGAGCAGATGATCAAATTGTGATTAGGTAACGGGTTGGCCTAAAACTGAAAAAGAAACAACCTTTTAAGATAGTAATACAATAGTAGTAGGTAGTACAATAATCTAGCTCTGCTATAAAGTTGCTTTCATGTTACGTTGCAGCCAAGTTGAGGAGGAAATGGGGTATAAATCTTCATGATCAATATTTAGTGTGTACAGAGACAATCAGTGCAGAATGATTCATAGCCTACAATTCTTTTTTTAAATGCCTTTTAAACTTTGTGGGACTCTCAGTACTCTTTGATCCCCAGATTAGACAATGTTACTCTTGAAACATAAGCTGTATGAGTTCAACTCTTCACTTGAAGAAAAAATGTTAAGGAATTAAGGTTTCTGGGTTTTGTTTTCTTTCCTGATACCTTTTGTCAACTTAACAGAAATAAAAATATCTTCCAAAAATAGTGAAAATTAGATTTGGTTGTAAAACTCCTGCACTCTCAAAGTTGAGAACATACTGGGAGTTAAAGTCCAAGGATACATGTTATTCTAGAAGACTAAAACATTAATGCTGATTAACTTGTGTCATGTTGCAACTCCTTTCATCTTTGAATTTAAAACAGATTTCGTGGATAGTTAGGATATAGGTTTTGAGTATAGTTTTTAAATGGTAGTTTTAAATATGGAGGAAATGTTTTCTTTTGCATTCTGCTTAAAAATCTGTTTTTCCTCTGATATTTTTTCTTAAAAAAGCTTAAACTTTCAAAGAAGAAATTGATGTTTTCTATCCTGAATTTTTTAACAAAACATTCATTTTCTAGTGGTCCCGAACAAGGATAATATCCATGCCAGAAATTAAGTGTAATGTTAAGGAAGAAATACTAATCTCAAAAACTTGTATTTAGACTTAGAGGTTTAATTTCACATATGTTTGGTTTTCATTTTTAATATAAAAATGTTACATAAATGACTCCTATGGCAGTTTAAATTCCTAACGGGTACTGAACAACAGAAATATCTATTTCAGTAGCCCATAATTAATCACCTCTGTAGCAGTATAAATAAAATCTAAGATAAAGACTGCATTTTTCCTGGATCTGATGTGAAAAGCTTTTTCATATACGAGTAGAGTGCTTCAGGAGGGAGGAGGTTTGTTTGTGCATGACTTTCTTTTATGTAACATATTTTTCTCTGCTCCTCTCCATGTAGCTATGCTGCGCTGATAGCTGACTGGCCCGTGGTGGTCCTGGGCATGTGTACTGTGTTAATAGTGGTGTGTGCACTGGTTGGAATATTAGTTCCAGATCTTCCAGATTTCTCTGATCCATTGCTGGTAAGTGAATAGTAGTCACTTGTACTGTCCAATAAGTATTTTTGGCTTGATGTTTTTTCAATATTAGCGGTAAACAGTGGATGCAAGTACAGCAACTGATATATTCCCCTGACACTTAATGTGCCTGAAAAGATTCCCTGTACTTTGAATCTCGTTGGGAACCAATTTCCATTGAGTTTCCATCAGCAGTAAGCTTGCAAAATCAAGCTTTGTCTAATAGATCCATGAAAGAAATGAAATGTTAAAGAGCCTAAATAATATTCAAAGTATTAGATTTTGACATTGGTAACAAAGAGTGATAACAAAGATGCAGTTGCCATCAGTGTGTGTTATCCATGAGTTTCAGTTAGTTCTGCATGTTGTCATTTGAATCTCATGTGCCCCACAACAGAACTGCTGTACATTGAATAATGTAAATTCATCCCAGTTTTAGATGTACAGCACAGTACAACACAGACCATACGTTCTAAATCAAGTTTCAAAGAGTGAGGGCCAGAATCCATTAAAGGAAAGGGTATTCTAAGTGCCTTCTGGGGATGAAATGATATCCATATTGAAAGACTGAAAGTAATCTATATCAGATTCTGTTAAATACTATGCTCATTTCTTATTTTTCTTCAGCTATTTTACCCATGAGTAGCTTTATGGAAAAATACATTTTTTTCCATCCTCAAATATGATTATACTACTCCTGTAATTTATTGTTAGTTGTATTTTAGTAGCATGTATCTGTACATATCCATATGGAATGGCTGTTTACTGAAAACAGTCAAGTTATTCTAATTATATTTCAGAGTCACTTTTGAAATGGAAGACCTGCCTAGTTTTTGGGGAAATATGTATATTTGAAAGTTTTTAATCATAAATATCATTTTAAAAAAAGATCATAAAGATCATAAAAATCAGTAAAGAGTTGTAATTAAGATACAGAAGAGGACGTTACAGAATTCCCTTACTCTGAAAAGTAAGTTGAACATTTAGTAGACTAAATAATCACCATTTTTTGGGGAGATAAGTAATATGTGCAAGAATTTATAATCCCTTGTCAGTTTATATAGTTGGTCATTATTTTGTCAAACTGGCCTGTCATAAAGCATTTTACATTTAGAGCAGATGCCCGGAGTAACTATGCTTTGTAATGAAAACTATGCATCACTTTGGTCATGTTTCCACTTTCCTGTTTAAGCTAAACAATGAAAAGTATTAATGGAATTTTATAACACTCTTTCTTAGGGTTTTGAACCACGAGGGACAGCAATAGGACAGAGACTGGTTACATGGAACAATATGGTGAAAAACACAGGGTACAAAGCAACACTTGCAAATTATCCTTTTAAATATGCAGATGAGCAAGCTAAAAGGTAAGAATTTATATTAAAGATTCATTTTATTCTATTATGTTTTTTTGTGTGTACATAGCACTTGCTCTAATACCCACTGAATTTACTGTATATAGTGTCAGTGGTTTCAATACATACTGGTTCTAGTCGTCTACAATTTTCAAGGACCTAGATACTTCCCATGGTAAGATTTTTTGAAATATTGTGTCAACCTTTGAAGTCTCTAATAACAAAAAATGCAGTGAATGTTTCAGTTCCTGAATAAAGAGGTCACACTGTAATAGAAGAGCTACTGAGATGTGTAACTTGTTTGGATACGTCTTTTAACAGTTTCTTTGGGAAAGTAAGTTAAAGCCATTTATTCCATTTCAGTCATCAAGATGACAGATGGTCAGATGATCACTACGAAAGAGAAAAGAGGCAAGCAGAATGGAACTTTCACAAGGATACCTTTTTCTGTGATATTCCAAGTAAGTGGAGAAATAATGTAAGGAGAATAAGCTTCTGACAGTTGAATCATATCTGAGCTCTTCTGTCTATTGTATGCCTGATTAGGAAAATATTTTTGCTTATATTCATGATAAACACCTTCTTTATGTGTGCAGAAGCCTTTGAAGTTATTGGGCTAAAATTTTATATTCTATTGGTTCTTCCTAGGAAGCAATTACATCCTTAAAGTGGTTCCATTTCCTGTAAAGATATCCCGTTGTTGATAACGCTGTAATCACTGTAAGGGCAGTGTTTTATGTATGCCTATAGACATAGCACTTAACTCACACTGGGGAAGAAGTTGTGTTTTGTCTGTGCCATCAACTCTAAAAAAAACACCTAAAACAAATTACTTTTCCTCTAGATGTTTATATGAGACTCTTTCCTAAAAGACATCCACAGGTCATATCCTGCCCAGAATTTAGGCTGTTTATAAAAACAAAACCAAAAGATCGCAAAAACAATCAAAAATCACACAAATTCTTAAAGTAGTAAAGGCTTTTGAAAAGATTTAAATTAAACTGGAGGACAAAGAAGTCTTTATTGAACTTTTTACAAAGCATATGACAAAACATTGTCATCTAGATCTCACCTTTATTCAAAGAATGCCTACATGGGCTCTGTTGCTGGTACTTGTATATGTCAGGATTGACAACAGAGCACAAAAATATAGTTACGAAATTATTTATTTATATTATTGACCTGAGAGAGAGCAATGAGCAGTAAAAACGGGTGAAAACCAGATTTATTTATTTTTCAATTACACTGAGGTTTTACATGTAAAGTGAGACAATATGAACAATGTCATCATTGTGAGCAGAACCAAATTAGACTGAAAAGTTATTTCATAAGGAAGAGGAAATGTATTAGAAACACTACTGAGCATTAACTACAGCTTGAAGCAGAATTAACTCCTGCCAGCTATTTCTGTATAGTCTCATTCTTTCCATTACTGTTCCTGCATAGTCTCAGTTGTGTCAGTTGTGAAGGAATTGTGCTTCTATGGGAGTTTCCAGTTTGTTATGTAAAGAAAACACTTGTTTTCCTCTTGACCCATATTGGTCATTGGTATCCTATGTCTGCTCTAGGATCAGCAGATTTCCATTTCCTTGATCCTAAAGCACAGCCAGAGATCATAAGGCACTACCACTGAGTCTTTTCATTGCAGTTCTGTGAAGGGCAACAACTCTGCATATTCTCAGCAGTGGGAAAAAATCAGCCTTTTGTTTTTGGAAATACTATAATTAAGTGATAACGTTTCTTAACCCAAGGTACCATATACTGTTCCTCAGCACCATATGTATGTCCATGAATATACGTTTCCCTTGTCATCTATGCATAAAGGACTTCTGCCACTAAGTAATGATTTCTTTTCCTAAAAGCTGTCTTCTAATAAATATGATTTAATTTTTATTTTAAGCTGTATGTATCTAAACTGTAGAATTATTTTAAATGGCCTTACAGATAGCACAATTTCCACTGCAGTCATTTGCTTCTAAAGCAAAAAGTCTTATAGAAACATCTTTATAATTATTATTTATATTCCCGAATGTCTTACTAAATCAGCCTTTGATTTCTGTTATCTATGCACTGCCATTATGCTGTGCCAAGAATTTTGTAGTTTGCTGATTAGATCTTCTGTTGTTGGATTTTGTTTGTTTGTTTGTCATAGTTCAGAAGATAGCTTGCTTGAATAGTAGTGTGTAGAGCTTCTAAGTGGTATGTAATATTTAAGATGCCATATTTGTTATCAGCACTTTAAGGAAACTGAAACTTTCATGTGGATTAAGTCTTACAGATAAATATATTATCTTGAAAAAGAGGTAGATTCCCATAACCTGAAAAAAAATTCATTGGCATCATCGGAATGGTGGGATTTTACATCGGTATTTGATGTTAGACGCAACCAAATAGTCCATAAACCATCCTTCTGTAATTTCAGGTGATCGCTATTCACGAGTGGTGTTTACATCAACAGAAGGAGAGAATTTATGGAATTTGAATGCAATTAAGTCAATGTGCAATGTAGATAACTTGAGGGTAAGTAGAGATGTTGTACCATTATTTAATATGCAGATAGAAAGTGTTTATTTGAGCTTTATTTTGCTGCTCATTGTCATCCAGCAGTATATGAGAGCATTTGACATTGTTCACATCTTTGTAAAATTGTCAGTTTGTGTACAGAGGAAGCTATCAAACGATCTCTACAATTAGATTATACAGAGGAATTTGTTTTTGCTACTAATGCCATCCAGAATGGGGTGGAGGAGGATTACTTTAGAAGTTTCTGTGCAGGAAGGACTGTCATAACCTTTTCTGTGTTTCCTCTTAGAGTATTATTCCATGGATTTTCGTTCTTCTTTCCCATAAATTATTTCTCAAATCCTTATAGTATATGCAGCCAGTGGGTCACTCAGATTTATGGGGTCAAAAGAAAAGATGTCGGCATCTGGACATCAAAGAACATGGATACAGTAGCTAGAAATATAGCCCAGTTAATTACCTCTTGATACTGATACTGTAATAATAGTTTTCTCTTTAAATTTAGAAAGAGGACAAAGATATTTTGGACTTGTCTGTCTGGCTCCATTGTAATTTTTCTTGGGCAGTATAAGTATGGCTTTTCTTGTACTCAGTGCCTTGCATAGCCAAAATAACTATTTTAACAACCAAGTTCAGAGGCTACCATAGCTTCTGTTAACACGTGTTAGAAAATAATTTAGCACACTGATTTAAATCAATGTCTGGTTTCAACTGATAGAAGTTAACTGACACAGGCTGAACTAAAGTAGGCATTCAGGTGATATATTTGTAAAATGTAAGTGTCGTTGCTGGATATGAGTACATTTTTTCTTTGAACTGCTGAGTAACTATAAATTTTGGTGATTTCATATGGAAATTAAGCAATAAGTTTTGCTTCTGTTAATAATAATGCGTTGATTTCCTGGTAAGATACTTTTTTTTTTCTCCTCCAGAACAAAAATGATAACAATTAATAAACCAGATTTCTTCAATGAGGAATACTTATTAATACTTATTATTAATTTATGATTGCACCTCAGACAACTGTCTTAATTCAGCAAATCTCCCAAACTGCTTTCACTAATAGCTTGCATTTGTCTGCTTAAGATGTAAAGCTGTAGTGAAATGTTGTATAATGAACCTCCCTACAAGTCTGCTGACATGCATTTTGTTCTGGTTGGCCTCTGTTATTGTAAGCGGTTTTTGTCCTCACATGCTTGTGAAATATTCTTTATCTCCCCATCAGAGATCATTGCACTACCAGGATGGCTTGTGTGATTAGCCATTATCTTTTTTGGTCAGAATGAGCCAGGAGAAGAAAGTGTAATACTTAAATTAGTCCAGCTCCATTTTTGAATAATTTGAGCTAGGGAGTAATCAGATGGCTGGTTCAGTCAGGAGGTATAGTTGAGAATAACCTTCTGCAAGGGTGAAAATTGAGAGTTAGGGAGGAGATGCTAATCTTTGTGTTTCACTGTAGACGTTCAGTCACAGCTGATGCAGGCAAATTGCAGATGATAGAGATCATTGCAAAACACTGCTGTCTGAATAAAAAATAATATATCTGTAAGAAAATAAAGACAGTTAATTACCTCTGGAAAATACTGTTTTAATGCTCTCATTACTTCTGATGACTTTTTGCCTCCCTATACACATACTTCTATAGTAAAATGTTATTTCAAGTATGGCTTTACATTCTGAGGGAAGCATGAAAGTAAAAAACCAAGCACCACACATCTTGACTCCATGAAAGTAGCTCATCCTTCAGAATAAGAACACCTGAGAAAATAAAATATTGTCTGCTCCAGCTACATCCAGAATGATGTAAATTTTGTAAAGAGTATTTTTTGCAGATAATGTTTCTATGGATCTTTGTTGTAATTTACATATTTACTTGAGAATAATCAGGCACATCAGCTGAGGACAGCAGTAGTGCAGCATGAATAGTGGCATGGTCTTTTAGCTAGGTAGTTGATAAAATAAACTGATATGGTTAGGTGTTTTAATTATTGCTGGTCTATATATGTAAATGTGTAATAAAAATAAGAGACTTGGGATTGAGAAAAGCCTGAAGCTTTTTTCTTTATTTTTTTTTTAATGCTTGCTATTTACAAGTAACATTTCTAAACAATTCTAGCAACTTATGAGCATTTCTAACACTTTTTAGAACTCAAATGAAGTGCTGACTTAAGTCCCACTTCTAAATGTGAAGTTCAGCTAACAACCAGCCTCTAGAGAGGAGGCTGACTTGCACTGTAGCTATCAGAAGAAATTGACACTTCCCGTGGCCTTCCAGTCTTACCAAATCTCCTCTGGCTGTTGTCAGTTTTGTTGTTGAATTCATCACTGTTGAGGGTCAAAATTCTGTTTCTGTTTAAATTAGTGGCAAAATTTTCTGTATTGGACAGTGGTTTCTGGAAATGTGAACCTTAGTGTTTATGTAATTTTTGAATGATAAGTGGGATTTCAGCACCACAGAGTATTTGCTTTTAATATGAGCTAACAATATACCCCATGTGATAATTTTATTCCCATCTGCTTGTATCTACTTCAACTGTATATTTTACTGACAGTCAGGGGCTTCATTGTACAGCTGCTCAGCATATGATAGTCCTATAATCTTCATGGAAATACTATATACAAAATAGCTGTAAGAAACGTTGTAACTACTTGAATGAGAAGAGCCCTTTCTTTCACCTGGTAATTGCAGGATGTTTTCCCTATAAACCATAAACAGTTATTTTATAAACTTCAAAGACCGTAAATTATCTCCTCAGACTGCTTCCCCCAAAACATGTATTTGCGATTTCCGTCACTGCATATATCCATTTGGGCAGACCTGCCTACAGACGCAGCATGTGCGCAGGTTGCACTGCTTGGTTTCTTTAGTTGTTCCAAAATAAATGGAAGTCTTGCCAGTGGCAGACCAAGTTTGGCAACAGCAAAATGGCCTTTGCGATACCTTTGGATCGCTAACAAAGCCCAGTGCTACAATATATTAACATTTTACATAGTGTTTTAATAAGCTATCCCAAGCTAAATTTTGCATTTTAATTTTTCATTTCCAGCTGCCAGCTCATGTTACTTTATCTTTGGCAGCAGTTACTTTACCGGTGAATGTTTATGGCCTGCAGCAAGTGTTGAAGAACAGCATATAACCCTCATTGTCCTGTTTTGAACTCGAGTATGCAGAGAAGACAATACAATCCTTTCCTACCAATTTGCCTGCCTGACCCAAGGGTTTGCCTATTATATCCTCATAAGATAAACCTGGAGGTGTGCCATGAAAAACACAGATAGGCTATTCCAGTGCTTCCTTTTATTTAATAGGTTGTTCAGTTTTTCCTGTGTTTGCATGTGTGAGTGTTTTTATCTGGAAACAATCAAATGTGAATTATCCTGGTTTTTTGGAATGCCACTTTGTTATTGTTCAGAAATTGGTTGACAAAATTAAGTCCATATTAGAGCTTTTGTAACCGTCACGAGAATCCCCAAGTGCAAGGTTTTGTCTGCATTATAAATGATGGCTAATAATAAACCCATGCAATTTTGTTAGAAAAGCAAAGTAGTATGTTTTGAATTGAGGTGATCTAAAATATACATGGTTAATTATTTCTGGTCCCAGTCCTGTAAACTCTTTAGCAAATAGCTTTAGTAACTTTATTAAAATGTGTTCATTATAGGCAACTTGATTAAGACTGAAATTTTAAATATATCTAAGTATTTGAAGGATTAATTCTAATTCAGCACATACAACAAGCCAGAAAGTTTTGTGTAGCAACAGACATGAAAATTTTAAGACTTAAATTCCCTCTGCTGGATAAAGGATGAGTTTTACCAACTTAAAAAAATTTCCATGATCTAACATTGTTACTTAGCAGTTTCAATTTTACTTAAAGATGCTTTAGTTTTGCCAAAAGCGTCATATGGCAGTTTAGTTAAGTCCTGCACTTAGTAGTTTCAACTAAATCTGGCATATTCTTAAAGTGAAATGAAGCTATCCACATACCAGATTAACACTCATTTAGCTAAGGAGGTTCCTTAACCAAGATGTTAAAATTGCTATCGTTTTCATAAAGCTCTGGTAGAAGTTCCATGGCATGGGGCATTCACTTGAGCTGACAACAGAGATTCCCCTCACTGTGACCTAGCTCTATGCCTTGTCTGCATTTGCCACTGGTGCCTGGTTGTTCCTGTAACTTCTCTGTCCTTCCTGCTGCATCTTTCTCTGTTTTTTTCACTCTTGTGCTGACCCATGGGACATGGGAAGAATCCCATGGTGGGTGCAATGTTCAGAGGCACAACTGCCATCTCTGTGCAACAGCGCTTACTTTATGGGGCTTCATGCCACAGATGAATTATGTTGCACCTTGGAAATCCCTGCATGACTTGGACAAGCGATGCCTAAGCAGTAGAACGCTGACCTGTTCAGGAGAAATGTCTGTCAGCTATATGAGAACAAGAAAAAACTCAAAAGTGAGGATTGTGGAAGATAGGTCAGGCAGTGGTAGTCATTGTAAAAGCTGTCATATCCTTTCTTCTGGATCATAAATCCCTGCTTCTGCTAGGAACGTCAGGATGTGATTGAAAGCAGAATGAAGCTCTGTTAAGGTATAGCTGATGGTCTCTTTTCAGGACTATAGTACGAGATAATAGAAGAGAATTAACCGTCCTCAGTCTGGAAAAAAGACATCTTCAAACAATAGAAATACAGTATTCTTAACTCTTCTGCCAAATCTGTGCTGCGTCAGCAAGTCAGAACACTGAATTACTGCTGGTTCAGTCTGGTATATATAGGAGGACGCTGATCAAAACCAATGCATGCAGAAATAGGAATTTAAAATGTTAACACGAAAGGACTGTAAACTGAATTTTTATCACTTAAGGATTTTTTTGTGTGTCTGAGTGTTTCTAAAAATTCAGATTGTTACTTTAAAATGAATTTTTGGCTCTGCCTGTTTTTATACAGATCAGATCCCATTCCCAGTTTGGCGATCTCTGCCAGAGAGCCACTGCTGCTTCGTGCTGTCCCAGCTGGACCCTGGGCAACTATATTGCCATTCTAAACAACAGGTCATCGTGTCAAAAAATCGTAGAACGAGATGTCTCTCACACCCTAAAGCTGCTTCGCACATGTGCCAAATACTACTACAATGGGACCCTGGGGCCGGACTGCTGGGATATGAATGCCAAAAGGAAGGACCAACTCAAGTGTACAAACGTGCCTCGCAAATGTACCAAGTACAATGCTGTTTACCAGATCCTTCACTATCTAGTGGACAAGGATTTCCTAAGCCCAAAGACAGCTGACTATGTCTTACCAGCTTTAAAATATAGCATGCTCTTCTCTCCAACTGAGAAAGGAGAAAGCATGATGAGTATTTACCTAGACAACTTCGAGAACTGGAACTCTTCTGATGGTGTAACAACTGTCACAGGGATTGAGTTTGGAATAAAACATAGTTTGTTTCAAGATTACCTATTGATGGATACTGTGTATCCTGCCATAGCCATTGTAATTGTTTTATTAGTTATGTGTGTATACACGAAGTCCATGTTTATCACGCTGATGACTATGTTTGCAATAATTAGTTCCTTGATTGTTTCTTATTTTCTCTATCGGGTAGTATTTAATTTTGAGTTCTTTCCATTCATGAATCTCACAGCATTAATTATTCTTGTTGGGATCGGAGCGGATGATGCTTTTGTATTATGTGATGTTTGGAACTACACAAAATTTGATAAACCTCATGCTGGAACTTCTGAGACAGTGAGCATCACATTGCAGCACGCTGCTCTTTCCATGTTTGTCACCAGTTTTACTACCGCTGCTGCCTTCTATGCTAATTATGTCAGCAATATCACAGCAATCAGATGTTTTGGTGTTTATGCCGGCACTGCCATATTGGTAAATTATGTTCTGATGGTTACCTGGCTACCTGCTGTAGTTGTATTACATGAACGGTATCTTCTCAATATTTTCAGTTGCTTTAAAAAACCTCAGCAGAGGGTGTACAACAACAAAAACTGCTGGACAGTGTTGTGCCAAATGTTTCACAAGATTATTTTTGCAGTCTCAGAAGCATCCAGGATATTTTTTGAAAAAGTTTTGCCATGCATTGTTATCAAATTCCGTTACATTTGGCTTTTCTGGTTCCTTGCCTTAACAATCGGTGGAGCATATATTGTGTGTGTAAATCCAAAGATGAAACTGCCGTCATTGGAGCTCTCTGAGTTTCAGGTATTTAGGTCTTCTCACCCATTTGAACGATATGATGCAGAATACAAAAAACTTTTTATGTTTGAACGTGTCCACCACGGAGAGGAGCTCCACATGCCTATTACAGTAATCTGGGGTGTCACTCCTGAAGATAATGGCGACCCTTTAAATCCTAAAAGTAAAGGAAAGCTGCAGCTAGATAGCAGTTTTAATATTGCTAGCCCCGCTTCACAGGTTTGGATTTTGCGCTTCTGTCAGAAGTTAAGAAATCAAACATTCTTTTATCAGACTGAGGAACAAGACTTCACAAGCTGTTTTATTGAAACATTTAAGCAGTGGATGGAAAATCAGGACTGTGATGAGCCATCTCTTTACCCCTGCTGCAGCCACTGGAGCTTTCCATACAAACAAGAAGTTTTTGAGTTATGCATCAAGAGAGCTATAATGGAGCTAGAAAGAAGCACAGGGTACCATTTAGATAGCAAAACCCCGGGGCCTCGCTTTGACCTTAATGACACCATCAGGGCAGTGGTGCTGGAGTTCCAAAGCACCTACCTCTTCACACTGGCTTATGAGAAAATGCATCAGTTCTACAAAGAGGTTGACTCATGGATTTCAAATGAGCTTAGTTCTGCTCCTGAAGGCCTTAGCAATGGCTGGTTTGTGAGCAATTTAGAATTCTATGATCTTCAGGACAGTCTTTCTGATGGTACTCTTATCGCCATGGGTCTTTCAGTTGCTGTTGCATTTAGTGTAATGCTTCTTACAACTTGGAATATAATTATAAGCCTTTACGCAATAGTTTCAATAGCTGGAACTATTTTTGTCACTGTAGGTTCTCTGGTTCTTCTTGGATGGGAGCTGAATGTGCTAGAATCTGTCACTATTTCAGTGGCTGTGGGCTTATCAGTAGACTTTGCTGTTCATTATGGAGTGGCTTATCGCCTTGCTCCTGACCCTGACCGAGAGGGAAAAGTGATTTTTTCTTTAAGCCGTATGGGTTCTGCTATTGCAATGGCTGCCTTGACAACATTTGTAGCTGGAGCAATGATGATGCCCTCCACAGTGTTGGCATACACGCAGCTTGGCACTTTCATGATGCTTATAATGTGCATTAGTTGGGCTTTTGCAACGTTCTTCTTCCAGTGCATGTGCCGATGCCTTGGACCTCAGGGCACTTGTGGCCAAATCCCGCTACCAAAAAAACTGCGGTGTAATGCCTTCTCTCAGACCCTTTCAGGAGCCCAAGCAGGCAGAGGTCAAAATAAATCGCATCCTATTAGCAAGTATCAGCTGGACTCCAGAAGTCAAAAACCAGAAATGGAGCATGAGCACTATGAGCTTGAGCCACTGGCATCACAAGCGGGTATCTGTAACCCTGCAGAGAAAGTGACATACGAGGAAACTCATATTTGCTCAGAACTCTTTGGTAGCATGCCCCAAAACACCTGTATGCCTATGCATTCGGTATATAATAGTGAAGTGAGCAAAAGCATAAAAAACGTTGCTGGTTCAGCTGTGTTACAGTCGTCTATCGACCAACATGCTCTATGCCCAATTTTCTCTCAAAACAGGCAGTGCAGCTGTCCAGATCCGTATCAACAAGTAGCAGTCAAGTGGAGTCCTCACTCCTGTCAACAGCTAAGCGATCCCTTCTGTTACCAGTGCTCTCCTTCACCTGGAACTGTACAGCTCCCAAACCCTGTGGGTCCCATAAACGCTTTACAGCAAGCTGCTGAAGGTTATGTGCACCCAGTCCAGCATGTCCTCCACTGCAGCTGCCTCCAAGGAAGGCTCAAAAGAACGATGACGCAGAACTCGCTGCCTAAAAATTTTTTCCTCCAGTCAGTGCAACAGTTTCAGGCACAACAGAGAATAAACAGGACAGATTCACACGCTCACCAAAACCCCGAGGAAAACATTAGAACAGTTCCAAAGGTAATGAGTTCCTCGCAATTTCTCTGCCGCAGTGTAGGTCCCCTCTTTGTGCATTGCTCCGAATGTGAGAACAGCGTATCCAACAACCACAAGGGGTTCTGCCAGAAGACAGACAAGTGTGATGAAAAGGGCGGCACAGAAGCAAACGGGGTTGAAAGCAAGAAAGCCTCTATGTCAAAGCAGAAAAAGAAAGCTGAGAGCAAGATGATAGATCAGCGTTCTTTGCAGAATGACCAGGTTTTGAATGCTGACCAAAATGATGAAAACCACCTGCTGAATAGGTCAGTGGGAGAGGCTCACTGTGAAGGTTGCCATGAAAATTCACACTGTTGTAGCAAGGCTGTGACAGTGAAGTGCAATTCTGTTGATTGTCAAATGCCAAACATCGAAGCCAATGTGCCTCCTATGTTAATGCGCCCAGAACTTTCCAATGAAAGTTTGTTAATAAAAACACTATAATAAATCTTTAATTTGGCCACTGTGTCCTTCTTATAGAAGTTTAAGACATTAAACGAGAAAGTCCTGAGTAAATATGAATTAAAATTTGCATTTTGGAATGAAAAATATATATTTTATATAAGAGTAACCTTTATATATTTCATAAAAGCATTACATGTCGTAAAGCCTGATGTTGTCTAGATTTTTTCTCCATATAAACCATCTCCAGAATATAAAGTATTGCAAATAAACTCTCCCTTTGCTGAAGCCAGGGCTTGAGAGGTCAGTAATATTTGGGATGAAGCATGGTTGCCGCTTTTTTTTAAGTGCATTTCCCGTATTCCGCTGTTGTCTTACAGGCTTTTGTTCAGACCATTGTGCGAACCTTAAACAACGGCAGGGCTGTAACTGTTCATTCAGGATTGGAGCAGTGGAACGTGTTTTGGGAATATTTTTAACCATTAATCCTATCCAAATCCTAACAAAAATAAACTCTTGTGGAGGTCAGCTGTGCTCTCACTGCCATTGTTATGAATCTATGTATATAGTGCAGTAAAACATTTTAAACCGCTCTTTCTGCCAGTTACTCTCTAGACCTACTATTAAATACTAGAGAATACGGGTGGAAACAACAGTAAGTGAAAGTTATTTACATCTCAATGATGACGAGAGATGAATAATTCATGTATATGACATATGTAACATCAGGAGTTATAAAAATGGGCATAAAGTGCCTTGTAATACTGTGCTTATTCCCACAAAGCATATAAATGAGAAGTAATAGTGTAGAGAAAGGCATAGTTAAAGCATGTGTTCCAGGCTTACTCTCAGTAGTATCAGACAAAGTCAGTTTAGAAGGCTCAAATGCATAAAGTAAAACATCGTGCTCTGAGTTTTGCTTACCCAGAGAAGTTCCAAGATGTAGTTAGAAATATTGATCTAAACCCTGTGACTGAGAAAATAGGTTTCAGACACTGTATTTGTCTAACTACAGTGTTTACTCAAATGACAGATAACCATTTGGTCATGGAGATGCTAGCTGGTCTACATCATCATTCAGAGAAACTGAATTTGAGAGGTGGAACTGTATAGTATGTCATAACTGGTATGTACCCTCGTGCCGAATCTGTGTAATGGTTCGGTTACGCTGATTGTGTTAATTTATGTGACATAGATATCAGAAGATAGATTTCATAGAGTGTTGTGATATCATATACTGGGTGTGTTATGAATCACTGGAGGAAAAGCCTGGCTTTTTCTGTTCTGATGTTCATAGTGAAGGGACATAGAAGATGACTATCAAACCACTTCGGTTTGTCTGAGGGTAGTGATGTTACTGCTTCTACATGTATATCCCAGTGACTGGAAGAGGGTAAAAGCTTGAACTCTACAGAAAAAGATAAACTGATTTTACGTGGTTTAAGTAGAGTAGCATTCTTTCCTAGGTATATAATGAAATATTTTTTAGGTCTTTTAAAACTCCTAACTGAATTTAGAGCCAGATTCCTTCTAAATGCTTGTAACGAGAGCAATTTGAGGATTTCTGTGCACCACAGAGGCCTTTAATTATCGAGAGCTAAGACTTGCAGTGCTAGTAATCTAAGGAAAATAAAAAGGTTAAGAAATAAACTGTGCTGCTGCCATGCATTATTATCCAGCTTTCTCCTTAACCGTTGCACCTGACCGAGTGCAATTGCTGTGAGGGGTGTATGTAACATGCTGGGCAATAAATCCATTAGACAACAGTAAGGCGCAAATAAACCAGTGTTTTGATAGTTTAATTGACCTTCAGTCAGACCTTTCCAAAGCAGTGTGTAACACTCACGTAGTGCCTGTCACATCAGCTGTTACTCACAGCTGTGCCTTTGAGACATGGGCCTTAGGGACATCCCAGCTACTACCTCTACAGAACATGGGACGTTTTGAGCTAGGGAGCTCAAAGTTGAGATTTATTCTGGGTGAGCTCTCCATAACAGCGTTCTGCATAAGGAGACCCCTTCCTATGGCTTATATTAATAAATGCTTTTATAATGGTGAGGTAAGCAATGAAGGTTGATGTTGTATTTTCATTATAATTTATAGGTTCTTAAAAGTTGATATAGTTAAAAAATAATAGGGGCAGATAAGGAGTTGTGATGTACTCTTAGAAGAGCTTAAAATGAGCTAGTGTACTTGGCTAATGAACATTATCACTGTTGTATTTGTCTTTTGTGACTTTGCCATTGCCTCCCTACTAACCTCTTTATCTTTCTAAATCACATAGCTGGAAAAGAAGCAATCAATGAAGTAGAGCAAGTTTAATAATTGTTTGTGTGTGTGTGTGCATGTGTCGTCTCTGTCCATTCATGCACAGACTCAAAATTCAAGCCAGCACAAGACTCTTGGAGAATGGTAGAGAAGAGAAGAGAAGCTGGTTCCAGTGAAGGCTAGTGATGTTATGTATTACCCTATACCCGGAAACTCATGAGAGAAAAAAAAATAATTAAGTTTTTATAGGTTTTATGAGCAAGCTAGGATAGGTGGGATCCTGTTCCACTGCATGCAAGCTTAGCAAAGAGCACTGTATCCTGCTAGGACGTGCCTTTTTAAGAGTTGCCAAAGATTACCAAGTCCCAAGTGAAGATGATGAGCTTTGGGCACTCTAATTTCCAGGATTTGATTTGCTGTTGCTGGGATTTCGCAGTGCATCTGGATGTGCATGCGGTGTGGTGCCCAAGTGTGGTCGTGCTTCTCTTGCAGCCTGCTCACTTGGGGTAAGGGTGCTGCCAGGTCACTACCTAGCATTTCCTCCGTGAAACTATTTAACATATTAGACACTGTAGTTGTCTTTGTTGGCCTTAGTCTCTGTTACTTAGGTTACAATAACATTTATAGTATGGGTAATAGGCTGATTAGTTTAACAACAACAACAACAAAAGATATGGTAATTTAAAGTAAGCCCTTTAAAATATTACACCATAGTCAAAATCACTCTGAATGCAGCAACTTCATACAAAGTGTTTGTAGATGGGTCAGTAGGTAGTATACTAACATAAAGGATTTTTAGAATTATTATGTTATTATTCCATCGTGTTTTTTAAGAAAAAAAAAAAAAAAAAAAAAAAAAAAAATCCATCAATTTACAACCATCTGCAATCGCTTTAATTTGTTCTTTATTAACTAATGTGGTAGTGTTCCTTTAAAATGCTTTGGATTAGGAACACTTCTAATTTTGCCATATGGAGCCCTGGCAGTCAGTCCAAGAGAGGTCTAAAAATACAAGTTGACAAATGACAAAATTTTAGCACTGTAAGAAATGTCAAATGTGATCAGAATTGAGTTTCTTTATGTTATACTACTTTATGTTATACTACTTAATATAGGTAGCAGATGGCTGATTCAAGCCAAACTCACACTGACTTCATTGAATCAGACCTTAAATTTTTTCCACATGCTGGCAAACTATATTAAATTTTACTTCTGCCAGTAATATCTGAAGTGCCTGTACATCTAGCAGTTGATTTACAGTGGTCAGCTGGGATGCTGTACCTCTCTAAGTATTGAGTACTCCCGGAGTGTTAAATCATGCTTGCCTTTACAAAAAAGATCAGTCTAAATAAGTAAGAGAGACTGCAAGAAAGACAATAGCTTTTCTGAGCGTGTAATATACCTGCTCAGACTTCTGAATTTGGATCCAGTGTCACTATCACAAAACCACCCTCACGTAATGTCATTATCCTTTGGCTGCTTACTTCATAGGTAGTATCAGCCTGGCATCAATCATTCCACTCTCCTCCTATATCTCACCTTCTCACTTACGTTATCAGAATAACGTCTCTGAAGCCTGGAGAGCCCATAAAATAGATGATGCAGAGCTCAGACAGGCCCTGGTGTTGACTGCAGTTTTTAGGTACCACTGTGCCACAACTACTGAGCACCAAGTAGTCTCACAGGCTGAGGACTCTGCTGTCTCCCTTTATTTGGCAGCTTGTGTTCTGAGGGTTTTTTTTCTAAGGTCTCCACTTTAGAAAGTTTTGTAGACTCAAGTACTTCCTGAAGACACGAAATTTTCATCTGATTCCTGAAGTGTATTAAAGATGATATGCCCAACTTGTATTTGGATTTGATTTTTTAAGGTATTGATAGATGTCAATTTACCTGCAAATAGGTAAACACATTTCAGAGCAGCAGGTGGTGGTTGCTTTTATTGAAATTGTGCTGTTTGATAATGTGTGTTGATTCTAGTTCCCAAACCTTTACTGTTAATTAAAACTTGTGCAGATTTGTATTAAAAGCAACAGGGGTAGCATTTGTTCTCTTGCTGTGGGCTGGCCACAGTGACTGTAGTGTTATAAGATGAACTCTTCCAGCAATGGGTCTTCAGATCAGATAGATGGTTTTTCTCTGGGGGTTAAACTTTCTTCAACCCTTGTAAACACTTAACTAAGAATTGTTCCTAGATTCATCTTAGTATCATTTCTAGCATATTTCTCTATGGTTTAGGAAAGGAGCAAATCATTCATTCCTGACTCGTAATTATAATAAGACTATTTTACAGTGCCCTGATCCTCAGAGCACATTATGTTTTAAGCAAAATCATAAACAGTGTTTTCTGCGTATGATTATGCTGAGGTTTTGGCTCTCATAAAACTTAGTAGTACACTTTAATGTTTGGGCCTAAACCCACTTTCTAAGGGAGATGTTTTTGTGCTATGCAAAAATGAATAGAAATCGTCAAATTTAGGCACGTTAACTCAGTGCTGAAAAGATTCACGATACAGAAAGAATGGGTGTAGCAGTGCTTTCAGTGGGGAGTTCTGTCAGTGCCATCCTGCAATACAATGTTAGATACTCTCCTTCACTTTTTCTTACAGGAATAATCTATGCTCATATACGTACTTTATTTATGTTTTCAATCCTTGTTTCAAATATCTATTTTATAATACATTCGAGCTTTGCCCCAGATCTTTTCCAAGTGATCTGATATGGCATGGTTGAATATCAATCCGTTTCCTACCATATGTTCCTTCCAATCTGACAAAAATTAAATTCATGGCTGTCATAGAAGCAAGGCTGTCCGATGTCCTTATTCACCCTTTCTTCTATTCTGTGTTGTTACTCATAGATCTGTCTCATCTGACTAAAATTTTTGCTTTTTCTTACATGCATTAGTAGCTTTGTTTCTTTCATGACATAGTACTGAATCTGTTAAGTGACAAATGTAGTTCGTTTTGACATTACTATACACTGACGGCAACTATTTTTTCTCTATTTCTTGTACTGATAAAACTGCATGTAGCAGGCCTTCCTCTCCTTTTGTTGATTCCCCCCCTTTTTTTTTTTCTGAAGTTTTTGAAATACAGTTTGTTTATCATAAGCTTCTTTTTCACTAGAGAAACTTATTTACATTTGGGGAGTACAAAATTTCAGCTTTTTTAACAGTTCATAGCAGTATTTCACCACTAAACAGGCAGAAATAAAGAGTGCAGTGTTACATTGACACTAGTTTGAATACTTACAGCAGTCATAGTTACATCATTAGGAGGTGTTTTATTTGGCATAGCACTGAAATAGTATAATCCTCAAAAAGAGATGAGTCCCTGTTCTAAAGCATTATGAATTGTAACATAAATGACAGATAATGACTTACTCTCATATACTTTTGTGTAACCTTATTTTCACACAAAGAAAGTTAAAAAAAAAAAAAAAAGTAATTCAAGAAGTATTAAACAAAACGTCATAAAATTGAAAAATGCTAGGATTACAGTGGCTTGCCAGGAGATAAGCTCTGCTACTTTCTCAGTTCTATAAGGACCTTGCTTAATATGTCCCAGATGAGCAGCATACTGCTGTAGAAGAAGAATTCAAGAAATTCTCCTCTGACACCTCTTGATGGTATCACTTTCCAGAGAAGAATATGTGAAATAATTTTAACATCACTGGAGAAAGATACCTTGCCAAAAGGTGTCCTAATGAAGACTATAATTCAACTGTAGCTCTGCCTGGTATTTCCCTTTTTTGCAGCTGAAAAGCAATGTGGGACTTGAACTAATATATTTTAACTGCAAGGTGCTCAAGCCTGTACACAAGAGTCTGAGACAGCTCCATAGGTGCACTGAATTGCTTAGATTGATAGCCTTCAATTATTCTAGCTAAGATGGAGTGGGAGACGCAGAGAGAGGTACCCCAAATCTTTGTTTGCATTGAAATGTTCTTGTAGATAATACAGAGGGACTAAATAACTTGAAAATGTGTATAAGCCATAATATTTAAGACTACAAGAACTCTTATGATCTCAGATTAATAAGCATTAAACACAGTAGCTAATAATAGCATGATAACAATGATTACTTGTTATGGGCAGTGTAGGAGGGCAGAGGAAATCTGTGTTTGTGTTTATCCCCTGAAGAAAGAAGCTGATAACTTTGACTTGCACAGATGTTTCAAAAGTCAAAAGGCCTCGTGATGCTGTGTAGATGTAGCTGAAACTGCGTCTAAGTGCTTGGATATCTTGGTGGTCCAAATACACACTTGGATGTTCATAGGTAAGTTCCTGGCTTTTAAACTGATTGTCCAATTTTTTCACTTCACCCAGGTTACATGTAAAAAGTGTCCTGATCTGTTTCTGTTTTGGTGTGCTAAGAGAAATACTATGCTCTTATGTTTAAATTCATATTTACTTTGAATATATAAAATCTAAAATAATATTCCCCGGTCTTAAACTCCTATTATTATAAACTTATGTTTAAAGTTGTTATCATTACTTCAGTATTTTTATATATAGCCCAGCACTGCAGGGACTTATAAACTCTGTTTGCATTTACCATTTTTAGTGCTTCATGATTGTATTTCATGATGCCTTTAAAATAAAAAAGTGTAAATGCCAGGTCTGCACACAAAGATGATTCAAAGTATCTACATTTAGATTTAAAACTCCCTGAAACAACTGGCAGAAAAAATAACAACTTGACCCATAGCAGTAAAACAAAAGCACGATATACTTCATTGCTAGTGAGTGTCTACACGCGTGCCTCATGTCTAACTTGCCCTTTTCACAGCCCTCCCGTCAGGACCACCTCCACCTTTGTTCTCCTTCCCGGCCCAGCTCAGCTTCCCTTGCAGTGCCTGACCACGCAGCCCCAAGGCCATGAGCTGGTTATCACACCGCGAGGGGCCAACTCGTTCAGAGGGGCTGCAATTATGCCTTTGTGTGCCTGGTTTTTAAATATACGTTCCCAGACACAGACCTTGAATATGGCACTATTATCTCTCTCCTGGTTCTCTGACCATGAGAGAGTGATTGATCTCAAGCAGCAGAGCAGGTGTGATAAGCCTATGCAATGGAGCCGTGTGCGTGGGGAGGGAGGGCACTGTGCCCCCTTGAGGATTAGTCTCCAGTCCTGAGAACTCTCAGCAATTTATCTTCCTGATATTAGGTCTAAATTTGCCTTTTGTCCACTGTCATTGTGCTGCTCTGTGTGTTACTCCCCCTCCTTCGGGCATCCAAGAGCGGCTCCCTCCTGGTGCGTGTGTTCCTCAAATCCATGCAGTCGTGCTGCATGCAAAAAGGCCTTGCTGCAGGAGAAGCCTCCCCCTCTACTTGTGTACAGCCTTGTTGGAGCCTCTTGTCAGTGGAGGAGAGCTGGCAGGACTCATTTATTTAAGTGTCCTTGCCCCAGTGATGGCTATTGTTTGTATTGTAACCTCCTCTGCCACCTGGGGACTGGGAATGGAGCAGGGGCAGCATGAGCTTCTGGGAGAGACTGTAAATCTAAAAGGCTGCAGATTTAAATCTGTTTTGCCTTCTCACTATGCAAGAGCTCAGAAATCGTCCTGACGTCTAACATTTGTTGTCTCATTCCTGGTTTTTGATACACTTTAGCCTGAAAAGCCTGACTGATGTGAAACCCTGCTGGAGTCTTCGGCTTTCACACTTGCTCTCGTTTCACATTGTTGTATTTTAAGATAAGGAGAGCAAAGATCCATGTCGGATGTCACTGCCAGTGTCTTCCCCCTTCCTTCCACCCAAGTTCATGCTATCTGGAAATGGGTCCACCCTTCCTTAGGAAACCCAGACAGCAAGGAAGCCACAGCCTCTTTGTGTTTTTACATTTAGATGTGCCTAACTGAATTTGGATTTCCTTAAAGCTATCACAACCCTCAGAATGATGTTTTCTTTTTTCTTTTTTCTTTTTCCATTTTATTTTATTTTATTTTATTTTATTTTATTTTATTTTATTTTATTTTATTTTATTTTATTTTATTTTATTTTATTTTATTTTATTTTATTTTATTTTATTTTATTTTATTTTATTTTATTTTATTTTATTTTATTTTATTCTTTAGAAGGTCTGAAGTCTTGTTTCCAGAGTATCTAACTAGACAAACCTCATTTGTAACCTCTCCTACAGTTGAGGGGAAATGGGGAACACAAACTGGAACTGTGCCAAAACACTCTTGTTCTCAGCCTCTGATATTCCTTTTCTGTAGGATAGTCGCTGATCTGTAATTGGTGATTTGAGCTCAGATCTGGCTCCCTGGTAGGAATTTTTGCTATATGCTGAAATAGTTCAGTAAAATGAAATAAGACGTACAGACAAAAAGAATGCCAGCACCTAGAGCTGATTGCTGCTGCTATGTGGGTGTGCATCCTGGGCTGTGATGTCCTGCCTGAAACCCCCCTGTTCTCACTGTAGAAAACACACAAATTAAAGGCGGAACAGAAGCTACTGACTATGTCATAACAAACTGAGATGTACTAGCACTGTCTTCTTCAGACATCCAGTCCAGGTGCAACCTTCTGGAAACACTTGTGTCTCTTCCCAGAGACTATCCAGGGAGCCCAGAATCCTAATTTAGGAGCAGTGAATTGTACCTAATGTGGAACATCTCCCTTGGAATGGCCCCAGAAGCTTGCAGCGTCTTTCTGACTAACCGTGCAACATAGTCTTTTTCTGTCCTGTTAACTAATGTATCAGTGGGTTGAACCCGGATTTCGGATAACATGGGAAAGTTGAACAAGCTGAAGAACAGGTGAAGTATTTTCTTTCCTCTCTGAGGTACCAAGCTTGGCAAAGGGGTTACTTCATTTCTGTGAAATTTTTTATTTGACCAGGCAATGGAAAGGGTTGCTGTTCTCACTTGGGATACTCACCCTGTTCCTCTTGTCACCACAAGACAAGATTAATAAATTAGGTTTTGAACAAAGCTTCTCTGAACACAGAATTTACAGTCATCTTTTCTTGTAACAAGGGATGAAGAAAAGTGAGCAATTTCAAGTCAAAAACAGTTCTTGTAAAGTTCTAGCATCATATATGTAGATGTGAATGTCTGTATAAAAATAGAAAATAAATAAGCAGGCATAAACTCAGCTTGTTTTAAAAGTTAGATATGATCATAAAGGTGAAGCTGTTAAAAAAAATCCTTTTCTTATGGTGTTTACTTAAAGTGCTTATGCAGATCAAGCTTTGAAAGACATCAGCACACTTTCCTTGAGGAAGCTTAGGTTTACATCAGTTTCTTAAAATGTCATCTTTTACTTCCAGCTTTCTAAGAAAGTTTGTCCTTTCTTCCCTTATGCGGATCTGGCCACAGTATGTCAATTCATTCATTACCTCCAGTTTGTGCTATGCTAATTTGTTTTATCTAAAGCTGAATTTGAGGACGATGCACACATTTCAGTGGAGAAACCATGTGCTTGCTTGTCCCTCTTCTCTAGGCTTGAAGCCACAGTGGACACCTAAAGCCTGCTCTTGGTCTCTTCCCATTTAATTTCAATACCAATATACGGTATTGGTCTAGTTTTTAAATGAATAAATGGTTCAAGCTTCAGCAACATTAGAAGGTGAACATTAATCTATTTCTGAGCACAGCAACTGCTGTACTCTTCTAGGACCACACCAAGCACACAGCCCAGGTGTATGCATTTTGTTGATGATTGAAGAGGAAAAACCTCTCAAAAGATATCAGATGAATCCAGATTCAGAACTCCTTGAGGATAGGTTTCAGAGCTTCCTTAGAAAGCTTTTTCATACTTGGGTACTTAAACTGTGAACTTCTTCCTAGTACTTCTAAATCTCCAAACCACCTTTCCTCTACTAAAATGTTCACCCCAAGCACAGAAGAATGCTGTCCCTCAAGAGGGAAGACTGCAAGGCAGTAAATGGTATTTGCTTGATTTCTGCATTATTATGGATAGAACAACAATAAAAAGAGTGCCAAAATAAGGCTGGTAGTTTGGTTGTCCAGCATTTTTGTTCTGCATTGCTTCTACGGCTCTTTGTGGTAGTTCTAGACTTTAAACATAAATATAAGATCAACTATGGAAGGCAAGGATATTACCAGAGAGGCATAAATACATGCAGTAAGGAGAGCCAGGTAAATAATATACATATTTACTACTCCTGTTTCAGGAGTTACATGGCTCCAAGAGAAGGCTTGGAGTTAAATTACATCTTAACTGTGATCGCAAGACTACTTTTATTAAAAATTATGTAAGAAATTGAAAGACGAGCCTAATTTTCAGATCATGGGTTAAATCTACAGCACTGGCAGAGAGAAGAATCTTTCTTCTGCCCAGTAAATAAAGTAGAGACAGAACTAGCTGCTCAGAGGAGTGTTTAATTGAACAGGAATAAAATGGGTGTATGCAGAGGCAGATGAGCTGATCATGAGTTGTACATGTGCCTCTGGGAGTGTCTATTACTACCTTGTTGAGTAGTGGGCTTCAGTGCTTTAAAGTTGAGTTAGGAAGCCAGACTTCACAAGGTGCCTTGCAAGACCTGCAGTTAGAACAGTTAGAATTAAACAGTGTGTGCAGAAAATTATTGGAACTGCATTATGGGTTCTTGGTGGATAAGCAGACAATATGCTGGGAATTACCTGTAGTTCATTAACAGTCACTCATGAATGTGTTGGCAAGAATTACATCAAACCACCACGTGTGGCTCATCTGCCAGCACTTAAAGAGGAAAGAGAAAATTCCTTCTTTTACCTTAATCTTCTTTACCTTAATTGCCACCATCTCTACTCTTTGTTCTGCTATAAGAATTTTCAAGGCAAAGGAGAAAATGTTTTCAATTCCAGTGCTTCCAGTTGTGGCTACCTCAGAAAAGGTTTAAATTCTCATTGTGCTCCTGTTGTAATTGCATTGAAGTGTTGTGGGGGTGAGGGTGGGGAAGCTATTTTTTCTTGACCTCAGCTGGCGATCAGTTTATCCCCTTGAAGCATTACAGCTGCTATCTTTGGTCATTTTTCATTAGCTAGTATAATATTAGATACTATTCTTATTCATACAAATGTCTAACGCAGCTTTTGTTCTCTGAGCTGGTTCTGCCAGAGGATATCCGAGCTGGAGAGAAATGAAGAACAAGGAAGACAGTGTACTGATGTGATGTGACTGATGTTATGGGCAATGTGTAACAGCTCTTGCAGGTTTTTCCTGCCCTGGTTTCCCCTTCCTGTTGGTACTGAAGTTAATGAAGATTTGAAATAATTAGTCATTACTGTGTTTGTGTAATGATTATTGATATTACGAACAATGAAGGTTTTAAACACACAAGATATTGACATTCCATCAGGAAATTTTAAGTGCTGTCACTGTGGGAGGTTATACAAAATACACTGCAAGCAATATTTGCTAGAGTGACACAGGAAGTCAAAACCTTCCCTGAGCCTTTATAGCTTAAGAGATTGTTCTAAATTTTGCCAAGAAAGCCACTTGTCTAATAAAGCAGTTTCTGGAGTAAATCAAAATCCTTGCTGCCCTTAGGGCCTCACTGAGATGCTCTCAGATACCAGCTGCATGAGAGATGAAAATAAGTGTGTCTTGCTGACTGACTGCTGTTCTACCTTGTCTTTCCATCAGCCTGCAGAGAATTAACAGAGTCAAAGTTCTGGAATGTGCATAGAGTTGTCAGAAATCTCAGTATTTGGGAGGTCTGAGCTGTAAGAGAAAACCCCAGCACAATGACTGAAGTAGAAAACTCTTAAGGAAAGCACAAATAAAAGAAATTTCAACACTGAAATTTTGATGACAGAGAAATTAACTCTGTACATCAGCCCTAGAAATTACTGACTTCAGTGGAAGTGGCCACAGATTGGCAGTAGCAAGTGCTAGTTTTAGTCTGGTTGCCATTCAGCATGGGATACTGGGCACTAATAAGAAATACAATAAGCCCTGTGCTCCTGTAAATGTTGCCTTTAAAAAGAGAAGCTGAAGAGAGAATAAGAAATACAAGTCTTGTTACCCACTTGGTTTTTAAACTAATGCTGAGTGATACTCAAATTCAGATACTTGGACCTCCAGAATTAATATTTAAGCTTTTATTACCATGATTTTGTTCAAATACAGCTTGGAAAATCTTGAAATGCTCTGTAAAGCTCAGAGTGTTATTTTAGTGTTTATGAAGTAGAAAAATAATGATAGGTGAAAAATGGTTTTTAAAAAATGTTTTACTTTTGAAGACCTTTGTGTATAGCACAAGCACCTTAATAATTCAAAATTTTCACCAACATTTTCACAGAAAATACCCAGGTTTCTGTGTGGCTGTGTGTCATTTTCTCTTTTTGTCTCTTTTCCTGAATCTTCCATTTTGCCTCAGAAAAAGTAAAAGAAAGGAAAAGTGATTAAGAAAACACAGCTGAACAAAAAAGGATTATAAGGCTGAAACATGTTTAGTTTTATAGGAAGATGATTATAACGATCAGATTGGTGCTGTAGAAAGTAATATTTTACACATTTTCTGAAATGAATAAAACCTTCAATCTGATAAGGTTAGCTTGTTCTGTCTGAGAACTTTGATCTCTTTTCTGCCCCTGGCCTTTGTGCAGCTTTGTCTCCCCTTTGTATAAATCACAGCCTGGTCTTTTCACTCCAATTTGAGAAGAATGTCAGGTATGCCTGTGTCAAATTGTCCACATAACCTTCGCAGCTTTAAGGCTCACACTGGCACTAAGTTGCCTCTGTGTCACAAAGCCTAAGGTATCTGTTTTAGCTCTGTCTCTTCTAAGTGTAAAGTCACCTTCTAAGATGATTTTTTTCAGCTAACTTGATTAAAATCAGTATCTGCCCAGACTGCTCTGCTCTGCTCTGCTGTGTGTGTGGCAACATGAGTCCCCACAAACCAAGACCACAGGTGAAATACAGCTCCGGTGAGGTCTGAATTCATGTCAACTTTAGCACTGTAGGATTTGAAGAACAATATCTTTCTTTCTACCATACTGATGAACTTTGTACGTGGAGACGACTAAATCTCCAGAATCCTTTACCTTCTTTTCTTCTTTTTTTCCTCAGGAAAAGTTGCATCTTCTTTTAGGTTATGGCATCCCCACAGCCTATCAAAAAATCATAGATCACTATGCAGTTTTAGTGAGGTTATCTGGAATTTTTTATTCTCATCAAGATGTTCAGAACATGGTGCCAATTTCCCTTGTATTCCTTGTATTCTTATTTTCCTTGTATTCTTGTTTTCCCTATACCTGCATTTTTATTTTCAATTACCATCTTTTCTAATCTAAAATTAGACCATCCCTGTGGTAGCAGTAGGTCTGCTACTTTGCTAATTTCCATTTTTCATACAAAAATTGTTTGTGATATTTTGCTTAGCAAAAGCACTTTGAAATTTGAGACATTATAAGAATAACTGCAGTGCAATTGCTTTTTTTTGGCCTTTTTTTTTTTTTTTTTTTTTTCTTCTCTAAACAAAGCCTCCTTCCCTGTGAAGCAAAAGCTTTTAGAACTTGAGAAAAGACAGGTCATGAAAACCATACAGTGAAACTGCTATCAGAGAAAATTATATTCCCTACTGATGTGTTTTGTGTGTCCACCCAGTCCTTGGCAAAAAGTGAGTTCAATGACTAAGTGACGCAAAAAGTAAATTATTGGATTATTCTTCCAAATTCTTTTTGTTTGGATGGTCCAAGGGGTGGTTAAAGCAAGAATCAGAAGAATCAGAAGGCCTGTGATTCTGGCCTGGATCCTGGCCTCTCCAGAGATTTGCACTATTTAATTTCTCTGTGCCTTACCTCTCAAGTTTGAGCAGTGGGAAGGACAATGTTGACAATTCAGAGAACTGAGGAAAGTTTAAAAAGTAGTCTGGAACTGTAGGTTGTTATATAGCACAAATCATTGATAGTTTCATCCAGAAATCATCCAGACACTCCCTAGTTACTGAAGGCAACCTACCAAAAATCTCAGGCTGAAAAGTTCCAAAATCTTATCACACAAATGGAATGATGTGGCTATGAAGGAATGGAGAAGAAATGTATAGAGATGTGACCAGAATTTCATCTTGTTATTGCATAGTTTTGTTCCCAGAGTCATCAGGACTAAGCTTGGTTTTGACTACATCTTTGCATTTGACTTCCATTGGAGCATTCAAACCAATATCATGGGGGTTGAAGAGGTTTGTCATTTTGTCTCGTCTCATCTCGTCTCGTCTTGTCTCGTCTCGGACAGAAACCACTGGGCTGGAGTCTGACTTCTTCTACACGATACTAATGCTATATAAAAAGAAATTATAGGTGCTGAAACCCTTCCAGGACGTAACTGTTCTCTCCAGGTACTGGCACTTAATTATCCTGTGAATCCACCTTTTCCTATACCTATGTGTTTAGCTGTTAGAAAGTTTTGTAGTATGTACAAATTTTGTAGTATGTCAAAAACAGAAGCTATTAATGTATAATCCAAAGCCAAATATGGTACTCAAAACTCAAAGAATTTTGCCTTTAAAGTGTCCTTGATCGATTGCCTGATTCTTCCTGTTCCAATAATAGCTTCTCTGATTCTTTCTCTGAAAAATGAAGTCACATAATGAAATTACATTAGTCTTCATTGAGAGAGTACCAGTTATCTGATCTGATATTTTATATATTGATTGAAACTCTGAGAGGCAAGAAATTCATGATTTATAGCAGGACAGTGGAAAACTGAGAAACAGATGAGGTAAGGCCACCAAATGTGATCAGTGAATGGGAGCTCAGCATGCTCCTGCGAAGCACAGGCCTGACAGGGCTGCTCTGTGATCATATGGTGTGTGGTAAGGGAGGACACGAGTTCTTGTTCCACAAATCAAGACTAGTTTGCATAGCTGTTTTATTTTTCTGTGTAGTCTTACCAGCATATATGGAGCGAAAACTACCAATAGTAAGAATATATAATAATACCTCACCCAGAATTTCTTACTTAGAGGTCTCAAAAGTACTTCAAAAAGGTAAATCAACAGAGAAGCCCAAATATAACCAAACTAGCAGGTCTGCAGGGGAGCTGGGACAACCTGCAGCACCATGAGCTCCATCCCAGAGGTCAGTCCTTTGGGCTGAATGGTACCTAACCGTGAGAGCAAGGAAGGGTGATGTCACAACTGAGTTGTTGCCCACAGTCGGAGATAGCTGGTCAAGTTGCATATAACTTCAACTGTCTTGTGTGTCATGTTTGGTTTTGTCAGCCTGCCAACTTCAGCCACTAGGGAAGACCACAGGGTATCTTCTTTTTTTTTTTTTTATTTTTGTTTTAATTGCTATTTGCACATTCTTCCCTTTGCCCTTTTTCAGCTGCAGGGAGATCATGTACTATTTTAAAAGCCAGGGCAGGAACTTGAGGCTAGAGACTGCAGCCAAATCAAACAGGAATCTCACCAACCTAATAGAGGGTTGGCTGATAATAAAGGCTATCTTCCCAAGACTTTAAAGCTCTGTTCTTCCGAAGACACTCCCTTATCTGAAGCCTCTGGCTTCCCATGAAAGGGTATAAACATCTCCCTATGCAGCAGGGTACCCTTTGACATTAAGAGGGAAGTACAACTCAAGATAAGTTGAAGAGGCTTTTATGTCTAATCTCAGTAAGCATTCAGAGTCTGCAAATGTCTTTTTATCCTGAGTTGTTGGGGTTTGTTTTGTTGTTGTTTTTTGGTTGGGAACACATTTTGCTTGGAGTTTTATTACATCCCTCATGGCCTTTTTTTTTTTTTTTAGCTGTGCTGTCAGTGCAGTACTTGTTTGGTCAGGGCTTGTGTGTTTACTTGGCTTCTTCAGAATATAAAACTAGTGCTGTTCACATGGGTTCCATGTAGCCAGTTCTGCTAATATTTTAAGGCTCTGACTAATGCAGCTTGAGAATAAATATTTTCTGACTTTAACATTCTACCTTGCAGGAATGAGTTTTGATTTTTTTGTTTTTATTGTTTCATTGGCAGAAGTCTCAGTTTTGTCAGTTCACTGCTATTCCTCATTAAGATGTTTCTAAATAAGTGGCAACATTTTTAATCTTTTTTTTTCCACAGGTGTTAAGATCCTGTCAGTGAACAGTTTATAGAATGCCCAGCTTGGTCTCCTAGAAATGCATTAGCATATTCATGTGATTGCTGAACCTCCACGCTCCTGCTCTAATAATAATCTCCTCTTCCAGGGGTGCTGGGCACCAATGTGCTTTCCAGGACGTGCTTGGAGAACCCTGCTTCATATCCCTCCTCAGTCCTTGCATCTCGAACACCTTTCTCCTGGCTAATTCAGAGCAAATGGGATCCCATTCTGAGCCTGGCGTAAGCAGCCCCTCTGTTGTCCTTAAGGGCTGGTGCTGAACAATGTGAAGCCCTTGTGTCAGCCCAGGGCTGAACACTGCTGCACTCTTGACTGCCTGGCAGGGAAGATACTGGCAATGAGATTTTCCATCCCAGAAGCAGTGCCAGAGCTAGCTGGGAGCCAATTTGAGAGAAAACAAAGACATTTTAGCATCAGATTTACCCCTGTGACTTAGCAGCAGTGGTATCAGTGGAAGCTTTATTCACATGCTGCCTTGAACCTTCTCCTGCTACATGAATGAAGAGTGGGAGTCCCTCCTGTCTTCTCAGTACCCAGGCCCTTCCACGCCAGGTGTTCCCCCATGTTCCAGCCACTTGTCAGCCACATTCATTTACTTTGAAAGGAAAACTTCCTCTGAGGCTCATGGTGCAAACCTGTTTTTAGATAAAGCACAAATATTCAGCCGCCATAATTAACCTTCCATTCTAAAATCTCAGTTTCCAGATCAGCTCCCTACAGACTAATTTTTCTGTTTGCGGGAATGCATGAGTGATGCACAGATGCTCTGTCGGGATACTTCACCTGTTCATTAAGTTTGATTAGATAGCATTTACGCTTTGCCATATATGAATGTGCCACTTTCTAACATAATTAGTCTTCCTCCAATTAGAATAAATGGCTGTTTCATTACTTTTAAGTGGGTCATTAAAGTGCCATTCCTGTCTCATCCCTCTGTAGCTGACAAGGGTACCTGCATACTCCTTTTTGCAAAGTCAAATCTAATTTCAAAAGGCTAATGGAGAAGGTAGTGAACAAGGGCAGATGTTGCTCATAACTCCTGTTGAGAGCAGTTCCTGGGTAGTCAATTTTCCTGTGTGCTTGATACTCTGATTTACTGACAAACAGAGCTATTTGCTAAGGTGCCTTTTGAAGAAGTTCTTGGAGGCATACAAAAAAATATTAAAATACATAGGGATAATCTTCTGTGACCATATGAATTCCAGTTATGAATGTGGAAGTGTGTGGTTGCTACAGGGAAAACACAGAGACGGTGGCTTATCAAGAGCAATCCTCGGATCCTTGTTTTCTCATCCACACAGTCATTGACAAAGATGTTCTCTCTCCAGGGGTCATGATATTTGCTTGTAACCTGGGTGTAGCAGCAATTTGTCTTTCTCAAAGAGTCCTTGTAATTCCTGAATCATAGTGCAATGCTATAAAGACTGTTTTCTGAGAACTGGAAAGCAGGTTTCTGGCCCACATCAGAAAAATTGTGATTCATATTTTGGGAAGGCACAGAGACATCTTTTTTGCAAGGGAGTTTTGAGAGCGGTGACTCACCATGGTGGTTTCTTTCTGGTAAATTCTTCTTTTCAGATATTGAATCCATAGGCAGCTGCATATTTTAAAAATGCTTAAAGCCACACTGGCAGGAGAGTCATCCTTATCATTGTGGATATTGTAAATCAGAAGCTGGTCTAGGGCTGAGATCATCAGATTCTCAGGGCTGAGATTTTGGAAAATAAAGTTTATACTACTTCATAGTTTGCTGTGGGATTAATTTACTTAAGATGTAGTAAAAATGCCTTTTTCTAAAACTAAAAGATTTATGAATTTCTGGGTTATTTTTCTATTAATGAAACTGGGTCAGATCTTGGATCACTAAAAAAAAAAAACTAAATTTTTTTCTCTGCATTTTTCTCAAGTTTTCTCTGATTCTCAAGTGGTTTTTCTTCTGTTTTCTTCTTCTCTTCTCTCTCTTCTCTTCTCTTCTCTTCTCTTCTCTTCTCTTCTCTTCTCTTCTCTTCTCTTCTCTTCTCTTCTCTTCTCTTCTCTTCTCTTCTCTTCCTTCTCTTCTCTTCTCTTCTCTTCTCTTCTCTTCTCTTCTCTTCTCTTCTCTTCTCTTCTCTTCTCTTCTCTTCTCTTCTCTTCTCTTCTCTTCTCTTTTTTTCTTTTTCTGCTTTGTGGTCCCTGGTTCTTATTTTACCACCACAAAATTGTATAAGACTTCTCCAGTTCATCCAGGTTATATCCATCAAGATTTTTCTCTGGATCTCATCACAGGTGACTCATCAAAGCCAAAGCACTCATTAAACAGTCACCATGTTGATTAGGTTTGTTTCTGGTACGTGTATTAGTACTGAAGAAAAGTTGTTCAAACATGCTCTTCCCATCCTCAAAATCAGTAGATATAGTGGAGGTGGGCTGCAACCATTATCCCCTGCAGCCACTACTCAGTGGGTAGTTCAAAACAAAGAGAGTAGTGGCAAAAGACAAGTGGGAGCTAGACAGGAGGGATTTGTCCATTTACGAATTTTAGGATTTGGGAATTTTATTTTGATAACCTTCCTGCTAAAGCCATTACATCTCACTTCTCAGACTCTTAACCTCCTAGGTCATGTTTTCTCTATCAAACTGTGAAGAAACACACAGAATCATGTAGCCTGCTTAGTCTCTTTTTTGATATATATACACACATACAAATACGTATATTTAATTTCTGAATAAGTGAAGTTAATATGTGAATAGATTGAATATGGAAATATTTGCTACTGCAAATACATTTATCAGCGTCACAAAAATCTATGCAACTTCTGGGTTTCTGTGGGAGGCAAGCCTAAGTCTTGCCATGTGTGACAAAAGTTTGCATTGATCCCAGATCCTACTTTGAAAACTGATGTCTAAAATGCCTGCTCTTTTTGCTGTGGATTGTGTTTTGATGGTGTAGCAGCATTCAGTGAAGATTCTGGCTTCAGATACATGGCTTGAGAGAACAGAATGATGTTTTGTGATAGCTCATCAAGCATTATCAATGGGCGTATCCCGGAGCCCTGCAGATGAGGATCTGGCCGAAGGTTCAGAGGTTCAGGCAGGATATGCTGTTTTGTCATGCCGATGAAATATAGTCAACAGGATATGGAAAATACTCCAACCTGAGTTTAAGGGCTACCGAAGGGTCACTGGAAATTTCTTCTATACATGAAGTATAGATTGTATCCCTCCAGAGGGGCTCCTCCTCAGCTTCTTCCTTGAATCTTAGGCAAAGGGGTAAAGCCAAGGTCAAAGAGCAGTGTGTTATTAAGTTAAGAAGTTCAGTATTCTGCGGTCATCTGAAAAGCAACAGAGCCTGTAGAATGGCAGAAGGAAGGGTGAGGCTTTGTCCAGAAGAATTACTGCTGTGTTTCTGCAAAATGTAGGGCTTTTTTGTGGATTTCATCACTTGTTGTTTTACCTCATGCATGTGAAGTATGGGCCATGTTTTTGATAAATGGCCCACTCCCAGGGTGGAGAACAGACATATGAGAAATACCACCTTCCTCTGGAAAATGAGAAGGGAGAACAACCCAGCTAGTGTGGTTAGGTGCAACTATCTACTTTCTAAAATATTTTTTCTGTAGCTATTCCTGGTATACCCCTAAGTTTTAGTGCCAAGTCACTTTCATAAGCTTGCAAATAAATGAGTACATGGAAACCTGAGGTGAGTCCCAGGATCTTTCCTAAACTTTGGACTCTGCAAGTAGCCTGTGGAGGGTAACTGAATGGCAGGAATTGTTGTTTCCTAAGGACAGTGTCCCCGGTGCTACATGAAGTCAGTCGGCAGTGTCTGAGCAAGTGTCATGCTGAGTGATAAGGATAAAGCTGGCAGAGTGGCCACTCTCACCTCCTAGTTAAGTTGTTTAAAATTCTTATTTAAGTAGCTTCTTATGTCTAGCAACTACAGTATCAGCAGGAAAAGCTGACCCTGGCTATCTGTGCTAAAAAGGTGCCCTTGGCAGCTACCAGTAAGTATGCTGGAGCTGCGTAAGGACTGCAGCATCTTATACGTTTTTCTTCCTCGGGTTTCTTGTGACTGGGCAGCCCTTCTCTCTTCTGATAACGTTAGAACTGTGTCACATATGCTGGCATAGTGGAGTCATGCAGAGGAAGTGTCAGACAGGCTTGGTATCTGTGTATTTTATAATGCTGTAATGTGAACGCTAACTCTCTCTGTATATGTGGGCCCTTCCTCCACAAGACACAGTACGGGCAGTGTGCACCTTGTGGTCAGCCAGCTGCAACCCAGCCTGCCTCTCTCTGCAGGGACAAGCTAGTGGATGACTGGATCAGTCTTCCCAAAATGATTTACTACAGCTGCTCTCAAGCATTTTATAGGCCTTCCTCTTTATCTCTTAGTTGCAGGTAGCTTATTCCTCTCCCACAAAGTGTACAGTACATATTCTGACTGCACACATGTCCTAGTGTGGAAACTGCCAAATCCTCTAAATATTGTAAAATTCCAAGACCCCGTCCAAGACTCTTAAAATAGCACATGTCTGAGCAAACTTCCTGTTGTGGGTTTGGTTTTTTGTTGTTGTTTTTTTTGTTGTTTTTAAACAGCCTTCTGATGTGTGTGTTGGGGTATGAATGGAACTGCGGATTGCTCAAGTGTCAAGGGGGCGAATGTGTATATACCCAAATGAGAATATTATGAATGAGTCTCTTCAGAGTAGAACACTGATGAAAAGGACACTGTTGGCGAGAATGACCACAGAAGTATGAGCAAATACTCGAAAGGAAGAACACCCAGGGGGAGCGGGTTCCCACTTTCTAGTGAACTACATTATTTTATTTTCGCAAGTCATTCTAAATAGGAAAGATTTTCCAGTTTTAGCAAAAACCCAAACCAAACCAAAACAAAAAAACTCACCTGAAATAAAGCCTGCCCTCAGTTAAAGTTCTTCTGGGTGTGAAGATAAGTACCGCAGAAATGTAATTCCATGACAGCAGGACAAGCAGAACTCTCTTAACAGGGGAATAATTTTTTAAAATTAAGCTTCTGTCTGTCATCTTTATTTACATTGCTCCATCATTATGATACTTAGAAGCTTCACAATTTTTAATTTATTTACCACTCCAGCACCCCAGGATAGATGGATGTGCTAGTTTCCCCATGAAAAAGATGAAGAAACAAGGCAATAAAGATGGTGACTTGCCCAGGATGCATTCAAAGTTGAATTTGTCACCTGCGTTTCAGGTTATTGGCTTCTCATACCATTCTCTACCTTCCATTTAGTCCTTGCATCTACAGTATGAAAGGATAGTGAGTCGCTAGGGACTGTGCCCTCTGTAGTAATGCAGCTCCCCTCTTTCTTCACACTGGAAACTTCCACTAGCTTCAGATACAATTTTCTTGCTTGCTTTTCCTTATCTTGGTTCTTCAGCTCTCAGATCAGACTGCAGATCTTATGCAAGCTGTCTTTCCTTGCATTAAGTGATTTGTTTCCCTCTTCAGCCAGGACTTAGGCTAGGAGAGTTGCATAAAAATGTGAAACAGGGCAGAAATCTTACTGGGCTTTTCTAAAGCCTGCTTCCAGTTTTAGGAGCAAAAAAAGAAGAAATTCCTTCATTATTTAAACTCTGTCATTCTCAGCTAGAGTCTGCTCTCCATCAAGTCAGATTCCAAACTACTCCTGACAAAGAACTGTATAAATGTGAGTGAAATTCAACTAGCTTTATACGCATCTACCACCAACTCCCTGCTCTTGCTGGATATGTCCTTGTAGAGTACAGAGGGGTCTTGGTAAAGGTATCATTTTGGATTTCTCTTTATTCGCAGGATCTTGTATTTTTCCTCCTGGCAGGAGTTCTACCAGGGACAACACTGGCTGCTACAGTTAAAGGTTGTGCTGACACATTAGAAATCAGGCCTCTGGCAGGAAAGGCATAGTCCAGACTTCAGAAACTTCCTAGCTGAGACATGAGGAAGAGCTATGATGAATCCGTGAGCTTTCTCAGAAATCTGGGTAATTAGTATGGTAGACATACCCAGGTAAATGGCTTGTAGATCTTTCCTAGCTCGTAATCACCATACACATGTTCCTGCCATGCAGCATAAGTGGCTTGCAGAACAGAATAGTCCTTTGTTGGGTTGGTGCAAATCCATTTACAGTAAAAGATGGTCCACAGTATGGAACTAGAGAGGAGACAAAAAGGAGTTGCAGAGCAGTTGAAGTTTGAAATTAAAGAAGCTGACACTGAGAACTGCAAGATGTTTTCATCACAAGTTGGAATGTGCTCTCTTTGCAGTTTGTTGTGTTATATGAGGATTGTGTTTGCTCCACTGCTCCCCATGCAGGCTTGACACAGCCGATAATGCTGTTCTTATACTCTGGAAGCTTGCAAAAAGCAAAAATATAGGTGATCAACCCAGTGCAATGACTGCTCATTGCTCTTTTTTTTTTTTTTTTTTTTTTTTCAAGAAGCTGGTGAATTGGTAAAGATTAAGATACTCTAAACAGCACTGTAGCATTTGAGACACTAAATAGAGTGAAACCTCTTTTGGTATTTACTGATATTTACATACCATGTAATTATTATTATCATTGAATATCCTGATTTCCTTTCTTTGAACATCATGTCTAAACAGGAAAAACTAACCTTCCTGTTTGGAGAATTGTTAGTTTCAAAAGGAATACATTTTTCTCTCTTACTTGCAGCTTTCAAAGATTTTATTTTTAATACAAATGGAAAAGACAAACAATAGGCTATCTTAAAGGAAGGAAAACCGCATGTCTGAAACAAACATCGTCTGCTATGAATAGACAGTTGATAGTCTTTGCGTTGCAAAATAATTCATGTCACACCTATATACTGACTTTTGCATATCAGGAAAGGAAATGTAGATTTATTTTTGGCATCTGTATGTACACAATTCAGAAAGCAAAGGCAAAGTTAGAAAGGGAAGCGAATCCTCCTGTCAATCTCTGTGCAAACAGCAAGAGAGAATCAGAGAGGAGTTGTATTGGCCCAACAGTAATGCCTACAGATACAATACATGGTTGACTAACAAGGCTAAATTTAATATTTCTGGTACTTGCTTGGCATTGAGTGTTCTCTGTGGTTTGTGTCTGTGCTCACAGTGGCCTTCTGGGTAAATCTCAGCTCCTAAACTTTGCTTTTGCAACTTCATTTTGTTGAAAGAGATACTGGTTGAACAGCGTCTGCAGTTCTGCTCCTCTGTGTGGAATCCAGATGGCTGCCAGGAGCAGCACAGTGAAACTAAAGACCAAGATGCTCAGCTTATCTTTACAAGGGACAAAACAGAAAACAGGTAACTAAAAGATGCATGTGCAAAAGTGCTTGTACCCAGAAGCAGAACAACCTGTTTGTCATCCCACAGCTACCTTCTTGGAGACCGACAAACAGCCTAATGAAATAGCCACCATCAGAGACCTTGTAAGAACTACTGTTTTAAGTTTGTCTCTGAAGCTTTCATATTGTCACTTTTTCAGGTCTTTTAGTTGCAGTCGAGGCCAAGATTGATCTGGAAAGCCCAGCCTGTGTCATCTTCACCACCTTCCTTAAGCTGTTCATTAATCAAAGTCTGATTAATTTTCTCACACTTCCCATTTAAATGGAGGTCCTGAAGTACTTGAGTAATTTCTAAAAGCATTAGTTCTTGTATTCATGACTACATGAATTTCCACCTCATTATCATAGAAAAAGTGTTAAAATGTGGTCTTGTAGGGTCAAATACCAGACATTTATAATTGTTTTCTAACCTGTGGTGTTTTGTTTTCTTTTGTTTTGAATATCAGACTCATATAACTCATATAACTGCATGCTTGTTGTTGGCAGCAATATATAGTGCAAAGAAACCTTGCAAATATAGCTAGTGCTAGTGCTAATTCCACTCAATCTGCTTGTTGTATGAGAATTCTGGTTAATCAGGTTTGGATTCCCAGACCCTAAAGATGGATCTTATCATAGGACCATAGAATGGTTTGGGTTAGAAGAGACCTCAAAGATCATCTAGTCCCAATCCTTCTGCCATAGGCAGGGACACCATCTAGTAGGTCAGGTTGCCCACAGCCACATCCAACCTGACCTTGAGTTCCTCAAGGATGCGGCACAAACAGCTTCTCTGGGCAAACTGTTCCAGTACCTCACCACTCTATGAATAAAGAATTTCTTCCTAATGTCTAATCTAAAACCTACCCTCTTTTAGTTTAAAATCATTATTCCTTGTTCTATCAATACACTTCCTGATACAAAGTTTCATGATAAAGAGATTTTGTTCCTTGTCTTATCTTTGCTTGCTTCAAGTTTCCACTTTCCATGGAATGGAAGTACCTTTTTAATGGCAAGATGCTTAGACTGCTATATGTGCCCTTCCTAACTTTGGTGATCTGCCAGATTCACATGTGCCGCTTCTGCTCCACTTGCAGTGTTTTCTCCTCCCACTCCTGCCACTCACTTGTGTATTGCTCCTCATCTCTAAGTATTTTGCCATGTATGGGTCTTGCTTTGTGATTTAACTGGACTGCTGAAATTCACAGTTCCAGTGAGAAGAGAACATGTTAAAGCCATTGTAAAACAATCAGTACCACATGAAATTGAGAAAGTGGTGTACAATAATCTGAAACCCAGATGGTCTCTGGCAGTGGGAAGTAGGAGAGCTGTAATGCTCAGAGAGACTCAGAAGTCAAAAAATGAGCTGAGTTAATGATATTGCCCAAGAAAAAGAAAGGCAGTGTGATTCTGAGCAACGTAAGGATGAGTGTCCCACTCAAGAGAATGAATTCTCTTCTAGTCTTATCTGTAGTAGCATTCTCCACAGCTACTGTACAGCTGTTGGGGTGGGAGCAACAATGGATGCTAACCGTAAATGAACAAGGTGATAGCTCCAGCAGCATGCTGAACAGTGTCTGAGGAGGGATTAGCAAGTGGGATTAGTAAATATAACTGGACAATACTTTGGTAAGCCTAGTGTGCATATTGGATGGGAAGGGAAGCAGAAGCCTGGCTTCACTGGACTCTGACAAGTTTGCTAGCTATAACTCTTGATCCACTGCATTGACTGCTTCCCCAGTTAATGTTTATAATACATGTTGCAATGGTTGAAGCAGGGTCTTACTATCAAATATCTCAGCTGATAGCATGTGGCACTAAGTCACTGTCTGAATATTCCATGTGTTCCTACTGCGAATAAATTCACCAGCTTCCATCCTAATAGCTTATTTTAGAGCCAGTGTCACACTTCACACTCTATTCTGGACACTCTCCAACAACAAGTTAATGTCTTTCACTGGGGAAGGTGAATAAAACCAATGAGAGTATCCTTAACTAAAGAGCCATAAAATTCTAATAGAGCAGTAATGTTCCCGGTGAGCCTTAAGGGAATCTGAGCAATAGCTATGAGGTTGAGGCTCAATGCATGACATTAATTCATCAAACATAGTCATTCTCCATTTTTGTACAGGACACCTTTGTGATTCCTGCTGAGCAGAGCAGTACAAAGTCTGCACAAGCCCTTTCTTGACAATTCCCCAGGCTTTGTCATTTAAGAGGAGGTGATTCCACAGCAGTGGTGATTGAAGTCCTATGATCTATTTGAAGTCATTTTTTTCATTGGATAGGACAGACTGTACCAGCTGGGACGACTGCATTTGTTCTGAGTGTCTCAGGCTTGGGGTGGTTTCACAGTGAGTAAAAAACGAAGTTATTTCAGATTTCTTGAAAATTTCACACTGGAATTATTCATATGCCTATCAACCATTCCACAATCAGGAACGGTTCAGTAGCATGTTCTCCAAAAATCTCTTTACTTCCTTTTGCCAATCCCTTGCACTAGAATTTGCAAGGAGCAGATGGAGGCTGTGCTACTCATGTTTCTAAGATGCCTCTGTGGTATAAGGATGTTTTCCCAGCTGCTCCTAACACAGTTTTACTTTCTTTATGCTTCCAAAATGGTATATATATCATATGGAGGTAAGGGGCAGAACAATGAAATTTCATCCGAAGGTTTCATTACCTTTATGTAAAAAGTCAGAAGACTGAAGTAAATGCGAGTTTGATCTAGCCACCTTCCACCAGTGCCATAAGCAGTAGAGAGTAGCATTTCAAACAAAAAAGCAAAGACTTTGTTAAAGCCATCTTGGCTTTAGTTCCTGCATACATAGGTTAGCTGAAATACGTTTTAAGTACCTGAAGTGATAGGAGTGCCTGGTAAGTACACAATAAGGTCCTTACTGGAGAGGGCTCTCAGTTAACACTTGACCTAAAAAAGTTTTGTGACAGTCATTCAAATATAATTTCTTAAACATGCTTTTAAAATTCCCATCTCTTACACTGTATACAGATCCATCACCTAGACCTGCACGTGATCTTGATTGTACAGATTGATTCCTGCTTTGGCTGTCAGTAGCTTGGTAGCTTTTATTGAATATATATATATAACCTCTGACTGAAGAGAATGTCTTTAAATATTTGCACTGGCTGGGGAAAATAGAAAAAGTTGGATGCTTTCAGAGACCTGTAAGAAATGCACGGAGTGGTGGCTTTCGTTACAGCCCACGGGGTCTCTGGGAAGCCGGGGCTGCCAGTTCTTTTTCTGACTTTGTGCCGCAGCATTTCGCCCCTAATAATGTCAGCAGCTGCAGAGGACCGGAGGCAGGAGGAGTTTAGGACAGCCTGAGCTGTTACCCAAGCCAACAGCGACACCCAGGGCTTCAAAAGCACAGTCCCGTCCCTTTTCCTAATCCCCCTGCCCCATGCGAACAGGAAATTTTCCCAAAGTTTAGCCCTTTTCTGTTCCTGAATGACTACACCGATTGAGAAAAAAGTAATATTTTGCTGTAGCAGTTGTATCAATAGAAATCATGCATATTATTACATTGAGAGTAAATTATATCAGTCACAGGCACTTTGTTAGTTGAAGAGCTGCGTTCTCATGAAGCATATTGTACTTTATTGCTTCTGTGAAAATAGTTAAGATGGTACTATTTGTTTGCAGCTAAGATCAAGACAGCCAGTTTATAAACCAGTCCATTCCTGCTTCTTCGCTACAGTGAAAAATTCACCCAACCCGTACTGAACTTGTTTTGGTAAGCCTTTATTGAACACATGTATAAAATCAGACGAACAATACCTTCAAAGACTGTGTCACAATCAAAAAAACTGGGTGCAGGTTTTATAACAGTGCACAATTGTCATTGTTTTGGCTTGGATAGAGTTAATTTTCTTTGAAGAGGCTTGTATGATGCTGTGCTTTCAATTTTCGATGAAAATAGCGGTGATAACACACTGATGTTTTTAGTTGTTGCAGAGCAGTGCTTGCACAGAGCCGAGAACTTTTCTACTCCTGCTGCCCTGCCAGTGAGGAGGCTGGGGGTGCACAAGGAGACAGGAGGGCATGCAGCCAGGACAGCTGGCCCAAACTGGCCAAAGACACATCCCATACAATATGATCATAGAATCACAGAAAGGCTTGGGCGGGAAAGGACCTCAAAGATTATCCAGTTCCAAACCCCCTGCCATGTGCAGGGACACCTCCCACTAGACCAGGTTGACCAAAGCCCCATCCAGCTTGGCCTTGAGCACCTCCAGGGATGGGGCATTCACAGCTTCTCTGGGCAACCTGTGCCAGGGCCTCACCACCCTCTGAGTATAGAATTTCTTCCTAATATCTAATCTAAATCTCTCTTCTTTTAGTTTGGAATTATTCTCCCTTGTCCTCTCATTATCTGTTTGAGCTAAGAATCACTCTCCATCTTTTTTATAAGCCCCCTTTAAGTACTGAAAGGTTACAATGAAGTCACCTCAGAGCCTTCTCTTCTGTAGGCTGAACACCCCCAGCTCTCTCAGCCTTTCTTCATAGGAGAGGTGCTCTAGCCCTCTGACCATCTTTGTGGCCCTCCTCTGGATCCTCCTCTAACAGCCCCACATCCTTCTTGCATTGCAGGCCCCAGACCTGGATGCAGCACTCCAGGTGGGGCCTCACAAGGGCAGAGCAGAGGGGCACAATCACCTCCCTCAACCTTCTGGCCACTCCTCTGTTGATGCAGCCCAGGATGCAGCTGGCATGAATCCCTGGGCTGCAAGCACACACTGCTGGCTCATGTCGAGCTTTTCATCCACCAGAACCCTCAAGTCCTTCTCTGCAGGGCTGCTCTCAGTGACTTCTTCTCCCAGTCTGTGCTCATGCCTGAGATTGCCCCATCCCAGGTGCAGCACCTTTTCACTTGGACTTGTTTAACTTGGTTCACATGGGCCCAAACCTCAAGCTTGTCCAGGTCTCTTTGGATCACATCCCTTCCTTCTTTGGTATCAATTGCACCACTCAGCTTGGTGTCATCTACAAATTTGCTGCACTCGATCCCACCATCTATTGAACAGTACCAGTCCCCAGGCAGACCCCTGAGGGACATCACTTGTCACCAACCTCCACCTGGACACAGAGCCATTGACCAACACTTCTGAGTGCGACCCTCAAGCCAACTCCTTATCCACTGAATGGTCCACTCATCAAATCCTTCTCTCTCCAATTTGGAGACCAGGATGTCAGGTGGGACTGTGCCAAAGGCTTTAGAGAAGTCCTGGTAGATGACATCAGTCAGTCTTCCCTTGACAACTGATGCAGTCACTCCATTGTAGAAAGCCGCCAGATTGGTCAGGCAGGATTTGCCCTTGATGAAGCCATGCTGACTGTCTCGGATCACCTCTTTGTCTTGCATGTGCCTTGACACTGCTTCCAGGAGGATCTGTGCCATGATCTTGCCAGGTACAGAGGTGAGGCTCACCATATTATGTTCAGCAACAAAAGCTGGGGTAAAGGAGTAAGAATGGGACATTTGGAGTGATGACATTTGTTTTCCCCAGAAACTGTCAGGCGTGATAAGCCCACTTCCTGGAAGTGGCTGAACACCTGCCTGCTGATAGGATGTAGCAAATAAATTCTTGTTTTGTTTTATTTTGCTTGTGTATGTGGCTTTTGCTTTTTCAGGGGGCTTTGTTTCAACCCATGAGTATCACATTTGTACCTTTCCAATTCTCATCCCCAACCCACCTGGGGAGAGTTAGCGAGTGGCTGTGGGATACTTCAGCTGCTTGCTGAGGTTACACCACATTAGTGACAGCTCAGACTTTTATTAAAATGATCCTGAGCAACCTCCTGAAGATACACACCTGAGCAAAACAGTGATAAAATATTTAGAGGGTAAATAGACAATTATGATTCCAGAAAAAACATTTCAATAAGAACCAGAAAAAAAAAAAAAATCTTAGAGTTGATCAGGACACAGGATGTACAGAGAAAAACCCAAATGACACAAAAAAGTTATCTTCATTTTCCACCCACAGAATGTGAAAACTGCCTAGCAGATACTGTACTATTGGCCATATGACTGGTGTACAGCCCCCATGGCTGCTGAGGTAGTTTCTTGTTTGTTTTTCAAGATGGTTTGTTTGGTTTTCCAGGCTTGCTTCAGATCTGTAGGTGATGCTCATTTCTCTCTGCAGGGCTGGAGGCAGCTCAACTGAGAAAGTGCCAGACTGAAACAGCAGCAAATGAAGTAGCCCAATGACTGTAGTTTTACCACCAAACAGAAGTTGTGGAGGGGAAGGGGATGAATGAAATTCTTAAGTTGTACATTGCAGTTGAGAAGCTGTGGATAATTTAATAGAGAACAAATAAATAAGATCTGTGCATCACCAATTTAAAGCATAAAGGTGTAAAACACTAATGCTACTTTGAAATAGGGCATGAAAACTTACTGAGTTGAGAAAGCACAGGAGCAAGTAATCAATAAACCAATGATCACATTAGGCTATACATGAAAACATACGCGGGTCATGTACAGTATAATGGACTCTTTTTTTAGGGGGAAAAAAAAAATGGGCTTCCTCCTCTCACTGAAACAGAGACCTGTAAGTATGTAGCAGTCTGTAAATAGTATTAAGTTGTTTGAAACTAAGCATCCAAAATGTGAGAAATGTGAGGCATTTGTGATTCATTAATTTGTCTGAAAATGGGTGCCATAGTCCATAAAATAATTGCACTTCCTTGTATTTGCTGGTTGCTTTCAAGTTGTTTCTACATTTAGTAGGATTAAAACTGAAACAGTTTTGTTTCTACCTGCTTCTTCATGGAAGAACGAAGCAAAGCTTCTGTTTCTTCCTGCCCTGGCACAGCTAGAAAGAGGGCATCTGGAAAGCCACAACCCATACACTGTCAATGTGAGAGTGTCGCTACAGTCTGCAGCTCTATACCATCGACATTCCTTTGCACTTTTTTTTCCTTCAGAATTTGGTAAGAAAGGTTATTTAAAAACCATTCTATATCTTGATAATCTTCAGGCCATCGCAGATATTGACTCCTTTGTAAATAGATTCGAATTGGTTTGTGCTTCATCAGTTGATACTGAGAAAGTGACCCAACTACTACCATAATGAGGACATCTTTCAGATCACTAAAGTACCTGCTCTGGGCAAAATTAAAGGCTTCCACACACCACCCATCTTTGAGAAACTGTCTGGTCACAATGCAAATTGTTTTTCTGCTGTTCCAAATGGCATCACGAATATTGTTGATATGTTCTTCCCCAGGCATGAAATCTCGTTCCTCAAAGCACAAGGTAAATCTGTTTTTATCAAAATACTGTGAATCCAGGCGCTTTAGCAAAGAATTCTGGACCCATTCAAAATCATTTTTGCTGTAGCACAAATATGCATCATACTTGTATTCACTTGTACCTGCTGCTGGTGGATGTCTGTCTATCAATTGTTTTGTGATAGTTTTATACCAGACAAAACAAATCCCACGACAGCGAGTAAAAATGATGACTGCCATTGAAAACATTAGAAGGGTGGTGGACGTGAAGATGAATACTGAGAATCTGAGTGTCTGCTGGAGTTCATCTTCATCGCAATCATGTGTCAGAAATGATAGTGGTTCCCCTGCCAACATAGGTGGGTACACACAGTACCTGTCAAACTGTGAGCCAGCTAGAGTTACATTGGTTTCATTTAGCCACACTAGTAGGCTCTTTAAAGTACAATCACAGACATAGCTGTTATGTGTTATATCCAGAGTTCTCAAAGACATAAAGACTTCAGGCTCAGGGGAAAAAAGCTGGTTTCCAGACAAGTTTAGGTGTCTTAGGCTTTTTGGAAAAATCCCAGGAGAGAGATGAGACAAGAGGTTGGAAGCCAAATTAAGTCCTTCTAGAGATATTAGGCCACTAAAAATTCCCTGTGGAAGAGCATTAAGGTAGTTGTTGTTCAGAAGTAGAACCTGAAGTTTGGACAGTGGCCTGAACACATCCAGACATGAACCTCTCTCCCACACAAGCTGTAACATGTTTTCTCCTAGATCCATAAAAATTAACTGATTATTTTCTGTAACAGTAACACTTTTCTCACAGTAAGAGAAGCGATTCTGTTTTAAGAAGATATACTGCACACCTGGAACTTGGAAAATAACATACAGGTCACCCAGATCTGCCAACCAATTTCTTTCTAATTCAAGATACGTGGCAGCTATTGCTGTGTCAGATACAGACATTAACTTATTTTCACCTAAAAAGGCATATGTCAGACGTGGAAGGGAAGGGAGTTTTTTAATGGCGTTGTCTCTCAGATTGATTCCTTTCAGATTTACTAATTTACTGAATGATTTTTGACCAATCATGCCAATATGGTTTTGCTGCAAATCAATGTATATTACACTATGTAACCCCTCAAAAGTATAATCATACAACTCACCTAAAAGATTACTTGAGAGATTGAGAAACATTAATTTTCCCAAGCCAAAAAATGCTTGCCTTTGGATCTGATTCACCTTGTTTCTGAAAAGGTTTAGTGATTCCAGATTACCAAGGCTTTTAAAGGTTAATGAATTGAGAGAGAAAATGTAACCATTGGAAATATCAAGCACACGAAGATCACTTTTTGCTAGCCCTGTAAATGTATCATCATCTGGGTTTTTTAAGTTATTGTATCCAAATCCTGAGCCCATTGTATGAAAGCTAAAACTTAAAGTATTGATTGGAGTCCCTTTAATGGCTGTACAGAAATGCTGGACTCTCTCTGTGCTCCAGCCATTATGACTAACGTCCAGTAAGTTAAAGGTAATGTTTCTGAAAGGATTTGGGCATTTGGCCCAGACGGTTTCATTAATCTTATACAAATAAGTATCATGGAGGCTAAAAAATGAAAAGTGTTTTCCTTGGAAGCTGGTAAGATTGCTTTCACACAGTTTGGATATGTCATTGAATTCCAGGTTCACACTTTTCAAGACTGTTAGATTATAAAACAAGGAATGAGGCTGAAGTTTTGTTATTTGGTTTCCTGAAAGATGCAATTTTTCTAATGAGATCAAATCTTGAAAGTAACGCTCCTCCAGGATGGAAGCTCCAAGGTTGTTGTGAAACAGCCGGAGTTCAGTCAAACTTGTCAAGCCCACAAAAGCATCAAGATCCAGCTGAAGAATCTCATTTTGTCCTAAGTCTAAGACACGGAGGTTTGGCAGGTTCCTGAAAGCTTCTTTTCCTATGATAACAGGTGAGACATATTGGCTTCCAATTTCCAAGTGCAACAAATGCTCCAGCAGTGGAAATGAAAATGCATTCACTTCTCTGATATAGTTGAAATTTAGCAAAAACTTCATGGTGTTCTTTGGCACAGGTGGAATAGCTGTGAGGTTGCACGAATTATACATGGCAACTTGGGCTTCTGAATAACATCTAGGTGCAAATATATCTCTAGCTAGTGATATTCCAAAAACAAGTACTAGCTGTTGATGTAACATCATGAATCTGTATGAAAGAAGTGAAAATAGTAAGCATTAATTCTGCTACTGACTATCTGCAATAAGTTGTATAACAGGTTTTTAATAGTAGAATAGAAGACTAATGTCATGCTAAAAATTACTAGTGATTTGGATTTATCCTTTCTTTGAAGTCTAATAAGCATCATCTGATAGTCTCAGAAAACGGATCCTAAAGAGACACGAGCACCTCTGATATGAAAAGTAATTCTCCTGATCTGTATCTTAAGGTCAGCACCAAAACCCCAATAGTTAAGTAACAATGTCTTGGTCTAGCAATTTAATTTGCATCATGAAAGTGACAACACTGGTATATTAGCTTAATTCCTTAATTGGTGATCCAAACAGGTTTAAACAGTTTGGATTACTAAAGTATAAATGCCTAGTCCAGTCATCAGAACAGGGCAGGCCAGTGCTGCCCTCTCCCTCAGCTCTCTCCTTGTGAGGACAATGATGCTATCTGGAGTGTAGGTTGCTCTAACACAGTAGTGCCTAACAGCCATGAAGTTCCTAAAAGGGGAACTTCATTTGGGGCTCCGTAACTCTGAGATTAACCCTGCAATGTGAAATTGTTCTTGAAAGAGTGGTAAAATAGTTTTAGAATAGGCAGGTGCAAGGCTAACAGTGAAGGAAAAGAAAAATGTGGCAGTCTGAAAACAGTGCTGCAAGATGTGAAAAAATGCATTTGCTGAACTTTAAATTGCTAAGTTATTGCAAAAAGGTACATAACATAATTTATGAAACCCGATGGTGAATACGTTTATTAATTTATTCACACACTGGATTTTCCATGCGTTATACCATCTGTCGGCCTGTCTCTCTCAGACATAAATCTCTTCAAAGAAAGGAAAGTCTTTTTTGTTGAGCATGTTACAAAATAAATCAAATTATTAGCACTAAAGTAGTTGTTTGTGTACTGTAGTTAAAAAACAAAACAAAACAAACAATGTTAGCTAAGGTTGCAACCATCTGCCTCTCCTTTTTAAACAGCATTATTTGAACTGATTTACTGACTGACAATCCAATGTAAGATGGGGAAAGAGAGTTGGGCTTTTACCCAGTAATTGAAAAGAGGTAAATCCCATTAATTATTATTATGATTTAAGCACACTGATTCTTTAAAGCACAAGTACAGAACGCTGTGCAGAATTTAAAACTTGAACTAAAAACATCTTATGCTTGTTTCTGTCATACCAAGTGCACAGACTTCTAGGAAATGAGGAAGTATGTCGGTAGAAACCAGTTTGATATTCACATTTCAAATACCAAAGGAAAGACCTAGCCATTTTTATAGACGCCACAAATAAGAATTACAAGGTTATAATAGTACAGTTAAATCTCATTAACTTTGACACAATCTCACAGAACCTAACATTTTTTGTTGATGGTTTCAAAGTCATCAAGTTATACTGAAATTTGAACTTGCAAGCATCTCACCATTACGATGACTAAGATGAGTCCGTAAATTTCCACCTTAAGGGCTCAAATTTCAAGTGGGAAATACACACCCTACAACTTTGTATTTCATGTTTTTATCTTGTCAGTTTTTAAGACAGTTTTGTGGTTTGAGTCAAGACCTTGTTCTTGATTGTGAAAGAGATGATGATAGATGGTGAGGATAGAGTGCTAAATTCCAAAGTTCTGGCATTCAAATTTCATTCTCATTTCGTCTCAGCAAATATTTAGGATTTGCTCCAAATAAAAGCAAATTGTAGGCAATAAGTATCAAAATTATTTTAAGAGATTTTAACTGCATCTATGGGAAATTATCCATAATACTACAAAATAATTATACTTTTTATCCTCTTTTTTGACTTAACATGCATTGTTGAAAGGGGACATTATAAATAGCCAACTCCATAATATTTAAGTTCCTACAAGATATTGTAGGTTATTAAAAGAAGACACAGCTAAACATATAGCAAGCAGATCATTATTTTACAGATGTTTAAATTCCATTCCAGGTATCTGCTCAAATGCTATAGCTTTTTTGTTTGTTTGTTTGTTTTGTTTTGTTTGTTTGTTTTGTTTTGTTTGTTTGTGTTGTTTTGTTTTGAGTTTTGGCAAAGTCATAACATTAGCAAAACTGATGACAGATAGAAAGTACTTTGGAAGTCAACATTTAATATAAATGTATACCAACTTACCACAAGAAAAAGCTCAAAAAGTTTAGAGTGGAGCTATGAGAACACATTGTTTATTATTTTTAAATTAAAAAATCTATCTTGATTTTTACTATCAGAAAATAATTATAAAAAAAGGTAAAATATTTTTAACCACCTCTGCTTTTACATTTTATCTGCTTCTCTATGTTATTGTAAGTTAAAAATCTCTATCAGTCTCTTAACAGTCCTAATACTTCACCTCAGCTCAGGTTTGGTGACAAGGAAGGTTTCATTTGTAAACTGTTTGCTCCCTCAATGTTTTCTGCAAAGGCTACTACTTTTTCCCCACAGATCTGGGCTCTTCATGAGGAAGAGCAGGATGCTAGCAGCATAATGCCTGTTACTGTGCTTGTGAAGACAGCAACAATTTTTAATTTAATAGAATCTCCCTATCTAGTACTTTGTACAACCCTTCACCATTAGGTACTTTAATAGCAATAATATAGGTACATTAGTACCTACAACCTTTTGGGAAGAGTATTTTTCCTACAAAATGGCCATCATCCCATTCAGTTATATGCATGTTCCTGGAGATGAAGGATTGTATAAATGCTTAATTTGTTATTGAAAAATGGAGCAATGAAGTTTAGAGAACAAGAGCTCTGCATGTGGGGTTTTGTTTCTTTCTACTTCAGTGATGTCAGAAGGGGTAAGCAGTAAAGGGGAAAGAGAAAAGTAGCAGGAGGAAGAGGAAGAAAAAACACAGCAAATGCTTTGGGGGTGGAAAGTCCTTAGCAGGTAAGTTTCTAAGCAATGAAAAGAACTTTTACAATACAAGGTGAATCTAGATCTAAAAGCAGCAAGCAAATGCACACAGAATGCAAATATTGTAGTTTGTGTCTTGGACTCCCTAGGAAGTGTGCATCTGGATCAGTGAAGGCAGATTCAGCTGCTTAGAGTAGTCTGGAACTGACTTATAACATTGCACTACCTTTTTAAAAAAAAACTAATTTTTGTTACCATGGTTTTAAATCACCCAGAAACCTTCCCTAGCACAGCAAAAAAGGAAGGGAATTGACAGTACCTGAGAGTGGATGTTGTAGTGCTGCCTGTCCTTCTCAGCACAGCTGTGTACATCTTAGGACATCGACAGAAGCGGTCAGTGAGCAGGGCCTGCAGTATAGCTGAAAAGAGGAACTAAGACTGTCAACTTTTTCATGTACAGAAGTCAGGAAGAAGTTAAAATAAAAGCTATTCCATGGAGAGTTGCAAAGCACTCGCCATTTCCCCTTCCCTGTCCCCAGCAAAAATGCATTGAGTCTACATAAATAAAGAATGGGTTACGTACCCTATTTTTCTCCTTGTTGATGGCTGAGAATGTTCACTTGCTATTTAAAAAGTGATACGAAAGGAAAATTTCAGTCTCCGAAGTGGTTTTGCACAGCTTTTAGTAGCATGCTTACTCTCCTCAGCAGCACCTCCTGTTTCTGCCACATAACCTAGGTCAAATATGAACCAGCACAAGCTGGCTCAACTGATCGGCACTCGTGTACTCATGAAAATAATCAGCTGACCTAAATAGTTTTGCATTTTCAGCCAGAGCTTTTGGGGAACAAAACATCAGAAGTGCTGGCTAACTGGACAGGCTCTAGAGAACTGTTTGATACAATTAACAACAAGCTTTAAAGAGTTTAAGATTTTTTTCAGTAACTCATTGCAGTGACCCTGATATCCTCCTATGGAGGATTTCCCTAGATGATGACTCAGTCAGTGAGAGGAGTTGTGTTGCCCACCACAAGAACAGACTGTCTGAAGTAATTCTATACAGATGAAGTCTTGTGACCAAGAATACTCGTAATTTAGGTCTGTGGGATGTGGTCAGCAGATAAAGACTAGACAGAGGTAAAGCTGGTAAATTTTTATTTAACTGCACGCACACACACACACAAGAAGGATGCAAATTGTTTGCTCATGCTAACTTTCACAAAAACATCTAGGCCATTTTCTGTAGGCCACTGGATGACAGGTGAGTGTTGTGTATATATAATAAGGGTACCAATAAAGTGCTCCATGAAGGCTCCCCCAAGGATATAAAGCTGTTGTCTTTTCACATCGGTCTCCAGAGGGTCTGTAACTGCTGTGCAAGGCTCCTCACCCTGAGATGCACCTGTGCAATGGCTGCACGTACCGGGAGTAGCAGAAGGACATGGTGGTGCTGTGCAGGTTGACTAGCTGAAGAAAAGGCCTTTTGGATCAGATTTTGGGGGACTTGGCTGCCTGTATGCTACTAAGTTCACGTGAACAGAAAAATTTGCTTTTCCCAATCTCATTCTTCAATTCCTGGTCCCTTCCTGCCATACAAATGAAAGAGCCTCTCTGTTCTGTTATACCTCTGTATCCAGTCATGCCACAATTCCACAAAGAGAGTCATTTCTGCTTCTCAGAGAAGTGCAGAACAAGTTAAATATCCTTATCTAATATTCTTACATGATTTTCTTCACTCATGGCGACACTTACGGACATCTTTCTAAGAGACTGGTTATACATACTAAATGTGAAGGACTATCTGTATTTTTTAATTGGTAAAATTTCTCAGAACCTTCAAAAGACCTTCAAAGAGCACCCTCTTTCTTTTAATCTCATGGTAAGCCTGCTGAAAAGGAGTTTGTGTACAATACTTACCTAGGCCATAATAGAGATCTTAAAAAATAAAAACCAGTAAGCCTTTGTTCTTAGATTGACCAGATAAAGGACAACTGGTACTGTGAAAATATGTATCGTTGCTGTTATCCAATTAGATCAAATCTACCCACTGAAACAAAAATAAATAAATAAATCCCCAAGCTTTTGTCCAGGCTCTAAGCCATCCCAATATATGCATTTGTGCGCATAAAAACTGTGCAATGTAAACAAACCCTACATATGGGACCTGTCTAGTCAATTACAACCTAAAAAAAAAATAATTCATTAGATGATTAATGAATGTGCACCTTTGAAGCCCCTGAGCCTCTCCCTTAAGCTGCTAGGACACTAAACTCAAATACAGCATTTTCCAACTTAAAATCAGAGAGCATATTATAAGGCAAGTGAGTACTGAGACAGTTCTTTTCACAGGTGGGGGACCTAAGGCAAGAAGGCATTATGTGATCTGACAGAGCAGAAGGGCCATAAAAACCAGCCACTGGTTTGGGTAATCAGAAGCTACATATTGGATGTAATTATCTAGATCCTATTCATCATTTAGATTCATTTTGATACCTCCTCAGATTATATGATGAGATGCAGGCATGCACACTTCAGAGAGCGTGATTCCTCTATTCTTCTTCTGCTATTACAGTTCTTTAAAACAATGTGGTCTCCAGAAGGACAGGGGAAAAAATTGAACATACAGACTAAAGCATGCTCTGCTCCATTTCTCTGGGGGACAGGAGCAAACCAGATAGACAGAAGAGGGGGTGCTGCAGCCCCAGACTCCAGCTTCTGGAGCTGTTTTGAGTGTCTCCCTCCTGAGCAGAGGCAGCCTGCTTTTCTGTGCTTGAGCAGCCAGCTGGGTGGTTATTGCAGCGAAGGGACCCAGTGCTGGGCACTGGCCCATCTGTCAACCCCAGGCAGCCCAGGCTGCTCTGTCACCGTGTCTGATGGGGGATGACGAAGGCAGAGAGAGCCTCAAATAGCCTTGAGAAGAGGACCAGCAAGGCTTCTTACTCTCTTCCAGGTTGCAAAGAAATGAACTTCTCAAGGCTGCAATGAGGACAGTGAAGATTCCTGTTTTTTCAACTCACTGCTATGGTTGCTTCCCAGCAGGGACGCTTGCTCACTTGCACAAAGTGCTTGTGCTCAAGAATTCTTGTCTCATACCCTGAGTCCATCTTGACTTCTTTTTCTTTGAAAGTTAACATGTGATAGCTGCCGGGTCTAGACTAGAAGCCACTCCAGTGAAGCAGCGTTTCCCTTGAGAAACCAAGAAAAGTAGCTACTGTTTTGGGCTGTGTTTCTCACACAGAGGATTTAGCTCAGGGACAAAAGGGCCTTTTTCTTTCTTTTCTTTTTTTTGTTTTGTTTTGTGTGTGTGTGTGTGTGTGTGTGTGTGTGTGTGTGTGTGTGTGTGTGCACGCTTGCAGGATAATTAGAAGCAGCCAAATTTAAAACTCTCTCCTGGAAAACATCAAAGAGATCATAGGAAGTAACTATCAGGAATGACAGCTGAGTTGGAGGTTGCAATTTTAAACTTACAGGAGGCCAGCTTTCAGAGAATTGACAGAAAACCTTGGGGAAGGGGCAGTGAATGGAGAAGCAGCATTCAGACTAAATCCTAGGATCACAAGCAGAATTTGGTATAGCCTTATCTACAAAACTAATCTTTTTATAAAGCCAAGCAGCACTGTCACGCCAATGAAATTGTGGCCAAGCATAAAACAGCAGTAAGTAGCTGAAGTCAGCAAACATGACTAAATGGCCACTTGGAAGGGAAATGGCACAGTAGCCACTCTGTCACTCCTGGGACCCAATCTGGACGGAGTATTTATTAAGGAAGTTTTAGAAGAGTGTGGAGACAGGTGTTGATAGCAGATAACAAAGATTTTTGCTTTCGCAACTATGTTTTAAAAAAGCAACCGAAAGATAACAAGCTGCAAATGGCCAGTGACAAAAGAACCACGACCGTCTTGAGAGGCAGACAACTGCTCTGCCCAGCATTTCAGTGAAGTTAAAAACCTCCTCCCCTCTTTCCTGGAATTGGGATGTTGAAATGATACCTCTGAATTTCTTTGCAATAGGTCTTAGATTAGAATAGATTTGAGTTAGCTCCAACTCATCGGTGGAGCTAACTCAAATCTCAAATCATACACCGCACCACCAACCCTTCCTGTAGTACAAATACCTACCTATTAACTGTGAGCACTGGTTAGTTTCATCCGGAGGCACTCTCCTCCTCTTCTGTTACTGCTCTTACACCTCAGTGAATAACATCCAAGATTCATTGAAGACATGTTTCTGTCTAATGGGGGGGATGCTCTGCACAGAGGCCGAGGGAAGGGGGGAAGAGATCCGACCTCAGCACATTTCGCACAGCCTGACGACACAAATGCTCACCCAGAAGGCCTGGAGACTTTTCTTGCCCTTCCTGTTACATGTAAGCTAGTTTCTGCTTCTTCCTGTCTCAATCAGCTTCTGGAAGTTCTTGCACAATGACATAGCTTAAAAAAGAAGCCGGAGAATGGCAAAAAGCCTGTTGCCAGTCAGGAGGAAGGAAGGCAGCCGTCCTCAGGCAGAGGACAGAGCTGCGTGAACTCTCCCATGCCCTGGCTGAATACTCCTAGCAATAAGGCACGGAGCGTACACACAGTGTGCGGTGACAGCTGAGCATCGATCGCATTTTAAACCAAATCGGCAGCCACTGCCTCATTTTGGACAGCCACAGCTAGAGGTGTGCATCAAAGCGCTGCAGAAGGGGGCTCCGAGCTGGGCGCCCGGCTCGGCTCTGCTCGGCGCCCCCCTGCCTGCGGCTGAGCCTCCCCTAGAGAGGACCCCCGCGGCCCCCAGCTGCCCCCACTCACCTCCACCTCCACCTCCACCTCCACCTCCTCCGTCCCGTCCCGGGCACGGCGGGGGCTGCGAGCAGGGGCAGAGCCGGGAGCCCAGCGCCGGCCGTGCCCAGCACTGGCAGGGCAGCAGCAGCGGGGGCCGGGGGTGTCGAAACCCAAAAGAGAGGAGAAAGACATCCAGGAGAAGCCGGGAGGAATTAAGCACCGGCAGGTGAATTAGGTCCAAGGGTGGGAGTCCCGACTGGCTTCCTGCGGGCGGCCGCTAGGTGTCGGGAAGGGGATCCGGCTTCGCCCGGCTTCTTCCGAAGCAGCAGTTTCATGCATAAAAGGCGATCCCACCGCCTCACCTCAGTCTACACAGCGCAAGCTGCTTGGTGCCTGAGCTGTTCCAGCTGATCTGCCGGTAGAAGGACCCCCACAGCCCCGTCTCTTACCTCCAGCACTGCTTGCCCTGCGATGTGCGCTGCCTCCAAGCAAAGCCTGCTGCAAGCCGCTGACCCTCTGCTCGCAGGCTTCGCCCATTTCCGACGGTCAGCCTGTTCTGCCTCCTTCATTGCTTTACACGAAGCTGATTTATGCGCCTGTTACGGTAATTCGTGAAGAGGAATGCAAACAACAGGAATGAAAAGAGGTCTAAAAAAAGAAATGGCGTTTTTATTACTTATTTAGATACGCAGTAATTTAAGTTTTTATTTTTCACTTAAAGACATCTGGAAATTGATGCTCTTTGTAAAAGTGCTTGTTTCTTAAGTTTTTCACTGGCCCAGCCAACTAACTTTTTAGCACACTGCTGCCTGGCCATACCCGCAGCTGTGAGCTGGGGATTTAGTTGCATTGCATGGGAGAAATAGGTTCCTAAAACAGTGGATATACACATTACATCACGTTAACCAAAGCATGACCTAATCTCGATAGTTAGAAGTGTGGAACCAAGGGTCATGTCTTAAGATTCACCTGTTAAATTAAACGAGTCTCACCTCTGTTGGGGTTTGCACAACTCTAAACCTGTTTTAGAGATGAATGTCTAAGACAGCCTACACACACAGCTTCCAGCAAGTCATAGTACTCCTCGCCTACACCTACACTCCATGACTACCTCACTCCTTCCAGAGCCTCTCTTCTACTAGGATCTGAATGCTGCTTCTGTCCCTGATGTGCCATGATGTCCCATCAGATCATAGGGTATCTAGATAGGAAGTTCTCCCTCTGTACAGACGAAGCTGTTCTGCTTTATGTGGAATTGATTGGGCCAGAAATTATACCAAAGTGCCTGTCTTCTTGCTGCTCTTTTTCGTTTGTTCGTTTTTACTCACTATTTCTAATATTTATGTCACTTTTGTATTGGGTACTTATGAGTAATAATACATATACATATTTTAATTTAATCAGTGCAGCTCTTTGGTTGCCTGTGATCTATTCTACTTGTTAAATCAGGTGAGAGACTGCAACACACCCAGGCACTGAAGCAATAGCTCAAAGGCCACTGAAAACAGGACTTGTGTCTCTGGAGATAAGTAATTTTGCTAAACTTGGAATAATTTAAATGAAACACAGGGAATCAGACAAAGCCAAATAAATCAGTTTAGGAAAAGTCCTATGAAATTCTGTCAGATCACATGGGATATTAAAAAAGCATCTGTTTTGTGCAAATTTTCAGTGTGAGGAAATGGTTGAGATACTTATGCCAAAATACATAATGCTAATTTTCTATTCAGTCCTACTTTTCTCTCTCATAATTGTATAGATGGAACTGGGTGCCTGAAGTTCTGTGTATTTTCAGTACTGATCTATGCCGTAATTAACAGGAAAAGGCAGTAAGGATGTAGTTAAGTCTCTTGTCTACCCAGCCAGCCACCACAACATTTCTTTGCAGGTGGTGACAGTAAGACCCAGTGACAGGATTTAGTCATGTTTGCACATACCTCACCCTGTTTCTTGTGTGGATACTTTGCTTATCATTGCCTTGCTGTAGCTTGGATGTGTAGTCTTTGAGCATCTTTTATTTAATATATTTTGTACGTTTCAGCACAGAAGCTTCTCGCATAGTGGCATAGTATTCAGTGCTGTTTGTTGTACAGTCAGTTCCTGCTAACAAGTAGTCACAAATTTTTCACTTTGTGAAAGTTCTTGCCAAGGTTTGGTTGAAAATCCAACCTAGGACATTTTTAGGTTGATGCATTGACTTGGATTTATCACTGAACTATGTTCACAGACTATTGTTACAAGTGAAATCTTGCTTCTGGATTAAATCCTTCTGATCCTATTATTAAAAAACTCAGAGTTTAAAATGTGTAAATCACACGACTGTGTAAAAGATGCCAGTATATTCAGCTCCTATGCCTGTATAAGTCAGAGTAAAGAAACAGCTAAATTGTCTGTTAAAGCAGCCTGTTACTTTCTCATAGTCCCCTTCCCACCCCTCCCCCCCCCCCAACACACACCGTATTTTCCATAGCTCTGTGCTGACATCTTTAAATGCCTTCATCCGTAGAGGAATGAAATTCGTAATGATACAGATGAAGGTGTTGTGTTTTGTTGACAAAAGGAACACCTACACAACCATGTCATATTGTTCAGATGCTTGCAAGAAATGGTTGAAGCTAAAACAAAAATTGTCTTTCTGCTGCTGTATCTATGTATGGATACGTTTCCAGCTCCTCCTTTGTGTTATGCAAGCCACATACACGTGGTGAGCTAGATGCCTAGTAGGCAGGTTTATGTGCAAATACCACTGCCTGCAGTTCTGCTGAGCTCAAGTCAGACACTTCTGAACTCTCTGACTGAGATCCCATTGGCACCATAACGGATTAGGAAAGATGTAAAAAGAAAAGATGTTCTCTCCACTGTGCACATGAAAACACCAAAAATACAAGTAATTACTTACAAAATTTCACTGTGTCCTAGATAGTTGCAACTTCTTGACCTTAAGTACTGAGATACTTAATTTTAAGGATATTAGTAATTTCAGGAAAATACCTTATATGAAAGTTCATTTATGAAATCCAGTAAAAGCTTTAACAGATTTTGTAACAAATAGACGTTTGTTTCATATTTTGGTAAGGACTTCAACAGGTCAATAGGTTGTTTATTGTTATGGTTTATTACCAACTATGATGTCTTCTGTGGTTGTGCTTGTAACATTTCCAGTGTATACCACTCCGGGTTCAACATGCTAATAAAATGTATTAATAGTGTACAATCTTTATAAGCCATCCTAAACAGCAACTGTGTTTTAAACTGTATTGAAGTAAGATCCAGAGGTGTTCTCCCTTAAATTTAATGGAGTGGATCTAATACTGAAAAAATGTGGCCCTTCTGTGTGCTGGTTATGCAAACGACATTTGCCAATTGTAATGAAGTCAGGCAATGAAATTCTAAGAGCCACAGAAGGTTATGTACGGTGAATGACTAATGCCTTCTAAATTAAGGTCTATAATTGTACTCCAGTGATTAATGCATTAAATTAGTGATTTCTTATGTGTAAGACTCTTATCAAATGTATTTCTTATTGTACCTCTGGGCTCTCCTCTAATGTATAATATGCAGGTGAAATACATGATCATTTCCCACAGGTTTCTTCTAAAGCAGTCTTCCACCCACACAAGATCAACACTGTAATAAAGTCGTTATTTCTGGATACTCGCATTTACATACCTTGCATAGATAATTAGATTAAGCCTCTTTGCCTTATGAGTCTCAGTTAGGATTATCATGTTAAATACCAAGAATTATTTGATTTTTGTCTTCCACCTGGATTTCACAACAAACAGCCAACTCTGTGATCTTAGTAAACCTCCAGCTTTTTTTTTTTTTTTTTTTTTTTAAAGAAAAAAAAAAGCCAAAGCGTGGGCTGTTTTGAGTATTTGGGAAATTATTAAAGTGTTTTAGAAAGCTTTTATCAAAGCAGTGAACTGAACAGTTTATCCACAGAATGGATAGAATAAGACAAGATACATTTCTACATGTAGAAAGATAATTATGCTCCATTTGTGCATACAGAAGGATCCAAAATGAGCCCCTACAAATGCTTTTTTTCAGTTGTAGGTATCACTGATTTTGATCTGATGTTGGTGAGTTCCATTCTTAGTGAGACTGAAGACTTCAGAGAAGAAGGTTTTTGTATTTATGTGCCTTTATAGTCTTGGCTACCACTGAGTTCAATCCCAAGTATGACTATGTTAATATAAGCAAAGAAGAAAAAGGAAAGGCCAATAAAGTTTGATCGATTTATAAAAGTGCTCTACCAGTCATGACATTATAATAATTCAACATATTACACTTTAGCTTAAAAATTCGGGTATTTTCATTTTAACACACGTTGAAAAGTGGAAGCAGACCAAAGTTTTATCTGTTTAAACTAGTATGGTCAGATCTTGGTAAAACAGCTCGGAGGTGTGCTTACCATGCTTTGAATTCTGAAAAATAGCACAAAAACGATAGAAAAGGATAGTGATTTGAAAACGATTCTGCCACCTGATGCTCTCAAAGGTCTGTGTAGATTGTAAGAGGAAAAATGTAGTGTCTAGCCTGCAAACTATACAGCCCACATGGTCTGACCTCCACAGTTGTACAGGGCACATCCCTATTCTGAGCACTGCTGCCAGGCCAGACAGATGTAGCTGTAACTTCCACCTCTGGCCACACAGAATAGGAGACCTTCATTCAGGCAATGCCTGCCAGCCAGACATTATCCTGTTCCCCCTTTTCTGCAATAAACAAATAAATAAATAAATGTATAATATAAAAGCTGTTTTTATACTAATCTAAATGCCTGTCAGACTTTGTGACTGTACTAAATTGGTCTGTGATGACTTTTCTGTTACTGAATTATCCAGCGTTTGTATGTGAGCGTACATATGCACATGATCATGCAAGCTCTGGTCTCTACCCACAGAAATGCCCCAGGAATCACACAGTGCATGCAGCATCAGGTAAAACAGCTGTTAAAGTGAGAGGCCCAAAAATAATTCCTGCAGTGTTAACAAAAAGGGAACATAAAGGTAAAACAAAATCCACTGCTAACACCAAAAGAAATGTCCCATGAAATTGAAAATTGCACATGCTGACAATATGCCAAGTTTCTGCATGTAACTAGGATTTAAAAGTTGGCACCTCCAAGAAAGCCTTGTGAATCCTCTTGCACTCAAGACATCTATCATTTAACTTCAGCATATTCAACTGGGATGGCTGCATTGCTCCGTTCTGACTGCTTTTCCAAATGTGAAAATGACAGCTGAATTGCCACATGTCATGATGTGCCATTCAAAAACACAAGGGCTAAGGAGAGCATCAGAAAAAGCACAGGAAATCACTTTTTACACTTCCAGGAACACTGTTCTTTCCAGGATCTTCAAAGTGGTTTTTAGCAAAGTACATCATATCCTAGATAAAAGGGCCAAAGCATTTTTTTCACACGGAATGATGTCTGCAGGCATCAGAATAATAATCTGAAGTCTTGACACTAGCTCACATTTCTACTAAGAATCAACAGGAAGTGATCCACATAGATTCAAGAAGGACAAGGACTTTTTGGGCAGCAAGCTGGCTTTCTCACTAGCAGGGCTTTAAACTCAGCAGGGAAGGGAATGCACCGATAAATGATTCAGAAAAACACCTGAATGCCAATACTTTGAAAAACAGCAGGGAAACACCTGTGAATCATCCTATAGGAATTAGGAAGGACTTCTCTAAAAAGGCGGAGATGCCCATAGCCCAGCTGAAGTGCCTCTACATTGTTTTCCCCTGCATGCAGCAGGGGAAACAAGCAGGAGGAATTGGAAGCCACGGTGCAATTAGAAAATTAGGATCTAATTGCTGTCATGGAAATGTGGTGGTATGAATCACACAGCTGGAACATTGGAATAGAGGGCTACAAGCCTTACAGGAGAGTCAGGCAGGGAAGGAAGGGTGGGTATGTTGCACTCTATGTTAAGAAATGTATAGATTGTGAAGATGTGTAGGTAGCAGGACCTGCCATGGTGGCACCACAGCCCTCTCTGGAGAGTGACCTACAACCAGCTTCCTGTCCCACAGCAGATAATGGCATTGTCAGGGGTCTTACCTGCCAGCAAAGAAAAACATAGCAGTTTTTCTTCCCCTCATTCCTCCTCACATGGTGCCTGTTTTAACCAAGCTGTTTTTATGCTGACAAGAGGTTATTGGACAGGAATAACTGGAGAAAGGTGTTAGAATGGGAGGTACTTCAGCAGATGTCCCATCACTTCTGACTGCCTCCACACCTGAGAGTCCACTCTGTTTGATATGAAACGTTTTTCACATTTGTATGGCCTTTTCTTGGATTTTTCCTATCTGTTTTGATGTGGCAGCAGTTTCTGCTCATTTTGTGCTATCAGCAAAGGCCCTAAAGTACTGCTCTTATCTACACCTGTTCCTGCCATGGAAAGTGCTGCCTAAGGAAATGAAGGATGCTACAGAGGCTGAGTAGAGGCTCTGACTCACTGCTTATGAAGCAACCATCACCTCAGAAATCATGTTTGTCTGAAAATAGCTTGCCATTTTAAGTAACCCCACGGGTTGCTGTTTCATTGTTTGCTTGTTTGTTTATTTATTTATTTTTCCCTTTACTTTGTACATTTGAGATACATTTTGTGCCTTGTCACCCTTGCGGTGCTATTGTTTTTCCTGGCTGATGTGCCTGCACGGCTGTCACACCGTCCCCTGTGGGAGGCTGCTGCAACAGGCTGAGCCAGGAGAGGCAGCAGGCAGAAGAGTGGCGGTGAGAAGGTGGAGCAGGCTGGGCCCAGCCATCTGCATACTGTCACCTCCGACCTCACCCCTTTCTTTTTAAGCTGAAAAAGACCACTGAAACTTTTCTGTTTCAGAGCCTTGGCACTGATGGAATTGTGTGGGTTAAGGCTCAGTACAGACAGGCTATCGCAGCATAAAATTAGAGCCATGACCACACCAAGGAGCAGTGCTCAAGTAGAGCATTTCGCGGTTATCAAAAATTTTGTGCTTTTTGCATTTCCTGCCTCCTTCTTGGAATCACACAGGAACAGCTGTGTTTGGCATCTCCATGTGTAGGTCCATCTACATTTGGAATTTAAAATCTATCACAATCTGCTTGGCATCAGTTCCCCTGCACGTTTTCAGCATATACTTACTGCTCTCCACAGACTTGTTCTTCATTTCTTCCTCTGCGGCCCCACTAACTAAATGAGCTTTAGCTCATTTTCCTTTTAAAGTCCAAACCACTCTCTTCACTCTGCAAAACAGAAAAAAACTAATCAAATGTCAAAGGTCTTCAAATTATTGTGTTGCAATTTGTGATTACTATGCATGACTCTTTCTGAACAGTGGCCTGGGATGTATGCCTTTCGCATTCAGTAAACAAACCTTTTCCACTGAGCTTAAGTATGTAATTGCATGGCTGAGGCAGTTTCTTCTTTCCAGAAAAAGCACTTACGAACATATCTTGAATTAAGCTTTGAGATTTCAACACAGTTGTGTTTTTTTCTTCCAGATTCCTGTGCGAAACAAAGTTGTGTTTTTGCAGTAGAATGGCTCTGCAGTGGAAAATTCCACTAACCTTGCATATTCAGAAGTGATTGTGCAGGCACAAGAGTGGCTTGGCAGTGGGGAGTATGTTAAGCAGATAAGGGGAAGGTTCCACTGTCCCAAAATAAGGAGGATAGCCAAGAAAATCAGGATGAACAGTGTGAAATCAGTCAAAGCAAAAAATCCAAAACATCACAGGCCCTCTAGTCACGAGAGCTGAAGGGAAAAAAAAAAAAAAAAAAAAAAAAAAAAGGAGAAATTGATGGTTGGTCAAACAAAATTGTATGTATATGGCATCATAATAAGCGTCGAGTAGTTTGTGAACCCGTAGTACTTAGCCAGTGAAAAGATGGGAGGAATCAGTCATTGGGTAATAGGGAATATAAGGTTATGGGTGCTTTTGCTGGGCGCTCCTGCTTGCAGAAAGCCTGCCATTGTAATCATGAATAAAATAGTTGCACAGAAGACCCTGTCTCAGAAAATTATTGAGGTATTTATCACATTCCTAATTTTGAACATGAGATTTGTCTGCCCTATTTTGGGCTTTCTATTTTCCAAAGACATGATTACACTGAACAGAAAAATGAATATGCAGGGTCAACATGACCACAAACCTAATTCTAAACTTGATTTTTTTTTTAATTTGCTTGATTCGTTTAGTTTTCAATGGTACTCTCTTTGGCATCAGTGTTGACAATACTACCTCATACAGCTGGAACTGAAGAATATGCCGATACAATGATCTGATAGTATGCTGCTGATAAAAAAAAAAAAATCCAACACACCAAAAAAAAAAAAAAGAAAAGAAATTATGAAACACTACTGAATGGGGAGACCCATTCTACCACAAACTGTAAATGTACCAGGCTGACTTGGGGCTGCAGTGCTCTCTCCCCATTGCATGCAAGGTAACAGCCTCCCAGCTCTCCTGTGCCACACACACGAGTGGCTACAGTGTGTGCAGATGTTTACTGCAAGTACTGCTGCTGCCAGAGAACCGTCCCATTGTCTTTTCTCTCTATATACCTCATTATTGGAAAATAATGTCCCTTTCTACTTACTGCTTATTCAGTCTTCTTTTGGGGCAAGACTCTGATTTTTTAAGGTATCATTTAATTTCTTGAGAAAGGATGGTAATGACTTTTCCTGCCTAAGATATTTAAAATCTACATTTATCTTGTTTCTTCTTTTTTTTTTTTTTCAAATATTTTATAGTTTTAAAATTATATTGTAGGAAAAACACACACACACACACACAATCAATTATAAGGTGAAACAGAATGACAGGTGGTTGTTCTTGCCACAACTGCTAACTGTGGCAAAGCCCTTTGTGCTGGGAACCAACAGGCAGACCTATGAGTATAAAGTCTCATTTTAAAATTGGGTTTGAGAGCCAGAAAATCTTCTCATGAAAATCTGTCTGTGTTAATACATGGAAGTAATTTCCTCTCTTGTTAGATATTCTAGAGCAGGCAGATATTTGATTTACATCTGCTGTCTCCTAGTGACATAAAATATGGTTTGGTGACACAGTCTAGATGAAGAAACTGAAGGTCACAGAACAATTAATCACTTTCTCACTCATAATTTCTTACAAAGATATTAGGCATATTTAGGATATGTTGGCTTCTGAAGATGAAGACAGCACTGTGCTGAATTTAAAAGGTGTCTCAGAGGATAATGGTCTTGCTTTCATTGAAATCACCTGGAACCTTGGGTTCCGGAATGGTTTGATGAAACCATCCCTTCCTGCTGAACAACTGTCGGTGCCCACTGCTGCTGAAGACTCTCGTTGACCTGTTGCATGGCACTATGCTGTGAAGGCTTAAATAAATGCAGAGTATGATGCACCTGGTCAGCCTCAATTGACTGCAAATAGTGTTGTCCGTAGGTTCGTGCCCAGTGCACCCCCACCAATAAGCACACAGGGTTGGAGTTCACACGAAGTTCCACTGGTAACACAAGTGAAATCAGAGAGCTGGGTGGAGAATCTGGCATCTGGTTTTGCCCTACAGGTGTGTAATGCTAAACCCCAGCTTCCCTTGGGTGGGAGCACATGGCCTTCCTTTTGCTTTTGGGAATCAAGATGCTGGGACTCCTGAGTGCATGTTCAGAAATAACTTGTTGCTGAAACGGGCTCATTAGTCCCAGTTCCCATCCATTTCACTGGAAGTTGAGAGCAGTGTGTATATACAGAGCCTCCTGTCTGCAGCAGCTCCTACATTCAAAATTTTAGGGAATAGCAGACTGCTGAGACAGTCAGCTAACTGGAGAGACATCATTACAGGTGTGGCTTTAGACCTACTCCACTTGGTGATTCGTCCCCCACTTTTTCCAGGAAACAGAGAGAACATTATCATCTAAGTCTTTTAGTAAATATGTCTATCTCCAGTAAGATGCATTTGTGACAGGTCAGCACAACATAAGCTCAGCTAAAATGTTTTGCTCTTTATAGCTACCACAATGTCCTGAATGCTGGGCTTCAGCACTCCTGGGGCTGTATCTAAGCTATAAACTTGCCATGACGTAAATGTCAATGAAAGTGAACCTGTTAAGTTGCTGAAGTGGTTGTACAAAAAACAATAGACAGCTGACTTTGGTAGTTGAGCTAACCCTCATTTTTGCTGCAGCACTTTCATAAAAGCCAATTACAACAAACTTCAATAATATCTATGTCAGTGATAGACTGCAGGTATTTATAGTCTTTATCAATGAACAGGCAAAGCTAAGCTAAATTATTCTGCCAAACTTTACAGTAAATAATTAACCCTGAATTATCAACAACGGGCATCCATGGTTAACAAAAGAAATAGCTGATTACACACTCATTAACACTAGAGCACCAAACAAGGCAGACTAACAGCATGTGCTGCCATGGAATTAACAGGAGAGACAACAGTGGCAAGTGCCATCTCCTACAGGGTGGGACAGTTGCAGGGGGCTGAGATAGCTGCTGAACGACACTTGCTTTGGCAAGAGCAGCATGTACTCAGCAGTAGATAGTCGGAAGTCAGAAGCTGGTGGTAGTAATGAGCATTAAAAATAAATCTAGCCTAATTAGGTAAAAAACAAACAAACAAACAAAACACCAAAATAACTGACAGCTAAGCAACTGTTAACTGTTTTATTCTAGCAGTTATCCTGCGGATCAGGAATTCATACCAGAGCACCAGGCAGTGGACAGATGAAGTGACCTGCTGCACACCCTGTGCTACCTAACTGGAGTACATCAGCACCCATTTTCTGAAGCTGTGAGCTCACCATTTTAGGAAAGGAGGGTGTCTTTAAAATCTCTAAAATCTCTATTAGCACTTTGAGCTAATCCTTAACAAGTCTTTGGCTATTTTGTTTGTATAGGGACATTCATCTGCACCTGTAAACTTTGGGCCAATGAAAGATAGTGAGCTGACAGGCTTGGGGCCTAGGCAGATAGATACATCATGCGTGTAGTAATGTGGGCTCCCCTTAGTGTCCCCTCTAACAATTTCCACAGACCATTTGTCAGCAGAGTGAGGAGCTCTGTGTCCCTTCTTGTCCTCACTGCTGAGAACGTAAATGAGGAAGGCAAATATGAGCAACCTCGTCAGAGGGAGCGGATGTTGCCTGCTGAGTACTGCACTGCAATTAAGCAACTTATTTCACATCCCAGCATGACTGAGATGGCAGAATGAAACTGGAACAATGGTCACAGTTAGAAAAAGAGAAGGAGAGTCAAAAGATGAACAGAGAGGGAACAGAAAGCAAACACAGTAAAATAAAAACATGGATCCAAACCAAAAGAGCATTTTGTGCATGGACAACTGAGGACCGTTTTGCAAGCAGAAGCAATCTGACCATTGAAATGGAGATGTGATCAAAAAGGGCTTCTGGACCTTCCAAAACAGGAAGCTTGTCTTTCCTCCCTGACTCTTGACTTTTATTTTGAACCTTTTTCATTAACAAAACAGCTCCCTCTGTTCTTACCGGAGAATATGGGGAACTTATTCATGTACCCCTCTGAACTTCGTTGAAATGTGTTTTTTCTTCCTTCATGTTTCTGGTTTGGATTTGTCTGGTTTTCTTTTTTTTTCTGGTTGCACACCCTGACCTAGGAAAGTGACAGGCTAAGCAGGGTCTGTCTCCCCACTTGTAATACCTTTGGGAACTATGTGTAAGGGACTGAAAATGCCCTTGACAAGGGGAGTTGTTCCTGGATTTAGGGTGGATGTTCACTTGCTTTCTAGCTCTTCCTGCCTGGGAGTTCTTCTTGAGAATGCCTATGAGCCCAAGAACAGGAGCTAAAGATGTGCATCTTTCATCCATACTCCTCATCTGACAGCTGATGTGCTAAGCTGTGCTAACATCTGCAGAACAGCACAGACAGAAACAAACAGCTTTTGTGGCATGGGAAGGAAGTTTTGCATAAACATGACAATGGTCTCTGTGCTCCAGTGCCTGAGCTGCTGTTTTTCCTTAAACTCAATAGGTGTCTTTAGATAATTGCCAGGAGAGGATTTACTTCACCTAATGCACACAGTGTATTAGAAGGGCTGCATTCATTTGCCTGCCTAAGATAGACACGAAAACCAGAAAATCCCAAATATGGATTTGTCACAGAATAAAATTCTGAAATCAATGTCACTTTATTGCAACAAGTTTTAGTTCATGGGATTTCTCTGGAGTTCAGCCCATGCTACATGAAAAGCTTCTGTTGGTAGAAAAGAAAATATTTCTGGCTGTGATTTTGATAAATGCTGAACATTTTGTCCAATACCTTCAGTTTGGAATTAGCAAACATGGGGAAAACAGAACGATAGCCAGGTTTAGTTCTCAAGTTGGGAATCACACAGGAACAGAACAAGCCCCAAGAGCTCATCTAGTCCATCCCACCCCAATGTCTTTCCTGACACCCATTTATTTGAAATGTTCTAAAAAATCTCTCATGACAAAGCTTTATGACGATTTTCCTAGATCATCTCTTCCTGCTTGTAACCATCCCTATGGCTAGAAGGCTTTTCCTATTATCTAACCTCAGTATCTCATGCTACAATTAATCCTATTATTCTTGTCTTATTTATATGGATGATTCCATACTTTGCAAAGTATGCTTCTTACAGAAAAACAAATTTCTGCATCCCTCCTGGTTTTCTGTTGTTTACACACAACACTACACAATCTCTAATGTGACCTATGAGGACAGGCTTTTTTAATAATTGTTGATTCTCTCTGCTTGGCTTCCCTCCAGCTACTTCACATTTTTCTTGAAGAGGAAAAAGTTGCCCAACATTTGACACAGAGCTCTAGCCAAGGTCTTAGTAGTGTTGAGTGGAGCTGAACGATTGCTTCATGCATTTTATAAGTTACAGTTCTGTGTAAACATCCTCTTATTGACACTGAACATTTTCATAACAGCCAGGTCCTTTTGACATGCTCGGGTTGTGATTCACTCCCAGCAGAGCTTCTGCTAGACCTTGGATTTCCATCCTTCCCCCAGCACATGTCAGGTCAAGCCCTTGTTCATAAGCCTGTGTTTTAGGCTGGCTTGTTGTTCGCTTTTTTCCTCCTCCTTTTCATTTTTAGAAAGAGCATGCCAAAGCCAGTTCTTGTTATTATTCTTTCCTGGAGTTCTCAGTACCTACCCTCTCCTTCCTCTGCTGACAGCACGTGGGTTGTCCTTCTTCACTAACATGCTGCTTCTCCCCACACCAATAAGGGTTTTCCTGGGTTTGTTTTTACAACTGAAGAGAAAACAGCTTATGATCTGCATGAGATGCAGTCATCCTTCCATCTGGTTTCATTTGCATGGCAAACACAATCATGATCATACCAGCTCTCCAGTCCCTAAGGGCCCACAAAGCATCCACCTTCCTGTAGGTTTGTCTGCCATGGCTCAGGACTCAAGGTGACCTGAACTCTCTGACCAGGGCTGTGGGGGGCCCTGGTCTGGCAGAGTAGCTGGGGAGCTGGGCAGGGTATGGGCAGCTAGGGGCATCCTTCAGCCCAGGGCATCAGCTCATGGTTTGGGGCGTGGATGCAAATCCAGTGGCCAGCAGATTTTTATGGGAATTCCAGCCCAAAACAAAAGAAAAACTGAAACAGTCACAGAATCACCTCTGGAAAATTCAAGCATGCAAAACTCCCAAACTCAACCACATGAGTAATCTCATTAAAACACCCTATCAAGAAGTCTTATATATCATAAACAAAAAAAGAGTAAAAAACATCTTTTTCACCTTTGCAAGTTATATTTAGTATCATATTGTCAAAGGACTATCAAGCAATATCAGTGCATCAATATTTTCTAGTGTAGATGCAATTCTGCACTTTTAAAAATAAAAATGGTCTAATAAACCATAAACTAAAATTCCTTGAGTTATCTTGTCTGATTCCCTTAGCAGAATGACTGCAATACAATGCATACAGCAGTGTAAATCTATAAATCTGTAGAGCTTCAAATATTAACCAGAAGCTTTCATAACAGAAATTAATAAATAGAGGTCCAGAAATTTCATAAGGAATTAAATTCTGCAAATTCTTAAAAGACTAACAAAGACAGATTTCATAATATTTTAAAGAGTATCTCTAGTAAGTTCAGTATTTTGCAATGATATTAGAAACAAAAATCACTTAACTGACTAAAAGGCTTGAGATGTACTTCAAGGCTGGTATTACAGCAGTCTTAGATCGTTTGCTGGGGTGACAATCATGAACTTCAGCTGGTACTGCAAACAGCTCTGGAAAGCATAGGACCTAAAAAGAAAGGGGTGGCAAAGAAAGTACTAATACCCAATAGATACAGCTCTGGGATAAACCTGAAATTATGGTGGCAATTGAGAAAATTTCATCTGAAAAAATGGCAAATCTTATGTAAGCAAGAACAGAAGATAATATGCAATATATAGAATTATAAAATCATCTTGATTGGAAAAGACCTTCAAGATCACCAAGTCCAACCATCAACCCGGTCTACTGAGTCCCATGGCTAACCCTTAGTGCCATGTCCATACATCTCTTAAATACTTCCAAAGATGGGGACTCCACCACTTCCCTGGGCGGCCCATTTCAATGGCTAACTACCCTTTCTATGAAGAAAGTCTTCCTAATATCCAATCTAACCCTCCCCTGGTACAACTTGAGACCTTATCATCATGTTCTGTCACTTATCACCTGAGAAATGAGACTGACAACCTCCTTGCTGCACTCTCCTTTCAGGTAGTTGTAGAGCAATGAGGTCTCACCTCAGTCTCCCCTTCTAAAGACTAATCAACCCCTGTTCCCTTGGCTACTCCTCACAACTCTTTTTTTTCTAGTCCTGTCACCAGTTTCAGTGCTCTTCTCTGCACATGCTTGAGTAACTCAATGTACTTCTTGTGGTGATGGGCCCCAAACTGAACACAATAATATCCAAGGTGTGGTCTACAGTGCCAAGTACAGAGGGACAATCACTTCTCTACATCTGCTGGCCACACTATTTCTTATGTAGGCCAGGATGCCGTCGGACTTCTTGGCCACCTAGGTACACTGCTGGCTCATGTTCAGCCAGTTGTTGAACAACACCCCAAGGTCCTTTTCTGCTGGGCAACTTTCAAGCCACTCTTCCCCAAGCCCATACCAGTGCACAGGGTTGTTGTGGCCCAAGTGCGGGACCTCACACTTAACCCTGTTGAATGTCGTTCAGTTGGACTCAGGCCATCTATCCAGCCTATCCAGATCCCTCTGTAAAGCCTTCCTACCATCAAGCAGATCAACAATCTTGCCTACCTTGGTATTGTCTGCAAACTTATGGAGTGTGCATTTGATCCCCTCATCCATATTACTGATAAAAAGGTTGAACAAAACTGGCCCTAATACCGTGCCCTGGGGAATGCCACTGGTGACTGGCCGACAACTGGACTGAACTCTGTTCACTCCTTCTCTTTGAGCCTGGCCATTCAGTCAGTTCTTCACCCAGTGAACTGTACAACTGTCCAAGCCATGAGCAGCCAGTCTCTCCAGGAGAATACTGTGGGAAACGGTGTCAAATGATTTATTAAAATCCAGTAGACAACATCCCCAGCCTTTCCCTCATCAACTAAGTGGATCATCTTGTCATAGAATGAGCTCAAGTTAGTCAGGCAGGACCTGCCTGTCATAAACTCATGCTGGCTGCTTCTGATCACTTGATTGTCCCATATGTATAGTATGATGACACCGTGTGATGACATTCAGGATGATATGCACCATGACCTTCACTGGTACCACGGTCAGATTGATGGTCTTGTAATTCCCTAGATCCTCCTTCCTGTCCTTCTTATAGACTGGAGTCTCATGTGCTAACCTCGTCAGCGGGGACCTCCCTGGTTAGCCAGGACTTCTGGTAAATTATCGAAAGTTGCTTGGTTAGCACTTCTGCCTGCTTCTTCAGTACTCAGTAATCCTGTCTGTAATCCTGTCTGGACCCACAGATGTATAAACATTCACATGATGTAATAGGTCACCTACAGTCTCCCATTGAATTATAGGTGCTTCACCTCCTTGTCACCACTGTCCAACTGAGGGGGCTGAGTACTCTGAGAACAATTGACCTTACTAATGAAGACTGAGGCTAAAAAACACATTAAGTACCTCAGCCTTATGTATTGGGTTTATGTGACAAGAGCTTGGTAGCAGGGGGGCTGCAGGAGGTGGCTTCTGTGAGAAGAATCCAGAAGCTGCCCCATGTCAGGTAAGAGCCAGCTCCAGCCAGCTCCTAAAGGGACCTGCTGCTGGCCAGAGCCAAGCCAACAAATGATGTTGGTTGGACTTCTGTGAGAACATATTTAAGAAAGAGAAAAAACTGCTGCACAACAGCAGCTGGGAGAGAGACGAGTGAGCACCAGCCCTGCAGCCCCCAAGGTCAGTGCAGCAGGAGGGCAGGAGGTGCTGCAGGCAGCAGCAGTTCCCCTGCAGCCTGTGGAGAGGCCCCTGGTGGAGCAGGCTGTCCCCCTGCAGCCCATGGGTCCCACATGGAGCAGATCTCCACGCTGTAGCCCGTGGAGGAGACCCTGGTGGAACAGGTGGATGTGGCCTGGAAGAGGCTGTGGCCCATGGAGAGCCCCCAAGGGGTCTTCTCCCATGCCAGCTCAACTTTCGGTGTATTGGAATGGTCTTCTCCTGTGTCTTTAAGATTTCATTCTTGAAGAAGGTCCAACATAAGAAGGTATCTTACCATTCAATACCAACCACTACATTCTCATCAGCGATACTGTGAAATAATTGAGATTATACTAATAATCGCTTCTCTACTACACAGTGCTGTCTGTTTTTTGTCTCCATTTGCTTCTTACTACCATATACCATTGCTGACAGGGTGCTCATAAACACATTCTTGAATATTAGCAGCAGGTCTATCATACTGTTATCCTGATTCACAAGTGAGATTGCTAGATGCTACCACAATGCAAATAAATAATTAATCATTAAAAAAATAACAGAGCAACTTTTAGTGATCCTCTGTGTAGAGCAATAGAGGTATTACAGATTTACTTTGAATATGAAATCAGAAATGAGTCTCTTTTTTCCTTTGCTTTTGATTAGCCCACATGATGGCAATCTCCGTCATTAACAAATGGTGAATTCTTCCATAAAACACTGCTGGTTTAACATATGTTTCAATTGTGCAATACCAAAAATAAGATGAGAAATCTGCTTAGCTTTCCATAAGCATATGAAGCAGTCAGAAATTTTCCTGACAAATAATGAATAGCCTATAATACCACAAAGGTGAACCATTTATATGTCTTTAGCACAATGCTCTGGCATGGGATACAGAGTAGAGAAAAAACAACAATAGCATCTACACAAACCATGCCATTGCTGCACCCATTTCATGTGCTCTGCTTAAACAAAACCACTCTGTCCCACTGGAACTAGATAATGGCCGAACATGCTACAGACCAGGGGTTCTCCTGCCATCCCAGCCTTCAGGTGGGAGCTAAAGAAAGAAGTGAGGAGTGGAAAAAAAGGCCAACTAGACACAGTTTGGTAAGTCAAAAGAACTGAAACTGAACTTTATTTTCTTTTAAAGTATTCTACAATAATGGCTCAGAATACTACCACACTGTAGAGGGACAAGGCAGTGCTCTGGGCTATGACTGTAGATTACTCTAGTGTATATATTTGTCAGAGCTTAAGAAAGGTTGAAGCATGGCAGTTCAACATTTCTTAAGCAAATATTTCATAATTTTAACACTTTCTAGGTCTTTCATATTATAGCAGGATTTATCAAATGCGATGTTGTCACAGAAGTCTTGCATAAATACAAATATTGATACTTTACCTTAAATATTGTATATCATATAAATCTGCCTTACCTTTAAAAAAATCTCCAGATCATTATGTGACCTGGAGTCTCTCCTTTTCTTTCTCTTTAAGAGTTTTTAAATATATATATATATATATATTTATATATATTTGCTATCATACATCAAAGTTTATACGAATCTCATCATTTCTGTTGTATTTTCTGCAGACATGGTCTGAAACAAAATCAACAAGTAAATCAAAAGCTTCCTGGTTATCATACGAAAGTCAAAGAGGATTGTTCCTCTTTTTTGTGTGTGTGTTTCAGTAGTAGCATTTCTTTTAAACTTGAAAGCTTTCTTCATAAACTAGAGGCCCATAGATCATTTAAAGCAGTCTTTATAAGCAAATTTACATACTTTGACATGCTTTTGTGAGGCAGTTAGTATCAAAATCCAATAGTATTTCTACAGAACCATATGACTTTCTGCGATGCAGATATACATTTCATTTCTAAAAAGCCACAGTTCTTTTTCTACATCTGCTCTCGTCAAATCCCCAGGATTCATTCATAAAACTGCTTTTCCAAATGTTGATGCTGTTATCCCCACTGTGGATTAAGATGTACACACAATCTGGTGACATCATCATGTGGAAGGTTGGTAAGTACGAAAATACCCTCTCCAAATCCACAGATAGTCTTTTCTATCTCTAAGTGTTCTGTATTCATGTCACCAGACACTGTAATGCAATGATGACACATCTCCGTGCAGGCTAAGGGTCTTCTTCCATCAAAGGAATCTCTAGAGGTAAAAAAGAAATGGTACAGGTTACTGATTGTAACTTCCCTTTAGATCTTTGCAGAGTGTTATTATTAGCAATTCTGAAAAATAAATAAATAAATAAATAAATGGGCATTGTAAAATCTGAACAATATATACAGTGTCTCCAATTCTATACCCATTTATGCTCTAACAGCTATATGAACATTAAACTACTCAGACTATCCATGTTTTCTAAAACACCAAAACCTAAGTGCAAACATCCCTTCTACTACATTAAAGACTGACTCAACATTCAGAGTAAGCAGAGACTTCTACTGGCATCCTCATTTCTCCCACCTCCTTCCAGAAGTCCTCTTCCACTTGTGATTCCATTACAAGTTAGCCCCAACCCTATGAAGCAGGAAGATTTCCTCCACCTAAGCTTCACACACATTTCTCATTTAAATGACTCTGAGGAAAGCTATGTAGTTCCCTTAACATGTTAAGTAACACACCATAAGGCTCTGTTAGAACTACATGAAATTATATCAATGCATGCTCATGATTTAAATGCAGACAATAGTATATGATGATCTCCCTTCTAATACATGGTCCTGTGAGTAGGTTCCCCTTAATGCTGTGACTCCCATGTCCAAGGCTCAAAATGTATGTAAATGCATACGTGCCTTAGACTGAATAGTTTGCCATATATGCAGACACAATGAGCTTGTTTAATAAAGGGTGCTAATTCTGTCTGGGCATGAAAATATGATTTTCTTTCCATTTTAAGGAGAAAATCATGTTCTTTGTTGTGAAAACCACAGTACATAAGGGAGTTAAGAATGTAGCAGTTGAGGAGCAGATGAACAGACCAGAACAGGCAAGATGATGTTTGACTTTGCTGCTGTATACAGGCACACGCCGTCATCCCCGTTGATGAGACTGCTGCTGCCTGGTCTGGAGAGAAGCCTTCTGGCCTGTCCTACCCTCAGGGAGTCAAATCCCTTGCACCACAGTTAGCAAGGACATATCATGGATATGAAGCTCAGTAGCATGGTTTTAAGAATGTCCAAATTAAGGTACGGACTCTGCAAATATATGGAGAAAGTAAAAAGCAGGTCAGCTGGCTTTATTCCTGCTCTGACTGTACAAATGAATGGCTCCTGCTTATGGACTCACATATCTCACTTATGTAAGACTCACCATCTGTAATATCAATCCGTGGACTCGTGGACACAGCCTCTCCAGGAGTGCTACGGGACACATCAGTTCGATCTGACCCAGAAAATGCTGCTGCTTGGCACGCCGAGGATGAGTACAAACTTTGGAGCAGTTCAGAGGAGCCTGATTGACTATCACAGGTCTCAGATTCACTAGGCAGCGTGTCTGTAATCCTGGGGCCAGGATAAGCAGGAGGACTCTGATCTTCTGTCTGCAAAATACGCCCCTGGTCTGTTGTAGCTGAGTATTCAGGTGCTAGAGCGTTCAAGCTGCTGCTTACAGCTTCATCATAGGAAGGCAGCATGACAGGAACACCATCCACCACCACAAAGTCAGGGTCACCCACGGAGCCCTCCTGGTTGCCTCTAAGTCAAACAGAGAAATGATCGCAGAGAGCCAGAGTGTTTCAGAAGCACATTGGAGCAACTGCTGAATGCAAGTAAACACAACACTTTCTAATCACGTAAAGTGATGCTACAGGGTCATTAACATTCACAGAAATGTTTGCTTCACACTTTTGCAAAAATCTGTTCAGATTGACAGTCAGGTAGAATCTGTTACAACTGGATAAATGAAACCAAGTAATGTGAAGCACAGTTTAGAGAAGGAAAAGAAAACAGGTGCTTGGAAGAGATAAGGAGCACCATTTGCTGTGCCACGCAGACAAGATATCATGGATATGAGATCACAGGTGCGCTTCACCAGTCAAGAGTATCGGAACCCCTGGAAAGATGTGGGCTAGAGCAAAAAAGTGTTTACAGCACAGGTACAGGCACTGAGCTGGCTATTATCGGATGACAGGAATCTGGAGGCCAGATTTGTGGCATCCTTCAGGTCTTGCTTTCAAAGGAGGAAGACATCCTTAACCAGCACTAGATTGGTTTCTTTTTAAAACAAATTATTTAAATTATGTTGGGAAGATTTGATAAACCCTGAAGTATATTTTTTGTAGTCAATTAAATCACAACAGAATCCTAGCAGGAAGGAGTTAGTCCCAGGTCCCCTTAGGACATGAAAACATCTGAAAAGAACAGGCCAGAAAGCCATTTCAATAACTGAGATGAATCCAGGCTATAAAGATACCTGTGGTGCAACCCTTTACCCTAAAGGTTTTCCTAGTTATATACATATATGTATCCTCCCCATGTACTGTAAATATATATGTTTACGTACACATTAATGATACAATCCATATACTTTCAGGTACACATACTTATTTAACAGTAAGTCTGCCAAATTCATTCTCCTGCATTGACATAGAGATATATTTAGTGACATACAGTTTTTTTACCTTTCCTTTCTGTGTGTGGTAAAGACACAGAAGTGAAAGAAAGAGAGAGTCACCCAGTCAAGGTCCATAGCACAGACTGAAATGTAGAGACAGATCTAAACCTAGATACATAACAAGCTTTACCTAAACCATAGCATGCCTGCCTTTGTTTTTCCCATTGCAAGATAATAAAAATAGTACCCACCTACCTGTCTCTTGAGGAGTGCTGTGTGAATCAATGACAAATGCTCATAGCTGCACAGTATTTTATGGAAATAAAGGTAGATGTAGGAGATGTTCATGAATCATGATGAAAATAATACTCATGAAGGGAAAGCAAACTTCTAATATAAATTTGTCCACAGGAAGAAAAAAAAAAAAAAAAAAAAAGAAATTCTTTCTTAAAACTTACATTACTGAACCCACAGTACTTAAAAATGAATTCCCCTGGCACCCAAAAATGACTATTTTAAAGCACTGTCAAATATTTTTATACGCAGAAGCAGCAATTTTCAGTAGTAGAGCTGCAATTACTCCCAGAATGAATCTGGCAAACTTTGGCTTTTATCTCAGTTGCAGAAGGAACTACAGTGGCTTTCCAGGGGTGCCTGTCTGTATAGGTAGTTCAGATACTTCTGTTCAGTGCAAAGGAGGTATCTGCAACGCTCAGGAGCCATTCTGCTTCCTCAGCAAGGAGCACTGAATGTGAAAACTGAATTAAGGGTTTCAGTGTTCAAAAACAAAAAACAATCGACCAAACCAAACCAAACCAAACCACTGCCACCACCCCAAGAGACAAGCAAACGAACAAAAAAACAGTACAAACCTTGGGAGGAAATGCGTCTTAAATTTGGTCTGGAACATCCTGGCTAAAATGACCAGTAGAAGTACTAATAAAACACTGGTAGCAGTAAAAGCCACTATTTTCCATGTAGTCAGGAGGGTCTCCTGTGTATTTGGCCAAGTTTGTTCTGTAACAAAAAGAGAACAATACCACAATTGTGCTTATTACTGCTGCTATTTTATATTAATTCTGCAACAATAGTCAGAAGTGCCAGTTAGGGTGTGAGATTTCTTACATATGTTTTTTATTTACAAACAGCCTTAACAGCAAACTGTCACAGAAGCTAGACCTTGTTTTTTCCCCTTGATGTTTCTTTTATGCATGCAATCATGAATTTGCTTTATATACATGTTAAAAAAGCCACAAGACATTCCACAGTACATTTGAAGAGCTAACTGTTGAGATGGTTTAGGATCATTCAGGAATAAAATATATAGTATTTAATGGCATCTAAAAATCAATGTTAATTACTTAAGCCTAAAACAAATGAATTTCACCAGGCATTACTAACCTACTGATTTGATCTGAAGGAGATGGACTATAAGAGGATATGCCATTGCTGCTCCCTTACCTGTTTTGACACAGTAGACTTGGTAGGAGGGGAACCACTCTCCATACTGGCAGGTGATGTATTTGTAGTCGTTGGTGAGGGTGTAACCAGGATCACAGTAAAACTCCACCACTGTCCCGTGGTTGTAGCGCTCGCAAGGCCGCGGGTGGCAGATATAATCTCCATGGCTCACCATTGGAGGTAGTGGACAAACTTGGGCAGACAGAGAGAAAAGGAGAAAGAAGTTAACCACAGTCACCCACCACTGTGCATCAAAACACCCTTCCAGGCTCCCTGCCATTTCAGGAGGCTATGTTTGAGTGGCACCAACTCACTACTGCTGGAACACCACACTCCTGTCCATGCCAGTGAACGGGTGCATACACCTCCTGCAGAAATGTGAAGTTCGAAAACTTCATAGGAAGTTTTTGGCTCACACTTACACCAGAAAGCTCTGCAGTCACCTGCTTTTTTAAAGATATGACCGATGATATCAGTGAACCCTTCCAGCCTCTGGGGTAAAGGGGAGGTGGAAAACAGAAGGGGGCACATGGGTGTGTAGGACAACTATACAGGAATGCAGCGGGACAGCCAAAGAGAATCTTTTTCCATTTGAAATATCTCAAATTCAGCTGTATGATCCTATATCTTTTTCATTAGCATAATTGACTGGTTATATGCCCTAACTAAATTCTGAAATAATCACTTTTAAAGATAAGTTTGCCATCAACAGTGCTGGAGGAGGTGCATGGCACATGACACCACTTACGCAATTACAGTTGTACAACTGAAGTTTTGTTTAGCTGGGCTCAGACTCCACAGGTGTTATTTGGGCTTTGTTATCTCTGAACAGCCCTACTGATTCCAGTGGGATTGCTGGTGGAGTGAGGTATTAAATATAACAGAGACTAAGCTTGCGTTAATTAAGTACAGTAGTTTACATAAGGTTATGTATATAAGATTGAATTGTAATATAAACATGTGGAACTTTTATTGTAGACCCAGAAACAAGAAGAAATGCCTTCTCACATTGCTGTGAGATGAATTCAATAGAGAACTGAAGGAGCAGTCTCTAGGAAACAGCAGTGGGTAAAGCAGCTTGCAAGCAGTATTTTTCTGAAAGAGGATGTTTATTTACTGAATAAGTATTAGTTGAATATTAGTTTCTTAAGTATTGCTCCAAACACAGAGGAAAAAAAAATATCCACTAAGTGTAATGATGTCTAAAGTGGCCACATATTGACCTAAACAGTGTTTCAGTAAGCTATTTTTTTATTATTTTTTTAATCCCCCTTCAGATACAGTAAACTAACTGCGTCAGTTCCCCATCTGCAGGCTGCCTGGCCCCTTCACTTCACGCCTCTCTCATGCAGGCCATCCCTACTGCATTGATTTAAATAATGAAAATGCCATCTCTGAAGAAGAATCTTCCCAGAAATTACAATTCAGCTGCTTCTCTCTGTGAATCCTGTTACATGAATAATGCATTTCATAAAAAAAAAAATACACAAGATATTAAATGAATCTTCAAGAGAGGCTGATTACAATGTGCAGCAATGTCTATTCCTCATCCCCTGGGGACATGGTTTTGTTTGCATTTTCCCTGGCAAGGCTTAATAATAACTTGAAATCAGAGCAAGTAATTCACATAGAAATTCACATCCTCAATACTCTGCACACTTTCCAAAGTCTCTAGGTCCATGAGAAATAGAAATGGTTTACTGAGAGGTCAAATAGATATTGAAAACAATTTTCTTAATAGGGTAAAGGTGTCAGTCTGAAATAGCAGGAAAGCACCTTTTGTCCATATGTGGGATCATTCCTTTATTAAAAAGAGAATAATCAGTGAAAGCATAAAACCAGGCATGGAAGCCTGGTATATTTTTATTATCTACATTTATAGCATGCCAAGATAGCAATTTAAAATTCTTTGCAACTGAGTTTTGGCAAACTAAGACAGGCTGCAAGAGATGTGTGGATGCACATTACCCTCCTAGCAACAAGGAAAATGAAGCACATCTTATCACAGGGAGCAACCGCTCAGAGAAATAAATTTCTCCTCTCCAGAAATGCACCTGATGCCATTCCTGACACTCCAATTCCCTAACATCATTAAGGGCCAAAACAGCCTTCTGAATAAAAAATAAAAAGCCTCAGTGCTGGTCTCCCAGCTTAGGACTGACACCGTTTCCAGTCAGATTAAAAACAATGTACTGTGGGTACAACCCGTATGTGGAGCTGCCAGTCTGTTTACAAATGGAGATGTGTTTTATAAAACCTGAAAACAAGAGCATTACTCTTAGTGTAGGATATGTACTAAGTGCTAAAAATGGCTGCCACTCCATCTACTGACATCCTCCATATTTTAAGGGAAATGATCATGTACTGATGCCTCCTGGAAATGTCTGTAAACATTTCTTTAAAGCACTGTACTATGTTAGCCATGAATTAAAGATTTAAATGTCTGTGCTTACAAACAACTCTTGTATTAAATGCTTTTACAACAAACAGCAGTTGCAATGGAGCAGGTTTGCAAATGAAGGAGTTAAGCTCAATGGTATCAAAGGTTTATTCTTATGTCAGGTAGGGTGTCAGAATCTGGGTTTTACAGTCACATGGGGTATCCCTCATCACCTCCTGTAAACGTTATGTTTGCCAAGTTTAAGAAACCCTCTAACAGCTGCATGATCAAACTGGTCCCCCCGTGCCTTTACAAGCATGGTGATTAATGATCAGTAAAACTCAGGTTCAGAGTCTCTTTTTCCAAGTGAAATCAAATCAGGTGAGTTATATCAGCAGCAGTCGAAGATGAAGTTGTTTTCATCTCTGGGCAGTTAGTCATACACCTATATTTCCATAATCATCTTTGCCCAAGATCGTTTACAGTCAGTGGAAAGACAGCAATGAAGTGGCCTTAGCTTTGATCACAGAAGAGCAAGATTTTGGCTAGTCTAGAGGGCTGCTGAGCACTCTTGGCTCTCAACAGACAGAAGGTTTTTAGTGAAGAGTCAGTTGTCTTACAGGACATTGTAAGTGTCCTGTCCCTCACCACTGATACTTAGCATTGTGCTAGATACCAGTGTATGATACCAGTTACACATACTAAAGAAATGTGCCAGATCAAATGTGAACTAAAACCCAAGTGGCAAAATTCAGTCCACTGAAGTTTTCTAGGGAAGTTAAAATTTTTGCAATTCCAGTGATCATCCCTTGGTGTATTTGGAAATTACAGGCCGTGGATTTCAGACAAATGCATCAAACTCACAGAATGAAAATAACCACAAACAGACTAAAATAAAAGTGTGCTTGACAAGTAAATTTTCACTGTCAAAGCTGAATGGAGTATGGACAATAAATAATCATAGAGATAAGTGAATTCTACTTCAGGAAGTTCTTAAAAAAAATCCTTCATGCTGTTCTTAAATGTGACACCAAATCTTTATTACCAACAGAGTTCAGCATCTTTTTAACATTATAAAGCTTTTAAGTCTTTAATGTACTACTACTACTAATATCCAGCATAAATAATCCAGTAGCATTTTCAGACAGATAATATGAACCTTTGGAGCATGTCTGAGGTACAGACATAAGTCAGGTAGTGCCTGCTGGGCATTTTGCAGCTCATGATCAGGATCTCTGCATCTTTATTGGCCACAGACAGTAAGGGGACTTACAGGGACTTTACAGCACAGCATTCTTAGCCAAAATGTAGAATCATTAATCAAAAAGAAAGAACAAATGTGTTTATATCACAAATAAATCCCTTCTGGGATGCTCTGGACTACCATTGCTCAAGGAAGCCAAATTAAGGAATTCCTGATTTGATCTGACAGCCATCTCCTCCTGCTCTTAGGAACAGTTGGAGCTCAGGTCTCTCCTGTGAGATCAGCTATGGGCTTTCTTCTCCGTCTGATTTTAATGAAAGTTTAGTACTCTGAGGAAGAGCTTAAAACCTGGGTTTCAATTCAGTCCTTATGTTTCACAGTCACATGCTGCCTTGGAGAAGCAGACCTACTTCAGGCTTACAGATTTATTTTTTTTGGAACAAAAGACAACAGAATACTTCCCACCTTAGTGTGTGCCTGCAGGTAGCTCTCCCTTTCATGAGGTGTCAAGGCCACAGGCTTTGCTTTCTGAGCTACAGCTTTCACAACCCAGGGCAGCAATCAGGCTTTGCCAAAGCATCTACTGTGTTTTTTCAGCCACCAGACTGTAGCAATGTCCATGAATGTCTGCTGTTTATTGACAAATAAAGCATTTTGAATGGCAGGCTAAATGGTGCAGAAATTAAGGTTCCTCAGCTTTTCCGAAAAAAAATAATGATTCCTGCACTTTTGGTACAAAAACGCTCAGTGAGTAACATCAAGCCACCACCGTGCCCTCTATGCTTGCTGGTGTGATCCCCAGTAACTGCTGTCCCAAACCACACAAACTGAACTGAAACCCACACTGAGTATCTGCAGCTGTGCTCATGTCCCAGGGACAGCAGAAATATCTGTGACATTCTCTGCAAGGGAAAGCCCAACAAAAGGCAAAGGTGGCTCTTTCCCCCCTGGTGTTTCCAACCAGGGCCCCTGCCAGGGGGATATAGGCAGTGAGCACTCACACATTAGAACAATAAATGGAGTTCACCAAGTCATTTTTTCTACCCATTACGGTTAAGAAGCTTTTTAAACACTGCCCAGAGGATACTGCAGTAATTCTGCACTGCTGACGTTGGGACTGTAGGAGGGAAGAATTTCTGGCATTAGCATAGTCTCAGTTAACACTGATGGCACAAAATAAAGATGTCATGTCACTTTTTAAAAGCCAGTGGTAGAGAGATGGAAGTGGAGTTGCAGATATTTACAGTGCTCCAAATTTTATTTTTTGGCCAGTCAGTTCATTGGCATTCTGGCCAGTAGGTTTAGTCTTTGCTCAAAATAAGCTGGATGTAAATTATTCAGGTTTTGCCTAGCCATGAGCCAAACACAAGCCAAACAATAAATGTAATAAAGTTGTGAAATACAGGGCACGTATGCTCACAAATAAGCAAGAATCTGATTTTCCAGCTTTGAATTTTTGTATAGTACATTTTTTCTCTAGCCTTTCATGTAGGATTCTGGTTACTAGGTTAGCTGGTTTAACTGAAAAATCAGTGTGAGGCCAGCCGTTTTGTGTTGCACACAGGGATGGACAGTGTTAGAGACGTTTGCAACTAATCAAAAATAAAGCTTCTTCCAAACACACCATGAATCCCTGCTTATTATGCAAAGAATGATAAAAGATTAAGATGAAACTTCATGATGAGGGAGACACAGATGAAAAACTGCAGATTACAATGCAGAGGGGAAACAATGCTGTATATTGCCAGATAGTAATCAGAGAGGTACAGAAAGCTCAGGCTTGCCTACGGTGGACACACCATCTAGTTTGTAAACAAGCTGGAAGAGAACAAGGGTTCTCCTGATCCTTATTTGTCATTCTTCTATGTGTCACAAAACTAAGTAACATCAGAAATCTGGGCACCTGTCCTCTGGGTACTGCAAGTCTCTTCTTGACAGTATAGTCCCAGCCTGCCTGCATTCAAGGAAGGTGAACACCTTCTGGAAGGTGAATATTCCTGGAAAACCCGGGGGAGTTTCTCTTCTGTTACAAATTCACCTCCTAACCACATTCAATTTTCTTGTGAAGGAAACGCCCATAAGCCTTCAGTCATCACTACTACTGTTCTACCTTGGCAATTTTACCTTCATGTAACTGTCTGCAGTGTACTCAGTTGAGGTAGACATATCCCGCTGCAGTGCATGGGGCATCCTTAGCTCCGTGTATGTGCTAAGCAAGAGCAGGGCACTCAGTAAAGGCTCTCTCTTACCCCAAAACATAAGCTCTTAATTCCCTGAAAAAGCCACTGAGGGACCTATATATATTTCTCCCCAAGCTGGATGCCTTTCAGCCCTCTCATCCTTGCCCTGCATGCAGCCAAGAGACCAGCTGGCCAGCTGATGGTGCTGTGCTTGATCACCAGATGGGAGAGTGCAGTTGGGAGATAGAATTGTTTTTCACAAAATGGTATTTTCATGTCAGAACTGCTACAATCCATAATTCAGTTCTGGTATATTGAATATGTATATTCAGTTACATTTCCAACCACTCTTTACTTCGAGCCATCATTTATGGCAAGAAAATGCAGCAGTGTGCATACCGGCAAACCTGACTTCCCATCCAGGATGGCCTAGTAAGGATCTTTTTTCCTATATTGCCATTGTACAATCACATCCGTGTGTATGTAGGCTTTGAAAAATATTATTTTTTATTTTATTTTATTTTTTTACAGTAACATGGAAGATGAAGGTTATGTTTGTTCCTTTTCCTTCTTTGTAAACACTGTGACAATAAAACTCAGTTCCTTGGTTATTTCAATATCATTACCCTTCAGACCTTCAGAATAAAATACTCATCCAAGAAGCCTTTCTTACATAACTCAACAATTCCTGTCCTGTGAAGGGAGAGTCAGTGCACATTATAGCTGTACTGGAGTAAGTGAGAAAAAAATTGTGGCCACTGAATTTGCATTTTGAAAGTAAAGACATGTTTTGAGGAATTTTCTTGATTATTCCCACAGCAAATCAACAGCATGAACAGTACTACCAAAACAGAAATAATGGTGAAAACAACTAAGTATATAAAGTCACTCCTACTAAGCTCAACAGTAGACATAATATAAAGGAATAAAGATACGAGATTATTATTTTGAACCCTGAATTTTCCAGTAAATTTATTTATTGAAAGCCTACAGCAAGGATTATTCAAAATACTGTATTCTTAGCCAATAATTTCCAAATTCTTCTCCATCTCCAGTTACTTAACCTTCACAGTGCCACCTACATTTTTTTCCTCTGAAAAGACAGTTGCAGTTAAGCAACTCCTTACAGACCATTCAGTAAGCCACTGACAGCTGTACCTTGGGTCTCATGACTCCCAGACTGCTTGCTCTCACTCCTAGACAACCATGCTTTAATTTGGTACCCACTAAAATTACAAGAGTAATCTTTCAATGTGCACACAGTAGGAAGCACTTTTCACCTTCTACAAAGTGTGAAATGAGTTGAATAATTAAGATTTTAGTGAAAATCTGTTTCTCTGGTCTAGTTCTGACAAACACCATCTTGCTGAGAATCTCTATCACTGGCACCAGCTGTAAGAGCCTAAATGAAGCATTATAAAACTTATTCCAAGCCTATCTTAACAATAGTTTAGCATTAACTGATTCCCGAAAGGAAACAGAAGGTGATTTACAATCACTTACACATAGAGCTTGTTTATTACTTGGAGTTACGGAGACCATTTCACAGTTGCAGTCAGCTGAGCTCCTACATGAGTATCAGACCGAACTCACCCTCACCCTCAACAATCCTGCCATTCATAGCATAACTGGCAGTAAACCATTGATCTTAATGCAAAAGCCTTTATTTTCAAATGCATTTCACAGTATGTATGAGATGAAACACATCCCACATGAGCTTTCACCTGTAAATTGTAATTTCAAAAATGTGATTTTTTGTTTAAACTGCAAACATTGATTATGAGCTTGCCGCAATGGAGAGCTAGGGGTTCTTTTAGCAAGACACCCATAATTATCTTCAGGGAAATATTTATATTAATGATTCACATAGGAGTGCTTGGAACACCATGGTCTCATTTACAGCAGATCATTTTAACTTTCTTCATCTCTCAGTCCTTGTTTTGTTTCTTCCTTTTCCCGTGAGTGCTTGACTTTATGATCAGTAATGGTCTTTTTAAGACTTTGAGAAGCAGATGCTGAATATTTGGCCTCATTTCTGAATGTGGAGCCAATTGCTTGCAACTATTTTTGTATAGAATTGATGCCATTAAGGTGTCTGATTGCCTGAGCTCCAGCTGCAGCCAGGTACTGTACTCCAGTGACCTATCATTAACAACTACATTAAAAAAGAAACAAAGATAAATGTGGAGGCTGGATTCCTGTTAAAGAAATATTCAGAAATGAAAACTTTAGTTAGATAGTGGAAAGACCATTCTTCTTTTCTTCTCAGGTCAGTGCTTTTACTGCATCTGATGGTTATAATAAACTATGCCTATTGTATATCAACTTGTGATTGGGATGCTTATGGGCTGACTGCATTCATTGAGTTTAATTGGGGACTGCACAGACACCTAACAGGAAGGAATCAGAGAGCTGCAAAATAAGCCAGGCTTGGGTATTTGACAGTTGTCACAGGATAACCCCAAACCTGGAAAAGGTCAGAGAAAAAAAAAGGTCAAAGTACTCAGCAGTAGAATGGAGGTGGAACAGGGAGACAGAACTGTTGGGAAGTTGTCTAAGAAGCCCAGACAGGTAAAAACAGCCATCAGAGACGTCTGAAGAAGCCAGCGTTCACTGTAAGCTGAATAAACCAGGGTTATCCTATTATAACTCTCTTTAATTTATTTTTCTTCTTTGTTTATAAGAAACAATCCCTTGAGCCTGCCTGGTGTCACCTACACCCATCATTAGATATTGATGGAAAGAAGGAATACCAAATCCAGCTGCACTTGCTGGGATAAAAAAGCCATATCCTAAGGCTTGGCTGAAGGCTGAAGAAGTCAAAATGTACCTCCTGGGAAAAGGAAAATCACAAGGCTCTATCCCCCTTGGAATCATGCTAAGAAAAAAAAAAACAAAAAAGGAGTGAGGGGAACTGGATGATAAAGCCACAAAACCAACTTACAAGTCTAAGGAGGTATGAAAGAATATTAGTTTCTGTTATTTATGTGTAGTTATCAAGTTATCCACTGGTGAAATTACTTCTATTTAAATGTTTGTTCTTGTCTCTGAAAGTGAACAAACCTACACTGCAAGTAGATTTTCTAGAGTCTATAGCTACACTTCCCATTTTTTGTGGAAGATGTCCTGTGACTGCACTATGTAGCCAAATTTAATGAACTTGTCCATAAAGCACAGAGAGATTTGATTTCAAGCTAGACAATGCAGTGTGTTTTTCTCTTCTGAGGAGCCTTGCCATATAAAGTTAAAGATTAATATTATAAAACAGCCCTCAGGGATAAATTTTGTCTGCTTTCCCTTACCTAATCCTCAGCATATTTAAAGCACTCTGGATAAAATACTAAGTGCATCTGGCAGCTAACATGGAAATTCAGAGCAGAAATTATGGCTCTATAAAAGAGTCTGGATGTCTGGCTGATTCTGGAAATGCTAAGGAGTTTCTGAAAGGTACACTAGGGTACCCGTGAAGGTATAATAACGATTTACTTTGACACTCCTATGCATCAGGCAGAAACAGAAGACATAAAAGAAACAGATTAATTGTTCTTCTGTTGTTTACTTGAAAAACTAAGACTAGTGTGGAATGTATCTATTTCAATCACAACGAAGATCAAAGAAGATTTCTGCAATGAAAAAAAAAAAAAAAGAGTAGTAATATAATAGTATTTATCATTCTCATACAACATTTTCAACTTGGAGACTGTTCTCTAAACTCTCAATCCCTTCATCCCACCCCCAACAAGAGCTGTAAAATGTCCACTTTCGTGTATCATTCTGTCTTCAAATATGTTCTAGTTTTCTTTCTACTTTACATTACAATGCATGTGCTGCAATTAAGTGATCTGATGATTATTAAGCAGTACAACCATAGAACAATATGACTTGTCTGGTGAATATTTCATGTCACTGTGCTCTTTCTGGTTTTAGTTCATCTCCTCACTTCTTCAGCTGTGGATAAAGATCTACAGATGAAAGTCAGAATCCTCCAACAGAAATAAATAAATAAATAAAAATAGACATTCCAAGACATCTATGAGCAGCTCTGTAAAGTGTTCAACTTCCACGCTTGCACAAGATATCTGGACATACGTACCATTTGTACAGCCTTGGGTGATGAACAAACAACAACCTACAGTCAACGACCCTTAGAATTATTGAATGTCTTTTTTTCAATAAAACTGTGTAAATACATCACACCTGCTTTATATGACTCATAAGACCCCAGAGTGAAAGACCATCAGCCTATTTCAGTCTTTGGCTATTGTACTAAAGGAGTCACCAATGCAAAGGCATTGCCCAAGTAACAGTGCTTATAGGCATTGTTGCTGCTATTTGAGCATTTACTGTTGCTTATCATTTCTGAGTTGTGAGAACTATTTCTCTAGGCACTGAGTATATTCTAAAACTCCACTGTGGTCAGTACTGTTAAAAGCAAGGCTATTATGTCTTGTGTTAATATCAACTCAGTTAACTTAGATGATGTATTTTGCAATATTTACTTAATTCTCCCTTCTGCCTGCATGCTCAATAGTTGTAAGCATAGAATAGGATCTCAGTATATACTTACCCTAATATCTTAATATTATAGAACGGAACAGAACAAAACAGAATAGTTGAGTTGAGTTGAGTTGTGCTGAGTTGAGTTGGACGGGATCTTCAAACATCATCAAGTCCACCTGCCTGACCACCTCAGGGCTAACCAAAAGTTAAAGCTTGTTAAGGAGGGCATTATCCAATTGCCTTTTGAACTCTGACAGGCATAGGACATCAATTACCTCATTAAGAAGCCTTTTCCAGTGTTTGACCACTCTCACAGTAAGAACCTTTTCCTCGTGAACCTCCCTTGGTGCAGCTTTGTGCTCTTCCCGTGCATCCTGTCATTGGTTACCAGGGAGAAGAAACTAGCAGTTGGCTGTCCATTTCATTTCACGGAATTCCCTACCAGTATGTTTTCAGGTGCTTGCTCTCCGATGTTTTGGGAAGCCATTTAATTCTTCAGGAAGTTTTTATACTACATATGGCAAAATCTTCAATTTAAGGTCCTTTTTCCTCCCAATCTTTTACATATCTGATTATACAGAAGGCAATCAATAACTTCTATTAATTTCTACAGATGGATCATTAACCCCAAACTGGCATTTCAAAAATCATACTAAGAAATTAGCATTTTCCTTTGATTTTCATGTATCCTTAGAATTGTCTAACAAGTTTAGGTACAAAAGAATATTTACAAAACTTCTGCATAGTAATGAAATAAAAAAAAAAAAAAAAGGAGGGGGGGATATAAAAAAAGTTGAAGACATAAATCAAGGAATAAAAGTAGTAGAAAATTCGATGTTAAGATGTTTCAGCTTATCCCTTAAATGACTGTAACAATCCAGTAAAACAACACAATTTCCTCTAACATCATTCTCAGAGATAGCTGAACCATTTCAACTGAAGCTTCCCAAATGATTCAGCCTGAGGCAGACACTCAAAAATCAATCTGAATGTTTAAATTTGGCAAAGTTACAAACATTTAAGAACAGGATCTCATAACAGTAAATACTTGGCAATCTGAGCTAGCGGCACCCTTATTTGCCTGAGCTATAACAACTTTCCTGATCAGGTCCAACAGCTGTTTCTGAGAAGCCACTGCACAACATTGCAATGTTGGCTGCATGTCAGCACCAGGTAGCACAATTTTTATGCAGAAATGTCTTCTTCCCTATCATCAAAATTTTCCTGAGTATGACATAGCCTCTCACAAGAGTTTGTGGAAGCTCTGTTTTTGCTGATACTGAGAACAAGACTGGGCTGACTGTTAGAAAGCATGTTAGGAGTGAAAGGATGGATGAGATGAACTGATTGTTCCTTCCAATCTTCATTTATTTTGACTCTATATGTGAAGCATATAGATGCTGCCAGATCACTGTAGCAAACCCCAATGCATACATACAACTGCTTTAGAGAGACAGCTACTTGACACAAAGTTGAAAGTAATCCAAGCGGTCCCTGGTATAACCATGCGTTTAAATGGTGTGGAAGCTCTTCATTCAGAATTAATTTGGCTTCAAAAAGAGACAAAATTTCAAAAGATTGACAGATAGCGTTTGTGCAATTGCACATACATTTAAGACATTCCCTCTGTAAAGGTTTATAGAATATATATAAATGAAAAAGAAAAATTCTGCTTACAGCAGAATAAAAACTCTAAAATGTTTTACTGTAGCTTCCTAACAACCGTTTACTTTTAATCATTACCATATTAAAATACTGAAAAGGAAAATTTATTAGGATAAATTTTGAATTGATCCTGGAAAGAAATAAATTTAATTAATTTGATATTTGCAGATTTCCTCTGTTAAAAAATACTTCTTGGTGAGATTATACAACACACATAAAAGTAATGCCGAGAAATGAGCTTGACATTAGTATGCAAGGTGCAGAATAAAAAAATATGCGGTGAGGGAGTTTTGTTCTCTAATTAGAGTAGTAGATTGTAGCAAGATTCCTGGAGTCTGCAGCTCCTTGCATAAATCACTTTAACACTTTCAAACAAGAGCATCTAATGTTGATTTAAAGGATTTAATGTCAAAATTTTCTGCATACCAGCTGAAGGCTACCTAAAATATCATTCACAGGTGGAGTTGGTGGGGGTGACCTTTTAGTGATGGTGCTCTCTATTCTACCAGGAGCAGCTCTCTATCTCAGGAGAACCTGTCCTTGCAAGTGGTATGCTTACAGATGTGGAATTCAGCCTCCTGGGGTTCACTCAACACATGCATTGATGGGACCCCATATGAAACCACCAGAAAAAGTGTCAGTTCTAACAATAAAAGAGAGCAATAAGAAAAATAAATAAAAGGAGGGCTGGATTTAATGCAAAACTCAAGAGGCATCCCACGTTGCCCTGACCCAGTGGCTGGCACACGCAGATCCACTTATTACAGTTCGTCATGGTTGACTGGGGTAACAACTTCTGACATATTATTTAAAATGTAGGACTTTCAGGGCAGCAGCTCTTATCTCATATTTTAAGGTACCATAAAAAAGACCCTCTCTATGACATTTTCATACAAGCAATTAGTAATGAACACAAACTTGAAACCTAGCTTGGCTCAACTGATGTATTTTCCAAACTATTTTGATCAGAGCTGGAATGCTCACCTGTTTTAAAGGAGGGTAACACACTGGCACAGCATTTTCTGTTTCATAAGCAGGTGTTTCTATATTTTAATGCTCTTATCTTCCTAACTAGAGAGTTGTCATTATTTATCAAAGCTATTACATTTGCTTGATCAAGGCTAAAAGGGACTTTCTAATTCTTCAAGTTACATATCTTCTGTGATGTAAAAAACAACAACAAGCAAACCTCTGAAAAATGGATTCCATAGATCTGGTCTGCACTTAATCTTTTATGGTATGCTAAATCAAAATAAAAAATAAACAAACAAAAGAAAACAAACAAAAAAAATCATTGTATCATTCCAAAATTGCAAAGGCATTTTTAGTTTGGAATCACTGTATTACTTTTATGTAGTATATCACTTTGTTGACGCTGTTGGCAAATTTTTGCATTCCCAGGTTGTTTAGCATTTAGCTCCCTGACAAAGGCACCACACATATATTCCTATTACTGCTTTCAGCTAAATTCTACTTATAGATATCTACCTTACAGGCTTGAAACAGCTAAAATATACCTTTTTTAGGTGCATGAAATGCAGAGGATGTATTTGGATTCTGATAACTTCCTGGGATGTTTTATTTGAGGTGCAGAATGAAGATGGCACAAGGTAATCCTCAAGGTTTTGCTAATGTATGGAGTAGTCCATTCAGTGTCTTTGTTTTAAATGTATTGGATGCAAATATAAATACCCTTACAATATCCTACATTCCAGCACTGCAGCTGTAGTTACAGACTATTCCTTTTGGATTGGTAAGATCCATTGCACTCTGGCCACAATTCTCATGTTCCTAATCAGTAAAGTCAATCACTTTGGTTGCAAATCCTTAAGGTTAAGTGCTATGAGAGACAACAAATATTCAAGTGTGCAGCATCATGTGTCACTGAATAATGTTTGCAGCTGACACAGCCCAATCCAAGAGTTTGCATGGAACATTTTTTGTTTCACATGGAAATCTGTCTGTACCTATAGAACCACTGACCACCTGTAGATGAATGTGTGTTCCATAATTCCCTCAGTATTTTCATTAGAAAAGCTGCAAAGAATTCACATTTTCAAAGCAAAGCAACCACCATTGTTAAGAACTTCCCATCTTGCACTGAGGACACCAAGAGAAGAACCATTAGCTGGAGAACCCCAACAGCTGACTGTGCAGTGAGCCAGAACTGAGTGCATGCGGGGGAAAAAAAAAAAAAAAAAAAAAGGTACATTCTGCATAGCCTGCAGAAAGAAGACATATAACGGAAGTGCAGCCATAGCCCTGCGTTAAAGTCATAGTGAGCATGCTGCTTTGCAAAATTAAAAGCAAGATAAACAAACAATAAGACATTTACCTTCCACATCAAGGCACCTAGGTGGGCTATCTGACCAGATAAGGTTATACATGCACTCAAGGAACTCTGCCCCTTCTAGTTTATATCCAGGAAAGCATTGGTAATACACCACTGTTCCTACTGGGAGGGAGGACTCGAACTCAGATATGTTAATGTAACTATGAGGAAGAACCAATGGCCTCAGGCAACCTGCAAATTAAGAAGAGGGAGGTATCTTTTATTATAAGGTGCTTATCTTAGTCATCTTAACACATCCTGATAATAATAATAATCCTTCAATTTAAGAATTCCTTCATATTCTCTTCTGTGAATGGCATGGCTGCATAATCTCCCTCAGATATGTATGCTTCGTTACCCTGTTTCAAACTCTTTTATTGTTTAACCCCCACAGTTTGCTAGTGTGGGATTCAGTCTCAGCAAATTCAAGAAAGGTTTACTGAAAATTACAGTATTTTGCTGCACAAACATTCACTGCTTTAGCAGATGGCAATTGTTCTTTTTGTGCTAGTATCCTTAATAAATAAAGATTGTCACCTATATAAACCACAAGTTTTATTCCTCCTCCTAAAGCAGTCATGTAAACCTTCTTCAATATTAAAACCGCTTCTCTGACAACGTGTACACAATTGTAAAAGATTTTCAGACAGAATTAATGATTTTGAAGTTCCAATTTGAGAAAGTCTAAAGCGATGTTACTTACTATGAGCAGTCACATGATAAACACAGAGCAATTCACATAATTTGTGTCTGAGGGGGGAACAAAAATCAGTCTGAGAACCTCTTGTAAGATGCTAACACTACGATGGATGCCCAGCTAGTATCTATAAAGAAAAAGTCTCTGCAGCATTTTATGTGGTTATTTCCTTGCAACGGTCAATTGAAGAAGAGGGTCAAGAGCAAAAGCAAACAGAAAAAGCTTGAAAGCTTTTTCAAGTACACTGTACTATCAGAGCAATGTTTTCGGCAACTTTTGTACTAGTTTACTCCCTGCTCAAATAAATCTTTGGGCATTCTGCCTGCTGGTAACTGCTCATACCCCTGATTACATATGCCCCACACGTAACATGTCAATTCCTGCAAACCAAGCAGTCCGCTGAGCAGGATGATATAAGCAACCTACAATGGGACAGACGGAAGGAATGCTGACTGCCCAAGCAAGACCAGGTTTGCTGTCCTCTGAACTGTATCAGGGCAGGTTTTGCCCTATTGGCTCAAAATTTTAATGCTTATTGGGGTCTCTGCAGTGCAGGACCAAGATTTACTGGAATTTTTAAGAGATCTAAGGGTTTGTGAAAATCCCTAGGTCTCCAAACATCTCCAGGTGCTGCAAACTCCATTTTGACAATTTTTGCTAAGAAATTCACATCATTCCAGATTAATTATCCAGAGTCATTATCATGACTCTCTCATGCCAAAAATAGTTTGTGGCTTGATTCCTATATGCTCTACAGTCCTCTCCCACTGCTCAACCAGAAAAAAAAATGTCTTAATGTCATAAAACTCCTGCCTGTTTTAATCAAATGGCCATGTAAATGCAATTAACAGCCTACTAAGTGCAAGCATACGAATGACTTTTATAGTTTAGTGCTTAATATGGCCAAAAGAAAATTCTGGAAATAATTCTGGAACAGGATTATAGAATCTGGCAAAACGTGACAGATATTGGAACCTAAATCTTCTATTCTGTACCTATCTAGTAGCTAAAGCACTTTGTTCTTGTGCAATTATTTTGTAATTTTTATTAGTGCTGCCATTATTTTTAAAAGCAATTGACATTGAATGTTGAGTAGCAGCAATTGATTGTGTTTCATATATAAATACAGCCACAGAAGAAAGTAAAAAGTCAGGGGGTAGTTCTGTTATCCCAGTTAATATTGGTTATCATGAAATTTCCACCTGAACCTTTCGCAAATACAGTACTTACAAATCCATCTTATGAGTGTTCACCTCACCTAACTGGAGGAGTCTTAACCTACCCTAATTACCTAAAGTCTTATTTTTCAGCGTCTGTCTTAGGGAACGGTGAACTGGCCTGTGAAGATGCTGCAACCCCTGAGATGAGGTAAGGTGAACCTACTCTCAAAAATGGTTTGCTTTCTTTCTATTGCCACACACTATGTCACTGCTGGTAAAATACTTCAGAACTAATGTGCCTAAATGTCTCCAGGCACGTACCACAGTCTAAAAGAACACCATGGGACATAGGTGGATGTGTCCCAAACTGACAGTCCTAACTATGGACACACATAAAAGTAAGCTCCTGTAACTTCTGGGTGGCACCCATGAATGCTATCACCTTCCAGCTGACACACCAAACTTTGTGTATCACCCTGCCACCATCACTTCTGAGAATTGTTTCAGCTTCCCTGCTGCAAGAGACAGCATTGTCCTTAAGTGCCTATTGGGAACTGTCACATAGAAATGAAAGCTCCTGTTAACCCAGTCTTCTCCTTAGCACAGACAGTTAAATTCTTTTGATGCTGTTCAGCTGGCCAAACTTGAATAGGTTAAAGTACTTAGACAGGCATGTCAGAAATGTGAAATAATAGCAGACTAGGGTTATTCATCTCTCATTCACTAAAGTTGGCTTATCCCAGCACTTCTCAGTCTAAGCAAAGCTGGGTTCTCAAACTGTTAATACTACAAGTTCAACTATGAATAGATTTTCTGGCCAAAATCATTCCTGTTCAAACCCTCTGTTTTCGGTCAATACCTATCAGTTTAATGGACTGTGAATCTGACTAACAATTCTGCTGAAAACTCAGAGAGACAAACAGGTTCCAGCATCTTCTCTCCTCTACTTGTGCCCACTGCACAAGACAAACAAAGGTAAATTGCAGTTAGAAACTTGAATGTTTCCGTAAATTAATTTGTACAAACATGTCAGTTGCTCATCAGGTCTTTTGCTGATATTCTGATTTAAACTTGATTTATTTTTAAAATGCAATGTACCTGTGTAAGACTTTAAACTATCAAATTAAAAACAATATCTGAAGTAATACTTCAAGTATGGTTGTGTTCTTAAAGTGCCATCTTCTCTCCTGCCATGAGCAGTGGGGAGGAGAAATCAAAAAATCTTAAAAGCAGTGCTGTTCAAATACTGTACAGTGGGATTTATAAGACCACTGACATCCTTACAACTGTATGAAAAAAATATTGGCAAGCTATCACAAGGTGCATGAGCTATAAAACAGGATGTTCTGGTGTACAAAACCTTGGCAAATGGGCAGATTATCCCAAGTTCCATCGTCTTGACAAATTGAAACCATGTTGTCTAAGTCAGGGTAACGGATCTGGAATCCTTCATGACAGCTGATTATTAACTTATCTCCAGTCCTGTAAGTCTTGTTATGAATCTCTGCATCTTCAACATGTGGAACAAGGCAATCTGTGACTTCATAAAGAAAGAAATTAACTTAATTAAAATAACATGTCTAGCTATTCAATAATCAAACTCTTAAGCAAAAGTTAATAGTTAATGTAAGTGCTCTGCTTAAACCATTTGGACAAAATGCATTTCAGTTAATATATACTTTCCCTAGTTAACCATCAGTTACAAAGTCTATATCACAATGCTAGAATTTGCTGTGTTACAATAATGGATCATTACCCCAGATGTTTTCAAACAAACACAATTAAGAGAGTTTAGGAAGACTGTTTTTAATTTTCTCTTTCTATTCATCATGTTTGTAAATTACACAGCACAGTCTGACTACACGACAGTCCATATGAAGTCAAACTCTTTGACAGCACCAAGGACAGGATGAAAGAAGAGATAAAATACAGATATGGCAAGAGGAACAAAGGAAAAACGGTTGTTAGTGGAGAGACGGAATGAAAATCAGGTACAGCTAGAAGGGATTACATTCCACAGAGTTCATTATGAGAATGTTTTCATGTTAATCTCATTGATTCTGTTTTAAATCAGGTAATTTTATGTGCTTAAATTCATATGCCTTTAGAGGGTGTGATTTTTAAGGCACTCAGCACCAACTCAAGTGCTTGTGCTTTAAAAATACTCTCAAAAAGGGAAATAACTACAAATCTCTGCTGATATACAGGCATGGGCTCTCTTACCTGTCTGTGATACATGAATCTATTACATTACACTATTGCAACTCAAACTATGTGCCAGTGCCAAAGACACCAAAGTATAAAATGAAATCCAGATGACTTAAAAATGGAATATGTTGTGGGAAGTGGAAGGAAGGGGTGAGGCACAGTTAAAAATATTCTGCTAATACTGAAAGAGATATGCCAAGAGGATATGAAGAAATAGCCCAGGTTACTGCAGATTCATCTTCCTCATAAATGCAAAGTGAGATTAAACAGAAGAGAGGAAAAGATTAAATATTGGGAAAATATAATCAGAATTATCTGTATGTCTGCCAGCAGCCAATCCATGACACAGATGATGATAAAAATTTCCAGGCATCAAAACCCACAGTGGTTCAAATAATAGCAAGGAAATCAAAATATTATAAGCTTGTTTTATGATTTTTTTTCAAATAATTCTACCACAAGAGGCAATTATCTTCATTTAGGAATGTGATATATATTAAAAAAAAAAGAAGTTTCAGAAGTCCTTTGAGACTTACATGAAAGAGAAAGTTTCTGCTATTTTCACTGGTAATTCTTTCTAAAGAAGTAGAGGTAGCTTAAATTTGTTTTTAGCAGTTAGTCGTGAGCATGCACAGAGTAAAGCAATAGAAACAACTTTTTTGTTTGATTAGAAGCACAGCTTGAAGCAAGATAAACTGTAATTTAGCATAGCACATGCAAACTAACAAAAGCAAATATGCTTCATAATGTCTTCATTTATTTAGGCAAAAAGTAGGTTGTTGTTATGAGACTCAATCAAAAATTTTACTAATATGACGTGGAGGAGTGTTGCTTCCCCAGTTAAAATATATTTTCCACTGTACCTTTACTTAGGGATGGTTTCTAAAATACACTGTACCTACTAAATTTTAGTTTGAAGACTGGACGTATTAGTCAAAAATGTCCTTGTTTCTCTTGTAGTATAGTGTGTTCATTTATACATGCCTAAATCTGGGAGGATGTGTACGTTACCAGAAAGTTATAAAATGCACTAGGCTGAGGATGCAGGCATTGTCTTCAAAGACTGGACATTTTTTTCTCTCTCTGGCAAGTTAATCAGCAGAGGAGACAGCAGAGGATGCCCCGTAAGAAATGCCTGATGTTAAGCCTTGGATGCTGTCCCTCAGATCCTGCCCTGGGTGCCTACAAGGCTGGGATAAGATGTATAGAGATCCTGCTGTGAAACCCCTCTGGAGGAGGTCTGAGACAGATAACAGAAGATAATATCGATGGACAGCTCACTCTCTTGGCACAGCAGCTTTCTGTTGCTACACAAATAAATAAAGACGTATATATACACTGCAGTAACATCTGAGATTTCACTTTCAAAGTGGGGGAAATTGATTCTGTAACAAAGATCTATTACAGTGACTTCGTTCTCATTGTTCCAAATAACAGCTATAGATAGAACTATTTTAATCAGACAGATGTTGGTGGAGAACAGGATGTGTCCTGGAGGGTTTTGATAACAGGTCTATTACAAGACCCAGATAAGCACAGGACTAACATAGGACAATATTGCAGCTCTTTTTCCTGATGTCTTGTGAACAAATGGTTTCCTGCTGGCTGAATTTGTATTGTTTAGCACTTATCCAGGAATAAATTGCAGTTGCCCTCTCTCTGCAAGCAACTGGATTAGCTGGCACAAATTCTGTTTGGAAAAGCTGAGGATAAGTGACTGAATTTTAAAATGTCCTGTCCTAGAAAATAAACTGTTTTATTCTAAATACTGTTCAGCAAATCCATGAAGGCTGCTAAACAATTTAATGGAGTACACAGTCTTTAACCAGCATCAAACAGCAATGGCTACAACTTATTTTCTGGGAGTTTTACATGAACTGCTTGTATCTAATGTGGGAATATTACAATGTCTCAGCCAAGTGCACACCCTAGCTAAGAACACATTTCTTATCTTCCAGAGGCACAAAGGCAGCAGTCCTTGGGTAGGGGTAGCTGGCAGGCCCTGTATCATTGCCAGCTGCAATGATCATCTTGGCCTAACTTTCATGAATCATAGAATCACATAATCATTAAGGTTGAAAAAGCCCTCCAAGATCATGTAGTCCAGCCATCCCCTTACTACCGACTAAACCATGTCCTAAGCACCACGTCCAACCTTTTCTTGAACACCTCCAGGGATGGTGACTCCACCACCTCCCTGGACAACCCGTCCCAACGCCTGACTGCTCTTTCTGAGGAGAAATGTCTCCTCGTTTCCAATCTGAACCTCCCCTGGCACAATTTGAGGCCGTCTCCTCTAGTCCTGTCACTAGTTATCTGTGAGAAGAGGCTGACCTCGGCTCCCCACAGCTTCCTTTCAGGTTAGAGAGCAATAATGTCTCCCCTGAGCCTCCTCTTCTCCAGACCAAACAACCCCAGCTCCCTCAGCCGCTCCTTGTAGGACTTGTAAAGATGAAGATGCTGCTTTGTACATTAGGACTCCTTGACTTCAGGGACCCATGTTCCCACCTGTCACAGGAGTTTTTTTTTTTTGGTGTGAATTGTAAAATTTGTTAAATGCTACAGTTGTAATGCTTCAGTTTATGTGCATCATCTCAAAGCTGTTTTATCCAGCCCACAGGGAAGGAGGACCACCTTCTATCCTCAAAAGAGCACCTAGAGCATAAAGGTAACCCAGAAGAAAGGCATGACCTGGATGCAATGGAGATAGACAAACTATCCATGGGTACCAGCTGGCTTGGCATGGCTTGAGTCTATGCAGGTGGATTCTTACCCTCCCAGAATTACCCTCGGTCCAGGCTAAACAAGGAGGTGCTCATAGGAATCACTTGGGGTGTTGGCCAAAACCTTATCAGGACATTTCTAACACTGTAACAGTATGTGCAATTGCAAAACAGCGCCCCTGCCTGTGCTTTAGCACCATTTATTTTACTAATCTATATGTGAACTCAAATCCAAAGAGGTCCAGTGCTCCTATGTGTTCGTGGAATGGCCTCTGAATTGGCCTTCACCACATCCAGCATCAATACTGACAGGCTGGAATGGAGAGGGATGGGGAGAAAGGATGAAAGGAATGTCATGAAGAACACTGAATGCAGGGACAGCTTGTCTGGACCCTGCCCTCTTAAAAACAAACATTTAAAATTCAGGTTGTCTCTTTCCTTTCAGTAGTATTAAATGCGCAGTACTGTGTTAGTATGATCATTCTGCAGATGGTAAATACGGTATTTCAGTGCATATTAAACAATGCCTTCTCCTTATTGACTTTGCTTGTATCCCAACAGCGCACAGCAGCTTTGCCTAAGAGCAGTGGCCCTTGCAGTAAGCACAGGTTACATGAATCATGGGACATTTGTAGCCAGGATTAGGAATTGACAGAAAACACCGGGCAAGAAAGTTAAGAGATGGAGATATATAAATAAATTAGTAAATAATCTCACAAATCCAGGGACAAAGGCAAAGAGAAATGAGTGCTAAAGATCCTACAGAAAAATTGTAGCTAAACCGTGCTCTAGTCCACTACTTTTACTGCCAGTTAATCATCCCTGTCAGTGGGAAAATGGGGCACTGAGGACATCTTGAAGGCGTCTGCCTGTGGAAGCATGGGGGGGAGCAGGGTACAGCTCTTAGTTTAGTTGCTGTCCCCACACAGACTGAAAATTTAGATTCAATCTCATAGGAAAGAGGAAGCATTTGTTCCAAGTAGGGCAACAGTCTCAGCAGCCACATTATCACAGTGGGAGAAGATTAGATTAAAGTGTGAACAACATGACATATTCCTTTTAAACAGTAAATACAAAGTTCCTACCTTAGAGCTTTGGCATTTATGTGTATAGCCACATTAGAATTGATGGAAGTTACATTCACAACAGGCTGTAGATCAACATGAGAACATAACTCTAAGCACGCAGATTTCTGACAGTGCATTTATTGGGTACCGGCTCATGCAACTTTACTCTTGTACTGACACTTATAATCTCCTGCCACTTAACAAAAAATGACAGACATATAAAATCAAGTTAATTCAATGACGAGCACTTTTAAGATAAATTGCATTCTGAAATGGGTTGTTTTTCTTCCTCTTGTAAATAGCATTATTTTGTGATACTGTTCTAGTAAGCAGATAAAGACAATTATATGCACATAACATAAAACTATAAAATTACATGTAACTACCCTTAGCAAACTCCCGAGATTGACTTAAAATGAACTGCAAAGTATGGAGTGTTTTTGCTGTTCAAGATCAGATGGCAGTATGTGACATTTACATGTACATGTATTGTAATAGCTTCAGAGGCATGTAGAGTATATCACAGCAAACATGGCAATCAATCTCTGCCTTAACTGGGAAAATATAATATAAAGTTTATTTCATCCCAAGATAGCTAATGAAAAATGTTAAAATGTTAATTTCCTACTTTACCAGTAGATGCTACAAATTTCATATTTCTTTTCTTATATCATTACAGAATTTCTGCAATGAGGACTTCTACGCACATCATTAGATAGCTGAGAATTAAACACCATTGTAACTCCTCCTTGGCTGCTCTGCAGATGTACCACACTCCTGTGCTGACCACCTCCACATCATGCTCCTTCCTCGTGATTCTGGTCCCAGTGCAAAAAAAGGTCACTCTAAAAGCACTTAAGTAAATGCTTAGGGCTCATTGAACCTCTGCTTAGTATTTCTGTTGAGTCCATGATTATATCGTACATTGGAAATAAGAATTCATTCTATCTTAATTTTTCTTTTTCTTTTTTTCCAGTGTTAAACCCTAGGATTGTTTTAATAATACCTGAGAGAAGCACCGTTAATCAGGAACGTACTTATGCAATTGCTTCACTAACTCCTAAATCAGGGGCTCCTCTTCAGTCAATAATAACAAGTATTTTTGTGTATGCCTAATTTTCAGCACAGAACTTTAACATAACTAATCACATAATTACAGTTATGCTCTAGCTAAAGTACTTTGCTTGATCAGAGCTTTGGCTTACAATTGTTTTAAAGTGTTCTGTGCTATAAATTAATGATTATCTCTTAAGCAGCTGTTGCCACATCATCCATCACATCTTCATCTTCCAATTTCTTTTTTAAAAACACCTGAATCAAATTTTGATCACACTGATATTAGTGTCAGTTTTGCTGTTGATGGCATTGTGATCTGAATTTTCTTCCACAGATTTCCACTGTTCTGAGGGGGAAAAGGGAAGTGGTCATATTCAATGAATATTCAGTAAAGTGTGTTAATGCTTACTGTAACAACTGCAGTGGCTGATACAGGTTCTATTTTAGTAACTCCATCACTATATTTTGTGGTTTGTTAATGGATTGTACCATGGTATGGCACACTGTTCAAGCTCCTATGTACCTGTGCCTTGATACCATTTTCCTCCTTTTATCAGCCTGATAGTAGTTGTGGCTACGTGAATCGAGGACACAATTTTCAATGGGCATGCATTTTATTAGTGAGGCAGGTAATTCATGCCCACGTTTTGGTAGGATGTTGCACTAGTTTTGACATAGGATATAGCACATCTTCAAATAATTCTGTGAATTGTACTCAATTGCCAAGATTTCATCCCATCTATGTATGTGCCTGAAGTCTAAGTATCAGTTTCTTGGCCAGCATCACCTGATAAAATGACTACTATTCCGTTATTTCTTATCAAAGCAATTTCTGTCAGCTATGATCTATGAATTTCCTTAAAATCACATGTAATTTCATCTTTGAAAATGAAGTGAAAGTCACTCAGTCCTGGAAGTAGGGCAATTAACCACAGGATGTGCTTGCACTGCACAGCTGGTTCCCTCTTGAGAGCAGCAGTCATATTGTCATTTGGACTTCCTCCTACAACTTTCCCCTAAATCCTAGCTTTTCCCTCCAAGCACCTTCTCCAACCAACCTGTTTGTCTATTTTTCTGATGTTAAATCTCATTTTAAAGTAGATCCAGCTTTTTAACTGGTGTCATGGTCTCTGTGTCAATGATTTCTCCTAGCATACTTCTGTTATACTTTCCAGAAGTTCCCAGGAGCATTCCTGATAAGACAACTGCATTGTAGCTCCCCAAAGGCACACTGAAGAGGTGTCCTGCCTGAATGATGCACTGACATGTGTATCCCATATCGGGTTCTACCCCAGATGGCTACTCCATCAGTTAGGAACTGTACTGTTCAATCTCCCTTAGGCTTGTTTTTTTTATAATCACCCTCAAAGCTGACAGCACATTCCCACACAATCTATGAGCAGGTGTTATTAGCCCTGCTTGCCTTTATGTTCTACAAATTACCTGTAGTCTCAGTGCATACTACAAGACAGCTCAAGACTGTGTCCCTTATGACTCTGTTGCCTGTGGCCTCAAGTACATTCAGGAATCTATATTTTACCAAGACCTCTGCTTGTCCAACAGAGCAGCTACCTGAAAGACGATGGACCACTTACCAACTATTTTTGTCTACTCTCTCAAATATTTCATGTATCACTTTCATGCAGACCACTGTTCAGGGGTGACCCCTTCCTATGTATCTCCTTGGCCTCATCTCCCCAGGCCTTGCTTGCTCTTATTGTGGAACGTACCTTCACATGCCCCTGTCCTGTCACTGGGTTCTCATACTTACCCACCTATCACCATAAACAAGTATTTGCAGTTTTTGTACACACTGAGAGATGCACAATCTGATATAGTAAGTGTGTTTATGAGCCACATAAGTGTCTAGTTTTGGATGAAGTGTGAGCATTTATCTTATTTTAAATGACGGAAGGCCTCCTGAAAATAGAGTTTATCTTGCTCCACCTTGAAATCAGTGAGGCATTGCTAATGATTTCACATCTTCAAATAGTTCTGTGAATTGTGCTGGTGTCACAATACTAAAATATACACACTTAATTTAAGTAATGCTTTTCATGTCTGTTGATTTTCATAGATCTATTGACCAAAATAAGTCAACCTAAAGAACAAGTTATAGCTTTAATATACTTGGTGAAATAAATCGTTCATGTTGCTTGGGGGTGTTTTTGGCCAAAATGTGTATTTATGATATTCAGATTAGTCTTGCTTCTATCAAATTCCTCAAAGAAGAAAGTAATTTAATGTCCTAAATATTTAAAATCAAATACAATTTCAAAAAAAAAAACACAAAACACACTATAATAAAAATAAGTTCTTTTATGCCAGAGCAGTCTGATTTACCTCAAAGTAAATTTCTCCAATGACTTTAAACTTCTGCATTCCATGCATATTTGATGTACTTACTTGAATCATGCACATGCCATAAAACACAATTGTTTAAAACTTCTCATTAAAAGGAGTAGTAGCATTGGAAATTAATTATATTTTCCTAGTAAGATATTACAGAAAGCAATATTATGCGGACAGCTTTAACAAATAGTTATAAACAGCTTGCTGATCATGGAAGGGTTTTTTGTTGTTGTTGTTGTTGTTGTTTTTTTGTCTCTGCATCAATTTGTAACTACTGTAAAAGTAGAACTTTATCTTTTTTTTTCTTTTTTCTTTTTTTTTTTTCTTTTTTCTTTTAAGATTCTTTTATGTCCCTTTCAACACACAGACACACACACACACAAAACCTCCCACAGTACAAATTCAATGGACAGACAGGATGTATGGGAAACTAAAGTGTGTATCAAATATGATCTAATAAAATATATTCCAATATTCTATGTCTTGTGCAGAGACACATGGACACGATACATGTACAAGTGTGAAGCACTGACACTGGTGAATTGTTTTAAGAAAACTGACTTACCTTCTTGTAGGCACACAGGTTTATCACTTGGTTTCCAGCTCAGGGAGCCATTAAAGTGTCTCACACAAAGTTTTTTTGAAGTACCATTAAGCCTGTATCCTTCTTGGCAATGAAACCGGACTACCACACTTTCAAAGAAGACACCTGCACTGGGTGTCTTGTATCCATGTTCAGGAGCTCCAGGATCAGCACAAGCATGTAGGTCATCGAACCCTATATCAGACAAAGATACAAACTATGTTCATTTCACTCCTCATGCAGCTATAGTCACACTCATCCTAGGCGTTTTCATTTGATTTTTAATCTTCTTGGGGGCCTCACATTTTCCATTAATGACGACTGTCAACCCTACTTGGGTACTGCGTGCTCCAGACTTGGGAGAGGACCAGCCTCCAGCTACTGCACAAATACTTGGGTGACACAAATAATTCCATCTTGTTAGGCAGCTATGGAGGAAGTAAGGTCAACCACACTCCTCGATAGCTGACCTGTAGAAACATAAACCACTTGACCCAACCTACCTGCGGGGATTGCTCAGTAATGTATCTGTAATTACTCTTGGGGGCTATGGGATTCTGGAGTTCTGGTACAGTCACTGGAAAAAATAATAATGTGTCAGAAGCAGAGAGGAAGAGGAAATAAAGAAAAGGACATGAAGCCTGTCATCCAAAGACATAGTAACTAAAACAGAAGATAAACTGCTAGGTACAGGGAGATTCTGATTTATCTGGGAGATTTACCACAGGAAAAAAAAGACAGTGTGATGTCGCATATATATGTGTTCCTCCTATGAAGTGGGTTTGGTGACCCTACTAAATTCTTAAAACAGTGTTATGGGAGTTCTGTATTGCTGCGTTAATGCCAGAAAGGAGCTTGTAAAGCCATTTATAGCCACAAAAATAACTGTAAAATAACAAACAAAAAGCCAACAGTTGCAATCATAAAATGGACTATTTGTCACTTAATCAAAACCATTTCAATGTCATTTGCATAAACTGAAGCTTTTTTATGCTGCAAATCAACAAATGTTTAGTGCAGTACTCAACAAATACTGTGTACTAAAATAGCAAAATAGCTTAGCAGGAGGAAGAGCAGAGGGGAAATTAATACTGGTAGGAAGGGAGGGATGCTTGGAAAAATTGTAAATCATCACATTTTGGCATTAATGGTTTGATTTTAAGATAGTGGCATCAGAGAGCCTCACCTACTTCTTGGGTGATAAGCATGAAGTGTGGTACAGTCAGGGAGTATATATTACAGTCGACTATTTTTCAAAATAAATTTGTTTCCTGAGACTAAATCATGCTGTCCAGTGAAGGGCTCAGGAAAGTCAACCAGAGGGGACAGCGTTTTCCTGTCTCCCTCCATACCACACCTGCTTGTATGTGGGTCAAGGACACTGTGCTGAACTGCCCCCACCAGACTGTGATTTCCAGAAGGTGACCTGAGACTTGAGATGGCCAGAGCCAAGTCTGAATGCCTGCATGTCAGAGAGAGCCATCACCTACACCCAGCCTCTACCCCTCCACAGCGCTTCTATATTGGGGTACTTCACCTAAAGAGCTGTCATTATTGTCCCCTCTTTTCAGAGCACCTGCTTTTATCTGGTTTTACTCCTCCATCCAGTGAAGTTTATCAGAAGGAAAGAAAGGTCAATGCAATAGCCAAGTGAAACCAATCTCTGAACTTTATGTCTGCTCATCAGCCAATGGACCAAAACCTCCAGTGCAAACCGCCCAAGACTCTGTAATTTGCTAGCATGATGAAGAAGGAGAAAAACAGTCATCATGTTCAGGATTATATGCTGTATACAACACTTAATAATAGAGAAGTGCTGCACATTTTTACTGGAGATTAAAAAGAAACCTCTTATTCTTCAGGCACCAAACTTACATCTTTCAATAAAGTCAGTGATGATCTTAATTAATTTTCCATTAAGCCAAGGGATAACATGACATTTAGTTCATTTCTGTTACTTTGGTAACCTCAGAACTTGCAGTCAGGCAAAGAATATTATAACCTGCCTTGATCTTTTTTTACTAACTGCTTCAGGGAAAAGTACACAAATTGTCCACTAAACCTCTGCAACAACAGTAAGAATAAAACCAAAACAAAAAGAATTGTGCTAAGGTCACATGCAATTTACAGAGAAAAAAAAAAAAAAAGAGTTTTCATTAGTTCAAATCAAAGTTAGAGATTTTGGGACTGTCAGCACAAAATCCAACATGGAAGGCTAGAGAGTTTTTTCCCCTGGTGCAGCTTAATTCGGTGACCCTATTGCCACTTTCCTGGTGACCTTTCACAAGCAAAGATTTTCATTCCTCCTAGGGATCATTTTGCAGTAAGTTGATCTCTTAGGTTGCTTTTCTCTTGAGCACACTTTGTGAGCAGACAATGCAATACCCTAGGGGAACTCCCAAGAAGGAACTGAAACATGAATGGAAGAATTAAATGATGTACCCTTAGTTTCTATAAACCCAGCAGTCAGCTGTTGTTCAGCTACAGAATAATATATGACACATGGAGTTAGCATGGGATCACTGTATTTCCATTGCTTGTTCCTGAAGAAAGGAAAAAGGAAAAAGTTTCATGGAATAGCTGGCACGTGCAATACGGTGTGCTGAGTATTTCAATACCTTATTTGGCTGAGAGTTAAGTCCATCATTTTTATTTTTATTTTTTTCATTTTAAGTATGAAGCCTCTGGTACAATATTCCAGAACAACAATGCTAAAAGATTCAACTGCAGTCCAGTTGTCCTTAATGAGACCAGAGCTGGTCCTTTACATTGCAGTAATTTCTATATGATCTCATTTTGTTAAGCTCAACTCTGTCTTGTCAAAAAATAAGTGAATGCGTGTCTCTGATAAAAGAGATCTTGGTACATTACATCTTTTTTTTTCTCATGATCTTTAGTTTCTTTTAAGAGCAGCTGCTCAAAATTCTGATATAGGGATATGAGGTTGCATCTTTGTTGTTTTTTTGTTGTTGATTTTGTTGATTTTTTATTTTTTTATTATTATTATTTTTTTTAATGGCAGGAATAATGTTATATCATAGACTGGAAATTTTTTCTTTGCCACCTTTAGAACTTGAAGAAACCAGCCAAGAAAAAGTTTCCAGACAGATCTATAAGATAAATCTTTGGGGGGGGGGGGGGAAAGGAAAACCAATCTTCTGTTTATAGCAGAAAGGTGTTATCTAGCAGGAAAGAGTATATCGAGTAAGTTAAAAAATAACAGAATTACAGTGAATTCTATTTCTTCAATGAGTCATTAGGGTGAATAGAATGAAATTTTACTTTGTCCCCTGGACTGTCTTCATGGTTAAAAAGAGGCAAAAGTGAATTATCAGCACCTACAAGACAAAAACTACACAGCACACTTGTCAAATGAAGCAGTAGATTTTCATGCTATCTACAACAGCAAAAATTTAGTAAAATCAGCAGCCATCTTCATAATTAGCACTGTATCACTAGCAATGGTTTTATGGGATGCTATCATATGGTGTTAAATCCCTAAGGACTACACAATTAGTGCTGAAACCGATTACTTCAGTAATCTGAATTGCTTAATATTTAATCTAACTAGCAGACTTCATGTATCATGGCATCTTTAAGGAATATGGGTTAAAATACAGTGAGCAATAATGCTTTCTGATGAGACTCAGGAGTACACAAGCTCATTATCACCAGTAAAACATGTAGTTAATACAGAACATATTTTGGTTGTGGTATTTACCATATTTCTAATGCTGGACCATCAGGAGGTCATCACAAAACAGCAATGCTCTTTACCTGGATAAAGCACAAGTATTTTATATGGGTTTTTACTTACCTAAATTACTTGCTATAGTCAGTCAGATAAAAGTGATGGCAAATGAATGAGAAGACTGAAAAACAAGCAGTGCTTTCCTTGGGGTGTAAAATGGACCATTACTGTCCATTTGAATGGACTGTAGTACTGGAATTCTGCATTGTTCTCTCACATAAAATGATTCATCTCATCTCTTATTGAAAAAGCCCAAAATATCAGAAACAAGTTATCTGACAAAATGACATAACTTTCCAAATCCTGTTCACTTCTGAATTAAAATAACAGCTCTTCATACTTCTGTATTTTTTCACTCCTACTGCAAATCCATCCAGCAGACTTATATCAGCTCAGAGTCTTAATAAAATATTCCTATCAGAGGTTCAATGTGAGTATTGCCATTAACAGACTATTCCTTCAGAAAACAGAATTTATGAAGTCTGTAAACTGGCAAATTGTTTGTTGACAAATAGAGCTATTCCTATCCTCAGTGCTAGAACCATATAGACACATTTAACCACATTTGTATGTCTGTGAGCAGCTCGTTCTGTCTGAAGAGAGCAGCAAAGATAGTCACTTTCCAACACTAGAAGAGCACTGCCAACAGAAGTCAAGTGGACAGAAAGGCCAGGGGTAAATAACTTATCTGTGATCATGTGAAATCATCACAGCCACAGCTGAATTTTAGATGTGCCTGAAGAAATGCAGGAGGAAGAATCCTTCAGCTTTCCCATCATTCTGCATTTCTCAGCATCTTTTTCTCAATTTCATCTTTTGTTTTCCTTGTTTCTGTCTTCCCTCCCCTCACCTCCATACCTTACAACACCTAGTAAATTCATGCTGCTTTTGAAGTTATTTCTAATCAAGATTTGATGCAATTATTTGCCTCTAAAGCTGTTATATAGCAGTTTGCTGACAAACTGCTGATGCTTGTTACCTCAGAAATGGCTGCACTCACTCCTGAACAGAGATACCACTTTCATTTCAGTGTGTTACATACACACTGTGAAGAAAAAGTTATATATAATGTGTAATAATATTCAAGATGTATTGGGGCTCCCTAAATCAGCAAATTCTGTCTGTCTCAGGGGTGCTAGAGGGACTCAGAGGCTTTACAGCTTGTGACAGGACGAGATTGCTTGCGAACACGTTATATAAGGAGTCTGTAAACACTGCAGAAGTGGGGTATCTTAGGCCAGCTCTGAGTAGAAAGCTGTTTTAGGAATAAAACAGAAGGGCCACAAGTGCAAACATGCCAAGGGCTTGCTCGTCTCATACAAAGGAAAAATCATTTTCATCCCTTTAACAGTTTCTGCCCTGTTTATGTGAAAGCCACACAGGCACAGCATTTTGTGCCTGTGGCTGTTTATGCTTCCTTGCCATCAATGATGTTAATTGAACTATCCACATACTACTGTAACAAGAAAAGGAAGGATGTGCTTAGATTAGCATCTAGCCTTGAAAGCCAAATGAAATTATAAACCTGTAATTTCATTAGTGAAATGCTTGCTAAAATTGAAACTCTGTTTGATTCCTTAAGGGTCACTAGTGCTTAAGCTTCCCTGAGGCTTCAGCAGCCTTGTGTAACTCTGCCCTGTTTAAGATGTGAATCACAGCCTCCCTGGCTATCCTTGCAGAACACACTTGCAACTTCAGTGCAGTTTAATATCCCTTGTTACTCAGCTGAGCCTTATCCAGGGCAGCATAGCAAGCCACCTGAAGAAAGGGAGCTGTTCAAATTACCAAAGAGCTCTGGGGGTGGATACTTTGCTTAAGTCACAAGTTAGTCTGTAAAATCAAGAACACCATTAAGCTTCTTTTTTTTTTTTTTTTTTTTTTTTTCCACATAACCCAGGAGTGTGAGAGCAGAACAATGGATAAATCACTGTGTAATGCAGTTCATGGGCACGAAAACCATTCGTATGCAATAAAAACATGAATATGCAAGCCCTGCACAAGGGGCAACAGGTCCAAGAGAGACAACCAATTCCTGAAGAGGATGAAAAGCTTTCTCATTTGCAATACCTTATTTTTATTATTCCACTTCATATCCTCTTCTTGCCCATCCCTGTGTTCTCAAGTTTCCTTCCCTCTAACTAACCCCAAACCAAATCACCTCCTGCCCTTGCATCCTCCTATTAAGTCTTCCATGCTCCGAAATCTTATACCCTGTCAGGCTCACCACCTCTCTTGCTCCCCTTCACAACCCCAGACAAGGACACCCAACCCATGTGCTCACCCCTCCGCTGAGTTTTGCACGCTGAGTCAGAGCACAGATCCTGGTGCCACCACTGCCACCACATGCACCTCACCGTGAACTGCCTTGCACACCATGTCGGGTGTTTGTGCCTCTGTTTAGCAGTGCTCACTCTGTACTGTGGGGACGCATGGGGTCCTCCCTCCCCATGAGGATGGCAGCCCCCAGACACTCTGCTGCATGGTCCCACTGGAGGAGCAAAATGATGGAGCAGCGACGCAGAGATGCTCCTAAGAGCCATGGTCAGTTCAACCTTAAAATCCCAACTCAGGCATGACAAGCCCCTGGGCACTCCTGTGCTAAACCAAACTGACATCTCCCTGGAGAGCCTCAGAAGCACTACTCCCTCCAGAGAGGGCACAGGGGAGGGAAGGTGAGGAGCTGCAGCCAGGACAAACCAACAACAGGGGACAGGAAGGGTCTTCCAAGCATCGTGCTGGAGCTGCTGCTGCTCAGGAAACTCAGCAGGAGGAAAGAGCGAAGGAGCTGCATACGTATGGCAGGTTCAAGGGCCCTGCATTGATGACAGGGCAGAATGTAATAGCAACACCTTTAATTCAGAGGCTGTGCCTCCAATTAGCTACTCAAATTACACTTCCAGACTCAGGGATGTTGGCACACCTCAGCTGCTGTCTGACCAGCATAAAACAGAAGAGAACAAGCAAAATTTTCTATCCATAGAGGTGATGAAAATGTATAATTTTGAATGTGAATGTTGATACAGGATTCTTCCTTTTGTTACCTCCACATGAAGGTAATGCATAAGGAAATGCTACTTAAAATTGCTGGAAAATGAAGACGGTGTAGAATAAAATTAGCGGAACACTTCAGTAATCCCAAAAGAATCTCTGAAAAATGCACTGGTTTCTTCTTGAAAATGAGTTTCTTCTAATTAATATCTTAAACAGCACAAGGCTGTCCCTTTAATCATATCTTCTTCTTGCAATTAATATAGCTATGTCATCTTTGTAAATAAGCCATTTCATTTATAATGCAAGAAGCACTTATTGTTTACAGCCTTTTGTAATCTCACAAGTCTGGATGCATAATTTATGAATCCTTACAAAATGTCACATGCTATTCTGTGGCCCTCTGAACCTAGCATCACTTAAATAAAATCAAAAAGCAGAAAATAAATCTGCCAGTGGTTCTACTGGCAGTTTGGTTTATGTTTCTGTTACAGAAATTTACCCTATCTGTCCTGGGGTATGAGTCAACTTGTCACAAAAATCCCACAACCTCTTCCCAGTTCCTACATTTTTAAACTGGATGATTAGCTTTTGAACAACTCCATTTAAAATGATTACACTTGCATGCTGAGGTCTAGAGGCCTGTTGAACTCAAGCATTAGGCAGAAATAACTACAAGCCTGAAACCAGAGCTTGCTCAGTTTTTTGCATATATAATATAAATATCTTATTCTTTTCCGTTTATTCAGAAAGTTCAGTTTAATCACTGATTATGTTCAAGCTGCAAACTCTAGTAGGGGTTCAAAAAATTTAAAACTATGTTTTTCTTTTCTATCGTGTGAAAAAGAATCACATAAGAATTAGTGACAACTTCCAGTTCAATTTCTCTTTTACAGATAATATTTCAGGTTTATAAGTACATTTTAAATATAAAATATGCTTAGATATACTTACTTTTGTGCATATATATAATACCTGTTAATTTTAACTACTTATAAATGGTTCTTCTTCAAAATGTTATTTCCATAATTTTTATCTGAACCGAGTATCAATGAATTAGAACTTCAGACAAAAACACTTCAACATAGATTATGAGTCTTTTAAAATAATCAAATGATGAAAAAACAACAAAACAAGCCTCCTGAAACCAAGAATGCAGTAAATGTATACTAAGCTCTCTATGTGCTTCAATAAATGGACACGTACCTCACACATTCTCCTATTCAGCTTAAGGAACTGTAATAAAGGTGATACTTGCCAATATGAGTTTGTTTCATGGTGACCCATAAAACCATCATAAGGAATTAAATATGTACAACCCCCTAATACAAAACATTAATACATCACTTATGCCAAGATTTCCTTTTTAATGATTTAAATAAATAGATGAGCTCATTATTTTCTTTTAAATCAACCAACCCTACTTATTTTTCCGTCCTCATATATAATGCTTTATATATCATATGTCTAATGATTTCATTAGAGTTGCAATATTGTCGATGAGGGAATCCAGCCTTAGGTCACTAAACAGGATTAACAACACAGAAAGCTACTAATAAAAAGTGCCAAATAAAGTAAAGATATGCTCCCATAATTTTAAGAATGTTATTGGCCTGAGGTGTTTTTAAAAAGCATTATCTATGTATTGCTGTTTATCAGTCCCATATTTTCAGTACTCTGGAAAGAATTAATTACCTTTACCAAGAGTTAGTTTAAACATTTTTAGTCTAGACATGCATCCCTTAGGAAATATAACAAAAACAAAAACAAAATAAAAAACACCATAAAGAATGAATCATGAGCTAGTTACTATAGTAATACTCTCCTCGACCAATAGCATATAATATTATTCATCATAGCAAATCCAAAGCAGTGAAATGTCACTTACACCATTCAGCAGAGATCCTTGTTTCTATAATGCAGAAATCAAATACACAGAAGAAGGAGCTGGGGGCTTGATATTTATCCTCTATTCAGTTACAGACTTCCCTCTATAATGCTGTATTTTTATTGTGTGCACTAGTATGGTAATTTTTGTTTTTCAGTTTTGTAATAGAAATTGATTTTATACGTTCCCAAGAACAGGCAGATTTGCATATTGGGACAATCAGAATTAATGTGTGAATATTTTCATATTAAACTTTTTTAATAAAGTGTACACTAGAGATGACTGAGCAATAAGGGATTTAAAAAGCTGGTACATACTTAAAGCAGGTGAGCAGACAGACACTATTTCCAGCTTTTGCACTTGATTCATTATCACAAGTCCTCTGATGCTTCTGGATACTCTGACACCCCTTCTGCCCTACAGTATTACATTCTGTATATACCTATCCATGAAACCGTGACCTTTCTTCTTAGATGTAGGCCTCATCACAGTTATCCATTCTTTATTTGTATTTTCCTCTGAATTTTCTAATGTGTCCTATTTGAGAAATATGTGGAAGTCTGCAATAATGCAGAACTCATCTGCTTGTCTTTTGAGAAGATTTGAGCAATGGAAGCAAAAGTAAAAAAAAAAAAAAAAAAAAAAAAAAAAAATTTGAGCAAAAGCAAAAAAAAAAAAAATTTGAGCAAAAGAAGATTTGAGAAAATTTGAGCAAACTAAAAGGGCAAGAAGCAGATGCTTTTCTTGCTGGTGACTTATTTGGTTAGCCTTGTGAAGCTGGGGCATTATTTACCTCTATGTCAAGAAGATGGAAAGAAAGATAAGGTGGTTTTGCTGGTTCACCAGATATCTACCAAATAATTGTGCTTTTCAAATTTGTTCCACACTGTAAAACAGTTATACTCAAATAAGTCTTTCAGAAAGGAAACAGATAATATCCACCAGAAAAAAAAAAAAAAAAAAAAAAAAGGAAAAAACAACAACAACAACAAACAAACAAACAAAAAAACACTGACTGATTTTAGCTCCTATATGGAAGGGAAACTTCTGATTTCTTTCTATATTGAAAAGTGGTTTCATGTGCCTATGTTTTGCTAATACTGCTAGCATTAAGATTTTAGATTGTTGTTTCCCTTCAACAGAATGCATTAAATGAAGAAAAATGAAACAAAGTTTGCTTGTTATTTTAAAAGAATGAAAGAAAAACATAAGATTGTATAGAAAAGAAGCAGGGACCCAGTTTGGCACAAGTAATGAAGCATTGTCATCATATTAAAACAATTTTTATTTAACATTATTCTTTTTAAATGCTCTGGGGTAAGTTATTCTGTCCATAGTGAAAAGACTGGAAAAAAATCAGAGGTAGGTTAAGATGATGCAGAAGCATATTTATTCTTTTCCTTTTGACTCAAAATTCCTCAGTAAATACAAAAGCAAACAAAAACAAACAAACAAACAAAAATAAATAACAACAACAAAGAAACACACCTATGACCCTGGAAAAACAACCTTAACATTTGTTCCAGACTCTGTTTAAATAGTTGGTTGGGAATGGGACTATAGCAGCAGATAATTTAGTTTCACAGCTTTCTTTGTTAAAAATGCCCCTGTATTCATGGCCATACTGCGGACACACGTAGGAACAGTTGTACCCTCCTCTCCTCCCAGCTACGTCTTTCTACTCCTTCCCTGGTACCAGTGGGGTGAACTGGCTGAAAACAAGCCCTGCAATGCAAATTGTTGGCTGTGCTGATCGTGCTGGCCATCTGAGCACAGTCACCACATTGACAAGAGCAGGAGTGGAATGTGCGGTGGGGAGCAAAGGTGTAAGAAGTATTTTTCTGGTGCATTTTCCATTCAGATTGGCCCAGGTCAACAAAACCACACCTTCATGGAGTGACTTTGCACGTTGATAAAGGTCACAGTTAATCTTGCAATTACTGCTATTATTATGGAGTCCTCTAGACCTCTCTTTGACATGTCCAATAATTGGACCTTCTCTGCAGGGCACCTCCAAAACTATTTCAATGACAAACGTCACAGACACAAGATTTTTAAGATGAAACCCTTTACTAATCATCAGTGTGTGAAGATCTCCATGGCCCAGTATTTCCCCTTTCAACAGAATGTTACTTCTCTTGTAATTTTCTTACCAATTTTGCAGTTCTTCTATTAATCCAAATCTTCACATAGACTTTCTCTGGTGACAGTTTGCTAAAGTCAAGACAGACAATATTTGCTGCATTTCCCTTGCTTGATATCATCTCAGGAGATTAACCAATTAGTCTGACACAACCTTTCTTAATACATCTATGCTTTTTTAAAATATCATTCTTAATGTACCTCCAAGACTTTTAATTTCTATAATGTAGAAAAATTCTAAAATATTGTGAATTACTGAAGTGAGAGAACAAAGCGCCAGGCTGTCCAGATCATGGAGACTTATATTTTTTCTGTTTTTATCTGTGGGCTTTACAGATACTGTCTTAGGGCACCGCTGGAAGTCTCCCACCTTCATTTATGTGAACTTATGCAGAACAGGAGGAAGCTGAGGACAGAAGAGAAACTGGAGGAGGAGCCGCAGGAGTGACTTGGCAAAGGCACAGAGATGGGATGTATTGACTTGCCTGACAGCTTTTTGGGTGGTGCTACCACTAAGGGAGAAGACGTGAACACAAGAAGAAGCCTAGCAGGGTTCCCAGTTAGCTAAATAGGGAGCTAGCAAGGGATAAGAGGGAAGAGAAGCGGAACTCTCAGCCACAGACAGTGTTGCTGAGAGGAAGGGCAGTGCCTGAAACAAGTTGTTCAATGCCAGGAAGAAACTGAGGAGAGGCAGGACAGATTTGGAGGTTGGTAATATACCATGAGAGACTTCTCAAGGGTTAATGGCCTATCCTTTTGGAACAGAAGAACTTGACGTGCCTTTCCCTTCCTTTCCCTTCCTTGCCTTGCCTTGCCTTTCCTTTCCTCCTGCTGATGGCTCTAAAAACTACATACTCCATACTGCATTGACAACAGAGAAGTTGAGACTGTCAGATGAAATCTAATGCACTTTATATAACATATACACTCTGCTATTAGGTACTTGAAAGATTGGGAGTTATGGAATTGATGTGCACAGATAATAGATAATGCTGAGCTATCTGATGCTCAAAATATTTCCATAAAAACCAATATGAAAATCACATATACTGGTTAAATTTAAAGACCATGGGCATCTGTTCTTCAGAAAGTGTTCACATCCCTTCCAATCATGAAAATAGATTCTCATCATTTTGAAGGACTAGAGGAAGAAAAAGAATAAGCTGTTATTTAATTTTTTATGGCACCATAAATTGACTAGCTGGGAGCTAGGAAAGTTCTGGAACTAGCAAAGAAATAATTTTTTGTTCTTATTCAAGGGATTAAGAGTTTTAACCACATAAACAATCAATTTGTTTAAAAGTTATTTTTCTTAATAGATATTAATTTGAGGATTTCTGCAGTTTTTCTTTCCCTAGAGTGTTAAATGGCTCTTTTCAGAGTAACAGCTGCAGCAAACCTACTTAAAATAACAAGCAGGCGGTACACAGATCCATACATATGCTTTGCTAGAAACAGGCAGCATACCCAGATTTATATGTGTGCCAGTCCCCTAGGATGTCATAATTGTGTTTGTTCTTTTAATAACTTTAGGCTCCAGTGATCAGAATAAGAATTCCATGCTGAAGCTAATGCTTCATCCTTGGTTCACCTTACTACCCTGAATTATGTAATAAGCAGACTTAAATAAATGCAGGAGTCTGGCTCCCGTCTTACACCATAGTCTCCAGCCATACATGTAATGGGTTGCCTGATTTAATTCAGGGTCTTTCATTTCAATGCTTACATTGCTTTTACAAAATATTTGGCTGAGCCATTTCTTTTTATAATAGCACAGATTTTCAGGCCTGCCTTCCAGTGTTCGATGAATTGCAGTCTCTACTAACACAAGAAACATACCAAGTTTCAGGACTTGCAAGAACAGTTGGGCTATTTGGACAATTATGTTCTTCCTAAGTATTATATCTACGCTTTACATCTCCAGCCTGTTTCTGTAAACATGACCCAAAATACTGAGTCAGTTAAGCAGCTTATTAAGTAGGCATGGACTTTCAGTAGTTATTGTGACTACAGAATGTCAGTGCTAATCTTATGATAATAAATGATTTTTTTTACTCCTCTTTCCAGACTAGAAATCACTGTATAATGAAGACAGGCATGTATATTACCAGTTTACACAAAGGACATTGAGACAAACAGAAGTAAGTCAAAACCAGCATGGGCTAATGGCCTAGTGGTGAATAGAAAGCCAAACTCCCTTGTCAGCCAGAACTTTGTCCAACATGCTTTATTAAGGTTAACCTTTTTAAAGGTTAAAAGTGAGAAAGACTTGCCTATATATACTGTAATTTTCAGTTTCAAAAGATTTCTTTTTATTATTATTATTATTTTTTTTTTTTTGTAATCTGACACTGTCCTGAGCCTCATTTGAGAGCAGAAGTGAACTGCTTTCGGAAGTTCAGAAAATTTCTTCAGGTGTTGTAGGGTTAGGCACACCTTCTTTCATTCTGTACAAAATTAATGGGTATTTTTTTTGCCTCCAATAGCTCCAAAATAGTTTCATACTAAGACTCTGAACTTGATGGTGGAAGAACATTGATGTAGGTCCTGCACTAGTTGCCAGTTACCTGCTGGGTGCCGCTTTCCAAAAATCTCTCTTTAGATGTTTTTCTTGGGTGGCCCCATAATCTGATTCTCTGACTATGTCTGAGGCTGTTGATAGACCCCATCACCAGCACTCAGCTTTGCCCCTCTGGCTTAGACTGTGTTGGTCGGTGACCTGGTTGTTGAGGGTATTACCACGGTGGGGTGACCCTCAGCTCCTGGCTTTTCCCACTCTGTGGATCAGCCCTGCTCTCACTGCTCCCTGACACTTCATGCAGGCCACATATGTCCCCAGTCCCCTTCTCTGCTTTGATTTCCTTTCTCTGTGAACTCTTCACCCTGTTCCTCATCAATGTATGTCCTTATTCATTGATGTAGGGACAATGTATGTCTCTATTCCCAGTTCTTTCTTTGCCCTACCTTTTCGTGCCTTTCTTCTGCATTCTCCCCAGGAGATACTTTAAGCTGCTTTGTTTTTTTCTCAGGCTTGAATTTGTCTTTTTATGACACCTCCTCATCCCCCATTTCTTTCCATGCATGTCCAGTTGTCTTTTAAACCCCTTCTCAAAGCCCCACTTATCTCATTTGTCCTTTCTTGGTGCCAAACCTAGCTGCTTTCCCTTTGGGAGTTGTTCTCTATAAGGCCTTTGAGTTTAAGCTGTAAAATCCAAAGAAAGAAAGCATCTTTCCACACTTGGTGGTCTCTTACGTAGTCTGTCCTATCTTAGCCTGCAAATGTTCATCTTTTAGTTAATTTTCTGTCTTCCTACAAAAAACACAGGCACTTTCTGGAGTTTCTCCACCTGGCATTAATTTCCAATGAATACAGTGCTGTACCTACAAACAGAGAGACTGCCACTGGTCTGATGTGCCTTATTGCTGAGGTAAGAAACACTTGTTCCCAGTATGAAAAGAAGTACCTCTGGTCCTTATTACTGACTTGATCCATTATGCAGCCCACATGCTGCTCACCAGAGGTGAATCAATCACCACACATCAGGCAGGACTTACCTTCACAACCAGCTAACCTGTTAGCAGTTTCCACACTGAGATGGTGCTACGTGGTGTGAAGTGTATGTCTTGACCTAAAGCTCCTTCCCACTCACAAAGCATGACTGACCTCCACGTGTTTAGCCCTACTGTTCTCCTAAAATGCAGTGCCCTGTGCACTGTTAGAGTCGTGTTGAAACTTGCTAATGGGCAAATTTATAGGAAAACAGCTTTACATTGTTATCTTAAGACTAAAAGAAAGGCTAAAGGATACAGATACAATAGTGTAAAGGCATAAATGCTAATCTCTTGTTTAGTAGCTCCCTTAACATCCCTTCCAAAGATGTTCAGCTTGCAGAATTGAAGATAGTTTTCATCACCCTGGCATTCACAGCACCAGAGCACTGCCCTGGTAAAAAACACCAGCAGGTACCATGTAAAACGGGCCAAATCTTGGACAAGGCTGCTTTCCCCACAGCTTGCTTTGCAGGACAGCAGCCCATGCTGGGAAGTGCAATTTACCCCCTCAGCCCAGATATTCCTCAGCCAAGAGGAAAAGGACCATTGCCACCTACTAACCCTTCTCAAACCAGTCTCTATGAGGAGGAATCTAAATGCTTTGCTACATTAAGACTAGGTCTGGCTCAGTGTGCACAAATCTGCATGCCCCACATGCTGCTCAGAAAGGCGGTGTGATTAAGGATAGAGCCTGTACACCACATGCATACATGCAGGTTCACATACATAAATGCGTATCCTAAGCCGTAGCTTCAATGAAACCAGAGTATTGAAGGATTTGCTTAGGGACTTCACCTTTCTTCCTGCCTAGCTAATTCATTTATATTATGTGTAAACTTAACTTCTTAAACTCAGTTGAAAAGTCATTGTTATAATTATTTCCTGATTCTCCTAGGAAAATACAAAAGGATAAGTTCCTCTTGCATGTTCAGCACTTCATAAAACAATCCACTGTTTAGCTTTCTTGATGCCTTACTAGACGTGACACCTCACGGCTCCATTATCTTAATGAAAATAACCATATTTACACATGTCCTTGGTCTTAAAACTCAGCACGTTTCCCATTTCATAGATGCAATTATGCTTACTGTATATCACAAGCACAGTACATAAGACTAATTGAAAATGGAGTGAAGATTGAGGTAAAAGGATTGTTTTCCATGGAAAAATTGAGAGAATTCTCATACATCTTAAAGCTTCTGTAAGCATTACAGTCTTGAAACACTTCAGCTTTCTCTTAGGTAGCAAGGGATACTGTCTCAACTCCATCAGTTGTTCTATAAAGTATGAAGGAATTACAAGAACAGATACTCTGAGTTGGGATGAATTCAGCATTGGTGTTTTTTTGGTTTTTTTTTTTTTTGGAAGTCATTTAATCAGGAATCAGGTAAACTTAATCTAACAGTCAAAAATCCCATCTAGTTACACTTACTTTTGAAATATAACATACCCAAATGAGAGAGGAAATCGTTTAGTGGCATTTATAACAGTAATGAAGAGTTACAGTCTTTTTATAATGACATTTTGCAATACATTTTCACTTTTGGGAGTAAGCTTTTGAAGTATTTTAATCTGTCTCATTTACCGTTCAGCAAAACTGTGTAATCCTCATGAGTATCAGGCCTGTATATAAATCAGGTAATAACCTGCAATTACCTTTCCATCTTGGTTTTATTTACATTGTAGATACAACACTTCTTCAAAATTCCACCAGCCAGTGGGAATTTGCTGAATGACATCCACCGGGCCATCTAAAGATGTTTTGCAGTGACTCAGGACTGTGCTGTTTGGAGGCAGACTTCAGTAGCTGAAGGGGAGCAGCAGGCTGTGAGGACCAGACGAGTACAGCATTCAAACTGAAACCTTACGAGTATTTGTTCATGGCCTACAGAAAGTGGATGGATAGTATAAGCTCCCTGTGTACAAATAGGAATGGCCTTGCTTAAAACTAGCCTCTGCTTTGGCATATAAAGGAGATGTCAAGCCCGCCTTTTACTGCCATAAGATCCCTAGAAGCTCCTTTAAACTGGTGCCTGTACAGCCAAGGTATTGTGGCTTCACACAGTAGTGCATGGCAGCTCAGCTGCAGCACCAGACTGTGCATGTGCTTCACCCAGGAGATGAAATGCATTAGGTCTAACTTCTTCCATCAAGACTATTTGCCAGATGGATTCCTAGCAAACAACAGGACTGAGCTGTTAAATTATTTTACATATGCTCTAAAAGCTTGGGAAAAAAATACAAAAGAAGTAACAAATAGGAACTGAGTGATACATATTTTGAATGCAACATCATTATTTCAAAGTATGTTTGTACATAACAATTCTATTTTTTATTTTTAAGAAAAGTCAAACTTTACAGTAGTTTCCCAGGCTAGGCAAGATAACAAATCTAATTTTTTAAATAATCAAAAAAAGAGGCTGTGTTTTCAAACAGTAAATCTCATGGTCTGTTCCTATCTGAATGTACTGCTCCGTAGCAGTGGTGTATGAAATGTGTTAAATTAAAGCTCATAGTGTGCTGCAAATCCTTCAACTATCCCTGAAAGAAATTACCTTTTTCTTCCTCCATATGGATCTACATTTCTGCTCCTGCATGAGAGATGTATTGTTATTATTGCTTCTTTTGGTTTGGAATTCCAATCTTATGGGCACTGTGTGTCTTTGCCTCACCGCCCACCCCTCCCCTTTTTTTAAAAACAAAAGCCAAATTAAGTTAATGCAGCCACCAGAGGGAGCCTCTGATAGCTTTATACAGAATTAAAAGATATTGAAAGTGACAGAGAAATTAATGAAAATAATTATAGTTGAGAAATTGAGTTCCGAGAAGCAGCAGTTTTGCCTCAAGACCAAATTCTATTTCAGTGTAAGGTTTTGTAAAAAGATGTAATTTATAGTATAACTTGCTCCCTTAAAAATGGAAAGCAAGAGGAAGGACAAGAATCTGCCTGTGAGCAGGCCAACTTTGATTAACAGTTGCCTCATCTGAAAATTCAGTAACTCTTCAGTCTCGGTGAGTTGCTACAGGCGATGCAGATTACTCACGTGAGCTAGCCTTTTGCCACTGGCTATTAAGACAGAAATATATTAAGGTAGTAAAATACTATCAAATTTTCAAAATCTAGATATAAATCTTTCAACAGATTTTTGTGTGTTTTCAAAAGAAAACACACAGTTTTTTTTCCATGTATAAAGCCTGTGTGTATACAGGTTTTATATGCATCACGGCTGTCTTGCCAAGCAGATGGATGAAAGCAGAGTTCTTCAAAGGAGAGAGCAGAGCTTTCTCAGACCTCTCAATATCTTGCACAATCCCTCTCATGTTCCCTCGACAGCTGACCTTCAAGATGTCATTAAAAGTATGAAATATTAAAAATACTCTGCTACAGAGTAGCACCTGTGTTTTATATCCTATTCTTTCAATGGCTCTTCAGAAGAAATCTGTCTTAGAGCATATATTGCTTAGAGGATGAAAGAGGATACAGTGTGTTTGTGTCTGGTATCTCCAACAGTACATTTATTTAAATATTCATCACTTTTTCTAGTCCCTGAACTACTCCTGAATTGCTTATGCCATTTTTTTAGGAGATGCTTGCCATATAAAGACTCTGTGTGTTGTTTTTCTTAACTATCATCCTTCTAACCAAGAAATTTTGCCAGAGGCATTTTACTTCACAATAACAAGAAATTATGTTTTAGTTTACTTAGGCTGGAACTGGGATGTTTCCCTTTCTCTTCCTACTAATGGAGGAAAATATTGCCAAGCAAACACCAGACTGTTTTGCTAGATGATGCATGGTACTTACCAGACTCTCTCAAGACGCTTTCCTTGCATGCTAGGGGACATCAGTTCTGGATTTTTCTTTTCCTTAAGTGAAGTAAATATCCTACTGGAACCCATTCTGGTAACAATTATTATTTGAAGCTGTCTTTCTCATATCTAAAATAACTCTGCATAGGCAACCTGGGTTAAAATAGGTGATTGCTTTGAGAAAGATAGAAATGTCTAAAATGGGCTCGGATGACTGGAAGAATGGCCAGATGAGCAATCCTCACTTCAGCTTTTTGTAATCTGAAGGTCTTTGCAGTCCAATGTCCTTTCAAACTCTTTCAGTATGTCATTTACTTTAAGAACACTCTCCTAGGCAGAAGGGAGAGCTGAGTGCAGCTCCTGGCTTAGGCTCAAGCCCAGCTACCCCTTCCCTTGGGTTACAAAGGGGAAGTTCCACATCTCTCCTGCTTCCTGAAGCTCCAAATCTGTGGGGCAGGATAACAAGAGTGGGAATAGGACAGGATAACACGTGGAGTAGGAATACTGAGATAATTTAGCAAGCACGTGTAAATGCCTTTTGAGCATTTATGAACTTTGATACACCGAACACTGTAATTTGATCCAATCTTGGCACATTTTTCTACAGTTAATAAAACATATCTCTAGTATTGAGATCTCTCACCCTGGCAAATTATGTTTCTGCTCTAAAAACTGATAACACGGGAACACTTCAAATTAATTACTGCAAAAAAGTAACTTTAATTGGGCATAATTACATATGTTTTTAAATCTTGCTCTAACATTTCCTGAAATCCAAAGCTATGAAGGCAGAGATAAAACAAGCATGGAAAATTTCGGCCAAAAAATTATAACGTTGTAGAGCACTGAAAACAAGGATTCCTTACAAAGCAGCTTTAGCACAGGTGTCACCACCAGCTCCATCTTCCCCCAAACACATCACAGCCCCTCTCAACTACACAGCTGCTCATCACACCTAATATAATCACAGTTATATAACCAGCCCCAGCACACAGTACTAGATGTAAATGTTGATGTCATGGTGATTTTGAAAAACAACATTTCTATTAACATTCTGTCTCCAGCTTTCCCAGCTGGCTGACTGCAGACCATTTCCCAAGATGTTCCAGATCCTCCCTGTGGAGCTTTCTCATGCATCTTAATAATAATTCATAACATTTCTATTGCACCTTTTGCTCTGACTCCCACTGACATATTCATCTGTGACTTTTAGAACAGTACTAATATTGCTGTAGCTGTGATTGCCTTCAGTATGCACCGAGGCAATATTTGTAAGGAGAATAAATATATTTTACTGGACCAATTAAGATAATTATTAAAAATAGACCATCTCACAGGCATGCGAGGCTTTCTTCACAAATTCTGCTGTATTGTTCATACCACAATTAAGACCTAGATAAAATTCATGTAATTACATGCTGGCAAAAAGATTCAATTGATTGAGAATATAACATAACAAGGTTTCAGGAATTTAAAGTTTGGAAAGGTTTCATATTCAGAATCAGGAGTGAAATCTAATCTAATAAGAAACATTTTCAGAAACACCCTTCTCCCTTGCAGCACTACTGTCTTCACTGATATCTTTCCCCTTTTGATATATATATATGTGGTAACAACTTAAGTGTTAGGCAGAAAATTAAGAGATGAAGAAATACATGTCAGAACAAAGAAAAGACTGTAGATCAATCTAATGCATCAACGATAAAGGAGAAAATGAGACAAAGTCACTTTTCAGACCTGTTTCTAGCATTTTTTTTTTCCTTCTTTCAGGAAACAAGTACAGCAAGTGATCATATGCCTGGTATACATTAGCCTACCTCTAGTAACATCTTGGCTACAAGGCTAAAATACAGGGAACAAATATCAGTGAATATAGCATAAAAAGCATAAAAATGATTTTCCTTTTGGCATGGAGGTAAAGTGTGTGAAACTAAACCATCAGTATGCTTAGTGGAGAGGGGCATACAAATTTCTTCCATGACCCCAGCAGCACCTTTCCAGCTCCAGATAGTTAACTCCTACAACCAAGCACAGTTCTGTGTCTCATCCCAAACTGGCATCTCTGCTGGGTCTGTGAAAGGTCATGAGGAGAGCATGTGTAATGCAGATCCCTGAGCAAATGAAAAATCCATTTTACATTTGTGAGGTCCTTTAATACCTGCTTAGATGGCAGCAATCTTCCGTCACTGTTGAACTAAGGTCACTGAATCTGGAGCTTAAAATATAACTGTTTCTTTATCCCTCGGTGCAGATTCAAGGGCTCAAAGCCGTCATGACTTTTATGCAAGAAACTATGAGGTGCTGGCAACAGAGCAGTGATTTTACTGCTACATAACCAAAATATTTTCACTACATGTCCAGAATCACATGTGGGAAGAAGTATCTCAAAATGCATATATGTCTATGAAATCTGTTATTTTGAATCTTATTTCTTAAAACCATCCACCTCATCTCTCTGTTGTACATGTTTTCTGCACTTGAGAAACCTTTGATCCTGTCTTTGCAATGGTGGAGGTGTACACCTAGGACTGATTGTTAAATAACAACTAACTGCAATAGCCAGCATATTCCAATAAAAGCCAGTTCTTATGACCTTCTGCATCTTTGTTTTAACCAAGCCAGAAACACTCCTGCTAAGCCATCTGTTCCTATAATAAAAGCAGCAACACAAGGACATTGAAGAATGTGAGCTGTGCCCTAACAGTTTGGTCCTATTTGCGCCAAGGCAGCATACGGTCATGTTGGGTGTTCATAAAGACACCAATGCAACAAACTGTTCCTAATTTCAGCTGAGGATAGTAGCCAGACTGTATTAAAAACAACTGTGTCAGTCATAATAGCAATAACAGTGATGATAAGAGTAATAACAGACCACAACAGCACTGCCGTACATAACATCTCTATAGCTTTTTATTTTCTAGCAGTCACTCCCTTTACTTACATTGCACTATAGACCTTTAACTCTGTATTGAAAGTGTTGCTAAATTGTTTCACCTTGATCAAGTACTACATTTGTCCTGCACTAAAGTTATAAGAGATATGAAAGAAAGGGGAGGAAAGGTAGATTACATGCTGCCAAAAATAAGTGGGTTTTAGGTGATATTTTCAGGCTGGAATCATTTAGACTCTTGAATATGAGCAAAAATGTCCACGTATGGGCTATATATATAAATCCTGTTGGATGCAGTTAAAAATTCAAATTGCATGCCTTAGATCTTCAGCTGCTTCTTTATGTTAGGAACACACTGCAGCCTCACACCCAGCTTGTCTCAAGTCCATGTGCTTTGGACATGACATACGCATCTTGCTCAGTTGTTACACGACTGCATATAGTCTGTATAATGGAGCAAGCCTCACACATTTCCTTTGTTCTTGACATGGCTGATAAGGAGGGGTTTTCTGTTGATATGAGTTATATTATAGAATAACAAAACCGTTCAGATTGGAAGTCCGTTCAGATCTAGTCCAATACCCCCGCTCAAGTAACCCAGAAGAGTTTGCCCAGAACGGTATCCAGTCAGGTTTTGAATATCACCACAGATGGCAACTACAAAATTTCTATGAGCAACCTATTTCGGTACTTGTCCACCCTCACAGTTAGAGAAAAAAAAAAAAAAAAAAAAAACTTTTTTTTTTCTTGTAATCAGATGGGATTTTGTCCTGTCAGTGGGCACCAGTGAGAAGAAACTGCTTCCCTCTTCTCCAGTCCTTCCCGTCAGGTATTTATATGCATCGAGAAGATCCACCCCGAGCCTTCTCTTTTCCAGGCTGAAGAGCCCCACCTCTCCCAGCCTCTCCTCACATGAAACATGCTCCAGTCCCTTCATCGTCTTTGATACAGTTTGCTGGACTCACTCCTGTAAGTCTCTTAACTAAGAGACTCTCTTAACTAATCTTTCTTAACCTGGGGAGCCCAGAAGTGGACCCAGCACTCCAGTTGTCACTCACCAGTGCTGTATAGAGGTGAAGGACCACCTCCCTTGATCCTGCTGGCAACACTCCTCCTAATGCAACCTGAGATGCTGTTGGCTCTCTTTGCCACAGAGGCATGTGGCTGGCTCATGGTCAGCTTGTTTTCCACCAGTCCCCCATGGTCCTTCTCTGCAGAGCTGCTTTTCCCCAAGCTGACTAACAGGATTCCTCAGTATCTTAAAACAAGCTCGCCTCTGAAATGTGTGCCTGCGTGACCCCAGGATTGGATGTGGATGCACACATAGCAACAAAAGGCACTTCAGGCTAGGCCAGGCAGTGGAATTTTTTTACAGCTGACTATGAAGTGTTGATGAATCAAATATAAGACTTAAAGTGAAGAACTCAGCTTGCACTATCCTAACTTAAAATATTCCTCTCGGAGATTCATATAGTATCAGAACAGACAGCTAGTCTCCCTGGTATAGTTTGATAAGACTCAATTCTCTCCTGTAAAACAAGAGATGATAAATTCCTAGTGAATGCCAGGAGGTTTTGTGTCTTCTGTGAAACACAGCGGATCCTCTACTCTGTACATCCATCATTCCAAAACAGATGAAACTCTCACTGAGCTATCTTGATTCTCAGGTCTAGCCAAGGAAGAAGTGAATCTTTGAAAAGGTAAATATTTTAAAGAATTGGCTACATTATTAAGATTGCTTTCAATAAAATACAAGTGATAGGTAGTTTGTTACCATCTGGTATGTCTTCTGGATTCTTTACTTGATAACCAAATGGCTTCAGTAATGATAAATACTTCTTCCACTGTTAAGTCACGTATGACTTAAGCCACACAAGTCATGGCCAAAGCACACTACGTCTTTTTCACCTTCTGGTATAATTACCTGACTCATGCCATGCTTTTACAATAGTGATTTTCTCACTGAGAACAAGTAGAAAAAGCAATAAGAAAAAAAAAAATGTAGCCATGTTATAGTTTTGTTTAATGTACTGGAGAGGAAAGGGTGGATTTGCATTGTCAAGTTGATTGCTTTTTTGACTTTTTTTTGCACAGAAAGTTCTAATACTGGACATGTTGTTTACAGATTAGAAAGATGCACATGGACAACCAGCTTAGAACTGTGAAAGCTGAAGTGTATAGTTCCCATTAGTTCTGCAGTTCTCTCTCAATGCAAAAGCTGGCTGAAAATTAGTAAGATTGATTCTTTTGTTTGAAAAAATGAATACAAGATTTATTATCAATAAATCACTATTGCATCCCAAAGGACTGTACCTAGTACAAGGACATACTGGAAGCTACAAGTGATCAGAAGAGAAACAGAATGTGTGAATGGCTACTTATAAAACCAAAGTGTTTTATAAAATACACACAGGACATTGAGAAAACTGAGTCAGAAAACCAGCTCCATTGCTTTCTTCAGCCTACATAGACACATGCCCGAATTATAATTTTCCACATACTATATGTATATGGTAGCATTACCATATTGAAGCTGTAAGATCTTTTGCCTGAGTTGTCCATTCTAACAATGCTAATAAATCACTGAAAAATAATATATCACTTTCAAAACTGAATACAAGTGCAATTTGGTAACTACTGCAGCTATATTTATGCCTTCAGACTTCCAGTAAGAAGTCACAGGTTTCCACCCTTTAAATAAACTCACACTGCAAGTGGGATGTGAGTGGGAATCCCGCCATTGTGTCCTGGATGCACAGAGACATCTCAGTAGCATCTGCATGACAAGTCCAACATACAGTGGAATAGCAGTGGCTCAGCTCATTTGAAGTGCCCTATGGACAGGCATTGCCTTTGATTCACACAACAGCTTTTCCATGTGGTCATATGAACTAGAAGAAGAAAGCCAAAACCATGTCTAGGGAATCCAACAGTACATACAGGCACAAGCAGTGCTTGAGGAAGCCATGTGTCGAGGCCACAGCAGGGACAATACCTGTGAGTGAGTGTGGTAACCATTTCACTCATGAACAGAAGATACATTCACTCAGGTTTTGAATAAGAGAGAGGTGTTCATCCTTAAAAATCACTTCAGAACTGTCACCTGCTCTCGTGGAGTGGATAGAATATCCAAGCTTAAATAAACATAACTTGTTTAATTTAAGAAGTCATTGCCTCCAGCAAATGCTTGAGTTCATATTATCATGAAGAACTGAAGAATGGGTAGGTAGAATACATTTCACTCCATTCCAGGAGCGTATTACATGAAATCCCCACAAACACAAACCTGGAACAATATTAAGATTATTTAACTGAGTACTAAATAACTGCAGTTTGAATGTTAAACTTGACATTTGGAACAAGACAAGGAAAAGAGGTGAATGCACTCGTATGGTGCATTTCTTTTTGGTTGCAAAGAATACATGATCTCACCCAGAGGCCACGGTAGAGTTTCTCAGTTCAGAGTCAGCACTCAGAATAAAACCAAGGCTCAGGAACTGGACTCAGAAGGAAGGGGACATCACTGAGAGACACTAAAAGACCAAGATGACATAGGCATTGCCTTTGTTTAGCAGGCACTCTATTCAGTAAGCAGTTCTGCAGACAGAGTAAGCAGCAATTAACAGTGTGGCTGAACAGAAGATGATTCCTTCCATGGGTCTGGCCAAGGGGATCAGACTGTAGTTCCAGTGTGTCATTCCAGTTTTTGAAATCCATCTATTTAGAAACTTTTTTGTCTTATTTCACTCATCTCATAGCATATATAGCATTATCTATTGATAAATAACCTGTATAACAAAGAGGCACAGGAGAACATTTACTTACAAATTGTCAGATTTAGTAATTCCCTGGTTGTAGTTGACTCATTATGCAAGTTGAACTTCCCTGCATGTGCACAGTATGTTTCTTGGTATTCGCTTTTTTTTTTTAATATGTAGTTTAGTGAAAAATGTTCTGCCATATAAACCAAAGATGTTGAATACAGTAAGCTACTGTCAGTCTTAAACTATGTAGTAATTTTTCTAACTGCTATATTGCATAAATAGATATTTTGAACCTGCTTAAAAGTAGATTATTTACATAGCAGTTTATAACAAACCCTTTAACAACAGTACCATTTCAATGCAAATTTGTACTGAATGTATTTTTAAAATACATTTCTTTTGTCTAATATTCTCAATCAGAGGTAAAATGGTTCAGAAGTGCTATTTTGCTATTTAGTTTTTTCTTTTACATAAATTCTGCTCGACATCCTTTTTGTAAATGTAATGGGCCACATTTGGCTGTGTTATGAATCCAAAGCTGTCACAGTAGTCTGTATTTAATATTTCCTGCCTTTGCAGAACACTGGAAGGATGTTCACTTTTTAAAGACATTTCAGTACTGTGGCCAGAAGACATTCCTCAATAATGGTGTCATACAATTAAGGTGTCTTAGGTTTTGTCCAGTTTTGAAAGGCGGTATGAAAACACAGCTTTCATGGACATTTACTAGAAATTTGAAGTAGACCGCCTGTGAAAATTAAGTCCTTTGATTAAGCTTCTGTTCCCCAGTGCTTCTTTTCATGTTAATAATCAATCTTGGGATGCCACCTCATGTGTCAGGGCTCAGCCTCAGGCAAATATTTTGAATTAAATGGAGGAACTCCGGGACCTAAAAGAAATGCAAGTCATCAGTTGCCCAAATAAACTGTAGTCACCATATAGCCTTCAGAGGAACCATACCCTCTACTCAGTTTTACAAGTTACAGGATCAGGTAGGGCAGAAAAATTGTGTCCTGTTAGGCACTAGCCTACTACAATTCCTAAAATTGGCATAAAGATTAAAAAAAAAAAATTCTAGATTTTATATTTTAAAATATTTTCCATGTCTATATTGTACAGTTTGAAGTACATGTATAAACCAAAAAAAAAAAAAAAAAAAAAAAAATCTAAAACTGAATTCCTCTACGTACTCAGTTTTGACATTTTGTTTCTGATGCAGCCTAAAGTGTATCTTCTGTTGTCTTTACACTCAGAAAGTACATAGGAGAGGCCACAGCAGCAGCCTTGTGACAACTAGCTGCTAAATGTCAAACTGTCAGGGACAGGAAAACAGTTCAGTCTCTTTGCCCATGTGCTGTCTTTCCCTTCAAAACTGACAGTAATTATTGGTAATCAGCATCAGTGACTTGGGGCTATGAGACAGATAGGTATCCCATGAGAGTTCAGTAAGAGAAAGTGTTCAGGGGAAGGCAGCTTTAGGTTTGGAGCTAACAAGTGATGACCTATTGAAGGGAAAGGGATCAATGAACAAGTACAAATCCCTGTGGTACTCAGCCCTCTTTTTAATACACACCAATTCACTACTCATTTCTGATTTTTTTGTCTTTACAAGTCAGCTTTTCAAACTCCTGCTCCTATTTCTGGCTGCATAACTTTGCATTCTGTATTACACAAGTATAAAGAGCAGGATAGTTGTGTACAAGTATATTTTTTGCTCAAGCAATTCAGCAAGCAGTGGGCGTTCACATATGTGTAAATGGGTATGTTTGAGCACTAACTTTTTGGTTCGTCATACTAACATACTAACATTTTTGGTTAGTCAGTGGCTAGATCTGTGTGCAAGTAATCAGAAGACAGGTTGAGGCATGGTAAGGAAACCTGTCCCATCTGCAAAATTGAATCCATCATGTGCTGTCAACAGAGATTTAGCTCATAAAGAGCTTGAATCTTGCAGTGTGCTAGTGTCTTAAAGGTCATGCTGTTAAAGCAAATTTTGTAAATGAAGCCATTTCACATCACAGTATTACATCCATTATTTAAATGTCTAACAGAGAAACAAACAAAAAATGCAGCTGTCCAAAATCATTACCATCTAATCTGTAGCTCAATGACCACTGCTAAAACCTAGATGACTGGGAGTCTTTCTGCAACCAGCCTTACATGGCAGTTATACTATCCATTTTTTATTGCCAGCTCAGGTTCTTGCATCCAAGCAGAGTATTGTAGTTGACACAATTTCTTTTCTCTGAAGAACAGAGAGAGCAGATGTCCTCTGAGTTTTGCTTCTCTGACTACTCAGGGGATCTGAGAAAGCATAGAGAGCAGGTGGGCAAAGTAGCATGTGCGAAAATATCTCTGATCCCAGCAAGTCACTCAACAAAATGCATAGAAGGGAAGCCATCAGATTCCCTAAGGTGTCAGATAATATATATATATATATATATATATATATATATATATATATATATATATATATATATATATATAATATTTTATATGATATATCATAGTATATCAATATATATGCCAATTATTATAATATATATAAAATATATATTATAATATATATATATATTATCTGATACCTTTGGGTATATACATATACATACTTACCACAGGCATTTTAATTTTAATCTATTAAACCTGAAATGAGAATATCTGTGGGGCTTTTGGCATTGACAGCATTCTGTTAGTCCATGAAAACAAAAGGCTCTGCCCACTGGATTGCAGTTTATGACCTTCCAGACAAGGGCTTGGATTATAATGTGACTCTTGAGCTGCCCTATTCTGCAACTAGAAAATGCTGCAGTTTGCATAGGGAGGGTACAAATGAGCTCTGTTCCCATCGTGGCACTTTATTTCCTGAGCCTGGATAGCTCCTCATAAGAAAAAGGATTTACATCCCAGCAGCATTCAACACCCACGGACCCTGACATATTTAGCAAGAGGTACAGTGATTCAGCACAGAGAGGATGGATTAAAAATAGTGTCAATGTGGCTAAATTGCCTCCACTGCATCTCTAAACACTGACAATTCCAAAGCAGCCACATAAGATACTTGAAAACAACCCCTGCAACTGAAATTACATGTCCATAAGAAAAGGTCATGAGGCATCCTTCAGACATGAACACAACAAGAAAAAAGCCAACAAAAAGCCAACAATAGCCAGACAAAAAGCTTGATTGTACAGGTAGTTGCTGAACAAAACCATGCTTCCTATTCTATGCATTGTGGCTTTAAAGAGAAATAGTGGAAAAAAAAGGAGATGTGCAGAGAAAGCTCAGTGGCATCACTGTGCCCCAGGTTATCATATAATGGATACAGAAGAGCTCAAATAAACATAGACTGATTCTAATTCCACTATCTGCAGTCAATGTCTGCTCTGGGATAAAAGATCCATAATCAATACAGAAGGAAAACTGGACAGTGCCTCTCATACTTGAACAGCTGATCAAGAAATAATTCATCCCTGTGCAAAGCTTACCCTTGTGAGTCTGCCAAGGTCAGTGTCACTTTGGGTTATCAGCTGCTCTTAGTGCTGGCTAAGTTAAAACTGCCTAGAGCAAGCTTTAAACTTACATACCCAACTTATTTGACAAAATGTCCGTGTCTTACTTTATCTAAGTTTGCAGTCCCTTGATAATGCAAGGCACGTTCTTCCCCTGTATTCCTTTTTCTCTGCCCTTTATCTGAGCCCTCTTTGGCTGCAATAAATCTTCCATATGTAGCAGAATGAGTTTTGATTATGGGGAACAGACTATTATCACTCAATTCATATTCACCATTATATGTCTTTCTTAGGAAATAATTCAAATTAGATTTGAATACATTTGTTTGTTTGTTTGTTTCCCCAGTAAAAGGTTTCTGTATGTGCTGTTTTCCACTGTGATTAAAAACATAAATAAATAAAAATTCTTTTATTCACTTTCATGTACATGCACGCAGAAATCTCCTCATCAAATATGCTGCATAACCACTATGAGCTACTGTCAAAGACCTAAACCCCATGTAATCTGTTTTTGCTTTGGTCATCCTATTAGCAAGTATCTGAAAGGCAGCAGCATGTTGCTTGCCCATCCCATACCTCAGACTAGCTCAGGATTTGTATCCTCCTCAGGTAATAAAATTAGTTATCTACTCACAATGATGAAGAGAAATCTCTGCACACAGCTCTGAGCTCCCTGTTCATTAGCAAAAGAAGTGTGAGCTTAAAGAAAAACTTCCAAAGACATCTGTAGTGCTGACTGTGAAGGACCTACAGGCATCTAGGGTGCTTTACCCAAGAAGAACTCTCTTTAGACTAGAAAGAAGAAAACTTCAGTGTGTGACTCAGTGAGCATCTTTTACACCTTGCTTTAGAAAAGGAAAGGGTGATGCTTTCTGAAAATAATTCAGTGTAAATTACAAAGGCGTTATTCAAATTTTGTTTCACTGAAAGTCTATAGATTTTAAATGTACGTAAGTGCCTAAACCAATTCTAAAACAGTTCCTATCCCCCAAAGTCACTTAACTTTTTTCTCGTCCAAATCTGATAGCACCCTTCACTCATCTTTACTTAGAAACTCAAGGTTAGCGTTGCTTGGGTGCAACAGTGGATTTTAATGAGCAGTTCATTTCCCAGGTAAGCCTAGTAGGAACAAAGAGCCCACACAACCTGCTGATCTGTGCAAAGGACTGTGGTGGTTATACCGTGTTGGGCAGCTAAACCCCACAACTGCTCTCTCACTCCCCCTCTTTTAGATGATGAGGGGGAGAAGTAAAGCGAAGAACAACTCACGGGTTGAGATAAGGATAATTTAATTAAAGGGAAATAATAATAATAATTAAATAAAAATTATTATGATCTAAACAATTTAACTAAAGGGAAATAAAAAGGGAAAGGGGAAAAGGGAGGGGAAAAGGGAAAAATAAAAAGAAGGGAGGAAAACAAACTAATAAAACAAATGAAGGCTATATGGAAGTGCAGAGGAAAGAAATTACTCTTTACTTCCCACAAATGAGTGATGATTGACCACGTCCTTGAAGCACGGCCTCAACACACGTAGCCGGTGTTCGGGAGGAGGACCGATGTTTTCATGTATAAAGCCAGTAACAAAAGCTTTCAGAATCAGTGTAATTTTCCAAGCTGAGTCTGGATCGGTTATCACGCAGGAAAATATAATTCTTTCTTTATTGTGTCATCATCTCCAAAATATTTACCCATGAAAAATATTCTTTAAAAATAAAACAGCTAGCATTCTGAATGGAAATGCTTTGACTAGCATGAAACCCATGCAAAACTTCTCTGTTGCTGTTTCAGTTACATCAGTTACCTTCTCCTTTGACTGTTTCTAGCAACAATTCATGTTCCAAAGTCACAGTCCTCAGAAATACTAAGCAAGGATCCCTACCACACAAGAGGAGCAGAGAGACATTCTCTCAAAGAGTGAGGCTATTATGAAAAGAGATGGAACAGATGCATAGCATCTTGCAGAAGTCTGATTAAAAACAGAAGCAGGAAGGTTAAACCTCTCAGTAAGATCAGATTGTTCAACAAAAGACACAACTGGTGTGGAAAGATGAACCTTTGATCCACTATCTCCCCTTCAGAGCTAAAAATAATAGTGAGTCATGCCAGCAGCAATGTTGCTATTTAACTTTACAAATTCAGGTCATTAGGCTTATATGCACAGAATCACTCTCTTCCTGCTACACACAAAATGTTATTAAGAACACAAGCACAAGTAAGTGGGCACCTACCTGTTCTTGGTTTCAAATCTCTACATGATAGTTCAGGAATAAACAAAAATAACCCAGTCAAGCCCAATAAGAGAGTCAAGACTGAAATTACTGTTAACATTGTTGGGAAGAAAAAGGAAGATATATATAACCCTCCAAGTAGCATATCCCTTAAACCTTCTTTTTCCTTTTTTTGCCTTTCCCCATTTGCTACAGACAACCTGTCTTCTTACTTTCTTTTTCTTTTTCTGTCTGTTTTTGGTATTAGAGATCAAGTTAAAATAGTTATCAAGTGTTTGTAAAGAATTTTTAAAACCTAGCTGATCTAGACGGATAGACCAGATAATATGTAGAAGGCTGAACAGCAGCCAAATTATAAAAGAAGCATATTAAACATTGTTGAAGTGCCTTGTAACTTTCCAGAAGTATCTCCCAGAAAAGGCAGTTGTCCAAATGTTCGTTTTATTTTCAGGTAAGCACTTTTGAAAGTAGGTCAGAGGAGGAGATAACTCTGGACTGACAAGACTCACAAGGAGGAGGACAAGAATGAGTGGTCTTCAGAGTGCCTGAAGAAAGAATTCTTGACCTCCCAGCTTGCTGTGAGCTAGCTTGATAAATGAGAATCCTCCTACTAGTATATACAAAGAGCTGTCTGAAGTTGAAGCCAGCATCCCCTCCCAGCTTGTGGCCTTTTCACATCCCTGTTAGGTCCACTCACTAAGCATTAGGACAGGAAGATTTCATTCACATGCCCAGCAGCAGAAAAATTTACCAAATGGGAACATGGACATGGACTCTGAGCATGGTGCCAAAAAAAACAACCTTACCAGAAGTACATGAAGGAAGTACCTGAACTTCCCAACTCAGTTGGGAGAACTGCCCATCCAGGTCAGACAGATGCCTGGAACTCTGTACTCTTTTATTTGAGAACAGTTTCATAAGGCCAAATCTCTTCACCTTATACAACCTCTACAGACCCCTACCTCTTAATTTGTCAAGGTCAGGTTTAGGAGACAAAGTTGAAGATCCAAATTTGCCCTTGTGGGTACTGGAAATGATGCTGGCTGATCAGAGCCCTCTAGGACTGAAGTACTGCTTCTGAGTGAGAAAGGAAATTCACTGGAGAAATGGAAAAATGATGAATAGGAAAATCCCCATGTCACCCTATTTCCAAAAAAGTTCAGATCGGGGAAACAACAGCAAATGGTATATCCAAGCTAGCAGATAGCAGCATTGTGTTACTATTCACGGTATGCTGCCACTCTCTATGGCTTCTGAAATTCTGCAGCAGCTCCCTGTGCTGCTTTAGTTTTGTAGATTTTATAACAGAATCACTTGACTGCAGAGACAGAAAAAAATCAGCATATGGAAAAGAATGTGTTCTGACAGTATCTATGTAGATACAATAGCAAATGATGCTTTTTCCTCTGATAAAACAACCAAAGAATTAAACTGAGATTAAGTACGTCAAAAAGTGACCATAAACATCAAGTGCTAAGGTGACTACACAGTTGTAACTGGGGACTCTTACACTGTTTCCTTGGAAAAAAATAATTTTCAGACTTCAAATCAGACATGTAACTATTTCCTCTGGAACTCTGCATTTTTAAATCACCATTTTAAAGAGGCCAGGAAGGCAAATGTAATGAGTCATTTACCTGAGATATTAATGCACTGCAACAAAATCTTTTTAGCTGACATAATCCTGAGCCCCTTTGAATGAGTGTCGCTTTACATTTTTATAATTTAATAATGCTGAAATACTAAAAGAATGTTTTAAATACAATTTTTTCAGTCTGCTTTCTCAAGTGAGGTCCCCATAAACTTGGCCTGGCTGACATAGCAGCTTTCTGAACTGCATAGATATATTTCCTCTATGTACAAGGTCTCACGGAGAGCCTTTGGGAAGAACCAAAAAAAATTTTCACACATGCTGAACCCAGAGTTGGAAAATATGTCTATTAGTAGCATCTAGGAAAGATACCTCACATCACATTAAGGGTACTTCCAAAAAGGCATTTGCAGCCTGTTTTTGACAAAATCCCCCCCCCTCCCAGTGAATGTGATTTATCTTACGGATTTCTCTTCAAAATGGAATAGGTTTGAGGAATGAAGAACCCCTTCTTTACTATTACTGTATATGAAATAAAAATGAAATAGAATCTAAATACACTCAACTCTATTCTCTTCTCCATTCAGTATCACCTTTGCACACAAATGGAACCACTAAAGGCAACACTCATCTATTTTCCAGTATGAAAACCAACTTTGTAAGAAGAAGCATAAGAACCTTGAAATGACTCTCAGTGAGAATAGCATGTTTTAACAATTCATTGCTGTTTTTTTATTCTTTTGTTTGTTTGTTTGAGTTTCTTACTCATATCCACCATATATGCATGCATCTAGCTAGCTATCTGCATGTAAGATTAATATGGGCACACTTAAGTACATTAATGCACAGGTATACACAAAAACAGTTATGTGCCCTCCCTGTATAACCAGATACTCCTGCTGGTCTGTGAGTCCTTTCCTGAAATTTCTTCCACTGCACTTTGTACAGGCAGTGTGCAGTAGTGTGCTCAACAGTGACCCAATTTCAAGGAAATCACAGATATGATGGAGCTGCACTTCAGCTGCTCACATTTGCCATAATTTGCATATTCTGTTTGGTGAATACTTTCACTGGATTTTCACGTTGTACTAAGGTAGCCAGGCTTCTTTGAATCAGACTGACTTTGACAAAATGAGTAGTAGAGAGTATCCCTTGTGTGCTGGGTCCTGAGATAAACACAGTGGATAAGGGCAACAGTGGCACAGGCTATCAGCAGTGAATGTCTCTGCTGTATTTGAAGGATGGACTCTTCCATCTGGACAATCATTTCTGAGTGCCATTCTTCAAAAATAAGGGGCTGAAGCTTGAAACAACAACCTTATTTTTTGGAATATGAGTCATATAGGTAGAGGAAGAGAGAGAGCTTTAAAGTGTGGATATTATACTGCTACAGGTACCTGAATGCTGCCAGAAGACCAGACTACAGCAGAGTAATTTGTATAGGGGTATAAAAGATATTTAAAAAAAAAAAAAAAAAAGTAGTCATTATAAGGTGTGTAAATTAAGGATTTTGTTGTTTCAGATAACTATGCATGCTTAATGCTTGCAGAAAGAGGTAGGACTACAAATGACTGCACCTCTGGGATAGCTATAGCCAGGTGCAGGAGGAGTGCTGTGCTGCCACCACATCATGCATTCCAGCTTCCCCATGTAACTCCAGGTGCTATTAACTGTAGCTACATATCACAGAATCACAGAATCACAGAATTTCTAGGTTGGAAGAGACCTCAAGATCATCGAGTCCAACCTCTGACCAAACACTAACAGTCCCCACTAAACCATATCCCTAAGCTCTACATCTAAACGTCTTTTAAAGACTTCCAGGGATAGTGACTCCACCACCTCCCTGGGCAGCCCGTTCCAATGTCTAACAACCCTTTCAGTAAAGAAGTTCTTCCTAACATCTAACCTAAAACTCCCCTGGCGCAACTTAAGCCCATTCCCCCTCGTCCTGTCACCAGGCACGTGGGAGAACAGGCCAACCCCCACCTCACTACAGCCTCCTTTAAGGTATCTGTAAAGAGCAATAAGGTCGCCCCTGAGCCTCCTCCAGGCTGAACAAGCCCAGCTCCCTCAGCCGCTCCTCGTAGGACTTGTTCTCCAGGCCCCTCACCAGCTTCGTCACCCTTCTCTGGACCCGCTCAAGCACCTCGATGTCCTTCTTGTAGCGAGGGGCCCAAAACTGAACACAGTACTCGAGGTGCGGCCTCACCAGAGCCGAGTACAGGGGGACGATCACCTCCCTAGCCCTGCTGGTCACACTGTTTCTGATACAAGCCAGGATGCCGTTGGCCTTCTTGGCCACCTGAGCACACTGCTGGCTCATATTCAGCTGACTGTCCACCATCACTCCCATATAGTGAAAAGATCTTCCATGCATCTTTCCTGGCCTCAGAGAAGAACTTCATGCCTCACAGAAGAAAGCAAAAAAAAGGCATGCAAAAAAGGGCGCGTGTACTCGTAAGAGTCAACAATGGGAAGGACTGCCTAGGGTGGTTATCTCTGAAGCTAAGGGGAATATAGAGCAGGAGTCAGTGTTGTGCTTGCAGCTGTCTCATGTTCCTCCAAAACAGCTGTAGCACTGTACTTTCTGGGGTCCTGGAGGATGCTTGAGAAGAGAGAAGGATGTTTTGCATTTTACGAGACCAAGAAAAAGTCTGTGTATTCTAATTTTTTACCATTACTCATAATAGCATCATTTTATCTTAATTCCTTCAAGATTACTGCAAAGCTAGTAATCATAAACAAGCTATTTTATAAGTCCAATTTACAGGAGACCAAATTATTTATTATTTATTTACAGTTCTAAGTGGGTCATTTGAGTTTTCTCTGAGTAAAATAATGTGTAAAAAACATCCCTAAAAACATCAACTGTTTGTCTAAGTGGAGATAAACAGTAAAATAATGTGTACATTGGTCTAATGTCCCTGAAGATAACAGCCTTTGCAAATAGGCATTTTTAATATGAGATCCCCAAGTTTTATTTCTGATTCTTTCCACATGTGACTTTGGAAAATCCTTGCAATTTCTTCCAAAATTGCAAGGCAAACCTGACCTTTTTGAAAGCTGCTGCCAAGATTTCTGATCTAATGTTAAATACAAGCTCAGCTGCGACCTTAACTAAACCAGAAAAAATTAACTTAAACCATGAAGAATCACAATCTCTTTCTGTGTTGGCAGCAATATATGAATGTATGTAGGGCATGTGCAGCCATACCTTAGCTGTCAGACTGTTAACTAACATCTAGCTTTTCAAAGACATTTTGCTGGGTAGGAGCAGTCAGGATTCTCCCACTCCTGAGCCAGAGAAGTGGTAGCATCACTCAGGCTGGCCATGGACACAGCACTAGCACACTTTAACTGACAGGCAGCACACTGGAGGAAGCAGCACTTAGGAATTCCATGAGAGACCAAAATCCCTAGAGTATCCCAGACAGTGAGGATATAAATGTGGGTCCTGTTCTGGGTTGGAGGATGATCTACAACTGCTTCTGAGGTCTTTTCCAGTCCTATATCTGTGATTCTCCTCTCAAGCTTATTGTCCTACCTCCAGAAATACAGAAAGCACATTTTTGTGCCAGAGTTTTTGTTTGTTTGTTCATTTATTTGTTTGTTTTTAACTGTATTGCGTTCACAGATGTTAATGACGAAAGTGAGAACAGAATACAATTTTACTGGTTTCTATGTCTGAGCATCTTCTCTTTCCCAGCATGTATGAGAGCTTTTCTCTTGAATCTCTCCAGTCTCCTGACAGGTCAACAACTTTACGTGCTGCCATTGTGCTCTACCAAAAAAAAAGATCTAAAGGCTTTGTGCTTTCAAAGACTATCTCTTCTCTTTACTATATTCTCCAAGTCTCAGGAATGGGAGTCCAGCAAAATAGCAATTCCCCTGATTATCTTTTTTTTTTTTTTCTTTACCAGAGTAAAAAACACTATTTTAGGACACTATCTCATGATCCTGTTGATAAGCCAGCTTCCATATAATCTAACCCTTTGTAACCTAACCTGTTTTCTTCTTCAGTCTGTTGTAAGCCCTGTCTCCTCTTTTCATTTCCCAAGCAAACCTAAGCTTTTTTAAGATTTCGTGAATTTTTACTAAGTGCAGAACTTGGCTTTGCACAGCTCTGCTGCACCCTTAGCCCTGGTGTGCTTCTCATCTCTATGTTTCACACAGCTTCACCAGCCGCAGTAAGCAAATTAAACAGAGAGGAACCAGTCGCTATCTCTATTTCATCCTTTTATGTTCTTCACATTACAACTTCTGTTTTCATCAGCAAACAGTTGTTATCTGAACTTATATTTTACAGTGTCCCCATGTATCCACTGATTTCTAAACTGCAATGGGTAGTATAACCCAACAGCACTCATGCCACAATCTGCACAAAGTTTCATAGTCATGCAGAGCTCTTCTCCTCTCTAACTACTGAAGTATGGTAGAATTATTTAAAAAGTACATGTAACACTTTTCTGATGTTGTGCTTTTGTGTAAACTATTATCATGAACCACATGACTGAGCAAAGCAGAAATATCATTCCTATTAATATGTGTTGTTCATTCTGAGAAAACATGTGATACGACTTTTCAGTGCTGAAGCCTAACTTACAACATTGTTTTATTTTTTATTTATTTATTTTTTATCATTCAGGAGAATGATAAGAGGAGATCCAGGCTTTCAGCATCTGGAAAAATGCCCTGTGCTATCTCAGACATAAAGGAGTAAGGCAAATAAACTACACTGGAAAAGCTTCCTCTGTGATTTGCTTAAGTAGCAATTTATGTGAATAGGAAGTCTGCTGCTCATTTCAGTTATAGGAGAGTCACAACCAAAAATTCCTACTATGAAGGCTGTATCATACAAATGTAGATTAGGAATTTCCCCATGTTCTATTTAAAGAACAAAATGCTGGACTAAGATCCAGAGGATCTCTTCTCAGTCTATGGAAAGAACTGTTTCTTACTTGAAATGTCTTTAAGTCACTGAATCTTTCTAACAAGCAGAAGAACAACCTGTTATGGGTGCTATACAATTTGAAAGTTGTTATGAGAAGCCAAAAGGATTCATGATTCGAGGGTGATCCAACAAGAGCATTGTACCAGCAGGTGCTCAGTCTGCGCAGACGGCATCAACAACTTCTTCCACTGTCCTGAATACATGGAGAAAGAAATAATTCAGCTTGGACAAATCACACGGGCAACCTTGCCATTGGGAGTGTAAGACTGTCAGAAGGTGCAAGTGTGTACATTGAAAATTGCCACTGCACAGCTCCGCTGTGAAATCGAGTAGATGTACCACCTGGAAGATGTTTCATTATGTTCTGCTTGTGTGACATCAAAGAAAGTAGCTGAGAGGAAGATGTAAAACCAAGTGAAGAGATATTTGTTTTACAGTTAAACTGCTGAATTTGGTATGATATATGTACCTTCTTCCTCCTTAATATGTAAGCAAAGCTGATTTTTACACTTACTAAACTGAATTGTACACACTACACCACTTTATCCCTTGAACTCATTTTCTGACCAGTTTATGTTAACCTCCAAATGCAGCTCATGTTTTTTTGATTTGTTTTTGTTTTGTTCATAGAAGCACATGCATATAGCAAATATGAATTTGGACAATGTTTCATTGTCCTTTTCATGCCTAAATCCTCACTGGAATGCACAGCATGAGTGCAAAGTTTTCTTCTTTGAACATTTTGAACATTGCGAATTTCTTTGTAAAATAATGAATTTCACTCAGAGGTAGATAATATTTGGGGAAAAAATAGTGATCCAGGCCATAGGAAAAAAAATAATCCATAAAAAGTTCTAAAATTAAAAAAAAAAAAAAGAGAGAGAGAGAGAGAGAGAGAGATAAAATCTTCCTAATCTTTTTAAGACTATTTAATTAGGAACCCATACAACAAAAAATTACAAATATTACATAACTTTTCACTGTGGTGAACTACTTTATATTTTGCTAAAATTCATATTTTCTCTCCTGTTACATTTTCTTCAACTGTCTCATAACATTTCCGTGAAATAAATTGCTTATCTACTTTACAGATGATATAATGAAGCAAAGAGTAATTAACTCATTCTTCTGAAGTTGTAATCATCCATAATACAAAGATCAAAGATACTCTGGTGTGATCCTGGAAACGAGAGCAAAATGGTGAAGTGAAGCTGACTTCGGTCTCCTAATCCTACAGTAAATCAGGGACAAACCTTATTGCAAGCTGCTAAGAAACTGGTTTTGAGATTCATCCATCAAATATGCCCATCTCTTCCAAGGTTGCAGGTGGGAGGATGTGCCCCTATGATGGGTGATGAGCTCTCATGCTAAGATGTGGCTGGCCTTGCCCCTTGGATACAAACTGGACACAAAATTGAACTGAAATGTCAACCTGAGTCTGCAAAGAGGGGAACAGAAGTTGCATGGGATCTAGGGCTTGAACTGAGATGATGTGGCAGCATGAGAACTTTGTTCCTTGCAAAATATCCAGCTCCTCCAATAAGTTGGATGTTAAAAACAATGCTGCAAAGTATCTGATGATTTTGCAAAATGTGCAGGCAATTCTAGGCCAAAATGTCTGTTTCATTTGACAGGTGAAGCAGACACATTAAGAAGGAGTGAGTAAAATACACTAACTACAGACTTAATGTATCAGGAAACATTCAGACTTTTCAGAAAACAGTCTTTATAATGTGAAAAAATTATGTAAAGAAGTTACAGGGAATCTTTGGGTGTTTTCTGTTGCTGAAAGCAACTGCAGATAGACAAAAAATTAGCCCTAGTTTGGGTCTGCCTCATTACCACACAGAAAACATATCTTACCCCAAGGAAACAAGCACCCCATACATAGAAACCTGAGGGATATGGTTTTGGTAGCCACTACATCCAAAGGCAGGTATAACCAAAACTTCAGTGCTATGCAATAAAATCACAAAGCTATAAAAACTCAGCTTGGGTCTAGAAAAAAACATGGGCAGCATATCTCATGGTGACGAAGGTCAGCAAGACTGGGTCTGAATGAAGTATGATGCAGATAGATGTAAGAAAGGTTTGAAGAAGCAGGAGATATTCAGTCTGCAGCAGAAGACCAAACATGAAAGACAAACACAAAGCTGAGAAGCAGCAGCTACACAGAATGTTTACTGTGAAAAACTTTTTGAGAATGAGATTAAACAAACATCTGTCCAGAAGGGCACTATTACACCTGACCCTGCTTGAGGCAAGCTTATAAGACCAAGTGATAGCCTAAGGCCCCATTCAAGCCTACAGACACGCAGCCCTGAGCCTCTCCATGGAGCCATGCATAAGACCAATATTGCAGAAGAACAAAGATTGCCCACTGACCTAGGAAAGAGAAACAGGAATGTGCCCAGGAGACAATCCAGGGACAATGACAAAATTCCAAGGCCACATAACAAACCACAAAACCAGAAGTTTCCTGAACTTTTTTCTCCTTTTCCTTTTAGATTTTTCCCCCTGACATTTTAATATAATTCCAGGAATCTGATATAAATGTAAAAATATATTTTTGCTTCTATTTTCTCAATACCACAGTGAACTCTGCACATGGCTAAAAACTCCAAAATAATGTGTCATCAGCCCCATCCATATATGTGTTCTGTTTTTCCTGTTACTAGCCTTCCCATCTTGATCCTTCTTATTTTCTTTCTTTTCTTTTTTTCTTTCACTACTGAATAATAGCAAAAAGCAAGATAAACAAAGATGATTAGATGAAAGCTGCAAGCTGAAGTGTGAGAGATTTACTTTATCCTTGGTGTCAGCAGAGTTAAATACATGAGGGAGGAATGAGGAGGTATATTGACATCTGAAAGGTTTGTTCATTTGAGTTCACTTCTATAGCAAATTTTCTGCTAGATCCACTTTTGAGAACATCAGAATGTAATAAACAGAGTTATTCTCTGTAGGGTTATTGACAAGAAAAAAAAAAGGAGTCATAAGTGGTATTGATTTGGGGTGAAATGGTGGAACGTGACAATCAATAGGGCTTAGTCAGAAAATAGAAGGAGTCACACAAGTCATGATAGGATTATTACAGGAATGAAATTCTGATATCAAATAAAGAAGGGAGGAAGCTATAAATGAAATCCAAAATATAAGCAGTAGATGGATTTACAGAAAAATATTAGCTATTCATTTTCATTTTTAATATGTGAGATGCTTTTTATTTTAGCATCCTGTCAATGCAGTTTTTCTAAAGCTTTTGAAATAAATTCTTTCCACCTCCATAGTATTTTCATTAAATGTCATCAAATCTCTTTTCAAATCTCTGAGAGAACTACTATTATCCTTATTTAACGGATAATGAGAAGATATAAAGAGAAATTTGGGACTACATTTTCCAAAGTAGTCAGTAATGCTGTGTGCCTCCCATCTAGATACACAAATCCATAAAATGCAAGTCCGACAGAAACAAAATTTGCAGAGGTCCTGGGAAACCACAACTTTGGTTGATGATAACAGCTGCTTAGTTCTCAAACTCTGGGTCACAGACTGAAGACTCAAAAGCTGAGCCTTCACAGGGAGCTATGTAAGCACAGTAAGCTTCCTCACAGACACAACACAGCATAAAATAGGAGGAATCCTAATGTGCAGTCCTCTGCTCTAATTACAAAGCTCATTATTTCACCACCCAAATGATTCAAGATATTAAAAAAACCTATCAACCATATATCAACCACATGAAAGATCTGTACATTTACAGGTATTTATATAGTGCATGACTTCCCAGTACAACCACACTAGAAAATAATAGCAGTAATAACTTAGAAAGAGAAATAAATCTTTTTCACCAGTTATTTTAATCATGCTCAAGTGTTCGGTGTATTACCTTTTCCTAGACTCTGGACAAGAATTTTTTTTCTTGAATGAGCCTAAAAAGCCTTATAAATGTAATTTGATAGAGAATTAGCTACACTGCCAAGGTGAAAAGCATCAGTACTAACGTCAATCAACATCACAGAAGAATGTATTGCAGGCTGCAAAGAAAACTACTACTTTCAAGGGAAACATAAACTGTATTTTAAAGAACCTCTTGCACCGATCAGCTAAATAAATGTTGACAATGAAACAGTAGTATATACATGGCTTTGGGGAGGAGGGGATCCTTGGGCCAGTCTCTCTTTTTTTATGAATGAAGCCATAAAAAGGAAGCTAGAGAAGGACAGGAGCTCACCTGACTACAATTGGAAGGAACGCACGAGAATGTCATCACCATGCTGAAATGTGAGCTGCCCGGGAAACCAAGGGTAACGCAGTTGCAGAAAATGCCATTGATTTCTAAAGAGGGATTACCAGAGACTGCAACAGTTTAAAAGCTTATTTAGCTGGAATCACATTTGCAGTCATGGGATTTCTATTGGAAAATGTCATTACAGTCTTGAGAAAGAAAATTATGACTGAATCACCTCAGGAGGGGGATGGACAAGATGACCTCTTGAGGTCCTCTTCAGTGGTATTTCAGCAATTCCATGTTCAGTGGCAGAAAACACATGTGGATTGGAGCTGCTTGGGCTCAGGCATTCAAGTTGGAAAATTTTGGCATATGCCTTTGGCATGAGAAGAAGCCCGTGCAATTTTTATATTGATTTCTGCCTGCCATTAGTGATGTGATTCAATCACGAAATGGCTTATTTCCCCGATACGAAAACGTAATGCCATGCCGGAGTAGAAATAGGAAGCTGCTCTCATTATCACAGCTAAGTTCATTTTACAGCAGAGCAGTTTACTTTAAGACTTTTCCAGCAATCCAGATCTAATTATGGAATCAGTTTCAAGCAATTTTGTAATTAAATGTACCTGCTCAAAATATCTCAGAGGCTCAACAATTTAAAACGACTGCGCGAAAATGTAATTAAAATGAAAAAGGCCAGAGAAGAACTGGCCCTTCCTCCACGAGGAGAGCGCTGAAGGACATTCCAATCGCTCAGTTTTTAGACCCAAATCGCCTGCTTCATCCCCGGATTTCTGCTTTTCCCCAGCCGCGCGGGGATCTGCCCCGCGAGCGATCGAGGAGATGTCCGAGTGGGACTGGGCTGGGGGAAGGCTGTTTGGTTTTTAATTAAAGAAAAAAAAAAAAAAAAAGAAAGAAAAAAAAAAAAAAAGAAAAAACCAGAACGCGCTGTTTGAAAACCGTGCCGTACCCCCCGCCCGCAACCTCTCCCCAGCAGGGACCGGGCTGAGGCTGCGGTCCCCAGCGAGATGCTCGGCGCCCGGGGGCGAGGCTTTTGGGGGGGGGATAGGGGGGACAGCCCCGCTTCGCTCCCCTCGGAGGGCGCCGGGCGCAGGGGGAGGAAGTTTCCCCGCTCCCCCTCCGCCGGGCCGGGGCTTCGGGGAGGCTCCGCGGGGCAGGGGGTGCGGAGGAGGGGGCCGGGGCCGGGGCCGCCGCCGCTCACTCACCGCCCGCCGCCGGCCCGGGGCCGAGGCTCAGCGCCAGCTGCAGCCACAGCGCCGCGGCCAGCGCCCGCCGCCTCGCCGCCGGGAGGGCACCGCCGCCGCTCGCCTGCTTCCCATGGCACATCTTCTGCCCGCCACGGGCATCCGGGGCGCCGCCGCCTGCAACGAAGAGAGCCGCGCCGGCTTTGCCGCTGCCCGGGGCTGCGCGCCGGCTCTCCGCGGGGCGCCCCCGCCGCCGCCGCCTCCGCCGCCTCCGCTCCCCGCGCGGCGCCTTGCGGCGGCCCCCGCGCCGCCCCCCTCCTCCGTCCCCCCTTCTCCCCATCCCTCCCCTCCGGGGGCGCGCACCCGGCCCCCGCCGCCGCTGTACCTGCGGGGCACCTCGGACAGACCCACGGACAGACAGACCGACAGACACACGGACGGACGGACGCGCGGCGGCACACGCGCGGCTCGCCCTACCTGGGAGGGGGGCGGCGGGGAGCCGCAGCGCCCACCTGCCCGGCCCGCCCGGCCGCGGCCGCGGGGAGCCAGCCCTGCTGCGCTGCGGGACCGGCCGCCACGCACACGCATGGCAGGGCTGCGGCGAGGGGGACCCGCCGGGGGGAGCCCCGGGGTCGGGGGTGCGCCAACTTGGCCGGGGCTGCCGCTTAAAGGGGGTCCGGAGCGGGAGGCTCCGAGGGGGGGAGGCTTTAGGAGCGCGTTTCTCCCTCCCCGAGCTTCACCGGGGAGGCAGCAGGCGGGGGGCGAGACAAGGGGGAGCGCCGATGCCGGTGCCGCATCGCTCCCGGCTCGTGGGAGCCAGGGGGGTGTAGCACGGAGCGCGCTCCCCCAGCGGCTGCCCGGCCAGGCCTGGCGGCTGAAGCGATTTTTGCCTGTTAGGAAGCTGGGTTTAGTCAGTCAATCTGGGAAATTCACGGCCGTGAGTCAGTCTCACGGCTTGAGCAGCCGCGGCGCGACTCCGTTTCCTGGCGCCACCTGCGGCGTGCGGAGCCCCGGGGTATTTCCCCGTCGCCGGCTGCTGGTGGAGCGAGAACGGCTCGGCCGGGTGCTGCAGAGCCGCCCTCGAAGCCGCAGAGGTGACATTTCCGAAGCTGGTGTGTGGCAAAGTCTCTGAGAGGTCTATGAGGGAAGAGCAGGATGGGGCAGTGACCAGACTGGACGTGTTTGCCCCCAGGTGTGCAAGGTGCACTGTGCTAGCAGGACACGAGGGGCAGGAACCCGGGAACGAGGTTTTGTTACACAATTGTGAAAAAGCATAACACAGCAAGGCCAAACCCAAAGATAGATGGGCTCCTACCAACAGTCATATATGGACATGGTATATCCTGATGCTTTTAGGTTAATAGGCTATATTGGTAAAAATATGCATAGGGCTGGAGCTGCATTTAAGCATTTCAGCTACCTGATGCTGTCTCCTCCATGCTCAAAGTTAAAGTAATTCAAGAGAGATTTTTGCTCAAATCGGCGTGCATCATGTATTGGTTCAAAGAGCACTGCAAGAAGTGTAGTTCTTTATCTCTTTACTCTCCCCTGGAGAGACGGGGTATCTCATAGGGCAATATAGGTTTTCCATCAAGAAAGGAGACGTTGCAATTTTCAGCTGTTTTATCACTTTGCTGCTCCTTTTGAACAGGAAAATTTGGAAACTCTAGAACCTTTTCATCCAAGTACAATTTCCTGAACCTTCACCTTCCCAGACAGCCCAAAGAGGTTGGTAATAAGTCTCATATGCTGAGCAAATGCAGCACAGGCACAATTACATGGTGGAGATACTTCTTCTGAGCCAATAAGCTGTTGGCTACTAAAGTGGTAGGATAGAGGAATAATAAAGCAATTTCTATTACCTGTAATAGGGAAGTCTTTATTTTTATGTTACAGATTTGATAGCTTTAATTTTAGAAGTCAAAGTAACAAAAGATAATATTCCTCACAAGTTAGCCTTGCTCTTGTTTTGCACTGATTAAAATGCAAAGCTTTCAATGTGTGTGGGGGCTTTACACCCAGATGCATACAGGCCTTGCAAGGAGGAAAAGTCCTTACAGTGGCCTTCCAAAACCTAAAGGGGGCCTACAGAAAACCTGGGGAGGGACTCTTTGTCATGGAGTGTAGTGATAGGATAAGGGAGGATGGCAGAGGGTAGGTTTAGGTTAGATATAAGGAGGAAATTCTTTATTATAAGGGTGGTGAGTCACTGGAACTGGTTGCCCAGAGAAGATGTGGATACCCCATCCCTGGAAGTGTTCAAAGCCAGGCTGGACAGGGCTTTGAGCAACTTGGTCTAGTGGGACCAGGGTGAGGGGGTTGGAATTAAATGGTCTTTAAGGTCCATTCCAACCCAAATCATTCTATAATTCTATGGTTTTATGAAACCTTTATCTCTTTACTTTTGTCAGTGTATAGACACTATAGACACTGACAGTACAACTACATAAGTACATTTGACAGTTCTAGGACACCAAGTCTCATTTCTCTGTATTGTTAAATTGTTATCACAGCATTAGGTTGGGCTACCTAGCAGTTCCAAGACTGGTTCAGGAGATACTATGGGCCAGAGTCTATTTCCTGGTGGTGGTTTGTGTACAGTTTCTCAGTTTTGGACAGTAAAGAACTTTAATGATATGGGGATCAGCTATCCTGTGCTGGTTGGTCCCATGGCCCAAGTGTGGTTGTGCGCACCTTTGATTTCCTAGCAGAGATGTAATCCAAAAAGTTGCAGTGTGTGTCTTTGGGAGATTAAGTTGTGTTTTTTTTTGTTTTGTTTTTTTTTTTGTTTTGTTTTTTTTTTGCTTTATCCATACCCATATTCTACCTGCTCATAAAAAAAAAATCCAGAAAGAGTTGTCCCAGTGATGTGCCTGTTGTGTAGGTAAAGTTTGTTCTTTAGTTGGATTCCAGTAAGGGTGAAGTACATGCAGTGGTGATTGTAGCTGAAGAGAATGACGGAATAGATTTGTGGCAGTGTGAGACAGTGGAGAAGACATCAGGGCAGGTTAGTTGCAGTTGAATGAGTATAGAGGTGGTCAGTCCATGGAGAAAAGTACAGCTTAACTCAGAAGCCTGCAATTAAGTATATTAAAATCTAACATGGCAATGACTAGTACTGAGATTTGGTTGGCAGAACATCACTCCAGGCTGTAAGTTCATATTGTTGCAATACATCCTCCGGCATCCTGGTCACAAACCAGCTTCCTTTTTCATTGGCCACAAGAACAATTGCTTCCTAGCTTCCCAGCCCACTTACATCATGTTTTTATGCAAAATTCTACATGTAAGGAAAATAATTTAAACATCATTTGATTAAGTGCAGTATTATACTAAAAGGAATTCTATATGCCTTGCAAGGTGTAAAGCTATTAAGGGCTAAGATTTAATAATGACCTTGTCATGTGGTTATGGCAGATAACAACAAAGGACATATAATATTTATTTTATTCCTAACAGGCTCAAGTTTTCAAACATTTTCAAACAAACATATGAATTATTGCTTACTTTACCAGTTTAGTTTAAGTCCTCTCTGTAAATCAGGTAAGACATTCAAGCAATTTTCTTTGTACCTGGAATATCCTACATTTCTGTTTTAAATCAGAACTATTAATAAGCCTGGATTTCAGTAAAATAAGGTGTCTGGGTGAGGCATACATCATTAAACCATGTAAGTGTACACAGCTGCTTTTCAAAAAAAAAAAAAAAAGTCAATATCAATATATTTATGTTAATATATGTGAGTGAATGAGTCCCTGAGTATTTTCCACTCTATTTCCAAGTGTGCTTTCATTCCTCTCAGAGCACACCTGGAGACCCACCTCTTCACAGTGACATTGTGTTTGCTTGTCTCTACAAGAGGCTACCCTGCCCCCTTACACCTCTCTGGAAATCTTGATTTCATTGCTTCATTTCACCCCTATCTAAAAAGAAAAGCTTTCTCACCTATGTCATCCTGAAGAAGATGATTATTGTCCCTTCAGTAATTGCAGGGATTGCAGGCAAGCAATTATTCTAAACAGAATGCTTTAAGGTGATTGCTTTTAAGAGAGTCTTGCCTCGTAAGTGTGTTTTCAAGAACAGGTATGCAATTAGGAGAATAATTATTTTGATAAATTCTGAACCACTAACAATTATGGTGGCTTGAGAAAAGCAGCCCTAAATAGTTGAGACCTAATTCTGCAGATGCTCAGTTCTGGCAACTGAGATTTCCCATTCCTAAACATAGTCACTGCTGTTTGAATGTGAGGGCACTCTGATGAAAAAGACATATAATATGAAAGGAGAAATGTTTTTTCTTCACTGAACCATTATCACTGACAACCATAAAGCCACATCTGGGACCAATACACAAACATTAATAATGAGACATCAGTGTAGTATCACCAATTAGTGTTAATTACATTTTATTAGAAAAAAAAAATGGTATCATAGGGAGGGTTGAATATGCACTACACTTTTGTTTCCTACTGGCCTACATAACTAATGAAAATTCCCAACCTAAAGATCAGTTTGATGACAACCATGATTTAATTAACATGGAATTAACTTATATTTATTGCCATCAAAGTGGTTTAGAAGAGATTACAGAAGAAAAAAAAAGGTAACTGGCTAACCAGAGAACTGAACTGAACAGCGCATACTACGGGGTCTGTTCTTCAGCTGAGCACACAAAGGCTTTTGTACTTTTCTGCCTATAGCCAAATTGTACTTGCCACTACTCCTGTGAGTATATTTGGCCCTTGTTTTTATTAGAGAGTAATTTCCAGCAAAAGAATAAATGAAACAATTCGAGGACCTGAAACAATCTAAATCGGTTATGAGTACTTTTCATCCCACTGGACAAAAAGCAGCTAGCAAATACAAAATGCAGTATTTGATTTGCAACACCATTCTGAAAATGAACAGTATTCATCACTATTAAGTATAAACTCATGATTCATTTCTCTAAGCTCACAGCATGCTTAAAATAGTTAATTTTCTTTGTATTATGATACCCAAAGTTCTGTATATGAGGATCCAGTGTTTTTCACCTCTAGCTCACAAATTCATTACTCACAGAAGGCTGGTCTGTGTAAATTAAATTGCCTGTCCCTGTCTCTTTTCCCACTGCAAAAGCTCTCAAATCCCACCTCCCAACCTTTTCCACCAGTACAGCAGAGGCAGCCAACAGCAGAATGAGGAGGCACATTTGACTTTCATTGCACCCTTAGTGTGGGCAGCACAGCCCATTAAATAGGGACCCACACAGGGACAGATACAAATTACTTCCTACCTCTGGCTGGTCTTACACTACAACCAAGTCCCCAGAGGGCACTTAAATGCAAAACTGTTGCTTTCGGATCCTTGCTCCACCACTATTTAACATGTAGGTACTTCACTATCTAGCTGCAAAGTTTCCCAGGTGACTAGGGCTGTTCTTCTGGGTGCACACTCAGCTTTAGCAGCAGGGACCTAATTCTTGTCTAGGATGTGGCATACCTCCACGTGATTGATTGGCAGGAATACATAAACAAGTGATGGCCCAGAGAGATGTTTATGATAAGGTTTTATATCTCAAATCAGATGGGAAGTGCATTCCTTTGTCCAAACTGAGCAGCTGAGCTTTCCACCCAGGTGCAAAAGAAATGGGCTGCATGGCCTGGTGGGTGGGGTTCGAGTTAGTGCATCTTCTGTCACTGCAGGGCTTGTATGCCCACACTGCATTTGCCTTAAAGTACTTAATTAACCACTTAGAAAGTAAGAAATTGTGCGGTACCTTTTCCCTTCCATAAAAAGCAGCTTAATATATTCCTCCAGGACACAAGAAAAGAGGAAGGAGGAATTGGAGAGGAGTCCCTCTGAGGGGATAGAAGGAAAGAGACAAAGCAGGTGTTTTCACACCTATTCTTTCTAAGGCTCTGGAAAGAATAGAGTTTAAGAGTCCTTCCAGTGCAAATATCTTTATCTTTATTATCCTGGAAGTAGAATAACAGAAAAATGTAAAATGACAAAATTTTCTACCACCACATAATGGTTTTCTAAGTTATTGAGATTTTTTATATTAGATCCTAATCAAATAACAAACACAACCTTAACTACCCAACGCTTGGTACATGGTCAAATATGACTCTGGTAAGAACCATTTTATTTGCATTTTATACATTGCATATTTATGAAATTCTGTGTGGTTTTTATTGTGTTTTTTTGTTGTTGTTGTTGTTTGTTTTTTGACAGAGATACAGGGTTTTGTATTAACTCCATCTCATGACAAGAGCTATAAAAAAGGATAACTGAGTCATTGTTACACAGAATGTTGTTAACTTTCTTCTGCATCTGTTCTGATGAATATAATAAAAAACACTGTAAAAGTATAAAACATTTGAAAAAAAATCCACAATACGAAGTAACAGCCATACAGTGTTTATTAGTGTAGCCAGGAGAAAGAAACTAGAAAGAAAAATGTACTGGACAGTTCTTGAATTAAGAGCCTTTGAAGAAACAGGAATTTGGTTATTGGCTGTTCTCATTTCCTTGTTTATTTTCTGCTTTCTTATGTACCCACAAAAATAGCTTAATTCAGCTACAGCAATGTTACCACTGAGCTGTGCCAACTCAGAGAACTGTTCATTTGGCATTCAGTATACAGGCAACACTTCAGGTTTGTTCAGGTTTTTCCCTGCATGTGATCCATTCTCCTTTTTGGTGCTGCATTTTTGTAATTCAGTATCTGTCAGCTATTATCAATTGAGATAACAACAAGTCTAAAGCTATCTAGAAGAACCATGATCACCACTCCTGCATGCTATTGCTACCCTGAAATTCACAGCAACTGCACAACTATCTTGAATTGAAGAGAAGAATAAACTAGATTAGGTTGGATTTGCTATTCTCCAGTAGCAAGAAAAAAAACACAAACAAAACAAAGCAAAACATGACACACAAACAACAACAAAACAAGCCAACAAAGCCAAAACAGAAACAGTTTCAGTTTTTATGAGGGGGGGTGCAAGAAGTTCAGGATAAGTTCACAGCAGCAAAACTGGTATAGAATCATAGAACCATTAAGATTGGAAAAGACCTCCAAGACCGTCTGGTCCAACCACCCCCTTACCGCCAATGTCACCCACTAAACGGTGTCCCCAAGCACCACGTCCAACCTCTCTCTCCTTGAACACCCCCAGGGACAGTGACTCCACCACCTCCCTGGGCAACCCGTCCCAGTGCCTGACTGCTCCTTCTGAGAAGAAATGTCTCCTCATTTCCAACCTGATCGTCCCCTGGCACCACTTGAGGTGATTCCTTCTAGTCCTATTACTAGTTACCTGTGAGAAGAGGCTGACCCCCAGCTCCCCACAGCTTTCTTTCAGGTAGTTGCAGAGTCACCTTTTCAAAGTGATTACTCCGTGCTGAGTGATGGCAGCCACTAACCCCAATGCTGTCTCTGCAGGGAGCTACCACTGTCCTGCACATATTTTGCTTCTAATAAAAGCTGCCTTGTGCCCAGCCATCAAAGAATTCATTGTTGTGTGTTTTCACCCACTCTCCATTTTCCACACTTCACAAATTATTTTATGTAATTGATTGTTATGTTTCCCATTTAATTGATTACTTATCAAGTCTTATTCCTAATTGCTGCTTTCATAATTTCACAGATTCTGAAAGGTCTTTCAGCCAACTCTCTCATCTTTCTCAGCATTAGAATCACAGCTTTTAGGCTATTTATTGAGCTCTTCTTGAAAAAGCTCACAGTTTTCAATCATGTTTGCTCTTTATGACATTTTTTTTCTATCAGTCTCACTGTTTTTTCTTCATCTTTAGGAAACCTGCTCTTCTGAATTACTAAAGAGGTATAAAAGCCTGTTCTCTTTTTGCCCATTTTGAATATTAGCAAGCAGTGAATACCATTCCCTAGCTGACCACTACCCTCTAGTCCCATTAACTTTATTTGTCACAGAGGGGTCCAGAATAGACTCGGTGTTGGATGGATGTTCTAAGTTAGGAAGTCACCATTATAACTTTTAGAAAAATTGCCTTTTAAGTAGGAGCCTCAGAGCACACTGGAATTCTTTCCATATGCAAAGCTTGTGCAGCAAAGAGGAACTGCATATGTGAAATTTTGTTGAAACTGGCTAGAACTGAGGAGTTCTTGTTTGGTCTGTACTAGTCAAGTCAGAAATAATTTTACTAATATTTGTGACAATTTGGGTAGCGGGATGGATTTCAGCTGATTCATTTATTGATGAATCTGAGGAAAAAGTTTATTTATGATCGCAAATGTGGGATAAATAGAACAATTTCACCTATACCCAAAACTGGAACAAAAACATTGAGCCAATATTATATTTACAAACTTCTTTCCCAATATATTATTTAGGAAACATAACATTATAGCATTACATGTGGCCTTTACCCCAAAGAGCTTGCAATCTCATTTAGGCAGCAAAGATTTTTTAGCAGAGGAAAGCATAATGGAATAATTAGTTTTGAAATAAACAGACATTGGTTCAGATTAGAGAGGATGCATTAAGGAATCATCCAGAAACCTTCACCTGCAAGGGTTGTATTCTGCATCAGGAAATGTAAAACATGGTATGTTAAGGACTTCACTGGAATCACAAACTATTCCTCTTAGATTATGACAGTAAAATAACATTATTTATGCCTAGGTCATAGGTCCATCAAAAAATAAAAGCAGAAAAAAAAAAAAAAGCCATACATTACATTTAATTGTCCTTGCAATACTCTGAATGTACTTTCTTGAGGTTTGATTTTGCTCAGAACTGATGCCATTAATGTACACGCTCCTTGGTCAGAGTTACATTGCTGAGAGCTCTTTCACCACAGTTCAGTGCAATTTACCACGTCTCATAATGCCTGAATAGAGGGAGCCCATGAATGCAAATGGGAAGAATACTTTTATTAAATTATTTTTGTAACTGCATAATTTTAGTAATTAAAACCTTTACTTATACCAATTCAGGAGTGAGCATAATATTACACTAATGCACTTGCACTTATTAAATTTGTAAGGTTGACTAGTAAATTCGTGGGCGATGCAAGCCATAGTTAAAAACCTTTGAGGAGAACAATAATTGAGCAGCATTTTGATTAGTACAAATGTATTTATTTGAATTACCTCCATAAATTCAGTTCAGTGGCAACAGATGGGCTTTTTTTTTTTTTTTTTTTTACATACCTGATTCTGTGGCTATTTTGCTGTACTTCACATGTCTCTGAGACACAGGTGTTTCTAGGCAACACTTAATGAATTCCCTGAGGAAAAATATCAGCATAGGAAAAGCAAAACTAAGAGCTGCCTCACCCAAGAGGAGCAGAACTGTGATGAGTTAAGCCAACTGACTAGTCTTTCAGTTATTCAAAGCCCAAGAAATATTCTTTTGATCTGCAAAACCAGTGAGAAACTCAAACTGAGCCCAAGAGAAATGTGACGGTGCACTGAAAATAAGGTGCTCAGCAAATACTGATCATAGTTATCTACACAAATATGTCCAGAACATGGAAAACAAACAAAACAAAACAGGTACATCACATGAAAATAGTGATTATATATATTTTATCTTACTATAAAATGCACTATATAGCCAACAAAAGTACACGTAAGGGAGCAGGGCTCTGTACAGATTTAATCAGAGTGTCAGGGCCTGGGTTAGCTTAAAGAAAGAAGTAATGTCACCTTTCATAATTCATTAGAAATGCAAGTTAGACAGTAGAGTAGGTTCAGAAAAGCACATGACATTTTTGTCTTTGCCTCTTCTGTTTCTCTGCCAGAAAGCTGTTATACATGTATCTCAGCCGCTTACAAGATTGTTAAATTAGTAGTCAGAAGAACAAAACTTTCAAAAGGTTTGGAAATTTTACCTTCCGGATTATATACAATAGTGATTTAATGCTAACATGCTGCCATGCTGACTAGGGCAATTTTAGTCATAATTATTCATGGGCTTCTCAGAATGCCCTGAATGATGATTGTAATTAATTGACGAATTGTTCTGCAAGCAGGGAGACTTCAGTTATGTCCACGTCCCTTAAGCCCCCTGCCATACCAGGCACCTCCTTTGGCAGTTCCAGCTGTGCTAGGACAGGGCTGTAAACATCCCAGCCATTGCCACCTGTGCCACACAAAACCTGGGATGATGAATTCTGCTTGCCTGCTGCTAAATGGGAGCATTGATTCAGGGCCTTTCCTCCTTTTTCAGCCTCAGATTCCCATGTAAATCACAGGAACTTCCTTATCTTTGTCAATACCACTTCTTTCCACTTCTTGTTTTAAATTGACCAATATATTCAAAAATTACTAGGGAGGGAGAATGGAAGTGGAAAACCATGTTGTAGCTGTTCTAAGTGTAAAAACAGTATGCACAGAAGAAGAAGCAGTGGGGTTCATTGTCCTACTACAGAGATGGTTTTCCGTCCAGACACCTTCAGAAGTTTGCTTATTCTGGAGTACTGTGTCCAGCTCTTGGGTCCCCAGCACAAGGAGGACATGGACCTATTAGAGTGGGTCCAGAGTAAGGCCATGAAGGTGATCAGATGAATATGAATATAGGCTGAGAAAGGTGGGGTTGTTTAACCTAGGAAAGAGAAGGTTCTGAGAGACCTTATGATGGCCTTCCAGTACCAACAGGAAAGGTGGGGAGGGTCTATTCATCAGAGAGTGTAATGATAGGACAAGGGGGGAGATGGCTTTAAACCAAAAGAGAGTAGATTTTGAGTAGATTTTGGGAAGAAATTCTTTACTCTGAGGGTGCTGAGGCACTGGAACAGGTTGCTCAGAGAAGCTGTGGATGCCGCATCCCCGGAAGTGTTCAAGGCCAGGTTGGATGGGGGTTTGAGCATCCTGGTCTAGTGGAAAGTGTCCCTGTCCATAGCAGGGAAGTTAGAACTGGATGGCCTTTAAGGTTCCTTCCAACCCAAGCTATTCTATGGTTCCATGATTCTATGATTCTCCCTGGTATGTAATTAAGGGCAGGTTTTCCATGACAGCTTTACTTACCTGCTGGAGACCTACATCACAGGTCCTTTTTAATTCATGGGGATTTGCCTTTCACTTCAGCAATAAAAGGACAGTTACACAAATCTTTAGGATCTCCTGTTCATACTCATACAAGTCACGTTGATGATCATGCCTCTTATTCTTGATCACAGATAAGTATACATATCAGCATTTCAAGCAGCAACTTCACATCTATACAATTTACAGTTTCACCTTATTTGTGTTTTGCTGTGACTACCCAGTAACAAACTGTAAAAAAAAAAAAAAGAAAACAACAAAAAATGGAGTACAGTGAATCTCAGGTCCATTTTCTCATGTTGGAATCACTCGCTGGAGTTACACACCTGAAATAAGTGGATTTACACTCAAATGGATTAGAGAAGATTTAGTTCTTTGTCACCCATATCTACCTCATATCTCATCATTTTCATGGTTGAGCTATACTGTTTAAAATTGTTGAGTAACGTAATATCTAAAAACTGGGAAAGCTGATCTGTGAGAAAATGGAAGTCAATTTTGCCTCGTGGAATCCTCATTTATTTTAAAATATGCTCAAATACTTAATTTGAAGAGCCTAAAAATGAAGTTGTTAATATTAAAGAAAAATCTTGCAGGAAAATAATTATAAAGAACAGTGATGGTTTAGTGCTAATTTTCCATTGGAGTAACTCTAATCTCTGACAGAGTGATTCTTGATTTCCTCTCTAGTATGAAGATCAGAAGCAAGCTACTTTGCATTTCTCCATCTTTAAAGCCATTCAAGACATTGCTTAATCAGAATTGAAGTGAAACTAGTGCTATTGTGACAGCACTATGGATGCTGTTCCTTTGTACAGAGCATAGTTCTAGGCATGTGGAAGACAGTATCATACATCTCTTGATCTAAATGGCTTTCTTCCCAGCCTTTGCAATATCTGTATTACCTCTGGCTGTTTCATTACATTTCCACATATGACAATCATTCTGGAGTCATCATAATTCTTTTTTTTTTATTTTTTTATTTTTATTTTTTGTCAATAGTTCTAAAACAAAATTCCTGCATTCTGAGAAACTGAACTGGTTAATGCCTTGAGAGTCTCTCTCTCTTTCTGTCTGAATCCTTTTGGCATTTAGACTAGCCCTACTCTCCACTGGAAACTTTGCTGCTAGCTTTGTATACCCAAAACTGCAGTAATTAATTTCTATTATGTTTCTATAAGGATGTATTAACCTATTTAAGGATTTGAGGGAATAATCCAGCTGTGAAGAGAAAAGCAAGAAGACGGTGGCACATTGCCACTGAGGGTACTGAGGAAGACTGAGAGTCTGCTGACTCCTCAGAGGCTCTATGAGTAAGCATTTCCATGTACAACGCATCTAAAAAAAGGCTTCATGCCACAAACGATTTGCTAGATTTATGAATTGGAAGTTAAAGACTGTGCATAGCCACCATTAAAATAGAAGTATCTGTGCATGATGGAAGAACTGCTTGACCACTGTACAGTATTTGTGGGAGAAATAGTCTGCAATCCTATTCATACTGAAGGAGAAAATCCATTAAAACCAAACCAGATTGTAGTGTTTATATTTATGTCTTGCAAAAATGTCTTACTGTTTTGAAAGCTTGGCTCTGGTGAGAAAGAGAGCTATGGAAGGAACAGTTATGTGCTTCTTACCATAGAAATGATCCAATGGTTTCTGATGAAAACAACAAAGAATGCTTTAAAGATACCAGGTCCGACATCAGCTCACTACACTCGTCCTCTCTACAAACATAGAATCTTGAGATAAAGTGCTGAAAGTGATTTACTGTCATAGGAAAATGAACAAACTCAACTGTGGAATGGTAAGTTTGATACTGAAAACAAAGTATGGGACTGTATTGTAGTGCAGCAATATTTGGGTTTATGTCTTGTTTCAGGTGAATCCAATCTGTCTCAACTAAATGGGTATGTTATCATCTACCAAGTAGTCTGGCATGCATTGATTGTGAGACAGTAGCTAGCAAGCTGTCTACACTGTCTTACATAAATAATAACAAAATCAAAACAAAACAAGAGGGGAAAAAATAGGAAGAGAATAAGATATTGTCTAGGTGTCTGAGTCAAAATAACCAAAATTTAAAGACATACAAGATCACTAGAAATTTTGGAAAATTTTAACTATTCTCCCCCTTCATATTTAATATTTTGTCTACAGTAAATAATGAAGATTGTATCCTCCTTTGTGATGAGATCTCCATCTCCTCCTTGTTAATGCCATGCAACTTTGCTAGAGTAGGAGGCAAGTCTCCAGTTTTGTGTGGTGTGTATCACAGTTCCCACCATTACAAGGATACTCACTGTGTATATGAATGTTTTTCTATGTTACAGCAGGGAATTTGATTAGTTCAGTACTCAGACCATTTATTTCCTTTCAAAATCTGTATGACTGAATTTTGTGGCACAGAACAAGACTTTTATATTTAAATAGAACAAATAGGCAATTCCACACTGGTACAGTTAAATGAATTTGTTTTTATAGCAGGAAAGTTGTTTGTTGCAACCATTTAAATACAAAGACAACTGGATGAGCTAGCAAGTTATTAATTCCTTTTCATTGTGGAAAATGCTGGTGTATCAATTGATAATGTATTTTACTTTGCATTTATATAATGAGTTTTCTTTAGTTGAATCCCTAAACAGCAGGGGAACTCAGTTCAGCTGAATTGGCCATGCTGAGTCATAACAACTCAGAAGTTGCAAAGGCAAAAACTCTAATTATCCTCTGGCCCTTACCATAGATCATGTCTCTCTGGGCACTACTGGTACTACTAAATGACAGTGGAAATCTTTACCATTCATATCCTTCTAGCTAGTTACTGATCTGGGGCTCAAGTAATGGTCTTAAATGACACGTTTGATTCTGCCTCCAGTAATTTCAAAGACACTAGATGTAGCTGGAGCAGGTGGCCATTTTATGTCACAACATTGTGCAGATTATATCTTTATCACCTTTATCTGGGAAATATGCACCCATGATGAAACATGTACTTCATGTTATCAGATTAGTAGGGCTGCATTCTTCAAGGGCAGTGTAGTTAATGTGCAGGGTAAATTACATCAGTGAAGCTGTTCACTGTGAAGCAAATACTTCACAGAGCTCATTGCCTCCATGTGGGTGTTCAACAAGTGGGGTTGGGCTCAACTGCAGAAATTCTCTCTCCTCTCCGACATTGATAACTAGACCTGGCATGCAACCCAGAACTTACAGTGAGACTGATGTACTCCCCACAGCTTCCTTGTGGTTTGGATGCTTCTAAAAGCAAAACCCTAAGAACAAGAATCACTCACCTTGGGAAACTTGTGGTTGATGTGTCTGGAAGATGTGGAATAAGAGGCTTCTTTGGATTGGCTCTGGAAACAGAGTGAAGTAAAGCAACCTCTGAACAATTTATTATGTTGGCCTGCTCAAGAGGATGTGGCTGTTTCTAAAGGTGGGAGTCAGGCCACACCACTCCATCAGATAGCCTGGCTGCTGCTTCTGTCACAAAAGGGAACAGAGTAGAGCATCATCAGTTATGGAGAATGCCACCATGAACTGGGACAGGTCTGTACAGAACATGTGTGGTCCTCAGTTAAGCAGAAACGAACTCACTCTAGCCATGCTCCAAGCTGATCAGGAAGTGTAGAGCCATAGTGTTATCTCTGAGCAGAAATTAATAATTCAGGCCTGTTTCATTAACCCAGAATTTCAGACAACTCTGTACACTGGACAAGTTACCTCATGTTCACCTCCACCAGAATATATAATGGTTGTATTTGATGATGTTGGAGGTCTTTTCCAAACTAAATGATTCTATAATTCTATGTGGACATACCCTGGCCATATCAAACATGAAGAAAATGCTTACTCCCTCTGAATAAGAAGCCTGAGACAACAGTTTTATTTATCACAGAAACTACCAGTAGTGTCCTGGGTGTCTGAGGTTTCACTGGGAGTCTGACTCAAAAAGTAGCCTAGAACAATTCTTCATTTGAAGATGTAGGAAGCTTGTAATGACAAGAGAAAGTGACAACATAATATAAACATCTTCATGTCATAGCCAAGATACACAGACATGGAAACAGCAGAGTATTCACAAGTTCATAATTAAAACCTAATTGGTTTCATGAAGCTCCATGCAGAAAGATAATTTTCATGACTAAAACTCTAGATTACATAAAATGGAAGGATGTAAGCAAGAAAATATAAATACAAGATTAAAAACTTATTTCCATTTAACTATCAACTCATATTCCTTAATTAGTTTCACCTAAATTAGTTGATTAACTTCCTATGTATGTCCTGGGACAAATAAGTCTGGAAGACAGATTTGGAGACTGATCAATCTATACTGGGAAACCATCTAAGCATCTTGAAGTGGCCTGCAAGAAGGTTCAGGAACTAAGATACTTGAGAGAAAAGCAGATAAACAGCACTTCAAATTCAAAGTAGATAGATGAAATCTAATTAGAAAAATGTCCATCCCTCTCTCTCTCACAAAAAAAAAAAAAAAGTGTTTTCAAACACTCCAGCTAGTGCCTGCAGTTTCTTAAGGTATTCGTGATGTTTGGCACAGTAAATAGATTGCTACACCTAGCTCCTAAAGGTCAATGACCATGAATTAAAATTTCACTGTACCTTTTGAAGCATGTCTCCTCAGCTTGCCATCTAGAAAGTAAATACTGGACAGTTTTGCAGGCCACACTGCAATACTCAGATACAGGGACAAATTTTAAACACTTCTTATTGCAGCAGTCCATTCAGATCTTAGTTTTGGGATTGTTTGCAGAGGAAGGGCCTTTTCTGAAAGTTTGTATTTGGTGTCAGGGATTTAGCAGAAGCTGATATCCAGTGCTGGAGACTCTAATGTTGAAGACTTTAATGCTGGGCAAAGGTAACCAAAGGTAACATGAAAAGGTAACAAGGGATTCTCACAGCCAGCTGGGTGGAGAGAGAAACTGAGTCTCCTGAATGGACATCATTTGAGCACCCTTTCACAAGGAAGCAACTTCAGACAGTATTTCCTTGCTTCTTCACTTAACTGACACTGAGCCTCAGGCTTGGAGCTGAGGTACAAGTAACATAACAGGCACATTACCGTTTCTGTTTTAGGATCAGAGAGAGCAAGACAAGCAAAAACTTCCTGGACAACGAACCTCTTTAGCTTCTTTGTAACTCTTGAATATTTTAGGAAACTGATGGTGACCCATTCGCAATTGACAGTGGAGATACATAACCCCTGGGGTGGTGTTCATAAGCATGCTCACCCAAACTCATTGGATGGCTTTGGGTCTCTCTTTTCCAAAGAACACTGCACTTCATTGTATCTTTTAGCATTAAATAACTGGTGCTTGCTTGCCTACCATTGCTTAAGAGGTACAGAGGATCACAATGATATTTAACCCAGGTATGCTGTTCATGCTTTGAAAATGATGTTGCATTCTGCACCCTTTGTAGTGTTGTAGTCTTCTACCACACACTGATCATCAGCCACTGAAGGCCAAAGACACTTGATCAAGCTGAGCTGTCCCATGTGCATGGAGTCTTGTTTCCTGGTAACATGTTGCAGCCTCTATAATAGAAAAAGAGCATCCAGAATTGTAAACTGTTTCCCCTAGAGAGGAAAAAAAATGCAGCTACAGAAAAAGCTGTTATTAGGTGCAATATTTTGGCACAATTCAGTGCTTTGATCTAGTTCTGTCTTGGAAAACATCTTGTGATAGACAATGTCCCACCTTATCAGCAATGGACAGCAGCTGCTGCACAGAGATGGGAGGTCATTAGGTGATGAGCTGCACTGGGAATAATTTGAAGAGATGAGAGTTAATTAGCTCAGGGTAAACCAAGAAGGGAACTGATTAGCCAGAGTACTAAGAGCCAATTACTTCCAGAACTCAGCTAAGTGGCTTTACAAAGCTGAGAAAAGACAGCATTTGATAGCATTCCCAACACATCAGCTCTGAGCACCAAAACAATGACCTCTTCTTGTGCTCCCCCAGAAAACATTGTTCTGTTTAAGGTGGGTTTTGGAGGGTTTTTGTATTTTTTCAGGAAATAATTTCTGCAAGAGCTTATAAATTACCCAGCTACTCATTTAATGTGGAGAAAAACTTGTTACCAGGAAGCAGGATTTTTTGGAGAATCGCAATTAGAAGCAAACTGCAAATTCAAGTTGTCCCTTCTTCAAGCACGGTTTGTTCTCAGGCAATCCAGCCATTCCGGAAACAGTATCAGTTCAGCCTCCCACCAGCTGGCCCCCTGTTCTCTAACAAGAATAAAATGTCCTGTATATAACTAAGAATCTGCTGCTTTTCCTTCCCATGGGTTGCAGATTAAAATATATCTAAGAACTTTGTTTGTGGTCTTAGCCCTCATCTGAAACATTAAGAACTGTGTTTCTGGACATTAAAATACGTTTAATAATTTACCTAAGACTTATGTGAAAACAAAAGGACACTCTAGGCAGGCATAGCCAAGAATGTGAGCAAGAAATGGACCATCTGTGGGCTGGTGCGTGGCTGCCTCTGTAGCTGCTAACACTCAATTCCAGCTGGAGCTGTCTGCTCCTTTCTTGTAAGTATGATGTCAATGCAAATTGACAGGAATCCTCGAGATTCAAGCCTCAGAATGTATTCCCTTATTCAGTGCTAATTGAACACAACAGGACAGATATCGCAGGAGAGGATGTTTGACTAATTGTGTATCAAATTACACCGAAGCCAAAAAACAGTCACAGAAGAGGCAGTATGTAATTCCAGGTGGAGTGAAAGGGGATCATGTGAACACATCAGCTCAGCCACTTAGTTTCTACTTAAATTCTCACTGTAAATATTCAGTAAAATTTGCAAGGCCAGAAGCCAGTGCTCTGCATGAATGTGAATTGTATCCAAAGCATGTATGGAATTGTGATTTGTATAATTCATGAGGATAGCCACACAGGGTCATACCAAAGGTTCATTTAGCTCAGCATCCTGTCTCTGAATCTGAGCAGTAAAAGATGTGCAGGAAAAGAGCATAAGGAACAGGATAAGCACAGCATGCTCCTTCCCCTGCTCTATCCTCTCTCAACCGACAGTCACTGGTTTAGGGATTTCTGGATGTTTTTTCTGCTTCCCAGAGCTTAACAGCTCATGAGAGACCTTTCTTCCCTGACTCTGTCTAATTGCTTCTTCAGCCCATTTTTGCTATATCCAAAACATCCTGTGGAAAGGAGGTGCAAAACTTAATTATGTATTGTGTGCAGATGTTCTTCCTTCAATTATTTTGATTAATAATTTAATGTCTCACACGCTAATTTCTGTGTTATAAGAAAGAGTGAATAATCCTTCTTTACCCACCTTTGAAATTTTCACTTCCTCTTGTAGGTTGCTCCTTATAATTTGGAGAATATTAAACCTTGAATTGACTAATGTCACATAATAAAGGGATAAGAGATCACATCTTTTTATTAACTTCCAGCCGCATATTTATAGTGAGCCTGTTCTGAATTCCAGGTGTAAGAAACAACCTATGTAAAATATTCAGACTTTGAATACAAATTACTGCATGAACACACCTCCAGCATTATTACCCATTGGGCTACTGGGATTTGGAAATTCATTGTATCTTGTCTGGTTGCCATGGCCCTTCTCAAAATCTGTTTTTCCTATGCTTTTTACCAGATCAGTAAATATAAGGTTATGTTTTCGTTTTCCTTCAAGGGTATACAGCATTTCAATGAAAATCTCTTCATGTTCAGACACAGAGGTTTCAGCAGACCCCCTGATGTGAAGACAAAACCAAACCAAAACAAAACCTTAGATCTAACAGAAAGAGAAACACAACCCTGTCTCCCTTTTCGCCTTGTCTTCACACGCATTTTGCAAAATGCTGCTGTGAAGGTCTTCTCCCACTGCAGCTGTTCTACCCATCACTGGTTACCCCATCTTATTCAATCAAATTCTCACATACCTCTCATTTAATTTTGGGTACCCATCTCCTAATGATCTACCAGATAAAGCCTTATGATTGTTTGCCATAGGCAAAATTAATTTTTTCTTTCACAAGGGAAAGCCTTATTCACAAAACAATTCCTCACCTTCATGCTAGAAAATCTCTTGCTTCTTGTTTTCAAAGTCTCTCTCCACTGGTGGTCTCTGTTAGGGCCTGGTTCTCCACTGCTGTGGACACTCATTTCATTCATACAAGGCACATAAAGGGTAAAAAAAATAACAGAAAATCAGAACACATGCTTTTTGTATTCATCCAGTACTAGCCTGAGGACTGTGCGAAAGCACAAGCCTGGAGATTTGAGGTTCCCAGCTCCAAGCATCATCATAACCCTACTCCTGTTACATGCTTTTTTTTTCCCCTTACCATGTCTAGATTTGACTGTATATTCCCAGAGGAAAGAAAGCAGTGATATTTACTGGGTGTTTTCTGTTATTGCTGGTGTCTGGGACAAGGAACAATTAAGTGCATACTGGTAGTGGTTCACTTTAAGTCTGGAGCATTACCTTCCCATCAAGGGGAAAGAACATAATGCAGCTCCCAAGAAATATATGTATATATTTAAGATCCCACTTAAAATAGCATTTCTGTAAACAACAAGGTATTTAGTTTAGTCATTCTGTGCAAACTGAATGAAATCTTCCTATTGCAGCTCTCTCTGTAATCGATAGGGACTGCATCATTTCAGGAAAGAGGAATGTGACCTTTTCCCTGCCAGGCAGTAGTATTTAGCACTTCTGTGAATGTAGCCTTCCATTTTCTTATCAAATATAGTAATAAATTCAGGGCACCTGTCACATCTAAAATTGTTATGGAAATGCTTGTTTGCTTGGCTCTAATTTGGGGAGCTCTTTGTCAAGCTTTTCCAAGAATGTGACTATGAACACTACAGCAAACATTTAACAAGACATGCGGACTCTGCCCTCATTAGTCTAAACAATAGAGGAGAAGCACCAGATGCATGCAGAGCAGGCTTCTCTGAACAACATGAACTTAATTTGAGCTTGGATGAAGGGAGTCTTTGACCAGCAGCCAGACCTACATACTAAAGGGCACTGATGTGAACCAGCATGTGTGAGCCCTCAAACACATTGCATTGCATATTCCTGCAGTGTCCTTCATTGGAATCTGATTTTCAAACACCCTAAAAAGCCAGAAGCAATTGGATCAGGAATTTTAGATCAACCTAATTTTGTAGCCATTTTAAACCTGAATTCACCAGAGAAGATATTTACATAAGATACATTCACAGCTCTCACTATCATAATGTTCTCCAATGCATTTTTTTCTCCTTGCAGGCTTATTGTATTATTGCCTACATTTTACAGAAAGGGGACAGAGATGCAGGGGGAGATTTTCTCAAGGTCTCACTAGGCTTGTGTTGTGGAAATGGCAAAAGGACAGAAACAATGAGGTAGAAGTGGGTCTGATCTAAACAGGAGGTACTCAGATAACAGTGATATTACAAGCGTTTATACCAAGACTGAAATGAAAATAGACTGCCGAGACTATTTGCATTATCTCTTCATTTTATTCTTACTACTAACAATGATGTGGCCTGAAAACAGAATTACTCTGACCCTAAACATTGTGCTATACTTCACATACACTATAATGTGTATTTTCCTTAGGGATTTTCACCTTCTGATTATTATTCTTTACACTTTCTTTTCTCATTTTTCTTCTTCTCAGTTTAACTGTCATTTATTTGTGACACTAACCACTTCTGAGCAGCCATGATGTATCCTCTGAACAATACTCCCAAAATAAATTCCACCAAGTTTTAGGAGAACAACTCTACCTTCATCTGGCATCAGCTGCCTCTCTTTACTTCAGTAAGATCCAGATACAGACCTAGTTTTAAGACAAGCTCATGAAACCCAAGAGGTTGCATGCAGCATTTTGTACAGTGTCTTTAAAATAGGCACCCTCTTCCACCCATGTGTTGTTTTGCCTAGAGGCAGATTGTTAAGACAGTCCAAGACACAAGCCTCTGAGACATGCCACAATTCTCTTCAGGACAACAGGTCTTCACAAGGAGTGCCCAGAGTTAGTGAGAGCTGTTGCACTGATAGTATGGTAGATGGTGGAGAAAGAAATCCTGTTTTGCTGTTAAGAAACAGATGCATTAATGAATGGGCAGTATTTGGAGTCCCCCTGAGAGGCATTATGTCTGTCTCAGCACAGGCTGATATAGAAAAAATCCTATTTGGAAAAAGTAAATAAATATAAAATAAAATAAAAATTATAAAAATTTAAAAAATATGAAACCTATATGGTCTACAGAAGAGAACAATGAGAAAGTGCCTCTGTAATGCTATAGCCAAAGCTACTCTCCCTCTGTGGAAAGGCTGAGTAAAACCATACATTTTAAATTGGTTCCTTGACAAATGCATTGTCTTTGTTCACCCCTCTGACAGGACACAAAGCATCAGACTCGGTCATGTAGTACCTCAATGTACTGTGAAATAGAGCCATTTGGGGGATGTCCCAAACATATGTTAGCAACTAGAGAGTAGAAATGAGAGCTGAGGGTTACAATACCTCTCTTTCATCTCTTTTCCTGACACAGGAAGCTGTGGGATTATGTGAGCTAGAACACAAGTTAGAACAGCTCCTAGTACTGTTGCAGTTTCTACTTTGGACAGCCCAGGCCTCCCATGTACTCAAAATCAAGGTGATATAAGAGTTGAGAAATTCTTGATTTACTAACAGCATTGTGTAACTTCAGGGGCTTTGATAAAAGCATATTATCTTGAAAATGTTTCCCCAACCTCAATGTAAAAGTAGCCTCTACTACAGTCTGGGCTTCAATGCCTCTGTGGATGTGCCTCTTAACTAATACAAAACACAGAGATGGAATGAGTAAAGTGTGCAGTAACCTTGCCTGGAGAAAGTCAGTCTTATTAAAAAGAAACCCAAAAGCAAACACTTCCTTTTGCCAGCATTTCCTTGCTGTAGGCCACGTATCTCTCTATTATGTCTGTGTAACACAGTGATTTTTCATACTTGGTCTAGGCAATAAAGATAGCAATTTAATTCTGATGGCAAATAACCATTTTCCCTCCTGTAAGCCATCTTTGTTCTTTGTCAGCTGTTATACATCCATGACCACATTAATCACAACCAAATTCCTTCAGGGGAGACAATGAAACATATTCCCATCAACTAGAGACTCAATTCTATAATTCAGTCTTGCTACTATCAACCTTGAATTCAGATCAAACTTTTTGAGAACATCTAATGGCAGGTGCCAATTAAATCATTAGGCTCGGTTATCTTAAACAGATGCAAATTTTACTGGAAGGAACTATAAAGTAAACAGCGGTTGAGAGGGGAGATCTCTTATACTACAAGCGATAAAGTAGTGCTAATCAGATGTTTCATTTTCCTAAAGTAAAAATGTAACTGTTGGGAAGATACACGTCACGAGGAATCTGATGATTCCTGCAACTCCTTCAGAGTGACTGTGTGTCCTGAGCTTTGCTTATCCCTTTTCTTCTTCAAAGAAAAGTATCTGCAAGAAGACATATTAGTTACCGTTGTGTTTCCCTTGAAGCCCCTCATTGAATGCAGCTAACAATCTGAAGAGAGAAAATCTGTCTTAGCATTGATCCAAAGAATGACCAAAAGGATTGTTGTAATATGGTGTTTCACAAGTAGTCTGTGATGGCATCTACTTGCCTCCATTGGTACCACTAGTTTCAACACTAGCTTACAACTGATCATATTTATTTCATAATAACATACTTCAGCACCTTGCAGAGCACATAGAAATTGTCTTTTCTTCTTAACTGAATGCAGGACACAGTATCTTAGAGAACACTGTATATTTGGTGAGAAAATCCTGTATATTGTATCTGTTGCTGAGTGACGGTCTATACACACTTCAGAGAAGGCAAATGCTCCTCTACCTCAGGCTTAGCCTTGTCATCCTGGCTAGACAACTGCTGGGAGTAGGAAGTGCTGGTACACACATTCTTCAGCTCCCACCAAACAACAACTGAATTCTCAGTTTAGCTTTTTTTTTTTTTTTGGTACATGGGATTCCTGGGCTTGTCTTTTCCTTCATCATAGAAAAGTGCTTCTAACTCATTTAGAATCATAAAATCATTTAGGTTGGAAAGACCTCTGAGATCAAATCTAACTGTTAACCTAGCACTGCCAAGCCTAATACTAAAGCCAAGCAGCACATCTAAATATCTTTTAAATACCTCCAGGTAGGTATTTAACAGTGGAGGGTCCTGCCCCGGTCTTGCTTTCTCCCTTTTCTCCCTTTACGCTTGCCCCCTTTATTTGGCATCCTTAATTCATGCAGAGTCTCATTGCCAGAATATTAGTTCTTCTGTAGCTTGAGTTCCAGTGCCCCAGGAGTGGACGCAACCCTCCAAGTTTCAGTAGTTACTGGTCCTTTTATTCTGGATGCGTGGGTCCAACCCCTTTCTGCTGTGAGGTAGTAAGGAAAACAAGGTATGATCCCTCCCGTCGGGGGTTCAATGATTCTTCCCTCCAGGTGTTTATTAAGACCTTGTCTCCTGGTTGTATTTTACAAATGGCAAATCCTCAAGGTGGTGTTTGAGCCATCATTCCAATTTCTCTTAGCTCTTGTAGTCTCCTTCCAATAGTAATTATACATTTCTGGATGCTACGATCCTCAGCTACATTGTTCCCTAGAGTCATCCCTTGAGAATAAGGCATACCATATAACATTTCATACGGTGATAATTCAGTCTCACTGTGTGGTTTAGTTCTTATGTTTAAAAGTGCCAATGGTAAGCATCTCATCCAGGGCATTTGTGTCTCGATCGTTAGTTTAGCCAATTGTTGTTTTATTGTTTGATTCAGTCTTTCTACTTTCCCTGAACTTTGTGGGTGCTACGGAGTATAGTATTCCCACTGAATACCTAATGATTGACATAATAATTTTATTATTTTAGTAGTAAGGTGTGTGCCCTGATCAGAATCAATGTACTGGATTATCCCATATCTAGGTATCAGGTGTCCTAATAGAATTTTTACCACCATTTGTGCCGTAGCTCGTGCTACGGGATAAGCTTCTACCCATTGTGTTAAATGATCTACTATTACCAACAGATATTTTATCCTCCCTACCTTAGGCAATTCAGTTAAATCAACTTGTACTTTCTCAAAAGGCCTATAAGCTGTTTTTTCTCCCTCCCGTGGCTGCTTGTCGAAACACTTCCTTATTTATCTTCTGACAAGTTAAGCAACTTTGTACAATTTGCTTTGCTATTTCAAAATCCCAATGCAACCAAATTGTTTAAGTAAATGATCACTTAATGCCTTTGTACCCCAATGTGTTTGTGCATGTAAACGTCCCAATATTTGCTTTGCATAAGCTTTTGGCAATATCTCTTACCTGTCTGGCAGTGTCCATTTTCCCTGTTCTAACTTAGCCCCTATTTTCTCCATTTTGTTTGCTTTGTTTTGTTTTCCATTGCATTTCAGAGTCGGTCCAAAAATTCCATAGGGGTTTCTTTTGGATCTTGTTGGAACAGATTCTCAATTCCCAATTTAACCAGATTTTGGTACTTACCGTTCATTATTTCTGGGGTGGCTATAGTCTCAGTGTGGGGTCGGTCAGGGGAATGGAATTGTCAACAGTTCTCTGAGCGGTCCCATTGGCTATCTGAGCTCGCTCATAAACTCAGGTTGTTTTAAGAGTTCGTTGCTTTTCTGTGTCCATGACAACTCTCTCACACCCATCATGGTCCCTCTGCCCCAAAGGGCTCACACCGGTGATTTTGAGATCACAGCCTCCTGTGGAGGCAGAACTATTAACACTCCTACATCCTCTTTCCCTGTTCATTCAACTTCAAACAGCTCTGTCAAATACTACTTGCCACACCTTTAACACCTTCAACAACTCTTTAAACCCTTCCTTTATCTTTCTCCAGCCTGTACTTTTCTCATGCCAACACCAAAGGCTCAGGCAGGGGCCAACTTAATTCCACTCCTTTTCCCTCTAAGATGCTGGAACAACATATCAGTATAATACATTTCATCCTATTTTCCTTCTCCTCAAAAACAACATTAATTGCAAGATAGTGTTATAGTCGATTGATCCATAAAGTGGCCATTTAGTTTATACATTGGCCACCATTGATTGCAATACTTAGGGAAAGTCCTCTTGCTTTCTGTGCCCCCAGTTCTAACAATATCCTTCCAATGTACCAACGTGCACCCAAGGAGGCTTTCTTTAAAACATCTTTGTTTTGGATATTACTCATTTCCTTGATTTCCCATTCCCTTTTATTTATTTATTACTATTCCTTACTAGTTACTGTCCTTTGTTTCAGATTCCATGCAAGCCTTTTTACTATGGGTTTTTACTATCTTTTCCTAATCTTCTTCCCAGATGTCCCAATTCTCTGGGATTAAACGCTTCTTCCCACATACAAACTTTACTATTTCAGATTATTAATGAGCACCATTCAAATCGAAAATCCACGGAACTTCAGGAAAACAGCTGAAGCACTCAGCCTTCCATCTTCTGCACGGACATTACCACCTTTTCCACAAAAATCCCCCCAGATATCAGAGACTTCAAGGAAAAGCCTACAAATACATTTCCCTTCAAGCTCTCTATTGACACGAATTGCTAAAACATTCCTTTGCAAGGTACAAGAACTACATACATGTACATTAACCACTCTGTTTTTCTTAGACTTGTGCTTATAGACGAGTCTGTAGGACAGAAGGTCACATTCATCATACCATGCAGCCCTAGCATTGTTCCATACTGCCACAGATCAGATGAACACATTTCACACCACTGCCACTGTTGAAGACAGGGAAAAACTTCTGAGCTCTTCCATAGGATTGTCTGAGGGCTCCTCAGAGAAGGTAGCATTCCCAATCCCACGTCCAGTATCCTCTTCTTGCATGCCCCTGGGGTAACAGTATCTTGTTGCTTCCCTAAAGTGCCTGGACACCTTGCACAGAGGAGGGGACCCAGGAACTGGGGACCCAGGAACTGGGGACCCAGGAACTGGCCCATCTACAAGAAGGGCCAAAGGGCAGACCTGGGGAACTATAGGCCTGTCAGTTTGACCTCAGTGCCAGGGAAGCTCATGGAGCAGATCATCTTGAGAGTCATCACGTGGCACTTGCAGGGCAAGCAGGCGATCAGGCCCAGTCAGCATGGGTTTATGAAAGGCAGGTCCTGCTTGATGAACCTGATCTCCTTCTATGACAAAGTGACGTGCTGGGTGGACGAGGGAAAGGCTGTGGATGTGGTCTACCTTGATTTCAGCAAGGCTTTTGACACCGTTTCCCACAGCATTCTCCTCAAGAAACTGGCTGCTCTTGGCTTGGACTGGCGCACGCTTCGTTGGGTTAGAAACTGGCTGGATAGCCGGGCCCAAAGAGTCGTGGTGAATGGAGTCAAATCCAGCTGGAGGCCAGTCACTAGTGGCGTTCCCCAGGGCTTGGTGCTGGGGCTGGTCCTCTTTAATATCTTCATCGATGATCTGGACGAGGGCATTGAGTGCACCCTCAGTAAGTTCACAGATGACACCAAGTTAGGTGCATGTGTCGATCTGCATGAGGGTAGGAAGGCTCTGCAGGAGGATCTGGATAGGCTGCACCGATGGGCTGAGGGCAACTGTATGAAGTTCAACAAGGCCAAGTGCCGGGTCCTGCACCTGGGGTGCAATAACCCCAAGCAGAGCTACAGACTGTGAGGGGAATGGTTGGAAAGCTGCCAGGTGGAGAAGGGCCTCGGAGTATTGGTTGACAGTCGGCTGAATATGAGCCAGCAGTGTGCTCAGGTGGCCAAGAAGGCCAACAGCATCCTGGCTTGCATAAGAAGCAGTATGGCCAGCAGGGCTAGGGAGGTGATCGTCCCCCTGTACTCGGCTCTGGTGAGGCCGCACCTCGAGTACTGTGTTCAGTTTTGGGCCCCTCTCTACAAGAAGGACATCGAGGTGCTTGAGTGAGTCCAGAGAAGGGCGATGAAGCTGGTGAGGGGCCTGGAGAACAAGTCCTACGAGGAGCGGCTGAGGGAGCTGGGCTTGTTCAGCCTGGAGAAGAGGAGGCTCAGGAGCAACCTTATTGCTCTTTACAGATACCTTAAAGGAGGCTGTAGTGAGGTGGGGGTTGGCCTGTTCTCCCACGTGCCTGATGACAGGACGAGGGGGAATGGGCTAAAGTTGCGCCAGGGGAGTTTTAGGTTGGATCTTAGGAAGAACTTCTTTACCGAAAGGGTTGTTAGACATTGGAACGGGCTGCCCAGGGAAGTGGTGGAGTCACCATCCCTGGAGATCTTTAAAAGACGTTTAGATGTAGAGCTTAGGGATATGGTTTAGTGGAGGACTGTTAGTGTTAGGTCAGAGGTTGGACTCGACGATCTTGAGGTCTCTTCCAACCTAGAAATTCTGTGATTCTGTGATTCTGTGAATTCCACCTTGCTACAACCTACTTTGAGGTAGTTGTAAGAGTGCTAAGGTCTCCCCTGAGCCTCCTTTCATCCAGGCTAAACAACCCCAGTTCCCTCTGCCACTCCTCGTAACACTTGTTCTCTAGACCCTTCACCAGCTTCATTGTTTTTCTTTGGACATGTTCTAGCACCTCAGTGTCCTTCTTGTAGTCAAGGTCCCAAAACTGGACACAATGCTTGAGACGAGGCCTCACCAGAGCTGAGTACTCCTTTTAAGTAGTAAAAAGCTGTGATTAGGTCTTACTGGAGTCTCCTCTTCTCAAGACTGAACAGCGCCAGCTCTCTCAGCTTTTCTTCACAGGAGAGGTGCTCCAGCCCTCCAATCATCTTCATGGCCCTCCCCAGGACCTGCTCTAACAGTTCCACATCCTTCTTTTACTGGGGACCCCAGACTTGGATGCAGTACTCCAGTGGGACCTCACAAGGGCAGAGCAAAGGTGGACAATCACCTCCCTCAACCTGCTAGCCACTCCTCTTTTAAAGTAGTGGAATGGATTTACAGATTTGTTTCAACACAGAGGCACTGTTGGCCGAAGGGAAAAAATAATAATAAAAATAATAATAAATAAACAAATGAATAAAACATTTTGAGGAAATGTTTCTCAAGTAGCTATTACAGAGGTAGGCTGAGAGCCTTTTACTCCAACCCTCCTATCTGGAACTTGTCAGTGCCATTTATATCAATGGAAAATTAAAATAAAGGGACTGCTTTGTCAACCAGCAGACTCCAGGCTTACTGAAATAGTCAAGGGAACTGCTTTGGAGCATAACTGCATAGAGGTGACATAGACTGTGTCATGATATAAACACAGTTGCAGGCACCCTTCTTTTTCTGCCCTAGAAAGACACTCAGCATCAGCTGTTGTACAAGCACACCCAGCTTTCACTGTAAAATAAATCTATTCAATCCTGACAAAATAATTCAAGAGAAATCAGGAGTCAAACAGAGCTGGTCTTATGAGGATGTAATATAATTAATTTAAAATTACTTATTTAGTGAAACTGTAATAATCTGTGTTACGTTATCTCTCCAGATGACAGGGTTATTAGCTTCAGGATGCCTGAGGGTATGGAATAGGAAAGAACTGTGGTTAAATAGTGGGCATGTACATTCCACATGTAACACATAAATACCCTCTCCCTCTTTCCTCCCCATCACACCCCTTGGCCATACCTCCTTGGTCTTTTACCTGTTTGGCTCATGGTATGTATTGAAAAACTACCAACAATCAAAGTTCAGTACAATCACTTATTACCGTCTGTGAACGATATTAATCAGAACTTAATTTCAGCTGCCACAACACAGTGTAAAATACAAGTACTGTCTTCAAATACTTCCTGATTTTGTCTTCCAACCGCCCAGGCTTTCATTAAAATTACCCAACTGGACTGCATCTTGTGTTGTTTAGGTCAGACACACTCGATGTTTATCAAATAAGCAAAATAAATAAATAAATAAATAAATAAATAAATAAAAACAGACTAAGAAATGAATATGCTAATGATATTAAATGTTGGCCTTGGGGCACAGCAAAGGCATAGGATTCAAAACAGCAATAAAAAAAAAAAAAAAGATTTTGTTTATCCTTCAAAATGTAAACATTTTTCATTGTGACATTTAGCTGCTTATAAAACACAACACTATAATCCTTAGACACTAATAACACTCCTCAGTACCTTGCACCTAAATTTCTAGCAGCTCATCTGCTTTCACATCCCATGCTGCTCTGCCCATAGGACCACAGGTCCTTCTGGGAAGGGGCCTGGATGACATCTCTCCAGCTCAGGTTCCTTGCCATGGAGTGCAGAACTGGAGGACTTGGCTAGGGATGCTTATGTCACCTTATCCTTGCCTGGGATCATTATTATGCTGACAGCTCCATACTGCACTGAAGAGCCTCTGTATAAAGCTCCAGCAAGCAGGCATGGGTAGAAGACACTGGCAGCATGGCTGTACTGAATCCAAAGTCAGGAGCACTCTTAGCCATGGGCAATACTTTATTCTAAACATCTTTTTAGGCATCTTTAATCCCTCTATCATTTTGCATGCTTTTTTTTTTTTTTTTTCCTGAAGAGAAAAATAGATGCATACCTACTGTACTCAAATTCAGTTATCATAAGTTTTATGTTATTATCTGAAAAGTCACCTATAATTTCAGTAAGTTTCAAATTCTATTTTAAAACAAATTCACTGAATTATTTGCAAGAGGCTCAGAAATTAGCTCTAATTTAGCATTCAACATCAACAAAATCAGTACCCTGTACCTTTAGCAATCTGTCCATGTCAGTTTAGAGAGAGGAAGTACTGCATCCAGAATAGAAATAGACATGTATTCCACACGTATGAAAGAAACAGAGGTAATTAGAATTTGAACAACAAAAACAAGAATATTTCAGCAAGAATAGATCAGACTGAATCACTCAGAAGTATCTCTGGGAAAAGAAATACTTATAATGCCCCTCCATCATTCATATGTCTTTGGCTCTTTCTGGCCACATTCCTCGTATCTCAGCACAGAAACTTTAAACATAGGGTGGACGTTCCTGCAAAGGTCTCTCACATCAATTCTCCTCTGGTACTCACACCTAGCTTGTTCTGAACTCTGAGGCAGCCCATCTCTCTCCAGTGCCACCGTGCAGCTGGGTCCTCGTGCAGGCTCCCAGACAGCAGGAAGCACTCAGCAGCATGTTACAGCAGAGCCCCAGGGGAGCTGGAGCTTTCCTCTGTTTGTGAGCAACTCAGCAGGAAAGAAAACTTCCAGAAAAGAACTCTACTGAGAAATGTCCAGTCCCTGCCAAAAGGAGCTGGCACATTACCATTTTAATAGTCCTGCCATGCACGAGTACTCACTGGATCTCTGCAATTAAACACTTCTAGCCTTGAAATTGCTTTTGAAACAAGTCATACTTACTCCTTCATCTGGGTATGAACTGGTGATATCCCCTTGACTTTATCCCATTCAGTGAGTCATGGTCCTTGTAGTTCAACTCATGTCCAAAGCAGAAATGAATCATTCTTACTGTTTCTAGAGCTAACCATGGGCACTGGCACATATGAGTAAATTGAGCAAGGATGCTTTTAGGATTAAAGCATCCTTCTAATCAGAACTGGAAAGGATGAACTGTTTTATCAGCTGATCTGGCCTTTAGAGTCAAACTTATGACTTCGGTGATAACTCACATTTTATTGCCTTTTATTCCTCTCACTCCTATAAACCCAGAAAAGTATGCTCCAGATTTTATTGCCCTTCTCTAACACCAGGGGAGTCATTTACTGAGTTTCCAAACATTTATACTTTGCAAATTCACTTAAGGCAAAGATGCCACTCATGGTCTAGGCTGAAAAATAAAACCAGTACCTCTTTTGTTTGGTGGAACCCCAATTCATCGTGGTATCCTGAGATACCTGACCAGTTTGATGGGTGTCAATGAGAAAATTAACAACTCTTGCTTAGAAAATAAGCATATAATTTCATATGGGTATTATGGGCAACAGAAAACATGGGGATCTGCCAGTCTGCATGCACAGGAACTTTTCATTTTTAAGAGGGCTTGCAGGGTTGGCATCGGTTGCATTTCCAGTATGTCAGCCTCTGTTACATCAACAAAGTAGTTGAATCTAGTGCAGTAATGTAGACTGAGAAGCAGTTTAGGCCTAGATCAAGTAGAAGGGAGTGCCAAACTGTAGAAGAAAGGACAGAAAATATGGAAAATAATGAATTCAGAAGATTAAATGACTTCTTCTCAAAATCATGCAAGTCATTTGCAATAGAACAGAGAGACGAGCCCAAGTCTCCCAAGTCCTAATTTAATAGCAACCATCCTTTTCTTTTGCAGCCTGTCTTCCTCCATTTACACTCTCAGAAAGTACAATGGTGGGAAAGCCACTGGCAATGCGATCTGAAGTGCGCTGCAGAGAGCAAGACCAGTCCTCAGGCTTGGGCAGACCTTGCTGCTGTTTTATACTAGTGCTAATCAGACAATGCTGAAAGGCAATTTTTGGATTTCATTGTTTGTGCAGTGTTCATGGATGCGGCACCTGGTACATGTCATATGCAATTTGAAAGCTGATCCGTCACACAGATCTTGGTTGCTGGAATGGACAACAGAAAAAACTCAGGCTGAAGCTATGTGCTAATGTGATTGTGTTAAAAAGGTTAGATGAAAAGGAAGCATTATAGCTCTTATTATTATCATCACTAAGAAACATGCTTACAGACAGAAATATTTGTCCCTTTGGGCACCCAGATGCTTCCCTTTTGGGACTGATCTCTACCAGGACACCTATTTCAAATTCTACAGGAAGGTTATTCCATCCCACAAGTAATTTTGTAGAGCTGCTGGAAAAGAGGACTTTTAAAGGGATTTTTTTTCAGGTAATCTGGGAACTACAGTCACCATTATCATCACTGTAATCAGATCTGGAAATTAGAGCTGTGGCTTGTCCAAGTGCTGCACTTTGTGAGGGAGGTCTTGGGACAGAGTCTGAGACCCAGAGAGGTTTTTCATAACTGACAGAGATTGAGGCTATACAAAATATTTTTAATACATATCTTAGTGCCTTCAAGCCTGTACATTGTAAGTGATTTTAATTTTATAGAAAAGGACAATTACTCTTTTATAGGTTGTCCTCTTAGACTAGTTGTTACTGTTCAAGCATATTTTAGCCAATTCAACATCTGGCCAGAACAGGGCTTTGAAAGTACAATTCATGGTCTCTGTTGCCTTATAAGTCCATTCATAAGGAATAAACATATTATTTACTACTCAGCTGCTTTTATTTAGCATGCAGTGAGAGCAGAAAAGGAAGGTGGAGGAGAAGTGAAATCTTTCTGAGAGGGTGCAAGTTTGTCCTGATCTATGACATGTCAACTCCTCTCCGCTCAGCAAAGCAGCAGCTTACATTGGGCTCCTAGCAATGGCAAATGGAGAACAGCAAAGCACCAGTGGTAAGTGCACAACAGGTGAGTATGAGTCCAGCTGATATGTGAAGGAGACACCAGTCTCCTGGAATTCACCTGTGGTCCATCCAATGGACCATTCTGTCTCAGAGTATCCAAGACCAAGTGTTTCAGAGTAAGTGCACTGATAGAGGGATACTTTAAACCTCACAGTAGATCTGCTCTCTATCTCTAATATTAGAAGTCAGCTCAAAGCCTGAAATCATGAGGTTTCATAATTTTCCAAAAGCTGTTTTAGCAATAATTATTAAAACACTGAATATCCTTTTTTTAACCATACATACCATATATGTATATATGAGCTCTTTTTGTGTCTTGCCTGATAGTTTAGACCAACAAGATCCAGTGACAATAAGCTCCACTGTTTAGTTAGCATTCTGTAAGATAGATTTCCTTTGATTAGGTTTAAATTTATTACTGCAATATTATATTGAACATCTGCTTCTCCTTGTGTGAAGCAGATGTTTTTAGGAGAGCTCCTAATAAAGCCATTGGCTAAGAAGTCACGTCTTACAACACTTGAAAATAAAGGAGGAAAAGAGTTACAAAACTTACCAAATATTATCATGAAATTTTTAGAAGTTTTCAATAAAATTTGAGGACAGGACAAAAAGGATACAGACTTCAGCTACTTTCCAGTAGTGGTAGAAACCCAGAGGCACCAAGGCTCTTTTAAAGCACGTTGGTTCCATTAAAAAACAAGGAATTCATTGTAAGCGTTTAACCTCAGTCTTATGCATAGCCAGGCAAAACAAAGCACACTACTGCCCAGCCAATTTATTTGGCAGTGCCGTGGCATATGTTCCTTCAAAAAACAAAAGCAGACTCTTCACTCTGGGATTTTGGATTGCCTGTTGTGTACATGTATGTCTGTCACAATAGCTGGATAGTTGTGGAGGTGTCTGGGGACATGGAGCTGCTCGTTTCTGTCAGCATCACATGGGAATGACTAATTTTGGTACTGATTGTGCTCAGTGTTTCAGGAGCACGCCATCTGTTGATAAGAACTTAGTTACTCCCCAAATTAGACGGCACTCAAGAAGCCATAGTCTAGCTCCTGGGTATTGTAGGACCAATAAAACTGTGCTTGTGCACTGTGAATGAACAGCCTCCTCTGGCTGTTCTTTGTATGAGCTCTTCACAAAGCCCTTACATCGTGCAGTAAGTGTTTCCGCAGTAGTGTCACTGATTTCAATGGCACTTACTCAAGTAGTAACACAGTGTGAATAAGGGCATCCATCTGGTCCTTGGAGATGTAGCTGCATCAGCTGAAGGATCTGTCAAGCATTCCCCAAGCAGTTTGCTCGTAGACATAAAGACTAGCACAAAATTAGGCCGGGGAGTATGCCGATAAAGCAACAGACAGAACAATCTGAGCAATAGATAAAGACCCTGTTACAATCCAAGAGTGGTTCCCCAGTGTAATTAGGAAGTGCACTGTTATGCAATTAAGAAAATTAATTAGAAGTAAATGTTTAGGGAGTGCAGGTTGAAGACATGTTGCAGCACAGTCTTGTCTAGCTTTGTAATACTCTTAAGATCTTCTGGTGGTGTAATTGGTGTTACAGTGTCTCTGAATGGACTGTATTCCCAGACTTCTGTATTGACCACTCCAGTGGCAGGTTGCATGATTTACTACATATATCAGAATACTCTTTCTTACCAAAACCAATACTGAAACATGCAGCTCTCTTTTTGCTCAGTGCAGTAAACCCTTGTGGTCTGACAAGGTTCTGAATAGTTCAAACTGGACACCCTCAAAAAGGTCTCTATTCTAATTTAATTGCCTCCATCCATCAATGGTTTTGAGTTTAAGTATGGGAACATTTCCTCTTCAAGCATCCTCAAGCCAATTATCATTATGTTGTCATATACTTTTAAATGAAATAAAGATGTCTGGGCAACAATATTCTATGTACTTCCCCCTCTCCTCTCCCCCCAAAGGAATCCCAAAACTGAAGTGTTCATTCAGAGTAAAATAAAATTGCAACAGAAGAATAATACTCCTGGCATTTGTGAAAATTTTGTCTGTTCCATGTGTATGAATTCAGAGAAGCAATGTCCCAGCTTGACAACTATCTCATTTTTCAAGATATGTTTTTGTGTATGCTGTTTACAAAATGAACCTTGTCTTCATATATGTACATCCCATTTGACAATAGGGCATCACAATTATGTAGCACCTTTACATCACGGAATGGTGATAGGACATCAGGTAGTGATGAGAGCAAGAGCCTTGAAACTTGAATAATATTAGCAGTCCTATGGACAAAGCTGGCTAAAGGCTTATTATGAGAATGAGCAAAATACATTATATCAGTGACAGTGTTTCTGGCACCCCCTGAGGTGCAAGACCCACAGACCTTTGCCAGTGAGTCATTTGTGTTAAGCTCCTGCCCTTGGTTGGCCCTTCTTTTGGGGTCAAACCTCAGGCTACACTGCTGAGCCTCCCAGTGGGGCTCCTTCTTACTCTGGCTTTCTGTTTTTGTGGTATGTGAATATTTGCATTTGCTTAGTGCAGTGGCATTGCTTCCAGGTAAGGAATGGAGAAGAGCCTCTGCTGCAATATCACTGCTGGGCTACATGGTAGACCCCAGCCTGGAGACTGGAGATGCTGACTAGAATCATCTGCAGAGAGAAGGGCTTGAACCAAAGTTTCTCACATCCATCTTAGTCAAATGCTTAAACCACTATACCACCATGTAGGGGAAGAGAGTGAAAGTGGCAGGGAAATAACTTCTCCATAGACAGGTTTCAGATGAAAGCAGTGCTGTCACTATATTTCGATAGGAACTGGATTCTCCTTATGTACTTCAGGCATACTCTGATATGTCTCTTGGACTGGGTCTCTCAGGGGACGTCTTTCTAGAAAAACACCTCATACTTGGAACCTGGTTGGCCTTGAGTTTGAGCTAGATGCCAGAAACTAAAAACTGTCAAAACTGATAAATTTTTGCACATGTAGAAAAACACAGCCTTCAGGGATGTCAGCAGCTCCAGCAAAAAATCTGCAGCACATTCAAGCTGAGACATCTCCACAGGCAAGTGGCAGCTGAGCACAGGCAAGCCTGAGCAATGCAGCTGTGGAGATAAGGTCTAAATTCAGGTGATGGGAAATTCAAGTGAGTGGAGCAAAGATACCCCTGAAGCCACTAGCGAAAAGGAGAACAGGACCTCAAACTCCTAATTCAGAAGGCTACACTTAAACTTTCTGCTAACTTGGCAGAACACAAGGAAATCCCTCGTGTGACCCAAACCATTTTTAAAGTCCTGATTTTTTACTCATTACTGGTATCACCATATGAAGCTTCTTTTTTGCTTGTGCACTTGTCAGCTCGGAAACTAAAATTTGATTAGGTAATTCCTCTTTCAAGTTCTCATACACCAGACCAGCTTGTCTAAAATTCAAATGTTATCAGTCTGTGTAAAAACACACAAAAAAAATTCCAACCCCGAACCAAGATGAGTTCAAATTATATTAACTTGTAGAAGGTTGGCACTCTCTGTTGGAATCAACTGCACATTCATTATTGGCAAGCTCACAACTGCTTCTTCCTATAGCTTGTTCTCTCAGGACTTTCACTAAAGGTGTGCTACAGATTAGAGGCCATATTGGTACTTCATAATTTCCTCATTTTCCTTTAATTTCCTTTCTTCTGTTTCATTAATTCCTTCCTGATTCATTCTGAAATTGGTCATATTTTCCTCTTCTCCTGTATTGACAGTTCCATGTCCCAGACAAGGATTCCCCAGCAGAAGAGGCCACACAACACAGTGTCCTTCAGAGTCTTTGTGTGACAGGATCTGCCCACCAGAAGACCAGAGAAGTGGCCATCGCAGCCACAGATGCTGTTGCTCCCTTGCATGGAGCTGCCTGGAGATGCTGCAGTGGCTCACATAGCCTGGCTCCAGCACAGAATGAGAATAATTCTTTGTTGTATGAGCACTGTTTTTCTTCATCTCTAACTCACCAAAAATTAATGGAAAAACCTGATGAGCTTTTAAAACACAATTTAGCTTAAACTGTGTTGATCATAGAGCCCCTTAGACTCCCAAGAGATCCTACCTGCTTTGTCATGTGTGCTGTGTAAATTTACACAGCAGTCTAAGAGTATGATTACGGCTTGTGAAAATATGCACAGCTTTACAAATACATGCAGTTTTAAGCTAGCTAGCTTAGTGAGTGTGCCAGGTATCTTGCTGATATTGATGATCAAATAAAAGGTTTTCTTTCTTGGTCAAGCCTACATGGATGGCATTAAAGATGGATGATGTTAAAACCCAGGTGTCCAGAGAGCTGTGCACACAAGCTGGCCAAGGAGTGCAGGCTTAATTAGGCAGTTATGTTGTACAGAGCCAATAAGACACAGGAGTGAAAAATCTCAGGAAATCCCAAATTCTGTGCTATCTGTAGCTAGTAGGTTTTTTTCACATTTAGAGGAGGGTAAATAGATGTAGACAGTAACGCTTGCAGAGTTTTCCAAATAAAAGACCATTTGCTTTTCTGAGTCAGAGCTGTGTATAATGAAGACAGTGCATGTGCCTTCTTCCCTGTAAGAAGCAAGAGTCAAAGAACAGTTTTCTCCAGTTCCTGCCATCATTTTGCTCCTGCACTGCTGAACACCTGATTCATTCAGCTTCTTGGCTGTCCTCCCAGCACTTGCTCAGGTGCTTCTTTCATCCATCTCCCAGAACTGTTCCTACGGATTATTTTTTCTGCCACACTCTTTTGCTGGCACACCCATCCCTCCCCAGGAACCATACCAGCAAGCCCTTCTGTTCACAACAGCAGGTGATTTAGTGATTTTTTTTTTTTTTTGGGGCGGGGGGGCTGTGTTTCAGGTGAGACCTGCAAAAATTTTTCAAAGACAGAGGAAGGAGTTAATGAGCAGCCAACAGTAACAACTGGAGTAATTTGCTCTATTAAAGAACGAGAGGATTTTTATGCTGTATGTGCCAGTTACACAGAGAGATACAGACACCATGGCAACAAGCTTGTCAGGCAGCAGCAGGGCACTACTTTAAGATTAACTATCACTAGGGACATCATTAGTGGTGGAGAAACTTCAAAAGCTTTGGAATTTTGGTTCCTTTTGCAACCACAATCTCACTTGCTTTTATGAACTTCATTTGAATTTCCAGTCTGTAAACTTAAGATGGGATAACAATATCAGCAGACTGGGATTTTGGATGCATCCTCAATAAGATGGAAAAGAAAATCATGTTCATAATATCTCATCATTTCCAAGCCCGCCCAGTTATTTGAACTATACAGAAAAGAAGAACCAAAACATACAGTTGAGTCAGATTCAGCAGGATTGTCTGAAGTAAAGGAATGAAAAGGAGTTTGAAGAGGAGTGTACCTTCTGTGCGTATTCATTAGCCACGAATCTGACCATTACCTTGTAGTGATGTGAAAGGAGAGATCCCTCTGCAGATCTCCCATTCTGGGAATATGAGCAGGTAACAAATAGCTGCCTATACAAGGTGGATTCCTTTTATACTTCTAGCTCACAGGCAGAATTCCAAATCCCAGTGAGTGTCTTGCACCTCGTACAAATATTTACAGTGGTGCAAAGCTGGTGTCAGTTGCTGATGTGGTAAGAGTTACACCAACGGAAAGTTCTTCTGTCAGGAACCACAAGATGATTAATATCGGTCTAATATAAATTGTTTTAGAGGAGCGATGTAGAGACTTCAAGTTTTCAGTTTAGTAGGCTGCAGTGCACATGAAAACATTTCTACAGGGAAGTGGAGAGTGAAAGAAAAGCTTTGAAAAACCATCAAAGAATTTCTGTGGGGTCTCTTCTGCCCCCACCTCATTTATAAGGTGTTGATCATGCCACTTAGCAAGGTTTTCATTGTGACAGAGAAGGTATCACAAATAGGTGAGCCTTTGTGTTTTACCTGCATTATAATTCCCCATAACTGAGCTACTCAAATCTAACAGGAGCAACCAGCGCTTCTCAGATGTGATAACGAAATATGGCCAAGCACCAAGGTACAAGAGTGCAGGGAGTCCAGACACCCACACCCTGGCTCAGCCCACCAAAACCCACTGCTTCCACAGACGCTGCTAGAAGCACTTCAGTCAGTAGGCATTACAGCCCCATCAGGACTAACTGGGAGATTTAATGAGCACAGACACTTGTTCCTCTTGCTGCACAAGCAAGGAAAATAGGGGGACTTTAATCATCTTTTTGCAGATGCATCAAGTGAAAAAGAGAAGTGTATTCAATCCCTTGAAAGGGCTTATTTTTGAGCAATTGTTGTCTGAAACCTGATACTCAAATGCTGTCCTCAAAGAATAAATGAAAGAGGAGGTGGCTCCTCTGGAGCTGCCTGCTTCCCAAAGATAAAGGAAGATGGAGTGCAGCACTCTGCCCATGCTGTACAGGAGGGTGAGAGTCATTGAGATAACTGTGAGAATTACTGTGGTGGGGGCATCTTGTTTGATGTAAGGGGAGAACTGGGATCATGCAGTGGGTTTCTGTGTATATGAGAGTTTTCCCAGTCCTGTTTAGAGAGGCTTCTCTGTGATCATAATTGGAATGAACTCATGAATAGTGCATGTGAGCAGAAAGCAAATCCGAAGCTGCAAGCTGTTAGCTCACCCTGCTGCATGGTAAGTAAGGAGACGTGTTGCATACTCAAGATATAGGGCAGGGAAGGACAAGTTCATCTTACCAAACAGGCAGAGCACTCACTAGAAAATTCTCAAGGTTTTTGAGACCTCAGCTTGCCCCAGGCTGCTCTGTTTTCCAGGCAGGTGGAGGTATGTAGTTGTCTATTGTTGCTCAGGAGGCAAATATCTACCCCAAGAAACTGGTGGCAACCCAAGACAGCTGTGTGCATGTCATGGCTGGTGATAAATGGACAGCAACAGCAGGGTAAAACCTACAGTTCCCCACTGGTTGATTTTATCCTGCATCCTGAACTAAAAGGTATTTATTTCTCTTTTACTGGGAGAGGGCTTCCAAATGACAGAAGTGAATACCGTCGATCAGGAAGGTAGAGGGACACACAGCTACAGGCCGTGCTCCCCTTTTAGTCAGACAGCTGTAGCCAGTACTAGCAAGAAATGCTCAGAGATGCCAAACTGAGGCTTGGGGGCTGTCACAAGGCATTTCTTCCTGCTTGAAGAAAGAACTCAGGAACAAGTGGGTGTGGAGAAAGGCAACTCTTTAGCACACTCTTGGAGGAGAGGTAGACAGAGCCTTAGCCCCACGTCTGCCCTGGGGACACAACCCTTTGCCTGCACTCCTCAGCTCCCAGGGAGAAGTGTCAAAGGTATGTCACCTTGTCAGATCATTACTCGAAGTTACAGAAATACTTTTCTGATTGCTAAAAAGACTCCTAGATTATCTTGATTGCATTGCTGTGCTATTATCTGCTCTTCATAATACCATGAAATTAAACACAGAGAATTTTATACTTTTAAAGGTTTTACAAGATTTTAGGAAAGCATAGCCCTGTTATCCAGTGACTATTAGCTTCTTCTCTGAATCATGACCCTCATCAGTACATCCTTCATACACTTGAGCTGGACAGCTCTCTACATGCACCTGTCAGATTCCTCCCCCTATGCTTGCCTTTATGAGCTTCTGGGCTTCCATCCTCTTCTCCTAAAACTCCAGACCCCACCTCTGGACACCAAAATACAACTACGGGCAAGAATTCAAAGGAGAAAATGTCAATTGAAGTAACTGTGGTAACTTGTGGAGGAATTGCAATATGTTTACCTAATTCCCTGCTCGGGTTTGGGGCTGTGTCCACACCCAATTTCCCTGGGCTCTCAGCAGCTCATCTGAGGCTGAGCTCTTAACCCCCAGCTTCTGTGGGCACTTGGCATAGCCAAAGAGGACAACTGGCTAGTAAGGGAGTTAGTCAGAGCAGCAACACAAATTTTTGGCCACACTCTGAGTGTGGGCTTCTCTCTGTGAAGCACATGCTGGATATTGCTGTCAGCAGAGATCCCTTCCTGGATTTTGAACTCTGCTGAATTTCAACGCATAGTTAGAAGTCAAATCAAAGCCATCTGGGTCAATCTGTGGTATCTGTGGTAAGTCAGAATTTGCGACAGTTCAGCATAAAAAAAAAAAAAAAAAAAAAAAAAAAAAAAAAAAAAAGGAGGTTAGGATTAGGTTTGTTTTATTTATTGGTTTGGGTTTTCGTTCAAGAGTGTATTTACTTTCTAACTGACAGGAGATCACTTCATTTTTAATGGGCTTAGAAATAACTTGCCAGTAATAAAAAACAAGTTTCTGTCTCTGCTTTCCATAACAAGAAGAAGTCAAAGTGGCGATGTTGCATTCAGAGGTCTCTGCTGAATTCATTGATCGTAGTTCAAACCAAAGTGCAGCACAGCCACTGCGGGAGAAGCAGAACAAGAAGTCAGACCATCTGGAATGTCCATAGGGTGCCACCAGGGCACTCCACAATGGCTCTGGGAGAAAAAGCTTGGAAAGACCGTCACCGTGTTGTGATCTGCTTTATGTTAAGGGTCCATCTGCTCTCAAACTTCATGGAAATTCTTTGCCAGGATTGGCTTCAGACAATGCAAGTGGGGCCTCTTTCAAGGCAGGACCTGTTCTGCAGGGCAAGCTGCGTGGTCTTTGAAAAATTTGAGATTATGCAACATACACTTTCAGCTAGATTTAACTAACTGTGACTGAAGGTCATGGGGCTTCCTAGCCATCGTCTTCCCTTTCAGTCAGTCCTCATCTGGAAGGATTAATTGGATAGACCTCTTGGGGTCTCTTCCAGCTGTTTCCTGAGATATATTTGTATTCTGCAAAGGGAAGACTCAAGCTGATTGCTTTTATAAAAGCTTCAACAGGAGAAATTTGCATGAAAAATAATAGGAAAAAAAGAGACCTGGCATTTTAAAAGGCCTCTTCTAGTTCTGGCAGATTGTTCAGTTCATTCTCTGCCAGACAAGAATATTTTCTTGCAGTGTGTTTTCTGATGAGGTGACCACTGCCTTCCAAAGCAGACAGTGAAACACACTGTGAAAGCACCTTCTCAAGAAACCTTAGGTATTTTGAGTATATAAGGTAAACATTCATTCTACTACTTCAGACAAATCTTCTGAGCTGAAAAGCCTTGCAATATAAGAGATGTTTCCCTTTGAATCATTGTCATGTTTACTACTTTATGTTAAAGAAATATTCTACTCCAGTCCATTACTGTATCTTAAAAAACATGGTATTTTAATCCAACCAACCTCACCTCTGCTAAAGAGAGCTGGACAACACCACTCTTTTCTTTATCTAGGAGACGGAACAGTTCTGAAAAGGAGAAGAGAGTAAAAAAAAAAAAAAAATTAGATGTAAACCACAGAGTTTGGCATGTCTGACAAAATGTAGAGGACTGGCCTTTTGCCACAATCTAGACTGGTTCTGTGAGAGAATACTACAGCTGTTCTTTCCCCTTATAAGTAATTTGTATACCACTTCATAGGGTAGAACAGTTAGATTTACAGCGGCAAACTGAGAGTTTGGCAGCAGGACAAGGACAGCATCCGACGCAGTAGCATCTGATATGATACAGTAACAAACCTGTAAATCAGATCTGAATGAGGACTGTAAGTGATAAATGGTACCATCTGTAGGAGATGGGACAACTTGGTGGGCAGAGCACTGAACATAAAGTGGAGGTAACTGTAAGGCAGAAGATCATGGTAGGTTATGAAAACACATATCCTCACACTCCATGATCATTCAGCCAGTAAAGCTTTTGCTATTTCTCTTCTGATTTCTCAGACAAATGCATTTTTGCTGGCACTCTCCCATTTCTGTGCAATCTGTTACATTCACAGTTAAAAAAATCAAAAATTTAATGAAAACCCAAAATTGTCAGGAATCCCCCTTGACTGACAAACAGATGCACTTACTGAACAGGGTCTCTAAGCGGATCATACAGGCCACAAAACCATCAAAGTCAATGGTCAGCTTGCTGCAGGCATAGCGGATGGCAATGCTGTGCTGCACCTGACTGTTGAGTGTGAAACCTGAAGACATGAGAAGAACAAAAATCACTGCCACAGCAGATTAATATGCTGTCTTTGATGCGACTTATCCATGAACTACTGCAGCTGCGGGCAGAGCTGGATTGAGGACTGTTCCTCCCAGAAGGTCTGCTGGACTCCATCACTTACCTCTGCTGTGGGTCCTTTCCAAAGCCCATTGTGCTGGGTGAAGAGAGTCATGAATTTCTTCCACAGCATTTTGTCAGACTGCATATTTCACATTGTTTCACAGCATAAGCAGTCCTATGTTCCCCAGATAAACCCCTAATTAGTCAGTCTTGGTGCAGCATCTGAATAGCAGTGATTGCAGTAGAGCCAATTGCTCACATAGCACATTGGGTTGTATTCAGGCCCATGGTAGTGATATTTCTGTCTCTGGATCTTTCACATAGACTCCACTGAGCATGAAAGATCAAAAAATAGTGGTTCTGTAGATACCACTGAGCTGGCTAGCACTGCTCCAAAAAAAGAGGATCTGGCTTGGTCATGACTTTATCACACTTGCACCTTCTCTACTGTAGAGAAAGATGGTGGGAGGAAATAAAGGAAAAGGAAGGCTTGGACATAGTTCTGAAAAGGAACAATTATGTTAGGAAATAATGAGGCCAAATATAGAACAAGCAATAATCAGATGCATAAGCAATGATCGCAGCATGGACAAAAATATCAATGGTTCCAAATGCAGAACAGAGGGTGGGTTTTGATGTCTATAACAGCAAAAGGACATGGCAGTGTGTGACTGTCTGGACAAGAGAATGGCAGTTGCAGTGCTGTGATCTAGGAGATGGGAGAGAAGTAAAGCCGTGAAAAGTCTCTACTGTTCTGCTGGTGCTTGTTTTTAGTGGGGGATAGCATCGATCTGATGGTGTCCCTAAGCAGTGCACTCACCTGCCTCTCTGAGGGCATTTTGCATCTCGTGGGCATCGATGGTACCGGAGTAGTCACTGTCCACCTTCTTATAGATTGCCTGCAGCAGAGGAATGAGGGAATTTGGAAATAGGTCTTCAATTACTTGCAGATACAACCTCAGGTTCCTGATGTCTGGGGCCAGGGGCTGCCCCTACCAGTCAAAGCTCTTTGAAATGTTAATGAGCAAAGGAAACATTTCAAGTAGCTACTGGCAAGTAAGGCAGACTGGGAAACACATCCCCATGGGCTGGCAGTCTGCCTGCCTCCATGTTACATGGTGGCAGGCTGTTGAGGAAAATATCCTATCATTTGGCAAACACTGCAACAGACAAAGTCCATTTTGCTTAATATTTCAGACAAGATGACAGATGCTTCCCACTGCCAGCAGGTTTATTATCCAGAATTAGAAACCACCCAGACCTACAGCTCAGATTGGAATTGGCTCTCAGGGCTCACTCTGCAAACACCAGCCCCAGGACAAAGGAGAAATGAATGTCTCTTTGTGAGCCTCCAGGACAGATGCTCTCTGCTGACCACCATCAAGCATGATAGCAGCAGACTTGTCTGAAAAGGATGTTATTAAACAAAGCAGGTCCAAATTTGATGTTCCTTTAGACTGCTTGATTCTGGGTGAACTTCTTGGGATATTATATATTTAGTCAGAAAAATAAATAAATAAATAAATAAATCTGCATTTGTGCAAGGTTTTAAAAATACAAAGACAAGTTTTTGATAGGTCCTAAAAATATGTTTCTTGTGCATGCTAGGGCTCAGCTGGCAATGTAACATACCTCAGCAGCAGAGACATGTTCTTATGAGCTTTAATACAGCAGGCAGCAGAGAGCTGTCTATGCCAACAACAAAAGAGCATTAATCTGGTTTTCCAGAAGGTACTGTGGATTATGGAGAACCGTAAGGAAGTGAAAGAAGATCTGCTGGTGCCCTCTTAAATCAGAGATGCTTCTGAGCCCTGGAACAAACTTCAGCTCTGAGAAGGAAAACTTCCATATACATATCTTAACCCTTCTCATTGTTCTGCATCTGCACTTCAGAGTTGCAAGAGAAGAGGGAAAAGTCAGAAATGTTATGTTACCAAATACTTTTGAATCTTCATCCAAAGAGTCTTGAATTCTATAAGTCCCAAGGAGCCAGTCCCATTAGTCTGGGTATGTTAAGGAATGGTTCAAAAGTCAGGATTTGTCTATCCTTAGCAAAACATGAGAGCAACCAGTTCAGATAAAAGTAGATCACCCATGCCCACAGCTTTATATTTCCTTAACTACAGGTATGCCTAGAATTTCAAGGCTATATGCAGTCTCAATTAATGATATACGGATTGATAAATATACAAGCACAATTTTATATAGTTAACAGTAGGTTTAGGTCCTCTGGAAAACAAAGGACTTTGGAAAAAAAAAAAAAAGGATTGGTTTTGTAGTGGACAAGTGTTAGAAACCAGGGAGAGGAAGGAACCGCAGAGAGAGTCAACAGTAGGCTACACAGTGCTTCCCCATGTCTCTGAACTTCCCTTACTATGGGAAACCATGCAGAAACAGCGAGTTGGCCCCCATGATGCTGTACTTTTTGAGCTGCTCTTTTGGTTTGGGAAACTGTAGAGTGCAGGGCAGAGGCATCAGTTCTCCTAATAGCCAGTGCTCCACAGCTGATCCCTTCTGACCTCAGCACAAACACATCACGAAAACAACACTAGTACAATCCTGGCAGCACAACTCTTGACCCTCCTACTGCACTAACTGCCCTCCCCATGCATCAAAGTAGAACTGTTCAGACAGGCTGACCTCCCCTTTCCCTCTGACTACTCATAGATCATTAGCTCCCATGTGTCCCACAAACTTTAAAGAAGGGGAAGAGCTCTCCAGCCTGTCTCTGCTGCTTTGAGCTCTGTGGTCTGTAAGCAGTACCTGATTTAGAGATAGAAGCTGGGGGTGTGCTTGAAACCTATCTCCTGCCAAGCAAGCTGTGTACATATCTGAAACTGTACCAGTGGTGCATCCAGGCAGAAGGTTCCTGCTTCTCTTCCTCTATTTTTTGGAAAAAGTTTAAGCAATGAGAGACACAGAGCAGGTGAGAGAAACAGCTGAGGATTAAATGGTTCAGGTTTCTGACACCCTAAGCATACAGCTGCTTGGCTCAATTTTATGTTCCCAGACAATAGAAGTATAAACTTAGCCTTATCTTGTTAAGAAGTTCTGCTAAGGAATTCCAGAAACTTTAAAGAACACGAAATGACGTTCAAAGGATACGTCTAAAAGGCTGATCATCTCCCTGCAAGTATTAATGTTGAATCCATCACTTTTAATATCCTTTCCTGTACAAAACAGAAGTCAAAGTCAGAAATACTTTTAGACAAATACTTTTCTGCAGGCCATCCAGGTGCCAGCTGCCTTAAAATCTTGATAGTAAAGCAAGTGCTCTGCCATTTCTTCCACTATTTCCTTCCAACTGATTTACATGGATTTTTAAACAAAGAAGCAGGAGATGATCTTGGTTTTGGGAGTGGTAAAAGTCTATCACCCATATTAGAAGTTCAACAAGCAAGGAAAAGCCCAGCTGGGATGAAAACCTCATTTTTTTTCATTGTCCTTAGCTGACAAAGCTGGGTTTTGTAAGCATAGATCCCATTTGTGTGCTAAAATACTGACATGAAGATGTTCACTCTGGAGAAAAGAACAACTTTGTCTCATCACTTCAGCCCCTGCCTTTGAGCTCCATTCAGTGCAAAGCACATAACAATACTCACTTTTCGCCAAAACTCTATTTAGAATAGTTTGAAGTTCAATTGCAGTCACTTCGCAGTCCTGGACAGAAAACAAGTTTTAGGTGTTAACATGAAAAGCATTTGAAGCAAACTAAACTCATTCACTGTCAGACATCAGCATTATTTTACTTCCATCCCTACCTGAGGGCAAAACCTTCTATTCTTTTTTTAACACCACCATTGCCAGCTGATATCACATAGATGTTCCTCAGAAGCCATGAATATTTCCTACCCTTTCAAATGGGAAATACAGGGTTTTTTAGGTGCCATAGGGACATGACTGAGTAAATGTTAACTTTTTAGCAGGTTTGACTGAGTTGAGGATTTTTTCAGCTATAAAAGTTCAGAAGAGTATTTGAGATTTTCCAGGCTTAAGGAAACTACAATCAAAAAATAAAATTCCCCTCTCAAAACTCACAGAAGCCTTCCTAACTAATAAGGTGTTTTCCCTCTTCATTGCCACTGGACACTTGTTCATTAAGAGCAAATCTGAAGTGGTAGCCACAGGTTAGCATAGCAGCCAGCAGATACTGAGGTTTATAAAACACAGTAGGGAGCGAACATGCAGCCAACAGCTTTCTGATTCCTGGACTTCTAAACCAAAAGGAAGAAATTGGCCAAATAGCCAATTGTCAGAATTATATGCTAGCTCCAAGAGCAATTTATTTCACTATGCAATAATATTTTCACAGTCCTCACTCCCATCACCCATATTTTCAGTCATTGCATGCCAGAATTACTATGGGAACAAATCACATTTTGCACCAATAAGAGGGAAAATGTAATAGAGCTGTTATATTGTAAAATAAATTGAACTGAAGCTGTGAGTTAATAAAAGGGGAGAACGGCCTGGTTTTTGAAGACCAGACAGTAGGAGGAATTGGCAGGCCAAATATTTGCATAATCATAACAGTGAGAGGTCCCATTTTTTTAATTCCATTTTAATCCACTTACCTCTCCAGAGAGTTTTTGAAACAGAGTCTTGAACTCATCATCTATATCTTTGTTATCGACATGAGGCTACAGGAAGAAGATGACCAAGAGTCTAATTTACAACATGGTTCTAGAAAGCAACACGGGCATGTGGTAAAGCACCTTTACAGGGAACAATCTATGACAAGGGAAAATGAGCACTTGCTTTACAGAAATAGCAAGACAGAAGCAAAATCAAGAAGAGTCAGGGACTGGCTTTGTTTGGGAGTAAATACTTTCTAAAGTTGATGAAATTTTTTTCTTCTGTTACCAAGATAGTCTTATAAAATAGCTGCAGATAAAATGTTCCTGCACACGGCCAGGGCAATAATGTGACTGTCTTAATTCAGTACTTTCTTGGAAGTCTGCATTTGCAGTTTCTCTCAGGCTTTGGGAATACTATTTGTTTCTATGAAAAGGATCACTCAATTCCCTCCTCACCTTATTCTACTTGTACAGGATGAAAGGACAGTTCAATGTATTTCTACCAAGTCTACAAGGGTGCAGTTTCTGTGCCATGTGATCCTAGGTACATGAAAATACATGTGAAACTAAGCCATAGAGATAAGTAAAGAATCAATGGAACCAAAATATATTTTTCCTGAGCATAAACACCTACTGTGATCTCAGCTCAGGAGAGAAATAAAAATACTGCATTAATTTTTCTTTCAGATAGTGAAGCAAAGTCCATTACAAAAAAAACAGTCTGCCCAGTTAAGGTGTTTACCTCATATGGTTTTGCAGCCACCGTATCACCAATCATCCTAAGAAAAAAAGAATAAAAAAAAAAAAAACAAAACAGGAATGATGACTGTACCTTTTGCACTTAAAATCATCATTAAAACAAGCTGTTTTAATAAAAGGTGTTAGCAAACGCACAAAACAAGCCTCCAGGTTCCCTGTTCCCTGCATTCCCCATCCTTCCTCTGTCTCCGACTTTTTTGACAATATTTTCCTTGACAAATCCAGTCTTGTTGTTCTTATCTTGGATCCTGGCTCCTGTTTTTTTCACTCAGCGGCTGCTGTTGAAACAACCCTTCTTAAAAACATTATCCTACTCCCAGGTCTTTCCTCTGCACTCTTTAGCTGTGGGAACTTCTATTACATAGACCTGAGGTATCTAGTTACCACATCAGTATATGCTGTAGGCCACTTGAAGGGCCATGACTTTGCAACATGGATGTGTGTATCACATATGGTAGGCCACAGAAGAAAACAGGTCCTAGAAATGGGCCTATTTTGCTGCTTACTGGCTGGTAGACAGAGCACAGGTCGTGGGTCTCTCACACAGAGTGAAACATCTGACCTTTGCATTCATGTGTCTCACCAGCAGAAGAGGAGGCTTTACAAAGAAGATACTCACTGAGTTTTAGCCTGTTTCTCAGAAAAAACTCGAAGGCAGAACTCTCCATTTTTGTAAGGTTCAAATGTGGATGGCACAATGAGGTACTCCCCCTTGGGCAATTTAATACGGCTGGAGACCTCACGTAGGTTGACATAAGTCCCAGACTGGGCTATTGGTTGGTTCCTTGCGAAGAAAGCACGGTTCAGATGAATATCTGTGCTATTTTCCAGCTGTGGGAAATGCATTTATGTTAGAAACCATTTGACAATTCACTTGCAAGCCAGACACCCTATTTAAATTTCAATGTTTAAAAGCTATCTCAAGTTTTTCTTAGCATAAAATAATAAACCCTCAAGTGATGGTATAAAAGATAACCACCAGGGTTCTGTCATGGGAAACAGTCAGGCAGATAATTAGAAGAGATATGTATCTTTCTCTATAAAGATTATCTTTTCATGTGTCTTTGTAATGTGTGATATAGAATAACTAAAAAAATCATAATGTGCACTCAAACCTGGTCAAACCAATACCTATTCTTACTGAAGTTGTTCGTCTATTGAGCATTTTTTGCTTCCAAAGGCTTCATGTAAAAAAGTTTAAATTGTTGAATGTCTTTAAACCATTGATGGTAAGGGGTAGATGTTCTAATTAGGAGTTGTAGTCTCTAATTTCTTTAAACAGACAGAAAAGAACAGTAAACAGGACAAAGTAGAAATCATAAGGGTGAGACTTTTGGAGCTAAATTAGATGATTTACCCTACTTCTGTTAGCAATACTAAAGTTATTGCTTTGGATTATGTGGAAAATAGTACTGAACTTCTTGATATCAATATATTATTAAATGTGAAACACTAATAGCTCACAAAACAGAAAACTGATATAGGAAGAAACAGTAGTGTATGAATAACATCTTTGCTTTAAATCTCCTATTCATTACTTTAGCTCCACGGGGATGTCTTTCAAAAAGTGTGATTCAGTGATCCACAATAACTGTTACATTGTTGACACAGAACATAAAACATTACACACAGATAAGATTTCTGGCTGTGTAAGATCAGAGCATAGAAAGATGTTATCAAACATTTTAAAATAAATCAGTATTTCTGTTGTAAACTGTAGAGTAATATGCCCTTTTCCCCTCTTTTGTTCCATATATAAGATTGGATTTGGTATTTATTCAACTTTCCACTCTACCATAAGCTAAGTGGGAACTGCAAAGATTAAGAAGTCAGATCCCATATCTTTTTCAACATGTAAAGCTCATTTTCTCTTTGCATCTGCAAGGCTGTTAAAAGAACATACTTAATTGCTACAAAACCACACATTCATTAACTGAGAGGGAAGAATAGGGTTGAAAAGCCTAGGAGAAATTGGCAGTACAGAGTGCTGGACCTCAGTAATGAGTACAGACTATTCCTACTGCCAGACATCCCTGGGGTCTCTTTCTTCAGGAATGAAAAGTCTCTTTAACTTGGTATTGACATTTGGGAGGATTAGGGAAGGTTGAGCTGGTTTGGTTTTTGTTTTTTCATTACTAGGAGCCCCAACTCAGAACTATAAAAGGAATGAGTCCACAGAGTCTGGCAGTTCTTCTAAACAACATTTAGAAGATGCTACATTTTCTCAGTTTTGGAGTGCAAAGACTGTGCCTTCACCTCTCCTAAACAGGCAAATTCTGACCTCTGTTGTACATAATTAGTGGAAGCCAAATTTCAACAGGTATAAATGAGATCAGGATTAGGACTTGGATGTGTGTATTAAAGCCTCATGCCCCACAGTCCCTTGGAAAAGGATATTCAGAACATGAAATAGTTATCCTGTGATAGAAGAACAAAGCTCTCCAGAAGAACTGTCATTAGTAAGGAAGAAATCCTCCGGGTAGCTAAATTGACACAGGAGGTGCTCATCCGTAGGCTAGAAGTCTTCCACAGCGATTACATACCTCCTGAGGAATCTGAAAGGAAGAGAATGAGTTGATGTTAAAGGGTTGGTACACAGGCACTTCTGTCATTAGAAATAAAATATCATATAAAGTCTCCTTCAGACACTTACTTTTCATTTCCACTTACAAACAGGTTGTATAGTATCAGTTATACGTGAAGTTCTGGCTTGCACTAACTAGAACTGTTCCAAAAGAAAATGTGATTTTCATCCAGAGGATTCTACACAATTGCTTTTCTCCAGATACGGTATTGTGAATGATACTATCAGTTGGATATATTTTGGTAAGCCTTGAAATGTTCAGTCAGGAGTGTCAACAGGTTAGCCCTACTTTGCTAAATTAAGACAAACAGAATTTATTACAGCAGACTCTGCTAGCCTGCTGTTACTGGAATGCTGATGAAAATATAAGGTTACTGTCACCAGCAGTTAGCCTGAGGATGACTAGATTGTTGTAAGGCAAATAAAACAAGTGACAAATTTCAAGATTTGTCCCTTCCTATATTAACTAAATATGTACAAATTTGTACCTTTGAATATGTTAGCTTTTTCAAAATCAGTTAGTTAGTGGTCTTGGAAGCAGAGATTCCATTGAAAGCCAAAGAGAGTGTGCTCCTAAGTCCCAGAAGAATTTTTGGAAATATCACTCACACAATGCTTCCGAACTGCCTGAGATGGCCTCTGGGGACCATGGATCTTGTTCCTTTTATCCAACACACTAGAAGGCCAGAAGCTCATGGATGGGAACATTTACAGTAATTGTCACTACATAGTTTGAGCTACATAGCTTACAAAATCTTTGCAGGGCAGGTAGGTTTAAGCACACGCATTTTCACCTTCTCTTATACAGATATCTGCTTTAGATCACCATCCAAGTTGTTCTAACTGGACCTTCTCAGACACAGCATCAACTGCAATGATATAAATCTGCAGCAGCACATGGCCTGAGGAACTTGGATGATATCTGCGTGTCTACATGAGATGATCTAGTAGCTATTTCTTTCAAAAGAAATCCTTCATCTTGTTAAGCGTCACTTAGGTCTATCTAAGTTCTATCTATCTTAGGTCTATGGAAAAGGTCCCAGAGGAGGCAGATGGGATGAAATAGATGTAAATAGAAAGAAATAGATGCTCTGCTATCTTCTCCAGAGGTGTACTCAGTGGTATGAGCAGGCAAACATCCTTAATGTGAAAATCCTAGGATGCCAATAGCCTGAGGTGCTTGACGTCATGCAGATAGCAACTCAGAAACGTACACAGTGAGAACCATTTACTTCAGAAACTAGGAAAAACCCTTCAGAGTTTAGAACCATCCTTCACAAGGTTTATTAATAAAAGTCAGCCATTCCCATCTGCGCCCACCTGTGATGTTTAATAATTTTTATCCCTTTATCCAGAGGAATCTATACAACATTTAATTGCTTTTCTCCAGATATGATGTTGGGAATGATAATACTGTTTGGAAATTCTTCCATTTATTTCTCTGCCCTCACATCACAGAAGTTAGAGGTGGCACTGTAGATTTTTTCCCTACATTATATTTATGGAGACAGAAGAAACACTGTGAAAATCAAAATAGGAAAAAAAAAAAAAAGAAAGAAAGAAAGAAAGAAAACCAAAAACCCACTGAAACAGAACAATAGCATCATAGACAATGAATCAAAACAATTTTCAAATAAAAGGGGAAAGAAATAAAGAAAGCAACTACTGAGCACTAATGATAAGCTGTAATCAGAACCACTTATCTGGAATTGCCAGGCACCCTGAGCCTGTTCCCATTCAGATGCTGAAAAGAGAAGTCTCTCAATGAGACTGTTGCTAAATTAATTGCCTCCAGTTTTACACCTCTCTCCTGTTAAAATGGGACAAAAATTGAACCAATTTTTTTCTGAATCTTCCCATATTATGTGAGTCAGGAAGAAATGAGAGGTGTTCAACCATCTTGTAAAACCCAGTTCTTATTGCATTGTAGTGCTGAATGTCAAGATGTAGCACATGGCTAATTTTTTCCAGGGTAACAGAACAGAGAATAAAACCTTAAATGAGGAGGAAAAAAAAAAACCAAAACTATACCTGATAGAGTGAATAACCAATACTAAGTAGACCTTCTCCCATTTTCTTCTGCCTCCTGCGGTTCTTCTGCATCAAGCCCACCAGTATAGTACAGCATGGCTCATTCAAACTCCCGTCATGGTCATCATCTGGTTCATCCAGACGGATTTTAAACTGGGGATTGATCCAGTATGTTGCTAAAAATCCCCAAGACAAGACAAAAAGGGTAAGATTTTGTTATTGTAGCCAATGTGGTTGTCACTAGAATTACAGATACTGTTTGGAAAGACTTTTGCCTGGATTATATCCAAACCTTTCCAGTACATATGTAACATATGGTTTTATAGTTCTACAGCTATGCTGAATATCAATTGGAGCCATGGCAAATCAAAGCACCGTGGTGTTTCCTGGGGTGTAATGACAAAGAAGGAGGAACTGATACCATTAATTCTAGCCAGCCATTTATCTACAGGAAATATCTTTGGCTAAGGCTGATATTGCAAGAGGACCAAATGCCAGGCAGCCTCTCTAGAGGTCTAACCCAAAAATGAACATGAAACAACACTACAACACTGCCACAAATCTGTGCCACTTTCCTGGCCTTGCTTTCTCTTTGGAGGATTGCTCCAGTCAGTAGCAAAAGCTATGTAAGCAAAGAAAGCACACAAAGAAAAAGAAGAAAAAAAAAAAAAAAAAAAAGAATTCTGCCATGAACTAAATGCTCAGTGAGCTGACAACCCCTGATGAGGAAATAAGTGTGAATTAGATCTTGGTTTAGATTGACAAACTTCTGCTTGCTATCTATACCCCACAGAAAGCACTGAACCTCCAAACCTTTCCCATCTACGGCAACCCCCTGGTTCACAAGCAGTAATTTTCATGGTTTTGTTGGTTGTTTCACCAAATTACTAAGCTGGGTCTCCACCTGGGTAGTTCTGGCAACCCCCAGCAGTTGAACCCCGTCTCCACTGTCCATTGAACATGGTCAGGTCCCATTTGTTGACTTGGTTGCCTGTCAGTGTGTCGGGAGTCAAATTACAGATCTCCAGTCGTGTGAACTGCCTTTGAAAATCAGAAAATGCCATCCTGGTGCACAAAAAGATCAGGGTTAGTTCATCAGCCTGTTACAGTCAAAACAACTGCAGATGGATGTCTCTCCCAGTGGAACAGCAAGCATTGGCCCTACAGAGCTGCCCAAATCCCCATTTAATTGAACTGTTAAACTTATAATAGGCTTTTGGGAAGCAAAATTTCCCACTCCCTGAATGACCTGTATCTTGTGAAGACAACCGTTCTCAACAGCTGTTACACATTATGCGCTCAGTTGTACCATTTTCCATCATCCCTGGTCATGGGCAATACCTCGTGGATTTGTAAGTAAACTTAAACTCACTAAAACTGGTAGATCAAAACATGCAGTAAGATGCTACTTAGTGTGAGCAAGATTTGGTCCTTACGAGTTACTCTGCAGAAAAATCAGCTCAGTTTGGTATTTTGTTTTAATTCACTTGTTGATGTTTGTTTTTACCATTCCTAGTAGGTCTGCATGAGTGATAGACATTGATCACCCCATGCTGCAGGGAGAGGTCTGTTTGCTTTTGCTACCTTGTGTCTCACACTGCTGATTGCACTGAAAGATGATGAGCAATTACCTTTCTGGTCTAGGACAGAGTGACGTGGGCTCAGTGCTGACCCACAATAATCATCTAGCTCGGATGGGCTTTCCATTAGGTCTGGGTAAACAGACTCTTCCCCTGCTGCCAATCTAAACCTTTTCATTAGTGTGTAGCATTTAGGGAAAAAAAAAAAAAAAAAAAAAAAGCCTCAAAATATAGAGCATCTGAGGTTCATTCTTGCCACATCATTAATTTTATTACCATCTGGTCTCTATATTTTGGGTAAGCACTGAGTTATGCAAGCTCTAACAAAAGGTAATGTTTGAATGGGAAGGGAGATAAACAAGAGGCTAACAAACAACTCAAGCATGACACTATTAACTCTTCTGGTGCTGGCAGTTTCCCTCCATACAACTGAAAGGACTGCTTAAAAACTATACACACACATAAAATGTCCAAAAGAATAAGCTAACTGAATGATTCTCACCAAAACTCTCCATCATCTATTTGCTTATCCAGAGCCTGCTTTTGTTTGGGATCAATATAGTTCCATTCAGGAGCACTGCAGACAAAAGACAAAAGCAGTATTGCTCAGCTGTATTTCATTTTGCAACAAGATCAGACAGTTTTGCTTTCAGTCACACCTGACAAAGGACTATGTATTTCTGCAACAACTAGACCTTCTGCCCCTTCCAGGGGAGGTACACACTGCAACATGCCAAACAGGGCTGGAATCAGGCTGCAACCATATTTTCAACAAATAAGCCTTGAATTGAATCATCATTGTCAGGTGCCAAAACGTACGTATCACAGACTGTCTGGATTAAGTAACATGCAGCCTGAAAGTTGGGCAGAGCTTCTCAATTGTAAGAGCTATTGGGTTGCCTCATATTCTCCCTAGGGAAATGATAAAAATCTTCACTGCTGGGGTCACCAATGAACAAGAACACAAAAAGACGGAATTAGAAAATATGATGGAAAAAAAAAAAAAAAAGTATTGCCTCTTTCCCACTCCAATACTGTGCAACAAGCCAGATTCTGATTCAATCTGCTCCCACGTGGCTGTGCAGTTTGGTACCTGTCTCATCAGGGTTGTCCCATGGTTAAACAGGTGCAGCAAAATCAGGATATGGCATGTGTGTGCTGGAGGCACATTATCTTGGAACCATAGAATGGTTCAGGTTGGAGGAGACCTTAAAGATCTTCTAATTCCAACCCCTCCTTGCCATGGGCAGGGGCTGAGCAAAGCATATCTGATAAAGATATGAATAATTCTGATGTTTATCTGTATTTTCTACATCAGCACCTGCACTGTGGTTGGGAAGGGAATATGAGATCTCAAAATAAGTGCTTGCAAAAAATACATCTTGGCCCAAATAATAGTAAAATCCATGCCATTCTAAAAATAAAAATAAATGAGGGGTTGTCACTGCCACTCCCACGAGATTCCAAGCCCTGACAGCTTTCAATAGCTATTCAAACTTCTGGTCCTTAGCTGAGTCAACATCCCCATTTCTTTCATGATTCTCCTGTAGAATTCAAATATTTGCCAGATTTAGAGCCCAGCAAACTCAGAGCTGAAGCAGAGGCACAATGTTGTAGCCCTGCTGTATTTTTCAGCAATGGAATTAGTTTGCCTGTCCTGTTAAGGTCTTGGCAGTATCAATCAGATCAGTCTGAGAAAAGTCATCTTGCAAAATGACATGGGTATGGCTTGCATTAGACTGCTTGCAGTTAAAACTTGGACTGTTCTCTCTTATTAGAAAGCTCTGCCTGAGGCAGAATGGATCAATACCTAACTTTCCTAACAAATTAATAGTGTTTTATTCCAACTGATTTACTATCTTTCCTAAACATGCTTTGTGATTTGATTAAACTGCATACTCCTAATTTAATTTTTAAAAGATACCAAAATATACTGAAGAGGGAGAGGCATGAGCATATAAACACCTACTTATCACTCCAGGCTCCAGTCCATTCCACTTCACCCCAGGGATTTCTAAGCCTCACAAGTTTCTCTGGTCGTCCTCGGTAATGTACCTAAAAGATCCACAACAAACAGAACCTGAGCACTCCCATTATTCCAATCATCGTGGAGCAATTGCTTTTCAGAAAGGATAAAACATGATTTGTCCTTGAGTGATGCAGTCCATTACAGTTTGCAATAGTTAGATGTCTTCCACCCTAATTTTTACATTATCCTGTGCCACCAAGTGAGCCATTAACTGCAGCACTCACCATTTCATATAATGACAGCAACCTGCAAGGAAAAATATCAGCTACAAAACAGTAGAATATCTACATCCTTAAAAGATACTGTACAACATAGCAAGGTTAGAAAGAGATTACTTGGCACGGACATCTCTGTAATGACTCCAGTTTCAGAGAAATGCGAATATCTGTGGCAGGCTGGGCAGGTGAGACTGATGGAGTTGTTCACTAGAGGCTTTGACTCCTTTCCCATTAGAGTTGATTGGCAAAGTACACGCTCCCACCTTATGCAGCATGAATACATGAAGCATTTTTAATTGGTCAGTCACAGAAAGACATCAGAAAGTTGAAGTCACCACACCGTTGCAAGCTGTTTTGTATAATGGCTGGTACAAACACTTCAGCCAGTCTGGATGAGCTGCAGAAAAGCTGCCTTACCTCCTCTGCTCCAGTGACAGAATAAGCGTGTCCCTTTACCAGCTTCAGACTTGTGATTGCTTCTGTTTCAGATGCACGAGTTACCTTGGGCATTAAAAATATTCACACTTAAGGCCATATATTGTGTACTAACACAGCTTTCATTAGCAGGTTAATATGGGGGAAGATATACAAAGTGGTATGCACAACAAGTATAAATATTCCTGATGCAATGTATATTAAATAGAAGTGAGATTCACAGCAAGAGTTCACCTCCGGAGTTTCATGCCCTCAAATATGCAGTCAGAGAGTCTGAACAGCAGAGACTTAATTAAATTTAAATCTAGAACCAATTCCCCTTTCAGGTAACAGATCCAGTCACCTGCAGAGATATGCACATGTGAACTCAGCTCAAACCCACCTTGGTTAGGATCCAGCATATCAAAATCAGAGCTCTGGTAATCCTACATGCCATAAGCCAGGATTCAAAACAAGATTATGAAACAGCATATGAAAAGCATGGAGTTTCCAAAACACATACAGACATCGTCTGTAACTTGAGAGAGTTTGTAGGTATCAATTATTTTTTTGATTGAAAATAAAAGCCAGAGTCAGACTACAAGCTATAGCAAAGTACCCAAGCCAGGTCCAAACCAAGGAGTGTATGGAGCTGACATTACACATAATTTGAATGGGAAAAGATACTCAGAGAATGAGAACAGAGTTCAGGAAGACCAGTCCCTTGCTCATTATTCTAAGCATTATAACAGACTGTCTTATAAAAAGGGAGGCATGATGGGAGCTCTTTTTTTGGACCTTGTCCAAAATTTTTATAACCGAAATCAATTAAGTCTGCCACTGATTTCTGTTTGCTTTTAATTCAGACCTTCCTCCTTATGCCTAACATTGGTACAAGCCTTCATTACAAAGGGAAGGGAAGGGAAGGGAAGGGAAGGGAAGGGAAGGGAAGGGAAGGGAAGGGAAGGGAAGGGAAGGGAAGGGAAGGGAAGGGAAGGGAAGGGAAGGGAAGGGAAGGGAAGGGAAGGGAAGGGAAGGGAAGGGAAGGGAAGGGAAGGGAAGGGAAGGGAAGGGAAGGGAAGGGAAGGGAAGGGAAGGGAAGGGAAATGGCAATCTCACATCAATGGAACAGCCGAGAAGTGACCCAGCTCTCAGAGCCTTCTGGATGATTTGGTACAAGTTTGAAGGAGCCCTCTGCAGATTATAGGACTCAGAGATGCCTCCAGTAAAATCCTCAAACCCTTCTATAGTGGACCCTCCAGTGAGAGCTTCGTAAGAGCCGTTTAGCCTGTGTGGGGAAATGACAGAGATATGTATGGGGCCATCTCCACTTGTAAGCATGTGCACTGCAGAAAGAAATAATTGATTATCTGTAGGTCTGTCTGATCATCAGTGTGATCAGACAACTTTTGAACACCCAGGAGTGCTACCTCCCAGCCAGCCACCATACTTGGCATAGGCCTTCTCCAGCAGTGCGCTCCAGAATTCGTTGCCTTCCTCCGAGTGCACAAAGAGCAGCTTCCCATTCTTGGTAGGCAGCCGGTCATCCACCACGACATCCACCCACTCCCCATACTGCCAGAACTAACAAAAAGAAGAGAGGAAGAGATGGTTAGGGCTGATGTATAAATAATGACTCTGCACTACCACCTTCCTCTTCCTTGAAATTGAGGCAAATCCCTGTGAAATGCTGAGCAGGCTCCTTAAATGCTATTAAAGAGTTGCTGATAGGTACCATTAACAGTAACTTCTTCCACATAACATCTGGAATAGCCCATTCTCTATGCAGAGATTACATAGTGAAGGGTCCAGAAAGCTAGTGAGTTGACAGGAGTCTCAAAAGTCCTATTTTCTTGTCTAGTCTTCTAAGGCCCAATCCACGGTGAAAAAAAAAAAAAAAAAATCATGCCTCTAAAAATGCTGCAAGGAAATGTCACCCAAAAGGGGAAGCACTCAATAGTGCCAGTGCCTTCTGAAAATATTGGGAAATGTGTGAAACACTGCTAAGACTAATTTTTTGCACTAGCACTTGAACCATTTACAGTTCATTTACAGAATCTGACACAGTCCTGGAGGGAAAGGAAAGAGGATAATAAACACAATAACCCCTCTATTGAGATGAGCAGGAGGAAGGTATAGGTATGTGCTCTCTAACATCTGTCCTCACCCAAACACCTCCTTTAGTTTTGCAGGGTGAATCCACACTGCTCATGCTTGAGTCTAACTTCTATGGTCTGCAGGCAAGGAAATGTAGACAAAGCAGTGGAGAGGGAAGGGAAGAAGTAACCTCATCAGCCTAGATTCCCTCTCAACAGTCAGCAAGACAGATGTTGGCATGGCTCTCATGGTATGATAGTTTGGCTCAGTTTACAAAAACTGTGTAACTTGCTACAGCCCTATCAGCTGTAAGACAGCAGAGCCTACCCAGTGAGTAAATGTCGATTAACATTATACAGCATTTAATTCTGTTCTTTTCTTCACCCCATCAATTTCACTTACACACTAATTCTTGAATATTCAGCCTGTGTCAATGATATAAAAAAAAAAAAAAAAAAAACCTGGTCTCAGCTAAACACTACGGTTTTCCTCTTTTATTCTCAGTACCCTAATGAGAGAGATACCTGGAAATGAAAGATGCCAGCATAGTCCTCCTGGAAACTTTGAGCTTTGGGAACAACACGGTACAGAACATCTGGATTCAAAGTCAGAGATGCAATGGCAGCCAGGAGCCAGCAATCACCTAAAAACATACACAATCCAAGGTGGAAAAGTTCATTAAAAAATAACATTTCACTGAGCTGGTCCTTTCACCACTATATCACACTCCTACATAGACTAAAATGCCAGCATTACGTGTTTTGCAAGATCCTGTCAGATTCTACACCAGTTCAGCAAATAATTCTTGTTTTGTTGTGTATTGTAGGGTCTCTGAGGATGAACACGGTGGTAATTTTAATGGTCTAGTTAGGCTTCTGCTATTTTGATTTTTTGATGAAGCTGTGAAAGCAGGCAGTTTTAGCTAAGCTTTCTAATACCTTCAGGAAACAAAGAGCATAGCCAGAGAGAGCAAGCATTAGGGTTTGTGGGTTGCAAAGCCCAGCTGGGTGGTGCAGAGTAGATAACCTGTGCTACCTTAACTAGTCCCAAACCAGTGCAGCTAGGAGAGGCAGCGGCTTAGAAGGTGAGCAGAGGGTAAATGCTCAGTGTTGCTTGAAGGAGGGTGCTGGGTTCTTCATTCCCTTTTTTTTTTTTTTTTTAAGCTGTTTGCTGGGTTGCTAGCTTGTTGTGGATCAAAGGTTGGGTAGGTGGAAGCCTTTGCTTGCTACTGGGAAATTCAGAGACTCGTGGATTTCTTGGTGTATTTGCATATTGCAAAAAGTAGGAAGCGTTTCTGTGGCTCAGTGTTACTTTCTGAGGTGTGCACAAAGTCTAGGAAAAAAATTTGCTCTAAAAGTGCTAAAATTATCCTGGTTCCCTGTGGATTATTTGTGCCCAGACATAGTTTCTTTGTGTAGGTGCATATACTGCAGAATGAAGTGGCACAACTCTTGCTTCATTGGAAATAAGATAATGGAGAAATCAAGGAAAGAGTTCAATACGTAGCATGATTTAATATCTTAGAGCAGTAGATAACAATTTATATTGACTTAGGCTTTATGTTTCAGTACCATGATTGTAAATATAAGATACTGGGACTTTTATAGTGCTTTCTGTTACCTGTACTTCCTGGGAGGTACCTGGATGCCTCCTATGAGCTGACCCAGAAACAGCTGATCCCAGACAGGCATGCAAAAACTTGTGAAACACCTGAAAAAAGTGCCCCTGGTGTGATGGCCTGTAACCACCTGAGCTGGCTGATCTGATTGATAGAGGTGACCCACCCAATGTTCATAGAATAGGCATTTCCAATGGGGAGAGAAAATGTACATGTATCACCAGCCTTCCCCAGCACTTCTCTGTGCCATCCTGGCTGCTACATTCAGGGAATAGCATTCAAACTGGAAGGGCATAGAAGATGTCGAGGTTACCTTTTTATCCCCATCTATCTGCATTTCTTATTAAAAAAATAATAATAATAATAAATTAAAAAAAAAAATCTTACTCCTCCTATTCAAGTTTAAAGAGGAAGTGTGAGACAGGACCTTGCAAAAAAGCTGTTTCAGCCAAGAGCTCTTACTTGAAAGGTAAGGTTCCCCTTGCAGAAAAGAGGGTAAACCACAATAAAAGCATCATGAAACGTTTAAATTAGAAATAGGAAAAAAGTTGCTGCTGTACATATAGAAGAGAGGATCAAAAAGCTTCAGCCTCTAGAGCAGCTATGACCAAAAACCTTCTCAAGCTCACCTTCAACCTAATTATTTTTGACATTACTATGCATTCAGTGGGACAGGACCTAAGTCACTGGCTTGGAAGGTTCCTCTTAGCCCTAGACATCTGTGTGTGAAGTAAGTAAAACTGGAGAATTTAAGGTGGTGTGAAAAAAATATAAAAATAAAAGAACCTTCTCTCCCAAGAAAACATAGATGCAGGGAAAAAATGAGAGTGAGAATGCTCAGACTTGTTTTGTAACTATTTCTTTGAGTCTTTTCTTGGTACAGGTGTATGCCTTATGCTGTTATAATTTCTGCCTTTTCCTTGTAGATGTAGAAATAATGGTGGTAAGTTTGGGAAGTGACCCTTTAGAGGAAGAAGGAAAGTTTTATAGGGTTAGACCAGAAGACCTATTTTTTCCAGCTTCTCCAGGCATTCTTGTTGTTCCTGAGTGAAGCACAGAAAGCTGTTTCTGGGGACCTGGCAGAGCGGGACTCCTGGTGTCCCTGCCATGTCCTCCATACCATGGTGAAGCCAGAGGTCTGTAGCAGTGAGGAGTTGGTGCTTTCTCAACAAGCAACATCTGTAAGGGGTTCCTCTTTCCTGTTTCAGGCCCAGTTTTTACAACTGGTGAAAGGGAAATTGCTCTGGGCTTTGCAGAGGATAGCACATGTTTGATGCACAATTAGGCAGAAGAGTCAGTGAAATGAGAGGGGTATACTTAGATGTGCTATTTACTTCTCTGACTCAGGACTAAGCAATTTCAGAATCTCATCCTTGCAAGATGCCAAATGCAGCATGAAATCCTTTACAGCTCTTTTATGGTATGAATTAACATCTTAGCATCTGGGAGAGTGAATGACATTGGCACTTCGGTCTCCTAAAAACTCATCGTGCAATCCAACTTCCTGCAGAAGCACTAGGGGCAAATCTGTTTAACATGTGCTTGGGAAGAATTGTATTGGAAGAGTTGCAGCAGTGAGCTTGTCCTTAAAAATATCATTGCCTGCCTTGAGCAATGCAGAGCACTGTCTCTAAACCTTACTTGGGGGTGTAATATCTTTGGCTAAGCTTGTGTTTGAGCAGCTATTAACCTTCCCTCTGACAGGAATCAGCTGAGAATTGGCTGCTCTGCAGTAACTTGGTAAAATAAGATGGTTCACATGGGGTGCCTAGATGTGAATGGATTGGGGCCACCTTTATATACAAGTAATGCATTATGTTCAGGTTCCTGTGATGCCAGCATTAACACAAATCGAAGAAGATACAGTAAGCTGTCCATATCAAGGAGCTCCCAGGTTGGAGCCTGAATTGTGCAGGTTGCCTCTTCTCATAAATCACAATGGGATCCTGGCTTAATAATAAGGCTTCTCAGCCCATGATAATGATAAATCCTTATGGCTTTTTGTTTTTTTTTTTTTTTTTTTTTTTTTTGTTTTTTTTTTTTTTGTTTTTTTTTTTTTTAAATAAAAAGGGGGAGGGGGGGATATCTACTGACATCTCATAGTGTTTGTTTTGTTTTGTTTTCTCAAAGTTCCCCATTGCTTTGCTGGCAGCAGCTATTACTGCTTTGTTTAGCACTAATAGTGCTGTGCCTGGAGTAGAGTGTGGCAACATAAGCTCTCTGGAAAGGCAGCTGATGTAGGACCCCTAAAACTTGTCACAGGACAGCTAAAGGTTATAAGTCAATCTCCAAATTGTGAGGAAATGATTCGATTTCCTTCCTAAATGAGTGAATTTTGGAGGGAGAGGAAATGAGGCCAACTGGCCAATGAGTTATATGTATAATTAGACTATATTTCCCACACAATTATAGTCAGAAAAATGACAAATTTCTGCTCACAACATACATTTTAAGTTGTACCCTTTTAGCTTTTAGAAATGAAAAAAAGTCTTCTCAGTATTAGACCTGTGAGGCTAAATCACCTACAGGCACATATGCTACTTCCTGCTCAGTCTCATATTTCATGAAGTATTAGACAAGTGCTAATTACAATGTTTACTGCTGTTACTGCTGAATGTGCTAAAAAGAAGCCAGACCGATTCCTGGATCCAAAGTAATTTGTAATGTTGGTGATACTCTTTATTATTATTATTTTGAAATGGACAGTTATGACCTTGAGTTTGAGCTAGAGAAGGTAAATGTGAAACCTAGCTGTGGATACACATAGATACACATACCTGTATACACATACTATTTTGAAGCACTGCTTTGACTATTAGCCTGCTTGAAATACTCTCTCTGCCTGCACACAAACGCAGTGAAATGACCTTCATTCTCAGCGTTATGTAGGTGCTTCCTGGTTCAGTGACAATCACGTTGCTGTAATGGATACACAGTCTTTGGTGATGTTGGAGCTGTGTGGCTCATCTGTGTTGATGATGTTTACCCAAGTACACTTCTTGCACAGGAGCCATAAATTTAATGAGAAATTTGATTAGTTTCAGTTGCTATAAAGCAGCACTTGGTTTCTGTTTAGCTGCTATCAAAGTGTCTATGCTCAGAACATCTGCACTTTTCAATGACATAGTAATGGAGGAGTTTAAACCAAACGTCCAAGTGTTGAGTTCCACGATCTAAACAGACAGCATAGGAACACTTCTGTACTGCATCCTCACTTGTTGCCGGGTGCAGCAACAATGCTAGGTGTTTGGAAGGGATCAGAATGCAATACTATTGCTCTTGCTTCCTGCTTTGTCAAGCAGATTTAACTCTTGACTTTACTCTCTGCTGGAAGGGCTTGTTGAGAGCCCCTAGTACCTGGAGCATGCTACCAGGCACCACCCTCTTTGTAATTTCTGGCAGTGGAGGCTTTATCTGATTTGAGGTTTCAAAGAAAGGCTTCCTGTAGTGTTTTACGGAAATTAAGATCTGCAGCTGTGTACTGAACAGCAAGGGACCACCCAGCAAAGGAACAGGTTTTATTCTCTTTGGGACCTATAGTTAGCTGTGAGTGTATTTTGTAGATCCAGGCAATCAACCCAGTAGGACAAGAATACAAAATACCCCTGGACTTGTGGAGCTGAACTTCAGAAGGTACATACGCAAATGTTTATAGCAAAATTAGTGAACAAATCCAGTACTATAAAGCACTTTGCTGCCTACAGGAGCTCCAAAGACTCCATTAATAAGTATCAGATCTATTGTAGAGCTGCTAAGCTTTGGATTGGTCTCCAGTCTACCTGGAATCTCCTCAAATCTGCCCTTGAGATAAGAGTAAGACAAAGCATATGGGTTGGGGTCCTCAGCTGAGGTGCACTGGCTGCAGCTGCATTGGCTTCAGAGGACTTGTGGTAGCAGCCTAGGTCAAGGAAGCTGCTTCTTGAGCCTTCAAAACAAAGGTGCTCCATGAACATAACTTGTGTGGATATGAAAAACTATATCAATCTGAGAGGCTTTTGAGTATTTTTTTCTATTCTTTAAATTAAATTTATACCACTTCCTTCCTGAGACCCCCTGCAAACAATTCTGCAGCTAACTTATTCAGATAGCTGCAAGGAAACTTTCTAAGTCACCTTTAATAATGAAGACTGTGACTACATTTCAAGTTGTTACTAGGCTATCAAAAAGATATGGTTCAAAGCACTTTTAAAATATTTCAGGTCTTTCAAGTTCCCATGAAACTTCCCAAGCTGATACTCATCTAGCCTATACTGTTGTCAAAGAACTAAGTTTAATGGAGTGAGACTGACTATGGGGTTTTTTGTTCCTTTTGTTCATATAAACCCTGACCTGCAGTGTTATTTTTAAAAGAAATGAAATATGTCACAGAAGATTATTAAAAATAGGCTCTGTTTCCCTAAAGGACTAGTTAAGAGGTCACACACATGGCTTATGTACATATGTAATCAGGGTCTGTTTCAACAGAAGTGTTTCACATGACAGCTTTAATAACAAGTCCTTTGATATTTGAGGTACTGGATCAAATAACAGAAAAGCATAGTATACACCTCTGAGATGTAAAGCAAACACCTAAACAGTAAAAGGTAAGTCTCGTGCCTCTATTCTGAAGTTTATTTTGTAAAGGATCAGTTTCTGTAAAAGCGATTGTAAACTGCCCTTCAGAAACAAAAGTAGATTATATTTGTCCCCTCTTTTTTGGTCTTTCTGCCTGTGTGAAAATATATATAATATTCTTTTTCCACTTTTAGTGACAAAGGGAAGCTTGTAATAGAAGCAGAAGCAAATTATTGGGCTTTTCCTCCAGACCTGGGGGTATTTTTCAGAACCAGCATTTGGGCTGCAGCCCACCAAAGGCTGGTTGGAGAAATCCCAGGAGCAGGCACCCTCCCCAGCTGCATAGGAGCCATTTGGGCCCAGATCTGTTGCCACCACTATTTGGTGCCTTTGGGCACTGCCCTGTGAAATGAAAGCCTGTTTAGCACAAAGGCCTGGGACTCCGAAGAGATGTTCAGGAAGTGACAAAATTGAAAAGGGGCTGAGGGTATTTGCATTCAGCTTCTAGGCTTAACACAAATAGTGCATTAACCTCTTCTAGTTGGAGAGCAGGTAGCATTCTTCAGTCCTTTAGCTTGTAAGCTGTCAAGGAAAATGAGGTTGTTTTTTTTTTTTTTTTAATATTGTTATAGAAAAATTGTGAATTGGAGATGACGAGAAATGTTGCTTTTATTACTTATCTGAACAATTCTCCTAGAATACAGTAAGTGATTCCCTGTATTCTGCTCCAGCATCCACCAAATAAATATCCTGGAGCTAGCAGATTGGGCGTCTTATTTTTAGCAGCTAGCATACAGGCCCACACACCAGGGAATTTCTTGGTGATTGCTTTAATGGTGCTGTGTTTACAGGAACAGCACTGGTATTATTTATTGTCAATAACTTGCTGAAATTGTTTGAATCTCATTTTCACAACAGATGGGATGGAGAAGCGGTAAGGTCAGGAGTACCGTGGTAAGCAACGCAGAAGGGAGAAAGGCTGATTTCTCCCTGTCTCATCTATTGAATTCTCATTACAAGAGTTTCAGCCTTTTTGGCTCTGTATGCAGTCAGGAGAGGGTGCTGCCGCTGTCTTCTGCAGCTGGATTTTATCAATGAGGCAGGCAGGAAAGAGGCCAATGCATCAGCTCTTGGGAGGCAGTGGGAGGAGGTGGATAAAAACCGTTTGCATAGGAGCTTTGTTTAGGTGATAGCAAGCACTAGAGAAAAACGGGTAAGAAAGATGGTTTTGCTATGGTGGGTCCAGGAGAGGGTGACTGCTGTCTGAGAGACATCTTGTCAGCATCAGGCCCCAATTCATAGAGCTGGGCAGCATTGCTTTTTTTTGTTGTTGTTGTATTTTTCCACAGCATGCATGGTTGTTCCTTCCTTGTTCCTTCCTGTGTTTGCTCACAGCTCTACCCAAAACACTGTACAAACAGTAGGAGCATTCAACATAAAGGGCTTGGAAAAATTTGCTTGTTATGGATGACATTACAAACCTGATGTGCTCCATTCTTTTTTTTTATTATTATTATTTTTTATGATGTGGTCCATGTTCCTAACTCATAGGCCATCCTGCTTGGCTTGAAATGGCACATCATAGCTCCAGCCCCTGTACTAAACCAGTTCCTACTCTGTTTCCTGGTGATTGTGTATTTTTTCCTTGTGTGAAACTGTGGCTGGATCTTGTTCTGCCTCCCATATAAAAATCCTCAATGACTAGGCTAAAGGGTGAAACTTCATTGGTGTCCCTTGGGTTTCTGGAGACTGTCTTCCTGGGACAGGTATGAAACCAAGTCTCTTGCTTCAGGGCAAGTGTTATAAGGTTAGTGTCCAGCTCTGTCTTAAAAGGTTAAAAAAGCAAGGAAGTCTTGCAGTCCACCAGGGATAATCTGCTTACTACCTGCAGGAGACAGTTTGGTGAGTGCCAGCTTTGACACAGCTCTTAAAAACCTATGTGCACCCTGTCCTAGGCAGCAGTGCTGGTTGTTTGAGCGCCTTGATGGGAAATGAGCACCCTCGTTGGGTGTCTGCCTTCTTTCATACTACAGCCAGGGTGCCTGACTCAGGGCTGTGAACTAGATGCTGGGACGCTCAGCCTTAACCTGTCTATAAGTAGACAAGAAAATCATCTGTCAATGAGGAATTTTTAAAATAAGCTTCATGTTTTGGAAGAAGAAAGGGGGGGAAAAAAAGTGCTGTACGTACCCAGCTCTCCTTGGCAGACATCTGTTCGAGTAGCTCCTCCAACTATAAACTGAGGGTTTGAGCATAACTCCTGAAAAGACACATTTTCAAAGTATGCATTACCCCTTCTGGTCTGAAAAGTTCCTACTTCTTGTTCATTGTTTCTGTGTAAAGGTTCAATAAATATTAATCAGTTTTATCATTCCTGAAAGTATTTATATAACTTTTGTCCTCAGGAAAAAAAAAAAGCCTCCCCTTCCTCATAGGCATTCCCTATGAGTCTCTTTCTAGATGGCAGAAATGGTCAGTCCTCAGGAAGCTTAACTTGGTGCCTCATGTTGAGAGCAGCTCAGGCAGCCACTTGAACTTGCAGAAAGCAAGAGTTGTCAGCTACGAGCACAGCTGTCTCATATGTGCCCCATGTGTCTGGGCTGTGGAGGCAGGAACAACACAGGGCTTCTTTGTGCACGTGTGTCAGATCGTGAATCTCTCTTCATGGTAGGTGTGATCTCAGCAACATCCTGCTTGCTTCTGAGGTTATCCAGCTGGTCAGCTGCCTCACAGATGTCTTGGCTAGGAGGCAGCAGTAGGTTACCTACCACACGGAAAAGATTCTTTTTTTTTTTTTTTTTCCTCCTCCTTTCCTCCCTCCAGACTGGTGATCTATCACAGCACCTGGAGACAGTCATCTGTATATATGACATAGGATATGGCATATCACTCACTTAGACACCTGTTCCTTCTGAGCCACTGCCAAGTGCCACATACACCTTTCTCACAACTGTATCACCAGCTCTTCCTCTTGTATTACCCAGTAAGTCTACAACAGTGGAGTGTTTGGCACTTGCTGTCTGCAAACCAGCAGGCACAACCCACTGGGAGATGACCTTGGCAGTAGATGTTTATTTTGCAGGGGGCCATTTCTTCAGCAGGTCTCCTCCAGGCCCCCCACAACTGAACAGCGATCCCACCAGCCTGCAGCCACACGCACTGTTTGCAGAGGGAGGGCTGGGATTCGTAACCCTGCCAGAGTTCAGCCCTCAGTCATTGCTAGCCATGCTGCATTTGTAATGGCCTCCACCTGCAGCAGACACAGTTTTCTTGCATGGGGAGCAAAATAGAATTTAGTGAGCTATCTGAGGTTTCCATTTGCCCAAGACAGGCAAAATCAAGGGGTACATTCACACTGCTTGTTGCTGAATCACCTGGTGATGTGTTGAAGTGGGTTTGCAAGGGCAGAAACTCAGAGTTACTGAATCTGCAAATTTCTTTTTCTAATTTTTAGGTAGGGAAAAAATTAGGCCATGAACTTTTCCTGCATACTCCTACCTCCTACCCCCCATCAGAGGAAGGTAAATTAATTTTGTTGTTATTTTTTCCTTCTTCCTTCTCTTCTTATTTTTTCTTGATGTTGCCGGGAGGGGAAAAATGATGGAGGAGTAGCAAAGTATGTACAGAAACAAATGATTGAAAAATGAAAGTGCATAAAAATCTTTGAAGTCCAGATTTCGTGGCTTAAAAATAAATAAATAAATAAAAACACAGTGTCTTAAAAATTCAATGCATTTTTTTTCCTGATGAAAATGACTATTTTAAATGAAAAGCCATTTAGGGGATGTGTCTGGGCAATAACAGTTTCAGTCAGCTGCCTTTCATCTGTTATAGGTAGACTGAAGTGGGGCAGATAGCTTTTTGGAAGTATTAGCTTAATTTCCTGGGGTGCCCAGCAGACCATGGTGTCGGTACTGTTGCAACTGACGGTCAGTGGCTCTTGGGCTGCCCTGCTCTGCCTGGATATGCAGAGGGGGTTTGTGTCCTTCCTGGATTGCACTCTGAATGTGTAGCTCTGAGGAGCTGGGATCAAAAGGGAGAAATCAGATTCCCAAGAGGCGGTTATAGGATTACTTGGTTTATGAAGGGCTTAGAAAATGCTGATTTTGGTGTTTTGTTTGTTTGCTTTCCCCCTTTTCAACCCTGCTTCTGTTTAAAACCACGAAGATAAGGCAGGATAGAATAGAACATAGAAACAAAACATACAGGAGCAGCAGGCATTCAGCATCAGCACTGTTCTAGCGTGGATGTGTCCAGGTGAGTGTTGATTAGACCTGACCCCAACCAAACATGCCATGATAAAGCACTCTTACCGTGGGGCGCTTCCAGATTATCCCCTGGGTCTTGAAGGAGTAGGGTCCCAGGTCACAGTAGCCCAGCGCAGATGGACAGGCTGGGAACTCCTCATCCTTGAAGAGAGCACCAGCCTGAAGGCACCGCTGCTTCAGGACCTCGTAGTCCTGGTTCAAATACCTGACTGCCTTCCCGTAGGAGCCCAGCCCCTCTGGGGCTGCTCTGTCTTGGCACAGCCTTGCTGCCACCCTGGCCATGTCTGCCTGGCAGGGCTCCCTCCTCAGTCTCTGCTGGGCAGGAGGAGGAGGATGGAAGCAGGTCGCAGGCTGGGGTGGAGCTGGGGCTGCCCCAGGGGAGGAGGCTTAAGAAGTGCAAATATGTACCTGAGGCAAGCAGGTAGCCAGCCTGTGTTGCTGGGGGAGCGGGCACTGATTTGTGTGACTGCTCAATGGTTTGTTTAAAAGCTTGTGAACTCCCGGCTCGTTTCTAAAGCATGTTTTTAACAAGGAGCAAGAGAAAATTGTGTTCTTGCAGGCATGCCTGTTTGCACATTGAGATAATTGTAAGCTGAATGTCAGGCTCCAGGACCAGGTCTTTAAGTGCCCAGGTGAGGATGCTTCAGACCTCCTTTCCTTCCTTCCAACATCTGTCTCTATGCTGTTGGAGGGCAGAACAACCACAAAACCTAGGGCTGGATGTCATCTGCACGGCTATGGAGATGACAGTGAGTTTTAAAAAACTGAGTAGCAGCAGCACTAGGAACTAGTTTCTTGCTTAGGTGATCTTATTCTAGACAACAGTCTTCGGCGCTCTGAAAGTAAAGCATTGGTATGAATGAATTTATTGGCAGCAAAAGGTACAAAAGGCTTTTGGGACCTTAAAGAGAAGTGATTCCTGTTTGTGTCATTCATCTCACGCTGATACATGGGTGCACACCTCCTTGCTAAGTTGGCTTGAAACGTTTGTAGGCTCGAGAACTGAAGCAGGAGCAACTTTCTGCAGGGCAGAGCACAGCTGCACTCTGCTTTCCTATTCCATGGTCAGTTTTCCCTAGGAAAGCCCACTGCTTGTACAGCTGGGAGCTGGGTAAACTGTTGCTTTGTTTGCAGGAGGACATGGCTGATGACTACACCTTGGTACATTTAAACAGAAGGTGTGGGAAAGGGAAGAGCAAATTTTTAAGGCAAGAAACTTGTTGAGATAAGAAATCCAAACATAGGCTAGCCGAGTTTCTTGTCTGCAAATATTTGAAGAGCATGAATGCAAGAAAGGAAATGAAATGACTCGGTCAGTCCCAAGTGGGCACTGGTAGGAAAGACTGGGCTGAGGGAATTATGCTGGATATCTAAAAACTAAACGAGATGCTGTTGAAATTGAGTAAAGAACAGTGGTCAGTATTTCATTTCTATTACATTTCAGTATTTCTACATCTGTTTGTGTATGGAATCAGAATGAAATGTCGATTAAGAAAGGGCTGAAAAGGGTGGGTTTTTTTCCTCTATGGATTTTTTTTTCCTGAAAAATAGACTCATTTGGAGTTACCCCCTTTCTCTGATCATGGGGCAGAATACTTGTCTCACTCACTCTCTGCACCAAATTCTTACTCTATTTCCTATGTTTTTGTGGCCCAGAGAAAAGCTTCCATTTTGCTGTGATTGCTGCAAGCCTTGGCAATGTTGTACATGGAAAAGCAAGGTGCTCTGGTATTTTAAAATTGCCATTTTGGTCAAGAATTCTTTGTTTCCCATGTATGGTTTTGGACATACAGAGCATGCAGCATATCAAATGTAACTCCAGTTGCCACTGGATGTGAGTGGCACAGAAGGGGTGAAACCTACAACATCACTAGCACACTGAAGTGTGATATAATGCAAATATAATCAAATTTTAATCTTCAGAAATGGCAGTAAAATATGCCATAGGATTTTTCCCATTCTGTATCTCACATTTGGGAAGAGGCTGAGGACAATTATTTTCTCTGATGGAGGCTTGAACCAGGTAGCCACCCAGTATGTCCACCACAAACCACTGCTCCCAGTAATCTGTAGGAGTGCATTTTAAATCCATTTTCAAGCTTGATTAGCAGCAGCATGACCTACATATGATACACAAGCACCATCTAGAGGACATAAAGAAAAAGAAAAGGTGATGACACTACAGTTGGCTTCTCTTAGCAACTAACATATGTGCTATTAAGGGGGAAAGGTTTTAGGTTTTCCATGACTCAAAATTGCTGCTAGAGTGGTATTAACCCCTACGGGAAATAGGAACCAGGAGGAAAAAAAAAAAGATAAAAAAAAAATTATTCTAATGTGTTACCTCTGGGACTTACATATTTTTGTCCAGCTCTTCGTGCTTTTCTTCACCTTTCTCCCTTTTTTGATAATAGCAAGAGGGTGAGATAATAGGGAAGAACAGAATGAACCAGGAAAAGGCATCATCTTGTTTTCAAAGAAGAATCTGTGAATTATATTAAATCAAAACTGTTCCATATCTGTGGAAATCCTTAGAAGAAAATAACTGCCACTTATCTAATGGTTCTAGACATTTTTGCTGTAGTGCATTAGAGGGAAATGTCATAGCCCTCCTGCACTGCAGCACTCCGCTAATGAGAATTAAAGCAGCTTAGCAGTATTGTAGACCTTACACTGTGAAAAGGGATTAGCTTGACTTAAAGAGCTCACATCCTCGTGTTCTGGATATATGGGCTCCTATGCATCATTTTACTCTGGAAATAGAGTGGCTATTAATAGGCAGACCAGTGTCAGCTATGAAACAGCCTAAACATGTATCTATAAGGTTATTCTTTTACAGCCGTTGCCCAAGATATGAAGTTCCACAACACAGAGGGGCTGATCCAAAGGTGGAGTTACAGCCCTGCAGGGAGCTGGGAAGTGCATTACACAAGATGACCCAGGCCGTGCCACCACCTCTCGCTCTCTTGGCTGGTGCTGTAGTCTTGCACTGATGAAGAAACCTCTAGCTCCAGAGGAGAAAGCAATTCTCTTTGTTGTGAAACATCACTGCTGCAAGCCTCCTCCTTTGGGACACCACCCTCATCCTACTGTGCTCCTAGGGGAGGAGAGCAGGAGCCCAGCAGGTGCGTAGCCCCATTTTCCCCTTCCCTGGACCATTGGCCATATTTTCTCCTCTATCCTCACAATACTGGACTGACTCCAGTAGTACTCAAAAATACTTCTCTCTCCCGAATTGTGGACTCACATATCCACACCTGCTGCCAGGCTGGAAGCAGCTGACTTGTCAACACAGCTGGTTGCGGAGGGCTTGGTGGGTAGGCTGTTCAGTTGGCTACTTACACAGTCAGCTTCCCACAGAGTGAGTGAAATTCTGCATTACACCAACATGTCCTTGTCTGTCATCAAACCACCTGGGATAGTACAGTCCCTGAATGTTTGGGGCCACCCTAACAAGCCTTGGTGGCTAATGTCCTTCTCTGCACCATCTCAGGGACCTCTCCTACTGCCTCCTGATTGAGTTCTTGCTGGCTCAGTTTCCTTCTGCCTTTGCTTCTTTCTGTTCTCCTCTCGTTGGCTCTGTCTTAGCCCCTGTCCCACTGCAGAGATTCTAAGAAAACTCTGGTAACTGACTGCACAGAGAGACCATGTAAGTTTCTTGTACACATTTGATCTTCTTGATCATTGTCCAAGCAAAGGCATTGGGCATGCTGTAGCAGACCCCAGAATGGTCTGTGAATGTCACCCATGGGGTGCAGAGTAGATGACTAAGAAAAAGAGCTATTATGTGACAAATCTTAACCTCACTGAAACTTCTGCACCTACTGGAAACTGGCCAGAGGAGTTCACAAACCAAAACTGGTTTTGTAGGCCAGTGAAAACCACTACTTTAAACTGACCCTCGTTTGCTTTTATTGCAGCTCTGGAAAAAGAGGTCTGATCTGTGGCAGCTGTACAGATTTGAGCCACGGTGTGGAGCCAAACAAATGCTTTTTGCGCAGCACTACGGTTACTGTATCCCTCACAGTAGGATGCAACTGGCTCATTGGTTAAATTATAAAGCAGTGACTTGTTATTGTCTCTTTTTTTTTTTCCTGATTAAGTAAGTGGCCTTCTTGCTTATGAAATCTGAAAAGTCCAAAGCCACCAAGCAAGTGGACAGAAAGTGGCCCTTGGTGCATCGATGAAGAAAAACAACCAATTTGCAGTTTTCAAGGAACAATTCCCACCACATCTCAGCACATGGTATTTTTACCATCAATAGCATTAATTTTAGTCCACTAGAATGGCTCTGAACAGTTCTTCGGTGCGTAGAGGCCTCAGGACATGCCTCACCAAATGCCGTGCCTGTCCTTCGGAGGCAGCCAGCCGCCGAGTGCAGGCGGTGGGTGCAGCTACCAAGCGCTCTTAGCCTCCCCACCACCGCCTGGGGAGCGCTCTGAAGGCGTGAGTCAGACCTGAAACATGCAGCAAACACTCTGAACCCTCCCTGCGAGGAACGCAGCGCTGTGCCGGTGCCAGCACCAGCAGCGCACCCCGAGCTGAAGCCCCTCTCGCCCAGCACCAGCTGGGGACGGACGAGCACTGACAGAAAACCGGGACGGCACGGCGGGCCATAACCACTCGATGTGATAGCAGCAGTTACCACTTCAGCATCGGTTTGGTTTGGTGTGGTTTGGTGTGGTTTGGTGTGGTGTGGTGTGTTTTGGTCTCCCCCTCCCCGTGACGCGGGGCAGGGCGGGGCAGGCCGCGGCCATGGCGGGCATGGCGGAGGCGCTGGCGAAGGAGCGGGCGGCGGCGCTGGGCGCGGGGCGGCACGGCCACGCCGTCCCCTACCTGGGCCAGCGCTTCGGGGAGCTGCGGCAGGAGTGCCTGCAGGCGGGGCGCCTCTTCCACGACCCCTCCTTCCCCGCCGGCCCCGCCGCGCTGGGATACAACGAGCTGGGACCCAGCTCCTTCAAGACGCGGGGCGTGGAGTGGCGCAGACCCACGGTAGGTGCCGGCCCCGGGTGGGTGCCCGCCGGGTGGGTGCCCCCCCCGGTGCTGCGGGTGCAGTGATGCCGGGCTTGCTGTCGTCCCCAGGAGCTGTGTGCCAGCCCGCAGTTCATAGCCGGCGGAGCCACGCGAACGGACATCTGCCAAGGGGCCCTAGGTAAGGGAGGACCTGCAGAAATCTGAGTTTTCCGCGCCAGTGCTTCCTGCATCTTTGTGCATCCTGCCGGATTTCTTCATGTCTGGTTGAGCAGAGATGATGCAGACTGGTTTTCTGGCGCGTCTCTGAATGCGGCCAGCTCTTGCAGCCCTGCAAACCTGGCGAGTCGCAGAATGCAGACAAAAAGGGATTCCCTGCTGCTTGCCGGCTCTCAGGGACAGCAAACCTGGGCTATATGGGGAGAAACGGGTGTACACGCCCAGCCCCACCTGCAAGCTCTCTGCTTTTGCCATGCATGCTACTGAGTTTGTACGGCAGCGCTTTATTCCTATAAAAGCAGCATCTATTACAGGGAGAGCTTTCAGGATTCTGGATTCAACTGATAGTGCAGTTGAGGAAAGCTCTTGGTCTCAGTGTGAGGAAATATGTAATATGTAATATGTTCCGTTCATTGTGCTTTCTCAGTGAGAGAGGCAAAAGAATGAAGGTGGCGGGTCTGCCTGTTTGCTTTTTGTCAGCGTAAAGTTAGGGATGTCGTGGCTAGTTAGTTTCTAGTCCTACTTCCAGTTCTTGATGCAGCTATTTGTGTTTTATTGTAAAAAACTAGGATAGGGAAGCTTATTTCTAACGCTTTGTGCTCATGTTTTCTTTCAGAAGTTATTCAGGTTGGTACTTTAACAGCAAGATACAATTTGCATAAAAAGCACTGAGACTTAAATAAACCCTTATGTTGTCAATTCAATTCTCATACCTCAGTATCACCAGTTGCATGGATGAGGCTGCGTTGTGTGTCCCAGGTCCTTAGCATGTCACTGGCATTGCTATGTCAGACGAGCAAGCTGTGAGCTTTCTGTCAGCCTCCTTCGTGTGTTCTCCTTCTGCTTGGTAACACAATGACTGCTTTGGCATAACACATGTTCAAGTGTGTAGCACACATGCCAGATACCTGTCCTCTATTTTTGATGTGAAACTTTACAGCTAAGTTACTGTTCAACTTGACATTGCAGTCTATTGTCATTCCATTTCAGCAGCTAGCATTTTGCAGAGACGAGTGTTTCCAAAGGCACTTAGTTGCTTTCTGCAGGCTTCCAGCTTTTCTATTCCAATGCTGTCAAGCAGCAGTACTGCGGGGGGGGGGGGGGGGGGGAGGGCAGATTGGGGGGTAGGTAATTTAGTTTGCAAATGTTGGAGGTGCTGTTGCTAATGCTGAGCCTTGCTGTAAGTTGAATAAAGCATTTGTTGCCATAGTGGACCACTCAGATGTTTTCATGTGGTTGTATTGTACCACCAAAGATCATGAACTGAGTCACAGATGGTATTCCTTTATGTCCTGAAATAATATTTGAATAGGAGAGTGTTAGTGTTCATGTGTGTGTTCCTGTTTGCAATGTGACTAACTATTGCTGTGACTCACCTCACTATCTTCATATAAATCTAGGCAGAGGAGTTGTCTTCTGTGTCAGCTGTTGATTAAAAATCGGATGCTATTGATCTTTTCCTCTGCATAGCCATCGAGTTACTAAGACCTTGTGTTGAGCCTGTGCTTTTTCACACGGTGAGACTAACAACTGTCCCATGCAAATGCATTTTTTTTGCCACTGCTTCCCTCAACAATCACACTTGTACTGAGACATTTGCTTAAGCGTCCATTTGCTTGAACTTCATGTGTTGACACTGATGTCCCATCGCGTTTGGGGATGTTCTGAAGGGCATTGTACTGGAAAACATCAGGTGCTCTTAGAACACCATACTTGGTGTTGTTATGCTGCTTTTTTCATAGAAAACTTTTGTAGTCTATTTATCACCCAGAAGGCTTGACCACAGAGCAACAGACCTGTGCTCACAAGGAGCTCTGTAGCTGTTGCTAAGCCATTCGGAGCATCTGAGAATATTGAAGGGTCAGATCAGGTGTCCAAAGCACATGTGCACATCCCTGCTGTGACAGGCTTCTTGGCACAGGCCATGTAACCAAACAGTTTTATCAGTGAGCAGAAGTTTTTTTTTACCCAAGAGCCTTTGGTCTGTGGGCCAGGTGTAGCTGACAGATTTGTTTCATCGGTTTCGATGGGTGCTGGATGATGCTCTGACACAAAAGATATCCTGGGTTGCTAACGCAGAGCAATAAGCGCATTACTTTCACTAGATACAAAAGTTCTTCCCCTTCAGCTTTGGGTTATCCTTTATTCTGTTCCTGTTTGTTCGTTTTTATAAGAAGCTCTTTAAGGCAGTTTTGGAATCAGTTTTGCAGTATCAGGTCTGAAGTCAATTATGCTATTTGGCCAAGAACGGCAGCAAATGGAATTGGTGACTCACTACAGCAGAGGAATGAAACCAAAGTCACTGCAGAGAGGAAGCTTATTCACCCTTTACCCTGTTCTTTGGAGGGGATGTCACCATGGTATCACAACACTGGGGCATACAGAGCACGGTATCTCTTAGATACTGTTAGACACAGATGTCTCCTCCTTCAATACAAACGTGGAAATGATAGTAAATTCTGTAGGTTGAATTTAGAAAATTATATGCATGTTTTTCCAGCACTGGGAACCACTGTACTGTTGGTGTGTTGCCACAGCCTATTGTTTCTAGCCAGACAGCATCCTGGAGTCCCAGGGTGTTAATATAAATACATTCAGACATTGATGTAGTTGCTAAGTTATAGCTATGAGTGGGTTTTTTTTGTTTTTTTTTTCTGAGGTTCGGTGAATGTACATTTTTCCCTTGCATGGGGTCCATGGCACCCCTTTGACTCTTGCGTGGGCTGCCCTCCCATTGCTCCCCTCCAGATGCTTCACTGGGAAGCTTTGCCTCTCGTAGCTCTCCAGAATGGCCTGTTTCAAACCAAACACCTTGTGGCTATGTACATGTATGCTTGCCTTGCAGTAGCATTTTTTTGTTAACATTGTTTATAGCTGGAGATTAGGTAAATAAACAGATGAATGTATAGAAATAAGAAATAAAATATTGACGGCAACACACAGGAAGCAAGCAAGAAAAAAAAAAAGGAAAAAGAAAAAAAAAAATTCCTAAATTGGGTTTAAGGGCTTAGAGATTCTCTGTGACTTTTCTGAGATTAGTAACACCAGTGTCAGATGCTCTGGAAGCCTCTTGTAGTGGCCAAGTTGAGCAAAGCTCTGCAGTATGTAAAATTCAGGTTTATGCTGCAGGTTGAGCAACAGGGAGGAAAGACACCCCCAACAGGAGGAGCAGCAGCATCTTTGTTCTGCTGTGTAGGTGTACTCTGGATGTTGCTTATAAAGTTTAGAACTGTCAGCTCAGATAAAGACATGTCTAGCTCCTATATACAGTCGTGCTGATAAACTTTAATCCAGGGACTTGTAACTCTGAGACTGGTAGGTTATTTGGCATCTGTGCTGAGGTGAGACCAGTTAATCCATCAGTTTATGGTTTTTGTGTGTTTTTTTTGTTTGTTTTTGTTTTTTTTTTGAGGTGTTTCATGAATGTTCCTAGTGTTCAGGGTGCTTTGAGATTGCCTATTTGTTATAAATTAAATGTTGCACTGAGGCTTGCTAACTTTCCCCAGGTATGAATGTGTGTCCCTGCTTGAGGGGCAGTGGCACAAATGAGAGGATGAAGATCCCAGCTCTCTTTCTTCTCTTAGGATTATGTTAGTCTTAAAAACACCCTAATTTGTAGTTGTTCCTATAGCATTTTGCTGTGCTTAGGCAGCTGATCTGGTGTACATGTGTATGTGTACATCCAACCCCTTCTCCCACTGCCCACAGTGTCTCTGGTGTATAACGTTTCTACTGTAAGTCCATAATAACCCGCTGTTCTCTTGTGGTAACCTCCTTTAACTCAGTAAGCCAACAGAAGGACTTTTTTGTCTGGGTTAATGAATTGACTTGTTGTGCAGTGAGTGCCAGTGGGAGGAAAAAATGTTAAGGAGGAAGGGGAGGAGGCAATAAGGTATTAATTCAGAGGTGGTAAGGTGTTCATTCAGTTCAGCCACACAAGAGCCCCAAAGCACCAGGGCTGTTCTCTGGCAGGGAGCTGTCTTTAGGACTCTCTTTCTGTAAAAGTGCTGAAGTTCACAATCTGTTTCGGAGATTTAAAAACAGGGATCCTTGGTACCAAACAGGTCTCTGGGCATCATCTCCCAAGTGCTTACTGTGTTGCCAGGTTTGTTTGAAAACACCTTTGTTGAAACAGACAAACAAAACCCAGCAATCCTTCACTCTGTGGGCAGGCTGTGCATGGGAGAGCACAGGTCTGGGCTGCAGCTGAAGTCCCGTTGCCTTTTGATCCGAGAGTTTGCTTGCAGAGCCCTGCAGGGTCCTCCTCTGTAAGGAGAACTGCCGCGAAGGGTCACTACTGAGGCCCTCGTGCAGCTGCAGGAAAGAGGGTCATGCCCATGGTAAATGAAAGGTAGCCACTTTGTTAAAATAACATTTGTTTCTGAAAATAATTGCAGAAAAACAGAGGTAATGTTTATACAGTTGCAGCCTCCTGCTCCATAAGAGATGGTGTGGAAAAATACTGTCCAGACAGCCGGGACCCCGGGGTTCTGGCCTACAGGCTTGGTGTATGTTGGCTCCATCCCAAGAAGGATGAAGAGGTGTGTAAGACTGGCAAACAGTGCCTGCCTTCAGACCTCTCCTGATTCTCTGGTGGCCAGCGCCAGAGTTGGATGTTGGACTAGACAAAGAAGTCTCTAGCAAGAGCCTCCAGAGGTGTATAAAATCAAAGGAGCTCCTGTTTGGTAGGAGGCTGGCAAGCTCATCCCTAGGGTAGACCTCTAGATGGCAAGTGAATAAGCATTTATGAAGCATGGAGAAGGGAAAGGAAAGCAGCCTATCCTTGAGAAAACACTGGTCTTTTGAGGGAAAAAATGCACCTCAGAGTACCTGTGTGTGCCCACAGGCCCTGCGCTTTGCCTTTTCACCATGCTGCTTCCTAACCTGCAGGTACTCTATTGAATATTAAATCTTCTTTTGTATAGTCCCAGCATAGGTGCATGTTTGTTTTGGTCTTGAGGAAATACCACATTTGCCTGGAAATGGCATGTATTTGTGTAGGTACACTTGATCTGTTTCAGAGGTAAACTGATGGAAGGGATCATCTCATCACAGCTGCAGTGATTCATCTTCTGAGTGGCGATCAATTGCCTCAGCAGTCATGGTGATCCTCATGCTAGTTACAATGATCAATCCCTAGGCAGTACGTAAGTTAGAGAATAATTTTGAATAATGAGTTGTCAATTCTGTTTTTTTTTTTTCTTACAGGGGACTGCTGGCTCTTAGCAGCTATTGCCTCTCTCACCCTGAATGAAGAAATTCTGGCCCGTGTTGTTCCCAACGACCAAAGCTTCCAGGATGAATATGCAGGAATCTTCCACTTCCAGGTATGAGGAAAACGGTCTTGCCTTCCCCCAGGTGCTGTTGGCTAGGAACCTGCGTGGTTGGCCAGGTCTGTGTGTGGGACACCTCTTGCAACATCTTAAGGAATGTTGAAAAGACAGACTGAAAACACAGAGAAACCCTAGGAGAGTGACAGTGATGGAAGGAAAAAGGCCACTGATCACAGAGCCACAGGAGCAGAGGCTCTGTCTGGGGTGTTTGTGTATTTGCAGATCCAGCTTTTAGGACATTGGCAAAGTTACTGCCCCAAGGCTTGCTTTCCCTCTAGGAAATTGGTGTTGGTGGACATGGGACAGTGACAAGGAGTTTGCGCTCTCTTCCAGTTCTGGCAGTACGGGGAGTGGGTGGATGTCGTGGTGGATGACCGGCTTCCCACCAAGAACGGGGAGCTGCTCTTCGTGCACTCAGCAGAGGGCAGTGAGTTCTGGAGCGCGCTGCTGGAGAAGGCCTATGCCAAGTGAGTAAGAGCCAGGATGGGCATCTTTGGGCAAGGGGGGCTGCTGTGCTCTGCTTGAGAACTCCTGTTATGGTAAAACAGCCTCTGTTTTATGCCACTGTGCAGATACTATGCATTTGTAGCTGCCATGGTGCTGCTGAAAGCAGAAATGCTGTGACAGTTCATGCAGCAGAATGCCCATCTCCAAGAGAAAAGGAGAATAGAGAACCTGATGTGTGTGCACGTGTTTTCACGCAGGCTGAACGGATCATATGAGGCTCTCTCTGGTGGCACCACCACTGAAGGCTTTGAGGACTTCACTGGTGGAATTGCAGAATGGTATGAGCTGCAGAAGGCACCACCCAACCTCTTCAAAATCATTCAGAAAGCACTGGAGAAAGGCTCTCTCCTGGGCTGCTCCATCGATGTGAGTTAGTGGGCTTATTGCTGGACATTTGGCTGCTATGTGGGTGGTTGGCTGGAAGGTGGACCTGTGCTCCATCTGCAGGTGCACAGAGGATGTTCTTCTCCTCTGCCTCCTGAAGACCAATTCTCTGCTCCCTTATGCCTGGAGAATTTGACCCGTTGTGCATGATACATGTCAAAGGCTGAACAGAGCATAGGTTGAATCATAGATTTCATTAGTTTGTATGTAAGAGCTCCTTGCCTCACTTGTTGTTCTTCCTTGAGACCTAAAGTTTCTGCTGTTTCATAGGTTCATGGTGAAAAACCGTATGAGTAACTCATTAGGGATCCTGATCTAAGTCTTTGTTCTCAAGAAAGACTGTTGGCAGCAGGTTATCACAGACTAAGTGGCTTTGGACGGAAAGCTGCTGCTAATGGTTCCTCCAGTTGTGCTCAGATGGAGCAACCTCAGTCCATCTCACAGCCTGCTTGTCGCACGGATTGCACCAGAAGGTTCCAAAAAAAACAGCCTGGGGTATTCTCCAAGCAGGGAGGCTAGGGCTGTTGCCAGTCATTTAAAAGGCTTTGTCAGAAAACATGTTGCCAAAATCTGAATCTGCAGTGTAAGAGGAGCTTTGGCTATGCTTACAGCAATTGAGCATCACTTTTAGCTCCAGTGAGATGAATTTTAGTATTGTTATGGTAAGCAACATACTCAAAGGAGATTACATCTTAGTTATGGCTAAAGGGAAGGTAAACTGTTGACAAGAACTCAATTCATAATGCAGACTCAAGTGTTTTTTCCTATTTTTTTATGTTAAATCCAAGTCACAAGAGAGGAAAACTTCACAGTAGGACAAGTACTTTGTTAATGTCAACATGTGACTTTACAGGACCTTCCAGACCTGTTTTACTAGTCTGCATTTATACAAGAATGTGACATCTGGGTTTTTGCCCCAGAATGATATAAATCTCTTGTTGGGGGTGGCAGGAAGTAAATATATTCCTTTGTTGGTGAGTGCTGCCGCTTTACGTATTGTAAACTGATTGTTGGTGACTTTAGTCTCTGAAAAATCCTCTAAAATTTTTTCTTGTCTGTCAGAGAAACAGGAAAACACAAATTAAGCTCCGTGGATCAGTAATAGGGCAGGAATTGGCAGCAGGAATCCTGTCTGCTAGATCACACCCTCTTTTTTATTTTTTTAAGCATCAAGCTTGTTCAAGCATTAAGCTATGCTTGTTTAAAGATCATATGCTTTCTGAAAAGGTAGAAGGAGAATTGCAAACATGTTTAATAGAGGCTGAAGCGACTTTAGAGCAGGATATCAAGCAGTCACTTTCTAGCAAGAAGCGATTTTTTTCTGCAGTGTTCATAGGCCAGACTGCACAATTATTGCAATAGTCACGAAAAGAAGAGACAGTGATGTACCTCCAGCCCTAGGATGCTGGGGAAGGGAAGGGGAGCCTTCCACTCCACTGTGGAGTTGAAGGAGGTGTTTTGGCCTAGAAGCAAAGCACTGGGGCTTACTGGATCTGTGTGTGATCCCTGGTGACACCTTGACAGACTCAGACTGGTTATCCCCTGTGTTCCTGCTGGTCCCTTGACAACACTCTGGATTGCTCTCATTGCTGCTGTGCAGCAGCTGAACCACCCCTGACACATCCCAGTGAGATGAAAGCTCCTGTAGAGGCTGGAGTTTCACCTCTGAGTCCCCCTTACACCAGGCATGCTGAGTTTCTTTGCTCTTCCAGATCACCAGTGCGGCCGAAACGGAGGCAGTCACATCCCAGAAGCTGGTGAAGGGACATGCGTACTCTGTCACTGGGGCAGAAGAGGTAGGTGCTCTGCCCTGACAGGGTCAAACACGGCAAGCCCTGAGCATAGTCCTCCCTGGGCTGTAGCAGCAACAGATTTGCCTTCAAAGACACAAATTCTTCAGTCTAACCCTTTTTGCAGAAACAGTTTTTTGAGTCTCTTTCTGAAGAAATACTGAGTTAATCCTTGTGTTTTGGAAAAACACAAACTTGACTTCTTGGAGTTTTTGACCAAAAAAAAAATACATGTATTATATTAAATATTATATACATGCACACACATATATGTATATATATTCTCTGCTGATTCCTAGTAAGCAGGGAGGTGAGAAGCTGTCTGCAGAGGGCACACTACCCTCTGATGGCAATGTGGCTCTCAACACGTCTTTGCAGTGGGCGGCCTTAAATATACAGCAAGGTGTGTGAGACAGGTGCCAAGCAAAAAATAATAATAATAATTGAATTATTGTTGTCCCTTAAATAATAGCAAGCAGTGCCTTTCAGCAGAGCACAGTGTTTGAAAGGCAGGTGCTTATCCAAGAGTAGGTGACTGGTGAAGTTAAGGTGAGCAAAACCAGAAGAAAGCAGACAGGCCATGGCATCCTTCATATGTGTAAAGGACTTCTGGCCACCTCAGTCATTATTTGTGAAGTCCCTGAAACAGAGTGAGATGTGGAGAGTCAGCAGCCACAATGCAGCATTAACAGGCAGGTTGGTGTGCTTATACGTGATCCTCCTCTCACAGCAGCAGCAGTGAAGAGGGAGTTTGGCCTTAATTCACAAATGGACATGACTTATGCAAGCTTTTCCTTTGGAGATATTTGCAGGCTTTGTAAGGAGACTTCATCTTGGACACTGGAGCCCCATCCCTGGACTTCTGTGCTCTGCCTATTCTCTGCTGTTTGCTTTGCTTTCAAGCTCTAGCGGTGCCCCAGCTCCTGCCTCCAGTTGGTGCTGTGTGTTCCCAAAAATAATGGCTGTTCCTATTGAAACTCATAACGCTTTGTTTGGCCTGGGCTCTGTGTGCACAGCGATCAGCAGATAACACGCCAGGGCCTCTTCAAAGAGCAAGAAGGTACTGCTGCACTGCGGGGCGCATGAGTGGTCAGAGGGCTTGTGGCTGACAGCACCAGGGCCACGCTGAGTACCCCATCCCTTGTAATTGATTAGTTCAGGTCGGGGGGGAACATTTCAATGTGAGCGGGCAGTTTTTAGAAAGATGATGATTATTGAGAAATATCCCCTTGCACGTGCTTTTTGCCAGTCTTGGAGTAACTTTACATTATTTCTGCTTGAAATCCTCTAAGAGGTATTTCCTTAGCAGCACAAAATGGATATTTTGGTTGACTTGAGCTTTGATTTGTGCATGCTGTAAACTTTCTCTGGACATGCTTGGGGGCTCATTCAAAATCAGTTTAATTCAGGGCTTATGTCTGTGGACTAGCTGAGTGTGTGCTTGCGCATATATGTTATCGTGTGTAGCACTGAAATATTTACTCTGCCATGTCCTGTAACTCCTGTTAAAAAGATGGAGGGGAGCACAGTGCTGAGTCCCTGGGTAACTCTACATACATTTCTACCCTCAGGTGAACTTCAGAGGAAGTGTCCAAAAGCTGATCAGAATCCGAAATCCCTGGGGGGAAGTGGAGTGGACCGGAAAATGGAATGACAAGTGAGTCAGAGGTTTGCGTGTTGCCTACTAGTGTTGGCTGCAGGGATGTGGCTCTATTTCTGCTGTCCTCTGTTTTCTCCCTACCTAAAACTCCTCTTAAAGTCGTGTCTGGTTGTGGTGATCACTTTGAGCTATTTAAAAGAAGCATCCCACCACTGTATCTCCCACCAGTCCAGCACCCTCTGTGCAAACACCTGCTTTTGTCCTAGCTGCAGTGATTTGGTTGGTGATTCCTGCAAGCGTTTGTGTAGTTTCTGTTTCTTTAACAGCCCAAACAAATTCAGTGGTGAACTTCTGAAAACTTGAGAATATGTTGAGCCAGGTCAGCTACGTTAGGATTTATCCTTTTCTAATCTGTAGCTAATGTAGGTTTGTCTCTCAGCTGCCCAAACTGGAGTGGTGTTGACCCAGAGGTGCGGGAGCGGCTGACAAGGAAACACGAAGATGGGGAGTTCTGGTAAGTAAGCCTTTTTTCCACACATAGTACCTTCTCCCATCACACTCTCAAAAATGAGTGAGCAAATTCATCCAAAATCTTAGTGCTAAGTTGCAGCAGGAGAGGGGGGAGATGGACAAGGTGGCTAGCTGGAAAAACTGTCCATGCTAAAGAGATGCTCTCTGTGGCATTGCCTCCCACAGGATGGCGTTCAACGACTTCTTGAGGCATTACTCCCGCCTGGAGATCTGCAATTTGACTCCAGATACCCTGGCAAGTGACAGGTACAAGAAGTGGAGCCTACTGAAGCTGGATGGGAACTGGAGGCGAGGAGCTACTGCAGGGGGCTGCAGGAATTACCCGAGTAAGAGTGCGGAGACACTGCTCTCCTGGAGAAATGCTTGCTCGCCTGCTTGTTCTTGCTCTGGGAGCTTCAGTCTCCGGGCGGTTGTTCTCCCAGTGCAAGGGGCTGGGTTAAAGCCATGGTCCTGGTGAAGCAGTGAGAGACCTTTCTGCATCTGACTTGGTGCCGGCTTTGTGGCATGGTCAGCCCTGCATGCCTGACATATCCCTCCCGCCCTGTTGCTGCAAATTCCTGTCCTTCGTATTCACTGGTTTGGGGTGTACTGTGGATGTGACTGTGAGGTAGTGGGGACTGATGTACAAAAAGTGTACGTTCATGGAAGACATAGCTCCCTGATAAGGGTCTAGTTGTGGTTGCAAGGTTGGGAGGAGAGTGTTAGACCTTGATTTGGAAGCCAGAGCTGCATCTGTCCTAGCTGACATCTTTGAAAGCAGCCGTGTTGATAAACAAAGCTCTGAGCAGTTTGTATAAATCCACTTCCCAGACACTTTCTGGACAAATCCACAGTATTTAATCAAGCTGGAGGAAGAAGATGAGGATCCTGACGATCCTGAGAGGGGCTGCACTTTCCTCATTGGCCTGATTCAGAAGCATCGGAGGAAGCAGAGGAAGATGGGAGAGGATATGCACACTATCGGCTTTGCAATTTATGAGGCAAGTAAGGTACACGGGAAGGAAAAGGAAAAAAAAACTGGGCTTTTGGCCCAAACTCAGCAGGGCTGAGTCAGACACCAGCAGACGTGAGGAAAATTCCACTTATATGTTTAGAAAATTAACCTCCACCAAAATACTGGTCAAGCACAGGGGTTTGTAGGGGTTTGAACCAGATGACACACAGAGACCCCTTCCCACCTATTGTTCTGTGCTTCCACATGGAGGAGCAGAAAATTAATTTAAAAATGGAAAAAAAAAAAAAAAACACCTGTAAAGTACAGAAATACAGTTTGAGCTTTGTTTGTCAGGCTGTGGTAAAGAGAGGCTGAAGAAGAGCAGTTGTAACAGGGATGTGACGCTAACTGGGACACCTGCACAGCTTGGGAAGTGTGAACCCAACAGTAGAACCAGCCAAAACACCTGCAAAACCCTTTCTGCTGAATAAACGTTCAGGGGTGTGTCCGTGGTAGCTCCTTACCCAGGACATTTTGTTCAGAAATACAAAGCAGCACTTACCTGCCACTGGAAGTAGGAGTAATGGTCTTGCCTGGGGTTTGCTCTGTAGCTCTAGGTGATATAAGTAATTGCTTGCTTTCTCGGTATCCCAGATTAGGAAAAGGTTTGCCAAAGAATCTGGTACCCAGAGGCAAATAAGGTTTAATGCAGAAATAGGTTCCCTGGTCCTGTAAGGAAGCAGAAAACTGCAAAGAAACACAGGGGCTCAGTACTCACCGTCACTCTCAAGCTCTTATTTTTTTTCTTGTGTGGGTGTAGCTGGTAACCAGCAATGAAAAGCAGTAGCCCTGGAGCCCTGTTCAATACAGAACTAACACCATTCTTTTCTCCTTGCAGGTGCCCCCAGAGGTACGTAGTGTGCATTGGTGTTCAAGGTACAGAGTTGGGGCTGAATGACTTGTGGGAAGAAACAGTTAAGAGGATCCTCCTTCACTGAAGGACCATATTGGCTATGCAGAGCCTAAAGTTAGTGGCCTTTTATTCTGGTAGTGGGCTTGAGCCCGTGTTGCGTTTTCAAAATGTCCTGGATTGAGATAAGCGCTCTCTGTACAGCAGAAACTCACAAAAGCTCCTCTTTCATGGGTTTTCTCCCAACTAAGACCCACACTTGTTCCTGGTTTGTACAGAGTTCATACCTGACACAAAATTAATGTTCCACAGAGGTGTTTATTCCCATTTCCCTAAGCAATGTCCTTCTTTTCTCTCAGGTTGTACCTTCAGGTGGTTAATAGCATGCCCCAGAGATCAAAGAGGGGTTGTATAGCTGTGCAATATGAGGCAGGGCTGTAGACACCTCTGAGTCATTGCTCCTCAAAAGAATGAATGAGGTTGAGCAAAATGGCAGGGTGACCTTAGGACATGGCTTCCTGCACCTGTGTGGGTGCACGCAAATCCCTCTTGAGGCACAGGAACGGCATGTGGCATAAGTGGCTGCTATGTAAAACATGGTTTCACCAGAAAGGAAATGCTGTGCTTTTGAATCCTTTAGCAATATTCTGTCAGTCCCTCAATTCTTGACATAGTGGTCCAAAAACCTGATTTGCACTAAAAAAAAGAAAAAAGAAAAAAAAAAAAAAGACTTGAACTACAGTCCCTTAACTCTCCTCTCCCAACATCACCACAAACAGGTTTGAGGGGTTTTGCATTCTTAAAAATCTGGGCGAAGGGGATGTTTCTGAGCTGTGTACATTGCTAGTGGTTACTTCTAGATCTGAGACAGCCAGACATTAAAACCCTGCGTATTCTGCATGTCACACTCCAAATACACTTTTATGATACGCAACATTTATTTGATTCTCAGAGCCCTGCACAACTGGGCTCTCTGTCAGAAGGCAACCTGACTTTGCAGGCGGAGCAGAGCTGCGGTACCCTGGTGGCACCAGCTTTGGGGCTTGGAGAGATATCAGCTGTAAGACATCCAGCCTTCAAGATGGGCTGTGGAAGAGTTTGCCAAATGTCTTCACAATCTGCAAAATAAAAGCATGGCCTGAATATCTTAGTGAGATGAGATAGTTTGCACCCACAGCTCAGGAGTGTTGTGGTGTGAGACACCCACCCTCTTCCTCTTTCCTCTTTCATTTTGGAGGAATGGATATCTTTCTTTTCAGACCTAGCTGTCATCTTTATTTTGTCATTTATAAATGCAAATACATGCAAACAGTGGGTTTTCTCTGTTTCTTTGCTTTTTGTAAGTTTTCTGGCCAGACGAATATTCATCTGAGCAAAAACTTCTTCCTGACAAACAAAGCAAGAGAAAAATCCAATACCTTTATCAACCTCCGAGAAGTGCTGAACCGGTTCAAGCTCCCTGCAGGAGAATATATTATTGTGCCATCTACCTTCGAACCCAACAAAAACGGAGATTTCTGCCTCCGAGTCTTCTCTGAGAAAAATGCAGACTCAAAGTATGTAGCTTTTTACTTTGGATTATTTACTAGGAATGGGATGATTTTTTTTTTTTTTTTTTTTTTTTTTTTTTTTTGTGGTAATTCTTGTCTGGGCAGATGCTTTTAGTTGTTAGACTGTAGCCAGCTGGGTCCCAGAGCACAGGTTACAAACAAAAAAGCCCCAGGGAGAGGGAGCAACAGATGTGCTTTCTGTTGTTTGTGAGCACACTGACCACAAGAAACAGCTCACGCCTTTGAAATCATGCTGGAAAAAAATTCAAATGAATTGCTCAGTCAGATGCTATCTGTGATAACGCTAAACTGGGTTTCAGTAGGGCTGGTTCAGAGCACACCGTTAGCTGTAGATGTGTCTTGTCCTAGAGAGCATGTGGGCTGAGGCCTTGGGAAGGAGTATGGGATCCCCCGTAGCAACTTCCCAGCAAGCACAAATCTTTCTACTATTCTGTAATCTCTCCTTGCATATTTTCCATAGCAGTGAAAAAAATGGGATGCCAGCTGTGTGTCTGTGGTTCAACACTCCAGCTTTGAACATGCATTGTTATTACGATAATTAAGAGTTTAAATATTGAAGCAAAAGTATCAGAAAAGTGACTTTTCTGTTTTTAATATCAATTTCTTTATCTTTCTAGGGTTATAGATGATGAAATTGAGGCCAATTTTGACGAGGTATATCTTAAATATTTTAAATTGAGATATCTTTGCCATAAATAAATGGGTTTGGATTGTCTTGTTCCCTGCATGGCCTAGTCAGGTGACATTTTTTGCAGGCATGTTCAAGAACTGTTTTCCCACTTTGGAAACAAATCTTTGGATATGCATAGTTCTATGTCTAAAAAAGAGAGTTGTAAGCAATAATGGAAACAACTGTTGTCCCTTTTCTGTGGTGGTGAACTTCCAGGTGCCCAGGATCAGGTGCTGTCTGCAGATGTAACTGAAGCCATGGGAAATTCCTTTTGCTCTCAGGGAATCTGGAAGCACAGGCCTTTAGCCATAGGTGTGATTTTTCATGGGATTTTGTTTTCATGAATAAGAATTGGATCACCGTTTTTTCAGTCATGCCAGGGCTGAGAATGTCTTCCCTCCAGTACTGTGTCTCTGTATGTCTATAGGATTTCTTTTTTTTAATGAGAACTTAATTTTTGCAATCTTTTCTTAAAACAAGGACAGCTAGTCCAACAGTAGTAGCAGCAATAGTAAACTTCTGTAGTTGGTTGTATGTCTTTTAACTTTTTTTTTTTTTTAATTAAAGCTATAGCAAAAGTTCTAGTTCTTAGTTCCTGCAGTGTTTGCAACACCAACATTTTGAAGAAACCCTAAAAAAATTGATTAAAATCAAAGTAAATGCACTCCATACCTTCAGCTTTGCCATTTAAGTTGTGTTTTACTGGGGGCAAGGAAATGTGTCAAGTCCTTCTCAGGCAGAAAAGTTCCTCCTTTCCATATTCGGTGTTTGTCTCTCTCTTCTAGACTGAGATCAGTGAAGATGACATTGAACCTAGCTTCAAAAAGCTTTTTGGACAGCTAGCAGGAAGTGTGAGTATTTTGTTTTGTCTTACTGGGGACAGAGTTGAGTGGGTAAGAGGAACAGCTCTCAGCCACTTCAGGACCAGTGGGGTCCAAACTGTCCAATGCACATGGTGCAGGTGGGTTTCATGGGAGGTAAAGGTAGACCCACATTACTGACAAACTCCAAGAGATGCTAATTGCAACTAGCAAATGCAGGATGCTTATGAGATGGTGTCCACAGCTCCTAGTGATGGCTTCTTTTCTTCTTTTCCACAGGATGCAGAGATCTCCGCCTTCGAGCTGCGCAGTATCTTGAATAAAATCATGGCTAAACGTAAGTACCTTGCTCCAACAGTGACTTCAGCTGGATACCAGTGGATACCATGGCCCTGCTGTGGCCATGAGAGCACCACATGAGCAGAGATTGTCTATATGGCCAGGGCCACATGTTCTGCTCCTTCAGGGGGTTGCAGAGAAATTTGGACTGTGCCTGAGCTGTTTCACAGGTTGTGTGTGCACTTCAGTGAGGTGTGTTTGGGTACCTGGTGCATATGGGTGCCTTTTATCCCAGTGCCTGCTACAGGGAATTGACCGCCAGCAAGAGGGACTGATTAAGTGATGGGACTTGGTAGGCCAAGCTGATGGTTGGCCTTCAGGATCTTGGAGGTCTTTTCCTACCTAGATGATTCTATGATTAGAACTTGATAGTAATCAAGGGATGCTATTGTTGGTACTTGGCATTGAAGCATGCAGGATCTTTACATCCTTGCAGAATCCTGCTGTGAGAGCACTGTGGAGTGATGGCCATAAGGGCACCTCCTGCTGCTAGTGCCTCAGTGACTGTAGTTACAATCCCAATTTGTGTAGTTGCAGAGTCCATCTATGCCTCTGCATACGGGGGAGGGAGGGAGAGAAAGAAGAAACAATATTAAGAAACATTAATCCTGTTTCTCGCTCTTTCTTTACAGGCCAAGATATTAAATCTGATGGCTTTAGTATCGAGACATGCAAAATAATGGTTGACATGTTAGATGTATCCTTTCAGGCTGTTCCTAGATGCTGTTTTTCTGCCTGAAGTAGGTGAGCTGCTGCCTTTGCAGCGAGAGGTCCATACTATCATATCAGTGCCTCCTGAGGCAACAAAGTATGTTTCCTCTGATTCCCCCAAATAAAAATGGTAGCCCTTGTTTTAGCTGCTGACCATGACGAGTGAATCCTTTTGGGTGATGGGGAAAGTCCATTTCCAGACAGGGCCACCTGCTTTGAAGTCTTCCTAGCTGTTGCGTGTTACGGTTTATCTGGTGACAGAGTTTGTGCTGGGAAAAGGCACTGGCTTTCAGCATGGTGCAAACAGCCTTGGCTGGTAGAGTTTGAACATGCACTTAACTGCTTTTTTATCTGGCTGGGGTTGGTAAGGGCATTATAACATCAAAAGGACCTGGCAAATAGAAAATGAGGCAAACAAATACCAGGAGCCAGAGAGTGTGCTGGCTTTTAGGAGCTTCTGCATCTAAGAATAAGTGCGAAAGTGTAGGATGAAGGTCTCAAGCCTAAGAATAGTTGTGTCCAGCTTCTCTGCGCAGTGGGAGTTGAACTGTGTACTCAGGAAAGAAAGGAAAATTACCAAAACAAAGTGATGCCCTGCTATAATCTGGTGTAAAATACAGCAGTCAGGGACTCTTTAGTGGTTTTAGGGAGAGAATCAATGAGTGCCCAAGTTCTTTTGTTAGCTGTTTGTACAAGAAATCTCAAAATAGAAGGCTTGATTGTGGCTTTTCCTGTTTATAATCCAGACTTGTAAGTCGTGCACCTACAACTGCAGATGTTGACCAACTCCGCAGAGCAAAATGGCATCATCTTTGCTTCTTTATATTTATATATATTGAAAAGATAGAAAATTGCTAGAGGAGGAGCAGGAAGGGCTTTTGAACTGATTGTAGTTTAAATGAATCAGTCACTTTATTGGTTTAGAAAGACTAGAAGCCTTGGAGAACAGCTGTGTAGTTACAGGATGAGTTTGTTCAAACAAAGCAAACAAACAAAAAACTGTACACTTCAGAGAGGACTTGCATCCTTTTTTTAATTGCAGGGTTTTTTTTAAATTAAGTCATGTGTGTCCCTGTAAAACCCAGTACAGAGAGGGAAAATCCTTTTCCTTCCTTCCAAAGAGATTACCTTGACTCAAACAAGAATGATGGGAGTGGAAAACTGGGACTGAAGGAGTTCCACACACTCTGGACAAAGATTCAGAAGTATCAGGTAAGACACAACTTCTTGGGGTGAACATACAATAAAATGTATAGGTGGTTGTAGATTGCTTTGTCTCTTATGATATATAGGTATTAGAGAGTTTAACTGTGAGTTTCTGTATGCTGCACCTTTGTGTATGGTCAGTGCAAGCTGTGTTTTACTCTATCAAAGAGTCAGTAAATGTCTTTGAGTCTGAGAGAGACGAAGCCTCTCCCCTGCCAGTGATGTTAGTTTCAGAGGATCAGGGCAGAATGGACAAGGAAACAAGAACAGCAGTTAAATGGGTATAGTAAACCCAGAGTTATTTAATCCCCACATCGGTCCTACTAATTGACCAAGTCAATTACCTAGCGAAACCAAAAGTGCAACCAAAAACTCCCCCCAAACAAAGTCTACCAGAACATAAGGCAGTAGGAAATAAAAATTGAGTTTTCTTGGGGCGTTTTGCTTGGCAGCCTGCTGTCTGCTTGAGGCCAGAAGTTGGGTGGCAGTCACAGTTCTCAAGGCAGGGACACTGCTGGGCAGGTTCATAACTCACCTCCCACCATTCACCCACCATGCATCGTGTGTCCTCAGCCCCCAAGGTTTTAGCCCTCAGTGCCCGTGGCTACGTCAGCCTTGCCTTCAGACTTCTGACTAAAGCCAAAACACACTCTGAATTTTTGACAACATTTTGTGTCCTGCAGAAAATTTACAGGGAAATTGATGTGGATAAATCCGGTACCATGAATTCGTATGAGATGAGGAGAGCGCTGGAAGCAGCAGGTATTTGTATTCATAGTATCACAGTATTCATAGAAATGGATCGGGTTGGAGGGTAACCCAGAGCAGCTCACTGAATTTCTGGCAGCATATAATATTTTTTTTTCCTGTGGTTGTTTTTGTTTTTGTTTAAAATTTTGTTTTAAATCCTTGTCATCGCATTTCAGGGTTCAAGCTGAACTGCCAGTTACATCAAATAATCGTGGCTCGTTTTGCTGACGAAGATCTCATCATTGACTTTGATAACTTTGTCCGGTGTTTGATTCGTCTGGAAACCTTGTTCAGTGAGTACAGGTTTAATAACTAAACAGACTCTGTTGCTCTGCATTTTCAAGTCCATGTTATTTTATACAGAAAGCTTTCTACTGGCAGCTTTAAGCTGAGATACAAATCCTGCAGCCCATCCCACATGCTACTTCTAGAACCAGGCATCAGTATTTTAGGCCAGGCTGCAGAATCAGGGTCAGTCTTCTGCGCAGACAAGTAAATGCTGATTTTAAAAATATAAATATGCTTCTTAACAGCTTTATGTTGACAAAGAGTGTTAATATTACAGACTGAACCATGAAAAACGTTCAGTCTCCTTTTCTGCCTGTTTGGCAGGTAGCTCACATACGCTGTCTGCAGTTCTAATATTTCTGTCTGAAGTGAGATGACTTCACAGTGGCCCTTTGTGGCTTGGGTTATAGGCTGTTGTCATAAACTTGTAATCTGGGAAAACATTCCTCACAGGGAAGAGAAAATCTTCCCAGTTATTGTTCCTGTATTCATTCTTGTCTGTCATCTCTCTCTACTACCACAGAAATGTTTAGAAAATTGGATACTGAGAAAACTGGAACAATAGAACTGAACCTCGTGACTGTAAGTTCATTTAGCTCTAAATTGTTCTTATTTTGGGGGTGGGTGGTGGGGATTAACAGTAGAGACCGTTTTACTCTATTCTGACTGGTTATGGTTGGTTATGTGTTCACGTGTATGATGGATTTATATAGCTTGTGTATTTATGAGCAGCCTGAAGAAAGATTAGCCTTATTTAAACCGTACCTACATCGCGTCATGTTCAGGATGGGTTATTTTAACCAGAAGTCATTCTGATTTACTGGAAGTAACTTTGGCTGAAACTTATGCATGTCTCTTCCCTGCTTTTTCTGCCAGTAACACAGTAAAAATGTAGGCATAGTAGTGACTCATGGTATTGACCACATAGGCTTTCTACACCATGTGTGACCTGCAGAGGGCTGTGCTAGAAGAAAACTACCCTCCTGCATGTGTTTGACTTGCTTATTACCTGAACCTAATTTAGTTCTGGACCTAAGTGAGGAATGTGCACATCATTCCAAAATCCCTCTGCCTTAACTGAGATATATAATCATATCATTCAGGCAATATCCTAAAATTACTCCTGTGATAATATTTATTATTAGGTCAGCTTGGCTGAACAGGGTTCTTCTAGTGCTTAGTCAGGAAAAAAAAGTGTGAGGCCCCCCTGGAACTGAGGTTGCACAACATGGGAGGACTACAGATATTGTTTGCTATTGTAAGGAGAAAATTTGTGTGGGCAAAGTTCAATTAGCTGGCCAGTACTATGGAGGTCAATAAAAAGGGTGGGTTTTAAATATGTTAACAGCAAAAAGTAGGATCAGAGATAACATTAGTATGTTACTTTATGGGGATGGTCACCTCACAAGTAGGACATAGACAAAGCAGAGAAGTTTAGTACCATTTTTGCCTCTGTTGTCTTCAACACTGACAATAGACTGTGGGACCCCTGAGCTAGAGGACTGTGACTGTGGTAACGATAAAACTCCCAACCAACCCCAAAGTTGTGCAAGATTCTGCTGCTCCAGCTGGATGGGTTTGTGTCACTGGTCACAGCCAAGATGGGTTCACCAGGGGAAACTCCTATTTAACTTATTTTCCTTTTATGACAAGGTCACCCATCTTGGTTGATCGAGAAGCCAGTTGTGATCTGGATTTCAGCAAAGCTTTCGATACCATTTCTCCCAGTCTTCCTCCTGGACAACATGTGTAGCATACAGCTAGATAAACACATACTTAATACAATAGGTGAACAAGTGGCTGATGTGATGGGTTGGGCTCAAAACATTATAGTAAATGTGGTTACACTGGGCTGTTAGCCCATCACTAGTAGGGTTCTGCGGGACTAGAGAAGAGGAGACCTCATCGTGGCCAACAGCTTCCTCAGGAGGGCAAGCAGAAGGGCACGCACTCTTCTCAATGACAGCATAAAGCTATGGCAGGGAAGGCTCAGACTGGATGTTATGAATAGGTTCTTCACTGAAAGGGTGGTTGGGCACTGGACCAGGCTCCTCAGGGAGTCTGCTGGAGTTCAAGAAGTGTTTGGACAACATTTTCAGACATATGGTTTGCTTTTTGGGTGATCCTTTGTGGAGCCAGGAGTTGGACTTGATGAGCCCTGTGGGTCCCATCCAATTCAGGCTATTCTATGGTTCTCTGACTTAAGACTTTTCTCATTATTCTGGAGGTGGAAACATGCATACTTAGTGCAGTTTTTTGTGTTTGTTTTTTTTTTAACTCCATGTCATTTTCCTCTCTCATAGTGGCTGTGCTTCACTGTCATTTGAGCTACTGCCATAAGCCCAAGATGCTTCAAAAAGATCGTGTGAAGATAATCAAGCAACATACAACACAAAAACAATAATATCCTAAAGTGAATGTGCCTTAACTTACAAATAGGAATTTTGCATATCATTAGAAAGAAGAAAAAGGGCTAGTGCAAGAGCAGAAGAATCTGCAACCTCATTTTATAGGCTTAACAGTCTTTATTTGCTACTATATATCCTCTGTACAGCTTTAATTCAGTATAAATTCTCAGTCTACCTTTTAAAAATATTGCTTTGCTAATATATTTAAGATGTTTTACATGAATTCTGGAAGAAAGCTCAGACTAATGGGCTGGTTGAGTAAGTTCTTTTTGCATAGCAGCACCGCAAGGTCCCACCTATCTGAAGTTAGAAAAGGGATGGTGTTGCATTATCTCAGCATACAGATGGTTGGACAAGATCTGGGTCCCCTGGGTGTTTTCTATTACGGTCTAGCATTATTTGGGTTAAATATCCTTTGAAGGATTTGACTAACAAGTACACATTTTAACAAACTGAAGACAGGACTTTATATCCTGACTCCTTATGTCGCTGTAGCAGGAGGCTGTTGGCAACCAGACTCTTGCAAGATAAAGCACGTGCTCTCAGGTTTTGAGTTCCTGTATCTTATTTATCTTCCTCTGAAATACAAGAAAGAACTTAAATAAAAAGATAACAGTGGAAATAAGGCTTGCAAGACCATTATTCCTTTTGAAAAATAAGCGTTTTCCTAAGGGGCTTACAGAGCATATGCAGAGCTTCAGTTGTCCAGGACACTAAGTGTCCCTTTTAAGAGGGAAAAACAGCATTCCAGAGCTGATGAGGCACTATCAGACACTGAATGTGTATCAGTTAATGCAGTCTTAGCCTGACATGTGATCAATGCACAAAAGGTCAGTGCTCAAAAAAATGTTTCCAGGAAAGATTATCACTAATACATACCCCATTCCTGAGCTATCAAAATTATAAAGTTGTGAACATGACCAGAGGTCTCACTACAGCTGATGTAATTTCATCCACTTGAGGAATTATATCCTCCTTCATACGATTTCTTGTAATTCCATTTCAGAAAGTAGTAAACTTATTAAGAAAACACAAGCCTGAAGGTGAGTAAATTCCTTACCTTTAAGGAAAGATTTGATCTTCTGTGTTAAATAATATTTATTACCAAATGGTTATTTCTGAAGAGATAGCTATGAACATTTTTTTCTTTCATTTGGAAAATATTTGTACCATGTTTTTTTGTTGTTTTTTCTTCAAATGTGTCCTTTAGAAGCTAAGGTTAACAACAGTTATATGCGAGTATCAGCTATGGCTTAATTTCAGATGCAGAAATATCATTTTAATGAATGGGAAAGGAGGGATTCAATTTAATACAGAAAGGAGTCAAATGTTAGCATAATGTAGAACAGCAGTATGACATTGTTAACAGCTTCAGATAGTCTAATAAAAACTTGACAGGAAAACACACAGAGTTAAAGTTTAAGAGGAGACAAAAGTTTAATGGTATCACGGTAAAATAAAAACAAGTTGTCAAGGACTACAGAAAATTTCTACATTTAGTTTTAAAAGTAAAAAAAAAGTAATAAATACATGAGTCTCTGTAAAAAGAGGAATCTAAAACTACATTGTTATAATATTTTGAATACATGGAATTACTAAGATACTACAGTATTTTAAAAGTTATTGCTTAATGGATAGGTCACGTTTTTCACTATTCAAATGCACTTCAATCTTAGCTTCTGTAGCAAATGTTCTGCTTCCAGCAATAAGCATTTGGGTGCTGTGCACGTACACTTGCATTTCTCCCATCTGGAAAAAAGCCTCAGGATAGATTTGGACAAAGCTAGTTGTCTGTCTTATGACGATCCCTCCAACAGTAAACTGAAAGGATCCTTGTATTTAATGCAGAAAAATGTGAAATTCTTTTCTGCCATGTTTGAAGAAATCAGAATGGGTACTTGAACATTAGGTTTGCTTAGGCCAAAGGCAGAAGAATTTCATTTGCCTGTAAAAGCATTATTTCAGCTTGTAGAATGCCCTCATCCATTTGCTAATGTATCAATCCTTCATTTGTTTTCAAAGCACATTCTTCATAGCTTTCAAATTACATTGTCATTGAAATAAGTCTCATGATACTGGAGCCAACACAAAATGAATTTTTTCATTGTAAGTCATCCATGATTAGTACTTCAAGAATCTGGCTTCTGTACTATTTCATGCCAAGCTTCTTTGTCTAGGCTTAATCCTCGGATACAGCTAAGGGTAAAACAGAAATGAGATAAAAAATTAGTGCTTTAAAAGGTTACTTTTTTTTAAACCTCTCTTTGGCAATACACTTCTATAATATAATCTTTAGTGGCAAAAGCATGCTTATAAAAAACACACAGAGCACTAACAAAAGTAAATTCAGCATTCTTGGGCAAGCGTAAAGAAATACTTACCTTGTCAGTACAAATGAAGGCACTGAAAAGTACATATACTTCAGAGCCTTCCTCTCTACACAGATGGGTGGTCTAGTAAAAGTGTGTGGCTTTGTAAGTTAAGAGACTTTTGTGTTCAATCAAGTATGGGATTTTATCCTGCTCTATAAATGGAAATAGAGAGGTATTAAAGTGTTTTGTTTTCTCTCTCTGTGCATATCAGCTTTTATTGATCTAGCTTTGGGCAAGCTGGACACAGCTGTCTGCACACAGACCCTGGAAATGTAGATGCCATGCTTTAATGGGTGGCCAGTTGAATTCACTTTGCTGCCTGGCTGTAGATCACTATCAGCCACTCTGTGGCCCTTAAGCTGTGTGCCATTTACATGTTCTGGCTGCACACAGAGGTATGGAGGCTGCCCCTGCTTCAGCTGCAGGATGATGATGGATGGAAGATGGCTTGACACAGCACACAGCAGTGTCAGGTGCTTAGGAAGCTCTTAGATCTCAGCAGCAAAGGGCTTTGGGAACAATACCTGCTCTGTAAAGCATAGCTACTGGCATACAAAAATAGAAGGATGAACTTCATACAAGTGGGAAGGATGCATCCTCCATGCTCTAAGCTGTGGTAAGTGTCTACGTTACATCTTGCTGTTTTTCAGGTAAAGTTCTCCTTAAAGATACCCTCTTCCCTATACAACCAGAATTTAGCTTTCTCCTTTCTCCAAGTTAGCTACTGATGATTAATGGAAGACCAACAACTTCACCTAGCAAAGACTTATCTCAGCCAGTTCAGAGACTGACTTCAGAGATGAAGTCAGTAAGTTAACAGCAGTGTAAAACCTGATAGTCTTCAAAAGATTTCATTTAGTATTGAGAATTCAGTATTTTGACAGTATTTTCCTATTTGCATTTAGTTTTAGAGCTCTTGCATAGTTTATGGAGCTAGTGAGTCACTAAGGGCAGAGTACAGAGGCAGATTAATTCACCTTTGTTTTTCTTCAGTGCACCTAAATGCAAAAGGATAAAAAATGCTGTGATAAAATTACAGCTTAATATAAGAATATAGTGAATGACTAACTTTTTCTCTGGGCTGAACAGCTTTTCCTATATTTCAGGTGCAACATGAAGAGTCCAGTAGTTAACAACTGAACAGACACAGGAACATAACAATTAACACTGGGTTTGGGCAGTGCTCCCAAAGGTTCTGTTGGGGTTGTGTTGTGCAAGGAAGATCCCTGGTCTGAGCTCTGCTGCCCTGTGCTTTTCAGTACAGAAGCACAGGGGTGCCCCATGCACTCCATGCACACCTGCACTAAAGGCTGAGTGCGTGAGTTCATGAAGAAGCTGCATTTGCACAATTTACCCTGGAGCAGAAAAAAAAAAGGACAAAGCTTGTGTTTCTGACCTGATTATGCAGGGCTGATGACTGCTCTCACTTTAGAATTATTTACATTTACATGGAAAACTAAGCAGAAGTAATATGTTAGGGCAAATTTAAGAGTACATCGTGGGTAAGCATGACCTGAAAGTGATACAGAAACTAAAACTGATTTTGCATTAGATAGAGTAGCACTGCAAAATCTAACCAGCTTAGGAGTACAAATTATCTGCATGAGGAGAGAGGTTCAGCCTCCTTCAACCATCATACATCAATCAGCTGAAATTCACGGTAGTTAATCCTTAGCATCAGCAGAACCTCTCATCTCCTGCAGCAGGGCTAGTGGATATGTCAAAAAAAATCTTAATGGAATTTTTATACATGTCCATCCACTGCAGTTTTCTAGCACCACGAGGAGATCTATGGGGAGATAACTGTAAATACCTATTATCTGTACACTGTTTTTTTTCAAAAAAAAGGTAGCACAGAAAAGCATGAGGAAACAAAAGGCCACTAACTCAAGGCTTTTGACATACAGTAAAAATATTATTTAGGACAAAACCCAGACTATGACCTGTATTTGACCATCTGGTTGCTTTTTCAACACTAGAGAAAAGATAACCATAGAACTTTGCAGCACATTTCTTTTAAGTCTCCCAGCACAAGATGCACCCTGAATACAGACAGGGATGGACTCAAGACTCAATACAAGTGGCAGTTCTGAAGGTCCTTTGTACCCATGTATAACTTCTGAAAAGCAAAGAAACCCGTTTCGCATACTCAACAAAACCTTATGTACACATCATGTTCAGGTAAAACTCCAGAAATGCCAAGCACTCACCCCAAGCAGGTTGCGGGGAACGTAGCCTTCCTTGTCATTCAGCCGTGCCCACCACCACTCAATTTCATCTTCATCTTCCCGGCGCAGGATTGTCATGCAGTCTCCCTCTTTCATGGAGAGCTCATCATCGTTCTGAGCCTCATAATCCCACAGTCCATAAATCACTCCTTTGTTCATTATTCCCATTTTCTCCTGGACTCCTGAAAAATGATAAAAACACAACAGCTCAATATAAAAACATGACAGTTGGAAAGACTGCTGTACTCTTATGGGACAGCAGTTCAGGAAAAAACACCTCAACATCTATCACGCTTAGCTCCTTGCTGTCATCAGTCTACTGGAAGTCAGTCCTGGAACAGGGGGTACTGCAGTTAGCCACTGCACACTGCAGACATTCCTTCCTTACATCGTGTTCAGAGAACACAAGGTAAACAGGGAGGAAGCATGAGAGGAGCACTGATTGGTAAGAGGTAAAATTTTCATGCCGGTGTTCACATTTCCTACATGTAAGTGATGAGCAAGAAACACTTGTCTGCACTCTTAGCTCATCAGTCATCTCTTTCTGCCAGAAAGAGCAATGCCTGCATATGCTGACCACCATTTTCATTTTGTTTCTTGTGTGTCATTTTCTGCCAGTGTCACTTTTATTTCTCAACTTCAAAACAAGTTGCACCTCAGACCTACACCTGAAAGGTCTGCCTGCTTTTGGTTAAGTCAAACACTTAACTCACCAGTTCTTATTTTCTGCCACTGTGTCAATGATTTTTTAAACACTGACATCAGAAACACAAGTCTGTTAAATTGCTGCTAGACCAAGATAATTCATAGTTACATGCACAGATGTTTTTTAGAATTTTCTCATTTTCCGGCTGTAAACAAAGGTGAAAAATTACTCTGTACACATTCATCAGCTTATAAGCAGAAAACAGAAAAAGGTATTTTAATCAACTGTTATATGAAATCCTTTTAGCTAATTATTCCATTTTAAAGCAGTGAATCCTGTGGTTTTTTGTTTGTTTGGTATTGACAGGAGCAAATACATTGTACATGGTATCACAAAACCTGTCATTTCCCTTTCTGGCATTTTGTACAGATTTTTACCAATGTCTGATAAAGAAAATATCTGTTCAATTGAAGTTCTTTATTTCTGCTAATACCAGCTAATTATGTAAAATTAAATCAGTCCCCACAACATTTTGTGAGCTCTTAACCTGAATTTGAGAATGAGAAAAATTCACAAAAGAAGTATCTCAAGGCCTACTGAACACAAAGACACTATCTCTTAACTCATTTCAGAGTTAAAACCAGTACGAAATATTGAACAACTGTTATGATTGTTAATTCAGTCCTATAACCTTCCTTGGGCATTTATTGTTGATGAGAACCCATTGGAATCTGGATACATAATTACTGTATTTTTGTTTAACACACAGATTTTACTGCTAGTTAGATAAGCTTCTTCCTTTCATAGGGAAAACTGTATATTTGGCACCAAGCCATGTGAGAACAGCTTGGGCTGTTTTGAAATACACTGTCTGAGCAGCTTACACAAACTCAGACTTCTCCTGTTACACAAAAACAAAAAGCTGGTATTTTCACTGCTATTACTCTAACCTCTTACCTACAGATGATACTCTAGCTGGTGAGTGACAAGGAGGGGGGAGGGCACCGGAACTACATACAAAACACAGAAAAGTAATCTAAAACCTCACTGACTCATCATCATACTCGTTCACTCTTTCCAATAAAAAGGTTTCCCTGTATTCTTGAATAAAACCTAAATTTAATATGGGATTATTTTTTTTCAATGTAAGAAAAGAAAAGCAGCAGAAAGTCAAATTCAGTGTTTATTATCCTCAGTTTAGGCAGAAATTTGGCAATACTTTTCCTAGTTCTGAAGTTCACTTTAGGAAGTACTTCTCATGTCAAAGACACTAGGCAGCACATATGAACTGCCTACCAAGTGATCTATACCACTTTTTTTTTGTATGTAAAAATATTGATGTGCTAGAGTTCACCTAACCATCATCTCATATCAATGCATTTGTTGATACACATACTTAACCCATTTCAAGGTTGTATTAAAATAGGAGAATGTTGTTACTCAGATGTTCTTCACAGGCCCAATGTTATGAAGCTAGTCTCAGTGGGCCTTGTTCTGTCATGGTAAGATGGCCAAAACTTCTCTTTCCCAGAGGAATTTTAGGCATGGGTACACAACCCAAGTATATGCAACTTACCACTTCTCATCCAAAAACATACCAACAAGTGCCAAGTCCCTGATAAGCTCCAGTACTCAGCTGTCATCAACATACCGTATAAGAACTGGGAGCACTGTGTGTAGCCTTCCTCCATTTCCTCACACTTGTCTGCTGCTGTCTGCATGTCACTGTAGGTCATAGCAAATACAGCTGCACCCGACTCCACCAGGAACTTGCACACCTGCACGTTATTGCAAGATGCTGCACAGTGTAATGGGGTCCTGCAAGCCAAGAAGAAAAAGATGACACAATTACTTTTATTGCTCATAGCAGTGTTTACAGGCTCCCTTGGGCAAAGCACCCTCATGTGTGACCTCCAGCAATTGGTACTCTATCACTGAAAGCTTCCTACCCAAACGACTTAAACCAGGATTGTCAAGAGCAATTGCTTTTCACAGGTAACAGGGGTTACTAAGAGCTGCCTGAGCCATAAAGCTGGGTTTCCAAATGGATCTCTAGTTACTCTATCCTTTTCTAATCTATCAACATTTTAAGAATATTCCCCAGGGCAAGAAAGGAGGAAACAAAAGTTCAAACAAACAAAATCAAAACCCCACACTCCTGAAATCAAGCCTATTACAGTCTAGACAATGATTTCAAAACCTGACTTAGTGACAAGTACAGGTAATTGGAGTAACTACTGAGGTGGAGGAACTACAAGCATCTGTATTCAGCCTTAGGCCTTAGATGCTTTTGTTATAGGTAAAAATAATAACAAATCACCGCCATAACCTTTTAATCGATAAGCTATCTAATACCCTTTAGAACATGTTTGTAACTCATTAACAGTAACAGGCCTGGCCTGTAGGCTGTAGGCTTTCTGCTTTCTTTCATTTTTAAGTTGTTTGACTATTGGACAGAAAACTAAGGAAAGTTTGCGGGGCTGTACACTACTGCCCATAGCCTACAGCTTACATGGTTATCACACAGAGAGGACACTGGGAATTTCAGCAAATGGCTCATTATGCATAATTTGCCTTCAATATTTAAAATAAATTGTTATGTCTATTTCCTGAAATAAGGGCCTCAAACACATACTTTTTTCATATAAGAAGTATCAGTATAATTTACCTATTTTCCTCTATGTGCATTTTCATATAATACACCACAGAAAATCGCTGTTGCTCTACTGTGGAAAGTTGTTCCCACCTCTGTAGGAGCAAACTGAAAGCAAAAGCTCAATTTTTTTCCACTAAATCCTCTTTTGATGTTGTAGCAGTCAAGTCCCTTTTCCCAGGAAAGGGGAAAATGTCGTCTTTTATGACAGGCAAAAAGCTAGTCAGACAATCCTCAGCACCACTACCTTCAGAGGGAGCTATGGTAGCCCCGAGCTGCAGCTCTGTTGCAGACAGGATTCATAAGGAAGCACTAAAAGCCTTACCATCCATCACTGTCTGCAGCATTCACATTCACTCCGAATTGTACCAGGAACTTCACGATCTCTGTGTGCCCAGCACACACAGCATTGTGCAGCGCAGTAATCCCTTCATCGTTGGGCATGCTAGGATCTTCAACCTATTCAGCCAGAGAAAGGAACAATTTTCATTCTGGTGAAATTGTAATAAACTAATATCCTTGTACAAAAATCAGTTGGCCTATTCTGAAATAGGATTTTGAACCGTAATTCTCTTAAGTGTTTGAGCTACAGAAAGAAAACTACAGCAGTAACCAATCCCACAAGAAGATTCATGTATAAGCTTGTAGGCTCCCTTAAACAGCAAGAAGCTAAAATGGTTCAGAAAAATAGTATCCTGATAACTTAGTAAAAACATTTATAACAAATTTCAGACACTTGCCTACCTAAGCAAAACCCATGTGAATTTTGTTTATCAAATGATTTGATAACATGACAGATAGGGGACAGAACACTACATAAGAAAATGAGGAGAAGAAATTGTCCTGCAAATTTACTGTCCTGGTGCTAAATTTCCATTCCTGATTTAACACATATAAAAAACAGCCTTCAAATGGCCATGTCATGCTGCGATTGCTTATCATCTCAAGGGCAGACCTCCATCGTGCACTATTATTTTAGCTTCCCAGCCCAGTCCAGAAGAGCTACTGCTTTCCAGTTTGAACTGGGATTGCTGTTCCTTCTATTATAAGACAACATTTGTACCTCATAAATGATTCTCTGCACAAGATCAAACTCCCCCTCCAAAGACGAATCCAGAAGCAACGCAAGGGGGTTGAACTTCACTCTCATCCCATGCGCGATTCTCTCAGAGCCAGTTTTACGCAAGTTCGTCCTCTTCCCCTGTGAAAAGGGTAACAATTACAGGACATTTTTTCCAGGTTGAGCAAGAATACAAAATTGTGTATGTGAGAATGACAGCAGAAACAACCAATTAAGACAGTGAAATTAATGAAATTTAGACTATTTTTAACCACTTCCCCAATATATTACAAATAGAGGAGGTTATGAACATTACAAAAAGATCTCTGCCTTCATCTCCAGGCAAAGACTTTGAAATCATCAATATCATAAAATTCCCAAATACCTGATGGTCAGGAAAACAATGCATATTTTTTGTATTCAAATTTTTTTAGCGTTAACTCTCAGGTATGTTACACAAACCAAAAAACTTGAAAGGCTCTACAAAGCACGCTTTTTCCTTAAGCACGGATGCTTAGTTCCTAACCTTCTGCGAAGCTTAGCAGAGGTTAACAGGAACAAAAACAGGGAAAATGGTTAGGGAAAGAATGTAGAACTAAGCTTTAGATGCTCCCAATGATACTGGAAAGAAATTATGTCTATATAGCTGAATTTGTCCTCTTTCCTATAGAGAATACGCATACATTAGATCAGCGCTCTCCCCAGCTGGCTGTGCAGCAGCAATAAACACTATTCACAAGGCTATGCAAATTTCCAACAGATGTCCGAGCAAAGATGAATAGAAATGAGTCATGTTTTGCAAAAGCAAACATGTGAAGCTAAGTTTTATAAGAAATTCCTAGAAAATACTCTTTTGCCTGTTGGTTTATACGCATATCAGAAGTACAGGCTTTTTAAAGAAAGACCCCGTCAGCACAACCCAAGTCTTTAAATACGAAATTAAGAAATTGGTCTGCTTTCTTATCATCACAGAATTATTACAAAACCAACCAGAACAGAGTTCTTACAATTTAAGAAATCCTACCATTCGAGTTTCCTTGTAAAAGGCAGCAAGGACACAGTCTTAAAAGCATGAAAACTTGCAATGACTATTCCAAGGCTAAAAAAGCATGCTAAAGCTTTCAGCTCCTCTGCACTGAAATGATGGAGGAATAAGCACTTTCATGTACCTGGTTATTAAAATTACACTCATGATAGGTTTTAAAGAAACTATGAGGAACCAAAAGCATTAAGCATTTCGGATGTACAACCGTGAGATAACACCATACCACACATGTATACACAAACCTCCAAAACCAAACAAGACTAAGATGCCGCCTACACTTAGCCCAAAGGACGCTATTTTGATGCAACCTGAGAATTAATTGGTGTCAAATTCAAGTTCCAAACAAACAAAAAATAATCAGAAAACATTTGAAAAGTTTGCACTTGAGAAAGTGCAAGCAGCTGATGTCTACAAAGAGCTACTTGAGCGGAAACTAAATAAGTCAGTTTCCCCATACTTTTCAAGGAATGCACTTTCAAATAAACAAGTGCAATCCAGGATTAAGATAATTAATTTCCATCCCAGCAATAGAGGGAAACACTCTGAAATCTGTATGGCTCAAAAAAAAAACAAAACAGTTTTGACTTGGTATAATAGGTAAACTTCTATAAGGGATACTTTTTACAGCCCAGAAGAGCTTGCACATAAAATTTCATTTTAAACTTTTCATCATGTCCTTCACTTTAGAGTCAGAGCTTTTCATTAGTGGCATTCATTTTGGAGATAACAAGTATCACACAGACAGAGCAGACACTGAAAGAGAGACTTCCAGCCTGTTTGCAGACCTGTTCTCCCACATACGCTTCATCTCTGCAATAGACCCAGGATATATGGCAAAGCTTGAGCTGACTTACAGAGCACTGAAGTTGTAGGCTAGCTAATACTCACAGGAGGCAAGGAAAACTGTCCAGTAACTTCAGGAGGCCGCATATTGAATGAGTCCTCTCCCAAACTCTCTGGTTCCCCTGACGGATATGGGGGCGGTGGGTACGGAGGATACTCCTCTATGTATACTTCCAGCGGCAGTGAAGCCTCCAGGCTTGGTTCTTCTGTTTTTGGCTGTGCGGGTTCGTCAACATCCGAAACTGCCTCAGGTACCGTCTCCAAAGCTGAGGAGGGAAGAACAGCTTCGCTCTCATCCACTGGTGTGTTTTCTGCTTCCTCAGCAATGGCTGGTTCTGGCATTGAAGAAACCATTTCTTTCTCTGATTCTGTACTTGCATAGGGGTTTGGGATTTCCACTGGGCTTTCAGGACTGACAGCTGATGCCATCTGTTTGGAGGGATGTGATGGAGCTGAGATAGTCTCCATAGCAGCCAGAGTTGTCCTCTGATACAACAGCTTCTGAATGTTTGGGCCATTAGGTCCTTCTGGCTCGGTGATGGAGCTACGTTTCTTCAGTGGTCTGGGTGCGTTGGAAAGCTTTTTCCGTAGTGCTTCCAAATCAGCATCACTCTGGTTGCGGTACGGGTTGGACAGGAAAGGCAGCAGTTTGGTTGGGCTCAGGGGACGGGGTATTCGCTCAGTTTCATGATTCTCATGAGCAGACGTCGTCGTTTCTGTCTCGGGCTCTGGGCTGCCTGGCTTGCCTTGGAGGTTTGAGTAGACATTCTCCGACAGTGGCAGCTGATTCTGCACACCAGCTCCTGCCATCACAGGCTTTCCATACACTAGAGAGCAGTTCAGAGAGGGGTAGGAAAAAAAAAAAAAAAAACCAACTGTGAGTATCTGATCAACGAATATAACAAGAACACACAACCTGATTCACCTACCTAAGGCAGAGAAGCACAACAGCAGAATCAACCAAACAGAACTAAACCGTTAACAAGGTTTACTGTTAGTATTTAAATAATTTGCAAACAGACTACAGATGCTCTGCACTCCTTGTTAATGCTTACATACAACAGACAAGATCCACCTAAGGTTTTTACAGCTGCACTAACCTGCTTAATTCCCCCAAGAACAGCTTTGTACCCACAGATCAGGTGGAAAGTATCTCTCTGAGGCTTACGAAGACAGAAGAGAGGTAGAAAGCTACAGGCTTACCACTCGGGAAGTGTGGTCCTCTGGTCTGCGCTCTTGTCAAAGCACTTTGCACTGCCTGCTGGAAGTTCTTCCCAGGAGTCTGCTGTTGTGTGTACATGCTATAAATTGAACTTGCAGCCACAGTTTGCGGCTTTCGAAACGGTGGCAGTGAGGTCTCTTTGGATGGCTGAGGGGTGAAAGGTCTCACAGCTGCTGCTGGGGGACTTTCCTGTTTGGAGGAGGGAAGGATTTGTTCCTGGCTAGAAGAAGGACCTACGAGTGGTACAGAAATTCTTTGCTGTATCTGCTGGGAAGGATGAGAGGGCTGCTGTGCCGCTGGTTTTTGTTTGTTCCCCATAGTTACGGCAGCCAAAGGCAGCTTCTGTGCGTTTCCATCCAGCTTAGTATCAGAAAGTTGCAGATGACTGGCTTGACCAAAATAAGGCAAGTTTATCTGTTTTGGTTTAGTAGGAACAGGTGGTGGTACCTTTGTTACATTTTTATTGGCTGTCTGAAAGAAGAAAGAAGTTAATTAAGATTAAATTGGAAAAAATAAAAAAGAAAACAAAAAAACACTTGTTTTAAGAGATCTGCCAGAAAGAACCAAAGATCTCCAAAGAACGATATGGTATCTAGCACCTGTACTATTTCTGCAAAACTGTTTACAACCTCATGGGAATCAAAGAGGCTTCTCAAAACATTTCATCATAGTTATCACAGTTATTTATACTTTGGAACCTGTTCTCCTGTAGCAGCCATGCTTAGAACATCAAACGATGACTGGGCACACTAACTTCTCTAAAAGCAGAGGTAGACAAGAATCTGTAGGCAAGAAGCTTGCTCTACAATGGAGCACCCGACATCCCCAGTTCTCCCATGTTCCTTTACCCCTACGCAATCAAATCACACCCTTGAGTCAAGATTTAGGGGGGAAATCTTGCTGCAATCAAACATCTGAAGGACTCTGCTGAATTAAACAGTACATAACTGATTAAAAAGGCCTCATGCAAATGCCTCTGTACATAAAATCTTCGGAAAAAATATTTGCACTCACACTAGCACAAGTAACACAGCTTTTTTTTTTTTTTTATGTGATCAAATTATAGATTTTCATCACAGTAGGGAAAGACTGAGTTACTGGCTGACATTAAAAGCCTAAAATACATTGTTCCTTAGAAGTTGTCTTTTAAAAGAAGACCTAGTTACTTTTCAAAGAGCTTCCTGATATCAGTATTTGTAAAGCTATGTAGTAATCTCTATCAGATGAAATACAGAAAAACCCAGGAAAGCTCAGAGCTGAGCAGAGTAGCTGAGTAGCTTGTGCTCCCTGCATACCTGTGCTTCTCGCAAGAGATCTTCGCTGCTCTGGTTCTTCCTCAGTGAGCCCAGCCCAGCAGACTGATCCACAGAATCAAACATTGAAAACGGCCGCACTTTCTTCTCTTTGTCTCGCAAGAAAGCTTCTCCTTCAGCTGTTAGAGAGGGAGGAAATTTTTTTTTTAAATAACAACACAATTATAAGAATTAGAATCCTGTTCTGTGCAAAAATCAAGACTGAGTTTGTAAGGGATGCTTATTGCCCTGTGCTAAGGACCCAATGGCATGCCAAATGCTCTGTCTTGCAAATTGAACTGTAGCAGTTTTGAAGGCATTAGTATCTACTTCACCACCTGAAATAAGGTATTAAAAAAAAATCCCTGCAACACCATACTACAGTTTGTATTGCAATAGTATTTGACTTTTTTGTGCTCTCAAATTAATTTTACTTTTTACTGAGGCATTTAGGAAAAACAGATGTTGTTAACTTGGTTGTTCATATTTTAAGATTAGCCGAGCACATAAGAGCATACCTTGACCTTCACCAGCCACAATTCCTTTTCCTGAAGTTAAGGCTGATCCTTGAGTAACATGATTGTCTGCATTTAAGCTATTCCAGTCAGCAGCAGACAGGGAAGGTTTTGAACTGGGGACCACAGAACCTAGGAGAGAACAAATGAAACAGGTTTGCTCAGTCAGATAATGACAGGAAAAGGGGGAAGGGTTTTAAACTAAAAGAGGGATTTAGATTAGAGGCTAGGAGGAAATTTTTCACTCAGAAGCCAGTGAAGCACTGGCACAGGTTGCCCAGAGAAGCTGTGGATGCCCCATCCATGGAGGTGCTCAAGGCGCGGTTGGATGGGGCTTTGGGCAACCTGATTAAGTGGGAGGTGTCCCTGCCCATGGCAGGGGTGTTGGAACTCGGTGAGATCTTCAAGGTCTCATCCAACCCAAGCCATTATATGAGGTTATGCTAAGATACTGCTTTGTTGACTTATTAATTACAGAATTTTGTTTTGTTTGTGGTTTGTTTTTTTTTTGGTAGTACTTAGGTCTAGACAGTATACAAGTATCACGCCCAGGTTAACTGCTACAAAACCTATCACTTAAGGTTTTAGTTCATTTCAGAGAATCAGAGAATCATTCAGGTTGGAAAAGACTCAAGGTCACCAAGACTAAACATTCACCTAACTTGCCAAATCCACCACTAAATCATGTCCCTGAGCACCACAAACACACATCTCAAACACCTCCAGGGATGGCGACTTCACCACTTCCATGGGCAGCCCATTCCAATGCCTAATTTCCCTTACCATGAAGAAATTCTTCCTGACATTCAATCTAAACCTGCTGCGGCGCAACTTGATGCTATTTCCTCACATCCTATCGCTTGTCACTTGAGAAAAGAGGCCAAGAAACCTCTATACTTGGACCAGAGCTAAAATCCATTCCAGTAGTTTTATAATCTAAACCTAGATAAAACAAAATTGTTCCCCATCCTCCAGCAGAGCAAAAGAAACCTGATACTTCATAAACATTTGCTGACACTGGAGAGAGGGGAGGAAGAGAAAGGAACAAAACTGCTCTACTAGCACAGCCTCCATTTTTCCTTTTGGGAAGATTTGAGTTTCTCCTATCTCCCTGTTGAAAAGCAAGTCTGAAAGATACCACAGAAGAGATATCTGCATCTCTCCAGCTTCTTCTGTCTTTCACTGAGCTGAACTTTATCTCATAGGAGGAAGATAGAGAAGCCAGGTAAACCTCTATCAATGTTCAAAGCAACGGAGGCCAAGCCTCACGTCACTTGTTGGATTTATGTCTCTATACTCCTGTGTCACCAACATGTCAGTAAGCTTATTGCTATTTCTGTGCTGCAATCAACTACAAGAAACGTTATAAAGAAGGCAACGCTTGTTAATCTTTCACATGTCATTTCAAAAATGCATGATCAGAAAACTTGGCTTTATTAGTTTATAAGCCCACTCTACATGTTGTTAATCATGTCTGCCGTAAGACTGTCTAGGAAGTCAAACAAACACTATTGTACAGTTTTTAGGAGATTAAGAAAAACACAAGGGATCACTAATTTACAGAAGAAGCCCCCTATGTTCTGTGCTGTATAACAACTCTAATTATTCACTGGGACGATTACTTCATTTATAACACATTGAATCCTATAGCCTCAGTGTTTATAAAATATATTCACTGGATCAGGGAAATTGCAAGGAGACCTCCACATAAAATAGTATTTTGTTTTAAAAGAAAAAAAAAATCAGGGCTGGTAAATTAGAAGAAAATGAAACAGTTCTGGAGAAGAAATCTTAATTTCAAGCTATTACCTGCAAGAGCTTTAGCTTGTGAACTGCTCCCAGCTCGCATATTTGGCAGAGTTTGTGTTTTTAGCGGACCATCAGGTGCCTGCAAAGTTTGTGTCCCATCTGAAAATGCTGGCTTCACCAGAAGTTCAGGTCTGGAAGCAATACGTGGCATAGTAGAGGACTGGATGTAAGGACCAACTGCTGCCACTCGACTTGGAGCAGAAGCCACTGGCTGGGGTAAGTTCCCATCTGAAGAAACCTTAAAATGTTTAAGAAAAAAAAAAAATAAAGAATTTTATGCTGCAGCTTCCATGCGTCAGAAAGTTAGAGCTAGAAGTCAAGAAGGATAAAGCAAGTGAAAAAATATATTCCAGTATAAAAAATTAAGCTTTTTTTAAAACTTTAACAGATATAAATATGATGCAGTAATAACAAAAACAAAAAAGATTCCATGACAGCATAAAAAGACTTGTCTGTAAACAGTAAGTAGGTTAACATCAATGCACCATGAAAAGTACTTTAATAATACAAGACTTCCACCACAAACAGATAAAAATCACAATTCTAGCATCTGAACAGCCCTCCCCACAAGCAAGTTGTTACTTCAGTCCATACGCGCCACAAATAACACACACATATTTTTAATTAAAACATCCAGCACTTACTGGTACATTCTCTTTCTGTTGCAGAGCTGCCTTTTTCTTCCAGAGGCGCTCCCGCAGCTCATTAACACGCTTATCCATGACTGCCACCTCCGAGTTGCGCTTGTTCAAACACTCCCTCTGTTGCTGCAGCTTGGCATTCTGCTCCTGGTTCAGTTTGTTCCTCAGCTGAATAAATTCGTGGGGGGGGGGGATGGGGAGAGGACAACAAAACCAAAACAAATTAACTAAATTAACTTTCAGGATGAAGGACAGGAAACAGCTACAAAGGGAAAACCCTTCTAAAAAGTCAAGCCTTGCTTGCAAACTCCTGAGATTATAATCCCCTGAGAAAACGCTGGGTAGTCTCCAAACTGTGCTCAGGAAAGAGGTGCAGACTGAAAACCCCATCCCCTGCCTGCCTCGAGCACAGTGCCTCCAGTCCTCCATCTGCAGCACCTGGGCGACTGCGCGGCTCTGCCCAGAGCAAGAGCGTCGGGATCTTTTCCCAGCAAGGCAAGAAGCGACCCGACCAACTTTCCACCCTTCAAGCTGTGGGTCACCCACAAGCCCTGCGTTACCTGCAGCTCCTTGTACAGGCGGTCGAGCTCGGCTACGGCTGACTGGTTGTCGTGGTAGCCATCAATCCGGCCGTTCTTCAGCATCTCCAGCTGCCTGGTGAGTTCCTCTACCTTTGACACGGCCAGCACTAGCTCACGCTGCTTTTGCTGGAACAGGCTGTTCATCTGTTCAATCTCCTCCACTGAAGAGGGCGAGAGAGCACAATAGTCGCCCTGAGAAACAGCTGAGCGTGGGCTGCTTCCCAAGCAGCACGGCGGGGGCAGAGAGCGCCCTGCCGTCCCCTGGAGCAGCACGGCACAAAGGCTGCGGCCGGCTGCTGCAAGCCCAGGGCCTCTGGCAAACCAGCTCTTCCTTGCAGGAGCTGCACATGCAAACTTGGTAGTGAGATTATGGAAATCCCAGCTACTTAAAGTACTCATTGGGGGGGGTGTTGCTAAAATTTATGTAATGCTCAGATTCCACAAGAGGACACTCACTCAGCCACAAGGCATATTTATGATGCTTATAACTCTGAATTTCAGTCATAGGGAAGACAAACGACATAATGATAAAACACTCAAGCTGTTACGTTAAACGAAGCCTTTTTAGAGTTTACTACACACAGCTGTCATCAGCTGTTCTTACTGTCCAAAACTGTTGTATCTCAGAACAAAACCCAAAGCAGTAGCTGTTCAAGCAAGTGCCAAGACCAGACCTTCTGGGATGGCACAGGAAGCATGATCACACATGTTCTCAGATCTCAGCTCATGTCTTTTGTGTTACACTGTGGTGCTCTTCCTTCAAACTGAGTTGTATCGAACAAAATAAATATCAAACAGATAATGCATTCTCCCCCAGAAAATCTTTTGTTTTTATCTGGAAAGCACTACACCATTTTTATCTTTTTACTCTAATAAAGCAGTATATTTTCATTTCAGAGCACATGAAAATGTCAAGTTCTGTATGACACAGACACAGAGGTAGGAAGAAAAGAGAGGCAAAAGAACGTATGTTGACATGAACTCTGAAATCAAATATTTAATATTGCACCAACTTGCTGAACTGCAATCACCCAACTAGTACTGTAGAAAGACAGACACCAGTCTAATTTTTGTAACTGAAAAGAAAATACACAGCTACTTCGGTCATTAAGTTACCTCCTGCATAAGAGGCAACACAGGTAACATGCCAATCGCATCTTTTTTTTTTTCAGGCCAAGAAGAAAATAACAGTCTAAATATATGTGTAGTTTTAACATAAAGAGTGGAAAAAGTTACTGTGGTACACAAAGGTATTCAAGTAAGGAAATAACCTACACTGAAATTAAAGAGCAGAAACACTAGGCTCAAAACAGGCTAGAAATGCACTTATGGGATATTTTGAAATATGATAAGAGAACACTTTTTGTTCTTGGTCATTCAGGCGTGCTCTTGGTAAATGCGAGATGTGAAAACAAAGATTAATTTTTCTTGGAATACTGCAAATACCTCATCTAAATCACTGAAATCACCATAGATTTTAGACTTCCAAGAGCCATGCTCCATGAAAAATAATAGCCTACTTTCTCCAACTCACCTAACTTTCCATTGCTGAGTCTTTTTTGCTCCACGTGCCCTTTCAGTGCTCTCACTTTCTTAAGTTTGGCTTCCTGATTCTCAGCAATTTCCTTTAATCGCTTAAGTTTTTCCTGTTCAGCAGCTTGCTGTTGCTGTCGCTGATCTTGCTGTTTGAGGAATTTCAGACGCTGTTCCTATAGACGAGATAAGGAATTTATTTACTTACTTATTTTTAAAAAGAAATTATGGTAAGGTATTGACAACAACAGTGTCAAAACTTGTATACAATTGCCATTGCAGCTCAGATCATCAGTTGCTACAGCCCAGTATCCTGACTTCCCAGAGTGACAAGGGGAGCCTGTGAGAACAGAGCAAGCACCTCCTGATACCCCAATACATGTGCCCCAATACCATCCTCCATTCAGTAATGCAAGAGCCTCCTGAAACCAAGCCATGTCTAACAGCCCTTAGTACATTTTTCTTCCATGAAATTGCTCAAATCCTTTTAAGCTAAGAAAAAAAAAATAGCATTTATGTTCCATGATGTTTGTGAGTTTCATTTAATCACTACTTTGTTCTTCAGCTGCAAGAACTAGTGGTTATTTCCTCTCTACCTTCTCCATGCTGTAAGTTACGCTCCTCTATCATATGCTACATTTCAGTAGTTTCCAACATGACCTATGGTCATTTAGATATTGTATATATAGAAGGTATTCCATAAATTATTGATCACTTGTCTCACTCTTTCTGCTTTTTCCAGTTCAGTTAGAACTTCCTTGAGCTGGGGAATGACTGCACAGCAAAGCTCTGAAATTTTATCATTTCCAGGTAATAATCACCAACATCACAAAACAGAATTCAAGACATAGGAAAACCTTTATAGTGACCTAGCCCCACTTACACAACAGACATCATCTCAATGGAGAGGATTCTCCTCTCCAAGAGTGTACAAGTAGGGTGGTGCACTATTAGTCTCCTCATATATAGAAATCTATAGTTCAGAGCTAAAAGAAACCACTAGATCACCTGTAGATGATCCTGTAAGTACTAGCTGTATTTTAAGTTACTGGCTGCTAGGTATGACTGTCAGTTCTGGAGATTATAGGTTATTCCAATAGTAGGAGAACTACTAAGACTTTCCCAAGCATCCAGCCAAAGACCAACAGCCACAACTTTCAGCGGCTACTAACATTAGAACATTTCTTCCAAAAGAAAATATAAAAACTAATTTGTGGGGGGAAAAAAAAAAGAAAACAAAACACATACCAGTCATATTTAGAAACATGGGTTCTTGTGCATTTTGATTAAAAAAGAAAGAAAAGCAGGCTTGCTTTCCAGAGAAAACCAGGCAGCACCTGCAGTATCTGCACTTTATACAGTATACGCTATATTTTCCAATACAGGAAAGAGTCAAAAAAATATATTACAGCCCACGTCTAAAAAGAAAGTGTCTTTTTCCTTCTGAATCTATTTTTAATACTGCATCTGATTTCAGAAGGCAGGAAAGTGGCAATGGAAAGCCTCCCTTTAGAACAAAAGAATGAAAAATTAATGAAGAATTCTCCAGTGGGACAACCACAAGGCCATTCCGCTTGCTACCAACCACAGGCAACAGACACCTACCTGATGGGTGGCCATCCATACTCAAGCTCTTAACTATTTTTATTTTATTGTTTTATGTCTTGTATGACTTCCTTTACACCAAGTGTATAAAACGTTTGTATTTCTGGTTCTATATATACAGTGACTACAATTTCAGAGTTATTACAGAGACCTCAGAGCTACCTTACAAAGATTATCTTACTGTCAGAGCTATCTTACAAAGACCACGTTCTATTACCATCACCTGAGTGAATCAGCCAAGAGAGACAGGGCTTCCAAGACAGGAAGAAGAGTGAGACAGGAGCCCCAGCAGCCTTCTTTGCCACCAAAGCACATTCTGAAGGGCCAGGGAACTCAGACTCAGGGAACCCAGACAGTTAAACGTTCCTTAGGATGGGCTTGCGTGTAAAGATTCTCTGCCAACAGCAGCACTGACAGTGGTATTTTCAAGAGTAGTGTGCAGCAAAAATGCTAAAGCCAAATACAAAATCCATGCTACCATTCTGCAGATATGTTCAAAATATTTTTTTCCCTAAACAATTCAGGAGCAACCCATGTGCCATCATTAGCTTTTCTGTTATTGTTCAGCAAGCATTTTATAAATCACTGTCCTAGTTACTTCTGTCACATGCACGCCGTCTTTTCCAGACAGTTGCCCCAGGAAACCAGGCACACTGAACTCTATCAGTAAAAAGCGAGATATCATTACAGGACAGCATTATACCCAGAAACAAAAGCATTGTTCAGTGATCAAGCTGGTGAATGGCTGGTCACCACACTGAACAAACAGGGCTGGCAGAGACGCCAGGATGAATGGCAATATTAATGCTATACGCTCCATCATTTTAGTAAGCTATAGGGTCACTTCAATCACTGGTATTATTTTAATCTTTTACTAGGGGATATTTGTATAGATTGACTTTCAAATTTAAAAAGTGGGAGCCAAAGAAATGGAGACACCTGTTTAAAAGAGGTGGGAAAAAAAACAAGACACAAATCTCTAACCCACCCTCTACCTCATACAACTCCTACTGCCTTTGTTCTTGGCTGTAAACAATCTTATTCCAAACTCACCTTGTTAGCCAGCATTTGCTGTTGAGCCTCAATTTGTTGCTGCTGACGTGATGCCATTTCCTGAAGTTCAGCCAGTGTCATATCCATCCTTGGAGCGCTGATCTGTCAATGAAAATCCAGAGCATTCTAGAATCTCAAATTGGGCTAGCATGCAATTCAATGGAGCTACTGCAGAAAACTGTGTTTAAAGTCTTTAAAAATAGTAACAAACTAGTATTTGATAGAATAATTAGAAAGAAATGACATATTATAACTTTCAAGAAATAACTTTTAAGCCTTAACAGATGTGTGCCTCAATCCAGCAACACACGTAAACTAACATTCTTGAAAAAATAGTATTTCCAGCAAAATACCAGCAGCATTTTAAAGTGGCGTTTCAGAGCCATTTATAATTAAGCTCAGCATGACTCAGCTTTGACTGACTGAGCCCAGAATGATCAGCCCATGGCAGGATGGATTGGTGGTTACAGGTACACCATTGCAATTCAAAGCACTTCTACTTAAGTTGAAGAAACTGGGAAATTTAAATTGGGGATGGGGGACGTGTGGAAATCAAAGGTAGTACTATTACATTAGTCATCTGTTTATGTCTTTTCTTAATCTAGATTCTATCACATAGCCATAATTGTATCTTCTAGAGCAAGAATAAATGACAGACACTAAGACACTAACTGGTTTCAACTTGAAACCTTGAACCATGTCAGGCCATTTCTCTGACACCAAACTGAATGTGGACAGGATCAGTGAATTGAAGAAGAGAATTGTGAATGGGAGTAGAGGAGGGAAAGTGGTGCTGAATTTGCTGCTCTAAGATTACTCATACAAACACATATCTGGCAGCTAACAGATCTCAGAGAGATCTTAAGAACTGAAAACAAGGGCGATAGCTGTTAGAGGCTTCATGTCTATTTTAGAGCAGCCATTTGAAATCGTCTCTTAGTTTCCAGGGTAGGGTTTGCACAAGTATCTTAAAGGAAGGGAAGCATCTGTTTTTGCTGTGCTGTCCATTACATCAAGCACTTACTCCATTCTCCATTCTTCGATCACCAGGCACTTTCACACCATTTCTTTTTAGGGATGGATCTTGAGACCTCTGCCCAGTCCCTAGATAGAAATACAGGATAACATAAACAGTAAGACATCTTGGGATTTTTCTTATCTTTTTAAACATAGCATTCAAATATTAAAAAAAAAAAAAAAGGAGAAAAGGCTCAATAATTCTTCATTTATAATCTGAACTATTCTTCCCATGTTCTTATCTCTAAGGTAAGTTTAAATGATGACACAAGATATTTTATGAAGAGGCTGCTGTTCAATGTCAACATTTATTTTAAACCATAAAGCTGTTCAAAAACAGGCAAATGAGAACAGCTTAACCAAAGGTAGGCTATTTCAATATTTCTCTTGTGATCAACAGGCAGCTGGCCCCTCCTAAGTCTGCATTAGAAAAGCATTGTCACAAAACTGGGTTGCCTTCTGCAAATGACATTGCAAATGGCTAATTCAGAGAGATGCATTTGGACCAGTGTCTTAAAACCAAGCACCTAGATGTTCAGGTGTTGTGTTTTTTGTTTTTTTTTAAACTGTCTCACAGAAAACATGAACAACAGTTACCAGTCACATAACATGAAATATGCACCATTTAATCTGTAGTTAATTATTTGCACATAGTGTAAAGTTTAATATTACAAAATGTTTTCCTTGTGACAGTCATTCTGACAGGAGAGATGCTACTTAAATAGAATTCTACTTAAATGCTTCCATCAAATCACATACAAATCGTGCTTAGATGCCTAAAACCAAGCTCACTAATTTCCCTGTAGGACGTAAATGCACTACAGGATGAAGCCATCTTCTGTTAGCTTTTTGCCTAGCTGAGCAAATCCCTGCAAGACTAATAAGTACAGCAGAGCTCCTAACTATTCATTTGGTCCTCCTCAAGCACAGTGCTTAGCTATGTTACGGACAATAAAATGCTTATAATACTTATATTAAGAGTACTAAGCACATTGAGCTTGAAACAAAATAAAACCTGACAACTAAACTGTGCCATAGCATGTCTACTATATGGAAGTGGCATAGCTTTAACTTTTCATGAACTCATTCCATCGTCATTACACATTTCAAACAAAGATATGTTCAGCTATTTTAAAATACGTCGGGTACAATGCCACTTAACACAAATAAAATGTTTCCGAAACAAGGGAAGATTACTGAAGACCAAAAGGAAAAGTGGAGGAGGAAGAATCCAACAGATTGATTTAAAGGTAAATGTCTTAAGGATTCTTCTACTGAATAGATTAATATTGGATATACGGAAAACCTTGAAAAGCAAAATGTCTTATTTTTTATAGGATTCAAACTTAAGATTTACAATGCAGTGTTATTACGTTTGTAGAGAACTTGGAGACTAACCATTTTGTTTAATTATATTCCTGAAACTAATACAAATGTTTTGATTGTGGGAGAAACACCAAAGAACTCTACTTTCTGATAACTATGCTAAGTTTATCTCCCCTGTAAAATATTATCCAGGTGAAACACACTAAGCTCACATAATAAATGACATTACCAGAAAACAATGTAGTCACTAAATTAAATGGCAGAGATTTCCATTTTTTTAGGAGATTAATCACAGACCTCTAGATATTTAACTCTGGCTAATACATTTAAACACAGCATGCCTCTAATACATTTAAATACAGTATGCCTTTGGATGCTATAGTAATTCTGAGCTCTAGAAAAGCTACTAACTTCTCCATTCATATATAACACTGCCTAGATCAGGCAAGGGAGGATGAAGTCTTTACAAAAAATGACTAAGAACCCAAAGGAGAGCAAACAGTAAGAGCAGTTTTCTGTTACTAGCATTCCCTATTCATAAGAAAATAAAGGTCACACCAGAAAGGGTTGCAACACCAACATAAAATATATTCATGATGTTCCCTTAACCTTGGGGAATGAAATGAAATTTTACTTCTGCAAATGAACCATCTGAGACCAATACATACCTGATTCCCAGCAAGGAGAGCGCTCATGTCGAAGAAAGAAACGAACCTCACTTCTCTGCATCCCAAAGCGCTGCAAAATATCCAGCATCCGTTCATTATCGGCTATAGGACGTTCTGAAAGATAAAAAGCCAGCTTACTATTGCATCCCTATGTAGCTAGGGCATGTAACAAAACAAAAATATCTGTCCATCATCTTTCACTCCAGCACTGTTATTACTCAGGTTCAGTGTGGTCCTAACCCTTGCCCTCATCCAAGGCATTTCTAACTTTTCTTTGGCTCTGCACCACACCCTTGCTTCTGAAGGTGAACCAACACCTTTGAAAAGTAGATAGAGCCTTTAGAAGTCTAAAGGAAGGAAAAGCTGAGGCACCATTGCAGCCCAAGGGAACACAAACAGGCAATTTAGAGCTATTGGCTCAAGTGCCTTAGTTTCGTATTTGCAAATCACTGTACCCACTCACCACCACAGGAGTAAAACTGGTGGACCTGTTGCCCTACTTTTGTGGTACCTCAAACTTACTGCTCCATCATTCCTCTTCAAGGGCTCTTCACCCCAATTCCTACAGGTGCCAATTTGCTTTGTGAGACAACACAGTGACTCGGGTAAGAACCAGCTATTCTTTTCAGACAGTTGAGATAAAGTTTCTTAAAGTTACATGCATGAGTTCCACTGAACTGCTTTTCTTGCTCTTGTTCCCAAGTTCAGGATTCAGTCCCACCTTAATTTTTAAGCTTTACTCTTTGCCTTTCAATATCACAGAAATCCAATGGGAGCCTAAGCCAATGGCCTTCATTTACTGACACTCCTTTTCTGTATCACTGTTCTTTCAATTTTTACACATTTCATAGCTGAGCATTCACAGGCAGGATATAATTAAATTACTTACTGTCCTTCAAATATTTACATAAAGGCAATTGCTTTTGTTCTTCTAAACATTTTAACATATGTTTTTATGCCTATTTTAAAAGTGATTGCAGCTATGCAGTTGACTAATATGTTATAGAGGTCAACTTTATGTAGTCAGGATATTGTCAGTATCTGAGAGGCTCGTGATCAGGTTAGATCCATTTGCATGGAGTACCACTTGAACAAGAAATATTGCTTCCATTCAGAGAAACAAGACAAAGACTGAAATTAAATACCACTAGTTCCATTTGTTCTGACAATGTTTTTTTGGATATTTCCTTTCATTACTTAGGCAAGGGAATAAGAAAAAGAAGAAATCAGAGTAGAGTTCATTCATATTCAGTAGAGAGCCTTTCAAAGCAACTACCTTAATAAAGAATAATCATTTCACGGACAAAATTGTTCATGTTAAGTATAAATATTTTCACTTTCCTACGAAGAGGAGCTACTAACACGTTTGCAGCATGTGAAGAGCTTTTTCAACATAAAAGGGTTTCTTTAAATGAAATAAAAGTGCTGCAGCTGTGCTCAAGCAATCTAGGAAGTAAAATTTCTGGAGTCACTGTCAAAAGAGATTAGCTTTACAGAATAAGCAAGTAGGTCACTGTTACAGAAGAAGCAATCTCTTGGCAGTTACTTGTCTAGACAGCTAAAAAAGCTCTTCATCTGCTAAACCTTAATTCCCCCCTCTGAGAAGAAAAAAAAAAAAAACTGTGACTGTCAGATTTCCATCTTAAAGAATATACAACAGGCTTATGAGATAGCTTTCTAGCAGCTAGGCAATACTTCAACTGAAACTCTATCATCAAGGGAGATGCCCTTTACCCAAGGATTCTGTCAATACCACTCAGTGACTTCAAAGGAAGGTCAATGAGATTTCCAAATACCAAACAAAACTACATTTGAAAAGTTCAGGAAGAAATTATCAGACCTCAGTTTTCATTCCCTGCCCCTTTGGAGGGGAAACAAAAAAAAAAAAAGAAAGAAAGACAAAAGCCTTTACAGATAGAGACACACTTTTGGCTGCTTTCTGTGGTCAAGATAGTCATCTAACAGAATTCTGATGATAATAGAAAGATCAAGAAAGCTTGCTGATACTCATCAAATTTCAAGCAAAACTGGGAGGACAGGGAGAGCAGTAAACTTGCCCTCATTCAGCAAACTGAGTGCCTCAAGCTAACTTTCAGCAATGTTTCAAAGTATGTTTAATATGGTCTGACAACAGAAGCTAAAATTCCTCAGCATGCATCAGGAGGGAGGGACAAGCTACCTCAGAACAATGTTAGTAATTGAAGTCCAAGCACTCATTTTTCAGCATACATCTTCCGTTTCTACCTCGTAAGGATGACTGGCATGTGCCATGTTTATTTTAAAATTAAGTTTAACTTGTTCAGTGTAATAGAAGCCACAATACCATCTTGGCAAAATGAGACAGTGAATTTTGCTGACAACTAAAGCAAAATAAGGTAAAGTTGAGAGCATTTTTTTTTTTTTTTTAAATAAATCCAAAATATAAATTAAAATACAGCCTGCAAATGATTGCTGATGAACGTTACGCAGATGTTTAAGAAAGGCCATTTTTTATTAGAAATACACATATGCTCCAGCCAGTAGTCAAGTCTTGATGGCATATGATTTGAAACTACTGCATTTGTTACCAAGTATAATCTGAAACTGGACGTTGTTGCATGCACACATACATGCACCGGTGTCCATATAGAGAAATACATAATTAGTCAATATGACAGGACCAGTGAAGGGAACAGGAGTAATTTGATTTCTAAAAGGAGTGCCAATATTTTTATTGTATAAACAAAACAATACTTTATTGTTTGTTTTTTCTGGTCTTGTGACAATAAACTGCCAGTAACCAATAATAACCACATAACATAATGAGAATAGGCTTTGCAAAGAAAAGAAATTTTGCCAATCTCCAAAAAAAAAAAATTCTACTTCACTTTGTTTCTGTATTCCATTCTATTTTCTTCTACCTCCTCGAGTACCAGAGAGGCTGACAACTTGATTGTGTAACTGTAAACAGGCTGTCCTTGACATATCCTTCACAGGCACCTCAAAAGCAGATCAAGAAGCCAGGTATGAGAAAAAAAAGTGAGAAACTGCTCACACTTCAGTAGAAGTCCGACTTTGGTAAGGAGGTTTTGGGGGATACTTTGATTTTGGAGGACATTTACTCCTTTCCATCACAACTTCTGCTCTATAATAGAGCATGGAGCTAAGACTAACCATAATTTCAGGGTATGAAACTACACATATATACATGTACACCTAAACCTTTATTTTACTTGTCTTCCATTGTAGAATTTGATACTGCATTGATTTAGACAGACCTGGACAGAGATATGCAATAAAACCACCTTCCTGAAATATCTCTTTCCACATTGGGTTCTGGTTTTATTTTACTATCATTTATACAGAAAAAATGTTTTATTTTCTTTATGTCTTTTTAAGAAGGAAAAAAAATCTATTGTATTTTTTAAAACTTCGAAGTATCAAAAACATTACATCTGCAACAGAAACGACTAAAAATCAAGAGACCAGACTCGAGTATCTCATGCAAATATCCATCTCACCAAAGACTTCTTTAAAGAGGTATAGGCCTCTTTAAGATCAAATAACATAATTTTTCATGACTTAAAAATCCTGACAGTGATTCATCTTTTCTACACCTCTGTGCAGCTACCAGGATCTAATGAGTACCATGGAGATGAGAGATAAGAGTCCCTTCCTATTTAAGCCAGACAAGTTAGCCCTACTTCAGCTTTTGAGTTGCTTGTTGACATGTTCTTCAGTCCCAACAAAGCACTACAAGTTATGGAGACCTGAATTTCCAAAACAAAAATCAGCAAGAACACAGAAAGAGTGGGGCAGGAGGGAGGGAAGAAAACCAACCACAAACATAAACTCCTCTTCCACCAGCTCAACGGACAAACTACTTTACTGACCTGTCCTCATCTCATCACTCCTATCCGCTATGTATCTTCTTTAGAAAGTATTTCATACTTCATATAACTGCAGCTGCTTCTAATAACACTCCTTCCCTCCCAGAATCAATTAATGTAATCGTGAACAACAAAGTCAATATCTGAAAAAGGAAGTTTTCCTTTGCCAAAGCAATTGAAAATGTCCATGGAATTTAGAAGACCGTCTATTCCATAGAACTAACAATATTTATCACTCCAAAAAGCCCACACAACCCACTTGGATTATACCACTGGGGAGAAGAATAAATAAAAAACAATTCCCCCACACCCTTCACAGACTCATTTGAGTTGGAGAAGAGCTAGCTGCCCATGTAAAAGAACATCCACATGCTTGGCTATGCTTCTTTTATTTTCAATCATTTTTTGTATGTGTGTACCTTCCTGTAGATGTGTTATTATACACCAGTTTGATAAAGACATTAACAAAAATGTAAGGCAGACACTCTCTGGGACAGGACCACGTCTTTCAGGTCTCTGTACCCTACGACAACAGCAGCAGTGAATGCCCAGCAGGTGACAAAGCAGGAGTTTAACCTACCTGAGCCACACCACACTTCAGCCAGGTGGCACTCGCTTTCACCAGGCTCCTTGCACAGCTCCACCACATCTCGGCATGTTGTCTCTGGGGTGACTGGCACCTCTGTGAAGTGTTGTTCATTGTTGCTGAGGTATACTGTCAGAAACATCTGGAAAAGACAAAGACAACAGCATACGTTAATTTAGAACAGAAAACCAGACTGCATATCAAGGGCACAATTTTCATTAATTGCATTATTTTCAACATAATAGTACCATTCATCATGAACTACTGTGCATACTGAATTTCAAAACAAACCCAGATTTCTTTTTCAGGTACAAGCCAGTGAGATGTTAGAAGTAATCCTCTGCACACCTCAATTATGTTACTGTATTGTTTCTTTTTTTTTTTTTTTTTTTTTTTTTTTTTTAACTGGACCTCCTGCTCCTTCTTTCTCTTTTAAGGTAATGTTATCATATTTCTTCTACCTTACCATACTTAAATGCTGCACATCCATCTGACACAACAGACACCTAGAGTTCAGAAATTTTCTTTATTGTGAAAAGCAAGGGAAGTGACGTCTGCGGAAGATGACTGGACCTTCTAAATAGGAATTGGCGTCAATTTGCACTTCCATAACACTTGGCATTAAAAAATTTCTCAAAAACACAAGCTGACTTGCCCTGCTTAGGGACATGACTTAGTGGTAGACTTGACAGTGCTAGGTTAATGGTTGGACTTGATGATCTTAGAGGTCTTTTCCAACCAAAATAATTCTATGAACACAAAGTGTTCCCCCCAGGTGCCACTAAGAGGAAAGCAGTGCTATTTTACTTGGCTTTCTCTTCACTGCTGTAGATGGATCCTTTATCTTGGGTTGTTATTCTGTATAAACACACCACACAGCTAGATGTTATTCTTGCTCATGTCTTTCCTGACACAACTAGAAGACACACATTTTAAGAATTAGTTTCCTTATTTAATCTTTGATAAAACATATTGATCACCAGTTACCTTGCTCTATGCTATTAATATTAAACATCCAAAGTTGAGCTGCTGGCTAAAAATGAACATCAATTTTCTTCTGAAATCTATTCTGAACATCAGGATCAAGTGCCTGCTCATCATGTAACTCCCAGCATCATAAAAATCAGCTAAATGTCTCCAGAAAGCAATTACTCCACTACAAATTTCAAGCAAAAGAAACCTTATCAAAAGGCTACACAATTCAGCCTTTTTCACACAGATGGAAAACCTGTCTATGCCAGAAAAAGGCACAAATATAACGTTAGAGAATCTTTGTGCCTCCTCATTTTTATAGAGGGTAGAAGGGGCCTACATCTTCATGAACAATGGTTCAAGCGTCAAAAAGAGTCTGATTCAAACAAGGCAAGAGAGATGCATAAAACGTTCTCTGAAGTTTAAAGAAGAGGCCATTGCTACAAGCAGTTATGCTGTGATTTTGTGGGAATACTCTGGAACAAGTCATTTTTGATGAAAAGTGGATTTTAGCCCATTGTCTTCACAGTTTTACGAAGCTCCCCTCAGTGACTCCACCAGCTTAGAAATGCAAGCAGCTCTCAAGTCTCCAAAGCAGCGGTCTTTCAAATGCCAAGACCCCCTCCACTCCTATGAGAGAAGCCACCTTTATTCTTTTGAAGAACTTCTATTAATACATTTCCACACTCAAATATGTGCTATTATACAGAGCACAAACATTTGTCCCACTTTTGGCAGCACAAACACTTCAGAAGAGCGTTTCAGGCCTTAGGACTGCACCAGATTCAGCATCAGCAGCATACACAGTTTCTGATCTCTGATTTTACACAGTTAACCAAGACAATACTTTCTGATAAATTCCTATATACCTTCTACAAACATTCACAAAAAGCAAAAAGCCTGCAGAAGGAGAGCTCAGAACTGCCCCTAATCCTTTGGAAACCATTCAGACCCCTCAACCATTTCCTTGTTGCGTTATAGCAAAAAGTAATAAGAACAACTCAGAGCTTGTAAGGGGAGGAATGAGTAGAGAGAATGTGGAAAAAAAATGCATAGGTAGAAAATTTTGTTTGTTTTGCTGACCCAGCAAATCCTGAGGAGGGCAGGAAGGCTGAGGGAGTGGGACACACCGATTTCAGCTGGACTGAGGACTGCTGTTCAGTCAGAGGGGAGCATCCCGTGCACCCCACCTGCCCCTGGGACCACGGCTGCTCACCCACATACCTCAGTTCAGAGGTTTGTTTGCTGCTACTCCCTCCCTGGTATGCTTTGTGTGGGCCAGAAACACACCACAGGCATGCTGGTAGGATCAGCTTACCACATGCCTATTATTACTCTGGGAAGACAGGCACAACTGTTGTGCTGTTTACCGTGCAGCATGCTGATGTGCTGACCTAAATTAGGAGACAAAGCTTTCCAAATAGCACCTCCGATATTCTGCTTTGGTCTTTCTTCACTGAACACTTGTGTTTTTTTTAGATTTAGTATTTCTCAAGGCTGACGGCAAGAGAGGTCGTATGCAACCAGGTAAAAAAGCCATTTAATCACAGAAACTGGGGCAGAGAAGTATAAAATAAAAAATAGGCTCTCAAATAGCTTTAGAGCAGGATTACGTAGGAACGCAAAACACAAACGCTTCACATTTAACGCTGGATAATCTTATACTCACAACACTTAACGGCACAGGTGGCGTGTCAGCAGTAAGATTTGTTGGTTTTAAAAGAAGAGCTTATAGATGAGAATTAAAAAATTATACCGAAGCATGGCATTACACACAAAGCAGACCTAATTTGACCCTAGCAGGGCTGTTCGCTCTCCAGTGTGCCTGTTTATCTCCAGCCGTTAATCCTTAGGATTTGCCAGCACAGACAGCTACACAGGAAGGATCACGAGTTGTGATTTCCATCCACAATGCTCAAGATAATTACTAACACATTAGGCCACGAGTGCTCAAACCTGCTGTGTGGAGGCCATTTTTGAGACTTGGTGGTACCTGCATTAAATCTACCAGGTGTGTTCTTGGGATTGGGGGTGAGAGGGAAACACCACTCTGTGCAAACTCCCTAAAAACATGCCCCAAATTCTGAAAAGTCTGAAGTAACTAAAAAGAATGCAAAATGGATGAGACTTTTGCAGTTACCTCCTTCCATTTCCCCCTAGCTCCAGGGACAACTCTGAGAGGATTTGGAAGTCCACCAAGCAGTTGTGCCCCTCCTCTCTCACCCCAGTGGCAGTGACATTTATCTCCATGCCTCTTCTCCTCCACTATCCACATTTCCGTGAGGACTCCAGCCAGGGGTAGTCTGCATCAGACTGGCTACATCTGAGCCTAGGGAAAGGATTTAGTAACTCATCCTTCCCCTTGGAAGGGTTAAAATAAAGCATCCACTAACCACCCTACCAGCTAGTTTATATTCCTGTTTTATTGTTGTGCAGCAACAAAAGAAGAAAAAATAAAAAGACAACTCTTGTGACACCTTGTTTGGAAGTTTGAATCCTGTACCTTACATCAAGCTAGAGTAAAGTGGTCATTTGTTGCTCCCTGAAACTGAAGATGTTAAAACAGTTGCAAATAAAAACCCAGGAATATGGAAAGAAAAAAAATAATAAAAACAACATGCAAAAGGTAAAAATCAAACTCAGTTTCAAGGTAGGCATAAGTAAGGCACGTACTCAGCAGTGGTGAGGCCACACCAGGCATGACAAGAGGCAATGGGGGCAGACTGGAACAGAAGGGTTTCCATCCAAACATCAGGAAACACTTATTGACTGTGCAGGTGACAGAGCACTGGCACAGGTCACCCAGAGAGTTTTTGGAGTCTCCGTCCTTGGAGATCCTCAAAAGCTGCCTGGACATGGTCCAGGGCAACCTGCTTTTGGCAAGGGTTGAACCAGATGACCTCCAGAGGTCCCCTTCCAACCTCAGCCATTCTGCGGTTCTACAGAGCAGACTAAAGACACACTAAAACAAGGGGAAGACAAACCTCATTCAGACCTTACACTTTATTTCAAAAACAGCATCGAGGCAAATGCTGAAATACCTGACAATTCCATATAGTCTTGGATTATGTTTTTTCATTCTTTCTAAGGACTGAGTTTTAGGAATGCCCAGAGAAGGCTGAGAACTTTTAATCAGGGACCTGACTTTAAATTCTAAACTAAGGGTTTAAATTCTAAACCAAGGATTCCTCCAGTATACTTCCTCCCCCCGAGATGTATTCACCGTTTCTAAGTACTGAAAGGCTTTACACCGTAGAAGCATCCCAGTACTGCAGCACACTTGCAAGGCACCAGGGATGTGTTGTACATCTAGCAAAGCAGTTCCTTTTAAAGTCACACCACAAATTTCAGCTGACTCGGCTACAGCTTCGAAAATAAAGTTTGCAGTTATGGAGCCACCAAATGATGCAGTTCGATCGGGTGCACCAAGGGCAAACGGATGACCAAGGGCACATGAGCTAAAGCAAGAGATCATTTTTGCAAGGAATGACTGTGATGAATGACTTAGAAGCAACTGGATGGTTAAGCAGAGTACCAGACATAAAGGAAGACGGAGTCTCAAAAAAGCCTGACATTTAAGACACAAACCTAAGAAAACCCAAATTGTCGTGAATTACAACTTTAAGTCTTCTCAGCATAAAATGTATTGTTTTGTTCCAACCTGTATTATTTATGCATCACCTCCAAATATAGCCACCAAGTCTGGACTGTAACACACCCGGGAACAGGAAGAGAACGTAGCAAAAAAAAGCAACCAAAATAAAGGAGGTCAGAAGAAGGTATCAATTAAAGCCAGTCACACCCCACCTTATAATCCTCCACCTCTCTCCTGCACGCCAGTTCCAAATAGCCTTACACTTGACAATCAGACACGTGTGCTGTAAGCTCATCAACAGGATCATTTCATACAATTGCACTGACATTAAATAAACCATAACAGGTCTCAACAGCTGCTAATCAGTTTCCAACTTAAAGTGAGATAGCTCTACAAAAGCAATAGTCTATGAACACACTGCATTTTGGCTCCTACTTGGTGACATTAAAAACAAAGAACAGCTTCCAGAACTGTTTGGAATACAAGTCTGAGCAAACACATGCCTTAAAATTTACATCTATCCAGCAAGATACCATATTTATTTATTTTTTTAATCAATCTCTCCCTTAGGTAAGAAGACCTTACTTACTGATTAAGATGGAGGAGACACAGAAATGCAACTTACTTTACTCTTGAGCTTTGAGAGTGTTTCTAAAAGGATCAGAGATATCTTACTCCTTAACTTTTTGTAAAACTGACATCATACATCTTAGTTATTAAAAGGCTGTGAAGTTGGACATTTTCCAATTAATATACAAACAATATTAAATTATGCTGCTTAAATTATTTAAGCAGTAATCTCAGAGTGCACATATTCAGTAGAAAACTCCATTATTTTGTATGATATGGTTTCAAATAACAAGGTCTTGGTGAATCCCTGAAATTACCTTTGTTTAAAGGATAAGCATACTATTTTCCCCCCAAAAATCTAATTCAGGTCATTAAATTTCAACAATGGACAACAATCTTCTAGAGCAAAACTCATTAACTTATAAAATATTACACACTAATAGACGGTCCATTAAAAATACCAACTTACCCCTGTTTTTCACTATTTCCTTAATTCCTAATCTACTGCAATCTTTTCCTGCATACCATGCAATATACAATATGAACAGTGGCATCTATTCATGTACTATTTTTCATCTTCAAAGCATTTTATAACCAGGAAGTCCTGACACAAGCAAGCAGTTTCCTACTTTACAGACTGGGAGACTGAGGCATACGAGGCAATGACAGAGACAAAAACGTTACTTGCTTGCCAAACAAGCACACTGCCTCTGAAATCGTGATTCATTTTATTATCTTGCATTAGAGCTAATAATATAATTCTTGTGCCACATTTCATATTCTCTGTGGTTTAGAGTGATCATTAATATTCTTGAATCACACAATACTCCTGTTGCTGGCTGGTTGTCTTAACTTGCATAACAAATTCTTAGATCTCACCTTTAAAGATGCATTAAAAGTCTTAAGGTTGACAATGCAACGTTTTACAGCAATATTCTCTCTATTGTTATCTGAGTTATGCCTATTATATGAAGCTGCAAATGGTTCAGGATAGACAATATATTTTCCTACAACATGGAGAGCATATACACCTGACGTGCTGTATAAACAAGCCTCCAAAAAAGAGCTCATTGCATGTCCTTCAACAACTTCACCGCAAAGTATGATTACAAAGCAGCAATGTATACCACTGAAAAGCCATTGTTTCAAATGCAAAGTAGCTTTTTGAACAGCATATGGGATGGAGAAGAATGACAACACAATTTACATCCTGAAATAAAATATATTTTTAGAAGATAATTTTAGTTGGCTGAAAAATTAGCACCACAGTTTTTACAATGAATAGATTATCAGATTTTAAGTATAGATAACAAATGAGAAGTAACAGATTCCACCCACAGACCTGATACCTAAAGTTTTAACTACAAGTCAGTTTTTCCTAATATAAAATCCCTTCAAACAAAGAGTTTTACAAGGAAGCACCTTACCTAATGGGAACACTGACGCTGCACCTTCCTAGATTGCCATGAAGGAATCAGCTGCTAAAAGAGATATTTTTGCTGACTCGATGCAACTTTCTAAACAACAGAAGACAGGCTGCACAACTGCAGATTTTCATGTTCTGAAAAACAGCATTCAGAACTGGCATGCAGTTGTGGGGCCTCAGTTTGATTTTTAATGCAAAATATACCTTAATAAAGTAAATCTGTGAGACTCTCACATGAAGTTCCTCATAACCTTAAACCAGTCCTTTAGTAGGCAACGTAGTCACTTATTGTACCGGAAGATTAAGGTAAGTGAAAGGTTATATAATAGACTTACTAGAAGACAGGCACACAGGACGATTGCTATCCCTGATTTTTTCGCATGCAGCTGTTCAATAAAGTTAGGTTCAATAGAAACGCAGAGTGAAGTTTAATATTTACCTATAGCCACACCCAAATACAGCGAGTCAGGTTCCTTCTGTCTCATCTGCAGCACACACTAGTCCGTTTATATTGTACTGGCTCTTAGCCATAAATGTGAGAAAGGAAGTTATGATGCAAGGTAGGTGGAGTACTGTAGGAAGCACCATAGAATTGTTCAAATTATTCCCAGTCTATATAAAGCATGGCCTTTTTCCCTCTCAATTGTATCGCAGCAGAAAACAGGACTCAGCCTTTACTCTCAAAGGCATGGTAGTTACTGCTTGTATACTTTAAAGATAAGTTTATTATGTATTTGTATTTTATCTTTGGTAAACTTGTCAGTTTTTCCAGGGTTTAAAACATAATGTAGACTTTCATGCACTTTTGGGCATGAAAAAGGGAGTAGGAAACAGCAAAGAGAAAGCTGCTTTTCTTTTCCCCCTTTCCTTTTTATTTATAAATCCTTCAAATAGAGAAAACAGAAAGAAAGCCATCTGCTTTTGGTATACATTAGTACACTGGGCAAAAGCTACAGCACAAACATCAATCTCTGCCATATTACATCTCACTATCAGGCATGTTTCTGAATCATCATTAAGGGAATTTGAAGATCTGCATGGAAAACAGGCTGAGTTCTGGCCAAGCACTGTTACCATCTGAAGTTACTGGATGTGGGTTTGGGACCCACCTACTTCATGGGCTGCAACTCCAAAGACTAAATTCAGTGCTTCAGTTCAGACCTACTGATGAGGAAGATAAAATTACAACCTTCCTGCCAAATTTAACAGAAAATCATCATCATCCCAGTTTAGCTGGTTTAGTTTTGTAAAATCTGTCAGACATAGCTCCTGACTGGTAAACAGAGGGTTCCTAACTTACACCCTCCTCTTTCAGTAGTGCATTACACATAAGGTCATTAAGAGGCGATCTTTCCAAACTAAGAATTTCACTCTGAATCCACATTACATTTTTCCTGACCTATTTTCTTCCATCATCCTTAGACACAAGAACAGAGCAAAAGTCCTCCCAGAGATCTGAAAGGTCCAGACAAACAAAGCTTGTGATTTTGGATGAACACCAAAACCAGGAGCACCACGCTTCTGCACACTCCGCACACCTAGGGTTAAACCACCATGTAGCACTGAAGGCAAGGGCGTCTCAATTCAGTGGGAGATTGAAAAAAAAAAGCCCCTTGTACCTTAATGCTGCAGGTATTTATCACAACCTTGGCACTGAGCAGAAGGAAATGTTCCAAAACATATGGGCCGGTTTGTTTGTTTTAAGGGAGAAACAAAATTGGTTTCATTAACATATGTTAGAAACCACAGCCTTTTACTGAGCACCCGTAGCTGCCAACGTGTCACGCATAGATCATTCTGTTCAGACCTGAATCCACACTTTCCATGCTTGGATTTACACCAATTTTGTTAAACAACTACAAGACTTCAGGGTAAACAAATCCTGACAATGTTCTTTACATCGTACAACACCACAGCATGTCCACAGGCCTCTTCCCATTACCAACTGTGTGTTGGGGTTCCTCGCTTTCACATGTTCCCCTCAAGTATTCTTCTCCTTTCCCCATTCAAAAGCTCTCTCCTCAAACCCTTCCAGATGGCTCCTTAGAGCCGCCACTTCCATGCTGTTAGACATTTCACAAAAAAAGCACTGCAAGCTGACAGGCAGAGAAGTCAGCCTACACGCAGTGTTTGGACTGCCGATGCCGGTGTCTTGCATGGAGCTTGCTCCTCCTCTCCTCGTGGAGTCAGTGAAAGGAGGATTTGGTCTTTGGAGACGGGCCCCTTCAGTCAGGCTCTGCCTTGTCATCCGTGTTCAACACAGCCACGAAGGCTTGGTATGCATGAGGAATGTCTTGTGTGCCTGCAAGTGATACACTTCTACCTAATTCTTACCATAGCTACTACACTGGCAAACATAACTGTCTAAATCCTGTAAACTACAGTGAGGTTTACATTTGTTTCTCATCTGATTCCTCAGTATCACAACACACAGCACCTAGCAGAAGAGCCTAAAGCCAAGACAACATCCATGCATAATGAATGGGGTTATGAACTCCAACTCAAGGCTGAATCATCTCAATTTTCTGTGCTTGCACCAAACCCAGAGACAGTCTTTGTAGTAAATACATAAATTAATTAAATCAAAAAGAAACTAAGCTGCTCTTGCTGTTCTAGAGCATTATATCCTCCCGTTGGGAATAAACATTCTTGTTAGCTCAGCTTCCTAGACAGCCGGAGGCCTATGAGAAGCCATACCAAGTGCTCCCCACTGGGACACCTGAGAATGACGCCTCTCAAAATACCCCATTAAGATGCATGTATATTCTTACAATGGAAATATATAAATATGTATATATATACTTTATTTTTTTTTTCCTGCTAGAAGTAGTAGACTTTGCATGAGACAGGACTCTTTCACAAAGGAAAGTGAAGGTGCACCTGTACCACAGATGAAAGCATATTTAACAGCCTACACCTCAAAAGAGCAGGTAGGTTATCACAGCAAAGTGGCAACTCTACTACCCACACCATACTGCCTGCTGGCTAAGGCAGCAATTTGTTCTTGGGTTTAAAAATACCAGTTTTCTACTCTTCCAGCCAACGTATAACAATCTCACCAATTAAAAGATGAGCAGCGTTCGTACCCGGGAGCACTGTGCCTCAGCCCACCAGAACACGCAGGGCGAACCCACGTTCATCAGGTGACGAGTGCTCAGCCCACACACCGAGCTCATGTATCACCTTCTGCTTACCTTCTTTTTTTCCATGAGTTGGTATCTATATCAAGCAGTCTCAAAAAAAAAAAAAAAAAAAAAAAAAAAAGAACAAGAAAAAAAGAAAAAGTACAAGTTCTGCAATTTAATAGTAAAACGAAGCAAATTATGTAGCAGGTTGGAGGTTTACTCCATTCCCAACTACTTCACAGAGATGAGCACCAGACAACTCTGAAAACACCACTCCTTACATCACGTTAAGACACTCCTCCAAGAACACAGCTGTCAAAATCTTGAGTCCTACTTCCATGACAAATCTCTGACAAAACGAAATGCTCATGACCTGCAGAGGTAGGTCAGCGAACACACCATTTCTGGAACCTGAAAAAATGACACACGTCTAACCACGCGGGTAATTTTGGTGCAGGAAGAGTCATAGGATATACTATTTGGGCTGCTCTATGATACAGGCTGACCAGTTTGGTATCCAGAAGTGCATTACAATGTGAAACTCCGGCATTTTAGTGCACTGCTCCTGTAGTGCACTTTAGTAACATCTCCTTTATGCTGCAACTCTAGAACATGCTGTTCCATCACCTTCCTTCAGGACAAATGGAAATGAAAAAACAGGAATTTCAGATCCCAGAGCACAAGTCTGCATTCTTTACTGCTTTCAAGGTCAGCTTTGGCTTCCTATATACTGGCTGCCAGGGAGAGAAGGCTTCCTGCTATACGAGCTTCTCACTCTCACCAAGATAAATATATGTTTTAGTCCAACTTAATCCTTGCAGTAAGTGAGAACACCCAAAGGTGGTGGAGAAACACCCTCTGTTACCATCTCTCAAGACAAGATGGAAGTCAAGGAAAGCATGCGGCAGCAGCCTCTGACTGCTACAGCTTAACCCACCTAAACAGTGAGCTGCCCGAGGCAACCGTTGTGTCCTTCTCTAATTCCCCCATCAGGTCAGATCACGCAGCCACATGGCAAATCACTTCCATTATTTTTAACTTTTTTTGTTTCTTTCTGCCTTTAGTGCAGGTGTTTTTCCCCTCTCACTCTACTGTCACCCAGCACCTTGCTAAGTTCAAGGGGAAGCTACAAAAGACATGTGGCTTTGGGTGGGGATGGAAATCAAAGGAACAAGAGCATCCATTTGAGCAGCACCCTACTATTAAATTAATTAGGTGTAGCATCACACCATACCCTTGGAGCAGGGTAACCCTTTCCAATTTACCACCAATTCTGGGTGGGAGCACGCTCCTGTTTCAATGGGAGTGTGCCCTGAAGAATGACCTCCACTTGTCAAACTCAGATGACTGCTACTTCACTAAAGAGCTATCTGCCCATGGATGGCAGTGCAGGCAACCAACACAGCCACCAGTGTCTCTGTGTCAGAGACAATCACCAGGAATGTCTATGCTTGGTGACCATATTTGTTTCACAACAACTGCACTTCTTATCCAAAGCCATAAAGAAGAGCTTTTGTCCAAATATTTCTGGGCTGCAAGCATGCAGGAAGTCATTAGCAACCATGAATAAAATTGTACAATAGTGGTACATATTCAACAGGCACAGCAGACACATTGAGCTTTTGCACCAAAGCATAGGGATCATTTTATTTTGAAAGAAAAAAGGGACTGGTGGGGAAACGATGGATTGTCAACCACATTGTAATAGGATATGTACAACTCACCAACTACAGCAGAACCACAGGAGAAACCTTCCCCACCAATCTGTCACCCCACCAAGCACCTCCCTTGATCAAACCCTTGCTCCTGTAACGCAGAGCTTCTCTAAAGTTCACGCTTTTAACTTTCATCAGCAAACATTCGGCTTCTACAGCACTACGACAGGAGCTGCAGAAGGCTGGCAGATTGTGCAGCTGATCGCTGTCTGACGGGTTTTATTTAAGAACCGCTCACTCCCAGGGCCCTCTCCAGGCAGGACCAGGCTGTACGAAGACCCCAGCTAAGGCGAGGCAGGAGAGCAGCGAGGCAGGGAGGGCAGCTCGCCAGCACAAGGCAGCGTGGCACCCTGTCACGAGCAAAGTCGCGACAGAGGTCCTCACAGATGGCTGTGTGTGAAATGGTGGGCACTGAGGTGATGTCTCAGCAACTTTTATTGATAATAACAAAGTAAAGAGGAGTTTAATTAAATCAACATTTGTACTATGCAGGGTTCTTCAACAGGCTGCTTTTACCCCAAGAACTCCAGAAATCATCCCCCTCGGCCCATTACTATTTGGTCATTCTTTCAGCTTCCCTGGAGGTAGGAAATATTTTCTCTACCCCAGCTTCACCAACTGCTGTTTGCACGGAGCTCTCTAAACAGTGATGGTTTTGTGCAATAGTGGGAAACCACCCTGCAGAAAGGCCTCGTGGGCAAGACCTATGCACAATAGCACAGGAACAACGCTGCACGGACAAGAGGCATGCGGTTCTGTTCCCACAGCTTCAACACACAAACCTTTACTTGTAATAAAGTCTGTTCTCAAAATGCTGGGAGATACACCACAGGTAGGAGTGAGGAGGGGATCATGTTTGTGGTGTAACATTTGTCAGGAATGCTGCTCACACGTGACCCGTGGCAGTGTTGCTTTGTCGTTTTTCCTGTTTCACAACAGAGCTTCATGGAGACCTCCAAGGGAGTCTGGAATACTTTGCTTGGCCCCCGAGCACCCTGCTTTTTGTGACTCTGTGACACCTCTTCCCTTCCCCATCTGCTTGCCTCTTGGAGCCAGAAATCAGTCACAGTTACTGCTAGGTCAGCAAGGCTTTCCTGTAGTGCTTCATTACCTTGAGAAACAGTCTCACTGCAGCTGAGATCAGAGTATCTCTACCAACTTGCAGGAATCCCACTTCATGGGGTTTTCCCAGCCCTGCAATGCTCAAAGCCTCTCACTCTCCTGAGAAGCCAGGGCAGGAGCTGTGGATCACTGCCCTGCGTGACCCAGATAGCAGTTTGGATGAGGTTCTGCATTTGGGGCAGCACACACTTATGTCAGGTGGAAAGCAGAGTGAAGAGAGGTGTCCGGACACACTGTGAAAAAACAAACCACCAGACAGACTGCCACTTTCAAGCAGCAAGAAAATCATCACTGATTTATAACTGTGCACAGGGATGACAGGAGCAGCTGAAGAACAGCCCCAGCTACAGGGAGTATGATTCTTCTTGGACATTTCTGCATAGTGTGTTGGCCCAACCCATTTGCACAACTCTGCAATCTCTTTTGCAATAGGGATGCTCTACATCAGTGCCTGAGTCTGGTCATGTTTCTGATTTGCATGTTGCAGCATACAGGTAGTTCAGTGCAGCACTGGACTCAGATGGGATAACAAAGACTCCATTAAAAAAGAACCCTCTGAAGATCTGAGAAAACATGATTTTCCTCTTTTAATGACAGAGGGAAACTTAAGATAAGAAAAATACACAACTCCTGAGACTCTGCCTTAACTTTCAATTTAAAGAAACAATGGGATTTATTGCAGTAGAGGGAAACTGGTAATCTAAGCCAAGATCTAAACTGTTCCTTAAGCAGTTAAGCCTCACAAAATAAAAGTATCAGAGAACAAGAAAAAAATCACAACTTGCCAAAAACAACAAAAGAAAAAACATACACGTGTCTCTTATACAGTGAAAGGGGAACATTCCCTTTACACACATGTAAAAGATGTATGAACAAACATCTCTTTTGTGGACTGATCTCAAGCATCAACAGAACAAACTACCATCAGGCTTTTTTATCCTACAGAAGGTGGGACACAGGAGATGTAGGTGCTGAGGAGACATAATTCCTGTAGACAAGTTCATTTAATACTGCAGTACATATTTGATTTTAACATTTGTGTGTCTTAATTTGCAAAAAGATTATATAAAAATGTGAGAGTAGGATTTACATAAGAGGTCAAGGCAAGAAGTGTTCTAATTCCCCTTTTTTAAATTAGATGCCAATAAAAGCTAGGGTACAACACAGCCATTCATCAAAGGTTCGGATCATGTGAACACCTGGAAGCATCACTGTAGCATAGAAGAAATTGCTTCCGAAACAAGGTTACCATCTCACTAATGAAATACTTGGCATTAACACCACAGCAACAACAACAAGGCTCATCATTTATACATAACTGGATTTGAGCTAAGCATCCACGTAACACTATTACTATGGTGAAACAACTGATGAGGACACAGGCATGACTAATTAAACACTCAGAGAGAACCGGAATATTAATGATTAACAAAAAGCAAATAACTAAACCAAGTGGAAAAATGCTTTCTGCCTTTTAGCCTGCCCAGCATCACGGCAGTGTCATGATTACTGCTCTTTCCCCAATTCATTTACTGTGCCCTCTCCGTAAGCGTTAATCCCAAACCACAGCATGAGTTATCTGACACTGTTTTAAACAGCGTTTCAGGTCTTTCACGTTCCACTGAAACTCCTAAAACAGGTAAGCAACAGTGACTAAGGTAATTAGGTCTCTTTCATGTGACATCCAGGAGTTCTGGTGACCTTTATACACATATCATCTGACTCTCTGAGAACTGAAGATCAAAAAAAAATTGTTTTGCCTGACTCAGAAGTGACTCAGCTGCGAGAAAGCAGGCCTGAAGATAATAAAACTGAGAGCAAGGAGGAGAGCTTTATCTGCTCATTACCTTGCGATGTAATTACAAGTTCCTTTCAGTTTCCAGAGCATTAAATAAGTTTCTGCAGGAAGCTGACGGTGCCCAGCTAAGAGTCCTGAGGTGCCCTGTGAACCCAGGCAGAAGCAGCCCTCCACGAGCTCTGCCACCCAGCCTCGCAGGGCAGCTGCAGTCAGGCTCCTCGGGGTGACAGCGCTGCCTCCTCCGAGAGGCTGCACGGCAGGACTCTGACCGGCATTAAATAAACAAGCTGTGGGAGAGAAAGGAGTCCCCGAGGCAGACTGCTAACAGGGACAGCAGGCTAAGCAAACGGGGCATTTCCATTTCCGAGACTGTTTCTCAATCAATAGCCTGAAAGGAACGCTATGCACAACGCCATTTCCACTCTGCTGGGTTATTCCTCTGAGGCAACCTTTGTACCTGCCCCTTTCAAAGTCCGACTGACTTGCATGTAAATTCATCTCACAAAACAGACTCGATCACTAATAAAGCAGAAATCCCATCTGGGGGAAAATAAATCCCATAAATTATCCACCTATCCCAAACCTCACCTCTGCATGCTAGCCCTTGAAATAGTAAATGCAAGAGTCCCACAGGGCACTGACACCCTGAGCTGTTGAACAAATCAGAAGCAGCATAATTAACAGCTCTCCTGGCCTACACAGCTTGATCTGGCATGAATTCGCAATATTACCCTTCCCCCATTTCCGATAAAAGCCACATGAAGGAACAAAAGGTGTTCAACATACAGCTGAGTAATTTGGCTCAAACGTTTCAGATGGAGGGCTAAGGTGTTTAAGAAAGCCACCTGAGAAGCTAAAACCATTTCATATAATTCATGAAACAGAAAAGATCACATTGTAACAACATGAAAGAAAAAAAAAGTGCCCTAGAAAACTCAAGGCAATGTTCTCCTATCATTAATAATGACGAAGAGAAGTGTGAGAGGTAAGAAATGTCACCAAAACAGCCCCCTAAGTGTCATTCAGCTTTCCAGACAAAATGCTTTAAACACTGAATACCACGTGAAAATGTTTGAATACAGCTGCAATACTGCCACTTTTAAATGTCTAACAATACCCAGAAATTCAGTCAAAGGAACATAAAAGAGATACTAAATCAAATTAGGAGATAAGGCACGTGCTTAGAAGAGCTCACTCTGAAGTTCCATTTACGCACTGAAATCCATGGAGGCAGATGAGAAAAACAGCGCGATGTGGTTGATAAACTTGATCACTGCTTAAATAATTCACAGACTACAGGAAATGGGACTGAGATGCCACAGATGACTTGCTGGTATCGTAGCAATCTGTTAACTCTACCTGGGGGTCAGTTTATTTATAGACTTATAGATGACGCTCGCCTGAACATGAGCCGGCAGTGTGCCCAGCTGGCCCAGAAGGCCAACGGCATCCTGGCTTGTGTCAGGGACAGTACTGCCAGCAGGAGCAGGGAGGTGATCGTGCTCCTGTACTCGGCTCTGGTGAGGCCGCACCTCGAGTGCTGTGTTCAGCTTTGGGCCCCTCACTACAAGAAGGACATCGAGGCCCTGGAGCATGTCCAGAGAAGGGCTACGAAGGTGGTGAAGGGCCTGGAGCACAAGGCGTGGGGAGCTGGGGGTCGGCCTCTTCTCGCAGGTAACCAGTGACAGGACTAGAGGGAATGGCCTCAAGTTCCACCAGGGGAGGTTCAGGTTGGAAACGAGGAGACATTTCTTGTGAGAAAGAGCAGTCAGGCACTGGGACGGGTTGCCCAGGGAGGTGGTTGAGTCACCGGCCCTGGGGGTGTTCAAGGAAAGGTTGGACGTGGTGCTTAGGGACATGGTTTAGTGGGTGACACTGGTGGTAGGGGGATGGTTGGACCAGATGATCTTGGAGGTCTCTTCCAACCTTAACAATTCTATGTTCATCTTGCAAAGTACAAGACATTCATTTCTTTTAAAACTTCTTAAACAGTAAGAAAAGCATTTCCAAAGAAAATCATCCTAGATGGACTAGCACTACACTATTTCAGTAATTCAGGATCTATACAACAGTTCCAATTTACTGCCTCTTGGAACAAGCAAAAAAAAAATAAATATATATATATATAAAATAAACCTTTTACATACATATATATGGTTTAAGATATATTTTTAAAATGCACATGTCCACAAACTGGTGAGTACTACGATGAAACTCCCTATTTTAATCCCTACTTTAAAAAGGTGCCTGCTGGGCATAGCAGTTCAGAGAAGACCACTGAGAACGACTGGAATCTTGTCTAATATATAAGGTGTTTTGATCCAAAAACTTCACTGGGCATTAAAGGGTAACTCAATTTCTGTTACCTCCTACAATCTGAGAAAAGCCTTTATCCAGCACGCATGACGCAAATTATTTTTCAATACATACTCATCTTTAGGGTAATAATGTAAAACCAGGGAGAGAGACCAATTATGCTGAAAAAAAAAAAAACATGCTATTTTTGAAAGTGTATCCAACTCCTTTTCACTACTTAGCAGTACCAGTCACACTCCCACAAGCCTTTGGCAGATGAAAGGTGAGACAACTTCACACAGCTTGACAGTGTTAACCCTGTTATTACCTTCATCAGTACAGCTACACACAAATTACTTCGTATTACACTCTTACGCAGACTATTAATCACATTGTCTTGGCATATGGTTAGAGCAGCAGTTTAGCTCCTATCTGTCATCACCACAAGGAAAACGTTCCAATTTCAGGGAAGTCTCCAAAGAGTACAAGTAGTTATGTTTGTTACAGCAGTTTCCAAGCTTTTCAGAAGCAACCAGTACAGAGGTGAATTCCTGTTGGGCTTGTGATTACTGTGATCCCTACTCGGGGTCACAAGCCTTGCTATGCTATTTAATCCCTTGTCCACATTACCTTCTGGTATCACATTACGCTGCTCCCTCCTGACTTTCTTTGTACCTTCCTTTTCTTCCCACATCAAACTTTCAATTTCTTTGTAAAGAAAAATAAGAATGAGTTCAGCCAAAAGAATTAAAAAAGCATAGAAAATAAGAGGATTCGAAAATCTGCATAAATACTTCATTAAAATAGTAGCGATTGCTTTTGGCATTACCTCTTCCACACTTTTGTATTCACATGAGTACATTTACTATAAAATGATGTTTCCAAAGCGGCAAGTGGCTGTTTAGGCACCCTACAGCCAATGGACCACAAAGCTTTTGAAATACCCTTTTGCACTCTAATCGTTGGAAACCTTAACCCTCTGAAGACTATACCCAAATTCAATTTGTTTGGGTTTGCAGTTTGATTTTTTGTTTTGTTTTTCAATAGGTGGATTACAGTAGTAGTATTCATAACACTTGTATTTTTAATTCCTGCAGTCACATTCAGCTTTCGCCAATCTTTCATTATCCACAGTAAGCGCAACATGAAAAGGCTGTATCCGTCCCTTTGTTTAGGGGTTAAAAACCAGGATCACTAACGAGTTGAGTCATCTGCCAAAGAAGAGCCTGAGCCACAAGGGCAGTGCTTGCTCCAGAACTCGCCACCTGCCCGTGCTGGGGGGACGAGACGGCTCCTGCTTGTTTTCTCCCTGATTTGAACTCGGTGACACGGAATGGGCCAGCAGCAGCATCTCTCGGAGGTTTTGATTTCATACAAGAGTGCCTACCTAGCTCGGTTTCGACGTGGGTTGAATTAACACCTCGTTATTCTTTACTGCTTGTTTTCTTTGGGGTTTTCACGTGCCGACAACACCGCGGTTGCTCAACACGCTGGCTGTTTCACCCGCAGTTAAGCTCATATTTTGTCTGTTCCTCCCTCATTAGCGACAGCAATAAAGTCACCCAGCCCTCTCCAGCGCTCTGTGCCATCCAATTATCGCTCGTTATTTCCTCCTAATTGCACAGGCAGCGCCCCACGCCGATAGTTAGACACGGAGCTCACAGCATCCCTGCAGCACCCCTGCCCTCACGGCACGGATTCCTCACCTCCTGGGACAGATCCCCCCTGGCTGGCTCCAGCCAGCTCCTGGGAGAGTTAACACGGAAAATTCCCTGTGATAAAGGGGAAATACCCTTCACAGAGGATCACACGAGGCCTCCGTGCCGAGCTGCCCCCTGCCCCTGCCGGGGCGCCCCCCGGCCCCGCCTCCCGCCGCCAAGATGGACGGACACCATCTTCCGCCGGGAAACAAAGCCACCCCCCGCCGGCAGGCGCGGCACTTCGCGACCCAACTTGAGGAACTTTACCCCAAGATTCATTACTTTTTTTTTAACAAAGAGAGTGAACAGCGGAGGCGCCCGCTCCCGGCGGGACAGGAGGGGGGGAAACTTTGCGAGCGCTCCCTGCCCCGGCTGCCCCCCGGCGCTGGCCCCGCTCCAGCGAGCCCGTCTAACGAGTCGGGCCCAGCAAGAAAATCTGGAAAGAGGGAGAAAAAAAAAAATAAAAGAAAGAAATCCACCAAAAAAAAAAAAAAAAAAGGAGAAGAAAAGCAGAAGGGGGAGGGGAAGTCCGAGGAGGGGTAAGCGGGGGCAGGGTCTCCTCCTCCCGCAGCGCCGCGGGCTCCATTTCTCCATTTTCTGCCCCTTTCTCCAACTTTCCCCCGAACCGGGCCGCCCCCCGCGCCCTCCCGGCACTCACCGGCATCATCTTGGAGCCGAACCGCATGGGGGCGGCCGGTGCCGGCCCCGCCGCTCGGAGCGGGAGACCGCCGAGCTGGGAGCCCTGGGGCCTGCGCTGCTGCTGCTGCCGCTGCCGCCGGGACCCGCGGGGGGGGAACCTGTTGCGGGGCCGCCCTGCCCGGCCGCTCCTCCGCTTTGTTCCGCCCCCGGCTCCGCTCCGAAGCGAGCCCCGAGCCGGCGAGGAGGAGCCGCGGCGCCGTGCAGCGCCCCGCCCGCCTCCGGGAGGGGCCCAAAGTGCGGGGAGCCCGCGGGGGGTCCCGGGGGGAGCCCGTGAGCGCTGGAGGGGCCCCGGGGGTGGGGGGGAGAAGTTGGGGTCCGCGGGGCGCCGTGCGGGGGTCTCGCGGGGAAAAGCCGGCAGGGAACGCGGCGCCGGCTGCTCCTCCTCCCGGGGTGAAACCTGCCCCGTAACTCGACGGGGCGGGGGAGGGCCAGAAGTTGCCGGGAGAGCGGAGAGCAGAGCCCAGGCGGAATCTGTATAAGCGTTTATTTCATAACAGCGTTAACACGGGGCGCTCCGGGGCCGGCCGCACGGCGGCAGCGCGGCCCCGCTCCTCAGCGGCCGGAGCCCAGCGGGCGGCCCCGGCCCCCTCTCGCCCCGCCCGGCCCCGCTGCCGGAGCCGGCCAATGAGGCGGCGCCGCCCGGGCCATGACATCACCTCCCCCGCCGCTGATTGGGCGCCGCGGACACCCGCCCCGCGCCGGCCGGCTGGCGGACGGAGCCCCCAGGGGCGCGCGTGGTCCTGCCGCGGGGCCGGGCTGCGGGGAGCGCGGGTAAAACGGGGTCACAGCCACCGGGAGGAGGGGAGAGAAAAGGAGAGAAGAGAAAAAAAGAGAGAAAATAAAAGAGGAAAGAGAGAAAAGAAAGAAACGGAAAAAAAAAAAAGAGGGAAAAAAAAGAAAAAGAAAAAAAAAGAAAGAAAGGAAAAGAAAGGAAAAGAAAGGAAAAGAAAGGAAAAGAAAGGAAAAGAAAGAAGGGGAGGAGAGAAAAGAAAGGAGAGAAAAGAAAAGAGAAGATAGGAGAGAAAAGAAAGAAGGGAAAAGCAAAAGGAGAGAATAGAAAGGAGAGAAAAGAGAAAATAGAAAGGAGAGAAAAGCAAAAGGAAAGAAAAGAAAGGAGGGAAAAGCAAAAGGAGAGAAAAGAAAGGAAAAAGGAGAGAAAAGAACAGATAAAATAGAAAGAAAGGGAAATAAAAAAGGGAATGGGAAGGGGAAGGGAAAGAGGAAGGGGAAGGGGAAGGGAAAGATATACCAGAATCATTCTTTTTCTCTCTGTGAGTGATCTACTTGGTCTGAACTGCAGCAGCCTGCAAAAGCAGGAAGGTGTTACAAGCAATAGTTGTAGTAATGGTAAGTAGAAATCATCGGCATTTCTTGCCCTTAGTCTTTTCATTTGATGGATCTAGGTGGGAGGCTGGGAGACACTACTGTATTTCATGCCTTCACCACACTACTCCAAACCTTCAGTTAATTTTCTCAGAGCAGTGTCTAAGCAATTTCCACAGCAACTTCTCACACTCTTTTCTTCTTCAATGTGCCTAAAACTGTCTCCAGACCAGTCTTCTTTTACAGTCCCTGACACTACTATGAGAAGTATCAAACAGCAGACATCAGACAACATCTCTTTGTAATATCTTGTCATCATTTGCAATATCTTATAAACTTTTAATTATATTTATTTTCATATGCTGTGCCCATCAGTGGTTTATATTGCTATAACCTCTTGAATTCTTCAGGAAGAAGGTGGTGAACCTGGTTCTAACACTGTTTCTATGACGGTAATTTGAGAAACACTTTGTCAGAAGTCAACACAACATCAATGCAACAGGAGGAGGAGGTCAACCGCTTCAGCTTTGCTACCCATTGCCACCTACCGTTGAAATTGCACCATATCGAACTTCAGAGCTTTCATTTCTGAATGATAAAGCTTAGGGCTACAGAAAGAAGGGAAAGCTTCTAAAATAAGAAAGCTGGGAGAAGAAGAGTGCAAGGCAAGAGAATTGCCCACCAGAACTCAACGAGCTGGGACACAGCAGTCTTCAGAACATCAACCCTAACCATAACCCAACAGCTAACCCCAAACCCAACACCAACTCTAATCCTAACCCTAACCATAATGACTTTAATCTTAACCCTAACACAAAATGAACCTACCCCAATGCCTAACACTAACCCTACAAACTAATACTAACCCCTAAGCCTAAACTAACCCCAAACCCAACACCTAACCCTACACCCTAGCCTTAACACTAACAAGACTAACCCTAACTCCTAATGCCTAGGAATAACCAAAACCCAGTCATAATCCAAACCCTAACCCTAGCCTTAGCCCTAATGCTAACCATAAACCCTAACTCTTAACCTAATACTAACCAGAAACCATAACCTTGTCTCTGACACTAACGAATCCTAAACCAAACCAAAGTCATAACACTAACACCTAATGCTAACCCTAACCATAACCCTAACTCTAACCCCTATACCCAACACCTAACAATAACACCTAACCTAAGCCCCTAAATCTAAACCCTAACACTGACCATAACCCTTACCCTAAAACCTAACCCTAAAGGCCCTAACCATAACCCTAAACCTAATCCTAACCTTAAAAAAAAACTAACCCTAAAAATAAACTTAACCATAACCCTGACTCAAACTCTACCTAAATAATAATGAGAAACATAACCTTAAAACAAATCTGCTACTTAATCCTAGCCCTAGCCCTAAAACCAATAACAAAATTTTCCCTAAGACAAAGCATAATTATAAAAGCATAAATATAAAACTAAACCTAAACCTAGCCCTAAAATTAACTCTATGTCCAAACCCTGGTCCTAGCCCTAGCACTACTCCTAGACATAGATCTAACACTACCTCTAACCCTAACTCCATCCTAACACTAACCCTAACCGTAACCTTAAGCCAAACTTTAAACACAACCCTAAACCTAGCTCTAGATGTAGCCCTAAATCTTAGCTTTAACTACAATCCTTTCACTACAAAAAAAAATAAACCTAAGCAAAACATAAATATAAACCTAATGCTAAACCTAGTCCTAAACATAATCCTAAAACTAAACCCTTCTCCTAGCCGTAACACCACTTCTACCAGCAATCCTAACCCTAAACAAGGTAAACAAGTAACCCTAACCCTAAAACAAGCCACTACACCAAAACATAACCAAAACCCTAAACCTAGCAATAAACCTAACCTTAACCCTAAAGCAAATGCTAACCCCCCCCTCACCCCCCAAAATATTCAAAACCTGAACTCTGACCATAGACACAGCAAATCCTAACTCTAAACTAAAAACAAAACCTAGCCGAAACCATACACCAAAACCTACTTCTAACCCTAGGACTAGCACTAACCATTACCCTAACACTAAAACCTAACTTCAACCCTAACCCTAACTCTAAACAGAACACTAGAACCTAACCTTAAACTTATCCCTAACACTCAGACAGAAACAAACACAAAACCCTAACCAAAAAACTTGCCCTAGCCCTAACCCTAACCTTAGCCCCCTAACCCTAAATCTATCCCTTACATAAATATACCCTAACTTTAACCTTAATCCTACTGACCATAAACTAATGATAAAAGCTAACAGTAACCCCAGCCCTAAGGCTAACCCTTATGCTAGTGGTCACCATTACAACTAACCTTAATGACACAACCATAACCCTAACCTCTACTCCTAACACCTAATTTCTAGTCCTAACTCTAAAACCTAACGCTAAATGCTAATTTTAACCCTAACCATAGCCCTAACCCTACTCCTTACATTAACCCTAACATTTACACCAGTAAATCCACAGCCTCTCTGATGTGCACCTCGAGGCTGAGCAAGCCTTTTGTGGCCAAGGCCCTCTGCTACCAGACACCCTCTGGGACTTCATCAGCAGCTGTATTGCCCTTGTTCCTGAATACGTAGGTTCTGCGACCAGCCGCTACACCAGACCAAGCAAGCAGCACTGTGCAAGCACATCCAGGCTTCTCTTTCACAGAATCACAGAATTTTCTAGGTTGGAAGAGACCTCAAGATCATCGAGTCCAACCTCTGACCTAACACTAACAGTCCCCACTAAACCATATCCCTAAGCTCTACATCTAAACGTCTTTTAAAGACCTCCAGGGATGGTGACTCCACCACTTCCCTGGGCAGCCTGTTCCAATGTCTAACAACCCTTTCGGTAAAGAAGCTCTTCCTAAGATCCAACCTAAAGCTCCCTTGGCGCAACTTAAGCCCATTCCCCGTTGTCCTGTCACCAGGCACGTGGGAGAACAAGCCAACCCCCACCTCGCTACAGCCTCCTTTAAGGTATCTGTAAAGAGCGATAAGGTCGCCCCTGAGCCTCCTTTTCTCCAGGCTGAACAAGCCCAGCTCCCTCAGCCGCTCCTCGTAGGACTTGTTCTCCAGGCCCCTCACCAGCTTCGTCGCCCTTCTCTGGACCCGCTCAAGCACCTCGATGTCCTTCTTGTAGCAAGGGTGCAGCACATATCACTTTTGTGTACAGTTGTCCCTGAGCGCAGCTGATGAGCCAGTGCTGAGCAAGCAGCTATGTGTGAGAGTCCCCAAGCAAGGCTTCAAAAAGGGCAGGAAGGAGGACCCAGGCAAGACCAGTCAGCCTCACCTCCATCCCCGGAAAGGTGATGGACCAGCTCATCCTGGAGGTCATCTCCAAGAAGGTGATCAGGAATAGTCAACATGGATTCACCAAGGGGAAATCACGTTTAACCAATCTGATATCCTTCTGTGATGAGGTGACAGGCTGGGTAGTACGTAATTCTGCAGCCCTCCTCTTTCAGGGAAGGCTCTTTGACTCCAAGAAAATAGAAAGGTTAGTTGCCTGAAAGCTTGTCTTTTTTATCCCTTAAGTACATCAGCTTCCCTATTACATGTCTACAAACCCTGACTCTTGTGTAGCTGAAAACACTTTTTTGTTCTTTTTTATTTAAAATAGAAAACTATAATTAAAAAAAAGCCTGACTGTGCAACATGCCTAGCCCACAAAAGCTACTCAAGATCATACGGTCCCCATACTTTTAGCTGAGAAAATCTACAGAGAATGTGTTTTCTTTCATCCTCACTCTTCTTTTCAACTTCATTGCATGATTACTATCAGATACCTTATGTATGGTATTACAAATAAATCACGAGGTAAATGTAGATTGTAGAGGTGGTTACTCAACCAGCTTTTTATACAACATATAGCAATACCAAGCCTGAAACTAGTTAATCTATGAAGCATCTATTTAAATATTTATACTGATTTGACAGAACTTGTATTACATTCATATATGAAGCTGTAACTCCAAATGATTCTAAGTACTAAGTTACCTTTTACTGGATCAAAACTTTTAGTTGCAAAACATGAATCTGTGCAAATTTACACTCTGGCATACACTTGTTAAAAACAATTTAAAAGGAAAGTTCAGTGTGGTTTCTTTTTTATTTTATTTTATTTTTTTTTTAGTTCAGGCTCAAAAATCACAGTCCCTGGATATGCCCAGATGTAACTGTTCTCCGTTATAAGCCAGCCATGCCCTGTGTTTTGTCTGAGCCTTGGACTTTACTCTGCCTCAGTATCCAGCAGCCTGAATGAAAATACGACTTTTCAAATATAACAGTTTGCTTTCAAATTTAGCACTTCTTAAAAAAGTAAGATTCATAAAGTGAGCAAACTGCTGACACCCCAGAAAAGAAAACCTGCCTCGTGGGAAGGCATTTTCTATTTTTCTATTGATTACCCTAACTTGATAAAACAAATCTGTTTTCCTCCCACACAACTTCTGCTCTTAGCCTTGATTTCTGAGCACATTATTCCTCTTTGCTCCTATATTCCCCATTAACATCCCTGTTCTTGACCTAGCTGCACACCTTCCTTCAACCTCAGCTCCTGCTACTAGAATTTTTTCCTTTACTGTTGTCTTCCCAGATGTCCACTTGTTAGCTCCTGCTTCTCACTCTCTTTTTCCCCTTCACTGAATTCCTCCCCTTTTCTCACATTTGATATTTACAAGTTTCCTTGTGTTTCAGGTAGGCTCCCTCCGCTTCCCCATGCCTCTTGGCAATGCTTGCTGCCACACAGATCACAAGGAAAATATCCTATGTAGGTTCAGTAAAATTTCACAGTCCCTGCTGTTCTGAACAGACCATACTCAGATCAGTTGGGAGCACAATAAACATGGTTTTATAAGCATGTAGTAAGCTGCAAGAGGCTGAACCTGTTCAGGGTATATATGCTTAAAAATTTCTCCAACAAATACTTAGAAAACTAATGAGATTTGACAAAGACTTCTGAGTACAGAAATGTGCAGATTATTACAAAAAAAGCAAAATACATACTCTTGGCCCAAGTGGCCTTTCCTTTAAATCTCATATTCCTAGTACAAAGTACAGAGGCATCTTTAAAGGGGCAAAGTAATATATTCCCCCTAACATCTTTCTTGTCAGTCACTGAAATGTTCCCCTCAAAATCATTATAACATGGTATAATGAGAACTAAGGTTATTTCAAGATTTTTAAAAGTCTTACAAGCACTGCAGAAACCTAAAGGAGCAGCAACCCAAATAAAGGTATGTATCCTGCTGTAACTACAGATACTGTCTACAGAGATTGCATGTTACTTCATATGCAATGGAATTTACATAACACAATATCATCCCTTTCAGGGACTATTAAAGTTATCTGGCTTCACCCTATCCCATAGTAACTGAAAAGATAAGGGACAAGTGAATCTGTGACAAGGATTTTGTGAAAGTATGTGTGGTGTGCATTTCTGCAAATTAAGACAGTGATGTACGCTCAGAAAAATTATACAAGATACCTCATACAATTATGTGAATCAAAACCTGGAAGACAGCAGAATTATCTTACGTGCTGAGACAGACTTACTAAACAAAAAGTCATTTATGTAGTTGTAGCTAATAATGTAAAACATGTAGTTTATACCATTAATACACTATACTTACTAACATAATAAACATATAGAAAATGCAGTTTATATATTATTAAACATAACATCAAACATAAAGGAGTACCTCAAAATCTCAAATTTCTCAAATTACAGGACAAAACAAAAAGCATTCTTGAAACTATTTTAAATTATATATGCTTAAGAAGAGGGAGAAAAACACTTGCTTTTAAAATATTAATGGACTGCCAGCACAAACTTCCTGTGCCAAGTCACAAGTTTATTAAGAATTCTCCTAAGTGTGTTTTAAACTGCTGAGTATGCATGTGAAAGGAGATCAGGTCCTAAAACTACAGCCATTAAAAAAAAAAAAAATTGTTCTAAGATAGCCAGTTTTACAGCAGCATTGACAAGTTGGGGTGGGGGAAAGAGGAAAAACATTTCCAAATACATACATGGCACAAACTGTTTTGCTTCAAAAAAGGAAATACCAAGTGTACATTTTTGGAGTGCCATTAGGATGACACACATAAAGGCTTGCCCTTGCGTTTCCCCTGCTTCCAAGTTTGTTTGTTTTTTTTTCAGTGAATTTCTTTCTTATAAGAGAGAGGTTCCAGGTGGGTTTCTGAGGAAAGATGAAAGTTGCAAATAAAAAAGGTCACAATTAAAATTCAAGAAGAAGAAGCCTAGTTAAAAAAAGTGTAGGGATGCAGGGGTGCTCCGGGCAGATAGTGCTTTAGTTCTGTAACAATTAAAGCTGTTCTACCTTGTAGTACAGTTACTGTAATGAGCAGTCCCACTCGCCACAAACATTTTATGACTTTTTCCCATATGCTTTTCTACTGTCACTTCCAGCATTCATACAGTGATTTTTTTTGTTAAGTCAGTTTTAAGGAGCACCAGTTTCCTAATGAAATATGCATGCTCAACACTACTGACATGAAAAAGGAAAACACCAAACAACAGCAGCTGAAGGAAAAGAGGAGACTGGCACTGTACTTTTCAACAGTTGGGCCTTGCTCTGTTACAAAAACGGTTGTGAAGCCATGGTGCAAGTGCCCATGACCATACTTGGAATTATCTAGGAATATTCTAGAAACAGCCCTTGGTCCCATCCCTTTGCTGCTCCAGATCCAGCTATTATGACCAAGAAACCTCTCTAATATCTACATAACTCTTACGCTGGTAAGAGTTACGTAGTTGCACCTCACCTAGGAGGTGCAGACATGTTTCTCCATACTGTAGCTCACTCTCTGGAATTCAACCTCATTGTACCGGGCTGCAGCTTTGCCTGTGCAGCCGCTGCTATTCCTATAGCGCTGGAGGAGCCTTGTTGGCTTCTTGCTCAACAGCAACTAGGTCTCCTTGCAGCTGTTACATCCTTGGAGGCCCTTCTTATACAGTTACCATAGCGTCCTTGACCGCCTTACTCTTGCTTCTGCTCCTCTGTAGAGTGAAAAAATAAAAAACACCAAAACCTGTAGCTTTATGACTGGTGTAAGACTAACAAGGGCAAAAAACAAACAAACATGGTTGTGCTGTTGGTTTATTGAGCTCAGTGTGCCACCTCCAACTGTAGTGGCTGCGTTACGTGCCAGGTGTGAGGGACCCACCAGATACACAGTGTTATTTCCCAGCGCTTCCACACACCGTTATCAAACTGTCTGTCCTTTACAAGCAAACAATTTGTACTTTTACCCTCCACCACACTGGCTGACACGGGCTGTCCTGCTTCCAGGGCACGCTATGCTTAAGACTGCTCCCACTTATTCACTTGTGGTGCATGCCCCATCACTTCAGGGCAGCTCCAAGCAGCCTCCACCACACCCATGCCACTCCGGGCCCCCTTCCACAACGGCCCCACGGGGGTCTCAGTGCCCGGCCGTGCCTTTTTTCCCCCTTTCCCCTCCTGATCCCCCGGGACGCTGCATAAAGCCCCCCTCCCTCCACCCCTGCCCACCGCCCTCTGCCGCCCCTCAGCGGCAGGGCGGGCAGGGCGGGCGGAAGCGGCGTCATCGGAAGCCCCGCGCTCCTCCCCCGGCGGAGGCAGGCCGGGCTGCAAGATGGCGGCGGCGGAGGAGCGGCTCCTGTCGGAGGGGGACGGCGGCGCCCTGTGCCCGGCGCGGCTCTCCCCGACCCCGCTCCCGCCGGCTCCCGAGGCCCCGGCGCTGCTGGAGCAGCCCCCGCAGAGCAACACGCTGATGGGGCTGCCCATCGTGGCCATCGAGAGCATCCTCAGCTTCCTGTCCTACGACGAGACCAGCCAGCTCCGCCTGGTAGGGGCCGGGCCGTGGGGGGGGGGGGCCCTGTGGCGGCCGGGCCCCGTGCCCGGGGGTGTGGAGGGGCCGGGATGGGGCGGGAGGGTTTTTAATTTCTTACGGGTCCCGCCGCTTTGTGGCATCACGGGGGGCGTGGTGTGGAGGGGGCAGCGCCTCGCGTCCCGCCTGGGGGGTTCTTTCTGCTCAGGGGGGGGAGGCCCCAGGGGTGCAGGGGGCGCAGCCCCGCCTGTGGGGCGCGGAGCGGAGCCCTGCAGGCCCGAGGGGCCGCCTGCTGCTCGCAGCCGTGCTGGCGGGTCGAAGAAAAGGTGCTGCCTGCGCTGGCAAGCATCGTCATATCAAAAAAAAATAACAGCTCACGTGTCAGCGAGGAGATCGGCGTTTAGCAGTCTTGAAGAGCCTGCGTGGAGCCTCGTGTAAACCCTGGTCGTGATGTGAGCATAACGGGAGCGGCTGCTGCCCTGCTCCATTTCTGAGGAGATCGTCAACGGAAACACAGCGATGGAACTAACATGGGGCATGTGTCGCCCTCGGTGAACTTGCCTGTGCTGCTGCTATTTTAAGAACTCATTAGCTTAAACTAGGTAGTGTTACAAGCACATTTCTGCAGAGAATTGGGCTCTGCTTGTCCTTGATCAGCAACCTGAAGTGTGGCAAGCTGAGCGTACCTTTAAACTGAAAGCTCTTCAAGCAGAAACTGTTTTTATTTGTACTGCACCAAACACGCTGTGCCTAAATATTTCTAGCATGCTGTCAGCCTAGTAATCTCAGAAGGCTTTTGCTTCTTCTCTAAGAGTAGGTAGGGGATTTGTGGAAAAATACTTAGTACAGCTTTTTTTGGATTGCAGCCTTTACAGCTTGGATGACAAGAAGCCTGTGTGCTGTTTGGGTGTGCTTAGTGCTGTATGGTCTATATTGCCACACTGGGCACTGTTCACTGCAGTTTTCCCATTGCATTTTATAAATGGTAGCTGTGAGAACTGTCACTAATCAGTAGGAGGATTTTTCGTCTCGCAAGGCTAACTTAGTGTTTGTAAGCAATGCTTTGTCAGCAGGGAAATTCAGAATAGGAAAAACGCTGGTGTAAGGGATAAAAGAGCTGTTTAACTCTTTGTGCTTCTTAACAAGTGAAACACCTCTGTCATGTAACACAAGTCCGTTGTTCAAGAAGACTGTCATTTGCAGAAGCTTTAGAAATGGCAAAACCAGACTGGATAAGTATCGACTTAGACACACATGGAACAATACTAGATGTAAAACGAAGGAAACTATTCAGTTGATCTTCCCCTCTTTTTATTTTTGAGTGACAGCCAAGAAACTTAATTTGCATCACATTCCATATTTTACCCTTAAGACACACCAGAAAACGTGAGAATTATTCTGAGATGAATGTACACTTGCCCTCGTTAATCAGCACTAATGTCAAGAATCACCTTCTGTCAAGAAACCCTTCTTTGACCTAGTCAAAAGTGTGGCTCATAAGCACGTCTACTTGGATCAGCTAGGTCTTCTGGTTTGCCACGCAGAACTAAGAGTGTTCTTATGGCAATTCATGCAAGTTAAAAGTGTGCCCCAAAATGGACTCCTTATTGCATGTAATGCCACATTGCAAGGGGTTGAAATACCTTGAAGAAGGTAGGAAGATGTGATCCAGGACATAATTGACCTAAATAAAGCTTGATCATACATATATTTGGCAGTAAGCATGGGTTCCCTAAACAGATCAATTTGAATGCATTTTCTGGGGCTCAGCGTTGAAGAAAATGGATGTCCTAATCCTTCTCTTTGTGGATCGTCTTAGTGATCATCTTGACAGATGCAAACAAAGTCTTTTGAGTTGAATGGGTGTTGAAGCTAGTGCGTGCGCTAGACTAAGGAGTTGGCTGGGTGGGAGGGGACAGAACACCAGCAAGTTTTCAGATTAAAATAGAGACGAGAACCTGCATTGTTTATGTAGAGTGCAATGAGGTGTATAATCTAAGGCTTAGGATATGTAAGTCTGTTTCAGAGACTGAAGAATGAGGTAAAGGATGTTTCCTGCTTATGATTACCATTGGGCAAAGCAAGAGCATGGGCCTGCCCATGTAAGAAGAAGCACCTGTTATACTTAACACAATGCCTTCTGCAGTGCCTGATGTCACAGCATTTTAAAGCATAAATGAGGTACCTAACTGGTTAAACAGAGGAGTAGAACTAGACTAGTGGAGACTAAACGAGTAGGTATTCAGAATGCAGTCGTGTCTGAAATTATGCCTTAATGCAAATCTTGAGGTATCAAACTTCTGTTCGGAGAAAGTGAATGAGAAGCAAAGGAGCAACATTTTACTTTCTGACATTTTAAATATTTACTTAACCTACTTCCTTTGATCTCTTGTCATAAGAGGAATGCAGAAGCCCCAAAGACCATTATGGCTGAAGCTGTAATGCTCAGGAGGAGGTAAAGCCAAGTATGCAGGCTGATGTGGAAGCCAGCGTACCTTCCAGCTTTTGAATGGTTATTTCACTGTAATATTTTTTAATGTCTGTACAGAAGCTTTAGAATTTTGACCATGTTTTTGAGATGGCAGAGCAGTTCTGAGACAACAAGATTATTGGAAGGCGGTCAGAAAAGCAAGTAATGCACAGTTATTCAGGTCATAAGCATGACAGGGAAACACTCTTGCTCTGTTCTGTAGGAAGCCTAATATGCTGTGGATAGGAGAATGGCTGTAGGTTTTCATTCATGCTTTGGCATCATCCTGGAACAAATCATTTTACTGAATTATGCCTTATTCATATTATGCCATATTCACGTAAGTTAGGCCTCCACCTAGCCAAATAAAATGGAGCAAAATGTAAAATGGAGTCAATACTGCCTTCTGTAAAGCACTTTGAATTCTACTGATAAATGTATGTGTGTGATTTCTTTCTATTAAATAGGGTGACATCATGTTTGGAAGAAACACTCCTCATTTTGAGATGAAACACTTGAAATGCTCGTTCTAGAGAAGGACGATCGGTTTTGAGCATGGATACCATATAACAGTTTACAACGGTGGTGATACCGCGATGAACTTTGATCAGTTGACCTGAAACAGTAGAATGGGCTTGTGCTGCTTTGTTATCTTTAAAGATGCAGTCAGCTAAGAGGATGAGAGCTGGATGCTTCCAAAGTGGGGTAATAACGAAATCCTTAGTCTGAGCTTGGAAATAGCACTTCCATTCAGGCTGTTACTACAGTGAGCATGACAGAAAACAAACACTCCGTGATTAAAAACAATCTATAAACTCCTCCTATGAAGATAAGGTTATCATGGATTCTGAGACACATCATAAGTGTCTTAAATTCTCCAGCCAACCCGCATTACTGTTCTGCAGAGCACAAATGAGGATGGACATCCTTTGGACGGCACAGCTTTAATCTTCACACAGTTTCAGTAAATCTGTATTTACAGGCATTTCTATTTTAGGTTTCTTGTTGAAGTCATTAGCATTTTGTTGCTTACTTGTTCTTCAACTTAGGAAGGCATTATGAAATAAGGGTCTGTGTAGCCTCTAAATACTTAATAAGTACAGCACGTAATGAATCTAAATAATTTAGTTTATTTTTTTGCTTTCTGTTTTGGCAGTGGTCATCTGTTAGTGAAGCTGGGAAGAAGTAGGACATGCTTGAGGAAAGGGAAAATGGTAGTCCTCTACTAGATTGTGTCAGTTTGGTCACAAATAAAGTGGAAAATCAGTTCTTTTATAGAAGTTGTTATTGGATGCAAGTCACCATGCTGAGAAGCAGCTGCCTTCTCATTCTGGATTTTGTGTGGACCTTGGAACAACTTTTTAACACTGAAATTTGAACACAGTATTCTAGTTGGACCTGACATTTGAGGAAGCTTGTACTGTTATAATTTTATGGCTAGAATAAGAAAATATTCCAAAAATTGGCAAAAACAAACTGAGCAAATTTGAACTTTGTAATTTCTTACAGTCTATTGACATGGCCTGTAGCTGTCTTGGACCAGCGTGATAATGCTGCTTTATATAGGACTGCTAACTATGCAGTCTAAAAAATGTATTGTTCTTACAGCTTCAGATGCCGTGTTTTTAAATGGTGCGATCAAGAACCAGCTGAGAGCTAAGAGGTGACTGGTAAAATAAGATGCAAAAGCTTCTGTTTTCTCGTGGTATCTGCTTAGTCTCTTAGGGCTCTAGTCTGTTTATATGACAAATACGGGCGGTGTCCAGAAACTGGAGCAAAGAATTCTTCATGCTGAGAAGTGTAAGCAAATGAGGTAGATTGGAAAAGGCAATGTTTAAAAATCTAGTGCAGTTTGTGTTACCCATGGCAGCCTACCTGCTCACTTGGATGTGGGAGAGCTTCAACGCAGTAAAAGGTACTTTCTGCCACCAGATGTCAGTATAAACATGATTGATATCTCTGTGCTTCTAAAGTTTGTCACTAATAATGTATCTAGGATTGCTTGTGTGTTGTGTTTGGTTTTTTTTCCTGCTGAACAATTGCATAGGTAACGTAGCCCTTGTGAGAGTACTCATTCCTGTTTCAGTTGTTTGATATCATTAGAACTAAATGTAAGCTGTGAAGTCTTATACTTTAAAATGGTGTCAGATCGAAGCATCACTAATGCAGTTAATATCTTAGAAGAAATGTGAGAATTTAATCCTTGCTGTAGTTGAAGGGCTAGCGTTATGTTTCATCCACTGGAAATAATTTAGCTAATTCTAGTGAATGTGGGGGACGAATATACTGAGACTACCTCTGGAGTTAGCCTGACTGGTTATCCTCCTTCAGCTACTCACAAGGAAGATCTAATGTGAAGGAACATGGACAGACTGACAACCGTTACTTAATGTCTCAAAGACAAATGTGTTTGAGAAGAGTCATTGCTTACTCAGAGAACTTAGACTAGCTGTGACTAGAGAAATTCTCTTTGGTTAAGAGAAAGTAGAACTTCTCTAAGTAGTACCTTCCATAGAAGCAAAAAATAATCAGTGGCTTTTCTAGAAGTGAGAACCTTCTTTCTCAAGATACAAACTGTGTAGATTTCAAAGTTATGAAATGAGTACTGGATGGAGAGCAAGGAGTATTTGTGTAAATAAATTAAAAAAAAAAAAGAGCAAAGCTGTTCAGTTGGAAAGTGGGGTTACACTTGGAGTTGTGCACTTTCATGGAAAAAAAAAAAAGCAGTTTGAAAGGGCAGCTGGTTAACCAATCTCTTGCATCATCAGAGCTGTGAATTACAAATACTTCAGACTTTTGTACACATCGGCTTTGTCTCGTGACTGGTTACTTTTTAAGGTTTAAATGTAGTAGCTCATTATGCCATCTGCAGCTATTAATGTCCTTTCTCCCTAAAGCTGTGAAAAAAATGAGGCTATCAGTATGCAACATAGCCAATAAGGGAATCTCTTAAATAGAGAGGACTTCTATGCAAAACGGAGTCTTGCTTCATGTGCACTGTAGTGCTTAATTCTTTAATTTTGTCTGTCTCCAAAACCTAAGTGCTAAATGTTGAAGGAAAAAACAGACTTTCTTGGTTTTAAGGCATCTTTTTGAGACAACAAAATATTAACTTTATCTATCAAAATCACTCTGGAGAACAAGTTAGAATTTAGACACAGGCATTTGCAATTTTGATTATTATCAGAGGGAAATCATGTCTAGTTATATACGGGTGGAACTTGGACTACTGTCACTTGTTAGGCAGTATCAGAAGATTCGTTTATTAACTGTGGAATGGAGCTGCTCCTTTATGGGGTATCATGGTCACTGTTAGAGATGGTGATACATTAAGCTGCACTGCAGTTTCTGTGTCTTGAAATGGAAGAAAGAGAATCTTGTACTGCTCAGCAAGTATGGATAAGATAAAAGTGACTTGTGGTCTTATTTGAAACTTAAGGGGTGTCTTGTGTGTGTGTTCTGTTTTACTTAAATACAGGTTTGTAAACGAATGGACTTGGTTTGCCAGCGAATGCTGAATCAGGGATTTCTAAAAGTGGAGAGATACCACAACTTGTGTCAAAAGCAAGTTAAAGCTCAGCTTCCAAGGTATGTACCAGTTAAAACTGTAGCTGAACCTCAGAGTGCTAGATTCTTTTCAGCATAATGCTGAAAAGGAATTTCTTGCTGGCTAATTCAGCTTAAATATCTTGAAAATTTGAATGTTTTTTCCTTTTTTTTTTTCCAAACCACCATAAACCTAATATCTAATAACAAAATAATGTTGTGCATGAACGTAACTTGTCATGTACAGTCCTAGGAGCTGGAATATTGGAAAATGTGTCATAGAAAAGAAGGGCCATATATTACTCAACCCTTCTGGCAAAGCCAGGAGGGGCTCTTAGGAATGGATAAATGCCATTCTTTTACAAGACAAACTGCCTTTGGTGGTGATTTTTCTTTGACTGATTAAAAAAGCAAGTTTCTTCAGTGCCAAGGATTAAATCAGGGAAAGGGAGGGGGGTTAATGTGTGAGCATTACTGGGAGCTTAAGGTTCTCACTAAGGCAGTGTCTTTTCTCCTCTTTCCAGAGAATAAGTGCAGTTGCTGCTGCTATGTCCTGTCAGGTTTCCTATTCAGGGTGAAGAAACTAAATGCTACTTACTGTTGAGATCCTTTCTCAAAAACTTGTACCTCAACTTATATTTTGTAACAAGCAGTAATATTGTATTAAATTTGTGTATTACATTGAGATACTAACTGTAGGCATATGCCAGGATAAAAATATGCACCATGACTCAGTGTCTACTGCTGAAAGCCTGTTCTTTGAGTCCTAAATTATATACAGAGTTTATGGATCACATAAGATGTGGTAATTATTTAGAGAAAATACTGTCTTAAAAAAAGTGTACTAAATAATTACTAGCTGATTTTTAATCTATATCACTTTTTTTCCCATGCAGACAGAACAATGTTAGTGGTTGTTTTCAAGCCTCTAAAGGGTTTTAAGGATAAATGAGCATTAGAGTTTTATTTTGTTGACTCACTGTTAAATTACTCTCACTTAATGGTCTGTCTTCTAGACGGGAGTCAGAAAGAAGAAACCATTCATTAGCTCGTCATGCAGACATCCTTGCTGCTGTAGAAACACGACTTTCTCTGTTAAATATGACTTTCATGAAGTATGTGGATTCCAATCTCTGCTGCTTCATACCTGGAAAGGTAAAATGTAGACTAAATTATGTGAATGTTTATGTTTTTACAAAACACGATCATGTAACTTAAATTTGTCCCGGCTGTCCCAGATTGTATAATGTATGTTCATACTAAAACTGTTTCTCATACTTAAAACACACAAGCTAATACTCTGCTATAGCAGTCAGTCTGAAATGAAAGAACCAGACTGTCTCAGTACTATTTTAAACTTGATTTATATTTTCCCTTAGGATTTTTATGAGAAACCAGGATACATAGGGTTTAATTCTGAATTTTAACTGTACAAAACAGTTGGAGGCTAGGTCATCAGAGGATGTAATACCTTAGACCATGTATACACTAGGGACTTGGTCAATGAAGAAGACTGCAAGGACCTTTCTTAAGGGTCTGAGCACTTCAGGTTAATTAAATTAAGATACATATTATGCAGAAACTCTGTTCATTGTGATAATGAATGAGTGTCTGTACATTAGATGGAATAAAAGTTTTAAGTGTAGATAAACTTTGTTAAATAATATTACTACTAAACAATTCCGGTGTTTCAGACTGCTACCCCAACAGAAAGTATAAATTATCCAAATGAGATGTATGGCAGTGATACCACTATTTTATAAGCTGTGAAAATGAAGGTATACAGAAGGAAACTGACAAAATCATGATCTGAGGAAGGCTGTTACAGCCTAGGGTTGAAACGAGATCTGTGAACATAAGCCTGATGTTCGATTCATTGATCTTTCTATGTGAGGTTTGGATCTGTTGATATAAATTTTTAAAGGGAAGAAAACTGAATTGCACTGGGACAAATGCGAGTTAGCTGTTGGGTTGAGATGAAGCATGGCAGGCATTGCTGCATTCAGTAAGCAGGATAGGCTATCTGCATGATTTTTTTTTTTAATCTTGAAGAGGTAATGATTTCTACACACAGTTGTTGCTTTGATACTAAAATTATTAGTTTATTTTATTTATATTTATATATACCGTATGTATATATATTTAAAAACACTGTAATTTAATAAAAGTCAAATAAACTTAAGGTCTTGGTACTCACATTCTTAATAGAACACATAAAAGAAATACTGCCCTACTTTTTTGAGGGATAGACAGAAAGGCGATGCTCAAGCTAGACCTGGGGTGTGCAGGAGCTGTGCAAATGAGCTTACCAGCTGTTTTCATTCTGGGCACTGAGTCATAAAGGCATTGTTCATATTCTGATGTAACAGCTAAAGAGATTTTTATAAATTATTTACTTGGTATACAAGCCTGATGCTGCTGCTTTCTCTGCACAGTTATCAATTCACCAGAAAATCATGTTTTGGTCAAGCCTATTCAAGGCTTAGTGTTTACTTGATGTGTGTGGTTTCCCCAACCTGTCCTGTTTCCCTCAGGAAATTTCCATTTGAAAGAAGAATACAAAACTTTCAGGATGTTAATTTGTGTTAGAACATGTGAATATTCTGGTGAATAAAAGGTAGATAAAATTAGAGAAGTCTTTCGTAAGCTTGTTGTATGATGGCACATTTCAGTCATATCTAGGTTTTGCAACTTTTTAGCTAAGCTTCCTTTATTAAAACACAAGATCCAGCTGTGTTGTCTTAACGATGATTCTAAATTCTTATGATCTTAAGCCGTTCTTAATCATGTGCAAAATACCTGGCTCAGTTTCTGTACTAAGAAGGCAGCACTCCTATCTGGACCTCCTTAGACTATAATTCATTAGATCAGCAAGGCAACTTTCATCTCTCCTAAACAACAGGCTTGCTTTTCAAGCATATAAAGAAGGTGCTTATGGTCTCTGCTAGTTGTGGATTGTTATTTCATAAATTAATACATTGTGCATGTAATCTGAATTTGCAATGTTTTGGGATCATGCAGCTGAATTCATGTAAATATACAGAGCTCTTCAGACCAACATGACTATAATTACTGCTATTCCATTCATATGTTTTATATGTCTCACGATTGGCTGTGGGAATGACTGCTCTGTTGCGTGGCTTCCAGTATCTTGCTTATCCAAAAATAAATCGTTATGCTCTACTGAGCACATAAAACTCAAGTATGGATGCAGTAAAACAATTTCACACACAACGTGTTATTTCATGAATTTGAAGAGAGTTGTGATATCTCAAGTGCATGGTTTCTCTGGTATATCACAAACAGGACTTTAGTTCTTTATCAGTGTTTTGAAATTAAGTACATCGTGATATGCAAGAGTAACAGTTATGTAGTAAAGTATGATACAAATAGCATATTTGATTTTGCATTGCTGTTGGTGCTGCAGAAGGTCCTGGAACTGGAATATGCCTGAATATGCCAACACTCTTAGAATGATGTGAAATAATCTTCCTTTTATCAGAAAAAAAATAAATATTCTTAAATGTTTTAGGTAATAGATGAAATTTACCGTGTGCTAAGATACGTAAACTCTACAAGAGCTCCTCAGAGAGCTCATGAAGTTCTCCAGGAACTAAGGGACATTTCTTCCATGGCTATGGAATATTTTGATGAGAAGATTGTTCCAATACTGAAAAGGAAGCTGCCTGGGTCAGATGTATCAGGACGTCTTATAGGAGCTGCCCCAGGTATTAATTCCAATGTGTAGTTGAGGTGTTTTTGTGTGTGTTTTGTTTGTTGGTTTTTTTTTTTTTGGTGTGTGTATATGCAAAAACTCACAGCACTGTCTTTTTAAAGCTCCATCCCTTAAATAAGTGAGCTTTATCACATAAGTATTAATGATACTTGTTTCTTAAGAATGCCAACTGTGAAATTCATTTGCTTTGTAATTTAAGGAGGCTTTGTATTACCAAAAGAACGGTCACTTGAATGTATGTTATAATTATGCATAGTGTGTATGCGTTAAACAAACGCTTTTGTGCCACCAATGAATGAGACTTTCTTATTGCACTTGGTTGATATTTGGCACATGAGATAGCAACTCAAGATGCCTTTTATATTTAGTATGATCAGCAAATTAGCCTAAGATGTTACAGTGCATACAGAGCTAGAACATACTTGTATGTGCTTTTTTTCCACTTTGCCAGGGCACTAAGGCATATACTAACAAGCAAAACACTTGTGAATAATGCTGAAAAGGCAATTAAGATAAGTCTATAAATAAATAAGCTGTTTCTTTATATGACCTGTCAGACTTTCTGTAATTTTTGTCAAACAAAGTTTAACATAGTTACCCCATCTAATGGCCAGAAGCAAAAGTTTAGTAGAACTGCAGTGTTTTCCCTTTACTGAAGTTTGTTCCACACTGTTGGAGAACCGTAGGAACTGTGAAGTAAATTCTCTGAAAAGATAACTTAATAAATAAATAGACCCTAAGCAAAAATGATAGGCCTAACTGTAGGAGCTACTTGTTGTTTCTGGTATGTCCTGTCAATCCTTTTAGCCATAATTGTGTATACCACCTCTTAATTAAATCCTCTTAATTATATCTCAGTTTCACTGAGTCTCTCAGCTGTGGGAGCAGTGCCCAAAACCTGTATCAATTGGTTCTCCAAACCTAAGGCTTTATGTGGCATAAACATGCCTACCTTGGGTTGAGGGAAGAAATAATCTACCTAATGGCAACCCTTTAGTGTCAACTAACCAAAACTATGCTGTCATCGTAAAGAAAAAAGAGGAGGAGGATGCCTGTTTAAGGCTGTTCCAGATTGTTCTGTCTTCGTAGTGCTTGAAAGTTGTATCTTACTTGCACTGCACTGGTAGAAGAGGAAAATGATAGAAAAAGTGATCAATCCAATTTATGACAGGAAAAAAAATGAAAGAAATGATGCAGCAGCTGTCAGTGTCCTTGATTTGCAGGAATTTTACCAAAAACAACAAGCCCAAGCTCAAAACCCCATATAACTTTAGGGTTTAGGAAGAATAAGCATACAGCGATGTGGGGAAAAAATTCCCCTTCCTGAACAAAGGTAAAACTGAAATACCTTGTTAAAGCCTGAAACACAATTTTTTAGATTTTAGCTGTATACAACTATGAGAGCAGAATTGTACTGCTTTACTGAAATACTTAATATAGCAGTTCTGCAATACACTTAATTTATGGCCATGTTGCTGTGGGTTTTTGACATAACATTTGTGACCCTAAGTCTAGCTGAGAGCATAATCCCTCTATCATTTTTGATACAGCAAAAAGAGGGGGGAGGGGAGTAATATTTAGATTTTCAGTAGTACTGAAAACAACTTATCATTCGTTTTCTAAGTATTTTATATTAAAGTAGTTGGGCCCTGAAATACCATATGCTCTTATTAGACACTTAAGTAGCTGTAAGTCAGTTTACATGTTCACCTAACTTCCAGCCAATATTCAGATTCCTGTTTGGGGTGTAGAGATAAAGAAAATATGGACACATACAAACTGGGACACAATTCATACTTTTGTCTAGAACCCAACGTCCCCCCTCCCAGAACCCAGCACCACCCATTTTTAAGAGAAAAGCAGAAACTGTGTCCCAGTTCTCATTTTTTGTGTTCCCAGTTTTCTTTTTTTTTTTTTTTTTAATCCCAACTTTCTCTGCAGTTCCAGGGCCCTCAGCAGCACTAACAACCATGCAGCTGTTCTCCAAGCAGAACCCTTCGAGACAGGAAGTCACCAAACTCCAGCAGCAAGTAAAAGCCAACGGTGCGGGCGTGACAGTGCTCAAGCGGGAAATCTCAGAGCTTCGCACCAAAGTGCAAGAGCAACAGAAACAACTCCAAGATCAAGATCAGAAACTGCTAGAGCAAACACAAATCATAGGCGAACAGAACGCCCGACTGGCTGAGCTTGAACGCAAGCTGCGAGAGGTGATGGAGAGCGCAGTAGGAAGTTCTTCGGGCTCTGGCTCAAACGAACAATCTCCTAGAAAAAGGAGGAAGGCGGTTGAATCCACAGACTGTCCTAGGAAATCTAAACGCCTTCGAAACAGAAAATAACTTGGGAGTAAATGACACCTTCAGGAGGATACACTGCTTCAGTAGCCCAAGCAGCTCTGCTTGTGTGGATACTGTGACTAGTTTCATGGTGTCCCTTAGGCTGCTGGCTCTTCAAAACACCACTTAGACTCGAACAGTAATTTTCTTTCATTAAGACTTTTCCCCTGCTTCCTGTATGGGTGGGCCTAATGCACAGGATCTTTAAGATTTGCAATAGATACATACTAACCAGACCTGCTCTGTTACATTTTGAAGGGTTAATTTTTTTTTTTCTGTGCAGATGTGTTTAAAGTAAACTTATTTGTGTTTATGCATATGTTCACATAAACTCTTAAATAAATTCAGTCTTAACTGACAAAAAAGTTAAGCTTAAAAACAGATGTCCTGTTCACTTGAAGAAAAGACCCGCTTTTAAAATCCTGTTTTAGAGAACTTGACCTTTTTTGTTACAAGTGACCTTGTCTGGAATGTCTGAAAAGCAGTTAATACTTTTTTGGGATCTCTGTAATGAGTAAAACTGACTTCTTAAGCTACAGTGCTGGCTATATATTTTTGTAAACTTAACAAGGAAGGGCCTTCTATCCAGTCTTCGTGTGCGCACACCCTAGTAATTCTTAGGTCCTGGGAGCCATATTCTACGTTTGCATGGATAGATGCATGTACAGCTTAGCCTGCTAAAAGCTCTTGCCTGAAATTGTTCTAAATTCTGGGAGAGAGTACAGAGACCTACAAAGCAATTTCTTTGTTCCTCAGCCATAACTTAGCATCAGCTTTCAGCACAACTGCTTTCTTCAAATGAGGTTGTCTTATGAAAGTAGTTGCAGGAGGACTTGAACCCAGGCTGTCTGCCACTTTCACTGCCTGTAAATTGCAGGTGTTGCTAGCCAAAGCTGGAGAATTGAGAAGCTGCCTATGCATCGCTTGATTCATAGGCCAACATCTAAATAAATATTAGACACATTGTCCCTACAATAACCAAACTCAGGGGGACATAATTTGAATGAAATGCTGTATTATGGAAAAAGTTAAACTATTTTGTGTGTATGTGTTCGGGGTGGGGTGGGGTGGAGATTTCCTCTGTAATACTGATGACAATATTCTAGCTTTCTTCATCCTAAAAGGTAAATCACTTCAGACAAAGCTTTAATTTCTTTTGCACTTCTGTTTTGAGCTTGTAACTGGAAAAGCATGTCTTGCACTGTTCAGTCTCTGGTCACTTTAACAACCTCAGAGTTGTGTACAGTGATTTCTTTTCCCATCTGTATATTTTTGGAACCTTATACAAATACCATTGTCCTTGTTTTTGTTTTATTGTACTAAACTATGTAGCTTTATCATTTGACTTACGTTTTTGTTTTTTGTTTTTTTTTAAATCAGCTGCTGGTTTGGGCTTAGGTGGTACTGAATTCACCTTGATGTGGCAATGAAAAGCACAGATGCTGCTTTTATGGCTGTTCAAAAGCCTAACACTATAACCAGAGAAAATACTATACTAATACTATAACCAGTGCAGGTTTTTCTTACGGTTTGTGTAGCTGTCAGCATAACACAGTAATTATACTAAAATCACCAAACAAATCAGAAATCTTCTGATCAAATGTTCTGGATCTGTAGAACTGTCATTTTTTTCCTGAAACGGAAGCTACAGCTTTTGCTTCTGGAACATACTAACTCATATCAGAAGTAACACTGCAAATGCCTAATTTTTTTTAGCAGACATTTGATTTTCAAATAAACTTGTTTGCCAGATTGAGGCTTTTAAGAAGGTATGTTTCTTAAGAAAAGCGTGGAGCAAATGGTACAAGGTTATCTGGGGGAGAAGTTGAACTGTTAAAAGGCTGACTTGCTATTAGTGGTCTTCCATGGCTCTTAATTTTTTTACTTTTACAGGTCTTTTGAAGAGAGGTATCAGCTGTGCAGTTTTAAAATAATGGCATATACTTCTTTTAAATCATAATTTTGAATGATTCTAAAGGTCAGCGTAAGAGCTGTAATTACTTTGTGTCACTCGGTACAAATTCACTTAATGGTCTTTCATAATGACAAATTCATGTAATAGTCTAATTACCAGATGATGTTTGTGGTTAAATACTTCTAAACAAGTATAAACCTGTGAAGTACATTTATTGAAAAGGCTTATTCGTACCTATCTTAATATACCTCAGTTTTAGATTCGTTATTCACTTCTACAAGATGCAACGACATTCCTCCCTTCACAACATACAAATAGTTTCAGGTTAATGGGGAGTACTGTTTATTTGTATGTCTGTGAACCTCTAGCTGTGGAAACTGAGGTGGAAAGAACGTCCGTGTATTTATTGTTACATGAAATATTCTCTGTAAACAGTGCCAAGTTGGAACCTTCAGCTCAAGGAAGTGCTGTGTGCTGCAAGTCAGCAGGTGCATCCTGCTCCTCTGCACCCTACCAAATACAGTCAAACTGAACCAAGCCCACTGAACTTCACGGACAGAGGGAAGGCTTACAAACAAGCTCTGATAAATGCCATCAAGTACACAATGAATGTGTACAACCTATTTCATTTCCACTTCCCAGGGAGGGGGAGAGAGGTTAGTGATGGTCCTGAAAAGGTGGGAGTATATACCAGTACTACAGAAGTAATGATAGTTTAGACAAAATAGCTGGAACACGAACTTCTGATGCTGTCTTTTCCCTTATTTAATAATAATAATAATAAAAAGGCATTTTGCAATATATGAACAAGTTGATAAATAGGTTGTAGTAAAACTAAATCACAATTTTGCAGATTTTTGTGCAAATTCACAGTGTTTAGGATGTCAACCTACAAAAGTGCAGTGATAGCAGCAATCAGTGATTGTATCAAGGAAGAACCCCTCACTAGGGAGACTAAGATGTTTTTATGAAGTAACATGAAAACATTGTTTTATTTGCAGCCAACTATCAGATTGTGCAACAAGTTTTATGACATGGAGCAAGGGCTGAGACAGCTCCTCAGAGTTGAAAGAGAAAGTGATAGTACTGGTCTTCTGGAGTTAGTTTCTGAGAATTGCTTAAAACTGAGGCTGGCCATCCTTTTTGACCTTTTTTAAAAATAATAATAATAATAATAGTAATAATAAAGAACTAGAAGTTTTCATTTCATAGGTTTTATTTATTTTTTTTATTTAAAAAAAAAGAAGTTTGGGTATCTAATGAACATGGTGAAAATGATATCAGAAGACTAGAAGCTGCACAGTGATCCTTTTTTGAGGGAAAAGCCGTTCGCAATCATATCTTGCTCCCCAAATTGAACAACCTGTGATTTTTCTGTGAATATGTAAATACAGAAATACTATCACCTTCTGAACAAAGGGTAATAGATATAATAGGTGAAAGCCCTGAAGGAAGAAAGACACTACCTACTTAACAAAATAAATTTCTCAGATTAATGACCAGATAGAAATAGTAACTCCTTAAATTTCTAACACTCTTAGCATAGCACATTAATTTAATCACAGAAGTTTATTAATGTTATGAGGATGTCTTTTCATAATTTCTTAATGTGAAAGTTAAGTCTGCATTGAACAGAACTTAGTTGCTCTTACTGCAATCTTCCAAGAGTTAACTATGGGGAGTGCTTAGATTACCTAGGGAATTTTGTACATTAAGGGCTTCTTGAAAACAGTATGGCATGGGAGCTGTAAAATCCATCTTCAGAACAGAGAAGACTACCCAATTTGTTGGTAATCCTGATGGTTTTAAAAACGTAACTGATCAATTACAGTGATGGATCATTCATACGTTCACCAGTAAATTTAGTTTGGGATACTTTATAGTGATTTGCCCACTAGTTGTGAGCTATTCTGATACTCTGCAGTTCCATTCCTGCACTGCTTTATGCTGTATCTGGACCAACCCTGTTGTCCACGTGCTCTCTGCTGTTGCAGAGGCGTGCTGACTGCATCACACCTTCCTGGTTCAGCAGGGATGCGCTGCCAGGTTTGGTTTATGTGTAACTAAACACTCCGCGATTTCTGTTCTAGCCTTGTGCTGGCTGAAGACGTGCTAGGTACTGGACCTCTCTGTCTTCTGAAGAGAAAATGCCAGGTACAGATACTGTTCGCTTGCTGAAGACCTAAAAAATCTGGATTTGTTATGTGGACTGCCTTAACCAAAGAAAGACTCCGTGATTACATAGTAAATACATAAATAAACAAATATTTGCACTTGAAGATGCTTGGGCAACTAAATTTTCTAAAACTTTCCCATTTAATATCTTTCCCAGCTATTTAAGCCATGTTTGTCTGATAGGACCATTTAGTTTATAAATCTGGAATCTTTTATCAATTTTCCCTCCGAAACTCGTGACTTCAGAAACCCACAGTGCAGTAAATATGCCTCAATGATCAACCACCAGAACGATCATATTCTCCCTCTCCTCCAGCTATCACCTTTCTTACCAGCAGACGTTCACACTTTTAGCAGTATCGTTCCAATGGATGAGAAGGTCCTTGGTGCAATGACAGCAATGCTAAACCTGGAAATACAACTGTAAGAGAAAAATTTCAGAAACATTACATACAGTGTTTAGAGTGCAGCTGAGTGAAACACCCATGATCTTGGCAACTTTGCACTTGGTCTTGGTACTGATAGCACAAAAGTACTTCCCGGCCTAATGTGAAGGAGTCAGTGAACAAACGGTAAAACTTTTTCTAAACGTCCCTTGCCAGGACAAAGTGCCATGATGAAATTTAGACATCTGTTTATGCTGCAGCAGTCCTCAGAAAGACTACAAAATTAGATCATGTGGCTAAGCAGAGAAAAGCTGTGAGTTAACTTACCTCCTTTTTTTCACTTCTAATTCATATTTTAACATACACAGATTAAAATGCATGCAAACAAAACCATTTGCTGTTATGTTTTACAGATCCTGTGCTTTGTCCATTACTTTAGATCATACCATCTTCAAGTGGGGATCACATTTCCCCTGTTTTCACAGCTACACCTGTGACTTTTAGCAGCTTGCATGTATTAGCCTTTTTTATTATTATCAATAAATTTTAAGTGAGTCAACATGAGCCTTGAGATATCTGTTAATGTCATGAATAAGGTCTTACTTTCTTTGTGGTAACTTCTGTTGTTATCACTACTGTTGGTTATTTGAATATCAATGCATTTATGGACAACTAAAATTCCAAGCAATAGTCGTTTAACTTCTACATAAAGTAATCTTTGTAGTCAAACTGCTCACAGTTAAGTGTAATAAGAAAAATAGATGCAGGTGCAGATTACATTGAGTTTAGTTCTTACCGAGCAGTTTGTCAATGAAGTTCCTAAAACATCATAGACACATAAAGGTTGGAAAAGCCCTCCAAGATACCTGGTCCAACCATCTCCGTACCACCAATACCACCCCCTAAACCATGTCCCCAAACACCCCGTCCAACCTTTCCTTGAATACCACCAGGGCCGTGACTCCACCACCTCCCTGGGCAACCCGTCCCAACGCCTGACTGCTCTTTCTGAGCAGAAATGTCTCCTCATTGCCAACCTGAACCTCCCCTGGTGCAACTTGAGGCCGTTCCCTCTTGTGCTATTGTTTCTCTGCAAGATAAGCAGTCTTCTCATCTCCTCACCACTTCCTTTCAGGTAGTTATCTTCACAATATGTGAATAAAAAAGACCTTGGTGCAGGCATTTTGAATGGTAATTAGACATCTTTAGGCACCTTACAAAAATTTGTATTTTGGCCAGAGGCAGCTAGTCCTTACAGCCACACACGACTTACCTTTGGAGAAGAGAAAGCATTTTTTCAGGAACCACTACACAGTGCTGTCGTATGCTTTTCCTATTTTCAGCCTTGCTTCCTAAGAAAATGAGTCATATGAGACTTCATTGTCTCCCCACGTACGCCTAGTGACTTTTGGACACGATGCCTGACGGAAATCTCACAGATAGTTAAAACCTCACGAATTTAACCGAAGCTGGCAGGCGGCTGGGCCAGATCAGTGTGTAACTAAAGGGAAAGGCAGAACCATCCTGCACCAGCCCAGCTCCAGATCTGCTGCAACGCCTCCGCCTGTGTCTCCTGCCCCGCTGAGGGGCGGAGAGGAGCAGGCGAGGGGCAAACCCAGCGCGTGGGGCTCGGGCGGCGCCTTCCTCGCCCTTTCGACCATTTTGAGCTACGCGACCGGCAACGAAGGCGCTGCCGCCTCAACCCTGCTGCCTCACAGCCCCCCGGAGGCCGTTGCCGGGCTCTCCCCGCTGGATTCCCTTCCCCTAGCGGTGGAAGCGGGGCCGTGAGGCGGCCGGGCGCTGCCTCCCTCCCCCCCCAGGCACCCCCTGAGGCACCTCAGGGCGGCTCCGCCCCGCCCCGGCGCCAATCGGCAGCGCTCAGGGCGGGCTCCTCGCTATAAAGCGCCGCGCCGGGGGGCGCCCGCAGCCGGGCGGGCAGGGCAGCAGGCATGGGGAACGCGGTGGCCAGGGAGGACTTCGAGTGGGTGTACACGGACCAGCCCCACGCCGACCGCCGCAAGGAGATCCTGGGTGAGGAGGGGAGGAGAAGCGGCGGGAGGGGGGTGGCGGAGCTCCTCCGTGAGGGCTGCGTGGCGAGGGGGGGATCCCCGCAAAATGGCTGCCGGCCCCGCGGGGGGGAGGGAGGGGAAGGGAAGGAGACGCGGAGGCTGCTGCTGGCGGCGGGGCCTGTGTGGAGCTGGGAGCCGGCTCTGTGGGGTGAGGAGGAGAAGGGAAAGGGGAAGGGAAGGGACGGGAGGAGCCGGGCCCGCTAGGGAGGGAGGGAGGGAAGGAGCCGCGCGGTGTCCGCCGCAGCCACGTCCTGCGGCCGGAGGAGCCGGGCTCCCCTCAGGGCCGCCGGCGCGAAGCCATTTCCTTCCCGGCCCCCTTGGGGTGACAGCGCTGCTCGTCACAAAATCGTCCGGCCGCCGAGCAGCGGAAATGTGGTGAAATTGCTTGGTCCTGGGCTTAATCTGAAAGCTCGTTATAGCTATAAATGTACCACACGGAATGGGGGTCTCTCCTTCCTTAATTAGGAGGCGGGAAAGGAACGGTTATATGTTCCTCTGCCATCTAATTAGGGCGGCATGCTGTGATGAGAGCTTATAAATAAAATTTTTAAATCGAATTCTCTCCCGTGTAGCTAAGCATCCCGAGATAAAGGCGTTGATGAAGCCAGACCACAACTTGATCTGGGTGGTTGTGCTGATGGTCCTGGCGCAGCTGACTGCCTTTTACCTCGTTAAGGACTTGGACTGGAAGTGGGTGGTCTTCTGGGCGTACGTGTTCGGGAGCTGTATTAGCCACTCCATGACTCTGGCGATTCACGAGATCTCCCACAACAGTGCCTTTGGCAATAGCAAAGCCATGTGGAACCGGTGGTTTGGAATATTTGCCAACCTCCCTCTTGGTCTCCCGTATTCGATATCCTTCAAGAGATACCACATGGATCACCATCGATACTTAGGAGGCGATGGAATCGACGTGGACATCCCTACCAACTTCGAGGGCTGGTTTTTCTGTACCCGCTTCAGGAAGTTCATATGGATTGTTCTTCAGCCGTTCTTCTATGCCATTAGACCCCTCTGCATCAATCCCAAACCAATTACTCGACTTGAAATCATCAACTTGTTGGCTCAGCTTTCCTTTGATGTCGTGATATATTATTTATGGGGAGCCAAATCCATTTTTTACATGCTTGCTGGTTCAGTACTTGGACTCGGTTTGCACCCGATTTCAGGACACTTCATAGCTGAACATTACATGTTTCTGAAGGGCCATGAGACTTACTCCTATTACGGGCCACTTAATTTGCTCACTTTTAATGTTGGCTATCACAATGAGCACCACGACTTCCCCAATATTCCTGGCAAGAGCCTCCCACTGGTAAGTTTACTTCCCAGGTCGTTCTTTTTTCTTCAAATGAGCTTTACTCTAATTTGAAAATCAGGTTGAACATAAATAGTTACAAGAAAGGAAGTTACAGTGTTACAGCCCTTGGAAGTTAGAATGGAATATGGCAATTGCTTCTCTAAAACAAAAAATGGGAGTAGATTGATGGGGAGAAGCCCCAAACAAACTTCTCATGTGCTGTCTGTTCTAACCCCTTCTGTAAAAGGAGAGGAAATGCATGTCTTGCTGTCTTGGCTTTATGCTTTGTACTGACTTTAGGCCTCTGTTATGGACAGCCTTTGGTATTCTTCGGTTTGGAAGTATGCAGAAAACTAGTCAAGTTTCAGGCACCTTCAGAGGCTTGTCAGCTCTGTTTCTGAAATACTAAGTAAAACATTGCAATGCATGCTTATCCTTCAGTCCCTTATCAGTGACATTCTCTGGTGGGGGAAGGAGATATGGTTTGAGGAATGGCTGGTGTTTGTGTTGTTGACAAATGCTTAATAGCTTTCTATTCTGGAGCAGCTCAGTCTTTCTCTAATGAGAACCTTTGAATGCTAAGTAAGTATCAGCTGTACAATGGCAAGGCTTCAAAACTAAGATCTGTGACATTTGCATAAGTCTAAGTAGCAGATGTAAAGTTTTGAATTGGTTCTCTCCCATTTTAGTCTTTGCTAGTTGCTTTTAAGTTGGAGCTTAATTCTTTCTTTGTTTCTCAACGAGAGTACAGGTGTCCAGGACTATACCTAAAGGTAATCTTCAATTAAATGTGTTTTTTGTCACACTAAATTTGTAGTTTGACAGAAGCTGTAGTGTTGGGCTTGTAGCTTTGTCCTTGTGGTTGGCAAGTGAGACCTGGGTAAGACTGTGCCTTAAGTGGAGCCTTAGCTCTTTTTAAAGAGAAATTACATTTCTTAAGCTATATTTGGAAGATTAAGTCTATGAATAATTTGTGTGAGCTCACCTAACTCACCATTGATGTGTAGATCTCTGCTGGTAAACCAAGTTTCACTTCATGCACCAATACTGAAGTTCCAAATATGGAATGATTTTTTTCAAGCATTTCATTGCAGAGAGAAAAACTCTACTCTGCTACAGGACTGTTAGTCTACAGGTTTGATGAGAAAAGTCTTTTCTTTGAACAGCTTAGCTAATTTCATTGGACTGGACTCTGCTATGCTCTGAGCTTAAAATTTGCTGAATTAGTGGGGGCGAACTTAAAATTGAAGTTTACTGGTTAGATGACCTGTTTGATAGTGTGATGATAAATCAAAAGCATCTTCAGTTCTGAACCAAGCATGTAAATACCTTAATTTTGCTTGTTGTTTATAGGCATTGATAATAATCTGTCTGAAACTGGAATTTAGTGAAAGCTCAGTCTTGTTCTGTTCAGGTTTTAAAGGTGTTAGCTGGCTGTAGGATTTCTGACTGAAACTCTGGTAGTCTCACTTTAAAAAAGTGTACTGTTTGAAAAAAATAAATTCTACATATAGGAGTAGAAAGCTTTAGAAGGACAGACATTGAAGAATGACTATAGAAACAAGATATTCTTCCAAGGAACAAGTTTTTTCTGAGTGCTGAGGTGTGAAACTACGTACTGAAAATGGCTGTTATCTCCTCTTACAACTTTGCTAAGTCTTTTTCAGTGATACTTGTCTGTGTTTGTGTGTATATATATGTGTATATATACACGTGTGTGTGTGTGTTTATATGCACACACACATCAGCTCTGAGTTGAGTCCCTCACCTCAACTAGCAATCCAACTGCTTGCTTGCTTGGAGTTGGTGAGCTGCATTGTTCCTTAGGTAGCACAATGAGTGTTAGGCTTAGTTTGTCCTGGTTAACCTTCACAGTGTGTGAGCTTCACGTGAAGGAGGTGATTAATCACCAAAAAGAAACTTTCACATGGTGAAAGCACTAAGAGCTTTTCTTCTAGAATCTAACATCTAAAATAAAACTTCTAGTCTATCTGCATTAAGATACAGGTTGGAGATAGTAAAGTTGTCATGATTGGTACTAATATAAATAGTAAATGAACCTTGTGTTTCTCTTCAGGTGAAGAAGATAGCGGCTGAATACTATGACAACCTGCCACAGTATAACTCGTGGATTAGAGTGCTTTATGACTTTGTGATGGATGACACAATCAGCCCGTATTCACGCATGAAGAGGCAATTGAAGGGTGAAGTGAAACAAGATTAAAGTTCTGGCAAACAAGAAACTTTGAAATGTCTGCTTGCTTTAAAGTGACTGGTATAAAGTCTCTTGCTAAAGATGTTGACTAGTGTCCTGAATTAAGATCTACAGCAACATAGCAATGCATTCTTAAAGATTTTGTAGCAGACTATTACCAGCTGTAACATTCCTAGCAGTCCTCAGATTCATTGGTTAAATGTATGTATGTTTGCCTAAAGATCAGTGTTATATGCTTCATGCTAAATTACTTTGTTAAAGGATTTACTCTGGCAGGTGTTCAGTCTGTACAAAATATGTTTGGCTCTCAATATTTTAAAGGTTCCCAGTGTAGCACGCTGCCCAAACCGTGCTGTTTAGCTGACTGTAGTATTAAGATGCTGTACTTACCTGGTAATTCTAACATGATTTGTTAACTTAAATCTTCTGTTGAACTTGTTTCCTGATTCATGGGTAGAGCTAAATTCACACAAATGTTAAGTCCCTTTTGTTTAAATATTTAATGCCACTTGAAGTATTACTTGGAAGTGCTACCTGTCCTACAGGAAGTACCTTAAAGGAGCATTGTATCACTTACATGAAACTGGCATGATATAGGTGGCTTGTGATATCCCTGTGAAAAGTTGGGGAATTTGATGGTATCACGACCTTTGAGGGTCTCCATCTACTCCTTCAACTGCTTGTGTTGGCATGTAGCTTGAGCAGGCTGCATTTGGCATCTTGTGTAAGCTACAAGGTAACTGAGCAAGGTTTTTGCAATATGGAAAAAAATCTCAGTTCTGTGATCTGAAGTTATTCTCATCTGTGGAGTAAAATGACTAGGTGGGACCTAGCTGTTTCTGCTGTTACTGTGGTTTTAAATGCTAATATTGACTCTTGTTTGGAATCTTGGCTTGTATGGAAAACTGAATCAGTTGAAGCAGATACTGTTCTGGCAAACAATGCTAGCTACAACCACTGGCAACTCAGCCCTTTAGGTGTATTAGTCACTTGTGTGCACAGGAAGGTGTTGCTAAGTGTTCTTGATTTTTAAATCAACAGCATCCTACGTAAATACTGGCTTTCATGCATATTAAAATGTGGTGAGAGCACAGGCGATGCTATTGAATTTCTTTCTTAAGAAGTTCTTGAAGTGGGAACAGAGAATGGAGACTTACTGAGCACAGGAGAATCTCTCCATACCTCAGCACAGTATTTGTCTTCTATCACGTAATGCATTGGTGATAGCTTTAAGCTGTGGAAGATGGATACAAGTCACTCTTAAATCTCTTAAATGCTATCCATCTTCACTTTAAAAGATGGAACCCGATGAAGGTAAAAGTCTCAGGCTCCTGTCCATACTGGTCTGCTGTAAGTAACTTAATTTTTAGATATCGTAACTTCTGCATTTTTATTTTCAAAAGAAGCTGAGTACCTAAGAACACATTTACATCTGAACCCTCAGCTGACTGTGGTCATGTTTTCTAATAGATTTTTTTTTTTAAGGCAGGGCCCTTATCTGTGGTTAAGTAATAGAAATGGTATGAAAGTGTGCCAACCACTTACAAAGCAACTTCATTGTGATGCCAATGATACAGTAGCTAGCCAGCATATTATAGCTCAGGGTACAGTGTAATGTCACTATATACTTTATTCAGTATTTTTACATGTAATTAAAAAGCAAAGATTCAAGTAACACTGGGTGTTTTTTTAACTGGTCCCCTAATGCTACAGGACTGAATTTTTAGATAAAGCATATTACTAAAGCAATTGCTAGAAGGCCTGTCCTGATGAGTGGTGGTGTGGAATGATCTGAAGAATTGCTGCCTCTTCTTTCTACTCAGAAGAAAATTGACTTTGAAGACTTGAATAGGTTTAAATTGCAAAGCAGTCACTTCTTAAGCCCTCAACTCAGGAACTGAATGGTGGTACTAAATATCTTCAGTGTTGATGGCTCACCATAACAAGAATGTAAAGTCCCTCCAAAATGTTTTGCAGTTAAAAGATAATGTAGAGAAGTTAATTCTCTTAAATACTTATCTCTGAAGACAGATCAGATATGTACTTTCATCCTTAGGCTTAGTTACCTACTTCAAATTCTGATTATAAACACACTTTCACTTTAAAAGGTGCAGAATAGCAGGGAATTCTGAGAGAAATGCCTGTGCTTGCTGTAGGCTTTCTGAAACATCTGCTACGGGCTACCATTTGGAGAACGTGTATTGGACTAGTTTAATCTGGGCCAGTAACACGTTTGAATCTAAACCATCATCTGACTTTTGCAAGCATTGGTAACCATCATTTTAAGATAACTTAACTCCCATGCATTGCATAAGAGGTGTCTGCATCTGGCTTCATTAGCAGGGATTTTGCCAGAAGCAATCTGAAAGCTGGAGGAAGCTCTGACTAACTGCAAAGCAAAGACCAAACAACCTAAAGAGCACTAAAGACCTTGGCAGTCTTTTTAAATTATATTCAGATGGAACTGGTTAACTTCACCATTTTTCAACATGCTTGTTAGGGTTATTCCTTCCTGTGTAATTAAACCGTCTTCCTGGCTTGTCACACAAAAACATTAAGCACTTCTCACAGCTTTTAACATTCCCCCTCCCCCAAATTACTTGAAGTTGCTTAAGTGCAGTAAGTAATGCATCCTGGAGTCTGATACTTGGCATGAGTTTTCCCACAGGACAGGCGTGGATGTATTCCCCTTTCACAACAATCTACAACAATCTTTGCCTTTGGCTTTCTTGTTTTGTTGTTGAACCTGTCTGTTCTAGAACAGCAACCAATTATCATGGATTAAATGGCTGCACCTTCCTGGCTGTGCAATTCCACTTTCAGATCCAAGGCGAGACTTTTTACTTAGAACCAGTGTCAGCTGAAAAGTAGCTATGACTTTTGGTTCTGTGTCTGTAGTAAGGTTTCTGTTAATCTTTATATGCAGTTAGCAAGCACATGACACATTTAAAAATAAAAATCTCCAAATACTGGGAAATTGATCTTTTCTAGGTAACTTGCAGGCTCTATCACACTCATCCTATTGGATGAAGAAGAGAAAAATTCATTTCAGGTAGTGAACTTGCCTGGTAAATGGTCCAAGGCAGCTTTTAGCAAGTGTACTCCTTTGTAAATTTAAAAGAACTAAGGCAAAGCAAGTACTTCTGTTTTTAATACTTCTGTTTTTAACCTTGCATGCTGCAAAGCACAGAGCCCCTTCTAGGTCTACCAGGACTCTTCCTGGGACTGTCTACAAACAAGCAATCTGATAAGTACATGTGCCTAAACCTTGTAGTGGTTTGCAGATTGCCCTTGGTATTGCAGTCTGGAACAGAATGCTACATACGCAATGCTCTATCAAATCCTCTGTTTCATAATTGAACCTGCAATGTAAGGAAGGACAGAATTGTTGAAAACGTTTCCTATTGAGCCAAAACCAAAGGCAGTGAATTGTGTTGACAGTTCCCTGGACTGGCTCTGATGCCATCTATGCTTAAGTTACCATCTAACATGCCCTGCTACGGAATCATTACTGTGACTTAGATATGTGACTACCTTCAGGAAAAGTGAGAGAATGATGAGATACTTGGTTTCTGTTGGAACAAGATCAAGATGAGGACTAGAGGGACGACTTCTTCCAGCTCCATGTGCTAGGAAAGAAATAGCATTTGTAGAAGAAGGTAGTGGTCTCTGTATTGTATGAATGCCTGTCTTCTATGTACAGGCACACGTGATCTTGTGTTTTATCGCTTATCAAGCTTTTTTCTGATGAGTACTGTAGCCGAAGCAGAATTTCCTATTAGACAAAGCACCCATGTGGGTGCAGAACTTTCTTGTGTGAACAGTCAAAAGTTCAGTTGCCTGCTCTCCTGCTCCTTAATGATTGTAGCCGAGACAAGGTAAGCAAACAGGATATGGGTATTTATCTCTTTCAATCTTTCAACTTTTCTGGTAACTTCAAACCTTCCTGCACCCCAATGTCACATTTTCAAGGTGTCTTGTGATCATTCTTCTTAATATTAAGGCATGTTTTGTTGGCAAGGCTATACTGTTATTACTACTTGAATAGTAATGCTGTTCAAGCAGTAGTAATATTACCTCCTTGGTCTTGTTCCTACCCTGCTTGCTTGTTCCATATGTGGAACAGGAATAATATTCTTGTAAGAGGAAAGAATGAGAAACTTCTTGGTGGATATGCCAGGGCTTGAGGACCTGACTCATTCATAAGCTCATCCTCATTCATAAGCTCATCAGCTACAGCTATACTGAGGTCTGCTACAAGATTTTTCTCTATACATCCATAAAGGAGAAAACATTCATGTGGCTGTTTTCAATTGTAAAAGAGTATCTTGCTTGCCATGCATTTTTCCAAGAACGGATGCCAAATATTTCTTAAATTGTATCACTGAAGTTGCGTCACAGATTTTTCTTCTGTTCCTGATCAAGTTTTTATATGTAATGTATTTTTTGTTTGAAAGCAATGTATGCCACAGTTTGTTTTTTTTTAAAGCTATAATTCTACAAAAATGCAGAACTGCTTGTGCTTTCAAACTAGATACTTGAAGTAGCATATACTGTTTTCATATGGCTCCAGATGGAATTTTTTCCATTGTTCAGCTCTTTCAAATGGTTAAGTGAATTAAGTTATTGTACTAAAAGGCTTCACAGCTTACTTTCAAACAGTTGGAGCTCTCCTATAAAGCAAAATATTTATTCTTAAATGTAACTAACTCTACAGTTGTAGAGATAGAACAGAAAAAAAAATTAGTTAACATAAGTTGCTCTTGTTTAGCTCTATACAGACTTATTGTCTCCTAGATAATTGAGACAGTTTGCTTAGCTCTGGATAGTTTCTTTTGATAACATGAGAAGACAGCAGAAGCTCTGAGAACAACTGTATCTGGAGAAGGCACAATTAATGGTATGGTAACAAACCATACAACACCTTCCCAGTCTACTTTCACAGCTCTTTTCTTTGTGTAATTCTTCCAGAGTCCTTGTTCTTGAAAAACACAGCTGTTTTCATTAACAGTTGAAAACAGCTAGTAGAGCAGCAGAAATGTTGAAGGGTTAGCCTGTGTGCTTCTGAGGGTTTTCTGACTAAGGGCACCAAATATGGATGAAAATAGCCTCTGATCTTGAGCACTAAAAGTGTTTGTTTTTTTTTTTCATGGTGACAAGTAGAAACTGTATCTTTTATTCTCTAAGTAGTTAAATTAAGGATTGTTTACAGCAGTAGATTACAATGACTTTTTTTCAGGTGCTGCATAAAAAGTTGAGGGAGATATGGTACAGCTTCTTTCCAATCTGTCTCTTGAAATCTGGTGCAGATATTAAACTCCACGTAGAATAAGACTCTTCTAGTAATTGCCCAGATGTATCACCTGCACAGTGACTGACGCAATTCTTCATACATTATTTGATCCTAACAGTGCCAAGATAAGAGGGGAAAAAACACTTTAGACAACACTAAACACATGCAACACTTACAGGTTACTTTACATAATTATTAAATATGTGAAATAATGAAAACCATGAAAATCTAAGCCTCTATCTCTACTCTAAAATATTGACCAAGAAAGCTTAACTAAGGGTGAAAATAATCCTGCTGCCCTTGTAAATGAGGTTCTCTACTGACAGTCACCAGTGGTATGCAATCAGCAGAAGCCTTTGGCAGAGTTATTCTACTTAATATTGCCATGCTAGACTTAGAATTCAGCTTTGCAAGAAAGTTATAGCTGTTGTTGCCAGGTGAGTTACCAAACTCTCCATCTACTCACTCATCCATGTCTACCAAAAGGAGGAGACAAGATCGTCTTTTGCTGGTCTAAGTAGGTTAAAATAGTTACCTTGTTCTCTGGCTATAGTTCAAGTGAATATATTATTTTGACTGCAGTATGCTCTTGGCTGTACATGAAGACCTATTAACTAACTGCAACAATAACAATTTCAATATTTACTGCCTTCTAACTTACAGTAAGATTAGTGAACAGATTTAATTTCAGATGTTAAAAATAATTAGCCATAGATAACCTTTAAAGCATGAACTTCCTTGACAAATGCAAATCAGGAAAAAATCAGTTATCTCGATTCTTATCAGTCTTTTCATATCTCAGAATGACGTCTTTTGCACATTAACAGAAATGGCTGAGCACCTCCTGGGTGCATGTCCAGAAAGGTGGTGATAAAGTCTAAAGGCCATGACTTCTAACTAAATATTCTGCAGATGTAAGAGGTGAGGATCAGGTGAGTAACCGATCTGGAAAAGGCAATTAAAAGTTCAAGGTACTACACTGAAAGCTAACTGACAGCAGGGTAATCCATCTACCACAATGCATCATCTGCAGAACCTGCAGGTGAAGAGACTTCCATTTCTTCACTTCTCAAAAATATCAGAAGTATGTTGGAACAGAGGTAATGTCATGTGCTAGAATGCATGCCAAGTGTATTGCAACCATCAGTATTCTCACCACTCCAACATATAAAGAGCCCCTTTTAGGGGGATGATCATACTTACATAATTGAAGTTATTCTTACCTTTTTTGATACCGAAGATTTTACTTTCCTAAAAGCTTCTTCAAAGTGTTTATGGGAAATCCTGATTTCTCCTGAAAGAACAAAGTGTAAAACGTTACTAGACAAAACTACAGGCAAGTGACAATCAAATGCTGCATTGAAATACATGCAAAAATCACTTATGAAACCAAGCTTAACTCCATGTACTAATCAGTTGCATGAGATCTAACTGAATAATTGAGATCTGAATTGAAAGAACACCTCAAGTGTTACATTTAATATATCCTGCTTCTCCTGAGGAGGTAGAGTGAGAGCGCGGTTGTGGTGGAGTTCAGCTGCCTAGCAAGGTAAAACCACCGCAGAATCATAGAATAGCCTGAGCTGGAAGGGACCCACAAGGATCATTGAGTCCAACTCCTGGGTCCACACATGACCACCCAAAACCAGAACATACATCTGTAACCATTGTCCAATGCTTCTTGAACTCTGGGCTAGCTCATTGCTGTGATCACTTCCCTGGGGAGCTTGTTCCAGTGCCTGATCACGCTCTCAGTAAAGAACCTTTTCCTAATATTCAGCCTGAGCCTCCCCTGTCACAGCTTCATACTGTTCCCTTTGGCCCTAGCAGTGGTCATTAGAGAGAAAAGATCAGTGCTTGCTCCTCTGCTCCCCCTCAAGAAGAAGCTGTAGGCCACTACAAGGTCTCCTCTCTTCCCTAGGCTGAACAAGTCACTTCAGGCACTCCTTATATATTGTACCTCAGGCAAGTGCTTAAGCCCCATTGTCCCTTGTACTTTCAAAGAACACCCTGTTTGTTTGACAAAGCTATGTTAGTTATTAATGTTTCTATTTGCAGACTAACCCTTTCATTGTCAAGGTGTCAACAACATCAACTTCAGTTAGAATTCACATCCCTCATTCCCTTCTAGAAGGAACTTCTCATCCTGCTGCTTCTACTTCTGTGCTTTACCATCTATACACATTTAATATTAAGCTTCTCTACATAATTGTATTTAGTAACTAGAAAACATTATCCCAATTCTACCACAAGATACTTACTTCCTAAATAATTCATATCATTGTCTTGTTTGACATCACAGAACTGAAAGCTGTTTTTTGCTTTTTCAATTACCTCTAAGTTTTTGTAAATCCCTTCTTTGGTTCTAATGCAGCTATCTAGTTTTTTTTTCTTTGTTTTGTTTGCTGTTGCCATTGTTTGGTTTGGTTTTGGTCTGCTAACAGGTAAGCACAGCCTCAAATAAATCATGGATCCCTTTGCTCTCAACAAGTGAGACGTTAGTCTAGACTTAAGAATCCCAAGATACCACTATACAGAGTCACTACAACGCTAAAGCTCATGTATCACGTGCTAGAAGCAGATAAAAATGTCTAGATTCAATTTGCTGTATTTTTTATGCATTCAATTAAGATGCTTTTAGCTTCCATGGGTATGTACTGTCACTACCTTTATGAACATCTTTGTAATGTGAACAGGATGTACAGATATGAAAAAATTCTTAAGACTTCTCATTAATATATTTGATATATGAGGTAAGAAGAATTTTCTTCTAAGTTCTTCTGAATAGCAAAGAGACTACACAGCAGATGAAGGTCCCTAAAGATGATGATTTGTTTAAGATGCTGATAAAGTTCACTGAAGTAAATATACAACTTTGCTGCATTTTCTTATCTCAGTTCTCTGAAGCTTTTATTCAAGGTTTCCACTACCATATAGTTGTGGCAGTAAGAACAAACGTGTACATTTAAAGTTTGAATGTAAGTATTTTAATTTATTTGCCCAAGGCAACACCTACTATTAGTAAGAAAAAACTCATCTTAGGTATTTCACAGAAGCCAAATGGCTTTAACAATGACTCGTCAAAACTCCATTAAACATTAAAAGAAAGCTATGAGAATTTCATTTCGCTTTCACTTTTGTTTTGAAGTCTCTTAAATCAAATTATGAAAGGTAATATAGTCTGAGCTACAGGGAGGGGGGAAGGGAAAGGAGAAAACAGCATTAGTCAGCTAGGAAGACAATTAGGACATGACTATCAGTAACTGTCATGGTGAAACAATATGATTCAAATTTAAGTGTATTAGCTATGGCTAGGTGTAAGTATGCTTTTACCTACTGCTAGGTGAAATAGTTTACCTCAACAAAAGTAGGTTAGGCTGCTTCACGTGTATTGTGTTATAAAATTAGGCACAATGCTTGCTAATGTGAAGTTGGCTGTCAGTAGCCTACACCTTTGCTGCTTGCATTATTTGCCTTGATTTCTGAAGACAAAACCATTTAGTCTGGATAACTAAGCAAGAATGTCTTATGTTTTAAGACAATTTATCTTCTCTTCAATGATGCATTAATATTAAAGTATACCAGCAGGTATAGTCTTTTTAAAATAACACTACATAGTTAAAAATTGCAAATTAGACTTTTGACCTACATGAGTGGAGGATAACTGCTTCCCTTCTTTTAATTTAGAAGTATCAAACAGGGATCAGATCTTGCTTTTTGAGAGGGGGTGCAGTGTTGGGGAGCGACACTGGAATGGTGAGCCTGGGGGGGAATTCAGGCACAAGGAAATAAGAAGGTTGCAAAAGAGGTTTCTACAGAATCAAAAGAATCAGCCCTGATCTCAGCAAAGTGATTCTGGAACTGAATGACAAGGGACACGTAGCACTCATCTACAGCCACATTATATCCTGTGGGAGGGGAATCAGTTGCGTGTGTCCTGTGGTAACACTGGCAGAAGAAATCCAGTCTGTGTATGCACGCTACTCATCTGAAGATATAAATGAACAGGATTTCAAACCAGAAACTACTGTAAGAACTTCCAGAGCAGCCAGGGCTGACATCTTAGAATTCAGAAAACAACATCCCAAACAGACAGCCACTACACACATGCAGATCAATCTGTGCACAATTTGTGGACTTGCTGTCTGCCAACAGATCCATATAATTTAGTGGTCAGGTTGCAATCCTAAATTTAAAGACTGAATTCCAGTGAGTAACATTTTTGAATCAGACCTGCTACACTCAGAATAATTATAAAAATCAAACAAATTTCTGAAGTTTTCCTATCTAAAACCGAGAGCTTTTTATTCCGTCTACAGCAAGCAAAATGGGCAACCAGTCCCATCCCTCCAGATTAGAATGCTAGCTCCCTTATAACGAGAAATACATAGTCTGCTGTGCTTACCTACTGTTGCTAAAAACAACAAACACAGTACACATTAGCTCAAAAGGAATGAGTCAAAGCTATTAAAAATCCAGTGTGGTTCTCAGAGAAATAATAAAAATTAATAACTTTTCTAAGTCCAACTGACAAGTCTCAATTCCATCTTAGCTTTACATTTTGACTCTTAAGTGTAAATAAAAGTTCTGGAAAAAAAACATGCACAGACACTACATAAAGGGCTCCAGTTTCCAACTACATTCTCCTATCTGTGTGCACAAAACAGAAAAACAGGAAAAAGCAACTTAGAAGTGCTGAGAGATATGGAATAGGCAGAAATAGTACTTGAGACAACTTACAACTCCCTGTTAAAGTTCTGGCAAGAGCCACTGCTAAGCTAAACACCTAAGATCAAAAATCACTTGCAGCTTTTCCTAGCAACATTACAACTAGATACACATATTCAATTACACAATACAACTGTGTTCCAAAGGTATGTGATAAGTATGTTTACAGTAACAGCTATACACAAACATGCCAATAGGTCAGTATAATTAGTCTTTGATAATTATGTGAAAATTAGGCAAAGACGTAATTCAGTTTAGCATAAGAATTATCATTTTGCGCTACTATTTAACGTCGGCTTTTCTTTAAGATTACGAGGTTAAATTTTTTCAGTAAAACAATTTATGCTAAACCTCCAGCTTAATTGTTTTTTTCCTGTTACTCTCCCCTTCAACTACTTCAAATGCACTTAACATTTTCTGAAAACAAATATGACTTGTTTTTTGTTTGGATGGAAGTCATCAATCACTTACGCACAGCACACATGCCTCTGTGCTAGTTATTACATTACATTAAACACTTTATACTCCATTATCTTCCTACTGTTCAGTTAAGATTTCTGTAAAGCTTTCTTACCTTTCTTGCTTTTACTATCACACAGGGCCATTTCCTGTCTCAATGCACAAATTGAAGCCTCACGTACTAAAGCAGAAAGGTCTGCACCTCTGCAGATAAAAACAGAACAAGTTATTTTAGGATAAATTTATCTCGTCTTTTTGGTAGTGGCATATAGGTAGGCAAGACACTACAAATAATCGTAAGAGACTGGCAAAAGGCAAGGGAAATTACAGAAACCTCTTAAAAAATCCACAATATAAATTATTACATTAAAAAATATGAAAAATCAAGTAGTCACAGCAGTTATGCTTGAAAACCTATAATACCTTACAGACTAAGATATCTAAAATCACTTAGGTGCAGAGCTAAATGCATCAACGGGCTACATTTCCCTTTTCTTTCCTATACTGCATTCTTCTATCTACCCAACAGATAGAGTACAGTAAACCCACTGTGTACCTTAGGAAGGAGTTAAGTCCTCCAGATTTTAGCCTCAGATTAAGGTCAAGCAAATAAGAAGCAAGGGAAGAGGCAAAACCCACCCAGTGGCCTCAAAAATGCCAAGGGATTGTTCAATATTGTGCCACTTGGCGGGAACACGATAGATTGTTTTGGTATTAGTCTTACGAAAGCTTCAAATGGCATCACCCATTATTACAAGAGAGGTGGTTGCCAAAAGCTAGATAAACCAACATGCTCCTAATAATAATGGCATCCACAGAATCTGGTCAGCCTTTTGAAATATTTGTTTGCAGTTTCCAGCTGTTAAACTTTTCACAAGCCTTCAGACTGCTGCAAGTCGCTGAACCAAAGAACAACGTTCACAGTTCACTTTCTGTGCTTCATTGATGATGATAGGGATACTACTGTATTTAAACACTTCCCACACCCCTGCTTGAGGACAGGGAGAGAACAAACACTCCTCTTTCCTAGATCTAAAACATGGAGAAACTGAAAAATCATTACTAATAGTAGCCTCCATTTAGAAAAATAAAAAGCAATAGTGATAAGCAGCATGTCAAACCCTTTGTGACCTCCAGAAAATCATTAACTATTAATAAATCATTTAACAGATTAAAACTTTCTGAAGTACTGTAGAACACTTACTTTGCAAGTTACTCCGGCAGAGATGGCTAACAAGCTTTCCTAAAAAAACATACCTTGGTATTCACAAAGCACAAGTTGGCATAGGCCCCCATTATTACTGTGTCAAACACATTGCTTTCAGCTGTGTGAGAGAACAAGTTAGTTCTGGTCGTTTAACCTATTTGCTTTTATCATCATTGTACATGGATCAACAAGTTAAAGAGGGCTCTTTCATCCTCAGCTTATGCAAGCATTATAAAATAAGACAAGCAAAGCTAAGATGAAAAAGCAGCCTCTACTGATCTGTATTTGCGAGATGAAAAGGGCTATTCCAGATGACAAAGTTTTTAGTGTCCATATATTCCTACTGAGCTCTTGGAAAAAAGCACAAGTTAAAGCATGAAAAACAGCATAAGAGAAAAGATTTATAAACCCTGAAAGTTACAAGGTCCTCTTGATGAATTATCATGCATCACTGCACATTAATATTAAACTCAAAACCAGAAACTACTCACGTATAACAATCACAATGTTGACTGTAAGCGATTTCTTCAAGGTTTACATCCGTATCAAGTGGAGGCCGGGTGCCATCCTAAATAAATCAGAGTAAGGCAGAGTAAGGGAGCAATACTGAATGAACCTTGAGCAGAACACCAGTTCAGAAGGGAAGAAACAGACAGAAAAGAACAGCCTGATTTTGAAACATCTTGAAAGGAGAAGAGACTGACGTGGACACAAGGAGGCTCCATACAATTTCATACAGGATATTTTAATATTTATTGTAAAAGACTGCCAGGCAATGAAACACCTCTGCCAAACAAGAAACATTTTATGAGTGGAATGATCTGCCTGCTCTGGGTACAAGCACCAGAGAAGCTGATACAGCTTGCAGGAACGTAAGTACACTAGTAATTTAAGCATGTGAATACATGCTTCTCTTGCACAATTAATATGCAATTCAAAAATGACCAATTTGTACAAGTTAACTGATTTGTGCAAGTTAACAAAACTCTTTCACAACAATACTTCACTCTACATCTCATCTATGCTGTTTTCCTAGCATCCCATTGCATTTCTTCCTTATATCTTATCTAAATCTACCCCTCTTTCAGCTTAAAACTGTTACCCCTCGTCCTATCTACACTCACTGATAAGGAGTCCCTTCCCAGCTTTCCTGTAGTACCCCTTTAAGTACTAGAAGTCTGCTTTAAGGACTCCCAGGAACTTTCTCTTCTTTAAAACAAATAACGCCAACTTTCTCAGCCTGTCTTTGTAGGAGAGGTACTCCAGCTCTTTGATCATCTTCATGTTGCCTAAATTAAGAGTTGAGAAAAAGAACCAAATAAAAACTTAACACCTCACTCACTATGAAGATGTGTAGCCAAAATATTAACACTAGTATGAATTAAATATGCTTGGCATATGTCTGGCATTCCAAAAATAACACACATTGATAACTAAAGACAGGATCCACAGGAATCAAGCTCCTAAACACTGAGTAATGTGCGTTGCTTATATGACAACAAGGAGGCTCATGATCAGATAAGGCCCAAGCAGAGATGATTTGTCAGCAGACTTGTGCTCTGATAACAGGATGATGACAATGTTACCACATCACATATGCCACTCCTCTTGGTGTTATCCCAACAGGAAGACAGACTATATCCTTAAAATACCCAGAAGGAGGGAACAAAGACAATTTGCAGCAACCTCGCCCAAGATTTATTGCTGCTGAAGTAAGCAAGATTCTGAATTTTTCATTCTTAAAGGGAACCTAGAAAACATTTTTCTCTGTTTGCCATTTTGCCTGTCAAGAGGAAGCCAAGAGATAAAGTAAGGTCACAACACCCAGAATTACTTATCATCGATGCTGCGCAGAACTGATTCTGTCCCTACCACTTGGATACATGTATCTTGGAGACTACATGAGGCTGTGAGGGTGTGAGCAAATGGTATGTATGAGAGTGACAAAAATCAATTTTATTTAATACCACTTTCTCCTTCCATACAGTTTTGCACCAAGCTTTGCTGCGTTATTTTCCTACACCGCTAATTAGAGTTAGCGATATACTAACTTGAGACAGTTACATATCTACAAAGATTCTCCAGCAAAAAATAGGGAGAGTGAGACTTAACAACTGTTAAAGAAAAAAAAAAAAAAAAAAAAAAAGAGCAAGAGAGAAGATAAGAGAGTAAGTGTAAACTCTTGTAACCAGAGAATCCTTCCACTCTGTTTATGAACTCTAATGACTGACCATTACCACCCACTTCTTCCAGAAGAAGGAGGTTGTTCAGAACAATCATACAATCATTCAGAAGTCAGAACAATCATACAAGCCCAAATTAAAAAAAAAATGCTTCAAGTTACCTTTAAAAACAAAATAAACAACCTCTATAACAAGCTTCCCATTAGACCTAAAGGGAATTATTATGTGTCACAATTAAGTGTTGAGCAAATACAGCTGGGGCTAGTGAATCACATTCCTGAGTGTGCGGAAACCCCCTCCCCCTCTCAAAAAGCTTACAAAACACTTCTAGGCCCATTACTCACACAGATAGGAATCTTTTAATTAAATCTCTTCAAATTGTGACTATAAAGGCAGCAGTTTCTATGCTTAACAGGTTGCCTTACTCAAGATTTATCAACCCTTTGCAGTCTCAGAGCAAATTTACCAGCAGATGTGGCTGATTTTTGTTACTTTATGTTATAATTCAAAAATGTTTTCATGAGACAGAATTCTGCAATTCTTCTGTGAACCTTCATTTGCATTAAATCATTCCACTAAGGTTCAAGATAATGATTTGTTTCCAAATACTCACTTTGGTGATTGTCTTTAGAATAGCGAGTCGATCTTCAGGCGGTGGCAAACCCACGTAGAGTGTTTTATCCAGTCTACCAGGACGCAGGATAGCTGGGTCAATTATATCTTGGGGAAGAGAGAAAACGACACAATTATTCAAAAATGATATATACATTTAGGAAAGTGTACACATGAGAAGTAATATACACATACTTGTCCAGAGATTCAAAAAAGCATTGGTGCAATGTGCAGCTCTGAGCATTAAAATAGCTGACTGAAATAGTTTCATCTCTGCTGGGTAAGAGCCTTTTATTACCCAGTACAGGTAAGCCACATCTGGTCAAATATGGCTTATAAATAGTAGTTTCATCTGGTCACAAATGAAGACAAGTCTCTGCAAATACAGCAGTAGAACGTTTTTTTCTATCATAGCTAGCATAGTCAAGTGAGGAATTCCATGGTAATGTGTAACAATGAAAAAAAAAAAAAACCCAAGCTTTCCCGTTTGCTGAGTTGGAAAGAACTCTACCTATATTAACCCCTGCACATCTGCTTGAAGGCCACCACAATAAACTAAGACTCAGAAGTACACAGGGTCAATCATCAGCACCCCCCCACGTAAACTTAGTTTTACCTGTCATTTGCATATCTACAATATATTAATTTTCTAGATAGTAATACAGAATAACCATGAAAACACAAAATCGAGCTGCAAAGTACAAAATTTGTTCCCCAGGAAATACGACAGACCCCAGGTTTTATTACATCCAAGGAAGTAAGAAACCAAAGTCATCATAAATGTTCTCTAAAAACATTCAAAACTCAAACATAATAGAAATCTCAAGCAGCCTTTTAGCACCAGAAGCTTCAATATTGTACTTCCATGAACAGCAGACAAGAAAGTAAATACTAAGGACTACTGGTACAACAACTGATACAAATAGGGTATGTTAACATGGGAATGACCTAAATTGCTGTCATTCTTGTCCATGTTTTAACACAAACTGCCTGGATGATCCTTCTAAATGACTAAACTTCTTGATGCCCTAGTTTCCCATCTACAAAAATTAGAATGGCATTACCTGCTCTGTTTCACTAAGGGATTCTAAAAATCTACATCCTGTACACTGCAGTAACATGAACAGCGAAATCACAGAAGCACCCACAGAAGACAAAGAAAATTGTATTTTTAACATAAACTTTTTTGATGTTTGTAAGGTCTGCAGATGTCTTGGGCAGCAGCTATTGAAAAAAAAACTTATCCAAAAGTAAAGGTTGAAAGTTATACCTAAGTGTTCAGCTAGAAACTACAAGAACTCCAAATGAAGCTGTTAACACCCTTAGTTAGATCCTCTTGACAAAATGTAGGTAATAAACAAACCACATGCATTCATGTATATTAATGCAGAACTGGTGAAGGTTACCTTGTTGATCCTCATTGTAGGGATGTTTAAAAGCAAACAAAACAAAACCATGCACGTGGAAGCACAGTTGTTCCCCCCCCCCTTTTTTTTTCAACTGAAAAGAAAAACATTTGCTTAAATCTATCCAGAGTCCAGCTATCTGACCCTACCACAATGTGATCTTTCTTCCCTTTTTAAAGATGTACAGAACTTTGTTCAAATTATACCGACACCTGCGCTTAAAGAGAATGAATGAATGCATACATTAAAAATTGCTCCACGACCTTTTTCTCGGGCAAAAAAACTTTTTTTTTTTCCCAAGATACAGCAGTCATGACCAGAGACATCTATGTAGGCAAAACCAGCTACTGATAATGTGACAAGAATAGTGGGAAAGTAACAAAAAACCCTCTAAGATGATATATTAATTTAACCCAGACAGATGAAACATGGGTTAAACACAACCCCTGCCATGGCAGGCCCAGACAAGAACATCTTTCCTGTACCGCTGTGCACAGTGCTATATTTGCTATGTTATCTTGCTTTCAGCACAAATGCACTTTCCTGTTTCTGTATCTCTGTGCAAGGAAGTTTTGCCACACATTAAAATGAGATTACAGAATTTGCACAACATATCAATTACAAACATCAAAACAAATACTCTCAATAGGGACTGTATCACAACGCCATGCACTTCAATGTTCAATTCTAAAGCTCTTAATGATTTTAATATGGAAAATATCATCCCCATTTTACATGCTGAGAAAATTGCACTTGCTATTTGTCCAAAATTTTAAGTTAGTGATCCAGTCTAAAGATACATTCATCCATTTGTATGTAAATATGGCTTGAGTTCAAAGACAACTCCCACTAACTCAATAAGCTGCAGTCATGGAGGTTTACACAGTGAAGTCCATCCTGCAATTCAAAACACAGATCTACACTTCCCATTTTCTTATGAGTAAATTCACGTCACTCTGTGGGTTCAGACCTGAGCCTTTCCTCAAGCTTCTGGGACTGAAGTTCTCTGTAAGACTTGAAAAATCAAAACCACATAACACAGACATTCCTTTTTCCTCTTTGCTCAAACTCACTCATTAGATGCACTTCATATTTGTTTAAATGAATAAGTAATGCTGCCTTTTTTGGAATTTTTGAAATAGCATTCTATCCTGATAAATTATAACATTCTCTCCATATTTAGTATCTGGAAACTTATCTAAACAGCATAGATTCAACTTTAGATTTAACATTTTAATTAATTATTTTAGATACCTGTTTCAAAGCGCATTATTATCTTCCAAGTTGAAAAGTAAAAAATATTATCTTTCAAGTCTGAACGTGAACCATGGAAAACTGATGGCTCACAATACTTCTTTCCCAAGCAGCTGTCTCAGGGAGAAACTACCGCCTTATTTTTATTAAGAGAAATGTTTAGTTAGTAACTTCCTGTCTTGGTTTCCTGATGCAGTCAATGATGTTGACTATGCCACTGGAAGACAGCAGTATCCTTCTTGCATGTAAGTTGGCAAAGCGACAGAAGGAGACATTTAGAGTACATCCATCCCTTGCTTTGTTTTTGCAGGTTAGAACAGGCACTAGCCTCCAGAAAATCATGTCGTATTTCAGGTTACTACACTGCTCTCCAAACTACTGCAAAACATTATCTTCTTCATTAAACTCTATTGAAAATTACTTTGAATGGAGGCCTATAATGTGACATTATGTTGTCCTATAATAAAATCTATTAATCTCACACTCATTTCCAGTTGATGATTCATGACTTATCTTAATTACAGACAAGTCAACAAAGTTGGGGAAATTTTTGCATGTCCTAGCAAAAAAGACTACTGTGTTGAGTCCAAACTTCTATATTCACTACAGCATTTTACATTATATTCAAAGTATACAAGATCTAAGTCCTCACATTCATAATGCTCTGGAACGTAGGCTCAGAAGCTCTACAAGCGTTTCAGAAACTCCACAAAGATGCTCCCAGCATCTTTGGTCTATGTTACCAAAGTCTGTAGAAGATATACAACAAAATTTGTGTGAATGAATTAAAACTATCATAAAAGAAACTGTTCCCTGTATCACATATTAAGTAGTTTTTTAGATCTTATCTTGCCTTTAACTCAGCAACATTTATAAACAAAACAAAAAAAATCAAAACTTGTCATAGCAAGGAAAGACTAATATTTTATTATGCTTTAAGTTGTGGTTCAGATGAACAGCTCTACAAAACTAACACAAATCTGCTAAACAAAACAGAACTCACTGAATCTGAGACCATGTTTTAACATAACAGCAGAAGGGGAATTTTACAAGAATTAATTTGAAAAAAGCTAGAGAAAAGACCATGAATATAACTCAAGACATCACTGCAATTATGTAGAGCTTAAACCAGTATCAGCTTGTGGTGCTTCACTGATTACTGGTATTTTCTCAGGTTAAATACAGTTCATTGGATTCCACGGTAAGCACTGCTGATGCCTTGGCCAGCACTTCTCTAAAGAGTCTATAAATATTCAAGGCCTGAAGAAGTAAAAAAAAAAGAGAAGAAAACAGCAGTATCCAGTAGTGCAACTCACACTTGTATCTAAAAACTTGTGGGAAATTACAGACCTTACTTAACTGTAGTGCTTGATGTTCTTCTAAGTGTTTAGTCTCGGATTTGAGGAAGGAAGTAGACTAAAAAATAATACATTTATTCTGAGCCAGAAAGTTTCTAACAAGACATGTCATTTCTGCCTCTCCCTCTCTTTTTAACGACATTGAAGGCTTTAAATATTTTATCCTCTCAGGCAAAGTTTGACAGTGTTCTGCATTTAGGTGCAAAGAGATTGAGTTGGGAATAATACTGCATCCCTGCCCTGCTAATTTATGGTAGTCAAGATAGATTTTCAAAGGATTTTCAAAGTCACTTTGAAAGTGCAAAAAACATTCAAATATTCTTCTTTTAAGCACTGATTAAAGGTTTATTTCAGTGACACCAGAATAAAAACTACCACTTGCAAACTGTGTAAGATAAACAAAAAGAACCAATGTGTGGTGCATGCCCTTCTGACAAAATGGGAATCAGACAGTCCAGGTCCTTAACAGCTACTGTAAAAACCAGAATTTGTCTGTCTTCAGCCATGGGACATATAAAACACCACCATTGTGCAATGGACTCCCGCCGTGGGAGTCGCCTTACTGGAACAACTGTGCTAGGAACATATGTTGATGCTAAAACTGGCTGAGCCACTACTACCCTCTTACTATTATTCATGATAACAATAATACTGTGAGGTAAGACTCATCTTTTGGTGCCACTGTCTCTGAAACTACAATGCTGACAGCATACACAGTTGTTATGAACAGTTACATCAATAAAGTATAAAAGCTACCACGCAAGCAGCCATTTTAAAGAAGAAGCAAATTGCAAAGCTGTTTTGCATCCCATTAAATTACATTAACATGGATTTAAAAAAATGATGATATCTCATACTTCATAATACAAGCCTAATGGGAGAATTCGGGAAGTTCTGTGGGGACACATTATTTAGATTTCTATTGTACAAATACCCACCATTTCTGCTCACCCTAGCTATGTCAAGAAAATCTTTCATACAAATGTCAGACTAATGAAGAAAAAGCACTACTTGTATTGTTTGTAGGAAGTATTTAACTGCATTTGCCAATGTAAACTACGGTTCCCCTTCAGGTTTCTGCTTGGACATTTAGGTCTTAGGGCAGTAAGAACATGGACTTCACTGTTACCTACCAGCACTGTCCCCCTATTAAGTAAACAGATGATACTATCAAAACTTCTTTTGGTGAACACTGCCTATTCCTAAGCCCAATAATTGTTAAATAAACTACACAGGTAAAAAACAATTTCCATGGTTTAACCACAACTATAGTAAAAATTGTTCTGGTAAAAGCTGCATCAATTGGAAGCTGTATTTCTTCACACTGACAAATCCAGGTACCACAGCAGAAGTCTGCAGTGTAAATGTATCCAAAGTGTTATTCATATACACAACTGATATCCTTCTTAAGTAAGAGATCCATCCTATCCAAAACACATACATAATTGCATCCTCTAGGAAAAGCTGGATGTCCCGAGCTTTGCTGTTCATAAATGAACATTACAATGTTCATTGTAATTAAACATTATAATGAAATTACATTGGCAAACTCCTTTATGTAATTCATTTCCATTTACAAATTTTGCAGATACATGTAATCATCAAATTGAAGGGAATAAATTTGCTATCCTTGTCTTAGGATTTTATTTATGCAAAGCATTTTTACTTCATAGTTGCTTTTACATCAAGGTCATTTGCTAGTAATACACTGCTTAGTTCATGCCTTACAAATCTCCAGCTTTCCCTTATTTCAACCTTCTTTTCTCAGGAATATTTTGTAATTTTAACTATTCCAGTACAGTAATATGTTAAGTCTGTGACTGAACAAGACAACAGTAACTTTTAACTAAAAAGTAAAAAAAAATAAATAAATCTGGAGATTATACCTACTAATACACATACCAATACACAAAGGTAATATATGTCAATAGAAAGGTAAAACTGCATCCCATGTGAGGCTTATAAAGTCACAGATTTGCAATTGCATAGATGTATACTTCATATATGCATGAAAGTAAGACCCACAACATGTACAGAGTTGGTGTAAATCGAAACAGGCAAAGCTGAGAATTAGTACAAACCTGCGACTCAAGTTTTCATGTATTACAATTAACATCTGCATGGCATGCACTCTGAACTGGCCCTTATAAATCTACTAAACTACTTTGAAATCTGTCAGTTCTTCACGATCTTCAGCCATAAAAGACTAGGCTGTCCCAGATAACAGAACAGTCAGACCAAGATGCAGAAGGAACATTGTGTCTCTATGAGAGGAGTCATTAGCTCAGAGCAGTGGCACATGACATCTCTGAAAGTATTTGCCTCATTTACACTTGTGGTACATCTGAGATGGCACTGCAGGAAGTCAAGTCGGATGCTTCCTCAACTACAAAAGTTGGAATTCTCAGCCCAAGTTACCAGTTAGAGATCATTACAAGTTGACTGTAATCAGCAATTAGGTACCTACTTCTAATGAAGCCCTCACGAAAATAACTAATAAATCAACCTGCTTAACACAAATGATTGCACTAATATAACTCATTTAGTGAGAGATCCCTTTTCTAAGGAACCATGATGACACTACTACCAGCACCCTTGGTACTTCCAACAGTATCTGTATATAGATTTCCTATATTACACAACCTTAATCCTTTTTTCTATATGGGATTAGGTAGTTCACAATCATCATGCTCATGCCAGGAAAACTTACTGCTCTAAGTCAAAGAATTTCTGCAGGTAAAGACAGATTAAGTATCTACTGTTCATACTTCACCCTGTAGACAGCTTGATAATCTGTCATGGTGCAAAGAATTCGAGACAGAAAGATTTACCTCAAAATCTTTGAATTTTTGACTATTGGAAAATACAAAACCACCACAAAACTGTCTATTCGAAGTGATTTCATACCAAATTTCCATAGCCTGTAGGACCCAAGCACTTCAAGCGTTTTAACTTCCTCATTTTCAAATTTACATCCAAAGCAGCTATGCTACTATTTTTCCTTGCTAAGTATTTTTTTTTTTTTTAAGAATTCTGCGGTTTGTCCTTATGTAACACATGGATATATAAAACAATTAATTTTGTCCTGTTGTTACAGGTAATTTACCAAACACACAAATACTCATTCCAAAATTCTGCTACCTCCAACCAGTACGTTTTTACTACGATAGACTATTAACCACGTATTTAATTTCAGTTGCAATATTCAGAACAACGATAATAATTGAGGAAATGCAACCTCTTCAGGAATGTTTTTTTTTTGTAACAAGTTTCTTTACTCAAAATTCTTGGCATCTAGATGGAGCTTATTAATTAAAGATTTTACAGGAATTGCAAAAGCTACCAAAAAAATGAGAAGCCAGCAAACTTTTACGTTCCATGGAGATATTCCAAAGTTCAATTAAGTCACAGGTCTTTCTAAGTATTTTACAGAAGTGGTATCAGGTTCTAATTAAGACATGTTTTAAAGACGTTGCTTTATCTCCGGCTGTCACTTGCAAAAATGCAGAACAGACTTAATATATTGATAAGAAGAAGTTCAAATTTGAAGTATTGTAATTTTAAGTACAGAACAAGGTTAATTACTGAATTTAAACATGTAAGAACACGTGATTTCATTACAAGAGAATTAATAATGTTTCATTTGTTGTTTCTCTTCCTTATGTTTTCGGGTGCTTACCTGGCCTGTTTGTGGCAGCCATAATGAAAACCTGCTTACGGTTCTCCAGACCATCCATCTCTGTGAGTAACTGGTTAACTACTCGAACACTGGCTCCTGACTTTAAAAGAAGAAATTAAAAAAAAAGTGAGAATGTAAATATTTTCAAATAACAGAAACAAAAGATTTACTAGCTCCCCACATTTAAATACTACTTAAAAAAATCAACACTTTTTAGCACCTTTAATATAGTTGCATTTTGAATTTCTACTATCATACTCTCAGCTTTTTCTACCCCAAATTTATGCTAACTATATGCTTGCCACACATATTACACTGGACAAACCTTTTCTTCCCTATTAAAAATTAAGAACTCACTTAAATATAGCTACACTAATCAATCTCCCACCTACCTCAACAAAAAGGCCCAAAAGTTCCCAATATTCAGGCTTGGAAAAAAATATGTTGTATAATATTTAAACTTCTGAAACAGCAATTTCTGCAGCTGAGCTCACTGGAAGGGAATGACTCATAGTCAAATGTTGACCCCATAGTAATGAGATTATAGAGCTATAGAATGGTTTGGGTTGGAAGGAACCTTAAAGATCATCTAATTCCAACCCACCTGCTATGGGAAGGGGCACCTACCTCTAGACCAGGTTGCTCAGGGCCTCGTCCAACCTGGCCTTGAACACTTCCAGGGATGGGGCATCCACAATTTCTCTGGGCAACCTGTGCCAGTACCTCACCACTCTCTGAGTGAATAATTTATTCCTAATATCTACTTTAAATCTACTCTTTAGAGGGGGAGGTGATTCTCCCCCTCTATTCAGCTCTCGTGAGGCCACACCTGGAGGATTGTGTCCAGTTCTGGGCTCCCCAGTACAAGAGGAACATGGTACTACTGGCAAATCCAGAGGAGGGCTTATGAGGTGATTAGAGGACTGAAGCACCTGTCATATGAGGACAGGCCCAGAGAATTGGGCCTGTTTAGCCTAGAAAAGAGAAGCCTGAGGGGAAACCTCATTAATGTATATAAATATCTGAGGGGAGGGTGTCGAGAGGATAGAGCCAGTCTCTTTTCAGTTGTTGCCAGGACGAGAGGCAACAGGCACAAACTGAAGCACAGGAAGTTCTGACTGAATATGAGAGGGCATTTCTTTATTGTGAGGGTGACAGAGCACTGGGACAGGCTGCCCAGAGAGGTTGTGGAGTCTAGGTCTTTGGAGATATTCAAAACCTGCCTGGATACCATCCTGCGAAAGGTGCTCTAGGTGATCCTGCTCAACAGGGGAGGGTTGGACTGGGTGATCTTCAGAGGTCCCTGCCAACCTCAGCCATTCTCTGATTCTGTGAGCTGTATACACAACTATTAAGCTTTATAAAATATTTCTGTGCTAGCACAATGCCACAAAAAACATAACTAAGAATTTATTTATGGAGATATTTTGAGACTTACTTCACGGTCAGATCTCCGAGGGCACAAAGCATCAACTTCATCAAAGAATATAACACAAGGGGCAGAATTCCTGGCACGTTGGAATACCTGACGTACAGCACGTTCGCTTTCACCAACATACTAAAACAAATGACAAAACACAGTGAAACAATGTTAAGACATGAAGATTTTACTAGGAAAAAAAATCAGTTCTAAACACAATTTAAGATGCTTTCCAAGGGAGAAGGACCACCTGCTAACTCTCTTAACCAGCTTCGTAGCCCTTCTCCGGACTCACTCAAGCACCTCGATGTCCTTCTTGTAGTGAGGGGCCCAAAGCTGAACACAGCACTCGAGGTGCGGCCTCACCAGAGCAGAGTACAGGAGCACGATCACCTCCCTGCTCCTGCTGGCTGCACCATTCCTGACACAACGAGGGTGCCATTGGCCTTCTTGGCCACCTGGGCACACTGCTGGCTCATGTTCAGGCAAGCATCAATCAGCACCCCCAGATCCTTTTCCTCTGCACAGCTTTCCAGCTGCTCTGCCCCAAGCCTGCAGTGCTGCATGGGGTTGGTGTGCCCGAAGTGCAGGACCCGGCACTTGGCCACGTTGAACCTCATTCCATTGGCCTCTGCCCCTTGACCCATCCTGTACAGGTCCCTCTGCAGGGCCTCCCTACCTTCTGGCAGACTAATACTTCCCCCAGTTTTGTGTCATCTGCAAACTTACTGAGGGTGCACTCAATTGCCTTATCCAAATCATCAATAAAGATATTAAAGAGGATTACATAAAGTTAATGAACTGCCTGAAGTTAATTTCCTGCCTGATAGCAGTATTTGAAGTATACAAAAAAGTTTGAAAAAAGAATAATCAAATCTAGTATTTTATTTTTAGTTTCCATATCACTGATAAGCAGGTAACTGCCATAGGTTTCTGAGATATAAGATGCATTTTGTTCAGTTCAACACATTCCCTTAACTCTAGAAAACACTGAATATACATTACAACAATTCTAAGCCCAGTGCTTCAAAAACTCAGACTACAGCATTTTTATCTGTTAACACTTACAATCTTTAAAAGTTGCTCTGATTACCTAAAATAATTGCTTTCCAAGGTTTCAGTTTTCTAGTAAGAAGCTAAAGTGACTGACCAAACACATTTCCAAACTTGAAAACTGAAAATTTTGATTAGTGAAAGCTGCTAATTTGCAGTTACTGACCACCAACGCTTCTCAGTGTTGCTTCAGGTTTTTTATTTTTTATTTTTTTTTTTATTTTTCCTGATCTACGTAAGAGCAATGATGTCTGCAGTTGATCATTTAGAAATCCTACTTTACCCTAGTAAAGTATGCTTAGTATTTGACTAGACAGGTAATTTAAACCAAGATATACTTAAACTACCCAGTTAGCTTTTTCCCTTTCATGTGAAAATTTTCACTGCTAAAAATTTTAAGCAGTGGGGTAAAGAAGACAACTTCTGCTGCACCAGTATCAGTTGTGTAATTATTAGGAATTTTGTTTGCCCGAAGCTTTCAACAAGCATTCTATAAATAACAAAAGCACAATGATCAGTGCATACCATATTTAGCAGTTCAGGACCTTTCACAGATATGAAGTTCAGTCCAGACTCATTTGCCACAGCCTATCAAAAAAGAGAAAGAGATGTACACAGAGAAAATCATTTTTTCATATATTCTTTGGTTCTGTCCACAGAGCTATTAAAAAAAAAAAAAGAGAATAAGCATAGTTGTCAAGTGCTTAAAACACAGAAAACAGTACAAAGTATCGCTGTAGAGAGTTAAGAGTGGGAAAAGTTGAAGGATTTAGCAAGGTGTTCTCTCTTTAATGAGGCAGTGTGGGATTTTATTTATCACATACTAGCTGAAGAATTCTCAGTGATTAATGAGAGTTAAAAAGAAATTCAACTACATACAAGTTCAAGTAGTAATCTGGAAACCTGCATGATTTACATCCATATTTACAAGGGGAGGCTGTAAGAACTGAAATGCTCAAGGAGAATTATTTACAGTAAGATAAATACAAGAAATAAAAATGCATAAAGTGCAGAGTACTTGCAATTACATTAGTTACAGTGAAGTATTTTACAGAAATAGATATCTAAAAAATTAGTTTCTTCCTTACTTTGCTACTATCATAATTAATTTAATACTTCAACTTTTACAATTTCTGCTCATTTAAGCAAAACTGTAACTCTATACAAGAAAATCAACTTCAGCAGAGAGACTCAAATTTAATTTTCTGCTGGGAATCGGAAAAGTCCTGCATCGGGCAGTATCACAGAATCACAGAATTTCCAGGTTGGAAGAGACCTCAAGATCATCGAGTCCAACCTCTGACCTAACACTAACAGTCCCCACTAAACCATATCCCTAAGATCATCCAGACTCAGCCATTCCCACAAAAACATCCACTTCAGCAAGATTCTCCTGTATTTTTAGACATGTTTAGAAAAATTTATTACCTTAGCCAGTAGCGTTTTGCCACACCCAGGAGGCCCTGCAAGCAGAACACCAGCTGGAGTAGTCAGGCCCAGAGCTTTAAACTGCTCTGGGTTCCGCACAGGTGCCTATACAAGAAAATATCATAGTTATCTGTGACAGAAGGCTAACATTAAACTTTTGATTTCAGTTAGAGATTAATGAAAATTTGTTTAAAGTAAGTTCTTTATTCCAACTCTTTACAGGCTAAATGAATAAACAGTCAGTCAGCGTCTTATCTTGCATTAATAAATACCCCCATCATTATTCAGAGACAAAGACTGTATCTATTCAAGTTCTCAGCTTAAGGCGTTAGTGTTAATTATTGATCTGACCAGCAGCGAGGCTGCTAACTGTCCAGCTAAGCAGTACCAAATTCTTCATGTAGCAATTGTTTAACTAGGGTTATTGGTACAAAACTTTTAGAATACTTCAAATTTAGCAATCATGAAAAATAAAACCTTGAATACAACAAATGAAGTGTTTAATACATGCACTAGGCTTGTAATAAATTTGAAAGCAGGTTATAGAAGTCTATTTTAAATGAAGATGTTGCAAAATTTCTATTTTGTAGCATGCTATACCTTGAACAAATATGAACAAAGAAACTGAGATATTTTTATTTTCTGCATAGGGGGAGGTGTGAAAAAGCCTTTGAAAGTAGTGTTAACACATACCAATATCGCCATAGTCAGCTCCTCCCGAACATCTTCCAGGGCTCCAATATCTGCCCATGTTACATCAGGAATTGTGACAAAGCCTTCTCTCTTGGCAGAGGGTTGCACTGATGACAATGCAACAATAAAATCATTCATCTCAATGCACAGTGTCTGCAGCTGCTCCTCAGGCAAGGGGTCTTGCTTCTTCAGCAAATCCAAAAGTCTCTGTAATTCAACCTGAGTGAATAGCAGAAAAAAGAATGGCAGAGAAAATAGCAGAAAAAAGATTATGCAAGTAATATTTTAAGAATTTTTTAGGGCTTTTTCAGAGCTATACTTTCTGCAAGTATAATATTAATTACTATAAAAGAAATTATTATGTACAATACACTTAGAATGTGTAAGATACCATTAAAAACTAACATTAATGAAAATGCTCCAGGAAAGCACTAAATTAATTTACCATTTATTCTGATTTTAGTATGAAATGGCTCTAAGAAGAGAGCAAACAACTCTGCTAAACAGCAAAACCTTAACAATTTGTGGAATATTTGATTACATATAAACCTTTAAAATTCTTAACGTACACTTTTCAGTCATGATTGTTTGCTTAAATAATCTGATTTCAAGTCATCAACTCATTTCCTCAAGCTGATTAGACCTGGTTTTGTAGCCAGGCCCTTATAAAGTCTGGGAAAACACAATACAGATATAGCAAAATGCTTTTCATTTTTTTCCATCTTGCAAAGCACAGTCTGCCAAGAAGCATGGGGACAGACAGGTATGTTCTAATTATTGAAAATCGGACCCTTGTTAGGGAAAAATTATCTAAGAAAATACTCGATCAAAGAAGTTTATACCTTCACAACATAAATATAACTCAGTTGTAATATGGAAAGGCATTGTTAAAGCAATGTGATATTGCACCTCAAGCAAAACCACTCTGGGATTTTCATTAAGATAAAGGAAATAAAAAGCTGCAAAAATCTTTTTAGTTTCTGTATTTTCCCTATAGCAGAATATGGGATATAGCATTTTATATCGGATGCAACTACGATAGCCCACAATGTAACTGACCACAACGGAGAGTTTACAATGCACAGTACTCCCTCTTTAAGCCCTCCCTCTTCTTCCTAACAGAAGCATTACGAGAAACTGTGAAATAGCCGAGACCACTGGGTTTGTTTATTGAATTGTGTGAATTATTTTTAAAGGTTTTTGTAAGTTTATTTTTCTATGATAAATATAATATCACTGTTTTAATGACAATACCCTGTATTAGACAATGTCAGCCAGCTATCAAAATACGTCTCTGTTACAATTAGACTTCCTTATCCTTAGCAACTCCTTTGATCAGGGTGATGTTTTTAAAACTGCAACTACCTGTCCCTCCCCCTTTTCTTTTGGCTACTTCAGGTCCCAGGAGACACTGGGAGGTATGTAGTATGACCACATTACTCTAATAAAAAGTCCTGCTAAAGGTTTTTACACTGTTTTTTGTTAATTACATTAACAGTTTTCTTTGACAGTCCTTCTAAAAACAGAATCCAATTACAACGTGCATTTAAAAACTCTTCTCTTTTACTTCTTCAGACAAATTTATGAATTCAACATATAATACACAAGCAAGAAATATGTACATACAAACTCAAAATTTTGAACAGTAGGTCCAGAAATCTCTATATAAAGACATTATGGTTCACTGGCTACAGCATGTCATTTGTGGCGTAGATTAATTCTGGCACTGCAAACAATTTTTTTTTTTTTCCAAGATTTCCAGATGTGCTGCATTAATGTTAATAGATACTTTCTCTGCAGCTCAAGTTTCATTTGCTAATACAACTTCTCTTTTGGATAGTTCTTAAATACCTCTTCCTCAAACTTGCTATAGGTACTACTGCACGTGATTTAATTCATGTAAACGTGTAGCTGGAGGGAAAATGTAGACAGCATAAATATTTCTAGACTTTGGCTAACTTTAAGTATACCAGGTCAGAGAAGAGACTGAGGCATCGTGACAACTATTTCACTGAGGGCACAGCAAACAGCTTGGTAAAATAAATTTACAAAACCACACACCTTGTGTAAAACACTAACATCATTTTTAGAAGGCCTAGTTTTGGGGAGTCTGTTGTTCATAACCATTATTTGGGTCATTAGGGATGAAGCTTCTGGCTTCAGAGCTGATAGATCTATAGATAAATTGATAAAAACATCTCACTGGCCAAAGATGTTTAAAGATTTATGAGCAAAGGCTAAAATAGTTCATCTTTAAGACGTCAGAGGTAAACACTTCAAAGAACAAATACCTTAGAAGGAAGGTGTAGCTGTTTGGCATCCTCTTCCACCTGGATTTCTGTTCCTATTCCCACGCTTTCTTCAGCTGTGTTTCCTCCTGCCTGTACAAAGCTTTTTTGCCACTTCCCAGATTTTATCAGGACCCTGTTCACCGTGCATATAGCTGCCTCACGACAAAGTGCCATCAGGTCAGCACCGACATAACCTGGAGTCAGGCGGGCTAAATGAAGAAAGTCAAAGGACTCTGGGAGCTTAAGTTTTCGACACAATGTCTGAAGAATTCTGATGAAGGGAAAAAAAAGAACAGTGAAACAAAGATGCATCTGTGGCCTTTTCTTACTTTCATACAAAAACAAACAGCATTTATTTAAGGTCTCTTTCAGCTCACATGAAGTGAGAGAAGACGTCTAGACAGCTGCCCTTGTCCTTAGGGGGGACTTCAACCTGTCAGATGTCAACTGGGGATATCACCTAGCTGTGACAAACAGGCCCAGGTGATTACTGAGGCACCCTGATGATAACTTCTTGGTACAGGTATTAAAAGAGCCAACTAGGAGCGGTGCCTTCCTAGACCTGTTGCTTGTGAACAGGGAGGGTCTTGTGGGCAAAGTGGTGATAGGTGGAAGAAAGGTTGGGTGACACGGGAGGACTACAGGGATACTGCTTGCCTTTGTAGGGAGAGAATTTGTGTGGCCAAGGCTCAGCTAGAGTTGAAGCTGGCCAGCAGTGTGGGGGACAATAAAAAAGGCTTTTAAAATTACGTTAATAGGAAAAGGAGGACCAGAGCGAACATTGGTCTGATAACTGATGAGGACGATCACCTCATATGTAGGCACAGCTACTAAGACAAAGAGTAGATGTACACTTAATTTCTTCTACAATTTTCAATGTGTGTTGGTATGTATGTGTGTGCAGGCAAATAAAGGATTAAACACAATAAAGTACTTTTCCTTAAGTTGTTAATACACTTTTTTTTTTTTTAAATAATAAAGAAGGTTAAACTTTATAACACATACTTTTCTCTTGCTGCTTCATCCGGTATCCCTAAACAAATTTCTCGATCAAATCTCCCAGCTCGCCTCAGTGCAGGGTCCAAAGAGTCAGGTCTGTTAGTTGCTCCAATAACAAGGACCTGGGCAGTGGCAGCCAAACTATTCAAGTCTAAAGGAAGGAAGGAAGAAAGTTAATGCCCCTAATCACCTTCTCGACTTTATTCTGATATCTATGCTACCGTGTTTCTGGTAGCACACAGTAATACTCAGCCAAAATAACCAACAGGCACACCAAACTGATGCTCATCCTTATTTCTACTACCTAGGTATGTTTCAAGCAGAAATATGCATTTCAAATAATATTTGACATATTTTCCTTTAAAGTTTATTTACACAACAGAGAGGCTGTGAAAATGTACTAATATTCACTCGAATTTATTAGAAGTTTTCCCCTCCTACCCCATAGAGGTAAACTGTGCCAAAAGATTAAAAATGATTAGCACTACCTCCACGGAAGTAATTTGGAGTCACTATGGAATGAAAGAACATAATGAGACTGATAACTAGAAAGTTTAGCTTAGTACACAAGTTCCTGAAACTGACCGTCCATACAAGTTAGGAGCTGGGCAACAATTCTCCGTTCCATGTCCTTCGATGCAACTTCTCTTTTTGGAGTGATCGCATCAATCTCATCAAGGAAAAGGACACATGGTGCATTGGACTAGGAACAAGAAATATTAACAATTACCAAGTTACGCTGACATACTGTATTACGAGAGAGAAATCATTTTTCAGATTTTGTTTTATAACTGTTACTCTGAGACTTCTGCATGCACTGAACAATCAACCTCTCCCAGAATAATTTTGTTGTCATTTACTATCTGGAGAGCTGTCAGATTATGAAACTGCTGAACTGAGGCTGTGAGACAACTAAGGCAAAGGGATTCAAAATGTCCCTATATACTGATTAAAAATTAAATATATCTCTATGTTGCTTCATGTTTTCTATGATTATTATTCTATTGTTACTGCTTATTTGCTTAAGTCCAAAAAATAAAACCAGGCAAAAAAGGTCTCTTCTGTGTATTTGTTTTTTAATATTAGGTCTGTGGAACTTCAAGAACTAGCATTAATGACACCCATGATGAAACAAAGAGCTGCAGGTAGTCACAAAAACTTAAAGTCTGTCAACTTCAAGATTACTGTAGAGATCAACCATGTTCAAAGAGTAAAAATCAGTGAGCAATGCTAGGGAGTATTCTAACACTCCAAGCACTTCACATTGATAAAAAGCCAACGCTAATATAAAATAATTAGTGTAACTAACAGAAGAGTGTTTAACTGACACAAGATTATTAACACCATCGATAAAATACTTGTGATGCAGAGGAATACTTAAGGAAGACACTAGAATCATCATCAAAAAAGTCTAAACTCCAAGACAAAAATATAGCATTTTAAATCCCAGCCGTTTTATCAGGCACCAACTGCGCCATCTAGCTGTCGTTCAGTTTTTCCTTCACCTGATAGAGGAAAAAAATACAACTAAACCCTGAAGATTGCACAGTATGTGCATAAGCTACGGGTGAACTGTCTTTTTTTCTTCTGCACAAAAATTTAGTACAAAAACCAAGTGGAAAGGCCACTTAAACGCAAGGGACTATAACAAAGGCAACGGTTTTCATTTTTTAAAATGTATTTCATACAATATATTTATTCAAAAATAACTTTTATAGCAACTACCATACATACAAAAGGTATTTAAATCTAAATACTCACTTACTATTTTTCTTCAACACAATATCTTATCAAGGCTTTCTAAAAAATTAAGTTGTAATAGAAACCCAAAACATAATAATCTAACAGCTTCAAAATAAATTATTTTGCCCTGTTTAGCATTCTTTTATACGTACTTTAAACATCAACATACAGCTGTGGGGGAGGATAGAATGAAGAAGTAAAGTGGGAAAAACAGAATATTCTCAGAGATCAGAAACAGAAAACCATCCTCATGAAACAACAAATTAACCCAGTTAACAAAAAGAAAATCTGCATTCATTTCAGTTAAAATTACCTCAACCTGTCTGCTTTTCTTTGCTTCTTAACAGGTCTGAAAGTTGCATCAATATCTTATTACAAGAGTGGCTAATCACTATCAATCTGAATGTCTGCCAAGCAGCAGCTTAGATCTCCTGTGCTTCTAATGCTGATATTAAGACAGAGCAAGGCTTCAAATAGGTTTTGACACTGGAACAGGACTTTATTCTTACTCTTTGATATCTGTTCCAATTTATTTTTTTATGCCTAAAGGCCCAAAGTCCTAACTCAAATGCAAAACCAGAAAAAAAAAATAAAAAAACAACTTGTAACAAAAATGCACAGTAAACTGCCCTTACATCTTTTTTAATTTTTATAAATCATTCCAAGCAGCTCCAAGTAGGTAAATAATTTATGTTGCTCCCATTACTTTGATATGATGAACTATCTTTTGTCAAGAACAGCAATCTTTGTGTTCTGTGATGGCATGACATTTAGTACAATGGAATTCTGGTCACAGCAAGGGAGACACTATGACTTGTGTGCAGCAATATAAAGATTCAGTCACTAATAATTCACTCAAATTCAAACCACAGCAACGAAGGTTGAACCTTTACAAAGAAAAGGACAAAGAATTCAGTATTATTTCTCATGGGTGTCTCACCACAGCCTGCTCGAACAATTCTCTCAGTTTCTGCTCAGATTCTCCTGACACTCCAGACACCATTTCTGTTGCTGCCACTTTCAACATCGGGAGCTCAAGTTCCTGAAAGAGACAAGGAATGTTGAATGATATATCCACAGGTTAGGAATGCTGGCTGTCCTACAGGACAAATATTTTCCAACATAATATCTCTCATACCTGAAGATTTTGTAATCAAGAGTAAATCTGAAAGTTATCTTAAAAAAAGACGAGTAGCCTCCTCCTTTTAACAACAGGTCTAAGACATTTTGCCAAATGAACAGAAATGAATACAAAGGCCAGGTTTCCTTAATTCAGTTAGATAGTTTTGCACCTTAGTCCTTAATCCAGTACTTCACAACACAGATATTTCAGTTCATGCTTCGTCTCCTTTGAGAAAATTGTCTATTTCTATCTATAATAAAACATTGCTTATCAGTATGGATGAGTTCCCACCGGGTTCCATTCCCTTAGTCTTACTCTAGAAGTGTATAAGCAGGATAATATGAAAAAATACTTGCAAGTGTCACATTCGAGGTTTTCTCCCACTAAAAATAAATGAATAAACCTGTAACATTGATAGACTAATGCTCACATTAGTGCCTATTTCGAGCTCTTTGAGCTACATATAAGAAAAATCCAGACTTACCACAGCTGCCAGAGGCCCTACATGGGGCCTTGAGGAGATATTTTGCCCTAAGCAACACTGTACACAATTATGGAAATTAATATAGCAGTATCTTTCCTAACAAAATGATTTAAGAAGTATTCATTACATTTATCTCATCCTTTAAATTTTTTTACTTGTCGTGTCATCCCCAGATACCTACCAGGACACAAATGCTCACTGAAGTATTCTATAACACAGATTCATTCAATTGGCAAGATTTCACAGTAAGATTAAAAAGGAAAATAAGCAAACCTTTCCAATCAAAGCATTTGAAATATAATGATAGAAGGGTCTAACCAACATTGAAGTAATAAACATCAGTGCTTTCAAAGGTTAAAGCTGCACTACAATTGTTTGTAGTTTTATATGTAAGTACCTAAATCTAAGGTTACAATCTAGGAAATTTAAGAAAAAAAGATTAAAAATTAAATACACCATGAAAAAGATACAGCCTTGGTTAACACCGAATAGCCCCAAATAGCCCCAAGATTTATATCCATGACAGGCACAGAGCAGTACTGCAGCTTCACCTCTCACCAAGTTTTACACTAATAATGTTACATGCTCTTGAATCATCAGCTTGACAACAACCAGTTCTGGAGTTCAGAACTTACTATTTTAGTAAACAGTAAACTGGGATGTCACCCAGTAGAATTAATGTCACCCAATAGAATTAATGTAGTAACTCATAAAAGATGGTAGAGACCAGACTTAAAATGTTATGGTAATTTTAACCAGAAGCATATTCCACTTACAGCTTTTTCACTACCCATGCCTATATTGCAGTCCTGGGAATGCCTCAACACAGTGAAGTCAAACATAAAACCCCGTCACTAGATCCCTTCTTCATATGAGGTTCTATCAAGTACAGATTTGATAGAATTTAAACAAAAGGAAGTAAAAATGAATACAGTTTAGTCTAAAATAGGAAGCAGAAAAAAAGAGATAAAGAGGAAAAAAATGAAAGAGGATTATTTCTTTTCTGTCTAAATACAATTAAGAAACTAAATCTGGAGCTAACTCACCCCAGCAATAGCCTGTGCAAGTAGTGTCTTTCCACATCCTGGTGGTCCATGCAGAAGAAAACCCCGAGGTGGAACTACACCTAAGTGGTTATAGACTTCGGGATGATGAACATGGATCAGCATCTTGCATATTTCCTGTTAAGGACAACACAGACCTCCATTTAAATGACAAAAAATAGTATTATAAATTGTTAATAGTAAACGCAAGCCAAAACAAAAAGAGGTTCTATTTATTAATACAATTTCAGTGACTGCTTTCAGAAAGATTAATCAAAGGGAAAACAAACAAACAACAAAGTAACAACCTTTGTTGCTGTTGGTATAAGTAACTATTCTCAGTGCCACAAGTGAATTCTGCTACATTTGCTACATTTCCTGTTCATCATTTTTCACATGGCATTTTATTCAGAGTGCATTTTGTCCCACAATCTACATGCTAACTAACCTTCAAAGTTTCATCATTGCCTCCTACATCCTCAAACTTCACTGAAGGGTGGTAAAGCTCTGGTCTCTTACTTGTAACTGTTAAGAAGGAAAAATAAGTTATGTAAATTTAGACATAGCATAATGGTAGTTGCCAATACCAAACAAGAAAGAATTCAACTGTCGTGGTTTAACCCAGCTGGCAGCTAAACACCACGCAGCCGTTCGCTCACCCTCCCCCCTCCCTCTCTGGGACGGGGGAGAGAAATGGAAAGTGAAGCCCGTGAGTTGAGATAAAGACAGTTTAATAAGACAGGAAAATAATAATAACAAAAATAATAATAACAATAATAATAATAATGATACAATGGTGATAATACGAAAGTAATAATAGTATGTACAAACAAGTGATGCACAATGCAATTGCTCACCACTCGCTGACCAATGCCCAGCCTAACCCTGAGCAGTCCGGCCCCCTCCCCCCGGCTAGCCACCCCTATATATTGTTTAGCATGACCCCATATGCTATGGAATACCCCTTTGGCTAGTTTGGGTCACCTGTCCTGGGTCTGTCCCCTCCCAGCTCTTACTGCACCCCCAGCCTGCCCGTTGGCAGGACAGAGCAAAAGGCTGAGATGTCCTTGGCTTAGTATAAGCACTGCTCTGCAACAATTAAAGCATTGGGGTGTTATCAGCACTCTTCTCATCCTAAGCCAAAACACAGCATTCCACCAGCTACTAGGAAGAAAATTAATTCTGTTCTAACTGAAACCAGGACATCAACCTAAACAATTAGCTAAATACACACAGCAGTATTATTTTTGGTAGCAGACACGGGAATGGAATATTTTTTAGTGCAATAAAAAGATTAAATTTCTTAAACAAACACTTCTTTACACCTCAGAATAGTAGTAGTACACTAGTAATTGATTCCGTGGTCACACACCACCTCTCTCTTTAGAGAGGCATGCCAAAGATAACTTCTTACCTTTCCCTTTAAGTAAGATGGAATTAATTTCTCCGTCCACATCTGTAACTTCTTTTTTTCTTTTTGCTCTCTTACCCTTTGTACTCTTTTTTTCACTCTCCAAGACAGAAAATTCTGTTGACTTCTAGTGTAAGAAAACAGAATTATATAGACAAAACCTTCAGAGTCAGTAAATTCTTGCAAATACTTAACAGAACAAAACACCAAGACATCTACAATGCTTAATATGTATTTTATGCAGATTTATTTAGATTTTGCCTTCTGGATTCCAGCCCTCCCCCCCCCCTTTTTTTTTTTAGATAGCACTTATTTTTAAATAGTTTATAAACTAATGCAGTTTCCAAGCCTTTCAATTTCCCTAACCCCCAATCCATTCAAAAGAATTTCAGCTTTCCCCAGGTTCACTGAGACTTAACCACTTACGGAGACTACATGCTATGGGTACAACAAGCTACGTGTTTGTCGACTAGTTAGGCTGGTCACTAGCAAACAATAAATAACAGCTAAGTTCCACTAACCCTTCTCTCAGTAGGGGCACTACTCTGGGGTTGCCCTGCTGCTGAGCACTACATTTTCCCCCAAAAAATGTACAAGAAAGACTTTTTAACTTTAAGACAAACATGCTTGAAATTCACCAGAAGGCTCAAAAATCACTTCTGATAGGGCAGAATAATGGGCTAAGCCTTGTCATCTTCAGAAATCAAGCTAAAAGTTAGTGCTTTACTGGGCTTAGGCCAGATCTTCCTATTTAACATTAATATTCCTATTTCTTCCTATTTAACATTTTTGCTGTATTTAATATAGAATGCATATCTGTAATAAAAATGATATATTTTAAACATCCAGAAAGAACAGACAGTCTTTTTGGTCATAATACCATACTTCAAAAGCATGTTAAATTCCATAGCAATTTATACTCATACTTGCTACCTAAAACACGTTGTGTTTGAAAAACACGATACCTCAGAAGTCAATTTCTTCTCATCTCCTTCTCCATCCTCAGAAAGGTCAATGAAAAAGTCTTTTCCACCTGGAGTTTTATCAATGAACCAGCCATCTTCAGAGATCCTAGTTACAGCACAGGATCCTGATGAAAGGGTGCTTCTTTGAGGTGCTGTTTGCATAGGAGAAGAGGTTTCCACTGGTTCCGTTTTTGGAGTGGCTGGAACAGAATCAGGATTTCCTTTCTTGTATAACGTCAGCAGGGAATTGTTCATGTGATTTGTAGACTGCAAATTCATGCATTTTTAAAAGAAAATATACAAGTTATAACATGGGTTATTTATATAAAGATACCAATGAAAAATATTTCATACACGTCAATTATGAAAATACAACCTCACTGGAAAAAGTAATCATTTATCTTCCATCGCACTCTTCCGCATATCAAATAACGGCAGACAAAACTGTGTCTGCTGGTTCAACAGGCCTTTATGATTTACCCTAAAATAACCCCTGTTAACTGACAGTTATCATTTTAGCTATAGCCAGATGTGTCAGTTCCTTCAATCGCTTCATTCAATTGCTAGTCAAGTTTTTTGGGTACCCAGCATTCTTTTGTCAAGAGTGTTTCCCCACCACAGGTTCTTCCTTTTATGCCAGTAATATCCACCTTTCAGCTATACTACAGATTCTCAGTTGGAATGGCCAACTCTATCTGCAACTCGTCTGCATCTCCACTTTTAAACTTTTCAAGTGCACTGCAATTTTACAACACATAATCACTTGTTACACAAATACGAGCAATCATAATAAAACACAGCTTACTAGATCTTCTGGATAATCATCATCATCATCATCAGAGATATCTGTGGCACTTCCTGCAGTCCTTTACATGGAAGGGAGATAAAAACTATTAATGTATCACAAAACTGCAAGCGAAACACGCACAAAACAGAACAAATGCAATTTCCACAACATGGTTCCTCACAACTATGCAATGTGGCATAAAACCAGAAACAAACTCCCAACTGGCATGCTCTAAATGTATTGTTATGAAGAGTTTTAAAATTCTTTCCAAGGCTGCAATGAGTTGGATCAACTTGACAACCTGGCTAAATGGCAGTCCTATAAAAAAGTGATGTTGGACCAACTTGATTGTGTAGTTTCATGGTGAGCTGAATCACAAATGTTGGCACAACAGGGGATGTAGTAGCAAATCACTGCTGAACTAAATCCTTCTGATACTAAATCCTTCTGATTACAATGTCTTAATTTCCCATGAAATTATTGGTATCTATCACAGGTTAGAAACCACAATGGTCCATGAGACTGCACATAGCTTTAGGAGTTAAGAAATCTTAATTCCAACATCATACCTAGTGGTGACTTTCTCTGAATAGCCTGTCCTGTAGTCTTATTAATCACATTTAGGTAATATGCATCACACCCAAGAAAGATTAAGAACAAAACAAAGGAACTGAACCATTTCCAGGACTGTGGCCTTACATGGAAAACCATAATGTAAACCAAAAGAATATCCACTCAGGGCTGTGAATTCACTGCAGCAGAGAAATTACAATCTACTCTTTAACATCTGCTTGTCTTAATTGAAAAAAAAAGAATGTTTCAATTAACTACAGGTAACTCCTGAGGAAGACAAGTGTACGGAAAATCAAGGATATGCCAGTAAACTTAAAACTACTGAAACTTAAGAAGTTTCTTAATATGAAGACAGAAAGATTTAAAGAAATGTTAAATATTAATGACATTACTGAAGTCAGCTAATGATAGAAATTCTTCTTACTCATTTTTATCTTCTCCATGTCTTGCTTTTTTTGCCACATGTTCAGCTTCTAGAACTGTTAAATCTTCATGTTCTTTTTCATTACTGATTATTTCAAACACTGAAGAAAAAGTTCAAGCATTAACAGAATAGCCAAAGTATAATCAAAGAATTTGGCATCTTGGACGCAGTACTAACAGAACTACCTTTTTCAACTTGTATTCTAAAAGCATTTCTTTTTCTTCGTCCATAATCAGCACTGAAAAAAAAACAAACAACACAAAGTAGCAGGTTACACCAAGTGCTTTTCTCCCAACACATTGTTATTCTCAGTGAAAAAAATACATTGTAAGTTGATACTCAAGCTTTTACATAAGTTCTTATTAAGAACCAACTTGAAAACGTGATTGTTTTTTCTGAACCCTACAACTCTGTGATAGCTGGGATGAAAAAACACTAGAATTTACTCATCTCTAAAAGGATGTTTAGTAAACGTTATTAAGGTCCTCTCTGCAGCGATGGAAAAGCAGCAATGTACAAATGAATTCTATCGCACAACAACAATACTGATTTTCTTATTTTAATTTAAACAAGAACATATGGACACAAGAGTATGGTCTAGAAAGCACAGTCCAGTACGGAACAACTGCAATAAGGAATAACAAACCAATATGAGAAAATCTGATTCAATGAGCACCCTTACCTGCAAACAAACATCATTAACCTTTCATTTTCAGTTACGGAGCAAACATTTCGTTTGCTTTTATGCAACAGGTGACAGAGGAAAAATAAAACATAACCCCAAAACCCACAAAAGTCCACAGCAAGAGTTTGGGATCCTTTTCTCTAACAACGCACAAAGAAACAGATTGCAAAAACATTAATGTACTTCTCTCCATTCCTTTACTCTCGCATCCATCAATGATCTGCTTTGATCTCGCATCCATCAATGATCTGCAATGACCCTTCTATCCACAAAGAAAGCCTTCAAATGATTAGGTGAGGTAGACTGTCCTCTTAAGCAACTAAACAAGATTTGTTGTGTCACAGAATCCTGTCATCCAGCCCATCTGCCTGCATCCAAGTGTTATTTTCTCTCATATTTTAAACTCAACACCTGTATAAGGACCAAAATGCTGTAATGTGTCTGTAGCTGTTTAACAGCAACAACAATTAGCAACTAGATCTCGCAGTACTGATGCAATCATAAAAGATAAATTACTAGATATACCAGCAGAGGAAAACACTGGAGTGGAAATGATCTGATTGCCTCAGTTAACCTCAACAACCATTAGAGAAGGTAACGAAAATAAAATTTTGACAACATGCAAATATAAAATAACATATTCCATGTTCTGAATGTGGAATGTAATGATACAAATCTTTGCTCACCTGTACGTTTTCTGCAAATCCGACGCTAGAATCCCAATGTCAACATACTGGCCACATCTACTGCTTGCAAGGTACTAAAATGAAAAATGTTAAGAAGCAAAATAAAATCTTTGTCAATAACCTCATCGGAATAGCTAGGCCTAATATGCCTGTTTCAAATTCATAATATAAAACGCATATATATTCAGCAATAAAGCTCAAACATGCCTGTTTCAGACTCAATTTGAGTTTGTGAACTCAAGGCGCAAAGCCAGGACCCTGAACTTCTGAAGAGCGAACTCCCAGCTGATTGAAGACCTGGTGGACGAGACCCCCTGGCCCACTGCCCTTGGGAACAGAGAAGCCACCAGAGCGGGCCCCCCTCCTGAGCGCACCACAGCTCTCTTTCTGCTCTATAAAACGGCGAGCAGGGCACACGCCTGGAGCCGCGCTGTGCTGCCTCACGCCGCCGCGCGCAGCCATCTTGCCGCGCGGGCCCCGCGCCTCCCCCCGGGCCCCGCCGCCCCGCACCTGCTTCACGCGCTGCTTCAGCCGCGGGTCCGCCGCCCGGGGCCGCACCCGCACCCGCATCGCCTCCGCCACCCGTCCTCAATCCCGGTCCCGCTCTGCCCGGTGCAGGAAGGCGGCCGCGGGGCCTGCGGGTCCCGGCGTGCTGCGCGCTGACTCCGCCACAGCAGGGCAGGGCGGAGCGGAGCGGGGCGGGGAGGCTGAGGGGCGGGCGGCGGCCGCGCCGCCATGGAGTCGGTGGTCTTCATCTTCGCGCTCATCGACTGCTGCGCGCTCATCTTCCTCGCCGTCTACTTCGTATCCTTACCGGGGCGGGGAGCGGGACGGGACGGGACGGGCTCGGTACCCGTGGTGCTGTGGGGGGTGCCAGGGCTGGGGTCTCCATTTCGGCCGAGAGGCCGCGGCCCGGTGTGTGGGGGAATGGTGGGGCCCGGGTGGGAGCGGGGCTGGGTGCCCGGCGCTGAGGGGGGGGAGGAAGCGGGTTTGGGGCCCCCACGGGCCTAAAAATTGGTGCGGTGCGCTCTGGTCACGGAGGGCAGCTCGCTGGGTGAGGTGGGAGAGGGTGGGAAGGGCATGTGGAGTTCCTGAAGCAGGGTTTCTGCGTTATTGCTACAAAAGTGCCTGCAGACTTCGCTGGAGGGTGTTGTTAGAACAGGACAGCGCTGATGCATCCATTTATGTGTCTGGATTGAAAGGGAAGCTGCCCTCATGCTCAGATCCTGGTGTTTCTGAATTTACCTGGTTGTCCTAACAGAAAGAAGCCCAGAAGCGCCTGAAAGAATCTCACCTTAGACAGAGATTTCACTTATTAAAATTGAAAGCCTTCACCCATCTCTTAAGAACAGAAGGAAAAATGCATGCTTTCCTTGAAGAAAAGGAACACCAGTGTTACAGGCTATAACCTGACGATGTGCACATGCTGTGCATTAAGTGTTTTTTGATAGGGCTCTCTGAAACCTTTGTATTTCAGGTGCTGAAAGTTCATGCGATAACAACATGAACCTCTTCTTTCATAGCAAACTGTGAAATTACCCAATGCTACTCTAAATGTAAAATAACGAGATCTAGTTCTTGAAGCTGCAATAGCCAGCTTTATTGTGAGAGTTTAAAAGGCGCATCAACCTTTCCCTGCTTTTAAGGTTTTGCTCCAAGCACAGTAATAATGATTGTGATACCAAAAATATTGAGTTTGCCTTCCTGGTCTGCTTTTAGTGTTAAATTGAACTTTAGCACTTGTGCAACAGTTGCTGCTGGAAAAAGTACCATAAAATCATTTAGCCTGATAATAAAATATGGCCTGTCCGTCCACCTAAAGTAGGACTGAGTGGTGGCTAACTGAAATATGCCTTGGGCAGATTTGTAGAACAAGACAGAAGAGCGCTCACCCCAACATACTGGATGAAAATAAAGCTTAGAATATTTTGACTTCCTATACAATTTTTTCCTTATCCATAACTTCAGATAATTACGCTATCAGATTTGGAATGTGACTACATTAACGCGAGATCTTGCTGCTCAAAACTCAATAAAGTAAATGATTATTCTTTGCATTTAATGGGGTTTCAAAAAAAACAATCCATCATCTCAGCATCACAAATAATGGGAGTTTAATGTATATCTGAAGAGCATGGATTGGCAATGCTTATTCAAAGCATTTATGTTTCACCTCAGTCCACTTGTCTTTTTTGGGCTGCTTCCAGAAAACTAGCCACAAAAGGCTGTTCTGCTAATCTTTGGTGCTGAGATGGGCTGCTTCTCTGAATTTGTGGGACTCTTCCCAGAACTCTCAAAGTTTTCCTTTTTGTATGTGTGCCATTAAGTAGTGATGTCTACTCCTGGCTAAACTCAGATCTTTCTAGCAACTTTCCCTGATAAATGTATATAATTCTTAATGTCTTGAACAGCAGAGTGTTTTGCTGTGATAAGGAAAAGTTCCATTTTAATCAAATCTGCTTGAAGCTGTTCTTTTGAAATCCGTGTGACCCACCCACATGGGTGTTCACTTTGATTTAAAGGTCTTTCTTAATGTAAGAGAGAACACTGCAGGATGATCTCAAGCCAAAAATGTCCTCTTGGGCTGACCCGGTTTACCAATGTCAATTTTAATATTGATCAACTTTCTTATCCGTACCAAGTCTGGGGGTGCTTATACATGCTGTGTCTGTGTGGACTTATGTGCTTCTTATGTGTTTCTTTCATTCCTACATCAAATGTTCTCTGCAGTGACTTCAAACGCGCACTGTATTCTTTCTTAACTCGCTCTCAGGTGTGTGTGTAGTATAACTGTTGAAACAATGTTGTGTTTCTTTCTGGAAATTGCTGTGTTAAACACAGTACCTCTGTTTTAATACCTTAGGGCATGATTTCTGGCTTACTCATGTGCAATCTGTCTGAAGGTACTAATTTCCCTGCATTGTGATGAAATCGCATGGATCTGTGAATTTTGTCAGTTTGATGTGATTAGAATCAGATGATAACTCCATATTGATTTTTTTTTTTTTTTAAGAAAGAAATTTATCCTTATAACCTTTTTTTTTTCTTCCCTTTTTACAGTGGGTCATCCCAGAGGTGATTGGCCATGCTGTTGTAACTGTATTAATGCTTATTTCATTGCACTGGTTCATCTTTCTCCTTAATTTGCCAATAGCAACATGGAATATATACCGGTAAGTGTGAAGGGTTGTGTGTGCTTTTCATTCCCTGTTGCTGGTTTAGCTTTAAGTGTAATATGAAGATAATATGTCATAATGAGAAGTTTCAGTTGTGTTCTTCAGTTCCTAACAGTCTTCTGGTTAACAAAACTCTTCTCTCCTTGCAATTAAAAGTAGAAGAAACCCAGCAGAGTAAATAACATAAAGCTTTTGCCCTTTCCTTGCGTTCTCTCTAATGCCCAGGAATCTTGATCTGTGAGTCATTCCTGAGTTTGTGGGAAATAATGGCATGTTGGTTGGGATTACGAGGTAGCACTGCAGACACGGTCACTAATGTTTCATTCTTTGCCTATGTGCCTGGTAGTGTTACCAGCACAAAAGCAGTTACATCAGCCTGAGTGATGGTTGTAAAGCCATCAGACTGTGGTGTTATCCCAAACACCCTCCTTTTGTCTGCAGTCCTGTTTCTCCCCCTTGTGTGTTTGGACCCCTTCTGGGTCCACTGTCTTGCCTGTTTATTTTTGGAAAGGTTTCCAGACTTTTCATGTTATGATAGCTGTCAGTGTTACTGGTCTTTTCACCCTGGGCTGTCTACCACTTTGAAATGGTTTGCTCCCCACTAGAAGTTTGCATGAGGTAACGCTGGGACTGTTGGTTCAAACTTGTGCATTTTATTTTGTATAATTGTGAAATGTTTGGTGTCACTTAAGGCATAAAAAGTTAGCTGCAATTCTTTTTTCTCTGTACCTTGTTAACACTATTTGCAGGGATGAGTCATTTTTTGAATACAAGAGGTTTCATAGCTCATAAAAGAGAAGATTCCTTTACTGATATTCTGATTGTTCTTCAGCAAAATATAATTATGTACTTAACGTCTTTTGTTTTCCACAAAACTTCTAGTAAAGCCTTCAAATGTTTCTCAGTTGGAGAAACATGAGGCAGTGTAACTTTTACAGTTAATGGCTGCATATTGCCTCCATGCACAGGTGGGGATAGTTTTGGCCACCTGTACAAATGTGTGTTTGTGCAACAGTTGCACAAAATGAGTGATGGTCCCTTTGGTACCTGGTGAGTGTAGTATTAGTATTTGGTGTTTTTTTTTTTTGGTTAGACTGTTTCTACACAGACACTGAAGGGAGGAGGGAAGAGAGAGAAAATGTATTTTATTTGAAATTTTGAGGATTTCTTACACTAGTTTCCCCTTTGCTTCCTTCTAATATGTTAAAGCAACATAATTTAACATTCTGTTAATATTTAAAGTAGCCACTGGCTTTCTCTTCTCAACATGGTCAGAAGGAATTTTAAAAGCTATTGATTTCTGTTTCCATGCTTCAGGCAGTAAGCTTTGAATGTTGTTTTGAACTGACAGCTCTCATTTTGTATTTGTCATTTGGAATACCCTAAAATCCTGATGTTTCCTCAAATTTAGATGTGCAATGCATGTAATAAATGAATATGACAGTGTAATACTTTGCCTATGCTGCCATAATAAGTCAGAATGTTAAGACACTACTATTAATCCTACCTCATTTCTGAGGATCAGGGACTTTCACCCATATTGGTAGCCTAGAGTATCCCATTCATGGTGAAGAAGCTAGAAGTTGGCAAAAGCAACTAAACTATAAAACTAAACTACATGTTTAGTATCATAAAGGGAATCTGATTGATGGTGTGGGATGGAACTTATATTTGACCCAGTCATTTAATGGACAAAGGGTATGGTAGTCAGGAAAATGATGGATTGAAAAGTAGTTTGAATAAAGTGTCAATGACTAAATTACAATCAAGTGGGAACAGATTGTGTAAACCTGTTACTGACAGCTGCAAGCTTCCAGCATCAGGTGGGTGTGTTTGAATTGTCTTCATGTGTCACAGTATTTCAAGAAATAATTTCTGGAGTGAATTTCTGCAACAGGTCTAAGCGCAAGGTGCGGCACCTGGGTCACGGCAATCCCAGACATGGGCACGGGTCGGGTGTCAAGAAGTCATTGAGAGCAGCCCTGCAGAGAAGGACTTGGGGGTTCTGGTGGACAAAAAGCTTGTCATGAGCCAGACATGCAAGCATGCATCCTAGAAGGCCAACTGCATCCTGGGCTGCATCAACAGAGGAGTGGGCAGCAGGGTGAGGGAGGAGATTGTCCCCCTCTGCTCTGCCCTTGTGAGGCCCCACTTGAAGTGCTGCATCCAGGTCTAACTCCCAACCCCAAGAAGGGTGTAGAGCTGTTAGGAGGAAATTCTTCACTCAGAGGGTGCTGAGGAACTGGAGCAGGTTGCCCAGAGAAGCTGTGAATGCCCCATGCCTGGAGGTGTTCAGGGTCAGGTTGGATGGGGCCCTGGTCAGCCTGATCTAGTGGCTGGCATCCTGCTAACTTGTGTTTGTCAGCATCTAGCATCATTGTGTCCATGACTACAGTTCCTTGGATGTGTAACATAAGCTAAACTAGACTGGGGGCCTCTTGGAAAAAATGACTCCCAAGTTCTGGAAACTTTAAATAATTTTGACCACTGGAGTTTGTGACTCTCTCTATAAATTTTTGTAAACAAAAACTTATGATGAAAAAAATCATGTCATTTAAGTGTCACTGCTTTTAAAACACAAATTGAATAAATACTATCTTTATGGTACTCATATCCTAGAGATGTGAGGAAACGGTGCACTATATATCTTATTTCTAGGGTCAAATGATACAGGAAACTTGTATACTTCTTTTTATTTCAATAAAATGTACTACATTTCCATGAAAATGGAAATTAGTGTTAGAATTATAACAATAGATCAATCACTTAAAGCTTCAAATTTAGAAGAGACTTTGAAATGAATAATTTCACGAGCTATTCTTAATGGGACATAATTGTTATTAGTTAAATACGTGTCAGTACTTTTTAATGTTCCTGTGAAAATAAGAATAATAACATTTATTTATTTCCGCTGCTATAGAACCTCTCTTCCCCTCTTATTGCTCCTATTACTGCAGTGAATGTTGCAAGACTAGGGGGAGTGCCTTTTCTTTTGCTTGGTGACATTCTTCAAGTATATAAAGAAAATCTGTTCAGAGACCTTGCTCTTGCTCGAGGTCTACGACTAGAGTTTAGGAGTTAAATTGCTGCATGGAAAAGAGCATTTTTCCAGGAAGGTACAAACTGAGATTTAAGTGAAAAAAAACCTAATAGTACTGTTCTAGACAGGGCTCAGCTGAAGTGACAACTTCAAGTGCTTGCATTTCTTCTCTTGAGAAATGCGTATGATGAATGATCATGCTGTTGCTTGAATTTTCACAAGACAACCACTTACTGTGCTGGTTTTATTCTTCCTTTTGCTTACATCTCACTTTGTTTCACTCAGCTTCTGTTCTTATGTGGATTTAGACAATAAGTACACAAGCTCTTCGGTCCTGCCCACTCTTTCAACCTGTCAGCCATAGGAAAGTTGTGTATTTGCTGTGATAACACAGGATAGTTTTGCTAAAAATGGAAATAATACACAGATCCTATGTCTTTATCTGCTTTTGACCATTGGAGTTTGTGACTCTCTATAAATTTTTGTAAACAAAATTTTATGATGAAAAAAATTTATAATGAAAACACTAATTCTTACTTTTTTTTTCAGTCTCTTTCAGTTAATACATCTTTTCAGTGTGGGTAGAGATTTTCTTCCCAACACTGAGTAATCACAAACTGCAATTAAAATGATCTGGAATTGGCTTTTAACTGGAAATTCTCCCATTTATACCTGGGAAGCTGGGCTAACAGTTTTAATACTGCTTGACCTCTGGATTTTAATTGTGGATTGTAGTGGCAGGGATACGTACAATATCCTGAGACTGAAATAGAATTTTTAAAAAAAGCTCCCTTATATTTAACTAGGAAACAAGCTTTAGAAAGTCACTTCTGTGCAATTTCTTCTCCCCTCCTCCTGACAATCCTTAATGTTTTAATGACTATACTTCTGTGTTTTTTTTTCCTTAAACTTTCAGGTTCATTATGGTGCCAAGCGGAAACATGGGGGTATTTGATCCCACAGAGATCCATAACCGAGGACAACTGAAATCGCACATGAAGGAAGCCATGATTAAACTAGGCTTTCATCTGCTCTGTTTCTTCATGTACCTGTACAGGTTAGTTTCAAAAATTGCTTCCAAGGAACAAAGAAAGTGTCTGCCAGCTATTTTTACTTCCCCTGTTCTGCTTGTGCTGGTATTCATAATTCTGATCTTCTGCTAACCTTCAGTAATATATTTTGACAGCTAACTGCATGCTTATTATATGCTTTCTGATCAAACATTGTTTGAAAACTCAGACTACTACTTAATCTCAAAACAACTATAAGTAAATACAAAACTACATGATTTTAGCACCTAGAGTAAGCAGCCTATTTAGACGGGGTAATATTGAGGACTAAGTTTATTTCACAGATTCTGTTTTAGAAAATAAAGTGGTCAGGTTAAGTTATAACCTGATGAGTTCTGTGATGGGGTACTTCCTACAAGGTAGAACTATCGTTCTTCTACTGCAATATTACTTCTGCAGTCCTCGTCTTCATAAATAATGCAAGTGGCACAGTTGCCTTGACTTTCTATTTCAGAATCAAGTGCAATTTGCTACTGAAAGTGATAGCTGTTCCTACTTGCCTATGCTTCAGTAATACACTGGGTCTCATGTTTTCTGTTTTGTCACAGTATGATTCTGGCTTTGATAAATGATTGAGAAGTTGACAAAGAACCATTAGCTGCCAAATGGGGTCATCACTCCAGTGACTGGTTGTGGAGCCACAGACACCTTCTGAACATACCTAGACCAGTGTCGTCATGCAGTATATTTTTCCTTTTTGAACAAGAAATATTTTTCTGTATTTTTAACATAAAATATTTTCAAAAGACATTGGATTTGTGTAGCAGTTGTTTTTGTTCCTTCTTAAAACCCAAATGGCTGTAGCTGCTGCTTTGGTTCTGTAAACAAGGATTTCACTTTACAAATCTTATGGGAATGACAAGATGAGAGGGAAACACATTTCAACTGCTTAGGCTGACAATAGTACTAATTCTAGAACAAATTTAAGAGCAGTTATAATGCTTATTTCTTACCAAAAGTGTCAGGATATGCCTCTGGCAGTCAAGCTGTCCAATTAGCCTGGTTTGAAGCTGTCCTTGGAACATCGATTTCAAAGCAGAACACTAGCACAGCTTGCATCTTTATGTTGTTTTGTGCTCAGCTAAAAAGCAATGGAATAAAAGTTGTGCTTTTTCTCATTTTCCATTCCCTCTCCCTCCCACCCCAACCTGTATGAAGTCTAGCGTATGGCAGAATTAAGGTCACTGTGACACTTGTAAGAGTGGAAAAACGTGTTGCTGCAGATAAATGTAACACTTGTGAAGCAAGTAATACTTGTTTTTTTTCCCCTTCAACTCCTGTTTTGTCATCGAAATACATCATAGACCTCCCTGTAGAGTAAACAGTGCATCAGGGTTGGAGTCAGTAATGGAACAAAAGACTATAGTCACTACTCCATCAACCTGCTTTAATCATATCCAGTGAGGTGAATCAAGAATGATTCTTAGGAATGACTTAGGAATCTACTTAAGAGAGGTGGTCTGTTAAACCATAACCCAGCTATCCCCACATTTCTGATGTGATTCTGCTTCAAAGGCACCAAGAAATTTCAGTTCTTGAGCAGCTCTTACATCACCGTCAAGTATACAAACCTGAGTTCGTACCCTCACTATCCAACTTTTTTATATATAGGCATAAAAACAGATTTTTTTAAATAAATGTACCAAGTGAAATACTAAAAAAATCCAAATATTTAAAGTCCTAAGAAGGAAAAAACTCAGATCTTAAAAACGTTGTAATTTACTGTACGGCTATAGTTAGCATATTGTATTGGTCTTAGTGTGGTATCTGTGTGCAACAGCTTTTGTGAGCAGGTGGAAAAGAGACAGCACTGAAGCTTGATTGCTGTAGGTATCTTGCACTCAGTATTTGTTTTAGGATAAGCTTAGCCTTAAATTTTTGACAGATGGAGTCTAAGTTCAGCTGTTGTAAAGACCAGAAACTACTGAAAAGCATGCTCAGTAGAAAATAGCTACCACAGCTGCATGCAAGTGACTACCTGACACCACTGCAAAACAAAATTACAGCAAGCATTGCTTTGTAAAGCTTTATGCCAGACAGGATATAGATCTGTAAAAAGGAGAGAACAAATACAATTTCAGAAAAGAAGTCACCGACTTCTGTAGCAGCTCACATGGTTGGTATCTTATTTGTAGGTGAAGACAATTTAACTTAATTGACTTATAGCCTCTTGTATATTCCTGTGAGGAAAAAAAAAGCCCACCACATACCTACACTTTATCTATTAGAAGGGCAAAGTTAGTAAGCTGCTTGAGTTAAGTCCTTGCTGTAGCGCCAGCAGTAGATACATACACTTCATTAATGAAGTGTAAGTTCCATGCTGAGAACCACGACAAGTAACCTGTAATCCCCTCACTTAAACTAGCAGGTTTTTTAAATCTTATTCTAAAGATGGATTTTGAGATAAGAACTTTATTAGTACTTAAAATATTTTTAAGATGCAGTAGTTAGAAATCATTGAAGACAATTACAATAATGACATTAGCTAGGGCAGACACATTCCCTTGTGGAACCAATAAAAGATCTCACACTCACTCTGAAAAGCTCCTATTCCCCTCTACTTCATGAAACATTTCTTCAGAGATGGAAGGGGGACATGGAAAGGTAAAGAAAAAGAGCAAAAGCTGGGGGGTGGAGGGGAAAAGGGGTAGCATGCATCTTAGTTCAGATGCCTGACCTCAGGAATGTTATAGTGGATTCTTCCCTGCTTCCCTCCTTAAGAATGAATTACTAACCACAACAGAACAAGTACAGCTATGTACACTGTCCAATATTAAGCAAACTGTACTTTTAGATGAATACAAGTTTCCATCCTGTTTTTGAATAAATTATCTGTTCATTCATCTCTAACAACTTTTTCTAATTGTTGTAAAAACCTCAGAAGCAGATTCTGGAGACCACAATTCTGCTGAGTCATTACACAACTAATTTTTGAGCCTGCCTTGCTGTGTAAGTCATTTTCTGCCTTAACAATGACCTTCACAGAGCTCAGAGTCAACAACAGGAAAAATGTAATAAAAAACCCTTGAACTACAGAGATCCTAACTTTTGAGCAAGGTTGTTAAGCTCTTTTCCACACTCACAGTCTAGAGCCTAGTTAGCTTGCTACAGTGTCAGTACTTCAGCTGCTTACAGTGACTGGGTAGCTGTTGTAGTACTGCAGTTGGGAGTGGAGGATTAAGATAGGGGAAACGTGCTAATCAATCAATACTGTTATGGACTGTTGATTATTTAGCTAGTTTTATTAGTGAATGTACTTACCTTCTCACCTTTCTCAAGCCAAAAAAACAAATTTCCTTCATCTGTTACATGGATAATTTTTGGCTGAATTGGGTCAACTCTTCTATGAATACTAGTACCTGAGGGAAGCAGGAAGAACAGGTACATGGAAATGGATACGGCATGACATCCTGTTTGCAGCTGCATTTAAGGCACAGTTATGAAAACACTGCATAACTTGGAGGGAATAAAAGTTGATGGAAAGGTGCTACTGGAGGCCATAAAGACCTTTTTCTAATCATATACAGAAGCTGAAAAGAACTGAATGCATTTCACCAAAAGGTTTGAGTTTAGAAAACCTACTTGATGGCAAATTTAGGCACAGCTTTCATTTAGCAGAACATTAGCTAATAAAAATGCCTACAACACCAGTATATGGAAAATGCAGGACAAAGACAAGATTCCATTCTGCTGCACAAGGAGGAGAGACAAGGTTAGTTGGAACAAGAAAAGCAACAGCTGAGAATCAGCTTCAAGAGTTACAAGAGCTGCTTAGGTCAATCACAGATGAAAGCGGTCCTTGATTTCTAGTTACTAGTAGTTGGCAAGAAACATCTGAGCAAGAAATGGAAGTACTTTAAAAGCACTTTGTTAATTATGGGAGAGAATTTTGTAGGTATATCTGAGTTACAGTTAGCAACCTGCGTAAGACACCTAAGCAAGCTCCAGGATTAAAGAATCAAGGCTCTCACTGAGCCTCAGAGGAGCAGACGTTCAACAATGCAGATAAGCACAGAATGGGACACAGGCAAGTAGTGTGCTAAATGGCATAAATGTGCAGTCAAAACAGAAGTGTTGGGTAGATTAGAGCCAGGCATCAAAAATTGGAAAGCCTGCACACAACAAGAGGGAGCTCATCTTCAGCTGAACTGTCACAAATGATTTTTCGTCTCAAGGAAATGAAATGCTACAAACAAGGAAGAATTCTACAATTAGTGATCAAGAAATGAACGTCCCAGTGATAGTCATGTAAGTGAAGTTTAGGAAACTAAGAACTATTCATTCCAGTTATTTATTCTGTTTATTGAATTGAAAGAAAGGGAATACAAACATTTCTGTTAAGTGCTGTGCACCAACATGGAAAAAGTGTATTTTTTTAAAAATCCTAATAAAAACAAATCAGAAGTTAATGTAGTTCCAATTGAACAATTTGTAAAGATATGTTTAAAATACTACACATTTATAAAATAAAAAAGTTAAAACGGTGTTCTGTAAATAATTAGTAAAACAAGTGAAAATAAATACGAGACCCAAAGTTCTTATGTTTTTAATGTAATATAGCAAAGAAATTTTAACTACTTAATATAATCCAAGGAGAGTAACAAAAATCCAGAAAGTTTTAAGAATGCAATCCTTTGAAACATTTAATATCAGTCCATAGCAAATAGTCATTACATACCAAAAGCTCTAAGTGTTAAACTAGTTCCACCACAACTCCATATAAATCTTGACAACTTAGAAATCTTGAGATCAACAATAAAGTTCTTTTCTTGATCTCTACAGCTTGGTTTGTAAGTACATACATGCTTTGAGGATCCATTTTGTCCCATATTTTTTCAAGGAGCCAATAGCTTTTTCCATCTGTGCCTAAAAATGTTAAGATTCATATCTACCACATATACCCTAACCATGAAAAATGTTTAAGAAAAAGATGGGGCACAATGAATTTCAAATTTATAAAAATATACTGATATTAACCAAAACCTTCAGGTCAAAGGACACTTCACATACACACGACTTAAAGTATGCAATAAAACATGACAAGTACCTAGAACATTTGGTTCTATGCCTGTTTATGTAACACATGCACACACACATTCATACCAGATGGGAGGAACACTCTCACAAACTTTTTATTGAATCCAGATAATCTGGATAGATAAACAGAAAACTTGTCTACAGTTTATTTCAACAACTAGAGGCAGCTACTGCAGCAGTAGTTCAACACTGCACACTTCAATCAAGTCCACCCTGTTTAGAAAAGTGTCAGAGTTAATCTTTTTGTTTCCTAAATATCGTTAAAAGTAGCAGTTTTCAAAATTAAGTATGGCAGCTGAAAATGGTCTCGAGCCAATGTGGAAAAGACAGGGTGAAGTAAAAAGGAGGGTTAGCCATTTATGGGATGAATGTTCCTCTTAATTGTCTCAAAAAAAAAAAAAAGCCAACAACAATGAAAACCATTTAGCAAATACAGGTGTATTTTGTAGCTAACAATATGGACAAACTATTGAAAGTGCATTTTTCCTCCTCCCCCTTGAGTTACAGTAGTTTGTCAGTAAATCCAGCTTTTCATGTTCATTCTTCTTTCTCTGCCTCCTCAAATGGGTCTAACAACATCTCCCCTTCAAACTATAGCTAATTATAGGAGTCCTTGTTTCGTACTAAGGAAGCCTTGCTAACTGATTTTGGGTGGGAGCATTGCTTAGCAGTGTAAGGAGATACAACTAGACCCAACCTCCAAGAGCATACTGAATTTTATTAAACATTACCTGTTCGAAGCCAACTTGAGAAGTAACTGGCAAGATCTGGATAGATTTCTAGCTTGCATCTTTGCTCTAATCATAAAAAAGAAGTCAACTTTAAAGTTGGAGAACTTGAGAAAAAACAGGGAATTTAAACAAAGGTGTAATTGCCCCCTATTACCTCCCCCCACACCCAAAGGACAAATTTAGCATGACTGCTTATTTTCCCTTTTGTGCTCCATTGTGCCTTGAAAATTACTTACCTGAACAGCTAAAGAGCATTCAGATAATAAAATGCTTTAGCATTTTTATTTATTAAAGAGAAAAAAAAAAAGATCTGCCTTTAACAATAACCTGCAGCTACTGTATTTTAAGCTAACAGCTTACCAAAGTTACAAAAGAGTAGTACACACTTACAGTATTTTCCTCTCTAAAAACATAGGTTTGTTCACCAGAAATACAGTAATTTATTGCAGGTGTGCAGTTGTTCCAGCCTTAGACTCCAGCCTATGAACATTTTTAAGCACATGGAAATCAACACATTGCAAGTGAGCAAGCTTATTACCCCATCCCCCACCCCCCATCTCATTTTATAGTCTGTGCACAAAAAGTATTGGTACTTTTCAATTCACATAGTGTGAATACGTGACATGTTAGAAATAATCTTGGTTCCTCTTTAATCGACATTTAGAATGGTTCTCACTACCACTAGACCTATAGCGTAATCACTGTGGAACCAGGTACTGTGGTCAAATAAAGTTTACTCTCTCTGATCTCCACACATCATCTGTGATAAGCAGAGATCTATGCAATATGGTGTTATTTAGACACTGGAAAGAATGCTATCTATATGATAAAGGAACTTTCCCTTATATTGCATAGTTTTACCACAAAACTAAATTAAAGCAGAGACACCAAGAGCGTATGTTTCTCCTTAACTTGCTTCTAAATCCCTGATGTGTTTTGGTTTTTTGTTTTTTGTTTTTTTAAGAGGTACATACCAAGTCCAGAAGAGAAAACCCAGAATGGAGGTCAGGTTTTGATAGTAGTAAGTTTAAATTTTTAATTACAATGCATTGCAGTAGAAAATAGGCATCAGGTCATACATACCCCCACATAGCTTGTACCAGGTAAGGAGTCTTGGCCAGGTACGGCCAGCCATATTAAAAATGCCTGTTGAAGTGGATGTGAGACTTCAAATCTAAACTTGAGACTTGATCACCTTGAGACTTCAACACCTGCCTATATTTCCTACTAAGTCCCGTGAGTATGAGGTAAGCAAATAGTGCGAGTTGTACGCAGTATCTTTGTTAAGAGACACCAAAACCAGGATTATTCTCCTCCCCCCCGCTCTCCCTAAGTAACGCTTTGTTTAAAAACATGAGGTCCAGAGTAAGACAATACAGGGATAACTTCCAAAGATTCACATACTAGCATTGCTTAAGAATTATACCATCTTTCGAAGATAGAAAATACTGCTTGCAATTTAGGTATTCAATATTTATTTAAAACCTAGAGGTTTATTTTACTAAAAATTAACCTTAGGAAAGTTGTCTGCTTCTCTGCAACACCGATGCCACAGACAAGACTGACCAATCTTATGCTGTCCGAACTAGCAACAGAAACAAACAGCTCCTTCTAAAACTAGCTAATGGAAGGAGGAACTGATTTGTAGTCTTCAGTTTACATACATACTCCCAGTATGCTATAACTCCTTTAATTGCTATCAGCACAATTCCCCTTAAGAAAAAATGAACTAGGTTGAAGATAAGAATGTTAAGTTCCTATTTCATTTTGGAGGTACTAAACCAGAAATGAGTACATCAGATTCAGGGCTGGTTTCAACGAGAAGATTGGAATCTTCAATCATGTTTCAGATGGCACATAGGGCAAGGAAAACACCGCCACCTGATTGCTGGAATCTAAAAAAAAAAATCCAACCCATTAAGTTTTGTTTCTTTGGGAAAGAAAAAGGGACTGTTTATGTTAAACACCACATTCCCAATCAAAGCAGCTACACTGCTCTTCCCAGGAACTCTGGCAAACCTTCCCCCACCCTTCTTCCACACATGACTAATGAGGTCACTAGATTACCATCTCATTAAAGGATGAAGTCCACACTTCCATTCACATCATTCTTGGTGACATGCCCTTTCCTGCTCCCTCTTTACTTCACAGCACTACCAACACTACCTTTCCACCCATGGTAGGAAATGGACTCCAGCGCCATCCCAAAGTGAATTTGTGTGTAGTGCAGAAGCATTGAGATGTCAGGCCATCTGTTTATTGAGGACAAAAACCACACGTGATGTCTTTCTCTTTTCTAAACATGGCATATTAGTGGAACTGTTCCTAAATGCGTTAAGATGTTCACAGCACCAGCTTGCAACAAGGTCTAGGAGAGACATTTAAATTTGCAAACTTAAAAGTATATTTTCAGAAAGAAAATCTATACATCTTTGTTTATCAAATAGAGTTTTCCTTCATAACACAAGTGTTACTTATGATTTGAATGTTAATTACTTTTACAAGATGTTGACTTTTTTTGAATACTTTCTTCACATTCTTTTGTTGCGGTGTAGCCTACCTTTAATCCGTATTGTTGCATATATTTATGTAATTAAAAAGAAGACCTTGTCTTGTTTAAACTCTTAATCTGGTGGTGTACTCTGAACACTTCTTTTTTTTCGCTAAATAATACAATTTTATCTGTTAATATGGACAGTGAGTTTCTCTTTCTAAAACAACCTTTACTGACTACATAAAGTTCCTTCCAGCCACTGCTTTTGATCGGGTTTCAAGACACTCTGGAAGAGCATCAGTGATACCACATTTTACAACACTTCTTGCATCGTTTTAGTTCCAAACGTATACAAATGAAGTCGTTTTAATCCTATAAATAATTTATTTTTAAAAAATTGTGCTGTTAACCCCTTTGCAGGGCAACGAGCTATGTGAAAAGTACAAAACTTTTTGTCAAATGTGATATTCAGAGTGCTTTTGACATAGTTCATTGGTTTATCTCAATTTATATGCGCAACGGGCAAGGCTAGAATCCATGAACCAAGCTGCAAAGATCTCAAGCTAAGTAAGGCGGAGAGATTTGAGAAACAAGAGAAGGAAATACTTTCCTATCCAATGTATACTCTTCAGACTAAAGCACTCTTTCTATCAAGCCTTCTAAACTGTTAAATAAAGTGTTCCAAACAAGCATTTAAACTTCATTACACAGAAGAGCAACAAGAACAGTAGCCTGCCAGACAAAAAGGCAGGAGGGAAAAATATATAGAGTTCAATGGTTAGCCTGAATGTAGCACAGTTCTTCACAACCGATGGGGGGGTAATTTCAACACGGTGTCCAACAACGTTCTAACGACGTGCTTCATCTCGACTGGTTACTATGAAGCAAGGTGGTAAATGTTTGGCCCCAATCGGGCTTCAGAAATGGTTCTTTTTCATGACGAGCATGTCTGTCCAGCTATCAATCATGTTTGTTTGCACCAAATCCCAAGCCATTTAAAATACGACTAATTAAGTTAAACTGAAGTCGTCTGCTCCAAATTCGCCATCAACTATCCATGCTACTGCATTCCTCTGAACAAAAACAAAAAAGAGAAAAAAATCACACCTTGAAGATTTTATCAGTAATTAACATTCCTATTATAAGGTCTCTAATACAGTGTATTTACATAAGTTTTACTGAGCATGCATTACTTAACGGAACTAATAGTGTAACTAAATCCTACATTAAAAATTAGCAATTTTAGGTATCATCATTCATATTAATTTAAAGGTTAATTTGTCATGTTATCTGTTGGTACAAAGAAATCATCTTTTGCAGAAGATATCAATAAATTACATACATTTGCATTTAAGTTCCAGGGGCTCATGCTAATTACAAAGCTGTCATCCATTTAAGATTCCTAAGTTGCTGGACATTATTCTCTGCACCTATACCTCTTATAGATGCACTGCCGTGAGAAATTCAGTTTTTATCATTTTTATTTTTATGAAGTTTACAAGCTCATTTTCTGGAGAAAATGAGAAAGAGTAAGCAGGCAAGTAATTGGGAGAAAACAAAAGCAAAAAAAAAAAAAAACAACCACAAGTAAAGCCAGCTGGAGGATAGGCTCCGAGTCCCTACATGTATGTTCAAGATGTTACAAGCAGGACTGACAAGGCTGGTCCACCTAGTCCAATACTAGAAGCAGATGTGTCAGAAAGCACAGGAACAGCAAAAGGAAGTAATCCTTCTATATATCCTTCCAACTTTCAGCCACTTTCACCTAGTGGACATTCTAAACTAGAGGTGTTTGCTCGTCTACTCACACTTCATGGATTTCTCCTTGATTGTTTTGTTCAGGTTCCCCTTGAACTCATGTCCATGCTTAGCATTCACTCTAAGTTTTTAGCATGAGATTGGATGTGTAATGACAGAAGCCTATATGCTGCAGAACAATCCCCTAGTCGTCATCTTGTTAATAGTTCTAGGGGGGTAGGTAAGAAGGGTTGGGAGAAAGTGTGCATTTTGACAGTGAAAAAAGTTGCACTTATTTCAGAAGCATCACTCTCCTGATAACATCAGATGGTTAGGAAAAAATCAGCGGTGTACAGATTTTAGGGTGGAAAAATTTCAGTCTCCACATTTTGGAGATTACTTTTATAAGCACAGTAACACCACTATTTGGTTTCCAGTGTAGTCAGAATACACTACTCAAATTTTAGTAACATTGCATGCACTTAAAGCATTAAAGGTGGCATTTCTAAGAAGTCTACCTAAGTCAGTTAATAAAATACTACGGCCTCAGTTGACACCACTGTTTTCTATAGGACCTTTCTGTAAAGGCAATGACTCTAACCCAAGACTTGTGGGCATTTTTGTATTCTATTTATGACAAAGAAAATCAACCAAACTAGCTGCCTTTGACATGCATTTTTAGTAATTAGAAAACATACACACATGCACACACACACTCTTACCTTCAATATCCTGGTTGTCTACGAATGGCGCTGGTCCCCATATTCTAACAGTACCATCATCAGAGGCACTGGCCATCATGGATGGAATCTGCGGGTTCCAGCTCACACAGTTAACAGTACGTGTGTGCCCTGTCAGCTCCGCAATTGGCAGCTCGCTACGCTTGTGCCAAATATATACTTTGTGATCTAAACAAAATATGCATTTTGAAAAACATGAGAAACATTGCTCCACACAAACCAATTTGTCATATCAAATAGCACTTCCACACCTAAAAAAACATTAATGTTGTCAATTCTAAAACCCACATCTGTTGAATGTGCAACGGCTCTAAACATTTTCTTCTAAGAACGATCAAAAGAACATGGGCAAGGTTCTACCACAAAGGGGCATGCTTCCTTTAAAAGACTTGCAAGAAAAACATTCAACTGCAATGCAAATAACCTAGAAAGACAAACTGAGCTACTCTTAAATTAAGGACATGGGGTACTAACATTATTCAAAAGGAACACTTGCAGAATTTTTTTTTAAACAATCATATTACAGATTAGTACACGCATTATAAAGTCACAAGTATTAAGGCAGGATATTGACAACAGGATATTAGGAATTGGCTGGATGGCTGCACCCAGAGAGTTGCAGTCAATGACTCTATGCCCAGGTGTCCCTCAGGGGTCTGTATTAGGATCAGTGCTGCTTAGGATCTTTAAAAGTGACACAGACAATGGGAACAAATGCACCCTTGCAAGTTTGCAGATGACACCAAGCTGAGTGGGGCTGCTGATATAACAGAAGGAAGGGGTGCCATCCAGAGGGACCTGGACAAGTTTGAGAAGTGGGCCTATGGGAACCTAATGAGGTTCAACAAGTCCAAGTGCAAGGTGCTGCAGCTGGGTCAAGGCAATGCCAGACCTAAGTACAGGCTGGGAAAAGAACTCATTGGGAGCAGCCCTGCAGAGAAGGAAAAGCTTGACATGAGCCAGCAGTATGAGCTTGCAGCCCAGTAGGCCAACTGCATCTATCAACAGAGGAGTGGCCAGCAGGGTGAGGGAGGGGATTGTCCCCTTCTGCTCTGCCTTTGTGAGGCCCCACTTGGAGTGTTGCTTCCAAGTCTGGGCCCTCCCCCACCCCAAGATGGATGTGGACGTGTTGGTGTAGGTCCCAAGGAGGGCCACAAGGATGATCAGGGGGCTGGAGCACCTCTCCTATGAAGAAAGACTGAGAGCTGGGGATGTTCAGCCTGCAGAGGAGATTCTGGGGAGAACTCATTGCAGCCTTTCAATACTTAAAGGAGGCTTATAAAAAAGATGGAGAGTAACTTCTTACTCCAACAGATAATGACAGGACAAGGGGGAATGGTTTTAAACTTAAAGAGGGGAGAGTTAGATGTTAGGAGGAAATTCTTAACTCAGAGGGTGGTGAGGCACTGGAACAGGCTGCCCATAGAAGTTGTGGATACCCCATCCCTGGAGGTGTTCACGGTCAGGTTGGATGATGCCGTGGTCAACCTGATCTGGTGGGTGGCAGCCCTACCTATGGCAGGGGAGTAGAGCTAGATGTTCTTTAAGGTGCTTTCCAACCCATGCCATTCTAAGATTCTATGAAGTTCACAGCTCTACAGTTAATGAAATGCATCTTGGTACTGAAGACCTGGAAATATTCCACTGCAAGTGCAAACTGAGAAAGCGAGTGATGACAACAAGGCTCAATGTCTGAAATCGCAAGCTATTACCGGCTGACAATTAATTCTTGCGTTGTATTCAAGATATTGATTTGTACTTAAAGCAGATGCAATAAACAATCCCACAGATCTTATTTTGTGATAGGAAGCTTTTAATCATTTTTCTTTTAGCAAAATGCTTGAATTAGAATAGTGGAGTCAAACACTCCATTGCATTTTGTTTGTTTGTTTTTAAGCATTTTATAACCAACCACATTTAAGAATAAATGACTAAGGAAGGATTTTTTTTTTTCCCAACTGTAGATTATCAGCCTTTAACAAACCTGTGGATTGATCTCTCTAGGAATGTCTTTGGAATATTCCAAACATCTTTTTAAACTGAAAAAGTATGTGCCACTAGTATTACACAAAACCTTAGTATTTAGTACTAACAGATGAAAATACTTTAATTCAATATATTTGGATGGTTTTAATGCAGAAGTCATTCTGAAGACTTAGCAAACAAGTCAATCTTTCTCTATTCCTCCTCCTCCCAATCCCTTACAAAACAAACTCGCTCTCTGACCTACCTGCTAGAATAGCATCATGGAATCATGTTACAACTTAACTGTCTTCTGCTGAGTCAGCTCATTTGAGTACAACACCTTTATATACACATGTATGCAAACATTTTGGTTGAGTTTACATTCCACTTACGATTTCAAGAGACTAAATATCCATGCTATTCATCAAATAACACAATTCACTCTCTGCTTTAACACTGGACACGCAAGCCTCTGCTGCCTGGGAGAATCAAAGCCTAAACACAAACCAGTATTTTGGTGCTTGTCAGAATGCCTGTATTTTGTTTTGGAAAAAAAAAAAACCAACAAACACACACAAAACAGTTAACTAGATTAAGGCAGCGGTCAACTTCCTTCTCAGAAAGAGACCTCCATTTTCTTCCCATTGATGAAAGTGTTAGAAAAAAAAAATAGGTAGCTGACAAGGCATCTTCCTAAATTCAAGAGGTCACCACAATGTAATCTGTTATGTTCTTGTTTGTTTCTTTGCTTTATTTTGTTTGTTTAGACATAGAGAATGGTTTTCTGAGTAGCCACATTTTTCAACAGTTACAAGTTGTCACAGAGACAACAGCCTCAGACAGTCCAAACCTAAGTAAGTAGATTTGTCTAAGTTGATCTAAGTAACCCTCAGCTTCTACCAGTGCTAGGTGGTTTTAGACACCAAACATCTAAATAAATAAATAGAAAAAAAATAGGTGCACTGTAGTATTCACACCTACACATTCACAGCATCTTTATGACTCTCAACAAATCTTGAACTTCCCGGTTCTAAGGCCCCAAACCAATAATTTTGTTCAACCATGAAGAAATTCACACTGAATTGGAAGTACTGTCCTTCAGTCATTACCTTCCAGTGGGTCTGGTAAAGAGTGAAATTTAATTTTGGACATATTTGCTATTTAAAAAAAAAAAAAAAAGGGAACAAAAAAAAAGGATAGTAGTAACATCCTAGGCAACACTATGTCCTAACAGCTGTGTGTTACAAAGTACTAACAGTAATTACATACACATTTCAAGTATAATTCTTAGCCCTGCATAGGCTTGAATATTAAGTGACCTCCACAGGAGGTGATGGCACTATAGTGACAGAACCAAAGCAATTCCAGACATGACCTATTAACTAATTTCTTTTCTTGCCACAGACAGTTGAATAAAAATACACCACAAAGCCTTTGATTACCAAGAAAACCTACTAGACAGTGTCAACAACTGCTTGATTTGAGATAACTACTTTGTAATGAAGCTGAATCTACTGAAATTAAAATAATCTTGCCACACCTGTATCTTCAACAGGGGAAATGAAGTATTTCTGATTCAAACCATAAGCCTAAGAGTCATACCACAAAAATAAAAGAGCCCTCAAGAACATCCCACCCACTTTTAATTAAAACAGTTCAGATGCTTTAGAGGAGTACGTGAAAAATTTGTTCCAGTTGCTCGCTTTCAGAGATGACAGCTGCTAACAACATTATAAAACTAAGGTATAGGAAGGAAGGATAAAGTGTTCTAGTTTTCTGCACAAAAAGGCATGATACTACCTTCGCTGCCACTTGCAATGAAGTCTTCATTATGACCTCCAAAACATGAGTGAATTGTGTAAAATCCTTGTGTAACACCTTGATACTTCCTCACTAAAACTCTGTCTTGTAAGTCCCATAAGTGAACTCCCTGGGAATAAGAAGTACAGAGGATTTTTTTTTTTTTCCAATTGAACATTATCTATTGCATTCTTTTGAAACAGTAAATGAGTTTAAACACAATGAAAACATACTTCAGCTAACTTCAGTATTTTTACTAGATCAAGAAAGTAAACATATACCAGATTATTAGCTTTAACTTCCAATCTACGGTCCCTTCTATTTTGAAAACTCATTCTCACAGAAGGTTCCCAAAGTAGAAATAAAATTAAAAACAAACAACCCCCCCCCCGCTAAACATAACCTGCCACAATTCTTGCTGCATCTGGCTTCTCAATGTTATTGCCAGATACTAAGATTTAACAATACATTTTTCATAGTATCAAAGCCTTTACCATAAAAGTCAAAAATTCAGTCTTAATAAGATTGCCTTCTTGTCAGAGAATGTCACAATTCATTTATGAACATTAAGGCCTCCTATTAAATAAATACAACTATATAACAGCAAATATTCCAGCTTCCATCAAAATACTTAAAAACAGTTAGTACTTGCAAGCAGGCTTATTTGCATTTCCATTTATTATCACCAACTCACCTGAGTTGCTACATTTAACAAAGCTAAGCGGCCATTTTTTGAAATAGTAAACGACATTATAGGGTGATCTTCTTGTACTCTGAAATCGTAAGACACATCAATGTTAAGAGTACACTTAACCAAAGAATAACGTACACCAAGACAAAAGGTATGTCCTGTCTCTGCAATATTATTGTCAGGTAGAGATAGTGTTGAATTTGAAATTGTATTTGAAATTAGGTGTATCTCAATGTCAATACAAGCCAGGACTGCAACAGTTTGTTAGTTTGCTAATACTTACGATAAATCCCAAGACCAAAAGGAACCTGAAGGCTCAAATAGCAGCTCCTAACTTTAAAACAGGATCTACTAAAATATGTCAGGAATTCTGAGGTAAAGATCTCTTAATGATGGAAGTGCCAAAACACTGAGAAGAAACTTATGCCAGTGCATAGAAAGTTATTTCTAATACTTGATCTAATGCTTCTAGCTGCAATTGGAAATCACTTAATTCTTGTCCCATATTATTCTCCTCTTCTTTTAATACTGAGAGCATTTTTAAGAACTTATTTCTCATCCTGCCCCACAAACCCTTTCTCACACTAAACTAGAAATTTAAAAGCAAAGAAAGAGGTACTTACATGTTCCTGTCTGTAAGATCTTCAAAGTTATAACCCCGAATTCGCTGGTGTGTGTCTGATGCTAGAACAGTTTTCCCATCACTTAAGCACCAAAGGCATTGTACTCTCACCCCTTCCCAGGAGTCAAGGAGATTACCATCTAAATCCTGATTAGAAAAAAATAAATTGAACTGTTAGGGTCAGGTTTCTGAGGAGTTCTCTGACAAGTATCTTTTTTACCTTGTGTTCACGTGGCTGCTACAGAAAGCAATCTTAACCTTTAGCAGAGAGGGCTTAATAAATTAGAATATGACTTGTGTTAACTCTTGTAGGTATCAGTCCTGGAGAGCTGTGAATCCCTTTCTTTGCACTATCAGACGGAAAAAAAACACAACACTACTTCATGTCAGGGAGCAGATCCGCAAGCTCATTTGTGCGGCGTGTGAGGTTTGCATACTGCTGCATCATTCTGAACACCAATTCAGATGACAAATAATCAAGAGTATGGGTGAGGCTTCAAATCACTATCCAAAACCAACTCTATTTGTGTATTGAAAATTTCCAATTTCTAAGCACTAAGTAAAGACAGCATGCAAAAAAATAAGAATGACATAGTCAAAATTCTGTGGAATAAATGATATCTGTGGGCAAAGGCATAAACATGAAATGTTTTCATTAGCATATTTTCTAGAGCAGTTATGACAAAATTCCAGCCCACAAATCCTCCTTTCAGCAGAGCAATCTCTTTGCAAAAAAAGTTCTTGAACCCTTCTAACTATTACACAGAAACAGAAGTGCTGCAAGGATCAGAAGGTTTTTGTTTTAAAAATAAACTTTTATGTCTGAAAATCAAGTTAATTTTTAGTATACACACACAAGAAAAAAATAAAACCTCAGATTTGACTGTGACAAAATGTTTCTTTCTAGCTTTATTTTCAGTGGGACAGATGCAGAGAACTTACACACTGATAGAACTGTCCACGCTGACCTCCTGTTACAAAACGCTTCCCATCAGGATTCCAGGCCACACTTGTTAAACTGTCTTCATGAGATTGGCTCATCTTTGTCCTCAGCTCCCCAGTCTAGAAAATAAACAGAGCAACAAGGTCTTATACCAGCCAGGACAACCCTCTCCCCAAAAGACATTGATAACTTTATCTGACATACATAGGGTTTGGAGGTACATAAATTTAAACAGTTTTGTTAAAAAGCAACACAAAAATTATGGATAATGCAATAAAAGGGCAAGAGCTACCACAGTATTTCCAGTGACCTCAGATTTGATTTAGGGATTATTTTTTGTCCCTCAGATCAGGACAGATGAAGTAGTGGGTATGTCAGACAACTGTAAGATTATAACTTAAAGAGGGGAACTCAAAGAAGTTGGGAGAAAACCTAAGTACAAGAAGAGACGAGTTAAAATAAAATATGGAAAGTGAGAAGGCAGGAGTAGGCCAAAAGAAAACAGAGGTGACAAAAATACAATTTAGTAAAAATAATATTTACAACATTTTCCTCCCTGAGCTGAAGCTCTCCATGCCAAAATTTAACTTTCACTCCAGCTCATAATGTTGCTGCTTCACAAGACACTGAGCCAACGAATGGCTTACCACTGCCAAAAGAGTAAGGGCTTCTCTCTATTCCCTTGTGCCAGCTTGAGTTCTCCCCACTAAGCCAATTTATTTCACTAAGCCAATTTAATTAATTAAAACGGGCAAAAAAAAAAAGCATTCAAAGGATGAAAAAAGGAAACTTTTTGTTTCTAGGTAACTAAATTAGTTCAGAGTCCAAGACAGAACAAGACTATATAGCCTGCAATTGAGGCAGGGGATGCTTTTGTATCAGCCCAACTGCCCATAAAAATCAACAGCGGGAAAAGGTTTCCAAAGTCATAGAGGAAGTCAGAAGAACTAGACAAACGCCCTAGTATTTGACTGAAATGCAAACTTCTGAAATCTGAAGTCTAATCCTCTATGAACCTTTCACTAGTACCACTGGGAGGGATACACAAAATAAAAATAGCATCTTTTACTTTTGCTACTTGTTAAGATCTTCAGCAATAAATTTCTCCCCTTAGATGATAATTCTGCTATCTCTTTCTCTTGATTTCCTTTTCTTCTCTTCAGCAGTTCTCTATCATCCTTGGGATTTCTGCAATCCCTTCTTAGACATTATTTATCTAGAAGAGATGCACTAGAATTGCTGCAGAGTCCCGTGCAATCAGACTTGAACCCTATTTTCAATATCTGTGCAAAGCAAGTACAGAATTTGTAGACTGACACAGTTTTTCTCAAATTAGGGAAAGAAGAATCAGTTTTTTTTTTTTTTTTTTTTACACTTGCACCTTTGCACAGCAAGTTTTGTGGAAGTGACTTCCTTCATGCTTTTTATACAGACATATATATTTATTAAAAAAAAAAAAAAAAAAAAAGGCAGTAGGCTGACCACAAAGTTTTATTTTGTAACTCTTAGTCACTACTTACTTGTACATTCCAGAGCCAAAGCTCAGAACAATCATCTGGGCCACAGGCAACAAGATAGTTGTCATCTGGACTCCAAGCAATATAAGAGACACCATATGAGTGACCTTCTAACGTCTTAAGTAGTTTTAGCTGGTGAGTATCCTGAAAAAGAAAGATTCTGTTGAGACAATAGAAACAAGCTCCTACTAACTTCACATATACAGCGTGTCCAAGCACAGCAAGGACACTTGGCTTTTTGCATTTTGTCAGTCACATGAACAAGTCCTCACTGAAAAAGCAGCTGCTAGTTTACAGAGTAGGACCTTAAAGTGAAAGCTGCTAAAATCTGATGTGCAAAACAAGAATATTTGGAAGATTAGAACAAAATACCTACATGATTCTGAATGTGAAGCTTGCAAAATGTCATTGTGTACAGAGTTGTACATTACATTATACTTGATAATACAGAAACCTCATATGCTAGAACAACTCTATATACCTACTGGACTATAAAAGTACTATTACCCACATTGTATGGAATTAAGTTAGTTCTTAAACATAAAGCATAATCATGCTGGAAAATTATTATGGTTAAACAGAATTAACCAAAACCTTCACGCTTGCTGAGAAGGGAAAACTTTCAAGTGCTAATGCTTCTATAAACTGTATCTTGAGAGCATCTTACGTGCTGCTCAAGAAAAAGGTTTACAGAAAAATATTTTTAAAAGTATACTTGAGGTGTTTTTTTTTTTTTCTAAATGCTGCCTACAGCAAGCTGTGCTTTCGTTCTGCCAGATTTAGTGAATGAAGCATATTTTTCTCACACTGACTATCTTACATGACCTTTACACTACAACTGTTCTACTGATGACTTGTCAAAGGAACTTTACTTTCAAGCAGCTTCTTATGAAGGTAATATAGTTATATACTGTGAAACCATAGCTTCCAAAAGAATTTGTAGACTGACAAGCTTCCAAAACAAAATACAGAAACATGCTGCATAGAACAGATCTCGTTAAACCGCTTACAACAATTTTTGTGAAGTTGCTTGGAAAAGGTGGTTGTGGGTTGTTCTTTTTTTTTTTTTTGGATTGGAAGGGGGTGTTGCTTATACCTCATACTTCTCCAAAAAGGAGTCTGACTCATTTGAAGATGTAGCTTGATTTCTCAAATTCTCTTCTTTCTTTTGTTTTAGCATTAATCAGCAGAGCACCTCTTGACTTGGGATTCTATAGGAAGAACATTATCAACAGAGAAACAGTCTGACACAAAGGTCGGTTTCCTAGGACCAGCTGCGAGGGATTCAGTGATTCTCAGTCAGCCTGCAGCTTTGATAGTTCTGCTAGCTAGAAAACTAAATTCCTCAATAGAAAGTAGGCTAAGAATAATCTTCAAAGAACAGAGAAAATAAGCAAGTGCATGGAACTCCTCAAGACCCCTTTATTATTCCAGGTCTGCATTAGATACTGCTGTGTCTCTTGCTGCACTGATCTGCAAAGAAACTGAGTCACATCTGACTTCATCCCACATCCTGGGGCTTGCCTGCAACTGCTGCATTCCTTTAAATTAATCTCAGTGCAAGGGTAGGCAGCCAGTTCTACTGCACCTCATTGGAGAGGCAAGAGGAGCAGGATGCATACGGTATTTCTCTTCTAATAATAGGACCTGGGACTATCTCCCTCTCATGCTGCTCTCATACTTTCCTCCACATATAGCAGAACTGCTATACTGTTTTGCTCTCACTGAAACAGCAAGTCAATATTTCAGACAAACGTCCCCAGTTTAGTCACTTTGCTTCCCACCCTCTACCAGAAGCAATCTCAGTACTTCTATCCCTTACACACAGCTTGCCAGATTTTTGTTATGCAGAACAAAAAACTATTCAGCCTACCAATTTAAGTCCATAGTAGTTGAGCAAGTCCTTGGCTGAAAAGCAAAACACCCATCAATAGCTTTGAGAAAGAGCAGTAAAGAAGAAAAGTTTCTGTAGGAAACAAGTTAAAGGAGAGCTCTATCAAAGAAGATGCACGCTAGATATGCCTGCTGTGCCCATCCTTTGTGTTCTAGAGATTCTGCTGCACTTTGTAAGTCAAATAATGCATTTCCCACACAAACCTAGCTCACTCAAGATATTATTTAATGCTGCTGAATCTGCATAAGAGCAGTGAAGTGAACAAATGAAAATAGAAGCACAGGATAAGAGTTTAGAAGGGATGTAGATAGGTCTTAAAAAGAAATAAGAAGTTAGTGTCATGAAGAAAAAACAAGGAAGCAAGGTTATTATGCTTAGGAAGGGGTGACGGAAAAAAAGGGGGAAACAAAGGATTCTTTTCACAGTATAGTAATAAATGTGTGAAAGAATACTTTATTTGAAATAGTATGCTCATTTCTCTGGCCTAGAGTTGTATGGATGCTTCCTTATATCCTTTATATACAGATTAAAATAATTCTAAACACGTAAAGCCTTGAAAACCCAATTAAACTAAACTGTTCAAAAGACATTGTCAACAACGGCTACAGGAAATTTGTTCTGGCAAATATGAAATCAATTAGAGTTATCCGGCTTGATGTTATTTATAAGGCTACCTCCTTGAAATGGTTTCAATGTTGTTGGGTTTTTGGTGTTTGTTTTTTTGAAAGTACTCAAATACAGAAGATAGAACTCTATACAGCTTTCCTATTATTTACTACAGATTTTGTTCCCATAAAAACCCATGGGTCAAAGTGTTAAAATAATTTAAACACTCACAAAACATTTATTTGGCTCAATTAACTAGATGTTAGCTAGCAAGTCACTATGAAACATACTACCAAGCTGTTGTGTATTAAAACCCACTGATATAAAAGGAAAATGTGCATCTACAGTCAAATAACAAGTCAACAGCAAAATCATTTGATCCTCAATTTACTTAGAATTGATCTGTCTATTAATAAAAATCAGTAAAAATCAAAGTACAAAAGTCAGATTATGCAGCTGTGTATCTCTTGGCTCAGAGCACACTGTCTCCAGTAACAAGCCCCAACAATTCTACTCCTGAAAATTAACACTTGTTAATTTTTAAGAGATATATAACAATTATATACAAGCAAAATGGTTTTAAGTTCTCCTATCTTCATAGGAGAAGAAAGGACTCAAAATTATATAGCTTCCTAACCCAGAATGGGAGAAAAGAACCAACTTCTGTTCTTAAATCCTACTGAAAGCTAGTATGGGACTGCAAAAGCCTTTCATCTTCCACTTAGCGTACCAGTCTGCAGATGTATAATTAAGAACTAAGAATCTTATTTCTGATAGTGTTTTACAAGCATTAACTTCAAATATTGTATGCATACATTCTAGTTTATTCACAGTTGTCAGTTGTTATGAACTATATGGAAATACTCTAAGATATTTCTAAAACACAATTTAAAACAGTCTTAGATTTACTGCTTAAGCTTTTATTTACATAAGTATAGACATAGGTAGGAAATATAAATTTTGTATCAGTATAGATATTTAATGTAAGAGGAATAATGCCGCATGTCAATATCAAAAACTAAAAACATGGTCTGTATGGAAGTGGCTGGGTATACCTTTGTGTGTCAGTGAATTCTGCGAAGTGTTTGAATCTTCATCTCAAAACAAAGCAAATCATACAACAGCAACTATCTAGCACAAAGTGGTATAACAATGCAACCTTAAGCAGATACAATTTATTACTCAAATAATGTAATAAATGGTGAAATAGATATTTAAACTCAAATACTCTGGTAATAACAGGATAACTGAAGAGGTTTAGTCACCTATTTGAAGTACTCTTAGTGAGTGACTTGGAAGTTCTAAAAGATCATTTCTCATCACTGCCATGCTCCTTCCACTCTCACCCAACACTTCTCATGGCCTTCAAGCTGAGAAGCTCCCCTTGACCAGCAGGCTCTACATAGCAGTGCTGGTTAGGGGCACAGGATCTCCTGTTCCAGGGCAGTCAGTGTTTCAGGCACTATAATACCTGGTACATTAGGGCATCAGGTATTCAAGTGCCTTAACTAACTTCTACTGACTGTGATCTTTGGTTTTTTATATCCTAAATATGCTAGTCAGTAGGCTACAGTACATATTAGCCTGTCCTACAAAATTCAAGCCATCCTACCAAGAGAAAGTAGAGATTGAAGAGGGAAAAAAAAACAGAAGTCATACATATTTAAGACATGCTGCACACTTACTGGATCAACCTGCCATATAATAACAGTTGTGTCCTTAGATCCCGTTGCTAGTTTAGTGCCATCATTGGAGAATTTACAGAACCACACTTCATTACAGTGCTCCGTTAGTATCTGCTGTGTGTAGCATGGGAACTGTTTCCTAGGATAAAGAAAAGGACACATTAAACAGGTTAATAAGAAAGCAGTAAGAGATAGTTCTTACTAGCTAGATTAAAAAACCACAACAAGCCAAAAATGTATTTAGAAGCCAAACCACTTGGAAAGTCTTCAATTAACAGCTGCTTCAAATAAGCACAGAACGAAGTGTCTTATCTGGTAAAAACCTCTTATCACCAAGCAATCATAACTAATCTTAAGAGCTTAGAGCTACTTTTCTTCCCCTCACATAATTCATTTTGCTTCATATAACTTGGAATAAAACTGACCTCATTATGGCAGTAACAGCTTATTAATACAAACTTTTGTGACGTACAGAATATACTAGAGTTACATACTCATTGAATCATACCTGAAGTATTTTATTTACATGTAAACTTTTTTTTATTCATCTGAGCTATATCTTGCAAAATCCTTAGAAACAATTTTAGATATAAGTTGAATAAAATTATAGTCTTTTTCTTGAATGTGATTTTGCAGTAAGTTGTGTTTGTTTTTTATACTTTCTTTGCAGAATACCACATGCAACTTTAAACATCACAAGATAGAACCTAGAACCATAGAACAGTCTGGGTTGGAAGGGACCTTAATATCATCTAGTTCCAACCCCCCCCCCATTCAGATGGGCTAGCAGATAGCTGCCTAACCATTGACACTTTTTTCTGAACTGCAGGGGTGCTAGAGGGATTTAGCCTTATGATGAGCTTTTATGTTGCCCAGCACAAAGCAACGCAACTCTACGGGGACATGAAGGGACTACTGTAACAACAACAATCTATGTGAATGTATGGTTTCATTTATCACTGGAGATAGATAGCCTAAAAAAAAATTACTTCTACATTTGTTTTAAAATGCATTTCGGTGGTTGCAAGGCTCACAGACACCTGGAAAATGCTTTTTTTAAAGCAGGAACTTCTGCTTAATATGGTGACTACATTTTCTCAGTCTATTTTCTTTTACTTGAAGATGCTTTCTAATGTATGCTTGAACACCATTGAGCAACACTAAGCCTCCATGCTGTCCCTCACTCCCAGTCTTATGATGGACAAGGATAACCACATTGTGTATATACATGTTTGCGTTTGGCTTCCTTGGGTATGTTTTTCTACAAAAAGAGGTCTACTTCACCTTATTCTGCCTTAATCTGACCAGGAGCTGATTGTCACTAGAACTACCCCAAGCCCTAGGTAAAAAGCCCCACACATGAAATAAAAGTTTTTCTTCCTTGAAGCCTAGAGGGAGGTTAGACAAGTCCTTACACAGACACGTATACCTACAGGTTTTTTTATTATTTAGCCATATTACAATAAGTTGCTGCTCTTAGGAAAAAACATTAATTCCTTCTGGAAAGTAAGATTCTTTATCCGTAACTCATACAAAGTACAAGGGGCACACTGTGTCTCAGGAAAGTCTTTTCCATATATTTCATTAAAAGAAATACTTTATAGAAAAGAAGTGCTTGTATTGTAAAGGTTAAAACCTTGGCTGCTTTTCTTAAAGACATGGAAAAAAAAGCAGTGTAATGCTGGAGCACATAATTTTCAGAGTAAGGTGGCATTTAGGTTTCTTAAAAGGGTAGCAAGCACAGTTGATATAGTTGGTGCGTATATATCCCATGTTGAACCATGCTACTCACAATCCAGTCAGAACTTTCTGTGGGAGCTGTGATCTAACTAATGAAACAATCCAGCACGTTTGGCTTCACGAACAGCAAAGAATACATTAAATAATGCTGCAGTCACTCAACAGTTTCTTGTCTAGGTAATTAGATGCTATTGTAGCTCAAAGTTTTGGAATTTTTTTTTTGTTCTATTTCCAATTGTTCTGTTCAGCACAACACCGTTGAGTCATGTTGTTCACATACTCAAAATATCTAATATGTTATCTACTATTGAATACAAAGAAATTTAAAATTCTAAATTTAACACCAAACAGATGCTTTTCTATTCCCTTTATGTAGAATGGAAGACTTATTTTTCAATTTCTGCAACAGTTATTTTTCAAAAATGCTACACTGACCTAGTAGAAGCATGCATGAATGCAACAGCATTCACTTCTCATTTGGGATTCATTATTTGTTTGTAAATTCAGACTGCAGTATATTTACATGAAAGCTAGAAGAGAGAATTCTGGGGGGAGGGAGGAACAAAAACAAACCACATAGCCTGAAGACTCTCAAGGTAAAAAATAAAATTTATATATATATATATATATATATATATATATATATACACGTACACACATATATATAAACATATATATAAATAAATATAAATGCTCACCCCCAAGAGCATCAATTCTGTTACCAAAATCTGATGCACAGAAAGATTGAATGTCTCACCTTCACTCCCAGCAGCTTCTCCCTTCTACCTCCCACTCTTATGAAGTGATTAGTGAAGAGTTAGTTAAACATTTTACCCATTAGTGCAATTCGAGCATGCTTGCTCAGAATAGTGCCAGAAATCCACAACATATTGATTCTAACTAACAAGGGAAAGTTGTCAGTGTTCCATCATTAAGATATTACAGAACTTAAATTGTCTAAACTAGTAGACTACTGTTACTTCTGTCAGTTTAATCAAATTTTGGCTTCCACTGTCTTTAACTCACCTCATTATGCCCAAGCATTGCAGCATGTACAGCACACCACATACTGATCTCAGACCCCTGCAATAGGTAGGTACAATAGGTTGAGTTGAGGACAGAATGGAAGCCTTTATTTTGAAATGTTTTGTTTGTTTGGTATTAGTTTGGCCAAATTTTTATGTCAGCAAATAGATTCATGTAGGTGGAAATCAAGTCCAGCTTTGTCACATATGGCATCTTTTATATCCAAATCTATTTAGTCCATCTTCAGTACACCACGCTCTTTCCAGCTGACTTGAATGCTTTTTAAGGTTTGATCGATCACTTTAAACCCCCTACAGAATATCCAGTGCTATTTATGGACTTGGGGAAAGACTAAGCCACTTTCTGTTGGTCTGATTTTAAGACTTGCTTCTGAAATAGGGAAGCCACAATTCCTGTGTCTAACCATTTCCAATAGCTCTTAAATTGGGAAATATTCTAGCAGTTTCTTGTGTGTGGACACTTGACTAACGTGACGTAGCCAAATATAAGTCAGTCTAAAAAAAGTTTCCTGAATGAAGTACCACCTATAACAATTTTAAAGCCTTAAGACAGCTTCAGTGAAGACTGCATCTTTAAAAGCAGATTCCAAACAGCCAAAGTAGCTGAGTTTAGAAAGTTTCTAAAGACAAAGTTTATCAGACAGTACTTAACTTCCTCAGATGAACTAACCTTAACTTGGAGTCCTCCATAAGTTCAAGTGTTAGCCTACTACATGAAAAAACATGCAAGGGTATCTATCATATGTGATCATATATGGCCCCTGTTTTCTAGGTGTCCTAACCCTTATTCCTGTATTACACCACTCAGAGCAGTATTCTATAGAAGCTACATGTAGTTTTTAAGATTCTTGGCCAAGTTTTCAATGGATGAAGAAAACCATTCAAATCAGGTATTTGTTATAAAGAAAAAAAAAAGGAAACAAACACACCACCCCAACATCATCTTGCTTATGTCTAGTGTATGATATTTCTAACGTTCAGAAGCAACACTGATATACATGTAGATACATTCAGCTCTTACTACCTTATAAAGCACTACTTTCACAATTTTTTTTTTGTCATTCATACTATATATTAAACACAAGTGTTTTCTGCACATTTCTATTCTGTTCAAACTTGTGTCTAAAAGCACCTCTCTGTTTACTATGAAAAGCTGAAAGTTGACTTCACAAAGTGTGCTTCAGTAGTCTTTCTGCATTCCAGTAAGCTTGAACGCAGATTTTGAGTATGTAAAGTAAAAGTGATTCTCCAGTCAAAACAGAAGTCATGTACTTACGTATAAACAGACCGGCTACGCAAAGTAATAAGCAACGAGCAGTTAAGGCTTAGAATAGTAATATATTCTATTCATTCATACCCACCTGATTAAAATTTTTTAAAGCTTCAGTCTGACCCCGTTAGCCCATAACCAGCTACCAAAGTCTTTCACACACAGTTTCTACTCCATCCCCCCTTCACTCATTTATCAAGAACTGTCTCTTCCCAGTCAACTGCTGTTAAACCAAAACAGAATATTTTTTCATGCTTCTGTAAATATTAGGTACAATTAAATTACTTTAAGAAATAAAGACATTGCTGTCCAACTTAAAAGTAACAAGGGCTTCTTACCTACTACAAACATGATCTATAAGCAGCGAGACAGAATCTAGATTACTATCTAGTTTGGTATTATGATATAGGCACCGGTCCCGTTGTAGTTCCACAGCCTGACGTAGCAGGTTCTGTAAACGCCTTGGAGGAAGCATCACTGATGGGGGCAGGTATGCTTTAAAAAAAAAAAAAAAAAAATTGAAAAATACATTTATCAAGACCAAGTAAAAGCATTTCTTGATTTGAAAGTTTTTAGAAGAAACTTTAGTAAATAAAGCTTAAAAGCTACAAGAAAGAGAGCACACAGCTTATCATATTTACAGGTATACACCCAGAATTACAAGCAAGAACTTCTGGTAAGCCGAGCTGTATACAAGTTATTTGTAGTTACAGTATATACTGTCCTGGCAAACAAGCATCATTTACACAAATTCACTCGCAACACAGTATTTAACAAAACCTATCAAATTATAAAACAGTATCAGTTGTGTTCATTTGAGGAATTCTCAATTAGTACTATCAAAATGAACAATTTATTTTACAGCATAGTATTCTAGTTGCAAAATCCATGGTTTTACACCAGTCACAAGAAATGAGAGGAGAAACCAAAATCCAGAGACTACAGTCTCAGACCACTATTAGTCAGTACTGGTATTCACAGTGGTTCCAGGACACACTTAGTTTCAACCTTTCAATATAGCTGGCATTTACAGAACAACCTTCCCCCAACCCCAAAATATGCATTTAATCATCAACTTGTATTATTAATGCATGCAACAGAGCTAAGAAATGAGAGATGAAGATTAGATATAGAAGAACAAAGTGTTAATTGGGGTGCCTTTAGGTGCCTTAACCAAGAGCTAAAAAGAAACAATTGGTAAATGCAATTAGAATCAATTCCCTGGAATACATTATTATGTAATGTGTACTGTATTTACAGAGGCGGGAATAAATTCTAAACACCAGAACATCTTACTCTGGAGTTTGTCCAAAAGTTTAGATCTGGAAGCTGTTCCTTTTCCTTCCCACTCTGCTTTTGCACGCAAGTCTTCTGCATGGCTACACATCAGATACCTGTTAAAAATAAAGAAAATAAAAAGCATACACACACACCAACAAACCGAGTCTTTTTGGAAACATTCTTCCCACATGATAAATAATGCTCTCAATTTGATTCCAGTTCATGTCTTTTGAAATCACTTAAGCTTAGACTGATAGGAACAGAGGCAAAGAACACATACACACATTTCAGAACAGATAGCTACAAATTGTCAGTAGAAAAAAAGAGCCCCAAAGAGGTTTTTGGAAAGTTAAAAACGTAGGAGTTTCATCTAAGAACAATCCAGACTATTTTCACCTACCTAAGCATGCTTATTCGGTTGTACGATTACAAACTAACAATTCTCAAGATCAGATGAGCACACATGTATTCATTTGGATTCCGATACATTAATCACATTGCTATTTTGATGCATATAAGACAGAACATTATCTACTGAACGCTTTTCTTTACTTACCACTTTAGATAGCACATCTCACTACTGGTTATTTATCAGAAGGGTAATAGCTTTAAAACTGTTTTTTTTTTTTTTTTTTTTTTTGTTAAGAGACAGAATATCCTAACAAAGCGTTTCTTCAAAAATTCCATAGAAAGAGCTCTCAAAGTCCGAACACTTACCCACTGAGGACATGAATGCGTTCTGTATTATATTTCAGAGGTGTCAGTTCACAGCGTAGAACTTGAAGTGCCTCCAGGACCTTGCCATCCTCCAGGTACTCCAGGTACTTCTGCTGCAGCAGCAAAAACTTCATCCTCTGACATGACAGAAAGCAGCAGTCAGGGGAAAAAGGTTGACTGAAGTTTCAGAAAACGTTTGAGCCTAAACAGAACAGTAGAAACCATTCTACTATGCCCTTCAGAAATCAAGCTATACGTAATGTTTCATCACTCAATTTCTTTTTGTTGGATTTCAACAACACTATAGCAATTAAGTTACTGATGTAGGTATCCTCCTACCTCATTTCTCAGATCCCCCCTTCAAGTTGTCTCAATTTCATATTCACACCCTTTTCACTGTTTTCCAAACATGGAATTAGACAGGCTTCCCAATCTTAGATTCTAACAAGAAAGAAGCAACTGACCCCATATTTAAGACTGCATGACAGCACAGAACACAGCAGGCCAACTCAACAAGTTCTCAAACTGCTTACACCAAAGCGGACATGGATTGTTTGCATAGCTGCATAACATAAGACCTCAGGCAGTGTCATTTTTTTTTTATTGTCATGTTTTATAATTACATGTTAATTTGTTTTCCTTGGGTGTTTTATCATTTTTCAGGAGTACAAAGGAAAAAAAAAATACAGTTTCCTACACTTAGGAATCATTTCACTTTTCAGTTATCAGAAGTAATCACTGTTATTCCACAGTTTTCTTTTCATCTTGTACAATTTTTGATTCTTTAAAAAAAATAAATTATAATAATCAAGCCTGCTACTCTAACAACCAATATCTATGAATAAAAAAGCAGGCATTAATTTATTAGGTTCAAAAAGCCAAAGTCCTGGAAATTCCTATTTATACTAAGTTCTTAGATAGTTTGACTGTTTCTGAACAAAACTAACTAGTCAGTGTTTGCATATTTATATATATATATATATATAAAAAATACGTAAAATATATGAATATTTATATATTTGTATATATTGCATTGCAGTGTTTGCAAAGTAGTCATAGTTTACATTACTGCTAGCAGTTGATTAGAAATGTCTTTTTCCTCTTATAAGAAGACTCACCAAGTTAGAGGAAAATGTACATTCTTAAACATACCAGTGAGAAACAGAACAAATATCAAATGCAGCAAATTACATCTGCTTTACTAATGAATACACAGCCATTTTAATTACCAGTTTCCTTTGCTTCCTCAGATCTCAAGTACCTCACTATTTTCATGCTCATATTTGGTCAATGTTTACTTGTTAGTTTCAAACACACTGCTAGCCTCCTTAAATAAAGGGCTAATTGGGAAGTTTAAGACGTCCCTGTCCTATTAACATTTACATGGAAGTTTAAGGCTTCAAACCTGTAAAAACTAAAGTTAAAAAACAAAGCAATTTCAACTTTCAGAGACACTCGGTTCTTCAAAAGAATAGTATTTGTATATACAGCGCTACTAAATTACCTCACCACTCTGTGAAGCATAACACATCGCATAGAAAATTTGTTATTTTATATTTGTTATATAAAAATTGATATGTTCAAACATGCCTGTAGCACTATGTTGTCCTCTATGTGATATGCATTCCTGGATTACATCCCCTATCCATCTCTTTAGTTTATTTGGAATTGTTAGAACTATGTGTGAAAACAGAGCATAACTGCACAGTTGTTTTTTTTTGTTTGTTTCTTTCTTTCCCTCCTCCAGGTAAAACAGCAGCTTTATACTGTTTTGGAGATATGTACAGAACTAAAAACAAACAAAACCAAAAAAAAAACCACACTGACCTCAGTGGTTGATTCCATGCACTAGGCCAGCAGACCTCACGCTGTTTGCTTATACAGCAGCAGCAGGAGGGAAAAGAGCTTCCTTTCCTAGCTGCATACAAGCTCAGAAGGATGCATGAAGGTGCTCAGACAGTAGTCACATACAATTTTTCTTTCCTCTTTGTCACCTGACATTGATGATAACCACGTAGAAGTTGCCTCATATTTCCAGTTTGTAACAGAAACTATAATTCCTCCAACTCTTCTTCTCTAGTCACTACATAGAGTGCTTACTAAATTTATATTGTCTTTTTCCTTTAAGATAGATACACATATGGTTACTAATTACTCCCTCTCATACTTTTAGAACTTGGCATGTCAATTTCATTTCTTTAGAGGAAAGTTTAAAAAACAAACAAACAAAGAAAAGAAAAACCTACAAAACATTCTTTGCATTGACAATCCCAACTCCAATTGCGTGGAACCATTACAGGCACAGTACCATGCAAAATGCTGTTGCCAAGCCATCCAGAGAAACAGAACTTCAGTTTGGGTTTAGAAAATGTAACTTCCAAGAAAAATCACAGTGCCATGTGCAACTTTGGCATATTAAGAATACAAAAGCATCCAAAACAACGTAGTACCATACACTTCATATAGAAGTCTACTGTTAACATAATGGAGAATAAGAATAAAAGAAAATCAGCTTTAAATTGTAGAACTCAGTCCCTGCCTTTATGCGATCGAAAGTGTTGACAGGGAAACTAAATTGGTTTCCTATGCTATTTTGAGTGCTCCAAAACTTACCCTACAGCATGCTCAAACAACACTATGAATACAGCCTCCTTAAAGCAAAGAGTCAGACTTCAGTGACCTTGTATTTCAAACCATTTTTGATATCAGGAAATTCCATCCCTCATACCGCTTATTTTTGTGCAACTACTGTCTCTTGTCTAACAAACGTTTCACTGAGTAAGTTACTTTTGCCTTCATTATCTCTCAACTACTTCTATATGCCCCAGTAATAGCGCTGCTAATTACTTGCAGTACCATTTTCTCAGGGTAAATAAGACCACTTTGAGTGCAACATCTTTTCTAGAGCCCAAGGAATTTCTTCTAGGATGAAAAAGAATCAGTTATAATGTTAACAACTGTGGAGTAAAAGCAGAAACCCCACTATTTAAATGGAACACAATGAGCATAAAACTGATCAGATGCAATGCACACACAAATACAGCTTACTCATTATCCCAGGATTCGTTAGCTGACTTCTGAAAAACGGAAATGAGAATTATTATAATCCAAATTAAACCACGTACAACATAACAGAAGGGCCTGGGATTTGTTGTTCTCATTTCAGCGTTTGCAATGGAAATTCAACATCATTACACTCCTCACTGTTGAACAACTTAAACCCAGATACTACCATCACTTAGCTTATAGCATAGATTCTTCAATCTACAGAAGCCATGGAAGAATCCCAGTGCAACAGTATCATCATAGCACTGTGACTATTCTTGTTCAGTTAGTACCACTTCATCCTGCCTTTCAACTCTATAGAGCAGAAGAGGATAAAGTGCATCACTTCACTGTTTCCAGAAGCTACTATACAAGTGTAAGCTGAGCCTCTGGTCATCCCGGGACAAAATGAAGACAGAATTCATAGAACTAGAGATGTGTTTTTGGTTTGGTTTAAGTGTATATACTATTAGCATTTTGCTTTCTCTGAACTACAGCCTTCAATTACTAACATGTAGGTTTAGTTCTTTACTATTTGTAATAAAGCCCCTTGCAGAACTTAAGTTTTATATACACCAGCACTAACTGAAGCACTATTTACCAGTACTAACTGAAGGCAAAAGCCTCAGCAAAACAACAGTAAAAAAATGACAGGACAAGAATCCCACCATAGTCAAGAAAATAAGCCATTCTGATCGCTGGTTACAGTAGCAAATCTTCAGTAGTTTAAAGACTAAGACGCATAAGAACCTAATTTTAAGGATTAGATTTTGTTATTTATGACCTTCATATCTTGACAATTTCCAAAACAATTTCACTGCTGTACTAAGAGTCGATAGTTCAAAATACACACAAATGCTGCTGAAACAACTCTTTGTTGAAATAAAAATGATAACCAAAAAACATGCTCAAATCATCACCTGTTGTTTCAAGACATACACTCAACGCAGTAGCTATCTGCTTATAAACCTGCAGCACTAAAACTCCTGTTTCCATTACTTTTATCTTTAGTACTTTAATAGTCCTGTGAAAGTACAACACAGATAAATAAAAACACTTAAAACCATCCCAAACCTAAATGTAAGATTTGATAATGTAAGAATAATTAAAATAGAAATAATAAAAAAAATAGAAATAATGCCAGACTATTTTCTGCCCTATAGAATTTAACAAGGCTCCAACCACACCAAGTCTTGTCACTTAAAAAGTAATTCACTCCAATGGGGAACTGCCCCTAATGCTGGTAGCAAGAGAGGCACCCTACAGGCAGGTGGAGCACTTCACTCACATGACAAGATAGGTAACCTATGTTGTATTGCCTGCTGCATGTTGTATACTTCCAGAACTTGGGGAAAACCCAAAGAAGTGAAAAGAAGTAAAGCGCAGACAACTGAAAAGTATATTCTAGACTATAATTACACGCGTGATCCCCAGATTCCTTCCCACAGCCAATTAGTTACCCAAGAGAGATGTTGTAGTACATCTGAGTAGCCCTACACTAAGCAAAACATTGGGCTGGCTTACAGCTGATATTTTCTACGGGTATCCAAAGCAAAAATTGTAATTATACTTGAACCAACTCTGAGGTTTTCCTACAGTTTGTCTCAAGACAGCTGTATCTTATATGCTGGAAAAATAAACATGACTAATCAGACTATACTGATAGTATACAGCCGTCAGTTGTGTTGATGCAAACAGAAATAGTAGACTTCCCACACACACATCCACACACCACTTTTTAAAACGCATCAAAAGCTTACAAATCGAGAGCAGACATTTCATCATCAGTGCTATCAACTGCAGAACTTTTAGCACCTTGCAGAAACACGGAAACTAAAACAGAAGTAGAGTTTTCAAGGTACATGTATCACCCCTCCACTGAATAGACAATTCAAAAGAAGTTATATATCCTGGTTATTTTGACCAGGTCACAAAGAAAAAACACACATACAAACCACACACACCCTACTTTGTTAAACACTGCGTCATCTAAGCTTCTAGGTACCCATTCTTCTTGTATGCACACATTTTTAAGACATCCAGTCATACAGTATGAGTAACAGGTCAGGAGTCAAACAAAACCAAAAATCTCATTTTCTGTTTTTGAAAATGAGCAGCAGCATCTTGTTTGGACATGTCATCTTCATTAGCTCTGTCTTCACTGCAGTCTGGATTACCTACAGAGTATAAAGCATCCCTTCTTACCTGTAATGGTCTTGTACTAGTTTTCCAGTTGCTGACTACAACAATTCCCACCCATCGTCTCAAATCACATACAAGAAAATAGGGAAGAAGGGGGGTGAGGATAGAGAGAACTGTACTTATCCTTTCAAATTAATATTGTCGTATTAAGGAAGACATAAAATGTTTAAAACTTATCCATCTTCAATCAGATAAAATTTAGATAGAAAAGAATGACTTAAATAGTTAATACTTGGCTTAGGTAAAATTCAGTTTAAATCAAGTATCTGTATTGTACCAAGTTTTATTCAAGCAGTTAAACATCAACATTAAAGAACAGGAGCATGCTTTCAAAGCTGTCCAAGACAGCAGATGACAAGTGTCCCTTCCCCCGCCCCCCCCCCCACGTTTTTCTGGAGAGTACAGTGGTGATACACAGTCAAACCCTCTCAATTCTCAGAGACATAAAACATTTGAATACTATGAAGAAACTTGGTAACTTCCCAAAGTTAGAAACATGAGAAAATTTGCTTCAAATGACCACCTTCATATTCATGCACAGTGGTTTTATACTTTCAGTCTTCATATGCTATCAAAAGCTGCATGCTATATTCTAAACTATTTGAACAATAAATCTTACTTTCATCAAGTCTTTGAGCTAGGAAAAAGTGTACAACTGGTCTAAGTAAGAAGCGTTAAGTTTTGGTCAGATTAACAGAGCAGAATGCGAACTTTTCAAGTCAAACTTCTCTGATGTTTTGTTAAACATCTGTTTTCCCTACTTCACTTCCTGTTCTCTCTCTTTCTCTCCCTCCCCCACCAGACAGGAAATAGTCTTGACAACAAATGAATCAGCTAGAAGTAGAACTAAGCAGCCATCAGCTGATTCTTCATTGTTTACAGGCACAGACACTTCAAAAAACATTGCCACTTTTTTTCGACCTAAGTAACCATGGTTGTCCTAACTTCATGTCATTAAAATCAACAAACAAACATAGCAGAACAAGCAGTCCACAGAGCTAAGCAGTCATTTTTGATTTCAAGGCAGAAAAAACAAACCAAGAAACACTTTCCTCAAAGTAACAGAAATCGTAACAGCCATTGTAATTGTCAAGTCACGGGACCTGTCTATTTCTAGGTTCATCTTTGAAAAAAGCCACCCAAAGAGAAAAAGCTCTAAATAAAATCCCAAACAGCAATACAAATACATTTGCTCTTTAGAAGCCATCTGGAAAAGCAACAGTATTGTTCATGTTCTATAGCAGCCTCTATATGCCTGGGATGTGCTATTACAATGCCAACTCCACATTTGTATTACTTTTACTTCCAAGTTTTTCTCTTTCCTTAAGAAAGCCTAACTTCAATAAACACAGCAATTGTGAGAATTATTTCAAATTAGTATTCAATGCAAGCAATTTCTATGGAAACTGACTTATTTTAGGACTGTTAGAGGATTTATATTTTATCAGTTAACGATGCCTATCAACATTTAAACATTCAGTACACTAAATACTAGTCTTAATACTTTTGGGCCTCTATCTCACATTCCAAAAATGAATTAAAAGTTAAAATTATTGTGATGTTTGAGACAGCATGCAAGCCACTTTAAAAAAATTAAAACAAGGACTATGGACAACTAGCTCCATAGTACAAGATTATACTACTACAGCTAGTCCAACTATTCAGCTCTGAAAGAGTTCAAGTGTGTCTCTTACCACAATTGCATGCGGAGAATGCACTAAGGCCTTAAGTTCATTCAGGTCGTTCTCAGCCTGCAGAAATTGGCATAAGAAAAAAAAAAAACACAAAAAAAGACAAAGTATATAAGGAGAGTGAATTTTGAATACTCTCACAGATACTATGAATTTAAACAGTGGTTAATACAGTCCTATAATCCCTACGTTACCTTATCCCATTCTCCTTCCATGACATGATTGCGGAATTTGGTAGCAGAAGGATGTTCTAAACGACATCCTGACTCTTGCATGAGAAGATCAACAGTCTGGCTGCAGGAGAGATACAGTGTAAAAAAACCTGACCAGTTTTACCCTCACAAATACACCGCCTGCCATGATAACAGTTAGCCATATTCAAACGTAAGTTTAATAAAGTAAGAACACTATAACCAGATTCAGACACTTGTCCAAAAGATTATCTCAGTTGCCTGAGACACGTAAACAGCTGCCTACGTCTAAAACATGTCATCAATTAGTTTGAGAGCTTTACTGAAGTACCATGAAGTATGTGACTTACCAGCCACCACAAACAGCCAGCCCTGCATAGAAGATAGGCTTCATGAAGGAAGAGACAGACCATAAACCTGTTAGCTACTGGCTACTAACCCCTGCCCCCCTCCCCACCTCCCATAAAACAACACAGAGAGCTACTGCATCTATCACAGGCCTAGTTTTTTCTTCATCGTGTATTAGAAGCCTGGCTCCTTAAAATAAAATAAACAAACTCGTGAACCTGTAAGCCCTCCCCCTTTTACACTAAAAATAGCTTATTTACTGTGGTGTCGTCTATGAACAGTCACGAGTTGTCTGCTGCTGTAAACTTGCTTCTTGTGTCAGGGGCAATTTATTTTATGTACTAAGCTCTTTATAATTGACCCATCCCGCAGTGTTTTGAAGACTTGTTTTGCGGTAGCTACGTGAAGACTTTGGATTCCTGCTCCAAAATGACGATGTGTTGCCCTTAGCTTTACTCACGCAGACGCGCGAATGTTGTGATTAAATTCTTAGGCCTTCTTTCCTATACCATAAAATTATTTTCCTTATCCCGATCTCAACAGCCGACACGCTCGCTCCCGGCCCCCAGATAAGATTATTATCAAAAACATGTGGCCGGAACAAATCTGCAAAGGCCCTTCACCGTTCGCAGGGACGAAGAGGCTTCCCGCAGCACCCAGCCGGCCTCTTCCAGCGAGGGCTTCAATCCCTGCCAGCTGACAAGCCAAACCTCGGAGCTCATCTGCAGAAACCCCCCTCCAAAACCACCCCCCCACACGCCCCCCTCTCTCCGCCCAGCTGTGCGGGCTCCATTCCGTTTCCCAGCTAACTTCACCCCCGCTATCGATCCGCCTTATCGGCCTCGACTTCCATTTTGCCGGCCCAGGAAGAAGCTCCCGGCCTGGCCCTTTCCGAGGGGCAGCTCCATTTCGGCAGGGGCCCTACCCCTACCCACCCCCCCCCCAACCTTCAAGGGAGGCCCCATCCCGGCCCCGCGGCCACTTACTTGAGGCCCAAGCCGTGGAGGTGCTGCCCGATCAGCCGGATCACGTCCTCGTCGGACTGCGACAGCCGCTTCTTCTTCTTCAGGGCGCTGCCACCACCGCCACCGCCACCACCTCCCCCCAGCTCAGCGGCGGCCGGGCCGGGCCCCCCGGCGGCGGGCACCCCGTTGTTCACGCTGAGCCCCCCGGGGCTGTTGGCCGCGGGCAGCAGCCCGTTGGCGTGTGCCAGCTGCTCGCCGGCGGCCGTGCCCGCCGAGGCCTCGCCGTTCTGGGCGCCCAGGCAGCCCAGCTCCGGGCCCTGCTGCTGCTGCTGCTGCTGCGGCGGCTGCTGCTGCTGCTGGCCCCCTCCTGCCCCGTTGGCCTGCATGGCGCTGTGAGCGCTGCTGCTGCTACCGCTGCTGCTGCTGCCTCGGAGCGGGGCGGCGGCGGGGGCGAGCCCGGCGGGGAGCGAGGGGGACTGGGACGAGGTGAGGCCTGCTCTGGCCGCGGAAGCCCCGGGCTCTCCTGCTCCCTCCGCCGCCGCCGCCGCCGGGGAGGCCCGGGCTTTCTTCCGCGGGGGCGGGGAGGCTCCGCCGGTGTCCGAGTCGGAGGAGGAGGAAGCGGAGGCCAGAGTTTCCTCGCCGAGAGCGGCCGTGGTGGGAAGCCGGGGGGAGGAGGGCGAGGATAAGGGGGGAGGCGGCGGGGGTGAGGGGAGGCGGAGCGGGGCCCTGCGCCCCCGGGGGTCCCGGAGGCAGCGCCGCCGCCGCCGCCCGCTCGGGGCTCCCTCTGCCGATGGCCGCCGCTGCCCTGAGCTCCCCCCGCCCGGCAGCCCCAGGCGCCCGGCCCGCTCCGCTCGCTGCCCGCCGGGTCTGGCTCCTCGCAGCCCAGCTGCAGCCTAATGGAGTCCGGGCCGGGACGTCACAGGAAATTCCTATACTGCCCCCTACACACACTTCCGCCGCCCGAGGCTGGGGGTGGGGTGCGGGCGCTATAGGGGCAGGGGGGCGAGGGTGGCTCTAGGGCCGGTGGTGGGTGTGGGGGTCCGGGATGGCCCCGGGGGCACCGCCCCGAGTGTGTAGGGTCGGGGCTGGGTGGGGGGAGCTGGGCGGCCCCGGGGTGCAGGAGGTGTGAGGAAAGTTCCTGAAGCGGTCAGGGGGGGTTTGGGGGTTGCTTGGGTCTGGTTGGGTTTAAAAAGGGGGAAAGGTTTAAAAAGGGGAGATGTTTTAAAAGGGGATACGCCGAGGGTATGTGCAACCACCCCCTGTTGTTGCCAAGGAGGGTCACTGGTAGGGCTAGGACCTGGGCATGGCTTCCACAGTCATGATGTGACTTCACACCAAAAAGGGAGAAAATGGTGTTTCTGCACGGGATCTGATGTTTTACAGCACAGAAGCATTGAGGTGTGGGGTGTGTTTGCCAGGAAGACAATGGGGTGTTTTGGGGTTTCCATGTTTTTCCTCAGAGGTGTCTTTCTGTCTGCCTCCCGTGTGATGGCAGCTCAAACCCCCAGCCGAGCCTCTGGTCAAAAGTCATGAGACAAGTAAAATCCTGCTTGAAAACAGCCTCGTGAAAGAATACGTTGTGTGGTGTTTGGTTTTACAGCCCGGAGTTTTCGTCTTGAATGCTTTCAAACTTTCCTCCAAAGCGCAGAGCAAATAAGTGTTTTCATTAATGGGAGCTGGGATTAACATCTAATCATCTGCTTTCAGGAAGCAAGGTTTAAAGAACACTGGATATTTCCAATTAATGATAAAAAGATAAGTTTGGACAATAGTGCTTTCTTCAGAGTACAACTGTGAAGAAGGCTGACTGAGGGAAAACACCTCGAGACCAGTGCAGAAGTTCGTGAAGAGACAAAATACTCGAAAAGGATGAAACTAGAGAAAACCAGACTGCATGGGGGCAGTTGAAGTAGATACCATAGTTTGCCCCTGTTTATAGGTCTCAAAAGCTATTTGACTAGCAACAGCTGAAGCACACTTAAATCAGAGGGAGAGGCTGGAAAAAGCTTTGTCACACAGAGTTCTGCCCAGGTGTGGCTGTAGGATTAAATTCAACATTGGTCTTCCAGAGAGAGAGGACTGTTTAGGTTTTGTATTCCTTAGTTCACCAGCCACTGCTGGAGAATGCATTGCTTATGTTTTAGCCACTTCAGCACAGCTGTTATCTCTTCTCATCTCCATTGCTCTGTCTCTTCTTCGTTCTTGAGGTCATCTTCCTCATTCCTCTCACTCTTGTTGCCACGATTGAGCCTATAATCCAATGATCTGGGGTAGGGTTGCAGGAACAGCACCCAGAGCGACATAGAGCCTGTGGAGATGCCTTACAAAGCAAACTAAGGAGCAATATGTTTTTTCTTTGGGAAGGTAAAGTTGCCCATTTTTCCTTCCTGCTCAGTCTCCAGGGGATGAAAGCCCTTTACCACCATTACCAGTTTGTGAGGCTGTTCCTCCAGCTGCTTTAATCTGCCGTGCTCCTCTTGCAGTGCCTGGAGAGCTTGGCCTTCCCTCATCAGTCACTGCTTTGATCACCTGCATGTAGCCTGCTGCTCCCACACACCAACTCCTGTGCTGTGTCAGTCACACTGGAGGAGTTGGAAGGAGGAAAGATGCTGATGAGTCTGCGAAGAGCACATCTGTGATGACAGAAGAATCCCTTTACTGTAGCTGGGTGATGTATGGATAAGCAGCTCTACGTACCTGTCTGTGGTGGGAAAGGCTCCTGCAGAGTAGCAATGTATCCCACTCATTTCAATTAAATATTCTAAGGGAGTAAGAGCGGTGTTTGGAGTTGAATCTAAAATACCGCTTTTAAGAGGTACATATTGCTGCATTAATCACGGTGAAAGTTCTTACACCCTCCCACCCTGCCTCGTTTCCTTCCCTGGGGGAGGAAATATCCCAGCAGAAACACAAAGAACTGGAGGAAGAAACTTGGTGTTGGAATGGCACAGGCCCTTGGCTTCCGTGCCAGGGGAAGCTGGGACACGACATTTGAAAGTTTCTCAGGATCCCAGCTGACACAGAAGTGTAGGAGAATGATTCAGAGCCCCTGGCGTGGAGAGCATGCCTCAGCCAGATCCTAGCCCACGTGTGGAAAGTTCCTGGAGCAGTTCCTGCTCCTTTCCTCTTCATCGCCAAGAGGGGATCCTGAAACAGGTCTGTGGCTTAGCAGACCTTCCTCCTTATAATGCAGAAAGGAAAAGGAGAACTGGGAAAGGGACAATGACACCGTGCTTGGGAAATGTGTCAGTAGTTGAGCACTGATTTGGAACCTTCTATTTCACACTCTCATGAGAGACAACCAATTTAATGGCAGGCCAAATAAACACGCTTCTACTGAGCAATTTGGCAAATCAGCAGTTAAATACAACGCATCTCATTTGTGTCAGAAGACTTTATTTTGAAGTATGCATTCGTCGTACCCAGACAACTTCAGAGTTTCCCAAAAGTAGAGAAGAGATGTAACAGTACACCAATGAAAATTGACAAATTTATGAACACCCACAAGAGAAAAAAAAAAAAGAGGCAACCTTAAATACAGCTATGATGATATCAACCATGTTACTGAAGTACAGTACGTTTTGCTTTAGAGGATGGGGCAGGAAGTCCTGATCTGAATAATAGGAAGGAACTCTTTCATTAAGGGGCTGGTTTTTTGATGGTAATCATATGAAGCTGCTTAGGCAGAGCTGAAATGCTACAAAATAGAGAAAATCATGGAGAGATGGGTTAGTAGTCAAAGCTACACTATGAGCATAAGGAACCATTTGATTCCTCTTGTCAGATGTATGTGTGTATACATAGGATCATAGAACGCGTTGCGTTGGAAGGCACCTACCTTAAAGATCACCTAGTTTCAGTCCCCTGTGCCTTACCACCACCACTGTACACACAGTTTCCTTTTCCTTCTGCACTGAATTTGAGGTTACTGGAAGCAAAACAACTAAAAACAACAAAGGAAGAAAGAATGGTTTAGAATAATGGCATTTTGCATAGTACCAACTAAATAGATGCTATAAATAAATAATAGACACCTGCCTATGCTTGTAACTTTCAAAAGATGAGACACAGGTGAAAAACAACCACTTTTCTTGGGCAGCATTCCTAGAAAGCACTCAGTAGATAGAGGATTTAGAAGCAAACCACACTGGGCCATTGCCTTCTGCAGAAGATGGTCACTATTTTAGTGAAGGAGGAGAGTCTGGAAAGCCAAAGCTTGGCTGGAGCTGAAACAGAAAAAGAATAAATGTGAGGTGCAACAAAAAGGGCTTTTACAGAAGCAGCAGCAAAAGGAAGGTGAAGAAAAATGTGGGAAGGAAAATTTGCTGCAGAATTAGTCACTGACCTAGTGGTAAAGAGCAAGGAAAAGGCTGAGATTCTCAATGCCTCATTTGGCCTTTATTGGAAGAAAATCCTGCATTTCCCTAGCTTCTGTGGCCAGTAGCAGAGTGCAGAGAAGGAGACTAGGAGACTGCCCATCCTGGTGGACAAGGGAGGTTCAGCATGGGAATTTCAACAGGTGTTGAAATAGGGCTGCATTATCACTGTACCCAGCAGGTATATGCTCTCTGTGCGTCACTGGTGAGTCCACATTTGATATCCAGTGTCCAGTTTGGGGTCCTCCAGTACAAGAGACATAGAGCAGCCTAGAGCAAGGTCAGGAGAGGCTGCTAAGGTGGTAGGGGCTAGAGCAGGTGGTGTACAAGGAGAAGCTGAGGAAGTGGGTTTGACTGCAGCGGGATCTAACTGCAGTGGTCATCTTCCCCAGGGCAATCACAGAGAGAACAACACAAGGCTTCTCTTCAGGGTGCACACCAAGAGGACAAGAGACAAAAATCAGAAGTTGCACCTGGAGAAATTCCAACTGTGCACAGGAAAAAAAGTCAAAGTGAAAGTGGTCATATACTGGAACAGGTTTCCAGAGAGATTGTGGATTTCCCGTCCATGGACGTACTAAAAACTGGACTGGACAAGGCCTTGGTCAAAGCTCTGAGCAACCTTGTCTAGCTTTGAAGACAGCTAGAGGTAGAATAAGTGACCTGCAGAGGATCTCTCCCAACTTTATTTTTTGCTATGATTCTAAATATACTTCCTGGAAGAATCCCTGTGGTTTGAGGGAGCAATATTTGTGACTCAATAAGTGTCATGTCTCAGGGGTTACTGATACTATGCCCCAAAGCTTCCGTAAGGATGCTGTGTTGGCAAAGATAAGGGCATTAGAGCTATTGTTGCAACTTAATTAAATATTAGGTAATCACACTCTGTCTTCTGTCCACCAAAGTCATGTGCATTAGACTGATGATGACCTCTGCACTCTCCTAGGCAATCACAACACAACATGGTAACAAAAATATCAGAAAGTGATGAAGATTCCATGTAGTATGGAATATCTTTTTTAAGACAATCTGTCATGGTCAATACAACTTCTCATATAAATAACATACATGACATGTATTTTCCTGTGTCTTTCTGGATGCCCAGGATGCCATGTATTGGGGCAAGTCGAATTTATCTTTATGGGCAGATAAAGCATGGATCTGCAAGAGGTCTGAAGCTAGGCTTGTACTTACTGTGCAACTTCTCCGAGCATGTACAGCAAGACAATATCACATATGCTGTGACTCTTATGTGTCAAGCTTGCTTTGCATGCATGATTTATCTGTCTGGGACTATCCTAGATATCAGCCTGCAAAATCTGTCTGTGTGTACTGTGTTATATCAGTCACGTTGAGATACACTAGAAAGTTATTTGTAGCCTGGATTTGGAAAGATGGTAGGTCACCGAGAGATGTTTCCACACTTGCTACGGGCAGAATAGCAGCATGCTTGCACTTTTTTTTTTTTTTCTCTTGACACCTTGATATGCGTAAATGTTAATTCTAACACTTACTGAATCACATTCTGACTTTGTGTGCAGTAGAAGCTGATTTCGTTCTGTGGGGTTTTCCAGGCCCATTGTTTAGAGTGTCTCCTGTAGTCTGTGTAGTCCTTAATATTAGTGTGTAGAGTTCATGTCCAGAACTCAGATGGGTTGCTGGTGTTTATGTGCAAGACTAGATTTATCATTCTATTGTTGCAGTTAGTTTGCTTTTCCTACTTGCGGGTTGCTCCCCTGCCTTTTACTTTGTGCTTGCTCTCAAAGCAATTGTTATTTCAGGCTTGGTAATTGTGTCTGCCAACTCTTACATAGCTCCTAGAGCTTAACCCTGAGTGGGGTAACACTGTGCTTTCTGTTGCCTAGCCACTGAATTATGCCCCGCCTCTCCCAGAGTGACATGTATGGTAGTCCTTTCTCTCTCCTTTTTCTGTTTTCTCTTGAGGGTTATATTGCAATGAGCTCTTGCACCTGGAACTAAAAATTCAAGACCAGGCATGTTGGCTGTAGTATCGCATATCCACTCTGAAATGGGCAGAGAGGGGAAGTTATTACGTAATCACCAGCAGATTATATCTTAATGTTAAGATTCAGAATAGCTCCTTGGAGCCCAGGGATTATTTACTAATCTTTTTTTTCCCTTCTTAATCAGGAATATATGGTTTTCCAAACTCCATGTTTAAAAAAGTATGCGAACCTCCAGACCCTCCTTACATGTTTTGGAAAAGAGATTAAAGGTTATAGTCACAATGTCATTGCACTACTATTTAGGTGCTTGCTCCTTATTTTAAGGTGAAATCACTAGTTTTTGCTGCAACTGTGTCTTTGCTTAAAGCACAACTTCTTCCACAAACTTCTCCATCCTTGTTGTCGCATATTACTTACATTAGAAATAAAAAGCCATGAAGTTACAGAAAAAATGCATTCACATGGCTCCATACATTTACATGGTAAAAAATCTTCACCACTTCACCGAATTTGTAATAGTTTTACAATGCATCAGCTCTGACACTACTATTCATACTTAAGACCTTGTAATGTTTCAAATAACTGCTATTTTTTTAATTTGTTTTTATTTTTGTCTCTGACAAAAATATTTGGGCTTTACATGTAGGTAATGAAACAACCTGGTTTCTCAGATAGGAAAGGTAATGTTCCCCAAATTTTCTAACTTACTTGGCAGTTTCTTGTTTGTTTGTTTTTCAAGAGGATACAGTCTGTGGAATATAGGTGGACATATTTTTTTACTGACATTTGTTTGAGGTGACTAATATGAGTTATTTGAATCTTTGCCTCGTAAATAATATAGTCATTCCAAATACATGCAAATTAAACCTTTATGCTTTTGTGGCTTCTCTCTTAAAGAAGAGTGCCAAGAGAGTTTTTGAAGCATGGCATGATAGGAGGGCTTTGCTAACATTCATTTGGCATTATCAGTTTGACTAATAGGGAGGACACTCTATATATTGCCATTTCTATTTTTATCTGTCACTGCATGTTAATACAAGATAGTCAGTTAGGCCTATAAAATTTCTGAATTCATTCCCAGTTCTCTATAAATACCAATGTCTTTTATTTAAGCACCTCCTATTTAATAGCACTTCTTCCGAATGCCACATCTGAGAGTAGAGCATGTCCTGCTGGATCCACACAGCGCTGAGAGGCATGGTGGGGACTAGTTCCAGCTGGAAGGGGGAAAGGAAGATTTTCAAAATTGGGACCAAAGGCATGGTCCCAAAGGCATATTTCAGTGCCTACATAGACATGCTTCCATGTGTAGTACTATTTACCATGTTGTCACAGTTGGAACCTAGTGTTATGAATTATAACAAACCTATCATCTGAAAGATGTCCCCCTGTACTCAGCTCTGGCAAGGCCACACCTTGAGCACAGTGTTCAGCTTTGGGCCCCTCTCTACAAGAAGGACATCGAGGCCCTGAAGCATGTCCAGAGAAGAGCTATGAAGCTGGTGAGGGATCTGAAGAACAAGTCTTACGAGGAGTGGCTGAGGTATCTGGGCTTGTTCAGCCTGGAGAAAAGGAGGCTCAGGGGCGACCTTATCGCACCCTACAGGTACCTTAAAGGAGGCTGTAGCGAGGTGGGGGTTGGCTTGTTCTCCCACGTCCCTGGTGACAGGATGAGGGGGAATGGGCTAAAGTTGTGCTAGGTGTGGTTTAGGTTGGATATTAGGAAGAACTTCTTTACCAAAAGGCTTGTTAGGCATTGGAATGGGCTGCCCGGGGAAGTGGTTGATGAGGTCTTTAAAAGACGTTTAGATGTTGAACTTTAAAACGTTTAAAAGACATTTAGATGTTGAACTTAGTGATATGGTTTAGTGGAGCACTGGTCAGTGTTATGTCAGAGGTTGGACTCGGTGATCTTGGAGGTCTCTTCCAACCTAGATGATTTTGTAAGACTTAACTATTGCTGTATTGCACACTGTGGCCACTTGAAACTTCACAGTACATTCTGAAATGAGCTCTGACTTTCTTTCCTGAAAACAAAGGCTCCTGTCCCTGAAGCTAACAGAATCCCCATGTGCTGTTAGAAGTGTGGTGCCAAAGCTATGTAGTGCCAATGACGCAGCTGAACAGGATGGCTTCCATTTTGCCAGGAGCATTGACAGAAATACTAAGTAGGTTGTTTGAGAAATCCATTTTGCTGTTACTGTTGTAATAGCAATATTAGCAGGAAAATTTTGACAAAACTTTTTTAAAAAACAAAAAAGCAACCACAACAACAACAACAAAATTTGATATTCATCTCATCTGACTCTCTAATCTGTCAGTTAAGCAACTAGCCCAGGCTATTTTTCTAGGTATCCTCTGGAGAAATGGAGTCACTTACAGAGGTGATTCATCCCAGATACTTATTTTAGGATGGGATGAATCACCTTCTGGTGCCTCTCTCCATTGACATTAGGGGGAGCCTAGTCCAACTATATTAGACTACATCACTGACTTGGTGAGTAAAGTTAAAAGAGGTATATTCTGGCATAACTTCAATCACTTTAATGGTATATTTGAATTTGCAAAGAGTGTCATCATGGGTCAAAGATGCCAATATGACACTGACGGTCACAGTAAGGTATGACAGTTGAGCACCTACTCCCATATTACTGGGAGGCCAACCTGTGGCTCATGAAATGCATGCAGTTCACAAACTGTTCAGAGCTGATTTCTGTGTTGGAGCCATACTGACACATCACTTCTCGGTGATCTGTCATTGCCTATCTCATTTCTCTTTTCCTTGGTAGAAATAAGAACAGTGGCAGGTATCAGGTATCCCGTGTTGGAAGGGACCTCAAAGATCATCTAGTTCAAACCCCCTGCCATAGGCAGGGACACCACCCACTGGATCAGGTTGCTCAGGGCCTCACCTAACCTGGCCTCATTTAACCTGAACACCTTCGGGGATAGAGCATCTACAACCTCTCTGGGCAACCTGTTCCAGTGCCTCACCATCCTCTGAGTGAAAAATTTCCTCCTAACTTCTAATCTAAATCTCCATTCTTTTAGCTTAAAACCATTCCTCCTCATCCTGTTGATATCTGATTGAGCAAAGAGTTGCTCTTCACCTTTTTATAAGTCCCCTTCAAGTTCTGAAAGGTTGCAATGAGGTCTCCCTGGAGCTTTCTCTTCTGTAGGCTGAACACCCCCAGCTCTCTCAGCCTTTCTTCATAGAAGAGGAGCTCCAGCCCTCTGGTTATCTTCATGGTTCTCCTGTGGACATTCTCTAACAGCCCCACATCCTTCTTGTGCTGAGGGGCCCCAGACCTGGATACAGTGCTCCAGGTGGGGCCTCTCAAGGGCAGAGCAGAGGAGGACAGTCACCTCCCTCTCCCACTGGTCACTTCTCTTTTGATGCAGCACAGGATGCAGTTGGCCTTCTGGGCTAAGCTTTCTTAACAAAACATGTCCATTTGTTCCCTAAAACAATTCTCTTTTTTCATATTCGTTTTTAAATTTAATAAGGTCATTTACCCCACAAGAGATACTTAAAAAGCCTTCTTCAGCAATATTTTACTGGCGTTAATTCAATATTGAGAAAAGACTTAGGGAAATCTACTTCATTGTTATAAATGCCTGACCATACAGATACCTTAAAATGTCTGGTATCAACACATTATGACTTTGTAGAAATCTTGTGGGATACTTATCGCTAAAACATCTTAATCTGTCTTTTCATACAGAACTAATATATTACTGCTTACTTTTATCATTGATTAAATACTAATCTTTTAATATCATTAACAAAAATTAATATTGTTAACAAAAATGTATGGCAGCTATTACATGAAATATAGACCATGCTACTTTACATATTCTCTAAAGTTTGTCATAGGAATTACAATTTCATCCATGCCTCCCAACATCTAATGTCTTTTATCATTTTACCTATGTAACAAATGTATCTATAAATGTGAATTTAAATTATAAATACTTTAATGTATGAAACAAAACTTGGATACTTTGAATACAGTAAGTTGAGGCAGACTCAGATTGTCGGCAGTACTGCTTTCATGACTTCACTTTTGAACCAAGTCTTTTTGAATAATATTGCATAGGTGTCTATTGTACCACCAGGCAATTCCCAAACATAATTAAAATATTTCATTTTTTATTGAAGCCTTCTAGCAGGTTCAACCTGCACAATTTTATATTGGGCCTTTGTAATTGTTAGAGAACAGCACTGCTCCAGGTTTCAAAAGGGAGCGTTTTCAGGGGCCAGGCACAGTAAAACCTCTGAAGTGGGGGAAGTTTTGCTGCTTCTGTAAACATAATCAAAATAAGATGTAGAAATCTTCTCTCCTGTGTTATTTGACCTATGCTGATCTGTGCTTTTATTTACTTAATGAGTGGACTTGTATCAGTCTTTTCATTTCTTAGTATATTTTCATCAAGAGCTGTCAAATTCAACAATCACTTTTATTTGTCATTATATTCTATTTGTACAGATCAGGCTGCAAATTTTTCTTTCAGTTGTTTTACAGGTTTTCAAAGGCAGGGAAGAGAATCGTATTGTTCTGAGTGACACTGACATGGAAATAAATAACACTGAAACTTGGAAGAGTGTTAATTAGAAATTATTATAACCTGACTGACCTGGCTTGGCATTATGGTATCTCGCCAAACTGGCTTTTTATTCTTACGCGTGTCTGGTTTGTTTTTGTGGTGAGAAGCTAATGATTTCATGGAATCATTTGGCTTAATCCTGCTTTTCTTATAGTATGGAAGTCTTATGTGAGGAAGACTAAGTAAAATCAGAGCGAAGTTCACTGGGTGTGACCTATGGTGGTTAACCCAAATGATACTTTGCATAGGTTTCTATTTGAGTAAGTTTATATATATATGGTATATTGGACCTGTTGTTTGTTTACTTAAATGAGATTTACATTAGTTTCACTCTGAATTCTAGTGTAAGACTGGCTAGCACCTGTGTAATTCTTCTGGCTTCATTGCAGTTGTGTTGTTTTTTAATTTCTTAGTGGAATTAAGCCACCAGAGAGTCCACTGAAATAAGTGACCATTTTCTTGAATGATGTAATGAAGCAATAACAACACGAGACCCAACCTACCGCAACTTTTAATCACATTGCCATCCTTGTAGCTCTGCTGGGAAGAAGAAGGATGGCTGTGCCTAGCTGGACTGGAATCTGACCTAAAGAGGTTCCTCAGCCAAAAAAGAGACAGATCTTTACATCCATATGCCTGACACAGACGTCAGAAGGCTATTTCCTAGAGTCTTTGAAGTGAGGTGGGTTGAACATTCGGCATATTCCTCACTCCAGTTCTTGCAGACACTGGACTGTTGGCTAGGCAGTGGAAGCAGCCAGTCTCCTAGAGTCTCCTGGGGCAGTGGGAGCAGCAGATCCCTGGCACTTGCTGCCTTCCGAGCTGCTGGCCATGCTCATTAGTCGGGTGGAGTGCCCTGATGACACACCTGTACAGCATCTTGTTTTGGAGTTAGTTTGGTAGGAGTGCTGCGCTGAGGCGTGCTGTCATATCCTACATTTAACTGTAGGTTTAAATGAGTAATTGGTCAGGTAGCTAAACCAAATTTATTCAGAATATGTAGCACGAGTGACGCAAATACCAAAGAGGTGCCGCAGGACCCCGCTTTGTGGCCAGTGCCGTGTTCAGTAATTGTCAGTGTGGTTTGACATGTGGCTGTAAACAGCACAGGAGCATTCCCCGTATGATGTATCATACCGTGCTTTTTGTATCTAGTTTTTCACAGTTGTTTTGTAATTTTGAGAAATAATTCCTGGAGGATTTTTGTTTTGTTTTGTTTATTTTTTCAATTCTCTTTGTAAGGTATGTAGTAATAACCACAAATTGACATTTCATCCCATTATCTACAGTATGTAAACACAATGGGTGTAATATCTGTGTGCCGGTAATCCCTATAGGACAAGGCAAGATGAACCCTATTTTCACAGATATTCAGTACAACATTGGCATCAGTCTTTCAGACTATGGGATAGGAAGCTATTATCAAGGAGGGATGGGAAGGGGGAAAAGGAGAAATAGTGTCACATTAGTGTGAATGGAAGGAGCAGAAAGAATAATTTTGAGTCAGAGGAGCTTTTGGTAACTGACTGTATAGAAGTAATACAATAGCAAGGGGAGAAGAAGTCTGTGGGTAAATCATGAGGAGTCAGTCCAAAATTTCAAAATACGTTGTTGATGCTTGCTGGCAGCTTTTAACTTCAGCTGAAAGAAAAGAGCCTCTTAACTCAAAAAAAAAAAAAAAAAAAAAAAGAAAAAAAAGGGGGTGGAGGAGGGGAGAAAAAACAATTAATCCATAGCACTTTCCTCCTCCAACTCAAGTGACTGATAGTAAGGGAGCAGCTTTCAGACAAGGACTCTGGACCGAGTCCTGTTTGGGTACAGTGGAAGATTTCCAGCTGTATTTTAAAACACAATTCACCTCTTGTGTCTGAACTGTTAATGTGCAGTGGGGTCACTCACAACTTACACTACTGCTAGGACATTAATGGTCTAAATAACTGCACCTGCTATGTTAATGAAAGTGTGCATAATAGCTCCAGTAATTTAGAAAATTAGGTATTGTGTTGGGGTGGGGAGGAGGACAAGGAGGAGGAGACAAGGGTATAAGGGGCTAGAACTTGGTCAAAAGAAATACAGATTTCAGATTACTTGCTGTTTTATTGCTGCAAAGTTATCAGTGCTGCTAGTACAAAGCTTTAAGTATTTTAATGGCTGTATTCAACTGTGCACTTGAATATGTTGAAGAGTAGGAGGGCTTTTTTTGGGTAAGGAGAAAGGGAATTGGGATTATGATAAATTAAAAAAAAATATCTGCCTATATTTTTGCTGTGACAGTTGTTTAAGTCTGGTCACTGGCAGAATATACACCATCACCCTTCCTTGGATCATAAAATTACAGGATAACAGGACTGGAAGAGACTTTGAGCAATCTATTCCTTGCACCAGTCTGAGGGCAAGTACTTCAATACGATTCCTGATAGATGGTTGCCCAACCTGTTTTTTAAATCCTTCACAAATTCCTCCAGCAATCTATTCAAGTCCTTAACTATGCCTAGTGTTAAAAAGCCATTTCTAATATCTAATCTAAACCTCCCACCTGCGGTTTACACCTATTACTTCTCATTGTGCCGTGCTGGGCATGAACAGCTTAATTTTCTTCCTTTCTGCATCCATCTTTTATGTATTAGATAATGCTTACATTCTTTTAAGTGAATATAGTGTAGGCCTTTTTGTGTACATTTAGGCTCAGAAGAAAATAGGTTAAAGGAGAAAAGTAAGAAAAAATATGTTTCTAGCTGAGAGTCTTTTTAGCCAATTAGGGAGCAAGTGTCTGAGATGGAGCATTATGTAGCTACCAGTTGGAAATGCTGGGCAGGGCACAGAGATTTGCTTAAGGCAATCTAGGGCCCCAAACACATTGCATATGAGAGAGGCTGATGCCTGCCATGTGTTACACATCTGTTATGACAGAGCTTGTTTGGCATTTCTGTCTCACCTGCCCATGTCTCAGCCTGTATCTTGAAAGTGTCACCTGAACTGAGGCCAGCTGCTTCTGTTGAGCCTGATTTTTAGGGATTAAGTTATTTCTCTGCTTCCTTTTTTAGTTCTCTCACTTCTTGAAATAAGAGATGGGTAAGAAAAAGTAGGAAATGAGAAATCTTGGAATGTTGCAGCAGCTACAAGTTGCCCAGATGGTGAGGACAGAGACTGAAGGGTCAGAATTAGTCCCAGGCTCCTTCATTCAGCCCTCAACTGTTGAACTCCAGCATATGCCAGGAAATGCCTTCCTCCTTCCTTCTTCACATCTTGTACGTCCTGGCAAAGATCCCCAAAACTCTGTCGTCCAAAATGACCCCCACCATGAGTCCCTGACTGACCTCATCATGCACTCCAAGCTGCTGTTCCTCAGCACACATATTGCAGGTACTTTCCAGGCATCCTGCAGACACCGCAGTGTTCCTGGGCAATTAGGAGCACCGGCCTGCTTGTCCTGACACACTTCAGCCATCCTGTGTGCCTGCTCCCAAGTGTCCATAGCCATGTGAGCCCTTCTTGGTGGTGTTTCTTGAGAGTGACTGGAGTATGCACTGAAGCTTAGTGGTTAGACGGATTAAAATTTAAAGTATGTTAGTCTGTATGATGGCAAATAATTTACTTTAAATGCCACACATGGTGCTCTCTACACTTTTGATGCAGGGAGCAGCTCTCCAGTACACTTACAAGGTCTGCATGTGGGTGGGTGAAACCAGCACATCTCCTCATCCAGCAGGATCCTTGGTGGGGATAACACTGGCTGGGCCCTTTGGAGCTGACAACTGTATGAAGACATGAAGGAGTTCATACCATTTGAAGTTGTGGTCTGTAACCTTGGATAGGCACTGATTATACTGCGGTCACATTTTCTTTTCTGTGACACAAAGTTACTTGTAAATTTAAAAATATGAGCTCATCTACTTGCATGACCCTAAGAGCTGGGACATGAACCAGAAGGCTGTATTGTTATATACACTGCCAAAACGGTTAGACTTTCTTTGAGTGAGTGGGTTTCTTAAAAAAAAAGAGAGGAAAGAAGTGATTCTTCTATCACAGAATTTTTGAAGTGGGAACCACTCCTCCAGCCAATGAAGTCTAGAATTGTCTCATTCCACTCCAGTAGAGCAAATACTTCACAAATATGCAGTATGATAGGATCTTACAGCTAGACTCAATTTAAAAGACAAATTTCCATTTCACTATCATTTCTGGAAGAACAACGTTTATATTAACACTAACAGATTTTTATTTTTATTAAGGAAATCGTCTTCTAGTGTTGGGATGGGTCTAGCTATGAATATTACGGGTGCAGGAACAGGTATTATCTCTGATAATATGACTGTGTTTTGAAAGAAACCTGCAGAAAACCTCCAAGTGCAGTTTCCTGTTGGTAACTGTGACACCCAGTGGTCATTGGAAGAACGATGGAAATATAGCACAGAATGACTGCAGTGAACCTAAAGGCTGCACAAAATACTGAGGTTTGCACAGTAAATGTGTGCTACTAAGAGTACTACTCTTTTCTTTGATAATGTGTACATATAGTAAAAATAAACTGTTTTAGAAGTCATAAATTTTTCATCTACTTAGTTTTGTTTTAGGAGTCATAAATTTTTCATCCATTTAGTTTATGCTTTAGTATATATAACGTATACATATATATGTATTTACTCATACAAAGCATTTTTATATCTTGTGATGCTGAGTTTACAGCTCAGATGTATGATAACTTTAAATAATTTATCACTGCAAAGTACGTAATGGCTTTTAATTCTTATTGGCAAGTGCAGAACCCTGCAGGACCTTCTTTCCCCTCCTTTGTTTGCCATTGACTCATTATGTGACTTAGAGCAAATTGCTTGTGTGAATGGTTGATAAGTACTTCAGTCAGCATGTTCATAAAGGTGTGAGGTGTAATTAATATTAGTCTGGCTGTCATTCACTTCCAACTATTTGTGCCATTTATTCTGTGCTGAATACATCACATATATACTACGAACCATAATGTTAATTTATGTGCTGTGTTTTATTGCAGAGCACTGGATACAGATTTAGTCCCATATATGCAGCAAACGAGAGATTCAATTCTATTTTGTTTATGGGTCACTGAACATAAAACATTTATTCTTGGTGATGTTTTAAATAAAAAAAAATACCATCAAAATTCATAACATCTAATTGCAGTGGACCGAGCATCACATGCTCATTATATATATTGTTCCATCTGTTGTTTGGGAATGTCTCATGTAACTAAAGAAGCTTCTCCTTGCAGGCAGAAAGAGTTACACAGCAAGAGGATCAACATCAAAAGGTACCCAGTTAAAAAACTGGAGATTAGACAAGGCTGCAAAGTCAGTTATTGCCTAGGGCCCTCTTCTTGGCTGTGTTAGCTATGTATATAGTGTGTGCCTCAGGAGTGCTTTTCAGCTCCCTGAGTGTGTGCCTTTTCTACACCCAGAATTGGGGTGAAATCTGAATTCCACCAGTTATTCATCTCTACTTGGTTTCCATGCAGGGAAACCACAGCTAATATTACATTTTTCACACCATTTTTTTAGTCATTGATGGCCATAAATGTTTCACATTTAATGGAAGCATATGACAGAAAATATTTAATTGTAACCAAAATGCTTAAATACTGAACTCAAGGTAAGAATACCTTCAAACAACTGCACATATTGGAGCTAAATCAGTTTAAAAGGAAAAACACTTTTTTTTTTTTTTTTTTTTGCATGTTGTTATTTGGATTCCTGTAAACCCCAGTTGCTCTGTTTTCAGATCCTGTTGTCCTAATCTTTACAAGGACACAAAGAAAAGTTAGTCCTTACTCCCAAAAGCTTACAGTCTAAAGATACCATAAGCAACAACAAATGGAAATGGCTAGAAGAGAGCACCCCAAGAAAATGAAATACTACTTCTAAAAATGCATTGTTTACTACATCAACTAAGATTCTCACATGGTGTTCTGAACTGCACTACAAAGAAAAAGGAGAGTGGTTGTCTTCCACCTTCTGATAAGAATAAAGGGACATGACATAATGTTCAAACAAGAATGTATACTGATGCTTACTGATGTACGATGCATGTCTGCAGTTGGTGCAATTCTGGTTTAGTCTTCAGAAGCAGATGGTGAATGGATCTTTTGCTCTTGATAAATCCTGAAGCAGGGATGTTTGCTACCAAAATTTGTTTTTGCTTTGTGTTCCTTCACTGTATATTCTATATTTAAATGACTTGAATGCTGGGTCTAGGTTATCAACAATGCCTGCTCTTATTTCTTTCATATTACAGGTAGCTTGGTTCAACCTCACTTGCAGTTTTTGTGTTTGTTATCATTCCTTTTTCACCTTAAAAAGCTTGACTTTAGTCCTCACAGAATGGACAAATCATGTTAGAAAACAGTTTGTCTTTTACTTTATTTACAGAATTTTTTTGCTAACCAGCATAAATGAAGTCTCAGGCACCTTGCTATCCTATTCTAGGCAGGATTTTAATGAGTGCAGTAAGGTCAAGATCTTTTGTTTATATTGTGAATTGTGTGTGTGTTTGTTTGTTTCTTTTCTATTTATTTATTTTTTAATCTGCATGGTTTTGTATTCTTTATTTCAAAAGTGTATTCTTGTCTTATGAGTAAGAAACTACAATTGACATTGTGCAAATTTGCATTTTCAGATTAAAGAAGATATAGGTATGTGCTGGCTGGAAGAGTCATGTTCCAATACTTGACTTATAGAAAAAAGAATATGCTGAAAGAATAATGAAATCTGACATGCATGTAGGTATTTACCTTAGTTTATGTGTTGGGAAGAGCATGTTTGGAAGAGCATGAGTGTTGTATTTTATTCCTTCCTGCATACCAGGCCTGGCATGCTCAGGAAAATTTCTGGTTAATTTTTATTACTTACTATGATGTAACAGGCCAGTGGTTGATGAAGGCTCTCTGATGTTTCACTGAAACAAAATGTTTCAGTTACACACAAAAATATCATAAAATACACTTTTTTCAATAAAGCTGCACCCCTACTGATTAGCTGGTGCCCTGAGACCTAGAGATAGTGCAGCCTTCTGCCTTAAACTTCTAGACACATCCCTCTTCCACACTACACTTCTGTGACAAACCAGCACTTTGCAGCTGATGGCTGCTAGATGCACATATTCATTTATTAATGTATTTCAGTGGGAAAAAAAAAAAAAGAAAAAAAAAAAAAGGTGAAAAAAGATGAGAGATTAGGACTGAAAAAAAGGAAAGCCATAAGGTGACTGCAGGAGCAGCCCCAGAGCTGAGAGCAGGGTGAGCTGGAGAGCTCTGTCAGGAGATCAAAACAAGTGGGTCCACCCTCATAATCTGCTTCTTGCACAACCCCTGACAGGGCTCCATGTGAATGTGAAGAGGGGTGAAAAGAGGACAGGCTGCTGACTTACACAGCAGTCACAAGAGATAGACGTGAATGTTAGAGTTGGCTCCTGCAGATGGTACACAGAATAAAATAACAAGTGTAGAGTACAGAGCAAGCAAGCTGATTCTGTATCAGGATATAACATTTAACAATTACCAGGTCAAATTCCTGCCTTCTTGTGTTTTGAATATTGAGGTATAAAAATAATACATGCAAAATAGGATTTCTGGACACTGGGTGTGAGCAAGATTTTTTAAAGTATGTTTGTTTAAATACTGCTACAGCAGATGTAATACAGATCATGCCATCTTACTAAGTCACAGGAGTTCAAAAGTTGAAAATGGCTTTTTAGGGTTGGTGTATATAAATAAATGTCATAGAAGATGGATAAATCCTTTTTTTCTTGAAGCTGAAGGACCTTCTCGGACCCCAAATGACAGAAATTTCATCTTGCTCCCCAGAAAACCCTCCTGGAACATGCTGTGACTTGTAGTGTTGATGTCAGTCTGAAAAGCTTTCCATCATGAGTTGAATGTGAAATTGTGATGTATTCTCTGCCACACATCCACCTGAAGCACAGTGCAGTGCCTTCTTACTACCAGTGTTTTCTGTACAATCATTTTGCCAAAAGGCACATGCTCAGAACAAGTCGTAGTCACTGTGCCGTGTATAAGAGCAAACATTAATTCAAAGTTGCAAACAAACTTGGCTGGAGCAAGTGCAGCATTTGGTTCAGGAAGATTTGAAAACAGTTTTGTTACATGGAGGACTTGCAATTCATGAGCTTAGAAAACACAACTGAGAAAACAAATGTTTTTGACAGAATTTTGGATTGATCAACTCATTAGTAATCAAGAAAGGATCTTGTGAGTTGTAAATAGTGCTAGAGTGGAAGCTGCCAGGGAAAACAGGTGCTCTTCTGCGTTACTGAAACACATCTATGTCAGCAAGGCAGGACTGTCCCTTCTCTTTGCTATTTTTGTGTGTAGTGTTTTTTTGTTTGTTTGTATTTCTTTTCTTTTTTCTTTTTTCTCTTAAAGCACAGATACCAAAGGGAAGAAGTAATGAACTGACCAATTCATGGCTGTGACTACTGAACAGTCCTGTTTGAAGAGAAATCTTTGAGAAAAAGCACACAAAGTTACTGGTTGCTGATTGACAATAGAAAATCATATAACCAGGCATTCTTCTTCAAAAAGTGTTGTCTGCTGCTCTGCTCCAATGGGGTACTGTAGCTTTGCTTTGTCATCACTTAGATTGTGTACTGTTCCTGGGGAAGTACAGGGAAGGAGGAAAGAAAACAATGGAGAAATTAAAAAAGTTAGGTATATAAAATCTAAGCCATTGATCACTCAGGATTTCAGCCCAGCTGTGCTAGAATGTGCTGTATTAATCTGAACATGCCATTGCATCTGTTGGCACCTCACATCTTTATTTGATTTAGGGCAGAAGTTTCAGATTGGTTGAAGCCAATCTAGGACATGCAATAATGCTGCAAAAAGGGACATTCCTCCCCCTCCCCTTTCTTACTCACGCAGTAAAATTGACCGCTAAAAATTAGTATTTAATGGAGTCTGTAACTTAAACAGGCCATGTGTGCTGACAGATGGTTGGTGGTGCTAGGAAAATGGATGGACTGGGAATGAGCAGCTCGCAGAAGGGAAGGTTAGACAACTGCCCCTGGCAGCAGTGACATTCAGCAGGGGAATGGTCATCTATCTACAATACCACCCAGTGTGGCCCAAGAGGATTGGGTCTGTAGAGAGAAACAAGTTGTGCTGCCATTCTGAGAGCCACATGGTATGCATCGGAGGGGTTTTATTTTGGGTTAGCTCTAGGTTTGTCCCGAGCAGGAAGTGGGTGTGTTGGGAAGGCTTCTAGGGCTTGTCTTCTAGTTCAGTTCATTAGAAAGTTTATGCATATGTACAAGCATGTAGATGGGGATATCCTGGCGCTAATATTTCTTGAGACATATTTCTAGGCACTACCATAACACAGAAGTATTTGGAATCTTTTTAAACTTTCCATTTGGGGGTAAGAGGTAGGACTATAGCAGGTGCATTGCTGAGTGAGGAAAGACAGACTGCCGATATTTCACACACTTGTTTTTTATCACCACAAGAGGCTCGGTCGTTTCTGTGCCTGCTGGGAGCAACGGAGTGCCAGGGCTGAAGCTCAAGTCTCCGTGCTGCTCTCTTCGTTATTCTACCACCACAGCACTCTGCTCTTCATAGCTGCAGGATACCGCACCCAAACAGCATATGGGCTCACACTCCATCTTAAATGTGTCTTTTTGTGCAGCATCCTTTATTTGCCCTTTGGGGACGTTTTGTGCAGTTCAGTGTGAATATTTTTAATCAGTCATTCTGACAGGAAAAGAAGAGACAGCAGGGGGCACCAAATCTGCATAATTCTGTTAAAACGGCAGCATTCAGGGCCGTGCTTGTAACACTGACATGGTTATGTGTACTGACAGCTTAATTCCTAGAATTTCTTTACACCAATGATATTTTTTAAAACATCTCTTTTCTTCTCAGGAGCTACAGTAATGAAAGGGGGGGTTGAATTTCTACAAATGTAGAAATCTGGCTAGTAGAACACCTTTTTCCTGTCAATTGTCACCCTATTTGCATCACCCATTTCCCTTCCCTGCTTTGGTGCTATAGGCTTCAAAGCTCACACCCAGAAAGTTGCTATCTCTAACACTAAATTTAGGAAGGCATTTCTTACAACTTATTTTTTTTAGTTTAAAATCTTCTACAAAAGAAAAATGAAATGCAAATATGTTCCTGCACGGTTCTTTGAGTATTTGATTTAAATGTGTACTGTGAGGAATGGATCTGATTCAAATCCTTCTTTATGTGAGTGGTTCACACAGAGTATCTGTGGGAATAGTCTGAAAAGTAGATCTATTATTTGTGTATGTAATATATACATATTCTTTATATTTGAAAGTGCTTCAGGATTTGTTTTTTATTTGAAAACATGCAATGACAAGTAGCATTGCAGTTAGGCAGACAATCTGAGAAATCTATTAATTGGGAACTACTCATGAAATCATTTACTTATCTGAAGTGTAAGTTCAGCTGGTTAGGTGCATGCCTAAGCAAGTAGTTTTTTGCTTCCAGGCTTGTTTACTTACTTTAAATGTAATCACTCATTGGATAAAATAGGTAAATTCTAACTGCATACCTTCTAACCCGTACAGAACAGGCTGTTCTTACAGGTAATTGCTATTGTTTCAGACAGCAGGAAAATATTTTCTTCTTGCCAGATGATTAAAACTTGAAAAGTAGAAAACAGATCTGGATTGTCCCTTTATCATCTGGAAGGTCGCTGGATTTCTTCTGCCACCACAGCTCAGAGACTGGGACCCTCAACCCCATCAGCTTCATCCTGGTTTTGACAGAGTTAAATTTCCTCCTAGTAGCTGGTATGGTGCTATGCTTTGGATTTAGGAGGAGATTAATGTTGATAACACACTGGTGGTTTAGTTGTTGCAGAGCAATGCCTACACAGAGTCAAGAACTTTTCCACTTCTATTGCTGCCCTGACAGCGAGGAGGCTGGGGGTACACAAGAAGCTGGGAGGGGATAGAACCAGGACAGGTTCTTGGTAGGCCATGCACCTTCACATTTGGTGAGGAATACCCAGGACAGCATTTTGCTAGCACTGTTATCATTTGTTAGTGCTACTGCAGTAGGTATATTTGTCAACGGCAATTCAGAATCTTGTATCTGTCACCCTATGAAATACTTTTGACTTTGCAAAGCTGTCTCAGTGAAAGTCTTTAGCAGGGCTCTGAAACAGGCAAACATTTGATAAGTCTCCTTTAAGCAACAACTCCTTTTCCATGTTAATGAAACAACTCCTTTCCATGTTTGATGACAATTTTCAGTTGTAAAGAGTGTACCTGTCCAAGCCATGGGCTGCCAGCTTCTCCAGGAGAATGCTGTGGGAGACCATGTCAAAAGCCTTGTCATCTTTGCTTCTGCTTCAAGTCCAAGCCTGTTGACTTCATTAGATTTGGTTAACTGAATAATATTGCTTATGATAATTGTTTCAATAGATACAGGATTATTGTCACTAAAATGAATGCTTCAGAAAACCAAATAACCTCCCACCTAGATATTTGCTGGAAAAAAAAAAAATTTGGATAACCATGTAAAAGTCCATAAGGAAAACATGCCTGAAGTTAATTTGATCTTGAATGTTGCTTGAACTGCAATTAAAGGAAACTCTTACATCTGTTAGGTAAAAACAAACAAACAAACAAAAAAACAACCCCACTCCCCACCCCCCCACCCCTCCCCCCCCCCAAAAAAAAAAAAAAAGAAAACACAAACAAAATAAAGAAAACAAAACCCCACACGCACTAGGTCAACAATTTATGTAACCTGGTCAGCAAGAAACATAGTGATAGCTTCTGCTACTCTGACTCACTTAGCTGGCTGATGCCAGGGCAGTTACATTAATGTGTAGCTGCTAAAGGTTTATGTAGAAGATAACTTAGTTTCTCTATAGAAGAATTAAATACCTTGAACTAAGAATTATTTTTTGTGTGTGTATGCAATACTTGTGAGTCATGATAGTTTCTTAAAGGCTGTTTAACTTTATGAAGTTGACATGAGTCATTGTTCTCTTCCCAGGTAATGATTAGTTAAGATCACATTTATCTCTTCCATTTTTCTTAGGCTTGTGCTTCATTGATCTTCCAGTGAACAACTGCTTCAGAGTACTGAGTGACAAGTAAAGTCTTTAAGAAATAACACAAGATAGCTCCATTTGAAAGAATGGATGACTAGCGCTGACAACTGTTGCTGCTTAGCTACTTTTGCCTCTGAAATTAAAGTAACAATTGGTTTAACAAAAGTAAGTGTACCTTGTCCTTTTTGATTAATGTCATCAGTCATGAAATAGCTACAGAATATATAGAACTTGGCAAAAGGCATCTCAGAATAACATAGATTTTATAATTTCCAAAAATAGATCAAAAGAGGGAAGAATTGTCTTTATTGCCTGTATCACAATCACTGTTTCTTGTAGCTATTTCTACCATTAAAATGAGTATTCCAGATAGCATTCTGAATATTTGCTAAAGATCTAGCAAATCTAGAGCTAGACCCAAACATTCATTATCTGACCTTGTGGTCTAGGCAAATTTATTTAGACTTTTCAGCATAACAGGAAAAAAAAAAAAAAAGTAGAGAATCCAAATGAAGAGAATATATTTGTGGTATAAACGGTATGAGAACCTCCAGCCAGGATTTCTGACCTTTTCTTTCTCAAGAATCACTTACTCTTGCTGCTTCTGCTTCAGACTAGGAGTATTTCATATGTTGTTAAAAACAGGATGGTTAATGTATTGAAGATTTATATTTAGAATAGGAATGATCTTTCAGCACTGCCATTCTCATGAGACTTCTTATTAAACATGTTCCCACTCCTCCATTGCCACCTCCAACCTTTTCTTCTGGTATTTTCTCAATTTACAAATCAATTCTTTGGCTCTCATCAAATACTAAAATAATTTTTATGAGGGACTTTGACGGAACTGAAATTCAAAGTGATACAGTGCTACACCATTAGTTTAACTCCTATAATTAAAATAAAAAAAAAAATCCCCGTTTATGGGCTTTTGGTTTTCTTGGTGGCAAAACATGATGAATATGTTTCAAAGTTGCAGGAGCTTAGGGGATCAGTTTGGACAATCTTTAAATAAATTCAGCATTTGATAATCACTTCTGGTATTGTTATGGTAATAGTACAACTCTTGGGATTTGAGATATTTTTTTTTCTTCTTTAAAATGAGATAAGTAAAAACTGATACTAATTTATCAGATGGAGAGGACAACGAGACAAAGCTACAAGGTTCTGAGCTGATGGCAACCAGTCCGTTTGTACTGACACTGCAGTATGTGCTGCTAATGTCTGTGTAGCCTCTCCTTCCTTTCACGTTGTGGATGTACCTACCCCTCATAAACCTGTGGCAACACACTTTTAAAAATAAATAAATAAATACAGACATAAAGTAATGCTTATGTATTCATTTGTCAACACTTATTTATGAACACCATATTGAAGCTACTCATTTATGCGTGCAAGTTAAAAATGATTAAGTCCATGAATTGAGATAGAACACATATGTCAGTTTGGTGAAATACTGAAAATTCTTAAAATTATAGCAAAGACACCAGCTCTTTGTTCTACTGCATTAGACTGTTGTTTTCTGGATAATAGGGATGAGCATGCATTAGCAATAGCAGTCTCTGTATAAAGAGAGAAAGAAGAAAATTTCATTTAATGTGAGAAAATTTCATTTCCTTCTGAGAAGAGCTCAGAAGAAGGACATCACATGTTTGACTTAGTTCTGGCTTCTTTCTTTAGAATGATGGAGACATGAAGTGGAACTTAATTGTGTCTGCAGTAGGCAGGAGCAACCAGCAATGCTCTGCTAGATCTTCAGTGACGGGTGAAGAGTTTCTCGTAGCTTATTTATTCACAAAATTTATTATTCCATTTTCAGCTCTGAAGGAATTCAGCTAGTCAGAAGTGATAAAGCCAGAGATTCCTTGCAAAACAAGAATTAATTTGCTGCTTCCTATTGGCAGGAAGATGTTCGGCCACTGCCAGGAAAGCAGGCTCATCATGCATAACAGTTTATTGGGAAGACAAGCACCATCACTCCACACATCTCTCCCTTCCTCCTTCTTTACCCCAGTTTTTGCTGCTGAGTGTGCTGTCATGTGGTGTGGTATATGTCATGGGTCAGTTTGGGTCAACTGTCCTGGCTGTGTTCCCTCCTGGCTCCTTGTACTCTTCTAGCCTGCTTACTGGCAGGGCAGCAAGAGAAGCTGAAAAGTTCTTGACTCTGTGCAAGCACTGCTCCACAACAACTGAAAACACTGGTGTGTTATCACCACTATTTTCATAAAAAAAATCCAAAACACTATGTCATACAAGCCTCTAAGAAGAAAATGAACTCTATCCTAGCCAAAACTATGACTATATCCACCGCTTATTCCATGCCTCTTTTTTCGTGCTCAGGTTCCACATTTCCAAGACATTCTAATTAATCACCACCTTTCAACGAATACACAAATATCATTCCCTTAGTCTATGGCCTCCCCCAGTGAGATGTCCATAAAATGTCCGCAAAATATCCACTGAGTTCTTTTAGCCCATGACTTAGATTCTTATATTTCTCTGTTGTGGTGGTCACTCAGGATGGGAGAGGCACTGTGTTGTGTGCAGTAGATGGACATCACAGCCAGCTCAGGTCGTGTCACTGCTGCAGTTGTTCTGCTTCTTGTGATGCTCGTGCTGTGTTGGTTTGAATGGTTCCTGCTATGTGACAGCCTATAACATGAAATAAGATCATGGTTTACAACAATGTAAAGGTATATCCATCAAAATCTCCACCCTTGGACCAGCCTATATCATTTAACATTGCAATTCCTCTCCTTCCCCTAGCCTGGCTAGCAGCAAGGGGTTCCTGCACTAGGACTTCCTATAACATGCAGCTCAAATAATGGATTACAACATTTTAAAGTCGCATCTGTAAAATGCGATTGTAAAGTCTCCAGTGTAAAAACAACAGTTTTGAAAATAACGTTTTCTTTTTCTAAAGGTGGTCATATTCTGTGCATCTGCTGTGTTTATTCCAGATCCCTTCAGTTGATAATGCAGCCCCCTCAGCTCTCAAGCCATCCCTTCTGGTCTCTGTGATGTGCATTACTTCAAAGGAGAACAGCTGGGTCCTGGACTGTAATTTCTCATGCAGCTAGGATCAGAACCATTAGTTTATTTGAAGGCTAGGACTAAGACCTTAGAAGTGAATGTAGAGCTAATAGACAGTCTTATGTTCCTGCTGTGTTCTCAGGGCTTAAGCCAGTGAAAAAAGGGGCAGGCACATCTAAATTATTTTCACCTTTTGCCTCACTTACCATGATTTGCAGAAATCTAGTTCAGAAATGACATAGGAATGGCTCCCTGCTGTGAGGTCCTCATCATACACTAAGTTGTAATGAGTTTCTAATGAGGTGGAGATAAGGAAGCCATTTTTAGTGATTACTGTGTAGCCTAGACAAATCTCAGAGATGTACTAAGTGACGGCAGAATCTTTCCACTGGTTTCCATCAGTTAAATATCTCAGGATACATAAGATATCCTGATGGTATAACATAAGAAGGTGATAGGACAAAAACATATTAAAAGCATCTTGATAGCTTTTTCTTTAACTTTTTATCAGGAATTTTTGTAATTAGTCAGTCATTAGCAATGATTAATGATTAGAAGTATGGCCAATGGGAAATACACGTTTTGAAATCAATATCAGGAAAGACTGTGCAATATTGGAAGCATTTGGCTGTGGAACTGTCACTTTGCAAAATGAGAAACATATTTCACCTGTGTGTTCATCAAACAGCTCCAAATACATAACTGAAATGTAAATGAGGATAAGAGGCAGTGAAAAACAGGAGAATATTTACCTTACATTCCAAATTGATACTTAATCATTGCTTCCATGTCTGTCTTTAATGATGCCCATAGTATATTTTTATTTATATACATATATGTGGTCACCCAGGCTTGTTCAGCCTAGAGAAGAGGAGGCTCAGGGGTGACCTTATTGCTCTGTATAAGTACATTAAAGGAGGCTGTAGCGAGGTGGGGGTTGGCCTGTTCTCCCATGTGCCTGGTGACAGGACGAGGGGGAATGGGCTAAAGTTACGCCAGGGGAGTTTTAGGTTAGATGTTAGGAAGAATTTCTTTACTGAAAGGGTTGTGAGGCATTGGAACGGGCTGCCCAGGGAGGTGGTGGAGTCACCATCCCTGGAAGTCTTCAAAAGACGTTTAGATGTAGAGCTTAGGGATATGGTTTAGTGGGGACTGTTAGTTTTAGGTCAGAGGTTGGACTCGATGATCTTGAGGTCTCTTCCAACCTAGAAAATTCTGTGATTCTGTGATTCTGTGATATGTGTGTGTACATGTACATGCTCATAAGTGCTCCAGAAGGAAACATTTTATTTTTGTTTTCCTGGAAGCATTGGGTACTCTGTGATGAGTCTTAGCATAGGTAATGTAAATCTAGGTTTTAAAGCAACCAGGACAAATTAAAACAAAAAATACATAAAATCCAAAGCTGCTTCTGTAGCTCATTTTCAGCTCTTTTTAAAATGTGTGGTTATGAGTAAACCCTTTACTTTCTCAAGTCTATGCTCTGCAGAATTTCAGACACAAAGCAATTAAAAAGGTCAAAGAATTACAATACATTTACTGCATCTCTGTATGACAGCAAAGCTCATTATTTGCTGTGTTCTGTCCTTCTTAATTAAATCACCAAATCACATGCACATTCCAGAGCAGCTCACTTATAAAAGGTTATTTCCATCAGTTTATTCCTGATTGGTTTATTAATTACCAGCCTTGACACTCAGTTCAAGTCAGCACTCTTCCCTCATGGTAGAAGTGCATGTTATGTTTAAAATTCTATACCATAATTTTAACCAAATTAGTCCCTCCCACCCATAGATAGAAAATAATGCCATGAACTGAAATTCTTTTAAGTTTTGTAAAGACTTTGTAACCTATAGCTTTCATCCATGCTTTTCAGAATATTTTTAGATTAGTCCTCTGGTAGTTCTCTGGTATTTTCTACTGATTTTTTGTTTGTTCGTCTGCAAACCTGCTGTATTGCCAGCTGCTGTGGTACAAAGAGACAGAAGAACTGGCTGTAAATCTTAAATAAACTCCCTGCAGAAATGGCTAAGGCATGTCTGGAGACACTATGGGAGCTGTCAAAGACCAGGTAAGAAGGAAGAGGCTTACCCTTCATTTTAAACATCTGTTTTAGCTGTTTGGATATTGCGAATACCCAGAAGTCACAAAGCGCAATCTCCCAAATTGTCGTTTAAAACGGCTTTGCCTTTTATTTACCCTATCTGCAAATATCCTTTTCACCTTGTGGGGAAATATCTCAGGGCAGTACTTTGCTGAGCGGATCAGTTGCAGTCAGATCGCCCCTGGGCCGTTTCTGCCTGTCCTCCTGAGAGATGCCCCCTGGCAGCGCCTCAGCCTTCGTCTGGCCATGCTCTCCTCCTCAGAGGGGCCTCCTCGGAACGGATTTACCTCATCCTAAAAATAAAAAAAAAAGCAAGTTTGGGCAAGTCATTTTTTCAAGATCTGGCCCAAGCCGACCTCAGCTCATAGCCCACGCTCACGCTGTCGTGATGTCGTGATACGGTTTCCATCAGAAACACGCGGTCGTGACGGAAGACACCGCCTTACAGGTGACAGGACCCCCACACACACCCACCCACCCCTCGGCGAAGCCCCCCGGCCGCCTCCATCACCGTCGGCAGCCAGCCCCGCGCCTCACACGCCGGGGCGGAGAGGAAAGGAGGGGAAGGGAGGAAAAGGGAGGGGAAGGGAGGGGAGGGGAGGGCGGCGGAGGGGCCGCTCGCAGCTCGCTCCGCCGCCCGCAGCAGGTGGAGGGGGCGGGCGGAGGCCGGGCACGGCGCTGCGGGAGGCGGGACGGGTTCGGAGGAGCGGAGCCTCCCGGAGCTCTTTGTCCTGGGGCCGAGCATCCCCTCCCTTGTGCTGTCCGAGGGCGACGAACTCCGCCCGGCCGGCGGCGGGGGCGCGGACGCCCGTCTGCCCCCCGGGGGCTCGGGGGTCGCGGCTCCCCCGTGCCGGCTCCCCGCCATGGCCTTCACCTTCGCCGCTTTCTGCTACATGCTGTCGCTGGTCCTCTGCGCCGCCCTCATCTTCTTCGCCATCTGGCATGTGAGTACCCTTCGGGGGCCGCCAACAGCGGCCCCAGCCCCGGGGGGGCCGTCGGGGTCCCTGGCAGGCGGAGCGGGAGCAGGGGCGGGGGGCTGAGGCGTGGGCTGGGCCCCCGAGAGCGCCGTGGGGCTGTGTACACGTATATCTGCATCCCGTTAAGTTTTCACAAACGTAAATCGAGGGAAGTGCTTCCGCGATAGCTTGTGAAGAACACGCTGGTTTGTGCCTCTGGGAAGGGCTCGCACCCTGAGCGCCGTGGTAGCGTTGTGCATGTGGAGAACTTCTACGGCGTTGACTTTCCTTGGCATGAAGGCAGCCGTGCACCCAGCATCAACCCTGCTAACGCCGCAGCTCTCCGAGGGACGTGGCTTTTGTTGCCCAGGAGCCGAGCGCTGTCAAGAAGAAGCCTCCACATATCTGGTGATGCTGATCTTTCCTTCAATAAGTGCTACGCCGACAACTTTCTTAAGCGTCACGTTTGAAGTTGAAACTCCATCAGTCGTTGTGATGCGTGAGCTGGTGTCTCGATTCCTTCTTCACCAATTTCACTTGAAAGTGGTGGTGTTCACTCCCTGCTGTATGCAGGGGGGCTGTGATAGGACTAAGTGTGTAACTTAAAATATGGTTTTCCACAATGATGAAATTATCCATATGCATAATTTAAAATTCTTTTATGTTGTTACATAGTGTGGAATTATTTACACTATAGCTTGTACGTCTGTGTATATCACACAGAGAACTTTGTGCAGTAAACGTTCAGGCTGGAGCAGGATAAGCTGAAACAGAGCTCAACCAGTCCAGGCTGGATGGCACTTTGAGCAACCTCATCTAGTGGGTGTCATCCCTGCCTGTGGCAGGGGGTTGGAACTGGATGATCTTTAAGGTCCCTTCCAACCCAAACCATTCTGTGATTCTGTGAATGTCTTTGCAGGTACCTGATAGAATAAGATTAAAAAACAAAACAAAACCTCCTCTAACTAACAAGCAAGGGAGATAGAGAATGTATTTTTCTTATAACATGAGTAAAGCTGCTAGCTTAGCTGTATGTAAGCACGTTAGAGGTAGGAAGCAGTCAGCTGAGAGGATTCTTTGAAATCTAATTGTTCTGAACAGTTAATGGTGCAGTTACAAAATTTTTCTTATTAATGAAATGACAAAAAAGGCGATGGTGATGTCGTGTACAGCAAAGACTGAAAAGGATCTCTAGGAGTCAGCTACTGTACTCCCACTCTTTAGAAAAAAAGGGGTAGTACAATTTAGATGATTACTCATGTTTCCTTCTTTCCTTTTCCCCAAACCATAAGGTCTCCCAAAGGGATAATTCTGCAGATTCTTCAAACCAATTAGAGTTCAGAAGTGTTTTCTATGTGTTTGCTGAATCTCCTTCTACAAATTGCACTGGTATTTCTGTAATCACTACCACAATTTTATCATTTTTTATATATTTGAAGTCTGCTACTGTGTTTCAGTAGTTGTCTTTTTCCTGGACTGAAGTTGTTTTTGGCTGAAGACATACAGTATGTCTAGCAAATGGTGCGAATTACTTTTCCATACATAAGTCAGTGTAGTCACTGCAAATTTAGTGAAACATTTTTCAACTTTCAGTCTGTAAACCCATGGAGAGCAATCCATTATTTATAGAGATCTGTAAGAAGCAAAGAAGAAAAGAAACCCTTTGTCAATAGGCTTATGTGTATGGCGCCTGTTTCTCACATCCATTGTAAAATTATTGAGGGATTGAAATTGAAAATGGTTGGAAACACCATTCTACTGTAATAGAGCAAGAATTGGTACTCCTGTTATAAATAGATAATCCTATTGAAGTGCATGGTTTGTGTGAAGGTCATAGAATAACAGATGGAACACCCTGCCAGAACAAATTTTGAAGCATACCGATTACAATACAATTTCTATCGTCCTTTCTCTAAGAACTGTTATAATTTGCTTCCTGATTTCTTCTTAAATGTAGTCTGACATGTAGCTTATGTATTGAGTCATAGGAGTTTCTTTTACCTTAAACATCTCATTGTGAAAATCTTCCCAAGAAACAAAACTCCTACTCCTTCCCTGCAACCAGATTTTCATCTTTATATTTTGCTGTAATATATTTGCAAGGGACAGTTGACACATTTTAAATAGTTTCTTATAAGGGCAGCAGAGGATTTTAAATATTACATTTTTCTGCTAAAATGTTTTTTTTCTTTTTCTTTTTAATGTTTTGTTACTAAGAACAAAGTGTTGATTAATCTGAGCATCTCATCACATTGAAAGATTACAGGGTTCTAAGGCTGAACCTGCATTTACATTTTGTATGTTATTTTAAAGGATGAGTATAAAATGCAACATTTGGACTTCATGTTGTTCAGACCAGAATCTGACTGAAATTTGGGCAGTTATTTGGAATGAATTAACAGTGGCTCAGACAAAATCTCATTTTCTTCCTACTCAGTAGCCAGGTGGATTTTATAAGAGTGATAGTTTTCATTACTATAGATGTAATAGGTTCAATGAAAGCTTCTGTGGCATGGGAATTTCTTAAACGTTTAGATTGTTCAATGATCACATTACTTCCATCTGTAATGACACAACACTAAAAACATTATGTAGAAATGTATACTTTTGTGTCACTGTTGTGGAAAAGTACTAGAGAATTTAGTAGAGAATGGTGATCCTTCTGCTTGGTTTCTTCTAACAGTCCTGTGGAATTTAATAAAGCCTTATATTCCCATTATGGAATTACATAGGCTGTTTAAACACTATATAGGCTGTTTCTAGTGTTTGGAGTAAACTTTGCATAACTCTGTGAATTAGATGTTTCTAAATTTAATAAAAATTTTTCATCTGAGGTCTCAATGTGTTGAGTGTGTTTGAGTTCTCATAGGTACACAGTTTAGTAAAGTTGATTTTACATGAAGCAGTATTTGCCAAGTGTGTATCAGTTAAATGAGATTTGTCTTCAAAAGAAGTTAGCATCAAAATGTTAAGAAAACTTCAGTGAGCAAATATCTTATGGGGAAAAAAAAATATGTGTGTATATGTATATCTTACATGTGACTGTAAGCTGTTTCAGACATAAACTTTTGATAGCACTTTATTTGCATTACTAGCTGTGGTATCATCTACATGTATATTGACCAAGGTGTCCTCTCTGTTGGACTAATACAGCTGAGCATATTTTGGTGGGGTTGCATGGTACAGCTAACAGCAAGATTTGGTCTGTCAACTGCGTAATTTTATATCTGCATCTGATCGTGCTATAAACTCAAAAACAGAGTGTATGGTCTTCTTACTAAATATCATAGACACTTTGTTTTGCTATCTTCAGCTATTCTCAGCATTATAAACAGCATTTTAATTACATAAGCTGTTTTACTCAATTCCTAAACTATTTTAACTAAGATTTAGCTTCCTGTTAACATTTAAGCGAGCCATGTCAGGTCTTTTTGAACTCCCAGTAAGATTTGACATACCAAGTTCTTTTCTAGTATGGCTCCATTGATTTCAATTATGTCTGAACTGAAGTTGACTGAAAGTGACCAAATTCTGGTTTATGTATTGTCACTTAATATATGACGTGCTTGTATAAAGTCCTGCAGTGCTATTTTTCTCTACAAATACATTGTTTTGGGGGTAATCTGACTACATGAAAGACAGTCCTTCCCTTACTTTGTATTTTAAGATGAAATTAACTGCTTTGAGATTTGTTATTTTAAGAAAAGTTTTATGAAAAGAGCTTTTCAAAGTGTTCCATTTTATAACACCACAACAAAACAAAGTAGCAAGGACATTACTGTTTGAAAAATTAATTCAAATGGTGGACCATCTCTTTGAACTAATACCAGTGTATCTGTGAATGTGTGCAATTGCTTAATGACCAGTAATACTTAAGGATTGCCAGAAAGTATTAGGAGTATTGGGCCAGAGAAAAAATGAATGGTGCTGGCGTAAGGAGTTGTACCACATCAGCTGGGCTTATGCAGTTCTTCAATATAGTTGTGAATTCAACTGATTCTAGAAACAATTGTGTCATGGCAAGAGTCATATGAGCTGAAATCTGTGGTAGTTACCTAAATGTAATAATAAGAATAAAATAGCAGAGTATATATTTTTTGCTTTATTTATTTATCCTTTCGGAGTTTGAGGACAGTGTTAATGCTGATAAACTACCTTCATATGACACTGGCCTGAATTAACAGTTACCAGATCACAGTTCTATTTAAAACCAGTGGGAGGCAGTGACTGAAAAAAAGTATTGTAGGCTAAGATGGACTTTTAGTTTCTAATTAGCTACTTTTTTTTTGAGAATACCAAGGAAGGAAGCCTTTGGAAACTATGTGGTGTGCTGTTTCCTCTATTGGCTTTATTTGTTATGTTTAGCAGATGGCTTAAATTTTCTTTGTTTCTCATCTACTATGTGTGGATAATAGAACTGAACTCCAAGTACTGCATGACACCTTTTCACATATATCCCTAAAATGTCTTTGCTTTCCAACAGAAGGTGCTATGTACGTAGAAGACCTTGCCACTTCTGCTATTTTTCACTATGGTCCTGCTGATGTGGACTGTATTTTATCAGTACTCAATTTGCAGTAGTGTAGGTAGAAAAATTCGAAAGCTCTCCAAGAGTTACATAAATGGAATTTGGTGAATATTCAGTATCCATCTCACTTAGGCTTCCTCATAAAATTGTTAGCCTAATTTTTGATAAATTGTTTAACCTTATTTTTAAAGATAAGTCAAAAGCACACAAGATAATTATTTAAGGCTTGTGCTGATGGCAAATCACTTGAGCAAAGCACTTTGGCCACAAACTGGTGGCTAGTCTATCAGTTTTCTCTGCGTATCAGTAGCTTAGTTTATCTGTAACTGTGGTTTGGAGGATAGCTGGCTGTTCTATCAGAGTCCAGTAAAAAGAGCTGTAAGCTCACTTGAACCTGTACTTCTCTTCAGCAAAGGCTGCTGGTCAGCTCAATTTCTCCGTACAATACTTTAGAGCCTGCCTTGAAAAGAAAGTAATTTCCTTGCAGACTTGGTTGAGCTTGAATATTCTTTCAGTCATTGAAGTTCAGTTCTGTACTTTAATGAGTCATTAATTCAGTTTTCTGAGAATATTGGATAATTACGTGATTAAAAATAGAATGAAATTAAGGTTTGAGGAGCAGGAACACAAACACTGTTGTTATGTTATACATATTTCTGGAAGAATTTTTCTTCTCTAAGCGACTGAGCACATTGTCCCTGAAGGTTTCATAGTCGTGACAGCTTAAGGAGTAAGTCTGATGTGTCTGGCTATAACGTAGCTTGACAGCTCCCGTACACTTTGCTTTCAGAAGTTAGTCACATTAATGCTGACAGACAGATACCAGGCCAGGCAGCTTAGGCTACTTAACAAAATATACTTTATGTATTGAAAAGTAAATATATTTCAGTTTAGTTGCCTTGTCATGCTTGAGTATTAATTAAAAAATGGTATAAGTCTTTGGCTGTGCCACAGATTTAAAAGCTGTAAAAAGATTAAAATGGATCTCTCTATATATTGGAATTGTCATGATGAGATTTATTTGGAGAAGGGTTTTACATTGTAAATGGTTGCCACTGGTTGTAACTCCAGATGCTTCACAAGTCACAGTGACACTGTTATCAACGTACAATAAATTACTCTATGGAGTCTTGTGCCTCCCTCCTTCAGCAATGTGCAGAGAACTGTTTCAATGTTATTTGGTTGTCACATATCCAATCTTTTTTGTTTGTTTGTTGTTAATCATAAGGTTAATTGGAAAATCTACTTACTAAAGGGATTTTATCTCAAAATTGGCAAATAATATATTTGTAGTGCTTTTTTCAACTGCTACGTTTGTTGATAAACATGGCAATATAGCTGTCATATTTCATTAGACTGTGAGTGCCACTCTCTTGATTGAGTCTGAGGCATGAGGTTTTAGCTCTTATTACATACATTTGTATATTCAGCCACCAAATACTATGTTCAATCACCCTTAAAATTCAACACTCAGACTTCTGGCTGAGTTGCTTTCCTTGCCCCCTTCACCCCTCCCAGCATGAATGACCTTCTATCAGAATGTTTTTCAGAAAGAAGAGGAGGAAGCTGAGCAGAGAATGAGAATCTAGATATCTCTTTGACCCATTCCTCTTCTTCAGTGTCTCTGACATGCAGTTCATTTATAATCAGTGTTGTTGCTGACAGCTAGCAGTGACTCCGCCAGGCAAGCAAACTCTGTCTCACAGAAATTAAAATTAGGGGATACTGAGGGACTGACTGGTTTGTAGGTTGGTGGTTTTGAAAACACATCCACTTTCTGTGGAAACAAAGAGTCTTTCCAATATGAAACAAGTAAATACTATTGTTATTATTGTCGTTCTTCAAAGGGATAGTCACCTAAAGTCACAGAACAGAGTCTGTTCATGAAGAAAAAGCAGACATCAAATAGTATTTTATTTACAAGATCAACTTGTTCCAGTGTTTTACAGTTGGAAATTCCATTTTATTATTATTACTATTTATTTGTGGCCATGATGCTTTTCAGAGAGCAAGATGCAATTTTAACAGGATGGTTCCTGTGTTCCTTAGGTAATAATTACACCTTCAGAAATGTCTCCTTCCTGTTCAAAGAAATAATACCAAGTTCATAAAAAGATTTAAATTGGGAGAGACCTAGGAAATCACCTAGTCACATCTCTTCTCCAAGGCAGGCCTAATTTCAAAGTTAGGCCAGGCTGCTCAAGTCCTTGCCTGGTTGAGTTGTGAGTTCCTCTGCAGACAGAGACTCTGCAGCTTCTCCAGGAGCCTGTTCCAGTACTTGAGCACTCTCACTGTGAACATAGTTTTTATTATACACAGTTGTCACTTCTATGGGTGCAACTTCTGACTTTGTCGCTTGGTCTCGTGGTGCACCCCCCTGAGAAAACCTTTGTGCTGATTTCTGTCAAACCCACCCCGAGAAAATGAATACAGTAATTTGATCTCCTACCCCACAGCCAAAACCACTTCCCTCAGTCTCTCCTTGTGCATCCAACCTTCTTTTGTCCACCAGAATGGCCAGATCCTTTTCTGCTGAGTTGCTGGAAGGCTGCAATGTTATGTGTTGACAGTGTGTCCCAGGAACAGGACTTTGCAGTTGCCTTGGTTGGCCATCATGAGGCTTTCACTGGCCCATTCTTCCAGCTTGTCAAGGCCACTCTGAATGGCAGCCATAGCCTCCAGTATGTCAACTGATCCCCCCAGTGTGGTGTCCCCTGCAAATTTGCTCCATCTGTCTCATTTTCCAAGTCATCAATGAATATGTCAAACAAGACTTGCTGCAGTATTGATCCCCCAGTAGCTCCTAACTGGGCAGCCCTAATGGCAGACTTCAAACCTGAGACCACTACCCTTTCAGCCTGATGGTGTAGCCAGTTTTTCACCTTGTAATCTGCCTATCCTTTCCCTGTCACCCCTGTCTGGGTACAAAATATTTTGTGGGGACACAGCATCTCCATCTTGCTTAGTGTTTCATTGTGTGCCCACATAAACTCAAAGGAACATCAATGTACCTTGTCGTGACAGGACAAGGGTCTCTTTTCTTCACTTCCCATTGAAAAAAAAAAAAGTTACTGTATAAAGCAAGGATTTATTTTTAGGAATATTGTAAAAAGTTACATTAAAAGGCACTGGAAAATCACAAAACATTTATAATGGAAGCAGGTTTTCTCTTTAAGATTCTGAAGGACTGCTGAACTTGCACCTACCATTTTGATAAAGTGAGCACATGACGCAGAACACAGAGGTGATGAAAAAATGATGCTGTCAAGGAGTTGTTCCATAGAACTTTGCCTGGAGCTCCTCACTTATGCAATAGATCATAAAATACTTTTGCGTTGTTTGTGGGTCCTTTCGTATTTCTAAGCTTTTGGAGGCTGTGTATAATTCTAGCTAACAGAGCTAGATTTTATTTTTTTTTAATACAGCTGGAAAACTAAGCACATCATAGGAGTAACTGGTGTCCAGTAACAGAAGATCTACAGTAAAATGGTGGGAATTAGTAAGTTATAGTCTTTGTAATTATCTGATAACAGTTGCTGTGCAAATGCCAGGTATTGTTGATAACGTGCCATTTTTTTGTTGTAATGACATTTGATTTTTGAATGCATTTAAATGCCAGCCATCTTTATGCTGTGAGTCACTGTTTCAAGTGTTTGATTGTTTAGTCAATCTTCTGTTGCATTATTATTTTATCCTGTTAAGAGTTCTTGCTGAAGTTATTTGTATCACCATGTAAATATAAACTACTTTGTACATTCACAGAATGGGTATTTATAAGGAAGCATAATGAAGGCTCCATGAAGATCAATTCAACCAAAAATTAATCAAAAACATGTGCTTCAGAGTTGGTCTGCTATTACCTAAACACTATTAGATCCTTTAGAAAACTGATTTGTTGATTTTTTTTTAAGTGGCAGGTGTGTTTGGATCTATGCTAAAATCTGTCCTTATCCTTAGTCATGCTCTTATAATTAAACTAGTCAGTGTCATAGGAAGGTATGTGAACAGATGAGGCAAGATAATAGTGTTGCTGTTTGATTATTTTACTCTAAAAGCTTGATCCTTCTTACTGGCTGCTGTACCCCTTCCCCTCACCTTATTTCTGCAAAAACAAGTGCATTACTACTGCATCCCTTCCCCATGCCTTATTTCTGCAAACACAAACGTGTCTGGTGTGTATGTCTGGGCTTCAGAGTTACTTCCTTTAGGTTCTGCCTGGCCTCTTTCTGGGAAAGAAAATCAGGGGAGATCTTGAACCTGGTCATTCCTGCCTGATGCCACCTGCTCGAAAACCTCCTATTCTCTTGTCCTGCCTCTTGGTGGTCCAGCTGGGCTTCTGCTGTGCCATTTGGAGGCAGGGAATGCAGATCATCAGCACTTCTGCCTGCTACCCTGTAATAGGTTTCTTTCTGAGACAGAATTGGTAGGACCTCATGGTTGAGTAGGTAATGGTTAAGAAGAATGGTGTGGGAAGAGGGAAGGTGGGACTAAGGGAAGTAGGACTCAAGGGAGAAAGATGGTGTGTGTATGAGTAAGGGACAAAAAGAAGGATGATTGAAAATGCAAAATTCTTGCTTGGGGAACAATTATTTGAGAAGAGAAGAGAAGGCTGACTGAATCCAGAAGGTATGGTTGAATTCAGATGGTGGGCATTTTTGGGCAGACTGTGTAATGAGTCTTCTGTGTGGGTATGGTGTAATACATGACATACTTGAACAGATTTACTAGGGACAGAACATGAAAAATGCATTTTGTGGGTTTTGGTGAATGTACATAAACCATTGCTGGTGAGAATGGAGAACATGACAGAGGGAAAAGAGGTAGCAGCAGCAATATGAAACCTGTGAGGAAATGCAAGAGAACTCAACATAAGGAGTGGGGGAAGATACTTCTCCCAAACAACAGTTTTTGCACAATAAATTGACACAGTTGAGGAGAAAATTGACCTGAAAAAGAGTGCGTGTAAGAAAACAAAAATCTCAACATGATGATTTGTAACCATATATATGAATCTTTGAAAGTTAAGTAATACAATACATTGGAGTGGGATGATAAGATTGGAAACTTGGTAGAGACAGCAGTAGCCAACTCACAAGTCTCTCATTTATTACTTTTATCTTACTCATATTGAAAAAAAATCTTGTCTTTTGATCTCATTCTCTTACCTCCTTCTTTGGAACAAATATTTTTTCTAATCGTATCTATTCTGGTATATTTTTCCATCTGTTTACTACCCTTTCCCTAAAATTATTCTGCAAAGACATCCTGTTTATTCCTAGCCTTGTGATTATCAGCTTTGTGCTGGTAACTAATAAAAAATGTGCTTCAGTTCCTTTCAAGAATAATTTATGAAGCAGAGCCTTGTGACTTTAACATGTCTGTTAAACTTAAATAATACGTTTCCAGGTAAAATACACGTAAACTTTTTTTTTTTTTTCCTTCTCAGAACAATGTGCTGTATTCATCAGTTTTGAAACCAATGGATTTATTTTTTATTTTTTATTTTTTTTTTATTTTTTATTTTTTGCTTAATATTGTTAACAATATTTTTTGTCCCTTAAAAATGTCAAGAGTTGAGTTTCGTTCACAGAATACTGCTGTTTTTGAACTGTTTTTTTTTTTTTTTTTTTTTTTTTTTCCTTAGGCTTTCTGTTTCACTGTACCAAAAGCAGCACCAAAGTTTTAAAATAAATGAACTGTGACAAAATACTGAAATTATAGAGGGGGTGGGGGAAACATGGCACTCTTCACCTTAAAAATTCCTCCTCCACTTGAGGTCTGTTTTGAAATGTGTACTAGCTGCAGGGAGCAGAACTATTAGCCTATTCAGAAACAGGCTCTGTATAGCTGTATTAGCATCATCTCTCTTGTACAGCTTGCTTGCTTGTCTTTTCTTCTCTTAACGAACTGCAGTTTATCTGCACAAAGCTGTTTTTTTTCTCTTTTTTGTTTGTTTGTTTGTTTTTGTTTTGTTTTTGTTTTTTCCTGTCTGAGTTTCAGCTGGTCTAGACTGAAAGTAAGGGAGTGGATTTACAATTGTGATACAAGCACAGTTAATCTCTGAACTCTGTCAGTGGGGAATAGGTGGAATGTCTTTCTCTTTCCTGAATGTGAGAGGGTTGACACATCTCAGTTTCAGGATAGCAGGGTAACATATTTCAGTGATTGTGATGAGAAAGTCAAATCTGTGTCCAGAATCTTGTTGTTAGTAAAACTGTTTCTCCTTGCAGTTGAATGAGGTGATTTAAAAACATTTCATAGCAGTTGTAGAAATCTGTCAATAGATGCTTATCAAATCATCCTTCTGGGAACATCGTGTTCCCAACAGAATTTTGCAGCTGCTGAGGTTTTTTTTTTTTTTTTTTTTTTTTTTTTTCTCTTGGTGGTTTTGTCAAAACTGATAACAACAAATGTATTCTTAACATTCAGAAATGAGGTTTACTTTTTCAAATTGTTGTCTGCAGGGTTGCCATTATAATAACCAGTAATGCACTGAGATAGTAACTTTCCATTCGAAGTACTCAAAACTCTGCACAGTATGCTTGTATTCCTGAAGATAAATCTCTGTCTTTTTTACAACATGGAGTTTTTCTTTCTTGTACTAATACATGGACTTTCAGGTGACTGCCAAATGATTATTCTTAGTGGTTTCTCTGCACCTCTCTGCATGCTTGGAAATGTGACTTGCCATCACTGAAACAATGCTACTACTTTTGTCCATCTATATGGTTTCTAGTTTTTGTCCATCCACATAGTTTTTGTTTGTGCAGGGGAACACAGTGGTATGACTATACAAATGCAGATTGGGATATTTGTGCATGTGCTCTCGGCAGGAGAGCCTTCTACGGATTTTAATCAATATTTAATTAGCGTAGTTGTGGTGGTTTTTACTTAGGTGGGCAGTTGAGTTCCACCACAACTGCTCTCTTGCTCCCCCTCCTCAAAGGGAAAAAGGGAGAAAAATATGATGAAAAAGGCTTAAGGGTTGAGATAAGGGCAGGGAGATCATTCAACAAATATTGTGAAGGGCAAAACAGACTCAACATAGGGAGCTTAATGAAATCTATTACCTATTACTAACAAGCTAGGTAAGTGAGAAACAACAACAACAAAACTAAAAACACCTTCCACCTCATCCACTCTTTTCTGTGCCCTCCCCATAAGTAGCACAGGGGAACCGGGACTGGAGGCTGTGGTTGGTCCCTGACGCTTCGTCTCCACCACTCCTTCATGGTCCCTCTCTGCCCCTGCTCCATGTGGGTTCCTTCGCATGGGATGCCGTCCTTTCCAAACTGAACTATGTGGACTGCTTCTCTTCAAGCACTGCACCCACATGACTATGTGCCACATGAGCAAACTGCTCCAGCACGGGTCACCCAAGGGTGGGCGGCAGCTGCCCCCAGACCCCTGCTCCTGCGTGGGCTCCTCTCCACGGGCTGCAGCTCCGGCCCGGGGCCTGCTCCTGCGGGGGCTCTCCATGGGCCGCAGCCTCCTCCAGGCCACATCCACCTGCTCCACCGGGGGCTCCTCCACCCACTGGGGGGCTGCAGCGTGGAGATCTGCTCCATGTGGGACCCATGGGCTGCAGGGGGACAGCCTGCTCCACCAGGGGCCTCTCCACAGGCCACAGGGAACTGCTGCTGTGTGCCTGGAGCACCTCCTGCCCTCCTGCTGCACTGACCTAGGGGTCTCCAGGGTGGTTCTCACTCCTCTCTCCCAGCTGCTGTTGTGCAGCAGATTTTTTCCCTTTCTTAAATATGTTCTCACAGAGGTGCAAACAACATCCCATATCGGCTCAGCTCTGGGCAGCAGTGGGTTCCTTTGGAGCCAGCTGAAACTGGCTCTTATCTACCATGGGGCAGCTTCTAGATTCTTCTCACTGAAGCCACCCCTGAAGCCCCCCTGCTACCAAAACCTTGCCATATAAACCCACTACAATAGTATAATCATGTCTCTATGTTTCCACAGGTAGATGGGAAAGCCTTTTCAATTGTGTTTGTGGAATAGAGACTGCATGTTTTTAATTTTACATGTAGGAATTTCTATTGGAAAGGCTTAGGATATGGTTTAAATACTTCAGAAGTTGCAGTAAGATTTTAATGACTGTTATCTTAAACATCCAGTTAGACCTTAAATAGTTTAAATTGTACTGGCCTAAATGTAATACTGCCTTACTAATGACATTTCAATAAAAAAATGAAAACTGTTTGCTCAGTTTATATTTGTGCAGCCCTGGATAGAGCCACAAGAGCTTTGTTTGCATTAGCAATGTGTTCAGATTTCTGCATGGAGAGTTGTTTAATAGTAGCAGCATATGAAATTCAAGTTAAGTAGAGCAAAGAAATGCCATACGATTATTACTGCTAAATCTGACGAATAGAACAATTTTCCACCCTTGAGTGATTTAAAACCCTTTGCAATCTTAATCTAGAAAGGCACTGCTTAGAGCAATACAGTGCTATAGAGATGAATGACAGTATAATAATCAGCCAGAAATGCATAGTTTCACTGCTCATATGTTATTAGTCCACTGACAGTATTCTTTGTTTCCCCAATCATTTGATGTAGTGCAGAAATCTGGAGGCTCTGTTTCTTCTGCCATTGTTTCTGTAAATCATGTAATTTCCAAGATTCATTTTTCCCCTTGTATTAAAAATGGAAATGATGCTTTCCTAGCATTTAAGGCCTTCACCGCCTTGCAGGAAGATTTACAACTGCAAAGGATTATTAATTATTATCATTTATTTTTACTGATAAATGTGGTGAATCAATAAGTTTAACATTCAGAAAAATAAATATTTTGGGGGAGAGGTATAAGAAGAAAGGATTTCCACTTATGTCACTTTCCTCTCTGCACTCTGCTTGGCTGGAGCATTAAGATTCTCATTAAAACCAACATTTCAGATGGAGTGGTCTGGGAAGCTACTGAGTTACATGGGCAGATATGATGAAAACTAAGATTTGAGCTTTTTTTTTTTTTTTAAGATATTGATATTTAACAAAAGAAACAAGCAAAGAATAAAATAAGCAAATTCTTTAACAAGCAAAGAATAAAATATGAAGAAAAAAAAAGATAAAACTATTTGACTTTTGTGGCACATTACCCATCCATTCACGCAATTTTGAATAATCATTTTAAGAAACTGCATTCTGTCACTCTCTATTAAAGGTGAAAAAAGCTCTTCATAATAACTGAAAGTCAGGAAGGTGGTTTCCACTAAAATTATACTTGACAATGCAAAGATCACTACAAATTATTTTGCTTTATGTCCTGTCCTTGCTTCATTGATCATGTAATTGCAACTTCCAGAGAGATATAAAACTCACTTTAAATAAAATTAAGATGCAGATGTGTGCCAATATGGCAACTTAAAATAGCAGGTGGGTTTGTAGCTGAGATCATACAGGGAAAGGCAGGGAACTAAATCATATGAGATAATATTGAGACATTGACTGAAATGCCCATATGGCTAATGGGGAAGCGCTGTTACAAATCTGAGAGCTCTTGCTGTGCTTCAGAGATAAGCAGTTAAAAACAGTCAAATAAAGGAAAGGCTGTCATGGATAAGCAAGTATTAAAGGTTTATTCTTTGGTACTAACATGCAATTTGGAGTTATATATCACCTATTTGGATAATATATCCATGTAAAATTACAACATTAGTAATATCTAAGCTTAACAATCTTTTATTTATTTTTTTTTCCTGAATATATCTACAACATTTTCAAGGTGTACATGTTTAAACTTGCACAGATTTTGTAGAATTCTGCCTACTGCAAAAAGACACAGGTGATGCATTGTTTGTGCCTGACACTGGCAGCTAAAGCTGTACTCTGAAAGCTTGTTCTACAAACTAGGAAGGCAATATTTATTAATTCCATTACTAGGTTCCTTGTATGAAGTACAAACCCTGAAGTACAAATAGTGTAGGCATTTTGCTTGTGGAGCTTTCCCTGTTCTCCCGAATCTGAGCTTCTGTCTAAAGAATCAGATTTCATCTTATCTTTGGGTGTCTTTATCCTTAAATAAGGGATAGTGAAGTCCATAAATAGCAGTGGTGTTATATGTCAATATAAAACTCTTTCCAGTTTCTAAATAATGTATTTAATTCTGTTACTAATTCAAAAGCTACACTGACTTTTGAGACTGTTCCTGCACCTGCCATATGTAAATTCCTGCAATGTGGTTTGATGCAGGGATAGAAAGCAGGTCTGCATCAGGTCTCTCCGCTCAAGCAGTTTCTAATCAAACTAAATCTGTTAAGATCAACGCCAAGCTGGGCAGGAGTGTCGATCTGCTCAAGGGCAGGAGGGATCTGGATAGGTTGGACTGATGGGCTGAGGCCAACTGTATGAATTTTAACAAGGCCAAGTGCTGGGTCGTGCACCTGGGGCACAACTCCATGCAACACTACAGGCTTGGGGCAGAATGGCTGGAAAGCTGTGCAGAGGAAAAATGATCTGGGGGTGCTGATTGATGCTCACCTGAATGTGAGCCGGCAGTGTGCCCAGGTGGCCAAGAAGGCCAATGACATCTTGGCTTGGTTCAGAAATAGTGTGGCTCAGGGGAGACCTTATTGCTCTCTACAACTACCTCAAAGGAGGTTGTATCAAGCTGGGGGTTGGTCTCTTCTTCCAAGCAACAAGTGATAGGACTGGAGGAAATGGCCTCAAGTTGCTCCAGGGGAGGTTTAGGTTGGCTATCAGGAAAAATTTTTTCACTGTAGGGGTTGTGAGACACTGGAACAGGCTGCCCAGGGAAGTAGTTGAGTCACCATCCCTGGAAGTATTCAAAGGACATGTAGGTGCAGTGCTAAGAAGCATGGTTTAGTGGTAGACCTGGATGTGCTAGGTTGGACTTGATCCTAGAGGTCTTTTTCTAAGATCTCTAGGGAATCAAACCTGTATGATTCTATGATTCTAAGATGCAGTCATATGTGTATCAAGGAGCAGCTTTTCTTGTCTTTTTTTTTGCCACAGCTTGACTTGCAAGGTGGATTTCTCTGCCTTATGAGGCATCTTCAGATTAAATTCTTGCTGTGCTTCTCTGTTAGGGACACCTCTTCCTCTTGGGATTCAGCCATAGACACAGTTATTTTTGGAGTCAGTCCCCACTTACATCAGCAATGGGAGAGTGTGATTTCCCTTCACCCAGAGAGTGCTTAGCCTACTGGATAGCCATGTGAAGCCTGAAGAAGGAACTTTATTTCAACATTTTAAATTTCTCTGCCACTCGTTGTTGTGCTACCACATAGTTCATGGCCCTTTTCTCTTGTTCATAAGGACCTTCCTTCATTGCTCCTAGAAGTGAAGGGTTAATAATATGGGGATAATTAGACATGTAACTTTTGTATAAAGGCTCTTGCAGAAATTTGTCAAGAAAGAGGTTTTGACTTTTGATTGATTAAATTTAGTTTCTATCAGGCAGGTGTCAGGACAAAAAGCTCCAGGTATCCAAGAGTTAATTCATTCATTTAAGGAAAAACTTGAAGTAGAGATACAGTGCCAATGTCATTTAGCTCTGTTATTAATTCTTATTCTTGTGTAAGTACTGTAATGCACAAGATTTGCATGCATATGAGTGGGTTTGTATGAATGTCAGCTAGCATGAGCTGGGATGGAGTTTTCTGCTGAATTGAAGAGCAATGTATTTGGAATCATGCCAATTTTGATGTGAGTTCCTTCAAAATAAAACTTTCTCATTTTACTAAGTAGCTGTTGTAATGAAGCAGTCTTGGCAACTGTTTGTGTTATTTGTGAACAAATTTAATTTAGGAGAAGGTTCCCAGCTTTCACAGCAGATTTGGAAGTGGTCTTCCAAAAGGAACAGTGAAAGAAGAAACCATATGCCTCCTCCCTGTTTTTAAAATAAACTTGGTGTATTTATCACTAGTATTTTATTGTGGTGTCTGCAGAAGTAGGGGGTTGAACTTGATGGCCCAGGATGTCCACTCCAGTACTTTTTCCTGGATTCTGTTTTGAGAATTAAGTGGTAATAAATTAATACTATTTACAATCATTGCTGTTTCAGTGTAGTACAAATTAGATACTTTGATCTAGAAAATAAGATAAAAGATTTCAGTCTCTACTAAGCAGTGTGCTTGCTTTAAAATAAATACAATAGAAAATTGAACTATGCCATATAATCTATCTTTTTCTAAAACCAAAATAAATTTCAAAGCAAATGTTTAATTTTGGAGCAAGATTTTTCTTTTTGCCTTATGTCTGGAATTTCTTTGAGGATTAGTTTATTGGAAATATTGGAAATGCTTGTTCTTCTGACCGTGAGAAAATATGTAATTTTGAAAACTCAGATATTTACCCTTAGACTTCTTTTTACTAAAAATGAGGATCCTGTTGCTTGTGCTAGTCAATAAAATGCAACTCTGCGGAATCATTGATGGATGCTCTTTCTTTATGAAATAGGAGATTAGAATAGACTTAAAACATTTCCCTGGAAATTTGTGTGGTTTCTGACTTCCATGTCTTGGTTAAACTAGGTTATGTTTTGCTTTCTGCTGCCTTAAATCCTCCAGTACTGCAGTTTTTTCTCTAAACTGTTTATATTATACTGATATTCGTTCTCACATACAGCTGTATGCTCCCCAGCCCCTGAGTGTGTAACTAGTAATTAGTGAACCTGTGCTATAATATGTTTTGGATATCCCGTATATTGAAGTTTTTGTTTGCAATGAACTGTTGATTTATTGTAGATCTTTTTACACTCAAAAAGATGTCTACTGGGGGGAATGTATGAGAATAGCTTTCTAATGTGTAACACTGCACAACTCCAGCATTTTAAAGTCAATAAGCTTTAGTGTCTGGCTTGCTGAAATAGAGCTTACTATGGGTAAAACTGTAGGCATGGTGAATAATTCTGTGCTCTTCCAGTGGGTCATGGACTGAACTTGTGAACCTGAACACAATGCAATTCTGCCTCTTGCCAAAAAGCTGAAATTCTTGTTCAGATTCATTTAATGTCATGATAAGAATTGGGTGGCAAGCGTTTTTCTCTCAGTTTATAACTTTGTCAATGTCACCACTCTGTGCATCTCCCTATAGGCTCCCCATGCACACTGAGATCAAGACAGTGACAATTTCATCTCTTTCTGCACTGGTAACTGTCTGACACTCATACATTTTGTCTGTTGCTGCTTTTGGTCAACAAAATCCAACCCAGCTTGTACCAACATAGTTTAAACATGATTAAGGTTCAACACTGTAAATATGTCTATACAGCAGTTGATGGGCAGGCATGAAATGAATACAAGCACAGCATGCTCCTAAACCTGTTTGTTTGCTGTCCATGTGCTGACTCAGAGACAGCCTGGGAACTGCCTGTACGGGTGCTGTGAAAGCAGAGCAGAGGGGTAGACAAACTGTTTGAACAAGCCATCAAAGACAGTTTCTTCAGGGTAGGATTGGCAGGGTGGTAGCAAGGAAGCATATGTTAAGTGTTACTGTTCTGTTCTGTGGTTAGTGTGGTTGTCATCAAGTTCTGTTTTATTTTAACTTTTCTAAGATACCAATAAGCAATAATTTCCCACTTCTTTGCTGTCACTGAATTGAAACACACACAACAACCCTACCCACTAGCCCCAAATATCACATTCTAAATTAAAATGTATTTCTGTAAGAGCTCAGTGATTTCAAATTGAGAGGTCATAAATCCATTCCTGCCATTAATAGGTGAACATTTTCAGTCTGACGTGTGTATAAATATAGAAAGATAACAAAATTCAGGTTCAATCGTATGTACTTCATCGTCCAAAGCTGTTGTCTGGAGAGATGAGCACAGAGAGTGCAAGTAACGGAGGCACATTTTTATAAATATCACTGCAGCTGTAGGTATACTGAAACATACGATGTCATCACAATCTCATCTGCTGAGTGCGTGCTTAAACCAGGCAAACTCCTTGTTGATTTACAGTTGTAGCTATGAGATTTCCAGATGGTGTGAATCACCAGAGAATGCTACCATTAATTTTATAGACCTTTGGTTCTATTAGTTGGGTAACACCCACAAGTACATTTCTATCAACAGAAAGAAGTGCAGCTAGGCAGCGGAAGAACAAACTTCCTGTGATGTTTTGAAGTTTTGAAGTGTGGGATCATAGAGAAAATTATACAAGTCAAAAGGTAAATCAGCATCCATTGCTCATTCAATCTCTGTCCCCTTTTTACAGTAATGATAAAAGCTGTTGGTAAACATGATACGATTTTTTTATGTGATGTAGGTCTGCAAATAAACAGATTTGAAGTTTGGGGGGGTTGTTTTATTTAGAAACCCCAAGGGGAAAAAAACAAAACCAACCAACCATCCATCCAAAAATAAAATAAAATAAAATAAAATAAAATAAAATAAAATAAAATGGTCCTCATTCTCTTTCTAGCAAGCTGTATACGACATTTCTATTTACTAATATAAGTAAATTTATCTTCTGTGTGCTATCAGTCCGTGGTGTATGTTTCCGAAGTGCTATCCATTTGGCTTTCTGCTTAGAACCATGACTAGAGGCTGGTCATTTTTCTTTGGAACAGTCTGCTCGTTGTCTGGCCTTTGGGGAGATGGGGTCACTGATGTCCACACATACATATGTTTTGCAGTCTTTATTGCCACACTGGATCAAATTAGTTTGGATAACAAAAAGATACCGAATGGTTTATAAAATGCATTCATTTACAAAGGTTTAATGATTGGCTGTCCCTGACTGGGACCTATTACATTGTTTTCCTTGGAATGAACTGTTCTGTCAAGATACTGATGAGTGTGACGTTTTCTGAAGTGAAATGGATGTTGAACACACTTGAATGCTGTTCCAGAGCATTCAGCATCTCTGATGGGCTGATGTATGGGAAGCAGGTAGCTATACTGCATCCAGAGGAAATGTAACTGGACAGCAGATTGTTTCTTTGGAGTATGGCCAGAAGTCTGCACTTCCTGTGAAAGCACTGTGAAATACTTAATAGTGGCAAGTAGTTCATTTTTTTTTCCCCTTTTTTTTCTCTGTAAGAAAAAAATGGCAACTCCAGCCACACAATTCCCTAGAGCAATAAACTGCTACACAAGGTTAGTTATAACTGAAAGAGGAAGATGTTTCCTCACTGATTATGTAAAGCACTCAGCAGCACAGCCCTCCCTTATCTGCTGTAATACAATACGGTTTGTTGCTCAGTTACGTACTCTATGGTGAGCAACCACCAATCTTAATAATCTACAGCTTTGTTTCCATCATTTCTTATCTGCACTTTTAAAAATCCAGCACGAGAGGGAAATTGAAAAACTCAACCAACCACCACCAACAAAAAAACTGAGGAGTTTCTTTATATTCCTTCTAATTGGAGCCTTCATAATATTACACTTCCAAATTTTTTACTATGACTGAGAAACAGAAATGCACTTTCTCATGAATGAAAGGAGATACCTTCATGTAAGCACTGGATTTCCAGTCCTTTGGATTTAACAAAATACAAACTATTACAGAACCTTTTTGGAGATGAAATATTAAGGGTTTGAGAGGATTTATTTCTGTCTACCTCCTTCCAGAGAGATATTGAAACTTTTTCTGAAGAAACTTTCCTACCATCCTGTGTGCTTGGTACAAGTCCTCAGTCTATTTCTTGCAGTGTAATAGAAATCTATCTCAAAATTGTTGTAACTGGCAGTCATCCCAAGAGGATGCCTGTGAGACTATTGTATTTAGACCCGCTGTTTCCATGAAAACAATGTGCTTAATTGTTTCAGATTCATTTCAGTGCACTTAGATATTATGCCATCACAACACAAAATTAACTGCTTGGTGGCAAATAAGGGCATGAAGCTGCAACAGGGGAGGTTGAGGCTGGATGTTAGGAAAAGGTTCTTCACCGAGAGGGTGGTTGGGCACTGGAACAAGCTCCCCAGGGAAGCAGTCATGGCACTGAGCCTAACAGAATTCAAGAAGCATTTGGACAATGCTCTCAGGCATATTGTCTGATTTTTGGGTGGTCCTGTGTGGAGCCAGAAGTTGCACTTGATGATCCTTGTGGGTCTCTTCCAATTCAAGATATTCTATGAAAGTAGTAGTAGAAAGAGTAGATTTTATTTTGTCTACAGAGCTGTGGATGCTGGGGGAGAGAAGGATGGGGTAAGAGAGATAGCTGAGGAAATCTAAATGCATAGTATATTTGAGGCTAATCTCTTTTCCAAACTGTTGTTTAGGATTTCTCCAAGACTTCTCTTAGCTGCATTAACTAGCTCAACAGAGCCCTACCTTAATGATTCTGTCTTTCAAAGTGACCTAATTCTTCTCCATCTAAACGTGTTCCAGTGCTATCCTCAACCCTTTGTGCTCAGCAAATCTTTAAAGGCTTTCCTGGTCTTCCCTTAGAGTAGAGTTCTTCTCATGATTCCAAAATTTCCAGTTCTCCAAGTTGTTGTCTCATACCAGTCTTCGCTATGGCATGAGCTGGCTCCCTACTGTCTGTTACTATTATCTCAAACTCCTTATTGCTGTTACTGACTACCAAAAGGAAGAGCACAGCAAATTCACTAATTGTTATTATTACTTTTTCAACAAAATTTTAGCTCACTTCTGTGTTTGTAACACTTGCCATTATAGTACATTATTAAAAATAAAGTTGTCACTCAAAGCTCCTAATAATTTTCTATCTTTAAGGCACATCTGTAAGTACTGGTGCAGTTAGACAAAGAGAATTTAAGGGATCCCAAAGTAAATCAGTGAACAGCGTCAACTCTCTTACCTGTTACAAGAACATCCTTCTTCCTTTATATTGATGCAGCCAGTGCTGACATTGATATCCAATTATGAACACAACCATGTGTCTGACTTGTATGGTCTTTACCCTCTTAACAATTGACCCATTCCTTATTCCCTTATTCCCAACCTTATCCCTCACAGTTGTACTGTAACCCTCTCACAATCTGTTATTTGCTCTTTCACCTTAGTCTAAACAGCTCATTGCAGACCTAATCCCTAACTTGTGGAGAAACTGCATCCATGGGGAGAAACACTTCACTTATAATCATGCTTTTATAGTTCCCTTGGTTTATTCTGGCACTTTTACTTGTCATGGTTGAATAAATTGAATTTTGTAGTGTGCTCTTAGAAAATGCCACACTCCTGATTTTAAATGTGCTTCAGCATGATGAATGCAGCGTTAGAGTGTGATGCAGAGTAGTAGTTAGATTTGTGGATTGTAGCTCTAGGTTTTATCCTCAAGCCTCTCGGCAGATTATTAGCTGAATCATTTGTAGACTTTCTGTTTTGTATGCATTTCATACCTGTAAAATGAACGTGTTTTAACTATACAGCAGGTCTGTGTTGATACCCACTTGGTTATTGTTTGAACAGCAAGGCAGCAGGTACACTGTAATATGTTACAGAATGGCTGTTGCACTCATATACTAATTACCTGACTACTATCTTGTACTCCTCTCATATTTTTACTGCAAATGCTACAAAAGGTACAAATACTTTCCTGGGTTGTAAATTGTCTGACAAGGAATCACTTTGATTGTGTGTTTATGTAGTCCTTATCACCGTGAGCTTTCGTTCCTTGAGTGAAGCCATCAGAATCAAAGGTATTGCTAGAATACAAACATGAAATGAAGTTAAGAACATGCTTTGAGATCTTTGAATTAAATATGCTGAGGGCTATTACGGCTGTCTTATTTCTAAGAAAGCATCATGAAATTTTACTATTTTTACGGGCAATTTTATCTGCTGTGTTTTAAAAGCAGGCAGTAATTACCAGTGTATCTAAATCCATCAGCTCATGAATGAAACTAAAGGACCTGAGCAAAAGACCTCTCTCTTTTAATGATATTTGAGGCAAATGTTCTAAGACCCACTGGAATTTAGGAAGGACATGTTTTGCTCTAGAGTAGTTTACCTTTTGAGGAATATGCTTGCAAACATATAGCTTAATTCTGAATTAATGTCTGAAGTAGGTTTAATAACTTTTTTTAAAAGGATCTGTTGTGCATGCATTAAACCTGGAATAGTGCATCTGATGCTTCTCTGTGTGTTAAGCAGCTAGTAACTATTTCCATCAAGCATCGAGATGTATTTGTAAAATAGTTTTACATCTTTTGAAAGTTTGAGAAAGAATTCCAGCTGATGAGAAAGAAGATGGGAAGGAAGAAACCCGGAAAACAATAATGCTGAAAGGGATACAGATGTGGTTTTACAGAAAGACAGAAGGATTAATGGATTTTAAGTTTGATATTTAGAAGTAGCCCACATTTTGTTTTAACTGTTTCCGAAAGGAGTGTATTAGGACTCTAGGTTCCCTAATTTTCTCAGGAAATGGCAGGAAGGGAGGCAACACATCTAACTAGCCTCTAGCAGAAAAATAAGCATTTGTATTAACATTCATTACAATGTTTGAAAAAATTGTTTTTCAGATAATTGCCTTTGATGAGCTACGGACAGACTTCAAAAGCCCTATAGATCAATGCAACCCAGTCCACGCAGTAAGTACATCCAGTGATGTGCTAAGCAACAGCTACTAAAGATGGGTAGGTGCACTGAGCTATCAGTGAAAGTATGAGTGTGGAAGGGAAGGTAAAGCCTGTTGTGAAGACAGTTGTAGTTTGGAAAATTGATTTATTGTGCTAGTCTTAGGAAAACAGAAGCTTTTTATGCTAATAGCTTTCCTTTTTGCTGAAGAAGGCAAAAGAAAAAATATTTGGAAGTTCAATTATCTCCTACCTTAGAAGTCCTTAGAATCTCCTACCTTAGAATGTAGAAATAAACATTCCTACATTTTCACATGCTCTTATAACTTAGTATGACTGACTGAACTTGGTTCCCACCATTTCCTCCCTTCCTTACTATCTTGTTGCCTTAGAAAAGGGCCCTTGACCCTTAAAGGAGTGGCCACTGTCCTTCTACATACCCTCATGATTAACCCCAGTTATGCAGAGAGAAATCTGATTTTACTAGTGAATTTCTCATTATAAGCCATTTAAAGAAGACCATACTTTGACTTGTTTTCTTTCTGTGGATCAAGCTTAGAGCATCTTTTGACTCAAAGTACTTAATTACAGTTACTTTTAGTGTTTATGAATAAATCTGTTGTTTAAAGTGATATTTCTAGGACATTATGGGTATTATTCACTAATGGGTTAAATTATAATATCACATGTTGCTCAGACACACTATTAGTGATAGTGGAAGGGCAGCTATATCAGCTTTTCAGTTATTTTTTTCATTCAGACTTATCTCAAAACTAGAGGTTGGATACGTGAAAATGCAAGGCCGAGTCTCTGTGTTGTAGATTGGCTCCAGTCACAAATGTTGACTTCAAAAAAAAAAGTTGAAGCCTCTGACTCAAGGCTAACATAGACATGAACCTCCTTTTTATACTGCTGTTTCCAGTAACAGATGACAAAATAACATTGGAACTTAGAAATGAGTAGATCCTTTGACTTGCAAGCAGTACATTAGAAGTGAATACTGTTGGTTCAGATTAATAACGTGTAGCTTCTCTGCAATGAAAAAATATGATTTTGACCCCTTGTACTTGTAATATATTGTCTTTAATTTATAACACTACCTAATCTTCCACCTTTTTCCCCACTTTTTCTTGACAGAGAGAGCGACTGAGAAATATTGAGCGTATTTGCTTCCTCCTGCGAAAAGTGAGTGTAAAATAGTCTAGGATTTGTGAATTGCATGAGAATTAAAGCCAACGAGTGGTTATCTACATTCATTTGCTCTTTGAATAATCCTCATTCTGTTGAAAGGTTCAGTTATACTGCAGAAGTGGAAGTCATGATGACCTTGTTAGAATGGAGTAAGACAAATTATAAAAAGTTGACATAGTAGAGGATTTCTAGATAAGAAATAAATCCCGAGAACATCTGCCCATTAGTTTTGGAACATGCTTTTGGATGGTGGTGAATCATTTTGCAGTTGCAGCTTGAGGTGCTTATAGCCCTATCATTTGATTTATAGTGTTGTAATACAGGCTTTAGATTATTATTTTTTTTTGAACAGGGGCTTGGTATTTAATAAATTAAATATTTTATTACCTACATATTTAATAATTACATTTTTTATTTGGCTGAATTTAAAAGTTGATACACCATTTATTTTAATTTGGCCAGAGATGATGAGTGCCTCAGTTTCTGAGAGAGTTGAAGGAGCTGATAAATTGTAGGATTGATGTGGTCAGGTTACATCTTTCCTCTGTAGATTGAAAGAGGGCTTTCTTAAACACTCATTGTTCTCCTGACTCTGTACCAATGAAGTCAAAATAATCGTAGTTCCAAAATATTTCACTTTATATATTCAAGTTTCTCTAAATTGCCTTCACCAGAATAGTAATGGAGCCATCTAAATCATTCAGCGTTTTTGCTTAACAAAGGTCATCACTGAAGTACAGACTGCTGACTGCATCCTAATCAAGCTAAGAACTAAATTCAGATATGTTTTTAATAAGCTGAGGGCCCCATCCTTAGAAGTTTTTGGAAAACCAGTGCTAGGAAATACTCACTTGGGATGACCCAAAGATCTAGTTGTGACCACACTCAGAATGTAGGAAATGACTCAGGTCAGTCAGAACCTGAGACAGATGTGTTTGGCACCATTATGAGCAAGCCACATTTAAGAACTTAGCATGGTTAAGACACTAGGGATGTGAAAAGAAGAGAAAATATGCTTATCACCAATAGCGTTCCATTTTGTCATATTGGCAGCCAGCTATTTTCAAGCTGTGTCACAGTTTATCTGCCATAAAGAAACTGGTGAGTGGTAATGTATTAATATATGTGAGCCCATGGGAGTGCCTTGCCTTCATCAGTATTTAATTAATATTGAGACTCAGCCTTCTTGTGAACAGCAAAATGGAGCATTTTGACTAATTACAGATTCTGTATTCAAAAGGGATTGGCTGCTTCTGGTTCTCATATTTTGTTAATTCAGTGTCTTCAAAGTTCTTTGGGGATACGTTTATTTTAATTGAGAGATGATATGAAAGAAGAAGGTGGTGGAATAACTACAGAGATTTGTAGTCTTTAAAACTGACAGTCACTAAAAATAGCTTTAGACTATGTAGCATAAAGTATTCACTGTTGGGGATAAATTCTGGCAAAAACAGTGAATAATTGAGTGTTGTATAGATACAGGAAGACAGCAGTTAAGATGCTATCTACAAGCACTAAATATATCCCTCATTATAAAATTGTGTGGCTTTAGGTTTGTTTCTCCTTCTATGAAAAAGCAACGTATCTTTTTTCCCCTGTCACGAAGTCAGATAATTATTTTAAATGGCTTTGGAAATAGTGTTATATTACTATTTATGACATTAGAACTTAATGATGAAGATCTGTTGTAAATTTAAAAAAAAAAGAGGTTATAGGTAGGTTATAAAAATATGTTCAGTTTCATTATAGCCTGGTTTTAGAAGGGGCTCATTGGAATTACTAAATAGGGGTACAATATGCCATACAAATGATACTAATGAGTTTAAGGATGGATTTTTTGTTTTATCTCCAAAATACTTGGAGAAGATTATTAACAAACTGTGACCAGGTACTTGATATGTTACCAGATACTGTATAATTCAGTTACATTTTCCATATTTATTTATATATATAATATATATATATATATTTTTTTTTTTTTTTGTGGTGGTGTCTTTTTTTTTTTTTTTCCTTTGTTGGGGGGGGGAGGTTCGTCCTGAAGGAGTGAGTGGAAGGGAGCAAATTCATCAAGAAATCTAATGATAGACAAGCTGATATTAATCTCAAAGATGTTTCAGATGAACTTCAACTGTCAAGAAAAAATAAAAAACGGCAGACAAAAAAATATGCAAGGACAACTTTTGAATAACAAAACTTACAGCTTGTTCAATACTCCATTACTAGCATGAGCAACAACAAGAGTGGAATGTAAATCAGTAGCTGGGTATTTAAAAATAAAAATATCTTCACTTAATGCCTTTTGAAGCAAGTACTATTATTTTAGTCAGGAGGCTGATAACTGCCAATGCTTGGTCTCTTCTAGTACCTCTGTCACATTTCTAGTAGAGCTAGAAGCTCTAGAGCTTCTAGTACCTCTGTCACATTTCTAGGGTACTAGTGGTGGAAATGTATCATGTACATGTTGTGGTGTTTACTAGATACAATTCTGTTTTTTACAGCTTTGCAAAAATAAAATTATAGAATCATTTAGGTTGGAAAAGACCTATATCCTTCACCAATATTATATATAAAAAGACCAATATCCTTCATGCAGTGAGGGGCCCAAAACTGAACACAGTAATTGAGGTGCAGTCTCACCAGCACCATGTACAAGAGGACAGACATTCCCCTTGTCCTGTTGACCATACTATTTCTGATGCAGGCCTGGATGCCATTGGCCTTCTTGACCTTCTGGGCCCACTGCTGGCTCATGTTCAGCTTGGCTGTCAACCAGCATCTATCTTTTCAATTTATATTCCATCGTATACTCCCTAGTACGTATCACAATCATCTTTCACTGTATTTACAGGTTTTGGTTATTTATCAAAACCAATGTTACCTTAAAGAGCAATTCCAGAAAGCATTCAATTCAGACTGAGATACAGTAAGTAAAAAGTAAAACTTAGTGAGCATAATATATAATTCCAAACACTTGAGTCTCTGTGTACAATTTATTTAGGTATTCTTTCATATGTAAGTATTCTGTTTAAAACAAAAAGTCAAAATAACTTAAATGTATGGAAAGAGAAGTAATTCAGAAGCATAAGTAATCAGATTCTTGAATGGTTATGAGCTTGACATAGATTAACTGCACTTGGAGCATGTCAAAGAAGACAAAACTTGATGCTGTGACTGTGTCACGCCTGTTTGTCAGTATTGAATGCACATACTCAGATCTTGAAAAAATAAAAATAAATTGTTCAGTGAAACTTTGAGTTCTCTGGAGCAGTTAAGAGGAAACAAGGTTTGTATCTGGTTTTAGTATTTTCTTAATGAATGAAAACATAATTTTCTGAGTATGGAGGTTCTGGTTCACATGTAGAAAATATTATGGCAAGTCAGCATTTTTAGTAAATAGCCCTATCTTTTCTTGCTGCTGGCACCTTTACTGAATGATTTAGATGAAGGAGGTTGGCCAATGTGCACTACAGCAATTGTTATATGAAATAATTTTTTGTACTTGGACTTTGTTAGGTTCCAGACCTTCACCAACCAGTAGCTCATAACATTCTTTGCATGCAGCAGCTGTAGTGGACGTAGTCCTTTGAAGAGTATCAGGTGTCACGGTAGCTGATTTCAATTGACTGTTCATATTCTGTTCTTCTTGGTAAATTTGTTGGTTATTACATTAATCGATTCTTCCATTGTTTTGCTTTGTGGTCACCAACAAGCTTCAGATAATGTCTCAGATTTATAGTGTGTATTTCTGCATATGTTGATTGATTGTTTCATCATGGATTTATGGTTTTATAGATCTGTTACATTCTTTTAGCCAGTCACCATGCTGATAGCTATTAGCAGGGTACTTCAGTAAGCCTATTGCATGGTTCATTAAAATGCTTAATGTAAGTCTGTATAAATAAATTCAGCAAATTTGATGGGGTTTTTAAAGTGGTGTGTAACCATCTGTATGTAAGAAGGAATCATACTTCTTTCATGGATTTGAAAGAACAAATCCATCTACAAGAAGCTGCAGCAATAGGCCAATTTGTTACAAAATAAATTTGGGGGAATAGCAGCAATAGCTGTGCCTTTCATTGTACTATATATATATTTATTATTTATTTATTTATTTATTTTTCTTTTTTAACAACTTCAGTAAAGATGTTTTAACTCCCCGTTTGGTTAGACTTGATGGTAAAAAAAAATCACCAAAAACATTTCAGTATAGCCACACTAGAGAATTAACTCAGCTTAAGCAAAAGATACTTGCACTGCCTCTGCAGGGTAGGTATACACCAGGTTACTGGCATACATTATGCATTATATTCAGCACCTCCCAACCAGTAGTGAGCATTTTGTCTTTGAAGTCTATGTGCATGTATTATCACAGAATCACAGAATTTCTAGGTTGGAAGAGACCTCAAGATCATCGAGTCCAACCTCTGACCTAAAACTAACAGTCCCCACTAAACCATATCCCTAAGCTCTACATCTAAACGTCTTTTGAAGACTTCCAGGGATGGTGACTCCACCACCTCCCTGGGCAGCCCATTCCAATGCCTCACAACCCTTTCAGTAAAGAAATTCTTCCTAACATCTAACCTAAAACTCCCCTGGCGTAACTTTAGCCCATTCCCCCTCGTCCTGTGAGGAAAACAGCCTTGCCTAGTCAAGAGGTATTTTGGCTGTGGAAATAGTACTGGTATGCTGCCTCACAGGACAAAGAGGCTCATGTGTCCAGAGTTCTGATGATTGCTGCTGTAAGAAAGATCACAAAGAGAACAAAAAATGGCACCGCGTGACATTTTGTCCATTAGCAGTGACTGTTGCAGTGATGGAGCACATGAACTTTGTCCGCTTTCATTAGAGACCAAGGACTTCATCATTGTTACTGTCTTCTGAATGCATATTGTATTTCTTGATGTATCTAATGCTCCCTCTTTTCTTACCACATCAGTACAATGGAACTGCTGAGTTTGACTAATTATCTGGGCAGTAGGAAAACTTTCAGGAGACCCTTCCTACTGAGTGATTGGGAGCATAAACCCTAATCAAAAGATAGTGTGGGTAACTTCTGAAGAATGAATATAGGATTATGTATGTAGCAAACATTTTGCAGTGATCAGATACATACTCAATACTTCGTCTCCCTGTGACTCAGTGCAATGTAGAAGCTTGTACTTGTACCCAAGCAGGCATTGCTCTATATGAAGTGATTTATGTAACAGCTACGTATTTTAAAAATTATTTTATCATAATCATCTCCCATCTCTCTCTCTCATCCTTGAACTGCAATTCAGTGGTTCAAAGCAGAGCTGGTTTATATCAGAAAGTGAACATCTCTGGATTTAGGAAGGGTTTGACTTCGTGTTTGTTGCTTACCATTTTTTAGCTCATAAACTGCCTCAGAAGAAATTCTAGAGATTGCAGACACGCATTAGAATAAAGGTTATTGTTGTTTCTAAAGCATTATTTAGATCTGCAGATAGGTTAGGATGTAGTTGGGATGTGATCTGCCATGCCGTGCAGATTCTGTCAGTGAGAACTTGGACTGTCAGTCCTGTGACTTTCATAAAACTAAATTCACTTAAGATCTCTTTTGTTTGAAGTGACCTAGGAATATTTAAAGTACATTAGAGTCTGTGAGAGACAGAAAACTGCTAAGTGTGCACTTCCATGCTCACTACTTATTTGGAAGATAGTGCTACATTGCTGTTGCATGTTAAAGTTAGCTTTCTTCTGGCCCTCAGAGTCATTGACAAGGTATTTTTACATTAGGAATGAGTAACTTTTTACACTCTAAACAAAATTTCAAGTTAGCTAAAATATATTAGTAAACACATTTTAGTTTATGGAAATCATGTCTTATGGATGATTTATTTATAAACAATTCTGCTACAGCATCTCTTGTAAGAAGAGGCATGAGATAAATTTAAAATTTACTTTTTATTAAACAGTGGGGCTGTTCTCAGTTTCCAAAAGCAAATACAGCTTGGCAGGGGAAGTAGCGATATAGGAAAAGCAAATAAAATACTTTGAACTGAAATACCACACACTTTCACTAGCTCGGTGTTGGTTTAATTGTTTTCTGCAGCTTGCCTAAAAGAGGATGGAGTTTACATGTTGATAGAGATTCGCATTTGTATCAGCAGGCCTGGGTGGAGTTTTGTTTGCATCCTGAAATATGAGGGACAAAATGATTTTCCCTGAAACTTGCAATAAAATTGCAGCATACACAAAATTGTCCTTTTGTTTGTTGTTGTTGTTTTGTTGTTGTTGTTGTTTTGTTTTGTTTTGTTTTGTTTTGTTTTCTTCTTCCTGTTCTATGAATACTAGTCAGCATGCAATACCATGGTAGGAAAGGCTCCTTTATGTTTGAGTTTTGGCATTCAGCCTCCTGAATAAACTTATCTGCTGCCATCTCAGTTAAAGTGTCCTAATTATGACATCTTAAAAGGCTAGAATAGAGAGTTATACTTGGGAAAAGGAAACATATAGGACTTAAGAACTTAGGGGAAGTATAGTATTTCTGGCAGGTTATTCATTCACTACTGACATTCATTTATTATGTTCATTGTGTCATTCATTTATTATGAGAATTTTGCCAGCACTATCTTTAGTCAAATTTACAAGTTCCGGAATTCAGCATTTTTCAAATGTTAGAACATAATAATTGTATTTTTAGTAATCATTACCTAAGAATGTCTGTGCACTCAATGGAGGATAACGAAAAGTTATATCCTGCTGTGCCTGCACAGGTGTTCAAAGCAGCACTGGATGATAAGGAAAGTTGTAAGCCTACTGCAAGCCTCAGTCACAGTTTGGCTTTTACTCTCTTTTTATTCCAGGGAGGAAGTAAGATTTGCCAGTGCAATGCCTGATGAAAACTGATATATCCTTTGGATATATCCATATGCATGTTTACTCTTAATGTTATTGCTCAAGAAAATATTTACATATAAAACTATTTCAGATTAACCAACTGTATTTTGCAGTTACTTTCATATTTTAAAAGTTTATTCAATCATCAAAGTGTTAAAAAAGTATTACCTTGTAATAGACAACCACTACAATTCAACTTCTTTCCAGTACTGCTCTGGAGGATATGTAAGCATATGCCCTTACAGTATCTAAACATCACAAGAAATGGTAGAATAAGACTGAAGATGCAGCAAAAATGTATGTGAATAACAGTTGTCTGTAATGTACGCCTAGAAGAGAATTATCAGCTGCTGAGGGTATCTGCCTCTCAGAGCTCTGTTGAAGATACTGGCAAAATATGACTTCCTAATAGACCATATTTTCTTTAATTTAGTATGCAATAAAATAAATACTTACATTTTAATGAAACTAAAGAAATTGGGGTTAAATCAAAATTTACTTATGTTTAGCAGAATGTTCACTGTGTATTTAAGTCAGATTCAGACCCTATAAAGCCTCCTTGCAATTACCAAAAAAAAAAACAACCACCACAATAGCTAAAAATATAGTGAAATTATTTTGCATTTTATCTGTTATATGAATAGAAACTGTTTCAAGTGGGAGTTAAATGTCCTACCTTGCATTCAGATGCTGAAGTTTCCAATAAAGCTGTTAGGATAGCAGGGCAGGAATCTTCTTTACCAGCTCTGCACTGTACCAAATCTACTTCCTCAGACTGACAGCCTTTAAAATCCAGATATGGAAACTTTAGTGAACAGTTAGTTCTCAGTATTTACAAAACTGTCAATTTTAGGCAGACCCCAAGGAAAAAGCCCGGGGGCCCTTCCTGTACTATGCAGATGGCTGAGCTTCATTTTAATGATCACTAAGAATTCTGCATTCATTGACCTATCTGTGAAATGAGGTGCTGGTTTTCTGGATCTTAATGAGCAGCTGTGGTATTGTTATTCTCACCAGTCTCAGGAGAACAGGTAAAGATGGAATGAACTCTTGAATAACCCAGTTGTGGGCTGTACTCTCTGGTTATATCTGAAACATAGGAATGAGGTAGGGCAAGAAAGAATTTGTTACCCTGTTCCATGTCAGTGTTGTCAAAATTTGAGGTTCACACTCCAGGGTTGCTAACCCAGCTTCTGTTACAGGTTCTGAATTAACTTTAAAAAAAAAAAAAAAAAAAGTTTGTGAAGGTACCACATCTTAGATCACAGCAGATCTGCCTTACTGACTGGTATTCCTTGATGCTCTTCACGTCCCAGAGTGGAAAAGCTTTTTCTTTCATCCACTTCATAGAGTGATTTGGCTTGGAAGGAACCCTTCAGGATCCTCTATGGGTATGCTATGGGCAGGGACACCTCCCACTAGACAAAGTTTTTCAAAGCCCCATTCAACCTAGCCTTAAGCACTTCCAGAGAGGGGGCATCCACAACTTCTCTGGGAAACTTGTTCCAGTGAACAGATTGATGATGAAGATGATAGGCTGATGACCCTAGCTAGAGACAAGCTGCAGAAGCTGCATCCTTTGGCAGAAGCAGCTGCAGCAGCACTAACTACTGGGTAAAGCAGCATTACTTTGTCTAACAGTTGCCAATCTATGGGTACGATGGTACATTTATGGACACAGGATGGAGGCTAGGCTACATAGATGGAGACTTCTTGGAGAAAAAAAAAAAAAAAAAAGTGATTCTGTGAGCATTATTATTATTTTGCATTCAGGAGTATTGGGCCAAAACAAAATACTTGACAGGAGTATGAGTTTTTGATGTTTTAGTTACTTAACAGTGACTGAGAAAGCAGTTTGATTCACTTGTTACAATTTATGTAGTGTGAGAATGTAATTGCACTGGTGAAGGGCACTGATTACTATTCATACTGCTATATCTTCCCAGTTTTGGTTTCTGAGAGGTATTTTATGTGCCATATTCACTGGTGAGCCAAGCTGTAGGAGTCATTCCATGAGAAAATGATATATAGTGTTCTGTAAGAGCAAATTGCATTTGGGAAGGAGGTAGTCATATGTAATAAACAGAATAAGGAGGAAGAGTACTTACAGGAAAAGATGTGATTGTTTTTTTGTAGAAGAACAACAGAATATATTCAGGGAATAGGAAACTGAACAAAATTATTTTGGACTGAGCTTCCTGAGAGATGCTCTTATGCAGCTGAGATCTTCAGATGACGTTGTAGTCCGATAAACACAAAGAAGCTGCCGAGAGGTGTTAGCTTCAGCTTTCATTTTCCCATGCTTTAGTTCAGCCAAATCTTGGTGTCTACACACAGCAAAGCCTGACTTACTTTCTTTGTAATTAGAAACTACCTACATGTGCACATATGTGTGCACATACACTACTGTGTATGAGGATATATTGAATTTTACTCACACGATCACAGAATGGTTTAGGTTAGAAGGGAGCTCTGGAGGTCATCTGGTCCAATCCCACTGCTCTAGCAGGAAGACCTAGAGCAGGCTGCCAAGGACTATGTCCAGACAGCTTTTGAACATTGCCCACAGCCTCCCTGGGCAACCTGTGCCAGTGCTCTGTCACTTGTACAGTAGGGAAGTGATTCCTGATGTTTAGATGGAACCTCTTGTGTTCCAGTTTGTGCCCATTGCCTCTTGTCCTGGCATTCCTGGCACTGCGGAAAAGAGCCTGGCTCCATCTTCTTTGCACCCTCCCTTCAGGTATTTACACAGATAGGTAAGCCCCCCCTCCCCCCGAATCTCCTCTTCTCCAGGCTGAACAGTCCCAGCTTTCTCAGCCTCTCCTCACAGGAGAGGTGCTCCTGTCCCTTGATAATCTTGGTAAATTTGGTAAGAAAGTACATGTTTTATAAAGCTCATAGCTTAATTGTTAGTACTAGGTACACAAAATAAAGAATTTCGGTAGATAATCACATCTAAAATAAGAACCCAGAGCCTCATTCTCCTTTAATAAACATTATAAATTGCAGATATTTTAAGGCAACCTGACAGTTAACCTCTAACACAAGTAGGTATTAGTTACAGATGCCTGGACAGTTCCCACCCCTCCTTCTTGCAGATCTGCAAATTGAAATTTACTAGTGAAGCAAGTGAATAATAATATATTTCTCCACAATTCACGGAGTGTGAATTAACTTTGCTTTCATTTATTGTCCCAATTTTATCATTTTTATTATGCAAGAAGGAAGAAGACCAGAACTGTGCCACTACCCCTTGAAAAGATCCTTTTAGCAGAACTAGTGCCAAAGCTTGATTTACAGCCCTAGAGCACTTGTAGATTAAAGCATTTCCCCAACACTTCTAAGTTAAAAGAAGGAAAGAAAAATCATGACTAAATCAAGCCAGACAATCCCTGAAGCATGGCTGGCAAGGCTCAGTCCTGCCTGTAGGGGCAACAAGACCATTGGCATGCTGGCAGTCACTCAGCAAAGTTTGCTTGTATTTGATATGACTGCCTTTAACTTAGTTTTGAAGGTAACTGAGACTGGAGAGAACATTTATCTCCTACAAAAACCTCCCCTTTAATATCAGGCTTTTTCAGACCATTTTCTTCAAATATGCCACATGGTTCTTAATTCAATTGCACATCATGGGATCACAGAATCACAGAATCATCTAGGTTGGAATTGTGCTGGATGAAGAATAGCAGGATTCCAGAAAGCAATAAGGGAGAAAACATTTGTCCCCAGTTAATGGTGGGATGATAATGATATGGTATCTACCTAAGACTTTACATTTGAAATGCAAATTATGGATTATGAATAAGGATTTTTAATGTTTCCTGATATAAATATTTACTTAAGTATACACATCAGAGCATACATAGAAATGTATAGTAGTTTCTTTTCCTTGCTTACATTGTAGTGAAAGGTGTTTGTGAGTACCAGAATTTTGGCCTGGAAACTGACTGCCTTTTCAGGCTTTTCCATGATTTCCCACAGATAAATGTCAGCCAGCAGAATTTCTAGTGATAAATTTGTAAAGCCATTCATTAGCTTGGGGCTCAAGGTGACCAAATTGCAGCTTTTGAGAACTAGTCTTTTTTTGCCAGTTTCCCCTCCAACTCTGTATTCTGTAGCTGTCTGCAGACTTTATCTTGACCTGTGTCAAAAAGCAGTTTGTTATCTGAATCAGAGTGTTCCTGGTTCAAAATAGAATCATACTGTTTATATCGTAACGTATTTACCATCTGACAATTTCATATGCTGTCCCAGAAATGAATAAAAGATCTTGATTCCTGTTGCACTGCTCTGCATACCACATAAATTTCTATTGTAATGGACCACCTTGGCAGAAATGATAAGGATTGACTGTTGCTTATTTCTAAACCACCTTCCTTCCCTCCAGGAGCTGAATCTCGTATTTGCTAAAGTTGACTGAAAGTTTCCATTTCAGAGGACATTTGGGTCGAACTGCAGGATAATCCTTCCAGCCAATTACTAAGGCACTGTTGGTTTGGGTGTTTTTTGGTTTTGTAGTTATTCATCTATTCAGCTTACTATTCCTCACAAGCCTTGCTGTTAGTGTCTTTATAAGCTTTATGCTTTCACTTTCCCTTGCTTTCAGATTTAGTTTCTTGGCTAAATCACTTGAATATAAACTATAATTGGCTTGCAGGCTGGTGTTTGATGGCTTTTTTCCATGATTTATCTTCAGAAACTGTGATCAGCATTGATCCTGTATTTATTTATGTCCACGCAAAAATATCACTCCAAGACAAGGGTGACAAAATGACCAATTTGTTATTCTGTCAAAAGTACAGGTAGATTTCATAGACACTGGAAACTGTGACTGGAAAGTGAGTCTGTTCTCCACTGCTTCCTGTCTTTTATTTCTAGCTTCACAGCTGAATTTTTGTTTTGTTTTGTTTTTAAGCTCCTCATAAATTTCCACCACGGGTTTCCTTCCCTGTTATTACCAGCCAGCCCCCTGATCAAACACCAGGGTTATGTTTTTGCTAAGTTTGTGGGCTGTATTGGAATCAGAAATCAAAATCAAAATCAAAAGTGTGTGATAACGATGTAACAGGCTCTTAGGTGCTGTGATGCTTAGTGGGTAGACATCCAACTTTAAGACCTTTCTTATCTGCAATTTGTGGCAAGGATGAATCATTGTCTTGGTAAAGGTTATAGTCATGTTGTAAATCACATTCTGAAAATGAAAAAAAATGCAGCAGTGATAAATAACTGCCATCTGGAATCTACACTATGTAATTGTATCATGATTTGTCATGCCCATAAAATAAGCTTTTGAGAATGTTTAAGTGGAAGGCATAGACATAGAGATATCCAAATGTATTAACTACTTCAAGCAGTGAAGGTAAATGAAAGTAAAAAAATGTGTTCCATGGGAAGTGGAAGAAGTCCTAAAACCATTGAATTCATTGCAGCACAGCTGTACAGGAGTAGGTAGGAGCTGGGACTAGCTGTAGAGTGGGCTTTTCATTGTTTCTAGTAGCAGGGCTTACTTTAACCATTTGACAGACAAAAATGCATTGACATCAAAAGAAGCCTGCCAAATGCTTTTTGTGGTTTAACTTTGGCTGCTGTGGCTTCAAGACACAGCAAGGGATGCAGATGAACTGTGTATGGGATTGTCTAGCTTTGAGAAATGTATAATGCTGTAAGTTGGTCTCTTTTATGACTTGAACAAAGACATAAAAGAACAGGTTTCTGAGAAAAAGGCATCAGAAGAAAACTACAGAAGAAAGCCAGATAAGAAAGGGGGAAAGAGTGGAAAAAGTAAGATGCCTTTAGAAATAAGTACTCTGAATCAACATCACATGAATTTCTGTTTCTGCCAGCTGCCCACTCACTTTCTCTTTTAATAGAAAGAATCATCTTGGTCTGAAACAAGTAGTGTGGGGAGCCATGGATTTACCAAGGAAGTGAGTTTCCTGTCTTAGTGAGTTTTAGCTCACAACACTAACCTCGTAATGGATTTGATATCTTTAGGATGTTTATAACATATCAGAAAGGTAGAAGCAGCCTTCTGTTTTTCCAAGGATACTCCTGCAATGTAGATGTGAAGCTTCAATAATGGTTTAATTATTTTCTTTTCAAATGCATCAGTAATAAAACTTATCTCTTTAAGACCTCTTTGATAGAAATGTTCTCGCTTAGTTTCACAATGCTTCCGTGAGGTAGGCAGTAACATGATGTATGTTCTGTAGACAGGAATGTGGAGCACCTGGTAAGACAGCAAAAGATTTGTCCCATGCCTCTCAACAAGCCCCTGGTGTACAGTCAGGATTAGAACCAGGACAAGCCTGTCACTGTGCCTCATGCTTATTGCTCTTAGCTACGCTGTCTGTCAGCTGAGGTACGTCTGGGGACAGACACACTGGAGATTTGCAGAGATGGTTTGTCTTCCACAAAACTAATGAGTAAAATCATGGAGATGTTTTACTGACATCTGTTATTTCTGTTCCTTTTAGCTGGTGTTGCCGGAGTACTCTATCCATAGCCTTTTCTGCATAATGTTTTTGTGTGCCCAAGAATGGCTCACACTGGGGTTAAATGTTCCTCTGCTTTTTTATCACTTCTGGAGGTAAGCCCACCCTTTACATGCTGACTGCTTGTTAGCCTTATTTTCCAACTCATCCCCCATGATGATTGTATGAACTATGAATTGCAGTGATAGGAGAAAGGCCTAAAAGTGTTTGTCTAAAAGCAGCTAAGACTAAAGTTTCCAGAGGAAAAAAAATATATATATTTTTTGTGCATGATTAGATGTGAAAAGTCATAATACCTAAATGTGGTTTTAAATAGCCACATTTAAATAGCCACTTAGATATTCCCAGTGGTGTCAGGATGCCGTCACCACAACCAAATAAAAACTTGACCTGAAATAGGCTGGAGTCTGGAAATTTAACTCAGTGAGGCACTAAATGCTTCACAGGCTAGGAGCTGTAAGACAGTTCATGTCCAAAAGATCTTGTACCTATTCATTCAGCCTTGGCAAGGAAACCTTTCCACTGGATTCATGGTATAGAGACTGGGAAAGTTGAGAGAATTTTGCTTCTCATCTGCTCTGATACCCTTACATGTTTTTGCATTATAAAGTAAGTTGCTTCTTGCTGTATAGCACAGAATTTATGTTCTGCATGAGAAGGCTCTCTAACAGACTCTTGAAGCAACTACTGTTGTGAAGTAGCTTGAAGAATAATTTTGTAAAGAAGCCAGTACCAGTATGTTAGCTAGGAACTGAAAAGTAGTAGCTTTTTTACACTGTTTTCTGCAAAACTTGGTAGTAATGCACCATCGTATGGTGGGGTGTATCATCCCAAAGTTAGAGTGACAGCATAAGTTCTCAGAAAGCTTAATGAAGCTATGAATGCTTTTTTGTTGGGTGCAATAGTAGTGTTTCATGGTGTTTTTCAAAGATTAACAATAGAAGTGTGACAATAATATTGTTTTGAAATTTAAAAAAAAAAAAGTTATTTTATGTGCAAGCTGGAAATGGTCAGACTTGAAATAATGGATATGCTTCTTTGGATATACTTCTGTGGTTCTCCATATGTATTGCTATAAATACCACTTTTTTTTTTTTTTTTTTTTTTTTTTCAGTTTTAGCCACAGACAGTTTTGGGTTCATTGTGTAAATTTCTACACAAAACCATGGGAAGATAATTGTGTAATACCTTCATTCCAAAAAGATAATTAAGTAAGGATTTCATCTGTAGCGTAAAAGCTTTGCAGTGTTATTAGAGATTGTAAGTGGATGTGACAAATTTTAGAAAGGAAGAAAGGAGGAAGGCAAGGTTATTAGGAGAACTTTTGATTTCAAAGTTTGCAGCTGGTGACTTGTATGGGGATTTTATATTTATCTGTTCATATATCTGTTTATCCATCTGTAAGCAATCCCAGCAATTTTCAGTAGTTAATTACCATTTCAAAGCAATAGAAATAACAGTATTTCATCTGATCTGTGCAAACCTTAAAGCAGTTCATTTACTGTGTTCAGGCTTTTCTTTTTATGGCTTGCTTTTGCTTTTTGCTGCAAAGTAACTGAGACAAAAACTCCCTTTAAAAAAACAAAACAAAACAAAACAAAAGAACCACAAACACCACTAACGAAAAAACATTTCATCGTGATTTTCTCAAGCATCCAGTCATTACTGAGAATAATTAAAAGTTTCTCCTATGTAAGAAGAAAAACATTTTGCAATAAGAATTATTTGGATAATATATTTTTAAGCAGTGCTATGTGTAGAAAACACTAGTCAGCCAACTCATATTACTCCACATTGCCTTTTTCCTTTTCAGAATTGGAGAAACTGAGCTATAAATTGGTTGAGGCTGTCACCTTCCATCATATCTGAAATCGGTTATGTAGATGCAGTTAAAGCCCAGTAATCTTTCCTCCATGCTGTGATCACAGACTGCTACATATTGTCACTCAATATGTAAGTTTCTAGTGAGTGAGTAAGCCAGAAAGAACTATATAGGCAGGGGGAATGTTTCAATCTAAAAAAATAACAGAGTATAGAAAGTCTGCATTCATGAATCACTTGTTCTGAAAGAACAGTCTGCTTAGACTAGTATCCTGATTTTAACACTGTCCAGAAACAGGGGCTTGAAAAAGAGAGGAAAGTTCCTCCTGTATCTTGGAAGACTGTTTTCTTCTGAGATGGTGATCAGAACAGTGACATATTTAATTCAGGACATATTTAATTCAGCATGTAACAGAGTCATTTCAGGTGTCTTCTCCTTCTCTTTCAGGTATTTTCGTTGCCCAGCAGATAGTTCAGAACTAGCATATGATCCACCCGCAGTCATGAATGCAGATACCTTGAGTTACTGTCAAAAAGAGGCCTGGTGTAAGCTAGCTTTCTATCTCCTTTCTTTCTTCTACTATCTTTACTGGTAAGTCTGGTCATTTCACTAAGGGAATAGCAGCTGCTTTTCATTTGATGTGTGAAATTGCATTTAGGAATGGATGGAAAAAAATGGGCCTGTTTCCTTAGTTCTACAAAACTGCTTCTGATCTTGATTCAGGAAAGCATACCCGCTTACAGCAACACATACTTAAATCTGTGAACAATTCAGTACAGAATATTAAGCATTTATCTCAAGCCTGAGCCAGGCCCAAGGACCAACCCAAGGGAAAAAACAATTTGCTCTTCTGCATAGTCTCTTAGGATGTGTGAAAGAATACGTGTTGTGACATGACATTATATCAAATAAATATTATAATGTACAGTTTTAGGGTCAATTTCTCTGTTGTGATTTTTCTTTTTCTTACACTTCAAAAGAGTATGAGGTCCTCCTGTGCTAACCAGTGCACTGGCGCAGCTTGTTAGCATAGAATTTAGCACAGAGCATTCGCTGATGTGTTTCCCACATTTTCTATAAGCCAGTCTGAATGCAGTACCTGAAAAGTGTATTTCCCATTGCTGCATCACAGGCTGTTCAGTACAGCTGGAAGCATGCCTTCCAGACTGTGCTGAGTCTGACAGGTGAGGTTCACCAGGCATATTCTCACAGGCAGTTCACAGGCTGCCTGCATAGTGATGCTCAAGACAGTAAGCAAACGAGTAGGTAGATGGTGAGTAGGAGTGCTGGATGCACCATGCTTGCCGTCATTCCTACAGACCTCCCTTTCATGATGAGGTTAAGCCTGTGTGTGCTGCAAAACCCTACTTGAAGGACATTCTTGGAGATCTGCACCCCAGTCATTCCCCTACCCCTTTTAGTTGTCAGATGTCCTTAATGCACAGTTGCAAATGTCCAGTGGAAGACTATGTGAGGAACGTATTTAAGACCTTTGGTAGAATTCCTGTGCTTTTAGTCACCCCTGTAATCACACCATACAACTACTTGACAACAAAGAATAACACAATTTAGATGGAGGTGTTGTTTTTAAGATGCCTTTTTTCTACTCCTTTAATAATGTATTTGCATAGAACACCTCTTCAAGCCAGAACTGTGTGCAGTAGTCCTTCTATATGGTAGGTTTGTACAATGGTGGAAAAAGATAAATGTCACTTCTCCTTTGATCACTGGTCTGTTATTTGTTCTGTTGTTCATCTTACCTTCAGGAGTCATTGCTGCAGGTTGATGTTTCTTAATGTTACTTTTAAATACCACTGACAACAGAGTTTTCTGGCCACATATGCACATGTATGTGTGTGTGCGTGCATATTTGGGAGGGGAAAAAAGAAGGTAGAAGGGACCAGACCCACAGAATCTGATAGGTGCCTAACTCACACTGAGATGGATGGGGCATTAGGATCTAAGCAGGAGCTTTGCATACAGTAGCTCTGTGTGTTTGGGCTGAGTGTCTTTGCCTGCCAGACCTCTTTGCAGAGGCAAGAAGAGATGGCGAGGCATGAATAGAGGAAGGAGCATTTTAACCCCATGTTCTGTAGGCTAAAAGACTCTTATCAAAGACAGCTGCGTGGTGTCATCTAGCATTTCTGCTGGGACTAAATTATTGTGCTGAGCTGTGCTTCCCTTTGTTCTGGAATGTGACTACATAAGCCAAAGGTCACCGCCTGGTCCTAAATAAAAAAGTATTAATTATATTCACTTTTGCTGTGCTTTCCTGAGTATTAAGAAAATTAGAACTGTAGTAAAAACACTATGAATTCTTCACTTTTCAAAGTTGCCCTTAACAGCTATGTATTCACTCCAGCTAGTGTCTGCATTTTTTTGTTCTACTGCATAGAATTTTTCCAATGGAAAGAAAACAGTCTAGTTTCATGGGAAACCATACCTGCCCTGCTGAGAGTTGCTGGTTGAAGTTCTAAAGATCAAATGTGCTAAAGCAAAATGGTTTTGTTTCTCCTCTGTTCAAATTCAGACATCAGACCACACTTTAATAAGCTCAAACACAGCTTGTGGTGCAGTAGGATGTCACTAATGAATTTGTTATTTCTTGAGAGCTTTTTGATACCCATCTTGAATGCACCATAATTAAGATGCTCTAGAGAGATGGAAGTAATGCAAAGGAAGGCATAGGCCACTACAGTCAGACCTGAGGAACAGACAGTAAAGAGTTATAAAAATCAAAGTGCTCTGTATGCCTCAAAAGGATACTTTCATATTGTGTCTTTCTTTTACATTCAGCATGATCTACACTTTGGTGAGCTCTTAACTGAAATACCATCAGAAGTATACCAACTGAAATACCATTGAAGACTGAAAACAACAAAGGCTGTGGAGGTACAAGGGTGAGTGAACCAAGTGATGCATGAGAAAAAAAAAAAAAAGGAAAAAAAATGAGGAAGACTTTGAACCCAAGAAGTAAATAAAGTATGTGAAAGAGAGATCCAGAAGAAGCAGAGTACCATGAAGAATGGCTGAGTTAACTGTGTTTATCTTTTGTTTCTCAGTGTGTTGCAGTAAATGGCTTTCAAAACCCAAGCAAAACCAAAAAATGCAACAAGGTGGGCTGAGTTACAGAACTATTCACCTCTTCAGGGATAATGCTACTCAGCTAAATGCAGTCATCATAAACTGTAGCCCCTACTGTCTTCCAGGGAGCAAAGTTTTGTTGTTGTTTTTGCTTTTAATGACTGTTCTGTTCTGAGGAAGCAGAGGTCAAGATCATCATACACAGCAAGAACAGCTACACAATATGTTCTGAAAATGAGCATTGACGAGTTCAGATAAGATGTGTGCCCATTCTGCAGGGATGTTCTTGTGACATTACTCAAACAGGGATATTGGATCTTGGGAAATCATTTCCAGGTGTTTTTTGTTTTTTGTTTTTTGTTTTTTTTTCCACCCATAACAAAAGTAACAGAAGAATTTAGAAATTACAGTGTTCTGTTTTTAATGATATGCTATTCCTGTAGATAAATGTCCAGTATGTTTCTGTATTTCATTCATGATGAATCAATAGCACAGTAATATATGTAAATGCATTGAGATTGACCTAAGTATGTCAAGCACTCACCAGAGTAGTGTTCCTCTTACTGCAAAAAAGACTGATAAAAGCTGCATATGTTAAAGAGGATTGTAATGTAAATGTTATCTTTAGAATGCTGGATAACAAAATGCTGGAGCAGGTGATCATGGGCTGTAATTCTATTGTGCAGCTTTATTTCTGCTGTCAAATTTAAGCTAAAACTAAGGCACAAAATGTTTTTGTCTCATTTAGGTGGGTATTGGAAGTTGTTATTTTTTATAATTTAAAAGGTTTTTTTATTATTATTATTTTACCATATAATTTATATTTGTCTATATATGTGCTGTATATCTTCATATATATGTGTATACAAATGCACATCTATATAAACACAATCTATTCATATTTTAGGTTTATCTGTTTGATTTAACAGGTCAGAAGCATTATATGTCTAGAACTGCTGCTAAGACTAGTACCACCACCACACGCACAAAAACTGCTTGGGTCTTGCATTGTCAATGAGGTAATAAAACATGTTACTAGCAGAGATGCAGAGTGTGCAAAGAGGCCCATCTGTATGGAAACAGCTTGGTTACAGACGGTCTTGTTAGCACTAGCTCATTGTTCACCCTCACAAATTTGTTCTGGGTATTGAGATCCAACAGATTGTTCTTTAGGACTTTGGGCATGGGATTTCAGAAGGAGAGGTCCAGTCTCACATTCAGCACCATCCCTGTACTAACAAAACCTGTTTTAGAGCGTGGTGGAGAAGCAATGGCTGAATGCAGTAATCTCATGTCTGGCAAGGTCAAAATGGTGCTGGAGTTACTGTATGCATACAGTGACAAGGTTTTTGTTGGTGTAATCAGACTATGGTAACAAAATCAAATTCTTTTAGCCTGCAGAGTACTGTTGGTGAATTAAAAACTGTCTGCTTGTGGCCCATGCCAACTCCTGGGCATTGCCTGCAATAGTGCTAACTGGCTTGTGCAAGAAGTATATTGGGGTCATTCTAACAATATTTAGAAGATCAACTTGTTCCAAGCACAGACATTCTTTAATTTATCAGTACAGACATAGCCAATAAGTCTTGCTGTATGAAGTTTAACTTCTTACAACCTAGCATTCCCACTTCTGGGAAGCACACAACAAGGCTGCCAATTCAGGTTATTTAGGAAGCTAATTTGAACTTGATGGTTCATGAGTTTGGATTGCACACACTACAGAAGTGGCTAAGTATGCTCTTGAAATCACATTGACCTTGCAATCTGTATGGCTGTGTTTGCTTGGAGTGTACTTGAGCTAAGAAACTTTGCAGGGTCATTACAGAGCTAACTCTGATAAAGTTCTGATGCCATGATATAATTAATGCAAAATTGATCAAAAGCTGTAGTTTGTCTTTAACTGAATTTCTTTTGTACATACTATAACTTTAAGCACCTTGTTCTGCAGAAGTATAGGAGCTAACTTCACAAGAGAAAACCAGCATCACAGTGATAACTTCTAAGCATCTCGCTACCTTATAAAGCTCTCAAATCTGAGTAGGTGACTGAATCTTTCCAAAATGCATCAGGGGTAGAAAAAACTGAAGTCAGCTTTTCTACATGCTAGATATATGCTTTAAAGTCAGTTTCATGAAAAGTCCTGGTGTGTTTTTGTGAGGCTGAATGGGTGAAATTATGATCAGGTTTTGCAGGAAAAGACAATTTTCAAATCCTGAGCTTTAGGCATGAACTAGATCACTAGCAGATCAGTTGATTGTCTACAGGGCTCTGTGAGTTTTTGTAACTGGCATTATTATCTAATCCTTGCCTTTGTACACAAAGAGGCACTTGCATTCACAGGTCTTCTGAATGTGGCTTCAGATGACTGCAAAGGCATACTGCTTGAATGGACCTGCTAGGTCACTCAGAACAAATTCTCTGTTTCAGGCAACCTCATCAATACTTCTCAATCATCACTTGAAAGCAGAATAGTTGGTTTGATCCCACTACTGCTGTCAGTGTTTCCAGGATCTTGCTGCTCTCATAATCACAAGTTTTTCTTCATTTCCAGCTTAACACTTGTTCTTGCATAATTCATCCATTTGCTTTTGAGCCAACATTAGTCTAAATACCCCTTATCTCATGACATTTAACACCCTGATGCACAGGGAGAGCAGTCCTTTTCAGCCTCTATTTGGTTAGAAGTGATCTGTCTCTTCTTTCATCCTCCCATAGAAAAGCTCTCCATTCTCCATGTCTTCTTTATAAGATATCTCTACTGTCTTTCCAGTCAAATTAATTTTGCCTAAGAGCGGATAATGAAAGCTGTTCAGAGAATTCTGAATATCTTACCCCATTTCATCCTTGCTATGAAAAGACAATGAAAGCTAACTTTCTCATTTTTTAACAGAAATCCTTGTTCAAAAAAAGTAATCCCACTGTTCTTAATAACACTTTGTTTCTCTTAAAGAAAAATTTTAATTTAAGTCAATGGAAAAATCATCTAATATGAGGATACTTTCCCTTTTCTGGAATTTAGTGAAGCTCCTCCTGAGCAGAAATAACAAATGAAAGTTGCAAAAACATTAATTAGAGTATGTGGTCAGTGTAAAGCTGTTATCTCCAACCCAGAACTCAAAAGTTGTAAGTGTCCAAGGTGTATGACAGTATAAAGAAGTTGCTGATACTGTGTGCCTCACAGACAACAGAGTAAGATACAGCCCTCAGTGTGTTCATTGCTCAGTGTTGTTACCCAGACAGGTTGCAGCATCTTGCTAGATTACCCCAACAGACCAACACCAACAGCACTTGGTTGTAGTACAGCACAAAATCATTATGTGGCAGTGCTGCTGTTGTGACAAGTAGACTTCAATATTGTTTCACACTGGTATCTAGATTAATCATTTTCTTACAATGACAGGATTGAAGCTGTGGATTTATCAACAGGTACAAAAAAAAAAAAAAAAAAAAAAAAAAAGGCGGGGTTTCTTTGTTTGTTTTTAAATTAAATAGCCCTTTTCTGTAATAGGAAGTGTATCAGTGTTGTAAAAGGTCCAGAAATTTACCCTATATTCTTATGTGTTGCATCTGTGGGGTCTGGCCTCTCTCAACAGTTATATCCATGTGTAGTAGATATTTTCAAGACCAGATTTGTCATTTTAGCTGATAGGCTTGCCATACATATTATAAGAGAAGCATGAATAGAGGAAGGAAAATTAAGAGAGAAATGGTATGGATTGCCCTCTTAATAAATGGACATCTTGCTGGCTAAACACAAGCTGAGTGCACTTTGACTGAAAACAGGGAAGTATTGCTGCAGGGAAGTAGAGGCAGTAGTGAAGAACAGAAAAAAATGTTGTGATTTTCATACACAAAGTGGTCTCTTCCCAGTGTCATGTTTTTAGGGGAGAAATAATCTCTGCTACCCCTTTTGTCTCCAGTTCCTCCTTGGTGGGTGGAAGCTACGGATTTCCTTCCCAAGTCTGATCACTTCCCATCTCTTCTTGAAAGGTAAATGCCATTGCTTAGGAGCAGCAGTTTGCTTCTCTCACATGCTTTGGTGATACAGACAAACCACACAAAGATCATAAGAAAACATGTCATTTCCCTTTGCTCCCTTGAACAGGTGTGCAGTTAAGTGCACATTTAAATGATTATTCACTGTCTTCATTTGTACCATCTGTAGAACACCTAGCTTGTGAAATCTTTCCATACATACAATACTCTCTTTTTTTTCTATGACTGTTGAATACATGTAAAGGAAAAGGGTAGGAGAACAACAAAATGTGAGTGGATGAAATCTGAACAAGCTGCTTGCAAAAGGGGTAGATGCTTGAAAGGCAGCCCCATTGGTGAAGTGTTGCTCTGTGCTTCTACCTGTCCTATTTATAGTCAGGTAATTACAGCAATGCTGGATAAAGCCATTGCTGCTGTGACTGTTTTGGTTTCAAATAAAGCAAGTCAATGCTGATAGCAGAATGCTTCGCCTACAAATAATTAACAGCACTTAAGCTGTCATAAATGTTTTTCCATCTGTTTCCTTGGACCATACTCTTTTTACGTCAAGGCACTGGAAGCAGAATAAAAAATTCTTCAACCTACACCTTTCTACAGAAACTGCATGGAGGTTGTTGTGATCTGACACTGCTGTTGGGTAAGATTTCTCATTCACTTGTATGAGTATTAGCACTCTATTGTTTTCCTTTCTCCACACAGGTATTTTTGTAATAATAAGAATAATCTTACAGGGCATAGTCCAAAATTCTTAAATTTACTGGAGATTTTCCATTTTTTTCCAATGGACTTTGGATAATGCCCATGAATTGCTCTAGAGCTACATGGGAAATACGTCGACACTAGAAAGTCTCTAGAGTTTTGCCAGTAGAGAACCTGTCTTTTAGATCTTGACATCACATCCATTTACCTTAATTACATTAATGGAAGAGGAACATACACATCAGAGGGAGAAGTGTAATGTTTCAGTGCCAGACTGTCACAGAAAGTTAGACCAATTTAGTGAAAATCTGGCTTAACAGAAGTTAATGGAAATTTTGCCTCTTTATGTGAGTCCCACATAGCACTGTGCAATTCCCACCAAGGTGACAATGGAAATGAAAAATTGAAGAAGAAAAAAGAAAGCAACAATAAGCTTAGTTAATCAAAAATGCTATTGGATAGAAATAATTGGATAGAAAAAATGCTACTTATTAGATAAAGCTTGGATTACTATAAACAGAACAGGTGATCAGAAGGTTGAAATAAAAAACCTAAAGGAAACAATGAATATTATCCATGTAGCACTGAGCCTTACATCAGTGATCTCAATCCATATTCCTGCTCTAGTGAGTTTTTTGATCATTCATTACTCATGAACACATTGTTCTGATTTATTTTTATTCATCACAGGAATGCTGTTGTAGGTGGGAAGGAGGGAAAATTCTGCTCTAAAATACAGCATTTTCTTTTTTTCTCCCAGATAACCTGGGAGCGTGCTATAAATGATATATTTCACTGGTACATCTCAATCGAAGAATGAAGCACTTTGCTGCAGACGATATTGTACTATAATTTAATAAACCACAGTTCTAGAAATATTTTGTGCTTAGACAATTAAAGTAGTTATTTTCTTACCTTTAAATTGGTGGTCTCATGTAACAGTAAATGTTAAAACAGTAAAAGTTTCTAGGTAATCAAACCCTCAATGAAGCTCTGGGGCAAATCACATATTTTAAAAATTATTTTTCTAGTAACATATATAGGTCGTACATTATGGAAATTGAATGAAAAATTAAGAACTAAAACCACTTATTTTATCCAAAACCTGAATAGATGTTGATCCTTTTTATCTAATGAAGTATCCCTAATATCACAAGTGTCCTGACAGACCTGAAGAAATCTGACTGTCCTGCTGTGCTCTCACCTGTGCAAAGTAATATATAGTACCAAACAAACCAGAATTTCTGCTCCATCTATAATGTAGCACTTTTATTTTTCCTGGTGTATAAAACAGTACAAATTACAAGACAGAATATAACCAGGGTGCTGCAGTTAATAGGAATGCAAAGTTTGGCCATAGTTTTTTTAAAGCAGTTGCTCTGTTTCTTTCAGTTATTGACAATGTGAAGTTATTGGAGGTGCAAACTGTGCTGTTAATAGCAGCTTTAGCAATATGTATGTTCATTTCTTTTGAAATAAGAATTTTAAATCTACGTTTCTTTCTAAAAGATATTTAACACATTTTCAGACCTTACCTGACTCTCAATATATAACAAATATAAATGTATCACACACACAAATACAAATGCAAATACAAAATACAGCAAACATAGATTCTTTAGCAAATATCTAGATTGCTTTGCTATTTAAAGGTAATTTCTAGGTCTTATTTTGTTTCTTAAATAATTTGGTCATAAATTTATGATGATATTCCCTTCAATACAAGTAGAAAGAGATTCCCTGCCCTTATTCTTGGAAGAAACTTGATCAGCTAAAAAACTTGTAATATTTTTCTTCCCATTACAGCTGGCCAGGCCACTGAGTACCTCAGTTACATATGGCCCAGATCCTTAGCTAAAGCCATGCTGACTGTTTGCATATAAATAAGTAATCTATTATATGTATTAACCACAATATTCTTTTTTCACTATCATCCAGAAGAGTTAAAAAAAACTCGGAATATACAGCTGAAAAAGCTTTCTCTCACACATTCTCTTCTGATTAGTAGATGTCACGGGCTTGATCTATTGCACTTTAATTAGATGTACAGCATAGCTACACAGCATTTTAAATAATGTATACTTATGAGCATTGCTTTTTTCTCATATTTTTTCTGTGCCTTGTTTTTAATGTGACATTCAGTGGCTGATCTAGGTTCAGTGGAGCTGTCCCTGTGGATATCATCTGAACAGAGAAGACTGCAGAACTTTCTGAGTTATGAGGGGGAGAGAAATTGTAAGGTCCCTGCGGCTTCAGTAATCACCACTTTTTTTTTTTCTCAGTATCATTTTTCCTTGTATTATATAAACTATTTTTAAAAGTAGGCAAATAAAATTTTGGCCAATGTTTGAAGCCATGTTACAGTAAACTTGCTTGTATGCACAAGAAAGACTGTCATTTTCACTTGCTGCAGCAAAACCTGAAATCTGCTTGTTCATGGAAAAGGAAATTGGTGTTTCGGTAGCTCAAATTTCATCGTGAAGCTGGTTTTATTCTGTGAGGTGCTGGGGGCATTTTAAGGGAGACATTTCATGTGGAAGCTGGACAGAAAGATTAGCCCCACCCTGCTCTGCAGACAGCAAATACAAGCAACACGTATATTCATGTGGACTAGACTGGGTATGGTGTTGGACTGGTGGAGATGGGCAGTCAGAGGGGACATCTGTCTTGTTGTTGTCACTTTATGAGACCTCATGAGTAGGGCACGCCACTCGAGTAGCATCTGCTGCCGTGACCTCTGGTGTGCAATGCTTTTCGAAGATGAGGGAAGAGATAAAGGTCACTACCTCATACAGCATAAGTAGGTAGGACCCCTGCCAGGTGAGTCAAAATAGGAATTATATGCGTTGGTTTGTCTCAGAGTCAGATCAATGGTAAAATGAGGTAAAATGCTGCTGTGTAACTTTTTAGGGAAACAAACAAATACATGCGTGCAGGCCTATCTGGCTAAGGCTTTTTTGGCTGATATCTACGTAAAATAATACCTCGTACCACCTCGTCAGGGTTTGATGTGGGTTAGTTATCTACGCTGTGTAAAATGCTCCCACTGTGACTGTTTCACCTTACACAAATTGCTTTGGCATTAAAAAAGGAAAAAAATCACTTTCTTTCCCTAGCTGAAGCCTTACAGGAGTTTCTGTTTTGATGGAGAAAAAAAAGAAGAAAAAAAAAAAAAAAACAACAACTTTGAATTTATAAGCACCGCAGGAACTTTTTGCTGTCATGACTGAAGTCTGGTCATTCTGTATCTGTTCTTTAATTAAGTTTACTTACAAATTCCACACTATATGATGTTAAAGATAAGATGTAAAGTTGTTCTTCATTTGGTTTCCTTTCACCTTTTAATCAACGTTTCTAAGCCTACACTGCTTTGCCATATTTTCTTCTCTGGAAAACTGCTGGTGGTTATATTTATTATTTTGATTGTAGCAGCCTGTTCCTTTCAGACTTATTCATGCATTGAAGCAAAGGAATGTGTATTCCACAGTGACTTAATATTTGACTTGTTTTTATTAAGCTTAATGAGTTTGATTAGCTCTCTATGGAAGTAGCTGATGTTGCATAGCATCTGAATACCTGAAATAACACAAAAAATATAACAGAATTCCCAGCCTTTAAGGAGTGTATTTCTGATTTCAGATTTAACAGCTCAGAAGTGTTACAGAAAATGTGCAGGCACAAGGAGCTCACAAGGTCTTCCCCTAGCAGGGAGAAATCTGTACATGGAAACAACTTTGGGAAAAGAACAACTCAGATAAGAGAATGAGGCCTATCTCTGCCACAAATATGCACTGGGGATTTTTTATTTTTATTTTACTTTTTGACATTGACTTCAATGTATCCTGAATTTTAGAGAATTGAAGGTACTAAGCAGTGGAAGTAGTTTGCCTCTTTGGGGATTTCATGCTTCTCTGCAGCTATGGCTATCTGATGTTACTATTTATTGAGGAGCCTTGACATTGCAGATTTCCTTTTGTTAAATATCTCTAATTAGGTCCTTACGGGCACCACTGAGCCAACATTTGTTGTTCAAAAGAATTCATATGCTTTTCTCCTATTATTTCCTCTTTGCTTGGACTGACATAGAATTATTTCATTCTTTTTACAGGTTTGGTGTCTCTATTCCTGACACGAATTGCAAATGAACAATTCTCAGTGTTTATATGGCTTAATAAAGCTCCTATTTTGTTTTATTTTTTTTTTAACCATATAAATATATCCTGATCCATCAACATTACAGCTGAAAATTAGTTCCCCAGATAGGTCATCTGCTGTAAAAATATTTCCTCATATTAAGCCAAGGTCTGCAATCCCTTACTCTGCATTTGGTTGTGTCATTATCAAAGGCAACTTAATGAGAAGAGAAAAAATGTACAATGATTTGTGAGAAATAGAGTGGGCACACACTGGTCTAGAATATTTTATGGATTTCATATGATACATTCTGCTTTTAACTGCAAAGGTTCCGTTATGCAAAACTGACCTTTAGTCTTTGCATTCATTGATGCATGAGAAAGCAGTGGCTCTGAAGGGGGCCATTCAAGATTTATATACTTCTGCTGCTGCTCTGCATGTTCCTGTTCATACTTTAATTGGCACTGAACTGCAATGAGATATCAATTTCAGTTGACTAAAAGATATTAGTCCAAAAGCCTGCATTATTTCAGTTACTATGGTATTTGCTTTCCTGGTCTTCCTAAAACAGATACTTTGCTATATCTTGGGTGTAACTTTAAAAAAGTGTGATATTGCACCAGTTTAACCTTCTTTGAAGTTGCATGGTAGTAGTAATATATTATTTTCTTATTTAGGAGATAAAATGTTGTTCTTTGAAAAGTTGTGTAAAACAATAAAGTAAAGGGTTTTGAATATATATATTTATTAAGTAACTATAAACAAAAAGGATAAGATTTTGGATAGGAGAACTATCAGTTCCAGTGAATGGTAGCGCTGAATGACAAAATAAAGCACAATGCTAACCTCCATGTAACAGCAGATGGAGAAGGATGTCGTTCCCTGAGGGTATGGGGCATGTTATGGAATGTGAAGGAAGAGCATTTTGGGATTCTACAATTGTCCCTGTACAGGGAAAAAATGAGTATTGGTTAATTAAAATACAGCTACATAGCTCAAGGCACAAGTCTAGATGAATACAACTGTATTACCAGGCACAGAAAGGAGAATTCAAGTTACTTTAAAAATATTTGCAGAGGTTTTGGTGAGCTATTGAAGAGTAATTCAAGTCGTCAGTCATTTCTGACAAGAAAAACTGATATGGTATGGTAGAGCATATGGGGAATTAGTTCCACTAATATCCTAATGTGAAGAAGCTTATAAACACAGTTAATAAATGCTATGCATTCTATGCTTAAGTTTTCGCTTTAAGGAAGAAAGAAAAAAAAAAAAGAAATAAAAGTTGAGAATGGTCTGTCTTTTATGAGACCGTTTTGCCACTGCGTTAACCACTGTCACAACTGCAGAGACTAAACCTTCTCAGATAAACCACAGGCTGTATCAGAGCACCTGAGAGAAAGATACGGATATAACTGACAGCTTGAAACTGAGGGGGGATTCGTGAAAAATTGAGGAGAAGGCACTTTGCTAGGTAATAGGGACAGAGTTGACTCTTGGTGGTTCTTTGTAATTATATATTTTTCGTGTGTTTTTTCTACTCTTTATCTGTAAATATTGTTATCTGTGTTCAGCTGTCTAAGGATGGACTGTAATTAGTGTTGAAGGAGAGACTTCTTACTGGTTGCTTGGTATCTATAACATTAGCCCAAATGTAGTTTGGGACATACAAGAGATGAAACTTAACAGAAAGGCATGCACAGTGCAGAAACCATGGTGGCTGTGCTGCAGCTGTGCAGAGCTCTTCTTCCCCATGTTAGACAAAGGTTGTGTCATGCTTAAAATAATGTGTGGTCTAATGGTCTTCTACTGACAGAATACAGATGATGCCCTAATATGATTACAGTTAATGGAAATATATCACAGTGCTTAAGTATTCAAAGGATGAGGGGAGGTTGCTTGTTTAGTTTATTTTGTTTTGTTAAGATCAAAATGTCCTTTATGCTAAGTGAGTTTATGTGACATTTCCAGAGAAATCTCTGTAGTGAGACAGTTTCTTTTGGTATAGAATTAAAATCACTTTATTGGAACTAGGTGCACAGCTTTATCTATTTTATTTTTACTGGATGCACAATAGAAAATATCTTCCTTTAAACAAGTTATTACAATTAATCTAATAGTACATCATCATCATCACTGTTAATACCAAACTAATTCACGTTCCCTTAGATCCTTCCCTTTTCCTGTGGACGATCTACCTCAAAAGCAAAAATGTTTCCAATGCATTGTGAATACACAGTTTAGTCTAAAAATACAAACTTTATTCATGATGTTTGTCACCCGACACTATGGAGGACAGGCAGATAGGTATCCTATTAGGTATCCCTGGCAGACTGAGGACTGACCACAGAGTTGCGGTTATAATTAGAGATTTATTATTACATTTTTTTTTTTAAAGGAAAGTAACATTAAGCATAGTTTGTCATCTATAATTTCCAGCATTTCACATAGATTAAGGTTGTATAGAATTTCTGAAATTCTCAGATAAACAGGCTTTTCAGTCACCTGGATGGATCCTCTGCGGATCAGGTCAAATTCTTATCAATCAGCACGTGATAAAATCATAACCTAGACTCAGGTTATGTAAAAAAAACATGAGTCATTCACACAGTCCGCAGAGGAGGAAAATGGCAGTGGAGGCAATCTTGGCCACCAGACGTCATGAGTTTTGCTGTCCAGCAGCAGTTCCAGTTCAAGTCCCACTTAGGACTTGCTGCTGTGTGATTTTATAGACAGTGCTCCCCATGTTGCTACACTTCCCTGTTCCAGGACAGATGTCATCATCTCCTGGCAACCCAGCACCTGGATATTGATAATGGCAATGGGCTTAATCACCCTGTCAGTTGGTGCTCCCCATACCATCTTGGTGACTCAGCACTTGGATCTTGATAACACTACTGCCCTTTATCACCAGATGAAGGGACCAGAAAGGGGAAGAGAAAAGGTGGGAGGGCTATGCATTAACAGCCTGCTTACATCTTATGGATATTTGTTTTATTGTTGGTTATTCTAACCATACCATCAGGTATCAGGGGCAGGGAGTATCAGTCACAATGTCACTTTCAGCTTCCATCTTTCAGCTCAGAGAAACAAGAACATTGATGGGCATGAATAATCAAAGGTAAGTGTCTTTCTCAGTTCAATATTTTTTCAACATTCTTGTAAAGAGAATGAGAACTCTATGCATGTTTGTTTTTATGTATTAAATGAGTGACAGTTTTAATTATTATTTAATATTTCTATTTAAGAAAATGGGACACAGTCTGTCCAAAATCTCCCCTTGCTTCACCCTTGGATGCATCCTTAAAACTTGGTTTAAATTTGGTGGTGACTCTATGTTGAAACGTAAAATGAGGCAATATTGTGATCAGTGATGATCTCAATATAAATTGCTATAAAATCGATTCAGGAATTATAACACCATATTGCAGTTGATATTTAGCTGGAGGGGGGAAAAATGGGATCAGGTGGAATATGTTAGCACTTTTGTCATTGTATCAGGACCCAAAAAGTCAGACAGTGCAGGTTCTGGGAAGATAATATTCAATAAATGTCAATCTCACAGTTGATTGAAATAGCCTATAAAGTTTACAATAACTGAGGAACAAAGAAAGAAAAGAGGTAAGGAAAAGATGAAATTACAGGCACCTTGGCTACTATTTTGTTCCCTCTTCATAGATATATACGGGAACAACCAGTTCCATTGGATGTTCTGACCTGGACACCAGGTGCAGATCCAAATGTGGAAATATGACTCCCTAAAGGAAAAGTGGAAAGGACCTTACACTGTCTTGTTCCACACCCCCACTGCAATCAAAGTGAAAGGGATGAAATCATGGATTCATTACATCCACATAAAATCAGAGCCAGCAGAAGAGGAGAAACGAGATATACCATCACAAGAAGGAGAAGAGAGAGCTTTGTGGCAAGTTGAACCAACCAACTAAGGACTTGAAACTTGTGAATGTGACATGTAAGGAAATTAGACCAATACTGCTAACCACCCCTCAGCACACCACAATTAGTTTAACTCCAACCCTAGCTGTAAAAAGAGGAATTGACTCTAAAAATTTTAGTAATTGGACCAGATGTGGTCAAAATACAGCTCAGCAGCAAAATACAGCTCAGCACTTGTGGTCTCTTAAATGAGTAGAACTGTTGATGCAGGTTAATGTTTCAGCAGTCAATTCAGAAGTCCATTCCATTGCCTTGGTGTGACAATCATTACTGATTCACTAAGTCAGGCTTATTAGTATTAATGTATCAAAAATCATATTTTATTTGGGCATTAGTGTTTCAGATTAGCAAATAAAGGATTAGTCATCATTTAAATCTTTATGAAAGCCATATATGGTCAAATCAAATGGATGAGTTAGTTCTCAGCAGACTTTTATTTGCTTTTACAGACTTCCAATGGTGTCTGGCAGCTCAAACTTTCTATCTTTCTATCTTTCTATCTTTTCTATCTTTTGATTTCTTAAAATATACTTTGTTCTTTTAATTATGTAACAATTTTATGATTAATGAAATACAAGTGGAAAGATGTAATTTGTATACACTAAGAGCTCAGGAAAAAAGCAAACTGAAGTCTACTGAAGTACTGAAATATGAAAGATACCGGAGTTTTAAACTACTGAAGTACAAAATAGCTTTATCTTAAAAAAATTCAGCTTGGTGAGGGTGTAGTAACATCTGATTAGTTCACCTAAGTACTTGCATTACTCACGTCTTCTTGAACATCCCACAGCTTGAAGCATCTCCCCATGACACAGAGCCATACTAAGGAAACTGTCAATAGAAGTTAGTTGAGCCATTTACTGTTGGCTTTACTTGATATTACAGTGAGATGTTTTTTGGCCAAAAATTAACCTTGCCTGACCTCTTACAGGCTGGTTTTGAGTGTTGCATTGATCAACTTCTGGTCGGAGTTCTCAGAAGTGAAAAAAAACAACCCATGATCATTGCACAAATCTCTCTGGACATAGACACATTTGCTGCTTACAACTCTCTCCCTTCCATCTCTAAAACAACTCACATCAAGCCTGAAAGCAGGAGAAATAGTGTGCTGTATGTGGAAATCCAAAAGTTAGTGTGAGCTTATCAAACAAAATCAGACCAATGTAAAAACAATCTGGTCAAACCCTTCTTTTCTCACAGAGTATATTACAAGCTTGTGATAAATAAGCTTTTGAATATAACCATTTATAGACTACTAAAGAGCGAGCATCCTAAAGTAGAGGTATAATCACAGCAGGTAGGTTGTGATCTGGGTGGTGACTGCCTCATGCAAGCAGAATGCAAAGGGAAAAACCACAGCTGTGACTTTCACTGTTGGGAAGTTCAAGCGAGTCACTGAAAAGCTTATTATCAAAAAAAAAAGAAAAGAAAAAAAAAGCAATGACAACACCAACTTACACACACTCTCACACACATTTAAATACACAACACACAGGTTTACAACTAATAGCTTAATGCAGTTGACATCTAGGATGTGGATATTGGGGCTGGACAAGCCAAGGGGCAGCTGACCTGTGAGCCCACAGGCCAGAGCCCACAGTGGCAGCCTAACGGCCCTCCAGGCCCCAACGATCCCCCAACGGGCAGGAAGGGACACCAGGGGCTTGGGGCTGCGGCTACTCCAAGAACCCCCATGGACCTGGCCCATCCCACCCATCTGCCCATGGTCAGACCTGACGGCCAGGTTGGTGGTCACAGGGATGGTGAGCAGGGCCAAGGTGTCTCCTTGAGGCGGATGGGCTGCATGGAGGGGTTTTGTGATACATAAATTACCAGCTGAACAAAAAGCTGCTGAAGGTTACTAAATATCTACAACTTCGTGTTTAAGCGTTGTCTATGGGCCAGCTGTTGGAAGGATTGCTGTGAGGGTGTCCTAATGCTCAAGTGCTAAGGGAGATGATAACACTGATATATCTTGGATATCTTGTCTCTCCTTATCACGGCACCAAACATGCAGGTTTTCATTTAACTTACGCCTAAATTTTGACATGCTTGGATACTAAGGTGTCCACAATACAAATAGGGACTCTAATAAATCCTGTGTTTTTCTATGTTTTTTTTGAAGCAGATACACATTTTATTAGTTTCTGAACATTTGTTGCTGACAGTTGAAAAGATCACACATTTGGATTGAACATCAGCTGGATTTCAAGTACTTATATTGCTTGATCAGTTGAGTCCTTAATAAATTATTAACTCTATATTTTGACTAATGAATTTTAATCCCTGTGACAGAACAGAAGGTAGATTTTGATTTTGTTTCTGTTGAAGAAACACAAATGGTGTTTTCAGTCTTCTTCAGTTTTCTTTATTAGCTCTTCCATCTTATTATACTTTAAAAATTAAGGAAAAGAGTGAAATCAGTGGGTCATAGTTCTCTCTCTTTTTTCCCCAATGATGTTACACCTCAAGACTAGAGGAGGAGCTGGGAGGTGTTTCTGGAAGGGATCCATCCAGACCCCTAACAGGAGACTCCTAGAAGAGATGTGAGATATTGCTGCTAGGGGTAGTGATTACTTAAGCATAGCTTTTGGTAGTATGGCTGCTTCAGTATCAGTCTTTTTGGATCTATCTGTAATGGGTAAAGAGTTTACCACTACTCAGTGGGAGCTCTCCACTTCCACGGCTGAGATAATTTTGCCTGTGAACTGTACTGATCGACTCTGGTGCACAGTTAGCTCTTGCATTGGTTTGAAACATCTGTTCTGCACTAAATTTATTGAGGAACATAAATGTGATTTCTGAAAGTTTATTGATTGTGGGGATACTAGCTACTATCTGAAGGATACTAAGTGGTAAGAAAACCTCAGCACTTTGTATTCTTGGGGTGTGAATGGTTGTCCTGGGTCTAGGAAGGAGCAGTTTGGATAGGTCATGGCCATCATTTGTTTGCAGCTGCCTCAGCAACTAATTCTCAGGTCACAGCACCTCCCTGTCGAAAATGCTTTAGACTGTTAGAAACTTAGCTTATAAAGTAATACCACAAGAAGCAGCAAAGCGCCACTTCTCACCACTAGTTGATTTTATATCATTGAAAAAAAATAGTTACCAAATGTTCAGAAATAGATTAAACTTCCACATTAATATTAGACCAGTATTAGTAAACATCTTCAGCACATGCTTTACTACCTTGCATGTGGTCTTTAATTCAGTGAGCATATTGACTTGCTGCTACTGTGGATAGAGCTAGATCTAGAGAAGATTGTGTGGTTTCAGAAGAGATCTCTGCCACTGGGACAAGACAAGTCCTCCTTCTGCCCATTTCCTAGTTTTAAGATCCACTAAGTGACTGAGCCATGATGCATGGGGTGAAGGGTGTATCCCAGAGAAACTAGAGAAGAAATTGAGTTAAAGTGATCATCTGAGCTTGCAGCCTCTTAAAACTAAGTTCTAAGGTAATTGTTTTTAATGTGAACTTTCAATTCCAACACTGCGGAAGTAAATATCCGCACACCACCTGATTTCTAAGGTGCCTGCAGATCTTCTCAAGTGTGAAATTCACTCTGAGGACACAGTGGGGAAACAGTCATTACTGCAAATTTAGTTTATTTGATGTAATTTTGCTGTTAGGATGAAGGATGCCAAACCCAGATGGAAGGGCAAACCAAAACACTGAAAGAAAAATTAGTGTCTCGTCTCCGGTTTGAACCAGAGAGGACAGAGGTGCTGCTTATGGTAAAAGGCAGGTATAGCGTGTGTGAACCAGCTGGTAGAAGTAAGGAAGACAGCAGTGAGCAGGTAAGAATGGCTGTTTGCAGCAATGTTAATATTAAATCAATTTCTATAAAACCGATTTTGTTTTCTAATGCACTTTGGGGGATATTGTGGTTTGTTTTTTTTTTTCAAGACTGAAAAAGTGAGTAGTCAGGTATCCTTTGCATGGATAACCTTGTTATATATATAAGGTAGTCCTAGATTTACAATATTTTTACGTACAGCTTTTTTTTTTTTTTAATCTGGCTTTTGCCTGGGAAAATGTTATATAAAAACATGTTGATTACATGTTTTATACCTGTGAAGTCACAGGAGTGAATGTCTTCCTCCTAGGAGCTTTGTATGTAAAACATCAGACTGTCATTTATTGTGAGGCCTTTTCCTGGGGGGAGGATTTGGTATTCAGTAACCATTAAAATATGGGGATATGGCAGAAAAGTGTTTTTTTTTTTTTTTCGTTTTGTTTTGTTTTTCCTTAAAAACAATTCTATAAGTGTTGGTATAATCTGAATTTGTTCATAACTCACTACCCTCTGTCTTTCCAAAGTGGAGTTCAGAGGAAGGCTTTACATTACCAAATTACTCTTACCAAATATGCTACAGTAGTCACCATTTAAAATATCTTCTCTCTGCAGTAAGCTGTAGCTCTCAAATCTGAAGCAGAGGCGTTATGTTCTGTCTTATTTTACACTTTTATCTTTCTTATGCATTTTAAACTCTTTATTGTATTCATTCCTATGAGGTAGAAATGTTCTATTGTATGGTGATAATTGGAATAACCAAATTCAGTCCTCTATGGTTTTTATATGTGAACCTACTACTACTTCATCTATAAATCCAACTAAATGAATCTAATTTCCATGATTAATGGAAGTCTGTTCATTTAGTTAGTGTTTGCCTCAAGTGTCCTGCAAAACAACGATTCATCATTCTAAATTTAAAATTTCTTTTTCTGAAGGTTTTAACTATTTCAGTCTTAGGTTGATGGAAATGGGATTATACAAACGATGTTACAGTCCATATGAAAATACTATACATTTGTTTTAGTGCTCTGAGCACCATTATTTTTAAGTCTTTTATCAAGATTCTTTTCTATAAGTAAATTTTCATGCACATAAACTGTTGTATAATTAAAGTCGGAAATATTCTGTAATGAAAGCTGAGTTCAGCTATCAGGTGGTGCTTTTGGAAATATTTTTCATGGTTTTTAGATACATTTATTCTCTGGCTTTTTTTTTTTTTTAAGTAAAACATGTGATCTCCCCCTCTATAATTATTAAAATTAATGCCCTTCGTTCCCAGTCATCTTCACTAAAGAAGAAATACTCCATTCTTCGCACAGCAGTTTACAGACCAAGCACAGAAAAGAGAAATGAAGCAGAAACAAAAGAGGAAGGCATGTGCTTTGGTAAAATGTAGGTAAAAATATTTTTCTTCATGATAATTTTTTGTTCTTTGCTAGTTAAAACTTGATACTGCACTGGACTTCTACCAAATTATTTGACTCTTTCCCTGTGAATTCTGTGAAACCTGTTAACACTTCAGCACAAACTTTGTAATTTTGGCTGATTGCAATAGAGTTTGATTTTTTTTACATCAGTGAAAACATGGAGAAGTACTAGCAAAGTCATTGTAAAAGGAACACAGTCTAGTAACATACTATTTTTAATTCTGGTAAAATGGGGTAATTATATGCTACAGGAACCTGTGCAAATGTATTCCTGTGTACAGCGTTACTGTCACCTGCAAAAAAGTACAAAAATATGAGTGTATTTCAGATTTCATTAAAATTTAAACATTAAAAATGAACTTCAGCTATTGACGAGGTTTTGTTTAATGGAACCTCAGTTTTCCTCAGTCCCAATGCAGGCAGAAGGGTATCTTCTCAGCTGTTGGGAAGTAACTGACCAGTAAGGAACTACATTCTGGCTAGTATTGCCAGCTGCAATGCATGCTGCTTATTGTCTCATTCAATTAATAGGTGATGTGGGAGAATGCTGAGAGGAGTCCAAGCATGGGAACTGAAGCTGGAAGTATTTCTGGTGAGGGATTAGGGAGTATTAAAACACAGATTAGGAAATGCCTTGTCTTCATTAGTTTCAGTGCTCACAGTACAACCTTATATTTGTCTAATTTGCCCACATCAAATTTTAAGCTTTGTACATCTGTACAGTGTGGACAAAGACTTGTACCAAACCACTGTTGGTTGTGCAAGTAGGCAGGTGACCTGCTAGGCTGCTTCCTTCAGACTAGGATATGTCTTGGACATTATTACTGATGTTTTTGTTCTCATTTGCAAGATGCTGACTGAGAGTTTTAAGGAAGAAATCTCTTGGCATTTATATGGCCCACTTCCACTCTTCAAAACACCAGAGGCTTTAAAAAAGAAGCAGAAACTGGCTGCACCATCCAGCTCAGTGCTGTCCACCTCTCCACTCCTTTTCTAGATATTCCTGAAAATGTTCTGTAAGGAATTTTTCTCAGCTGGAATTCCTTCAGATTTTTTCCTACAATTGTTTGATTTTAGACACCCAGGAAAACATCAAGAAGAAAGAGAATTATCTGCTTGTGAGCCTACGGTAGTATCTGAGCACGAGACAATGAAGCTAAAGAGGAATATAACAGAAGTGACATCCTTAATGTCAAAGAATGAGAATTTGGAAACAAGTTCCGTTTGCAAAGCAGTTCAGCAAGTCTTTGGTTGGTACATCACCTTCTTCCGCTGTATATGGTAAAGTACTTAAAAATGATGGAAAAGTACTTAAAGTACATTTAAAGTACTTAAAATGATGGAAAGTGGAGTAATAAAAAATATGATGTTCTTTCCTCATCGCTGTGAATCCACAGGAAGAAACCTGCATAACTTCACTTTTATTTATTTTTTAATGAATTAGTGGAGATGCAACCATGACTTTAAGTCAGTATGCCAACTGCAGAGTACGTAAGAATATATGTATATTGTACTTTTTAAAAGTTACAGTTATCTATTCTATGCTTCTTCTCTGAGTAGATTTATCAGTTCAAAGTTTTTTTTAAGTGAAAAGACTGTGTAATGGGTATTTTTTAAAAATTATGATGTGAGATCAACTCTCTGAAATACAAAATCAAAGTCTTATGTATGGGGAAATAAAACTGCACACACACTTGCAGTTTGAAAGTTATTGCAAGCTTCAGACTGATTTTAGTGGGTTTCGAGCAACTCTGCAAGCTGGAGTTCTCTTTCCTCATTAATTTTTGCACTATGCTTTGTGTAAAAATTGAAGAAAGGATTTTTAATCTGAGGACCTTCTTTCCAAAAAGTGGCTGGACACCTCCCTAATGGTGGGAAGTGGTGAATGAATTCCTCTTTTTGCTTTGCTTGCACCTGCAGTTTTTGATTTTCCTACTAATTATCTACTTTTCCCTATTACTACCATCCCTGAGTCTTCTCACATTTCTCCTATTTTCTCCTCAGCCTGCAGGGGAAGGACAATGCACCCCAAGGGTTTAGCTTGATACATATCACTAATTATTTCTTACATGATTTGCTGAGCAGGAGTCCTAAAGGAAATCTTAATTGATTACTTCTGTATGAAGTAGGGGAAGAAGGAACATAATACTTGGAGGTCTGAACCTGCTTTATTAAAATTAAATGGTCAACTGACATGTAAATGTGATATAAGAGGAATGCAAAAGGAATGCTAAATATTTTTATTTTTTTTTTTTCCCCCAGAGAATCACAGAATCAAAGAATGGCTGAGGTTGTAAAGAACCTCTGTAGGTCATTTGGTCAAACCTCCCTGTTCATGCAGGACCAGCGAATGGATTAAATAGATAAAATTTCAGAATGGATAAAAAGGTTTTCTAGTAATGAACAAGGATAATAATCCCTTGCTGTAAAACAAATGACAAAAATGAATATTAGTCTCTAAATCTCATGGAATACACAGGAAATAAGTGTTACATTTATTATGCAACCGTTCTGAAGTACGTGATGCCAATTTATACAATTTTTAATGTATTGTCAACAACAAGTAATAGTATCTTGTGTGTGTTTGTGTGTGCATGCCTCTAAAATCATCAGAATGCATTTTGAGAAGTAGAAGTTACAGAAATGTAAACCTGTAGAAGTTCAACTTGAATTAGAAAATGATTGTGCATAGTAATCTGCTTTAAATGAGTAATATTTTCCTTTTTAATGTTTTGGTTGTAGATAGTAGTAGAAGGACTGAAATACAAATGCCTGTGTTTGAACCGAGTTGTCATAAAAATATTTGTGAGCAACCAAAAGCTGAAGGATCTCCTAAAAAGCCCATGAAAACAAAAGTTTATTCATATGATAAAATGGGTAGGTAGTCGTAGCACCATAGGGAAGACTGTGTTCTTAGTTATACATCTACAGCTATTTGTGTCAGATTTACAATGATATTATACTACTCAGCTGCTACTCTTTTTCTTCTTCCCTCTCCTGCTTTAGAGTAAGAGTATATGTTAGGGAAATGCTGACAACTTTATCTTCCATATTCACCTTATGATGGTTTGTTTTTTAATACCTGTCTCATACCAAAATTTACTTTCATACATAATTTGAATAATTGTTTTAAAGTTGTTTGTATCTTATAGTTAGCTACAATTCCTTTTTCTTTTAAATAGTTTCTTAAACAGTAGGTATGTTTTCCTTCTTATCTTCCAGGATTAGTGTGGGGAAAAATAGATTTTGATCATCATTTCTTCATTAAAAATATCCGTGGCTGAGCATGAAAACTGGGAGGGACTCCTATCACAATTGGATTCTGATTTCTTTCTTTCTTTCTTTTCTTTTTCTCTTTTTTTTTTTTTTTTTTTTTTACCAATTTTTTTTTATTAATGAACTTCTTAATAGGGATTTAAAAGTATGGGAACATATTTTCAGTGTTTTCTAGGATTTCTCAAATTGTTTTCCATAACATTACTGAGTCTTTTGTTCAACTGGAGTGTTCTTCTCCTATGCAAGATTAGATTGGTCTGGTTTCTAAATGAACACTGTTTTAATGGATTTTTAAAAAAATATTTTCAATATTACTATTAAAATTATTATTGCTACTCTTTTATTTTTCAACTTCCTTTTTGTTTACTTGAGAATTTTCCAGTCTTCTTTCTTATTTTTTTGGTCTCTAGCACTTGAGAAAGCCTTTGGGCAGTAATTTATGTTTTTTTCTAGTGAGTACTTTGAATTTTGCTATGTACATTACACCAACTGTCAGAGTAAAATCACTGGAAAATTAGATGACTTTTAAGTCAATTGAGCCACTGTTCTTCAATTACAGCAAAATACATCTGGAATATATGATGGTTCATTATTTTTGAGAAGGACTTTCTAATATATGTTTTCAGCATCTTCCAACATGGTATAAATCCTCCTACACCAATTCTCCATACTTACAAAGGCTTATGCAATAAATCAAAAGACTTTATGTTTAAGGATGACAAAAAAAATTCCAATAAAAATACGATTCTTTTTTCTTTTCTTGATGTACCAGAACCAATTGATGATGTTATAATGCATATTTTGAGGCTTCGAGGCAAACTTGGCTGGCAAACGGTGTTACCGTCGTGTGAATGTTTAGCTAGAGAGGCTGCTATGGCCAGACTTCAGAAATATGCACTTACGGTGATTTTCACTTTCCCTTCTCCACATCCTGTGTAGTTGAATATTCTAGAAATGACATTGGTTACAAATCTAAAATACTTATTTTCTGGAAGTTTTTGCCTCTGAAAATGATAGATTTTCCTTTAGAACATCTGGATGCATAGCAGTCACTGTAAATTAGCACTTAGCCAGTGCTTCCCATAGCTGAGGTTTTCTAGAATTAAGCAGAATTGTGACCATTTCTGTCCTGATCAGACATACCAAGTACAAAGCTGGTATTCACTGTGATTACTGCTGGGCAGTCTGATCTTGATGGAGCCAAACAGGACACCTCCTGCATTCTCTTGCTCTTTTGGTGCATTCAAAGACAGACAGATAACTGGTTTCATTGTAATTTTGCATATACATTTTCATGACTTAAATAAATAAATAAAATGTTTCTTTCAGTATGCAAAATGTTGTGATATATTGTGGATACACAATAAAAATAATATCTCTGTCATTTGTCATTTGGGACTTTTGATTTCATACACGGTTGCAAAATTTTTAAGAAACATTCCAGTTGTTCACAAAACTAAGTTATCTTCCAGTAGTAATGAAGTATTTCCAAAATAACTAGATACCACCCGTATATACAGTGCTAGATCTAAAAATCTGGGAACTGTTAGGTATTTGTTACTTCATGGTGTTTTTTAAGCTTAACAATGCTTACCATAGTATTTATAGATGTAGAAAGATAATATGGAGAAATGTAACTACTGAAAAGTTGGTTGTTTGTATTAAAAAGTTGTAATAGGCTAATAGGGTTACATGAAACTTCTCAACAAGAAAGTAATATTTAACTTGCTGTTGGTAGAACTGAAAAATAATTAGTTAGAGTCGAGATAATAGAACTGAGGAACTTGATAATAAAATAATAGTTTTCTGGTCAATTCAGAGTTGTTACTTTTTAAGCTTATTATTAGAAGATTCGGGTACTTTTAATATTTCTTCTCATGGTAAAATCTGTAGACATATAACTTGCAATCATGAAAAATAAATTATACATCTACATATAAATATTTTCTTCTTTTCACAGAAACCTTTATTGCTAAAAGATAGTGGGGAACATATATATGGTCTTCAAAGAAACAAGAACAATCTTAAAGTTCCCTACAACCCATATGATTTACAGGCTGTCTCTACAAATACAGCTATGCACAGTGAAGAATATTGGACTGTTACAGCTTCATTCGTGTCTAAGGTAGTATACTGTACAAAACACAGACAACATGAACTTGGAGATTTCCATAGGAAGAACAATTTGCTCTTCACTTATTATCATGTCCCATTCCCATTGCAATTATGTTACCTTCTTCACTAAAGAGTTTACGGGTCCCTTCTAAAGATGAGTCCCCTGCTGGCTTTGACCATAACAACTCAGCCTTTTGCTCAGGCATTTGTTTGGATATTGAACTGTAGTGTACTATGTGTATCAGAAGACTTAAAGCTTATCTTTAAGTTTAACTTAAAGTTTAGCATCTTTGTAATCCACTAAATATCTGCATTTCCAGGCTTAACAATGCATATCAGGGAACAAACACACAGCCTGTATTTCACAGAAGGGTGGAACAAACACACAGCCTGTACTTCACAGAAGGGCATACCCTCTGCTGATGGTTGTATATGGAAATCTCTAATGTTCATGCCTTATCTTTGATTTTTGTGCTCTTTTATTCTTTGTGTTGCAAATAGGTAAGATATCAGCGACTTACTGGTTATCCTTTCTTCCATCTTACCAATATTTCCTTTAAAAAAATAATCCTAAAAACAACAAACAAGAAAACAAAAAGCAAACCTGGAACTTTGTTCTCTACGTCGGAATGAGCATTCATGGTTGATTTAAACCTGTGTAAGGCTGCTGAGAGCCTGTCTCTAAGCCACCCTCTACATTGTTGGTTTCATGGTCAGTATGTTGATCATTTCACTCAGCTGAAAATGAAGTAAAATACTTTATATGTGTATTTATTTTATTGCCAGATTAATTTCCGGTCATAATGGAGAGCTAATTATATCACCAGTAGCACATACTACTGATACACCTAATAGAAGTACTAAAAACAATACCTTTTAGGAATATGAGCACCACATTGCATTATGTTTCATCAGTTCTTTAATGTTTTTGCAAAGACTGGATTTTTTCCTCAATTTTTGAATTCCTTGTTCTCCTTGGTATCAGTAAAGTTTAGCACTAGTATGACTTTTGCATGGAAGAAGTGATAATTGCAAAATTTGCATAATATACATAATTGAATTGTTGCTGGATGCTAAACTTTTTGCTGATACATGATTTGAATGTCAGACAGTTATAGGTATAGCTTAGAAACTGATGTAATTACTTACATTAAAATGGAGGAGATGTGTTTGCTACCAGTGGAGGTACTAAGCTTTTATAAAACCAGTTTGGAAGAAGAGTATAAATGTTGGAACCTAACTGGGAAAAATGGCTGCAACCTCGTTCCTTTGCCTTCAAGATGCCTGCACTAGTACATACATTTGAAATATGTTCTTGATTTAAATCCAAATTGACTTGTTCCAAAAAGTCTATAATAAAAGATCTATTGCTTGCTTTGTATAAACCACAGAATGATTCATTCAAAACAATTTGTTAGTGCTTAGCAGCTAATTTCTATCTCTTATACTCCTATAATGAAGTTATGTGCTCTGTAATGAAGATAATAAGGATTCATATTTAACTGGCATCTGTCCATTGCCAGTTTGCTGTATTCTTGACAGTCAGATTCTAATTCACATTTTGAAAATAAATTATGCTAATTTTCAATTTGGAATGTTTATATCCTTCCACACAGGAAATAACATTCTCTTTGAACAATTAAAATCTATTTGCTTAAAATGTTATTAATTTGGGTATAAGATGTGGCTATTTGCTTAACATGTTATTAATTTGAATATAAGGTGTGGCTTTCCTATCTGAAAGATATGGCAGAGGTTAAAGTAAAGGTATTTTGGAATTTGTTGCCAAAAAGTGGTATGATGAGCACCCACCAGGTGGACATGGCTTTCCACAGTGTATTGGAAATCTTTCCACAAGGTTAATTCTATTTTACTCTTATTCAGTAATGAGTATTTTACATCCACTGAGGTATCAGTACTTACATTTTTGGTCTTTGATAGTAAGGATTCAGAAAACATTGAATTCTTTTAACAGACAGTTGTAAAATGTATCTGTTCATTTTTTTTCCCCTAGTTTCCTGCAAATCAGAAATTAGGAGAAATGGAAGCAACATCAGTACCACAATGGCTGCGTGAAAGACATCTGTATTACCGGTTACTTAACTTGAATTTGTTTTCCAATTTCAGGTAAGGGAATAAGAAAAAAATAACTGAAGTCTACCAATTACAGTAATAATTTTCCCTGTCTTTGTATGATAAAATGCCACCTTAATATTGTGTTAATTCCTGCATTAGTATTTTCAAGAATTACAATATTTGAAGATTACTCAAAATCTTTTTGTTTTCCTATCTAAATCATTAAGAGAATCAGAAGTCCCCTCCCCTCCCCTCCCCTCCCCTCCCCTCCCCTCCCCTTCCCTTCCCTTCCCTTCCCTTCCCTTCCCTTCCCTTCCCTTCCCTTCCCTTCCCTTCCCTTCCCTTCCCTTCCCTTCCCTTCCCTTCCCTTCCCTTCCCTTCCCTTCCCTTCCCTTCCCTTCCCTTCCCTTCCCTTCCCTTCCCTTCCCTTCCCTTCCCTTCCCTTCCCTTCCCTTCCCTTCCCTTCCCTTCCCTTCCCTTCCCTTCCCTTCCCTTCCCTTCCCTTCCCTTCTATTCTTTCTCCCCCCTTCTTTGTTTGTTTTTTTTTTTTTTGATTATTTAACCTTAGAAAAAAGTATGAATATCTCTAGTAACATCTTCATACACACTATATTTTAAGAGGTGAACTAATTCTGTCACTCTTCTCTCTCACATTATATAGAATGTATGAAAAACCAAGTACCGTTCACCTTATATAGAATGCATTAAAGCAAATTATATAGTGTGAAGTAGAATAAATTATTTAGTGGTAAAGTAGTCAAATTCTTCTGGTTGGCTGTTATGGAAACTTATAAAAAAACATGGCAACTTAAGTTTAACTTCTTGCAAAACTAATATTAAATATCCACTTCTTACATGTTTGTCTCAATATTTTACCTTTATTTTATTTATATGGGATATATTGTTTCTGATTTAATTTTGGCTTTCATCTAGACAATTCAGTGATTCAGTTTTGTTTGTTTTGTTTGACTCTGCATCTTATATGGGATTTGTGTGAAGTTTTTGTGTGTATGCAACAATCACTGCAATGACAGCATCACAAATTTCACACCTGTTTTGAAACTGCCTTTTATGTTTGTGTCACATTTGACATTTAAAAATTAATGAAAGTAGTCATGGCAGTCATCGTTTCATTACATATATATCAACTGGCAAATTAAGGATTGCTACAATGGGAATATTTAGAAGACTGATAAGAAGATTTAAAACCTGTCCACCAAGAGAAGCTGAAACTATAGTGAATATGTCCTGCCTCTTTGCCTACCATAAGCCAAATGGGGATCCTGCCCTTTTACTAAATGTTCTGTGTGTCTGGACACTTGCCCTCTCCTTCTGGGCTAGGTGCTGCAAGATTTTAATGTGTGCTTTCCCCACTAAAATCCCACAGGCTGCAGCAGGTTCATTGTCCTGTAGCTTGTCTCCCAACAACATAAGTACTGTTAATGAGCTGTAGTGACAGCAGGTGTGACAGTCAATTTCACATACTTAAATAATTATTTTTCTTGCTTCTAGAATGAAGAAATTCTTTCTGCTCTGGAAAATCAATGCTAGAAGAAGTAAGACAAAAAAGAGCAAGTCAGTCTGAATGTGAAAATAAATAAAGAATCTTCTGGTGTGCACTGGAGAATAGTCATACGACTTAGTGTCACTGACAAACACCACCCTTGTGCAAAGGGGGGAGCTGAGCAGCTTGATTTCACTTCTCTTGTACAAGCTTTGTGGATGGAGGTCCACAAGCTGTGTGTGAGAGGTTGCCGAAGAAGGGAGTCATTTAGTGTTAGCATTAGTTAGACAAAGTGACAGAAAAGTTAGGAAAAGAAGAGTGAGGAGAGAAAAAAGAAATTGGAAAGCTAGAAGAGGCATTCGATGGGCCGTGCTCTTTCTCCTCCACCAAGACAGGGATGCCTTCATGATAAAATTCACCTACACTTTTTGGTGAGGAATATCCAGGATAGGCTTTTGCTAGAACTATTATCATTTATTAACTCCCTATAACGTAACAACACTTCATCAATATATCTTATTTTCCTTAAATATTTTATGAGGCAACAAAGAATATTATAAAATGCTAGATTACCTGTTGTTTACAGCATCACAGACTTACTCTAATAAATTTTTAATGCGACTTTTATCTTGCTGTGAAGGAGCCTAGGATTTTAATATGGAAAAACCTGAGCTTCAATGTAATATTTGTACAAGTTCAGTAGGGTCCTCATCCATGATAGGGATTTTCAACTATAGATAGGATTAAAATAAGTATTTTTTTTCTATTGTGAAATGAGAGTGGCTACACTGAATCCAGGCTGAATATGGAGTGAATAATGGAATTCAGTCTGTATATTAAAGTGAGTGAACAAAATCCTGTCACATTTCACCTTTTCCCATTAAAGTGTTCCTTACTGAAAAACTGCTTTACTGTGAGGGTGACAGAGCACTGGAACAGGTTGCCCAGAAGGTCTATGGAGTTCCCTTCTCTGGAGATATTCAAAACCCGCCTGGATGTGATCCTGTGCAACATGCTCTAGGTGACCCTGCATAAATGATCTCCAGAGGTCCCTTCCAAAATCAACCATTCTGTGATTTTTCTAATTTGGTGATACTGTGACACTGGTGTGTAAATAATATTTGTATTGTATAGGTTAGATGATGAAAAAGACCTTATTAACTTTTCACAATAAATTTGTTTTCCCCTTTTTATGAAAATGTATCCTATATTCAGGATTATTCCTGCAGATCTTTAATTAGCCCTTGTGTTAGAAAGAGACTTCTAAGTGCTTAGCATTGTGCTAAGAGAATATGGATTAGGACCTGTGAAAAGATTATGTCCATTCTATTCCGTTTGAACAGACAAACAGAAAAGGTATAGATTGTCAAGTAATTCTGTGTCAAATTTTAAAGTTACTGAAACAAGAAAGGTATTAGAGTAAATACGGAGGTTAAAAGCATAAAATCTGAAAGCTGTCATTTATGAAATTAATCATTAAAACAATATATGATGAGTCAACTTCTGAAAAAGAAAAATCATTTATGCTTTGCATTAGTCAGAGATAAGTTTGTTAATTCATACATTAATGCTGACATGTAGCACTTTCCCTAAAAGAAGAATTTTTGTAGGTGGCAAGTTCATCAACATTCAGTTGGTGCACTTTAAATGACCTAACAATGGAATATTCTTAGATATTTTTTTTTTCAAAATCAGATTTGTACAATTCAAATGAGATGTCTTTAGAAACGTTTTTATATCCTGAAATCATACATCCTTAAGCAGTAACCTGTTTATTACCTAGAAAGTGGTCAACACTCTCCAAACTTAAGCATTTGAGTGAATTTGTGAGTGAGCTAGTCCTATAAACAAAGATGGTGAAAGATTGTAGTCCCTGCAGAGTCCACACATTTGATGTGTTGAGTTTTTGATTTTGTTTTGTTCCTCTGTATATTGCTGCTTACATAAAAGTATTGGTCCTTCATATGGGTAGCCTAGAGCAGGCGACTTTTGCAAAAAGAAATCAGAAAAGGACTTCTAAAGCTATGTTGGCTATTCAGCCTGTTTATGTAATGGGTTGTTCCTGTTCAAGGTTTCTGTTGATTTAGATCCTTACATGTTAAGAAAGGCAATTTAGAAGGGTTTGTTCTAATCCTTTATATTTCTTCAATGCAATGTTGAAGCAAAGCTCTTTGAAGATTATTCATGCAATAAATAACTTTGGTTATGCTGTTCAGTAAGGTAAAGCTCCAAATGTAGATAGTTAAACAAAAAGAATCATTAAGGTTGGAAGAGACCTTCAAGATCATCTGGTCCAACCATCACCCATATCACCCACTAAACCTTCCTTTCAGGCAGCTGTAGAGAGCAATGAGGTCTCCCCTGAGCCTCCTTTTCTCCAGACCAAACAACCCCAGTTCCCTCAGCTGCTCCTCACTGGCCTTGTGCTCCAGGCCCTTCACCACCTTCGTAGCCCTTCTCTGGACATAAGTTGCTTATTGGCTGTCCTTTCTGTTTTCTGTACAAAAGTGCTCACATTGCTTCATGCAGCTCAAACAACAAAACAAACCAAAAACAAAACAACAAAAAACACCAAAGAGTGGATATGTTTTGATGTAGAAACCATTAGGTTTCAGTACATGCATAATCATTTTGATTTAATATTTTTTCTTATAGTTGGTTTTAAGAAAACAATGTGACACTAGGTTCATAGTACGCTTATAATAAACTATTAGGGACTTCTGGAAAAGCAGACATTATTCATTTATTTTGTTTGTGTCAATATATATTTAAATGCATACATTTTCTTTAGAATTTTTAGTAATTCTTCTTCAGGTCAGATTAAACCATTTTCACAATATTGTCATTGATCAATCTTTACTCACCCTGAAGTTATCTCATAGTGACGTTTTCTGGAAGAGACAATGAAGAAGGGTGAAAACATTACTTAAAATCATGATCTGTTTGGGTAATACTTCTTGTACTAGACCTGTGATACCAAAACGATATATGAATCACAAGACTAAGAAATGTGACTTAAGTGGCAACTGTAGAAACTGTAAAAGAATAATTTCAGAAAGTCTTTATTTAAGCCTCAGAAGTGTGTGCACTGTTATATAAAACAAAGCTATGTCTGTCTGGAAAAGTTACCAGTATAATAACAAAACATTGGGGGGCACCATTGAGAGTTAAGTAATACTGAATATTTTTAGGCAGGATTTGAGATAGTTTAAAATGATTGTTCAGCATAACAAGTTGAATGTATGTAAGAAAATACGATTTTGTGCTCTTTGCAGTGGTATGTCTTTTTTCACAGCTGCAGTAATTTAGAGTGTTTAAGTAATTGCTTGAAATTGGGCTGCTTATTCCCTCTTATCTTACATATGACTGTGCCTGCTTTGAGAACACTGCAATTCCAAGTATGTTAAAGTAATTCTTTCCTCACCAAAATCCTAACGATTCTCAGTAAACAAGTGGTGTCAGTTAAGAGTTAGGCACTTTTATTGTACAGAATAAAACTCACAGTTTTTGTTCTTCCAATGTTAAATCTGCATGTGTTGAGTCCTCTGTTTCTTAGTAGCTCAATGTCACAAATATAATCCTACAGCACAAAATTTATATCATTAATTTTAACATGGTTGCTAATGGTAAAATTGCAAATATCAAAATCAGCAATACAAAAGGAAACATCTTCAGAAGATTTCAAGACCGTTCTAGATAGGTATGGAAATGAAAAGGAAGAAGCTGTAGGAACAGTTACTGAGAAATACAACATATTAAAAAAAAAAAAAAAAAAGTCAGATGCTTTAACTATAAGCAAGACCGCTTTCTTTCTTTCTTTTTTTTTCTTTTTTTAAAGAGTCAGTTAATTTGACACATTTGTCTATGAATAATAAAATTGAAGAAGTTAATGCACATATCTTTGAATTGAGTAGGCTTATAGCTGGTAAGACTTAAACACTGATGGAGATAAATAAGAATATCTTTCATGATCATAGAATCATAGAATAACCTGAGTTGGAAGGGATCCACAAGGATCATTGAGTCCAACTCCTGGCTCCACACAGGACCATCTGAAAAACAAACCACATTTCTGAGAGTGCTATCCAAGTGCTTCTTGAACTCCAGCAGGCTTAGTGCTTCCCTCAGTCTCCCCTTATTCTCTTCTTCTCTAGGCTAAACAAGCCAAGTGAATTTAGCCATTCCTCGTATGTCTTGCATTCTAGACCCTTCTCTGTCTTTGTAGCCCACCTTTGGATGCTCTAATAGTTTTGTGGCCTTTTTATATAGTTTGTGAAACCCCAAACTGTACAGAGTACTCAATGTGAGGCCACACAAAGCATGACAATTGCGTCCCTTGACAGGCTATCAATGCTGTGCCTGATGCACCCCCAGATACTGTAGGACTTTCTGTCTGCCAGGGCACACTGTTGACTCGTATTCAACTTGCTGTCAACCAGAGTCCTTTCTGCGGGTCTCCTCCCCAGCCCCTTGTTCCCCAGTCTGTAAATGTATCCAGGGATGTCTCCTCCCCATTGCTCTTGTAAAACTTCTTGTGGGTAGTGATTGCCTGGGCCTCTAATTTGTCAAGATCACTCTCTGCTGAAACTGATTGTATTACGTATTTAAAATTCAGTGGTACTTTGAAATCAGGATCTTCTTCTTGACAATGATGTCACTAGATGTTTAAAATCAAATGCCTGATTGGCATTCTGAGCTGCATTTTATATAAATCAGTTGTGTCTTGAAGGGATATGTGCCATAGCCTGTATGCATGTTCATGAAGTAGTTATGCATGTGTCTTTTCTGTCAAGACCTTTTATCAGGATACTCTGTGGTGGGTGCACTGATGTTTCACTTCCCTTTTTCCTGAATACAAACTTTTTTAGTTCTCAAGTAGTGACAGACCATTTCATGTCTACGTTCTTCTAATGATTCAGCCATCGTGGTTCCACCCATGTCTTCTTTAAATATTTATGAGCTGTCCAGCACAGATACAGTACTCAACAAAGTGGTCCCAACATAATTTCTGTGAAAGATTTCAGAATCATCTGCCTTGTATAACTGTTTAAGGGCTTATTTTTGGAATCATCCATCATCCGCTTTTGCTTAAAGATAATATGCCCAGTAACTTTACTGTTTGAAGTCCATAGTCTACATTTCCTGCTCTTGTTCAAAGGTCTCTTTGAATGGCATCCCTTCCTTCTTTGCTATCAACTGTACCACTCAGCTTGGTGTCATCTGCAAACTTGCTGAGGGTGCAGTCAACCCCATTATCTATGTCTTTGATGAAGATATTGAAAAGCACCGGTCCCAAGGCAGACCCCAGAGGGACACCATTCATTACCAAACTCTACCTGGACAAGAACCAGTAACCGCTACTCTCTGGGTGTGGACATCAGGCCAATTCCTTATCCACCGGATGGTCCACTCATCATATCCATCTCTCTCCAATTTGGAGATCAGGATGTCATGTTGGACTGTGTCAAAGGCCTTATAGAAGTCCAGATGACGTCAGTAAATCTTCCCTCGTCAACTGTTGCAGTCGTTCCATCACAGAAGGCCATTGGATTGGTCAGGCACGATTTGCCCTTGGGGAAGTCATGCTGGCTGTCCTGGATCACCTCCTTGTCGTGCATGTGCCTTAGCATAAATCATTAAGTGATTTTACTGAGTGTTCTTATGAAATTATTTTCCTGCCTTTAGGACTTGAGCAGTACTTATAATGATGCAGGCTTGAAGCATGTGTGGTATCCAATGACTTCAGCTACACTGAAATACAAATCTTTGTAGGCTCAAAATCTTATACAATATAAAGAAAACAATCAGACAACTGAGTAGTAAATTAGCTGTTATGCTTTTTATTGCAAACCTCAAATTTACAATAAATTGCTTCAAGGGAATAATATAATAGCCTTACTGCATTTTAGAAAGAACTGTTTTTTCAAAAATATTAATGCTCCTTTTCAAATATAATCTTCTGTTTGAAATGGCTGTGTTTTTTATGAAGATTTTTTATGAAATGTGAGTAAAACATAATGTGCAACTTGACAGTTTTAGGTATTTTTGCAATATCCTTATGGTATTAACCACGTACATTTTGTTTACATACAGGACAGCAAGCAGAGTGATCATCGCTGTGGGTAATTGGACAACGCATGTAGAGAAGTTTAGATAGTTTCACAATCAAATTTTGTGTCCATATCAGATCAATAACTCATTATCTTCTTAGCTGAGATTCCTTGAAAGTACATTCTTGGGTTAATGAACAGCTATTGACAATTTCAAATTTTAGTAGCTTTTCGGTAGAATTCAATGCATGTTAACAACAAAATTGGGTTTAACTTTGCTTTATTCATTTGCATAAAAACTGCTTGCTTCTGGCGTCATGTTCTCCTTAAATTTCTGCCAACGTTTTATGAAAGCCAATTAAAGGAGTGGGCAGCTGTATTTTTGGGCAGTAGAGACACCTTTTTGAGCTACTATTATAATCTGCAATCCTTTTTCAGGCATATTAGAAACCTTACACACAAAATATACTTTTGAGACACTGAGATTTTTTCAAAATTATAGGTAGATATGCTTCTACCTGTAGAACGGACTCCAAGAGTTCTTAAACTCTTGGTAGAACTTGCCTGTTCTACCTTTTACAGGTTTTGAGAATGGTTACTTCCTTTCTGTCAGTGAAGACAGTGTTAAAACTGCTCATTTTGAAATCTCAGATATACTTGATTTAGTATCTTTATTGTAGTGGACAGCTCCACTCTTGTCCTTTTTTCAGCTTCATTGAGATATTGTGCCCAAAGTTAAGAAAATATGTCATAAAATATATTATAAAACTTACATTGTTACTACTAGTAAAAATAATAAGTTTAGAAGAAAATGTCTATTTTATATATTTTGTCTGAATCCAGTAAGAAGCTTTTATAGACAATAGAGGAAGAAAGTTGCTGGAAAAGCAACTGAATTTAAAACTTGGGTTCTCTTGCCAAGCAGGAAATCCAGCAGAAGGGTTTGATTTTTAATTTTTATTTTTTAAAGCTTTTTCTGACAGTTATATTTTTTTAAATTAAAAATCCTTAAACTGTTATAATGCAGGCTTTTGCTTTTATTGGAGACAAATACAGCATCTGTATTTTATGCTGTATTTCTCAGGACATGACATTCAGTTAAAAATACCTTTAGAAAAACATGTTTTTCTGTGCAAGAAGCATTACAAAGGCATGTTTTTCTTTACAAGCAGTATTATAAAAGGGTGTTTTCTTGTACCTATTTTGAGCTATCAAATAGGTGATTGGTATAACAGAAATTTTTAGTAACAGGGACTGATGTGTATCTTACTTGCAATACCCAAAAGAATGCTGCCACACAGATTCTGCACTAAGCAATACAGTCATTCAAGGACATCTTTCTATGTTGCAGGTCCTGTCCATTTTTTTTTTTTACTGTGTTATGATGCTGCAATTTGACTTTTTTTTCTCTATATAAAAAATAATCTACTGTGCCCTAAGGAACAACTAGAAGTTGTAGAAAAGAGGTAGCATGATTAAAGCTAGGTTTCTGCCAATCTCTTCTTCCAATTATTCTTTGAAAATGAGGAGTACATATTCATGCAGTGGCTTTAAGTAACTGTCTAAGTGGTTACTTGTGTTTGTTCAGTGTCCTTTTGGAATCTTTAACACAAAGCATTTACTCCAAAATATGCAGCATTTTCTGTGTGTCAGAACGATGTTGTAAAGAACTTGCAGAAACCTGGAGTTGCTGGACAGAGTAAAGCACAGACTAAATAACAAATTCCTTCCAACTAAGGTGATCAGGAGTTGTCTTGCATTTTTAAGAATGGGCTACCATGACATTATTTTTTAGGGAAGTTCCTGCTGTTGCAGTGTACTCTTATCACTGAAGGACGAAGATAAGCCATGTGTTAATTAATATTAAATTAGTGGCATTAAAATAAGTGAAGCTTAGTTACTTCATTGAATTTCTTAATGATATGTTCCATGGTGTATATGGTCTCAGCACTCTTCAGTGTAACTCTAGCCTGTCATTTTTTACACTGTTTTATGAAGTCCTTTTCCTATCTTTTGAGAGTACCTTCTGTTTTTCTACCATTTTGTTCCAAATTTCTTTAAATACAAAAAAGTTACATAACTGTTTTTTATAAAGTATCTGACCTCCAGTATTTGATTAATAGTGGAGTAAAAACTGTACTTTTAAAAATAGTTTTATCTATGGTATCTGGTAATTTCAGTTGTGTCAGTTTAATTTTCATTCAAGACTCACCTTCTTGATACTGTCAGTTTTCAAGGACTGTAAAGCGTGCTGGAAGATTGCAAAGGTGAAGACCAGAAGTAGCTGAATGATATTCTGTAGACCCTATATCACCATACATCTTAATTCCAGGCATATACCAGGCACTTGAACTCCTGGAGCTCTGGTTGTATTTTCCCATGAATTACAAGCTCATAGAAGTTTCAAGATTGGATGTTTCATCAGGGAAAGTAATCCTTTTTAAGCTGAACACTACTTTAATATTGTAACCCATGGGATATATGTATCATACATACAGAACAAATAGTTTCAAGATGAAGGCAAAGTAATTGACCAGAAATTTGTTCAAGATGGTGACATCTTGAACCACCCGTATGGTGGACCAAGGGAAACCAGCTGATGTGATTTTTTTGGACTTCAGCAAAGCTTTTGACACGGTTTCCCATAGGATCCTACTGGACAAAATGTCCACCATACAGCTAAATAAAAACATCATACGATGGGTGAGCAATTGGCTAACGGGCAGGGCCCAAAGGGTTATGGTGAATGGGGCTGCGTCAGGCTGGCGGGCGGTCACTAGTGGGGTCCCTCAAGGCTCCATTTTAGGGCCGGTACTTTTCAATATTTTTATAAACGATCTGGATGTAGGAATAGAAGGCATTTTGAGCAAGTTTGCTGATGACACCAAACTTGGAGGAGTTGTGGACTCTGTTGAGGGTGGAAAGGCCTTGCAGAGGGATCTGGATAGGTTGGAGAGCTGGGCGATCGCCAACCGCATGAAGTTCAATAAGAGCAAGTGCCGGGTCCTGCACCTGGGACGGGGAAACCCTGGCTGCACGTACAGACTGGGCGATGAGACGCTGGAGAGCAGCCTAGAAGAGAGGGATCTGGGGGTCGTGGTAGACAGCAAGTTGAATATGAGCCGGCAGTGTGCCCTGGCAGCCAAGAGGGCCAACCGTGTCCTGGGGTGCATCAAGCACGGCATCGCTAGTAGGTCAAGGGAGGTGATTGTCCCGCTCTACTCTGCGCTGGTGCGGCCTCACCTCGAGTACTGTGTGCAGTTCTGGGCACCACAGTATAAAAAGGACATGAAACTGTTGGAGAGTGTCCAGAGGAGGGCTACGAAGATGGTGAAAGGCCTGGAGGGGAAGACGTACGAGGAACAGCTGAGGGCACTGGGCCTGTTCAGCCTGGAGAAGAGGAGGCTAAGGGGAGACCTCATCGCAGTCTACAACTTCCTTGTAAGGGGGTGTCGAGAGGCAGGAGACCTTTTCTCCATTAACACCAGCGACAGGACCCGCGGGAACGGGGTTAAGCTGAGGCAGGGGAAGTTTAGGCTGGACATCAGGAGGAAGTTCTTCACAGAGAGGGTGGTTGCACACTGGAACAGGCTCCCCAGGGAAGTGGTCACTGCACCGAGCCTGACTGAATTTAAGAAGAGATTGGACTGTGCACTTAGTCACATGGTCTGAACTTTTGGGTAGACCTGTGCGGTGTGAAGAGTTGGACTTGATGATCCTTAAGGGTCCCTTCCAACTCAGGATATTCTATGATTCTATGATCTTTGCACATTCTACCTTCTGTCCCACACAGCCTATTTTCAATCTGATTTTCAATGAGAGTTGATAAAACCTGGTATTCTGAGGTTAGGAAAAAAAAAAAAAAAACAAACAGCAACAACAACAAAAAACAAACACACACAAAAAAACAACACAGATGTTACCACTGGGACCAACACCAAAAGGCAACCAACAAGAAAACAACAAAAACAACAACCTCAAACTGGTGAAGACCATGTAAAAAGCTGTAATGTATATCAGTTCATGGCAGGCAAATATTTGAAAGTGATAATAAACTGTTGAAATTATTGATTTTTCTCTGTTTCATTCATTTCAGGGGAAAAAAAAAAAAAAAGAATTTCTGGAAAATCATTCTGACAAGTTGCAGTCATTATTAGGAAAACTTTGTGTATTTGCATTTACTAGGGCACCTGGAGGTGTTTTGAGAGGAGAGGATGATTATAAAGAAGATTCACTGATCAGCATAAAGAGGCTGTGTGAGAGTGGTAAAAATAACCTGAATAACATTTAGTTTCAAAAGTCTTGTGCAAGACTCATTTGAAGGAGCACCACCCCTTTGTAATCCTTATATATGAAATATATGTCATGTCATTCATTAATATTATCATGTTTCTGCTATATCGTTTCATTTTTCAAGACTGAAATGTAATTAATATGCACGACTGGTTTTGAAAGCCTTCTATTAGAATATGACGTTGTATATTTAAGAAGAAAATCCAATGAGTAATTCTCTATTTTCAAATTCAGTGCCAGATCATCTTCTAGAAGCCACGACTGTCATTATGAGGATTAGATGCAGTCATATTCACACTAACAGTAAGACTGAGAAAGGGTAGAGCATTAGGATAGATCAGCCGTGGTTGCTACTTTGGATGATATTTATAGTGACTTGATGAATGTCCTTCATAAAGCAGAATATTAAATTCTAGAGCATTTAGTGACTTTAACATGTAGCCATTCTTACCTCCCCTTCTTTGGATCAGTTTGCTGGGGCATTTTTAACCATGCATAAAGAGACTCTGCAATCAGGATATAAACAAGTTATGGGTAGAAAGCAGTAATTTGTTGGTTAGCACACACACATAAGATGCTCAGGGTTTTAATGAGATACAGACCTCTCTGTCTACATGGAGATCAGATCAAACATCAGGATCTGTTTTCTCCTTCTGGCATGGATGTTAGACAGCTCCAGGGCTTAGTACAGAGCTGCCACAATCCTGCTAGAAACATACTACTGTAATAAGGAAACTGTCAAGAAGAGCTTATTGTATGGAAGTGGCTAAGTGTTTTTTACAACCAGGTTGTGTTACTGTTTCATGGCATCAACCCCAAACTCTCTTGGAACTGGAAGCATCTCCTACCATGTCTCTATTAGGTTATTCAAAGTTCATTTTGCTGATTTTTTACTCTTATATCTCCAGACTGGAGACTTTTCTGTTTCTCTCATGGTAGATTTCTGAGGAGTGTCTGAGGAGTCTTTTCTAATTCAGTCCACCAATGGCACTTCAATCTTATGGCAAATCCTATTTACTTCTTAGTAGGAAAGCCGCTTAAACCCCTGGCAAAATTTTCCCATCTTCATTTGTTTTTCTGATATCAATTATACTTGCCAGAGAAGGAAAAAAATCAAAGCTCTGATAGCTGATTTTCTTTACACTGTTGTTTATTTTTAAGGATGAAGTAACTCAGGACACTTTCAAGCATCTTACATGTCTTTATTCTAAGTAAGTCAAAAAACTTATTTGCCTGTGATTTCTTCCATTATTAATCTGGTGCAGGAGCTTTCTCTCATATGCTGAGTATTAGTTGTGTTTTATCTTTTTATACCAACAGAACAAAATCCTTTAAAGGCTTTCCTTATCTTTTAGGGTCAGATGCTGAGAAGTCCTAGGATTTACATATTTCCTTAAAGAGAATTTCTCCATAAAGAGAATTTCTCCTTAAAGAGAATTTTGCATAACTGACTCGTACAAATATGTTATGAGATTGTTGAAATGAAATCCTCTGCACCAGTTAGGGCTCATTCAGTAAGAGCTCAGGCCAAAAAAAATGGGGTTTTACACAGAGCATGCTTCCAGTTGAAAACTGTGAATCAGATGTTTGAAACTCCACTTAAAATCTTAAAATGCACTTTTTGACAATCTGAACCCAAGCTCACAGGAAACAGGACTGCAGTTTTATCCACTGCTTTGGAGCCTGCCTCACTGCCTCTGGATGTTGGGTTATTCTCAACATTCAGCTTCTCTGGCTGAAATACTATTTAACACAGGAAAAAATCCCAGAAATATGGTGAAATTAACCTTGAGTTTTTATGTGCTGCTCAGGAAGGTTCTGTCCCTTTTTAAGAGCTCTCCTATCAACAGTATCAAATTTGGGGATGCTGTTCTTCAGTCCTCCTAAGGTACATTTCACAGACATTTCTGATTATCACCTGCCTAAAACAAAATGTGATACTTTCCTGTTTGACCACAGTAAGATTTCCTGAGGCTTGCTACACACACTAGCTAAGGACTTGATACAACAGAAATTTGCATTCACATCTTTCAGCCCACATGGGGAAATTTTTCACTTCTTTTTTTTTTTTGTTTGTTTGTTTGTTTTACACTTGTTAGTGTCCTTCCTTAACATTGCCTCTTCCAAAGCAGTAAGAAGTCCAAGTTGCTGTAGCTGATCTTCACTTTCAGGATAAGATTATTCCTAGGACTTCTCCCTGAAGTGGACCTTGAATTTTGCCAAAATTATTTTGCTGTCAGTCTTTCCTGGAACTTGTACCATGACAGCTGCAGCAACATTTAGTTTTTTGGATGCCAGACATGCCCATTTATTCTGCTTATGAAGTAAGAAGCCTTTCAGCAGGACACCTTGTTGCTTTGTTGCCACAGAAGAGATGTTTGGACACACGTGTATGTGAACAACATATCTCCGTGGGCTTCCAAATACTGACAGTAATTGTTCTAGTTTTTATGTCCATTTCCTGTTAAAAACAAACAGACAAAAAAGTAATTTCTGTCATCCACTGTGTCTTTTTGTCTCCAAAATACTTTATTGTCATCCATTGTTTCTTTTAGATTACAAAATCTTCTTGGCTTTGATACATTCGTTATATGCATATTCTCCCAGCATGATGACACCTCTGATTATCACAGCAATGCAAACTTAGTGGTAATACAGGTAGCTGGACTGATTCAATTTAGTTTTAGTTTGGTTTAGTTAATTCAATTTATTTTTCATGAGCATAAATCACATTCCTGGCCTATGACGGTATTTGCCTGTAGTGGGAGAAACCCTGAAGAGCACTTCCTGACAGAGCAGTTCAGAATAAGCCAGTTGAACAAATTAGGTGTGAAGGAGAAAACATTTAGGAAGAGAGACAGATTGGGAGAACCCAGCAGATATAATACTTCAGCATCTATTTCACATGTTCTCTGACAGTTGCTATTTTAAACAATTATTACTTAAAAGCTGTTTTGTTGATGAGATTTTTATTCTAATTTATTATTTTCTCACTGAACAGTTCACTTAGAAGAAGCTGTGAAAATTATGTATTTTGGTAATAGCGCACACAGGCACCATAGGACTAATTTGATAAAAGGAATTTTAGGAAACAATTATGGAGCAACTTGAGTATCACTAATCTTATATTCTTTAACATCTCAAAATAGAGGTGTATGATGGAGAGACCTGGTGAAGTCTTGAACATACATGTAGAATTGAAAATGTTGCATTACTGTAATTCAGTCAGGCAGAATAGCTGTACTACCATTACTATTCCAATGGTGACTGATGATGAATAAATACTTTTATTTCTTTTAGTTCCATTTTATAAATGGCATAAAATAATACCAGGTAGACTTGATAAAACAATGATTATAATGGAACAGACTGCATTTTTATATTGCCTTTTTTTTTTTTTTTTTTTAATTTTTACAATTACATCTCTGCTTAAAGATACGTGGTGTGGTATTGCGGTAAAGGCTGAAGTAACTGGGAGTGATGCCCAACTAGCCACGATAAGTCTGGTTGTGTTCAGGGTACTGAACAATCACAAATAGGCATTCACAAACTGTGTAATACACCTTTCTAGTGGGTTTACATGGCAAAGATTTAGTAGCAGGGGGCCATAAGGGTGGCTTCTGTGAGAAGAATCTAGAACCTGCCCCGTGGTAGGTAAGGGCTGTCCCCCTGCAGTCCATGGGTCCCCCATGGAGCAGATCTCCACGCTGCAGCCCCCCAGTGGGTGGAGGAGCCCCCGGTGGAGCAGGTGGATGTGGCCTGGAGGAGGCTGCGGCCCATGGAGAGCCCCCGCAGGAGCAGGCCCCGGGCCGGAGCTGCAGCCCGTGGAGAGGAGCCCACGCAGGAGCAGGGGGTCTGGGGGGAGCTGCCCCCACCCGTGGGGGACCCGTGCTGGAGCAGTTTGCTCCTGGGGGATGGACCCCGTGGGACAGAGCCATGTGGGAGCAGCGCTTGAAGAGCTGCTGCCTGTGGACAGCTCATGCCAGATCAGTTCGGGAAGGACGGCATCCCACGGGAGGGACCCCACATGAGCAGGGGCAGAGAGTGACCAAGAAGGAGTAGCAGAGACAAAGTGCCATAGACTGACCACAACCCCATTCCCCCGTTCCCCTGGGCTCAATGGGAAGAGGTGGAAGAGGGTGGGTGGGGAGAAGGCGTTTTTGGTTTCTTTCCTTTGTTTCTCACTTCTCTAGCTCGTTAGTAATAGGCAATAAATCTTGCTATCTCCCTATGCTGAGTCTGTTTTGCCTGTTACAGTAATTGTTGAGCAATCTCCCTGCCCTTTTCTCAAACCTTGAGCCCTTTGTGTTGAATTTTCTCCCCCTTTCTCTTTTAGGAGGGGGAGTGAGAGAGCAGCTGTGGTGGAACTCTGCTGCCCACCTGAGTAAAACCACTGCAACCCTCAATCTAGTCGAGCTCCATGAACTACCATGGCCACACTTAAACAGTTTGGTTGCGTTCAGTGAGAACTACCATGGCTAGATTTAATGAGAAGTGCAATTTATTAAAGCAACAGGTACACAGGTTCTTCAGAGTGCCAGTGATACTGTCTGCAAAGCACATACAAATACCAAAATTATGAGTAATGCAGTCTGGCTATAAATGCATTAAAAGGTATAAAGTGACTCTACAGAGATTACTAAGTTTCCTGCAGAGGCATTTGTTATATATATTTATATATTACATATATATATATGTATATATATGATGTTCAAATCTTACCCAAAGGCATCCCAAGGTGGGGGAGAGGCTCAGTGCACTGACTTATCCCAGAAGTCAGAAGGTATCTTTCACAATGGCATCTTACCTTTCATCCTTTCTCTCGTAAGCCAATTTATATTATTTTCTATCTTTTAGGTGGAGCTTGAGTGATTCTAGTCATGCATATCTTGGTTACGATTGGTTCAAAAGTGTCTTGTTTTTGTTTAAAGGTATAGATTCAGAGAAATTCAGAGTGCATGTTCAGCGAGGGGTGATCACATCTTGGAGGCAGGTAGCCTTTGGGATCATTATATCATTATATAATGGTTATATGTATATTATATATATTATAATGATTATATAATTATAATCATAATATATAATATATATTATAACTATTTATTATTGGTTTATTTTCATTTATTATTTTAATTATATAATTATAATATATAACACAATATGCAATATATAATATATATATTGTAGTTATAGTAATAAATGAGATAATGGCTCATTGTATGGACAAGCTGATGTAAATTGTATGGGGCATATTATCAGCTGGGGGAACACTATAGCCAAAACTTGTAGGTCTTTATAAGGTACAGCTGGTGCAGCTCAAATGATAGGCTCTTACTTGAAAAGTTCCTGAAGCTTGTAGCAAACTACAGTTTAGACTGATGATAAAAATTAAGCATTTAATTTTTTAATTAAGCATTTTCTTTCATTTTGCTAGTATTTTATAAAAATATAAACTGTATTAAAGGAACAGAACCCCAGATCTTCACAGACATTAAAGAAGCCACATGTCCTCCAGGTGAAACCTTTTACCACTCATCACACTGCAAAAGAAAGCATCAGCTGAAGAAATCAACCAAAAAAAAAGACTGAAGTAAAAGTTTCCATAGAAAGCAATCTCCATCCCTATGTCAGTCCTGCCACAAAGGTGCCAGGGATTCCAGCTGGCTTAGGCTAAAGCTCAGACTGTGGACATTATTTGAGTGTTTATGGCATGCTTTTGTACTGTGCCCTAGAGTGGTATTGACTTTTCCAAGCTGCCACAAAAGCCTGACATATTGGAGCCCTCTGCTGCTCATTTTTAGCAAATGGGAAATACTAGCACAATATAATCGCTTACACAGGCAAACACAGGAATTCTTGCTGCATAAGATGAATAAAGAAAATGTATGAATTTTTCTGATGCTCTTACAGATTCTGTCCTAACACAATTCATGCATCTATGCAACATTTCTTTTCTGGTTTAAAAGTTTTGATCTGATGCTGCCTTCAAGAGCATTGCCCTCTCTTTGATTTGATTATGCCCAAACATCAGGAAGCAGTTCTTCACTGCACAGCTGACTTGAGCACTGACACCTGAGATTGCCCAGAGGTTTTGGGGTCTCCCTCCTTGGACATCTTCAAAAGCTGCAGGGGGGGGAGCTCTTTTCAACCACTCGTGCAGCATCCCCTCCATGGGATGCCGTCCTTCCTGTATGGGCTTCCCACATACAACAGTTCAAGAATAGGTACACACCACAGCGCGCATCCTTCTGGAAGAGGCAGCTCCAGCACAGCTCCCCTACAGGCAGCAGCTCCGGCCCGGGGCCTGCTCCTGCGGGGGCTCTCCATGGGCCGCAGCCTCCTCCAGGCCACATCCACCTGCTCCACCGGGGGCTTCTCCACCCACGGGGGGGCTGCAGCGTGGAAATCTGCTCCATGGGCTGCAGGGGGACAGCCTGCTCCATCGGGGGCCTCTCCCTGCACAGCCCGCAGGGGAACTGCTGCTGCCTGCCTGCAGCACCTCCTGCCCTCCTGCTGCACTCACCTGGGGGGCTGCAGAGCTGCTTCTCCTCTCTTTCTCCCTGGGAAGCAGCTTTTTTTTTGTTCAGTTATTTTTGTTCTCCTTTCTTCAATATGCTCTCACAGAGGAACAAGCGACATCGTTTCTTGGCTTGGCTCTGGCCAGCAGGGGAGCCGTTATCTAACGTGGGGCAGCTTCTAGATTCTTCTCACAGAAGCCACCCCTATGGCCCCCTGCTACCAAAACCTTGCCACGTAAACCCACCAGAGCAACTCTTTCGGTGAAGAAATTTTTCGTAAGAACCAACCGAAACCTCCCCTGGTACAACCTAAGGGGTTTTGTTCTTGTCTTGTTACTTGGGGCTTGGGAGAAGAGAACGATCCCCACCTCTCTGGAGCCTCCTTTCAGCTTCCTGTAGAGCACAGGAAGGTCTCCCCTGAGCCTCCTTTTCTCCAGACTGAACAACCCCAGCTCCCTCAGCCGCTCCTCACCAGACTTGTTCTCTAAACAATTAACAAGCTTCAGAGCCCTTCTCCGGACACGCTCCAGCACCTCGAGCTCTTCGCTGAACACAGTGCTCGAGGTGCAGCCTCACCAGAGCTGAGCACAGAGGGACAACCGCTTCCCTAGTCCTGATGGCCACTCTATGTCTGATACAAGCCAGCTGTAGAGATATTTATATACATAGATATGCAGCACTAGTACATGCTCCTTGGAACACTGGTCAAACTCTCTTCAAACCCCATAAATTGATGGTTTCCTCTAACTGGCACTGACGCTTCAGCTGGATCCTCTAAATCCCATGTTACTGCTTCTGCTTCCTAAGCAGGTGACAGAAACTCCTAAGCGGAGAGCAGAGGAGTTGTAGTTCTGCATACAGGAAATATTTGGAAGTTTGGAAGATGCTTCCCTTGCTCAGCTGCCTTCCCTACGTTAATCAATCACCCGATCTTTTGCCTTCCAGCAAAAGTCTTGATGCAGTTCTTAAGGAAAGTTCTTTCTGAAAATCCTCAGCCACCTCTGTGCACGCCAAACCTTTCATGGCACTGTGCAAGGCGCGGATGGCAGCGATGAATCAGGTTGTGGAATGAATGGCAACGCGTGGGGAGGGAATTTTCAGGTGGCTTCGCGCTGTTTCGCAGGTCCCTGAATTAGAGGTAATGAGGAAACAAGCGGTAGGAACAAAACCTTGAGCCAGGCTGAGATCAAGAAATGGCTACAGTGCTAAAGAGGACCTTTGGGCAGTGGGCAATTGCTGGCTGGCTCCAGGTGCGTGTCTGAGGGTCTCTGACCAACTGTATGATAGATTCGGGCGCGTGGACAGCACGTGGGGCTACGGGGAGAGGACATGTAGGAGTGAAAAAGGGCAATAAACGCCTCCTGTTCAAGAGCCATCAGGAGTCTGTGTCTTGCATCCCTTCAGCAACACAAATATTTGGCTCCGAGTCCAAAATGTCATGTATTTGGCAATTTTATTTATGGTAGCATTCCCCACCCCTCCCATCCCCTCTTTTCCCCCCCCTCCCCTCCCCTACGCTCCCCTCCCCTCCCCTACACTCCCTGTCCCTACGCTCTGCTACACTCCCCTCCCCTAAACTACCCTACACACCCCTACACTCCCCTCCCCTATACTACCCTACGCTCCCCTTCGCTACACTACCCTACATTATTACCCTATGCTCCCCTCCCCTATGCTCCCCTACGCTCCCCTCCCCTATCCTACCCTAAACTCCCCTAAACTCCGCTCCCCTACACTGCCCTATACTCTCCTACGCTCCCCTCCCCTCTACCACGCTACGCTATGCTACCCTACGCTACGCTATGCTACACTACCCTATCCTACCCTCCCCTAACCTCCCCTACACTATCTTACCCTCTCCTGCCCTCCCCTCCCCTTCCCTCCCCTCCCCTATGCTCCCTGTCCCTACACTCTGCTACACTCCCCTCCCCTATACTACCCTACACTCCCCTCCCCTATCCTACCCTACACTCCCCTAAACTCCGCTCCCCTACACTACCCTATACTCTCCTACGCTCCCCTCCCCTCTACCACGCTATGCTATGCTACCCTACGCTACGTTATGCTACACTACCCTATCCTACCCTCCCCTAACCTCCCCTACACTATCTTACCCTCTCCTGCCCTCCCCTCCCCTATGCTCCCTGTCCCTACACTCTGCTACACTCCCCTCCCCTATACTACCCTACACTCCCCTACACTCCCCTCCCCTATACTACCCTACACACCCCTACACTACCCTCCCCTATACTACCCTACACTCCCCTTCGCTACACTACCCTACATTACCCTATGCTCCCCTCCCCTATGCTCCCCTACGCTCCCCTCCCCTATCCTACCCTAAACTCCTCTAAACTCTGCTCCCCTACACTACCCTATACTCTCCTACGCTCCCCTCCCCTCTACCACACTACACTACGCTACGCTACGCTACCCTACGCTATGCTATGCTACACTACCCTATCCTACCCTCCCCTCCCCTGCCCTTTCCTCCCCTCCCCTGCCCTTTCCTCCCCTCCCCTTCCCTTCCCTCCCTTCCCCTCCCCTCCCCTTCCCTCCCCTCCCTTCCTTTTATTCCCTCCCCTTCCCTCCCCTCTTGTCTTCTTCTCTCCTCTCTTCTTTCTTTCGGGCAACTTCAAATCGCTTCAGTCGTTCTCATAGCTCATATCCCTGGCTGATTCACGGGAACCCATCAGCAGCAACCAGAAGTGCTCCAGCTGCTGTGTCACTAGGCGAGCAACAGTCTGCAACTGGCAATCGCTGACTTCGTTCTGTGGCTCAGACAGGTGCCTTGCAGTTCCACCGTGGCCTGGACGTGTCCTCTTGCTGTGTCCCCACCTACATCGCAGTTCTGCTTAGAAGCAGCAGCAGGCTTTTGAAGATGTCCCACTCCTTCCATTTTCAATGGGTTAGCTTGGCTAGCCGGGTGGTGTCTGTCAACACAAGACAACAAAGAGATTTGGGTTAGAAACAGCTAACTGAGTAGTTCCTTTGCACAAGGGCAAGGCATATTTACCGCTTCCTAATGGAGACTGCAGTGTCAGAGATAATGACGGGTCCTTCAGAGAGCTTTGAAATATCCCTTGGGGATGCTGAGTCCAGAGGACCAGAGGAAATCTGTCTAAAGTACACCATGGAAGCACTCTGAATTACTTCCTAGCACAGAAGCATCTATGCTGATACGGCTTCAGCTGGTTTCAGTGTTCTTCTTCACCTACTACCTAAATTCAGATAAGAGGTCTCAATGCAGATGGAAAGATTGAGAAATAGAGAAATCACTGATGTGCTTTGAGAACTTCTAAGAACTGAGAACTAAATAAATCCAATGTTGTAACATTAAGGATTGGTTAGAAAAGTAAACGTTAAAAACAAGTAAAGGAGAAGGACAAGTAAGCTTTCTTAAAGGATCTACTATATTTAAAGGATCTTTAAAAAAGTAAATAAGTAATGAAATATATGCGCAGAGAGAGAGAGAGAGAGATACAGAAACCTAAGAAACTGCTGCGCAGGTTAGCTTCTTGCTCTCTTTTCTAAAAGTGCTAGTGAATACAGCATCTGTGTGCGTTACAAGCATTACCCTCAGTCCACCACAGGTACACACGAGAGGACAGCCTGCAGGTTGCGGAGGCGAAGAAACTGCTCTGGCCGGATGTGAAGAGCCAAGACAGAAGTTGCTGTCAGGGAAAAGATACACAGAGGGGATGGATGAAAAACACGGAGTGTGCTTCCGACCTTCACAACTTCTAAGCAAGCGGAGATGAGGTTGTGGAACAACCAAATGAGCTGTTGATCGAGAAGCAGCCTGAAGACTGTCCTTAAGCAGGGCCTTGCATTCTTCCTTTTTATAGCATTGCTTGCCTTCAAGCGCACGATCATGACTTTATTAACTTTCTACCACTACAGAAATGCACCGGATTCTTTCACAACACTTACGGGTGGTAATTGGAAAGACTGGTCAGCATTCTCTATTTCCTTCGTCATCTCAATTCTCTTTTGGCCTGTGAAGCTTTTCAGATCAGAGGAGAAGATCCGCTGTAATACGGAGTTTTGGATACTGCAAAGGAAACGAAGAATCGTACTGACAACTCTTTTCAACCTCACCTGCAACCATCACAGAAGAGAATACCGGAAGAACGCCGCTTTATCATGGGAAGCATAAATTTGAGCATAGGTGTCCTAGAGCTGAAGCGAGGTTAAGCAGGCTCCAAACAAGGGGAAGGAGCACACCCAGAAGCATTTCCATAAAGCTGTGTTTTCAAACAAATGGTTTAAAGACTTAGATTTTCTTACAAGTGAAGAATGAAAAAATAAAAAGAAAGAAAATTACCCAGACATACAGTTTTCCTCTAGCTTGCTTTGCTGCTTTCAGAATCTAGGGCTTTGATACTGCTGCCTCCTCAGCAACATCAGCAATTTCCTAGGAAAGCTGGTGTCCACCAGGTCAAATAGGAACGGGAAACCCCTCTTGCCACAACTTCACACTCGCACCAGAGTTGGCAGGACAGGCCGATGGACAGAGAAGTGTCTGGAAGAGTGTTAGAAAACAGACTTTAGATTTCCGTCCACCCAGGAAAAATTACTTGCTCATCCCTTCAAACTGAACTCTCAGTAGAAGGAGGTGATCCCAAGCTGCATTCCTGACATCTATGCTGCAAAGTCATCAAATGTGACATGTTACTGTACCAGCCTGTTACGAACAGAAACAGGACTTTGAGGTTATGCTGTTTGATTAGAATTAAGCTCAAAGAGTTAGTCCTTTGGTATGTTTTTTGTCTGCAAGTGTTTTCACTGTTTCCCAGACAATGTCTCCAGCAAGCTGGCTGCTTGCTTCATTTGTTCTGTTCCGTTCTGTTTTGGTTTGTTTTCTCAGCAAGGATTCTTAGAGAAATGAGATTAAAGTGATCATATTGTATGTCCATCCATCCCTCCCTCCCCTTCGCTTGTCCAGAGCTTTTACCTTGTCCACCAGCTTGAATGAACTCGGTCATAGGCGCAGTTGTGTCCAAGCCATTCTGTTGCTAGACATGTTGTGAAAACAGACAGCCACGTAGTGGGGAGAGGACGTGCTGCTGTCTGCAGTGTGACCTCAGCGCTTACCAAACAGTAGGGAATACACAGAGAAGGGCGTTAGGAAAACTTCAAGCCCCAGACACATTTATGTGGAAAGCATATCTCCCAAGATAACGCTGGACACAACTGCATAATCAAAATGTATTCATTTCTTGGTTCATCCAACTCCTAGGCTTTAGTTTTAAAAAGTTTCTGTCTTGGCTTAAAGCACTCTTCCAATCTCTATTTCCAGTTACTAGGATTTCCTGAAATAGCTCATCCCATTTTTTTCTTTGTACAATCTCCCAGCCTCTTTGTTTTCCTCTCCCCAAGAAACTTAGCGCTGCTCTCTTCATACTTGACAACTAGATATGGAGCTGTATCAGCCAGAAGGAAGTTTCCTTCACACCTTCCACTTCTTACGGTATCTGGACCTTTACTCTTACTCGCCCTTCCTACATTAGCACAAAGAAAGCTGTTTGGGAGATCTGATGTCTTGTTTTCCAGAAGCTACCCTGAATCACCTTTACGAGAGCTGTCCCACGCTGCGAGCACAAGTCTTGCAGTCTGGCCAGATATTTGCCTTCTAAGTCGATAATCAAACCTGTCAAGTTAAGAACACGGAACTAGTGGAAAGGAAATCCTTTTATTTTGATCCGAATTCACTTTTTTTTTTTTTTTTTTCCCTAGACCAAGACTGAATGGTGGGAAACCAGCAAAACTCTGGTGAAAAATGAAATGACAAATGTTAAGGTCAGGCAGCTTGCCCACTGCCATTGCTACCCTGAAAGCAGATGGAGTGCATCTTCATACCCCACAGCCTGAGACACTAGTCGACAGGCCAGCCCATGTGATGAAGTCCATTGCTGTCCTGAATTTTAACGTGACAGGGGGACTCTTAAGCCTCTTGTTTATGCTTTAGGACTTGCGGTCTATGGGAGGACCACAGCACACTCTTCTCTGTCTACCCTTATTTGTTGATCGTCTGTAGGAAGAAGAGAACGTGCAGAGGCCCTCACCCGTACATTGGGTCTGTTCTCACTCTGAGCAGCTCCATCATTGAGCAAAGTACCAACCTTGAGGCTTCTCTAAGGGCTTTACACAAACTACAGAATACTAAAATGAAGCATTCACAACAAAACCACACTGTTTTCCCCAGCCAAGCATCAAAACACTTACAGAAGTGCATGGGCCCTCTCTGTGCACCTCGAGGTGAGATCCACAAATCCTCACGTGGTTTCAACACATCCAGCACCCTTCTCTGTCCCTCCCGGCTAAACGTGTGCAGAGGCAGCTGTTCCCAAAGTGCTGTGGTGACATAATTCCCTTCTGTTTCTGAAGTCATCACCGCAGGCGCCTCCCAGTGACGGCACAACACTCTCTGTTGCTAACGCGTATGTCTCAGAAACAGCTAGACAAGTACCACTATGCCCAAACTGACTTGAATTAGGGTAGTTCAAAAATTATTCCCTGCTCCCCTACATCTGTGGAAGGTGTGTGATCAATCTTTTCCTTGAGAAAGGACTACAGACCAAAAGAGCTTGATTCTGATACTTTGCCCGTACTTTAGAGCAGTTCACCTTTTATTTCCATGTAAGAAAAAAGAAGGTGAAATCAACAATTCTCTTCCTCCGAGCTGGGCATATGAAATAACCCCAAACATCCAGGAAGCCTCAAAAAGGAAACTATGCACTTCCTTGTTAAACATCTTGTTTCTTCGGAAAACTTTTCCAGTCCTTTGCAACTGCGGTGGTCTGAATCGGGTGGGCAGCCGAGTTCCACCACGGCCGCTCTCTCCCTCCCCCTCCTCCAAGGGAAAGGGGGAGAAAATACGATGCAAAGGGCTCAAGGGCTGACATAAGGACGGGGAGATCACTCAACAATTATCGTGACGGGCAAAGCAGACTCAGCATAGGGAGACAGTAAGAGTGATTGCCTACTACCAACAAACTAGACACGTGAGAAACAAAGGAAAGAAACCCAAAACGTCTTCTCCCCATCTGCCCTCTTCCACCTCCTCCTCCTGAGCAGCGCAGGGAAACAGGGGACTGAGGGCTGCGGTCAGTCCCTGATGCTTTGTCCCCGCCGCTCCTTCTCGCTCCCTCCCTGCCCCTGCTCCCCGTGGGGTCCCTCCCACGGGATGCCGTCCTTTCCCAGCTGATCCCACACGGGCTGCCCACAGGCAGCAGCTCCTCAAGCACTGCTCCCACACGGCTCTGTCCCACGGGCTCCATCCATGCATCCCCCAGGAGCAAACTGCTCCAGCACGGGTCCCCCACGGGTGGGGGCAGCTCCCCCCAGACCCCCTGCTCCTGCGGGGGCTCCTCTCCACGGGGGGGCTGCAGCTCCGGCCCGGGGCCTGCTCCTGCGGGGGCTCTCCATGGGCCGCAGCCTCCTCCAGGCCACATCCACCTGCTCCACCGGGGGCTCCTCCACCCATGGGGGGGCTGCAGCATGGAGATCTGCTCCATGGGAGACCCATTTTTTTTTATTTTTTTTTTCCTAGACCAAGACTGAATTGTGGAGAACCAGCAAAACTCATGTGAAAAATGAAATGACAAATGTTAAGGTCAGGCAGCTTGCCCACTGCCATTGCTACCCTGAAAGCAGATGGAGTGCATCTTCATACACCACAGCCTGAGACACTAGTCGACAGGCCAGCCCATGTGATGAAGTCCATTGCTGTCCTGAATTTTAACGTGACAGGGGGACTCTTAAGCCTCTTATTTATGCTTTAGTACTTGCGGTCTATGGGAGGACCACAGCACACTCTTCTCTGTCTACCCTTATTTGTTGATCATCTGCAGGAAGAAGAGAACATGCAGAGGCCCTCACCCATACATTGGGTCTGTTCTCACTCTGAGCAGCTCCATCATTGAGCAAAGTACCAAACTTGAGGCTTCTGTAAGGGCTTTACACAAACTACAGAATACTAAAATGAAGCATTCACAACAAAACCACATTTTTTTCCTCAGCCAAGCATCAAAACACTTACAGAAGGGCATGGGCCCTCTCTGTGCACCTCAAGGGGAGATCTACAAATCCTCACGTGGTTTCATCGCATCCAGCACCCTTCTCTGTCCCTCCCAGCTCAACGTGCACAGAGGCAGCTGTTCCCAAAGTGCTGTGGTGATATAATTCAGTCCTGTTTCTGAAGTCATCACCGCAGGCGCCTTGCCATGACAACACAACACTCTCTGTTGCTAATGCGTATGTCTCAGAAACAGCTAGAGAAGTACCACTATGCCCAAACTGACTTGAATTAGAGTAGTTCCAAAATTATTCTCTGCTCCCGTACATCTGTGGAAGGTGTGTGATAAATCTTTTCCTTGAGAAAGGACTACAGACAAAAATAACTTGATTCTGATATGTTGCCTGTACTTGTAGAGCAGTTCACCTTTTGTTTCCATGGAAGAAAAAAGGTGAAATCAACAATTCCCTTCCTCTGATTTGGCAATATGAAAGAACCCCAATTCTCCAGGAAGCCTTAAAAAGGAAACTCTGCATTTCTTTGTTAAACAGCTTGTTTCTTCAGAAATCTTTTCCAGGACTTTGCAACTGCAGTGGTTTGAACCAGGTGGGCAGCCGAGTTCCACCACGGCCGCTCTCTCACTCCCCCTCCTCAAAGGGAAAGGGGGAGAAAATACGATGCAAAGGGCGCCAGGGCTGAGATAAGAACAGGGCAAAGCAAACTCAGCAGAGTGACCCTCAGGGTCCCTCCCTGCCCCTGCTCCCCATGGGGTCCCTCCCACGGGATGCCGTCCTTCCCCAGCTGATCCCACACGGGCTGCCCACAGGCAGCAGCTCCTCAAGCACTGCTCCCACACGGCTCCGTCCCACGGGGTCCATCCATGCATCCCCCAGGAGCAAACTGCTCCAGCACGGGTCCCCCACGGGTGGGGGCAGCTCCCCCCAGACCCCCTGCTCCTGCGTGGGCTCCTCTCCACGGGCTGCAGCTCCGGCCCGGGGCCTGCTCCTGCGGGGGCTCTCCATGGGCCGCAGCCTCCTCCAGGCCACATCCACCTGCTCCACGGGGGCTCCTCCACCCACTGGGGGGCTGCAGCGTGGAGATCTGCTCCATGGGGGACCCATGGGCTGCAGGGGGACAGCCTGCTCCACCAGGGGCCTCTCCCTGCACAGCCCGCAGGGGAACTGCTGCTGCCTGCCTGCAGGACCTCCTGCCCTCCTGCTGCACTCACCTGATGGGGCTGCAGCTGCAGGGCTGGTGCTCACTCCTCTCTTTCTCCCTGTGAAGCAGCCTTTTGTTGTTGTGATTTTTTTCCCCCTTTCTTAAATATGCTCTCACAGAGGCACAAACGACATCATTTCTTGGCTTGGCTCTGGCCAGCAGGGGAGCCCTTATCTAACACAGGGCAGCTTCTAGATTCTTCTCACAGAAGCCACCCCTATGGCCCCCTGCTACCAAAACCTTGCCACGTAAACCCACCAGAGCAACTCTTTCGGTGAAGACATTTTTCATAAGAACCAACCGAAACCTCCCCTGGTACAACTTCAGGTGTTTTGTTCTTGTCTTGTCACTTGGGGCTTGGGAGCAGAGAACCATCTCCACCTCTCTAGAGCCTCCTTTAAGCTTACTATAGAGCACAGGAAGGTCTCCCCTGAGCCTCCTTTTCTCCAGGGTGAACAACCCCAGCTCCCTCAGCTGCTCCTCACAAGACTTGTTCTCTAAACCCGAACAAGCTTCAGAGCCCTTCTCCGGACACACTCCAGCACCTCGACGTCTTCGCTGAACACAGTGCTCGAGGCGTGGCCTCACCAGAGGCGAGCACAGAGGGACAACCGCGTCCCTAGTCCTGAAAAAAAAGAAACTGAGATCTTTTAAATGGATCGATCTACTCTTTTGAAATTTCCAGAGAAAAACCACCAGTGAGAAAGGACCTTTGATTCATGTTACTAGGTAAAGATGCACGTTTTCCATTGTGAGTTTTTAATCAGACACCACCATAAACTCGCAAAAAAAATGTACTACAAAATTTTAAGCAAGAGCTTTATTTTAGCTTATAGGCTTGTTTGTATTAAAAACAATTACTTCAAAATCAAATTCACATAAAACTCAGCATGTAAATGAACAAACTCAAGTTATTATCAATCAAGATCTGTTTCTGAAAGAAAAGGAGTCTGAATTACATTTTAATAATCTTGTATGGCAACAGATAAAATTGGGATGGCAGTAGCATCTCAGAGTTCACAGGGTGAGTTAAAACGTCCCCAGCTCCAGTATATTTTTAAAACACCAGCTGCAGTTAAAACAGCAGCTCGTGCAGATAAATGATTGCTACGTTTCCCATTAACCCACTGAGCAATCATAAAAAAATAATCCCAGTTTCATCTGCTACTTCACAGGAGTGAATGCTCTTCAGTGTTGTTACAGGCACTGCTCTTTTTCCAGCAAGCAATGTACTTGTCCTAAAACATTTTCCTTACAACATTAAAATACAGATTTTCTGAAGACACTCGAAAATCAAGCTCAGCAAGCTACATTATATACACTTTAAATGTACAATTACCATTAAAAATGTCTGTGTACAAAAAGAGGGTTTTTAATTAAAAAAGAAAGAAACTCCACATGCTAAATTTCAATTACATCAACGTTTCAAGAGAACTGACCATAATTAAAAATAGCATCATTCTGATTTGTTAATAACCTTCCCACAAGCAACTGCAAATGTACCTGCAATTCCTTCTCTACTACACATTTAAGATTCTAATAAGCTTTGAGAGAATGTGTGCTATAAACCTCACTTATGAAGTATGTGAAAAGTTATCAGTTGTGAAGACAGAATAGTAGTTCTAGTTAATCAATACAAGATTATTTCAGTAAAATATAAAATTATTCTACTTAAGTAAATACTGAAATGGCATCTGATTTACAGCCAGTTAGACAAAGAACACAGCTAATGACTAGAACACATACATCAGTTAAAAAGTCAAATATATACAAAAATATATTAGGAAGTGGTCAAGTTAAACCACAGGCTCATGTAAAAAACGTTTTAAATAGCAGTAGCAAAAAATAGCTATTTTCTCTATCTGCAACAGTACAAAAGGCAAAACCTACATATGAGGTAGCAATGCCAAATTCAAAAAAAAAACAACTTTGGAATGAGGAGCACTTCCTACATTTTCATAGCATATCTGTCATGAACACTTCAATTGTTTTGAGAATTAATACATTAATTTACAAAAATCTTTATTAAATGAACTTTTTTTAATGGCTGGAAATTGATTTAGTTAAAAAATGTCTCCTGCTCCTAAAAAGGTTATCACATTTTCAAATCCAAACACTGTACAGCAAAAACGTGGAAGCTTTATTATACACACTCAGTAAATGCTATGGTACATTAAGACATATTTTACAAAGATTGGAATAAGCCAACTGTGGTCATTTTACTCTTTTCAATCATGCATCATTGCAACTTTTGCTACCCCTGTGTTTGTTTCTAGATGCAGGATTAGGATTCGCTACTCACTTCTTCAGCTCCATTTGCAGCTGAAGTGAGCGCTTGTATCATCTACCTTCAGGAATCTGAGCCAGAAGTGTGGCGTCCCTCTAGACAGGGCCAGGGGCAGCATAGAGTCCCTCTTGGCCCCTGTTGAAGTTGCCTCAAGAATAACGAGGAAGTATTTGTGCCCTCCTCCTCATTCTGTCCATTCATCCCTTCTACAGACACTGGTCAGAAGGGGGCACCTGAACTTTCCTGACCAAAAATCCCACTAACAAAAAAGCTAGAAGGGGGAGGAATCTTGCAGGGGCTGAATTTTCCACCTGTAGCTCCACTGACCAAAAAGCATTGCCTGCTCCTCCAATTCAGGCAAGTAAGTCAGACATCTGAAGTTAGATGGTACAAGTAACACCAAAAAAAATATCTGGGTGGAACTTCCATATTTATTGTATTAAGAAAATAATATACTTTACATCACAGTGCTTAATTAACGTAATAAAAAAATGTGTAAACTCAGGATTCTAAATAAAATTTAACTTGAAAAATTAGGGCTCCAAGACTTTTTAAAATTCACAATTATTTTTTTAAAATTGAGGTCACAGACAGTCAGTTCACATAACTCACGTATTTAGGATTACTTGCAAATACTCGTTGATGCACTCAATTGTTTGGTCACTTTTTTTTTAAAGCCTAAATAAATTGACCAAGTGCAAAGGTAAGAGGTATATTTTTATTTGCAAAGAAACTTTAGAAGTAATTTGCAAAACAGGTATCTGGAGCGCTCTAGTAAATGTAAGGAAATATGCGGTAGGGTACGCGCCGACAATACCTTTCCCATGCCAAGCCATACTTTTTCTTACAATGATGTTCATCACGAGCTTCCCGATGAACAAGCAAGCAGATGAAATAAATCACATAGAAATATGGCAAAATGTGATTAAAACCTGCAGAAAAAAAATGTGAGGAACATCATTTTTAATACATTAAAAATACCAAAAATTTTAGTTATTAACATGTGTTGACATAAACTCATTACAAACTGAAGCACCTTTTACTCATTGTAGAGTATCAAACATTCATCAGGATGGTACAAATATTGTGACATATTTGCACATAAATGCGCCCCTCCCCAAGTAATAATCCTTAAAATTCATAGTCTTAAAATCCACCAACTTCTCTCTCAATGTCTGTAAAGCTGTCCAATATCTAAGTTCTTTAGCTATCAAGCACACAAATAGTTAAGCTTCTGCAGCACAGGGCTGCCACATACGAGCCCCCCAGGGTTTTCTCTGTTTTGGAAGTAAATAGTAAACTCTACCTTTGCTCAGAGCACACTAAACTTCCCTCCCACTTCCCCCAAGCAGTTACTGGCAGAGAACTCAAGTCCATCATTTTTGTGTAGGAATCCTCTTCCAAGATACAGTCTGCAAGTGTATATGCTAACCAGTATTGCCTAATTTCAATTAAAGTCCAAAATGTCTGGAAGTACACTTCAACTCCAGCAGCCTGTCCTTGCTGATGCTCCTGGTCAAGGCCCTAACCACTTGGTCAAAGACCCACTCTTTTGTAACTCTGTATGTCTTACAGCCTGCAAAAATCCAATTGTGCCACGAGGTGGAGTAGGTCTGCCTCAGACGACCTGCCACGCTCTTTTTTGTGTTTTGATTTATGTGTTTTATACACGTATGTGTTTGTATTTATTCATTTATTATTGCCTTCAGGCAAGTGAGGAGCCCAAAGCCATTTTTCTCACTTGAATGAACTTTGCAACTTTTTAGAAACTCTGCATGGAAACACTATAGCACAGCTAGTAGCCTTAAAACGAAAAAAGTAAGAATTTATTAGCAAACAAACCCCAGCATTATTGAATGACCAAGTGTCAGAACTAATTGTCAAATCTATATTAAGATATAAAGGAGAAGATTTAAGAAAAAAATAGGTGTCATATCAACCTTGCAACACGTAAAACTGCCATTCACTTAATTCCAGCTTTTATCATCTCATAATTATCACTTTGCATTTCAAAACCAGTCAGATGCCAAAACAATTTAAATAAAATCCACTTTCATTTTAGGAACTTACCACAGGGTAGGGACCATGCTAATGCCATGATGATGTCACCGAGATAATTAGGGTGACGGACAAAACCCCACCAACCTGTAACAAGAAGCCCTTTTCCAGTTGCAGTGGGTATGAATTTCAGATCTGTGAAGAGAGTATTGTAGTCAATACAACAACTGAAACGTGCACATCCAATATTCCAAAAGAGACACTGTAAAGCGAGTTGAAGAAATCAAAAAAAATGCACTTACAGGCCAATTTGGGATCTGCTGGATTCCTTCGGAAACTATTTTTCTGAGAATTTGCACTACGGAATATGTAATACCCAATACCTGAAAAAAAAATATTTTTTTTGCGTATTCTGTGCTTTCTGTTTCCTGACCTTCAAAAGCATTCATATGCCTTCTGTCAGTCTTATTACATTGAAATCAGTTATGTCTCTGAGGAAAAGACATTCTCCAGTTCTCAGAGCTCTAGCAAGGCAGAAATGCTACTGGAAAACCGTGTTCTGCATGCTTTCACAAGTTAATGATCAACTTCTAAGATTTAGTAGGAGCTGTATTTTTGCATCGAGCTTTAGATTTATATCTGAAGAGGATCACACACATTAAATGTATGCCTTCGCTTTCTAAGTGTTTCAATTTTGTCAAGCTCACAATTAACTTTTTTATTTCAAGTTCACTACTTAGATAAAAGGAACAAACTAGTAGGCCACATTGGTGCAAATCTAAGGTCCCCTGAAGACACGAGATCCATTCTCAAGTTCTCAGCTGGAAGATTATTTCCACTGAGATGTGTGGAAATAATGCCTATTCCTATGGGCACTGGGGAAGGAGATAAAAATTAACAAAAACAAACAGCAAAACCTCTTTTCCCCTAGCTTCAATAAACTGTAGCCAACAGGGTTTTTTTTGTTGTTTTTAGAAGAAACACTCAAAGTAGGAAGCAATACTTTTCCAGATGTGATTTTAAAACGCAACTGCAACACTCTATTCTATGCATTTTAAGTTGTAACTCTGTCTAGATTGTATCCATCTAAAAATGTTCTATATGAGATTCTCCTTTATCCTTCCTTTAATAATATCATATCACATTCTTTGTTTTAAACAATAGCCAAACACATGCGTCCTCCAACTGTGCTTAACAGAGAAAATATGATTACTGCATCCCAGTGGAAGCTCCCCCACCTTACAACTCAAATTAACAGTTAGTACTACATTGTCACTATCAGTAACGTTAACATCTACTATAACTTACCATTCAGAATAATAATTGCTGCAGCAGCAGGCCAAGAAATTGCAGTAGGATGTCCAACTAAATAGAAGGCCTGCAGACTGTAGACAAATGGAACCCATACCAAATCTCCAAATGCGAGCATGAATCCAAATCCATCATGGGTAATATCCATTGTAGTCAGAACAGCTTCCTAGAAACATGGAAGATGCAATTTGGAATTCACAAAGCCTCATTATGTAAACACTGCGATTAGAAACGGTTTCAGTTTAATACAAGGTTGAAGGTTTATTTACCTCATTCCAAAGAGCATCTACCACATAAAGAAGCTGAAAGCTGTTCACGAGTATCATTGACAGAGATGGCATACTCTGATTATGTATCTTCATCTCAGCCAAGAGCATCACCAAGTTTATAACAACCTAGTTAAAAAAAATATTTTATTACAAGTTTTCCTTGTAAAAGTGTTTTTTCTATCATACTATAGTACATTTTAATACAGATGGTTTTGACTGATACTTAAAAAAAAAAAGTAAAAATCCATTCAGACAACAGTTTGTAACTAACCACTTTTCTGAAGCAGTAGCTTCAGCATATGAGTACTTTAAAAAGAAGCTTTCATTTTTCACAAAGCAAAGATGCATAGGAGTTGTCTAAAGTAAATAAAAATGGTCATTACAAATTTATCAACAGAAAACCATATAAGTATTTTTCCTGTTTTTAAGTAAATATTGTATTCTTAGCATCTATCATGGAAAAAAGTCACGAAGTAGCTCAGATTACTGACTCACCCAGCCAATTAATCCTGGACGCAACTCACAGAAGTATTTGAGGTCAAAACTCCCAATACGAGGGTTCAATTCATGTCCAGTAAAGAAGTCGTAAACAAGATACCCTGCAGATGAGACACGCTCCTTGTTGAAATATCAGTCCTTTTATCCATCACTATATTCCCTATAAGGCACTTGCTACTCTATACTAAAAGTACTGTCATTATAAATAAAAAAGCAACATTTTGGCAAAAAATATTTGAGAGTATATGCAAAGTATGAAGCAATAGCTTGTATTTTAAGAGATGCAGGTATCTTATTTATTAGAAGGGCTAAACGCTTCAGAAGTTACTGTAGTCTTATCTCTCTTTGACTTTATTCCTTGTTTTCAGCCTTACCCTGAAGATCATCCATGATGATCTTAATACCAAGTTATTCCACTTTTCTTCCTACTTCTTTACTCTTCTCTGCGAATAATTCCTTTAGCCATGACAACAACCCGCGTATCAACAGAAGGACAAGGAAAATACTACCTGAACTTCTAGACACCCTGCATTGAGTTAACAGCTAACAACCACTGTTACTTCTAGTTCTGTACCCAACTTCCCACTGCCAGAATGTCTTAATGTCTTAACTGAAATGTCTTTTCAGTTTTTCCTTCCAGTCGTTTCTGGAAAAGTCTCACCAACTGGGGTACTATGAAGATAACTACATAAGCCACTTCACAAATACAGAAAAATTAAAAAACAAAACCAAAACTCTTTTCTCATAAGTATAGGACTAGACCAGCCAAGAAATTTTTAAGTGTACCAGTTTGGGTGGATATAGTGTGCCAGTTTTGGCTGGGATATAATTAATTTTCTTTAAAGTAACTTCTATGGTGCCAAGTTTTAGATTTGTGACCAAAACAATGTTGATAACACATTTTTGCTATTGTTGAATAATGCTAATATAGCATCTAGGTTTCCTTTATTTTTTCACTCTGCCCCTCCCCGCACATAGGTTGGGTGCAGAGAAGAGTCTGGGAGGGAACAAAGCTGGGGACAGGTGACCCAAACTGACCAAAGCAATATTCCATATAATGCAACATCATGCTCAGAAAAATTAAAGGGGAAAAAGGGGGGTAGGAGGAGTATGGGGGACTTGCCAGAGGTTGCCATTACTCGCCATTACTCAGGGACTGGCTCAGCATCAGTTGGCTGGTGGCAAGCAATTGCTTTTTCCCTTTTTTTTTTCTCCCCCCCCCCCTTTTTTTTCTTCTCCCTCTTTTACTTGTCTTTATCTCAGGCCCATGAGTTTTTTCCACTTTTGCCCTTCTGATTCTCTTCCCCACACAAACAGGGAGAGTGAGCAAATGCATGCATGGTAGTTAGCTTCTTGCTGGGGTTTATCCATACCAGTAACTTGTGCAAGATAATCCAACAAAAAAATTTAAGTGTTTTACAGTATCTGCATGTGAACAAAAATGCCAACTTGCAACATTAACACTGCATTTGGAAAAAGAAAGAGTCAGTACTACAATAACCTGCCTTAAATCTAACCTTTAATTCATAAATACAAAACAGTAGCAAATAACTGTAGGGAAATTATCCAAAATATTAACTCACCAGAATTTCCACCTGGTGCTAGGTCTTCCTCAGGTGCTTTCAGGGACCGGATATACAGATAAATGCTCAATCCCATAGAAAAAACTGCAGCTGATACTGCGAACTGCAGGAAGTGTTCGTACAAATAATGAAGTTCGAATTGAAAATATAATAATATTCCAATAATTGCAGCAGTCAAAACAAAAGCATAAAACCCTAAAGGATGTACAAGAAAACCATATTAGCAAAAATTTAAAAAAAAAGTTAAGTCATTCTTAGAATCTACCCAGTCCTACCTGTCTGCATATTTACTTCTGAGATTTAAGTGTTTACCAGTATTGTAGCCCTATTCCATCTTAAAGCGAGATTTAAAAATGGTGCATCTTACAAGACTATGACAAAACACCATTGAACTTATTAATGTAATACTTTAATTCTTTTACCAACAGGCAGTGTCTTTGAACTGACAATCAATCAAATAGGTGGTCTGGAATACCTGGTGAGGCATCAAACTACACTTTCCTCTTTAAGCCAGGAAAAGCAGGACTGCTCAAGGGTCCATACTCTAACCTTAGGTGAGAAACTTGCCTGATAAATAGGAAGTGAAATCATAGCTGAATAAAGACTCAGAACTGTTCTTTGATCTCAGATGTTCTTCTTGCCTGTCAACTACAACATACTTTTTACTAGTCTGTAAATCAGACATCCAAAAAGATGACCTAAGAAACATGGGATAACATTTCTTCAGATCATTCCTGAACATCTCCTTTCAAGTAACAGTCATTGTTACACAAGCATTCTTAACAATCCAATAGGTAACTGCCTATTTAGCAATTATGTGATGAATACGACAAGTGTCACCAAGCACAGCTGGATGGTAAACCAGATGCCCTGCATAATCTAATGCCTTGCTCTTGTGGCAGTTAGTTCCTTCATTACTAACCATCCTGCTCCACGAAGAGCCTCATGTTTCATGATAAATTTACAACAGATACCTAGTTTAACTATTGAGTGCATCTTTCTTCATTTGTTATCATTAATTTGTGGTACTGAGCACTACAAATCAGGTAGGGGATTCAAATTTCAGAACGAGCACATCTTACCATTTATCCTGTACTGCAGTTTTGTTCCATTTGAAAGAGGTAGGCCTTCCACAACCTAGGAAGGACAAAACAATAATGTTTCAACAAAATACTTTGAGAGCACTGGAAAGGGAAGGACAATCACGGACATCTCCATCATCACCACCACAAATCAAGTTAACTAGCTGGATGTATTCAAATCTCAAGACCATGCACTGCTTTTAAAAGCACACTTTGGATATCAAAAGAAAAAGGGTACCAGTTTCAAATAAAAAAATAAAATCTTATTCCTAGCATCAAGAAAACAGAGCAGCAGCTCCAGTCATTTTTAACAGGTGTACCAACAGAACAATTTGACAGACTGATCAATTTATTCTAGTATTCTTTCAGAACCTGGCAATATCCCTTAAGTCACAAGAAGACTGTAATAGACCATTTGCCTGATTAATATGGCTAGAATAGTTAATATGATCTTCCATGCTTTAGAAAGTAATCTTAATTTCTGGGAAGTTTTTTTCTACTGGATATCAGTAACTGAAACTGGGTAAACAGTCTTCGGGTTTAAAAGTCAGATACCTGGAATTCTTCTAGAATTCTGCTACGTAAATTTTATCCATGCTTTGAATTGCTATGTTATGCTTTCTGCCTCTTCCACTATAGAACTTATGAAATGCATAGCCATTAATTTCCTAACAAACTGTGTTCTCTTAAGCTTACAGAAATCAGCAGTAGCTATCTGTCAGCTTAATATGAAAAATATATTAATTTGCTTTCAAAAATCACTGCATTATGAACATACCTCATCTTTCAGCCTAACTCACAAATCAACTATCCATAAAGACACAATTGCTACTGAATAGCTTACCTTTCCAATCGGCAGTAAGTAGAACAGAGCTTGAAGGAAAAACCACAGAAGAAAGACACCAAACACCCTAGCTTCCCAGAGACTTTCAAGTGCTGGCATAGGAGGAGGGAAGTTCATAAGGCTGGGGTCGTCTTGTTCACACATCAACAGCAAGTAGAATACAGTAGCAGGTAGGAAAAATATCAGCACGAAGGTTCCTGTAAACAGACATAATGCAATATTAGAAGATAAGCATGGGAAAATTAAAAAAAAAACTACTTTCAATCCCACTAATAAAGCTTGATACTAACATCAGTAGCAAAGAAATCATCTATTCCTACAACAAGACAGCAGCAATCCCTCAGTCACATAATAGGATAGAGACATTCCTCTCAGTCCCACAGGGGGTCACATAACCAACCCAAAGGATTGCATCCATTACATCCCTTTAAAACTGTCAAAACAACAACAAAAAAAGTATAAAGAATCACGAATCAAACTACCAGGTTTGAAGCACTTAGCTTTAAAAATGTAAAAAACTTTGCTAGTTACTTCCAATAAGATTTATAAAATACTCAAATCGCACTGTGCAGGATCAAGATCTCCACAACATTTCACTAGAGAACCATATGTTAGAGCACTTCTTTGACTTTTACCAAAATCACTCTAGACTGTCACTGAAGCACTGTCATATGATTCTGGAATCTGCAACTAGGGCCCAGAAACAGGAAAAACAGTCCTTCATAGGACAGTATGGTCAATAACTAAAAAATGTGACGTTCTACTATTACTAAAATTTGCACACATACCAAATCTTCCACCAAACTCCAGCTCTTTTGTTTTTGATGATACTTTCTCAGTAGTTTTTACCATCTCAAAAACCTTTTTCTCTGAATATATCTCTTCTTTTTTCTTTTCCTCTTCTCTTGGACGCAAGCTGTACTTATCAAGCACACGCTCTATTTCCAGGTCTGGTTTCAATTTTTGCTGATAATGCATGAATGAAAAGATTTTACTAAGATCATCTAGTTACTTTACCTTATTTTACTCAGGACATTATTCATTTTAACAGAACAATATACAATATATTCTACTTCTACACACTACTTAAACATACATTTTAAATTAAGAACCCACTAAACCCACTACCACTGCAATCATGTAAGCAAAATTAAATACTCAGTATCTGTTCCAGTATGGGTTATCCATTCCCACCCTCTTCCCTTCTGGTCTAACCATCAGTTATTCTGCTCCATGCATTAGCTAGCCACCAGGAATAAAGAACTGATTTGACTGAAAAATTCACTTTCTGTGGACAAACATTAAAACATAAGACAACGTTCTCTGCAGTTATACCTCCAAGATTTTGCTGGATGTGTCATTTCTCTCTGTGCTGTCAGGTTCACCATTGTACCTTCTGGTGTTGTTCTCACTTGGTTTCTGGTTAAAAGAAATATAATTTTAGCTTTCTGAAAATTTTATCTCCATTAAGTGCAAGTATAAAGTGAACAATTAAGGACACTAAGGATCTAGTTTGTTTCAACTGAAACTGCTCTGGTTTCCTCCACATGAAAACAAGCAGGTTCAACATCCTAAGCACAGACAGTTTCAGCTCACAAAGAAGGGAAGAAAAGCCATTTAAAAAAAGGAAAAGGTTGCTATGCTTTTTGCTTTTTTTAATTAAGAGTGGAATTAAGAGGTAACTTGGAAACACTATTTTTAATTCATCAGTAGGAAGTGCCAAGTACAAAATACATGCATATTTAGTAATATTATTAAAACAGAGGAAATTTTAGAGTCCTGTACATGGCAGTGCTATGCAGGAGTGTGAAAGTTGGGTTTTCTATTAAACAACCTTCTAAGAAATTCTCTTCAAAAAACACTCTAGTCTATACAACTGAAGGAAGACAACTCATTGTTGTGTTTTATTTTAACACAAGCTTTGTATAAAAGGACCAGGTCATTACAGTCATAAAAAAAAAAAAAAACAAAAAACAGATCAATCCAACTTCTCAATTAAAATATCGTTGTCCTTATGGCTTTTAATCTTTTTGTCCAAAGTGTAACCGCTGGCTACAAGCTACTTAAAACGAACACATGGTCCATTTAATTTAAGGTGGTTTGGTTTAGTTTAAGCCCAACTAAAACTAAGATCTATTTTCAATAGCAAACAGCAAAATAATTTCCGGTTCTAGGGACCACATCTCAGACAGGTATTCATGTGAAGACATCTTAAGACTACATGGGGCGGAAGAAACACTGTTTACAGTACCACCAAATTCACACAGAAGATTTCAATGATTTCTTCACAACTTGGAAAGCTAGAAAGCCTATTTGCTAAGTAATAAGGCATTTCTATGATACATTTTTGCAGCTAATTATGTTGCTCAGGAAACATGAAGTACACCTGGCTCTTATAGTAATAAACCCAGTATACATAAAAATATGTTTTTGGGGAAAAAAGTGATGCTGCAACCAAGAACAAACAAGCAAGCAAAACAATACCAGTAGAGCTAAATTGGTTTCCTGAATAATTTTCTTTTTGTCATCTTTACGTTCTCTGCTTTGGGAAGAAGAACGGCGTCTGCCTTTTGCTGGCCGACCAGGAGATCTAGATCGAGACCTGCTAGTACTTCTTCTGGAAGGAGAACTTGAAGAAGACTGGCTCTTCCTGGGCTTGAATGATGATTGGGACTAACAGAAAAAGGGGAAGAAAGCAAAATCTTGTCTTAGACACTCCAAAGAATAGCTTTCGAAGCATTATTTTTTTGTGAAGACGACTCTGGCATTTAGTTTCACAGAACTATCTTTTTATTTTTTTAATAGATACTGTACGACAGTGTTAAGAAAGAGTAATTATAGCACACTCATTTTGCTGGTAATACCTAAATAATTCTGTCCAAAGTCCAACTGCTGACAATTCCTGTCAAAGCTACAGAAATCAGGACAATATAAATGTGAGCACCAAACTCATAAGCCTACTATTCACTTAAGCCTTTGTGTATGACTTCTATTAAGGCTACCGTTTCATTTACTTGGCTTTATTAATACATTTGCCATGTCAAGATGCAATGATCTGCATAATGCAACACAACTCAAATGTAAAAAAATTAAGTCAGCTAAAAATCATTATATTAGATATGAAAAGTGATTCCATAAGGTTTTCCCCACAAGTATACATTTTAATTTCTCAGTGGAGTCTGTAATTCTGATTTTGTCATGTAACATTTACACAATACAACTTTCATAAGACACAAACACTTTACAACAAAGGAAGGTACTTTCTCAGTTAGAGTTAGCTAACCTGCAAACAAAGTAAACAAGTTAGAAACTCTTAAAGCAATGAACAACTTTTTCTAGCTCAAGCCCAAAAAGAAGCCAGTTGCTCACACACACTGCCAGTAAAAGGTAAAAGTATAGTTCACCTACATTAATATCAAGCCTCTAATTACTGGCTTTCTAAGGTACCTGAAAATAATTTTTATAAGCAATCTCTGTATTATAGAGTTCCTGAAGGACGTTTTTCACCCCAAAGGTATCACTGCTTTTACAACTTAAAGAAAATAATGATGCTTCTTTAAAACCATGGACAGTGTGCTGAACTTGAGATATCCCACAATGAAGAACTATTGTTTAGCACCAATTCCTTGGAGACAGTTAATGAAAAATTTGCAAAACAACTATCCAATCAGAAGTTGTATTCTTATCTACATCACAAAAATCAATACAACCTTCCATTAGCAATACTGTTATTTCTATGAAGGCATACTCACCTTTATATCACTTTCTTTCAAAGCAAGTTCAGTCCCATCTTTGTACTTAACGGTATAAAGATGAGTAACATCATCATAATTAGTCACTTGTACTTCATAATACAGGACACTTCCTGGCCAACGACCCATCACCACCTCGCCATCAGCAAACCTTCGGTTCGGCATTTTCCAAATCCTAGAAAATAAGTAAGTTAATAGTTATGACGTCCAAATATCAAGCTTATTTTTTTCCCCTACTGTCTACACATCATTTAGGCTGGAAGAGGGAAGCTTTAAAGTAAACAACTCTTCAGCTTAAATATGCAAAAAGCTTCCTGATTAAAAAAAAAAAAGTGATATATTTCCCAAATACTAGACAGAAGAAATAGGTTTAAAATAGATCAAAGACTGTAGTTAGATGCTATGAAAAATGTTCCAAATGCATTAATAGTACATCTAGGTAATTCTTCTACATAATCTCCATCAAAGACCATCAAAAGCAGGCTATATATTTGACCCAGTACATATATGTAGTTGATTCTATCTAGAGCGGGGAAAAAAAGTAAATGAGATGACATCTAAACATCCTCTAACCCTCCTTTTCTGTGGTTCTAAAAAATTACATACGCATTCATCCCTAAATGCGAAAATAACATGTTGTTATTTTAACCAGTCTATTCCATACACGTTACTTGCCCAGGTTGCCCAGAGAAGTTGTGGATGCCCCATCCCTGGAAGTTTTCAAGGCTGGTTCAATGGGGCTTTGGACAATCTGGTCCAGTGGAAGGTGCTCCTACCCACAGCAGGGGGGTTGGAATTAAGGGATCTTTATGGGGACCTTCCGACCCAAACCATTTTATGATTCTGTGATTAGCCACATTACTTATGCTTTTCAATTTGTTACACCAAACATTCAAAAGCTAGGGAACACCTGAATTCTGGCTCCTATCTGGATTGAATGTTTTCTCTTTTCCACCTATTTCATCCCTGTCTGCACCATAAGGTTTTTACTTGATTTTAGCAGAATATGGCTTAACTGACTACTGCCCTTAGTCCCCTATGCTGGTGTACTGAGAAAACTGTAACTTGAAATCATGCTTTTAAATATAAAGCCCTTTGAAATACTTTGAAAAGTTCCTGATATTAAGCTATTGCCATCTAAAAATAAGTAACTATACTAAAAGGTATTCTTATTACTTGAAATTCTGACTCAGGTCTCAACATTGAGTGAGGGTATCTTACTAATCTAGGGTAAAATACACATAAACTTACATGCTATCACTATGTGTATAATGAACTTTGGAACTTGAAATAGGAAAAAAAAAAATCAGCAAAAGTTTCTGTTTCAAAGCATTTTTTAAATCTTGTTTGCTATGTGAAGCCCCACAAAATGATTGGAAAACAAATATTGAACTAGATACTCATTCATTACACATTAACTAACCCGCAGCAAAAAATCAGGTTCTTTGGCAAACCATCATAACGCACTGGGGGTAGAGCTAAAGAAGGCTGTTCAGTCAGCTTTAATTTTGGCACTGCCTGATGTTCCTGCTCTTGGTACATTTTATACCTGTGTAGGTCTCCACATCAGAAAGAAAACAAGAACTCAGCAAAATTGCCTCATTTCCTGTTAATATCGTGATTTGCTTCAGAACAGAAATAGCTGACCATCCTCTTCGCTGTATAATATTTCAGGAAGTTAAGACAGTAAGTTTTATCAGTTAATTTCACTGCTGCTTGCCAATCAGTAAAACTGGCACCTCCACAAACTTAAGAGGTCTAGTCCATGTTTGTACTGTAGGCACAGGCTCTTCCAGCTCATCTGTTTTCTACCAACAGTTTCTTGCCACAACCTCGTTACTTTCTTACGCTTTCTGAATTTCAATTCATTCAACCCTGTCTCTTTCCAGAGAGTTTAACCCCCTTAAACTGCATACCCTTGTTCCTTACGACTCTATGAAATACAATTTCTCTACTTTCATCTGAAATTCTTTTCATTCTCTCCTTGGTCCTACTTAATTCCCTGGGGGTTACTGCCTCTTCTGCCCTTGTTCACTGAACAAGTTGCACTTCCTCATCACCACATTTGGGCTCAAGATTTGATCTCAATGTCACATCTGTTTCTGCATCCAGTTCTCTTAGCCACAAGCCAACTCTCTCTAACAGGTTTGTGTCTACTACAGCTCTTCCCCCAATCTCTTTCAGTTACAGCTTCCTCCTCCTCTTCCAAACGTAATCTATGTTCTAGTCCTCTATACCAAGTCCAGGCACGAATTTCACCAGATATCCTAACCTGATCTATGCCTTAAAATTGGTTCTTAAGATTTATAACAATCACTTAAAAATTAGATACATTTTTATAGGGATAATAAAATGCAACTCTCTGCCAAACTTCAAAGCTCAGCGTTCTAGTAGACAGACTGAAGATAAGGAAACCTTATTTAATTCTTTTTAAAAGGCAGTAAGACCTTTTCCTCCTCCAATCTTGCACTCAAATGGAGCTGAAGTTGGCTTTGAGAAGTTAGGAAATGTGGTTCAAGCAGAAGAGTCTAAAAAAAGTGTTATGTTATTCAGCCTGAGATAGATCACAGTGATACAAAATTCCAGACTAGTAAATTAATCTAAGCAAGTAAAAAGATTCTTTTCTGATTTGAAAGTAATGAAGAGTATTAATAATGGAAAGTTTGTTTCTTCCATTTTTTCTCTAAATATTAAAGCTTCATAATGATGCCAAACCTTAAACACTAAAAAAAAAAAAAAAAAAGTATTACTTGTTACCCTGTCAGAAATTACCACCTCCTGCACCAGTGTACCCTGTGCAAGGGAGGTGTGCAATCCTCATTCCACATATCCCACTTCAAAAACCTGCATCATTTAAAGGCAACTTTCATCTCTTCAGATAACAACAATCATTACTGGCATCGGAAAAAAAAAAAAAAAAGAGACAGAAAAGAGATAGGATGCCTTAAAAACAAAACAACAAAAAATCTTGCATTTTAGGAATTAATTTTGAATTTAGCACTCTTTCAAGCTCAAACACACGTTCCTGATAATTTTCAGTGTATCAGAAGGCATCAGCTTACTGTTCACTGTGGTCCTATGCAAACCTTTTATTTAACTCAAAGGGCTTCAATATGTATATATTGAACATATATATATATATATTCTTATATATATATATATATATATATATATATAATTATGAACTTTCTTAAGGAACTCGGCATCTAAGTAAATGGCTCAAAAGGATTTTGCATCCTCTAACAAGTGAATTAATGCAGAAATGTCTGGAACCTAAATTTGGTCAAGAAGAAAATAACTACTGACTGAACCACGAACTAAACAGAGAAACATGTTGCCCCATGGATCTATTACTGGTCTTTCTTAATGACCCTCCCACTATATATGTAGAAAGGTATTTCAGTCAAGAAAATACGAATAGAAAGATGACTACAGCTTGTAGTCCCTAGGAGATCACACCACAGCAGGTGCTGTGTTTTGAGAGATTAAAAAAGAAAATAATAGCGGGGTTTCTTCTTGGAAGAACTGTGGGAAGTTCATATATCGCCCGTGATTCTACACATTAATTGTGACACCTCAATGCTGGTGTATGTCAGAAGAGGGAAAGTCGCTGCTGAACTCAACAAAGCGACCGAACGGCTAAAAACCAGCCAACCGCGGTCTCGGAGCCGTGCTTTTCACCGCTGACAGCGGAGAGGGAAAGCGCCTGAACCCCGAGCGCCCTGGGGCGGCCGCGAGCCCCGGCGGCGCGCTGTTGACAGGAAGGCGCCCACACGCCGGAGGCGGCGGAGGCCCGGCCTCCAGGCCCCGCTGGGCGGCCCCGCCCGCACCGCCAGCCCGGGCCTGGCGCGGGGCCTCCGCCGCGGGGGAAGGGAGGGGAGGGCAGGGGAGGGGCCGCGCCGCGCCAGGCCGCCCCTCGGCGCCCCCCCACGAGGGAGGGGAGGCCCCCGGGGCCGAGCGGCGCGGCCCGAGCGCGGGGAGCCCTCCAGCAGCCTCCAAGCGGCGGAGCGGAGCTGGGCCCGGCCCGCCAGGCCTCCCCGCGGCCCTGACGCCGGCGCAGAGAGGCGGCGGCGGCGATTGGCCGGAGCGCTGCCCTCGGGCAGGCGGCGGAGGCGGGGGTGTGTCCGCGTCCCCCCGCTCCGCTCCCGGCGCCGCCGAGCCCTTACCTGGCTGCCGGCCGCAGCGGGCCGTGCGGGCCGTGCCTCCGCCGAGCAGCGCGACCGGGCCCCGAGCGCCGCGCTCCTCCTCAGCCGCGGCAGCGACGGTTAGGGCCGCGCAACGGTCCGGCCTCCGGCCACGCCCCCCTGCCCGGCGCCAAGCGCGCCGATTGGCTGGGCCGCGCGGTTTGAATCGCGGGGGGCGCCTCGCCATTGGCTGCCGCGCGATGGCGCGGTGCGGGAAGGGGAGGGGTGGGGAGCGCGGCCTCCTCACGGCGGGCTGAGGCGACGAAAGGGGGGGGGGGGGGGGGGGCGGAGCGGGCTCGCCTCAGGCCGCCTGCGCCGCACGGCCCCGCCGCCTCCCCGCCAGCACAAAGGCGGCCGCAGCGTGCGCGGGGCTGAGCCGTAGTGAAATAAACAGAGAGGCACTCTTTAAAAAAATAAAAAATAAATAAAAAATAAAATCAATAAAGTGCGGAGGGAGGGAGGAAGGGAGGGGACGGCGCGCGTTTGCGCCGTCCTTTTGAGGCAATCTTTCTAGAAAGGTCACCGAAGGGGCTGGCGCGTTGTGAAATCAGGAAGTCTCAGCCCTGGTTTTGGGCACAAAGAGGTGGCGGAGGAGTTAACGAGTGCAACGGGTTTTAAAAGGATTGCTCCCAAGTGTTGGGATCTCGGGACAACATCAAGTCCTTTCGTAACACCATACAAACACGTTTGTACCGAGTTTATGGACCTCCTAAATTGTTTAAATTCTAGGTTGCAGGTTGACAAGTCATAGTCTGGGTTGAAAAATCCCAGGCACAGGCAGATCCCAAGAGGACAAGAGCACTGCTTTGCAATATAGGAGGCTAACAACGCTACACAAAAACAACAAAATTATCAGATTAAAGAACAACAACAACAACCAAAACAAAACCTAAAAACCCACACACCCATAACCATAAATAGGGCCCTTTGTAACCATAAACTAGTTTTAAACTGAGATTTCTCGCTTGCTTTTATTTGTGAGTTAACTGCACTTTAAAAAAAAAAAAAAAAGTTCACAAAAAAAAAAAGGTTGTAGCTATTGTGTTTGAATTAGGAATATGACAAGTTTTTCATCTATATAAATGAATGCAAAAAGTGGGCCTTCATATATGAACTGTTAAAAAATTGTCTTACCACTTGTTCTGCCTAATTTGGCCTTGAACTTTTAAGTTTTCGTAGAATCATAGAATGTTCTGAATTGGAAGGAACCCACAAGGATCATTAAGTCCAACTGCTGACTCCATGCAGCACCACCAAAAAATCCAACCATATGCCTGACAGCATTGCTTAAACACTTACTGAACTCTGTTAGCCTTGGTGCCATGACCACTGCCCTAGGGAGCCTGTTCCAGGGCTCGATCACCCTCTGGGTGAAGAACCTCTTCCTAACCCCCAGCCTGACCCTCCCCTGTCCCAGCTCCGTGCTGTTCCCCCCAGTCCTGTCACTGTCCCCAGAGAGCAGAGCTCAGCGCCTGCCACTTCACTCCCCCTCGTGAAGAAGCTGTAGGCCATGAGAAACTCCAGCTTCAGCACCATGAGAACGCCCCTCAGTCTTGTCTTCTCTAGGCCAAACAAACCAAGAAACTTCAGCCACTCCTCATACATCTTGCCCTTTACACCCTCCACCACATTTGTAGCCCTTCTTTGGACATTCTGTAATAGTTCTACGTCCTTCTTGTACTGCAGTGCCCCAGATAGCACACTGCTGAAGGTGAGGCCGCACCAGCATGGTGCAGAGGGGCCAACCCCTTCCCTCAACAGACAAGCAATGCCATGCTTGATGCACCCCATGGTAGGGTTGGCTCTTTTGGCTGCCAGGGCACACTGCTGGCTCAGTCAACTTGCTGTCAACAAGAACCCCCAGATCCCTTTCCACAGAGCTGCTCCCCAGCCTCTTGTCCTCCAGTCTGTGTGTACAGCCAGGGCTGTCTAGTCCCAGGTGCAGAATCTAGCATGTGCCCTTGTTAAACTTCATATTGATGGTGATTGCCTGGTTCTCTAATTTGTCAAGATCTCTCTGCAAGGCTTCTCTACCCTTAAGGGAGTCAACACCTTCTCCCAGTTTAGTGTTGTCCACAAACTTACTTAGTATACCTTGAAGTCCTACATCCAAGTTGTTTAACCTATTAAGCCAAAACCATCAGCTGTTTGTTCACCCATTGTATTACCTGTTTATCTAGCTGTATGGTGGACATTTTGTCCAGAAAGCTACTGTGGAGAAACAGTATCAAAAGCTTTACTGAAATCCAAAAAGATCACAAGTGGCTTCCCTTGGTCAACCAGGTGGGTGACCTTGTCATAAAAGGAAATTAAATTAATTAAATAGGACTTTCCCTTAGTGACCCCATGCTGGCTGTGACCAATGACCCCATTGTCTTTCAGGTGTTTTTCAGTAACTTCCAGAATAATGTTCTCCATAATTTTACCAGGCACTGAAGAGAGACTGTCAGGCCTATCATTACCAGGATCTTCTTTCCTACTCTTCTTGGAAATTGGAACGTTTTCCAGCTTCCAGTCAACTGGGACCTCTCCAGATTCCCAAGACCGCTGAAAAATAATTGAGAGAGGTCTTGTGATGACATCAGCCAGTTTTCTGAGTACCCTGGGATGAAGCCCGGCAGGTCCCATCAACTCATATGCATCCAGCTGGAGGAGCCAATCCCACACAAGTCCAGGGTTGGTAGGAAATTTCTCATTACCACAGTCTCAGTCCTGCAACTCAGGGCTCCAGGGGTCCCAGAATCCATCACCAATGTCGAAGACAGAGGCGAAGAAGGCATTAAACATCGCTGCTTTGTCTACATCTCTATTTGTGATCTTATTTTCCCAGGAACTATGTATTTATTTTGTATCCCTCCTCTTTAAAACAAACAAACAAACAAACAAACAAAGGTTGTATTTTCATAGTCATTCATGTCATTTTTCATTATATAATGAAATAAAAGACATTTAAGTGAGATTAATGGTTTGATAAAAACAGAGTAACGTTTAAGCATCAATTTAAATAAGTGCTGTCAGAATAAATTTGTTCTTTAGCTGCATGAAAGCAATCAGCTTTTATCTGAAAGACATTTAACAATTTACTATGTGAAAGAATGCAATCGAAGCTTCATTTCTGGCTTCAAATAATAAATGGTTTTAGTTCCAGCTAACTTTATGTTTGTTTGTTTGTTTTACTACTGCACAGTTTACAATTATAACATTAAGAGCTGTTTACAGTAGACATCTAATTACAGCAACTAATGCTTGGAATGAGTCTGCTTCATTCTGTTGGCAACAGAGGCCTGCAATTAATATACTTAAATATGAAGGTTTTCAGTTGTAATCTCATTTAGAGAATAAATATACTTTCAGAGTAATGTTTTTCTTTTGGATTTGTTTATTGAACCTGGATTAGGGAGCTGTGGTGCCATTTAGAGCTGGTTATTATCAAAAGGTTTACTGGCAGGCTTGTAATGGTATACATTTGACAGATTGTTTTAGATATATTGATTGGACCATCTCAGATCAGCTATTAAATGGGACAAATGTGAAACCAGTCAGACCTTCGTCTCCAAGATATTACCTGTGCACTGCTGCTGGTTAGGTTGTCTGTGTCTCTATAAAGAACTCAGAAACATAAATTTGCAATCAACACACAAAGCATCTTGATCCCACAACATAAACCTGAGAAAAGAATTCCCCAGCTTTTAATTTTAGCAATAAATATTAAGCACTACAATATCACACCTACCTGAAAAAGCAAGACACCCTTGCTCCCTTAAGATTTTGGTACTTCACACTCTAAGACTAGAGGCACTGAATTTAGTGTCTTATCTGTATTATCTTATCTTAACTTTAGTGTCTTATCTGTATTATCTTTAATTTAACGATTTAATCTATCAAAAGATATTTTTAAAAGCTTGTGAACTTTAATTGATGTTAATATTCCAAGACTTACAACTCAGAATTGGTGACATTTTGAGTCCCCTGAATTGTTATTAACCAAGTTACTGCTGCCTGCAATATTTTAAATGACGGGTAATATCGTGTGTACCAACTATTTAGCTAATACATCTGGAGGCTCATAAAAGCATCCTTTTTAAATGCCATATGAAAACTCAGGTCCCACAAAAGGGGCCTCAGCTAAAGTCAAGTCTATGGAACTTAACTGAGGTAATATCCAACCTGTTTTCTTTAGTTAATGATCTGTAAACACTTCCTGAAATGTGAAGTTCTACTATAAATCCTTTAACCTTTATTTTTCATTGTTACATAATAATTTTTACAGTGTATATTTTTTCTCTTTCTGTTTTTCGTTTTACAGAAAAATCTGATACTAATATCAGTTTATATTTCACAGGGTTAAAAATATTTTAAATTCATCAAACCACTTCAGCAGCATTAAGGGTACAAAGATTTGCAATATTTGGGAAATACAACTGTAGCACACTGCAGCAGTTGGTGCTGATCATGAACTCTCCTCAGTTTGTTTAGCTCTAAAAACCCCTCCAACATTTCTGTTCAAAGCTGATGTTTTTCAGTCACACATCTAATAGCCTAACTGCCCAGTGAATGTGCATCCGAACCATACCTAGCCATCTCTATGCTTAAGACAAGTATTGCTGATACTTTCTGGGGTATTTTGTTTGCTTGTTTGTTTTGGTTTTAACCACTATTTTTATAGGTAGTCTAGAAAGGCTTCAAAATACAGCCCTCCTATAAAGTTGCCAACCCAAGCAAGTTGAGAAGCGTGATGATAAATGGCTTTAACGGAGGCTTCAGAGGTGGGTGGGGTAATTAGCTTCTATTTCCTCTCTTGATTAGCTCTTTGCCTCTGTGGAAGAAAACACCCATATGGCTCACATACTTAAAAACTCCACCTTACAATAAACACAAACATTTATATACGTATGTGTCCTATATATATGTGCCTATTCTATACAGACTATAGAATGTGTGTGTATATATATATATACACATATATGCACACACACACATATATATACACACACACTACACTTTCTCTCCTTCTCTAGTATTATATATGATCAAATTTTCCTAGCCTGTCTAGTGAAAAGATCTCCACTATTTGCATTAGAGGAAGAAATCTCCCAGATGGCAGCTGCCTTCCCAACACGCACAGCTGCTGCAGATGAGTATACACTGATGAACACATGCACCATGCATTTTGAATCATAAAATATAACATAAAAGAAAAGGCAGACTCGATTTTGCTCATTGACAAAAAAATAATCACCTCTGTTTCTGAAAATGCTGTTGGAAAAACTAAGGACAATACATTAAAAGAAAAAAAAAAACATGATTGTGAAGATTAAAGAATGTGAATGTGATCAGGCACTTTAGGGATAGTTTAGATTAGTGCATAGAATTTTATTTATTTATTTTTCAGTGATAGAATGGTTCTTTAAAAAGGAGCAGAAGTTTTGGGATTAACCTCTGAATTTTGTTGAACAGAATCTGTAGAGGCTTTGTTTCCACATGCCTCAGTAAGGCTGGGGTTTCACCCTTAATCAGGGAAGAAGCTTCCCATTATATCTTAATTTATAGCACAGAAAATTTGAACTTAAAACCATATGAAGAAACTGCACACTAACAGACAGTGTGGCTCTGGGTAAATTAAGATGAGCACTTGCATTCTGGGGAGTTTTGCAAAATGTTTATCTTCAGAAACAGCTTTAAAAAAATTGTCCAAGGCTATCAACAAGTGCTGCGCTCAGCAATAAGGAGAGGGATACAGACACATGCAAACCAACGTCAGTTCTCTAAACAGGAGTAAGAAAAAAAAAACGTTGAAACTTTGATCTCCACAGTAGTCCAAACTTCCTTTTTGTATTGTATATGAATTTATAAATAAGGCTCAGTATTGACCAAGGGAAGTTGATTCTTAGATTCTCTAAGCAATGAGTATTGAAATAAGAGTTTTAGCTGCTTTGTCTTCTGCTGGGCTTCTTACCTTCCTATTTTTGCAGCATGATTGTTAAATTATTCCAGCAGGAAGCCCTTGAAGCAGTCAATTTTCAAAAAATTACAGTAAACACATACTACAGTATTTCTTAGTATTTTTAAGACATGTCAGAGCTACATGCATTGTAAATGTTTAAACAGAAAGTGGTTTTAATTCTAGAATAACGACGAAAACTTAATTACTTTAAAATATTTTTTAAAGGCACTGCTGGGTTTCAAGCATCTCTTGACTCACAAACAGATTCACAGTAGGCTTCTAGTTCTTGAATCCATTACCTTTAGTCTTCAAGAAGGCATTGCAGAGCAGAGAGCAACCTCAGCTGATGTGCTGCAGCCATCTGGAATCTCAGCAGGACAGGAGGGACAGAAGATACCTTCCCCTGCTTCTTGTGTGACAAACTGTGCTGGATGTAGGGAAAAAATTGGCCTCAACCCCCAGCACATTAACCATATTGCACCCCTAAATCTGTTCTCTGGTGCCTGGAAAAAAAATAAATTGTCACTTCAGAATCTTTATATACACACATACACAGCTCTGCCCACAAAAATGTTGGCTGTCCAGCTTTATTTTTTTAACCACTTTATGATTCTTCTGCCTGTCGCTGACAGTAGGCACAACTTATTTTGATAGCTGAAAGTAATATTTAACGGGCTTTGTACCAAAAATGAAGAGTTCAGCATGCTGCTGGTACCAAGTTCACAAATGGCATGGCAGCCTGCAAGAGCTGCTCGTGCTGATCCATGCAGGGATGGACAGCGGGGCTGCAGACTGCTGGAAAATAATTTGATGATAAACAGAGATGTAAGCTCAATGCACCAAAAAAAAGATGAACTCACATACCTTGGCTTTATGAGCTGCTATTGCTGCATATCTACTCTCAATTAAATTGACTTATTTCATAAAACCTGTTCAACTGGTTTTTTATTATTATTTTTTACATACAGTAATTTACATCTTTTAAACTTTGAACTTCAACGTCTATGTTTCTACTAGCATGTTGAAATATATCCATGTATGTAGGTTTTCCAATCTATTTTTTCAAGATGGAGTGTTTAAACAGAAGCATTGGCAAGAAACAAAAGGAAGATTCGTTCAAATGCGGTCACCAAAACTGAAAACCCTGCACTTGGCATTTGGACTTGGTTCACTTTTTTTCCTGTCAGTGCCTGCCACTTTAAAATTGTTATAAACTTTTAAAATTGTCATAAGAATATCTGCAGAAAGTTAGCTTCACCAGGAACAATTCCAGTAAATGAATCAGAACCCCTCAGGGCTTGCCTTATACCACCCTCATTTTCATAAATCTTTCTTACCTTCCTTCCCTACCTGTAAAGATTACACATCTATCCTACCACCAACATGTGATATGGGGACCATTTAGAACACACAAATTGACCTTCAAATTTTGGCTGAGCACTGAGCAGCTAACACCCGGAACAGGAGTGATGACAGACAATACTAATATGAGAAGTTTCAGTGAGCCAACACTTTGGAACAGATAAAAGGCAAAGACACTTGCAGACTTCAGTCTTCTCTTTTCTCCTCTTTCTCTTACATTCTCCCCATTTATCCCTGGCTGTTAATGCAACAGCCATCTGTACCCGCCATGGGTGTATATGTAATTTTCACGTTTTCGGTGGCAATCTCAGGCATTCCCAAGGCAACAAGTCATTGAAACAAGTGATTCAGACATTAAATAAATACATACATTCTGTTACTACCAATTCCCACACAATGTTTATTTGTTCTACACTACTTAACCACATACACACAAAAGGAAACTACACTTTGTTCTCAAAGAAAGCATTGCTGCAGACATCAGTGCCTTGGTTCGGTGTCCTGGTAGGGTGGTTCAGCCAGCTAACAAACAATTTGCCCGGCTCTGCACGGACCTGCACAGTCCCAGAGAGCTTTGACAAGTATTTTAGGGCCAGAAATAGACTGCTGCGCATACAGCGTATTTGGAAATCTCATGGGCAGTAGGTTACAGGGTTCTGCTTTAAGATACATATTTTTAAAATACAATATCAAATACAAAATAAATAGCGATACACCAGATGCAAGCACATGGCATCGAGTTGCATGAAATTACAACCTCCTCCTAGCAGGCTGCTGGGCAGGATAACCTCAATGATTTGAATACAGGTGGGAGGGAGCCAGAGTTTTGTTGGCTACAAATGAACCTCAGTGAAAACCTGACCTGAAAGCACCCTCCCATGCACAAACACGAAGATGTTTCCTGGTCATACATGCTTTGCATTTATGCCAACAGGCAATACGGCTCACTCTATTTGCTTCAGAAGTGTGCTTTCCCTTCAAAATTACTCCGGCTAACCTAACCTGGATAGATCCTTCCTACTGCAACACACTTGCTATGCTGAGCCCTTGCTCTGGGGGACCCACAAACCCTAGCATTGCATCAGACTGGGTTTTTCCCTTTTTCTCACTCTATTTCTTTAAGGTGAAGCTGCTGTTGTGTGGCCCAGGGGTTATTACAACAAAGACCTGGAGTTACTCATCTGCCACACACACACTTTTGATGATGAAAAGAAAGGCAGGAAACCTTCCCCATACAAAGGCTGTTGGGGAACCAAGTATGAAAACCACACAGCAACCTAAAAAATAGCCAATTCACTTTATTTTCTGTTCCTCTTCCATTAGCTTTACATAAAAATACTATCTGGAGCACATCTCCCTGATGTATGACCTTTGCCAACATTGCACCAGCTTTTTGGTGAAGCTGTGGTCTGCGCCAGACGGCTGCAAAATGATTCCTTGGACTATCCAAGTTCCCAGGTAGAATAGCAAAACAATTGCCAATGGCAAAAACAAAGCAAAACAAACAACAACAACAACAACAACAACAACAAAAAGTCAGGGCTGCTTCTGCAGATAGCTTTCAGGCAAGGCTAAACAGAAATGAAGAGATTATTACGGCACCCCCCAGCCTTGTTTCAAAGCTGGGATTTTAAAGCATTTTCTAGTTTGAAGCACTCATCCTTTCTCTGTGCAGACAAAAAGGGAGGAGGATAAAGCAGCATCACCCAGAACCCTGACATGAAAAAAATCTCTTTGTATAGTCATGAGAGCTTTACAAAGGCTTGGGGTAAGGGGATAGAGCGGAGTTGCAGAAGTTTTCCTGTTCAGTGTATCTGGAAACACCTTACAACGTTCAGGACACAAAGGACAGTTTTTGAAACACTCTCACTTGCAGTCCCACCTTCCCCCTGCAGTCCTGCACGTTGGCTGGCAGCTGCAGCCCTCATCCTAAAAACATCTACTTCATGAATACACAAAGTGCGGGGAGGCTTCTTGCATTACTTCAAAAGAAAATCTCTGGGAAAGATCTTCCTCCAAACGCTTTCTTACCTGTGTATTGACACTTAAATAAACATGGGTTAGGCATGGGTTGCCTAAACTGTGAATTTAGCCACTCCCATTGCTGACACAGTTCTCACTTGAAATTGAGTTTTGCTTTCAAGTTCAAGATGAGATGATTTTCTCTTCCTGCCTACAGCTACCAGCAGTTGGTGACCCTTCTCAAGTTTCCTTTGCTCTGGAAGATGAGTTTCCTCTTTTCAAACTACTGCAAATCTCCCAGTGCTCCAGTCTGGGATAATTTATCCTCCAAACGGGGGATAAACCAGTTTCTCTACACAAACTTTCCCAAAATAAGACAAAAAAAAAAAAAAAAAGGCAAAAAACCCTGATTTTTTTGGCACCATCTTATATATTCAGCTCTGTTCATTAAGCTTAAGTTTTCAAACCTTTCTTTCCTTCCTCATTTTGGTTTCCTGTATCAAGGAGACACAAAGAGCCTAGGCTTTTGCTAGCATTTAGCTATAAAGGGGAGTCCTGCTTCTAGTTTGCTTTCCTCATTAGGCCATGGTTCTGAAATAGCAATAAGCACCAGTGATATCCACTGACTGTCCTTTGCAAAATTAGAGCCCTCCTAGTCCTTAGACTATGCATGCTTATCCTATTTCTTTTAACTGTTTTTTGTTATTAGCGTATTAGAGCCAGCACATGTAAATTTGAAAACAAAAAGCAGTAGCGAGGTGTGATACTGCTTTTCATGTGCATGAAAATAGGCAAAATACCACAGCTCCCAAGGGTCCAGAGAGGAAATGAGTCATACACTATAGAACAGCCTAAGTTGACTCAATAGTTGGCAAATGATACTAAGCAAATTAGAGATCTTTTAAGTGTGTGTGTGTTTTTTTTTTAATAAACACAGATTCTCATATTTATGAACACGAGGATATGGCATATATAAACACATAAGAAATTTATAAATGTTTATGTGACTATATATGCTACATATCACACAATTTTAATATATATTTTGTACAAATTAATAATTGCACAAAATTGTGCACAATTACAATTATAAATTTAATTTATAATTTGTGTATTTACAATACATAATACATTTGTTAGACAATACATAATACATTTGTTAGATATGCAATGCAAAGAAACACTTCAGAAATTTTATATAGAAAAGTTTTACATGGTAAAAATGGCTGAGCTTTCTCAGGAATTTTGGAAAGTCATTTTCACTTGCAATCTACACAGTGCAATTAAAACCTAGTTTATAAGTTTCAGCACATTCAACACACAAAAAATTTGCCTACAAGCATGCAAACAAGCAGCATGTCTGTGCCTTATTGTTTTGCTCCTCAAACAGGAAAACTGTTGTAACATTTGCATCCTCAGCAGCCGCCCTAGCCAGTGGCATGCTTTCTTCAGGAATCCTGCTTGTTACAACAATTTCCCTTAAGCTACTGCAACTAGAACCAAATTTCATCCTTCGGGTGTAAGTAATTGGCTGCACCATGGAGTAAGGGAAACCAGGAGGGAAAAAAGCAGCACTGTGCCATGCCAGCAGCTATGCCAGTTAGAACAGCACCACCACAAACTAACAAACCAAAATGTGTTTCCAGTTATCACTAAATTATTGAGTGACTTTGCGAGAACAATCCCAAATCAGAGACCTGCTACAAAGTATATGGGGTCATACTTGGAAAGCAAGAAGGAAGAAAGGCTGGAAGACATGCAAGTTAGAATCAGAAATTTTATTTTTTAGTGCAACCTGTTACCTTGCAATAAAAATGTGATTTTCAGAGATGGTCTCAAAGCAGCCACTAACACCAATATTGTGGTGAGCTGCTTCTGTTTTTTTTGTTTTGTTATCTCAAGTAATGGCTTGCTGCATAAACATACAACATGGAAAAAAATGGGAAAAGGCAGAGGGGAGAAATCTTAGAGAACTATATATTTTTTGCATAAAATTCAGCTAGTTTGGTCACAGATGTAGAACCTTTACAGTCCACTCCATACAGTCTAATCTAGGATACATTCACTCTCTGGTATATATGACACAGAACAAAATAGTAACAGTATTAGGGATAAAACTAACAAATACACAGTATATTAAGGAAGAATCTTGTTGTAGAAACTAGAGCAAGAGCTTCACCCAAACTGATGGAAGCTGGAGACACGTCTATTACAACAACAACAACAAAAAAAAAAGCAATATTATTCTGTGACTCACTGGAAAGTATTACCATATTTCATGTTCCTTTAGAGTACATGTTTCAACCACTGTCATTTATGCACAATTATTACCAAGCTAGGAACCAATAGTCCCCTCACCTGTCTATTTTATGTGCATATGTTTTAAGTCCTGCCTTGCTGACCAGCTAGCTCCCTGTAGATATTAAGCGCAACAGGCTGAATGTTTATTTTAGGAATAAACAGTCAATACAATGTTCAAGAAAAAAAATAATCCTTGTTTCTTCCTTTTCCTTCGTTCTAAGTCCCTCCTCTCAGTTGTCCCTTTACATCCTTCTGTACTGAAGCCCTCTGGAAGGCGATAGGTGACAAAGAGCACTTACCCCCTTGGCTGTCCCAGCAGTACAAGCACGTCTCGACACCTGCAGCAAGCAATGACCACCCAATCACCTTGACAGTTTTCAGCTGGACATCCTCAGAGCAGAAAGCTAAACTCAAGCACTCTGGTCTCTACAACCAGGTAATTAGGGGGCAGACCAAGCATAGTGGTTCGTGAGCCCAAATGGATGGCTGAACTGGTGGGGAGCAGAGGCTGTCTGAACGTAGCTGGGTAGGCATGGTCCCACCACTGCAGTCAGCTGTTGCTGTGTGCTTGCTGATGTCCCTTAGTAGTCTTCTAGGGTGCCTTTTAAGTTATTTTTGTCCAGTGCTTACACAAAGTTTCATTTAAATTTTCATTGTCTGCTGAAGTTTATGCAACAAATTCAGTCTGGTACAGCTCCTGTGGCCTCTGTCTGAAGAGTTTTTGTTACTAGTGTTCCAGGGAAGCATCTAGGACTGGTTAAAAATAAACAGCTCAGTGGCTGCAGAAGTTACCTGTTAGCTGAACAAGAATTAGATGACTGCATGATGCAATTGCTTCTTAAACCCTGCATCCACCACCCTCTCAAATACACATGTTGCTTTTTTTCTGTTCTCTGAGGAAGCTGTTCAAAAGTGACCTCAGGCAGAACTTACTTTTTGCATAGGGACAGACAAACAGGGAATGATATTTGGTAAAACGATTCTTCCATGTTCTACATGGAAATTAGGATTTGTCACACACATCTGAGATGATGCCTACAGCACTGGCTTGAGTTAAAAGGGTTGCCCTGTGCCACTGTTACTATTACATTATACCCTAAAGGGTATTTCTCCATGTCAAAGCAGCCACACAGTTTGCTTCTATAAAATGTGTATCTGGGGGCAACTAGAGGCATGTGCTCCGAGGGTTGTGGTATTTAACCCAAATGCTTCAAAATAAATAACCTTCAGGTCACACAAAACAACTTGGCAGAGGGACATGCAAGTTAGCTCCCTTCATTCTTGGGCTCACTTCCCTCAAAAAAAACAAAACCACAAGCACAGCTAAAACAGCATTTCACATCTGCCAGGGCTGTGAGAATGTTTTCACTCCAACAGCAGCCCTCTCTGATGGACTGCCACAGAGTAGTGTGGGAGTTCAAGGCAAATGATGCTTTTCTCATCAAAAGCTGAAAGCACTGTGCTTCCAGAGCAATTTTGGAAGCTAAACCAAAGATGACAACATTCTCAAGACATGAGGGACTATTTACAGGTGCTTCTTGTGCAAGCTAAAGCGTTCACTGTGTATGTGTGGTATTGCTTCTGGTTTGAGGTGCTGCAATTAGACCAGAGGAAAGCAAAGCAATCAGTGCTAGGCTCTGACCTCTGACTGTCAGACACGTTGCAATTAGCTTTCCAATTATCAGTGAGAAAAATGGCACGCAAAGACTTCATCCCTGTAGGGAAAAAAAATACACTAGTTTCCATTAACTTGCTGGACTCAACCCATACTTCACAGTAGCATCATTTTGCAGCCAGTTGAACTGTGAGGCCCAGGATGGCCTCCAAATACTCCACAAACTTTCTGGGGACCAGGTTCCACACAGACCCGGAGCTCATCTCAAGCCAGAAGCCCATGAGGACCCCATTCTCCAACACCTGCTTGGGGATGATGGCTGCTGCAATGCTGCTACAGTGACACTGCCTGCAACAGAGACACGTGAGGTTCTCCATGTGCACTTCAGTGGCAAAACTAATTAACCAAGATGTAACTAAGTACATCATTCTCCATCCTTACATCTCTTTTATCCATTATGTGATCATGCTCTGTTTGTTTTGTGTGGCATTCATTTTGTGGATTTAATCCTGGCTTCTTGGCACGTTTTCCAAGAGCAAAGTACAGTCACTACTTTGGGAGCAAGAAAAACATTGTGGGATTTTGGGTCTGTATGGAGAACTGGGACAAATATGCTTATCACAACCCCATTGAAGGAACAGATTTCATCAGAATCTGCATAAGATGCACAAATCAAAAGCTACATTACAAATGGGCGACAAGATGCTTTCTGTGGAAGCACAGTAAACTCAAAGGTCCCTCATGGAGTAAGCTATTGTGAACTTGATGCCAAAATAACCAGCCACAGTTAGTGCATGCAAGGAGCAATTCTGAGAATGCTCTAACCTACATTGTTCTCACCATACATGCATTTAACTTTAATTATGCTCTGCAGAAGTTAACACTCTGCTCTCAGCTCTCACAGTAGCAGCAATTGATGCATCATCATTAGCAGTTCTGGCTGCCCACAGAGAAATAATTACGCACATAATGAAACAGCAACGTAAATGACAGGCTCAGCACACAGCCACATAATCAAGTGAATGTATAGATAAGAACAATACTAGCATACAGTAACTTGGAGGAAAATAACCATACATCTGAAAGGAGTAGAAAGATCAGCTGGGACAGGAGGGAATCAAATGCATTGCTTTTTATTCGAGCTCATCATCAACTATAATCTGTATTTTTGTGGTTGGGTCCAACCTGAACAATAAATGGACCTCCCACACACATCCCCACACACTTCATTTATAGAACCGAACTACTTCAGTTCAGACATCAGCTTCAGTAGAAATACTTTAAAGCACAAAGTTCCATGAAGTTCAGAGAGTGTTCAAATGTGAATCTTTCTCTAGACCATTTTTGCATTTCTAAGTAAAAGAATCATTCTGGTTAGGCCTAAGCCTTAAGGGGCAGAATAATTTAAATCTTGATCCCTCCCCCACCCCCCAATTGTCATGAGTTACTGATACTGTATAATTTATGGCACACTGAAATCTATGTTTTATAAGACATTTTTAAAGTGTTGGTAGTCTTTGGAAAAATAAAGTTTTAAATATATCAGAAATTCTATATGAACAAAACAGTGTCATCTCTGTGGCTTCATCAGCTGTGCTTGGTAGCAAGATGTGCACATTTTGATTTCAGGGTGGGACAGTGTTTAATGCTAGATCCTGAAGCCTATCAGTTTTAGTTGCATCCCATTTACAGAAGACACTTCTAGACAAACATGCAGCAAAACAGCGTCAAAACTTCCAGCATTTGCCTTAGGGAAAAACAAACAAACAAAAACAGAAAATAGCAGTGTAGCTGCAGACTTTCTGGGTACAGGTACACCTGCAGATTTCTGTAGATAGGTGGTCATTTACTGCTGTCTTTCCTACTCCCCTAACCACACCCCCATACTCCACCCTAAGAAGCAGCACGTACTTCTTATCATGAATTTGATTTCCTGAAAATCTAACAATTTGTTTTTACAAAACAAATTCTCCAATCAGTTTTGGAGACTTCTTGCCAGAATTCTTTAGATTCTTGATTAAACCTCAGTTGCCATACAAGATTTCAGGAGAAGCATTACAGACAAGACAATTCCTATTCCCAGAGGCAAACTGAACCAAGATTCAAGTTCAGTAAGTTGGGTGAAATTCAGATTTGTTCTCAGCATGTCTGGAAGTAGTAAATGAAACGCAAGATGCTTGATATATAATGGATGTGCAGCTAACCTGTGTCTGTGCACCAGCTACGTATTCAGGACTGGCCAACTTCTACATGTGGGTTGCTGGGCTTCATGAAATCAGACCCTCTTCCACAGTAGTCTGGCTAACAAGAAGGACTTGTCTACTGCAGAAAACAGTGGAGGTGGTAAATATGTGCACTACAATTCAGGTTCAGTGAAAGTTCATGTAAAACACCGATTTACAATTTTCTTGTGGAGCCAGATGATCCGTGGTTAAGTGCTTCATAAGGAAATGAATTTACTCAGGTTCCTGAAGCTGTGCCAGGCAGACATACATGCTCACTATTTGGTGTGAAGGTTTGCAGGGGCGATTCCAGCTTCATTGAGTTCTTGCTTGTCATCAGGGCAAGCTAGTGCCATCTGAAAGATGGGGAGGAAATGGCAGGGTGGTGCTTTTTTTTTTTTTTAACCGCTACAGCAAATGAAAGCCTTCAGCGGTGCGTATAAATAGCTGTCCCAGCAGTGTGGTTTCTGTGCTTCAGGTTGTTTCCTGCTAGCTGTCTCAGTAATATCATAGAGAAGTTAATGAGCTGAAGTGCTCACAATGAAGAGAGGATTTGGACAAAAATAAATTAAGTTTCAGTAAGCGGTCAGGAATCAAATAACCAGACAGTATAGCAAGAGTTATTTTAGAATAATATGCTGGATCATTTAGATCAACTTCAAGCATTTTGTTGTTCTGTTCTAAAACAGATGCCATTCTTGTATCCCCACAGTGGAATATACTGCACCAGAGCATCAGTCTTATTGATTTTCCCAAAAAAACTTCAAACAGAGGATACAATTTTTCTCTATTAAAATAGTAGTAACAGTTGTGAGTTTATGTTGTTGCAGCCCTAAAACATAACACAGTCCTTCAGAAAATGTTTTCATTTATATAGCACCAAAACTAAGCACAAGAACTTTTGCAAAGATTAGTCAGATTTTTGCTGTACATTATTTATCTATTGTTTCCTACTGTAGAGAAGGAACAAATAAGTTACACATACGCTTGGCTCTTGTGAATCTGCAGAAGAGTTAAATGGTATTTTTTATGTGCCTCTGATCTATACACCAACAATGTGTACTTGCCAAGTTATCATGTAGTAGAGCAGTAGGCCCATGTAGCTAATTTAGCCTCTCCCCACTATAATTTTCAAATATATGTATGTTTTCTATACTAATTTGAAATGCTGTGCCCAAAGAGCATCTGTAGAGGTCAGGTATGCTAAGTTAACACCTTCCCATTGGAAAAAAAAGATATTTTAAATTATTCACTTTTTAAAAAATACATATAATCCCATTTTAGATGCAATCTGCAGCTTGAAACGTATCACAAAATTTAGTCATAAGACTTGGGTACCAGACAGTGCCACCATGAATTATATGACAAAATGAGCCACAAGGACTCCTAAGTTGCTAATACAACTGCTTCTCATTTATTACTGACATTGTATATAAAAAGATGTTTCAAACTGAACATACAATTTTGCAGTACCTTCAGAAGATTGAATCCCTTCTGTGTTTAAAAAGCATATGTCATGTTCTTTTACTTGTGTCAAATTTAGACCATCCTTTATCTTTTCTAGTGGGAAGCCCTGGGAAGGAGAAATGAGGGTTTTGCCTGGCTAGTTTAAATCATTGAATGACTGTCTAACAAGTAACTTTTTTAGCATTTGAAATAAGCAGTCCCAAGTAGAAAGGCCTGGGAGCACTGCAGCTGAACTGAAAGTTCATTTTCACGTGAAATAGAATTCCCCAAACTTGCATGGTATTTGGCAGGTCCTCACAACAACATTAATTCAAGAGCAATTTGCATTACATCTTCTACGCATCTGTATCAATGACTTAAATGGACCTACAACAAGGCTGCACACATTGCATTTATAAACCCCAGGGAAATGCTTACAGACACAGCCAGAGATATGCTGTATCCTCCTCAATAGGTTTCAGGTTCTTTTAGTCCTCCTCTCCACTTCCTGAGGCTCTTCCTTTTGCCTGCATTTCTCCTTTTTGAGGACATACTACTTTCTTTGATAGTGTCACTAAGAAAGATACCAAAATTACCTGGCTAGGAAAGCAGATTCACAGGGTTCAGCCATTTTTCCTCTGTGTTGCACTTCAAAGAGAGATGGCTTCAGCAAGCCTAAGATTTTCTAGCACTGACATCAATTTAGGGAAAGCAAATCCCTAAAATAAGTAAATGAAAAATTAGTGAGCATATTCTATTCCATGATATCTAAAGCAAAGGCTTGAACTTGTAAATGGATTACAGGGTCGTTCTGTCTGGAACAGAACTGAGGAGCCCAGCCCAAACTCTATCTCAAGTCACTGTGAGCAATAAGGTCTGTTCACTTGGAGCTTTAGGTGTCCTTGATACAGCTCTGTTTCCTTGATAGGGCATTTTAAATAGCGTAAGAAAACATTCCTGAATGCCAACACTAATACACAGATATCCCACCCGTTAGCACTGAAAATGTTGCAGTTGTAAGCCTTACCAGCAGATGCCACTACAGTTGTTATGAAATACACAGATGAGTTATGGTGAAGACCTTTTGTTAATTAGTACATCTTAGACATCTATCTTAGACATAGCACCTACCCAGAAACTTAATGGATTTACTTAAATAAACAACTGGTCATAAAATTCCCCAAATCCTGCAACACTACCGTCCCTCTCAGAGGACCGAATTTTCTTAGGTTTAGCATAGAAACAAGACCACAACATTGCAAAGTGTGAAGATACCACTTGATGCAAGCAGAAACACTGTAAGCAGCAGGCGTTGAACACTTCATTTAATCCACCCTGGAGGATGCTGAAGTGGACAATACAGGGCACTACCTGAATCACGGACAGCCTGCTAGTGCTCAGGTGGCCTGATGCATCTGAGCATCTTCCATGTAGAAGGGACTAGAACATGGTCTTTAAAAAGAAAAGTTTCACCATAAACAGTTGCCTCTTGATAGCAACAACAACAAAAACTAACTATCTGGGCACAGGCATCAAAAGTCAGCAATCAACAGGTATCAGCAGCCACCTCTATTCCTTAGATCAGGCTTCACCTCAGCTGGATGACTTTCTTGGTTATGTCTCTGGCTCAGTCTCTGAAAATCCTTACACTTTTCAGAATTAGAAGGAAAAAGCAGCACTGTTTCTAGTAAAACCAGCCAGATGATACATGTCTTTCCTTGAAGAGGCTGCAGGGAAGTAGTGGAAGAACCGAGCTGTATTTCTTGGCCTATGCCAGAGATGGTTACTCAGTGATATAGGAAGCCCAGCTACAGAAACACTCCTGTCTGCTGCCAGCTTAGCTGCCTGAGAAGTCTGATAAGCTTCAAAACACTGACCTGAGGCTTGGCAGCTGTGGCCTATGACTTATCCAAGGAGCAGGTCACCACGGCAGCAACACAGGCAACACCACACCCCAATCTCCTGCAGTTGCACTTCTGAAGACAATTGTGGTGGGCACAAGAAGGAAACATGGTTTCACTTAAAAAGGGGAATAGGGACAAGACATTACAAAAAGAAAAAAAAAAAAAAAAAAAAAAAAAAAAAAACAAACAAACAAAAAAAACTGTCCACACATTTCTTGGACATCTTATGAACTGAAGGGAGCCTACCAGCTTCTGAAAGGGACATAGGGACACAGGAAAAGCAGTCTTCTCCCAGAATGAGCCAGGAAAGTCTCCCCTCATCTTTTGCATTTCTCAGAAGGGAATTTCTCCACTCACGATGCCCTTGGAGAAAGAGGGTGCATACAGAAGTCAACTCTGTGTCTTCGTAATCTCACTGATCTCGAGTTGGATGATTGATAGAAACCTACTTCAGGCAGCACCCAAATCACCAGCTGTGCAGCAGTCAGAGAACCAGAACAAATTTCTTGGGAGAAAAAGAGCCCAAAGGAAGAGCTCCTCGAGCAACCATGGCCCCATATTGTCAAGCCACAGCCAGAGAGTTAAAGCTTTCATAGTCTGGTGATGCCAGTTTCTCTCCATTCTCTTTCATCTCCATCACCTAGGCTGAGTAGTTTAGACTTGAAGACCTACATGTAGGTGTAGAAAGTGAGACAGTGCTATCACTCCTGAAGCTGTAGGTTTCCTTTATGGCCATCAGCTCCCTTGGGAATTAACATTTCTGACTTTTTCCAGTTCCTGAGAGGTAGTGATTTCTTCCAGTCAAGCTTAGGAAATAAGGATGTCTCAGCACTGCTCCCAAACTGCTTCTCTATCTCTTCACAGACAGAGACACACTTAGGGAGACTGCAGACAGCATCTGTTCTGCAGCAAGGTGGTGAGGATGCAAGAGGTCCCCAGCATTCAGCTGAACAAATAGTATTGCTAGGCTCCTATAAGTGACAACTCTAGTTTTATTAACTCCCTAAAGCATTTTGTTTCTCCAGCATTCAACTTGACTTGAGCTGAGATGATAACACTCAAATGTCTTAATTCTAAACACACTGATGGGATTAAGCAACCCCACACAATGAAGTTTTCTGTGGACATAGATTAACTGTAGGTTTACAGTAAATGAACGTGTTACCTAATGTCAGGAAATAACTTGAACCACAGAGCTGATTTCCTCTTCTCTCATTCTCTCTCTTTTTTTTTTTTTTCTCTTACAGTTTTATTGGGCCAGCTTGTAAAAATAAGGGTCAGACTTTAGTTAGAAGGTAAAATGCATTTTTTAACAGGTTATCTCATCTCATTTCTTTCTTTTAGTACAACAAGATGCTGCTACTGCAAGCAAAGTCTGAATTCTTATGTTTTCTCACCTATTTATACCTATATAGCAAATGATGCTGATGAGGAACCCCCCTCCCCCTAAAACAAACAAACAAAACAAACATACAAACAAACAAACAAAAACACTAGACTAACACCAAGCACCCCCAGAAGGATGGTTATTTTTGCCTTTCAGAAAATTGTACCAGCACATAATGAAAGGCTGAGATCAAGGAAAGAGCCATTCAGTCACCAGAGAAAAAGGAAATAAATTCAGGAATTCTTTAATAAAAATGCTTAGAATAAAGAAAGAATGCATCATATCAGTAACTTGCACCAAATGCACATTTGAGAAAAGCAAATGGAAGCAAGAGCTGTAGACCCCTCCTCCTTTCCCCAATGACTAGTGGTATTTGATAGTACTCTACCATCATCACTTGACATTTTAACTGCTCCTTTTGTAACTCAGCTGAGTATTTGTGTATGCTCAGTATAAATCTGGGGCCACATGCAAAGTAGACTAAATGCACAGAAACATGAATTTCACTCGCATGCCTATTTGTCTGTCTCTTTTCCACCCTTGCAAAAAGTGGAAATCTTTGCAACTCTTACTTAACATATGCCTGCAATTGAGCTTTATGGCTGAAAAGCCCATCAAAATTATATGGCTTTGTCAGACTAATAAAATAGCAGATGCTGATTTAATGAGAAATGACTGCAAGCTTCTTGTGATATCACCTATGTTGTTTGCTAGTATTACTTATCATAAGTATGAAAAACTCCTTTTAAAAAGTCTAAACTTGTGTCCTCATACAGGCAAAACTCCAGGTTTGAATAAGAACTGAAGGATTAGATTCTCTAATCAAAAGCTCTTCATTGTCAAAGGCTACTTTGTGTTCTTGCATGGAATTTCTATAAACAAAATCTCCATAAATGCAACAGAAATATGGATATGGATTGGACCTCCAAGCATCATCCAAACTCCTGCAATGAGGTACGATCATGCAAGTCTCAACCAGCACTGAGATCTTTTTATAAAACTCCACAATGAAGAACACAAGAATTTTGTAAACTATTTCAGACTCTCACCCCGTGAAATCATCGTCTTAATTGCACTTATTCTGCAGTTTATCTACATTTAATGTCATATTTAGATTTTGGGCCATCTCTTCAATTTCTGGGTTTTATTGTGAACTCTCATTTATTTAAAATTACTTTGAGAAGTGAACCCAGGACAGATGTTCGTCTTGATTCCACTTGACAGCGCATCTTCACCCTCCCCCTCTCCATTTCGGCAGAGAAACAAATACTCCTTGCAAGTATACATTTTTTCTCCTTCCCCTAAACCAGTTTGAGATATTACTAAAACAGTAGCAAGCTCTAGACTATACTTTCTACTCCCTTATGTGGCCTTGTGGGACACTGTCAGTGCATCATTAAAGTTAAGATACAATTTTCATGTCTTTATCCTTATGAACTAAGCAGATGACCTCATTCAATGAAATGGTTTGGATAGATTTGTTCTCTTCAAATCCATGATAGCATTTCATTTTGTTTTAAACCAAATTACCTTTTGAATACTTACAAACACATTTTAATCATTTCAGCATCTTTTGAGGATGCACAGATGTGTCCATGATTCCTCCCATCCTCCTTTTTCAAGCTTCTTCTCATTGATGATGTAGATTGTGCTATCAAAATCCACTGGCACAGACAGATCTCCAAAAAATCACCTATTTTCAAATATGAAACCATGTATTTCTGGAGCCTATTAAACACATGCTTTTTTTGGATCATTTTTTCTAGACTTGTTCATTTTTTATGAATCTGGGAGTCAGATAAACAAAAAAATCCTGACCTCTGCCCTGAACAGAATAGAACATCTCAACTGCTGAAGTCCCAAAATCTCAGTAAGAGTTAAATACTGAACTCTGGACCAAAATATGTCTTAAATAAATTAATAAATTAAAAAAAAAAATCCGAAGTTCATATATACATGTATTATCTATCTGTAGCATTGAAGTGTCTCTAAACTCTGAGTTGAAAACACTTTCTTTGTACAAACCTGTATGAATCCCTTTATCCCCCAAAACATGAAATTTAAACACAAATCACACAAAGGAAATACCATGCTATGGAAGAAGGGCAAGTGAGGCATCAGCAAAAAAGAATAAAACTCCATATTCAGTATTAAGGCACTTAATATCATTGGGAAGTAGGCACCTAAACACCTATGCAAATCTGGGGCTAAGTTAATTGACATTCTATATATTTACTTTAAATCTCATTAAGCATTTTCAACACGTGTGAAACACAAGCAGATGCTAAACCATGAGGAAGTGGGAAGAAAGCGGTTGATTTGCAAAGTGTGGTAGCTACTGCAACTCTGAAAGCTGTGTAGAAGAAAAGGATCTGGGGGTGCTGACTGATGCTCGCCTGAACATGAGCCAGCAGTGTGCCCAGGTGGCCAAGAAGGCCAAAGGCATCCTGGCTTGTGTCAGGGATGGTGCAGCCAGCAGGAGCAGGGAGGTGATCGTCCCCCTGTGCTCTGCTCTGGTGAGGCCGCACCTCGAGTGCTGTGTTCAGCTTTGGGCCCCTCACTACAAGAAGGACATCGAGGCCCTGGAGCGTGTCCAGAGACAAAGTTTTTCAAAGTTTTTTTTGAAATTATCTGTCTTCAAGCTGATCATTTGAACTTGGTCAAGTTGTACTTTCCTTTGGCTCTGTTATATTATACTTTAAGGGTTGGTTATATTTTATTTAGCATTTAAATCATTCTCTTTGAAACTATAAAAACACTACTGACATCTATAAGAAGCAAAACCAATACTCTCTTGAATCTTCTTCCTCTCTCACTCCCCACACAAAAAGATGTATATGGTTTTGTCTTTTGTTTCTTTAGAAGACCAAAAATTAAACAGTAAATTCTACAATCAAAAAACTTAAAAACCTTACAGTGGTGAGCAGCATTTTTATTTTAAAATGTTCACTTAGTTTTGAATATATGATTCTTACCATCATGTAGGGCAGCAAGTACAGAAACCTACTACAGTTGCAATGATACAGGTTGATGAGAGCAAAGTTGCTGCATGTAACGCAGTGGATGCCCAGCATACTCACCCAGACAGACAGAAGTCAGGGAACACTAACCTGTTAGTAGGAAAAGCTCAACAAGGGCTTGCCATTTATCACCTTTGAAAAGCAACTGCCCAAATGGAACAGGAGCTGAGAGACATTAAATTCACATTGCTGTACTAGGCTTGAGAACTGCCTATGTACATTTGTACACAAATATAGATTAAATTGCGACAAAATAGCATCCTTGTGATTGAAAAAATATGCTTAACCAATAACTGATTTTGGTAGTGGGGCACAAAGAAGAAGCTCAGTTTCCCCTTGGATTTATTTGGAGCTGGTCAATATTTTCATTAATAGCTTATAAGATTTACCTTTGTCCTCTTATGACACAATCTTAAGATTTGAGGCTGATTTCAAGTTATATCTGGAAGAGTTTTTAAAATCATTGTTATTAGAGAATTTTGTGAGGATGTTAAGCCAGTTATACTGCAAGAGCTTCTGATCAACAGCCTCTCGATAGCCACAACACCACTAGGATAAACAGTGTCTACTGGATGGGTGGGATGACATCTTTTATCAGTTCATCTTACAAACCAGCTCTGAAGAATATAAACCCTTCTCTGTGTCAATGTGCTTCATCTGACTTTAGCAAAGAGATAAAATACTGAGCTACCCTCTGTGATACTTCTATATTTAGTGTTTCAGTTTGGATGATCTGCTTTTGGAGCCAGTCTTGCTGTTGTCTGTGTGCTTTGCAACACACAGCAGCCTCAGAGCCCACAGACTGGAGTCCTTCTGGATAAAACTGAACTAAGAGGTTCCAGAAGCATTTCAGTCACTGACAGGCATTCAAGTCTGTGATACCAGACTAGAACTGGGCCAATATGAAACCTCTGAAAAACTCAGTTCAGACACCGGGGTTTCAGCTTGCACTGTTTCCCTATCCCAACGCATTCTTAACATGCTGTGCTGCTCTCTGGTGTTGGCTTAGCTGTAACATCTTTCCATATTTTCCACAAATCTATTCTACTTATATTCTTAATGCTCCCAGTTTTATCCTTGATAAAATACTTTCTGATTCTATTTGTATTTAAACTCCTGATAGTACTTTCTCTACATATTTTTTTCATATCAAAGTGCAACTGATTTTATTCATAAGTCACAAAGGCACCTGATTCTTTCATAATCTTAAGGAACTGTGACATTCTCTATGTGTTGGGTTTACATGGCAAGGTTTTGATAGCAGGGAGCTGCAGTTGTGGCCTCTGTGAGAAGAGTCAAGAAGCTGCCCCATGTTAGATAAGAGCTGGTTTCAGCTGGGTCCATAAGAGACCTGCTGCTGGCCAGAGCTGAGACAATGAGCGATGTTGTTTGTGTCTCTCTGAGAGCAGATTTAAGCAAAGGATAAAAATTAAAAATAAAGAAAAAAAAAACCAACAATCTGAAAGCCTTCTATAATAGTATGACTAGCTGGGTAGATGAGGGGAGAGTGGTGGATGTGGTCTACCTTGACTTCAGCAAACCTTTTGATACGGTCTCCCATAATGTCTTCATAGACAAGCTCAGCAAATGTGGCCTGGATAAGTGGGCAGTGAGGTGGATTGAGACTTGGCATCACCTGCATCACCTTGGGGGAGGACATAGAAAAGGGTGGATGGGGAGAAGGTGTTTTTAGTTTATTTTTAGTTTCTCACTGCTCTAGCTTGTTATTAATAGGTAATTAATTACATTAATCTCCCTATGCTGAGTCTGTTTTGCCCATGATGATAACTGTTGAGTAATCTCCCTGTCCTTATCTCAACCCTTGAGCCATTTTCATCTTATCATCTCCCCCTTTCCCTTTGAGCAGGGAGAGTGAGAGAGTGGTTGTGGTGGAGCTCAGCTGCCCAGCTGAGTAAAACCACCACACTTAAAAAAGACCAGGAAGTTCAGGGAAAATGCAGTAATCTCCTAGTATAAAGCCAGGTAAAGTAATTCTATTGTTTGCACCAGTCCAGGCTCGTTTCTGTCATGTCCACATTGGCAACAGCACACATCAATAAAGTGAATTGTTCAATGGCAAGTGTTAATGCCTAAGAAACTGCAAAAATGAATTGTTTTCAGTCCAGATAAACTAGGGGAAGTTAACTAAAACAATACTTTACAAGGAGACACACTAATGCAGAAGGGAGCATCTCTGAAGTCAGAAACTCATAAACAAGTCCATGATCAGTTCAATCACTTATAATCACATTGCTATGAACAGAGAGTTGCACATAGCAAAAAATCAGGAAGCAGTAATATACTTAAATAATATTCCTCAAGTATACAATACTCGATACTACAGTATTTAGGAGTGTTTCTACCAGTATCTTAAAATTGTAAGCTTTAACATCAAACTTCTCTCAGCATTCAATGCTGGGCTGAAAGCTGGAGTTAGTCCTCAGCTACAATATCATATTTCCTGGACCATCTCTGACAAGTCACTTGGCAGACATTAATCCATGCAGATTGATGATCTCTTCCCAAATGTTTGCACAGAGCAAGTCAAAGGCAGCACTGAGAGGATCTAGTGGCTACAGCTTTTACAAATAAGGAGGGAACATGGGGATACAGAAGAAAATGATGCCTGTAGTTATGTTAGTAATACCTGATAAAAACAGAAAGTTTACTGGACATCATCCTTATGATTCATTTCAGCCTTTTTCTGATTTTGTTTCCTGAATCAGCTCACCAAGGGACAGAACTGTAGAAGGTCACACCAGATCCCAGCAAATCCCATTTTCAATCAACTTGCACTGTTGTAAAGAACACTTGTAGATGAGTATAGAGGCCCTAGTTGTAGTGGGGTGCATGCTACAGTCCCCTGATACTGTCAAGCTGGACAGAAATGTTCAGGTGGCCTTAAGTAACATTTCCTTCCCCTGGACTAACTACGAAGCAATACAGAGAATCCTATCCTCTCCATCTGTAGGTAACAACTTGGAAAGCAAACAAATTCAGTACTACACACAAATGTTACCATTTAAAATATTTCCATTTCAGGAGCACAGGCTTCATAAAAAACAATATACAAAACAAACAAAAAAATATCAATTGTTTCAATTAAAGTAATCCTGAAAATCTTGCCCAAAACATCTTGCAAAAGACAATGGCGATAAAACACAAATTTTTAAGGGAATCGCACTGAATTAAATCTAAACATGGTAATGAAGAAATGGACCTACTCTAAAATTCTGAGAACACTTCAAGGTATAATTCGAAATTGGACTACGGAGTATTCCCAGGCAAGATCCATTGGCAGTAATGACCTGGAAAGACCATGAGGAACCCACAGTGGATGAATTGGCTAAACAACTCTGGCAATACGAAGAAAGTTTGTCCTCTTTCCTACAGGCCTGCGTCTCGGCTGTGGAGAAACTGTCTAAAGAGGCCCGCCAACTTAAAGAGAACTGATCTTCCTCCCCACCTGTACAAACCAGCGTCTCGGCTATCAGGGGTAAGCATCCTTCTGTGCAAGGAAGACAACAGAGCAGGAACACAGCCCGTGCCACCCTGTGGTTTTACCTACGTGACCATGGGGAAAACATGAGAAAAAGGGATAGAAAATCAGGACACTAGAAGCATGGGTATGTGAGTTACAAGGAAAAACAATCGGGAAAGGCGGGTTCTCTGAGAAACTTGGTGCTCCAACTTCCAGTGGGCAGTGCTCGGTCTCCAGATCTGGTTCCCAGATCTTTGGTGTGACTCTCTATGATTAAAAAGGATTTCTAGTCAATAACAGTGGTTGAAAAAATTCTGGATTAAGGCAGTGTGATTTAACACGTAACACTAGGAATATTTTGAAGGAACTTTGAAAGTCAGGTCACCACAGAGGACATAATTCCTAAGCAAGGCATTTTATGGGGACCAAGTTCTGTGGTGCACAGCGTATCCTAAGCCACAGTTGGGATCTCAAGCTGTCATCTCAGCTTGACTGGCTCCTGAAGTTGGAAGTATGCAGAAAAATGTTAAACAATGTGTTCCACACTTTTTAGCCCTAATGTCTAATCTGTGGTGGTTTGCAAAGGGGTTTTTGCCCTGGCAGGAATATGTTAAAGTAGTTTTGTGGCAATGCGATGTATTTTTGGAAGTTCTCTTGCCCTCTTATACATCTGCAACCTCCTCCCTTCATTGAGAGGAGACATTATGAAATCTGAAGCTACGAATCTCTTATGCAGAATATGAGCCCCCCAAAGTACAGGTAGCTGTTCATCTTGGAGGGGGTATGTCTGAATGCAAAACTCATCTTTAGGACCAAAGCAAGACAATAAGCTCTTTCTTTTAATAGGAGAAAGAGTTTTGCCGCCTGGAACATGATTTGACAGAGCAGTCAACCATTTCTTTAGCTTTGAAGATGCTGAAATGGACCCTGGGTTAAAAAGAACCAGTTCCCAGCCTGTCTCTAAAAACAGTTGCTTAGGGCTAAAATCTGAGTTTCCTTTCTGTTACATGAAGGTCCAAGGAGAGTCCTCCTCCCTTCTCAGTTGAGGTTGGTGCTACCTAGTCTTAAGATTTTCAGTATTCAGTAGTGTGTGTACCTCTGACTCTCATATTTTGAGGGAGATTGCACTCCCCTTAAATAATATGGGAATCCCATTTTTCTGTGGATACTGGCAGTTACTGGTGGCATTATCATTACTTTCACTAAGTGGAAATTGTGAGAATGTTCATAAAAGAAATGCTGTTTTCACAATATGCAAGTCAAAAGCCTTTAAATTACTAGAAGTTAGAGTTTCAAGGAGATAACTTTAAAAAAATGAATTATTATTGGATGTCTCCATATCCAATTATTATTGGATGTCTCTCTATCTCATCCATAGATTGGCTCCCTGAAGAAAAAGCGTGAAAGGTGTAATCATTAATAGTTTCTGAGGTAGGGTCAGGGGAAGATGGTTTTTCCCACTTGTTCACTCTCCCTTTCTTCACCTCCAGTTATGGTAGCTGCAATGACCATCACAATTACTTTCTATTGCCACAAGCACAGAAATTCAATTTCAAGGGCAGTATTTCAGCTGTTATGTTCTTCTTTTGGTTATATTTGAGTTGTTCCCTAGGTATTATGGGACACACAGCTTGTTTCAAGAAAGCATAACTTACATGATAAATACACATGAGAAAGGAAGTAAGAGTTCACAGACAAAGGAAAGCAGTTTTTATATTTGCCATTTAATTGTCTGGAGGCTTTGGTAGGTAGACTAAGGTTTTCTTCCAGGTAGTTTTTTGTGTAAATCCAGGCCTGAACACAAAGCAGTTAAAGGTTATTCCCAGCTACTGGCAGTCTGGGCACAACTCCCATAGCACTGATCAAACACCAGACCAGCTAGCAAAAGGAGTAGATAAAAAAGAAATAAAAAATAAAAAAAAACATGCTAGAGAAACTGAAATGCTTTGTTCTTCCCTCAAAACACAGGTCAGTCACTGCCTCTCGGTGAAGTATGTAAGCAAAAAAAACTGGTTCTTGCCTTTTTCACTTAATCGACCAGAGCTCCACAGCTATGCCTTTAGGAAATCTGGAGGATGAACACAAATGTGTAAGTACCTCTCGCTGTCTCACCCTGGCTGGGGAGACGTGGGACATCAGAGTAGGAGTCTCTTTGCAGATTCAGAAATGCAACAGAGTGCCTCGCTTACAATCTGCTGCTGTCAGCAAGCCGAGGTTGAAACAGTAGCAGGAGATGCCAGTAGTGCCCAGAGCATCTGCCATCCCCATCACTCTGGTTTGAGCTGCTGGTTACAGAAACCAGTGTCCTGCCGCAAAGGCTCACAGTGCACCGTCAGTATTACTGCAGGATGAAAACACTGCTCCCAGGGCAGCAATAGAAGAGTCTCTTCACAGGAAGAAGCGCAGAGATGCCGTACCTGCGTGTCTGCATTTAAAGCCATATTTAAGCCTGAAAAACACTATGGCTGAACAGTCATCCACTGCCTGCTCTGAAGCTATTTTAACACTGAAAATATCTGAAGTTGTTCTCCAGGGAATGGTTCAATTAACAGTTCAGTGACACCTCAACCACCCTGTAGAATATCCCTCATCTCAAGCTAGGATGACTGTAAAGTCTATTTTGTTTTACCTCGCTGATCTACATTCTGAGCATCTAAAACCTTTCTGTGAAAGGAAACCATCGCAACAGGAGAGACTTTTCCGGTGGCTGCCCTGTTAATCACTTGAACTATCTTTCCACAACACACACACACACACAAAAAATCAGTATCCAATTGCAAGAAGAAACTACACATCTTACATTCATCTCAAATAATCAGTGTTTATTTAAAAAATTGATATTGAACTGTATCAAAATAGAACCTCTAATAAGTGGGAAAGCATGGATATGAAGAGGAAGAGTTGATCAGTTATCACTGAGAAACATGTAATATAAGCTTCTCTCTCTCCCTCCAATCTAACATTTTCAAGAGGAGAAACTGTAATTAATGGGAACACGAAATCTACATGCAGCTCATAAAATATACGAGGACCTTTTTTTAAGTCACTGTCTTGCATACAGAATCACAGCACAGCTCTGATACATCTTTGCAGCACTGCACCTAAGTTTTCCTCTGCAAGCAGTGGTTTTGGCAATAACATCTGATCTGAAAAAAACGCTGACATAACTCCATATTTGGAGCATTTTAATTTTTTTTTCTTTTTAATTTTAAAGCAGACATTAAAACATCTCTGAATGTGAGGAACTTCTTCATAAAAAGCCCTGTTTTCCTTACCTCTAGAAAATGAAACTCAGTAGCGGAGTTCAAAAACTCCTAGAAGACTTGCAATCACTGCATCATCCTGTAATACCTGCTCCAAATTGTACCAGTTATAAATGCTATTAATCTCCTTACTCAGAAAGGATACATTACTTGCAAGGAATTGCTGCTTACTTGTTGTATCTGTATTTGAGTTAATTATCAAATCAATTTTACTTTAGAAATATTGTCAAATATCCTTTATTGTTTTCTCACAGCATACTACAGTTGCTATATTGTAGTCATATTAATAGCATTTGAAATCACTAGAATATTCATAACATGCAACACTGTACGCAAGAGGCATGCAAGTCCATAGCATATAGATTTTAAGTTATCAATTAAAAATAGCGTGAGCCATTCTATTGCACCCCTCTGGGTATCAGGAGCAGGATTCCCAACCTCCAAAAAAAAAAGCAATTTCCTGCAATTCAAGTCATATTTTATTGCTTACATTTTTATTTTTTGTAGATGCATAAAAAAAGATGGACAGTATTTACTAGTCTGTGTAAATACAAGACCACTAATATTCAAAAACAGAATTACAGCTGATGTCTGGAAACATTTCAGACTAAAAAAAAAAAAAAAAATCAAACTGTAACACAACTCACATTGACTTTGGAGAAGCTGAGAAGACTCAGGGGCTTGAATATGTGCAACATTTTTTATTATAACTGCCAGCATAGGTAGAAATGTCCACTATTTGTGTCCAGTTAAAGCATGAAATTATTGCCTTTATGACAACACAGAAGATAAACATATGATGACTCCTTTGCTTTAGAAGTTGCAGACTGAAGTGATCTTAATTGTTTGTTTGTTTTTTTCCCAGAAAACAAATGACTTCGTGGCAAATGAAGGTGACCTTCAGCTGATAATATCAAATGTAATTAACAACTTATTACACACTAAAAAATCCAAAACTTTACTGCTAGAGCAGTCCCTAATCATGGTCAAGTCTTCACAGGTGGACTGTTTTGGGTCTGTTTGCCCGAAGTTCAGGTCTTAAACTGTAACACTGAAAGGCTCTACACTTCAGTAACTTTCAGAACCGAACTCCTTTCCCTTTGTATTAGTCAAACATATGAAAGTCATGGATTAAGTTACGTATTTCACCTTGTATTTCTATGTCATTAACAAAAGCATTAAAGCATAAGTGCAAAGTAATACAACAAGAAAATGTAGCATTTCATGAGGTGCTCATTCCTTGCTTGAGAATTTCTAACAACTCAAAACTGTGCTTGTAAAATTGTATCACCCTACAAAGGGCAACAACTCTACCTTTGATTTTTCCTGGTTTTTGACTCTTCCTCCTCCCCTTCAATTTACAAGCATCATTTTCTCTGCTTTCCATAACAAGCAATACTTGGGAACACACAAAATCTAGATGCTCTAATCAACAAATCAACATTATTTTGAACATGCCAAATGCGCCACCATTTTCAAAGTCATTTGAAGCTCTCTTTTTTCTTTTCAAGCTTTGCATTTGTGGCTGTCAGAAACCTTCTGAAGTCCTCACATTTGCCTACATTGTTTTTTGAAATCCTCCCCGTTTTTAAAAACATCTACTTTTCCTGAAGGCACACTATCCAATCCCCATCCCTAACCTCACCCGTAGAGAACTATCCTTTTAGGTTACTTTCAGACACTTCCATTACACCTGTTCAAATAGCTTACACGAGCATTTTCCATTACAGTAACCCTTCACACCCAACTGCATGTAGCCACCAAGCCCAGCCATTTAACACAACTTGGGAATAACCATTTATTCTTGAAAGTACAGAATATCTTGCTGATTCTACTATAAATTCCTACATCAATCAATAGCTCACGAGGTATTATACAAGTCAAACAGAAGATGGAAACACATTTGAAAACTAACACTAACTAACTAACAAGGTCAAAAAGTGAAAGCTTGCATTTCAGTGGTTAGTTCCAATAAATAATACAAGAGTATTAGTTAAGATATAACAGATAAGTTACAGAATCTGGTTATTTTCAGCTTGCAAATTATTATTCCTTAGAACACTCGACTTTGAGGAACACTTGACTTTTAATTCTTATTATTTAAAGAGAATTTGAAAGCTGTTACTAGTATGCAACCCATACGTTCATCTTCCATGCAGTTTAAGATCTGCATAGAAATGTGATCTTGTGAAGACTTTGTCACTGGCATACCACAAGATGGACTAAAACCAATACAATCAAAGCAATGTCCTGGATTCGGCTAGGGTAGAGTTAATTTTCCTCCTAGTAGCTGGTAGGGTGCTGTGTTTGGAATTCAGGATGAGAAGAGTGCTGATAACACGCTGATGTTTTAATAGTTGCAGAGCAGTGCTTACACCAAACCAGGGATGTTTCAGCTTCTTGCTCTGTCCTGCCAGCGGGCAGGCTGGGGGTGCAGCAGGAGCTGGGAGGGGACAGACCCAGAACAGCTGACCCAAACTGGCCAAAGGGGTATTCCATAGCATATGGGGTCATGCTGAACAATAGATAGGGGTGGCTGGCTGGCTGCTCGGGGATAGGCTGGGCATTGGTCAGCTCATTCAGTAATGCTGCCTCTCAGAACGATCCCATCAAACATTGACCTGCCTTGTTAGAGAAAGACTCTAATCTCCAACTTCACTTTGCATCACTTAACACTCTTTTCTTTTTTTCCTTTTTTTTTTTTCCTTAAGAAAGAAAAAAGGTAATGAATATTATATATATTATATATATATATATATATATTTTTTTTTTTTTAACTGCTGGAATAAGGACTCCTGATAATCAGACAAAACCGCAACCTATGCACTCCTAGCTGGCTATGATATCCCTTTGGGTACACAGTATTTATTAGGCACTTCACCTCTGCTACATCTGGACTTCTGATGTCTGACAGGATTGTGTTCCTCAGCTTTCACACTCCCAGCTACTACTGGGTGCTGTGGTCATCTCTTCTTTATATACACTCAGGTCATATAACAGCATTAATTTCAGTTTTGTGGCTTATTAAAAAAGACAATTTTGTGAGAAAGAACTGCTTCATCTACCATAACTGAGATACAGTTCCATACAACTAACATCAAATAGCGTAACAGTAGGACACAAAAAAGTTCTCATCTCAGATGACCCAAAATTCTTGCGAATACATGACCTAAAGAAAATAATATTTAAGTCAAGTCTTCTGGAAAACCTATGCAATCCCTTTATTCCTCTACTGAATGACTCACTGCAACCAGCTCAAACACAAGCTGTCAGAAGCTTGACTTTACATGTACCACTGATGACTGGCATAGCTGGTACATCACTAGAGAACTGCATGCAGGTGCTGGTTAGCATATAGCCCAAAGTCCTTAGCAAGCAGATCTTCCATCACCAGAAGGCACAAGGAACCTTAAGACATTCTTCACTCATTTATTTTGTTTTCCACTTTGACTTGCATCTTTCACTATCAACTCTTGAAGATCTGCTGATAAAACCAGTGTATGTGACAATGGTCCTTTAAGAATACCAGTGATACTCCACTGTCACTGGCATCCTGCATTACCAGCTAGTGCTCCTCTGGACTCCCTTTCTGTCATCAGTCACCAAATAGGGGGAAGGACATTTCACTTACCCTGTGAAATCCCGTGACAGAGCAACTCCATTGGGACCGGAATCCTCACGTGCCCCTTTCTGCTTCTTATACTTTAGCATGTTGTCAGCCTGCAGGATTGAGAGCAGTGTAGAGCTTTTTTTGTTAATGAAGGAAAGGTTACTGGGCAGAAATTACAAGGCATGTTACTGGCCAATTTTGTCTCAGATGCTTCCACTGTTCACTGGCAGAACCAAATAAAACTCAAAAGTTTCTAATCTGCTGCAGCCTCAGGGTTTCACGGAAACGACAAACTTCCCTAGATCCATGGAGCCATTTCAGTATCTGGGGCTGTGAAGGGACACAATGGCCACCCATAAGTAAGATCATTGGTTCTGCAGCATTAGAGGATTCCTAAGCTATGCAGAGTCAAACTGGCATAACACTAGAGTAACTGTACTACTGACTGGGAAAAATGTCAAGCAGCAGATAATCTGTGTTAAAAAGAGAGGTAGGTTGTTCTCTTTTTTTCTTTTTTCTTTTTTTTTTTTTTTTTTAAATTATTTATTTATTTCCCCCAAACATACGAGGCCTAGAGGTGGTGGAGAAGCAGCCTGAAGGCTGCCCAAAGAGCCACCTCTGCTGACTCTCTCTATTTTCAGATTCAAACAGCATCCAGACTCAATCTGAAAACTGTTAGTGAGCTTTCAGGACTCTGCAGGCCTGCTCACTTCTAGCTGCATCCTTCTCTGCAGCTATCATGCTACATTGAATAATTCCAGAACTGGTTTATACTTTTTCTTATATCCCCTTTCTTGCTACTGTTTACATGCCTAGAAGCTTTGTAAAGAAAACTAGGATAGTAGTTCAGCACGTTCATGGCATAGTTAGCACAGATAACCTTATTGCTAAGTTGAAAGTTGTTCTGAAAGTAGGGACTTAGGTGGCTCCAAGCTGGCCGGTGATCACAGAATGGCCCACGTTGGAACGGACCTCAAAGATCATCCAGTTCCAACCCCCTGCCACAGGCAGGGATGACTGACACTCACTAGATCAGGTTGCCCAGGGCCTCATTTAACCTGGTCTTGAGCATCTCCAGGGATTGGGCCACAACCTCCCTGGGCAACCTGTTCTAGGGTCTCACTGATTAAAAAAAAATAATAAAAAAATACACTTACAATGTATTTTAATGTAAACACAGGGTGATCACGGGAGATCACTTTCAACTCTACTGTGTTTGACCAATTGCAGCATAGACCTCCAGTCACAAAAGGTTAGTGAAAATCCTGAATCTTTGAGTCTCCATCCTTTACTGGACGCAGGGGGGAACATGACTACTGAGAATAAGAAAAAGTCTGAGTTTCTTAATGCCTTCTTTACAGATGTCCTTACTAGCCAGACCACTTATCCTTGGGGTACTCAGCCTCCTGACCTGGAAGTCTGGGACAGAGAGCAGAAGAAACCCCCCACAGTTCAGGTGGAAAGTTACAGACCTGCTGCTCCACCTGGACTGTCTCAAGTCCACGGGGCCACATGAGGTCCACCCCAGGGTGCTGACGGATGTTATTGATGGGCTGCTTTCTATCATCTACCAGTGGTCGTGGTCATCTGGAGAGGTCCCGGATGACTGGAGACTTGCTAATATGACACCCATCTATAAGAAGGGCCATAAGGAGGACCTGGGGAACTACAGGGCTGTCAGCCTGACCTCGGTGCCAGGACAGGTGATGGAACAGCTCATCTTGAGTGCAATCATGCAGCATATGTGGGATCACCAAGGGATCAGGCCCATCCAGCATGGCTTCATGGAAGGCAAGTCCTGCCTGACCAACCTCATCTCCTTCCACAACCAGGTGAACTGCTTGGTGGGTGAGGGAGAGGCTGCTGACGTAGGCTGCCCAGGCTTCAGAAAGGCCTTTGGCACGGTCTCCCCCCGTATTCTCCTGGAGAAGCTGGCAGCCCATGGCATGGGCAGGCACACTCTGTGCTGGGGTAAAAACTGGCCAGGCCCAGAGAGTGGTGGTGAACGTTGTGACATACAGCTGGTGACTGGTCACCTGTGGTGTTCCCCAGGGGTCGGTGTTGGGGCCCATCCTCTTTAATGTCTTCATTGATGACTTGGATGAGGGAATTGAGTGCACCCCCCGTAAGTTTGCGATGACACCAAGCTGGGGGGAAGCATCATTGTGCCGGGGGGTAGGGAGGCCCTGCAGAGGGGCCTGTACAGGATGTGTCGATGGGCAGAGGCCAGTGGGATGAGGTTCAACATGGCCAAGTGCTGGTCCTGCACTTTGGCCACAACAGCCCCATTGTGGCCTTACAGGCGTGGGGCAGAGTGGCTGGAAAGCTGTGCAGAGGAAAGGATCTGGGGGTGCTGATTGATGCCCACCTGAACATGAGCCAGCAGTGTGCCCACGTGGCCCAGAAGGCAAGTGGCATCCTGGTTGTGTCAGGAATGGTGCAGCCAGCAGGAGCAGGGAGGTGATCATCCCCCTGTACTCTGCTCTGGTGAGGCCGCACCTCGAGTGCTGTGTTCAGCTTTGGGCCCCTCACTACAAGAAGGACATCGAGGCCCTGGAGCATGTCCGGAGAAGGGTGACGAAGCTGGTGAGGGGCCTGGAGCACAAGGCCAGTGAGGAGCAGCTGAGGGAACGGGGGTTGTTTGCTCGGGAGAAGAGGAGGCTCAGGGGAGACCTCATTGCTCTCTACAACTGCCTTAAAGGAAGCTGTGGGAAGATGGGGGTCGGCCTCTTCTTACAGATATTGCAATAAAAGTAGAAGGAATGGCCTCAAGTTTAGGGTGGAAATGAGGAGACATTTCTTCTCAGGAAGAGCAGAAAGCATTTGAACAGGTTGAGCAGGGAGATGGTGGTATCACAGTCTCTGGGGGCGTTAAAGGAAAGGTTGGATGTGGTGCTTAGGGACACGGTTTAGGGGGTGATAGTGGTGGTAGGGGGATGATCTGGGAGGTCTTTCCCAATGCTAAGGATTCTATGAAAATGTCACACAGGTAACAGCTCTAATAACAGGCTGGGAAGACAGGAGGTTCCCATAACTCAGAGTGACTGCAAAATTAAGCACATCCATAGTAAACTTTCAGCTTACAGGTGACAGCTACAACACCTACAGTAGCACTGTAGTTCATCCATAATACTTGCTGATCTTTGCCATTTAACAGTTTACCAAGGTGGGACACCAGATGAAGAATACTCATCGAATAAAATTCAGGACACCAAACTCTAGAAAAAAGGTAGATAAGGCATTTTCGTAATGACTGAGTACAACTGGGATCCATTTATAAAACGGAGGTAGTTTTACAGAGCTCCTTGACTTTTGGAGTCACTGTGATAATTACTCCACGGGAAGAAAGCGTTGATTACCAGGTAACATGCAGGCATTAGTCCTGGGACTAAGGTTTTGCTGAGCTTTCACAGAATTTAGCACTACACCTCTATTTGCTATCTTAGACAATTATACGAAGCTACATTAACATTTTCTCCCCTTTAAATTAAGACTATAAACCCAAATCAACTTTAATATATTGCCAGTCACTATGTATCAATGTCATTAGTCTTAGGTTACCATCCCTAAAGTAAAATACATAACTCTTGTCAGGCATTCATTTAGGATGATTTAAAGGAACACTTCTGAATGTGTAAAAGTAGTAATATGCTGTGACAGTTAACAAATTTACTTCTCTCTCTTCATTAAGACTCTCCTAGATAGCACGTAATTTAGGATTATTTAATCCTCATAGTTTCCATATCCCAAAGTCACCCTTTAAGATAAATGACTTCAGTGAACATTGATATCACCGACTTCTTTCCCTTTTCATTTTCTATCAAAAAAACGAATGGTGAGAGCCTATGTGGTCAGGAAAATATAGTCCCCTAAGAACTGTTAGTCTCGGATACAAAGTCAGTTTGGGAAATTTTCTCCTTGCTCCCCAACAGTCCAGTCTTGTTCACCTACTAAAATGAGGGAGCATCTTATCTTGATTCTGCAAGCATTATATGACTCAGTGATTATAATCATATGATTATGATATGATTATATGATTATAATCACTGGCTTGATCAATCACAGACAACTTTTCTACTTTTGTAATACACAACTTTAAAAAATAGGCATCATGCAGCTGTGGCTCTTCTGGGAAACATTATTTTCCATCCTGGACCTAAAAAGTTTTTTTTACAGATGCAATAGGCATCATTGACACTGATGGACAGACTTGGTAATACTGTTCAGAAATTTAAATCAGAAATTTTTATACTTGTTGCCAAAATGCTATCCCAGTTATAGCTGGGATGCTATCCCACTTATAGCTGACTTATCTAGCAATAACTTTACTTGGAAAAAAAAATAATTACAGTTGATGCCAAACTTGGCACTAGTATCAATGTTTGACAAAGCTGGATTAACCCATTATCACTTTAAAAAAGTCAGTTTGGGGGCAGGTAAGACTGCATAAAACAGGTAAAGGATATAGAATGTTGTATTATAGTGTTTTGTTTTGTTTTTTTTTAATATAAAAAACAAACTTCCATCTTCCTGCAACCAAAACCACTTAACATGTTCCATATACACACAAAACACAGAACTTATGTTTTACCAGTATTGTGTTGGCATTGGATTTTGACTTCAGCTCACAGTGAACAAAGGTGACATAAGACTAAGCTGAAGAGCTGAATAAATAAAGCAACGAAAATCAGTATGTAGACTACAAAAAAAAAAAAAAAAGTAAAGAAAATTAAAGCCAGCCTGCAGAACAACTAGCTTCCAAACTGCCGTAGACAGAACCACCAAGATTTAACACCATAAAACCTTACAGAAAAGATACCCTAGATATTTCACTGAAGAAAAAGCTGAAGAGAACCAAGCTCACTGGCAGAAACACTAGAAAAATACCCTTGTATTCAGCTGACAAGATACTCTTTTCGTTAAGGGCTTAAAAGACTTCCAAATGAGGAATTACATGTACATGCCATAGTATCACACGTTTGCATCACCATGAAGTTGTCTCCTCTCTCCTTACGTACAGGCTTCAAGAAAACAGGAGACAGACCCAGGCTCTCCCAGAGCCAGGCAGCAAGTCACAAGGATCGCTGGCAGCAGAGAGGGAAGGTATCTTCCCATGTAGCGTGAAGTACGACTTGAACAGCACCTCTGGATTTGGGCCTGCTTCTGTAGACAGATACCTGGCCATTTAGGCTACCATCAGAAGTAAGTGAGTACGGTGCTGGTGCATATCCTTACCGTGTTGGTTGAGGAATGTGGCTTGCCTCAAACTTGCTAGCCTGGTTGACTAACACTGATGTTTCAGCCTGCAGTTTTTCACAGCCCCTAGTTAAGAGCTGCCGCAGTTTACATACTGCCATGCAACAGGTGTACCCTGAAGCATGAAACTGCCACAGTGAACACAGCCTGACTGCATCTTTCACAACTGTGGAGAAGTATCAAGTCCATAAAAACACGGCAAGAGAGCAAGAGATGGGAGTTCAAAACAATGTTGATTGAGATGTACCAGGCAAATTAGAAGAGGATAAGAACTGGTGCTTTCTGAATAAAACAGCAACAGCAAAACAACAAAGCTTTTAGTATCCTAAGTCAAGAACATTTAAATAGCTACTTTAAATATTCTGCTTTAAGACAAATTGAAACTGCTCTTATTAGTGTACAGAAAGCTATACTGATCTTCCATGGTAGGTTTTTATTACTAGTATTGAAAATAAGTAATTAACATAAAAGCAACAAGAGAAAGCTGGACTCATTGTAGCTACTTTATCCCAAGTTTCTCCCTGTCCCTCCCTTCTGAGTTCTCTGTGGACACATAGAACAAAGTGTGCCTTGTTAGAATGTAAATAAAATCACACACTTAAAATGGATTTGATATATGTACAGTAGGTATCATTCATGAATGTTACATGGCCAGTGCAGTTACATTCTTTGTAAGGTATTTAATGTTCTTTATCAAATCTGCCAAAGGAAAAACAAATGAGTGGGGAAATCACAGGTTAAGGAATTATCACAGTCATTAAAGTTTGAGAATTGTAGTAGTAAATGTACGATATTCTATGAAGTTCCATAAAGAAATGGTGGCAACATGTATATATTGCAATTTTATTTCATTCGCTCAAACAAAACGTTAGCATGTAAGAAATTTAAAATGACACAATATGGTAAAAATAGCAGAGAATGAACTGAGAAACTAAAAGGAAGGTAAACCTAAATGCATGAAAATTCAACATTCATTAGTGATCATCTTCAGTTTTTGATTGACACTTGATGCTCGATAACTTTTTAAAACAATGAACTGGAAATCATTATGACTGTCTGAAGAGATTTCAGCACCAGCACTAAGATTTTTACATTCAGTTTGTGGTTGACTTGTTAGCCACTTGTATATAGTACAGATTTATCACAGATCAGATCACAGTGTTGAGAAAAGCAACGCTTTCCTGGAATTAGAAAGGATCCCCTAAACTGTCCTCAGTTTAAGACATCCATTGTACAAAAGCACAGAACCACCACAATATGGTTTTCAAAGAACTTAGTTACCAGTAAGCAAAATAATCTTAGCTTCTGTAGTTCATTTTCAATACTGAAATCTCTGAAAATGTTGCAACTGTCAGTATGACAGGAGATGTTTACAGTTATCTTTAACTCAATCGGATTTTCTGGAAAGAACCAATTCAGCAATTTGGGATTATAGAAATTATGTATGTAGAAGCAGCACAAAAGAAGACATCTGTTCCTTTTTCTTTTAAACAGAAATCATGTTAATTTTAGACCAAGGCACAAAACGTTTAGTGCATAAGCCAGTTCCTTGCAAAATCTAGTAGTTCATCATTTAGTTTTGGACCACTTATACCCATTCACACTATTCCACTATGCTACTCCTGAACTCTCCTATAAACAAATCAAACATGATTTCTGACAAGGATAAAACTTCCTTAATGCTGAAAACGTCCATGTAAAATAAAGTTACATTAACAAAGATGAAAATGCCTCCTCTTATTTTGAGTAAAACAGTACTTTACAAGCTCACTATGGATTTTTTTTTTTTTTTTTAATGCCTTCAATAAACGCATGCAGGAAAATCTTTTTTTTTTTTTAATGATTCATTAATTCAGTTGGTCAATATTTCCACTTTCATCTTCTCTCAGACTTTGAAGGTATAGAAACAGGAAATGTTTGGAGAAAAAAATTCCATTTTAAGCCTTTTGAAAGCACTAAGTGCTGCTTTACTTTGGTGTTCAGCACTTAAGACAGTATGTTATTGAAAGCATTTGTCCTAAGGATGGAGCTGCATGTACAGTAACCTCTCCAAAAGTTGAAAGTAAACTTTTCTTTTGGAACAGCACAGAACACAAAGCAAACATGGCACTGGTACGGCTCAGAGAAATTGTTAGTGCAAAAGAAATGGGAAGATTTTGATCTGTATTGTTTTTCCAAAAGCACTACAGATCCCATTCACAGAATTTATGTGCCACTGAACTGTACCACATTAAAACAATTACAAACAAAAACTGAAAATCTAGGGAAATAGAAGGGCGTCATCTCTCCCCCAAAAAATTCCCGATTTATTGACTGAAACCAATGACATACCACTTACGTTTTCCAGAGTTTGGGTATTGGAGCAGCTGTTTTTACACTTGTTTTTATGTTGTGCCCCCCTCCCCATCCCTCACCCAAGGAAAGTGGCAGATAAATTAGAAGAAGGGGACATTTACTGTGACCTCATGCTCCATTGTTCTAATGCAACTAACTCTTGTCTTGTTTCATTAAGCAATCAAAAAAGTAGTCTCAGAAAACCGTGAAGCAGAAGGTCATGGTAAAAAGATAAAGAACAATGCACTTATACAGGTGCATCCTCAGCAATTCAGATGTCTAAGTGTTTGTTCTCTTGCCAAGAAGTGAGTTAGATTCACATGGGAGTTTCAGAACCATTACGGAAGTATTACTGAATTTCAAATATAAAACTAAAAAAAAAAAAGATATAAAAAAGGATTAAGTACCTGGTTCCATTAACATGGTTACTGATAAAAGTCACATTTTCCTCATTATTACACATGCATGTAAGATGAAGAAAAAGTGTAGAAAGTAATAAAAATGTGTCGCCTTCCCCCTCCCTCATCCCACATTTTTCTGGGCATAAATTAAGCCTTAAAAATAAAAAGGCTACTTAATATCTGTGACATGCAATTTTTCTTTTAATTAAAAAGCTGTGTTGTGTTACATTACAAAAATGTCCACATGCATAAATCTAAAAAAAGCCCAAAAATCTACTGTAAATCTACAACATACTAATGATTTACATTTGACTGCTGATTCGCATTATGTAGAAGTCTTAGATTTGGTAAAGCATTGTAACAATGTAGGAAGGCATCTACATCTTTAAACTCTGGACTGTATTTGCTTTTTTTTTTTTTTTCCTATAAAATTGCATGAAGGCTAACTAGAGAGGCTTCCTATCATAAAATTCCAAAAACTCAACATGTGATCCCTGTCTAGGTCATTCACTTACAAATACTGCCCTTAAAAAGCACATATTTCTAATCATTCCATTATTTTGTGAACTGAACTTATACACATCTGATCTTTTAAATTATTCATGGAAATATCAGATATGATAGGAAGACAAACCTGAGATTCATTTGAAGTACAACAGTATAACTTGCTAAATCCTTCATTAATAAAGAAAACCTCTCTGAAAAGCCTTCCCAAGCTTTTCCCTGTTTGTTTGTTTTGTGTAACAACAAATTCTGAAACATGTGCAATTTTATCTTGTCATGAGTATACTTCAAAGCACTGTGATCTTGTCTGATAGGCGTAGGAAATTCTGCACAATCATTACAGTAACTTTAAGACTCTTTTCCACCTTGCTGTAAAGGTCAGAAAAAAGCTGCAAACTAGGAGGAAAATAGCGTATCACCAGAGTGATGTGCCTGAAGCTTTTCAGAATATGTTGTTTCTCCCTCCTTCCAAGTGTCTGTCTCCATTTTCTTCTAACAGCTCACAAAACGTAGTCAGTTTTATGTCAAGTTAAAGAGTCACATCGGCTTAGTACTAGTCTTTCTATGCAGTATTCGACTTGCTCAGTTCCTGCCTGATAGCTGGAAAGAAAGAGAGAGAAATTAACAAATCAAACATTTCAAGTCAAGGAAGAAAGCCAGAATTCACAACTAACCTCTTAAAGAAAGTTCATCCTACTAAAACGTCTCAGAAAAGGAATAGTCTATATGTAATATGCCTCTTGTGTGATTAAAGGCAAGTGTCAGTCTCAGCTAGGCAGAATGCTTTTCACTCCTATTAGGTTTTCATTAATTTTTTATTTTTTCAGTTCTACACCTCCAGCAAGTCTACCACTGAGATACCAAGGAGCATGTGTGTGGGCTTATTTATTGCAGTTTAGGAATAGCCTCTGGGCCATACACTGTTTGCATCGTATTATCCAAAAGGCTGTGGTACACAGCATAGTCAAAATATTAATGAAGAAAAAGTATTTTATGAAACAGTTACTGATTTAAGTATAGGGCAAAGCACTGCATTGTGGTGCAAAACCAGTCAGCTCTTTCTACCACATCTGTTAATGACATTTACTATTTTACCAGTTGTGGTACCAGTTTCAATATGACCATACTTCATTTTGGTACAATCCACAAAGCAGTAAAAATGAAACAAAACATTAACACTCACACAGTTTTATTTACTTCTTGATTCATCGATCTTAAAGATGATTATTCCTAAATAATTTCCCATAACTAAGGAAGACTACTTAATAAAATATCTTCTGTTAAAATAAAAATGAAAACTGTGAAAATTATTTTTACTTGAATCTTACGTTAAAGACAAACATTAGAAGACTGGAAGCTGGAAACATAACCATAGTGAATATTATCAGTTTTGAAATATGCATCCCAGCAGCCCTGGATTATTTTAATTATAAAAATAGCCCGTTTACAACCACGATATAAAAAATGTCTCAGAGCACATATTCAAAAAATGACACTTGGTGTCAAATCACTTTAAAAAAAACAAAACAGAGGAGAGGAAATACGACACAGTATACCAGTAAGAGCAGGTCTGGCATTGTACTGGGTCTGGCTGTGATGGAGTTAACTTTCCCCACATCAGCCCATACAGTGCTGTGCTCTGTATATCCCACCAATGGTTTGTCTGTTGCTGAGCAGTGCTGGCACAGCATCAAGGCTGCCTCCAAAACACCTCAAAGCTAAAAGGCTGTGGGTGGGCAAGAGGTGGGGAGAACACATTGCCAGGGCAGCTGACCTAAACTGACCAAAAGATATTCCAAGCCATATCAATTCACGCTCAGCAATAAAAGCTGAGGAAGGGGAAGAAGAAGGGGAACTCTCGTTATAAAAACCTGTCCTAACAACCACAATGTCTGTCAAGGCCCTGCTTCCCAAGATGTGGCCGAATATTGTTTGCTAGTGGGAAGCAGGGAATATGTATTTTTTTTTGCTTCCATGCAGCCTTTGCCTGTTTTTCTTTTTCCCTTTAGACTGTCCTCATCTCGACCTGTGAACCCTTGTCCCCATAGTCCATTGGCATTCTTTCATTTGTGCCTATCAACAAGTCTATATTTTCCAATATTTGATTCTCAGAATAAAAACATACCAAGCTTACATTTTGGTACAGCTTAAAAATTACTTGCTCTGAGACTCAACAATAACAAAATAAATTGATACTTACCATCAATGAGTTCCTCCTTTAATTTCGTTAACTCCTTTCTCATTTCATCTAAAATATCCTATGGTGTCAGAGTAATAGATTAGTTTTGGAACATCTAGCTTTCTACTGAGAGAAATGCAGTATTATTCTAGCCTTCAATTGACCTGTAACAGTTCTGAAATTTATATTCCACCCTTTATCTTAAGAAATTAATCCCCAAAATCTAAAGCATTCATAAAATATTCTTACTGAAGATAAAATTTAAAGAATAATATTAAAAAAGTATGCCTTATAAATTGATTTCAATAGTACTTATTAAAGAAGGGAAATACTTAAGTTAGAATATTGCACTAATATAATTGCTAAATAATAATAGGATCATCCCTTTAAAATAAAGGAGCTTTATCATAGATGAAAGCTCATATGCAATGCAAAGAAATCTAATTTAAAAAAGAAAAAGGCCAAGAAAACATTCAAAGGGAAAAAAATATGGGATCAAGTTATCAAGTTAGCCCCAGTCACAAACTGGAATTTAACCTAATCAAAATGACTGAGTTAAATGCTACCAATTTCTTCTGCAGCCTTCTGTATATCTGATTTGGGATAATTATTTTAAGAAAATGCTTTTGAAATCTGAGTGGGAAGTACTGTCTGTTTCTGAAAAGTACAGTCTCATCCCAGGCAAAACAGTAATCATCAGTAAACACATCCAAAAGATTTCAATTTTAATATTCAGCTCTTTTTCAGCTTTTCAACACAATTAGAATACTAATGTGCAATACTAGACATTTTTTCGATGTTCCTCAAACACATACACACACCATATATGCATGAACCCTGTCTTCAAGTAACAGCATCAAAGCTTAAGGGGTACCCTCATGCAATTTAAGCTCCTGGAGAAGGTGGGAAGAGTTGCATTCCTCCCGCTAGAGAATGGATATGCCAACAAGCTGCTATGAAGCACAAGAAAGCACTTGCAATGTGTCATATACTTCATTGTAACTGCCCATTTTGTCCGAAAACAAAACAATCCACCCTAAACAACCTAGCCATCTAGACTCAGACTGCTGGAAATTTGGTACATCTGAACTTTATGAGATTATAGTATCTACACAGACTTCAACTCAAAAGAACCATTGACAACATCATAAAATCATCCAGACTGCTATCTGCAAGTTGTAGCATGAGTGCTGAAAATCCTCCATAAAATTTGAGGAGCACCTGTTTTATCTCCAGAACAGACACTACAACCCCAGACTTTTATTTAGCTAACAAGGATTATGAAGTGAAAGATGTCTCTTTCCAGGACAACAGCAAAAAAAATCATATTTGCACAGAGTGCAGACCTTTTTTTTTTTTTTTTTTTTTTACCGTCTGGTTGGAACAGTTCCTAGAAAATAGAAAACTGCATTTCCTCATACAAGACTCAAAATAACCCACAGGGAATCTATCTGTGTTAACATCCGAAATGGTGGGGTGTTTTTTGTTTTTGTTTTTTGAGCCAGAAAGAACATACATTCCCTGAACAACCCGAATATTAGCAGAGGCATTATGAAGCATTACAGAGAAAAAATATACAGTAGTACTATCTTATTGTCTTTGGTGGAGAACATGGAGCACCTCATAGAAACATTCTCAGATCAACATCATCCCTACATCCCAGATATCTGCCACTCTCTAAAGAGAATCTTGCATGAAAAGACATCACCTACAGTCAGCAAAGATGATCATATGGCCTCAAAGGCAGACTTCTTAGTAGCTGGAGGAACAAAGGTAAATTAAATCCACTTGCTCCTGCAAGGGTTCGTATGAGGAACTGCCTTCCATCTAGCATGGGAGGTCTTAGTCTAAATATTAGAAATACTGTTAAGTGATGTCTCCTGCCTTGACACAAGTGACAGATCTGTCGCTGAGGTTTTTGTTGCTCAGATTATGGTATGCTTGGCAAATAATTGTCATGTACAGGTAAGTGTTAGAAAAGTTTTCCAAAGCATCCTGTAACATGTTTTGCTAATCTAACAGGAGCCTTCCCTCACACAAGGCTCATTTCTACGGATAGCCAGTATATAGACAGACAGAAAATGCGATACCACTGGATGCTATTTCATCACCAAGCTCATGACCACAAGTGCTCAACTCTGATTTTTAAAAAAAGTTATACTTTGGTAGGTAGAGCAGTCTTTGTTTTGGGAGGGGGGAGAGGGGAAAGAAAGGTTTTCCAAGCAAACTAATTTTACCAGTTCTATCTGTATTATCAACACCATCTTGTGTATTCTGTGTAATGCAAAAGCAGGAACAAGCATCTGGGAGAAAGTAATGGGGCTGTGTAAGCAGGCATCATACAGTTATAGCTCCTAAGAATACTGAAGTAAGTTTGGGAAAAAGTAACTACTAATAATTAAATAATTACTGAAGTTTGGAACTAGTTAATAGAACAGTTCAAAACTGGTATTTGAGAGCTCCAGATCCTAATACCCAAGTTTTTTATACAAAGCATGATATATGTACCTGCTTCAATCTGTCATAATCTAGACCTTCTGACTGTACTCCATTGGCACTGGGTTGCCCCGTTGGTGTAGATTTTGGTCTGCAGTACAAAAACAGATCAGTAAGTTACTGGTCACTCATTATTACAACATACATAATACATCTCCATCAACCTTGCTAATATTCATCTATCAAAACAATATTAAAAATATGAAAAGAAAAACAGAAAAAAAATTAGACCCAAAATACCACACAGAATGGAAACCAACAACCAAGAACATTTTCCACGCACTGGAAATATTAATCACCATAGGAATAAGTTATTAGTTCAAAACAAGAACAATTCAACTTGCAGACATATTTCATTGTCAGTGGTTTCCGATGTTTTTATGGTGTTAATGAAAAACTGATCTCCTTTGAATGTCAAATACTTTTCATTTTCCCCTTTAAAACTACGTATCTCAGAAAAGGCTCTCTGAAAGAAGCACTCCCTCTTAATGAGTGCATGTTGATACTGCAACCTAAAAGCATGTGGTGTGTGGCATCACCCTTGAAGACTGAGAATTCAGCATGGCAAGGGTGAATAACCTTATCTAATTCCTGCTTTGAGAATGCATCAGGAATAGATAGCTTCCAGAGGTCCCTTCCTATGTTATTCCATGCATTGTAAAGCTGCTGAAAACAAATACTCAAAGACACTGTAATGGCAGCAAGTTTTATCATATAATGTTTGAGGAAGTTCTGACATGTTGGTTCTAATGTTTGGTTACTCTCCTAAGACATTGAAACTTGCCTACAGAGATTATCCTGCATTCTTAAAGCATGTTCCAAAATAAGAGGATTCTCAACCATGTCATCTCCCTTTTTCTGATCCCCTGTTTATACAATGTGCAACTTTCAGATTCACGTACTTAACTACACTTCCAAAGGGCCTTCCATATGCACAGCTATAAGCAGAGACAGAAGCTAGATGCTAACAGCAGAAACAGAGAATGGTTCTCTAAAACACGAATGGCTGGCTGGCATCAGACAAAGAGGAAGGAACGTTCTGCTGTTCTTAGTTGCTTTTTACATCCTAACAATCTCTGTGACTCTATAAAAGGATAAAGAAAAAATGCTTGTAAAAAAATTGCTGACAGTTAATTTCAAGATGTTTCCCCACTGTTAGAATTATCATCAGATGTAGAATTTAAGGGTAGGGTAAAGGTATAATAAACTGGGTTCTATTTCACTGCCCATATACATGGTATCACTGAACAAAAAGCCTGGCTTACATTCAGTTTCTCACTTACAAATTCTTACATAGGAGGAATTAATTAAACACTGCATTTTTCAAGATTTGTTACTTGAAGGTACAACCTTTTTTTTGTTAAGCTGGAAGGTGACCAGACACAGGAAAAAAATAAACCAGCAGGAAAGGTACAGTTATGCTTCTTACTTTCTTTCCCATGCACAGGATCTTATTTCAGTACATGAGGGACACAAAGCAATGTATCCATTGCTTTAAAAATGCCCAGATAAATGGAAAATTATTTATCTAGCACAAACAAGCTGTGCTCTCACTCAAAAAAAAAAAAGAACCCCTATAATATACTTATTTTTTAAACAAAATCAGTACTTTCAGGTCTCACTCATCTTCCCTTAAAAGATAGTAGTTTATCCATGAAGAAATAGTTTGATTACGCTCTATTTTTTCAATAATAGCAGAATGAGCCTCATTCCTGATGGTCTTGATGACTTAAAATTTGACAGGCTATTTTCTTATTTGCTAACAGAAGAAAAACACTCCAAGTGCAACTCTGAACAGAAAAGGAGATGCACACTTAATTGTCATTTTGATACTACAGAAACTTCCTCAGGCTTGTACTCTCCATACTTTCACCTCTTATTGGTTCTCAGTGTGAAAAACAAAGACACAGCACGTGACAAGAGTTTTTTCCACGCAACCTATATACAGTAACATTTATCACACTGGCATCATTCTAATACAAACTCATAGCTACCAAGTAACCTGGTGACAGCATTTTAAATTTATACATCCTCTTTTTTCTTTCTTTTTTTTTTTTTTTTTTTTTGAAGGCAAGAACTCTGGTGCAAGTGGTAGAAAACTCTTAATACTTGTTTTTAAAGCTTTGTGACTAATTCTGTGCACTGACAAGTTGTTTATGTGAAGTCCTGTTGCATCCATGTAGGAAAAAAACTGCCAATAATTACTCATGCAAAACACAGTCAGCAAAAGCAGTGTTTAACTGTCCCTTCGCTGATGGACTTTGCGTCAAAGTAGGTGCAGGAACATTGTTACGCCACCAGCTCTATTCTTCACATGGGATCAGAATACAATTAAACAAGTTCCAAAAGAGACACTGCTAACATTACTGGACTTGAAACACACTGAAATGAAATACACAATCCATGGATTAAGATAGAATAAGAAATATTAAATAACTTTATCGTAGAAGCACCTGGAAAACAGAATTCACCTTGTAGCCGTAAGAAGATCACCAGTGTGTGCTAATGCTATGAAGATAAACCACAGTTTGGGATCTTTTACAAAAATCTTTAGATACTGACAGTGCTAAGTTCCTTAGGAAATAATTCCTTGGTCAAAATAAAAATCAAGACGGGAACTTTGGCAAGTGCTGCTGCTTCACATACCTGACGTTTAGAATGCTACTTTTGCAGTTTATACCTGAAAGCGCAAACACAGACTGACTCCAAGCAGAACAGTGTGAGTTTTTCAGACTCTCCTTATATTGTTTCTGATCATTAACTGTCTCTTTGTTCCCATATACTAGGGCATTATAGCATTTACCCAACTAGACTGAAATAAAAAAAAAGAATCAGTTTCCTCCCCAAAGCTATTCCTGACAAGAGATAGCAGGGATCTACTGAATGTTTTATTAAAAGAATTCAAACAAGAACATATTTGAGTATTTTAATAAAATTACTTGTACTTTAAAGAACGTATCTCCACAAACAGACTGCTGCTTGCTTTGCTCAAAATCTTTACAATAAAAAGGTAGCTCTGCCAATCTTATTTCATATATTCCTATAGTGAAATACCTGTCTAGATGTATAACAGTATAGCCTTCTTAAAAACTTGACCTCTCAGTTGTAGGAATATATTCATTTTTATTTTTTATTTTTTTAAGAAGTCCTGCAAGAAATTCTTCATTCATCCAAGTATGAAAGACCTCAACTTGTAAACTAGATAAGTTAATTATCTCAGTCAAATCTAGCTTCCTCTCTACCCAGATTATCCTTTTCCTTCTCCAGTTTGCTCAGAGAAAAGATTCATGGTGAATGCAGTTGCCATTAAGACAGACATTAGCTACTGAAAATTAGCAAATGAAACATCCCAACCATTAGTCCTAAAATGGCTACAGAGCACTCCCGTGTGGTTTTTCATAGCATTGCCTAGCAGGACAGTGAGGCAACCTTTGTAATCCCTAAAGCACCTTAAAACAAACATGCAAGATAAAGATTTTATTCATGCCAACATGCAGAATACGCCACCCAAGATAAGTATCTCAAAGGGGAACTTCTTATACAAAAGATTAAGTATTCACCACAGTGAGTAATTGATGAAAAATGAAGGTGGAATTTGATTCAATAATTCAAAGTGTTCAAAAAAAAAAAAATCCAAAGCTCTACGAAGTTAGCTGCAGAAAGCTCTTAAAACCCAAAGGCTTTAAATGTCAATATTTTTTGCAAAATTTTTGTACCACTACAGGAACTACAGTTTAAAATAGTTATTTTAAAATTTGTGAATACTCTCCCAATTGAAACATTAATTTATGTTTAATGATTCCTTTATTTTTTCATATGCTTATGTCAGGCAAAATCTATTTATCTTTACATAATCTGTGGCAGCAAGACATGAAAATTCACTTGGAAAATTACCTGCTATTCCTGTATATCTAAGCTTACATTTCTGAAAAATTCCTCAGAATGTTACAGAATGTTCGATCATGGCATACCCGACAAGAATTTGGACCTTCACAGGTGGTGACTAACAGAAATCTAGTATTTATTTCTAATTCAAAACTGGTTCTTAAACCACTTCAATTTGCCTTCAGAACCATCCAAAAACGTTCCAAAAATGGGCTTAACTGGACAAACGAAATACAAAGAGGAACCTGATCATGCATGTGGTGATTACCAACCTATGTAGAAAAAGTCCACCCTTGGATTGGTAAAATAAATAATTAAAAAAATGTAAGAAAGTAAGAAAGATTTTAATCATTAAAAAGTCTCAAATCCTAACAGGATAATACCTGTTTAATGAATCATAGAGCCTGTTTTCAGAAACAAGCAGGTTTTTCCATGGAGATTCCCGTCTATGAGTAGGGGAGAAACACTACCTTAACAAGCTATAAAAGACCTTAATTATGTTCAGTTTTAAAACCTTAAATACAATGGAGCCTCACTGATTGTGTTCCAGGAGTTCTATTTTGAACATATTAGGAAATATGAAAAAGATGTAGTTCAATACTTAAAAACCTGCACTAGAAAAAAAGGGTTTATTTTTAATAGGATAGTATTGATTTATAACATTCATTCTGAATAACAAATCCTTTGTCTAATTACTTGGAAGCTCTCAAGAGAAAATATTGCTTACTTGCCATTTTTGTAAGCACGCTTTATTTAATCCTCATAAATGACCACGTTCACTCTGTATAGGTCAGGAGCAGGTTTTCTAGGCTTAATAGGTGAAAGATATCCCCACTTGCTGGCAAACATGGTATTAGTGTTTCAAGTAGCAGCACCCTTTGACTAACTCACTCAAAGAACCTTAACAATCTGCTCACAGAGATAGAGTTGTCAACTTCAGAGAATTTAGAAAAAATGCAAGGATATTTAAGAGAGCCTTCTATTAACACCTTTTCTTTCTTGGAAAACTTTATCTGCAGTTTTTACAATATATGCTATGGAACCTTCCAGGAGGTTATGACAACACTGGAATTGAATATTGATATTTGATTAAACAAAGAATTCCTTATTTAAGTGCTTATAGAGCATACACTCACCAAGACTCTAATTAGTCTGAATTATCAGTCTATCAACATCTTCAACATGATAAAGGAAAAAGCCCGATGGAGAGATTTCCTTAATACATCTCAAGAGAAGTCTCAAAACATTTGTAATTCTTTCTACATTTTTAAGTATGCTGAGAATAGGAGAATCTATGCCCAAATGGTCAGGTCAGCAAATACCTCAAATAATGAAATATAAAATGCTCTAAATCTCTTCAGGATTCCTTACAAAATTATTTCTGTGATTATTGAGTTCCCCCTCAATATCATGTATTTATACCTTAATCTGCTTGAAAGCTAGAGACCTCTGTTAAAGCATGTAAGATCTATCAGGTAGGTGTAGGAAGAAGAAATCAAGGCAAAGTTTGTGAAGCAGTATTTTGTTACACTGGCAGTAGAACAGGGAGGACATCACCACCAATGTTACCTTTTTTTTTTTTTGACAAAGCAAAACCAAACAAAACAAAAACAAATGAACAAATGAAAAGAGACCCACAATACAAGCAATCAGAATCAAGGCTGGAGAGATTTTAAGTTACTGGATTTAGTAATTTCTGGAAGACATGGATACTGATAGTCTGATAGTGTTTAGTACACAATTTTAGAACTGATGAGACCTCAATGGCAACCTCAACAACAAGTAATGCCACTTAGAGAATTATTTTCTTCACAAATCAACAAATCTTGTATAGCTGTTTCCAACGTGCCAGAATCTTAATGAGAATTGAAGTAATTTCAAACAGAATATTCTCAAGTATAACACATTTTTCCGTTGTCTTTTGAGAAATTCAAGTAATTTTTTCAGATTATCACAGGTCAGTACCTTTTAACCTCTGTATCCAGAACACACAGGAAAACTAAAATGAACCACAAGCCTACTTCATTGTATTACTGAAATGCCTACCATAATGCCCAGTACCAACTAGAATTCCAGTTGACAAGTTACCAATGACCAGTCAGTGCAGTGAAGGATGCATAATACTCGATTCATTAGGATGTTTCTTTGGATTGTTATGAAGCAACTACTGAAAACTGTCACTGAATCAAATTTCACCAAGATGTTTAAATATCAAGATATACATTCTATAATTAGCACAGAAATAGAAAGAAGAAAACTGTTCAGTAGATTTATGACTGAATATATGAATGATAGCACTGAACCTGGTCTCCCCTGCAGGAAAATTTCAGACTTAAAAATGTAAGGAAATAGAAAGAATTAACCCTTTCTGTAAGCAAATATATACTACAATTATTGAAGTTATATACCAACAACTATTAAGTAATCTTTTTGCTTTACTTTTACCTTGAAAATTTCACTTTTCACTATTCTTCAAAAGCAACACTTTATTCTTAATTAAAATTGCCAAAAGTAGTTTCATAGCAGGACTTTTAAACCCCAAAATTTTGCTTTGTATTATTTTTGATATTTTAGTCAAATATCTTTAGCAGCATGAACAACAACAGCAAACTTATAGAAAAAGATAGCTACTGGTACAAAATGGAGTACCTGGATATAACAGGTGACTTGCTTCCATTCACTGTGTTTGTTCTTTCCCAAGGCTTTCTTGTTAGTTCTGTGAAACACAGAGAAAATAAAAACTATTGTCTTCCATTTGTTGTATAATTATGTGAAGAAGCTTAAATACCTAGCAACTTAAGTCAGTCATTTTCCTTTTTTAAGCTACATTGCATTAGTTCTTTAATATTAAGCTACCTCCTGTTATATTCAAATTATTTTTAGCCATGCAACCATTCGTGTTGTAATAGCATCTTTGAGCTTCACTTTAAATCTAGACATTGCAAATGCCATTTGATTCTTCACAGAATCACGTAACCGCTGAGGTTAGAAGGGACCTCTGGAGATCACCTGGGTCCAACCTCCCTGCCAAGCAGGGTCATCTAGTGCATATCTTAAACCAAGTGGGAAAAGGTCTACCTTGCTTTACGTATTTTATCGCTTTAGTTGTGAAACATGGAATTCTGGAACCATAACTAAACAGTCAGCTTCAGATACTGGGGGAGTATGTTTTTAAACTAAAGGAGTTTTCCTAGCCTGTTAACAAATTACATAAAAATAATTGTGTTAATTTCAATGAAGCAACAGCAGGAATGAAAAAACTTCACACAACTAGAATACCTTACAACAAGATATTTATTTTCCACCAAAGTTGTGGCCCTTTTTGGGATGCTTGTAAAGTTGCAATGCATATTTACCTCTTTCAAAACAACAAACTCAAAACTAAAGGTACATTTTGCACGTGGGTCCAGAAAAGTAGTAGTTTACTTACCACAGCATGATACAGGACAAATTTTTACTGGGTAACTTTGCTATTGCCTAGACAGCTTATACACTGCAGGTCAAGCACTTTATTATATGTTGCAGAAGAAAACTTCTGGGCCTAGTCCATAGACACGGTAATTTGTATTCAAGATGTAAAAACAAAAACAAACAAAAAAACCACACCACCTATCTTTATATAATTTCATGCTTCATTTTCAATTACAGTGCCTCTTTTTAGTTCTGTTTATACTCCTCTCCAAGCAACTTTGACCCACTCACTATCTTGAGATTATTACAGCAATTTTTGTCAACAGAAGACAGAAATAAAACAAAAAACAAGTGAACATTTCAGCTAAGGACTATTGTGTGTTATTGTATGGTGAATGAGACCATTTCCTTTAGTGGTCTTACCTAGCCCTTCCTCATGACATAACTATCACCACAAAGGTTTCATTCTGTATTGGTCAGGTTTTCATTCCTTACAATCTGCACAAATGAAAACATTATTTTTATACTGTGAGCTGTTATTACTTGCTTGCTATTGTTATTTCAGTTTTTAAATGTATCAGTGATCTTTTAAGTCTTTATTTCTGGTTTGGTTGAGGGTTGGTTTTGTTTTTAATTGCTGGTTTGTTCCCATTATTTGGTACTGTTCAATTCTGCTACACTGGGCAAGCTGAAAGGCATAAATGTTCTTCTGAATCTCATACTAATCAGGAAGCTCTCCAGCATTCAGCAAAGTTAGAAGAATATCTGAACTGCAGAAGTCTACTAGCACAGTCGTCTGTGACCCAGTTAATTACACATTGCCGATGCTAGTAATAGGTCTCAAGCTTTATTAATTTGCTATATGAGGCTTCAGGATTTGTCCAGCCTTGGAATTATTTTAGCTGTATTTGCAAAATTATCTGAGAAATTTTTTGCCATGGCTGCAGCTTGTTCAACCACTACAATCACTATATAGCTGAAACAGCAAAATTATTCAAGTTTCACATGTCTGTTTTCTATTCTGTATTTTTGAGCTTGCTTTTTTTACATTACCTAAGATGTTTTAAGTTACATTTTATTTAGCTTTATGTAACTGTGTTTCTTTCTCTAAAAGGAATACACAATCTGCAGAGAAGGACTAGCAGGTCTACACAATTGTGCCATTGCTCTCCCTGTAAGCACAAGAGGAGAGAAAGAACATAGCTTCTTAACAGAGCTGAAATAAAAAATAAACTCAAGGAGACCCAAGCTTAAGACAGAAGAAATGTCTCCCCTTTCAACCTCATATTCCTCCTGACAAAGAATCTGGAACACTGGTAGTTCACAGCACATAGCAAAGGTAAACTTAACATCAAAGTAAGACGTAAATGCTAGCGAGTCCCTGCATAACAATTTCAATCATATTAATGGCAATTATATATAATTACACAACTAGACTAAGCACTGATATCCCGTAACTGAACAAAGACTAATTGTTTAATATTTTAGCAGCCTGCTCAAAACAACACTAGAAGAACACGACAGATCCACTACTCAGATTGCTCAGCATAATTCAGATACAACTACCAGATGTCCCTCTATAGAAAGCAATATATATCTATGTATATGTCTATCTATAGAAAGCAATGCTACATAGGGCCTCTAAGAAACACCACAGTTCACAAATCATCATTTCTCATTCAAAAACATTGAATTCAAAAAAGAACACTACTCAGACTGTGTCATACAGGGCTAAGAAAGGATTCATCTTCATTTTGGTATTATTATACATCAGATTCAGTATTTTAATAATAATTGTAATAACTCAACTCCTCGCTTAACAGCCCTGATGTTTCCACCCGTCCTTTTCAAGTCAAACAAGCAAGGAAAATACTTTTCCTTCCTTCCACATATTACTCTACATGTAGCTAGGTTTTTCCATTCTTGGAATATCATCACTTCAGAGAATTGGTTCCTCTGGAAAGATAACTTTTACCACCACACTTGCCACCATGATGTTCTCATCCCCTCACCAATCCCCAGCTGCATAGTTCAGTCCTTTCTCCAAAGGCTCCTCTCCCAAGAACAGAGTATTTCTGTAGCATGACAAATACTTTGATGTGAAGGAATGGGGACAGACAGATAGCCAAGTCCTCAAATTCGAATTTAGGATAGTAACAACATATCTGTTGTTCTAAAAGGTAGATGTATTTCTCCCTACATATTTAGGATCCTTACTCCTGAGAATCTCACCAAAAGTTTCTGCATTTCATCCTTGTCTAGTAACACCACCTATCTCTTCATAGCCTAAGTTTTTTCTAGGCCCCTAAAATAGCACATTTGAAAACCACCTGCTTATTATACTTGCACCCTAGTACATTATTGCAATAATTTGTTGAATTTTTGACCTGGCCTCTACTTAATATGCCAAATATTCCTCTTAAACATTTTAAAGACATGCTCCAATGATGATGCACAGCGTTATCAAAACATTTTACATCATCAAGAAATGAAGTGGAATCTCTCTTCTAAGGAAAGACTCATCTCCAGGTGCATTTGACATTTAAGTTTTAAGAAGCGTCTCATCACAGCCACCGAAGAAACTACTTTACTTCCTTCCACTGTTCTTGATTTCCCTCTTTTTGTCCTATATTAATAAGAGAAGCATCCCAAAAAGCAGACATTTACCCAACGCTCACATCATCTCCATGTTAACAGAACAAAGCAAACTCTGAAGAAAAAAAGGGTGGAAAATGATAAGATTTATTGCCTTGCAATCCAATTTCTTTAAATGACCTGATGTATCTCAATGGTAACAGCTTTTCCATTATTTCCATTAAGACACACCTAGCTCCCTGTCTCTTTTTATCCCACAGCTAGTGTTTACCCAGAACTTGATCACCCTACAGCAATGTCTTTCAACAGTAAGGCCTGCAAAACTTCAAGTGGCTGAATCATTTAGTGAAGAAACACATATGGGAAAGCAGTCAGAGAAAGCTAAAACATACTGAACATTGGTGTGTTCAGTACCCAGCCATTTTCCTTTTTCCCCTCTGCTTCCGGAGGGGAAGCAGCATCTCTTGGGATGACAAACTGCACATTGTCCCTGCTATGCACAGGGTATAAGAGGGGGCCTAGGAAGCCAACATGCAGGAAGATACTACTCAAGTACAAGAAAAAAACAGTCTCAAGTGTCAGCCAGATTTTGTAATACAAGTATTTACAGTATGAATACACATGCATGCTGATAATACATGCTGACCAACTACAGAACTGGTGATACAAAAGCTTTCCTTACTGACTGCAGCAGAAGTGCATACTGCACAGCTCCTAACTCCACCACAGTCATACATCAGCAGAGGAATTAATGCTTAAAGAATTTCTGCACTGTGCACTCCTATTGATTTAGGAGAGACACAAGCGAATCCTTCCTGAGCTAAGTGGTAACTGTTTACATCTGACCGACAGTTTTCTATGTCTGACTTGAGGGAAACAATCTACCGCACCAGCTCATGTCCTGTAATGACAAAGACAGCTTGCTTTCACATTCACTGCCTGCTGTTTCCATGCATCAGCCCCACAGGTTCGACACCAGAGGATACTGCATTTGGTATAGCGCTTCAATAGATGTTTTTATCTGCTGCCTTCTGAAACATCTCAGAACCAGAACCATTCTACAGTAAAATGTCAGGTTGTAATCAAGGGCTAAGAGACAGACTCCAAAATTTAACAAGCTTATTGAGATTCATCATTATATTTTAGCATTAGAGTCAGAGTTCACAAACCTATGCTACTTACCAGGTGTGCTTGTTGAAGAAGCCTTAGAAGTTGAAGACTCTGTTTCTTCCTGATTAACAGGGAAGAGAAAGGAAGGAAGAATAAAGGCAGGGGTGAGGGGCAGAGAGAAAAAACACACCTTTGACTCTTGTGAACTTAGTACATGAATCTCAACCATTCAAATATTTAATTCTATTTTTTTTAAACAGAGATTTAATAGCTCTGTTCGATTTTATGCAGAAAGTGAACAAACAGTAAAACCTTCTCAAAACAGAAGATATGTATATAAGTATGGTAAAGTATAAATAATTTCCATGACATCATTAGAATCTTTTTCAAGTATTGAGTAACTTGACATAGATAAGATTTCTCAACTCACGGTCTTGTCTTCTTTCTGGTCTTGTTCTGTTGATCCCTTTTCAGCAATTCTTCTCCTATAAGCAGAGACAAAAGTTACCAAGATCATTATGGCTTTAAGATGAAAGACTGCTCTTCACTGTAATTAAGGATACATAAAGCTTGTTATTTAGATAACTAAATATTAGTGTTAAAGTACTTTCAGAATGCTTTCAGGGCCAAAGCCCTCTTTTCCAAGTGATTTTGGGTTTCCTTACCCTTTTGAAGTTTATATTCCCTACCACTGCACAAAGACTTACAGAAAAGAAAAGTACTTCATTATACTCGAGTAAAAACGGCTATTCACAAAACGTTATCAACTTCACAGAGCAACCACATGAGCAAGCATATGTTTGTTTGATCCTTAGCCAGCTGAAAACAGACACCAAGAATCTTACCTCTAAGAGCAGCTACAGCACAGCAACAGCTACTTACCTCCTGGCCAGCAGGGCACTCATTTCTTCCATCAAGCCACTGCCTCCCAGGGGAAGTGGCCCATTTCCACGGCCACCGTCTGTTTTAGATGGAGCAGAGCCTCCTCCTCCACTCGAACTGGAGGAGTCTTCACCCTTTGCAATACACAAAAGTAACAGTGTACATGCAAACAACTATAGCGGACAATGAAATAAGCAAAGTTCACATAGTAGAAAGAAACAGCTGTATAAAGACTGCAGCACCACCTATAACTTTTTAAATAACGAATTACACCTGTCCAAGATGTATTTTACAGGGCTATTAATCTGAAACAAAGACTACAGCCAGTTCAGGAACACAGAATTTAGAAATAGAAATCAGAAAAAAAAAAAAAAAACAACAACAAAAAAAACATAACAGTTGCATTTACCCGTGACACCTTCCTAAGTTTGGCTCCAGCAAGTGCAGCTGCTAGTCCAGTTAGAGGGCGATTTTCTTCAGACATAAATCCGACGGAAAATCCAGAGGCAGGAAGGGGGGGAGCAGGAGGCGGGAGGGGAACAGCAGGTACTTGGCTAGGAAGAGGAGGTGGTGGCGGTGGTGGCGGAGGCCCTGAAGGTGGAAGTGGAGGTGGTGGTGGTGGGCCTGGAGGAGGTGGGGCTGCTGCCGAAGACTGAGCTGGGCCAGGGGGCAACGGGGGTGGGGGAGGAGGTGCAGGTGGTCCTTGGACAACACCTAGTATCAAAGAGAAAAAGAGACTATATTAAGGATTTTGAAAGGAAAGGTCTTATTTTCTCGAAACACAGGTTCATTTTCTCTGTGTATGAGAAGTTAATACTGGTAAGTATCCTTTTTGTATGCAAGAGAACACTCCAAGTTTCAGCAGGGGAGAACATCCTTATTAAATGCACTGGAAGTATTATATAGTACGCTGTAAGAGATCAGAATTTCAGAGCCATTTAAATACAATAACCCTCCAGTTAGGTTTTGTGCTGCAGCCAAGAACCTTCAGAAGGGAAGCAAGCAATGCTTTTAGAGTAATGTACAAGTATCAAACTGCAGAAGAAAAAAAATTACTTATCAAAATGGTGCTAAGTAAGAAGTACTCATTGTATCGATGAGCATTTAACACACCACCGAAGCATCTGCAACCTGGAAGTGTTTTAGTTCCAACACCGACTTCTAAGCCTGAATAAAAGTCTTTCCTCTAAAAAACATCCCAGGAATCAACTTTAATTATTAAACACAGACAGTAATTAGTGAGTTAGAAGACTGACATTTCAACCTGACGAGGACAAGCTCTTCCATTTATTTATGATTCCTTTAACCTTTTACAGTACAGATATGCAGTACAAAATTTGTTTTAAAGAAATAATATCCTGATGTTTAATGCAGCTGCCAAAGTGTTTATATTATGGGAACAATTTCAGGAATTACGATTAAGAGAACAGCCCCACGTATCAACTCTATTCCCTTGCTTGACTACAGAACTGACATAAGCTAGTGGAAGTCAGCAACCACCTTAAGCCATCTCTAAAGGCAGGAATTTCATTCGAGAGCCTCCCTGGTTTCCTATCATGCTAACCCTTGGGTAAGTTCAGAAGCATTTTAAACTCTCTAGTGATTACTCACCATCCAAATGCATGCTTTTATTCCATAAAAAAAAAAAAAAAAAACACAAGACCACTCACCCTATTTCTACTCAACCACAGAGTAGCTCACAATTTAATGCAACACATCTATAAATAGGATCTACTCTGCATGGCTTGTGTGATGAAGCTACATTCTGCTTATCCCCCTGGATCCCCTCTACCCAAACCCTTAGCTAAGCTACTGCAGTCTTATGTATGGAAGACCTAAATCTATTAAGTCACTATAAAACAGGATTCAGGTTAACAACGACATTTACATCCATTTAAAACACGTTTATATCACATTGGTAGAGTGCCCATTAAGTCTGTCATCTGCTTAAACTTTGTCTTTTTTTTATACTGAAACTTTTTAATCTATTCTGGTAGAACACCACAGAAAGACCAATCAATCACCTTAGGTGCGTGCGCATACAGCACACACCTCAATATGAACACTGTCCAGAAAGAAACACTGTAATTGTTATGCGCCACCTTCTAAATTTTAAGCTACATTGTGAGTATCAAAGTGGTTCAAATTATTCCTCACTTAAGGTCATATGTCTAAAGCCACATACACGTACTCCTGCTTCACCTGCCATTAGGAAACTAACGATGCTGCCTATTAATACAATGGTCCCAATAAACAAACAGTGCAAGATTTACCAAGCCAGTATTTGACAAGCTGTTCTCAACAGATGAGAGCTTAAGAAACCAGAATTTTATCTATGACAGACCACAGAACTCTGGCTCTTCTCCCTTACCAGTTTCCAGATGGTATTTCGTTGTGGTATTAAGATCACTGCAACTTTTGAAGCGTTTTGTTAATTCTTCGGAGCAGTTAAGGGCTTTGATACAAATTGTTTTTGACTGCATTACTGATTAGTGAATTAGTAGCAATAACAGAAAGCCTTACCCTGCTGGGTCGTAGGTTCAATCGGCTGAGAGGCTGCCTGCAAGACTGGCTCAGAAGCAGAGGAGTCTCCCAGCACAGAGTTTAGAGAGTTCTCAACAGAGGCAGGGGTAGCTGCAGAGGGAGAAGGGAGAACACTAGGCTTGGATGAGGGAGTCGAGGCATTAGGGGAGTTTGGAGAAGGAGAAGCTTGAGGTCCAGAGAGTGACAGAGGTGGAAAGGAAGGCAGTGGGGGGGGAGGAGGTGGCGGAGGTGGAGTTGGACCTGAGGTAGGCGAAGGAGCTGGATAAGTCACATTTTCAGAAAGCCCATTAGGAGCTGTGGGAGATGTAGGCATTTGGGTCACTGGATTAGAAGCTGACACTGGGAGGACGGGTCTTGGACCAGTAGCTTTGCCTGGTGGACTGCTTATCATTACCGGAGGTGATGGGGGAAGGGGAGCGAAACTGGGCGCAGACCAAGCAACAGGCTTTGTATTTGGAGGCAACGTCGCTGGGGCATTCACAGGAGAAGGGGGCCGAGAACTTTTGTTGAGTGGACGAGGAACCGTAGCATAATGGGGAAGAACAGGGTGGAAAGCTGAGCCTAAAGATGTAGCAAAACGTGATGCAGAGTGCCTTAGAGGCGGTGTAGGGGGAGTGGAAGTCGGTGGTGCAGAAGTCACTACAGCATACTCCGATGTGGACTCTGACATTGGTGCTGAGACTGCTTTTGCATATGATGGAGGAGGTGCTGAAGGAGGCTGGCAACTGGAGTATTCAGGAAGTGGAGTGCTATACGGGGAGTTGTCGAAAGATGGAGCTGGACAGAAGATGGAAAGCAGCAGCAAAGGCAGGATAAAAAAAGGAGAAAGAGAAAAAGGGAGCTAATGAAGCAACAAAACCAGCATTCAAACAAAATGTATAAATGTAGACTACAGTTAGTACCAGAGGATTAGGCACAAGTGAAAATACTGTTAGGAAAGTTTTATACATTATCAACAGCTGCTTAATTTTACCAACCATTTTTGTGCCAACATTTGAATTTACAAATATGTTCTAGGATAAGTTTTCTCAAATCCCATCTGTGAGATGGTTAGATACAGGGTTGATTAATCAGTCTTATCAGCTTTTATCTTCTTGTTTTGTTGCAAATTGCAAGCAAGTGTAGTGATCTTAACATTTGGTACAGATTTTATTAGAAGAATTGTTAACGCAGGCAGCATGTAAATATTATCTCTCTTCCCTAGAGTAAGCTCCATCACAAACTTCACAGTAGTTGGAATGAATCTACAAATAAAATCCTTTTCTACAGTGACTAGTTTGTTACACAGCATACTCTGACTTTTACCACAAGATGACTTCTTATTTAAATTGAGTTTGTTACTAAAGGACAAAGTGCTTGATTAACGTTCCATTACATTATCTAAGGGAAAGAGCTTCTAATTATCACTGGACACACTTCTAAAGGCAGTGTATTATCTTATCTACAAATTCATATAATACTTTTCACTGTAGTTTACTATGATCATAAGTGAAGCAAAAGTTCATACTGAAAGGCATTTCTCACACTATGACTTCACCTTAGATACATACCCTCTATGTAAACATATTCAAACTAGTTTTGTCAAATTATCTGATGAGAATACATTTAATAGAGCATACAGCAACAAAATATTTAGAAATTTTAACTCATCATACATTAACCAATGCTGGAGGTGCCCAATATGATTCAAGTTCTTCATGCAATCAGGAAGTAAAGCAATGGAGCAAACGTATTTTTACATGTTTTATTTCAGGGTTAGTGGAAAATTATGACAGGAAAGTAATCTTGGACTTCTTGCCATAAGAAAGAAAGAAATTCCACCAAACAAGTTATATACTGACTGCTCTTGCACAGCTATACTCCCTGCCCTTGTTTGTCGCCTCCCACACCATCACCCAAACACAGAGTATGGTACTTGAACACACTCGGTTTTGAAATTCTTACCAGCATTTGAAATTCTTCTCTCTCTTTCCCATTCCAATTGTTCCCTTTCCAACTGCTCTTGCCGTTCTCTTTCTTGCCTTTCCCGTTCAAGTCGTTCAAGTCTTTCTCGATCCTGCCTCTCCTTTTCCTGTCTCTCCCTTTCTAGGCGCTCTTGCCGTTCCCTTTCTTGCCGTTCTCGCTCCAGTTGTTCCTGTTCTAGGCGCTCTCTTTCAAGTCTCTCCCTTTCTAGCCTTTCTCTCTCCAGTCTCTCCCGTTCCATTCGTTCACGATCCAGCCTTTCTCGTTCCAGCTCTTTCTGCCTTTGTTGCTCTTGCAACTGCCTACAATCATGGAAAAAAAAAGAAAAGACTAAGCTGCAAAGTTAAAACCAAGAATATCAAATAACTGTTAGAGGACAAAAAGATAAAACAATGAACAGTCTTTGCAACTGTAAGAACAAAAACACGGCATTTGTGCCTACATACAATTCTAAACCATACACTTTATTTTTTGGAGCTGGATAACAGGTGTATTATATTTACAGTAAAAAGACTCATATACCCAGTTTCACAATATTAAATTGGTTAGGAGGAAAGACAGCTTTCAAGAGGTAGGAATAGAAAGCTATTGCTGATAATTTGCTCATTGATGCAATCTTGTGAGTTTGGGATATGGAGTTACATTTGTTCTTTGCATGGTATTTTATACTTGAAGCAGTGAATAAAAGAAGAGTGAAACGGCAATATCATAAATCCCCATCAAAAAACACACATTAGATCTTTCACATAAACTAGTCGGCTAGTATTTATCCAAATTTTACAGGAGCAAAGTGCATACTTTATACATGTACATACTCTACACACACTGAAGTCTCATTAAAACGGGAGTTGAAAAAATTGAAGAAAAACTTCAGGGGAAAACTAGACTGATCATAAAAAAAAAATAGGGTGCTGCGGACAGGGAAACCCTGCTGGGAGCTGGCAGGGTTTCCAGCCCTTAGCAGTCATTGTGAAGGAAAGCAGAGCGGGGGAAGATGTGGAGAGGAAGAAATCAAGTAAATAACCACGCAAATGAAACAGAATTTCCTAGGGTCAAGAAGTTGGGTGTTTGTTGTTATTGTTGTTCTTTAAGCATTTGTTGCCACTAGGTTGACTGGAAGAAAGGAATTTCCCACAAAAAAATATCAGGAAAAGCTATACACAACCCTATTTTTTTTTTTTTCTTTTTTTATATATATTTTCTCTATTTGTGTTTTAACAGTCAGAAAAGACGCATGATTCTAGCCAGCTAAAACACAGCTTTTTGATTCTCAAAGCTTTTTTAATCTGTTGGGAGAGCTCACTACTAAAGATTGTACAATCAGAATAGAAGTTTCAGGAAAGGGAACCACAATAACTAAAAATATGGAAAAACACAGACCATTTTCTAATCTCAATTTCATGTTTTGCACTATAAAAAGAACTGAACAAGATTTTGCAGAAAGATTTCAGAGACATTTTAATGTAATTGACAGAATCATCCTTACAACAACACACATATTCAATTGCAGTGATTAAGGCAGTAATTTTGCCAATGTAGTTAAAAGACTGCCTAATGCAAGAGATCTCTCCTCAGTCTGCAAAACAAGTCGATGTTGTCTAACATCTATAGCTGTTCAGTACTGTAACCAGCCTACACCCGTTACCTCCACATAAAATCAGTAAAATCTTTGAAAGCTGAACTTTACAGAACTAAGGAAAACTTTGCTGTGAACAGGAAGAAACTGAATTAAAAAAATTAGACAGGCACTAAAAATAGTCATTACGCCAGAACTTTGTTTTCCAGAAACTCCGAGGGCAAGAAAAATCAAGTCTTTAGGGTGCGATAAACAATGCTGATGGGTCTTTTTGTTTCAATCTCTTTTTCTCTCCCTTCCTGCTATGCAATGCATAGGTAAGAAAGATCCAAATAGCCTCAGGCTGTCCCATGAAACCACCTCAACAAGCTCTACTTGAAAACTAAACTATAACTTTGGATGGCTGGAAAGCCTTAGCTTATGCATTAAAAAAACAAAAACAAAACAAAAAAAAACACCCAACAAACAAACAAACAAAAAAAAACACCCAATTTTAAGTCCACCTAGATCATGTCTCTGGAATGCAAACTTCACATAGACTTTGTAATAGCAGTATTCTACTGATTATTTATAACCTAAACCAAAAGCTAACTACTATATCTTATTCACATGTCTATCTCAGCTTATAATCATTTAGTCATAATCTAATCAATTTGTATGCCTTTAAAGAAACACTACTTCCTCAAAATAAACTGTTAGATAGATGAAACGACTTAAAAGCAAAGAGAATTGGAAGTAGTACATCTGGCTACTAACTAGGGAAAGGTCATGTGTTATACCAAAAACAGTAGAAGCCAGGCTATCAGGGACAAAACGTGATGGGCATAAAAACTCTTTCCCTTATAACTACATTAGTACTAATGTAACTACATTACTATTAATTGTAGGATGCACTTTTTTCCTTTCAGTATTTCCAAGTGTTTTTAAAAATCAGGAATCAGAAATCACACGTTTTTTAAAAACTCGCACATTATACGTGAAATAAATACTAATTTTCCCCCAAAATATAAATTTGTATCCACTTAAAAGGATTAAGATTAGCAAAACCTCAGCAAAAATACTTTTAAATTATCAAAAGGAATAATGGAACACATTTTACAAAGGATAAAAAAAAAAAACACATTAACCTTGTCAGTATCCAAACTTCTACTAACCACTGCTAATAAGCCTCCCAAAAGATGTTACGAAAACAAAGCCATATCAATACTACTTTCTAGTAGTCACGCACCAAGTTCTCTTTGTTTAATAGTACTGCACCAATCTATGATATAATCTAAAACTGTAAGCAAACAGCAAGTATTTAATAATGACAGAAAATACAAGTATTCTGGTACTGAGTTTTGAGAACCTCTAACATTTTTGATTACTTACGACAGAAATCGGTCAACTTTTGGTCCATTACGTCCCTGAAAGACAACAGGTGGCTTGTATACCTTCATTACTCCTTCTAATCTATACACTTATGCTTTCTGCTGTTCTTGGACTCTTTATTTATGAAGCAGTGATGACTTTGAAGTTATTTATAAATATTAACTCAATAAATTCCTCAGTATCATATTAGATACCAACTCTCTGACTCATATTCCTGACAATATATTTACCACGGCTGGAAGAGAAGGTAAATTTATATTCATGACTAGCACAGAGGCATGCTATGAACTAATAATATATTTTAAAATGCTAAGTAACTCTGAAGTTATTAACAAATACCTATGTGAAGTGAAGTAGCTCTCTTCCTAATAACCAGTAGAATTTTTATACATTGCCTAACACTGACATAATGAAAAATATCTCCTATGAAAATAGAAAGACTTTACTTTTGAGGATCCAAAATCAAAGCTGAAGTGTTTTAAAGTTTAATATTGATGTATTTAAATCAGAGCAAGTTAAGGGAAGTTAACAGTTATCTTCAAATACTCCCATAGTTATTTTTATAGGGAAAGCACACAGCCTGCATTAAGGTTTTTAAAAAGAAAGTAATGAATTTATCAATTCACCAAATTAAATGATTTCATCGACCACCCATTCTGTAATCCTGGCCTCATAAAAACCTCAGTGTTTTACGTTGCATATCTGCAATATCTAATGGCTTTATAAACTGTTATTCAATGCACAGTAAATTATGCAAACATTTATGTGCAGCAAAATGAAGTAAAAGCACTACTTTAGCCCTTTTATTCAAAACATAAAGCATCTAAATGCTTTCTAAAATGGAAAAAACGTTGAATAAAAAGAGACGCTTTTGTTGATAATGATCAAAATAATTCTTCTATTCACTGTTTCCACAAGATTGTTGAACAATGGTTACAAAAGCATCAGGTCACTTGAAGATCTCTTTAATATGCCATTCTTCACTGGGCACTCCTTTGGCAAAATGTTTGTGAGGAAACATTAGTGCCTGCAAAAGCCCTGAAGCTGCAAGCCCTGTAAATCTGAAATTAGCCCTACTTCAAGCAAAAGGTTGGAGTAGATGACCTCCACAGGATCCCATTACCAACTTGACATCTAAGCAGATTTTTGTTTGTGGACTTAGAATCACTGAAAACATATTTTCATAAACTCCTTTACAGTGGAGTTGGTCAAACAGTACTGAATTTGGGTATACTTAATGGGAGGGATATGAGACCACAGCATTTAAGACAGCTATTAGTAAGCCACATCTTAAACAGAAACCCTCACACCAACAGACACACATTTCACAAGCAATAGACTCCACATAGCCTACATTTCTCTTGAAATCACAACTCCATGCTCCTTTTTACACAATAACATTTATTCATTCCCTTCTCCTGCACTACCTCGTCTTACTACTTCCTACAGAACTTAATTCTGCCCACACCATCTTTACTGAGACTGGAAATGTCACCTACAGATCTGCTAAAAGTAAGGCATACATAAACCTCTTTATTTCCAACTATTTACTACTCTCTACGCTTTGGTAGTAAGGCTATTGCTATTACAGTCTGGAAGCTTAGAGCTTATGCACTAAGTGTCTTTAAGTTCTAGAGTGCACAAGCTCTAAGCTAGAGCTGAACTGTATTATAACTACATGCTTACTGTAATACATGGAGACTGAAGAGTCATTCGTGAAATGGTTAAACAAAATCGTATGTTTGTCTTCGACTTGATGACAACAATTTTTTCCACAATGTGGCTATCAACATGAGTAAATACTGGAATGCCAGTTCCCTATCCTTTTTCTTGAGAAAAATAAAAAATACAAATCAAAAACAGGACCAGACTTCAAAGAGGACATTATATTAGATGAAAACAAGTACAGCACACTGATCAAATGAGAAGTGAAGCCATAAGGATGTATCTAATAATACAGCCTTCTTGCATAAAGTTTCAAGAGACTTTTGGGGCTCTTAACATTGGGCAGCTTTTCTTTCTGGAGACATCCATCTACAATGCTTCTGTAAGAGTACTTCAGCATTATAAATTTCAATTAATACAGCTTTCTAAAGGAACAGAAGAAGAGGAATTTAAAAAAAAAATTACTGTGGAACAGAAAAAGCTCATCAAAACAACATTTTAAAATCTGTCAATCTGTCAAAAATTAAAGTGACATAAAAAGAGACCTTTATCAAGACAGCAGGTTTAGAAGTAAACACATTAAACACAGATTTGTAATGGGCTTCTTGATATTCATTTTTGAACAAGGTAAATTTCAGATAGTGATCCCTGCTCACATTAAAAGAGTGTTGTATATTCTAGGAAGAAGACAAGCATGACCAATTTTTATGTCAATACTTTGTTACACGTGTGTAGCTAATTAATCAAATATATAATATGAATCATTTCCAAATTAGGAATCTGTTTCTGCTCACCTCTACATAAAGAAGCAAAATTAAAAATATTAAATAGAAATATCTTCAGTGCCATTGCCAGTTAGATCCAGCATGCTAATTTATTTTTTCAGTTACCACTGAAAACCATTATGTGTATTTGCAGTGTCAAACTGGGTGACTTCCTATTTATTCAAGGACCCTGTTCCCTGCATCTGTACTGCACATGACCTAAACTGCTCCCAGCATCCCTTCTGGAAGGGAACAGCTAATCTCCTGGGAGTATCTCGATGGTAAAATAATTCAGGATTGCTTCATAGGCAGCATGGTTAAGGCAGACCAAGGCCTGTTTTTCAGTCAACCCAGCCTCATACCACCAACCTAGAGGACTTTGCCTTTTCACATACCCTAGTCCCAGACACTTCACATACTGCACTAACCCATATTGCAATGCAATAAAAATTATAGAATATCCTGAGTTGGAAAGGACACATAAAGATCATCAAGTCCAACTCCTGAGGGAAAAAAAAAAAAAGGAAAAAAGGACTATGGCAGCTAGGAAGTTTTTTCCCAGAACTCGGCCACATGATTGATACATACTAATTATTAAAATGAACTGTGGAAAAAAATAAACATGTTAAAAATGCTACAGGGGACAGGATCCAGTGGCCTCTAGTTGAACAGACAACAGCTACATTATGGGGAGTGCCAACTGGCCAGAGGAACAGTCTTCTCCCTGAGGGCAGCACAGCTATAACCAATATTGCTATAGTCAAAAATTAAACTACAAAAGGTTCTGTAAGTTTATACACCGGAAGCAGAAAATAAAGATTGTGGGGTGTTTCTTTTTTGTTTGTTTGTTTCTTTTTTTGGGTAATGAACTAAGATAGAAGAAAGTGGAACAAGCTATCCCACACAATATTTTGATTTAGAGCATCCACATCCAATAAGAAAAATTGACGTTCCACTAGATGACTTATTTTCTGTTTTCAAAGGTTAAAAGTTCCTTCCTTGCTTACTGATTTCTTCTTTATAAACATGTCTCAAAAACTGAAGTTCTAACAGTCGCTGGAAAAGTAATTAGTCTGGCTGAAAATGACAGCAGTGAAGTCTTCCATTTCCAATTTGAATTTCAATTCTTTCATGACAAGCCAGTAAAAGCAATCCTTGCAATCTGAGGATGGGTGGAGATTAAGAAGAAGGAACGAAGCTACAAAGTTTTTACACAGTAAAGCTGCATTACTGAAAATTGCAACCATATAAACGCTGCCCTAATGCAACAATTTTAAGTAATTTTTTAGTAATTTTAAGTCCTTGACTTTTACTTTCTCATCATCAGTGATGAGTTACTGAATTCTTTAATAGAACAATTTGTTCTCTCACAGTACCATACCTTCTCTGGATGTCCAATTCTTCTTGTGATGGACCATTCTGTACTTGAGAGGGAAGCTGTGAATTCTGTCGAGGCAACGTAGGACCTAGAAGTGAAGACAGATCATTCATTATTTGGATTTCTTCTTTGGAGGGGGGTGGGAGAGCGAGGGGGTGAGCACAAAAAATCAAGGATAAAGGACAGCCATCACATGACGTAGAATCTGTCTGCTTCTGCTTCTTAAGCCAAACAAGCTCAACAACATAATACAGCAAATAAAAGCTGCAACAAATGTTACCTGACATATCTGCAGAATGGCTTTATTTCACATGGATGGAAGTTTCACAGAAATGCAAAATAAATTTTATATATATGTGATAGCACTTAACAAAAGCTTTGAAAAGCACTCCAAGTCTGTTTCTTAAAACAATGGACAAATATTCTTGGAGGAACAGAAAAGGCTCAAAAAATTAAAAGCACTCACCTAAATAGAACACTGGAAATTAAAAAGAAAAAAGAAAGAACAAGGAGAAAAAACATCAGAACTTTATCATGAAATTGAGAGAAGGAAATTAAGTATGTTTCTGTAAATCACACCAAAATTTACTCAAGATTTTAGCTTGTCAACTTGGATAGAAGCACTTCGTTTTTGCACAGGCAAGTATTGCATCCAAAGGAACAGAGGCATGCAGCAAATGTACAAACTGTGCATTCTGATAAATGCAAGAAACGTAAAAGAGAAAGACGACATTCCTCTGTGACTTTTTGCTGATGATCAAGTCTGTGTTATAAGGTTTTCAAATTGTGTATTAGATCTGTGCTTTATAGGCAAAGATGTTTGTATTCCTCATGAATCTCTATACAGCATGAAACCAATTAAGAAGTATTAACAGAAGTGAAGGATAGAGAAATTTTGAATTGTGTACAGTACACAGTGAATTTGTCTGTAAAAATGGTCAGTGAAGCAGGAAATTATTTCAATGATAACTACACTTAAGATTATGGAGTTCTGAATCAAGAATTAAGAACAATCAACATTTATCCAGTTCTGAGGAGGTCTCAAAACGAAACAAACTTCTTCCAAAGATTCCATCAAACTAGTTAGAGTAGGGAAATTGTAATGAGATCTCATCCATCTCATTATGTCAAGACACTGAAGTTGTTTGCCATCTGAACTCGTGAAAGTCACCCAAAACACAAAGAGACCATGTGTGATATATCGAGACCTCAAGAACAGTTGATCTGCATCAGATTCAGCAAGCAAGTGCCCTCTTTGAAGGTTACACGAAAAGATTCACGTACTTAAAACAGCACAGTATTGCCTTCACTGTGGTCATAAAGAAAACAAATCCTGAAAATGATAAAGTTGTTTACAATCTACTCTATAGTTAATACATAATGCAAACTTACTTATAAAAGACAGAAGCAGAAAGCATTACAGAGGTTGTCTTTCTTAGTTCTTCTTTTTAGCAATCGTTAGGTCCTCATGTTTAAGTGTATGATGATGCAATGGATGTACTATTTTGCTTGGAGTATATCTCCAAGAGCTATCCACAGATGTGAATTTATATTATTCTTAATGCAAAGCATCTAACTGCAATGATAATTAATAGTAAAGTTATCAATAAAATAGAAACATGTCATACTGCTCACCTGGAAAACTTTTTGACTTTAAAACTTCTGACATTATAAGTCCCTCCTCTCTCATCTCCTCTTTGTGACAGGTGTTAGGCTTTTATGCCTATTAAGCTATGACTGCAGCTCCCAAGCAGCCAGAGAAGCAGCCCATATGTTTGCATGCTGCAGCCTTTCACAGACTTTGGGAATTAGACACAACCCAGTGGCAGCTGTGTAAAGATGCTAGATACCATTACTGCTTGCTACATCTAATATATTTCCTTCCCTAAGATCTGTCATTTCTCAGTACAAGTCACAATAATCTAAGCATTAAAAATAAACAAGCAAAAACCGAAAATACAAAAAACATCTTTTGATCATACTGTTATCCCTAGGTTCACGTCCAGTACACCTAGCCAATAAGCAGCTGCAACAGACATGAAGGTCTTTTAATTCATTCTGTACAACCAGGTGCTTAGCAAGCTTCTGCAAAGCACACGTCTGACTTAGGTACTGTTATTTATGCACAGTCAACTTGTGAAACAATCTTCCCTGCTATTTCTGATTGTTTTTTCTAGTTTGCCCAGCTTACCTCCTACTGAGCATGTGGTACAGATGTCCAGCAGGGGGGGCACCTCAACCAATTCCCCTATTTTCATACCCTTTCATCTAATGACCCTTAACAAGCAAAAGGTTACTATGAGTCACTCTGAAACGTTCCTTCAGCCACTTCCTTATTGTTGTTTTCATCCTTATCTCCTTTGGTTTTGTTAGCTCAAGGCTATAGCTCAGGCCTACAACACTACAGCCACTTACCAGTTGGAACTATTTGGTACTGAAATGCAGAAGAAACGAAAACCTGGAACCTCCACCCGCTTAGTCTCCTGTATTTAACTGGTCTCGAACAGAGTATTATTAGATATTCACACCATGCTGCAGCGGCTGACTTCATACTGTCACTCTGCAGACCTTCTGCTGGTGCCCCCTCCTCATTCCTTCTTGTGCTGTCACCCTCAGAAACAAATCATCTATTTGTGCTCAGTGTTCATCCACTGCTTATGGAAGACTGAAATGGGACAGAAGGGAAATGAAGTGGCAGAGACCAGTTGTTGTAATTTGGCTTTGTTATTCTACAAGCAGAATTTCATAGTAAAATCTGTTCTCACAACCTCCAGCTTTTCACTCTCAGTCAAAAAGTCGCCATTTGCCTTGCAGAACGTGACTTGGGAAGCTGACCTACTCCAGTAAGCTCCGGTGCTTTTTATAATCTATACATGCAAGAAAGTTGAAGGCAATCACCTGCAAAGCAGCTGACACAGTTGGTTTTATTACTTATATATACTTTTTACCAGGAAAAAATGCAACCTTAGTAGACCAAAGGCTTTCAAGAAAGAAATGGTGAGCTACCAAGCCATTAGGAATGCTCACCAAGGAAATCCCCTCTGAATCCCCTACTGAAGTAGCCACCATGCTGATGGACACTGGCAAGTTAAAGGTATGTACCCAGGGGGAAAGGTATCTTTTACACTATAAAATTAATTTACTCCAAGAAGTCATGACCGCCACTTCCTTGCTAAAACAGCACTGTCCAGACAGGGGGACAGATGCTATAAACAAACAAGCAGGAGCCAGGTGATAAAAAGCTTTCTTTAATGTTTTTGAACGCTTCAGGATACATCAGCAATATCAAGCACCCAGAGAAATATTCACAGATCCTGCCTGGACAAGAAGTCTGTTCCATCTACAGAATCGCTTTCTCTTCAAAGACCAGTACAAGCCAAGTAGAAAAGGCTGAATCATTGACTCATTTCAAGTTTTAAGGAAAATCTAACATCTTTCTTTTTCTAAAGAAACTACAGATAGTGCAGTCTGTGGTGTACTTTGACAGGGATATCATTTCATATACTAATTTGTTCAGCAGTAGTTCAGTTTATAGGTTTTCTGCTTTTCAGCTTATTCTCACATTTGCATCACCCTTCCTCTACAACAGTTGGGGCACCTATCTAGTGAGAGATGGACTGAATATCCAATGCATTAAAAATTCCAGGGGGGAAAGCATGAAAAAATTGTTTTCCCCAGCTAAATCAGGACCTTATCTGGTTCTTCCCACAGCCATGGAGACAGCTATGCTGGCATAGCTCAAAGAATGACACCCAGCTGCTGGGGACTGCTTGAACCAAATTGAGCATCCCCTTTTTAAACCACAACCAGTGTTGTAGTTTACCAAGTTCCTTAACTTCCTTTTCACCTCAAATTGACTTCTTACCTCTATGTCCCTTCAAGAGCCGAATTTATTAATTCCAGTTGCACAACACTATGAAAGTATAGTTGGCAAATTGACAATAGAAACACGTTTTTCTCAGTGCCTTTCCAGGTTTTTTCCCCGGTGTTTGCGAATATATTGTCTACTTTGGAGTTTCACCTGAAACTCTCCACCCCGCTTCTTTTAAAATCACTTGTCTGATGTTAGCAGTGTTGACAAAGCACCAGAAGACATTGCATTCCTACCCTAAGAAAAAACAGGTTATTTACCGTTCAAGATAGGAACAATACATGTATTGCGGGTTATATACCTACAATGTGTATTTTCGTTTAGCTGGACAGACTTCCTTGGGAGGTGGCAATATAAGGATAGGCCAAGCCAACATGCACACACCTGCAATTACTGTACTGTTCATTTAAAGACAGTCTAAGAGTACAATCTTTTTTTTTTTTAATCTAGTATCTTCATAAAAACTTAGTCAACTGGATGACACGAGAATTTTAGTTTGAGGTGAAGATCTAATTTTTGCCTTAGAGAAACAATTATATAAACAACCCAGTAATTAAGAATTTCTACCAGTTCATTTCTCAGTGTATCAGTGCCAAAGCTAAGCAACATATCCGTCATATAGTCTGATAGTCAAAGCAAAGTACGAATGACTCTTCTAAGGACGAATGAAACGAAAGCAGACAGCAAGTTAATTTGTATAGACATATGCTATAAAGATAAGTATCGCGTAACAGTGAAAACCTTTTCAAAAGACGATAAAGGACAATTTGAGCACACCTACTAAGCAAAGAGCACACCCCAGGCAAAAGTTCAAAGCCAGAGTTAAAAGATGTATTTCTGTTGTGGAATATAAGAAGGTTTTTTTTTGTTTTGTTTTTAATAAACGAAGTGAAGTATTTTAATAAATGCTTGAAGATTTTTCTAAGTGAATGGAAAGCAGACTTTTTCAGAGACTGATACATGGAAGTAATAGGAAAAGTGATCATGGGAAAATGACCTCTTTCACTTCACTCTACTTCCTTCTCCTCCTATTCAGAGCCTGTCCTATTGCAGAGCATTACGGAACAGAATTTAGGGAAAGTTGTTAACTAGTGTTTAGCAAAGGTAAAGTGGCATCTAGACCTCTCATCTAGACCTGGCTTTGTATTATGGATTATAAGCAAGGCTACAATGGTCAAACACTAGGGCATTAATAAGCAACAAAACTGCTCTAGTACTTCTGTTCAAGCTAATTACTTTCCAATTAAGACTTCCCATTCCTTCAAATATCTGCCTCTTCATATGTGACTCCCATTTTATAAGTGCTTTCAGTTGAATTAATTGACTCATTTTGATTTATTTTAGCTAATGGTGATTATGTTGCTTTTCCTGTATAGAAATTAATGTTTTTCATTTCACTTCACAGGCACTTTTAGCTGCACAAGGTAGTAAGAAGGGGCCAAGGATAACAAAAACATTCAATAAAACGTATTTGAATTTGAGTACAGATAAGCTTTCTATTGAAGGGAGCAGAGCCTCTTATCAATGCCAGCAGAACCTTGGAAACAAGGCTGTTGGGTGTTACACTTGGCTTGGGAACAAGCTTGCTTGGTGGCCTCCAGCAAGCTTGTGGCTTCCCTCTCTGCTTCCCTCTTTTATGTAGGGGGAGACAGAGACAAAGCTTCTAGAATAGAGTGCTAAGGTCACTCCTACAAACTTAACAAAATTATTTTAAGGTATCAAAGGTTAAATTTATCAGCACCATCAGTAAGGTATTCATTACTTGTTTCCCCAGTTCAGTAAAAGTTTCTTTAAGTAACAATGTTATCAGTGATAACTGTCAATTTTTGATTAATACCAAAAAATTGAGCCTTTATAATCTACAGTTATATTCATGAATGTATGACAATGCCCTGATTACAAAAGATGTCAGATATAATATAGCTGCAACTTCTACTCGTAATATTTAAGACAAGAACATGAACCCTTCTTGACACTCCCTGATGTTTATTAAACAAAACTTCATTCATAAAACTACTATACTTCTATCTATGGCTGCCCTGCAGTTAAGACCAACTCAAATTTTAATGAAGTTCTTTTTGGTTGCCCACCCAAACTGTAACACGTTCACTTGATTCAACACTAGTCCTCAAGAATGACAAAAATCACCAAAAATACCACGACGGCAATACTTAAAGGTGAGCATAACCCTGAAAACTTGGGGAAAAAAAGAAGTATTTTGTCCAATAAACAGTTAAAACTTCTTTTAGATCAGTATTTTGGCCAATAAATCAGAATTATAGAAGCTAGTAACTACAAAAAAAAATATTTAATCAATCCCATACTTAAAATAAAAAGAAAAAATTACTATCAAAAATAGATCTCTTCTTCTGGTTCTGACAACCCAGGTAATAATAGCACATCACATTACAGCTGCTCTGACAAGCAGTGCTGACAGCCTGTTCCAGGAGGCTGCCAGAGTACAGGTACAGCATAATTACTTCACTACAAAATCCTTTTTCTCTTGAAACAAGCTGTAGCATGATGTGAAACAACAGTGTGGGAAACATTTTGAGCTCTTCTCCCCCTCTTCCTTACTCCTCCCTGTAATTTCTCATTTCAGCGCCTTCTATAGTCTCTACACATACTCCAATTAGGCAACTGCAGTTTTCATCCCGGTTTGCATTTTCCAAAGATACTAAATTATTCACTCTATAAGTAACTACCTTCCCCTATAAGGGGTGATTTAATGAACGATCTTCATTGTAAGAGAAAGGATCACAGATCAGTGTATTTTCGAAGCTGTGGATAAAGCATGCATCTTTTCTCCATAAAAGTTTGGTCATTAATAATTGAACAACTAAACTTCTATGGTTACTAAAGAATTTAAAGAAAAGTAACCTCAATTTTGTTTTTACTGTTAGACCAGCAAAATACAGAGACTGGGGTGGGGGAACTATATTTCTTTCTCTTCCTCCTGTGAATTAAAGCGTCTCCTAAGGCAATATTAGAACAGTTTCACTGAAAACATTCCTATCCTGGTCCTTCTATCTAGAATGCCCTAAAATCATGTAAAGTTGTAACAAAGATGAAATTAACTGTTAAATATTCATACAAAAAAAAAAAAACATAATGAATGTAAGATACATTGAGTTATATTAGAAAAAATCAAAATGGCCTTGTTGACAGTTACATCTTTCAAGCATCCTTTCTTCTTCTGCAAACAAACAACCCAAAGTACCACCTCAAATGTAAATTACACCTATCAATCTCATACTTGTTTTCTTTTTTTCTTAACAAGGTCTATTTGGGGCTGAAGACTGATGCCCCACAAAATAATACCTCTTCCCAATGAACTGGAAGGTACTTTCTGCATCAAATCTCAATATGATAAGTAACTGGAGAAGTCACTCATCACACTCCTTCAGCAACTGGAGAAAGGGAAACATCATTCACATTTTTAAAAATGGTAGAAAGGAGGACCCAGGGAACTACAGACTGGCGAGGCTCCCCTCTGTGCCTGGCAAGATCACCTAACAGATCCTCCTGGAAGCAATGTCAAGGCACATGCAGGACAAGGAGGTGATCTGAGACAGCCAGCATGGCTTCACCAAGGGCAAATCCTGCCTGACCAATCTGATGGCCTTCTGTGATGGAGCGACTGCATCAGTCGACAAGGGAAGACTGACTGATTTCTATAAGGCCTTTGACAGGGTCCTATATTACATCTTTATCTCTACAATTGTTAAGAGTTTGGAGGGTGGATAAAAAAAATTGGCTGGACGGCCATACTCAGAGAGTTGAGGTCATTGGCTCTATGTCCAGGTAGAGGCCAGTGACAAGCAGTATCCCTCAGGGGGTTCATCTTGGGACCAGTGCTGTTTAGTATCTTTAGAAACGACAAAGACAATAGGATTGAGTGCACCCTTAGCAAGTTTGCACGTGACACCAACCAGTGTGGTACAGCTGATACAACAGAAGGAAGGGATGCCATTCAAGAGGACCTGGACAAGCTTGAGAATTGGGCCCCCATGAACCTAACGAGGTTCAACAAGTCCAGGTGCAAAGTCCTTCATCTGGCTCAGGACAATTCCAGAGATGAGTACAGACTGGGAGAAGAACTCATTGAGATGAGGCCTGCAGAGAAGGACTTGGGGGTTCTGGTGGATGAAAAGCTTGATGTGAGCCAGCAGCGAGTGCTTGCCGCCCAGAAGGCCAACTGCGTCCTGGGCTGCATCACTAGAGGAGTGGGCAGCACAAGAAGGATGTGGAGCTGTTAGAGCAGGTCCAGAGGAGGATCACAAGGATGATCAGAGGGCTGGAGCACCCCTCCTATGAAGAAATGGTGAGAGCTGATGGTGCTCAACCTGAAGAAGAGAAGGCTCCTCAATGCATCCTTTCAATACTTAAAGGGTTTTTATAGAAAAGACAGAGAGCAACTTCTTTACACTGGCAGATTGCAATAGCATATAGGGAAATGGTTTTAAACTAAAAGAAGGAAGATGTAGATGAGATGTTAAGATGAAATTCTTCACTCAGAGGGTGGTGAGGCACTGGCACCGGTTGCCCAGAGAAGCTGTGGATGCCCCATGCCTGGAGGTGCTCAAGGCCAGGCTGGATGGGGCTTTGGGCAGCCTGGTGTGGTGGGAGGTGTCCCTGCCCATGGCAGGGGGTTGGAACTAGGTCCCTTCCAATGAAAGCTGCTCTATTATTCTGTGATACATCTTCCCATCTCCCAAAGCATAATTTACTTATTTGCCTTTATTCCTTCAAAGGAATAATCAATTTTCGCAGATATTGGAGAATTTTCTCACTCATGTCATTTCCTTTCATTGTGGCTCTTCTCTCATTCCAGAGTCACTTTGATAGCAACACTGAGCTCTATTTAATGCAGATATGAATTTTTTTGTAATGCGATGCAAAACTTATACAGAAACCAGTCATCTTTATTCAAGACATTTAAGACAATTCACTTAGTACCCGAACAAACAGCATGCAACCTTAAAGCCAGAAAACCTCTTTAAATAATCTCTTGAACTGCTGACACATTTGTCATTTGATTAAGGTGCAGTAAATTTGCAGTAATTGCCTCAGACAATTATTTAATGAAACGAAGTCTTTCAAAATTCTCCCGAGTTACTGAAGAAAGTTTGGTTCATTTTTTTTGTTTTGTTATGTTTCCCACAGCAATCTCCTCAAGAAACTGGCTGCTCATGGCTTGGACTGGCGTAAGCTTCATTGGGTTAAAAACTGGCTGGATAGCCGGGCCCAAAGAGTCATGGTGAATGGAGTCAAATCCAGCTGGAGGCCGATCACTAGTGGCATTCCCCAGGGCTCGGTGCTGGGGCTGGTCCTCTTTAACATCTTCATCAATGATCTGGACGAGGGCATTGAGTGCACCCTCAGTAAGTTTGCAGATGACACCAAGTTAGGTGCGTGTGTCGATCTGCTCGAGGGTAGGAAGGCTCTGCAGGAGGATCTGGATAGGCTGCACCGATGGGCTGAGGTCAACTGCATGAAGTTCAACAAGGCCAAGTGCCGGGTCCTCCACCTGGGGCGCAATAACCCCAAGCAGAGCTACAGGCTGGGAGATGAGTGGTTGGAGAGCTGCCAGGCAGAGAAGGACCTGGGAGTGATGGTGGACAGGTGGCTGAATATGAGCCAGCAGTGTGCTCAGGTGGCCAAGAAGGCCAACAGCATCCTGGCTTGCATAAGAAAGTGTGGCCAGCAGGGCTAGGGAGGTGATCGTCCCCCTGTACTCGGCTCTGGTGAGGCCGCACCTCGAGTACTGTGTTCAGTTTTGGGCCCCTCGCTACAAGAAGGACATCGAGGTGCTTGAGCGAGTCCAGAGAAGGGCGACGAAGCTGGTGAGGGGCCTGGAGAACAAGTCCTACAAGGAGCGGCTGAAGGAGCTGGGCTTGTTCAGCCTGGAGAAGAGGAGGCTCAGGGGCGACCTTATTGCTCTCTACAGGTACCTGAAAGGAGGCTGTAGAGAGGTGGGGGTTGGCCTGTTCTCCCACGTGCCTGGTGACAGGACGAGGGGGAATGGGCTTAAGTTGCGCCAGGGGAGTTTTAGGTTGGATATTAGGAAGAACTTCTTTACCGAAAGGGTTGTTAGACATTGGAACAGGCTGCCCAGGGAAGTGGTGGAGTCACCATCCCTGGAGGTCTTTTAAAAGATGTTTAGATGTAGAGCTGAGTGATATAGTTTAGTGGAGCACTGGTCAGTGTAGGTCAGAGGTTGGACTCGGTGATCTTGGAGGTCTCTTCCAACCTAGATGATTCTGTGATTTTGAGTACATTTCCTAAAAGGTGCGTGGTATGGATTTGTAGCTACCTTAATATTCCAGGCTAATACACACTCCTGCATATTGTCTTTCTTTTCTGGTGTGCAGGTAGCCTACAGTCTGCTCAACTAGCCAGAGGAATAGGGTCTGGTTGCATAGCTGCTAGTTAATACAACCATTCAAAGCAGAACTGAGTGGAAACCCACTGACTTTTGTATTTATTTAAATAACTGGAGTTCAAACTTAAAAGAAAATACAATGATCACATGTTCAGGTACTGTAGATCAGGGAGAAAAAACTAGATGTGCAGGATATTTCAAGCAATTCCACTGACAAGGCAGCCATCACTTTATAGTCCTTTGAGACATATGTACCATGTTGTTTTTTAATAAGAAAATTGCCAGTTGCAGTTATGGCTTTATTCTACTCTAACTTCAAACACTTTCACTCTGAATTCTAAACTCATTAGAATGACAAAAAGGCTGTCACTGTACTCTGTGCTACACGCACCACTTCTTTGCTTTTGCAGATCCACTAGAGGGAGAGAAACCCTCAATAAAATTTCAAAGAATGCCAGTAAAGACCATTGACATTTTTCAAATATATTCAGGAGAGGGAGACTATAGAGAGTGCGGTAACACCCAACTGCAGATATAAGAAATGCATTAACTTAGAGCAAGGAGTCCAATTAGTTTGTTTCTGAACTGCAAGCCATTCAGTATCATATTTTCCTTATATTAGTGGTCATGTTCAGACAGATAGGATCATAGACACGTTTGGATTGGTAGGGACCTTAGAAGATCCACTAATTCCAACCCTCCACACCATGGGCATGAACACCTTCCACTAGAGCAGGTTGCTCAATCATCTCTTTTTACTTCTTACATTGATAAGAGTTAAAATATTTAGCATGCAGACCATACACTAACAAACCCCTCAACTGATGATAAATTATGAAGACTTCTCTTTCAACATTGTTAGAAAATGATAATGGGTTTACAAAAAGCTTATATATGCGTGCTTCTGAATGTTTTTACAAGCAGCAGTGCATAGCTAATCATCTTCAGACATCTGAATAAGCGTTTTCAGGAAATGTTATGTTAAGCTTTGCTTTTTATTTCATCTTGATGGAAGCTAGAGCACTGATACGCCTGTGAAACAGGTCAGTAATAGACAGTATGAACCAGTCACATTCTTTCTTGGCTCACAAAAGTTATATAAGAACAGTTATTTCCTCCAATACTGACAGCATCAACCACCAGTTTCTGATGCAGTTAACACATTTCCACCTACACCTACTACTACCAAGTCAAAAATCACAGGAAGGAGAAAAAGATTCTCTTCACAATTTGGACAACTTAAAAGGTTACAACCAATCATGTAAGTTTGCAAGATAATAAACAGTTGGAGTGCATTAAATATTTACAATCAAATAGCCCTTAGGGAAAGAAGAACTGGAGGATTTAGAGGAGCAAACATCCAACTAGTAGGCAGGAGAATGTGATACACAACTGCATTATTTTATCTGGCAAAAGATGCCTTACACTTCTAAGTATCCTTTATTTTTTGGCCTCATTTACTACATAACAGCACTGCTTGGTCTAGCTAGCTTAGTTTCTAAAGGCAAGTGTTGAAAAAGCTGTAAGAATGAAAAGGAACTTAATAAAGTCACCCTTTTTTGCTGTAGTTGAGACAGCCCTGCTAAGGTTATCCACAACTTTTCTTCTACACAAGAGAAAGAAACCTGGCACAAAAATACTCTCTCTTGTTACACGGACAACCTTTAAAGATTAATGAGGACAAAAGAACTCTTTGGTTACATGAACACAAAAGTCTAGAAGTCTCATAAAATGAGAACTCCCTCTGTGTGTCCCAGTGCTATACTGATCCTTCTCCTGTAACGTCTAACTAGAATATATTATAGACACCACCTGAAGACTGAAAAGTACTGTGATTAAGAGTTATAAATTTCTTGGTCAGGTGCTTATTTAACAAAATAAGTCAGCAAGTTTCTACATGTAATAAATACCATGAAAATCAATTCAGTTTTTAAGAATTCCATTTATGTGGGTGGCAATCAGGTTCAGAATCACTGTTAAGCAGCAACAATTATGCAGACAAAACAGCCAAATCATCAAAATGGCTGGAGGCTGAATCATGATTAGACTTACTAAGACTTACTGTCTTTTATGCATAAACATTTAATTTTTTTCATCTCTATTTGATCAATCTTCCAAAAGTGGAGTTAAGAGACTTACCAGCTTCCTGTGAATTCAATACTTCTAAGGCATGCATCATGGCACTTGCAAAGACATTGGCATCTTCTTTGCTGCCAAAATTCAGACCGTAGACTTGCCTTGCATCACGCCATTGGTGAAAGGTCTGTGTAGCCTGATTGTACTTCAGTCCTTTCGGAATGGCACAATTTATTACCACCTATAATAATGAAAAATTAAAGTAGTTTAAAGTGCTGTTTCATCCCAAGTTTCAGCTTCATTTAGTTTTTATTCCTTAACCATGTGGGCTAATTTCAGTCCTGTAATCTACAAGATGGACAATGTTCGGTAAGGTATTTCTGCTTAAACTACTGATGTTGATAATTCACATTTCAAATGATGCAGTATTTCCTAACAGCAATGTAGAACGTCAACAGTTTCTTTACATGCATTTGGATTTTAGAAACCACCTTGGTTTTCCATCAACTTCAGAGTACTTGTGAGAATTTTTCTAACCAAGTTATCACCTTCCTACTCTGGCTGCTGAACCCCTTCACTTGCAGTGCTTTCAGTAACAGTTTACATGGATTTCTTCTATGCATCATAAGGTATCATCTTGCAAGATTGTTATGGCTCACATAAAAGCTGGTGAATTCTAGCCAGCAGCACAACCATTTGCTCCAAGCCAACCACTAAGAACATCGCATTGCACTTGGATAAACATATCCTCTCAGCTTTATCTACTGGTAAATGGCAAAATATATATATTTGTCCTCAGATAAATGCACAGATGCTACTTATTCCTTGGAATGTGTGTTTAGTGACAGATCACACGTGAGATTATCATTCTATGTCTCAGGTTTTCTTGATAAAAGATCAAGAAAAGAAGGTGAGAGAAATTTTACCCAAACAAAAAGATAATAGATATAACTCCACCCCAACTATCACAAGGCTGTTCATATTTCACAACACAGTACTAGTGTGCCATTTAATCAAGATCTATTAAATTCTTCATCAAGGGAATTAAGATGTAATCATTACTACTCTGTTCTCTACTTCTCAAAGTGGTAGTTGATCAGCATTACCAAATATCTAAAGGGTTTTTTAATTAACTGATCAGGGGAAATGAGAAACCAGGTATCCAACTTTCTGTAATACAGAAACAGCTAGAAAAAAAAAAAAAGAACTGTTGATACCAAAGTAGACTGCAGCTAACTGCATAAAAGAGGGAAGAACATCAGTTCTTAGACTAACGTTTTGGCTAAAGGAGAACCAGATGACATGCATACTAGTCTTCCTCCCTACCCTCTGTATCTGCATGTAGGAAGGAATGGCAAAGAGCATACAAGAATGTTGCTTTGAAGGTATGAGGCACTTCACTGGTGAAGGAAAAAATAGTAATACAGTTTTCATTACTTGAGTTAAAAATAAAGTTTACTATTTACAATTCCCATTACTGAAAACCTATTTCTTAGTGTCAAGAAGAATTACAAAAATAGCTTACAATTTCTATTCAGATTTTTCAGAGATTCACTTACCTGATGATCCTGAATCTTCCTGCCCACTACTCTGAATGTGTTGTTGCCTGTGTGATGATATATATGAACTCTGCTGAATCCAGTAGATCCTCCAGCTGGTACCCATTTCTTATTGGCATCATCATAGACCATTACAGCAGCTCGTGCTTGGCAGATACTCTGTTCACTGTTAAAAATACAAGCAATTTAGATTAGAACATAAAAGTTACCTAAGACAAATTATCTTCTTGGTTAAACCCTTTTTACTTGAAAAAGGAAAGTAATGCTTCTTGCACAGTCCTCTTTCATAAATTCAAATGCTAGCACTTTGACATTCTGCTTACAGGCATTCATTCTGAAAACCTGTGGCCACGACAAAGAAAGCATAACGACTAATGAAAGATCAAGAAGCGATTTACTTTTTTGCACCTTTTCTTAGCAGTTTTCTCCATACATGTTTTCCTTTCTCCTCATCACCAACCATGAATTTTAAAAAACCATATACAAAGTTGTCCACAGAGACTGAAGAACAAAGAAGGTGTAGTTGTACTAGCTCCATACAATTAGTTTTCCAGGGGCGTTTACTTCTACAAGAGGAGGCTTGAAAGGCCCTAGTTCCTGTTAACGCGTAAGGACTCAAATAAAAATGTATGCATGTATTTCAAAATATATACACACACACACACACCAGGATGAAGTTCAGCACACTGAAGTTCATCTGCTCACAAATGAAGTAATTTTTGGTTTTGACATTTTGCAGCAGTCAACATCTAGATGTTTTATTTCCTCCCTCAGGAACAGTTCTCTTGAAGACCTAAAGCTGCAATTTTATCATCAGGAGAGTTTATTGCTGCCATAAAGAGGGTTAGCTGTGGACAGTCATCTGGAAGATGAGGTGCAGTCTAAAGCTGGAAGGGAGCATATCATGAGCATCATCATAATAAAAACACAAGAAAGCTGAATATACCATAAGCACACAATTAGGAGGGGCGAGGGTGGAACTACGCAAATTGTCTTCAGAGCAAATGTCCAGCGCGGAGAGGAAATAAAAATAGAAGAGAATGGTTTCTTATCAGTAAGTCAAGTTCTCTGAACATTGCATTCCTGCAGACCCAGTATTATCCACAACACACGAGCTGTCTGGCTTGCAAGGAATGTGGCCTGCCATTCGGAGAATGGAAATGACTGAAGAGACATGCATTTTTCATAACTTACAGAGGGACAGTAATGAAATGTGTGTTCATAAAACATGAAGGTGGGGAAATACAAATTCCCCTCACCTATCTTTTAAAGAAAAAATGCTGCATTTCCCAGTATCTCATTTTCCATTTCCTGGAACAAGAAAATACTGCAGTGCGTCCAGCTGTTTTGTAAGCTTTCAATAATAATGTTTTTGACAAAGCACCAGTCAAACTAACACTGACATTACATCAGTTTCTACCACATTTGCCATGGCAGTCAACAACGACAACTAGAAAAATGCTTAAATGGTTTTCAAGTCTAGGGGAGAAAAGAGAAGAGAGATTGTGCTTCTTATGGTAGCAAAAGAAGAAATGAGGAAATCTGCTCGCAGTTATAGAAATGTGCAGTTCAAGAACATTAGACAATTGGACATATTGTCAAGGACGGTTCAAGAACATACTGGATTTCTCTATTTAGAGGATTCTGGCACATCACTATCTTACCAACGTTCAAATCCAGAAAGACTCCGCATTGTTCACAAAGCACAAAACAAATAATTGTGGCTTGCTAAAACACATAGCAGTAATATTACAGAAAACTTAAGACAATTTCTGAACCCAAAACATAGCTTTGCTACATTTTAATCTCGATTCAACGCAGGCATGATAAACCCCAGGTGACATGACAGGACCTAGGTACCGATTTGTAAGCGGAGCCATTACGTTTACAGTGTTCATCAAAACAAAAACAAAAACAAACGCACCTCAGATTCACAGTCACGTGGCAGACAAAACTTCATTTAGATTCTATTAAAAAATGGAGACACTGAGTATAAGCCAATATGTTTCAATAATAATCAAGGTAGAACCAAAGAATGATTAAGTAATGGTAAATGAGCAGACTTAATTAATAGCACAGACCATCAAATTTAGCCTTCTTTTTCTCTGCTCTGTCACAGTCCTTCCACAAGTCCAAGTTTTCACAAAAGCTCTATTTTTACGCAATTTTATTTAATACTACTCGTTTTACAGCTATTTGGTATGCAAGTAGCACAATCCATGAGCACGAATAAGATGACCTTGAGTACCATTTCTAGCTTTTCTTTAACAACTGTTCAAACTATTCTTAGTTCCGCTTCCCAGGCTATGCCTTATAACTGGAAATATCACACAAAAGTCTCGATCACAAATATTTCATGCTACATTTGAAAGAATTTTGTTAATAGTAGAGGGTTATTCTTACCCATATAAAGATACAAGATGATTCACATCCTTTAAAAAAATGGCAAATATGAACGATTTCCAGTTGACCTATTCTATTATTACAAAATAAGCACCCTGCCATCATTTCACACAAATCCTGAAGCTAATCCTTTAATGTTCCTGATCTATAATTTTCATATCCAGGTTTCAAACTGCAGATAAGAAACTCCCCTCCAGCTAGCAGTTCCCCCACCCATCACTCTGTTTTCCAGCCTGCAGTAATTAAGACAGAAAAATGAAACTACCACCATCAGAAACAAATTAAGCCACCACGGTGTGCTAGCTTTTTTCCCAAGGTTCAGTAACTGTACATTACTAAATGCAGGGGAGATTAACCCAATTTCTTTCCCTTCTTTCCCTTAGCAAAAGTTCTACACTCTAAAATGATTACTTTTTACTTTTCAAGTAGAGCATGAATACGTGAGCTTTAGCAAATAAGAATCCTTAGGTCTTCTCTTCAGCGCTTATGTGACAGTTCAGCATTTGAGCACGGCACATTACATTGCAGCAACTAGACATCATAAACTAAGTATTTAAGTCCCCCAAAATAACTCACATTTTAAAAATAAGATCCATACTCCATTAACCTGAAGGGACTACACCAAATCAATACTTATACAAGTAGCTCATTACTACATCCCTGACAAGTCTAATAAAAAAACAAGGTTGAGTTTGCTGTCCCTGATCCACCCTCTCCTAGGAAAATGCAAAATTTAACATAAGGGCTGTTACTAAAACTTGACCCTACACCCTTTGTGTTCCTCTACTGTACATAAACTTCAGTTCAAAGGTGCAGGAGCCAAATGAATCACAAGGCTGCCTGCTATATTTCTTGCTCTCCAAGCTTATTACGCTTTTCTGGTGCATTTCCAACACATGACAGGTCTTCACTCACCTCAGTATTTATACATGAATTCCACAACACTTTTTTTTTAAATGCCCATGTGCCTTCACTGCATCAAAACCATTTTGGTGTGATTACAAGACTTATTTTTATGGACAGATTAGGGAAACAAACAAATTCTCTATGGTCACATTCCAGAACAAAAGGAAAAGGTCTTCATCTCTTTGCCGTGTCATTAGGCCTTCAAAGGCATCCTTTGTTTGCTTGCCTCTACAATTTTTTTTCGTTTTCTTATGTGTTGTACTGCTGTAACAGTTATACTTGGCCTAGCCTATACCTCCCCAACAGAAACGTTCACTGGGGTACGCAGGAGAATAAGGGAAGGCAGCTCTCTCCAGCTCTACATGCTGCTGCCAAGACACACAGCTGCTCAAGAGCTGACTGCCAACTTACTGGGGAAGCGGGCTGGGGAACCAAAGTGACGATCTAAATCTTAACTAAGTAAAATCAAACGATTATCTCTTCCCAAGTAAATTTACTAAACTAAGCGTATGAAATTATATCTAGACAAGGGAGGATTCACACCAAACAGTGCTTACCAAACCTCAGCAAGGCGAAGCATAAATCTCTTCCTAAAATCTACAGCTTGACAAATAGCTAGATAAATATATGTTAGGAACAGTTCTTCCATAGACAAAATTGTAAGACTGATGGTTAAACCCAACCATTATTCTGGATAAGTCCACCTACAGCAATACTATATAAAGCTAAAGACAGGGTGTTTGGCTTTTGTTGGGTGTGGGGGCAAGTAAGGGGAGGTCTGGCACTCAAAAAGCTCACAGAAAAAAAACACACAACATAGTAGTAAGGAATCGTAAGTATAAAATTATTCTTATGGGAGAATATACTTTCCACCTCCAGTGATGAGATCATATGGAAAGCTCAGAAAACACAGCAAACTGAACCCTAACTGACACGATTCTTTCGCCCAGATGGAACGCAGTCCTCCTTTCACATCCCAAATCCTTACACTCAGTGCACAGTGACACCAACAAAGTCTGCTGACCTAAGCCTTCCCCACCTGCCCCAAAAGGCAACGCTTGTTTTTCCTCCCCCTCTACTGAGGTAGAGAAAATGATAAAGTGATGTCAATGCTCAAACGCATATGGAAAACTGCAGAATTGCAACCATGGGAAAGGTGATTCAAATAAACGTATGAACCAAAGCAAGGGAAAGCTGAGATTGTTCAGGTTTTCAGTCTTTAGTGTCTTAGTGATGTAACAACTAGGGTTGGATTTTGTTTATTTTTTGAAAATCATATCCCACTACTTACTACTTCTGGTGATTCAGTGTTTATTTTTTTTTTGGCTCATATGTTCTCAATTCATAGAAACACAACCTTCTTATACTGTGCAGTCTTTGTAGGGCAGAAAGGAATGGAAAGATGCTGACTCATCAAGTGCCTACTTAGGATTTTCAAACTGTGGCACAAAAGGTAGAAAAACTCCACACACTTCTAATACTGCTATCTGTAAATACACATTTTTATAAAGCAACAGAACACTGGTCCAAATACCAAGTTTTATGTCTTGGTGGTGTTTTGTAAGATGATTTTCTCCACTTGTTCCTGAACCCCTACTGGCATAATACAATGAAAATGTATGTTTTCCACTTCACTATTAAAAAAATACGTACTTGGCACTGCACCCTCCTTTCTATCAACCAAATTGGCATGTGTTCTAAATGGCTCATTCAGCTTAACTCAATAGTTATTTGCTAGCACCTTAAAAGTTTTTTTTTTTTTTTAAAAAAAAAGTTTGCAATGCCCTCAAATAAGATACCTTTCAACTGGTAAGTTAGAGGGGTTCTTATTTTTCCCTTTTTTTTTTTTTGTATGGCACTGCAAAAACCTGGCTGAATATGTTGTTGCACGAAGCACTGTGTGCTTGGCACTGCAAAAGGAACCAAGTCCTGTTGTTGATTGCATCCAGCTTCAAATGATGTGGCTTGTCCACTCCAGGACCTCAGACAGTACAGTATTGAACTTGCTACTCAAGGCTTTAGAGCAAGAGCAATCTGAGACCAGATTATGTACCTAATGACCGATTTCCATGCAGAATCTTCTCCTGACACTACAAAACCCTGAGAACCTGAGTGGTTGTTGATTTCTCATAGCAGGTCAAACTCCTGCAAGAGTTATCTTTCAACTGGGAGGTAGAAGCAGAGGGAGTAGCTCCACATTGCTTCATTAACAGCTCTCATGAATTAGTACTTGCCTTTGACTAGAAAAACTTTTGATTGATAACAGATTCATTCCTCTCCCCCATTTTTTATTCTCTGATAGGGATAATCATTCATCTCTCCCACTTCTTCTCATGAATTACTCAGAACACAAATTAGCTGCAACACGAGAAACTACAGGGAAATCCGCATGGGGAAAGTCCCAACTAGAATTAAAAAACACTACTGCCAAGGAGCAAGGGAAGCTGAATCTAACCATTGGGATTAAAAGCCTGCAAAGAAGTGCAGCCTTGCTTTTGGCACAGTATCCTGCAACACCACGTTCCAGAATTTTAGTTGGTATACAGCTGGTTGAAACTAAACATCCTTTGCTCAATAAACACCTTCCACAAAGAAAACTGCTTTTCAACTCACGCGTAAAATCACTTCACATTAATTTAAGAGCAGGCTGTTCTTACAGCAAGTAATTTACGAATAAATTTCTCTTCCAAAAAATCTGTTCTTCCAGTTTCACAATTTTAGCAGCAAACCATTCCCTGGCAGCAGGTGACCATCAAAAATACTAAGGAAAACATGCCAGGACGCTCAGGTAGAAAAAAAAAGTATTATTTTGAACAGCTTAATCTCAAATGAAAGTCAGTATTTTTCATCATGACATTACCAATTTATAACCCGTGTTTTTTTTCTTTTTTTTTTTTTTTTTAATATTTAACCACATTTAACACAAAAGTACACTATGCAGGGGACATGCAGTCATTTCGAGTTGGCAATTTTGTTCTACCTGTAGGTTTTTTCATGCTAGTTAACATAAAATTCAGCATTAAAGTTTGAAAACACATGCCTGAGTCAGATGCTCAAAATTCATAATAAATTAGAAATATGAATCTTCTGAAAATTTCTGTACAAATTATTATTTTTTAATGAGCAGTATTGAGAGAAAGCACACATTAAAACAGCCTGAAATAGGCAGCTGAGAAACTGGAATAAAGAATGTGTTTCAGACACAAGCAGTGCAAGAAGTGGAAAAAAAGCCACAGAAATGACATGGAAGAGTTTCAATAGGAAGAAGAACACAGTAATGTTTTGATTTATGTATTAACTAGGGTTTTATGTGGTTTATCTTAAAGAGATAGGTGGATTCCAGAAAAAAAAAAATTGATGTATGTGTTAATTCTTAACCTATTCAAACTCAAAGGGAATAAAGGATACTTAACAGACAATATGATGACAGTCAAAGCAAGAAACAGCCACGTTACGAAGATGAACCTTTATAAAAGCAAAGCAATGACAGGAATTAATAATAGCAGAATCACAAACATGGATTTGGGGTATTTTGGGTAGCATGGAACTAGCTATATATGATTAACCATTTTTAACAGTATATAATATTATATTAATGTATATAAACACATAAGTAATTATAATCTCCATCCCAAGCTTAACTACATAAACCATCTGTGGAGTCAAAGTTCCAATTTTCATCTCAAACTGAAGGTGACATTAAGACATCTAGCAAATACACATCACAAAAATGAATACCATATCCAATACAGGTTGAGCAAAGTTTAGAAGTAACTAAAGTTTCAGATCCAAAGCACAGGAGCAGAGGGAGAATAGCATCAGAAAGCTAAGTTTTACTAAAAGAAATACCATCATCTTTGAAGCAGAAGTTTGCAGCCAGGAAGCACATTAAAAGGATAATTCCAAACTGTTGGAAGTCAAGGAGATGAGGAAGAAGGCTGGCATGGCTAAGCAGGAATCTGGAGTTTAGGTGGAAAAAGAAAGAATACGGACACTGGAAGCAAGGTCAGGCAACATGGGAAGACTACAGAGATGCTCTTCGCAATTGCAGGGAACACATGGTCTGGCTATTTAATTACAATGGATTTGTAAGTGAGGAGAGGGTGGAAGAATAATCTTTCTAGACATTCTTATTACCCTGTTGAAATGTAACCTTATGTTTAGTCTCCTTAGAAATATGACAGAGGATAATTCAGGTTACGCTTCTTCCATGCACTCATCCATACTATTTTTTTCTTTTATCCTCCTACACAGGGTGTTCTCTTCAATATGGCATTCTTGGTAATTAATTTATCCAGATATTTTTCCTGAAACTATTGCACTCAAATCAATTTTTCCATTCATTCTTCAAACATATTTCTGAAAGGCATTTATGACTTTACTTACAGTAGAAGGTTATGCAGAATCTACACAGTAATTTAAATAGATTAAGTTTCCTCAATGCGTTTTCAATACAGTGGCATTGCAAGCCAAAGGTTGTGTCACAGGCTGGCTAATATTGCTTGGAGAGCAGTTTTACTCAAGAGTGAAACAGGAGCACAAGATTGATATCGTGGTCTGTCAATCCAACTTGAGACAAATTTTTGTGGAAATATACCATATACCAAATTTTTATAAAGAAAACCATAACATCCTGAAAAATCAGGATTCTTGGTTTGTATACTTTTTGACAAAGCAAATGGAAAACAAGCCCCAGAGCACGATTTGGGAATGAACCGTTTTGTAAGCACCAGTCTGCTATAATTGAACAAAGCTAACAGCTGTAAAATCTCTACCTCTACTGAAAAGGAAGAATCATAGCTTGGTAAGTTCAAATCCATTAGCTTAAGACCAGTGACAAAAGCTAGCCAGATACTTCCTTCCTATAAATAATCTATTTTTGATCATTCATTGTTTTCTTTGCTATAATTCATAGAATCTGAGCCTAGTCATATTATGTAAGGTCTTCAGTGGGCATGAAAAACGACCACCATCTTTAGCAGCTAGATAGATGGTTGTTGACGATTTTATGACTTTTAACATACATTTCCTAATTTTCTATATGTGTTTTAACAAAAAATAACCACACATTGTTTCTTAAGCTTTCACCACATGGTACAAATCACAGCTTTCAAAGCCCAGACTCCCAGGGCAATCCGAGTCCTTGAACACTGCAATAGAATCCATCATTGCCTTCCCATTGCTGTAGATCACGTAACTCATTTTACTTCCAGATAACGCTCATCTTCTCTCGAAATAGTGTGACAGTAGCATTTTTACATAACCTAGTTAATATTATGGATGCCTCTTATGTACAGAACTGTGTAAAGTGAACGTGGCTGATCTTTGAGACATTACAGCCCCGGTGCTAATATACAAATACACAATTCACAGCTCATTACAAGCAAGACTGTTGTATGAAATGCCTTTCTAAAACTTACTTTCACCTAAAAAATACAAAATAAAGCCTATTTAAAAACAACTGCTCTTTGCACTCAGTGCTCACTGCATTGACATCAATACAAACCAATCAAAGAAAATGTGGATCCACAACAGAAACAAGACAGGCTAGCTGGCTGCAAAGGACACAGAAGAGACTACATGTCTACATGACTACATGAGACTATATTTGCCTCAGTCTCTACCAATAGGTTTCCTTCACAGACTTCCCAGGTGCACCTGCTTCACTGCAGTCTGGAGGAACTGAGTACTTACTGCCTGTGGTAGAGGAAATTTAAGTCAGGGGCTCCTTTTCAATAGAGGATACGTGGCAAGATGATTTGCTCTGCCAAAGGGAGTGATGTCTTTCAATTTGACTTTAGCAAGGCTTTGGGCACAGCGTTCCACATACTTGTAGTCCTGTTCAGGCTACAAAGTGGGGGGGGGAGGCTTACAGTGAGGAGTTCAACTGGTAAGCTACTGCCAATGAACGTCTCAGGGTCAGTAGCTAATACTGTTTAATGTCTTCGTTAATGACCAGGAAAGCAGGATGGAATGCAATCTCAGCAAGCCCGTGGATGGCTGGCCTCAAACCAAAGAGATCGATATGCTGACCAGTAGAGCTGTGATTCAGAGGAGTTTCAGCAGGCTGAAGAAACCAGTTGACAGAAGCCTCAACAAATTCAAAGGCAAGAGAAAAAATTGCACCTGTGACTACGTAATGACCAGTCGGTAGGAAATGATTATCTCCCTCCATTCAGCACTTGTGATACTGTATCTGGAACAGTGTCCAGGTTGGAGCTCCCTGGTACGTGGAAGACTTTGACAAATTGGAGTATGCCAAACAGAAAAACATTAAGGGGCTAGAGAAAAGTATGTATGAGAAGCTGAGACAGCTGTGTTTGTTTAGTCTTAAGCTAAAAGGCAGGCACTTCATTGCCAATCTCAACCACTCAACAGGTCATTATAGAGAACAGTCAGACTCTTCTCAGAAGTGCACAAGAGAAGGATGAGACTTATGGTCAAAGGTTGCAAAAGAAGAGCTTTCAACCACGAAACAAGCAGTTGCACCAGTAGAGCTATTAAAAACTAGAACAGGCTGCCAGAGAAGCTAGCTGGGGAATCTCCATCCTCAAAGACTTCAAAATCCAAATAGACAAGGCCCTGAGCAACCCAACCTAACTTTGACAACGGCCTGGTGTGAGCAGGGGACTGCTGCAGGTGAACTCCCAGAACTCCCGTGTTGACTAAATCACACCACAGCTCTAGAAAAGAAAAGGAAAAAAAAAAAAAAAAAAAGGAAAACACTCTTTGAGGAGGTCCCACTGATTTGCAGATGTGTCATCAGAAGTTCCTTATTGATAACAATTACTGTTTTGGCGCCTCATTTTACTGGATCGCTCTTCCCACAGATTAACATCACGCATTTCACACTTGCGGTTTCAACCAGCCTCTCCTTGTGTAGGACACAAAGACATTCATTTATAGAGCTCCAGCAGTTCTAATGCTTAATGTCTGAAACAGAGAGGTTTAAATAAACCATGAATTATTTATAGCACTGACCTGTACTACAAAACAAATGTATAAGTATTTAAAATAGTCTAAAATAGCTTCATAAAATGCTTTTATGATTAGCAAAGTGGCTCATTGAGTCTCTACACGAAAGGGAAACAAAACACTAGTGTTCTCACTCGGTCCATCCATAGTTGGAGACAACAAAAAAAAAACATTGAACTGAAGGATTTGGTAAAATCCAGATGAAGGAAATCTCTCAGTACTTTTCCTTTTCACATCAAAGGAATCAAGTTTTCAGTCTTCAACAATTTATAGATCTCCCTGAACTTTCCATAATTCTTTCTACTATTAAATACACACCCCATGAACTGTTCGAGGTATAACGAAGTGAAACAGAAAAATTTGGGCACGTTATTTGAACTGAAACACTGCTATTCAAGAATGAAGTGGAAGGATTACTCCAAACCTCTTATACGCAATATTCACACAATCCCAGCGTGCTTCCTTTCCTCCTCCCCACTGCTTCTGTTTTGTAAAGGAGCACCCAGCAACACACAGAAGGGAATCCAATTGGTACTCTCAATAGAGTAAGGCAGGAAAAGTGAAGTGTGTTTTTTTAAGAAGTAAATGAATAATGTTTCTGGATGTCCAGAGAACGGAGGAAGGCAGAGGAAAAGATTTTAGGAATTTAAGATGTTTAGTCGAGTACTAAAAGAAATCAGTAAGGACTGCAGTCATACACCAAGATGGTTAACAAAGGAAGCTGCTAGAACCACAAGTGAAAGGGAATTCTTTCTCAAAAAAGAAATTGGACAAATACCTGACACTGCTGATCACAATACTCTTCAACTGTTTGTTCCAAGGAATAACTGGTTAGATCAGTCCAACTTTTCTGCATGCCAAAGCTCTTTACAACCACTTTCTCTTCCTTTTGCCCTCACACGAAGCTTTCCCTTTTCGCTTCTACTGCGCTACCTGCCGGAACTGCTCCATTCTTTCACCTCCTCTCTCCTTCCTTCCCTTCCTCCTCTCAATTACACTTTCTTGACCCAGCAATACCTCTCACTCCACAGTCCTTGGTTAAGGTGACCAACTCCTCCAACTCCCTGTTTTCCGACAGGTGCCGTTCTCACATCTCTGGGTGAAGCCATCTCTCTGCAGCCCCAGCTCATGGCTAACTCCACTTCCTCACCAGTGCTACTGCTTCCAGAAATTGCCCATCTCTCATCACACGCCATCCCTGCTACCAACGAGCAGCGGATGCACTGCACTCTCTGCTGCTATTTATGCCAAGCTGGCCCCAAATCAAACCACGCAGTTGCAGCAGACCTTGAAGAGAGGTCACAAGGAAACCCGCACGTCATTTACACAGAAAATACGCTCACCAGAGAGATGCTTCTCCCCAGTTTGGAAACGATGGATAAGAAAAACCCCATTTCAAAACACAGCATTTTTTCCTGTATATTTCAAACACCCACTTGATTCATGGCCTGCTAGAACAAAAGTGTAAGAACTGAGTTGTCGTCTGCATTTTCACACAGCAGCTCATAGGGCACTGGATTTATTTACAAGAAATCCAGGGAAGAATTAAAAACTGAAGAGATGTATATACAACTGCAAAACCAGGGAAGTATCCATCATGTTAATAATGCTAATGTTCTCTGAAAGTATGCCCTATCTAGCACAATGGGTTTTTCTGTTTTTCACAGCAGTAACAAAGCATCAAAGATAAAGTAACACATCCATTTTCTGGAGTCAATTGTGAAATACCTTCCATTCCCTGAAATAACTGAAATACTAAAAGCTTGGTCTCTTGCTCTGCCTACTCCACTTCATCATACTCTTCTTCAGAAAGTGACACGTGTATGCTGAAGGACGTGTAAGAGGTGACGATTTTCCCTATCTGAAAGACTTAATACGAGGAACTTTCCTAACCTTACATTTCATCACAGCAGCACAGCAAACTGTTGTAACATCCATACCAGTCCCTTCTTCCCCTGCCACACACACACACTTTTGGAATCTTTTTCAAGTTTAAGCCAGCATTATGTTAAATCCTATTTCTTCCCCACACCATTTAGCCTCTAAACATCACTTTTTAAACAAGCGATTTTTTTTTTTCACTCCTATAGCCTAGTTATTAGTAATATCCTTCTTGAAGCAGTTAGTTAAGCAAAAGTTAGCAATTCCAGAAGCCCTTCAAGTCAGGTTTCAAGTCAGTCAAGGTTTAAGATCCTAACTTGAAGAAAGCCCTGCCCCAACTACCCTCCCTCCCAATTCCTCACATCTTCCAGCAAGTTTTTCTAATATACTTCAATCAAGGTACTAAAGTTTGCCTTTCTGAAACCCAGCCCCTTAGATCTAAGTACACTTTTGTACACTCTTAAATGCAACTTAACCTAATCATTAACTTAATCATTCAGACCTGTGATCATTTTACCTCTGAATACCCTTCATACAGCGTTATTTTTGCCAAACAACAAAAATTTCAGTGTTTCCTGAAGTATGAAGTTTGGCTTCAACAGTGAATCATTTTGAAGACAAGGTGGCAAGGCTGTTTTGATCTAAAAACACAGCCACTGTTTTCTGGAAGTCATGCTTGATTTAAAGAGAAAACCCTTTTTCAAGAGCTGCTGGAGGAATTCACTCTCTCCTGAAATACCGGTGCTATTGTAACTAACAGCACGGAGAGGTTACTTCTATTTTTATGAGGCTACAGGCAAAATGAAATATTCTGCTCTTCTCCAACTACTAGAGAAGGTACAGCATAAGCAGAAATATGAAAATCAATGCCAGAATCCACTGTGAAAGTATTTTGAGTCTCCATGACCCACTTTCAGCTTTGAACACCAACAGACAATGGCAGTAACTAATTCAATCTAGTAAATAATTAACGTTAACATTTGTGCATTTGATACATGTAATGTTTTGTCCTAGAAATAGGGATGATTGAGACACACCACGAACCATTAAGTAGGAGCTTGACCTGCTCAATCACATGCCTACCGCAATGAAGGTGAAGCAGCAGCACCACACGGCCCTTCAACACACGTCCATCCATGCAGAAGCCTACTCTCAGCACGTGTTTGAAGGTTGCCTTTGGTTTTAATCCATGCAGAGCAGCTAGTATAAACTGACACTTGAATTGTCATCTCTGTAAGACAGGCTATTTTTCAACACATCTTGTGTCTCTTAAATAGATGGTCTATACCAAAACTCTATAGAAAGTGGTTACCCTACAGGGAAAAGAAGAACACTCTTACTCTGTAGCAGAAAACACATGTATCTGAGTTACTAAACACGATGCACACTCACATTAGTTAAAATTGATCAACGATTTATAAAACTGGTCCCAAAGGTGTTGGTAATATCCACGGCTTTTCCAGAGAAAGCAGCTCATAGTGTAATTTAAGACTGTAACGTTTCCCCCATTTTAGGAGGTTTGTGCGTTAGCTTCTTAAATGTTATCTTAGATCTACCTTCATACCAGAAAAATAGTTACCAAGTTAAGCAACAAGGAGCTGTTTGCATTGGTTTCTTGTTCCTGCTTCACTAGTATTCAGTTGCCTCCTCAGTTCTTTCTGCTTTACAAACATTCAGGTTGAGACAAAACCTGAATTAAGACTGGAAAGTTAACTCATTTTCGCAATAACATCAACCTCACATGTTTTAATCTGTTAAACAGTAAGAACTACAGCAATACAAGGACATACTCATGTTCATTTGAAGACCTTCTGTTCCATTACTACCCCTATCCTCAAGTTTTAAAAGCAAACTGCATCTCATTTGCTGGTTATAATGGCAAAAGGACATTACTTCCTAAGAGTCCTTGCAATGCAAAACCTTCACACACCAATCTGTACACACAGTACATCTGTACGAACAGGCATGAACAATTATTCAACAAACCCAAATCTCTGCATGTAAATTTCCGTGGGTATTTGGGCACAAGACTGGACTCGAGAACAAGCTAAACCTGGAAACAACATTACTCAAAAAAAGACTAGAGATGTTTTTTTAATGTTCTATTATATGCATAATAAAATATATAACAAATTCCATTGTGTACACATTTTTATACACAATAGTACTATCAACACAGCTCAGGATGTCCCTTAAAGTTCTGACAAAAGTATTTTTTTTCCTTTTAGGGCACAGAAAAAAAGCAGGTTTTTTTCCAGCTTCCTTTACTGGAAAAAAAAAGGGAAACTTTAATTTTCAAAACTTTGTAATAAGACCTAAAACCAGACCCAATAAGAGTGTGTTTATTATGTTACTGTCAAAATTGGAAGGGCTGTTTAGACACTTCTCCCTCCTTAAGTACCACAGTTACAATTAGATGCCAGTTATTCTATCTTCTCATATTTACGGAGTATAACGGACTATACCTAAGCTCACATTGAAAGCACAGTGTGTAAACCAAAAGTAGTGCACAGGTTAATACTACTTCGTAGTTGTTTTTTTCTGCTTATCTTTTTCTTTTTTTTTTTTTTTTACTTCTGTTTCTTCAGTGAATTATTATATAAGCAAACTCCTCTTATTAAATTTGAAGTACAAATTCAGTGCAAAGAACACCAATACAAGCAGCCCAAGCAGAAGAGCAGCTGTAGCCAATTAAGGCTTTTATTCCGAGGTTTTAGTATTAAAAATACAGCAGAAGCACAAACAGCTGGAGACCTATACTAATGACTGCTTTCCAACTGCAAAAGGAAAGAAATCATTCATCAACTCCAACTGGAAAATGAATATTTAAAAACATAATTACGTATTCATTGATTATGTGTGCTAATAAAGTATTTGGTTGAGTAACTGTAATGCAAAGGTGAGCTGAAGAATGATTTACTAGAAAAATCAAGGCTCCTTATCAGTACACGCTGTTTAGGTTTGTATTAACTGGAAGTGCCAAAAAGCTTTATCTGTAGACGGATTTTCACTAGTTCATCTAATAATGCAGTAACTATTGGAAAACGTTTTAAAGTATAAGAGCAGCACAATCCAGCTGGCATCCCACAGACCTTCATTCATTGTACAGGGTAGCTGCTATGGATCAAGAAATTTAATGCATCTTTCTTAATCCTAGACCAGTTTAGCCGCTGTATTACCTTTCCTCTGCAGCTATATCTTCAATTTAGAAACCATCTTTTCCAGGCCATCTTGGATTATTTTTTAATCATCATTTTATTGTTCTCTGCAATAGTCATTTAAGTGCTAAGATACCTTAAACCCCACGGCACAGGACAAAGTTCTGCTATTTATAGCCCTTACTACTAGGCTGTGTTTCTCTAGCATCACGACACCTTTCTAACTTGTACGTTCAGAAGTTTAATCTTTAAACTACGCAGGGTGAGTCCTTCATCTCACCTCCTGTAAAAGCTTTGGGAATCCTACTCTCCACCTGGGGTGTTCCCCAAGACAGGCTGTATTTACTGCTGGCATTGGCAAGTTCAGACTGCCAACAAAGGGCAGGGGGAGTCATTTTTTGTTTGCTTTTTTTAAACTCAGGCTACATACACTACTACTCTGATGTGCACGCAGCTTGGTAACAGCAGCTACAGAAAGCTGTTTCATTTGGTTATCTGCAGTTGTTACCCACCCTACAAAAGGCCTCTTTTAGGTAAGCAACGTGCAAGACAAGGGCCTTCACACAATCACACAACATTGCACTTTCAGGGTAGCTACACATTCACATCCTGCAACATGTCATCCACTGCTAGCTTAAAGTAAGCAAACAAAACCAGGCAGACACAGAAATAAAAGATTTTTCTTTTCCTATGTTCTATGCCATATGTGGGTATACACTACAACCACAGCTCATTCCGCTGGTCCCTCATACATTATAATCCATTCTCCATTTATGCATAAACAATTGTCCAAATGCACTTCTCCAAAATCACAGGGTGAAGTTTAGCAGTAAGATCTGGTTAATGTAACATGAAACAAAGTCAACGGAACGGAGTTTACACACCTGTATGCATGAAATGAAACAGCAATACTCCATAAAACACTACCAAATTTGTTACAGACTTAAGGAAATTATATTCTTTTAACTTCCACAAACATTTTTTTTCTGGTTTTGTCTTTATAAAGTTTCAGTCTTATTGCAAAAAGGAAAACTGTTCATTCTCCCTGTTCCTATACAGAAAAAGCATTCACTGCCTGTATGAAGTGAGTCATTTGCTTTAGAAAAAAAATCTAAAAAAAATAATCAAGCAAGACTGTTGAGATAAAGTCTTTCAAGACTTCCAACAGGGTTTCTCAGACACTACATGCCAGTAAGTGCACATTAATCATATGACTAACCATATTTATCAGCCCGTACACTTCTGAATCCATCTGCCATCGTGCTGGTTAGGATAACACAAAGCCAGGCTGGGAGCAGCACGTGCTACTCAGGCAGTTCTTCCCCTTCTCACACTCGCACACAGGGGTCTGCAGAAGTGCTTCATCACTTTTACAAAAATCAGAATTTTGACAGATTTGTAACAAGAAAAAAAATAAGCTGGGGGAACTCAAGGTTCTGATTACCAGAAGTGAATCACAAGCTGGAAACCTTCAGAAGGGCTGTTTCAGGCAGCAGGAGAACAGAAGCCCAGCTAACCAGCTAGCCATGCCGTCAGCAGAATCCTCTGCATAACCCAGTCAAACTTCTGGTTTGGTTTAGAAACTAGTTGCTTCAGCTCTTATTTCGTTGATCAAAGGCTGCCAGTGATCTAGACAGACTAATCAGTTCCAGGCCTCATTAAAAACAGTAGTCTGAATGTCAGTAGCTGCTTTCCTTACAGTAGTCAGCATCACAGCATGATGCTGTGTCTATTTAAATCTAGATATGGCAACACAGCTCCTCCTGCTAGCAGAGGCATCAGTCAGTGTTAACAGCTAGTATCTCTTAAAGCAAGTAGGGACACACACATCCTGACAAGCTACAACAGCAAGAATTCTCTCTAAAAACAAATATTTAAGTATTACTTTAGCTGAAGTGGAATCAGGCCTGACTACTGATGAGGAATGCTGCTCCTGGAGATGGCACAGTTTACCCTTTTGTTCCTCACCATAACACCCCTCAAAAACTTCCCAACTTCAGCAGTCATTTTAAAGAATATATCAAAATGAAACTAGTGCAGTAACGAGCAGCAACGTGGAATCCTACCTCTTCCTGGTTAACAGGGATCAGAAAAGAATTAGTAAGCTGATTTGGTGGAAAGTCAGCATTTGTAGCAATTGGAAATCGGAGCATAGACCGAACATTCACAAGTCCTTACAAAACATAGCATATAGGGGGACCCACCGTGAGCATCAGTATGGCCTTTAACCCAGCAGGTGAGAAACAGAGGAGCCTTCACAGAGGTGAAGCAGAACCTTGAACACCACAAAAAATGGTGCTTCAGGTAAAGACATTCGGTTTATGTAGCAGGCTGGTGAAAATACAAGACAGTTATTTTATGTAGCAGTATAAACCAAGAGGGAATGCCTTCAGACAAAATTAAAAACACATATACCAAAATAGTACTTAAAAACAGAGATGCATAAAACAGAAATTCAACTCCTTTACGTACCGACCCGCATTCATACTGGCCTCGTCAAAACGATTCAAATAGTATCATCACCAGTATCTGACCAAGAAGTTATTAATTAATAAGTGGCAAATCTACCCCAAAATATGAAAGGAATGTTTTTAAAAACCTATATTCTGCAGGTATCTGTGAATTTAAGATTTGCCATTACACCCCCTTTTCTGTGACAAGCATATCAATAAACAGCCTGTCACAAAAGAGTACATAAATGAGTTTTAACTGCTGGTTGTCATATGGGAACTGTCTGTAATAACCTGGCTCAGATGACGCAGGCCCATACAAGCATAGACACAAATAAGTCTGTCCTGATAGCAAGATACATGAGATCCCATAGAAGAGATAGGGGCTATCTTTCATCGTTACCCAACTAACAATGAGGAAAGGAAAATAAGCACTATGTTTTTGGCATCTAAAATAAAAACATGTAAATAAATAATAAAATGGAGGTAGATGAAATCTAAACGGAAAAATTAACCTTAATTAGCTTTCTGGAAAGCTTAGTTCAGAGAAGTACCCTTTAGACTGTGGAATTACCTGCAGATAAAAAGTAGGAAATCACTTGCGAAGGCAGCAGCACACATAAGAAAGCAACAGGGGGTAAGAAAATAAAGTAAACCATGCAACAAAATACTTAGAAAAATGAAATCTCGCACAAGTTCCTGAAAAAGTTAGGCTTGTCAAGATAAACTTGACACTTGCTCCTTAACTCTGTAGTTCAGAGTGTCTCTGTGCATAACAGCTCAGCCCTTGAGCCGTGCAACCAGCAGAGCGTACCCTCGGCCAAGAGTTGCACGCGCCCCTTTTTGGAAACTCTCCAGGAGTGGACAGAGCCCTTCTGTATGCAACATTACCTCGGTCAGTGACACGAGTCAGCACCTTTTGTCATTTATTTAGATAGACAGATAGTGATTCTGGTTATAACTCGCATAGATAACATCTATATAGCACATTTAGACAGCAGTCATCTCATTTTCAGATCAGCAGGTTGCCATTTAGGATGGTGTATGGAGCAAGAATCGACCAGCCAAATGAATTTAATTTTTCAGATGAATTTTGTGGATTTGGCTCAGGTGTTCCTAGACCACAGCTCCAGTCCCACGTCTGAGAAACACTCAGAGCATGCACAACTGTATTAGGACCTGAAGTTACAGTTGAACTAATACGCAATTACAGCACCAGCTGGGGGCCCAAAGCAGTGTGCTATGCCATCTGCGACTCTGATCATGTTCTCCATCACAGCCTTCAATCTGAGCATTAAAAGCCTTAATGACCAGAATATCCCAACTTCCTTTAACATCTTAGGCAGAAGAAACGAGCAGAGCAAGAACCTAAGCGCTCACGCTCACATTGCCTAGAAAACGGAGAAAAAGTGTTCACAAGAAACACACAACTCAGAATATCTCATCAACACCAGACAGCTTTATAACCTTAGAAGTGTTCTCACTGTTTTCTCTCGCACTTACCCAACTGATTTGATATTTGGCATATCTGCCTGGGATAAACAGTCCTACAAATGCAATCATGTCTAGAAATGTTCCTGGTAAATTCTGCGCTGGCACCTAATTAATTCTAAGTCCCAGGATAACAAATTATAGAATGAGCTCTTTATGGTTAAGTAGAATATCCTGCCTTCTTAGATACATGTCTGCCACAAAGTACACTGAAGACTTTCAAGGCTACTGGCAAACCAGAATAAATAAATAAAAGAGAGAGGGCATGATTTGCAACATAATTCTCCCAACTGAGTGTTTCCCATATGCTGAAGACACTGAAGTATGTGTTTTCAAGGTCAAAACCAACACATTAGTCCTAAAGATTTCAGGCAAATTATCAGAAATAACTATTCACATTCCAAGTTTCAAATATGACACGGTGTAATACATATAGAGATAAGCTCTACAGAAATCCTTCCTTTATCTTCCTAGGAGGCATTTATATACAACAAATGAGGAAAGTTTGAGAAAGGAGAAGAGCGAGGAAGAATAATCAACATCAAGATGTTTCCATTATCATTATTTAATTATTAAATTTAATTATTTTAATTTATCATTACATTTATTACCATCATCGTTTATCATAGTGGGTATCATTTACCCACAAGCTTTCAGAAAGATTTTTTCTTAAAATGAAACAACCAATCCCTGAATGGTCTAGGAACGGATAATTAATTGCAATTCTCAATGATTTTCAATATAATAAAACTGATCAGATTTGGTTTTGGTATTATTCTATTTAAGTTTCAGTTGTTTCAGATTATAAAGGCCATCAGGGAACTCATTCTTCTGTAGTTACTCAAATGATGTTTGATCCAGCTGATAAGAAAGATCATGTTTTTGCCTCAAATAGTCTGGACCTTTATCTGCTTTTTTTAAAGCTCTGGAGTATAAATGGATACAGAACTCCTGAGCATGCAGAGCTTTTATTCACATGCAGCGCGCTGCCAACTTGACTACTAAAATCCTCACAACACGCTCTTGTCTCTGAGTTGTTATACAGGAGGAAGGACCTTAGCCAGAATCAACATCTGTAGGTGCCTGGCAATTGCTACTCTGGCAATTTAGGACCTGTTCACCTCACCAGAGGTTACACTGTCTCTGCAGAGCAGCTGAAGCATACATGCATGAGTTTCCCAGCTACTGCAGTTCACATCGAATTTATATTTCTAGTTATCAGTAACACAAATGCTGAAGCAAATTAAACTCACCATTGTCCCCAAGAAACCAGACATCAGCTCTCTTCAGGTATGTAGTATTCATAGAGATGTTAAACATCTTGTGACAGCACCAGTAACTAAATTCAAACAACTGACTGCTGAAGGTTGAATTTATTTATTTAAAGTTCTATTATTTTGGGTTTGTGGTATTTGGTGTTGCTTCTCAAGACTGGTTTTTGCTCTCTAGGGCTCCAGCCACCATGAATGAAATTTCATGCTAGGTGTGTATGTAAAGGACAAAAAGGAAATACAAAACCTTTTCTTCTACTTTTTGTAATAGATCAGTCTGAATCTGTCTGCAAGAAAACAGAAGAAAATTGTGTAGGAAAGTGCGTATGGAAGCTCCTTGCCTCAGAATGTGGCTGGTACTACCCATTCTCCCCTTCTGCAATACAGACGATTTTTTAGGAAGACTGTCTAAGCTTAGACAAACAGAATTTGCATGTGTCAGCAACATTTGCAGTCATCAGGATATAAAATGAAAATTTACATATATTTTTTTTTTTTTTTTGTTTAGAAGTTTTGACTACAGCACATGTGGAGAGGTTACAATTTCAACAAATTTAATTTTTAAAAAATTGGTACGATACACAAGGTCTGTTTGTCTGCAGAGTGCCTGCTCAAGTTACTGCCCTGTGCAAGCCATTTGACTCGAACAACAAAGTGAAATACAACAGTATGTCCTCGGTTTCAGTATACCAACTTTTAATTTGAACCTGTAAATAAATTGCCCAAGTTTGCATAAAAAAATATTACTGCAGCTATGGTTATTTTATTTGAATAAGAAAGAAAATTGTCTTCCTCCAAAACTTTTAGAAGTACTTCAAACAACTTCTGGTGTCATAACACTGCTTGTTATGCTAAAGCAGTCTTTAATGTTAAAAATTATACAAGTGTGGCAGAACAAAACTACATTACAAAGCCCAGAGCTGTTGATTTTGAGGCTGTTTAGAATAACTTTCCATAAACTCCTCCTATACCTTAAAAAAAAGAGCTGCACTCAGTCCCTAATGCCACTGAGGTTTCCTAATGTTTAGAAGCCACAGCGCTGACTTCTATTGTTTCCCTGCACTTTCTACAGTTTTAACAGGTGTTTTTTCAATAGTGAGTTGACAAGGAATCCTCTGAAAGTTTTTCCAACAGTCAGGTTCAGAAACCTGGGTGTGGCAGAGACAGAAAACTCCCTCCAGACCCATTCTCTGGCTGATAACAAGTCTGCTAACAGCTAAGAACTCTTACAAAGCCAAATTTCAATGTTTCACCACTTTTTCCAAAAAGAAATCTATAGCATGAAAATAATATGTAACCATTAGTAGTATAGATTTAGTCTAGTAAGCGTAGTATAGATTTAGTTTACTTGAAGTCTCTAAACTCACATTTAATCCCACCAGCTTGATTTTTATTGAAAAAATGCTTTCTCTTCTTGGCTTTTAAAACTTCATGTTCAGTTTTTCTCTACACCAACATACAAGTGCAACAGCTAAGAAATGGTGTTCCCTGCAAGATTTATGGGGCATTGACAGTCAGAACCACGTCCACCCTTCACAAACATTCAGTGTTGGGAACTCCAGTCACAGAACACAAACCAGATGATTCAATTATAATATCAAGCTGCTATAAACCGAATTTCACTTCCAATTCAATGTCACTACAATTTCAGTAGGCGCTGCAATTTATTGCAATATTTTTGTATTTTAATATAGGTTATAGTATTATATACATCTATGAAAACAATCATCAAAACAAATACCTATAGCCCATTTCTTTCTAAAATATTGAACACATTTTCAGGCAAGGAATTTGATTCCCCAGTACAAAAAAAAAGCATGTAAGAAGTTAAATTAAAAACATCAAGCATACAAAATTTTAATATTTTATATTAAAGTATAAAATATTTTAGTATTGAATATAAAATATTGTGTATATATCACATAATATTGTACAACACAGATTATAAAGTAATTATAAAATATTGTAAATATTGCATAATATAAAGTATAACATATTTTAGAACTTTTTGTTTATAACAACTCCTGGTGTTCAGTATATATTCTCATGACGTGCTACCACTTCTTTATTTTAACATATAAGAAAAGAAAGGCCTTTTCTGCATCATTCACTGCTCTGAAACATTCAAAAGAACAGTGTTTGACCTAAATTTAAATTATGTAACCTCCGCTTCTTTCAGTGGGAGCTTTATAAATGTAAATAAAGACAGCTTTTGGTCCTGACGTGGAAACCTAATTGAATTTTGAATGAACTAGAACACAACTACATTTTGTTACAGACAGTTACATTCACTCTTCACAGCTACCAATTGTCAGACAAAAATTAGATCTTTGCTGTAAGCAAATACACCTTGCATGTACATGAGACGCAAACTTCTAAAGAATATTTAAGATTCTCCAGAAGGATATAGGCAGGGTTACTCCTAAATTTCTTGTTGGTACTTCAACATCAGACTTAACCTCTCTAATACCCACAGCCCAGGAACAAAATTGCCACTGTCCGTCACTGAATTACTACTCCTTTTTATGGCAAAAGAACACGGGAAAGGAGTAAAGTCCAAAACCTTCATTAATGCCTAATTAAGGCTTAAAATATCCAGAAGTTAATGTTAAAATTCCTTAACATTCCATACAAACTATGGCAACCCAAAAATATTGCAACAACAACAACAACAAAATGTAATAGTCACTATACAACTAGCAAGAGGAGTAACTTCAGGCATTTCACTAGATTTTGACCATAACATTATAAACAATACTTTTTTCCTCCTCTGGGCACTAAGCACTTGCACAGAGTAATTGTTTTACTTGAGATTTTCAATCAAAATCACACTGTACATAGTGCTGTCACTGTAACTATCTTCTGAGGTCACCATTTTTTCCTCCAGTTTTTCAACTCTAATAATAAGGAGATGCAAGAAAGAAATATAGGAGAGTTAATTGATACTACTACATCATAATCTACTTTTTTTCCTGACCTAGAAGGAATCTGAATTTAGAGAAGACTTAGTACTATCATTTCTGGCTTAGTAAATTTGCAAACTTATATTCCTCTACATCACAGAACTTCCACTTCCGTTTTCTGTTTCTTTTTTTTCCCAAACGTATCTACCTAGTTACAGCTTTAAAAAGGGAAGAAAAAAGAAAAACTATATTGACCTGTTACATGAGTAACAAACATAATGAGGTACTGCAGCAGCACAGTGACACAAAGAAATAGCTACAAGGAAGCTCTGCTCTTGCATAGTATAAATCATGCACAGGAGCTGGAAAATTTTGAACATTTGAGCTCTTCCCTCTAGCCATAAAAATTATGTAATACATGCTGCCTCTCTCCTACATACGTAGAGAATACTTTTATAGAAATGGTTTCACAAAAACATTGCAAACTGGTGGAGCGATCACTACAGTAACCTGTCAAAAACTGTCAAAATGTTTAGAAAGATCTTCCCTTACTACTGCAGACCTTTATTTGCTAAAAGGAAAAAATTGGAAGGTGCTATTTGGATAGTCTCAACTACTTAAACTGCATATCCACTTAGTCTACACCAAGCAAAGTTAACAGTCTTTTGGCCTCGCAGTATATGACAAGCAACACGATAGCTCTCTCTTTGTTTCACTAGCAAAGATGTATATTCAGTATATTGTACTACATACCATAAACCAGACTGCTTAACAGTGTAAGAATTCACGAGAAGAAAAATTGAAGTTAGCTGCCAACCGTGACCTTTCGACTTGACTTAATAACAATTCTTATCACCCTAATGGCTAAAAGCGTTACTTTCCAAGACAGGGAATTTCTGGAATTTGTCGCTACAGGAAGTTACGGGGGCAGATAGTATCAGAAGGCTAAAAAAGGATTACAAGAATTCATGGATAACAGGTTCTTTAAAAAGAATAGTAAGAGGAATCAACAGGCACCTTCCTCAAAATCTCAAATGAAACAATTTCTTCTAGGCTGCTGGGAGAGCAAGATGCCACGTGATCACTAAGGGCTGGAGCCTTCCCAACAGCTTTCCCTCGTCCTGGTTTCCAGGACAGAGCATGGAGCTACTGGTCAGCCTCAGGCTACTCCTAGTTTGTGATAGCGCTGTGTTACTGACAGCTCTACCTCACACAACACCAAGTTCTTCCCACAGGCAGAGAATCCCACAGCACTGACATTTACACTGTCTGAATTATACATCCTGTTTCATTGTTTTGTTATCAAGGGAGTTGTATCTAAGACAGGAAACATAGCCATTAAGAGCTTTCTATTCTTTAAAATAGTCAGAAGGAAGCCCCACTTTTAAATAAACAGCCACACTGCCTAGAGATCAACACTGGGGAAACGTTAACAAGCTTCCTTTTTTTTAATATCTAAAATTGAGATTAAGGATCTTTCAAACCTAGTTACATGATTTTTAAAAGTAATCAACCGTTCCACTACCTCTGATACATTCTTATCTAATATTTCATAACAACCCAATCAACCTAAACCAAGTCCCCAGAAGCAATGTTCTCTAATTATCAGGCATCCTAGAATCATTACATTTGAAAAAGACCTCCAAGATCAGCTGGTCCTACCATATCCCTACCACTAACAACATCCACTAAACCATGTCCCTAAGCACCACATCCAACTTTTCCTTGAATACCCTCAGGGACAGTGATGCCACCACCTCCCTGGGCACCTCTTCCAATGCCCGACTGCTCTTTCTGTGAAGAAATGTCTCCTCATTTCCAACCTGAACCTGAGGCCATTCCCTCTAGTCCTATCATTGGTTATCTGCAAGAAGAGGCCGACCCCCAGCTCCCCACAGCTTCCTTTCAGGCAGTTGCAGAGAGCAATGAGGTCTCCCCTGAGCTTCCTCTTCTCCAGACCAAACACCCCCAGTTCCCTCAGCCACTCCTCACTGGCCTTGTGCTCCAGGCCCCTCACCAGCTTTGCAGCCCTTCTCTGGACACGCTCCAGGGCCTCGATGTCCTTCTTGTAGTGAGGGGCCCAAAGCTGAACACAGCACTCGAGGTGCGGCCTCACCAGAGCAGAGTGCAGGGGGACGATCACCTCCCTGCTCCTGCTGGCTGCACCATTCCTGACACAACCAGGATGCCGTGGTGGTCCCACGTATGCTGCATGATTGCACTCAAGATGAGCTGTTCCATCACCTTTCCTGGCACCGAGGTCAGGCTGACAGCCCTGTAGCTCCCCAGGTCCTCCTTATGGCCCTTCTTATAGATGGGCGTCACATCAGCAAGTCTCTGGTCAGCCGGGACCTCTCCGGATGACCATGACCACTGATAGACAATGGAAACCAGCCCATCAATTACATCCACCAGCTCCCTCAGCACCCACAGCTGATAGATGATGGAAGACAGTATCAGAAAACCATAGCTCCATGCCCCTCTAATAGCATGTTATCAGGTATACGAAATTCCAAAAAGATGACACCTTGAAGTTCAATGCAGACTAAGATCAGATTTTAGACAAAGATCTGTACATTTCACAATGAAATTCTGAGTACAGTCTTTAAATTGTAGAGTGAGGAAGAAAATATTATATTTTTTGCTACAAACAACAAAGAAACATTATTATGTGGTTTTGTGACTGCTGTATTTATTTACAGGCTACATGGCAACAATCGTCCTCACTACTATGGTGCAAACACACACAGCGCATAATCTCAGTAGTGTGGAGTTGCCCAAAAAGAGTGCTTAGACTTCCAAGAGACACCACCCCAAAAAGGGAAGCTAAACACAGTGAACTTTATAGGTTTTTAGAGACATACAGCCTGCCATATTCTTAAGAATTTTAAACCAAAAAACAGGCATGTTATGGTCTCCCACATCTCAGTTTCCCCAGGGCTGCTGAAAGACAGTTTCCCAGTGCTATTACCTTTAACCGCTCAAAAAATTGCATGCAGCCAGTGCTGCTAGATGATGTCAGAAGAGAAAAACAATCCTGCTCCAGTTGGAGAGCTAACAATAGATGCAGTGCATTCCACATCTCAAACAGAGCTGCAAGTAATCCTAGCATTTTTCACCAGTCACATGGAGCACACAGCCTGTGTCACTCAAGTCTCCCCCAAACTGTGGGAATGCTCATCTAGGGGCTTCCTGAAGCCTCTTTTTAATATGGCATTTTCAATTATAACCTCTGAAAATGAATTCAAGAAAAGAGCTTCTCAAGTGGTTCAAGTTGACAAAGTCTTACCTAAACCGTAGATCAAGGCAGTTCAAAATTAGAAAACAAAAGCTCACATTTTAGACAAGAACCTATTTTGCAGACAAGACATATCGAGGAGTTTTAAAATGCCAATGAAACTTAGGATTGACAGTTCAGCTGGCATGTGTCCAGTTAATTGTAATCACAAAGAAATATTAAGCTTCTTTACAAGAATAAAACATCATTCTTGTATAGCTTTAATTGGCATTCCAAGAAATAACATTCAATTGTTCAATAATAATGTTCAATTAACTTCAAGATTTAAGACAATTACAGCAGAGAACCAGATATGCAGCTTTAGACAAAAAAGATTCTACTTCAAATTTCCACAAAGCTTGCATTGAACTACAGCTTTAGCAAGTGCTAAACATCACTCATCAGCATTTCTGAAATTTAGACAAAGCACACATCAGATAATGAGCTTCATACACAACATTTATTCTGACCAAACATAATTAAATTCCAAAACCCTAAACTGAGCTCAGCTATTGAACTAAAATACAGAAAATGCTATAAACAGCTATATGCAGTGACAGGTGCTTAAAAAATAAAATATAACAATCAATTTCTCTTTATCTCATTAATTTTTTTGTTAGCATCCCCATGACCTCTGGGCTACAAACCCAAGCTATAGAGATTGCCTAGGATATGTTCTCCAGATCACCCCACCTACAGATATTTGTAATTCCTGAACAATCACCTAGAAAGCGTGCTCTGCAAGTTGAGCTAACACAGACGTCAACTGCCAAGTGAAAAGAAAGCATTTGTTTCGTTAAGAACTCACTGATAGAGATTTAAAAACCAAGCATCTCTTTCACATTTTGTGTCTTTGCTGGCCCTACTAGTTTAGATAGATACACAGAAGTGAAAAAGCAATGATCATTTCTGAATGGAAAACAACCCTACCATTAAAACCATTTGCCTCACACCTCTGAATTTTACTCCATATGTTAAATGAATTTTTTTCTGTACATGCATTCCCCTAGAACTTGGTGAAAAGACTGGACACCCACCCAACTCCCATTCACTTTTTGATCTGTTCTTCCATATTTTCTATTAAGTGTTTCAAGTCTAACATCTCATAGGGAGAAACTTCAGCATGGAGTTACTCACATAAATCTAAAGATGCCTTGCAATGTACAGCAGATTAAAGGAACTCTGCAAAAAAAAATGCAACTACTAACAGTATCCTGTTACAACAGAGAAGAAAAGCACTAAAACTAAAAGGTTTCTACAATTTTAAGTAATTTTGCAGTCAGCAATTTTTAATGAAAATTCATCAAGTTTTAATAAGTAAATAATCCATGATTACTGGTCTCAGGGTTTATCCACTACATCTACCAACTAGCTACCCAGAAAATTAGTAACACTGGCTAGTGATATTTCCAACGCTTCGTCTGCTATCAAATGCAAATAAGCCATGTACAAAGAAGGCAAACTGCACCTATCTTTTCAGGTAGCATTTCTGCTAGACACAAAAGCCATGACTACTGCTAATTATATCTCCGCTAAATTAGCTCTCACAATGCAAAACAAAAGAGCTTCAGTCGGATTTATTTTCAAGTAAAATATTCTGCTCTAAAAACAATTAGCTTATAGTCTATGAGAAGAACATACAGACGGCAAGTCAAAAACATTCTCCAATGCACTATACTTTCCTTCAAGGTTTTTAAACAATGTAGAGAGCTAAAACAATACCCATCTTCTAATAAAAACCTGAAGTTTCTCCTGAAAGTCAGAACATGTTAGATTCAGTCCACTACTTAGGCACAATCCACTGCAGCAGGTAACAGCCTGGATCAAACTGAAGGGACTTTAATCAGAAGCATGCAACACATGGGAAGCGTGACCAAGGGAAAGCAATCTGAAATATACTGTAGCTATGTAACTTCAGAAAGAAAAGAGGTGAAGTAAAAAGGGAGTTATTTTTGCAAAACCAACCTCACCTCCCTCTCATTCAGGTTATTATCAGTAGGCTGTAACCTGACCCAACATCTTGCCCCATAAAAAACTACACATTACTTGGACCCCAAGGCAGCATTCTTCCTCAATTTGATGCCTCAGACAGCACCAGGGAGTCTAGCACTATTCTCACTCATTATATCTCTTCTCTGCAATGCCAGTGATACTCACAGGTATAGCTCCACATTGCTTCTTACAAAGCTCACATTTTCAACTGCACAAGGAACTGCAAGCTTCAACTTTGCATCAACAAATGACTTCTTTGTATACTTCGTGTCTGAATATATATAATTTATTCCCCTGTGAGAAAGCCCTGAACATAATACCTCAGTCTTCAGAAGACTATGGTTGTGCAGTTTATGCTGAACAAATTCTATTCCAAGCTGAGCAGAGACTTGGCAAAAAATTTGGAGATAAAACACTGAAGAATTCAGAACAGTAAGCTTCCTGAAAAAGGTGATGCTATCTCAGATCAGAGAGATGTTTTTCACTAAGGTGCCCAAACAACAGTCTATAGACTAGATAGATTTTTCTGGCACATTCTGTCTGCCCAGCCTGTTCCCTGGTATCATTTTTCCCCAGTCTCCCAAGATATAACCAGAGAGCATGAAGTTATTTTGAAAACCCATTCCTGCACGGAGGGTACCACACTTCCCTCCCTTAATAACCAGGTCTGCACCTGCCATATAGCCAAAACACATACAAAGCTACCTATCCCATAATTAAAGAGCAGTTGCATCTCTAAGCTTCTAAGTGTCCCACTACATAAGACAGATGAACATCACCTGTCTTCCAGCTACACAGTAAAGGAGAGATCACGACAGAAATGCAAAGCATCATCAAACCACCACAGGGCCTGATAATGCACAGCATGAGCAGAATGTAGATTCCTTGGTTTCAGTACTCCTGTCTGGTAAGCATGCAACTGCAATCGTAGTTTTCAGCTTCCTTCAAGTGCACGGTCTACAAACAGAACAGGAACTTGTAAGAATTATGCTGAATTCAGGTAGCACACACAGTTGTGAATCTAGCTGTTCCAAGTCTCTTGGCAGCCTGTGCACACTTCAAATAGTACAGCACATTGTATTTGGTTTACCACCCCTGTTGTTAAAGAACTTGAGAAATTACTGTTCTATAGTTTAAAAAGTAATTTTCCAAGTTAAAAAAAAAAAACTACCCGAAATTTTGGTTGCTTATAAGTAAGAGGAAAGAGTAACTCACAGTTAGAAAGTCACGTAATCTTAGTTGTATACTTACTCCTCTCACCTTTGCCACCTCTTTTAACAGACTTTCTGTCTTCAATAAATGGACTACTGAATGGATGACCAGATACTATTTTTCTTCATCATTTCAATGCTCAGTAACTTTTTACACATTTGTCAAACCTTGTTCTGAATACCAAATGTAAAATCTACCTGAAGGTTATGCACAGTCTCACTAAATATTGCATTTGAGAAGCTCAAGCTTGAACACACACATTAAAAAAAAAAAGTGAGTAAGGATTAGAAATTAAGGGATGAACAGATAGGAAATTGTTTTCTCCAATGGAGAGCTGAAGCACAATAACTGGTGCACCAAATCTGATCTCAATCATTTAATCCAAGATGACCTAGGGCCCTTTGCCTTCAATGGCTCTATGATGCTTTCTATGCTCTGAAGGATTAAGGAATATACTGAAAAAATTAACATTTTTAAGCTTAGACTCCACAGTCTCGAGTTAGTTAAAAGGATAACAAGTCAGGAAATAACTAATAAGCATCTTGACAACTATGAACAACTCAACTAGTACCAAAGGACAAAAAACTCCTTAATATAGATAAAGTAGTCAGTTCTTACAGAAAACCATGAGACCATGAAATGACCCTCTCATCAAGTATTTCCCTTTCATGACAGGCTTTCCAACCTCTGCAACATAGAAAGACAACCAAGAAAAAAAAAAAAGCAGCCTTGAAACAACTGCCTAATTCTTCCTGCAAATCAGAATCCAGCCCCTATTGGGGGTGAGTTCAAGTACTTCAGCAAAGTGTTTACATAATTTGGCATTTGCATACAGGTATTAATGAACAAGAGCTGGTAGGTTAACATGACGGACCACAAATACATTTGGAGGGAACAAAAGATTTTAAACAGTGTTTGTTCCTAGTTTTTTTTGTTAGTTTGTTTGGGGAGGGGTGTTTGTTGAGAGGGGAGGGGGGGAAATGTGTCTGCCCCAACTTTGTATTTTTGATTTTTCTTTAAGCTTGGGTGCTCTCAGCAAAATCACAGCCATTACCAGACTTGGAGAAAAAAGGAAAGGGGTAGGCTACATTACAACACAAACTCAGTCAGTCTTCTAGCAACATTACAGTTGGAATTAGGATCTAATTAAATAACAGTAGAGGAGTACGTTAGAGAACTGAAAACAAAAATAAATGGATTTGTATTTTAAAGCTTTTAACTTGTAAGTGCTGTTTATCATAAAACCAAAGTGGTTTTAGAAGACCCATTTTCTACTTGGAGCTCCTTTCAGATGTACTTAAATAACCAACCTCAGTACTACTTACAACTTGCATCTCAAATCTCCAAGTTTCCCATGCATACACTAGACCTTCTGCACGTTAAAAATAAGATAGTTTCATTCAAATTACAGATAAAGCAGCTTCACAACTGACCTACTTCCTCCCCACACACGGAGCATCCTCAAGAAGGTGGTTTTTTAAGTTCCTACCGTTTCTTGTGCCAAAGGATACCGCTAAAACAAGCCACTACAATGTTAAAAGCTACAGGCAATACTCGAATTTGTGACAATAATTCTGAAACAACAGCATGGATTCACTTTTCCAAATAAGAAGATAAAAAAAAAAAAAAGAAGTATCTCCTACCCACGTCATGACATCATTTCTCTGTAACAGAGCTCCATATTGATCTCACCCAATACAGAATGCCATGAGAGTGTTTTACATTGCATCAGACTCTTTTGTGTACACTGAGAGATTGTACTTACTGCTTGTACCTGGGAACATGCAATGCTTGAACGCTGAGCCCTGAATTAAGCAGCAAACTTATGGAAGAAAATGGTATTATTAAATACTGCCTTTCCTTTAGTGATACTTCATGCATCAGAGGCATATCCTTGGTAAAACAAGGAAGAGAACGGTACAACAAGGTATTTCTGGTTTTTCTTCATGGTATTCCTGATGTTTCTTAACTTCATTTTGACTCATCCACTTTTACTTTACCAAGAAGCCACACATAAGTAAGCTTAACATTAAAAAATACATGCTTACGAATCTGCTTCAGACTGACAACTGAAAGAGATGTTAGGTAGTGGCATATTTCAAGTTTAAGAGCAGAAAAAGTAACACTGTTTGACCTGCTTATTTTAGTGTCTAACTTAATTTCAGTTTAGATTTCATAAAATCAAAAATTTCAAAATCCAGAACAAAATTCAGAGAAGCGCTTAAAAATAAGACCTGTTAGTGTGTAGGATAAATGTCGTATCAGGTAAGACAGCGCAATTTTATTCTTACAAGCACAGTAAGAAGTATCTGCAGCTTTCAAATTCTGTATTTGCCATTCATGCAGCATGACATTTTTTTGAAGCAAAGATCAAATTAACGTCCTCCTAGCCTTCAAATATTATTTCTGACTTCTTTTCCACTATGAAAGTCTAATTTGATTATGGAATAATGCCTTGCCAACACTGTCGTTTATCCATTACCGGTTTGAGAGGCACAGAACCTAATTTCCCCCAAACGCATCTTTAGCATTCCGGAATCCATCCATCTACAGTGAATGGGGGGAGGCTGAAGAGTTTGGATGCTGCCACTGGTTGTTTTTTTAGGGGGGAGAGCCTCGGTTTCAGACAGGGAAGGGAGATGTCAACATATTCAAATATCAAAGTTGATTCTAAACATTAAAAATTAACTGCATTTTTTGATTTTAAGATTCATAGAGCATACCACCTGCGTTAACTTTCTCTGCATCATGTTTCAAATGTTTTCAAAATTCATGGCCTGAGGTTTTTCCAGAGAAGAAATGCCTCCCTTTTGAAGCCTTAGCATGTTGCTTGGCAATATCATCCCACCCCCAGGAACACAACCGTCGGCCCTTTTTGTCTGCCTGTGCCGCACAGGTGTCCCATGCATGCAGCAACAAAGAAAGGCCGTGCAAGCGTGCCGACGTGTGCGCGGTCACAGCAAGCCCCAGAACACAACCTGCGATACATACTTCGTCCTACAGTCCTGCAGGAAGTCAGCAACGTGGCCTCCTGGTAGAGCATAAACCGAACGTGCAGAGCTGTGTGCAGGGAATACAGATTGAATACACCCTGGACTAAGTGACATTCTGCTTGTCGCATAGCAACAGGAACCCACTGCAGAAAAACAATATGCAACTTTTTTTTTTTTTTTCCACTTGCCAAGCTCCCGTTAACCCCAGCCATCCTGAGAACCAGAACGTCCCCGGAACAAACGAGGATCCGAGGCACACCACCTAACTTTTTACATTTAAAAAATTCTGTGTATTTAATTGGTCAGAAAACACGGTGAGACAAAGTTCACAGCTACACTGAACGTGGCCAGCAATGCTTCATTTCTACAGTAACGTCCAAGAAGAATTTCTTTAGATGCTCCGAATCTCTGTTCTTAAGAGAGGAATGCTTTCATCGTTTTATGCCAGACTTTTGTCCCACTAAACACAAAACAAAAGCTCTCAAATTCTAGAAGAAAAGCCCATGGCTTTGTTTCAAAGTAGTTCTGCTTCATTTTGTTTGGGGATTTTTTTATTTGTTGCAGGGATTGGTTTTGTTTTAAAGAGGAAAAGTTTTAACTCAGAATACATTGAATTTAAGATCTGTAATGAGTTTTGAAGCAAAACTATGTGTGGACATTTAAACTGTTCCTCTTGTTTGGAGGGAAAGGTTTTGATAAGCCAATATGAATTGCATAAAGTCTCTTCCCCTTCCCCCGTAAGTGGGGAAATTGGGATCACTCAACTGGCTTGGAAATTGATACATTGCAAAGCATATGAAAACACGGACTATCAATCTCCTCTGGTATTTTGCTTTCTTCTTTTTCAAAGCCATTCCCAAGACAGGCAGTGGTATTTTGCCAAGAGTTACAAAGGAAATCTCTCATGATTGATCTTTGGGGGTAAGTTCAGCCCCCCCAGACCCACCCCAACTAGAGACATACTTCTATATCGGGAGCTCGTTCAGCTCCCAAAGAAAAATGCAAGACTTCAAATAAATTGGTGATGAACACTATGCCTAGAAGCATATCAATAAATCATCGAACCTGAAAGGATTCCTGAAAGTTACATGGACAGTTCAGTCTTCATCCTAACATCATTTACAAAGTATAATTTACTTGAAGCAAAAGTTAAGGAAAGCAAAGCCTCACTATATAAGGCCTAGGTAATGGAAATCATGCCCTTAACAAAGTTACATATATTTCCCAATTCATAATAGCTCAGGATTTCCCCTTCATTACAGTCACTTGCCTCCTGCTGTATTCCAAACTGTGGAGCTGCAGCAGGGTCCAGCTGGAAACCTGCTACCTGCCCACAGAGGGAGGCTGCCCACCAAACACAGGACGCACAGGCTCACGCCTAGGCAGCACACGGAGGCTAACAGTACACATCAGGAACAGGGAGTTTTCTTTAGCACTGGGACAGGAAGCAGGGAGGGAGAAGAGGTTGCTTGTTTTGCATCCACCGTCCCTCAGAACAGGGATGCACGTGCACTGAAGGTAAGATATTTACAGCACCCAGAGAAGGCTTAGATACACACGCCTCTACCGTGCGATGACTAACTAGGGACCTCAACAGGGCAAAGATAAAATCCTACTATTAAGTATTAGTCATGCCTGAGATGCAACCCTTTCCACGCACCCTAGAGATTTACCTATGTATTTATTCTAGTGACCAAGACCACCTCTCTGTAAAAATAATGCAGATGGGCTTCTCAAACAAACCATGCTGAACGTCTCCTCTGCTCATTTCCAGTAGTCAGATAATTCAAAGGAAAATACACTCTCACACACAAACAGTAACATCTGAAAAGGATTTTCACCCTTTACACTTTGACATCTTTCTCTGCAGCGCCATCTCCACTTCCTCTATGCAAGCATCACGGATCCATAGCAGTACAAAACCAAGTGACAATTTAAATAGGATCCTACATTTGCTGACCTGCTTTGAAGCATCTAATTCTTCACTTTTTTGGCTAAGGATTCAAAATTACAAGCTACCCATAAAAAAAATAAAAAAGCACAATATCTACCTGTATGTGCAGCGTGCCTGTCAGTCTACACAGTACAAAACCTCCACATGGTGTCTCCAAAGAATTGAGTAATTTTCTCAAGAAATGAGCACTCGAATATCTGAAAACTTGCATGTGTCCCATTCCCTATCAATACAGCTGCTGATCCAGTAAGAGATACTGCCTCCCCTTATAAAACCTTTGTCTTGTTTATATTCTCAGAGCAACACAGCTACAGCAACAGTGCTCATAACCTACAAAACCACCTTTGTGTTTATCTTATTGCCATCCATTTGTGCACTTAGCTATTGTTGGGAATAGTGGCAGGGACACGGGACCTTTCTATCACTGAATAAGAAACGTACAGCAAATAGGAAATGTACAATAGTATCCATCAGTTTAAAAGCTGCCTTTAGAGTATAGCAAACCAAGAAGTACAAGATTGACTATTCTTCTTACAGGTTGGAAGAATAACGTAAGACATCAGAAAAATACAAAATGAAGCCCCAGAACACAGCAGTACAGGTTTCCTCACCTCATAACATGGTTGTGAAGTTGGATGAAAAGTCAAGCAGCAACCATTTTAGAAGCAATTCATATATGGTGCAATTAACTAAGCTGGTCACTAAGGACTACTGGATTCATCACACAATGTTATGGAAACCAGAACAAGCAATAGCACTACCACAATCCTTGAGATTATACCATAAAATCTTTAAGTTGCAAATTTAATATACTTCTTCATTTATTCTCCATTTCAGACCAAATGGTTTGTTCCTGACATGCAAGGCAGGTCAACGTTAAAAGCATATTTCATACACGCACACAGAGAATGGAGGCACAAAGTATCATCTGCTTCCTGTGCCATCCTGATGTTCCACTTACATCAGAGTGATTTGGCTAAATAAACCAGCATGTACTGCTAAATTAAAATGTAATAGCAGCTTCTTGCATTCTGATCACATTTCAAGCTTTTCTAATCAAAGCAGGAATATTCTGAACTAGGGAAAAAAATACCTCTGAACTTAACTTCCTTTAAAAAAGCAGTATTTTTTGCTAGAGTACACAACTACAGCCAACCTACACATGCTCTGAAGTAGTATGTTTACTGATTAGACTTACACGCAAAGATCATGTGCATGAGGTTCAGCAGTGATCATTTTCATTACAGTACCATCGTTCACTACTTTATCATCTCTGTCATAAACAGGTTTATTTGGATTAAGTTTCACTGCAAAGTATGGCCACACCTTTTATTTTAGGCCACAGATAACCATTTTTAGTCTGAAGTTGTAAAATTCATTTAACTTAATCTACAGCAGCCAATTAGTTTTCTAAAAATATGCTTTGTGACTGCATTCCAAACCAGTACGAGTTTTATAGTAAAGCTTCACTGTGTTCAATTTCAAGTCCAAATTCAACAAGCTGTTACCTTACGCTAAGTACTCTCATAGAAGAGTCAGCATTGTTCAATGGACTGAGGTTTGCCAAAAGGCTGGTACGCTTTCCTGAAATATCAGCAGGAGTTTAACACGGGAGAGGAAATAAAATGTACACATCACTATGCACTGTTTATAAAAGACACTAAGCTTTTGAAAGAGAGCAAAGAAGGGAAAAGATTTTAATAGAATAAAACAATACAGCAAGAAAACAAGTCATCAGAGGCAGAAGCATTTATTTTTTATTGTAATGAATCACTGACATGAACAGCCACAGTAACTAGAAGAGACAAATCCTTGCTAGCCTAGAGTTGGAAGCTTGGTGCCTGAAAAACAATCCCCCCCCACCCCAAAGAGCTATTTCAAGAGCTAGCGACTTGAAGAAGCAACACTACTAGGTTCAAGGCACAAATTTACACAGAGCATATGCTGAAGTTTGATTTGCAAAGAGCCAAACAGAAAGTTGAATGTAACCTAAAAATACCAGCCACCTCTTCCCTCCAATGCCAGTAAAAATACCACTAATACAGCAGTATTGGAAGTTTTCTTGGAAATGCATGAAATACAACAGAACCTCAATCACTTTCCCATTTAGTATTTACATTTTCAATCCGTACAGTAAGAATAATGCAACTTAAATGGAAATCTCCACAAAATCTTATCTGCTACTGGCATATCCAAAGGCATACTGCCTTACCCAACTGAAACATAAAGCATTCACTTCCTCAACTGTGAGGAGACCACAGTAAAACATTCCCTTAACTACATCACCACCAAAGCGTTTCAGTTAGAAATCTGTTATCAGTGTCATCTCCAAGGAAGTGGAGGATGACAGTAGTCAGTAGCCTAAAAAAAAGCATTAAATCGTATTTTAGGATTCTGCTTTAAGAACAACACAAATTGACTTGAGAAAGAAAATACTCCTCCAGCTGCTATAAAACTGCAAGTATAACAGAGGCTTTACCTACACCAATTATTACTTATTCCTTTATTATTCTGCTAAATTCAAACTTTTTTTTTTTAATTAGATAGCTCATTTACTTCAAACATACAACACCCAAAATTCACCTTCTTTATGGAATCTGCAAGTATCGATTACTTTAGGATCTAATTCAGGAAACTGACACCAAGTTTCAAATTTGTGAATAAAAGAAGAATGAGAGAATGTTTGAAACAACATCCTTCCAATCTTATTTGTGCTGCAAACTAGGAGTTCAGGGTTATTTCTGGCAGCACACCAGTCCAACAAAACAATATTTCTGTATCACGCTCCAGAGTGCAATCAGTTTCCACTTTTTCCCCCCATACCTCAGGGGGTATCAGCTTTTTTTTTTTTTTTTTAAACCACATTTAGAAAAACAGTAACATAAAAAAAGATATTACCACCCCACAAATTCAGAGATACATACTAGTCCGTGTACTTACTACTTCTCACTTCAACTGAGAAGACAAAGCAAACTACCAATTCATCTAATGGCACAGTGAACTTTTCTTCACCAGGTTGGCAATGGCATTTGGGCAGCAAACCCCAGAACTCCACATTTTCTCACTAGGAGCAGTCCCATAAGCTGCCTGTACGTGTCCACAGAATTACGACATAAGGAGCACCGGGTGCGTAACACTGCCAAAAGGTGTCAGGAATGATTTCCCCATTTTTTTCAGGAACTTCTAAAGCATTAATTGTGAAATAGCTACGGTAAAGCAAGATGTGCAATTAGTGACACTGGGCAGGTGGAGGCTTATCAATCATTAGAGCAATTAAACAGCAGTAGCTGAAATAAAATTGCACATTTTCATCTAAAGCCTGTCTCTATACAGTACTTTAAACCATGTCAAGGAAAAACAAGCTCAGTTACTTGGATATAATTTTTTCTTCTTAAAGTTAGAAATTTTTTAATTTAAAACTAGGTGTTGCAGACATCTCTAAAAGGGAAAAAAGATTACATATGTAGTCCAACAAAAAGAGCTATACACAAAACTAGTTACTTTCCAGATTTGTGATAACACCGGGTAAATTAAAGCCACCAGGGCCACAGCACTGGCTTTCCATACAGCAGGTTTAAGTGTTGTCAGATAGAAAAGTGGCTTTGCTCCCTTATTAGTCCCAAGGGAGATGCCAACGTCCCAAGAACACAGCACAGTTTTATACAATTCACAAAGACTGGCAGGGAAAAGGAAGGGTGGGGTGGTGAAGCGATCATCAAAAATTACTTAAGAATATTGAATCTGTTCAAGAAGGTTTGTATGACTTATGGTTACTTTTAGCTACTGCTAAAAAATCACTTTTTCTTTTTTTTCCCCAATCAAATGGGAAAAAATGGTCTCTTTTGCTTTCTCCCAGCACTAAAGCCCAAACCTGTCTAGATGTTTGGAGAGCTGGCATATGTATTTCTACACTGATGAGTGGAAGCAGGCATGAACTGTCAAGAGCAATTCCAGATGAAAGGTCACAGTAAAGAAGAGAATAATATCTGTTTCACAAAATACATTTGCTCTCTAGTAATGAAAGCAAATGACTCTATCCAGCAGTTCAATAACCCACTTCTACAATAGTTCTGCATGAATTGCGCTGGCACGGCAAGCAGCAGTCCTCATTACTAAGTATTTCCAATCATATGCCCGAGGCACTGCAGATACGTCACTCAGGGCGTGTGTTGGGGAAGGCATCCACTGAAACAGGTGCTGAAAGAATAACCTCTTCACACAAGCGTAGAAAAAAGGCTTTCGTTAAATAGCAGGCTGAAGTAGGAAGCCAACCAACTTGGTCTTGTTTTCTGACCTCCAGTAACAAACGATATGAAGCCCTGGATAAGAGTCAAGAAAACATGTGTATACAGCATTCCAGAGAGCATTCCTGATTTATACACTCCCAGACTATTTCTAATTTTTAGAGGCTGACAACATAATTGGTAAGATGGTCATAAATAGCTTTTGAAAAAAAAAAAAAAAAGTGATTCATGCATCCTCCATTCACACAGTAATCTTTTAAAGACTTACACTTTTACTATCAAAAAAAAAAAGTCACTAATCTCTATCCAGATACCTTGAGGGTAAAACAGTTGTCAGATTCCCTATCAGGTGGGCAGAAACAACCAGTCCAGAAATTACTTTCAATTGTCACAGATAAAACACGAGCTGAAGTCTGCACTTCTATCAGACAGATGACTCAGTCCATCTGTTAGTTTACTTAAGAAGACGGAAAGTAACCTGAATTCCTGTACCCACCTGAAAAAAACTGCCTACACCTCCAATGTTGCTCTTGAGACATGAGCAATTTTTACGAAGTGTATTGGTTCCCATTATGAAGACCCGGTCCACATTATTGGCCTGCTTACACTTCCAGTATTTTGTCAAATACCTCTCAACTGAATTAAGCTTTCTAGTTCAAATATACTATTTATGCATGTATTAGATGTATTAATAAAATGTATAAAGGCAAAATTCCAAAGCACTGCCCTACATTTGGATGCACACAGTAACTTAACATTGCCACTGAAATTAATGGCTGCTTCTGCTCTCATATTTTACCTTGAGTAGCTGCAGTTATTGCAGTAGACTGAACTATATACTACTGTCACTACTAACATAATGGTCTTGTATACCTACTTGTCTAGGAAAACTACAAAACATACATGGGATCCTTCAAGAATTCCTAGTCCTAATGAAGGATGTGTTTTTGTTACTTCTGCAAGGGCTTTCACTCCTGTATTAAAGACATTAAAAAAAAAAAACAACAGGGAGTATAATATCAAACATATTAGCACAGAATTTAGAGTATAATGAAGGCTTACTAACCCCAACACAAGATACAGACTTAAGTAACAAAGTATATTCTAGAGCAACATACCTGAGCAGAAAAACTACTGAATGTGAGTAGAAATTTTAATGAGACCACAGATTTAGCTTTTTATTTTGAAAAAATGAGTGAGGGTATGACATGATTTCCTAAAACGAAAAACATCTGCACAATTTAGCTGTTTGCCCCATCTAAATATATAATAAACCTTCACACACACAATATGCATAGAAGCCTATCAAACATAAATGTCAGCTACAAATATGAGTTAAGAAATGAATATTGGTGCCCAGTGAGAAGGTAAGAGGCAACAGGCACAAACTGAAGCACAGGAATTCCCAGTTGAATATGAGGAAATATTTATTTACTGTAAGAGTGACAGTGCACTGGCACAGGTTGCCCGGTGAGGCTGCGGAGTCTCCTTCTCTGGAGACATTCAAAACCTGCCTGGATGCCATCCTGCACAGTGTGCTCTAGGTGACCCTGCTTGGCAGGGGGCTGGAGCAGATCATCTCCAGGTCCCTCCCAACCTCAACCATTCTGTGATTCCGTGAGCTCTACAAACAATGGAATTTAAAAAAAAAAAAAAAAAAAAAAAAAGATCTAAAATAATACTGTTTCTTTCCCAGTTCTGAAACCCTGAAACTTGGGTAACAAAACAAGATTAAGCAGTCTGCTTTCTCACTAGCACACTAATGAAAAACAATTCTTTCCCACACAAAGAAATGGATGCAGAAACCCCAAGAGAAAGCAGTACACAGTTTGATTTAAAAAGTCAGCATCTCAGGAAGCTCATTTATTTTTAGAGTAAGCATACAAAATGAGCTAGATACCAAAAAATAAAAACTTAAGATCAATCAGTTAGCCTTCACTGCAGAGTCCCAACTGCACCAGTAGTTATGTTCTTCAGCTTCTATAACACAGATTTCAACACAGCCTTCGCTATCATTCTGTTTACACATGAGCTTCTTGTATAAATACAATGGGAAGCTACGCTATTCCTAGAACAAGGGCACAAAATTGTGCTGCTATTTATACTTTGACTACTTTTTCCCAGCATCACATTCCATTTGGCTAGCAAATGGAAATCTCACCGAATACACCTATTTCTGGGTTCCTATTATAAGTCCGTTCAGGAAACTACATTAAGAGCAGTCCTTTGTCAGCTAGCCACAATACAGTAAGAGAAATGGGTGTTCATCAAAACCAACTGTTTATCTAAAGCTGGGGGGTGGCTGTTCAAGTTGTGTCCTGAACTGAATCACTTCATTCTTGGGCTAGACCTTTTAACTGGGATGCTTAATATTAAGTCTAATAAACGTTATCGGCCACCTGCAACCCTAACAGATGCTGCCCAAAGAGCATTTAAATTTGATTCAAATACAAAACAGACTACTGCAAGAATTAATTCTTGTGTTCAACTTGTGCTGTGATGTTGGCATCTTATTGAGTTCTTATTTCACAATATAAAGATGCTGTCTGCGATGATGTTTCATTTTACCTACCATAAGGACAACTAGTTTGCTTTTTAGCAACTGATCCTCTAGGCAGCCTAGACAAGAGGTGAGGCCTTAACATGAAATTATCATGATCGTGTCAGGTTTGACATGGCCAAAGATTAGGTTCTCACACATGTAGGCACCAAAGGGCATTTCAGAAACTGAGGGTTTTTTTCTGGAAGGGGGTGGGGGAGCACCCACCTCATCTCAGAATGACTGCTGATATTTATTTCTTTTTATATAAATTGGAGCACCAACTGCATACGTACCTATGGAACAGCAATAGCAGAATGCGGTTTATGCATTGCAGGAAACCATCAACATCATTCATGTCAAAAGCATATTTTTAGTAATACCTGCACGTAGAAGAGCTATATAGGAAGCACTGGTCACTTATCCTATCCACCTCCTCACTCCTCCCCCATCAGGACTTGCCTTAACCAGCAAATACACGTTAAAATTCATTGCTCAAACATAATAGGGTGTGCAGATATTGGTTTAAACATGTTTCAGAAATATAGCGTCAATCCGAGTCTAAACAAGTCCAAAGGGAGAGCGTGCAGTGAAAGCTTGCCATTGTACTGGAGCTGGACCAATTAAACAAAACCGAGTCAATTTAATGGTGCCTCTGTAGAGAGGAAAATACTGCTTTAACCACATCGTTTTCGTAACTTGTGTAGTTTAATTGGTACAGCTTGCTTCTTCTTTTTTTTTTTTTTTTTTTCTTCTCCAAAAGGTTTGGAATCGAGCCTCTGGAGTCAGCTTTCTTCAAAACACCCCATGGCCACTCAGCGAGACCATTCACCTCGCAGTGGAGCTTCCCTCTTACCAGCCTCACGTTGCGTACTCCGGAGCAGGTAGGAAGTTTCAGGCACACAACCAGATCATTTGCCGACGTTTACTAACTGCTTGAAGCCAACGAATCAAATCACCTAAATAAGCAACCTAAGGGTAGGTTCAACACAGGCACTTTCCTGTTGTGCTGGTTAAGAGGAACATTGTGCTGCCTCTGAACTGGCATGAGCCCTAGGACACACGCAGTTACATCAGCGAGAGCACAGACTTGCTGGTAGGGCTTACTTCACTCAGCATCAACCACACATTCCAAGTATTTTATTTTTTTTTTTGCCAGTATAGAAACCAAATTTATACGGGGCTTCTCAAGATGTTTGCATCAGCCTTTGTGAGGTTAGCGTCAACTCAGTACGTTAAAGATTATCGAAATAAAACCGCTGCGTTAGAAGGAGCTGTAAGGTTTTGTACGTTGTAACTTTGAACTTGCGGGGCATCATCTCCAGAGTCATATGGGAAAGGGAAAATAAAGTATGCTAACACAAAATGAGGGTTGAAATAATGGAGTATATAAATACTTGGTGTTAACAAAGAAGACCAGAGGGAAATACAGGAATAAAGTTTGGTCTGAAACAGGGGGGGACCTCGCCACGCTTCCAGCCTCAAGGCTTCGCACGGAAGGTGTGGACACACGGTGGGGGGGGGGGGGGGGCACAAGAAGTTGGAAAAGGTGCCTGGGATTGCGCTGTGCCCCGCAGGGAGCACAAAGGAGGGCCCGCTCCCAGCGCTGCACCCCCGGGGGCAGCGCCCGGCGGGGCCAGGCCTAGGCGGAGCGCGGAGCCTGGGAGGCAAAGCCAAGGGGCGAGGAGCGGCGGCAGGAGCCCGGCCCCAAATGAATGAGCCCGCAGCGAGCCCGCGGGGCCGGGCAGGGCAGGGCTTGGGGCTGAGGCAGGGGCTGAGGAAGGGGCTGGGGCTGGGGCTGGCGGCGGCCGCCCCGAGCCCCTGAGAGGAGCGGGCAGCCCCCAGCCCCCCGCCCCCGCCGATCGATCGCCCGGCCGCCGCTGCTGCAATGCAACACCCGCCGGTGCCGGGGGGGGTGTGGGGAACGGGGAAGGGAAGAAAGGAAGAAAGGGAAAGGCTGAAAGGCGCCGGCACAGCCCGCTCTGCCCTGCCCTGAGGGGCCGCCCCGGGCCCGCTCCCTCTCCCCGCAACTCCGCCGCGGGGGCCGGGGCCGTTGGTGCCGTTGGTGCCGTTGTGGCCGTTGGTGCCGTTGTGGCCGCCCTTCCCCCACGCGGCGCTAACAATGGAGCCCTCCCCCACCGCGGGGCTCCCCCCGGCCCGGCCCCCGCCGCCGCCTCCTCCTCTTCGTCCTCCTCCTCCTCCTCCTCCTCCCCGAGCCCCCCGCCTCAGGCTGCCGCGGACCGTTAGAGCCGGGGGCCCCCCGACACCTCCACCACCGCCGCCACCACGGCCACCGCCTCACCTCATGGCGCTGCCCGGCGTGGCGGAGCCGCTGCCGCTCCCTCGCTCAGCTCCGCGCTGCGCTGCTCCTCAGGGGCCGGCGCCTCAAGGGACAGCGAGAGCCGCGGCTGCCTCAGCGCCCGCCCGCCTCCCTCCCTCCTCCCTCCGCCGCCACCGGGCCGGGCCACAGCACCGCGGGGCGCCGGGGGCGGGACGGGCCGGAGAGGTGGGGGAAAGGGGCGGGGAAGAGCCAACACAGGCAGGGGGAGGGCGAGGGGAGAGCGGGGGAGGCCGGCGGCACCGCCGGGGCCGGGGGAGCGGCGGGGAGGGCGGGGCGGCACAGCACAGCCCACGCCCCCCGGCAGGGTACGGGGAGGGGGGGGGGGGGAAGGAGGCCGGGCCTCAGGTGCGGCGGCGCCGGCGGAGGCAGCCCTTTGTCCTCGGCAGCCGCGGCCCCTCCGTCATTAAAAGCGATTAAAAGCGAAATAATTGTGTGTGGCTCGATGGTTTACTTCATGAATCCTTAGATTTTTAGCTGTGAAAAGGTGTAGAGTTGTATAAACACATGTACACACACAGATATGTATATACACACACGCATACACACACACACACACACACATATACACACATATATACACACACACACATATATACGCACACACCTTGACATATTTCTGATCCAGCTGGCACTTCATCCACACATTTACCACAAGTCTCACCTGCCTGGCCCCCCACACACCCCTCAGGGTCAGCACACTGCCCCGGTGCCAGGCCCGGCCTGAGGAGCACAATAAATGCACCCTAAAGCCCGTCAGGCTGAAAAAACATGAAAAGAGCAGCTGTTAGGAAATACCAGCTCAGAAATCAGAGTGATGGGCTCTGAAATGGAAGTGAAGGAATACCGGTTTAATAAGAAAGGTTTGCATGTTTTTACTGGCATAGGGATGATGTCAATGAAAACGCATCTGTAGAGGTGAATCACAAAATGCAGATGAGTAATCAGAAAAGCAGCATCATGCTCTTAAAAATTAAGTGGGTACCATTGACAACAATGTTCACACGGTCTGAAATAAGGGACTCGACTGAATCTGACACTTATCTTAATACACTTATCTTAATTGCTCCCATTAAATATTCAGGACGTTCATGACTGACCGTGGACCTTAAGAACCTTCAAGAATCAATCGGGTGTTTTCCAAGGTCTGGGGTTACTGTATCCCCAGAATGTCCTCCGAATAAAAGCTTTGACAAGTAAGCCATTCTGGCAGTGAAACGTATCTTGGAGGCAGCCAAATATGATTGTGAAGATCTATACCTAACATACATCCATGCATCTTACAGATATATCCAGGATAGATATTTAACTGGCTCTAGGAGATACACCAGCAGAAGGAATGTGAAGATGTTTGGGAAAGGATTCTGTTCTGAAATCCCATTTGTTCAACACTAGAAAAAAAATCAGGATGCTGATGGGACTGTTCTGATGTGACTGTTTGGTTATACTAGTCAAATCTAAAGGAACTTTGACTGTGACATGTATATAAAACCACTGAAAGTATGCCTGAGCAACAAGTCTGCCTGAGAGGGAATGAAAAGAGCCAGAAACTGTTACTCCTTAAAAAAATAATAATAATAATAAAATCATTATTGTATTTCTATGTGTTAGCCAAACCAGACATGGTTATAGCTTGATTTCTCAAGGCATACTCTGTGGTACAATATAATTTGTAAAAATGCCAGAAGAACCATTTTGCATGCTGGTATCACAGATGTCACCAAGTGCAAAGTCATGCTGGACACTAGCTTAGTCTAAATCCCACTGAATTAATCTGTAACAAAATATTACATCTTTAGGAACTCATATTAGTTCTATGAGAAGCAGGGGAGCCAAAATGAATTAGGGCAGAAATCAATTATAAATGTTGAGTGTGTTTTTATTTCCAGGTCCATTTAGCAATGTTAGTGTCAAGAAATTAAAGCAGTCTAGCAGAAAAATGAGTTAGGGCCATGTATATATTTATGGTTCTGAATTACGTATTGAGAAATCTGCAATTTCTTGTAACTGGCCCACGTGTTCCCAAGCTGCAATCATTAGATGTGTCCAAGTCACTTTGTGCAGTTCTACCATCATCCTTCTCAGCATCTTTCGCAGCATAGCATGGGTGTTAATGCCCTCCAAATCACCCCCCACCTCCCTCCTTTCTCCACAAAAAGAATGTGGCAGAAGCCTTGGTAGCTGATGGTGTCACGCTGCTAACCTTGGGCTGCTGACAACTTAAGAGGCAGGGGCATATAATGTCTCTTCTAATTTGTGTTGAAGTTGTGTTCATACCTTCCTTCCATGGGATCCAAGCAGCTCAGAGTACCCAAAAGCCACTTTGCAATGATCCCTTTTGCATTTCCCGTTGCTCAGCTGAAACCGAGGACTGGAATTCAGATGTTTCCGATGGATGAGACAGCTCGGGTTGAGTGGTATGGTGCGTCTCTGCTCCGAACAAACCAGTGGAGGCTTTCTGAATGCTAGAGAAAAGGATCACCAAGGCATAAACCAGAAGAGAATGTGTTTCTGTTTAGCATCAGCCAGATGCAAGAGGTTTGGCAGGCTACTCCTGAGCAAACCCAGCTGAGTCTGGTCTCATATCATCACCATGGATCACCCTCAATACAAGGTCATGAGGAGAATGTGTGACTAATGTTCTGGAGTCATTGGGGGAATCCAAAAGCTTCAAAAAGCATAGTAATCCATCCTCTCACAGCGAGGTTTCCCCCATTTTCCCTGAAACAATCTTCCATTTTACAGTCTTTGTTTCTCTGGAAAGTCTGTTTGTATTTAAGACAAAAAAACAGCTGAGATCTTCACATGTCTCATTATAGTTAGTGTCCTAGGACAGCAGCGTTCACACAAGATCACTTTGGCCTTCTTTAATGCTCTGCAAACAGCATAGTGTAGGATGTGCATCAGAGAGGTTTCTGCAGTGGGGGGAGTGGGTTACTTTGGGGGAGAATGTTGTTTGTTTTGTTTTTTGAACGTTATTGTTCTTTTTTAGTTAATGTGTCTAGAGTTTGTTTTTTAATATGTAGGAAAAGATTTTTTATTTCTATTGGAATTATTCTCTGTACAGCTAATACAGAAAGAAAATGCAATTTACGATATAATAGAGGCGAGAGAATTGCAACAACAAAGCACTTTCAGAGAGAAAGCTAATACCTTCTCTTTGGTGATAGTGGCAGGATTTCCAAAAATAAATGGTGGGCCAAAAGAAAATGGCTCTGGCAGTACACTCCTGCTAACATCTGAGATTATCAAAACAGAAGTCAGTTATGTAATTTAATATATTATTTTCATCACTGATTATGTTAATCTAATTTATAAATATATATTTTGCTCTCAATCAGACACAGAGATGACGTCTATACCAACTCCATGGATTTGAACAAGATGAGGATCAGACTATTATAAAGATAGTTAAAATGTACTGTAATTCTTTTCGTCCTTTCTTTACCTCACTCCCAAGTAATTTTCGATTTCAGGTTGCCATGAGTCAGCTGACTGCTGAAGTGTTGCGTAGCGCACCATTCAGGGTGTTTTAACCAAAGACTCTTTAGCTTTATTTATGAAATTATGCAGTATTTCTCAACTGTCTTCTAGGGGAAGAAGGGTAAACTATCTCAAAAACTCGTTAAGAATGCTAAAACAATTATAATTACTGGGATGAGTCAGCAGATAACTACAGCAGTAGTCAGCAACGTCTTTTCGTAATGGAACACTATTTTTGTTTCATTGTAAAAAAGAAAAAAAAAAAAAGAAAGGCAAAGTAACATCACCAGAAAAAGAAGTAAATCCTTTACTATCAAACACAGTCTTCTGAGTCCTGAATGTGAATCTCAGTCTTACTGCCAGCAGACCCTGCTCCTCGTTATACAGGTAAACAATTTATAGATCTTCCATCAAGCATGACTGAAGAGGAAAAAAAATAACAGCCGAAGCTTTCCACAGTGTCTTTCCACCAAAGTTCCTAAAAGTGTTCCTCATAGTGTCAAATAGCATCATAAAATCTAACCATAAACCTCTGTAGATGTGAGGCTGGAGTATGGTATGTTTCTTTCAGTCTGTTCCCAGTAGACTGAAATACTTAAGTGAAAATTCCTTGAATAAAACTGGATTGCTTCCCCCTTCCCCCTCCCCTCCCGAATTATTACGAAAAGAATTTGTATTGTGCTGTAGGCGATTCGGTGAGGGCTGAAGTCTCTTTTTGTGTAAGTACAATCAAATGTAAATCAATGCATAGAAATGCTTTTCTGACATTCAGATAAAGTATGATTGTTGTTTTGACCCTTGTCTTTCACTCACCTCCTCTCCGCTGCTGACTTTTGTAGTTTCTGAGGTGACATTTTGATTTAGAACCACTGCGATAGACCAATCTCATCTTCCTCCATCTAATTTTATGCTCTTATCCCCTAACGGTCTTATTTGCCACCAGTCTGCATTCTTGTTATGCATTACCAATAAAATTTATTCATTACATTCTTTGCTCTCCCTTGCTAATGTCTCAGAACAAATTGTACTCTGCTGCTGTATCTTATGCTGGAGTAAAGTCCAGGCACAAAGCTGGCCCAGGATTTGGTTAAGATGGTTTTGAGTCATCTTACTACTCTGTATGAGTTATGCTTTACGTTCCTTAACTACAGCCATGGATTTGAGCCATTATTAATTAGCTATTATTAATAATTGTTAAGTGCCTACAATGCACTTGTAGCATTTGGGAAAAAAAAAAAAAAAAAAAAAAAAAAAAGACTTCTTTCTTAAAAGAGCTATTACTCTTAAAGGGATGCCTACACTGCAGCCCTTCGTATCCAAGCTAGCTTTAATACTTGGCTCTGTTGCCTTGTATTAGTTATCTGCTGCATTATAGCTGAAACAGCCCTGAGCCCTGCAAACAGCTGCTTATCTTGCTTCTTGGCCCCAACACCAGCAGCGATTTGACTTTACCAGAGCATTGTTTACTGCACTGTACCTCTTCCTTTTGTCAAAGTTTAGTTGGGCAGAAGCCAAAGGAGGTGGTGCAGACTTTCAGTTGGAAGCCGGGACCAAATTTTGCCGATGTTAAGTACTTTGCAATTTATCTTCAACAAACAAACAAGCAAGCAAAAAAAAAGCTCAATTGCAAAACGCATCACAACACTGGAATTATTTTGCTCTGACTCTGTTACAAATGTGTTCTGTCTTCTAACCATCTTTCTCCTTTCTCCTCCCTTCTATTTTAGATGACTGACAACACACTTACTATTGCTGGTTAGTTTCCATTCACTGCAAAGTTGGAATAACTTACGATAAAATTACTGTCCCAGTTATAGATGAATGACAACGTTTTTACTATAGCTTGTTGATTTCCACTGACTGCGAAGTTGGAATAACTTGAAACAAATATAATGTCCTGATTATAGACGAATGACAACTTTTGCTATTGTGAGTTCGCATTTGTTGACTGCAAAGCTGGAACAAATATTGTTCCAAGAAAGGTAGAAACTTAGTAAGATGATGATAACCTCTTTAACTCCTTTCCAGCACTGCAGATTTTGCTTTCTGGCAATGGCCATAGCCAACTCCATAATCTGGATTTCAAATTTAGTAAGTGATAAATCATGCATGAGACCCAAAATATACAAAGCAGCAGTTGCAAAAATATTCTTCTTCAGTATTTTAGAAAGAACATCGCAAAAATGTTTGCCAAATGAATTAATGTTTCTATAAAAAGACATGTGAAGAAATGAGCTCTTAAGAGATTATAACACTAACACATGCCATTATTATTACTATAGCTAGTAAGCAGCAATTTCAAAACTAAGATATGCTCTTTGAAATCAGTGTGAAGGAATTCCTTGCAACTGGTCCTAAGTCACACTTCGAAGGACTATGCATCAGTATCAACAGTAATCACGGTCTCCGTTGAGTATTTAATTCTGCACTTCCTCTGTTAGTTTAGCTTCCATGTTTCAGAAATACAATCACATAGACAGTGATGGAAGTTTTCCTGCTCATTCCAGACTTAGAGAGAACAGAACAATCTTATCCTCTTTCCTATTTCACAGTGTTTTTTTCTAAACCACTCATACTGAGTGTTTGCCACTGACTGGCATGGTACAGTCAGGAATGTAGTCAGTGTGGTCAATTCACCACTTTCTGAGCATAACATTCAATAGAAAGTAGAGAGTAGAGAGTCCACATTCAAAAAAATAATAATGTTTTTCATAGGAACATGGCCTTTTTCAAACACTTGCTGAATGCTGGATTTCCTAACTGCCTGGTAAGAAAACATCACTCTTCTCCTGGAAAACATCAAAATAAATAAACTGAGGTAGAAAACTCCCAGTAAAAGGACCCCCCCCACTAGATTGTTTCCAGAGTTTTGGTTAAAAACCAACCTCATGCTATCTGAAATACATTTCACTGTCAGGAAGTTCTTTCTTGTAAAACTTTCCTTATTTATCTCTGTTATGCTTAGATAAATTCAACCTTCCCCATATTATTTTCTTAGGAGTTGTAAATTTTATCTTGGTCTCCTTCAGACATCAGTTGTTCCTAAAACATCAACTACTCCATGTCACTAAATAAGATTTGTCAAAGTTCTTATAACTCAGTTTCTTGAAAGCCTCCGCTGTTATTTTGTGTCTTTGTTCTAAGCTCCCTCCCGTGTTCCAAGTCCTCGTTGCATAAACCCAATCTCTACTCAAGGTGCAGCCAGCTGCTCCTTGCTCTGAATATGCAAACAGAAATCACATTTCACTTGACTATTTCTACTAGGGTTGTTGTTACTCTGAAAGACTCTGTGGGTATATAATAAAATGCAGGTAGCACCAACTGTGTGAAGAAAGGCTGATTTATAACAAAGCTCTAAGGGATGCTCAGACAATCATTTTATTTAATTGTCATGATTGGCTGAACATTTCTAACCCTCTAATTGCAAATAGAGGTTGCCTTGTGCAGTGAAATGATTCTTATAACAATGAACCATTCATTCTGCTGTGACTACACCAGTGGGTGGAGGGGAAGTGCCAGCTTTGTAATGTTTGAAATTATTATTATTAAAACAACTTTACGACTAGGATATTGGCTTATCTGCAAAGAAATAAAAAGCCTTCCATCTCTTACCTGTTCATGTTTTAGAACCACTCTAAGTCAGTAGCAACCATAACCATTAGCATCTGATAGGAATGGTATTTAAAAAAAAAAAAAAAACAACAAGGTGAGAAGCCTTTTCAGAAGAGGTGCAGAACTGAATGAGAAGCAATGCAAGATTTGCAAGGGCCCAGCAGCAAGGGAAATCCTTGCATGATCCTTGAAGTAATGACTGGTAACATGATCAGGAAAAGAAACATTACTTTAGACTACTTTAGAAAAAGGTGATGAGACTACGATGTTAAAAATTACAAAATCCAGTAGGAATTAATCTGTCTTTTTGCCATGAAAAGAACAAGATGTAGATCTACATACGCATGGGCTGTATTCTTTTCAAGAAAGAACATGATACTGTTTCAGAGACCATTATTCAAAACTTGATTCTAGAAGAAATATAATACCAAAGTCAGTCTGTCTTTGTAGAGGTGAGCTTTGAATTTATTGTTTTAATTTAGCTTTTAAAATTAAAAAAAAAAAAAAGAAAGGCCAGCTATTTATTCCATTATAGTTGCTATACATCATCCCTTCTTCTCTTAACTTCACCATGGAAGCTCAGAAGAAGTTTAAAAAGAAACACATTACAAGCTTCATTTGACAAAAAACATTGTTTAGTCTGATTGCTGCTCTAAAATGATCCTTGTGGCTCGTGGTAGCTTAGAGCAGGCTGGAAGCTGCTGCAGTCTGTGCTTGGGAAGGGACAGGAACTAGCTAAAACAAAGACCTACTAGCCCAAGGAATTATACAAGGATTTTATACATGAATCAGATCATACCACATCAAAGTTAGAGGTGATGCCATGAAACCTACAGGAAATGAGACTAAAAGTGATGTTTTGGAACCCTTGCCAGTAACTTTTACAGAGGACTATGATATTTTACCCTAGAAAACGTATTACTGGTTCCATTCATATGTTAACTAAGTAAGAGGTGTTCTTCCCTCCACTTGCATCTGGATCCCTGAGGAAAGTCTGAAGTGTTTTGTTTTTTTTTTTCTGGAAGACCAAGTGAGTACATACTGCAGGAGGGTCTCAGACATGGGACTTCTGCTTGAGCATTTGAGTGATTTACTCTGTAAAGCTTTGATTTGTAGTGTTTTCAAGTTATTTTCTTAATAGATATCTGACCTCATAAAAACAAGGAAATTAGCCTCATTATCTCTACCTTACAGTCTCACCCATGACAACATGAGGCTGTTTTACATGTTATAGGCAGTATCTGAGTTTTCTGAATGAGCCAGACTTTTAGCACACACTACTCAGATTAAATTGACCCACATAAGCTCCCATCTTCCAGTAGGGCACTTCTTCTTTCCTTTAGTTTCAAACATAGCAGCTCAGATTTCCATTTATGTGAACATCTCTTACATCAATTACATATGATCCTCATGCTATAATTAAAATCCCTCTGCACAGGAAAAAAAAAAAAAAAAAAAAAAAAAAGTGGTTTGAAAATGCATTAATTAATTACATTAAATAAGCACACAAGAGACTGCCCTGGAGTTTTTATCCATCCTCTAAGAATTTTGTGAAGTTAACTGCAATTCACAAAACTGCTGAACTTCACAAACATTTTTCTCTCAAATTTCACCTTTCACACGTCTTACTGGTTTCTGACAGCTCTCAAGTAGCCACAAGCATGTTTCTGTTCCTATATCCTACTATGTACATTCGTTAAATACTTTGCAAGAGGTTTTCCTCAAAAGCTAAGAACTTTCCATAACCTCGTTTTTACCTTCCAAGTTCTGTGGGCATACTCTCCTGAGATTCTGAGCTCACTTGTCTGATGATTTCTATCCAGCTACCACATTCTTTACAGCAACTACATGAAGAACCTGTAAGCACCAGGAAAAGGCTGGTGTAAATGTATTCAAAGGACTTAAAAGCAGAACATCCACAACACAATAAAAACAAGTTTCAACTTAAATGTCCAATGTTGCATCTCTTTCATTGTCTCTTACTCTGTTACTCTGAAAAAAACAAAAAACAAAAAACAAACAAACAAACAAAAAAAAAACCACCACTATTTATTTAATATTAAATTTATCATTACAGCTGTGAAATTGGCCAGGAGTTTTAGATGGGAGCAGAAACTAGAGTAATTGCACAGCAGTGATCATTAGTAAAGGAAGACAAAAGAATGCTTGGTTGGGAAGAGTGGTCTTCCAGATGCTACAACAGAATTTGTCAAAATGCCAAGATTTCTGAGTATTCACCTTAAAGGAGAGAACTTTTGCCACCGTCTCACTTTGCCACGGCTTTGTCCAAATGGGAGTATCATACAAAATCCTGCTGGTGTCTTTAGCACAGTGGAAATAAATGATGAAGAAACCCTGTGTTAACCAAACATAGATCATTTGCAAAGTTTGACTGGGAATTTTGTATATATAAAAGGGGAAGGATTAGAACCTATGATCACATAAATACAAATTACAATCCTCATTCAGAATACATGGCAACAGAGCTCACACAATAAGCTGGAGAGATAGATCTGATAATACCGTATGCTGCATTCTCTCCCAGCACTGCTTGTTAGGCTGCTCTGAGATGGAAGGAAAAATCTGGTCCTGCTGTTGTTTCACACGGGCACTGCTGATACAACCAGGAGCAGCCTGAGGAGCATCAAGAAGGATTACACAGCTCCAGGAGCAGCAGTAAGGGACCCGGGAGTGCAGGTAGCTTTTTCAACATTCCTCCCAGTCAAAGGAAGGGGGTTTGAAAGAGCCTTTTGAATCTGGCAAATCAACAAATGGGTACAAGACTGGTGCCACAGCCAGGAGTTCAATTACTTAGACGATGAGACTCGAATTGAGAAACCTGGTCTGCTGGAGGCTGATGGTGTCCATCTGCAAGAGAAGGGGAAGAGCATCTTTGGTCATAGGCGTGCCATGCTGGTGAACACAGCTTTACAGTAGAGATTCCGGGGGAACTTCAATCCATCCCACTCCTCCCACTTTGAAGCCAGTATCAGCAATAGATGCCCAGTCCTGGAGGAGGGTCACGGGTCAGCAGGAGAGCACCTGAAGAGCAGCACAAAGGAGTTCCAGCCACTGCAGGCAGTAAGGCAGCTTCACTACGGGCCCAACTAAAATGCCTCTATGCTAACACACGTAACATGGGCAATAAACAAGAGGAGTTAGAGATGTACGCACACCTCCAGGGCCATGACCTCACTGGCATTACCAAGATGTGTTGGGATGGCTCCCATGACTGGAGTGTTGGAATGGAGGACACAGGCTCTTCAGGAAGGACAGGCAGGGGAAGTGAGGAGGAGGTGCTGTCCTCTATGTCAGTGAGCAGCTGGAGCGCCTGCAGCTCTGCATAGGGATGGATGAGGAGCTGACTTAAGGAAATGGGAGACCATCTCCAGAAGGAAATGGGAGACCTGCTTACCCAGGATATGGAGAAGGCTGAGGTACTCAATGACTTTTTTGCCTTAGTCTTCACTAGCAAGTGCTCCAACCAGACCACACAAGTGACAGAAGGCAAAAGCAGGGACTGGGAGAATGAAGAAATGCCCGCTGTAGGAGAGGCTCAGGTTTGAGACCAGATAAGGAACCCAGAGGTGCACAAGTCCATGGACCTGATGAGATACATCAATGGATCCTGAGCGAATTGGCAGATTAAGTTGCTAAGCCCCTGCCCATCATATTTGAGACATCACTGCAGTCCAGTGAAGTTCCCATTGACTGAAAGAAGGGAAACATAATCCCCCCCCCCCCCTTTTTTTTTTAAATTTTAAAAAGAAGACCTAGGGAACTACAGCCCAGTCACTCTCGCTTCTGCACCCAGCAAGCTTATGAAGCAGATACTCCTAGAAACTGTGCTAAGGCACATGGAATGTAAAGAGGTGACTGGTGACAGCCAACAGGGCTTCACTAAGCGCAGACCATGCCTGACATTGGTCACATTGGCCACATTGGTGGCCTTCTATGGCAGGGTTACAGCATTGGTGGCTAAGGGAAGAGCAACTGACATCATCTACCTGCACTTGTGCAAAGCATTTGACGCTGTCTTGCTCAACATCCTTATCTCTAAATTGGAGAGACGTGGTTTTGATGGGTGGGCCACTCAATGTATAAGGAATTGGCTGGGTGGTTGCAGTCAAAGACTTGTGGTCAATGGTTCGATGTCCATGTGGAGACCAGTGAAGAGTGGGGTCCACAGGGCTTGGTACAGGGACCAACACTGTTTAACATCTTTGTTGGCAACACAGGCAGTGAGACTGAGTGCACCCGCAGCAAGTTTCCAATGACACCAAGCTGTATGGTACAGTCAACACACTAGAGGGAAGATATGTCATCCAGAGAGAGACCTTGACAAGCTTGAGAGTGGGCCTGTGCAAATCTCACAAAGTTCAACAAGGAGAAGTGCAAGGTCTTATTTCTGGGCCAGGGCACTCCCAAGCACAAATACAGGCTGGGCAAAGAATGAATTGAGAGCGGCCCTGAGTGGAAGGACTTGGGGTGTTGCTTGGTGAAAAATTCAGCATGAGCTGGCAATGTGCACTTGCAGCCCAGAAAGCCAACCATACCCTGGGCTGCATCAAAAGAAGTGTGGCCAGCAGGCTGAGGGTCCCTTCCAACCCAAACCATTCTGTGATTCTATGATCTTGGCACTCCCGTTTCATGCCTGTCATTACTACGACAATACCATACGTTCCCTTCAGCATTGTATGTCTTCCCTTACCTCTCAGCAGCAGCACCATCAGTTACTCAACAGGAAATATCTCGAAATAAGTCTTTCAGTTGAGGAGTCTGCCAAAATGAAAACACTTTTAGAAATAGACAACTGATCTCACAAACAGAAATAAATCTAAAATTAACTGAAACAAAAATCACATGTCACCCTTCTACGCCCCCATCCAGGTCTCTGGGTGCTTGGAATCTTAAGCTGTACTCTCCATTCTGAAACTAAATTAGACTAGCAGTCTGAAAACGAACATCAGATTCAAAGTTTGGTGTAGCGGGTTGAAATGATACATTCTATACTTAGACATAAATGCACAACTCTAGACTCATTTATACTTGTAAGTTGTTTCCTAGAAACAAAATCTTATGATTTCAGTTCAATTAGATTGTATATTTTAATTAATTCTCTAATCTTTCTCTGGAAGCAAGTCATCAAATAGAAGAGGCATCTGCTCTGTTCTAATTGACTTAAATAGGAATAATGAATGCACAGCCTTTGGGTTCATTGGACACCTGGATTATTTCTCACTGAGAAAAATAATATATCTATCCACAAGCAAATTTTGGGAAGAAAGGAAGTGGTAATTTCATCAACAGAGCATTAGAAAAGAAGTGTGCTAGAATTACACACATTTATTAGGCTGAGCATCTACTCAATCTACTGCTAGAGCTTCACTTTGAAGACTGAAATGAAACAGCAACAGTTTGTTTCTTTCAGCAATTTCTGTAATAGAGAAGAAGGTAGGATATGTTCCACATATCCAGCTATAAATGACCTCAGAATCCTTCCAAATATGATACACCAGGAATTGTGTTTGCCACCTTTATTCCTTCTGACTTTCTGATTGAAATAATCCCACTGAAATATATTTCTCCCTCTTTTTTTTTTTTCTTTTTTTTTTTTTTTTTTCCCCAAGGAGAATGAGTTTACATTTTCTTAAGAGGATAATGCTATTGTTACATCTAGCAAACAATAAAAAAGTACCTTGAACTAATTCTTATAGAATACAGACCATTTATTTTGCAAAATTAATCTCTTGTACATGGAATTTCATGTAGAAAACACAAAGTTCATGAATGATTCCCATAAGGATTCATTTAGCAGGCTTCATTATGTGGAAAGGGTATAAAGAAACTGAAGACCTAAAATGGCTGCTCAGCATTATATTGTTCTGTGGCTGCTAGCATGATTTACAACTATGCATTTTCTGCTCTTGTTTCTTAAGCTTAGTGCTGAATTACAAATGAACAACTGGATTCTGGGATTCATCTTCCAGTTCAAAAATAAAATTAACCTGATCATGGGATAGTTTTCTAATGCAGTAAGTCAATGAATTCTTTATAAGGAAATACCTTATTTGGGGGAAAAGATCCTAACCATTTTCAAACCTTTCTGTTTCGCTCTTTTATGAAGAGCAAAGAATACTACACGCAAAAACAGACCACACAATAACAAGTAAGGTAGTTTGATGCCATTCCAGTAATTACGTGGATAAGCAATCCAGAATGCTTTGCATGAACAAATATTAAATCAAATAAAAGGTGACTAGTATGCTTTAACTTCATTTGAATGTACATGTGCAGTATGTTTGTGTGCAGATGTAGTTATCTGACAACACGTGCAAGCTGAGACATCACCTTCAGTCCTCCTGACAAGATGGATCTTTCTGTCTGCTTAACAACTGTGGTCCATATCTGTTATTAAATAATGTATATAAATGCTGCAATCCCGTCCCACAAAAAATCATAAATAATTACTGAGCATTTTGTTATATATATGATACAAGCCTTGTCTCAGGGGCTTGAGGTCTACACAATAACAGGCTAAGAATATTGAAAATACTGCACAAGGCCAGAAATTAGAGGGAATCTGGCACTGTTCAATATTAAAGACTTGAGCGAAGACATTTCTATGAAGGAAGGGGAGACAGAACCTTGAAGTCCAAAGTCTAGAGGACACAAACACTACAGAGCCATCTCAATTTGGCTTTCACGCAGCATGCAACCCTAAGACCTACTGGAGGGAAAATGACCTCCATGAAGGTAGACAGTCTTCACCGTATTTCCAGCTCTGCTGTAGTGGCAACTGAATTTTTAAAATGAAACAGATGCACATCCAGGTAGGTTTAACTAATCTAAGGGATTATATTGTGTTTTGTTGTTGTATATCACATTAGGGAGGTACAGAGACATACCATGTTAAAGTTAATTCACTGCAATCTGCAAAAGGCTCAGGAATCCAAACTGGGTATGCAGATCATCCCTGTGCCTTTTGGAAATCTCTAGGATGTGGCTGTGCTTGTCTCTGCGGCCAATCCCACAGGCTAGGGCAGGCTGGGGGAGGTGTTTGTACTGGCCCTTTCTTTCTGTTTTACATCTCCAATGCTGGTAGACAAAAGCAACCAAAATAGCTCTCGGGCTCTCAACCAAGGTCCTGGGCAACAGGGAAGGTTCTTCAGCAACCTCCTTGTATCATAGGCCTGGATTAGGCTGAGTTAGCCTTATTTCTTCGTAAATAAGGGACCCGTATCTGCCAGCAACATGCCTCTCATTTTATCTGATCTCATAAGAATTATTTTTAGTAAGAACTAGTTTGCCCTGAAAGAAAGCTATTCTCTAAAAAAAGCTTTGTACGCTTAAGACATATGGGACAGAAGGAAGCCTGAATCTTGCATTACTTTTTTTTTTTTCCTTTCAGTCACCAGAAAAAAAAAAAAAAAAAAAAAAAAAGGAAAATTGAAACTGCCCTTTTTAGCAAACAGAAAAGATAAATGCATTGGTTCTAAATTGAAAATAATAGATCTGCCTTGTGCCATTCTTGACAACCTTTCCTGAAGTCTCGTTAGCTCACAGAACATGTGATGTGCATAGCTCTTACCTCTTTTTATAACAAAGTTGCACAGGCATAACTGCACTGAAATAACAGTTGTATAGCTGTACTTGAATAGGAGCTATTTCTATCACCTCTGTTATAAAAAATAATTAAAATAAACAGTTTGCAGCCAGTCCCCCTTTTTGACAAGCTTACTGGCACTACAGACATTGCTTGGGGTCATCATACTCTGTATTTTTGTACACAGACTCAGTGAATGGAATGCATGATATGCTTACTAAGCTACTTTGGATAAACATGGAAAAAATCTAGTGGTGTACTTGTCACAGACCAGAACGGTTTCATGTGCTATGTGATTTGAAAGGAGATTCCTTTGCTATGTGTCATTTACCTTTTATACATTGCTGTTGCCTGGTATTTCATAACCCTTAATTCTTTGGATGCCCACACTGAGATTGTTATATACATATATGCATAAAAAAGATTAGAACTGTGTCTTCTTACGTGATGTCATGTTATAACCCACAAACAGCTTTATTGCTCTTTACCATGTTTGGAAACAAAGGGCAAGGGATGCCAATGCTGATGACGTATGCTTCAAGTCAGAATCATTTCCTTTCTGCACTTGGAAAACAGAGCTCCTTTCCTTTACATACAGTCTATGTACACATGCATAGCCTCGGGACATCAGGATAGCTAGGAAAAAAAAAAAAAGTCTTCTGTTTATATGTAAATCAAAGACAGCCACAGTCACATGTTAAATGATAAATAAGTTGATGATGTGAATTCAGCAAAAACTGGTATGAGTTAAATTTTAACTTAATCTTTTAAGCCATGATCCTGCAAGTTTAAGGATCTTTAAATAGGTTGGGCTCTGTTGTATGTGAATTAATTGTTAGCATAGCTGATAAAACAGTAAAAAGAATCCTGGATTATGAAAGTGTTTGGGAAAAGAACTGTGTGTGTATGGGCAATGTATATCACAAGACAACCTCACTGGTGGATGACTGCATTCCCTGGCACAACTGTAAGGCACACACTATACTTCAGTTACTGCTAATTCATTAAATCAGTTGGCACCACAAAGAGAGAATTATGGTATTAAGCATAAGACTTGCATTGAAGATAATGCAGGGCCTGGTACTCCTCATTTCTCCTGGGGGACTCTGAATGCATTCTCCAAATCCTCCGTGCCACTGCCTCTGCATGCCTGATGGCAATTTCACCCTCACAAGAAGGCTGAGAAAGTGAACATGTTTAAGGTGAACTGAAGTCTTCGTCTGGGATTTGTAAAGTAAATGCAGCTTTTTTATAAAGTATGTTGTGATATTATGGATAGTGAACATGAGGCTTCCTGTAGCTGAGGTTTTTATGCTTTCCATTTAAGTCGCTGCTTTCAGCTACTTAGAACACTGGCAAGTATCAACTGTGATGGCTGAAATTTACCATTTGGGTTATTTATCTCACCTCAATACTTTTGGAAAACTCTAGCCAAAGTAACCCAGTCAGGAGAAAAGCATACCATTTTATTTTGTCTTAAAAAAGTTTACAGCCTTTTTTATTATTATTATTTTTAAATCCTAGAATATCTGTATGCTAAAAAAATGAAGACGGTATCATGAATGCTGATATCAAGGAGTTACCTTTTGCTGTTTGTAGAACAAGCCTTCTGAAACTTCTGAAAATTGTTTTGCATTTGTTCAGTCAAGAATGGACATGCTCAGATTAAACTTGTGTTATGTGATGAAGAACTGTGTAGGAAAATATGGGGGGCATCCCTGTGGCAAGGTACCAGGGAGTAAGGGAAACTAGAACCAACACTGTGCTGGTTTTATCCTGCTGGGAAGCCAAACCCCATCACAGCTGGTCTCTCACTCCCTGTCCTCAAAGGAAAAGGGGGAGAAAATAAGATGAAAAGAAAAAGAAGGGCTCACAGGTTGAGATAAGGACAGGGAGGTCACTCAACAATTATTGTCAAGGGCAAAACAGACTCAGCATAGGGAAATTAATTTCCCTATCACTAGCAGACTAAAGCAGTGAGAAACTAAAAGCAAACTAAAAACACTTTCCTTCCCGTCCACCCTCTTCTGCCTCCCATGTGGTGCAGAGGAACGGGGAATGGGGGCTGCAGTCAGTCCCTGACGCTTCATCTCTGCTGCTCCTTCATGGTCCCTCTGCTCCTGCTCCACATGGGGTCCCTCCCACGGGATGCCGTCCTTCCCGAACTGATCCTATGTGGGCTGCTACTTTTCAAGCACTGCTCCCACACGGCTCTGTCCCACGGGGTCCATCCATCCATCCATCCCCCAGGAGTAAACTGCTCCAGCACGGGCCCCCCACGGGTGGGGGCAGCTCCCCCCAGACCCCCTGCTCCTGCGTGGGCTCTTCTCCACGGGCTGCAGCTCCGGCCCGGGGCCTGCTCCTGTGGGGGCTCTCCATGGGCCGCAGACTCCTCCATGGACCTCTGCTCCAGTCTGTGGATCTGGAACTCCAACCCATCTAATGAAACAAACACATGTTGGTAACACGTGAAAGGATATCAATTTAATTTCCTTAAAAAGCTATGATATCCTAATATATGTATAAAATACAACTATTATTAATGACAGATTTGATGTTGACCTTGCAGCCATTGCTCATCTGTTTTGACCTCTTGCATTTTAATACAGTCTTTATTTCTGCCACCTCATGCAGAGGTTCCTCCAGCTCATCTGGTGCATAGGAATTACTTCAACCTTTTATTCTTAGCATTGGTAAGCATTCATGTGGTCATAGCCCCTAAGTCAGTGGGTGTTGTGTAAGCACATAAGAGAGCCAATCTATTCACTTACAACTCTGCAATCTAAAGAATCTAGACTGTAATTCAATAGCTGGAACTTTTCTCTGCAGTGCCAGAATTAAATTCAGCCACAATCCCCGGCTTATCATACTAGTCACCCTTCTTTGTTTTTTCTTCACTACTTAGGATTTTATTTCTTTTATTTAGTTTAAGTTCACCCTTACCCTTTTTCCATAGGAATGGGAGCATTCTATATTTCTCCCCCTTCTCCATCCCTGTTTTCCTTTCCACCTCAGTTTCTGTACTTCTTTCCCACAATTAGCTCACTTTTTTTTTTTTTCCTTTTCCATTTCCATTTTTATTTCCCTCTTGTGTCACAAGGCATGAAGCCTGGATCTTGCATTATCTTTGTAATTATTTGAACCTGTATTACGTATTCAGACCACCTCTACAGTCACAAGAGCTCAAACTTGATTTTTTTTTAATTTTAACCTGATTCTGGGCAGCCTTCCAGCTATGACATCAGTCTTATGACATCTACCCAAGTTTGCTGACATCCTGAAAGAATGATCACAAGAGTTGTATTCTCCTGCCTGAAAGGGCCAGCAATGGTACAATACAGTCAGCAATTAGCCAGTTGACATCTAATTATTTTGGGAGTTGGAACAGTAGACGGGTAGAGAATGAAGAACTCCAAGAAGCAAGAAGTGGAAATGGATGAAAGATGTGTATGGGCTCATGAGGAAAACTGAAGGAGGAAGAGGAGGAACTCAAGAGCCCAGAAGTAGCAGTAGCCTAGAGGACAGATTTTCTTTGTGTGATGGAGAAAAAGAAAATAAATACAGATTAAATTTTAGTTACAACATAATTTTAATCTGTGAATAAACCTCCTGGTAATATCAGTATGAGATCAGGTGATAACTGCAGAGATTATAATGAAACACGATAAACTGCCTTCTTTTCTCGTCAGCTCTGCTCTATCATCTCCTTTACCCATCCTGATTTTCTGTGCCTAGGCCTGCCCAGGCAGCTACTGCTGAAGCGAATAGGAGCTCTGCCACTGACTTCAGGAGGAGCGCAGTTGGGCCCCACTTGCGGATTACTGTAAATTGAGGCCAGCCTTGGCAATGTGCTCACTGAAAGGCCAGTTCCACTGCAGGAAGCAGGGGATGTTTTATTGACAGTGTTAATGCACTGTGGAGCAATAAAATTAATGGGTTTTGCCCTGTTATGGAGCAACATGGCAAAAATTGCAGAATCCACAGTATTACCCTACCCGCAGTTTTCCATTGACCCTAATTATAGTTATGTTGCTAAACCTATATAATTTGATTTTCAACAGCATACCAGAAAGGCAGGAGCTCAGCAGATCCCAGAGCAATTGCAAGCAGTTTGCTGGGCAAATGTATTTTGCTTGTAGTCAGAGGGAAGGTGAATAACATATTGAGAAAATAGATGTCTAAGCACTGGGCCTCCAGCTGTAGTAAAGGACAAGAAGCAACATCAGTTAGGTAGAGCTGTCATGCCTGGAGCTCAGTGTTGAACTCCAGATGTGTAAAGCTGATGATAGCTTCATGCTCTAGTGGCAGGTGGTAGATTGAGTTGAGGCCAAGTACAATTCTCATATCTTCAGAGATAAGAAAAGACCTAAGCACCACCGATGTGGCACTTGGGCCTTGTACATCTGACCATAAAAGCACAACTCTTTTTCTCCCATTATTCATCCCGCTTGAGTAATTCGTTGCCATTTCAGTAGTGATTTTATAAGCGAGTGTCCACTGGTTGCTCAGCCTCTGTCCCTCCTGCTCTTACTGCGCTGCGTGCTGGGGCTGGCTGGGATGGAGTTAACTTTCCCCACATCACCCACACAGTGCTGTGCTCTGCACTTGTCGCTAGGACAGCATTGATATCCCACCAATGTTTTGTCTATTGCTGAGCAGTGCTGGCACAGCATCAAGGCTGTCTCTCCAACACCCTCCCTAAAGCCAGAAGGCTGGGGGTGGGCAAGAGGTGTGCAGGGAAGGGACATTGCCAGGGCCGCTGACCTAAACTCACCAAAGGGATATTCTGTGCCATATGGCATCACATTAAATGATGAAAGCTGAGGAAGAAGAAGAAGGGGTCTCTCATCATACTGCCTGTCCTCCCAAGCAACCTCTCTGTGTATTGGGACCATGCTCCCCAAAATGCAGCTGAACATCACTCGCTGATAGGAAGAATAATTTCCTGCCATTGCTTCCACAGTCTTTGCTTGTTTTATATAATTATTTATTTATTTGTTTGTTATTATTATTTTTTGGTTGTTGTTGTTGTTTGGCAGGGGGAGTGTTGTTCTTTGTTTGCTATTGTTGTTTTTTCCCTTTAATTAAATTTAATGTCCCATCCCTGGAAGTGTTCAAGGCCAGGTTGTTGGGGCCCTGGGCAACCTGATCTAGTGGGTGGCATCCCTGCACGTGGCAGGGGATTGGAACAAGGTGATCTTCAAGGTCCCCTTCAACCCAAGTAACTCTATGACATGATTCTATGATAAACTATGCCTTGCATCAACCTATGAGCCTTTTTTCCTCCTATTTTCTTCCCCCGTTCTTTGGAGGAGGGGGGGTGAGAGAACAGTGTGGTGGAGCTTAGCTAGCCATCAGTATGAAACCACTGCACCCAATTAGTTGCAAAGCAGTTCTGATTGTCACTAGGAGCTCATCTGAAATCAGTAAGCCACTCCACAGAAGATACTGCACTGCATTAGCTGATATCAGCTCACAATGCAAACCATGCCAGGCAGCACTGCAGCTAGTGACACGCAGGTGAAATCCCACTGAGGTGAATTTAAGTAGACAAGCTGGCTTTTCGTGAAGAAACTGAGGCGTAATTGAGGTCTTTTCTGCCAGCATTGCTTGGATGGTGGTCACCTCCAGCAGAGCAGCAGAGCGGGCAGCCCAGCGCAGCAACTTCTGTAGCTGCTGCAGTAAAATTCAGTGGAGCTCTTCTCTCAGTTCTGAGAAACGCTCTTGGCATTTGTAAGAATTGAGCATCCTCTTACTAAAGCGAAAAGTAGCAAGGGACTTGATTTCAGATTGTTACTGATTTTGTTTTGCTTTCAAAGGCAGCATGATTAAAACTTGGATTCTAATTATCTATCTCTCTTTTTTTTTCAAGTAGCAGTGCCTAACTAATTCCCATCAGTGTTCTTCCTAAGATCAGAAGCAAAGCTGTCTTCAAAATGTATTTTTCAGATTCCAAGCCAGTTATATTAGAATAGTGACCAAGATGAATCTGTTCTCATTCTGTGTTCAATAATTAAATAAATTAAAAAAAATAATAATAATAATGAAATGCCAAATCCTGCAAGGTGCTGAGAAATGCAGCATTGTGGTCTGAGTGGAGTCTGAACTTGCACTGTGACCCTGGCTTACATTTGTCTTCTAAAGCACAGTAAGCACACGTGATACTAAGGAAGCAAAAAATATTAAGTTAAAAAATACATTCAAACAGATAAAAATAATGAAAGAACTACCAATTCTCAAAAATACTATATTCAGTAGAAGACAATGGCGAAGCTTTACTTCATCAGATGTATAACTGTTTAAATTAGGTCAAAATCCATCCCAACTTTAATTTTTAGATTGCAGTCTTCGGAGGAACTGATTTATCAGGATATTTAAATCCAGATGCACGACAAATAAGCCAGGAAAGACAAATAAGCCTCTTGGCATAAAACAAATGAGCTGAGAAAAAAAAAATCAGAGAAAGTAAAAAATAAACAAAACAAAAACAAACAAACAAAATCAAGCAAACAAAATAAAACAAAATAAAACTGCCAGTGAGAAGTATGCATAGCTTCAAATCCCTTACGCTACCCTGCTTGGATTTCCTCAAGTTCATCCATCCCCCTCCTTTTCTTCCCCCTGTTTTTCTTTAACATTTGTCCTCTGAACCACTTTCCCTATAAATACCCTTTAAGGGCTGTGGAATTAAGGGTAAAATCCTTTCAGTCTGAGACCGGGTCTCCTTAGTCAGGGAACAGCCCAGCAGAGAGAAATCCTTCTTCCTGCACAAGCTTTCCTTTAATGATGGCTAATTAACCTGGTGCTGTGTTAAAAACTTACCATATTTATCATGTCTGACTCAGTTCTTATTCATTGCTATTTAAGAGAACAACAGAGATAACTTGCCTTACTTTCATCTGTGTTCATGTAGTTCGGCTTGGCTAGAGGGTTAAACGAACTCCAAGCCTTTAGTTCTCTTAGATCATGTACAGGATGCTGATAGTTTTACCAGGTAGGACTGACTGATTATAAGACAGCCAATGCCATGTATGTTACCATTATATTCCTCTGTTCTTGATCTTGCTCCATTTGTTTCCTACCACACTCCCTAGAGGCCTTAGTTCGTATTCGTTCACTCTCTCAAACATTTTCCCAGATGCTCAAATCCCACTTCTGTTATTGCATTTTTCTTTTTTTTTAGATTTGTCTGGATCCCTCGTGCAGAGTCAGGACTTCCCTGTTCTTTAGATCAGCACTTTCCTGGCTGAGCTCCAGCTCAGGTAATTATATCCAGGTCTCTCTAATACTTCTCCCTCCCCTCTAGCTGCATTTGGAGAAGTTATTCTTCACTTTCTTTTCCCAACTGCTTCATAATACTGTGGATGCTGAGAACAGACGATATGCGTATTTCAGAGAGGCTGCACATTATGGGTGAACCAACGCCTTTCAAAGGGTGACTGAAAGTACAGTTATGAGGGACATCTTCCCTTCTTCTTCATTTGAATGCTATTTAGAGTGGACAGATGTCATACAAAGTTGAAGCTGAAGGACAAAAATTTAGTCCAGATTAACATGTTCCTGCTATTTGAATGTGGAGACTTCCTGCTTTAAATTATTATTCTGAGCCTAGCATAGATATGTTCAGCGGCTCGTATCACTTGAGCTGGTTGTCACACGATGCTGACAAAAACAGATTTCTCACTTATTGTTAGCAGTATCAGTACAGAGGCTAAAGGCAGAACAAGCATTGCTAGAGGTAATGCCATTACATCAGCCATGTGGCAAACTACAAAACAAGATGAATAAAAGCCTTAATTTTGCAATGCCTATGTTCAACCTGCTTTAAAGAGCAGTTCTCTGCTTCTGACAACTACCCAGTGCTAGATCAAAGACAGCTCAGAGTATACTTTCCAATGAAAGAAGATCCAAAAAGAGTTACATTTGAGAGAGAGAGAAAAAAAATATTTCTTAATTAAGAAGTATGAACCATAAATTTAGGTAAATCACAGAAAGAAGAAATGTAGTATCAAAGCAAGATAGGGAAAGCCAAATATTCTGCTTACTAGGTGACGCTCATTTCCTCCAGGACATGGTCGTGAGAACTGGCTGCAAGTACTTATGCAAGCTTATCTAGCTGCTCACTGCAGTGCAGTTCTTCCAAGGCGGAGAAATGGATATTCGCACTTCAAGCAAGTAAATTATAATCAGTTCTAACTCCCTCCCCTCAGAAGAATTTGAGCTGTTGCTATCAGTTAGAGGTGGTTAGTTGTTCCCTAGTCTGGGAAGAAGTGCTGTGCTCAGGAAATTCTTGAGGAGACAAATGATTCAGGAGAGGCTTATGCTTATGAGAAGTTTAAGAAATGTTTTTCTAATTCAAATGAAGACTTTATTTTCTCCATGGGCCATCTACCTGAGAAGCATTATCAGAGAGCCGTCTGATCTAATTAGTGCTGGATGGAACAGAATTTGAACCAAATTACCTCTGGAGGACCGTTTGAACCTAAGTTATTCCGTGGTTATTTTCCAGCCTCCACACTAAAATGACAGCCTGTATCTGGAAAGAAGCCAGTCAAGTCCTCCCAGCACTCACAGGGGAATCCTTCACTCCAGTGAAATTCCTACTGGGAAGAAATGAAAATAAAACCCAAACATCTACCTGATGCAAAAGTAATATCATCTATATTCAATATATATTGTTTTTCTTTTCCTCTGAAAACTTCCATGTTTGAAAAGATGCCAGATCCAGTTCAGTTTTTAAATAAATAGATAGATAAATAAAAATCTGATCTATATCCAGCTATGCCTTGATTGAATTTGGATCCATCGCTGAATTAGGTTCGGCAGAATAGTCACACAGTGACCATCACAGACCTCACCTGAGGATGTCCGCCTGGCTGAGATTGCTTCTACACTTGCCCAAGAAGAGGCTGAGGAGGGGAACTGGAAGGGAAAGGAAGGGATGGACCAGGGGCCTGTGGAAGCATATATATATAAGCTAAAGCTAACCTTACCCTACTGCAGAGTTAAGTTAGCACAGTCCCCATGCAGTTCTGATTACAGGACTTGGCTAGTGCAAAAATAGCTGGCACCACGTTCAGTTTCTTCCTCTTCTGCTAAACAGTGCTTTCATGTGAAGAGAAATTGACCCCAGCACTCAGTAACATTTTCATCCTCCCTTCCCTGCAGTTCAGTGGTTATGTAAGTAGTAATAAATCCATATTTGAAGTACTGTTGACTGCCTTAGAATTTAAGCAGTAAAGGAAATAAAGTAATGCAGCCCTTACACAGTTAAACATGCTGTCTAATATTGGGAATAACTAAAAGCATGGTTGACTCAGGAACTAAATAAAACTAACGCACCACTGTATCATTTTTTATAATCCTTATTAGTAGAAACCAGGAACAAGTGTGCATGTTTGCACATGACAAGCTACAGGTACAAACTTACTTAAACTTATTTTAGGATTCCTACTGGAATCCAAGCACTGGGAGAGATTTGAAGTATAGAAACATGGCCAAGAGTTGGAATTTTTATGAAGGAATATTCACTCTGTAATGATATCCGTGTAAAATGGATACAGTTAGCTTACACAATACCAACAGAGATGAGTCTGGTGATGATGCTGCTGCTACTTGAATATCTAATAAGAAATGTAATTAGCGTTATTTCTTGCTCATCTATTTTCAAAAGGAGTGATATCAGAATGAAGCCAACTCCACGGCTTCATAAAGTTCAAAATGTTTCTTTTTTCCATTTTAAAACTTTGAACCTCAAACAGGTTTTGAGGCCAACTAGCAGGCAAGTAAAAATTGCCAAACTATAGCAAACTCAAGATTGTCTTATTAGTTTTTATGGGTAAAGATGTCTAAGAATATGCATGTATAAGAATAGCAACAGTCTAAATTTCTATAGTACCAGTCACCCAAATACTTCAAGTACTTTACAAACATGACTAGGTTGATTTGCATTGAGCAGCAATATCCACCTTATTAAAGAGAAAAAAAGGCACTGCTATTACAGATCAAATTTTCAACAGCGTTGCCAGTCTTCATCTCTGCAGGGTATTTACACCCTGGGCAAGCTAATCATGATATAAAACCTTTGACACCTTGCTTAGTCACTTATTGAAGAGGCTCAGACTGCTGATATACACTTCTGCAAATGCTGTGACAATGTTCTATTCTCAAAATTCACTGAGACAGATATGTATTTTCTTAAAAAAAATGTTGTCCAAGAAACAAAGTGAATGCTTGAACTGCTACTTTATAATGAAGTCCTTTTTGGCTGCATGATTGTTTACGTTCTTAGATTAGTGAAAATGTTTTGAGTCGAACTTTTGAAAACTGTGGAAATAGCCATTAATGAGACAGAAGTGCCTGTGAAGATCACAGGTGATATGGTGAGTGATGGTAAGAGGGTGTTGTGATTCAGCTAGGAAGATCAAAGAGAGACAGATAACAGTCAGGGGATATCAGAGAACCACAAAAGTTGCTGAGGTTGTAGAAAAAAGCTGTGTAGTGCTGTGGGACATCAGGGAAGTTGAACAAGATATCTGCGTCAAGAAAGGTCTCATGGTAATACAGAAAAACAGATGAGATGTCACCATGACAGAGCTGTCTAAGAAAGCCTCACAACACTACAAAATGCAAGTGTTGGGCCTCAGGATAATGATAAAAAACAGAGAAGGCTGAGAACTGCTGGGGATACATGTCAGTCAGCTAACACAAGAGAATGTTTCTGAATGCAATCACATAAAGAAAGGCTACAACTGCTGGGTATGGCTTACAAGGATGCTTGAAATAATAAAGTCACAGTGTCCAGATTTCATGGGGCATAACGCATGCTGCTGGAGATCACAGACTGTTAAGGGAAAATGCAGAAGCAATTAGAAAGGAAAGGAAATTAGGAGGAAAACTATATTATACCATGAAACAGGAGACCAAAAAAAAAAAAAAAAAAAAAAAAAGAGCTACTGACATTCCTTGAGAACATGAGGGAGAATCTGAAAACTGTTTTTGGTGAAAATTCTGGGAGCAGCTGCTGAGCCTAAAGAAAATTAAGCATGTTAGAGAATGAAAGAGCAACGGTAAGATGACAGAGATAACAAAGCTGATTGTGAGTTGAATGACGAATGCATAAACCGCTGGTTGCTATAAAGGGCCATAGTGTCAGTGTCACATTAGAGACTGCTGTTCTGCTTCTGGAGTCATACAGGAAGAATGCAAGTTAAAAGAACACTGTATAGTTGAATAGCAGCAAGAAACATTGGAGAATGCCATGAATACCTTTAAGCACCTTTAGTGGAGGGATCCAAACTAAGGCAGTGCAGCCACACAGAAATCAAGGCAAGGTTGTGATCTCCCAGAGGTCCAAGATACTAGGAAAAAAGATCAAGAAAGAATGCAGGTTTTTACATGGATTGGAGGATCCTGCATATATACTAGAGACAAAAGAAAAGCTGTGAGATCTGTCAGGAAGCATGGGGTAAGGTCATAGGCTGAAACAACTCAGATGTCTGATCTCACCATTTGACTAATAGAAGAAGGATGTGACACAAGATAATCCTGTCTGCTTCTCTTTTGGAGTGCAGAACAGAATCCCTTTCAGTATTGTCTTAAAGCAACGAATGCTTCCTGCTGAACAACCAGTGCCATGTATGGAAAATAGTTATGTATCTTATGTCATTGTATGCGTTTAAACTGGGCCTTAGAAACCACATGGGAGTAGGAGAAGAAAATAATCTCTTTGGGACAAGGGAAATAAATTTTTTACAGACTAGGTTGTGCTTACCTCTGTGTACTTGCACAGGGAGCCTTTCTGCACCTCACAGAACAGCTGTACGACAGGTAGATGTCACTGGTCTCTCATCATGAGTTTGTAAAATACTGGTAAGAGAAGAACAGAGCTGAAAATATATTTTATTCATGCGACATCTACCACCAGAGCACTGGTCCTAAACAGAGTAACATGGCCAATGTGCTTATAATTCTCCATGCCAACTGGCTCTGGAGCGATGCCTTGGTGGAACATGGGCAGAACAGGGGCCTCAGCCTCCATCTGGCAGCCCAGCTTTGCTGAAGAGACACTCGCTGTATTTGAAAACTGCTCCTCACTGCATGGCTTCCCGAGGGAATGATGCTCAGCACCAGCACTTAAGCAGCACATCTCCTCCCTCCCTCTAGCACAGCTCAGCCTCAGGAGAGGCATTCTGCAGTCTGTGTTTGGGCTTGGGGGAAGGGGAAAGAAGACAAAGAGTTATTTTTCTTAAGATCTACTGCAGAAGGCAGCAAACAGCAAGGTTTCCAACCTCTTTCCTTTGTTTGCCTTAGGTCTCTCAATTTCTATATCAGGCTCTGGTTCAGCTTCCATTAGCGCTTCCTCATCAACATCGTTAACAATGGTTTCCTCACTGAGGGTATCACTAGGATTATACTTACTGCCAGAATCCTCTGGCACGAAATCACTGTCTGAGTCAGAGCAGAGAAATAATTAACCCTCATGATACTTCTCTGAGGAACGAACGGAATACATAATAAGATTTATGGGGCATTGAATTGATCCTGCTCCTAAGGAGAAGAGCTTCCACACACTGAAGTTAGCATCGCTGCCAAAGAGTGAGGAGGCTGCTGTGTCAACACAGGAAAGTCTTCACCTGTAAGAGGACTGCATTACCTTAATTGCATTAGTTACCCTACATGTCTAAACAGCAAACCACTTGTTTACCGCTGGTCCTGGATTAGATCATGGTTTCATTACCAAAAAAAACTATCAGTGTCAACGGCTTCTCAGCTACTGTGAAACTAGTGAGACGTTACCAACACCTGATTTGCAAGTAGCCTTCAAATGCTCCTCAGGTAGGACTAGATACAACTTACAACTCCAGACACCAAAGCAGAACTGCTGGAAAATGTGCCCCACATGTTGAGGAAAAGTGCTGCCCCACATGTGAGGAAGAGTGCTGACCAACAGAAGAGAAATAAGCACCAATATTTGCACACATTTTCATGTTTTTGCTGCTTTCGACTCTGAAAATAAGAGTTTTCCTCCCCCTTCAAAAAATAACCAGTTACTTTAGTAGCTGGCATTCCCAGGCACAGCTAATTAACTTCTTGGTCCAGACCCATCCTCTCCCATACACCAATAATGTGTCTCAGTCAGGCTGGAGAAGGATTGTACAGCACTTACTGGCTAGGAAGGATCTTTAGAGAAGGACGTATCAGATGGATTTCTGTCTGCACAAAACAGCAGTCAGCTAAGATTTGGAAGCCTCAAAATCCTTTCACTTCTGCCAGGAATTCAGTTCAAAGCAGCTGCATGTAAATTTTGCATAGCAAATGCTACGCTGACAAATCTTCCTCAGGATTCCTGTTTTTTAAATCAACAAGAGTAAACTATATAGAAGAGGAGTTAGCTTTAGGGCACCAAGATTTGCCCTATTTTAAAAGAAAAGTGAAAATAACCCTAAGAAAAAAATAAAGGATTTGAAATATGTATGAGCACACACTGCTTTGCCTCATCTCTTCCTGCTGCATAAAGGGGAAACAGATTGGCTGTGGCCTTGTAGAGTACAGATTCCTCAGAAAACAAGCAGCTACCATTCCCAGCCCCTTTCTTTCCCACCCAGAAGTAGGTAACAGGCAGGGAGACAAGGAAGGACTGTCAACATCAGACTGCGAATTTCCCAAAGGCCCTTCATCCTCTCCTCCATGCCCTAAACCAGAGACAGTGGTAAATATTTCCTCATACATTCACAACCTTTTGCATAGGTTTTTCTGGTCCTCTTGAAAGAAACGGGAACTTTGTCATTTGTTTCTAAAGCAGCAAGATCATTTGAACATTTGACTTATTTCATTCATGTAATAATAATAATAATAATAATAATTAATAATAATGAAGAGAACAGTAAAAGTTGCTAATGTAGAGCAAAAAAACACTTCAGCAAGAATGCAGTTGTTAGGACATCTCAAATCTCATTAGCCCTTCAGTATAAAGTCACACCCCTGGCATGCCATTTATACGAGTTATTCTCCCTGTCCCCACTCCTACACACTACCTAGATCTCCTTTGATATTTTTAAAATATTCCAAATCTTATAAAAATGCTAAACTTACAGTTTTGAGGGTAAAATTTCTCTGCAGGCTAAAGCCAACCAAATGGCCAGGCAAATACTTGCTACCTCCTTGACAGGGATCATAACAGCAACACCACATGCGGGAAGTAAGGAAGCACTTCCCAGCACATATCCGAGCTTTTATGTATGCCCTATGTGGGTTTGCAAGCCCGACAGCCACACAAGCTCCGTGTCAGATATATTTTATAGAAAACTGCCATACAGAAGGCACCAGAGGACCAATGTGTGTGCCTGCAGTTGTTTCAGGAATTAGCAATGCCAACGCCAAGCATTTTGACACTTACTTTTCAAACCTGCTTTTGAATTCTACCTGCATCAACTCTTGACCTTGCACAAACATCCCAGTGGAAGTATGTGAGGAGTCTGCAAAGGCCTTGGTATGCTGTGCACTCTAGGCAACAGCTGGTCCACACAAAGCTTTTCTCAATGCTGTGATGATGAGAATGGGTGTATGGGAAAGCAGCTGCACTACTGCGGCTTCAGAAGTTGTGCTGTCAGCTGAGCTGCCCAGCAGTGCCACGTGTGGAGCTCGGGGCCCCAGCTGGCATCCTCTTTCTGCCTGCAGCTGAGGGGAGGGAAGGAATTGCTGATTCAGATCCACTTCCCCTGCTCCGCCCGTCCTACTTCTTTTTGTGGAAATTACCACCTCTTCAGATCTGACTGCAGAATGGCTCATGTGGGCACCCCCTAACCTACTTTTGGTCCACCTGAGCCAGGCGTAGCTTATATGGATTAAGCAGGAGGGTTTTGCTAACCCAGATTGATTGAAGTGGGTTAAGGGGAACTCTAAAAGCATCTCTGCAAACAGATCATGAAAGGGCATTAATTCCTGGGGAAAGGCAACGTGAAGTGGCTGGGCCTACCAATCTCTTTTACTGACACAGCTAAATCATGAGTCCACTTGAATGAGGATACAAAACATTAGGGATAGGCTTGAGTGTACCTTACAAACAGCAGAGGATGTTACTGTTGCCCACCAGCTGCATGTTGCTGCCCTCGGAACAGAACTTAGGGATTGGGAAGAGTATTGCTCCCATTTCAGCAGGAAGGCCTGCCTGGAACGTCCAAGCTGTAGCATTGCAGCAGACTAGGAAGAAAGAGGTCATTTCCATCTGATGGGCTGAGACACGTAGCTTAGTGTTAGAAATCAAAGAATTAAAAGTACCAACAGCCCTTTTGCCACAGATGCAGTTACGCAGATCCAGAGGACCTTGGAAGGTACCACTATAAGCGTATATATACTCCCCGTGGTTTGTGCTATTCACTTATGTCAGCCGTGACAGCAGGAGCATCACAGGTAAACCAGCTTCAAGTCATGCCTATCAAGTAGAGAGCTTTCCTATTTAAAGATTAATGCAAGAAATCAATGCACCTCCAGTTCGTGCCAACTGATGATCTAACCCAGTGCTAAGCATGCACGGAAACTTCATGTAGTGATGATTGGAAATTTATGAGTAGTTAATGCTAAGTGTCTGTTTGCTTCCAAAGTGATTGAAATACTGGTTCAGGAGCTGGCTAAGAGATGTGCTCCTTTTTTCCCTGAAGGAAAAGGACTGCTATTTTGCTCTCATGACAACACAGAGTCAGCTTTCCAATATACATCTCCTGCATGACAACACATGATTTGAATACATGCTGAAGGCTGAAGGCAGTAAACCGGCCAGTTAACAGAAAGGGACACATATTTCTAGCCACCAAAAGCAAAGAGTTTGGCAAGAATGGTGCCAGAACAGTATCCAAAAATGAAACAGCAGTTGCTATTAAGGCCAGGCTGGCAACATGGCCATGTGCAGGGACAGCCCTCTGGCTAGTGCAATGGCTATTGACATGTGCATACATAAACACCCTGTGATACAGTAAGATTAGAACATATTAAATCACAGGTATCTTTTTTCAAGTGGTTAAAGCAAGCTAGAAAACAATGATGCCTTGGGGAAGGTATGGCAAGTGTGGATGACGGTGTGCCCAAGGCTTCAGGTTACCCACAACCCAGGGATGTTTTTGGAGTGTTTCCTTTCATATGAGCAAGGGCACTGGGGAAAAGGAAGGAGATTAACAGACACTTAGGTTTCACCCTGACTTGAAGTTGTGACTTGGCTGGGATGGGCACATAGATTCATGAACTGGACAGAGCCCCAGAATCCTTCTGTCCACATGCAGCCTTAAGCATCATGAACCACACTTTAACAGCTTCAGCTCAGCTACACTAATATTTAATTACTCATTTAGGACAGGATGAGTCTGAATCACTTGATAAGAGTGCAAAAGAAGCAGGAAATTAGCACTGATGTAATTAATCATACCTGGTTCAGCCTGGCAAAACCATTAACCAAGTTGTTTAACATGTAAAACCCATCGAAAGCAGCAGTATGTTTTGTGTTCCTTCAAGAGCTGTGGAGTGAAGAAACCGTGGCTCGGTTTGGCATGTTGTAACCCATCCAGGAGCGTGAACTACTTCTGACTGCAGACTCGTGTCTCAGGGGTACTGAGGTTCAGAACCTAGTGAGATGTCGACGACTGCTCAGCTTCCTGTCCTCAAGATGTATCTGCATCCTTACGCACATAAATAAAATAACCCTTTCATAAAATAACCCCGCTTAACTAAAGTTTGCAGCAGTGCAAATCCCAAGCTGTTTTAGAACATAGACACACAAGAATGGAATGTATAATCACTGTGCTCATGCTTTCCCCTTAACTTCACTGAGGGATGGGTTGAAGCTATTTTGAAAGAAGTGCCTCTATCTCCTTCTTAAAGCATTAAGCATTCCTGGCAGTAATAATTGCCTTATAACTGACTCCTCATTAACACTCTTTTAGACCTGCATAACTGCATTGACTTTATGTTGCTCCCGGTCCAAGAAGAGGATTATCATCTCAGCACCAAATTTTCTTCTTTATTAAGCTGTTACCCATATAAAAAAATAACTGAGAACAGAGTACGTCCTACAGTTTCCCATCACATCCATAATTTAACATGATAATGCAGAGATTTTTATAAAAAGTTACTTTTAGCTAGAAAGACCAGCCTATTTTACCTGCCAGCAGTGTGTCATGGTGACATACAACTATTTTAATGAATTTAATACTCTTATCTGAATTCCTTATCCCGGACAGAAAAAAACACTTGCAAATAGGAATATGACGCCTGATTTAGATTGAACACAAGCATTAATGTAAAGAACAAGAAATTAAATATCTAACCCTGAGCGATGCTGAGCAGCTGCAGTTTCCATGAACTTTGCAGGAGTTGCAAAAACTTGAGATCTCAGTAGATAATATTTTAAGACATCATACAAAGCCTTTTTCCACTGTTTTCTTTCAGTTTGTCATTTGTGCAAAGGAAGACAGTAGATAAAAACCTAAAGAAATTATGATGTGGAATCCAGATGCCTGAACATAACTATACAGAGCAGGACTTGCAGTGGCAATGCATGTAGAAGCTTGATCAAAGAGAGATCATTAATCATGTACACACAGGTTAGATGAAGGGGAAAGGCCTGAGGAAAAAAAAACACATGAAAAGTCTTCATCACACAAGTACTTATAGGATTGCTTCATAGCTTTTTATGGCCTTAAATCCAAGCTAAAAACACATTATCTAAGGTGGTCTAGGGAACATAGCAAGGATATACCTGGTGAGAATGAGAAAAGGCTTTGTAGCGCTCCAAATTTCACTTACTAGTGATAAAATAGCTGTAAGTCTGCAGGAATGACTTCTTTCATGGAAGACTGAAGGAGCCCTAGAAAAGCAAGCAAGATACGTATGTATGTTTTAGCAGAATTCTTTCTAACTACTAATTTTTTATTGGCTAAATACCAAACACTTTACACAGTGAAAAACAAGCATTTTATTTCGCTAAACAAAGAGCTTATTTAAAGATTTTTACTATTACTAGTTTCACTGAAACTTACTTGAAAAATACAGTTTTGAGCACACATAAAATACAGTGTACAGATGAATAACTCAATGGTCTAACTTACTTTTCAAACATGTCAAAAAAATGTTCTCTTCTCCAAGCAAGATGAGAACAATATAGTGAAGCAGCACATTAGCTCTAAGTATCAGACATTCACTGGCTTTCAGAAATAGCCTCTCTTTTAAATTGTCAAGATTTCAGTAAGCAGCCTTGCTTTCAGGGAAGCTGTGGGTTTCACGTACAACCCGCCATTTTTGGTGGCAAGCCAGCAAAAACAGTAGGAATTCCTAAATCCTGTGTTGCCACCAAAAAAGGTGTGTTTTCAACAGCTGTGTCAGCACAACAGTCCTTATGGCCACGCCATAAACTGGAAAAATAAACTGATCTCAGCTTTTAAAAGTGTAACTAAAACAGGGCTACTTTTAATCCAAATCAGGTCACTGGTTTGATCCCCAGCTCAGAGTTGCAAGCAGCTGGGGCAGCACAACTGTGGAGCCACAGGTGGTGGTGGTGGTGGAAGGGAATAGGAAATCCTGCAGCCAAGAACAGGCTATGTGGAACTGTGCATAGGACTGTATACAACTGTCGTAGTGACACTCTACATTTTCTTCAGAGATAAGGTCAAATAAGAAATCCCTCTCTGTTCCTTGCCCTGGCTGTTTCAGCTTGTCACCGTCAGAGTTTTGTACATGTAATAGTTTGAGAAGTTACATCCTAAACTGGATCTTAGAAATCATCTGCATTAAGGAAAAAGAAAAATGTATCTTTTTTTTTTTTTTTTTTTTTTTTTCTAATCTTGCTCTCTTACATTAGCTTAAATTGCTAATTACATTAGCTCTGTTATATTGCATGGATTCTGGGGCTATTAACTGGGCATTGGCAAACTTAAGCCAGTTCTTGCATCACAGGACACATAAAGGATCCTGACCATTTGAGTCAAAATGAAAATCCTCTGAAAATCAACCCCAAGGTGCTGCTGACTACACAGCCCAAAACTGGGACTCGTCCTTCAGGAAGAAAATATCTGCATCCCACTGGAAAACCTGGATCCAAATTTGGTGAGCAATGGTTCTATGAACTAGGTGTGTTACAGGTTGTGCACTCCCCACACCTTTCATTTGCACATATTTACAACCCTGTGCATCTGTAAACCACTACCAAAAGCAATTCCTACTCTGCAGTTACAAAATGGCTGCGCAAAATGTGAGGTGGTAGAAAAATACTCTGGTTAGGTTCTGTGTTTGGCTTAATTGCTTTAGACTCTATTGGTACGCCTATCAAAACCTTTAATTAGAGCTGTTGATTATCAGCCCCTCCGAAAGACAACTCCGAAGTTTCTGAAGCTGGGTTCTCCGTGTTGCATCAAAACTCTGCGAGCAGTTCTGGAAAGAAAAGCCTTGAGCCTTCCTCTGCTCAGTCTTCACACATTGGTGCAAACGCCTTTAAGCAGAATTGCTTAGACCACATAACACCCACAAGTTGCAATTTATTAAAGTTTGGCTGTCTGATCACCGCAGACAAAAGACTTTTCCAAGGTTGATCTCCACAGTAACAATTATTTTCTGCTTTACTGACTCAGGGAAATTCATTCTAGTTTTTCTCCCCTTACCTCCCATCCACCCTTTTATTTCTGTGCCATGTTTCCTCATTCTCCCCTGCATCTATTGTGCCTTGAAATAACCACAGCTGGGATTTCCCCATGTCGCTAGCAGAGACTGGGATGGTCTGGGCAATTTGTCCCCTCACCAGCAGATCTGCCCTAAACTTTCCAGCTTGTTTGGCCACAGTTTCCTCAGTTCGGTAACAGTAACATGAAATGGTGGGTGATTATCCGGCGGTTCTGGTAACAGGTAACAGCGGGCTGCGATGTTTTGTGTTGGCCTTTACTTCAGGTCTGTGGTGAGCAGCAGCCTGCTGGCTGCGTGGGACTGAGGAACCACCGCGGGTCACCTAACGAAATGGGACCTGGAATTGCCACAGGAGAAATCCTGGATTTATTTGCCTCTCTTTTCTGAGATTACGTTGAGTCAGCGCTGTGTAAATGCTTTATTCACACGCAAAATGCATGAAAAGCGGGATTCCCCCGCATAACGCCGCGGTTCCCAGCCTGGGGCCGGACCCGGCCGCCCTCACAGCCGCCGGCGGAGCCCTTTGGAAGCCCGGCGGCCCGGAGCCGCCCGTGCTGTTTTATTATTTTTTTCCAGCACGCTTTTGTTCAGCCTGGAGCCACAAAGGGCCTTCCAGCGGGAGGACTTGGACCGCGTTCAGCCGCCTGGTTCCTGCGGAGCCAACCTCACGGTGCCCGGGGGGGGGGGGCGGGATTCGAACCCGCAACCCCGCGGGCTGCTGGCGGGCGGCCTCTCCCCCTCTCCTCTCCCCCCTGCCCCGCCCCGCCGCGCCTGCAGGGGTCGCTGTGGCGGCCTGGCGCCGCGCTGGCGGGGCCGCCATCGCTGAGTCACGCGCTTCCTGATTGGTTGCCCGCTCCCCGCCGGCCAATGGGAGGCGGCCTCTTGCGCCGCCGCGCCGCTCGCCGCGGGCGCCATCTTGCCGCCGGCTGTGGCACGGGAGGGAGCAGCGCGCCGCGCCGCGCCATGCCGCACTACCAGGCCTGGGAGGAGTTCACCCGCGCCGCGGAGAAGCTCTACCTCGCCGACCCCATGAAGGTGAGCGGGGGACGCCCCACGCCGAGACCCAGACCCAGGAAGGCCCCGGGGGGGATTGTTGGTGGGTGTCGGGTGAGGCCCCGGCTGGCGGCGGGGGCGGCCCGGTGGCTCCGGAGCTCTCGCTGTGGTGTTCTTCGGCTGTGAAGCCGCGTCCCTGTGAATTTGTCTCGCTGAAAAGTAAAAGGAAGCGTTTATTAACTCGTGTTGTATTATTACCTGCGGTGTTGCTTCAGGGGGGTGTTTCCTAAAGATCATTTGCTCTAGGAATTAACTTCTTGCTCTGTGACCGCTCTCGGGTTTTAGTAGTTCTTCTCAGATGTGTAGTTTGAGCAGACTTCAGTCTCACAAACGTTTTGGCCAAAAAACCGTGCAAAAGGTGAAGTGGGACTCATAAGCCTGAGAAAACATCAGCAAAAGGGACTTAGTTTCGTTCATCAAAAGTAGGGTGCACAGAGGAACCTCCAGAAGTGTGTGTGCCTTTAACTAGCATAAATGCCCCTTCATGTGCAGTCGTCACCTGTCTACTGATAATAAGTTCTGCGTTGTACCTTTTTATGCCCTGCAGTATAATTAACTGAAGAGTTTGCAAAGGATGTCAGTGCAGCCAGGCGTTGCTTTCCCCCTTGCGAAAAAGATAGCGTAGGCCCTAGAGTCGCAATATGAGGACTCTCCTTCTAACTTGCAGGGCAGCTAGCTTGAGAAACTTTCACATACAGTTGCACTCTTCAAGAAACTGAAGGAAGAGTAAGACCTGTGGGAGATGCGTCTGTGTTCTTTTGGGGCCAATTAAGCTTGGTAATGAGTTGTCTTGCCTTTTGTGGGAACAAGATAATTAATCCAGGCTTGCTCAGTTGAGAAATGTAGTTACGTAGATGTTGTGGCTAGAAGACCGTTTCTTAAGCAAGAAGGACAAACTTGTAAAGAGATCCATTGCAGAGCAGAAATATCAAAACGTATTTTGTAGTCAAGGTGGTTGATGATACAGCAGGTCACTGTATGACAACAATCTCTTTATAGCATCAGTTGTCCTAATTCTGAATGTTCTCAAAAGCACAAACTGCTTTCCTTCTGGATACTGCACTGATGCTAGCTGACACTAGAAACAGTAGATAAGAAAACTCCTTGGCCAATCCTGCATTTAGTAGGAAACATTTAATGCTCAGTCAAATGCTGAGAGTGTTGATGTTTATCATGGTGGTTTGGAGAACTTGTGTAATTTGAGAGTCCAGAAGGGCTATGGGTAGACTGAATCTCAGGGCAGGTTACTACAGTAGGAATTATTTTTAGTGACAAGCTGAGTGCTTGCTTTCTGAGTTCTTCACGTGTAGCCTTGTTGAGTCTTGAAAGCAGTTTAATTTCAAAGAACTCTCTTCAGAGCTCTGGTATTAATTACTCTAAAAATGTTATACTTGTATCTTCCCTTTTCCACTTTTAAAAGTGTTATAATGCTTCAAGCTTGTCTATAGGCTTTAATGTTGCTATTAACTGTAGTGACTGGAAATACAGCATTTACACAATATTTTACTACTTTGCTTCTACAGTATCTAATGGTGAGTGTACCCCACTCAATTTATCCTTTCCAAGTTTTCACATAGAACTATTGTCTTAAGTGATTCTTGTCTATAAACACAACTTTTCTTTCACTTTTTGTAAGTGTGATACATGGCAAGTGGGTGTCTTGTAAGGAAATAGCAGGAGTCATGCCAATACCTGTTACTGAGGCCCCTGCAACTGCCATTGCTGTACTTACAGAGGTTTTTAACATGCCCCACATAAAGCTCACTGACATTACTGTAATACTGATTTAATGCGTTAGGCAAGGAAATACGGTGATGCAACTTCTAAACCACCGTGGCTGTAAGGTTTGTGGACAGTGGAACTGAGGACCACCAAGAGGTCGTGAAACTGTGAAGCAGTATGTAACTTCAATAACAGGCAGTCTGAATTTCCCTCAGGTATGTTGTGATGGTAATAGATGTGAATTAATAGATATTAATAGCTATAGGTGTTAACTTTTAAAATGTTTGTCATTTCAGGTGCGGGTTGTTCTCAAATACCGACACTGTGATGGGAACCTCTGTATCAAAGTAACGGATGATGTAGCTGTAAGTAAAGAACACAGTCCCCTTTAGAAGGCGGACTGTACCTCTCGAGGACTGGCACTTTGCTGTCAGTCAGCTTATGAACCATTGTCTTGAGCACCTGAGGGTTTTCTAAAATAAAATAATAAAAACCCACTAATTTTGCTCAGACTTTCTTAGTTTCTGTCTGTGACATGCTGACCTATGTTCAACTCTGCATAATCCAGTGGAAGTTTGAACATTACAGTGTTTTTTAGAGGTCTTGTTAGGATTCTATGAAAACAAGGAAACAAGCATTACAAAAATCTTAAACCCTTTCTCAATTTGAAAGTTCTTCATGGAACTATGTTGGTAGCTTCCACTGAAGTGCATCAGGATCATCTTCAAACAGCTGTTTGCTAGTGAGAATTTGGTCCTTTCAACTTGCTCAGAGTGATAATAACTTGAAACTGTAGGGCTGTCTGCTTCTTTGTGAGTAGGAGATGCTGGACTGGTATCAGAGTAAACGGCAAGATTCGCTTGCACTTCAGAAATCCCATCTTCTGAAATAACGCTATGGTGCCAGAACCATTTGTTACGCATTCAGCAGAGCTTGTGCTACTATACACAGAATTTTTGCAGCATATATAACACAGAATTTTGCAGCATGCTTTCAGTGGTTGCTGTAGAAGGCAATGGAGCAGCTGCATTGCTCTTGTTCTAAATAATGCTTAGAAATATTTGAAGTTACGATATGAGATGGTAGACAGCAGGTAGAAATGGATTTGCATGTGCACACCAGCAACATGTTCCTGGTGCTGGTGATGTTAAAGCCAAGTTGTTCTGCAGTCTGAGTAACCATCAACAAGTAGTATGCCCTTCTTTTGGGTTCAGATTTGGAAAAATCACGTTTCTCCTTTCTGGGACAAAGTCTGGTATTGGTATTTCAGACATCTGGGAAAGACGCAAAACTTCAGTAATGATGCTTCTTGATGGAATAATAGGGCTGACAGTGGGTGAGGTGATGAAAATGGCGCACTGATAACAGGGGAGTGAAGGGCAGGTCAGTTGAAATCTTCCATAGTGGAAGATTGGAGATAGTTGACTTGTGAACTTCAGCTGTTTTCAGTTACAGACCTTCTTACGTGCTGCCTGTTGTGAGAGGCTGTTACACTGTCTGAATTGTTCCTTTGCTTTTTATATAAAGGGAGAGGGTTTCTTTGCAGCTAACTGCAAAACTAAGGAAAAATCAAACTTTTTTTTTCTCTTCTTTGGCTCTGAATTAAAATGGTTTATTGCTGGCAAAAGGTGCTGTGTTGAGAGCACTGAAGGATGGACCATTGGTTTTATTATTAAATAGGCCTGAACAGTCATGCTTATGGTGTACAAGCATAAGAAATTACCATGCAAAAAAACCCCTAAGCGGCCTTTTTTTGATCAGTCACTGATACTACTCCTGTTCCTTTTGCATTTACAGGCTTGTCATGTGAAATAATTCCTCTTTATCAGATATTTTCACTATTTAGAACTATCTCAAACAGATTTTGCTTGGGGTAGGGGATCCTCTTCAGTAGCAAATACTGAACTAATGTTATGCTACTGGAGGTGTGTATTCACTTTCAGAATAGAGAGTTAATTCTGTTATCTAAGCATAGTAGATTTTAAGCCTAAACAAGGGTGTCCTTAAAGACAGTTTTAAAGTGCAAGTTGTAGCACCTTTTTTGAGAGAGAAGACACTTGCTCAAAATGATGAGCTTCACTACTTTTAAAATCGAAAGCAAGAGCCTATGAGAAAATGCAGTGTGTATGCATCTGTGTTTAAAATTTAAAAGAGGGCAGGCATGTAGTGGTGCTGCCTTGTGGTAACCAAATGCCACAAATGAGCATGTAAATACTTACCTTTTTCTGTGTGTTCAGACACAAATTTGTTGCAACTATGAGCAGGATAAAAGTGGTGCAAGTGAAATCTAATATTAAGCAACTTTCTCTTACAGTGTCTGCTGTATAGAACAGACCAAGCACAAGACGTAAAGAAGATCGAGAAATTCCACAGCCAGCTAATGCGACTCATGGTGTCTAAGGAATCCCGCAGTGCTGCCATGGAAACAGACTGAATTGCTGAAAAGAAAATGAATGCTCCAGTCATATTTCACTGGAAGAAAATCTCTCTAAATTGAATGAATAGTGGGACATGAGATGCTTCTATGTACTGAAGTGGACAAGCTGACAAGTTTGAAGTATTTTCTTCCCCAGATTCCACTTCGGAAAACTATGAAAATAAATGCTTTCAATCGAAAGCTTATATTTATTTTTGGGAGTTGAACAAGAAACTATTCTAACACACTAAGTATGTTAAGAAGACAGATCTTTACAAATGTACTGTACAAAATTGCCTGATTTTGATGGCCCACACATGTACTTCCGCAAAGTTATGATAAAATTTCATATAGATTTCATTGTGTTCAAATGTTATGCTGGTGTATTCTTACAGTGAGGTTTATTAACCAGATACTGTAGCATGATGACTGGATCTAATAAATATTTACGTAAATGATATATTTGGGGGGGAGGGTAGAAGAATGGGCGTTTTCTGAATTGAAATGTTAAAATTGCCAATGTATACTAACACGGTCACTAGCAGATCTTAGATCTTTGTATTGATCTTGGTCATATGTTGTGTAACATTATCAGTGATGCAGTCTGTAGAACTGTTATTGGCTAAATAATTAAACTTCTATATTTAAAACCTTAAAGTAACACACAGATTTTTGCAGTTACCTAGCAATACTCAAGCAGATAGTTTTTCTTGTTATGCAAATACTGATATTAAATATCAGAAGGATTTTTTTCCAGTACTTGAACTTTTTTATACTAGCAGGGGGAACCTTTTCCATCCTTGCCTTAGGCGAAGTATATCAGCAAGACAAATTCTAGAAACTGTTGCCTATTATGTTAATAGGAAAATGCAACCAAACACTCTCCAGAGTCGTCATTTTAGCAGCTTGCTAACTGCATTTTCAAATGTTACGTGTGGCAGATGGATGTCAGCCGACTGAAAAAAGGGATGAAAAACAGCTTAATAAATACTTAAATACTACTGACAAAAATAGATGAATGCTCATGTGGCTTAGACTTGTTTCCCATTGTTGCCTCTGGTAGGGTGATGGAAACTTTAGCTGTCTTTTGCAAAGGCTTTTTGCTTGACAACCCAGTAGCTGAAATTGATACTTGCTTTGACTAGGCTTTGCATACCTAAAACCAGATGTTTTTTTAATGTAATTATGCTATTAAGCCATGAAATCAAAACAGAGCTGTACAAAGACTTGTCTGTGCTGGCATTTAAATATAATACAACAGCCCTCTTAAATAACTACCTGTTCTCACTTACATGAAAATAATTGAGCTACTCAGAAGTGGTGGAATTCCCATATTTTCCAAGGACTCAAACCAAAACTGAGGCCTTGAATATTGCATGAGAACACCACCCATTCAGCTGATCATACAGTGCTGCATACTGTTGAAAAATTGAGTGCTGAATTGCTGGTGGTTACTCCAAATTCTAATATGTAGGCATGAACTATATATGTTTTTTTCTTTTGAATTGTTTTTTGAAATACAGATAAATCCGGAGAGAATGCTAAGCTTTGTTCATAATTAAACGGTGACGCTGAGGATTTTAATTGGTATTCCAAATTATTTTCTTAATATATGCAATTAAATATTGTAATTAAATGTTAAGTATTTAAACAGTTGTAACTTAATAACCTAAAGCACTGTTCTACAGTATGTATGGTTGCTGTACGGAAGTCACACATTAAGCTTTAAGCTGTTGACAGGTATAAAGGCTGCAGCTATATCAGTGTAATTTTTGGCCATCTCTTACAAGTTGGTTTGTCATGTAGATGTCTGCTGTAAGCTAAGGTACAGAAAGGCTTGAGTGGTGTTTGCTTGTGCTTGTAGGATAAAACTGAGAGAGAGAGAACTGCAGGCAGACTTGGTGCACCAAGGGGCTGAGAGGCTTAAACAGGTTTTAGAGGGGACCACTGCTGACTAGTTATGGGGGGATTACAGTAGCAGTTTTTAAGGAAAAAATGCAAGGAAATGGATTTCTAGTTTTCTAAATTTAGAAATTATTTCTGTAAAACCATAAGGAAATATTAATGCTACTTTCTTAAGGATGTGGGTTACTCGGCTTGTTCTCCAAATATGTGCAGAAAAAATGCAGATGGTAATATGCAATTATAATGAACAAGAATATTGATAAAGCTATTACTTAAAAACAAAAAAAAAAAGCTTTTTGTAGGTCCTTTAGAAAAAGACACATGCTTCTTGACTTTATCCTGGACTTTTCAATTACTTCAGTACTGTGTAGGATAGCAGAAATGCTGTGAACTCAAAGCTTTTTTTTCTCGCTTTTGCTCTTGCTGAGAGTACGGTATGCATGTGTGCATTGTACTGTAGTCACTGTTTCCTAATAAAACTTTATCAATGGGTTAGCCCATCGTATTGCCAACTACTTGAAGGTGTCCATTGATGTGTGATGAAAAATCAGCTTAACGTCTGCTGCCCCCAAAGAGTGAGTGATTCTATCTACATTTGAAGCACTGAATTTGGCAGCCCAGCATTATCACCAAATGCTTCTGTTTCCCAGCAGGCAGTTTCCACCAATTACGGGAGTGGATAGGTAACTTGTGCAGTAATATGTAACCTTTGCAGCAGAAGTGGAATGATTTATATTAAAAAAAAAAAAAAAAAGTTGGTTTCTCTTCCTCTCTTGTTTTGTTGCTGCATTTTAGTCATCTTCAGCAACTGTTTCATTCTGTGAGCACAGTTTGATAAACAATATGGGTCTTTAGGTGGTTTAATTCTCAGCTTCTGAATATATAGCTTGTTCTATAAGCATTTCCTGGATTACAGGAAGATCCTTAAATTATCTGTAGAAGTGACAATTGGTCACAAAAGTTTGGGTTTAGAGATGCTTATGCTTTGCTTTTCACCAAAGTCCTGAGCTAGCACTTTGAAGAACATCAGATTTGTTCTGGAAAATTAGGTGCTTTTGTGCTTGAGCCTGTGAAAATGGGAAATGGAACTGAAGTCAAACAAGTGCTTCAAAGAATGCTGTAACTTGTCAAAATAATTATATTTTACCTCTCTAAGTTCCTTCCTGCAGTGTAAAAGAGTGGGTAATATTACTGAATATTACTGTATATATTACTGTTTTGCTGTAATAAATGTGAAGGAACCTTGGTTTCTGCCTGACATGCTCAGAAAGACTTTGATGATTACTTATTACAATAGTTTGATTTTATAAGGGAATACATAATCTGGAAAGCATGTTAGCCCTCTTGCTATAGGCAGAACAAATCTCACTTCACTCCTGTAAAGTGAGGATGATACCACAGTATTGTCCTCCAATGTATCTGTGCTTTTTTCCTTTCTTAGGGAACAATATAACACAGAAATAGCCATCTTTTAAATGATGCTTGATATCTAAAGTAGAACAAAGAATATATAGCGAATAGCTGACGTGTGGCTTTTATTTTCTATGTACATTATTCTCATCTAGAGGCCAGATTCTGCAACAGTCCTACATCTTCAAGAGACTCTGAGCTCTTGAAGTGGGGGCCCTTAGGGAGTGGGACCATAGTTGAAGAGAGCGTTATTCTTTGTAAATGACTGAAACAAAGTTGTTTTGGTCAAGCATATCTAAGGAGCCTTCTTGTAAAGATCCTTTAAGAATGGTACCACTAACAACTTTTCTTTCCTTTCCTTTTTTTTTTTTTTTTTTTTTTTTAAGAAATGTCTAGTCTGTGAAGAACCACATCTACACTTTGCTTACGTTAATAGTGATTTGATTCCCAAGACATGGAGGTGTCTATTCTGAAAACTTGATACCGCTTTAAAGGTAGACGCTGCATGACTCAAGGTACTGCAACTGTTTGTTTATAAAGATGTTTATCTTTTACACAGGCCTTGAAAGCACAAAGACTGGTATTTAAATACAGGCAAGAGTTGAATTGTCTTTGTTGCTGGAGATGACGTAAAAACATACCTTTCATCTGTTGCTACTTTTACAGTTAGTAGACTCCTCACACTGACTTCCAGATAAAGCTCCCTAGCTTTATATGGGGCTGAATTTTCTCTTTTGAATTACCATGCATGGAAGTCAGATGGGCTTTTTAGTCTGTAGAAGTGTTTTTGAGATGAGAATGGTACTATGGTGTTTTAGGAGCAGAATAGTTACTCAGCAGGATACAAAACATAGTTTCTCATTAGCCCCTGCAAGTGTGTTATAACACTAAAGGCTGTCAGGAGAATGTGGGCTTAAACTGGACCATGTAAAACTAAAGTCTTGAGGACTGACCCAATAAAAACACGGTCACAACGTGACAGCAGAGTTAATTGCCTTCATGTTAGTGCAGGCGCTATGTTGATCATGGTTGAACTGGTGAATATACGTGTTTATTTCTTATGATGTGCCTAAGTTAGTTACTGGTGTCTGTTCTTGGAGTCCCATAACTGAGAATATAATTATTTTTGGTCATTCTTCAAAACTTCTTTGGTAATTAGTGGCATGCCTGAGTGCTCATATTTGAAAAAATGGCCAGGCTTCTAGCAAAAGCCTTATGCTCAACCCACTAGTACCCCCCATGAAGACAGTTCCTAGTTTTTGGACATTTTGATATTATAAAACAAAGAGTACACTGTTTCTCTACTACTGTAATGATGGCTTTTATGCAATAGTGTTTTCTATTTAAATCAAGACCACTGTTACGGATATTTTTATTTGTTTTTGTAGCAAATTTTGATTGTGTACTCACATTCGTCTGTCCCCTTTTTGTGGTGATTTAGTCATTCTGTTAGAAGCTAAACCGTTAATCATACTGAGAGGTCAGGGAGAGGTTTTTTATTTGTTTTGTTTCCTTTGAAGTTGTATTAGCACATTGGGTTCATTTTTTGTCTAGAAGTGATATCTTCATAAAAGGACTATAGATATATTTTAAGCAGGTTGCTGATGCATATATATATATATATCCATCTACAATATAGTTATTGTGTGGCTAAAAGATTAAAGGCTTGTCTCAGGGCACTGACAAATGAACGCTGGCAAATTCTGAGCATGTCTTAAAGCTGTTAACTCCCAAGGACATCTGTTCCTTTAGGGAGTCAGCAGCTGAACTAATGCTTCAGACTGGTGAATGTGAAAGTCAATGTCTTTAAATTGCCATAAAAGATACCTTTTAAATTTGGAGTCAAGGGGGAAGCTGACCTTTCAGTTAGTGTCTGATTGTTGGAAGTTTGCTTTGTTTTGTAACAAATTTTCTATGGCACTGCTACCTGGTAGTTGAGGGCAGTAGCCAAAGAAATAAGAAAGATTCACCAGGGCTTACACCCATGGAAAAAATCTGTGTGTTGCTCATGCAGGACCACTTAACATGACAGTTTTTAAATATGGTTATTAACCAACCATGCTTTCAACATGTTTCAAACAACTGTTTTTCAAATAGCTTCCGAACCACTGCAGCAATATTCCATGTTCATCTAATAAATGTGCAAAGACTGGGATTCCGTACCTGGCTAGGTGATAATAACAGCTGGCTGCTGATTCCTGGCACCTCCATCACACTGGCTCTAGTGTGCCTCACAGCCTTAGCTGAACCATTTCAGTTTACCAATGCTTCAGAATATTTAATGGTCTGGAGACCTGCTGGGTTTGGCATTGTCCCTGATTTGTGTGCTGAGATGGCTTCACAGAAGGTTAGATGAGTGCTTGAGGTGGTAAAAGACAGGATGTGGGAGCTCCTTGAAGGGCTGAGAACAAAGGGAGTGAAAAGCCATCAGTTAGGATGGCTTAGAGAGCCTAAATAACTTGCATTTTGTGATTTCCTTAATTTGTTTGTAAAAACCTTATGTCTGTCCCATTAAATGCTCTATGATGTACGTGCTGTGCAATATTTACCTAAAAACCTGGCTATGACAGAATTTATTTCAGTATTCTTCTTGTTCATCTGGATGGTACTCAACAGCGTAGAACCAAAGATTGTAGATGATTTTCTCTCTCTAAAGGCTACAGCTCCCTGGTGGCCTCTCAAACAGAGTAACCAGAACTGAACAAACAGTTAGGAGTATTTCACAGTTGTATAAAACTGCTGTAATTCTTGTAATGGTGGGCGGTGTTAAGAGGGCTCAGCATGTTGAAAGGCGTGTATGACTGCAATAGCAACTGGCCAACATGCAATAGCTCCAAACCGGTAAATTCTTAAGGTGCTTGCAGAACATATTCAGACAGCCACTCATAGAAACACTTGCAAACACTGCAACACCTACTGGATATGATTTCAGTGATGGTGAAAGTGGGCCATTTTGATTTCATAATCAGAGAAACGTGTTTTCCTTCTTCATTCTTTTGACTTCTGTATTAAGCTTCCTTATTTTCTGACTCTTCATTCCTTTCTTCTTTTCCATTTATTTTAAACTTCTTTCTCTTTAGATCTTTAAGACATATTCATCTGATTTTCTCGTTGTAGTTGACCATGGTGACTTCTCTTTGTAAGAGGAATGTTACACGTTTGCGTCTTTACTTCCTTCTGCTTGTGGATTTCATAGCAGATTTTTTTCTCTCTCAGTAGAGGGAGATTCTGCATTGTCACACTTGTGAAGACTACATGTGTAGGTGTCAGACATTAATAACAAACTGCATCACCAAGCTCCTTATTCAGTAAAAGAAAATATTTTTCTGGGTATTAAGTAGAGCACTTAGGCTCTAGCAAATGAGAAATTTCTTCAGCTCAAACCCTGTTCTGGCATATCTACCTAGATTATAGCAATTAATTTACTTTCCTGTAATGCAAATTGCATACTACTTTACATTATTTCATTTGGCAGATGACTGTCTCCCAGTCTGCAACTCATGGTGTTTAGATATTAGCAATTATCTGTAGTAAATTCTCATTAATGTCTTTTAAAACATAGTTCTGTATATTGTAAGATAAAAGCTGTTCTATAACCACATGCACAGTTTCCAGTTTCTCTGTGTTTATATCACCCTTAGTCAAAGCTCTTTGCAGTTTCACTCCCACTACTGGTCCTGTAAGCTTCTACCATGGCCATACCTTTCCCCTAATTTTTGTTTGCTGTTACCAAACAGCAGCTCTTTAAAGGTGGTTATAATGCTCCTCTGCCTCAGCTCTAGAGTCTAAAGCAAAAATAATTTTAAGGAATGCTGGACCGGGGAGTTAGGTTTTAGTGATATATGCATCTCCATTTTCCTTTGATAGTCTGTGGAAGTTGTACTGATTTCACAGGAAATGGCCCAAACAGTTCCAGTTAAGAGGAAAGCAGGTGAAGAGCTGACCTGGTGTAAGCTTCCTCTGTGTGACTGAGGGAACTTGCTCGTTGCTGTTTACCACTGCTATGGCCACAGGGTCTGAGAGTCCTGCTCATGATCCAGAAGCACGGTGTGCTTAGTGCAGAAAAACTAATATTTAAAGAATTTGCACTTGGCATCTCATGAGAAGTAGCATGGAGCTGTTGGTGAGGACAGATGCCCTGGAAAGGGCAGAACTCGAGGCCAGCATGCTTGGTGTGCGAGAAGAAAACGATCAAGACAAGCCTTAACATTCAGAAGAGACCAGCCACGGGCTGCTTTAAATTCCAAAAGCAACCCGCTTTAACAGCAATTACTATCGCTGTTCATAGCGAAAGAGCAGAAAAGCGCCACTAAATGCTCTCTGGGACAAGGGACGACTCCTAGCAGCCCGGGATGGTTGGGCAGAAGAGGCTGAAAGCCGTGAGGGAGCGAGGCAGCCCCGTCAGGGCTCACAGGGCTGTTCCTCCTCCAGCCCCGCTGCGGCCGGGGAGGGCCCCGGCGCTGCCCGCCCCCGCGGCAGGGCTCCAGCTCCCGGCCCCGGCCGCCTCGCTCCGGGGGGAGCCTCAGGGCGAGCCCGGTGCCGGCTCCGGCCGCGGCAGGTAACGGGGCCGGGGGGGGGTGGGCAGCGGCCCCGGGCTGAGGAGAGGCGCTGAGGCGGCTGAGGGAGCGGCTGGGGCTGAGGGAGCGGCCTCCCGCGGCGCCCCGAGTCCGGCCGGGAGCCTGAGGCGATGTTCGGGCGCCCTGCCCCGGGGCTGGGTCGCTGCCCCCCTTAAACACCGGCGGGTGCCCTTCTGCCCGCTGGTGGGAGCGGCCGCGGTCGTTACTGGAGGGTAAAGAACGGCAGCGGGCTGGGGGCAGGTCTCGGGGCTGGATCCGGGAAGGGGAAGTCCCTCCTGCGCTTTTCCATCAGAGTAGGAGCCACCATCCCAAGCAGCTGTGTGCCGCCAGCCCTGTTTGTCCCATTTAACGTCCCCCAGAAACTGAACTTTTTTTTTCTTTTTTTATGTCCCAGCTTGAAACCTCTCTGACCGAGTCCCAGGCACGTAGTTCTGCTGCTGAAGAGGCGCCTGGGGGATGAGAAGACAACCTGCAAAACCCAACAGCTGCGTTGCGTTGCCCAGCTGAGCGATCTGCAGGAAAAGCAAGTGACACGCTCACAGTCCTGAGGTTTGGCTCGTCTTGTCACAATTCACTTGGAGTTTTGACTTTGCCCTGCAGATAAAACCTTTCCTAATCAAGTGCGTTGCTTAACTTTCCGCTTTTACAATCCTGTTGAAGTAGGCAGTTTCCCCGTACTTTCATAGTATGGCTATAGCTAAAATAAGAAAACTTACCTAGTTGCTGTAGGTGAACCTGTAAGATAGGATTGATCCTAAAAGCCACTGTCTGAAATGTACATATATACCCAGAAATGTAAGGTTAATGTTTTGATTGGCATTGTTCTTCTGAGATGTCACGCTTCTCATCTGAAATGGATAGTGCTCCTTTCTGAAGTAAGCTAAGACTGAGACTTGAGTGCACAAATTGCTCATGCGGTTTGAAAATCAATGGAAGATCGGCACCAAAAGCAATTAGGCAGCTTAGAGAAAATCGATCCACGGTTGAAGTTGTCCAAAGACAAGGATTAGGTCATTGTCAGAGCTGAAGTCTTTGTGGAGAAGGATCTGGCACGCTGTCAGGCTTATGACTGTTCATTCGACATCTTTTCCCATCTGAATTCATATATAAAAACTTGTAGGTACACATTTACATAAACTCTGCTTGTTCATTACTTCTCCTAGATTCTATTAGTTGGGTGGTTTTTTTGTTTTGTTTTGTTGGTAAATGTAGGCAGTCGTGATGTTGAAATAACTAATTCAAAATAGAGCACAGTTGGTAGTAACTTTTATAGTTGTTTGTCTCTATGAATTGTCTAAGATAGGTTTTGGATTATCAGGTGTTTTAAAAACTTCTTTTTTTTAATCCTCTTGATACCCTTGATACTTCTTTCATGTAGTCATTATATATGGTAAAACCATGTTTTCAGCCTGTATGTGCAGGATTTCAGCAAAGCTTTCAGACATATTCAATATTTTTAGACATAGAATCACACTGCTTTATTATGGTAAGCACTGTGAAATAAGTTCAGACTTCTTAATAGTATATGCATGGCCAAATTTGTTCTAATTAATTACAACAGGTGAATGAGAAGGTTTGGGATAATAACTTTTGAATGGTAATACTCCCAGAAAATCTTGTTTCTTCAGTGACAGTTTGTCAGGTAATTTGTAGGTGGAGAAGTAGCAAAGCATGATGGAAGATGAAGTATAGCTTATTGCTGTAGGCAAAAATGAATTGATTATTGTGTATATTCCTGTGCTCATTTCTCGCATTACAGTTGCTGTATTCAAATTCCAGACAAGCAGAGGAACCTTTGTGGTAGTGTGCATTGCTTTGCTGAGCCTGCAAGAATACTTTTTACACACAACACGTGATCCCAGAATAAGGGCAGTCTTCTTTAATGTGCAAGTTCCAAATGTGGCAAACAGAGCACTAATTACTGCTTAAGTCCCTAAAGAAAAGTGACTTGGAAAATAGAGCATCTTTCTCTCTGAAGAGTTTTGGTCTGCTTTGTAATTAAGGCTGAAAATACTTTTTTCCCCTTCTGAGAGTGACTGCTGAAAAATTCCCAGATTCTTCCTCTGAACACATTATTTTTAATTAAAAGCATCATTGTATGTGCAAGTGGAACAAAGATCTACTTCTAAAATGGCATTTGCTTTAATCTCTTGGCCACGTTCCACACATAGCAGGATGGCTAAGTAACATAAAGATATGTACTCTGGATTTTATGTTTTGTGGTTTTGTTTTTGCTTTTGTTTGTTTGCTTTTTTGGTTTTTAGAGTGGCATTATCAGCTTCTATTTATATTTGAGTACAGTAATATTGATTGAGTGCGTTCTGATTTGTAGGCCTGAGAATATTTTTATGGGAATTGTGCTAGCCATGCTTCATTAGTTCCTGTTTTGAGTAGTGTGATGCCCTGTTCTAGTATGTTCGTCAGAATGAGGAAATGAGCTGTGCTCATGTTTGTGGAGGGATCCTACTGGGGTAAAGAACAGGAGCTATGTTCTGTGTTTCTTCTTTGAAAAGTGAGCTGTTCTCCAGCATTCCTCCAACATCTTGTTTGACACATATATTGGAAGTGATTAGTTGTAGTCCACTAGTAAAGGCTGAACAAACTTTTTTTTTTTTTTACTCTCTCTCCAGCTCAAGCAGTTCTCCTTTTTCTTGCACCCAGCAGTGGATATTTTACTTTCTTTTTAACTCTGCCTTAAAGATACTTAATTATTGCTCTATTAGTTTGTTCAGCCTCTCTGGCCACTACATCTGTACCATGGATGTACTCTGCTGTCTAACAGATAGACAAGATCTTTCTGTCAGGTGAAGTGACTAAGTATTATGAATCATAATTTGATTGAAGGACCTAGTTCTCTTGGCTGCTTCATCTTGAGTGTTAATTGCTCTAATGTGGTGGGTACAGGTAGTACGTTTCTAAATGAAGCCCTTCAATCCAAAGAGAAATTAAATATTTAGTTGTTATTAAGACAGAGAAGGAGTAGCAAGAATTGTTCTTGTTACATGTTTACACTGGCACATCCTTTTGGTGTTGCAGTATTTGACAGAAAATGATGACTACCATCTGTTCCGCTCCTCTTCTCATCGTCTAAAGTCCCTTTTCTCTATGAGAATGAAGTCTTTATAGAGAGATAACAAGTTTCTGTCTCTTCCTGTTTGCATAATCACAATTATTTAAGAAAAACACAATTTTTAAAAACTCTGATACACATTTTCCTTCATGCTGCACTTACTGCTTGGAGTTGTGATCTTAAATTAAACTTACTGTGTGACACCTCATCTCACTGTCTTTAGTGTTTCTGTTAGTCATTATTATATTTATATGTTTATAGTATTCATTATTACCATCTCTACACCTTATTTTATCTGAAGGATTATTATGTACTTTGTTCTTACGCATTTGGAGTACAGGACTTGATACTGTCTGCACTCTTTCCTCTGCAAGGCACCATGTACATGCCAATTCTGCGTATGTTAATAATTAAAGGTTTTAATAACAGTTTTCTAACAGCGTTAACCCAAAAAGCATGTGAAGCTGCGAGCTAAGATCTCTGTGATTTCACCAAAGAATCTGAAGAGAATTAGTCTAACAGAAAATCCCCCTGTAAACATCATTGCCAAACTGCCAGCCAGGACAGGATGAATCTGAGTCTTAGCTAGAGATCAGACCGAGCAAAACATTGGCAGTAATACTGTCGCTGGGGACGAAGGCAACATCTTACTGTTCAGTGCTAGAGAATCTGGTGAAGCTAAAAGTAGAGCCTAAACTTACCTTAAGGTCTGAGGAACAATTACCTCAACCTCATTTTCTTACTTGTAACATCAAACTTTTTTGGTTCACATCCACATTTTTCCATTCCCCTCTGTAAAATACTGACATTGGCATAGAAAGAGGAGGTTACACTTGTTAGTACTAGAAACTGGTAGAAGACAAACTAGGAAAATGTCCAATTCATAATTTCTTTTAAATGTCAGAAATTGTTTTCAAATTCAACATTTCAAAGCAAATGTGGAAGTAAAGCTCAAGATGTTCTTTGGAGTCTATTTCATTGGACTGTGGAATTTAGTTGGCTGGACAGTGGCTGTGAACTGTTTTAAAAACTTGTTACTGGCATGTCATACTTACTTTTTTAACTGTGGCTTGTGATTTGGGAGAGTTGTCTTTAGTAGACCCAGCTTTCAGAGGCATTCACCCCTAAGTTGTATGCCAGGCTTCTGCCACTTCTTTGCAAATATTTTTTTTTCTTGTTGGAATTTGAAGATCATTAAAGAGGGTAAAGGCTTGACAGGATAAAGTCTTTGCATTAGATAACCTTAATGTTGTAGCTATCAAATGTTATTATGAAAGTTTAAACAGTTCTTTTTGCCCTTACTTATTGTAACTGAATGATGCTGATTTAAGAATCCTGTAGCAGCTTTTCAGTTTGTGGAGTCCTAAACAAGAAATTATTGTAGATGCAAAGAAGCAGATCTCTTTTCCCCTAAATCATGCCCACCGTTCAGCCATTTGATCACAGTAACGCGAGTCACAGAGAGCCTAGGGCAGATCCTGTCGCTGTGTCTTTATGCAGCCTGCAGGGTTTGTTTGTTGTTTTTTTTTGACTCTTTGAAGGAAGTGGGGGTCTGTTCAAATATCATAAAAACAAAGTAAGAAAAACCGAGATTACAAGACACGTTTTTAACCAGCATGTAACATCTTTTTTAAAGAAAGCTGGGCATGGATTTGAAAGAACAAGTAATGCTGCTTAAATATCCATTCGTGTAAAGTATCTTCCTCTTAAAAATGTGGCATACAATATTTTAAATTATGATTATGAGATGAACTTTGGCCAGCCAGGGGTTGCTTAAATATGCCTTCTCTAGGTGTGGTGAATTGGTGAACTTAATCCTCTAATACTTTTCATTTATGCTAGCTAGGCTGCGGTCTCAGTTCTTATCAGATTTCAGTGTAGCACTGAAGAGAGAATACTGCTGGACTATCATAGTATTGGAGAACAGGTGGGAACGTATCAGGTACTCACATCCTCCTCCGGGAAAAGAATGCACCAGGGACTGCTGTGCCAGCTGACTCCTGATGGCGAGCAACCTAGAAAAAGATCGTAGAACAGGATGATAGCATCTCTTCCTGCTGTGTTGGAGATAGCGTAGTGTGCCACCTCCCTGTGACAATAAAAAATGTGAATGTTAAATTTCTTATCGAGACAAGTCAGAAACTCCCTTGGATTTGGGTTTCCTGTCTTTGATTTGCTTTCCTGTGTAGGATGCTGTATTTAATTCAGTGCCTACCTTTTTTTTTTTAAAACATTGTTAATGTACCATTTTATACTCACCTGGGAGATACTATCAGTTCTATGCAAAGCAATTCCCGCATTGCTAGGCTATTTTGAAGCTTGTCACAATGTTCCATAAACTACATAAACAGGAGGCTTTTCTTATGCAAATGCCTTCTCTTTGTGGTTTTCTGTTTGTTTCTGGTGTCATAAAATGACAAAAGTGTGATGCCCAGAGATGGTAGGACACCAGATTGAAGGTGAAACCTCTGAACTGTGCCTTGTCTTAGCCCCTTTTAGGCTGCCAGTGCTAGGGGACCCTGTTACAGGTGCTGTGGGTTTGTGAAGCCCTTCAGTGGGTTGTTCTGCCTGTCACATCTGTTGGGAAGACTCACCTGGAATTGCTGCTCTCCAGGCAAATAGATCTATCTGTAAACAACGATGCTCTGGCAGAGGGGTGCATTTTCAGTAAAAACCTAACGGGGTGGGGGATTATGTAACAGAACAAAAATAAACTGAAACATTTTTAAATTGAGTTATATCTCTTGCAGGATAATTAACCTGTATCAGGATAATAAACCTAGTATCTGACAGCATTGGGGGGTGCTGAGTGCTCTCAGCTACCTTGTAATCTGCTAGTAAACCAACCTTAGCGAGAAAATGTTGTTAACATTGATCATGACAATCTCTGGCATATGTCTGAAAGCAGTGTGGTCTCTGTAGAGCTTTTGCTTCACCTGCTCTGCACTGATACAGTTTCATATCACCACTTAGAGTTGTTCAAGCCATAGCAGCTGAGTTGCACGGTGTTTGAGTTTTTGAGTGCACGAGATTTCCAAAGGTTAAGTGGAAAGTCTTTCATTTCCTTATTTCTCCTATAACTCGTTTCCCATGGATTCTGCTGCTGAAAGGCAAAGACGAACAAGTACTCGCAGCATAAGATGGGGAATTTTACCACTGGGATATTTCATAGATGACTGCTCTAAAAAATAAATAGCACTGTTGTCTAGAACATCTGTTACTGGATACTGATGAAGATAGGGCATGAGACAGGACATGGCTTTGATGCTAATGACTGCTCTGTTCCTGTGGAGCTATTTGGACTGCTGTTAATATAACAGAGGGAAGTGGAGAAAAAAATAAAATAAAATAAAATAAAATAAAATAAAATAAAATAAAATAAAATAAAATAAAATAAAATAAAATAAAATAAAATAAAATAAAATAAAATAAAATAAAATAAAATAAAGAAGCTGAAAAAGTGCCATCAACGTGGAGCAGTAAGATACAGTCAGTTTTGAGGTTTTCTTGTGACCAGCAAGATACCTTTCCTCAAGGGTATCTGATTTTGGGATGACTTATTGGGATCCATCACATTTCAGCATTTTCCTTTTAAAACATGTTTTTAAAGTAGCAGAACAAAAGCATTCTTCCTTTGGCCCTTTAGAAAAGATGGTAGTTAACTGCTACCGAGGTCTAAGGTATTTAAATGCTATCTACAAGCAATATCCACCCTGGGGAACAGCAGAGTCTTGGAGTCCAAGTTCTTGACCATGGGTTGAAAGGAGGTACTTCCTTCTAAGGTCAACATGCCACCGTGGTTGAATCACGAGATTTTAGAGAATAAATACCCCAGCCCTTTGGTTACATCTCTGAAAACTGCAGGTATAAAAACTTGTACCTGTTTATCCTTCCACATTTGTGGTGCTGCACTGCTGTACCGTGGAACAAGTGTAAGGGGCTAATAGCTTCCATCTCGTAGCAGTTCTCAATCACGATTAGGGCAGGCAGTTCTGGTGCAGATGCCTCGCGAGGTTGCTTTATGCTGTTCAAACACCACACGGAAGTTGTAGAGAATTAGCTCGAGCAGCAAACTCGGGCTGTCACGGAATGTGTTTGCTCTGAGCAGTCTCCTCAGCACAGGCTGGAGAGGCTGGTACCAGCGCGCGGTGGTACGGTAACTCACTGCTAGCAAAACAATCCCTGTGAGTGTGCCATGAAGTGGTTCAAGGTAAAATTCTGCTGATGCACTTTGCCCTTTTCTCCTCCTGCAATGTCCTGGGAAAAAACCACAGCATAGTTGGAATTCTAGGCCCCTGTGTTCTTTGTAACTAGAAATTTTACAGGCATTTCCAAGTGAACTGAGAGATTGAACACAGAGAGCAACTTGGGATCTCTATTACCAAAAGGAGTCCAACCAGCATCAGAGGTGGCTTCTTCCAAATTGAAACATCCCGTGCAAACTGATTGTCATTGACCCCAGTTCTCTGCAATAGGAGATGGAATTGTTGTGAGACATGAAACTGCTTTTGGCACTTACCACTGGACTGTCAGCAAACTCATCCCGCACTGCATCTGGAATTAATCACAGAAATAAGTATCTTCTCGTGCAGTGAGTTGTTTGCTTGCACATACCTGGGTGAATGCAAAATGTGCACATTTACACAGAATCCTTCCCACGTGTTCTGCTGCGAAAGATCTGATTTCTCTAGTCTCATTAAGAGCAGATGGGGAAGAAGAAATATTTTCGTGGCTGGAATACTCCAGTGATTTAGGACATAGAAGTTGCTAGCTAGAAAACGGGATGGGATTTTGTTCCTGGGCGAAGCAGTTCTGCATTAGGTGCTGCACCACTGTCATCTGTTGGTAGAAGCTATGGTGCTGATGATACCAGTGTACAGTTAACTCTGAGTGAGAGAAAATATGTGCTTTGAGGGAAGGGCAAGATGACCCAGGCCTTGGAGATGTCTAAAGGGTGATTAACTGAGGAACTGCTCGTCAGGAAGACCATCATGTTGATGTTCTTGAGGGAAATGTTCTGACCTTGCCCTCGAATACGTCACCAATCAAATTAACGTGAGTAGTTGGCTGAGAAACTAAGAAGAGGAGTATTATAATATGAGCTGTCCTCGTATAGTAAAAATCATACCCCTGGGGTGGGAGATCCCAGCCCAAGAAGGGCCCCTTCCTCTCTGCAGATGCGCAGAGTGCTTCTGTCATGTCAGCAGTGTGCTAACTCAGTCACCAGTCAGAAGCCAGGGGGTTGTGCAACACTGAAGTGGCGTATGCCATGAGAACAAGTCCTGTGATTTCTAGGTACCCCAGCCATCCTGCCAGAATGGCTGGCACTGAAAGAAGCTCTCTTCTTTGGCTGTAGCTCTTTGTGGTAGGTCTTTGTAAATACACTGAAGTTGGCCAAATATTTGACTTTTTATTTCCCCCTTCTGCGGTGTTTACATACCTATGCTGGCCAACCTTTGTAGTCTAGACATGACCAGAGTTGTGCTGTGATTTCAGGGAAATTGCTGTTCTCTGTGAAGATTTAGTCATAGAAATCCTGTCTGTTAAATACTGTGATAGGTGTTATTTCTATGTAAAGTGCTTTGAGGTTTCTGAAAGTCCCTCCTGTTCTGCTCTGCAGTAAAATTTAATTGTGCTCTTTAATTCTGGGATAAGCTGGGGCTCAGGTATGGTGGAAGTGGGAAGAGATTGCTGTCTTGTACTCCAGTGAACACGATGGAGAAGTAGTGCTTTCTCAAATGGCAGATATTGTGGAAGGACCAGTGAAACAAATGAAAAGTTTTTCCGGTCCCTGTCATTCCCTTTTCTCTGGTTTCTGAGGACTAAGGAATTTCAGGTCACTTTGCAGGACTAGCAACTGTACGTGTAAGCAATATGTTCTTGTAGCTTGCTGTCCTATTTCCTTCGTGCCTGACTTTCCCACAAATGTTTTATTGGGTGCTTATTTTGATGGTTTTATCCAACTGCCTTATTTATTGCATATCAGCCTTCAGAAAATTAAACTTAAGAAGCTGACTAAAACAAGTCCGACCACATAAAGGCACTTAAAAGACAGGTCAATTTTAATCCTGTTACAATCACGAGAACTCCTAGTAACTTTGGCTGCAGTTTTTATTTTGATCCAGGAATACATTTTGTCCCTTCTGATTGTAACAGAACAAACCCTCCCTTGGAAAAGAAGAGGTATTGTCAGTGTTTAATTGAGCATCCCTATAATCAAGTACCATTTGTATAGGAAAGGACAAAAGTTATGTTTAACATTTAAACTAGGTTCCCTTTGATCAGGAACAAAATGCTCCTTCTGGAAGAAACGAAGGTAAGGTGGCAAGAGAAAGTAGCCTTAAGTAGCCCTTAGGTGGGGTGTGACCATTTTGGATAAAAGGGGTTAGGGCACTTCTTCAGGGAAGACCACCGAGGACACCCCAAAGAAAGGAAGCCATGTGCAGAAGGGCCTGGAAAGGAACCAAGAACGATGCCACACAATTACACAGCTCACGTAGATTAGAATGAATATGTATTAGATCAGTAGAATATGCATGACTTCAAGGTATAAATGTAACAAAGAAGCTGGCACTGGGTGTGCTTTACTTGCGGAAAATCCACTGGGCACCCAGGCCTGAATAAAAGCAGCATCTCTCCTGAGTGTGTGCGAGTTGGCTTATTGCACACTGGGTCAATAAAGGAGCTGCGTTTTTGGACAACGTGTTGACTCTGAATAATTTCAGAGCATCAAATTACTCTGCAGCAGCAAAACCAACAAAACCTCCCAACTTTGGAGAGAATGTAGGCTGTTCAGTAACACAAACAATGCTTGCTGTACAGAAGTTTTTAAGTACTTAATGTTTTATCATTTTCTCAGTGTGTGAGTGTTTGAAACATGGCATTCATTAAAGTTATGCCTTAAAAAGGTGACATCACTGTTTCCCAACCCCCTTTCCATACATTTTTCATACTTAAATGTGTGAGAAGGTATTGAAAACGTTACTCATTCTCTTGAGCAGAGAGGACTTCATTGCTTGGGGAGGGATGTTTTAGAGCCCGGAAAGTATGCATGTGGTCTTTTATTTTCTTTTCATAAAAGTTCAGAAGGAGAAAGAAAGGGAAGGGCCTTCTGTCTGTTGCTCTGCTGTTCAAGATTTATGCAAATATTCCCCCCCCGGCTAACTGGGAGATGCAAAATGGTTGTTCTCATGTTCCTCACTACTTATTTTGTATACACATCTTGATTTTCATCCTCCAAATCTGTAACAGGATATATGTAAGCCTTACTGAAGAGATGCTCTGTTTTGGAATTTGTGGGAAATCTAGACCTTCAGAGGGAGAGAAAGCTTTAACTTGAATTATGTCCACAGTTACCCCTTTTATTTTTGACATTTAGCAGCAATCAACTGTGTTAATATCCTGTTAAGTGTTAATATCCTGAGACTGACAGAACATCATGTAAACATGTAGATCAAATCCTATCATAAAAAACAAGTAAACCTCTGTAGTCTTTATGAAGTACATCACGTGTCTCTGAACAATCTGACTGGTCTCACCAGAGTTTTGTTCTTCTCTTACAGGCATTATGCTGCTTGAGATACTCCTGATTCTGGGGACTATCATCTTCTACTTCTTACGTTCCAGGAAGAAAGAAGAGACATTATCCTTTAAGGAGGGGTGGTGGGGCAGGGGCCAAAAGCCTGACACTGAAGAAGATGCAACTATTTGGCCATTTAAGGTGGAAACTACAGAAAAAGATCTGAGTGTAAGCAAATCTCTGTACTGGGAAAAGCGGAGTAAGAAATGGCCAAATAAATGTTTACTTGTTTAGAAGTAATTATGGGACTGCTCATATTATCTGTTTGTAATGGATTTCTATTTTCTCAGCTTTGGAATTTTTAGGACTTCATTTGTTCTCCTTAGTAATATTGGTGGACATTGATCTCCCATATGTTTTTCTCTCATACTGCAGACACAAAGCTATGTAACTTCTATGGATTTTTGTGAAACACAATCCTGTATTATGACAGTTATTAGTACATAATCCATCACTAGCAAAACCTTTTTTCTAAATAAATTCTTAAGTAAACTAGGGGGTTTAAGCTGTGATAGGACATAATTGCAAAAACATTTTGAAAAGATGTTGAACATGGAAAAAACATGTATGTATAGATGTGTTAAGCTTCATTTAAAAATCCATGCTTTCTGTACATGTTAAATGACCAAAATAAAAGCTAGCTTACATTCTTGTCTACGTATAGACAAGATGTTTCTTGTCTAGATTGAGACTACCTGTTCAGTGTGAGGCATGAGGCAGTGTATACAACTAACTCATCTTAGCAAGTGAGAGTTGTCCTTATCATCACTGTACTAGAAAATGCTGTTCAAGTTTAAACCTCTTAGAGGTTTGAGCAGGGCTGGATTTGCAGACCTGTCTTTCACCCTCAACTATTCTGTGGTTCTGTTTCTAATAAGAAGGGACTTTTGGCTCTTCTTCCCTGCTGAGTGATTTTGGACTGAATTTATAGTATTGTCAGCATTCCCCATGACCATGAAGCACAGTAGCAGGGTCACTTGAAAAGTTAGTCTAGATTTGGAAACTTTTGCTCCAGTTGTTTCACCAACTTTGTGGCCCTGCGAAATCCGTCAGTGTTTCCTGGTGTGGACGTCCAGCACCTTGGTTTGGGAAGAAGAGTAAAAGGTCTCAGCCAGATCCATGCATTGATCATGAGGCTGGGCTTAAAGGTAGCCCTGGGAGCAACATACCACTGAAAGGCAACAAGACTTAAATTGTGAAGTCACGTTGGCGCTTTTGGTAATCAGCTGGTGGGGAGAAAAAAAAAAAAAAAGAGAAAGAAAAAAAATAAATAACAATGTTCTGTGGAGGTGAGTACTATCAGAAAACTTCTCCACAGCTCGCTGTTGTGTTTTGGGTGCTGTCCTCTGTGGTTATCAGCCTGGCAAATGGGTTAGCCAGTGCTGCTAAACAAAGGCACTGGAAATATTAAGAACATCTGTAAGTGGAAGAGGAAGGGAGGGCATCTGGGGGAGAACAAGAGCTGAAACAGCTGATGGAGCATCAGCAAATGGCACAGGTATCATTGGAGACATTATTTTCATTATTGCTCTTGTTTCAGTTGGGCGTAAGATAGCAGATGCAGTGCTTGTAATGTCTCTTCCTTTTTTCCTTTTCCCTACAGGACCTGTATAGGAGGCTGGATGAGGCTCGATTCACTGAGCCACTGGAGGACAGTTGCTTCCATTATGGAACAAACTCAGTGTATCTCAGGAAAGTTGTCTCCTATTGGAAAAACCAATTCAACTGGAAGAAACAAGTTGAAATTCTCAATAAGTACCCACAATTCAAAACTAAGATTCAAGGTGCGTGGCTTTTTCTCTTAAAAATAAACAGTAATACATAATCTTGTCTACAAGGCATCGCAGCCATAAGAATGCTCTTGGTCATGTTGCATGGGCCTTTCCTCCCTAGCTGGCATGACATGGATCCTTGCTACTGCTGCAGCAGTGGTGAGAAGCTGCCTCATTGTAACTGAAGCCTTTAGGACAAGGAATGACAGATATAATTCCCTTGTGCGTGGATGGGTTGTCAGTTGGTGTTAACAGGAGCCAAGCACAGGCATTCGGCAACAGATCTGGATCTTGAGATGTAGACATGTTCCCTGCCTTGCATGCAGTCGCACAAAAATACCCACAGATGCCTCCTCTTGATCCATGTAGTTCCCCAGCTGCTGCTGTCATGGTGATGCTGTCAGCCTGGCAGCTTCATCAGCTGGGTGTGCTGGCTGCTCAGGTTATCCCTGACTGGGAGAGCCAGTGTGCTCTGCTGCACCATTTCAAGCCCTTACAGAAGGCAGAATGCCTTTCCCTTAGGGTAGATGTGCTGCCCAGTCATCAGAGTACTGTCTGAGACAAGAAAGGTAAAAAAAAAAAGTCAACAATGCAGTGTGTTTGGATACAGGAAGAGAGACTTGAACGTTAAGAATGATTACGGAGATGGGCCATGAAAAGACAAGCTCGGGCATGTGGAATATCAGATTCTTAGCTTCTGTCATGGCTGGGAGGTTTTTTAAGAGAATGCAGAAATCCACAGAATTGTAAAGGATGAGGAAATCTCAGTCATTCAGAGAGGCTGGGATTGCTGATGAGGTGGAGTTGATGCAAGTAAAATGTGCTTAAATACATCAAGAAATGGGGCATTCAGGCCCCAATAAGAGCAAATTATCATTTCCTGGAAAGCAAAGCCCTGAACAGGTTTGAGGAAAAGTGGTTTACCCGGAGCTCCTAGTACAACATTGTGTGATCTCTCTTGCTAATATATTGTAAGGATCACAAAGGAAACAGGACTGCAATTTTTACCTTTATACCTACCAGTGATGAGACTGGTACAAGAACATTTTTTCTGTTTTAATTTATCAAAAATTATACTGAAAGATTTGGAAAAAGGTAGAAAAGAATCACAAAATTGAATTCTTCAGCTCTCCTTTAGCAATGTATTTCTCAAATCCTCGATTCAGCATGATTAGTTTGTCAAAAGTTAATATGTGTGACTAGTTTACAGGTCTCCACAGACAGACAACACTTGCTAATGGCATTTAAAATTCCTTTTGCTGTAACATTAGGATCTATGGCTGGAAACAGAAGCCAGATATGTTCAAATGAGAAGTCAGGCACAAGCGAAACAAGAAAAGTGATTAATGCCCCCAAATAAACTGCTGCTGCTTATGATGGGGGGCATCTCTGTCTCTTGATGCCTTAAAGATGCAATTGTATGCCTTTCAGGAAGAAAAATCTGTGGCTGGCCGAAACCTAGGTGGTGCCATATAGGGCTATTTCGGTACAATTATAAGGGCACTTGGTCTAAATGATGTAATTGTCTCTTCTGCCTTTCAGCTGTGTGAGTCACAGTGTTACTGTTTGAAGATTGCTTCACTTCTGTGTCTTAATTTGCCAATTTATTTTAAAACAGAAATATGCCGACCTCATTTAGGTGCTGTGGTGCTTAATTGCCCATTATAAAGTACTTTAAGGTTCCTGGATAAATGGATCCAAAGAAATGCAGGGTGCTTGCATGCTCGCCAAAACAAAACAAAACAAAGAAGATGTTAAAAGATTTATTCAGAATCTGTTCTGTGATTAGTTTCAGTATCATGGTAAGTTTGGGCATGTTAATTACTTGTTTTATTTTTTACAGGCATTGATATCCACTTCGTTCATGTAAAGCCTCCTTGTTTGCCTGAAGGCCAGTCTGCGAAGCCATTATTAATGGTTCATGGTTGGCCTGGTTCATTTTATGAGTTTTACAAAATTATTCCTCTCCTGACTGACCCTGCCAGCCATGGCCTCAGCGATGAACACATTTTTGAAGTCATTTGCCCCTCTATCCCTGGCTATGGTTTCTCAGAAGCTCCCCACAAAAAAGGTACGATGTATGAGAAGAAACTGAGCTAACACAAGCCTAGTCTTACAATGAGGCAACCCCTACTTCTGTAACTTCTGTCTCTTGTTTTGCCAGTGTAGAAACAAAGACCCTGTGTGTCACGTGGAAAGAGAGAGGTGGATATGACTGCAAATGACATTAGTTTCAGGAGCAATGGCTAGATAATTTACAAAGGACTGTAAAAAGTTATGAAGTTACAACTCTATGAATTAAAAAGTTTCTAGTTACCATTAAGATAAGGTTCTGTAGGCACAGAGGCAAAATGGAAGCACATTCCCTGGGCCCGTAGTGCCTCAGACAGGGCTCAGCTGGAGTATGACTGGTTTAGGAGGAGTCCAGCAACCCCTTAGCAGGCTAAATACATGGAAAACTAGTAGGGTTAGGAGAACATCAGGCTGTAATGAAAGCTGGACTTTCTTCTCCTGGTTTCTGCCGGTTCTCTAAGCCTTACCTGGACAATGTGACAAGGGCTTCTATGTAGACTGTCAGACAGGCAAGGCAAAATGGACTTGTGTTTTTTTAGGAATTGTTTTATGCCAGGGAGAATAAATGCTGCACATTCAGAAGAACATCTGGAATTAACTCAATAGTGTTTTTTTTTGTTTTTTTGTTTTACTTTATTTTTTTAATGCAGGCTTTAATTCTGTAAGTGCTGCTTCGGTATTTTATGAATTGATGCTCAGACTGGGATTCAGCGAGTTCTACGCACAAGGTGGTGACTGGGGCTGGCTCATCTGCACCAATCTGGCCCAGATAGCTCCCAAGTGAGTATCCCTTTGGTACAGTGCTGCATGATCGGCATGTAAAGCTGTTTTATTCTGTAAATAGTTATTGCTTATGTATGCGATTGTTTCTAAGCAAGTCCTAAAAACAAGCACTGTGTAGTTTTTGTCATCAGTGCTCCATGTTAAGCAGTGATCCAGAACTGTATGCCTTGGTTTCTTCTGAAAAGATGAACAGTTGTGTTTTGTGATGACCCCACAGGACTCTGGAATGGGATAAGTATTTATTTAAAAAAAAAAAAAAAAAGAGGGTCTGTGTGTGTATGCTCTGACTCCTGGTGGTTGCCACTTTGACTTTTTTTTTGTGAAAAGCCATGCTATGAAGCACAATTAAGGTCATGAACAATAATATAATTAGTGGATTGGAATTTAAGTATGTCTATTGTTGTACATTGTAAATATAATATTACATTTGTTACAATAATAATATATGTAATACAGCATTTAATATTTAAAGTGAACATTTTATAACATTTTGACACATTCTAAACATAACAACTTTGAATCACATTTTATTTAGGTAATTTGTGGGGCCTTTTTCTGTCTTTATTTTCAGCCATCTGAAAGGTCTTCATTTAAATCTAGCCTCTGTTACGAACATGGGATTCACCCACCTGCTCTCCATTCTGCTGGGCCGCTATCTTCCAGGGCTCTTCGGTTTCCAGGAAGAAGACGTTAGACGGATGTTTCCCTTCTTGAAAAAGGGGCTCTACAGGATCTTGTCGGAATCTGGCTACGCTCACATACAGGCTACAAAGCCTGATAGCGTTGGTATAGAAAACAAACAAAGCAAATAACACTAAAAAAAATGCTTTTAGAGCTCAGAATACTTAATTTTTAGCTATAATGTCACAGAAACAAAATATGCTGCTTAAAATAGGCAGAAAATGAGTTTTTTGGGGGAAATGGAAGTAAAAAGGCTAGAGGAAATTGAAGTAGGAAGGTCAGAGGTTTTTAAAAGTCTCTTTTTCTGTATGAAGTTGTAAAAGGCAATAGATGGGTGTATAATATTAAGCTCACTTTTGCATGCAAAAGGGGTGAATTATGAGAACTGAGCATTCTCTAAGTATCACTGACCACATTCTTAATTTTCATAAATAGTTTAATACTTTTCCACTTTGGCTGTCACTGGGGACTGTAATTCTATTGCAAATGCAGCTGTGCTGACAACAAAAGATAGTTTCTCCATTGAGAATGGATCACGATCAAAATGATGTAAACTAAGAAGCCTTTAGCTGTTTTAGCACACAAGCTAATTTATTAATAGGCAGAAGTAATACCTGAAAAAGTCAAATTTATTTCTTACTCACTGTTATGAATCACTTGCAGACTTTCAAGAAAATAAAATGCGTGTTCCTATAACTTTTCTTTCTAGATGAGCTAATCACTCATATTGGTTAATCACTTTAAGTATCTAAGTATTAAACATTTCTGTTTTAAAAATATTTTTTGCTACTGAATTGGAAATCTGAGTCAAGAATACTGAATGTATTTTTATTTTAGTGCAGCAGCAATTCACTCGTAGATTTTATTAAAAACAGCTATAGAAACTATTTCTTCATGTCTTTGCATACACTTAGCTACAGAAGCAGGCACATTCTTAAAGGATGTAGGCAAAATGATAGTGTTATGGATTTAAAATAATTTGGCTTGCTTTCAGTTGTGATTTCTAAAAATTGCTAGTCTCCAATTCCTTTTTTTTTTTTTTGCTTTAAGAGAAGATTGGAAAGCCGGTAGCTGGGAGGCTGCCAAGGTCTTCCTGAGCCTTCTGGTGGCACAGTTCTACCTTGCAAGAACAGGATTCAACACGGAGCTATCCTCAGCAATGAAGTCATTTCTGACTTTTGGTTGATCCTAATCTCTTGATTGTTTCAGAACTGGCTTTTGATCGAACCGGTTTACATGGATCTGATTTTATACTTATGAGGATATTTGCATGGAACTTGGGTTCATTTTCAGTTGACTGAAGAGGCTTGGCATTGCCTTGTATTCTGTACTGTTAGGGTTGATAGAAATTTTTCCTACACGTAAACTGATGTACTCTTCTTTGTTCCCATCTAAGTGAAGTACGTGAGAACAGGCTATTGCTTGTCTAATTCTGCACATCTAGAAAGCATACTAGCTGTAACTTTTGGAACACTTGGCATCTGATACGTCTGTTACTTGTTTAATAACCAAAACTCAACTACATTTAAATAGCAATTAGTGATAAAGTTTTGCTAGCTGTAGTGTCAGGCATCTTATGGGACAGTTGGGCTGCAGGGGTGGAACTTCAAATATATTGCTGTCCGCAGGAAAAGCTTTTTCTAAGATTTTTCTGAGCAGCTGGGACAGTTCATGGTCCCTGTATTTCACAGCACTAGGATACATTAGCAAATTTCCAAGCACAGGTGTGTTTGTTTTTTTTCTATCCAAGTAAAACAACTATAAAAAGTATGTTAAGACTTGTCCTACATTAAGGCAGTTGGCTATTGCTAATATGGAAGATGGACCTTTTTATAAAGCCTTGCCCTTCTTTAATGACTTTCTAATAATCCTTAAAAAGTTTTTGCTGTTAGTTAATGGTGTAAATTCACCTGGGCATGTAGGGTTTGGCCCTGTAATGCTATTTAATACATGACAACTTCCAGATTAATAGAGGCAAACCCTACTTGGCACATAGACCTTAATCACACACAAGCCAGCAGAAATGCAATATTGCTACATCAGTTTGAAAATACACATTGTGAGCTAAGGTGGAGCTTGTTGATGTACAGATACTATGTTTATGATCCAACAATAAATGGCTCTGACTTGTTCTACTAATTTCCTTACTTAAAAACACAGTTTGCTGGAACTGCTTTGTAAAGTTACTTACCCTGTATTATTGTGGGCAGCTTCTAAAGCAATCTGAGGTCAGCAGTAGAATATCCCAATTTTAGTTAATTTTTCCTCCTCCTTTTCAGGTTGTGGCTTGAATGACTCTCCTGTAGGACTGGCTGCATACATCTTGGAGAAATTTTCTACATGGACTGATCTGGAATTCCGTAATTTAGAAGATGGAGGACTAGAGAGGTAAGCATTTCCTTTAATGCTATTTTGGATTAGGTGATTATGCCACAAGTCATAGCTAAATAAGATTCTATCTGCACAGATGGCCTCACATCTTATAAGGAGTCTGTAGTGACCACAGGCAGTGCAGTACTACAGCATGCAAATAAGCAAATAGGCCATGAAGACTAATATGCTCCCTTCCCCTTTATATCTCCCTAAAAGAGATAGACCCTGCATTTTTTGTGGATTAAGAACTGGCTTAGTGAAAATCTTTGTTTTTCCTACCTTGTTTTTTTTTTCCCTTACAACAAAACCAAAGTCAAGTCCCTCCTAAAGTAATGCAAGATGGTATTTAGTTCTAACTAAGCAATTTCTGGGCTCACTTATTCAGGAAGTTTAACCTGGATGATCTTCTTACCAATATCATGATCTACTGGGTGTCAGGCTGCATAGTCTCCTCAATGCGTTTCTACAAAGAAAATCTGCAGAAGGGAATAGGCACACAGAAACATGAGAAGTAAGTGTTTTTTCCTTTAAATATTTTTGCCTTGGACTTAATTTTATGATTGCAGATAGGTTGCTTGTGCCTTATGGTTGCTGCCAAGTTTATGAATGCAGAGGAAAAGGAATGCTGTGTCACAGCGTTTCTCTGCAGGACAGGTCAGTTGATGTACTGTGCTCAGAAAACACAATAACTTGGTTTGAATCCCAAACCACCAGCAAGGACAGCTGACTGGAACAACACTGCTTGAGGACCTCCCCTTCATGGTGTATCTAGCTAGGGAAGAGCATATACACTTACTTCCAGATTTGATTTCAGTTATTAAATTAAATTTAGTTATTAAATTAGATACCTGGATACTGAGTCACCTAGTCAGTTTTGTTTATGAAGTTCTGGTACTTTTCTGGACACAGTTTGCTTATTTCTGGAGAAAAAAGAAGTTCTACCTTTGGAAGTAACTTCAGTATAATGATAAATGCTGCATAATTTGAAAGTTGGTAAGACTGATGATGTTCCTATGTGCAGGCACTTACGACAAAAGCTTGGTTGCATATACCTCTGTCAGGTTGAGTACTGGGGAAGGTTTAAACCTGCCCAGAGGCATTCACATCCCCAGTTCACTGCTATGGCATTTATTTAGCTGTGAAATGATGCTCCCAGGAAGCTGACTCCGTTTTTGAAGCTGTTGTGGCTACACTGTGGGCAGTATTCTGCTCCAGTTCTGCCTACATGAGATGAGCTAAACAAGCTTCTATGTGCCTAGAGGAAAGAGTCTCAAAAACATACATAAGAGTAAGCACCCTGTTCTGTCTAAGTTTTAAAACCTGTCACTTCTGATAATGCAGCTTTTGTGTATGGGATCTTTTAACCTAGGAAATACTGCTGTTTATAACAGGCATGGCTAGTTCCACTTTAAGATACTTTTCCCTTCAAATCCAGTTGCTTCTCTCTACTTGTTCCTATAGAAAATGTTCTGTAGAGTACATTCATGCCACTTAAACGTAAGAGCCTTCTTCTATGGGAAGACACTTCAGAGGACAAATACTCATGTTAAGAAATGTTTCCTTTGAGCTAGCATATATTTACTATTATTGCTCTCTTTTTCCCCATCCCTGCCTTAGAGCGAGTGGTTCAAGATAAATTCTTCCCCTGCTTACCCTCCAGTTGTCCTGACGGGCTCAACATGTTCTAGTTGTAATATTCACTGTAAATCTCTCTTCAGCCCTTGTCAAATTGTTTGCTTTCCCCTCAATACATGACTCTTGAGCCCTGAATGTAGCTTGAGGAAACTTGCCTCCTAGGGCTGTCTTCTTAGTTTCCATTCTTCTAACTCTTATGCCCTGGATACCTAGCAACACTGCCTTATACATCAGTGTATGCAAAAACTTATAGCCATCTTCCTTTTTTTCTTTTTTCCAGGGACTGAAGCATTGTCTAGTGCTCAAATTTAAGATTTGAAAGTCAGTTTTTAATTGCCTAACACATGTGCCTATCTGTTGAGGAACATTTTCATGGGACTTTCCGTGTCTTGCTGAATTACGTGTCTCAAAGATAAAATTGTTGTTCTCACTTTTCTCTCAGGCTCCCAGTACAAGTACCTACTGGCATCGCTTCCTTCCCTAATGAAGTCATGCACACACCCCAGGCTTGGGCCCAGAAGAAATACACCAACATAGTGTCTTTCCATTTGATGCCTAAAGGCGGCCACTTCGCAGCTTTAGAGGAACCTGAACTTCTTGCTGAAGATATTCTGCAATTTGTCGGGAAAGTAGAGAAAGAGCAACTTTGGAGAAAGAAAGGAGAATAATTCCAGTTAGGAAAAGCAGGGTAATTGCTCATTGCTTACTAAGTCTACTGTAATCAGATCTTATTCTTGACCAGATATGAGAGGACAGCAAGAAAACTGTAGAATAGTTGAGAGAGGATACAATCTTGGAAACCCAAGGATTTTTCTTTTTTAGCACATCTATGCTAAGAATGTAGCATGAAGGTTGCTTGGTTATTTTCTCCCCGAGGCAGAAGCTTCTAAAGCCTGTTCTCTGATACCATTTACTCTTATTTTGAAATTGAGAAATAGATCTTACCGCTACTAATACTCAGTTTAATTATTACCAACAGCTTTTCTTCTCAACAGCAGTAAAAGTTGAGTTGATGTATGTGTGAGATTCCCCACATATACAATGGGGAACAGTCAAGCAAGACCTGACTTGAATGACTGTATCAATTAATCAGCACTGATCTACAGTGCTCATTAAACCAACCAGCTGGCTGCTGCTGGCTGCTTTTCTCTTCCAGCCTGTGCTGTTAAGCAGCTTCCTGGCTGGGAGGAAGCTCAGCTCCCCTGCACCAGGCTCCTAGGAAAACAATGTGTGAGGAGCAGCTGGAGCGTTAGCTGAGTAGCTGAAACACACAGGCTTTTGTAGCTTGGACCAGAAGGAGGGGTTGGGGGTAGGCGTAATTACAGCCCAAGTAGCCTCTGCACGGAATTTGTGCTCTTAACTAAAATCCTAGCCCTGGACAGGCTCGAGACACCGTGGCTTTGCACTGCTTCTACGGGGTACTACTGTAAACACCTCTTAAAATAAAATTAAAAAAAAAAGAAAGATAAAATTAAAGGAAATTTGCATTAAAACTTTGAATAACACTTGCATGTACATATGCTTTAAACTTTTGACTAGCTGTGATTTTGTTTCTATGTTGCATTTGTTACAGAGGTCAGGTGAAAGGTAAACTGCTCAAAGAAACCTGAAAGGCAGTGTATTTTTGCCAACAGCAGTACCTAGTACATGCAGCTGAGCTTCAAACACTTTAAAACTGTAACCAGATGACTGATTTCAGTATGGATTTGTTCTCCAATCACTTCTGATACACTTCCCAACCTTGCAAGCATAGGGAAATATAATCCATTAATAACACTTGCATAGATTAGTGTTAGTTTAAAATATGAAGTGGAATGGGAGCTATTAAGTAGCAGTTACTGCTCCTTCCCACAGTTTGTTTGCAGAAGGCAAGTCAACACTGCTGCTGGGCACATCTGAATTTTAGTGCTCAAAACCAGCTTTAAGCCGTGACAGAACATCATTAGGGCAGACTGCTGGTGGACCAATTTCAGCCATTTTTCTGAGCAGAGATGAGAGCTCTCACTACCTTCACTCTAGCCTGGTGTTTTTGCACCTGGGTGCTAGCAGAGGAAAGCCCAGTAGCTCTCAGCTTTCCCTGCAAGATTTGACTGCAGTGCTGACGTGGACCCTTCAACTGTATTTGAGTTCTTTAGTACAGCTGACTGCTTCCAGATTAGTACTGAGCACAAATTCTATATTCACCTGTAACAGCTTTAATTAGTCAATATTTATGTCTGTGTTTACAAAATATTTTTGGTTTAGGCTGGTCAGTTCTGAATAGATAGGCAGTAAATAGTCATTCACTTGATCTAAAATAGGGTTTTCTCAGAAAGAAAAGGTTAGAAGGTTCAATGTTATTGTAGAATGTCCTGAGCTAGAAGGGACCCCCAGGGATCATCACATCACGCTCCTGGCTTCACAAAGGACCACACAAAAATCAAATCATGTCTGAGAACATGTTGTCTAAACACTTCTTGAACTCCAGCAGTCCTGGGGCTATGACCACTTCGCTTGGGAGCCTGTTCCAGTGCCTGACAACCATTCCTCAGTGAAGAACCTTTTCCCAACACCCAGCCTGAACCTCCTCTGTCACAGCTTCGTGCCTTTCCCTCAGGTCATATCACTTGTCACCAGACAGACAAGACCAGCGTCTGCCCCTTGTGAAGAAGCCGTAGGCCACGACGAGGTCTCCCCTCAGTCTCCTCTTCTCTGGCCTGAACAATTCAAGTGACCTCAGCTGCTCCTTACACATCTTGCCCTCTAGACTGATCACCATTTTCATAGCCCTCTGTTGCATGCCCGCTAGTAGTTTTATGTCCTTCTTGTACTGTGGCATCCAAAACTGCACACAGGACTTGAGGTGAGCAGGACAATTGCACCCCTGACCCAGCTGGCAGTGCTGTGCTTGGTGCATCCCAGAATATGGTTGGCCCTCTTGGTAGCCAGGGCACACGGGTGACTCACATTGCTTTTCCAGGAGGAATCTGCTTACCTCTGACAGCAACAGCTGCTTGCAGGCACCACTGTGCTCCCTCTTGCACTAGTCCTTGATCTCTGGCCATTTGTTTTTGTCTTACTTCTGTCTCCTGTGTGGTCTTATATTTCAGAGCTGGAGATCATCCTCTCTCATCTTTAACACACATGCAGACATCTGCTGTGGTGCCAGGGAGCACTGCCATATACTGCTATAACTGAATACTTCCCTAGGGACTGTTCAGTCACAGTGCAGTTAAAGTAAGTGGGGAGCAAGTTTGCTATATGATGCCTGCCAAACCCATTTTCAGATGCAAGTAGAATTTTGTCTCCCTTCTGGAGCAGATCTCCTTGAAAGGGCCCAGCCTCAGTGAAAGGAAGCACAGCAGGGGTCTATTTAGCAATCTTATGTTACAGCAGCCCATCTAGGCTCAGTCACAAGTGGGAGCTTGACAAAAAAAAAAAAAAGCCAGCCACCACCAGACCTTTATTTTTAAATACATCTCCCAGTGCTTTGCCATTTGAGACAATGATAATGAACACGGACAGTAAGCGTCAGTAAGCACATCCTTGCCCCACTCTGTGCACCAGGTAGAATGCATTTCAGCCTACTGCAAAGAAGTGGTCCATACTGACAGCTTTATTTCATATATAAAATAGTCACAGATAAATTAATTCCAGCATGAAAATGGGTTTGATTAGATATTGTCTGAAAGAAAAGAAAGGTGTAGACTTTAGAAGCTTAAAAATGGTAAACACCTGTTATATAGTGAAGATTTTTCAAATTCTGGTGTCACAATTCTCAAAACTTAATCCAACAGCTATCAGCAGCTAGTGTTTGTCTCCAACTATCTACACTTAGATATAGACACAGTAAAATCCTACAACAACCTGCAGGAGTGCAAAATTCAGCTATGTGCCAGTCATAAATCCTGCCATCAACTCCCCTCCCCTTTTTCCTCAAAGTAATCACCTGTTTTTAGCAAAAAGCAGCCAAACCCACTGCTTGTAGTGCAAAGTTTAATGCTAACAAAGTGTTTGTGGGCTAATAGTAGAATCTGCATGTCTTGCTGCAGGCAGGAACTCTCACACAAGCCGGAGATTTGGATGATAACCACCTTGAGTGAGTCCAGACTCACTTCTGATACACACTCTGCTTTTGGCTAGCGGGCAATTATTTGGTACAGTACCACAGTGAGTAGTGCAAAAGTGAGTGTCAGATAATCAGAAATAGTTTTAACATTTGTTTTAGCAAGTAGCTGCATATCAGATTATTGCAATAGTATTAAGAAGTAAGACAGGACCCCTGCTTTGTTATACTTAAGCAAGCCAGCTGAGTACCTGCTGTTTGGTCAGTAAGTGTCCTCTAACAAGGCTGAATGCAGTGCTTGCTGTTGCTGGCTGGGCTGTTTCTTGGGAATAAGGCTCTTTGACATAGTAGCTGTATCTGTCAGGAGAACCAAGAATCTGCTGATCATTCTCAAAGCATTTTATTCTGCTCAAGAGCCATTTCTTGGTGAAACTTTCATTTCTGGACCAAAGTTGCCCCAGAGTCCCTGCTCACAGAAACTGCTGTGCTAAAGGCCATACCTCCTCAAGTTGCTCCAAAACATAGATCTATGTTTTGGATCATAGATCTAATTGAAACTGAAAACAGAAGTAGCTCACCTAAATGCTAGTTTTTAATTAGCCAGTTAATACCGCCCATGAAGAATCTGGATAAAAGGTTCAAAAAACACAGCAATGCCACTGAAAAGCAGAACTTATATTCCAGCCATAACTGAAGTGCTTTTGAAAGTATCTGTTTCTGGTACGGAAACATAAAGTCACCTTGTCATATACTCCAGCAAAATTAACTCTCACTACAACCAAATTTGACTTATTATTAAACTAAAAATTCAAGAAGTCCTTAAAATCTAAGCCACTAAATGCAGCCTTTGGAAATCTTATACAGCTAAATAAGACTTTAAATAAGTAGCATCACAAGTAGACACCTAGATCCATAAGGGGCAATTATCCGTCACCACTGAGTCAGCAAGGAGTAAGGATTTAACTGTTCAAGACAGTCAATCAAATGCATGTTCTGTTTTACAAGCAGGTACAATACATAAAATGCATTAAATCAAGACATTTGTGTCTGAAAGAGGAATGGAAGCATCCCTCTGGATACCGTAGGAAGAGACGAGGAATAAATCCATATTGATTTCAGGCTAGCTTATTTGAAAACACTGAGAAATGATGCCACTTGTTTGAGTTGCTGTAGTAGCACTTTAAGGAACATAACTCACACTGAAAACATCTTGCTTAGGATTAGTTTTCTTCCGTGGAAGAAATATCCTGTGCAGTGCCAGACAGCCCTGATAGTATTGCCAGTGCTGCTAGAAGAAGTAGCCCTATTTCAATCCGCAGTTGTTTTCTGGAGAGCAGAATTTATAAACCAATCTGAGCTGAGTGACAGCTCTTTCCCCTTGCTGGATGTAGCCCAAACTTCAGTCTTCAAAATACCTTCCTGAATGGATTTTAAGATGTTTAGAAGGATGCTCATGCTCCCCATGTTTGATAGTACCACCTGCAGTTTTGAGGATAGGAGGAACAATGAGATTTTCTACATAAATGATGAATTTCCATCTTCTTAAATGAAAGATAGACCCTCTTTGGTGGATTCAAAGCACCATTTCAACCTATGCAAACAGCTCAAGCCACTTCCCATCACAGTGCAAAGGGAGAACAGTACAGAGAGAAGGTGAACGTGAAACATGAGAAGACAAAACCCCACACAGCCACAAAGCTCCCGAGTCAAGGATGCTAACATGACAAACTCAACTATATCTGAAGGCTGACTGGTAACTGTTTCAACAGCACAAGAGAGGAGCAAGAAGGAAGCTGACTACTTCATCTTCATTATGCTGCCTGTTCCAGCAGCTGCAAGGGGCCTGGCCTCCACCTTGCAAAAACCTCAGCGCCCAAAGCGGAGCGGAGGGGCCTGGCGCTGTGTCAGGAGCCCAGCTGTCTGCCCCGCTCAGCAGCTGCAGCCTGCTTCAGGCAGGGGGAGGGCCAGGCCTGGAGGCAGGAATGGTGAAGGCAGCAGGTGAAAAGAAAAAGCAGGCCCGCAGCCCTTAAATTCCTCCCAGTCCCAGATTTGCCCCCCTCTCCCTGTATCCCACTCCACATCCAATGCAAAAGTCAACTTTTGCCTGTCCTGCTGGTTACCAGAAAAAATATTGCCACCCCTCCTTCTCAGCACAGCTCACGTAGTGCTGCTTTGTTCCTAGTTCTCCATCGCACAAGGACGTGTGGATGTGCTCCACCCAGAGGTATAAACCCAAGTCAACATAAGTACCTATATTCAAATAATCGATGCCAATTTCTTCTGCCAGGGGCCCAGCTGCCACTGCTGCCTCTTTTCTGGGTGGCAGTCCCCACTCAGTGCAATCTTACGAGCAAGCCTACATAGTTGGAGAGGTTTTGCATGGAAAATATATTTGTATCTCTCGAGTTCTAGAAATTCCCAGGCAGTCTTGAGGGAACTAAGGTCCACCTCTACATTTACACCTTTACATTTCTGGTCTCAGAGCAGAATGAATTCTCACTGTTCTAGGAATAATTCTGAAGTGACAGTTGTAAAACATGAAAAAAAAAATTAGAAAAGCCTACTTTATTCTCACAGATTATGTCTGCAGCCAAATTATGGTTCTTAGTAATTTTCTAAATCATTTCCTTTTCTACTTACCTCTGTGGAGATAGCTGCTGGTTTAATTTTTCTATGCCTTTAGAGGAAAAAACAAAACACAGCTGATTTGCCTTATTAAAAAAAAAAGAATTTGAATTCAAGGTTTTGACATGGAATGCATTCATTAAAAAAAAAAAAAAGGAAACTGGTGCTTTACATTTCAGGAGAGCAGGCTGTAATAAAGGTAATTTATCTGAAACGCCAAATATAAAACAACACTAAATGCATGAAAGTTTTTCATACATAAGGAAGAAGAGCTATGTACCAAAATAAATTTTTACATTCCTTCTATTCTCAAGTCTTCCTCTGCTACATTTTTTTTTTTAATAAATACCTGAGAAGCATAACAAATCGATACCTCTAAAAACAGCCTCTAACTTCCATCACAAACCTTCACCCTTTTGCCTTAGCTACGTAAAATTTGAAGGTTCACAATCATACAGCAGTAATGATTTGAGCCAGCAATAAATTCCGGCCCTACTTCGTGGAGTACCTGACGACATACTATACGTTAGATTTCTGGAACTCCGTTTTAAATATTGCTTTCAAGAACAGTGTCCTAACTAACTATGAAACAAACACTGAATTAACCACTAACTCTAGAAGCAGTTGTGAAATTTTCCATCTCTCCTTGGTTATTTACAGCCCCACCCATTCCATTTGAATATCATGCATGGATCTAGTACAGAGAGTTCAGAGATACCAGATCCTGTAACCACTGTACTGTGACTTCCCAGAAAAGCTCTTCTACTTCAAAACCTGAACATAATCTTCAGTCTACAGTCAGGAAAAGTTTTTTAACACCCTAAAATGACCACATAACATAGATATGATAGTGTACATATCACAGTGTTTATCTAGGATGTGATAGATAAGATTGAATGAAGCTCTGGGCTGCTGAGGACCGCAAACTTTACATCAGGAGATGTTGACAATGCAATATTAAGAAAAACAGCCTGACAACTAAGAATCAGGATTTGGGTTGTTTCAGACATTTCTGCAAACAAATATGTACTGAATCTTCTGAATATCTCTCTGGTAGCAAGTAAGTTACGGTCTGAGGAGGGTTATAGCAGAATGAATGCAGTTTCCCTCTGACAAACAATACCATCTCCACCTGCTCATTTGAGGAACTAGAAAAATTTAAGGTGAAGCTTTTGTGCAAGTCAAGTACAGTAGTAAAAAGTAGTGTTTTTAAAAATACAGATAACCTAACCAAATGACTCAAAGAAAACTATCATGGCTGCTCTGGACATTTCCAAACTAAATCTTTAATAGAAAGAGAACTTCACCCAGAACTGAAGCTAGAAATAGAGTTAACTTATTAAGTTGGGGAAATCCTTACTCATACCACAGAGTATTATTTTCAACTAGCTACAGAAGTTGGCTCCTCTGAGGTGCCAATTTCAATTCATTCAAGCTTGTGTTGATCAGATGCATGTTAAACCATAACTTACTTCCTACCTTCTTAGCAAAGCTGCTACAGAAGAGAATAAATCCTGCCCCAGGAAAGCAATGTTTGCTACCAACCAGGATACCAGAGTCACGATACCAGAGACTGCAGGCTCCTGGTTGGAAGAGATCAGGAATGGAAACACATTGAACAGTGAGAAGCATCTTCATATGCCCCACCAGTTACATCATGGAACTACATTCATTGTGTCATCAACAGAATTAAAAGCTAATTATGGTGCATGCAGTAGGAAGATAGCTGATCTTGAAATACATCCTCTCAAAACAACAAATGCTTACAGATTCTATTGACCAGTCAAGATAACCCAAGAGCTCTATATCTGAGCACAAAAAATTGGGAAGCTGCACTTGCTGCAGCAGAGATGTTGCAGTCTAACCAATAGCATGTCAGACACAAAGCAGAAGTAAGGAGGTGATCCATGAACTGAAAAATCAGAGGGAAGAATGTTCTATTATAATGACCCAATTTTCTGTGCCTTCATCTTCAGTCATTTCTTTTCTGGTTTGATCTGGCAGACAGCTGTCCTCACAGAGAAAGAACAACTTCTGTACCCCTGAAGTATCTGAAACAGGCACTTGCAGCTGTTACAGACAGGTGACAAACAGAATCCTTCAAAAAAGTCTTGTCCAGATTAGCCAGAAATTTGCAGGGCCACTTTGGGAAGCTGGGAACACGTCCTCGTAGAAAGCTATGGCTGTGGCCATCGTATGGAATTAAAAGTGTACATTTGCTTGTATTGTTGCTGTTCAGAGAAAAAGCTGTCTTTTCTTTGCACTCAATGGACTTGTGTTCATGTTAGCAACGGGAAGATCTGGGGAGGAAGGATCTTTTTCTGTGCCTCTCACATCACTTTTGGTAGGAGATGGGAACAAAGAACTGTGATCCTCTGTGGTTCCTTAGACAAGGAACCTCTTGGTGAGGATGGGTTGTCCTTGGGCAGGCAAACCAGATGGACTTTATGTACACCCAAAAGTATCTAAACATAGTATATGTTGTTGGTTTGTGGTTGTTTTTTTGTTGTTGCTGTTTTTTGAGTCGCAGCATACCGTACAGCATTTTCTTCACTAAACAAATTCAGTCTTTGCAGAACTGATCTGTACAAATATCCCCTGGGGTCAGTCCTTAAACTTTTCAGATATTGTGTCACGCAGAGTCCCATCACAGACCATTCCGTAGGGCTTATTCATACTGGAATGTCAGACTGCCCGCGATGCTCCTTCCACAGGAGCTCTGCTTGTGGCGGCTGCTAGAGCATAAGTAAGGACTTTGCAAGCAGGGAGGTGTGGGGCAGGGAGCCGTTCCAACTGAGCAAGGCAAGGCAAGCAGCAGGCACTGGAACTCAGCAAATTCGGCTTCTGGAAGTTACAATCGGTAACTCCAGCTGGGCCACTTGCTTAGACTTCTGCCAGAAGATTTATAAAAAGCACACTAAAGAATGTGAAATGCCTTTAAATATGCATTTCAAATTCAGTGCAGCCAACATCCACATTTGTTGAGGCTTCCATCCCTCAGCTTTTCTCTCAGGCTCTATAAGGAATGCAAGGAGTTTCTCCTACTGATCTAATTTTATCCTCCCAGAGACGTCCACCAGCACGAAGGAATGCATTAGAGCCAGTGCAGTTGTTTTATTACTTCCAGCTCTCAGAGAGATCCAAAAGACACTAGCAAGGTAAGTGAGCACAACCTAGCATATCTGACAGGCCAGCCCGTAATTTGTATGCTGCCACACACAGAGGTGCTGTGATAATTTACTAGCAAAGTCTTAACAATTGAATTTCTAAGCCCCATTGTGCCCATTTATGTTTCCAAAGAAGCTGTATTTTTACATATAAGAAACAGGTCGGATGTGACTGTAAAGATAGAAACTCTTTATAACTAGTTCTGTAGACACCACTAGTTTATACTAGTAAATTTAGTATCTTTTTTGCCTGCTCTTACATGAAGATCAAACCACTTGATAGCAGCATTTACCACGTTGATTCTCTGGAATTTTCTCAGTAATGAGAGGGAAGTCTATTTACTGTACAGATAAAAGAAGTAGTACAGGGTTGAGGTTAGAGAAGATATTAGAATAGAAGATGGTAGGTGTGAAAAAACACGTGTGGATGGTGAGACATTTAGAATGAGATTCTGGGCTGACACAAATCACCACAGCTCCATAGAGTTTAATAGACCTGCACCAAGTCCCTGAGCTCAGAATCAAACGGTAATGAAGGTAATCTTGCAAGAGAAAGTGAGGCCCACACATAGGACTTGGTGTACGCCAAGGAAGTCTGTAGCTTGCAGGAAAAATATACAGCAGAGATGACAGCAATGCTTCAGCCAGTGGAACAATTTTTTTGGGGGTGTCTCTATCTCGTAGTTGGTGTAGGGATGGTTTGTTATACATGTTTGAACATCCCCGAGTTTGTCTCTAGGTAGGGTAAAAAACACTTCAGCGGTCCAGCCGCTGGATGTCTCCCTTGTTCTACTTTTACAAATGAAGACTGGTCTCATCTCAAAGATAAATGTGTCTGCGGAAGGCCGGCTGTCCGGTGATGCCCAGCTGACCGAAACGATGTGACAGCAGTCCTGGACTTGCCAACTCCTGACGTGATGGACTATAAGTGCAAGATATAAGCCAGAACAACAGCTGAGAAATGCGTTTTTCTTCCGTTACTAAAGCGCTTCTTACAAGCCCCATTCTTCTCCAGCGTCTAGCACAGCTGTATTAAGCAACCTGCTGCCAATAACTGAGTATTATTTGAGGAAATGAGTTAAAATCAACAGTGCAGTTCTCGAAAGTTACAATGTGTAAGCAAATACTTTGTTAGGCTGCATAGCGAAATGCACCAAGTACGTCTTCTTTTTTCCTGGCAAGGTTTCTGGTTCAAGTCGTTTCAGCTTGGTGGTAACTTCAGCCAGACAAGAGCCAGATTTCCTTTTTCTGGAAAAGTCTGCAGCTTCTATATATTTCTCTGTTCTGAAGCAATTAAAAGAGACACTTTCAGAGCTTCCCATGAAATCCTGGTCTGGAAAAATAAACATTAGGGGACACTTTTTTTTTTTTTTAACCTGTGCATGTTGAGGGTACAGGCTGAGGTCCTTGTTTTTGCTTAAGCAATGGAAGTCTTTCTGCAAGCACGTTGTTTGAGCATCCTGAGGTTAAGAAATCAATGAATGCAGGAAAATGTTTAACAAATCCTTTTGAGGTTAAGAACTTCAAGATCTCTGGCTTGTGTTAGTGTCGAATGGAAGTTTCATAGCACATCAGAGCACACAGCACCTAGCCTCCCTGTGCTCTGAGATGTGGGACAGAACAGAATCAAGCCTCAGGCAGTGATTTCAGGATTTTAGTGATTTCAAATGCTGAGAACACAAGGTTTCAGTGATTTACCTAGGACAATACTGGAATTTGGGATTTGGGAGGAATGTAATAGAAAGCTTTAAGTTTCAAAGTAACATGAGTTCCAAGACTGGATCCCTTTTTCCATGCTTCACACTTCTTTTTTTCATTAGGTGTTTCATCAGTATATTTTGAGATACTATCTTCCCTTATGTTAATACTATTTTTTATTTATTTACATTAAAAAAAAATACAATTTTTGAATGATAAAAGCCTGATGTCTTGAAGAAATCTGCTAGATTTTTTTTTCTCTCTCTCAGTATACATGAAACAATTTTATATAAATTTTTACCTTAATGATTGGCCAGCGTTTGAGATCCTCTGGTTTATTTCTGTCAAAATATTGATAGGAATTGGCACAGTTTTGTGGACAAGAATGTCCAAGGAATTGTAATCAAAAAGGGATTAAACTTCATTCAGGACTTCAGCAGGAAAAAAGACAATAGGAAACAGCTCCTTTGGTGGCAACCCAAGCTGCTCTGTTCAGGCAGCAGTGCACTCAGAAAACTCTCCTCCCTCTTCTTCTCTCTCTGTGTGCTCAGGATGATCCCGCAAAATGTTTCACTGACTTCCATCTGTGTCTGCATATATAACATTTCTGAGTGAGTCACTTACACAGTTTTGTGGAAAACATGGATATGAGCACAAAGGTCTGTACGTGTGGCCCAGGTTTTTTATTTGTCTGACTTTTAGCTGCTGCTTGGGGGGTGACACCTATTTTCTGCATTTTGTGTTTGTCCACACTTAAAATTCAAAACCATTTTCCTCTTCAGGACAACAAACTGTGCTCAGTTTCACTTTTCGTTTCACTCTATTTCCTGCCACTTTTCTTTCTAGCTGCTAAAGGGTACCTGATGAAAACAGGCAGGGAAAGTGTACCTTCCACTTCTTCATAAAAGTTTATTTTATGAACAGATCTACGGTTATATTTTGAAATATGCTGTGATCAGATTTTTTTGAGCTTCATTTCCTTTTAGAGCATCTAATCTACATTTGGTCTTCCAATGGATTTTGCTCTCTTGTGTCTTGTACCGTGGAATTATAAGAATATCAGAAGTACACCTAAACAGGGGATGTACTAAATGTAATGTTTTTAATGCCTAATGGAGGTAAACCTGCATTTTGCTATACTGAACATTTTAAGGTCTCTACTTCTTCCAAACTCCAGCTTTCTCCAGTCTGAGTGTGAAAGATGTGTGCCTAATATGTATCATGTATATAAACACAATCATCAGAAGTGACCATTTAGTGGAAGAAACAGATTGTACGGTTGTTATTTTGGGCTGTGAAACCCCTGGAAAGTTGCTTAATTTTGAAAATTAGCATGCAATTGGATAAGGAGTTTGCACACCCATACAAAATCAAGAATAAGCATTGTCACAACGTATGGTTTCTCTTTAGAGCTTTCCACTACATTTAGCAATAGCTTCAATGTTCATTATTAATTATCCTACCCTGTATCTTGCTACAACATTTGTCCTAGTCCTAGTGCTGTCAGAACTCCTCGTAGCATGGATGCACCATCTATTAACCCTCTGCAAAAGGAGCTGTGAGGGCAAAGGGATAACGATGTATGCAGACGAGTGTAGCAGAGTGCTGAAGTTGCAGTGTATCTTCCAGTCAGAAGCAAATGCCTGTCTAATTCAAGAATTATGGAAGAAAACTGAATCTATAATTATGTTCACAATTTGAGAGGTCTTCCTTTGGAGCTTAATCTAAATAATATAGAGTATGTAGGCCTCTGAGCACCCTAGAAGACATCAAAGCTGATAACAGATTTTGGTGGTCTGGGGAAAGGAGGAGGTTTGGGATTCTAAAATAGTGAAAGTCAGCAGAGCTCAACTGGAGCTCTTTATTGATGTACACTAGTTGAAAATTGGTTTATGACTTCAAGTTGCGTGGAAACAAAGCAAACCAAAGAAGCTCTTATGAAAGCAACCATCTAGGAAAGCATGAGGGAAGAAAAATACAGTGAAAGCAGAACTCTTCCTAAATTAAATTTACTTATTAAATTTAATAAAGTTTCCTAGTGGGGAGTTACTGGAAAATGTAGGTTGAAATGTGAAGCAAACTTTGATTGCTCTCTTAGCTGCCTTGATGGTATACTTACAGCAGGAAGTACATTTCTTTTTTTCTATTACTTCTAAAGACTATTTCTAGAGAAAAACGTCCATACTTCACATCCACCTTAAGAAGCATTTGCTATGGTTGTTGCCAAAGGAACAGCTTAATACTTTCATAAATACCAAAGTTAACCAGCTCCTAAAAACAAGCAAAATTGCCTGTAGGTGATTTCTGTTTATAAAGAAATAGTTACTCTCTGAACTTTCTCCCTGGGCCTGTTACCTATTAGCGCATGCTTTACTGTCCTGTTCCTGCTTCCTTTAGCTGTTTTGAATCAACTGTGGGTAGAAGCAATACTTGCGTGAAATGCACTTGAGGGAAAAACCTGATCCGACAAATTACAGAAAATAAACAGCATTAGGGAGAGCTTGTGACTACGATGAGATCAGAAACAGGCTAATGGGAACATGCTTCTTTTGAAGTTGCAGTGGCTCTGCCACATTGTTTTAAAGCCCTATTTATGACTGGCTTTGGAGAAAGGTGACATCGTTCAGCCAGGTTGACAGTAGTGTACCAAAAGGCTTCACGGTGTTAGCACACAAGCTGGCACAGCTAAAGCAGCCTCAGGTGCTCAGCTCAAATCACAGAAACATTCAGAACAACAACAAGAGACTGAAACTAGGGTGAGCAGCACGTGTTCGTGGGGTGGGAACAGTCTGGGGAAAGCTGCTGGTGCTCACCTGGTCGTGAAGGAGCTGGCTCCACTCAGCAGGTGCAGGTGAAAAGTGATTTAGTTCAGCCTGTCTGCATCCCCATTTGGGCGCCTGTTAGGTAGAAAGGGCCCTGCCCATACTCTCCTTCAGTGTTCCCAGGTTTGGCAAATTCATTTTATCTGTAGACAGCTGTTCATTATGTCAGGTATTTGTATTTCACATTCCTCAAGTCTCCTGAATTCTTTGTCAGTGGGGAAAAAGCATTCATAAAGTTGTTTAGGTAAGAAGTTTCTGAAACTTGCCTGTGGATGAAGTTTTATGTAGGGGCTTTTATCAAAATCTTCAGTTTTGTAAGGTGATTCTGGAAGTATATGGTTACTAGTAACACCCTTTGGAGACTGTCTCCCTCTGGAAAATGTATGTCTCCTTAGAAAAGATGATGAGATGCTGTGGTTTTCACTGACAAGTGAGTTCATAATTCCCTCAGCTGCTGTTCTTTGACACATCCATTCCTGGTGCTGCATTGCAAGGCGTAGCGTACAGTATGGAAAAACATTTCTTTCTCCTTCAGGCAGTAAGTAAGCCTCTCCTGCTCTCCTCCTTTGAACTGTGGTTAAACAAAACCCATCACAGAACCCCAGAGGGAGAAACAATGCAAGAGTCTAAATTTCTTCTAATCACTGGGTAAAATATAAAATATATGTAAATCTCCAACTGTTCTCTCTTTAACATGTGCATGCCTTCCTTCCCCACTATGCTAGGCTGAAATAATGAGGCAGGACCCAACCAGGTAATTAGGGTGGTTCTGGTTTTCTCTTACTCTGCTGTGACTGTTGGCATCGAAATTTCTATTACCTCCCCATTGATTAATTTTGGGGATTCTTCTCTACTCTCCTCCTCCCCCTGCTAACCACTGACTCCTCCTCGTGTCACTCTTTTTCTCTTCTTGAGCCTTTCAGTTTGCTCCACGCTGGCAGGATTGGACCTGCTGTGTTTTGTAGTGTCTGATACAGGAAGCTGAAACCCATCATCCCTTGGATTTCTCTGGGTGTTGTGTAATCAAATTGTCTGGAGCGTTAATTCGCATTTGGTTATTCTGACATTCTTGATGAAAAAATATGTACATTCAAATCATAATGTAATTACGGATTTTTGCTTTTAGCATGAATATATTTCTTCACAGTGACATTGAAATTATTTAGTATTCCCAGTATTTCTATATTATTCTGACAGATAGGCAGCGGGCTATGAGTAATTCCAAGGTGACGCAGTTTACTCCATGCAGCTTAAGAGGAAGGATTTTTTCCCCCTCCCCCTTTTCCCCATCACATTTTTTTTTTAATTATTATTAATGGATAAACCTGAATTGTCAGCTTTCCCTAAGCCTTGCTATATGGGCTGGAACGAATAATGAACTGATCAAATGAATTTCATTGTTTAACCACATCACTGACTAAGTAGGAGTACTGTGCACTCTCTTGTTCTTGTTTTATTTTTTCTCTAGCAGTTCTCCCTCTGTCTTTTGCTTCATCCTGTTAATTTAAACAGAAGAGTTCCAAGCTGAAAGAGCCCGTAATGTGGCAAACACAGGCTTCCAGGGGTTGTGTGCGCTAGGAATAAACTTCTGATTTTGTCTGGAGGCAGGATGCTATGACTGCGCAGCTGGCAGGTTAGTGATGATGGTCATAAATATTAAATAATAGAACCAAAACAAAACTCCAGAGAGAGACTTTGCACAAATCCAACGCACCAAGACAACCAGCTCAGACAGCTGGCTCTCTGTAGACTTTCTTGACAGGAAACAGCGCTGAGGCATAATAGGATGATTTTTATAAACCTGAAGGCCAACTTGTAATGCGTTGTTTGAAAGTTAGATGCATTAATGATTTATAGCTTGAAGCAGAAATCTGTTTTCTGAAGTAGATAGATGACAGGTAAATGATATCTGTGCTGTTCTCACTTTTATTAGGTGCTCAAAACATTTTTAAGCTTTGCACTTGCTAAAAAGGTGTAGAGGGGGTAAGCCTTACCCTTGACATTCATACCAGTTCTCTAGTGTGCAGCGAGATTCCTGCTCCTTCCTCCACAGTTCCTCTATTTCCTCCTTTTTCTTCCTCTCTAAGAAGACCACACCATCATAAATTACAGTTGGTTTTGTTCCTTTCTTGTTACTGTCTGAGACAGGATAGGAGCTTACTATTCACAGCCTTCCTCCTTCCAGAGGCATCAAGCTGACTCCTGCTCCATGGAAGAGTTGCTCCAGCACAAGCAAAAATTAACATGCAAAATGTTTGGGTGGAGTTGAAGCAATACCAGCATAGGTCTTGGATGATTCCCCTAACAGCTCTGCTGTTATGTTCTGCTTCTAAGAGGATGAAAGGTTTCTAAAGGCTTCTAAAAGTGAAACATTTGCTGTGGCCCAAAGAGTCATGTTTCTATTACACTGTAAGTTGGGGTCAGGTTCTTGTCTGATAAATTTGCACATAAGTGCCTTAACTTTTATGGTTATATAAATTTATAACAACTTAATACATGGTTCAGTGATTTTCAGACACCAAAAGGAATGAGTTGAAATAGCAAAGCAGTTTTTTTTTAGGATAACTGCATGTAGGCATGATCCATTTTGTGCTGTTATTCTGAGTTTAAAAAGATAAAGTAAATCTAAACTATTTTTAGGTGCAATGAGTCAGTCTAAATGAGTTGATGGAAAAAGATATAAATGAAAGGACAGTCCAGTTAGAGGAAGTTATGGAGTGTAATGCTTTTATATAAACATTCTGCAGAATTCATTTGGCTTTCCAAACACTGCCTGTAGATCTAGAAGTGCTTCACAGTGGCTCATGGAGACTTCACTAGTCACATGGTGCTGTCTCTCTCTGGCTTCAGTTCAATTGCATTAAAAACAGAATATATATTTTAAAGTAGAATTTTGAAAGTATTTATGTAAATAATTGGTGCAGTTCTTACAGTGCTGTTCTGTGACTGTGAACGGCGCACACAATCGGAGATAGAAGTGGCCAGCAGGTTCCTAGCTGTGAAGAAAAAGCATTCAGTGAGATCATTTTTCAGTTAGTGTAAGGAGAACCCCTGATTTATTTCTGTCGCTGTTAAATCAAACAGTGTCGTGGAATGGGAATGATTTTTTAAGGGTAACATAAGCCAGATGCATTTAAAAGACTTAGCTAGACTAGTTTGCTTTTGTGTTTTCACAGAATCATGAGGAATTTACACACGTGCTCTCTGACAGGGCAAGCAATATGGTGAGCTACAATATTCTGGAGTAATATCATTCCCCTATGTATTGAATGTTCCCAAATATATTTAAATATATATATATTGCTTTATGTAGCAGATATAGCTAATATAAATATTCAGATAACATCTTGCTGAAGATTTTACTTTTTTCCAAGCTGAAAAGCTCCTTTAGGTGCTTATGGAAGTTGATATTAACTTAGATATTAACTTACCTTAGTCTGCAAAGACTACAAACAGTTGTTTGGGGATTGGAGGCCCATTTCTTACTTCCAATATCCAGTCTTTTTTAAAATAAACTAGTTAAGCCTTGTGGATGGAAAGTTTACCTCTAGCTTCCAGCTGCACCTTCATTTTGCACATTTTAGGTGTATGATTACACCTCCTGGCAATGTTGTGAAACACCTTCTACATGGTATCTTCAAGCATCCGAGCCAGAAATACTGTGGGGGGCATCACTGTTTCTACCAATATTTCAACAAATGACCAATGGACCCAAGCAAATTCAAGTGATGACAGACATGGATGAAGATGAGTAAAATGCGCTCACTTCAGCTGAAAGTGATACCTGTTTGGAAGTGATGAAATTTAAGCTGTGGCTTCAGGAAGTAGCATTGTTAGTCTTACAGCCATCTTAGGGTCCCACCAGCCAACCAACATTACCTTCTTCAAATGACTGAAAGCCCCAACAAGGATAAAAGACAAAGGGAATTCAAGGGAAACAGTTTGTTTAACAGACAGGAAGCTTGGCTTTACAGATTGCAAAGTTGTGCTGGAGCTGAGAAGTGCAACACCTTCTCAGTGCCCCTGCTCAGCTCTTCAGCAGCAAAACCCCAGCCTTCGTTCTTAAACTGGAATTGGGTATCTTTTTAAAGATGGAGAGAAGAATTGCTAAGTTATGGGCTGAATAGCAGCAGTATGATTTGCTGTGAATCCAGGCACCTGCAAGGTATCAAAGCCACTTGCATCAGTATTTTTGGGAAATGAGACTGAGGATGTCAAATAAGGAGCCAGCAGTCACAAACTGTTTAATTCACGCTGATTTTCCCAGAACTGTATCCGAGGAGGATGTCACACTTTTCCGTTCTCAAGTTCAACCTCTCCTCTGAGTGCATCAGCAGGTTTCACCTCTTCTGCAAGTGCACTCTCCTGTGAGTTATTTATAATCTCCCGCTGTTTTCCATAAGTAGAATTTCACTCACCTTCCTTCTGCCTGCTGCAGATTGTTATATTCCACCGATGTACTGTTGCTTTGCATATAAACTTTTCAACAGGCTGTTTTCTTCCAGCTCCAGGAGACCAATCAGAGAACTGGGAAGGAAGTATTTATCCTTGGCAGCAGCAATTTGGGGACGTATGTAAAATTGAATGTACAAAATCATAGAGGCTCAGCACATACTCCTAAAGCAGCTCTACATGCACAAGAATTCCTTTTTCAAGTAGATCCAAGAGATGCACAGCTGCACAGTTCTGCAGTTCAAAATGAGCATGTTATATTTATTGGAGCAATATTTATTCTTTTCAATGAGACTGCTTTTAGGAGCTTATTTCAAACATAAAAATTAATCTGTGATCATTACCGAAACAGCATTGCAATTAAAAATAAAGGGCATGTAACCACAGCCTCCAACTAGAAGTGTAGACCCCTAGGATATTCTTGATCTGCCACAGCTACTTTGGACCAGTTGTATGTTTAATCTATATTCAAGCAGTTAATTGCTTGGTAACTAAACTCTGCATATCCAACACAACTGAATTTAGTATCTCTGCAAAAGAGCACAGAACTAGGCACAGGGACACTTTCACTTTAATCATCATCTGATTCTGTCTGCTGGGGTACCAGAAAAGAAAAATGCCTTTTCCTTAACTGACTGAAGCAAATGTTACCTGTAAGTCTTCTTCATTCAAAGACTCTGTTGTCCACAACAGAAGGGTGCAAAGCTTTACATTCAGCTCTACCTTCAAACATCCCTACAAGCTTAGGCCTGCTTGGATTCTGTATGTGTGTTTATCCGATCTGTTTCATTGTAATCTCCTAAAGCCCGAGTAGTTATGCCAAGAAGTGGACCCAAACGTCACAAAGTGAGGGTTACACAAAAGTCTCTGCTGCCTTTGCACAATGTGAGAAAGCTTTCAGCAAACTCTGGAAAGTAAAACACGGACACTGGGACATTGATTTATTAGCTTTCCAGAGAGGTTTCTTTCAGCTGGGAGAAAACAATGTCATGCTCCCATTTTCTTGTGGGTGGCTTATCTCCAAGATGGCTTGCACCTAGATTTTTCTAAACTTTTTACTTCTCAAAAGGATAATGTCTCATGTCAGAAGGATAAAGGATAACTTCATGTCAAGAAGTACTGCAGAGCACAGTCATTTGAAACAGTCATTACAGTGCAGAATTTCTGATTGCAACAATCACAAATAACCTAAGGGAAACAGTAATAGGAACTGTTTATTCACGAGTACATCCTGTGGCTCTGCAGTGCATCCAGGTGCACAAGCTCTATTTTTCACAGAACTTTAGCTATTGCAAATTTCTTCTCAACAGATAACCCTAGCCAAGAAGACCTGAGCACAAGCTTTGTACACAAGTAGATTAGGACTTGCACTTCTACTGAACAGGAAGAAAAAAAGCCAAAACAAAAGAAGTTATGTAAAGACCAACAGCTAGGGAAAGGGTGTAAGCTTACGTTGTTGTCATTGACCATATTTAACAGAAATAAAAATAGGAAGTGCTGTTTGTTATCAGACTTGCACATATTCCTTTGCCAAATCTACCTTACCAGTATGAATTGCCCAAATGCCACCCTAAGATACATTCTTATTTCCCACCTATTCTTTTCTCTGGGTTAGTTTTGTTGTTTGTTTTTGTTGCACCAAGATTAAAATCGTGCCTATGTTGTTAGAGTACTTCTAGCAGTAATGCTCACCTGTCACATGCTTCTTTGAGACTTTGAGTGAAGAAAATTTGTGTTTGGACATAGTTGATTTTTCCGTCAAAGTAGTCGGATACATTACGTGTTGTAACTATCTGAATCAGCATTCACAGATAGGGCTCTGAGTCAAATACTTTAAAAAGCGCCTTAACTTTCAGATTTGTTTTCAGTTAAAGCATTCATAGGAAGGTCTGAAACTAGTAATTCTGTAGACGACATAAGTGGTTTTCAAGTTACAAGTTCATAACTGTTTTATTTAATCTGAATATTCCTCATGGTGCATGGATTTGTCATAAATTGCTTGGCTTGTATACTGTTTCCTGACTGGACAGAGAAACTTTAAGCTAAAGTTTAAGTGGGTGATGGATAACAGCGTGCAATTGTCACCACCTATGTCAGTTCTAAGGATTTCAGGAGATAGTCTCTAAGAATATCCGGTATTCATCTGACAATATGCAAATACTAATCACCGTGACTTAGCACATCTTACTGATGGTGCAGCTGAATCCTACTGAATGGCAGCTTTTTCACTCACAGAAGTACTCATAAGTTTTTTCACTTTCTCTTCTGTTTAACCAGATCAGCTGAAAAATTTGTGTTGAATTTTCTCGATGAAACTTGTGCATCTCTTCCATTTTCTCTTGAACAGATGCAAATTACATCAAACACATTTCAGATAGACTAGTTTTTTCTTTCTTTTTTTTTTTTCCTCTTTCACTCTGAAGTTCTACACATTCTTGGGAGTTCTGCAAGGGAAAGGCTGCAGCAATTAAAGACCTTTCCAACCTATCATTTGCAGACTATGGAGACTGGTGGTGGTTTTGAAACAATAGTTAAAGACAGTGGTTTACAAACCACATGTAGAGGCTTCCCAGTCGGAAGCGCTGTACATAAATAGTCAAGCATCCTCTTTTAATTTTTACTGAAATGTGGAAGTCTGGCAGGTCTGACAAGTACAGGCTGAAATATGATCCTACACTGATTCCTACATAATACCAGATATGAACTCAGAATAATCAGACCACAAATATCAGCCTAGGCTGAAGTTTTTGAAGAAACAGGAGACCTTTCCTGCTTAAGAAAACCATTACAAAAACTAACCAATTAAATCAATGAAATGCTCACATTTTTCACACAAACAGTGTCTACGTGCACACAACAGTTAGGAAAGAAGTAACTTGGTCTAATACCAAAGACATGGACTTCTTGGAAAAATCCCAACTGCTTAGGATTTGGAGTCCCGGCATTCTGGCAGGTAGTGGTCTTTTGATTAGGATGCAATAATAAGGCTGTCATTAACCTCTGCTAATACATCTTGCATGCTTTTAGTATGTCTTAATTTAATTGCGGCCTCTACAACTGCAAAAATAAATATAATACTTTGACCTGAAGTTCATAACCCCTTTACTGGATTTTGCTTGCTTAAATTGTTAGTCCTATTGCTCCAGTTGTTATTCAGAGGAGTCTAGATTAAGGATAATAGAATCTTTCCTGTCATAAAAATTAGTCAAATGTGTCAGGATAAAGTGAGGAACTATCAGAAAAAAGTATCAGGTGGTAAACAGCAGCTGAGGTTATGCCCATTTGATATTGCTTAACATTCTGAAGAGAGAACTATCATTAAATATTTTCAGCACAGCAATGCATTAAAAGCTTGGACCACTAAAAAAAAAAAAAAAAAAAGAAGTTAGTGAAAACATTTCTCTCTGTTTACAGACACAAGTGAGAGCAGGTTGGATCCACAAGGATCTCATGCTAAAAGGGCGAGGTTTATATAACCATTTCCTGCTGCATCAGCAAGTTTCTTCACTGAAATGCACCTGAATTTTAGTACAAACAGGAGGTGAGTTACCCTCTTTGAGATCAGCAAAGGAAAAAGCAGGAAGCAAACATGAAGCCACTCAGTGGTACTGGATTATAATCCAGCTATGAAATTATGTGTGTAAAATTTTTGAAACGGTGGTGGATATGCTGATCCTGGCTCAGGCAAGACTATGATACTAATCACAACAGCACAACTGCTGCAGCTGCCCCGTAAGTAACCGTGCAAGGAAAGGAAGGGAAGAGAAGGGGGAAAAACAGTAGAAATAGGGAAATGATTTGTGAACTCCTGGAAAAAGAACTGCCACCATTATCACCAAACCCATATGCATTCTTGTAAAGATGGCAGGTATCTTATCAAGGAGCTAACTCCCAGCTGTTGTTGGCGTCTAATCAAAAGGTCAACAGTTATAATAACAGCAGTAAAACAAAAATAATTACCTGAAGCAGTACTTTTTCTTAAATGACAAGTTACTTATTTCACCTGAGAGCACTATCAAATAGCAAGGGGCTCATGGAACCCATCTGACAAATTAAGTGGTCTAATAAAATACAAAACAAGTTTAGAGTAAAATCAGTAGCACCGAGAAAGAAAGAATAAATACAAAGAAAGTTTTTCGTTTTTTTTTCACCGACAGGTAACTGTCCCTTTCTCCCAGCACAATATGCAAACCAGAAAGTGGAGAATAATCTAAATATATTTCCTTCAAAAATGCCACAATGCTAATGAAATACAAAACATCTTTGATGAATTAGGAGCAGCTGCTCATTTTTTCCATGACAATTCAACCTAGCGGGTAAATCCACATATGTGACAATTTACATTCTGTTTAAGTTCCTAGAAGTCAGTGGTTAGCAGCAATTTATATAGCACACGCTTTTATACACGCTTTTTGTCCTCTGGTTGCTGAAAGACTGCCAGACACCTGATGAAAGGGGGGTGCTTTCACCCTAGAGGATCTGGAGTTTTATATTAGATTAAAAGGAAGAGCAACACGTGAATGCTTATCTCCTTGCAACAACGATGAGGTTAGATTAAAAACACAGAAAAAACTAACAGAAATTAAAAATGAGATTAGAAATTGTCCACATAATATGCTAGAAATATCCACAGGATTCTGAACTACTATAATAAACTTGGGCTGTAAGAGTAAATAGTAAACAGTGGGTTATCTTTTTTTTTTGTCAGAGAAAAGTGGAAGAAGCTAGAAGAAAATCATCATAATCTGATACAGACGACATCTCTGATTATTTTTTCAAAAAATTAAAATAAAGTGTCATTTATTCAAAACTAACACAATAAGTCTTACTTGAAATGTTTCAGTACTTCTCAAGAGGAAAAAAAGATTTTCTTGTTTTATATCTGCAGGCTTTGCTTAAGTAAGTACCGTAGCTATGTCTTGAGATCAAGTGTTTTATATCCATTATTCTCAAATCTCTCAAATATTAAACCCACAATGCCTTTTAAAGTATAAGCATCTGTTATACCTGTTTGTACATGAGACCTATACTCACTTGAAGTACAGAGAATTGATGTTAGCTTGTCCAGATAATGCATTTGCTTCTCCAAGGAATGGGAAACAACTTGGGATTTACAAAAAGACCACTCATGCTTCAAGTATTAAAAACTTTCTTTTCTGTTACGGAATGTAATTTTACATTATATACTTGTAGACAAAGAAACACAGACAGAAAGAACTTGATTATATAAAAAGTTCCTGTAATTCAGCATAAACAGCCTGAATGTATGCCACTAATACAGATCTGTTTGATTTCCTATTTTCAGGAATTCATTATAACCAGCTATCATCAGTCAGTCTTTTGTTTAGAAAATATATGAGTGTGTACACACGCAGTTTACATAAAGTGGTTTGCCTTTCAGGAAACCTAGCACACCCCTCCCCAGGCATTCTCTGGGTACAAAAATGTTTATCAAAACTCATCTCTGATGTTGAAATGTGGCTGATCTTCAGGTTTAAAGTCTAGGTTGGGGCTGCCATCTTCATTAAGGATTCTTCGAGAAGTATAGCCAACAATTGGATATTTAGCCTTGTAAACATTATTGAAGATATCATCCAGTGACTTTAGCTCCTCTTCGGTGAGTCCTGTCTAAATGAAATAGGGTCAAAAATTAAAAAAAAAAGTAGATAATTACATTCATTTTTCTTTTCTGTTGATTACTCTGAATCAGACGGTTTGTCTCCCTTCATTTTCTTGCCTAAGTAAATCACACCTAAAACACGCAACCCACTGTCACAGTTAGTATCCACTGCCACATCAGTGACACAGAATAAACTAAACCAATTGACAAAGAAAGTAATTTACTTTCTTTGGCAGCATCTTTTTAACCAGCAGGCAATTTCCCCTTTACATGCTTGGTTATATAAGTTGTTTTGTCTCCACAGATTAAAAACTTCCCTCTCCAAGGCTGTTAGCATGGCAGCTTTCATAGGCAGTTAAGTATGTGTCCATTTTATGTATTGAAAATACATTTTATGTATTGAAATATATATATATTGAAATATATACGAAAATATAATTAATATTAATGCATTTTGATTTTAAATTAAAAGATGTAAATGTACTTAAAGGATAAATAAAGTATAAATATAAATTTATATAATATAAAGTATATATATAAAGTTAATGAAGTTAATAAAAGATAATAAAGTTGATGAAGTTAATAGAGTTAATAATGGCCAGGCAGTTGGACTCATTTGCTTTGACTTCATTTACTTTGTAAGTCCCTTCTAATTGAACTATTCTATTCTAATATAAATTAATTAAACGTTATAATTCATCATCTTTCTGAGCTTTTCATGTGCATTAACTAGCAGCACACAAAGCAAAAGAGTAAAGCTCTGCAAAGTGCTATTAAGATAATAGTCCACTTCTTACTATGTCATGAGTAAGATCTGCTGGATCCAGAGACATCTTTGCAACTCCTCTTGTTGAGTCTTTCCCAACCAAAGCATTGTATGGGGCTCCTTTTCCATAAAATTCTGTCAGAGGTAAATAAAACAAAGCAAAATAAGACAACAAAGTGATGGTCTGACAATGTACAGGATAGGTTCAGCCTCTAATTTTCACCAGCCTATTTGACTTGTTGAAACCAACAACTTGAGTCTAAGACCCTTCCTTCCAAAACTGACTTTTGATTTGCTACTTTTTTATAATATATGCATCCTTAAACAAAAATGAACAAACAAAAACAAACAAACAAAAAACAATCAAACAAAACAAACAAAAAAACATAGAGTGCAGTTGTATAACACAACTGTTGAACTCCTATACTGCAGTCTTAAAATTTTAGGGAGCTATGCTCTACATTCTCATGAACAGTTTGTAGACTCCAGACTTTGCAGCAGCAAGCCTTGTCTAACTTAGGATTTGAAGATCATCAGATATATATGTCCAGACAAGTTGTATTGACAAGCTTAGTACAAGTAAAGCAGCAAGCCATGAGGGTGCCTGTTATGACATTAGGGCAAGTGGCCAGGCCTCCTTGGTGCTTTCAAACATTTTACGAATGTTTCCTGTTTTCCATAAAAAGAACAGAAAAAAAAAAAACAACCAAAAAAAAAAAAAAAAAAAAGAAAGAGAAGAAAGAACCAGAGTTCAAATTAAAACATCTCTATTTCCTAGGGAAGGCACAAACAGCAAATACATGTAGAGCACTAAGCCAAGTATAAATGATGAGACAGGAAGCCTCGTGAAGTAACAAAATTTTACAGGAGAAAAAGTTACTTGGGTCTCCCCATCCAAAATCATAGCCAACTCTTCCAACAGTTTTGAGCACACCACTGGACACCCCTTCAACATGGGAGGAGGCCCGGAGCTGAGGGAATGCTGCTACTATGTGGTGCAATATGGGCACATCCGAAGTGGAAGTGGCCTGGTGAGCTCACGTACCCAGGGCAATAAAATGGCTGGCTCCACAGCTGGTGAGGACTCAGCAGCTGTCATCAGCCTGCAAGCTTACTTGCACTACACTGGGTTGTCTGTCTGTGTGTGTGCTGTAAGCTCAAACCAGAGTAAATTCTAGACAAACTCTTAGCATGGGTTATGCCAGTGGAAGGTATTTTTTAAAAGGAAAAAAAATTTTGCTGCAACTGAGCTGCAGATTTTTAATAGTTTGGGGACATTTAAGAACAAATGACTGAATAATACCACAAAACCAAAGCAGACAGCAGAAGCGATGCAAACTTGCCTTTTCCAGAGGTGACATCAAACACTACTCCTTTCACTGCTAGGTAGATGGGCTGTCCTTCCTGGAAAGAAAGTGGTCAATATATCCTCAATTCTTAAGGGTAGGCAAAAGACAACTACTTTTAGCTATGAAATCCATACTTACAAGAGAATGAAATGCTCTTTTCTATATTCTCAAGGAGCTTACAATCCAATGCACAAAAAATATATAGCCTGGCAATTTTATTTGACCCCATAATCAGCAGCCTGGTAAAAACGATATGTCTGTGTGCATCTGGGTAACACAGTACGGGGCATTTCTATACCTGGCCGCTCTGAAGTCTCTCCTCTGTCACCTATCCATGCATCCTTGTGTCAGCTGTTGTCATCACGCAGCAGAAAGAAAAATGAAAACAGCACTGGGGACTATAAAGGAGATAAAAAAAGGATGTGCACAAGCTGCACATCACAAGCCGATCCCTGCAAAAAAATCTGAGTGTCACCTGGAAAACTAGTGGCAACATCGTATTTCTAAGCCTCTCCAGTCTGAATAGGGAGAGTAGAGAAATAGCCATGGGTTAAAACTCAGTTTATTTTGTGGAAATCTGCCTCTCGTTTGTGTGTACACAAACATACCTCTTCTCTCTCTTGAAATTTCTTGCTTGTGCTTTAAATTGTCCCAGAGATCTTTTGAGGATTTAAGCATATGGGGTAAGAAAATCTGTTTAATCTCCACGATACAGCACGTGTCCCTTGTGCAAGTCACCCCATGCCACTTGTCTGCTGGAAGACGATAAACTACAGCTTTCTGCTCGTCGTGCTGTCCAAGATAGAAAGGTGTGCGGCACGCAGCATTCCTTATTTGATTAAGGGAGTGCGAGGTAAACACACAAACACGCAGACCTGACCTGCTGACATCTGCTTTCCTTAACCAGCCCCTGCCTCTCCGCTGGCTGCTGCACATGAGGTGTATTTTTAGTCAGAAGCTGGTTCATTTCTTGGAAGGATGCAGGCCCGTGCACTGCTGCAGCGGGCCCACAGGGGGCCAAGCCGAGCTCCGCATGACCCAAATCAGCTCCCCCCGAGCCCCCGGGGCACAGCCCACGTCCTGCGGCGGCTCCCTGGCCCCGTGCCGCCCCGCCGGCCTCCCCTACCTGCTGCCCGTCGTATCTGGCCAGCTCGGGCTCGGTGAAAAGCCGCACGGGGGCCTCGCCCGGCGGCGGCGGCGGCGGCTTGAAGCGCAGCTCCCGCTCGGCCGCCGCCAGCAGCGCCACCAGCAGCAGCCGCCCCGCCATGCCCGGCCCCGGCCCCGGCCCCGGTCCCACCATTCCCGGCCCCGGCCCCGGCCCCGGCCCCGGCCCCGGCCCCGGCCCCGGCCCCGGCCCGCCTCCGCCTCCTGGCCTCAGCCAGCCCCGGGCTTGCCCGGCCCCGGGGCCGGCGGCGGGGAGCGGGGGGCTCGGGGCGGGTGAAATGGCGCGGGGAGGGTTGAGGAGGTTTCGCTTCTCGTCGCGTAACCTGTGGCGGTTGGTTTGGGTTTTGTTCAGCCGAAGGATGGAGGGAATAAATACTGTTTTTTTTTTTAAATTTATTTCAAACGACGCGCTGTCCCCGTGTTGTAAATATAGCGTGGGGGAACGTTCTGGCAAAAGAATGATCGGTTTCATGTTTGTAATCCTGTCAAGAATTAAGGAAATTAGAAACTTTTAAACATTCCTAGGTTCGTGTGGCACCCCTCAGCCCACAAGGGAGGAACTGAGGATTCAGGAGCAGGTCACTGAAAGGCACCTGGTAGTGAGAGCTCTGTTGGTCAGAGGCAGTTCAGCAGGGAGAGAGAAGCGGGTCTGAACTTCAAGGATTGTTTATAAACCCTTCTTGCCTGAAATCCATGAGCCCACCTCAGGAGGACACCCCTTGCTTGAGGGTCAGCCCTTTTTCCCCAGGCAGGTGGGTGCATTGCTGTAAGCAGAGGTGTAGCAGCAAACCCAAACCAGCATCTCCGTAGATTTCTGGTCAACGAAAGCATCAGCAGAGCCGGGCCATAGGAGTGACAACCACAAGACAGGTGACAACCACAGGACATGTCCCTGTGCCCAGGAGTTGGCCTGATCCTGCAGAGCCAGGGCAGGGAGAAGCAAGAGGCTAAGGCCACCTGGAATCTTGCTGCTGTGGATTGCTCTCTGGCATGGCAAGCTGAGTATCACTGCTGTTACAGTGATGGCTTAAAAATTGTTTCTGTGGCTCTCCTCAGGCAGTGAAGTTTGCCTATTCTGCCCCAGAAATAGCTGGGCTTCCCACCCTGTCTGTGCATCACTTCCATCTGCTGCCTCCACACGCCACAAGACAGATAGGAAATGTCAAGCAGAAAAGAGACCTTTAGTAAGGGCTGGGACAGAACAGCTCCTGAGCACTCCTGTTGTGCACAAGCAAGACACTGGAAAGAGCTCTGGCATTTGCCTGGTTACTCGGCCTGCAAACATCCTGCATGGCTTCCAGCAGAGACCCATGCTGCTGGAAATATGCAGAAGACTAATTTGTCAGTTTGGCTCAAGTCACATTATACACTTACCTATTATTCTGAAGTAATTAGTTATTAGTGTCTCCCCAGGGAGGGCAGCAAGCGCTGAATAGCAGCCAACATCTGTCAGAAGTGTTAGGGATTTGGGGGTGAGCTAGAGCCTGCCTTTGAGCCACAGCCACGTGCAAAATGAGTAACAAGACCTAAAGTATCATTTCGGAAAGGAGAGGCCCTGCATTAGGAATGCTGTCGTCAAGGGACTTCAGTTCTTGGTTATTAACGTGCTGGTTGCACGGGGAAATGGTCAGCAGCAACTTACCTTAGTGTTACGTCTCGGTGCAAGAAATGTTTTGCGTGCTTTTTCTTGATTATGAAATGTCACCAATTACACGCTGGGGAAGAAAAATAGGTAATTGTGTGCGGATGGCTCATGAGTCAGGTCTAATGAGGTTGTTTGATGGTGTGGTTTTTTTTTTTTTTTGGTCTTTTCCTGGAGCACCCCATCATCGGTGCTGCTGTGCCAGGCTGGGCCCTTGCTTCGGTGCATGGCTAGCAGCCCCAAGGGAACAAATGTCTCTCAGGGGGAGTGGGCAAAACTGTTTTAAGTTGGGTTGTCCTTGCCTCAGACAGCTTGTGTTGTGAGGTGTCTGAGGTAATAAAGTAAAATAAGGTAAAATAAGGTGAGGTAAAATAAGGTAAAATAAGGTGAAGTAATAAAATAACATAACATAACATAACATAAAATAAAATAAAATAAACAGTTTCTCCATCACTAAGGAGCACACTGATGCAATTACCCCGCAGGGAAATGTCCTCACAACCCTCACAAAGAACCGCTTATGCGTGTGAGGGGAATCCCCACGCCACACGGGCCAACGTCACGTTACTCAGAGCCCGAGAATGGGGCCGAGATTCCCAAACCCGGCCCCAAACCCGGCCCCACAGGCAGTGCAGGTACCGATCCGGCTCCCCTCAGCCGGGCGCCCCGGACTACAGCTCCCGGCAGCCCGCGGCGGGGCGGGCAGCGGCCGGCGGGGGGGGGGGACCCGGCGCCTGCGTGTCCCTGCCGGGCCGGGCCGGGCCGTGCCGGGGCGATGCCGAGGCCGGAGGTGGCCGGGTCCTACCAGGAGGTAGGGAATGGGGTCGGGGTGCTGGCTGCTGGGGGGGCTCTGCCTGGGGTTTTCGCGGCGGGGTGAGGGGCGGTGGACGGGCGGTAGAGCTGCAGAGAGGAGCTCTCCTCCTGGCTGAGGGCTGTGCCCGCTAGGGAGGCTTTACCCCGTGGTTATCGGGATGACATTGGCTGGTGTAAAAAAGCCTGTGTGAGAAAGGGGAGTGCTGCCTGGGGAGCCCTGAGGCGCGCTGAGCGAGGTTGTTCCTCCTTGTGCCCTTCCTGCTCTCGGTGTCCTGCCCTATCTCCATGTCCTCCGTCCCTGTTCCTTCGCGTTATCACCGCGCTTCGCCTCCTTATCAAAAACACGTGGGAAGAGCTGGCCTGTGGGAAGAGTGTGTGGCAGCTTCCCTGCTGCTGGGTGCTGTGCGCTGGGGATTGTGCCTGGTTTCTGGAGGAGCCAGGACCAGCTGGCACAGTGGTGCAGTGCAGCCCTGCGTGTTGCTGTGATGCCCTGATGCACCGTGAGGCTCACAGTGGCCTCAGTGGGTGTGCTCGCCTGCCTTCACGTCCTGTCAGGTCAGGTGCTTGGCATTTGCAGTGAAATTATTATTTTTTGGGGGCTTGGTCTCGTGGCTCAGCTCAGCGCAGCTGAGGCAACGTGCGCGCTCCCTGCTTTTGACCATCTGTCCCGTGGTATGTGTGAAGGGTGCGTGGGGCTGCCTGCCTGCCTAGGAGAGATAATGAGATGTGTTCATGCATTGTTTTCCTGTTTGTTTCTTAGGAATGCTGAGAGATTACATTTTTCTGACTTTTTCTTTTCCTGCGTGTTAGAAGCACTGTAGAGCCTCTTGAGAAGATAAGTGTTGCAAATTGGGTTCTTGTTTAAACTCATGTCGATACCTTCTTGCTGCCAGAAGTAGTTCACCTACCCTCTGCACCACCTCAGCCGAGGAGGTGTCCGTACCCGGGAGCCCAACCAGGAGGTGTGGGAGTCAGCTGTGAAACTGCAGCGCCTCAGCAGCTTGTGGCAGCTGTTTGGGTCAGCTCAGCTGTGAGGAATTGGCACGAGTGTGATTGGAACCGGCATTTTAGCTGATTTAGCAAAACTGGTGCAAAAGGCCAAGTGAATATTCTTCCTGTGTCCAAATAGCTTGTTTGGGGTTCAGGTAAACAGAACTGATGTGGCCCTACAGAAGTTAAATTAAGGCCATCCTAAATTTCGTTTATTTTATGAAGGAAACTGAAACAAGTATCTTCAGTTGTACCTCCATAAGTCTCCTGCAAATGAGCCGAATGTGTAGCCTGTTATTTACCTGTGTGCTCCTTGCCTCACACCGTGGGAAATCATACTTTATTTATGTGCACAGCATTTAAAAACAACTGGGTTACCGCTTTCAACTTGCTGTGGATGGTGGAAACGAGTACAGAAGTACGTCAGGAGGTGATGGAGGCTTTACGTCAGTCTTCCGAGATGTGAAATGAGTGGACTCTTTCCTAATAAATGCTAATGATGATTTGTGTAATGATGATAATTTTGATGCCTAATTAGAGCTGCTTGAAAGGAAAATATTTCATTATGGATGCATGCATGTTACTGTTAAGGAAGTTGGGGGAGTAAATTTTAACAGTATTCAGTATGACTACTGCATGAACTGTGCACCCGTTTCCCTTAAAATAGGACCAAAGCTCCTCTCCCTTACCTAATTAGCTATTTGATACCGAGTGTTCAGCTTGGACAGTTCCCATGCAACACATGATAGGCTGCAAGCTTAGGCCCCAGCTCACCGTGCTGTAATTCGTGTGTTGTTCCCTGGCATGAAAGAAGCTTGGGAGACATACAGTGGATATGTTTAACACACGGGGGAGGAAAAATAGTCCAGCGGTTCGTGATCTCGTGTGATGCCTATCTGATGCGACAAGCTTCTGACTTTGGTGGAGGTGTCCTGGCAGTTTGGGCCCAGAGCTCTGAACAGCAAAACAAGAAAACATCTGGTCGCTGCTGCTGATTTAGAAACACTGGGAGGCTAATTAGTTGCATAACCACTAATACCAAGTAATATTTATAGCGACCTCAAGCAAGTACCAGAAATGTTGGGGGTGCTCGTAGTGTTTTAATGACCCACCTACCTACGTGGCTGGGACTGCGTTTGAGTTATTTGCCCTAGTACCTGTCCAAATGCAATTTACTTTTTATGCACGTTTATTAAGAAGTGCTAATGGTCTGTTTGCTGATTTGTGCTGTGGTTTGTTAATACCTAAAGATATGTTCTTGAGTGGTTCCTGCTTATTTCAGAAGGCATTGCCCTAATTGGGGGTTCAGTGTGAGCTGAAGCTGCCAGGGGAACAATTACTTGGATCTCGAAAGAAGAAGTGATGCTATTCTTTAAGGAGCAGGCTAGAAGTAGGTTAAATGTAATATGCCATCTTTCTCTTTTGCAGTGCGCAAGTCATGTAATTTTCAGGTATAGGACTGTGCAAATGTGACTCTTGAGTTGCGCAAAGTGGAACGGGTTCTGGGTGCTCTTGGACTGGGGGCATGTTTTTGTGTGTCTGGTTAGTTGGAGCCTCTCTTATTTGTACCATAGAAATTCCAGCAATTGCGAGTTGAGAGCATGTTTGGAAATTGAACCACTGTTTTAACTACACAGCTGAGTGAAGATGTGGAGCGAGTATCTGAAAACCCAGCAGAGGACAGAGGAGGAGAAATGGGAGTTCATGAAGATGTCAGCTCGGTTATTTTACCAGGTGAGAACTATTGGCCAAAAACCTACCAATTTAAAGTGACTGATAATTAAAGTGACTGATAAGCTGCTTCTGTGTAAGCTTTTTTTTTTTTTTTTTTAATTGCACTTGTGAGAGCAAACAAAGCACTAGGTGACTTACTTTGAGGAATAAGTATAGCTGGAAAGCTAAGGAGCTTTCCTGGGGATTGAGATGAGAATATTTCTTTGTCACGAAATGTGCTCAGTCAAGGAAGATTTGTCACACCTGCTGCTGAGATAGCTCAGTGTGTCATCTGCCGTTTGTGCTGGCTGTATCTTTCCTGAGTAGCAGTGTTTGTGATGGCAGTGGATTGCAAACAAAGTCTGTGCCAGATTTACGTGTGCAAGATGCAGTACCAAGTACAGGCTTCAAAACAGATTTTAGTTAGACTGTTTGGACCTGCTTTTTGAGAATGTGGAGCAGTGTTAAACGGGCTTATTGCAGCTCAGATTTGGGTGGTAAGGTAAGCCAACAGGAACTGAGTATCCCCTAAATATTTTGCAGCTGTTTAAGATGTTTTTTTGTTGTTGTTGTTATTGTTATGTTAGTAGTGCAATTTTATGCATATCAATATCTTAATTTTCTTGGCTGACATCTTCTGGCAATGAACTTCAGAACACGTGCGTGGCCACGGACCTTTATATGAGGTTATGTGCTCAGCAGGAGCTACAATAAGGCTAGTGTTTGCTGTGGTAAGGACCAAATACCAAACTATGCTATTATAATTGAAGGGCAGTGTGGCATAGCCTGAGAGGGCCTGACTCATTAAATTACACACCACAGAAAAGTCAGTATAAAATATGCCTATTTATCTCCAATATGTTGGGTTTTAATGCTTGTTTTATGTGTTAAGCTATATATTGCTGACAATCTAAATATGACACGTAACTTGAGTGCCTAAACCTTTACCTTGCACTCTCCATTTCTTTTGACAATACTTGTAAGGAGTATTGGGGGGGAAGCATTTGTATAGTTCTGTGTGTACAGGTGAGACTAGTGTGAGGATCTTCAGAGGATAAGGTTTAGAGGCAAGGAGGAAGGAATCAGGTCTGCCTTTTTCTAGATATAATTGGAAGAAGCCTTCTTTTGTGAAACTTTCTGCAGTATGCACAAGGAGTTATGAATTAGACCCTAGATATGAGAGGGTAACAAATGCACAATCACTGCTATTATGGTGGAGACATAATGCTCGTACGCAGCTATTTGCATTATTAGAATATTAAAATCTCTCTGCTGCCACACATGTTAAACGTGGTCAGAACCAGTTCAGGTTGGAAGGTGGAGGGGAATAAATTGTATTTTGCAGGAGGAAAGACTGACCGTTAATTGTTTCTTATGAACTTTGAACTTTATTTCTGGGTTGGCATTCTTGAAAATAAACTTTGTTTCCTGCCATGTCCTTAAGTGAATGCCAAATTCAATGTGTGGAGAAAAAAAAAGGCACAATCATGCAGGAGAAGGAAGCAGCTGTCTCATTGATCACTAAAAACAGCAATAGTTGTGTTTTTTAAATCAAGATGATTTTCTTTTACTTTCCTCTCAAGCGGCTGATCTTTAAATCAACACTACATAAATTCAGCCCCCAAATCTGTGTTTTAAAGTCCTAATTCATATTCTGTTTGGTTCCAGATAGTGAACTGGGTACCAGTGCCCCTTCCTTGCGTTTCAGCAAGACCTGCCTAAAGAATGTTTTTTCAGTAATTCTCCTGTTTATTTATCTGCTACTCATGGCTGTAGCTGTATTCCTTGTCTACCAAACCATCAGTGACTTCAGGGAGAAGCTCAAGCACCCCGTGATGTCTGTCTCTTACAAAGAAGTGTCCTTGTACGATGCACCTGGTAAGTCTGGTAACAAACTGAAGGGGTAGAGTTGTTGTTCACATTGATCTTGCACTGTTCTGTGTTTTCAGTGTTGATTCTCCAGGGCCTGGAGTTCATATAACGCTTTGACCCAGATCTTTTTCTTGCCTTTTTTTTTTTTTTTTTTTTTTTATTCTGTGTTGTGTTGACTTTACATGGAATTGATAATGTTATAGGACAGATCTTTGGGGGTTCCTGCCAGTAACATGAATGACAGCAGCTGCGGAGTGTGCTGCAACGTTTGAAAGACAGGAAATGTTTGTGCACTCCAGAATGAGCCCTCTTTTAGGGAAAGAAGTTAATTCCTCATGAAACACTCCCAAAACAGCACCATTCAAGCAGGGTAGCACATAGGATCTGTACCAGGGTCTCACTCCTGTGCTGGACAGTGAAGTGCTGTTGACAGTTAAGGAGGTGGATTCTCCAGACAAACCACAAGAAAACCCACAGTGCAGCTTCCTACTGCTGTGCACTATGTACAGTGCTGTATTACATCAGAAGGCAATGACAATGTTAGGTGGCTGCAGAGAAATGGTGGCGTAGAAATGTGATATGGTGCCAGAAAACTGTATTGCAGTTTGCAGGAGGGATTACTGTGCAGAAACCTTTTTTGAATAGTGAATTATTAAATAGAATTATTATTTTTGTAAATTATCCAGTAACCATTCATACATAAAGCTGTGACAGCAAGTGCCGCTCAAACAGCACTGGAAGCTCCTTGTACGTCAGTTTCCTATTTAAAAATAACACGTCTGCTTTAATGTCTTGCCACATTTTACAAATCACTGTTCCAGTACTTGTGGTTGAAAGGTGAGTGTTTCGTGTTGCTGTATTCCTGTATTTTTTTCTCTATGGTTAGTTAGGCTCAGCTGTGTTAGTAGGTCTCTGAATTCGACCTGTATAGCTCTGACAGTAAATTAAGCAGGTGTTTTCCCTTTTCTTTCTTGTTTTTCCCTTTTCTCTCTTCTGCATGTGAGCTTTTTATACAGCAATGGGAAGAAAATGTCATTGAAAGAAACAGAGCAACATACTTATAAATCCAGAAGTATTGGCAGGGGATTCCTGCCAGCTCAGAAAGCATAAATTAATGTAGCCCTTTGCTTCATTGCTCTGTTAAGGTTAGATGAGATGTCAAGTTCCAAGCATGGAGCACTGAAGAAAGAAAGAGAGCAGTTTTAGACTGATGTATTCTGACTACTTTGACGTCTTGCATTTTGGTGGACAGGCCATCTCAGCTGTGTGAGTTAATCGTATCTAATAAATTACACTTGTTTGGTAGTTCGTCTAGATTATCTTCAGGCAAGTTTGTTTCCAATACTAAATGTGGCATAATAGGATTTTTGGTTTTGGGTCTTATATTTTGCTAGCTTTCTACAGCTGAGGTGACTGAGATTTTTTAATGCTTGCTCTTGCTGTGAAACCACAGACTTATGGTATATACATGTGGATGAATTTCCATAAAGGTGAAGAAGTAGCCTGCCTACCTAGCAATAAAAATAACAAGGGATTGGTACAGTTAGTACTTGTTTTATGGCTTTGATTTTTATCATGACATATTTTGTGAACAGAAGATGCTAGATGTTCTGAATAGCATCTTTTTGCTTTTATAGGATCAGCCAGCGACCTTTAATCTCTCATGTATAGTACATGTGCTTTTTCCAGTGAAAATACGATGTGTTAAATGACAGCATCTGGAAACACGTAGATGTTGACTTCAGTGGTCTCCTAGCTTACTTTACACATTCTTCTTATTTGGGGCCAGAGGAACTCATTCATTAGCTGCTGGCTTGTGGGAGGACTAAGGAAACTTAGTCACTTCTGTGAACTTTTAGTTGTGGTTACTGAACTGGAACTTGGATTTTCTGCAACACATTGTAGGGCTTCTGTCCTGATGTGGCTGGCACTGTTGTCCTGCTACAGGAAAATACTTGAGCACATAGTTTAATTTGATGGTTTTGCTGGATCTTGGCAAGATAGCTCAGTATCCTGTGGGATTAAATCCCAGAATGAAAATCTATGAACATAAGAAAGAAGTCAACTCTTCTCAATGTTTTTTGTTTTTTTTTTTGTTTTTTTTTTATCCTGAAACAGGTATTGCCTTCTACCCAGGCAAGGCTCAGCTGCTTAGCTGCAAGCATCATTACTATGATCACATTCCGCCTCTGGTAAATCCAGGTCAGCAAGGAAAAATTGAGTGCTCCACTTGGAGAATCAACTACACAGATCCTTTTACTAATCAAACGATGGTAATAATATCATAGAGTAAAACTTATTCACTGGGGGTTTTCTGTTCATAATGGTATTTGAAAGTAAAAATATTTCTGGAGTGCTGCAAAATATCCTTCTTCAGGGGAAGGGTTGGCTTGTTTGTTTTTCTGTTTTTTGTTGTTTTTTTTTTTTTCCAAGCCATCTATCCTGTTGTTTTCAGAAATGTAAAAGACCCCAGTCAGTGTGTATATATGTTAGGAATGATCAGTTGTCATGTGGCTGTGTACAACATGAAAGCCTGAATGGAATAGAGTCTTTTCACAATGAAACTCCCCCTTAATTCCTCTCCTGAATGAATTGGCAAGCAAACTTGATAACATGAATCTAAGATTGATTGAAAGCAGTAGCAGTTATGTCATTTGAAGCAGGATGACTTCTGTCTTTTTGTGTTTTTGCTAGGAGTTAAATACTATTTTTGTCACACTTGGAAAATTCTTAATTGGGCACCAAAGCATTTCATTGTATTGAAGTGCTGCGTGCCAATAAGATATGTTGATATATCTGTCTTAAATTCCTCTTAAAAACGCAGGGAATCTGGCCTCTGTACAGGTAAATGTTCAGAAAAGAAACCATTAAATATGATCATTTGTATCTCATCTAAAGTTCTTGCTCAGGCCCTTTCTAAGAAAACTAAACACGAACAAACAATTTAGTTACCTCTTTGGTCAGCTTATTTTTCCCCTATCTATCTTCATGTCTTGCGTTTTTCCAGTCACCATTTCTTTCTGGGAAGCAGCTCCTTAGTACATCTGAAAACAGTCCTTTAAGTCTTAATGTTTAATTTCACATTATTTTTGTATGTTTTAACAAACTAAGAACCTGCCTTTTATGTTGTGTGGTAGGTTCGTTTAGAAGCTTGTAGATCCCAAAGGCTCTCATCCTATGACTGAATGGAGAGGCACTGAGGCAGACCTCTGAACCACACAGAGCCATGTTCAAATGGGTGGAGTCATTTTGCAAGCAACAGCTTGATGTCCAGTGTAATTCTTGCACTACTTTAAGTTGTATTCTGCCTGCCAGCTAGCTTTTTTTTTTTCTTTTTTTCTTCCCCTCATTCCTCCTCAGCAGCTTGCTTAAGGTGCTCGGGGCTATGAAACTGTTCCTTTCTCGAGGACAAGCCTGATGTTCTCCACATCAGACTCCAAATTAACTTGTTTCATGTCAAGAGCTGAAGGTTCCTAGACTGTAATGCCTAAAACTGTTTTGATTGTCTGTCTGCAGAATGCAGGCTGCAGAGCCTTGACTGGCAATTCCACATGAACCCAAACGACTGGGATGGAACTAGAGCAGATTTCTTAGCAAAACACTGAATCTTGGTTTAGAGACTTCATTTTTACAACCAAAAGGAGGAATTTGTTAATACCAAGGCAGACATTGTTTGGGGGTATTTTAATAGGTGTGCACTTATTAGAGGCCAGGAAAATCTCAATGTGTATTAGAGTTATGTAAAGTATTAGTGACAGCAAATTCAAGAATGGGAAATGAGGATTCCTCTGCTACTCTCACTGTCTCTCTGTCTGCTTATAGAAGTATGCTTTGGTTGTTCAAGGCCCTCGTGATGTGAAGAAAAAGGAACTGGTATTTTTGCAGTTTCATTTAAATGAAACAGACCAAGATTTTAGTGCCATTGACTACCTTCTGTTTTCTTCTTTCCAAGAGTTCATCAACAGGTATGTAAAGGGATGATGAACCTGTAACAGCATTGAACTTGCATCCACAGCAATACTAGTGCAAGAAAGGTATTTTGGGTGGAAGGTTAGAGAAGCTTTTATGATGATTCTTTTTATTAAAAGGGAAAATTGGATTATTTCTGTTGGACTTTCATGTCTTAGATTACTAATCTCACCTTTTAGAAAATGAATTGAGGATACATCCAGTGACAGAAAGTGCCCTTCAGCTGTTCTTCAGCCATTTGCTGCTGCACTTTCTAGGAGTTTTGAAGTTTTCACTGTCTTGCTTCTGTCCTCTGTTGTGGGTGATCAGGAGGTGGGTTGTACTTGGCAGCGTGATAATGAAGGGCATTAAGAAAGAACACAAATGTTTCTGTACCTCGTTTTTTTTTTTTTTTTTTTTAAGCAGTTACTATAAAGATCAGATTCCTAGACCGATTTATTTCATTGTAAGGTTAACCATAAGTGTTTGTACTGCTAGTTTTATTTAAGATTCTAAAGGATGATGTAATTTAGTAGATGGGGGTTTTAAAAGTACTTTGTTTTGATTTGATAGCAATGCCATTGGAGTGGCTGATCAACCTTTCGCTAATTTTAACAGGAATGGAATTAATCCTGTCTTGAACTTTCTTGAAAGACCCATTTTTTTTCCTTGCTTGCAAGAATAAACTCCATACTTAAATTGCTTAATTTTTGCTTTTAATTTAAATTCAAGTTCTGTTCTTCTCTCTGTGATCCAGATTAAAAGCTAGTCAAGAGGCATTAGTCACAGTGAGATCTAATAGAAAGCCTTACTTTGGTAATGGCTGGATGCAAAGTGAAAAAGGGAGAGTGGATAAAGGGCATGTGCGGAGGGAATTAAGGTGGAGGGGAAGAGAAGTAACGCTTTATTGCAGCGAAGCATTTTTGGAGGCTTGGGCATGATCATGCTGGTGTTTTTCAGATGGAGCAGACTGAAAGTGTTCAGTCACAGTATCGGTGGGTGGCCAAAGACCAGTTGTCTGAATTTGTTTTTTACAAAGTGTTTACTTCAGTGAAGGAGACAGGCATTAAGCATAGGTTATCAAGTACTTCCTGTAACTGTACAAAGGCACCTCAGATGCCTCTAGCGTTACGGGTATTTTATATTTCAGTATGAGAAAACGCCAATGGAGAGCAGTGATGGAGAAGGTGCTGTTTGTTCCGTGTGCATTGGATTTTTTTCTCAGTTGTTGTGGCTCGTGCTGCAGTCAGTGGTAGGTACAGTGGGACCGAATCCAGTGAAGTGCACAGTTGGGTCTGTGCTTTAAAACATGAGCTGTCTGAGAGCATCCCCAGTGGAGGAGAGATCAGAAGGTGTGGTTGCATTGCATCTGGTTGCTGTCTTTTTGCACAATGAGCAAACAGAATCAGAGAATCACAGAATTTCTAAATTGGAAGAGACCTCAAGATCATCGAGTCCAACCTCTAACCTAACACTAACAGTCCCCACTAAACCATATCCCTAAGCTCTACATCTAAACATCTTTTGAAGACTTCCAGGGATGGTGACTCCACGACCTCCCTGGGCAGCCTGTTCCAATGCCTCACAACCCTTTCAGTAAAGAAGCTCTTCCTAACATCTAACCTAAAACTCCCCTGGCACAACTTTAGCCCATTCCCCCTCGTCCTGTCACCAGGCACGTGGGAGAACAGGCCAACCCCCACCTCACTACAGCCTCCTTTAAGGTACCTGTAGAGAGCAATAAGGTCACCCCTGAGCCTCCTCTTCTCCAGGCTGAACAAGCCCAGCTCCCTCAGCCGCTCCTCGTAGGACTTGTTCTCCAGGCCCCTCACCAGCTTCGTCGCCCTTCTTTGGACCCGCTCAAGCACCTCGATGTCCTTCTTGTAGCGAGGGGCAAACTTACCAAGACACAAATTGGACTAGCTCTGCTCGAGTCTTGGAAGCACCATTTCTCTGCTCGTTGTACCAATTTGCAGACAAGCCATTTTGAAGAGCTGTTTGCTTCCAAACTAAAACATGTGTGTCCCATTGAAGCTGGCAGTATGTAAAGTCTCTCCCTGCGTGGAGGCCTGCATGCCGTTGTCTGAAATGCTTCGGCCACGCATTGTGCAAAGGTAGGTTGGGTGTGCAAAACAACAGTAAGCAGTATTGCCGAAGTCCTAGCTGGAAGGCTGTGTTTGTGCCACGGTACGTGAATAATTAAGAATCATCTGTAAGCTGCCTGGAGAAGCTGGGGTTGCAAGCTCCTGCCTCCAGGTTTCCCCAGGTCAGACAGGTTAGGTGGCAGATTCAGTCCCTGAAGAGAGGGGGAAGTGACCTGCTGTTCCTAAAGAAGCTGCTTTGTCCCTGTTGGAAGGCAGCAGAACTGAGGCTGGGGCATGAAGGCTGAGGCTGGGGCATGCTTGGAGCAATGCAAAAGGCAGGAAATGTTGTCTGGTTGGGGATATGCATCCTCTGTGCCTGTTTGTGGCAGACAGGAACGTGAGGTAAGGCTGGTTTGGAAGTAATGCAAGTAATGGGAAAATTGGCAAAGATCTATAAATGTGGTGGGAAATGATCTGCGTGTCTGGGTAAAGTACAGAGAACCAGTGTGTGCACGATGCTTTGGTACTGCCTCTTTTGCAGCATCCTCCAAAGCTCAGCAGACTGCATGCCTTACCTCGTTTGGGATTGTGCAGTGCTCTCCTGGCATCCCAGCGCACCAACCAGACTGGCTTGGGGCAGGCTGAAAACCTGCGTTTTCTCCTGAGCACGTGAAATGCCTTGCATGTGTGGGGTGTGTTTGGATGTGGCATTGTTCTGTCCGGCTTCCAGCAGGAGAGGAAGCAGAAATGGCTTCCGGCTCGTCAGCTGCTGCTGCTGAATTTAGCTGCTGGAAGGTCTGGACTGATATCCTTAGAAACTGTTGTGCATCGACAGTGTAATTTTGTCCTTCCATATAGCCTTCAAACGCTCACTGCTGTTAACTACTTTTCCTGACAAAGTGTCTCACTTAGGGGTTACAAGAGCGTGCTCTTAGCACCGTGCCCAGCAACTCATGTAAAGTGCAGTTAAAGATCCTGAGCTACGTGCTAAAACTCATCAGCTATCACGATTACCTTTACAGTTTTATTTGCAATGTCTGCAAAGAGCTTAGGATGGAATGGATTGGCAGACTGCTGTAAAATATGTCTGTAGGTATTCCATCATCTGAAATCAGTCTGAACGCCTTTGAAATTGGTGAGGGTGGTCCAGCTGTATCAACGGCACAGCTTCTTTGCAGGCACAGTTCTGTGCAGCTCACTTTTGCTTTAAATAACAATAATTGCATCAGTGAACAGTAATCATATCATAAGCAATAATAAAAATGGCATCTGGATTCTTGTATCTTGAAGGATTTTCCTGAGGCATAGCAAGTGGTAAGGACTCAGGGGCCAGTTGTCTCTGTCAAGGGTTTTATTCTCTGCAGCTCTCGTGTTAAAGTTGGATCAACAGACTGCATGAAGCTGGCAGCGCTTGCTGGTTTTGTTCTGGCCCTCGCGGAGCACTGCTGCACTATATGCTATTGTTGGACTGAGCTGGAAGGGTACTGCCACTGTGTTTTTTCTTTTGTATTTTTCTTCTTTTTTTTTTTTTTTTTTCTAAGACAGTGGCAGATGCTGTGCCATATTAATTGGAGGGAAGGAAATAATGAAACCCTTGCAAATTACCCAAAAAGTGTAGCTAAAAATACAAGTTCCTTTCCTCAACTATCATTAGTGTAATACATGGGTTTAAGAAGAAAATCCTCTGAACATATAGTCAATAGTCAAAACTATTGTTAGCTTAGCATGTAAAATAACTTCTGGTCATGTGAGATGATGAATACCAGTCTGAACAGGTCAGAGATTATTTCTGTGTCCAAACAGAGCTTCATCTTTACTTCTTTGGTCTGGATTGCTGCGTGCAGAGAAACAAATAACAACACGGAAGGGTCGAGACTTTCAGTACCGCATCTGACCCTTTATTACATCCCATGGCTGTCAGAGAGTTCCCAGTTCACTGAGCACAGGGGAACTGGTGGACATTGCTTGCCCTCTGCTATTTGTGCAAAGCTTCTGTGTCTCTGCTCTGTCCTTTCCCTCCCCTTTTTTTTTTTCTGTTCTCCCCCCCATCTCTTTGGCAGTGGCCTGGATTATAGGCGCACGCAAGGAGATGCCGTCTCAGATTGCTCCTCCTAAGAGTCTAATGTTTCTTTTTCAAGCCCACAATTACTGTCACGGGCAAAATACTGTACTGCTGCCTGCTTACCAAGTGAGTTGTGGCTGTAGTGCTCAGCTCCATGTCATAGCTTCCTGCTTCAATTTTCCATGTTGGTTTGGAAAGCTGCGCTGGGATGCTGCGTTGAGTCATGCATGAGGCGTGTGGCTGGCTGGCAGGGTGCTAATTATGTTCCTCCGAGTGGCAAAGCACCGTGTTCTTCCTGACTGTCCCATCGGCTGCTGCTGTACCCGTACACCAAAAGGGGAAGAAATAATTGCCAGGGTAGGTCTCCCTACGTCAGTGGTTCGTATGGCAAGGAGCAGTCAGGCGTTGGACTTTGTGATGCTTTGCCCAAATCTTCCCAGTGGGGGCTGGAGAAGCGTGCTGCCATCCTGTTGGGACAACTGAGCAAACAGCTAATGGTACAGATAGATAAAGATACCACAGAATCACAGAATGGCTTGGGTTGGAAGGGACCTTAAAGACCATCCAGTTCCAACTCACCCGCTAGATCAAGTTGTCCAGGGCCCCTCCAGCCTGACTGAACGCCTCCAGGCATGGGGCATCCACAGCTTCTCGGGGCAACCTCTTCCAGTGCCTCACCAGCCTCTGAGTGAAGAATTTCCTCCTAACATCTCATCTGAATCTCCCCTTTTAGTTAAACTAGAAGAGGAGCCCTAATTCTGAAGACTAAGGAAAAATGTAAAGTGCAAATCCAGCCAGTGCTGGTGTAGGGCCAGTCTTCCCAATTGGCCTGTTCTTCAGCTCTCCTTGTCTTCTTTACTTCTTTGCATCTCTCTCCTGGAAGACCAAAAAGGCTTCATCTCCCAGCAGGCCCAGCCACGTGCTCCCTCTGCCATGTGAACAAAAGCATGCTCTTTGCCTTCACCTAGGAAGATTTGTTTGTTCGGAGGGAAAAACCCTTTCCTTCTCCCTTTTTTAAGGACCAGCATACCTTGGCATGGCTTTGTAACATGAAATCTATCTTTAGTAAAAATCAGCAGTCTGCGCTTCAGTGCTTCGTGACTCATCGCAGTGGTTTACCCGCTCGTTTCGAGCGAAACCTTGTTGAAAGGCAGCTGCAGGGACAGGCTTATTTTGTGGAGGTGACGTGAAAGTGGCTAAAATCACAGTGCTGAGGAGCTCAAAGTAAACGGAGAGGTGAATTCACCATGTCCTGTGCATTTAGCAGACACCAGACAGGCCCTGGAGTTACCTTTTTATCACTTGCTGTGTGAGGAGCATGGGGAGGCTTAAAATGGCTGCAAGGCACAGCATTAAGTCACAGCTCCCCTAAAGCAGCAGATCTGCATGGGGAGGCAGTACTGGGACAGCAGGGCACCAGGTGGGTCTTCTGCAGTTAAGAACAAGAGTGCAAGTGCCAAAACATTACTACTACCAATGTTTTAGACAGGCTTGATTTTAGCCTATATAAATATAAAGGGCATTTTGAACGTGCTTTGAAGTATAGGCCTGACATTTCACTGCCTTCAATGCCCAGACACTGCTCAGAGTTTGGTCAGTAAAGTAATGGTCTTTTTTCCTTTAGCCCAGAAAAAGCAGAATTCATGAAGGACTGTGAAAGTTCGTACTCCAGCTGGAAGTTTTCCGGAGGCTTTCGAACTTGGGTCAAGATGTCCTTGGTGAAAACAAAGGAAGAAGATGGTAGTGAGACTGTTGAATTCAAACAAGAGGTAAAGATAATATTAACTTCCCAAATGTATGATTTTATTTTTTTAGGACCTGTTAGTTGATTTAAAAATTGGGGGCTGTCAAAATGTTGCATGTTTTTAATGATAATTGGCTTACAAAACTACCTCTTGGAGCACTTAGCAACGTGAGCTGGAGGAAGGGGTCGTCTGTTTTGAAGTGGAGTATCAGGAGGCTGGCTTTTGCTTAATGGCATTCGTTACACCACTTGCCACTGGGCGGTTTTGGAAGCTGAACTGGCTGTGCAGTTACTTGTGTTCTTTCTCAACGTGGAGAGGCTCTGTCAAAGCGTTAATGTCGTGGTGTGCTCTGCTACTGGTATGGTGACACTGCAGGAAAAACATCTTAGCAGAGAGGTGAGAAACTCCAGGCCCTGCCTGTGTCATCGGTGACACCTGTAGTCTTGAGGTATGGGTCTGAAGAGACTGATACGGAAAAACTAACAGAGTTGCCTTAGTTCAAGGTAGGGATTTTCGAAGGAATTATCTAAGTAACAGTAATGGAAAGAGGTACCACAGGGTCTGATATTAGGATGAAGAGGTAACATAAGCTAAGTACCCTTTATAGCACTCTCACGTCTGCTTTTTGTTTGGATTTGAGACTTTTATCTGTTGAGTATCCTTAGAAATGTGGAGTATCTCAACTTCTTGCATCATTTAAAGCTAGAAAATATACAAGCGGAAGGTGCAAACTTAGCTAGAGATGAAGTAAGTTTGACTTTCATTCCAGCTCTGTTAATGCTTACGGACAGGAGAATAATTGTGTTCTGAGCCTGTTAGCTTGCTTCCGGTGTTGGTGGGAGAGGAAGAAGCTCATCGGTGATGAGAAAAGAGAATTTTAAGAGCAGTCCTTTTTAAGATAGTGCATCTTCCAGGCACACTACTATGCTTTCCCTTAGTCCGTGGTCCACTTGAAAAGAGCGCTTATGTGGCAAAGGGTTGGGGGAAGAGCAGAGCTGTGACTGAGAGCTGGGTACCCTCTGGACCATTACTTGGTCTTTTCTACTCTTCCCACTGCTTGTAGGCAGCTGTGTGAGCTGGTTGTTTCCTGTTGTGCAGTTTTCTTGAGTGAGTATGGCTGGGATGGTCGCGCGCTGCAATAATTACACAGGCTGTAGAAGTGTAAGGTAACGAGAGGTGGTAAAGCTCCCGTATGCTCGAACCAGACACGTACGGTGCTGCTGTGTGTTCACAGCCTAAAATCATTAATACGTAGGCTTTTTTTTCCCCATCCATTTTCATTCTGCAACTGCTGGTATCTAGCTTGTGCTACAACTGATCCTCCAAAAAAGATGATTCCTGCCATCATTGTGTAGTTCTCTGGCAAATAACAGTAACGTAACCTTAATTCATGGGAACTTTCCAAATGCCATATTACCCCAAGTAAATGAATTTTGTAAATGAGCTCCCCACACCTGGAAGGGGAATTTTTTTGTTTTTGAGAAGTGATGTATAATGGCATTTCCAAAGCTCAGCTGCAGTTATCTTGAGAATGGATAGGCTGTCTTTAACGGGACTATTCTTGATGTTCCTGGAACAAAGTGCTTTCAGTAAGCTGCTTGGGCAGCAACGCTCTAGATGAAGGCTTTGATCTGGCATCTCTTGCTCTTCCTTGAATTACACCAAACCTCCTATTGCCTTCCTGCAACTGGAACAAATCTGGCTTGTCCTTGCCTGGGTATATGAAGTTAACTGTGCATCTGTTTAATCATTTTGATTTTTAAAGAGAATATGGGCTGTGAGCATGTGGGGACAGAAAGGAGTACTTGTAAGGTATGTGTGAAGTAAGACTTTGTTTTCACCTTCTAGCCTTTTCTGTTGCACAGAAGACTGGATTACACTACTACAGAAAGTAACCTGCACCTTTTTCACCTTTTTTCCCCCTCTCCCAGACTAGTGTGGTTAACTATATTGACCAGAGGACTAAACCAAGAAGTGACCAGCTGTTTTTTGTCGTCTTTGAATGGAAAGATCCTTTTATACAGACTGTGCAGGATGTAAGTAACCTTCTAGCACCTTCTTGAATCGTCAGCCTATATGTGCTCATGGTGTGTGTGTGTGTATGTATGCCTCTGAGTTTCTACTTGGAGTGAGGTACCAGAAGAAGAGCGAAGTTACTCTTTAAAGTTCAGTCGGGTGCTTGTTTATTTTATTTTAATTCAGCGATAATTATTAAGTGGGGCTCAAGACTATCTGCAGCCTTCCCTTGTCTTAGTGACACTCAGCATTATTCTTGCAGCTAAAGGTGCACGTAGCTAAGAAACCTGGCCCCTGTACATTAGCAAATTGTAGCTTCAGGTCAAGTATGAACATTTTGCTTAAATAAGTAAGTGTGCCTGGGTAAATTGATTTAATGACTCTTCCTATTAATTGACATGCAAGAAGACTAGACTTAAATCAGACTAATAAAACCAAAATTTATAATAATAATAAAAAACAAAGCGGTCTAATTTTTGGCCCTTATCTGAACAGAACTTGGTACTGCATTTAAAAAAACAAAACAAAACAAAAACTCAAAATTCAGCTCAGTGTACTGCAGCCAGAGGTGTGCGATGTGCCAGACAAGATCACTGTCAATCACTGGAGTGCTTAAAAGGTGTGTGGATCCCTGCAGGGATATGTGCTTAGCATGTGAGATGGATCTGGTGCTCCAGGGGAGCACAGGGAAAAAAGATCTACTTACCTTCCCTAGAAAAATACGGAACAGCAAAATGTGCGAAGTCAATCTGTTTAAAATTTGGCATTTAAAATGGCCCAGCTTGACAACCTGGTCTGTCATGAACAAAATCTCTCAAATTCCTCTTTTTTTGCCCAAAGCCACTGTGATTTACAAGTAGGGGAAGCCTGTTTTAGGGCCCTCTGGCTTGGGTGGTGACCCAGTGACACCGCACTTGTGCTTACCGTCACCAGTGCTGCAGACCCCATGGCGGATCTGAAAGCTGTTACTTTATTGCTGCCTGAGCCTAGATCCCCTCACTTCATCTCGAGATCCTAGAAGCCATCATTGTGCCTAGGGGCACAAGGAGAATTGCAAACTATAAATAAGCTTAACTACTTTTGAACCAAATATAGTTAAAAATAGAAACATAAAATACTTGCTGCAATTCTACAGAAACGCTTGCCGCTGTCAAAACCTATTTTGGCATTACAACACTGTCTTGTTAAAGCTTTCCAGCAGTTGCTTCTTTTAGGTTTATCTTTTGGAAGATCGTCTTTCATGGGACTGCTTGTTTTTGTAAATCTTTAAATAACGTAGTAAATGTAATCCTTATGGTTAAATTAGCAGTTTAATAATTTTCTCCAACATTTTAAACAATTTACCATGCTGAAGTAGTCTAAAAGGAATTTAGCAGCTAGTACAGGCATCTCCTGGGATCTGTGCGTTTCCTTCCTCACAGAAGGAATTGGAAAAATCGTAGAGCAAGGTAGATGTGTGGCAAAGGTGCTAAGTCCAGGCCTGCTGTGCAGCATGAAGGCATGGGCCACAAAACACAGAAGAGACTTGTTTGTTAATGCATAGGTATAATATATACCAAGTCAGAGGAGGGGAATAATATTTTTAATCTGTTTCAGATAATCACAGCAAATCCTTGGAACATGATTGCTCTTCTCTGTGGCATCTTTTTGGCTCTGTTTAAGGCAGCAGACTTTGCTAAGTTAAGTGTTAAGTGGATGATCAAAATCCGAAAGAGACATCTGAAGAGGAGAAGTCAAGCAATGAACCACATAAGCTGAGACTAAGACTGCCTTTTAACTATTCACAGCAGAAGGGACAGAAAATAACTGGAATGAACTTCATTCAGTGAGACAGCAGTTAAAGATGTAAACCAGGTATGTTTTCTTCAGGAAAAACACAGCTGCTGGAGTAACAGACTAGCGAACTGACGTTTGAACTTCAGAACAGAGCTAACTCTAGACAGGGCTAACAAACTCATGCTTTTCTATTCCAAACTTAACAAGCTTACCTCAATGTATGAGGGGAGTGGGGAGAGAGGAGAAAATTCACTAATATGCTGTAGCAGTTAAATTCTTTATATAAAAAAAAGATAGTTTTGAATGCTTCTCAGAACAGGAAGCTATTTAACTTCTGCATGAGCTGTGACCTGCATCTGCTACCAGAATGCAGTTACTTCTTTGACTGTTAAGTGGAAGGGAAAGACCATGCAAAAAAAAAACAGTCTGGCCTCCCCTCTCCAAAGTGTGTCTTAAAACAAAATACACTGGAATTCTATTACATGTCACTTTTGATTTAAAGTGTATTGACTTTAATATTAAAACAGACCAACACGTTCAATTAAGCTGTTGTGTACCTTCTCTTGAAACTGCCAGCTCTCAGCTTGCAGCTAGAGTTTCACAGGAGCTAATCGAAATGGGAGTATTAAGGCAAAACATGTAAGTAAAAAACAAAAAATTATCAGTCTAACTCGAAGTAAACTTGAGCATAGCTGGGCATCTGAGCTGATGACAAATTTCAAAATCTAATTCTCAAGACTATTTCCCTTCCTTATTTCCTGAGGAATTAAAAAAGTCTTTCATCAGCCTGGCATTTAAATGAGATTCTCTATTATACAGAGAATGTGCACTAACTAACTGTGCTGTGTAGTGTGTAGTCTTTTTCTTCCTTATAAGTCCCTTACTAGTCCAGATGCCTCACTGAGAATTGTGCAGTCTACAAGGCAGCAGTGCACTACTGCGTGTTTGCTCGGAAGGGTTTGCTGCGAGGAAGGGAGCATGCCGAGTTAACTTCTGCTTCTTCCATCCCCTACTAACAGAGAGTGCTAATAAAGCAGTAAGTATGGCAAAAGCACCCCCCAGTTCTTTGTACTTGAGATTTTAAGGAAGTGTTTTGGGACAAAATGTACTACTTCCAGGTGATTTCTAGAGCAAAATCAAGGCACTTTAGAAAAGCAGCAGTATTGGCTGCATGCAATGTACAGGTTCTCCTCTGTCCAGCCAGGTGAGGGGAGGAGGGAGTCACTTGCAGTTCCTGCTCTTGCCTCTTAGGTTCCATGGGCTTAACAGAGCAGAACAAATCCCTCCGCCCTACTCACTAAAGTTAGAAGCAGGGGTCACTGGGGTTTAACAGTTTTGTCTAAATAACTCGTGGCTTTTCATTAAGTGACAAGTGTAGTGCAGTTCAAGGGTTATTTGTGAAAGCCGTTCTAATTCTCCTGGTCTTTATAAGCACAAAGATGTGATTACAGCACTAAATACAAACATAAAGACTTTATTGAATGCTGCTCAATTCCCCAAAGATCTTTCATTACAAAAGTTTTTTCCACACAACTGCAATTTAAGAGATTGGAATGGTACTCTGATAAAAGATGTGAAAAATACTTGATCAAGTAAAACAGACAAGACTTCTATAGTCAACTTTCCACCTTTAAAAAGCAGACTGCATTTTCTTTAAATAAAACAAGGAACTAGTTACTGACAGCCTTCCTGCTGCACTAAAAAAAATAAATCCCAATTTTGGTCTCACTCTTCAGTCCACAAGGTGCTAAAACTAATGCAGAGGTGTCTGAGATAGTCTCTAGAATGACACTACTCCACAGGGAGTCCTTGGGCTGACCAGGAGCATCATTGATGGGCTCTCTAAAGGAAGCTCCATCCTCAGCTATAGCAGGAGGAAATCTTGGAGTAGGCCCAGGACCACCAGGCAGTGAGAAGGGAGTAGAGGCACTCACCAAGTGGCAGGCAGATGCATGGACCATCCTGACCTGATTGAGCTGACTTTTTTTCTTTTCCTACTTTGCCTCATGCTAATGTGAACTTGCACGTAAATCTAAATCTGAATTCAATCACAAATTCAAGAACAGCACCACGTGAGTTCCTTTCAAGGCTGTAAGGGGCACATACTGCGTTTTTCACGTTACTGGTAACGTACCTTGGTTTTATTTGAGAAAATACAGCACAACTAGAAGCCTTTTCTATATTCTTAACCAAAGTATGCAGCGATGTGAAAAGCACATATAAAACAAGGAAAAAAAATGTACATAGCAAACTATACCACCTATGTGCAACACAATCAAAAATTCAAGTCATAATTCTCACCACTCCCGTAATTATTTCACTCATTAAGGATGATAATTCAGGTCTATGAAACGCTGGAAGTGACAGTATATCAATAATTAGACAAATTTACAATATGCTGTGGTAATGACATCACGTAACTGCTGTATTTAAATTCAAATCTTTTCATTTACACTGCGCCAGAGAAAAAGCTGGCTGTTTATATACTGATGAGGTTTATTTTGCAAATTCTTAGATATTTCAAAAGGGTACAAAAAGTATATCTGCCGAGTAGAGGTTGTCATTTCTTTTATTTGGCACTTGTACTGTGTGTGTTTAGCACATTGTGAGTGCTGTTCTGCTTTTCTGCCATAGCCTTCTTAAGCTTTAACTCCTCTAGCTTTCTCCACAACTCTTCACGTTCCAATTCTTTCTTTTTCTCTCTGTAGGAAAGAGCGAAGTATCAATTTCAGATGTGTTTTTAAGTGCAATGTGGAGATGCAGGTACCTAAAGCAACCGTGTTCTTCTACATCTAGTAATTTGTAATGTAAGTTCTACCCCAAAGCTATTTTGAGGCAATCACGGTTTGCTCTATTAAAAAGTGAACGTACAAATTAGTAAAGGTTAGTGGTAAAACAGTAACTTTGCTCCAACTCAAACAATTGCTGTAGGATGGTTTTGCACAGATGAGTACAGTTCTAAGGAAGTTCTGCTTCTTGCTTGTTTGCACACGATAAAGAGCGTTTTGGGGTGGTGGAAGCACAACTGTTGAATGGAGCCTTAACATGTGCTTTCAGCCAGCCTAGGACCACGTCTACCCCGCTCCAACGTACACGTTAGTAGGTTAGTAGGATAGGGCAGGCTTTGGCTGAGCTATGAAGCATTATCCAGCAGAGCTTTCTCCAGACAGCACAGCCCCCTGCAGCAGCAGCTGAGCCTGGTTCCCCCACCCGAGACGGAGCACTCCTGAATGCACCGAGCACCCCGGGGCTTCAGTGCCAGCCATGGTGCTGCCACACACCTGCACAGTGAGTGCTTCTTACTCAAGTGACAGCCAGGAGCAATATTCAGCCAGCGCTTCCACTACAGCACCCCACAGCCACCACCGTTAAGTTCTGCTTGTCAGCTGGTACACGTTAGGTATGTATTCATAACACACATTTGGACAAAGTAATCAGTACCTTTGCCTTTCTGCTTTGTATGAGTTCGTAAGATCATCAAAAAGCTTGCCATTCATTTCCATCAGGGTTTTCAGCACGTTATATACCAGTGCCACAATAGTTCTGGAACGGAAGAAGTACAACCATTAGAATTACTCAACACAAAATAAGCTTCAGTAAAATAGCGTTCAGTTTCCTTTTTGGACTCTGAACTTTGTATTTAAGATGCTACTGTAAGGTTTATCGGTTTTTGAAACAAAATTACTATAATTTCCTCTGTAAATTAACCAAATGCATATCCACATTTTTTTTTTTTTGAAATGCTATTTAACTTTAAATTCCCAACTCGTATAATCATAGAGGCTATAATTATTGGTACAGTGGCTATACTATAAAGCCATGGAGTTATGTTATGTGTTTAACAAACTGAATTCTAACAACAGTTTTGTAATGCTTAAGTAATAAAATATGAGAGTCTAGAAAAATGAAACTCCTGCCTAATAGGTTTAAGTTTGGGCAAAAGAATGCAGCGGAGGAACCACAGCTGCACAGTCTAATACAGCAGCTAGAAGCTGTACCAGAACATTTAAGGGCAGCAGACAGCTCTGCTATATAGAAGTGTCATAAGAAGATCACATCGTTGTTTCAGATACCATGGCATCTTCAAGAAACTGAACAGCTTGAACAATACTGGCTGTGTCTTATGTGGCTGTCAGTATTTCCACTTTAGCTATCGTTCTTTCTTCTGCCTCTTTTTGTGAAGGTATTCTTATTTCAATAATTTATCTTAGGTAAGTGTAATGTTCATCTCCTTTAAGCCTACTCTTAATAATTATGCACAGCAACGCAGAAATTGCAATGAAATTGAACATTAAGAACGTGCCTATCTTCAAACTTAACAAAAAAACACGTAAGCTGTCTTCCCCCTTTCCCCTCCCTAGCAGTTCACCTTCACACAGCAGTATTGATTGTAAGGCTGTAGAGCAGGGGTGCCATGTGGTCATCACCGTGAAAAACGAGTGAAAGAAAAATCTAAGGAAGTAACCAAAGGACCAGGTTTGCCTTTTCAGTACACTCTGTCCACTGTGGCACTAGGAAGGCTCTCTACTATTCATCAGAGGTGTTACGCTCATTCAAAATGCGCAATACATTTACTCTGTCTATGCACTTCTTTGAACATTGGCATTCACATGGTTTAAAGACAAAAGCTTATTTAGGTTATTGGTTTTCTGAGAGGAAAAGCTTGATTTTAAGTGAGTAGTTGAGGCTGTGGTGGACAGATGATAGATAAAAGTATGTTTCTTTACACTCTGAAGCCAATTAAGAGTTATACTTTCTACCCCAAACTTCCTGGTCCTCAAGGGATACAGTTATCTGGTGTCTTTCAGGTCCTTCCTGAAGTAAAGAGCAACTTCTGGCCATGGCTAGGGAAAGAACACTCTTCAGATTTGAGGCCTGAAGTATTATTAGTGCTCCAAGAATTAGTTCTCCAAAGTTTATATTCAGTCTCAGCTGAAACATTTGCAATGAGACTTGCCATCTAGATAAATTCAGAATAACTTCAGAGTCTCTGAGTACATAAGATAGGGTATCTGATTTGCTTCAAAGTTGCAGAAGGCTCCTGCCTACCTTGCCTCTTGCCTGTACAAGCTTTACATTCTGCAAATTTGACTTGCAGCTCAGCTTAGGTTGCTGGACACAGCCAAACTTTGCATTTTAGTATTTCAGTGTCATTACTGTTTCCTTTTAACAGGAAATAGAAATACTAGCAACTTCTGGAATTAAATATAAAACAAAGCAGTAACTCATTGCTACCATCCTTTAGAGTGGCAGGCACTGCTTTTCTATGATAGGATCTTTTCCCTTTCTTATCTTGTCTGGCAGCAAAAATTACTGACACAGTCACTGACAGAATTTATCTGAAGTAGTAAAGGACAGCACAGTACAACTGTATAAGACACATCACTTGGCAAGTGGTTTTAGTCTAAGTAATATTAATTTGATTTTCAACCAACACGTAAGATCAAGTGTAATTAGAATATCAAAACCATTGTCCAGTTGCCTCCTGTGCTTTCAGTAAATTCCAATTCTGCATCATAACAGTGCAGAGCAGTGAAAGTGTAATATTGCTGAAAAGGGCATCTATTTTAGCACCCATAATCTCATTGATTTCATCTGATTTAAGTTGAAATGAAGACATGTTTACAAGTTTATGATCTAAACTTGAAACAATAGACTAAAAAAAATTATTTACGGTACTATAGGAAGTTAAAGATTACATACGGATTCCAGTGTTCTTTGGAGATCTTGTATAAACTGCCAAACATAATTGGTAGAATTTTATCAATGTTCTCCTCAATCAGACTGAGAATATATTCATTATTCCAGAAGTACAAAGCTCTTTCTGCAACCTGAAATAGAAAGGTTAGGGGTCAAAAACCACATAATAGATTGCTACAAGTTATTTTTGATGCTTTTTTTTTTTTTTTACCTGAAAGTGTGAACTTGACACACACTTGGATATTTGCTTAAATAAAGGTTCTTCTATTTTTTTGAATTGTGTCGGTTCTATTACGTCTAAGATTTCTTCAATTTCACCTAAAAACATCACCTGTTGGTATAAAAGAAATACATCAAGAAGCATGAGAATGTTTTACATCGCCAGTGCAAACAAGCAACATGCAGCTCAGACATTAGTCATGAATCCTGCCAAGAACAATGTACGTGATTGCAATTGCATTAGACATCCACTTTTTTTTTTTTTTTTGCTGTGTGAAAGAAGTCAATCAGCAGGTTCAGCTACCTGGTTACAGCTCCCATTGTGGAATTGTTCTTTTGTGTAATTGCTCTGAACACTTAACAGAGCTGCTTTTGCAGAATATTTTTTCTTTACAGTTAAAAAGATGCTAGAATAATTTATTTCTTCACTAATTGCCAGAGAGGTTACATTTACCTGAGATCTCCAGAGTAGCTTCTGTAGTGCTAAATAGTTAATATCTGATTTAAATTACAACCTGCAGAACACTAGGTAGGGGGCATAAAAAATTCAATACCTCTCAAACAGGGGCAACAGAGATAAAAGCCCCACTTGTCAAGAGCTGTCGGGGTGAGATCTGGTGCCATGAGTCAAACTCCTGATTGTACTCATTTTAATTACATAGAAGAAAGACAACCAAGAAAAAAAATAAAATTCCCAAGACCATTTAAAGTTATTTTCATACTATGGAGAAAGAACTGAGCAACTGAGATACCAAGTAGAAGTCTATGTCTGGGTCATGTTGCAGATGACAACCCCCAACCTACTAGTGTAACTAGTAACACTTCTCACCCATCAAATCTCTTACTCTATGCAGTATCTCGATAAGAATGCAAATTTTAACACAGTTCTTAACGTAGTAGCACAATAGTAAGAACTGACATTAAAAAATGGCAGAGCTGCCCAACAAAGATGAGCACTCTTCAGTTTCAAGAACTGCACGTTTTCAGCAAGATCTCTTGAAAAGCAGAGCAGAGGTAAGATGTATGAATCTGACATGCTATGTTTTACATAACAGCAGACAAGAAGCTTGTACAAGACAAAACCAACCTCTTTCTGACTGCAAGTTTTTGGCCAAAATTTGAGCAGTCCTCTGATTACCTATATGAAAAATACAAACAAGTTAAAACCAGAACAAGTTTCTATTACATATCTGATATAATTTGAAAATAAACAACTAAATAAAATGACTTCGCTTTTCCCTATCCAGAGGTTCAATAAAAACTGAATACAGGTAAAAGTAATTCCACTGAAAATATGTACTTTGTTGCCTTATTTAAACATTTATCTTGTTTTGGTTATCAGAATAATTTAAACCTTATCAGAAGTCTTTGATTATCCATTCCCACTTACTCCCACCTCACATTAATTGATATCATGTTGATAACATCAAAGCATCACAAAATGAAGTTAAATCTCCTGTAGCTAGACAGACCAGCATATTTTTCTCCTGATCCATGTGTTGGGGAGCACCTGTCTTGGTTTTGAAGCCCAAGAGCAAACAGTGTACATTGCCTGCACAAACAGGGTTATAGAGAGGAGCCCTGTCCTCCACCACGTCCTTTTTTCTTCTTTAATTTGAAGTGTGACAGACTGGAAACTAGAAATGATATGAACTTACAGAGAAAATAGTTTCCAGTATGTACACTGGAAACTATCACATGTAAGACTAGAAAAAACCCTTCAGGAAACGTAATTAGAAAGCACAGCTCCTAAGAGGGGCAAGGTGGAGGAGGAGGGAAACAGGGAAACAACAACAAACAAAAAGACTGGAGGCCTGTTTCCTAGAAACAAACATCTGACATGGCATCTAAATTACAAAAGTAATGCTGGCTAAAAAAAGCCGTAACTGCATGTTTTAAAAGCAGAAACATTCCCCAAGCACTATAAACTTTCATTCTGAGCAAAGGACCTCTGCTTTTATGATATAACAGCACCTAATGGATCATACGCAACCATAAAGCTTACTCAACTACACGAATACTTTCCATATTTGATTTTTCCCATGTTGATTTTTTCTACTTTTAACCTTCCCAGCTGGCTTTTTTGTTGACAACGATGTGTACTTTCAAAAGTGACTTTCTGACAATAATAGGATTTTAAGTGCTCACCAGTTTCGATCCTAGGATACACAAACATTCTGCTTCTACAAAACTGAGTGTCACTTCAGATGAAACCCGGCAAGTGAGGAAACCCCAGGCAGCTCAAAAACTTATGCTCAAATCCAGAAAAGCAGCAAGTTACACGGGAAGAACGACAGATCCCTCACAGAGCCTCAGCCGTGCAGTTGTACCTAGCTGGGGACGTGCCCCAGCCAGCCAGACTCCCAGCGCCTCCGTCCCATACCTGATGGGGCCATTTTGCAGCCTGGCCACAAAGGCAGAGCTCGCTCCCTGCCCCGTTCCTCTGCTGCTGACCTGGCCTCCTCACTGCTGGCTTCACGAACACGGTGCGGTGACATGGGGAGGGGAAACCCTGAGCTCCATTTCTCTGCATGACCTGATCTGGCAGTCCTCTCATCACCTGCTTCCCCTCCCTCAAGGAGCCAGGCTGGCATAAATTGATTACACTTGTTTGTCTAGGTTCACAATTTAAATACACTTTAATTCTAGGGCCACTTTTTCTTGTTAATTAGCTCGTAACTGAATGGCTGTTACACACTACTGAGATTTTGTATTTCTAAAGAACAAACTGGAACATTGACAGGTGCAATAGCTCATTCTGTCAACACCTTCCCTGCTCCCCAAAACAATGCAAGAAAGCCAAAAAATGTCAGATGGCTGCATTTGCCAAAGGAAAGCTGTGAGAACCTACCATATACCTCTTAACTGGAGCATGAATTTCCTGGTGTTGGAAGCACAAAACTGGGTTAGCTACAGCAGCCCAGTTTCCAGCACTCAGCAATGAGTGCCAAATGTGCTTCACTACATAGACTCACATTCTCAACTTCTTAACTTGACAAAGAAATAACATGTTCTTAGCAGAGAAGTGCAGACCTCAACAACATACCTAATCCTCGCTTTTTAGAGGATCAGTTTCCAGCCTGCCCATGCTTTCCCATTAAAAAAGCTGATACATGCACATTTAAGTTCGAAGATCTTATTCCAAGAAATACACGAATGCAGATCCGAAATCTTACCGCTCTTTCTACATAAAACACACACAATTAATATTCTTCCCCAGGCTACAAAATTCCTATAAAGTTGACTTACAGCAGCAGACACCTGCTAGACAGCTTATGCACCAGGGCTGCACGTTCAGCCTGGTTCTCATGATATGAAATCTCTCCAATGTAAAGGCTATGGCACTTAGCAGGGTTAGGTAATGAGCTCCTCTTGTCAGTTCTGCAAACATCAGGACTGACCTAAGGCAGACTACCGCAGTTACAAGAGCTTGGACTGAATGTCCTCTAAATTGACCCTGAGTGACAATTCCTGCCAGAATAATAACAGTGCGGTACTCATGAAGATAGCCTTCTGATGGAGTGCTTAAAATACTACTTGACCTAAAGCCAAATAAAAAAAATAATACAATGCTATTTCATCAGTTGCCCCATCAAATTTCAACACTTATATTTCAAGCATTTCAAAAAGTTTCTTAAAGCTTCACTTATTATCACTCCTCTTTTATAAAACCAGTTTTACTGTATGTTCAAATTAATGACCAAGGCAAGCACAAGTCTTGTGTCTTCTCCATTCTGAATTCATCTTTACTGTTGATGAGGTGACCAGAATTGTAAGCTATGACCCAGGTGAAGTCCCAGGATCATACTGTGGCACTCCTACATCAGTAAGACCTGCTTTCCCCCTGCAGAGTTTGGGCTTGGAGCCTGTATCACAGTTCTGTAAATTCACATCAGGACTTTGCCATGTTGTCACTTCATTCAGCCTTGCAGGCTTTTATGTAAGGTTACACACTTGCTGCTCATGTGTCATCTGTAACTGTAGAAGTACCTGGATTGCTTTATCCCTTGGCTTAAGGAACTGAGCTTACACAATTCCTTTCTCCTCACCCTATCCAACAAAATCGGCTTATTGACCAGCTAAGCTGGCAATGCTGCAGTGCAGTGGGAAGGAAGGCTCTTCAAGCAGACAGGACAAATTTGTAGACAGTCAGGCCTACTTCCACCACCTACAAAATAACTTCTTTTCTGATGAGGAACACCAACACTAAGTGACCCTGCAGAAAACAAACTTCCACTGAAAGGCTGGTGAAGATTAGCATTGTTTAAGAAAAAACAAATCACATAAGCTTTTCACTTTTCTGTCACAAAAAGTGATGAAGTGTTTAAATTCCAACATACCCCTAACAGAATGACATCAGATTGTCAAACTAAGTTTCTCTTTGAGCTGGTCTGATGTGAGTCTGTTTCCCCATGAGCTGCTGTGCTGCCCTGCCTGCATTCTTCCTTATGGGCATTGCCAAACCACTTGCACGAAGCATTGCAATCCCCTTTCTGGCTGAGCTGCCGATGCATGGCGTGGGAGATTCAGCCTGGGAAAAGCCTCTGATGCCTGAAGCACCTGGAACTGTAACTGCCAAGAGGCACCCCAGTAACTGAGAGGACAGAACAGGAACATCACATGGGGAACATCAGGGTCCTTCTGTCTAAATAAAGTGCTGTTACTCTTTCTCACTTTTATTTCTGACTGTGTTTTCCCTGAAAATTAATGCTAGGCACAAGCCATCAGCACCAAAAACATTGAAATTTTAGTTGTTACCAGGAGGAAGTACAGTTGTTACATAAGTGCTTATATAAGGTGATTCGCATGATCTCAGTGGTTCAAATTTTTATTTAAATTTGTGCTCCATCTTGGTTATAGACTAAGAGAGACCTGCATTTTCAAACCCAGGACTTTCTTAACAACCATCCTAGATTTAATTATTATTCCCCCTCCCTCCCCCCCAATGACTATGGATCATTAATCAAGATATCACAGATAGCACTGCTGTGTATTTCCAATGAGCTGCAGTGAGATACTACATTGACATTAAAAATAGAAAAACATTCAACTGAAAAAACACTTACAGGCTCTGTTAAAGTTGTATCTTTTTCCAGGAACTGTACAACACAATAGGCGAGCTAGAATGTAATTCATATGATTATTTAGTTTAAACAGACACTGTTTAGACATTGCAGCAAAACTAAATATCCCGACTTATAATGGAAGCACTTCAGATGAGGAAGAAGGTACAAAAAATCCCAACCCAAACACCCCTAGAACAGCCATTTAAAGTTCTTCCAAACTAAACAAAATAGCAATTAAAACAGCAAGATATACAAGCTAGCTGTATCTTACAAAAACTTCCTGCATACCAAAAATCTTCAATTTTATCATCCTGGAAGACAATCACTTTGAAACTTGACAGTACTTCCTTAACTCAGATCCATTATCTAGACAGGTTTTCTTCACCTTCAGTTCCTGTATTAACATTACACTGTGAATAAGCTAGGATTTTCAAACATCTATTTTTGGGGAAAAAGTTGGTACTTTCATTCAAAAGAAAAGCTTTAAAGAACAAATTTGACTGACCACACATTACTCGAATAATAGGTGTCAAAATTCAGCGGTAAGATTACATGTGAAAGGATGTTTGCCCATAGAGCTCAGATCCAGCTGAGGATCCCGTCCCCAGCAGTGGCCAATAACAGACACTGGTGGAAGAGTGCAGGGAGTGCGGGAAGCATCAGGAGACTAAGTCACAAGCATGCTCTCCTGGCCCTCAGTGATTTCTGCCCTGGCCAAAGTGTGATACTGTATGTTCCATAATTACTTACATTTACCTATTGTTTAGTTACCTAGCACGCAGTTAAGTAACAAAACAACCACCGCTGTGCCATGCACAGAACCATACACTAACACTGTTGCTGAAGCAGTTAAAACCCTAGATTCCATAAAGACTGAATTGGGGAAATCACAGTGTGTTTCATCTCACAACATGATCAGAGACAAAATTATTTATGGGCATGGCATACATATTTCCATACTTAAGTAGTCTGAAATCAAGCATTACCTTTCTATTTTTTTTTTTGGAATCTGTTATCCCAAAAGAGGCAATTACAATGCTGTAATTACTACAAGCCTAACTTACTGCTCCTACCCTCAGGATAAGGATGTGTATGCATGGATCCCAAAAGTAACACAGCACACATCAATCTCAAAATCCCATTAAAGTGTTCCTGTGCAATACATCTATTGTTCAAAGACACAAAGGCTCAATCTTAAGCCAGCTTTAAGACTTTAAGAGCAGGCTAAATTGTGCTGTAGCAACAAAGCAACGGGCCACTCCTGACTGTGCAGTACGCTCAGTGCTGGTTTCCGGATAACACAAAGCCAGAAACATACAGCGACAAAACTGCTCCTTCGTTTCCAAGTGGTATTTTGGCACATGGCACTAGTGGTTTACCAAGGGATAGGTGAATAGCCTGGCCAACAAACCAAACGCCACTTTAAAGCGCCCAGTACAGCCGAGTTTATAGCACCCTTTCAGGTACCAATGGCCCAGATTAAATGTATTAGAGAAAAAAGGCTAGCTTGCTGTACTGATCTATCAGGGAGAATACCTTTGGCATATGATGGGTCCCTTTCATATCACTGACTCATTCCATGGAGCAGCCTATTGCACACTAATAAACCACAAAGACAAGTGATTTAATTAAATTAAGTCCTAGCTCTCATATCAAGTTTTAACTGAGCTCTTGTCTTGATCCTGTTTGTAGGCTATATAGTCATAATGATTTCACTTTAATTAGAAACTCATTTCCTTGTATCTTTTGTCTATAAAGGAGCTATATTAGCAAGCTGACTAAGTTAACAAAGCAAATTTTTAATTAGCCACAGCAGAATTACTTGCGACTCTTCATCACATACATTCAATACTCAAGTGCCATATGTCTGGAAAGGATATATATTATTCCTCCAATAAGACGATGAACGTCTGTGCTAAGTATAAGAATGGAAGTCAAATGAATAACTGCAACATTTTGACAGCATGTCATGGATCTACATAATTTCTGGCTGATCTGGAGAGCTATTATGCATTTCTGCCATTTATATCCAACACCCTTCCCCTCTCTTCAGTCACTGGAATTTTTGAAATAAAAAAGCACTTCTGAAATAAGCACCTGGCCATATCGCAGATGCCTTTGTACACAGCATTTCAGTTACATAAATGAAGTAGCAATGGAACAAGGTCCTAGGACTAAAGTGTGACTGAGTAGCAAACTACACAAACTTCAGTTGATGTGACTTCAAATTGCTGTTACATTCTAGCATTTTTAAGATATGCTAAATATCTCAAAATTAAGACAAGATATGTAAAATCTTAAAAATAAATAAGTATCTGAGATTGCATTTGCAAATACCTCGGAATATTGACATTATAACACATACTGCTTTACATTTTCATTAGTTTCAAATGCAAATACAGGGAAAACCACAACTCTTAAAAGTAGGCAAAAGCTTACCTGTGCATGAAACAAAGCTAATCCCTTTGCAGTATGCATGGGAATCAGAACTTTCATAAGGAACTGCTTGTGTTCTGCTTTCAGTGGCAGTGCAAAACCATTGATAATACTGAAAACATGAAGAAGTAGGATTTAATTTTATTTTAAAAAAAAGTTTTTTAAAAAAGTATTTTTATCACAACCTCCATTAGGCAAAATAATCTACAAAATAATCTATGGTAAAGCTTACACACATCAGGAAGCTGATTCATTTTGCACAGAACCACTTAAGACAACTTGCCTTGCAAGAGAAAAAATAGATGGTATATAACGTTTATGCTATTTTAACATTGCAGTTTGAACGCTTATTTTGAACAACTTTTCTGTACAAAAATGAAGTGAAAAAGTTGTTGCTAACTCAATAATTTTATTTTAAAAGACAGTAGTAGAACAGCAGTCCTTCAGGCATGTTTTTTTTTCCCTAGATTTTAGATTAATTTGAGAAAACGGTATCCCTTTCACTTGATTTTCATTACAATTTTTTCCATGATACTTGCACAGTCTTTGGATTTTCAGTAAGGCAGTAATATTTATAAAGTTTTCTACTGTGAATATATCAGTGACAGTTTTAGAAAACTAGTAAAATGCTACCACAAAAAAACTTAAGTAAAAATGAAATTAGTGAATTAATGGCAAAAATGGTAACTAAAGCACTTACAAAGCTTTCCTGAATATCATTTAAACAAAACCAGCCTGCTGAAGATTAAAGCATTTTATTCAATGTGAGGTGAAAAGTAAACATTCATTGTCTGAGTCAAAGAACATGTCCTTTATTGGATATATTCCTCACAAGCAAGGACTCTTGAGAAATATTTTGCCTGTCATCTTTAAAACTTGTACTGAAAAAGAACAATTTATACTCGATATCCTAATTTTATATTCACATGGTAACTAAGACAGTATTAGATTATATCAGTGACTGCACTTTATCACTCATTACTATACTCCTCCCTTTCCCAGTTCCAAAGCAAGAAAGCTGAAGCAAACACCCACAATAACACTTCATACTTTTTCTGTCAGATCAAACTTACCTTCCTAATATCTCAAGAAGTTCAGCAACACCATTGAAGTGCTCTGTTTCATATATAAACCTGTTATGAAAAGAGACAAAAATTGAGAGAGGGATTCCAAAAAAAAAATCTTTAATAAATTTTAGATATTTGAAAGCCATATCACAGATCAAAACCAGGTCTTTTCATTCAAGAACAAATCACTGCAGTCACAGACCATGAAGGTAATATAAAATATTGCCTTACATACAGACATACAGCCAGACAGGGCATACCTGAGGAAAATGTTGTTGATCTGTTTCCTGATGAATGCTCGTAAACCAAGGAATTTTCCATAAATTCGATGAAGAACTGTCTTTAGGAAATCACGTTCTCGTGGGTCTTCACTATCAAAGAGCTCCAATAACTTAAAAATTAAATTGAAATTTATTACTTTTAGAAGACTTAAATTTTGTCATGCTACTAACCAATCTGAGCTTTATTTTGAACTTAAAAGTTTGCATTAGAAAAAATACAATCAGTTTGACCTAAAATTTTGTTTCGATGTCCAATGTTACTTTCAAAATTAGATTTTTAATAAAGCTGTTTTTTTTATATTTCTTATAAGCAAACCTAGCAGCTTCATTTCAGTCATATCAAAAAGTGTGTATCCAACAGAGATGAACAAAGCCATTCCAACAATTACACTATCAAAATAAAAATGAAATTTTAAGAATGAGATTACCAAATTTTAGGTAAGTGGTCTTTAAGATATAAGAATGAATCAATTTTGTGTCATATATTTACAATTTCTTAATTAAAATCCTGTAATACTGCTTTCAATAAGCTACTCATGTCTTCAAGGTTAAGCAAACCCATAATTCTCTGCAGAATCATTTTGTAAGACAAGTCTATGATAAGAATAATGCGCATTTCCCCAGGGGAAGAAGAGGGATACGTACGTTTAACAGAATGATAATGCATTAAAAATGGGCTGGGGGTGGGGGTGGGAAATCACAAGTAGAAGTTGGTTCATTTCTGTCTGAATCTACTATCAGTGTCTCCTTTTATCTAAACACCTCGACACCCCCCTACCCCCCACACCCCATTTTCTTCTTATTGATTTTGGGTAATGATCATGTATTGTTCCTATACAAGAATGTTCAACATTCAAGATTTAATTTTTAAAAAATTACAAAAATCTAAATTCATAAGAATCATAAAGTAATTAAATTAACTGATTCTCTAAAACAGACTAAATGTCCCAATAAGCTAAGCTAGCAAGACTTTCCACGTATTTTTGCTTTTGGAAGGTTTTCCAAGGATACAGAAAAGACTGCACTCTTGAAGACATCAAAAGGTATTCCAATCCCATTACAGGCCACTACTTCAGTGTTGTTTTTGTTTTTTTTTTTTCCTCCTGTTTGTCCAAGTAAGAGCATATTTAGAAATACTAACCGTGCTCAATAAGTCAGTAACTTAGCTCAAGTAATCACTACAGCCTCCTGCTCAGTCCAGGTTTATGAGCTTAGGTATGTCTACACCAAGCAGCAACAGACACAGCTGTTCAAGAAGTTTGCTCGGGCTCATTTCATTTTTACATTTAGAAGGAATTTCTCAGGGTCACTATCCCACTTTTTCTCCCATGTATAGCTTTCTGTGCACTGCACTGTCTTTCTTGTACTCTAAAGATCACATGAAAACATCAGGAACTGAAATTCTGCAACGTGGCTCCTAAGAACCACGGTCCAATTAGTAAATTGGATTTGCATGGCCAGTAGGTCAGCAGCAGCTTCAGCCTTGAATTTTGTGTGTAAGTTGAACAAAACAGAGAAGGGAACACCTATAAACAAGAACAGTAAGACCAAACAAACAGAAATATAAACAGTCACTGAAGGTGGGAAGGGGGAGTGTTCATCTATGTTGTTATTTTTCATTGCTGTACTCTGATGGCTTGCCAGCACTCACTCAAGTTTTTCCTTGAAAAAATGAGTATTTTGACATGGTAAAAATCCCCTCTGAGGTAATATGGGACAAAAATTGTTACTGTATCATACAGCCTTGACAAGTTATTAGTTTTAGGTTAGATGTTAGGAAGAACTTCTTTACTGAAAGGGTTGTTAGGCACTGGAACAGGCTGCCCAGGGAGGTGGTGGAGTCACCATCCCTGGAAGTCTTTAAAAGACGTTTAGATGTAGAGCTTAGGGATATGGTTTAGTGGGGACTGTTAGTGTTAGGTTAGAGGTTGGACTCAATGATCTTGAGGTCTCTTCCAACCTAGAAATTCTGTGATTCTGTTATATTTAATGTCTCACTTAACTTTCTTGCTCATAGTTACTTTGCATGGTGAAACATAATTTTCCATTATTTTCCTATGTACATTCTTAATTGATTTTCCCTCCATGCTTAACACATGATAGTATGAGAATGACACTATCCAGTAACACCTTAGCAGGTGCTGGAACACACTTCGTATACAGTAAGTTAGTTATTCACAGGAAAAACAATTCTGGTCTACATTTTCCCATTATAGACCTCTATGAAAAACAAACAAAAAGGCACTACAAAGCACTAAAACAGTTTAATTGGCCCACTGTTGATTTGACTGGAAATAAGTTACAAATCATTAAAAGCACAACTCATATTCACAAAATACAAAATACAAAGATCTTGTATTGCAAAACACTGAGGATACCACTTGAAAACAGTGTTTCTGAAGTTGCTAATTACATATAGCCTGTGTGATATGAAGTGCTGTTCATTTAGTGTTTGGCAGAAATCATTGTTGGAACAACTAAGGTTTAACACAGTGTCAAAACAAAAGCTTTACTTTCTCCTTAGCATACAATCAGCAGTTAAGTCTGAGAGGAGGTCTTTGAATCTGAGATAGAAAACCTCTCTACTCACCTGCTGTACAAATCTCTGGTCAATGTATCTCTTGGCAATGCTAGGCTGAAAATCTGGGCTCTCCAAAAATCTTAGGAAAAATTCATACACCAACTACAAACATGAAAATGAAAATTTTGAACAAGTTAATAAGCACACCATAATACAGATTTTATCCCCCACCCAAGTCAGTGGGACTATTTACATATATAAAAGGTATAAAAGGAAACTGAGGTCTAACACATCACTGCTTAATCATGGCCTCTAGTGGAATTACTGTAAGAATTACTGTAAATATCAAGAACATTTTAATTCTCTGAAGAGTCAAAGCTTAATAAATAATTTACTGAAGATATCACTGTAACACAAAAATCAAGTGAAAGATCTAAGTATTACTCAAATTCACACTTCCTACTATATTAAGAACATATTATGTAGAAATAAGTTATCAAACACTTATCAGCACTGAGGGTAAAGTTAAGTGCTCTAACATTATGTAATTCTGTAAAAACAGATTAAAGAAAGTTTGCTAAATGCTTCTGAAGCCAGGTTTCAGCTGCAAGCTCCAAAAATGAAAGGTCATTAAAAAGCTGAATGAATATGTAGAAGCCTAACAATTGGGCTTAACACTACATTTCTATATCCTGGGCATTCAATTCAAACAAAAGGACCTTCAGCAGATTTACCTTCAATATCCTTTATATTTTGTAGTACTTATTTCTATTGAGTTCAAGTCCCCATTCGCTATGATCCTGCCCACAGATGGAAAGACAGACAGGAGATAGAGACAGCGAGGGCCTGAGGTAGCAGAGAAAGGCATGAAGAAGCCAGAGCACAAGTCCCATATTTTTGGATTCATCAGAAGTCCAAGACAAATTACTGTTTCCATAACAATGGCAGGTGGGGGAGGATGCACGCTCTCCCAATTTATAAAATACACATCAGGCGTCTCTTAAGACAGAATTGAGAAGAAAAATGTCTTCAGTTTAGATGCATTCAGGGCCTCTTATGGTCTCAATGCCTAGTCTTAGCCCCACAATAGTTAAACAATTAGCAATAATACTAAAATGCAGCTTAGATGTATGCAGACATCACTGGCTGGACTCCTGAATAAAACCCCCACTGAGGTCATACACACAGGCATGTATTTCAGTGATTACCACTACAAGTACCTATAAACCCCCCAAAAGCCAGCATCTGAGTAACGCATAATTAAAAAGTTCACTTGAGAAATACACTCAGCAATAAGCAATTTTATCTAGAACATTTGAGCTCGCAGTTATTACGCATAGCCTCAAGTGGGGTATGCTGTATCTGCAGAGCAGAAGCTCAAAAACACAAGTTCCCCTTCACTCTTTCCTCCCCTCTGACAGAGACCATAACAATAGCTTTTCAAATCAACAGTCCAAACATACACAAATGTCGTATAAACAGAATTGTATAAAACCCAAGCTTCCCTGCACAGCCTTAATTTGTCTTCTTGCACATAAACACAGCAGACAATAGCAGTTGCAGAACAATAGAGGACAATTTTTTAGAAGTCTGGTAATAGCCGATCCAATAGCGTAATCAGACATATTTCCACACTCCATCCTCTGTCTTAGGGATTGACCATGGCTACTGATCTTTTTCAAGCTAGAAATCAGATAAATTTGCTAGTGGTTTGTATTGAAACGGGAAGCATATGACTGGAGGGAAGTCATTTACAGTTTTATAGGATTCAATTTTGGAATTAAATATTCATACATTATTTCATATATTAAACATTTCTATCAGTGACCACAACAAATAATAGTCATAGGATAACAGCCGGGGTGATGCTGCATGCAATATTGGAAGCTATCGCCAGAGGGGGGAAAAAAAGGAAAAAAACAATATCAGGGTATCAGTAAGAAAGGGACAAGAAGATTCTGAAGGCCTCAGGTAATAATAGACAGATACAGGACAGAACTCAGTGATTGCAAAGACGGTTAAAAAGACAAGAAAAAGCTCTGCTAAGCAACAAGAAAATATTAAACTGAGAAATGAAGGGATGGATACTGGTCCTAAATGCTAGTAAACCATGGGTAACAAAGATCCAGCCACACAATGAAGCCATGTCAGCAACAAATGAAAACCAGGCATATTCCAGGAAGATACTGATGTATGATACAGTACAGAGATGCACAGTCCTATGTATGCTGCAGAAAATCTATTAAAATCTGAAAGAATACAAAGGAGCCCCTAGAATCCTATTGGGCCCCAGTGCCTCTTATGAGTGAAGACTAAATGGGGATGTTTTGTTTCCCCTAAAGCAAGGTGGGGCAAGAAGGACAATTATGGCTTCTTTCCATAAATAGATATGGGAAGAGGGATAAACAGCCAGCAGAAGAACTAGGCTAAAGCATAATGCTATAACAGCGTCTTGGTACAAAATGCCCAAGATTAACTTTAGGGTATCAATCAGAACCAAACCCAAGGTTTTGGAATAGGTGTGCCTCGACTACAAAGTAGAACAAATCAATAGTAATGCAAGATTCTCAATATGTGATGGCAAACTAATTAGTAGCATGTCTCATTTCTACAACAGAGAGAAGATGCATTAGTCACTGTTTGAACGCTTTGTATAATCCTGGCTATTGCAGAACCTCAATTGTTGCTATTGTTCTTAAAGAGAGGAGCTTTCAGAAAAATAAACATTTAGGGCTCAAAAATCCCTGAACAGCTAGCTACTCAATCCATGCTTGAAAGTGTCTCTGTGACAGTCAAGTGACTCTGGAGTTCCTTGGGAAATCCATGAAGCTTTATCCAAGGTGTTTCAGGAAGCAAACTGTAATGGCCATTTCTGGACAGGCACCCTTCTTCTGTAAGCTAAGGATGGAAACTCAGAAGCACAATCCTAAGCATCAACAAGGAGAGTAAGGGTGGATTCTACCTGCAACAGACACTTGCTGGTCCTACCTTAAAACAAACAAACAAACACAAACCTGACAGCTATGCTCAACTTTCCTGAGTGTAAGTGAAGGGTTACCGTTAGTAATACTACTAAATCATGGGAGAACTGTTGGCTTTGGTAGTTCCAGTTCTCAAAAACTGGTCTGCGTGGGTAAAAGAGCCAATAATTCCTATTACATTTTGCTGATTCTGTGTTCCTTCTTGCAGGCACCACTAGAATGTTATTGCTTTAAGCTAACAACTCTACCATCCACAGGTCCCTAAATAGAAACACAGGGTGACTAACGCCAGCCTCTGTACCCTAGTTTAGTTGCTACAACTGTCTGGAGCATTGCTTTAAAGTTGTGTCTTTCACGTCACACCAGTTTCAATGTAGGTCTACAGTCTTTTGTAGTGGCTATGCATGCTGCTGGTAAGTTACTAAGCCATTATATATGATGTTTTTGTATAGAGAAACGTCAACAGATTAAACAGAACAAAGCACAGTAGAGATTCAGATTTTTTCTTCTCCCTCCCAGAAAATTGGCTATGTGACAGATCAGAATTTTGAATTCTACCATCCAGTTGTGGGCACATGAAATGTAAAAGAAAGGAGAGGAAAACACAAACTTGTCACTGTGCTGTAGTGAGCAAATCCATTCCAAGGACAGGATGAAAAACTGACACAGGAGAAGGAAATTCCACGATCAATAATCAGGCAGCCTGGCCAAAACTGATTTAGAAAAAGGCAAAGGAAAACACTGAAAATAAAATTTCAGATAATAACACACAATACTCTTTCAGTTTCTCTTAGACAAGCATAAAGCACAAAGTGAAACAGTCACAGAAACCACAAGTCTTTTTCTATAAGAAGAACTATAGTTTACTTGTGTCCTAAAGTGAACTGAGAAAACATTTACAAGTTTTACTCCTGAGAGACAGGCATTTTGAAGTCAGATGATGATGTTTCTACCAACCATAAGAGACATTTGCATAGCCCTTTTGCAAACCTCCCCCTGCCCAATCAAGCAATCCCCCTTTATTTAAGGCATAGCCATTACTCCTACTAATTAGACACAGACATCCACAAACTAATTATTCTCACAGCCTTTTTTTTTGTGATATCTTGTTTCTTACTTGGTTTAAGTCTGAAATACTATCCTGAACATGGAAGTTTAAATATCCAGTATTAGAAGTCCAGGCCTTAATAACAGCATTTCTTGATTATACTATATCATTGATATACAGGAACATATATGTCCACGAGGTATTATGAGGACAGGGTACCATCCCAACTCCCCTGTGAGAGGGGAGCAGATGGTATACGGATATGCAGCAGCAATTATTCTTCTACCCACTATTAGGAGTTGCTACACAGCAGATTTTATTTAATAGATACTACTTTTACAAATTCAACAACGAATAACCTGAGATATGAATGTGGATGATCACAAGTGACTTGGAATTCCTCAACTTTTAACAGTTTATTGAGAAAAATTCATCAGTACTGCAAGTCAATCACGTGATTGATACAGCAACGCTATAATAATCACGAGATTGGTACAGGAGCGCAACAATAGAATAACTAACCAACTGTTACCAAACAACAACGCCTATATTGTAAAGTTTTTGCACAGAGGGAGGGAAGAGGGTGGGAAGAATGAGGAGATATCTATTTCTTGCTGAAAAGACAAATAAAGGCTATTGCTCCATTTTTGTTATTGTCACAAGAAACTGAATTGCTAACATCTGCTTAGATTTCACTGAAATCATACAAAAATTGCTCAAGTACAGAAAACAATCTCTTAAATAAAGAACATAATTACCCAAAATACCCACACAATTTTAAGACATATATATACATACCACACTTCAATAACACAATTGCTCAATTTAAAACAAAACAAAACAAAAAGAGCATTTAAGCAATTTGGAATGCTTACATTCTGCTGTATTTATACATGCAAGGAAAACAACCACTTTTTCCCTTATGAGCATAGAAACACACTTAAAGATCAATTCTAAAGTTCATATCAAAGGCAAAAAACTACTCAAGTATGCATTCCTGGTTCTTGCCTTACAAGATGATTTGAAAATAAAGGAATCACACACCTGTATGTGGGGCCATGAGGCTTCAAGAGTTGGCTCATCTTCTTCTGGATCAAAATCTGGGTTATCGCTAGGTGGAAGTGTTCTGAAAATATTAGAACTAATCTGTAACAAAAAAATGAAGTTTAATTTTATCACTTTTTATTCTTCCACAGAGCACACTGAACAAGGTATTGCTTTTATCCTAAAAGTACATGAAGTGACACCAGCCAAAAAAAACCCACCTTTTTCTTTACATTTTTTAAAAGCCCTGAATTCAAACTGAGGAAAGCATGAAGCAGGCTAATGAAAATACCAAGAAATTAATTTTTGGCTTCATTGTTTTACAGATTTGCAGCTAGATATTGTCATATCTGTTTTTTTTTTTTTCTCTAGAGCCATTAAAGTTAAAAGAACATTTTGTTTCCTCCATAATAAAACTTTTTTTTTTTTAAACTATGTGACATCAAGAGCTGAAGTTTTATATAAGACATCAAACACAGCATGACTAACCAATTGTGATTTAAACAGATCTCTTCACATGTAAGACAGACAATCCCAAAATATATCTAATTTTAGAGTTCTTCACTTAACTTCATTTCAAGGTGTTCTTTACTTGTAAGAAAGAGCTGAAGAACTGTTTACAGTTTTTCATCTTCCGTCATTTCAAGATATTTCAAGGTTTGGGGAAGTCAAACTTATGTAACAATTGTAACCTTTTGATCTAACCACAGAGTAACTTAGAGAAAAAAAGAAAAAAAAAACCACACAAAAAAACAGAAAAATGGTAATCAAAGTAACTCAGTAGCAAAATAGTCATATCAAATCAATTTCAAAAGAGCAAATTTAAAGGGGATTTTTCAAGTATATGCAAGTCTGGATAGAAAACCCATCTTTCACATGTCAAAAGAAAAATAAATGCCATGTCATCTGCCAGATGCAACACACTGGATTTTAAACCTCTTTAACATGAACAATAGAGAACATGAAGTTAACTTCATTTCTGCATTTTCTACTGTTCTCTCAGGAACAGGTTTAACCCAATTTTTCCAATTAACTTTCAAGCACATTAGCCTTTTCGATCAAACCTGTTTCAAATAGCTGCTAACCACCCAACCCTGCTAAGCACAAAAGAAAGACTGTTTGACAGTTCACAGCAAATGCTACTGCACAGCTTCCACGGAGTCTCCAAGGTGTTGGAAGGATCCTGCAAGAGGGCTTGAAAAGATCCTGAAGTCACCAGCTGGCTCTGCATAGCCGAATCAGCTGCTTCATTAAACAAGGCTTAAAGCTACTGCATGAACTGACTTTTCAGTTCCTCCGTTCTATGCCCCATCCCTGTGGCCTGCTGGACATGTTAAAGCTGCAGGTACTGCTGCTGTACGCTAGAAGGGCGATGATGTTCTGTGTGGATATGGCCATTAGAGCACGATCTCCCAGTTTTCTGAACAGTAGAAGCTGCATTGAAGTTGTTTGATGTTGCAAACATAACAGGACACAAGTAAAAGTGTCTGGAGGAAGGACAGGAAAAACAGGAGTTTGAGAGAATTTGCATTTTAATCAAAGCCAAGGACCAAGTCTTGGTTCTGTTACTTGGTAATGCCTACTCTTATTAGGCGTGCAAGAAAATACCCATGAAAAACATTCAACACAAAAATCAGTCCCCTACTGAGGCTACACCTCTGGTAACAGTTCTTCTGGTAACATCTCTAGACAATACATCCTCTTACTTCTAGATGCATCCTGCTGAACTGATCCAGTCAAAGTTTCTAGTCCAAAACAAAGCTATTAACTACCAAACACATTTCTGTAGCAGAGAAACAGCAGTTCTCTCTGCCAGATCTTTCAAAAACTAATTTTATGATTTCCAGAGTATTCCATACATCTACTAGCACTATCAGTCTCCATAGAAAATCTTAGAACAAGCTGTTTACAGTTTTTATACTGACCAGTCTTCCCTAAAGAACTGCTTCAATGACTTCATTATATTTGAAATAATTTTGCTTCCAGTTTCACCTGTTTCTTCTACTAATGTCTTGCTTCCAAACCTGGTACAGGCTATAGCTTTCGAGGTTCCCAGGAGGTTTTAAAACTTTTAAAAGACTTGTAATGCCAACCCCTAATTTGCTGTTAGCTTCGGAGTACTTTCAATAGACAATTTCCAGACTGAGGAACTGCTAATTTCGGATGACCTAGAAAGGAGGTGCACAGCCCTTTGTGCTCCCCCTTCAAAACTATTTGTAAGCAAAACTCTTCCTCAGTTCTTAACACAAAGACTTTGGCAATGGAATTACAGAAAAATCAGGTTGCTTGGTACACCAAAAAATAATCCTGCACATCTAAACAAAGGTATTTTTATAATCTTATCCCATCCTTGATGGCCTGAAAATGTATTAGTGTCATTTCAACCATTGCTGCCTACCTCGGGATCCAAGCAGAGCAGGGACAGTTACAGGAGGCATGACTGTGTGCTTTTGGCTCAGCAGCTATCACGCCATCAGAGACCATGCGAAGGCAAGGAAGGGTAGGAGACCTCCTCACCTGCACACACCTTGCCTACGCGCTGCTCAGCAACAACAATTTTTTTCCTCTTGATATCTGTAAGGGATTGTTGACTTTGCCTCCCCAAGACAAAGGTAATTCCAATGAAGCTGTGCTGCTTCCTCTGCAAGCTGCAGGAAAGGGGTCCCAGGTCTAGGGAAAGACAAGGGGCTTTGGAAATAAATTAGCTCTGTTTCTGCCACCAAGGCCACTATGGCTTTTTCTAAGGGGATTGCTGTGGTCTGTCCATCCTTTACTACCAGCCACAGTAGTTGGGATTCACTGAGGCTGATTTCTACTTTTTTTGCCTCAAAACCACTATCCTTCAAACTCTGGGGGAAAAAATAAAATCAAATGCCTTTTCTTTTAATGCACTAACACTGAAGAGAAAAAAAGTCTGAAAAATAAATTAAAAAAAGTTCTACAACTCATAGAAGCTACAATGAAAGGCCTCAAACCTGATACACGTGTTGTTTGAAGGGAGAGACCCATCCAGAGCTCTTTCTGAAAGCTGGTACTTAGTCCTAATTCATAGCAAAGACCTTTGCTGCTGCCAGTTGCCAGGGAGACTAGAAATACTGTTCAGGCTTGGAGGGATCTTTTGTCTCAAGCTCTGGAAAAGCTCTCATTGAGCATTTAAGGCCTTCTTCATTTTCTGTCATTTTAAGGGAGAAAAGGAGATGGAAGGTTGTTGGAAAGAAAAATAAGCATCCACAGAGCCCAATCATTTGCACAACAACAACAACATCCTCAAAAGAACAGCTTAACACCATATCTCCAAGAAAAGGAAGCAGCTCCAACATAAAAGAAAATCTCTTCACCCTTCAACAAGTATGGTAGGCTAGTTAGTATACTCCTTCTTTGAACAGGACGCTACAGCGGACACACACGGTAAAAAAATACTACAAGGATTCAGGCTTGTTGCCACCAGCAGTGGGGGAAAAAAGCTGAGGAATAGGTGGACAGACTCTGTCCTTTATGGTGTTGGGTAAAAAAAAAACACTTAGTTAGGAAACACATCTCCTTTAAAGTAAATAAATAAATAAACAACAGAAGCGTCCTAGATCTTTTGTGACGATTAAGAAGCATCTGGTGAAACAAACAAAATTATTAGAAGTGTTTCAATATATCTTAGCTCTTCGGTATAACAGTATAATTTCTACACTTGTTTATATTAATGTTCTTAGAAAGAAAAAATATAACTGACAAACAAAAACAACACTGAAAGAAAAAAAGATTTCAGTGTATAGAAAACCATAAAAAGTTGCAGGCCATATGCTTAAGTCTGCTTACTCACCCGATAGCTACTTTCAAAGTTAGCATATGTAAATTTACCCAAAGTTTAGACAACCGTTAGCCTAAATGCAAGGGGACTAAACACGTTATTTTTACATTTCAAATATCTAGACAAAGCAGTTTTGAAAGCATTCTGGAGTATTTTATTAGTCCTTCAGTTATGTTCCCTGCACGTGGAGTAGTAGTTATATGTAAAACAGCACTTCTGTAGCATTTGAAAATGCATATTAAAATCTGGGAAAGTCAGCAGATACGGCCACATATTTTGTTGCTTATTCAACAAGCCGTTTGTAGAAATTGCACGGTACAAGTCATTCTGTGGTTTACGACTGAGAAAACCACTTAGACTAATCCAGCACAGCTCTCTCAGGCCCAAACAGCAACAAACAACCACGCCAAGTATTTACAAAGCACAGTCGTTTTCTTACACTGATAAACCTTTCTGTTGACACTAGCACCCACAAGAATCTTTACCAGAAAGACCTTATGCTGTCATTCCACTGCTGTTCTTAAAGAAACAAAGACAGGTAACACTGCAGTATTTCCATTTTCTGAATGAGAATGACTTCAAAGGTTATCCAGAATGCAAGCATCTGCATTACACCAGTTCTTTCATTTTAATTACCCTGAAAGCATCATATTTCAGCTAATAATTAGAACACACAAGTAGTGTGGTTTTCTTTTCTTTGCAAGCCTGTAAGCCAAGATATCATTAACAAATGATATTATATTTTATAAGCAGAAAAAAAAAAAAACAGCAATTCTGAGTTAGCTGCCATTACAATTGTAAACTGATTCATTTAGTATATTTTATTCAAATTTAATATATCACAAGAACATTCCATTCCAGATTCTACTTACCATTTTCACTATGTCAGCATAAGCTGATTCAACAATCACTCCACGATTTGTTGAAACATATTCAACCAGTTCATTCAGTGTTGCTCTCTTAATTTCCTTGCTTTTCAGGTCTGAAACAGAGTCCATGAAGTCAAAGAGTATACAACACTGCTGCAACTTCTGACAAAAGAGATCTTGCTGTTCATTGGAGGTGGCATCTGTAAAAGGAAAGAAAAAAAAAACAACACCTAAGTCCATAGAAGCAAACTCAGGATTACTAAATCTGTTCTGTTGACTAAAATTCCCATCATGTGTCAGACCTGTAACTGAGGAATGGTATGATGCAGGACCAGCAAATTAATAGACAATACTGTAAAAACTGAATGATAGTGAATGGATCTGCTTAAGTAAGCTAGATTGAAAAATTCACTATTTAAAACTTGTATTTCATAGAAATAATGAACATATAGTTGTAGATGTATATATGCAAAATAAGTGAATTAATTTTATTTGAGGTACACAGACATTAGTAAGTACCAGCTCGCCTTCACTAAAAGTCACATACACAAGCAGTGCATCATACTAACCTTTCATTCATCCGATTTGTCTCATTCTGTTCCCTAATCCTTTATTACATAACCTGCTTAAAAGCTGTAAAATCTGCTTTGAAGGAACCTTGTCTTTTTTTCTTTTTTGTAAACCACGATGCAACATACCTTGCATACTTTTGATACCATGTGATGAACGTTTCTCTTCAGAATCAACTCCAATATTTCAAAAGGATTAATCCTAAATGTTCATGCTTTTGTTTAAATAATTTATCATGATCTTAGTCATGTCAGGCTTTCCATCTTTTTTGGCCCATTAGGACAATGTGTGACTCTGCATCATCATTTCATGGTGCAGTTTCTCCAGTAGTAGATAAACAGAATTGCTCCATTAGTATTTCACACTAGCTCTATGGCAGATGGATTATTGAGTACTGGATACTTCGAAAATTTAATATATCCTGAAAATATTATAACCGAAAGTTGCAGGATCACAGCAAAAGCAGCTGTGGTTTTAACTGGGAAATCAGATGACTGTCATACTGCCTAGACACACACTGAGAACCCAAATGCCCTTTGTTTGCTTTTTTGCTTTGCTCGTTGGGGTTCCTAGTCACTCCAGCAATAGTATCAGCTCTTCTATCAGTCACTTGGGATTTCACCTGTTCTGCTGAAAAATTCTTATTCCCAGTTTCATCTGGGACTAAGGAATGCTTTCCCCCTGTAAAACTTTCAAGACCTGTCTATAGGCAGACTACCTAATCCCTTAGCTTCATCCATTCCCTGCAGTATCTACATGAACGCTGCTGCTTCCTCAGGAGGAAATTAGCACAACAGGGAAAGGAACCCGGCCTTGTAACACTGAATGTTAGAAATCTTAACTCTCAGTTTAAAGATTGAACAAAACACAGAAAGGTCTCGCACTTCTCTTTATTGTTTTAGGAGCATTTTAAATAAGCAAACTTTAAGTTTGTAAGTTTAACAACTCGGACACTCTTTGACGAGGGCTGTTGCTCAAGTTTCTTACCAAGCACCTCCCACTTAGTGGCCAGAACAACAACCGGGGTTTTAGCTTTCAGTCATTATCTGACAGAATTCTTGCATTTCCGTACAAGCAAAAAAGTAATTGCTAAAATGGCCTGAAATGCCTCCACTGTAATCCCAACTGCTGGCCATGCCCTGGAAGTCCAAACACCAGAATATTGTATTGCACTGCATTCCTGTTTGCCATCTGACAGTTAAGATCTTATTAACTGAGCATAACAACTTCAGCGGGCTTTTCAGAAAGCCAGAGGTTATTATTCCCTCATAAAGAGCGATCTGTACTACTGAATGCTAATTCTGCAATTTTAACCATTTTCCTTTTGAATGCGGATGTCGTAAGATGCTAATTTTTGCTCGGCTATCTACAAATCGCACGATACCAAAGACGTGAATCGTTACACCCTGCAAAATAATCAACGTCAGCTGTAAAAACATTTGTAAGTTACATAACATTTCAGCTCAGATCGTCTAATATTCGGCAGCGGGTTGCATGAGTAAGACCTGCGCCATAGCAACAGAGCAATAACAGTGACATGCTGCGGGTAACATCCCCAAAGCCTCGCTCACGGAACTGCCCCAGGACACACAGCTTCCCCTGACCCTAACCTCGTGCTGCCAGCCATCCGCACACAGTCTCAGATCTGCTCTTACTTCTGCCCACTAAAAACCCAACTATGCTCCACGTTAGCAAAGCCCAGTAGTGAGGGGCAGCAAATACAGCATCTTTGGGTGATGTTCGGTTAAATCAAGTTTCATTAACCAAAATTTAACGTTTTAAAAACCAGCTGACATCATCTGAATACTCCTCATAGTGGTTAAAACAAACTTGTTAAAACAAAGCTGAAATCAAGCAAGAAGAATTCAGAAGAAATCATCAAATCCCTTATTACCTTCCCTAGAACATCAAAGAAATCCTGGTGTTAGCCACTTGTATTTCAACATCAGAGTAACAGAGATCATATCTCTGCGGCCACGCATCACCAGTCCCTTTCATTAGCGATCTGATCTATCTCAATTAGACATCTTCCTAAATGAAAAGCCTGCCCATAAATCAGTTTTGTTACTTGCACCATTTAAAGCCAAGCCATACAAAGTATTTTCTTCTACGCATGCATCCATTACTCACAATGACAAGAGGAAATCATGAAATAATGACACGTGCAAGAGATGAAAACCGTAAGGAAGGTAACACGAGGACTAGTCCTGCGGCATCTCATGTGCTTAGCCCTTGCCTCACACATGGCACCTGTATCCCAGGAATGCTGGGGACAGGTGCCATGGAAACCACTGCCTGCTTTGGGGATATTCATGTCAGCATTCTTGGCTTTTTTAAGCCTTGTCTTTACACCTAATTGTCCCAGCACAGCAAAAGCTAGACAACCCTACGTTGCAGTAAAACCATTTGCAATAGTTTATTCCAGCTCTATGAATAAAATAAACTCTGCCAACATTATTGCATCAACACCAGAGCTTTGAGCTTTAGTAGTTTAACCTGTGGCACGATTTTTAAATAAGTTTTAATTTAACTTCTATCAAGATTTATTCCACGCATATGAAGTTTGCAAAAACTGCTTACCCTAAATACCAGGAGGACCGCAGAAGGTAACACAGGTTCAAAGTAGGCAGTGGATGCTTCAAGAAAATAACCCTAGGGACGAGTTGTGCTTTCAAGTGGAAAACAAAACAAAACACCGAAGACTGAATTCTATTAACCACCTGTCCTTACATTGCTGTATGCTGTTGGAAAAGTCACTTTAAAAAAAATAATAGAAAATGGTCTGTATGTTGTCTGCTCCAGGTGATCAAAATCCAATTTGCTCAACTTTGTTTTCCAGAGGCTGCTCAACAGAGGCACGTCTTAGGAAACTCTTTAAATCCACTGTTAACATCTGTCTGAGGGCTGTTTGTCAGTTGACCTGAGGTCCTTGCGAAGGTCTTAATGACACTTCAGGCAACTGCAGAGAGACAGTTCCTAATCAGATATGACAGTAGAAAATCCTAACGACAAAAAGTTGTGTCCAATACAAAACAACAACATCATAAATTGCGATCCATTTTAACCATCACTCTTTCTAAGGATTGTCATTGCCTCTGGTCCTTTGCACGATAGATGGTAAAATATGTTTGCAACTGATGAAAATAGTTCATTTGATCCTTGCACTTCATGGTACTGAAATTCTCAACAGACTACTACTACTGTTTACAAAAGCCTCATCATTACATACAATAGCCACAATATCAAAGGACAAAAAATTACAAACAAGTCGACTCACAAGTTCCTCCGGAGCAGAAGTTACTAAACATCAAAGCTGCATGACTGTACAGATTGGTCTCGAAATCAAATGCTTTAATACCTACCAGGTTATCAGTCCAAGTCTGAGCATGGAGCACTAAGTTAAAATATGATTTTTTTCTCCAGGGAGGACCCAACCAAAATATAGATAAAGAAATTTTACAGTCTGAGCTACCTCATGAGCGTATAACTCGAGAGACAGAAACTACCATACGACTAGCCAGGGGACTACAACGACGTCTTCCCACAGTGTATTTATCTTGCATGTTTACAGGCATTTCTCCTGGAAGGAAAAGAAAGATGCTTCTCCTCTCTCGACAGAACTGTTTATCCAGGACCTCCTGTGCAAAGCCAGGCACACAACACAATCTTCACTTCAGCGGAAAGCAGAATCCAAGTCCCCAGAACTCTCCTCTCAATTAGAAAGTCAAAAAGTCAGAACTCCCTTCGCAAACTGGAAATTCAGAAAACCTTACTTTCCCTGCCAGTGCAAAACAAACCCTCTCAACCACTTGTAACAGGTTTCCAATATTTACTGTGCTACGTGCAGCTGCACTCGACAGCAGTGGGATCTGCTAGCACAGAATGAAGCCCTAACAGTGACACAGAGAGAAGCACAGGTACCATGAGACATCATACTTGTGTTTTTTTTTCTTCACATCATTTGAATATCAACGCTGTTAAATCTCTGGCCTAGCCCACGCAAGTCAAGCATAAGGAAACCTGCCTAACCTCATTTTAAATCTCATTTTTGTTCTGTGCAGTTCTTGTGTACACTGTCATCGCAATCTCCTGAAGCACCCGAAAGTGTCGGTGTTTGTGCTACAGAGCTGGTAAGGAGGAGGCACTGTTAAAAAATGGAGTTTTGATGCAATTGATGTTATGGGAGGAGACACGGTATCTTTCCAAGTTCTCCGAAGTCTGTGTCTGCAGCTTGGCAGGCAGCACAATGGTTGGCTGACAATGAGGAAGGAGGTCCCTTGCCCTTCTACTCCCTTGTCATTTATTCCTCCCTTCCCCTCCCCTGCTCCCAGTCACATCCATCCCTCAACACCGGCTCTGCAACTTGTCAGCCCCTTCTGCGAGCTGCTATAACTCAATAACATGGCCATATTAGTGAGGTTAGATGGCTTCTGGAGGGGCCTGACGATCATCAGGTCTGGCACAAGGTTAGTGGTGGGAGCAGAAACTCCTCTTTCAGCTGCAGTAAGTTGTTTAGTTAGTTCATTAGCTCATTTGTAACCGTATGCTCCAGCTTCACAGGTATGAGGTAACTGAAAAATCCTAATTATGCATTAACTAGTTGGTTTCATTTTTATTTTCAAATTTCTTCTTCTGGAAAGCAACTTCAAGCTCCTTTTTAAAGAAAAATGCAGCCCCTGTATAAGGTCTCATGCTATACTGATGGTCTAAAACCTTCCTGCAGTAACTCCTTACATCTGTAAGAGAAGCTTCCCCATTTTGGTAGCTCAGCAGCCCAGCTGAAACTGGTGAGGCCACTCAGACTAGTAATTATGCAGCATGTTAGGTATCCATGGAATCTCATCACTAGTATTTTCTTTTTTTTTTCCCCCCATACAGAAAAAAAAAAATGCTGCCTAAGGAGTAAGTGCCATTTCTTACCAGAGTTATGGGGGTTTGTTTGATTATTTGCTTCTGTTGTGTGTGGGTTTGTGTTTTTTTTTGTTTTTTTTTTCCTCTCTCCCCTATTCAGAGTTGAACAGCATATATATTTGAATTACCTGGAGTCCTGAAGCCTACATCTCTTGCTGGATTTCTGGAAGGGGCTGAGTAAGTTTCTCTGCGTGTTTTCACTAAACAGAGCCCAGACTTTGCAAGGCAGATAAGGGAGTCAGACAGAACATCGTGCATCTTAGAAATTAACCAGCTCCCTATAGAGGAGGTTTATTCTTTAGGAGGAGGTTTGGAAGACAACAAAGCAGAACACCATTCTCAAACATGATGTTACAAAGAAGTCCATACCACATATGGGAGATGGCCAAAATAAAGACTTGGCACAGAACTAAAGGTACAGAAGGCACATTGGTCAATCCTGTCTGGGATCTGCATGCTCATACAGATGGACACAACCTCCCTATTTCAGAAATCCAAAGGCCTGCAAAGGAGCAATCACGGCAATGAGCTGAACTTCTCCTTCCACTGAAACTCTCCTGCTGATGCTCATCAGGCAGGACTTACACTAGTGATCCACCTGAGCAGTACTTTAAAAATACACTGCAACACCCTGCTTGCTCAACTACCCCCACAGCAAGCGTTTTATCCAATTTAATGCATACCTTCCTCCAACCAGTTGTGCAAAATCAAATTAAAATTGCAAAAAAGCAACCAAACTGCTAAAAAAAAATAATAAAAAAAAAAAAATCACACCACCATCCAAGTAAAATCTCCATTTTCTTTTGAAATAGCTAAGAAATCACAAGTTTTGCTCATTAGAATATTGTGAATTTAAGATTATCTCCTTGATACATGCCAGGGCAAAAAAAGAATTTAAAGAGTCTCACACAAGAAGTAAAACTAAATAAGGACACAATCTATGATGATTTTTATTCACATACTCTGTTGTGGTTTACAAAGATAGCTACATATTCTAGGCTATAGAGAATTTTAAAGTTGTTTACTAAAAGCACTTCTCGAAAGCTACGTCCTGCCCAATACCAGATATTGTTTGTTCAGTAAGGCTCATCTGCCAGTCCATGTGGCCAGCAGTTGACCTTAACAAATCAGCCCAGAAAATCTGAAAAGCCTATGCTGATCCAACAACATCTGTCACAAATTTTCTCTGACATGACTCCTTGGACTGATAGTAAACTAAAAGTGTCTTTCTTATCTAAATTGTTTCTGTCATCTTCCAAGCATTCTTATAATCTCATATGGCTAAGAGCTCCTACCACGTTAAATCCCTCGATTTTAATGAGAATTTGACTCAACCAAAACACTTCAGACAATAAGAAAGTACCTAGCTGAAGTGCTTTCCTATTTAATAGCCTTATTTCCTACTGGTTAATTACAGAAGACAACATGAAGACAGATGCAAAAAGTAATGCAAATTACTCTCTTAGTCCTCAAAAAGTTAATGAACAGCAAGACTCTAGTGACCAGACCTGACAACATTCACCTTATTTCTCCCACAACTTTCTCAAAAAGGAGAATTAAAGCCCTACTCATTTCTTAAACAAAAGAGAAAAACTACAAAATCAAACACCATGCCAATGAGTCAAATGGGAACATTAAACACCCTGCAGACATCTTTGACAAAATGTGCATCACGAACCCTACAAACATTTCCTCAAGAGCACCACTGACAGTTCAGAACCGAAACTCAGTTACCTGCAACAAATAATTCTGAGGAGAAAAAAAATAAAATAATAGTAATAAAAAAAAATATATATGTATGTATGTATGTATGTATGTATGTTGTCCGATGACAGGACATGGTTATGCTGCTTTTAACAGAAAGCACCAAGATGCTGAGCTTTGCATACGGTTACCTGTAGGCAAGCTCTGCTCAGAATGATATAATGAATTTATTATACAAGAAATTCTAAAAGAAATCTTACTATAAAAGAAATTTCAGTTTGTGCAGTTGTAGTGTGCATTTTCAAAGAACAATTATGCTACTCCTCTTGAATTCAAAAAAGCTTTCTTCTACCAGTAAGCCAACTATTATGCTCCCCAGTGCATTCACTTATGTTTTTGGCATACGCTGCTACTACATTTGCTGTCTTCATTTAAAAACCATCAAGCAGTGGTGACGACTGATCATACGCCAGGACAGGCCCATCTTGAATGTAACCAGAGGCTCTGGGAGTTTAGCATTCTCTCCTGCATGCAAGCCCAAATAATGGTTTCACTGGCTTCACGAAGGTGGAACATTATGTAGTATTATATTTATATTATGTGATATTGATCTTATATTAATTTAAAATAGGAAGCCCGCTTCTTTAAGGAAGATAGGGATAAATTTAAGGCCGATAAATCCCATCACAGAATTAACGCACGCAGCCAGATCATTAAACTGGGGTAGAAGGGTAAGTAATTGACTTTTGGAATGGGAAATTGTTCTGGAGATACAAAGATGGGACAGATGGCAACCTTTAACTTTAAATCACAAAGGCTTGGTAATGCGAACTGCTTTCCCAAAGAGAAAGCGAGAATAAATAGCTTTTGTTACATAGAAATGTAACAAAGGCTTTTGTTATGGTAAAACATATGCGCTTTCAAAAAGTCCTCTTAACAAGAGGAGGGCAAATAAAGATCAAGGTAAAGCCCTGGGTATATAAACAAGTCCTCTCTTAAAAGCCTACTAACTCACAATTACTTTCTATTTGCCACAAGCCAAAATCACCCACAGATAGGCTCCTGGTAGCTCACTGCACGCCAACGTGTGGGAAAACCAACCACCAGCAGGACCCTACAGAAAGGGAACGGGACCAGGGACCAAGCCTCTCGCACTGTGGAATCAGAAAGATTGCAAGGAACCACCTCCGTGGTGCTGCTGGTCCCCGAAATATACACTGCAGCCAAATTACAGAGCTGTTGTCCACTTCAGACCAGATGTTAACTCTACCTGTCCCCAAACACACACGTTTGCTTTTAAGTGCTGCTTCTTGAAATCTAAGCGTTGGATAGAATTTCCAATTTCCCCACCTCATTTTGGAGATGCAAAACAAACCCTTCGGGTTGTGAAGAGGCTGACTCAAGGAACTGCTTCACACCTTCCTGGCTCAGCATTAACCACGTAATGTGAGCAGCTCTGTTTGCTGCTGCTCCCTCCTCAAACAGCCACAGCACTCCGCTCACATGGGAACCAGGGGATAAGGAGGGCTGAAAAGCAAAGTCACAAAGCTGTGTGCCACACAGACACAAACTTCAGCTCGACAACCATCCTACGGCACGCTATTAAAAACATCCTCAAACGCCTAAGAACATAAACACCTTGCTAGACCAGAGCCTGAAACAAATTCATTTGCACCTTTTAAACTTTGTAAGGATAGAAATTGTATTCACTATCTGAATAAGCTCCCTTTTTATTAATTTGAATGCAAGACCTCTGACTGAAACTGTGGTATTTTATAAACAGTGACTGCTGATAATGAAACAGGCCATAAATGGATCCATTGCAGGATTTTTATTTTTATTTAAAGTCTATTAGCTTATATCGTTCCCTAGTTATTTTAAGATCCCACCTGGTCTAACAACTTAATTTTGAATTGAATGCTCAAGTTGCTCCGGTTTGGCATCACACTAGAAAACACAAGTCAGCATTACAAATCACGTTCATTTTTATTGTCCAAAAACTGCAGAAATGCTCTTTGAATTTTCACATGGCAAAATCAGTGTAGAGTGCCATACAAAAATATCTTTCATTGGAAACCAAGGGCTAACTGTTAAACATTACTTCACAGAAGTACAGAATCTCATTTTGCAGTTAATTTAGCACTTAGTCTATTTTAAACGTGTGAAGGGGATGTATAGGGGAGTAATTTAATAGGAAATCTGTGCCAGAGGAAACATGTGATCTAGGTCTTCAAATTTCATCCCTTCAATCCCTGCATAAATTGGGGTGGAAGTTACAGGTATTGGAGTAATTCCTTGGATAAATATACACTTCAATATTTGTCTGAAGTCATATTTCTTGGTTTTTAAAGTTTTCTCAGACAAATAAAATAATAAGATACTTAATCATGACTTAAGCAGGAAGAACTAAGATTAAATCAGATGGGGAATACAGGTGAAATCCTGGTTTTGCTGCTTTCAGTGACTTACCTGCCATTGACCTCAATGGGAACAGACTGTTGTCCAGAGCAGACAAATATTCAAGCACTTGCAAGATCTCCTTATCCATCTCACTTGAACTAAGCATCTAGTTGCATACGTAAAAGGTCAAAAAACTTTTATTTTTCATTTTTAGCCATCAACAGTTATTTTCTTTCTAACAAAAATTGTAAACATCAAGCGTTCAGTAATGAAGGAGCAATCCTACACTTAAGTATATTCCCATTTGGCAAAATCTCGTAGTTATTTTAAAACTCTATTTACACCATTCTGATGTAGTGAGTTTATTTTGCTCCTGCTTCCTTCTCCTAAGGGAAAATACTCACAAATGTAAATTATCAAATCTTGTCCTTCCCGACCGTACTGTGAGACCCAGACCATGGCTCTCTAGGGGACTCTGACATGTGCTTCTAAATTTTTTTTCCTCAGAAGTATAATAAATGTTTGTTTTCCTCAGAAACCAACAATGCTGAAATGCACAATTTCATTTTACATATGCAATTCAAAACCTACATGTAGTTCTCAACTCTTCTTCCTGTTACATACAGATGGGACCAAAATTTATGCTGCTTAACAGGACTTCAGTCCTACTGCAAAAAGTTTACACCTACGCCATATTTTAAATAAGCATAGATTATTTTTTTTTGTTAGAAACATCATCTAGTTTTCAAAAACATTACCCAACTAGGCTGCATTGGAACTTAAAAAAAATAAAAAATAAAAAAAATCCCCATTTCCCCCCACACTTTCCCATAAAATTTTACTTGGGAAGAAATGAATATGACAAAAGCTGTGCTTTTAATTTATTTTATTTTTTTTAACTTCCGAAGTTTCACTTGCTTATGCAATGATGCACCCTGCCAGCTCGCAAGTACAGCAACAGCAGACAAAAAGCTGTTTCCCCCTTCACAGTCAGACAAACGGCTCTAACTTTTTATTCCTGCTTTTCTTCAGATCTGCCTTCCTGGCCCACACTGTATCACCCTCCTTGCTTGCCCCTCCTCCTTTTCCAGTTCTTCTGAGAAAATCCCCTGTGCTACTTCCACCCCTTTTATCCAGGGCTTCTCAACTCTTCAAGTGTGTGATGGGCTCAGGTGTACTGATTATGTTTGATCAGCAATTTGAAAAAGTGAACTTGTATAACATAACTAAAGTATCCCTGCTATGGCAGGGAGCAGCTTTAATGCTATTAATTCTTGAGAGTTTACAAATCACTGACCGGAATTAGGAAATCTTCCTTTTGCAGCACAGTTCTGGGTTGGATACGCACATACACTTTTTGTCATTACTTGCACCTTGACCTCCCAGCTCCACTGCAAAATTCACATTACTCTGGGATGGGAAGCTGACAAAAAATATCCCCTGGGAAACAACAGCTGAGAGAGGGAACCTGAGACAAGGAACAAGGTAGAAAACCTTTCCTAATGGCAGCCAAGGCAACACAACAGCACAATATGTTTCTGAAATCCCTTTACCATATCCACAGCAGCAATAAGAGCTACTCCTGTAGCAGGCTACAGGCCACCCCATCAGCTCAGACACTGTCCCTCTCTACACCCCAGCAGTGCTATGAGCTGGCGTTCTGCATCGACGTCCAGAGAAGCCCTCCTTGCCCCAAACACACTGCAGCCAGTGACTGCCAGCAGGTTCCATCCTCTGATCATGGCAGATGCAGGTATGTTCTTCCAATCTTGATATAGCAATCTTCCAATTCCTTCTTCCAATTCCTGATATAGCAAGCGAAAACCCTAAGCATGTGAAATTTCGAGACTGATTTACCTTTAGAGTCAGGGGAAGACTCAAAAAACGTGGTCACAATGAAAAGCTATGAAGAAACTCACACTGGATATGGTAAGAGCCATTTCCAGTATGTTTCATAGCCAGCCTTTGACATTCAGGAATTGCTGAAGCTACAGGTGAGGAGCTGGCTCCAGCCACGCACTGCCCTGTACCTCTTCCCACCTGCATCTCCTGTCAGCCCACCGCTTCTTACTGTCCTGCCACCTGTAACACACTTCTGGGCTCCTGCTCTCAGAAAAACATATTGTAAGCTTTCTATACACTTAATTACAGTGCAGGAAAACCAAAGAAAAGCCGTGCACAGCAGCCTCAAAGAGGTGGTTCCTTGCAGAGCAGCACAGGAGGTACTGAATCATCATCAGTCTCGCTACCGAGCTACAAAAGCTGCTGAGCACATCTGAGAATTTGGACCACATTAGATTAATTTTCATCCAGAGCTATATGCTAAGCTACAAAGTACAGCAAACACCAGAGCTCAAGACCATTATTACTATTTTAATATCAACAACATATAACGCATTTTTACTCTAGCCTTAGGAACGGTTTGAACTGTTTTTGCTGAAACTCAGAAAATTAGCCTGAGGAACAGTTCCAAATAAAACTGTCCATACTTGGCATGGAAACTTCAGTCCAAACTGTTTAGCAATGCTGTAAGCAGCTGAGAATAAGGTCTTGTGAAGGAAAATTGTAGGCGACCTTAACTAAGAGGAGTCCTGCCTTGAAGTCAAACGTATGCCACTGAGACTGACCACGAGCTCAGCAAAACTTAACAGAAACTAGCTCAGTGACTCTCTGATAAAAATCAATGATTCAGATGTTAAAATAAGCTGTCGCTGTTGGTCCAGTTTCCAGAAGAGCATTTTGCCAAGGGAGTTTTATACAACAGACTTTATTTGCTACCTACTGGTCTCGTTAGCCTGTGGTTCCAACCTTCAGAGTTCACACACTGTGATGAGCCTATACGTATAATCTTAGCCTGCTGGATTAAAACAGGAGTCAGGACGACAATAGCACAAACTGAATGTTAAACCCTTCCACAGGGAAATGTCTTTCTTCATAATAACACTACACATAGCCCTTCTATGCTTAAAGACAACTTTACTCTGTCCCGAGCTGTTGGTACGGTGCCTTCTCAATGGCACCAAATAATTTTAAGATAGGTGGATATTAAAAAGAACTCTGCAGATTGATATAATCTTCTTTCGATCAGACAGCCAGAGCAGTAAGCAATTCCACTTGTATTTCCTACAGCAACTACCATTAAAATCGGCACCTGCAAAACTAATATCTGACTAAACTAGAAAGCAACGAATATGGAAAAAGAAATCTGATCCTAAGCTGGCACACAGAAGATGTGAAAGATTTAAATAGAAAAGTTCATGTGAAGACTGTCAATAGGCTCTATATTTAGGAGTTGCTCTTGATGGAAGTATATTCTAAGACCAAAAATTCAAGTCTAAGGATAAAAAAAGGTCAATTTGTTAAGAATTAAAGACCAAATGTTCCACTCCATAAACTAGGAACAGTTCCTTAATATAGAAGAAAATTAAGCAGTACATTTTTCATGGAACTACATTAGAATATTAAAATAAAAAGTTCTTAAGTCTTCTTTAGCTATTGTAGGTTCTCTATTTTTCAAGATTGTAACTTGACTAAACAGAAGTTTTGACTACTTTGCTGAGTGCCCTGTTGAGAATATGCATAAGAGTTAAATGGAAATTCCTCAGAGAACATCCTCATCTTCATCTGAAAACTAAAGATCGTCTTTGTTAAGGAAAAAATCAGCCGGGAAGGTCACAGATGCAAGTGAGGCTGAATACAAAAGGTATAGGATGGGGGACTACGGAAGAGGAAATAACAATGAATCATCAGGGATTTAACAAAAACAAAACAAAACAGTGCAAATCTGAGCAACAGAAAACTGTCATTTAACTTACAAATATTTATGAAGGCTGTAGTAAAAGTAAACCATTCTAAAATTTTTGAAGGCTATTTTCCTTTCTGGAGCAAAGGCAACTTAATGTTAGCATGAATAAAATTCCTCTCAGCTGTTTTTAACTCTGCTTATTTTTGTCACTCTGAAATACACACTGTATGATTCAAAGCATCTGAACTGACCCTGCTGGATCTAATAAGGTTAAAATTTTAGCTATAAGCAAGCTTACTAGGCCTTCCTATAATGCTGTCATGAAAGCTTAGCTTGAACACAGCACCTGGTTCTCAGTCAAATCCAAGCTGTCCCTTGATGGTTTAAATAAAGCAAATACTTTTGATAACACCCGTTTTGAACCCCGTATTTGGATGCTGAAACTGCATACTGGAAGGTCTTTTAAAAATGTCTTATTCCAGTATACTTCACCACTGTAACTCGCAGTCCCACTGAGATTCTTACAACCATCTCTAGCCTACGGCTGACAGATTTTTGGACCAGTTTCCAGCTGTTCTGCTGTAAGAGCCAGAGTTTTCTTTATGGGGAGAGTTTCATTTGGAAACGAACACTAAGAATTTCTTGTAATATTTTTGTGCTTTGTGCGTGTTATAGGAAATAAGCCTGCAGTGACAAGCGTCTTCCCAAAAGGATGCTCAGTATTGAGAAGATCACAGAAAGACATCAGGAGATGTTTATTCATTCCAGCTGGACTTGACATCTCTGGTAACAGAAAAAAGGTACATTCGCTTTACAACCTGACAGCCCACATTAACTGTGCTAAATAAAAGCAACAAGCTGTTTTGAATAAGATTTTTTTTTTCAACCTATCTGGTCACCATTTTCCACCTGTATTTTCACATGCTCCTTCAACCAAAAAAAAAAATAAAAAATCACAGAAATGTGTATGTGTAGTTTCAGTGCGATTAGTCAGACTGGCTCCCAAGGTCAAGTTAATTCTCTTTTTCCAGAAATGAAGGTAACTGCATGGGCTATTACAGTGTTTAAAAAGGACTCGGTATTGAGACAAAATGACCACTTCTTAAGAATTTAAAAATAACAATCCCTTCGTCAGATTTCTTTAAACTCAACACTCCCAGGACTGTTCACTAAGTGATAAAATCCTGCTGTTAACCAGCATGTTACTTTGGCTATAAATTTTCAAAGGATTTGTATTAAGTAAACTGCAAAGTAACAAAATGAAAAGGAGATAGGAGGGGGAACAGCTTCAACTTTACACAGGTCTAACACTCTTCCTTCCCCCCTCCCTTTTTTTTTTTTTTTTTATTTATTATTATTCTGGTCTTCAGTACTGCTTATGAAGCACTACAGTGAAGCGTAAACTCTCCTGAATAACAGAGGAAATGTAATTCCTCATTTATTTTATGTATCCTGACATCAGTAAGGTTTTGCTAAGCTTTTATCTAAGGACAATACATAATATCTGATGTAAAAATAACCTGAATTGTTAATGACCAACACACAATCCCGCTATACCCCCTCAACTTCTCCCTGTCCCCCCAAAACCCAAACCCCTAAAGCTAAGACCATGCACTATCTGGGACTCTCACCTGCTAGTGACAGAAACTCGGCTTCTCCTAGCAGTGACAGAATATGCAGCTAAATCCAGAAATTTTGGTAATCCCAGCAGCATCACAATTAGCTCCAGAAATATGTGAATAAGTATGTTACCTTTCTACAGGCTTTCAAGCAATACCACTTACACCCCTATGAAAGGGTGTTACACTATCTGATCTGGCCCTATTAGTAGCAAACAAAAAAAATAAATAGTCCCTAGATAAAAGGGGAAAAAATCTACCCAGGAAGATGTTTGATAAAGTGAATGGTTAGTTTTTATTTTTTTCTTCTGCAACACCCTTCCTTCCAATAAAGTAGAATACAAGTATTTCAGGCCAGCCTGACAAACCTATCTGGGAGTTTCAGAATATTTGTTATTGCCCTGAAAGTGATCAAACAAGACAGGAACTGTAAATCAAATTCAGTATTTTTACTGCAGTATATCACCAAACTGCTTCTTCATCTACAAACTGCTGATCCCCCAATACAGGCTTCAAACGCCCCACATTTAGCCCCTTACTGTAAGATACCTGGAAAAGCAAAAGTTCTTAATCTAATTTCCTAAGTGCATGCTGAGGGCCCTTAGGCACCAGCATAATGACTGTACTTTCCTTTTTCCGCCCCTCCCTGGGAACGCTGGCTGCCAGGCTGGAGATGACACTACGCTGGCAGCATCACAGCTATTGCTGAATTCCACATTGGCTTTAAAGAATAAAGCAGAGCTTCATCTTCCCGAGACGTATGCGATTACAACAAGAAGTTTCACAAAGCCATACATTTATGGAGAGCAAACTCTATCAGCTCTTTTGGTTTGGGAGGCAGGGAAGGGTCAAGAGAGGAAAGGAGAGAAGCAGAAGGGGAGAAAGCATCAGATATTCACAGCAAACGTTGTATTCACAACAAATCTAAATTCCCCATATATCCAAACATTGCAAACCCATGGGAGAAAACATGCAGAAGAGTGCTGCCCAGCTTTCTGATAACTGGCTACCTGGGATACTGTTACTCATAAAAGCATGCTTTGCCCACAATTTCTGTTCTGAAACAGATTTAGAGGGCAAGACTTTCAATGTAAACCGTAAGCATGAAGACAGATGCGATTTTCCTTTAAGAATTTCAGGCAATTCGAGCTACTATAAAACTCTGCTTAACTGAATGGATTCCTCTGATAGTTTATGGCCTCAAATTTCCAAACATTCGAGCTGCTGATGCCACACAAACTTTCCCTGTACAATAAGCAAAAAGCTGTAAAACTGCACTCACAAAACTAGAAGACTTAATCATACGAAGTTAAAAATCTAACATTAAAGTCCCGGTTCAGCAAAGAATGTAAACTTGGACATTTTGCTGATTTAAGCTGGAATTGCTCCCTGCATAAAGTACGTACGCTTAACTGTTTGCTGGATCAGGACCCAAACTTTCTGAAGTCTGCCACCTATGTGCGATATTTGCCAAGTGCTTTTACAAGGTCTCAAGAATGGTTTTATAAAAAAAATGATCTTTGAGGAAAATAAACTGTCTGAACAGCATGGGAATTAGCCTTTCATTATTACTGAAACTTGGCAGAAGTTTAGTCATACCAATAGCAGAAACTGAAGCTTGATTTCAAAGAAATCATCTTGGTTATAAATCCTGTAAATCCAGCTAAAGGGAGGACAAAACTTCACAAAGAAAACCCAAAACAAGCACCGTGAAGAACACCTCTTCTGTTTTCAAGCGTAACGTGCTCAGCCACTGCAACAAAGATGCTAAGGAAAAAAATAATTCCCATGTTACCTTCCTGCCCAAGCTTATTTGCATTTAATAACATTTCTGCTAATAGCCAGTTTCATGATTCATGAACATCTGCCGTTCAGGAGCAGCAAGAAACTGCCTTGAAATACTACAGCTGTGACTGTATAATCCACAAAAATCAAACAGGAAAAAAAATATTTAGCTTTTAGGACTATTTTTAAGTCGGCCACACTGCACTCTGATTTGGGGCATTTGCTGCAGATCATTAAGAGTTATTTTTTCCCACCATCGTACGATGCAGCTTCAAAAACTTGAACACGAGTGACAGCACAATTGCTCTGGGGTAATGTTAGGGTAATGTTTGCCCCTTGTTGCTCAGGTTCTTGTTAAATACGTTAACAAGGAGTTCGCATTCCCTGCTGAATAACTACTTTTGTAATTTTTAAGGGAGGGAAAACTTTGGTGGGAAGGGGGGGAAGGCTGCACTGAACTTCTGGTTCGTTTTTGCAACCTGCTAGCAAACAGCCTGCCCGGGTTTGAGTTTCAGGACGAAGGATAAAGGCTGCGGTGCCGGTTTTCATGCCAGGGCGTCATTTTTTCTTTCACCCAGGCTTTTGAGATACCGCCTCGTTCCTCAAACCCCGGCGGGGCAAACACCAACCCAAAAAAAGCGCTGGGGAGGCCCGAGGCAAGCCCGGGACGTGATGCCAGGGGCACCGGGCTCCTCTTCGCAACCCCCCTGAAGGGAGAAGGGAGGAGCCACCGCGGGAGAGAGGGGACGGAGAGGGGGGGGGGGGGACACGGAGACAGGGCAGAGGGGACGGAGGGACGGGACAGAGGGACAGGGGGACGCGGGGACGCGGCAGGGCCACGCGGAGGGTTTCGCCGAGGTACCTTTGAGCTGGGGCAGCGGCGAGAGCTCCACCTGGCTGCCGTGGCCGCGGAACTGCGAGGAGCCCTGCGAGCGCCGCTGCCGCTGCGCCTTGCGCACGGATTTCCGCGTGAAGCCGTCCACTTTCTCCGCGGCGGAGATGGCCGCCGACATGGCTGGGCGGCGAGGCGGCGCGGGGGGGACGCGCTCGCCGCGGGCATATATCAAAGCGGGCGGGAAGGAGGAAAAAAAATAAAAAAATAAAAAAAAGAAATAATAAACGCTGATGATGATAATTAAAAATTATGATCCACCCAGCCTCCTCGCCGTTCCCTCTCCCCAGCCGTGGAGCGGCCCCGCGGAGGGGGGGGCGCTCGGCAAACTTCGCAGCGGGCCGGGCCCGCTGTCATCCGCCGGGCTGGCCGGGGGGGCGGCTCCCCAGCGCCCGGCTTCCGCACGCCCCTTCCCCGCCTTCAGGCGCCGCCGCCCGCAGCGCCCCCCCGCCCCGCCGCCATCCCGCCCGCCCTCTGCCCCGCCCGCCGCCAACGGCGAGGGGAGGGGTGGGGGGGGGCGGGGGGCGGGGCCGTGGCGGGGTGAGTGACAGCGCGGGGCGACCAATGAGAGGAGAGGGTGGGAGAGGAGGGAGAGATTGGCGGGTAGATGCTCCAATCGGGAGGAAGGAAGAGGGAGTGGGTGGGGCTTCCCGCTATGAGGTCGGGGGGCGGTGGCGGAGCGCGGCCGTTGGGCGCGAGGCGCGGCGGCCGTTGGGCTGTGGTGCTGCCGCGGAGGCTGCTCAGGCAGGAGGAGGGTGGGGGCTGCCCCCTCAGCCGCCCCTCGATGTGGTACCGGGCCGTCTGTGCCCCGCGGCGGAGCTCCGGCAGCGCCTGGCTGCCTTTTGGGATGGGTTTCTAACTCCTCTATTGAGTTAGGATGAGCACAGTGAGAATCGTGTAGGTTTGGGGTAGCAAGTGTTGGTGTCTGAGCCAGGGAGCGCCGCTAAGGCAGGCAGAAGGATGGGGGAGAGAAATCTGAGGTTATAATCTTCCTGCCCAAAGGATACAATGCTACAGTCGCATAAAGTTTTCACCAGGTGTCTCAGTTAGAGATGAGTTTCAGAAAGTAAACGTGCCACATGGTTTATGTGGTTCAAGCTGAAGGTAGGCTGCAAGAAGCGTGCGTTGCGATCGCTGCAGCACATGGAAAACACGGTGTTTGTGCATGCGGCACTGGGCTGCACACAAGTGACTTTTACCAGGCCCATTTCCATATAAAAACAGCCCAGCTCTTGAACTGCCAGCGTGTGGGATGGCTTACGGTCATACAGGTACAGGGAGGCTTTATGCACACCAGCATGTGCCTTCCTAGTGCCTAGCTTTAGGTGCTGATTCAGCAAGTAAGCATGTTTAGCATTTTAAAGGCTAGCATCTCTAGCATTTTAAAGGCTAAAATCTAAAATTTTGGTAGGACGTAAATACTGTAAGGTAATTGCACTTTATGTGCTCTCATGAGCCAAACTTACTATGTAGAATCCATAAATCAAAAGCCATATTTGGATAGCAGCTTTAAATGAGCGTAAAAATGGTTGTTTTGTAAACAGAGATAACTGTAATATACTGTTATCTTTCTTGGATGTCTACAGACATTTTAATATATATATGTTATTTCATAAAATCAATATTGAAGACCAAGTGGCATACTTTGGACACTTGCCCTTTAAACTTCTGACTTGTATCCATTGCAGTAAAAGCAATGCTTGCATTCCTTACCTGGTTAATTCACATTTCACTACACGGCCTGTTGGTCCTACTCAGAGCACTAAGGCCCAGACCTCGTGTCAGTGTGTTCCCCTGTTCCTGCCTGCCCTCCAACAGCTGTCATTTTCTTCTGCACCCATTTTTAGAAAGTGACACGGTCCGGTGTGTCCTGTATACTGTTTATTGGCAACTCAACCCTTGCTGCCTGTCCCCCATGTGAAAGTGCCTACCTTCAGGTTTCATCAATTGAACATTTTGAAAACTGTTAATGAAAAGCATTAAGTAGGTTCTGAGTAACATGAAAATATCTCCTGAGATGTAAAATATTTTCTCTGAGGTACTAGGCTTTGGGATGGTTGCCATGCTGCTTAAAACAATGTTGTAAAAACCTATTGGCAGTTGAGATTCGTGACGCAAAGCCCTAAGTAAATAATAGGTATAGCCTTGCAATGATGGAATTTTCATATCAGTTGCACTGGAAAATATTTTCAGACCGTATCTTCATGGACTGCTCATAAAAGAAGTACTGGTGAAGTCTGTCAGTGGAGCAAAAAATAGGCTGCTTTATTGTCGTGAATAAATTAAAAGTATTTTTAGCTATTGAGTTTTCTGTTGTCTTGTTAATATAACTTTTCTGGTTTGGAAATGAATGAGCAGCAGCTCTGTCAACCAGCCACAGTTTCGCAAATCGAAAAGCTAATGGTTGAACTGGCGTTTGCTTGAGGACGGTGGAATTACGTGGATGTGAGAGGCCATTTGACCGTAAAGGTGTGCAGACCAGGGTGTCTGGGGGAAGACTGAAAGCGAGAGCTGCGGCTGGCAGTCTGAAATAGCTGCGCTGGGGAAGGCTGAAGTTTGCCTTCCCCGCTTCTGCACACGCTGCTGCTTCCTACACAGCTGCCTGAGCTGCTTCTGAGTCAGCTTCTGAACCCCATGGTTTCTACGGAGTATTTAAAGGCACACAGCGATGATGCCAGGTTATAAGCTGCCGGCTCCACATCTAATTCATAAAAGTCTGCGGTGTCCACAGAGAATGTTGTGAATAGTAATTTTCTGCCAGGCTGTTCCCACTCTTCAATCAGAGCCTTCAGTGTGCACCGAAGCACTGATTCTGCAAAGCCTTATGTGCGTATCTAAGTTTACTCGGAAGAAAACTCATTATCATTCATGATCGTTATTCACAACAGAGAAGCAGCATTCTAGAACAGATTTAACTGAAAGTCACATTTGCAGTTCTTTTCATTCAGTCACAGAGATTTATTCCCCGTACCTTCCTAGCATTTTTTTATAATCCAGGAGTGGAAAGGTGAATGGGACCGTGATGTATCATTAAGTTTCAGATCCCTGTCGAACTTGGAAGTGTGGGGTTTCAAGTACTGGTTTGCTGCTGAGATTTTGCTATGGGGATTTGTCTGGTTGCCAGCAGGTAAGGACTTAGCCAGTTTTGCTTTCCCAGTCTTCTGTACAGGTGCTGAGAGGCCAAGCTACAAGAAATGCAGTTCTTAGAGACAGTGGGAGGAATATTTTAGTAAAGAGGATGTCAAAGGCATATGAACCCTCGACTAGGATGGTTTGTGGAGAAAAGTCATGAAAACTTATTTCGGTTTCCTGCTCAAAATGAACATGTTTAAGGAAAACCCTTGTTGGCTGCAGCAGTGCTTGTATTTACTATTGTGCCATTCCATCAGTTTTTCAAGGTATTTCAGCTAACTTAAAATACTGTCTGGGCTAAGGCTGTGCTCAATTCAGTTCAAGCATGTGAACTGTCCCAGTGAAACCGAGCTTACTGTTCACAAACGTCAGGTTAACTGTGTTCTGTGGTCTGCACTGGCTAGTCACTATCTAGCAGAAGTCTTCCTAAGTCTTCTGCTTGATAAATCCTTAAATAATACAGAATCAATTATCTCAGGGACCATCTGTCACCTTCCTCCCAGAGCAGGATTTGAAATTCTGGGATTGGAAACCAGAGATTAGTTGGCAAGACCTTCTTTTTAAGGGCGCTGAGTAAGATTTCCTTCCACATACCTATGAATACGTCACTACAGTCTTTCCAGGCAAAACTATGTGCATGGGTATTTGCAGGCAATGGATTGTTAAAACTAGCTCTGATTCATGTTGTTATTTTAAAAACCTTTTAATTAAATCTTCTGTCAGGCAATCCAGCGTGACTGGGTTGCAAATAAAAAATTATTTTAAGGAGTTTGTACACACAAGCACATACATGCATGCATACGCTGATTGCCATAACTGATAGTGCAGTGAAAATGTACCCCAATTTAACTCCTTAATTCTGTCTTTGTCTTGAACTGTCATTTTGGGTGGAAACAGTGCTGTCTGAGATAGCAATAGGAATCTTGCTTAGCAACCCTTAGGAACATAGGTTTACAACTAAGCTTTCGAAGTCTGCTAGTGTCTTTGCTGTAATGACATTTTCTTAGCAAAAATTGACAGAACATGAGCGTATATGTATTTATTAATCTGTTGTCTGTGCTAAAGATCACCCTGCATTTTATATGTAAAATGGGGAAAGATCTTAAGCAAAAAGAGTGGATTTGTAGTATTTTTAAATGTAAAAAGTGGCACCCCTATTCACTGAAATGCCAAAAATAAAATAAATAAAAATAAAAAAACACCAAATGACCACCACCAAAAAACCACCCAACTGTAGCCTTACTACTACTACTTTCTAAACGCTTTTGTCTGTGAAATCCCAGGCCTTTGTAAATGCCAGCTAGCACTCTCCTCAGCTTTGCAGTCTTCTACAAAGCTTGTTCAACACAACATTTAGAAAATAAAAAGGAAGTATTTCTGTTATGAAATGTTTGCATTTAATAGCGAACACCTGGAAGCTAGAGTTCTTTCAGAAATAATTCCTAATGCTCAGTGAAGGGAATTAAACAAACAAACAGCAAGGTTTATTCTGTCAAGTTCTCAGCAGGCTAACAAGAATTACTGCATGCTAAGAATCAGCTGCTCTTGGAAACTTAATGAATGTGGCAGCCAGAAGAGTATAAAACATGGCCAAGAGATGCGAACCAGATATGTTGGCTGTAACAAAGAGAAATGAAGAGAAGTGTAAGTCTCTCAGTAAATCCAAGGTGGAAAGAGTTCACTGTACCAGAGTTTCCGAACGCTTTGACAGCATAGCATATGCTATAAGGAGTTAGTTTTGTATCTTAAGTTGTAATTCTATTCCCATGTCAGAAATAGTAATTTCTTACTTGGCAAATAATAGCAGAACATAATTTCTATATTTTCACATGTCCCTACTGTGATTTAACAACTGGAAACAAAGAGCCAAGTCTTCTTCAACAGCCATTTCTCTGCAGTCTGCTAGCCAGTGTCCTGACAACCATCATGTGCAAGTTTGTCCCCTCTCTGTCACTCCTTGGTTTCAAACCACAGCTTTTCAGGGACATTGAAAAAAAATGCTGGAAAAGCAGAATGGGTGTTTTTTATTACTTTAGGAGTCCTAAATATTGAATAATTATAACCCATTCCCCCACTCACTGGCTAATGATTAAAATCAAGTCATATGCGCTTGTGGATTCTATGAATTTGTCATATAGGTTATGAAGCTTTTGTGTGCAGTTGTTTCATGTTTTCAAGTTCTACTCAACAGCTTTCAGAGCTGGAAAAGTTTTAAAAGAGACTGCTGTCAGTAAAATGATTCCCAGAGCTGAATCTTTGCGGGGAAAAAAAGAGAGAGAGAGAGAAAGTCAGGATTGTGGATAAGCCCACAGAAGAGATTGAAATGAGCTTTTGAGAGATCTAATAACGTTTATAGTAATTAGTTGTTTTTCTTTTTGTCTGTAACATAGGTTTATTTTTGCCAGCAGATGAAGTAAACAGCCTTTCTTGCGTTTCAGGAGTACACATCTCCATGTTAGGACTTGTCTACCTTGGGGAAATTTACCGCCTTTACTATAGCAATAGAGCCATAGTGGTCAAATTAAAGCAGCGTAGTAATGCCAGAGAATTTTCCTTATGTAGGTGTGCTCTTAGTCATGATGGTAGAGGAAGCAGCACTTGTTTCTGCTGCAGTGAAGCCTGGTGTTACAGCAGGAGCTGTCTCTCACAGGTCGCTGTGTACAGCAGAGTCCCAGCCTTTCTGCAGAAGGATGGAGCCCCTTAGGTGACCTGACTTGCTCTCCTTCCAGCGGATCTGACACCACAGGCACTAAGCACAGACCGTGCAGCAAGCTCACTTAATCCTACCCAGTGAACACATGAGCCACAGTTTGCGTTTCAGTCTGTAAATTGTTCTTTTGTTTTGCAGGCTTTACTGAACACAGTTTTATTTCATGTGACTGTGCTATTTATGGAGGAGTAAATATTGCCGGGGGTCTATTTAAAAAGGCCAATGACCTGGATTTTTTTCCATTTGAATTATCTCCAGGAGTCAGACATGTTTAACAACTGATTTTTTCCCTTCGTTGCTGTAGACTGGAATCATTTCTAATGTCTTAAGTCAACAACATTTAAAAAGATAAAGATTTTCTGAGAAATAAAACTTCATATGATTAGACAATGTGCAACTTTTCCATGTTTGGAAAAGACAAATTCCATATGAATTACCAGCTATCAACACAACATGTCTTTAGCTCTGAAATATCAGCCTTTTCATACTGTTATGGTAATTTCAGTTCATAACTCTGGTTTGATCCCTTTGTTGTTTTTTACAAAACCTATTATCAAGTGTGTTCCACATATTCTAAATAAATAAATAAACCATGTTTTCAGAAAGGGAAGATTTAAATAGAGTAAATGTTCCTCCTGCTGTCCTTGCAATCTAAATAGCAGCATTGCTTTACTATTTAAGAATCAGAAAGTTAAACAGTGCCAGAAAAATATTGCTGTATTTTCACTTTCAAGAAAGAGTTTTGTGAAAGCAAACAGGTAGCCAAATGTCAAGAATATTAAACATGTTTGAATATTCTTAAAAGATGAGCCAACCATATTTTTGTACTATATAACATTTTGTAGCAGCATAAAATGAGTTGATCACAATCACAGCCAAGTGTAAGGGGAACCAACTTGGAATTTTGTTGTAGACATACTTATATTTATGTGGCCACGTAAAAGCATTAAAAGTCAGAAATTTTATACTGAGTGACATTCAATATATATTCTAAAGCTTGTGAGTTTTACCAAGCAGTGAGAAGGTGCCCTGGCTTTAGTGCAAAGACAGCTTCAGAAGTTACTCCACCAAGGAGGTGGAGAGGGATGGCACTCTCTAGGCCAGTCTTACTGCCAAAGCCATCACCTTTCCTAACTGCATTTCTTCTAAATCCCATCTTCATCATGGACAACACCCAGATAGTTTACTGGCGAAGTAAATGAAGGGCCCCTCTTTAATATTCTTCTGGCTCAAACCGCACTACAACACAGAGGAGCTGTGCTGTACGAGCTGCCTGTGCGCAGCCCCACTAGCCCGTGAGAAGAACACCACGAAGCAGCAGCACACCTTGTCAGCCTGTTGATAGCTTAGCACAGGCAGTGATTCAAGACATTTGGAAAAATGTTGCATGTTGCCAGTCAAACTAATAGAAATTCATACTGACGGTTCTTCAGATGAAGCAAAACTGCATCCTTGCCCTTTCTCTGGAAAAAGATACTTCACAGGGAATAAAACCTTTTTTGAAGTTTTTCCATTCACTCTCACCACTTATTACTTCAGCCTTCTCATTTCTGGTGTCCTTTTTCAAGCACCGGAGTTTGCCAGTAGGTTATTGCACACTTTAGGAGACTATAGTCTGCCTTGAGTCAGAATTGTTACTGTAAAATTAACTGCTGTCATTGACACCTACAGCCTCCTCCGAGATCAGTTGTACAAGCACTGTTTCCTTTTCCGTTGTGAGTAACATATGTTTTCAGTTCTCATTTGTATTACTAAACAAGGGGTTTCAGATTCTAACTCAAACCATCTTTCAAAATTAAATTAGCTAAGGTCTTAATTAGCCAGCACTGATCAGAACAGATTGCAGTGACTGCACATGCTACTGCAGTCTATCTCTTCATTAAAAAGCTGCCAGCTTTTAAGGAAAAAAAAAAAATAATCACAGACTATTTTCCATCTTAGTAGACCTCAGAATTGTCTGAGGGGAAGCAGAAAGATTGTAGTAATAACCAAGAACCTCTGTAATCCCTTCCTAGATTCTTTCTCACTGATTAACTGGTTTGAAAGTAAGGCAGACCTTAAAGGAAAAATAAGCTAAACCATTTGGTAATGTATGCCCCCACACAGGAGTATGTCAGAAATCTCTTCCATTTTTTTCCTTTGTGGAAAACTGGTAGCCTGATTCTTCTCTACTCTGTTTTTTGGAGACCATAAAACCACCAAAGTCATCAAAGTTACATTGACATAAAATGTGCTAACATGTCATTAAGGACCAATTCTTCAAATGATCCCAAAGGCCAGATATTGTAATAAAAAATGTAAATATGCAGGAGTGCCATTTTCTGAAATTAAAAATTTTTTTAAATAATACATTTCCTTTAAAATTATCATTAAAATTGGTGTCTGGAAAGTAAAGCCATACATTTTCTTACACAATAGGTAGGCAGCAGAACTATAAACGGATCTGGAAGTCTCAATGCTCTTCTGAGAGGACTGGTTTGAAAAGCAACCCATGATCCTGATCTCTCTGCTCCGGTTAAAAACATTAAATATATACAGGGATAGAACTGGACTAGGACTATGTGTATATATATGGTCTTAAATATACATATTGAGTATAAATCTTAAGATCTTTTGAAATATGTATACTTCAGAGCAGGACACCTCCATCACATTGAGTACATTGGCCTGGGTTAGACGTCTTGCTGCCAGTGTCCAGCTCCATAGCCTTTGCCTGTCTGATTGCTTCTAGTGTCCCACCACTGCATTATGTTACATGACAAATTTGTATTTAATTTTATACGGTATGTTCTATTCTGGTATTTCTGTTCAAGATTAAATTGAGTTCAAGACAGTCCCTCAACTGAGCAGAATGAAAGGGTCTGGAATGCTCCTTTGCACCATGCCGTTTCAGTTGCCTAATAATTGCAGAGTTTGGTGTCTGCTCTCTCAGATCCTTGCAATCTTCAACACCAAAAAACAAAGACAGATGCATTTGCTGCGCCATTCTGCAAGGTACTGAAATGGTCCATACGGATACCCTCAGTGAGCAGGGTACCAAGTAAAGGACTGGTTCCCAGCCTTTCTGAAGCTGGCACCAGTTGATGCCACCCCCTCACTTCTGTGCCCTGCAGGACTGCACACACTGCGTCCTTGCTTCCCCAGTTGCCCTCAGCATTTTTGTGCCCTGCTTCTTCTTGTCTGTGGGGCTGCTCCTGCTGCCTCTCCTCCCTTTCTTACCGAGGTGGTGACTTGTGCTACCACCACTTCCCCTGGCTGCAGCCAGGATGATTCTGGCCCAAAAGATGGAAATATTCATATTCATATGAGTCTGCCCTGAACCATCTCTGCACAGAGCTGGCATGAGTCCTGCCTTTCCCATCGCTCCTGTACTATAGGCATTCATTTGTTGGGAACCTGTGCAACAAATTCTAACACTCTGCTGGAATTTACTCTCCTTGTCCTAAAATAATAGCAATTAAAAATAATAATAATAAAAAAATAAAAGCTATTATCTTTTCCATAGAATGCATCATGCATTAATAGGATGCATGTATGCACTGACTTCTCATTATCCCAGTGCTTGTGGAAACTTCTTGTGTTCTGGGCAGCCACCACTAGTGGTACATCTTCAAGCCTTAAATACTGCACAGAAAATAACGAGGCAGCTTAGAAATTCATGCAATGGGAGAGCATTACATAGCTGAAAAATTAAGGCAATCAAGGAAAATCGTAATTGAGTTTGGGCTTGGATTACTTTGTAGAATTAAGACATTTCGAATGTGTTTCTCACAAAATAATTTCAATGCACCTGAGATGATACTTGATAAAGGATGTGAAAAATAAGGCAGAAAAGTATTAGGTGTTCTTTCAACATAAGCCTTGATAAAACAGATCTCCACTGATCCCAAAATACTCAGTACTGTTACTGATTTCAGTAGTGTGACTTCCAAAAATAGGCTTTGTTACACAGACTTTCTTGCTTGTCTCTAGCCTAAGAATGGTTACTCTGATTTTTTGGATTATTTTTTTTTTGCCTGTTAAGAAGTTTAAGTGAGAGGAGAGTTTTTGTAAGTGCTGTTGCCGTGCCCTGAGTTTCTTGCATAGTATTTTTTTTATTCTGTCCATGTCAACAGCTGTACTGGGCCATGTGTCAGGTGTCATGCTGTGAAATCTATGCCTGTTTTTTTCCATTGTGCAAACTGAAGTCTTAAAAAAAAAAAAAAAAAAAAAAAAAAAAAAAAAAAAAGGTATTGTTAAAAGATGTATTCCTGTTTTATTTGATATGGGCGTCCTCGACTGTTTTTCTAGATCACTCTGAAGAGTAGAAGATGGGATCACTTCTTATGACAACTGCTGTTAATATTCCCTGCATCTTCAAAATGACATAGACAAATTGCTATAATAACCTCATATATCTGATTTTATGCCATTCCTACCTCCAAATATGCATTCTGAATTGTGAATTGTTTTGTCTTCAGCAATTTTTAGCACAGAGAATGTAGCAGTACTTAACTCTTTAAGGAGTGTCCTCACCGTAGTCCAGTGTTGAATGTACTGCTGTCTATGCAGGAAATTACTAAACACTACGATACTGTTTTCATTTAAACCTCTTTAGTGTTTGTTTGTCCTATAGGGCAGTGAGGATTTCAAACTCTGATATGTATTTCTGCAGCTTTATTATTACCATTGCCTACCTTTTCTGTAGGAGAAAAAAAAAAAAAAAAAAAGGAAAAAAAAAAGTGAAACTTCAAAGTCACTGTTACCAAAGTCTTATTTAGATATCTGTATTGATTGACTGGGCTGCTCAGCTGCTGTTTATGAGACTACAGGAGGCTCAAAAGTGAGTCCTGTAATTTATCTTAGGAAAAAAAAAAAAAAAAAAAAAAAAAGAAAGAAAACTAAAACATCCATTTAAAACAATATTTAAACTCTATTTGATCCCAGGCATTTGGGGTGACCAGTATGCTCTACACACGTTTTATGAATCTTGGACAAAGTTATTATGAATATGTTGTATTTTTAATGTGGAACAGACCATTTGCTGACTGGGCCTATGCCACATGCTTGTCAGAGTGAAGAGTAATTAACTTTAATGACTGTACCAGATAACGTGGAAAGTTCTCAAACAGGAAGAAGGAACAGAAATTAAAAAAGACTGGCAGTTTCAAAAGGGCTCACAGAGAGAACGAAGAGGAAGATTTACAAGGTCTTTCAAAAGTTTTGAATAGGAAAGGCACTTTTTTGAAGCAGTAGCAAAGGGATGTGATTCAACTGTGAGACCCTACAATGTAAAGAAAGCCACCTTGATTTTGAGGAGGAGCAGTAGGATACAAAAAGAAGCCTATAGAAATGCTAGAGTATGTCTGATGTACTGCCAAGTAGTACTGCAAAGTGCTATGGAAACCAGGGACTGGAAAATATGGTCGAGGCTTATTATTCTGTGCACAATTGTATATTTCTTTTCTGAACCTAGTGCAGAGTCACTTGTTCTGGAGTTCAGTACAAAGTCTGCGTGGTCATGACCTCTGCCTCGCACAGCCGCCCAGCCACTTGGCACAGCCTGATCCTAACAGGCTGTAAGCACCTAGCAGGAGCACCTCACTTGGAGCCCAGCTAACCCAGGCTCTCTGGGGAGGCAGAGGAGCAAAATAGGCACTCTGAAGTGGAAAGTCACATCTTGGGGAGACTGAATTGCTCTCTGGAGGCTGCCTGCTGGCTGTGATCTGCGCAGGCCTTTGACTTCTAAAGGCCGAAGTACCTCCAAAGATGGAGCTGTAGAAAAGGATTCATGATGATAGCTGGCAACTGTGGCTATAACTGTACAAGTAAACGGTGTGAGGTCTGTTCCCAGGGACTGGGGCTCTACCATCTCTGTCACTGTTTAGCAGGAACAGCGCCTTGCCCAGTCTGACCTTACCAAGCCCCCATTGTGCAGTGTACAAGTAGTGACTTGGTTTTGAGGGTAAGGGAGTTTTCTGGAACAAACACTGGTTCTTCCAAGCAGGTTAACCTCGGTGCCAAGAACTGGTTTCAGAAGAGTTTAATTTATCAGTATTGAAATGTACTTAATCTATGAAACACTTGGAAATCAGCTCAGGCTTATTTGCATTATGGGCTTGCACAACCTACAGTTACTCCCTGTCCAGGTCACTGCTAGTACCAAGCTGCAAAACCCACATGTGTTTTGCTTCAGTTTGCCCAGCTGTTCTTCCTGTAGGAAGGAACCCTTCCCAGACACTGGCATTTTGCTTGTCATGCCCTAGAAATTGGGTACCACAGCCCAGCCACTTCATGGTTTTGGCAAGTAGCACTGTGGGGTCTGAAGATATGTGGAAGTTTGTGCAGATAACAAGAGGAAACTGTTAGCAGCACTTGGAGGAGTGTAGTGACTGAATTCACTGTGATATTAGAATGGTCTGTTCATCTGAGTTAATTATTAAGTAATAAGCACATTATTTAATTTTTTATTATTATTTTTATTATTTTTCTTTTGCTGGATATTTCAGAGTGGAACTAGTTTTAATTCATTAATTTATTTTCCCCATTGTTCTTTTATTACCATCCCATTTTCTAATAACTGTTTTGAGCCAATTTTTTAGCTCCATTGCACAACTGAATTCATCATCTACACTGAAGATATACTAATTTACATTAGTTGCAAATATGGTGATTTCTTCGGTCTTAATAAGTTTCTTTTTATTTTTCTGCCCCCCATCCCTCTATATTTACTGTATGACATTTGCTGTTTTCGCTGACCTCTTTTAAGTGCAAACAATCTGTCACTGTAGGAATTGTAGTGCTATGTGATTTAATGTTGCTGTTAACTCTGCAGACCAGAGTTGAAATTCTTTGTGTTACTTTCATAGATTTTATCATGCTGAGTGTCTTTAATCAGATTGCAAGCTGCTATCATGTTGCTGTGTCTAAACATTAATTAGGCCTTCAGAGGCATAAGTAATTTTAATAAGTTTAGGTAAATTTTAATAACTTGGTAAGGAAAGTGATCTTTTATGGATCAGATAACTGAAATAGCATGGGCTATTTTCCAAAGCAGAAGCCTGTGCAGTTAAAGAGGTTTGATTGCTCTTTGGTAAAGGTTTGTGTTACTGGAAGGAAGGGCACACACAAAAAAGAGAAACTGAGATAGGGCAGTCAGAAGATGATGGCCACAGCCACAAAAGTGCCATTAGTCTGACAATGTTAAAAATAATAAAATGAAAGATAACATTTGGGCAGAATGCCACCGTCAAAGGGGGTTGAATTTGTGAGCAAAGCCTCCCCTGCTGCTTGATTCCTTTTGCATTCAAAGACATTTTGAGAGATATTTTTTTCATCTTTATAAACTAACAAAGTAATATTGGACCCACTTTCTTCTTCTACAGAAAACAATCATACATTCCCAATTCTAGTTAGCAAGTGGTTAAAATAATCTTAGTGCTGTTCTCACAGTTGCTATCCAGATTCTAAAACTTTCCATTCTGCTTCCTCCTGAGCCAATCTGACAAGAATTGGCGATTCTGTGCTTTCCCAAGAGCACAGACCACATCCTCTCATGGTTGTTATCATAAGGTGTACTGCTTTCCTGATGATTTCCTGGTGGTTCTATACAGAAGATGCTGGTGAGGATGGGGAAAGTGAGGAAATACACATTTTTCCGATGTTTTCAAAGATAGAAGATAGCACTGCAAACTGATGCTAGTACGCTCACCCAATTTCTCTTACTGCTCCCTTCAGGAATAACAGCTTCCTAAGATGCTTGTTCATTTTCTCAAAGGAAAAACAGCATAAAAGTGCTTATGCTGCCCATGGCAGGAGGTTTGAACTAGATGGTCTTTAAGATGATCTTCCAACCCAAACTATTCTGTGATTCTGAGTTTCTGTGTTCTTCAGTTTTTACTCATTGTTTCATGTGCATTTATTAACATAAAATTCCAAAACTAATAAGGCAGTAGGATTTATTTTATTTTATTTTATTTTATTTTATTTTATTTTATTTTATTTTATTTTATTTTATTTTATTTTATTTTATTTTATTTTATTTTATTTTATTTTATTTTATTTTATTTTATTTTATTTTATTTTTAGTGAGAGCTTCAGAATGTTAATCTACAGATTATGTAAGCATCGGGAGTTATTTTAGTATAGTATAATGCTGTCATGTTTTAATGTCACAGCGTGATGCATTTGAAACTATCAGCCTTTTAAAATGTTGGCTTTTGACAACATATTCGTGCCAACTTTGGCTCTGTTGTTGTGACCTTTAACAAGGATTTTCTGTAGATTAATTTAAAGAAAGGAACAGCAAGCTGAGTAGCAGAGCTGATGCAGCCTGGTTTCCTATGGTAGGTGTCCAATGTCCCACAGAGCCTCACAAACCAGAAGTGTCCCCCATGAGTCCTTATGACCTCCCCAGTGCCCCAGTGCTCTTTTGGGCAGGACACAGCCAGTTCTGTGGTGGCTCTGAGGTCTGCTGCACGTTGGCTGCCCATACAGGACACATGCACTGACTGTCCCCAGGGCCCTGTGGCTGTTGAGCTCTCGTGGCAATTGATTCTCACACTGAGGTAACTGCTGTGGTCTCCTCATTGCAACCCATGTGCATATTTGTTTGACTTTGGAAGAGCTTTTATCTTTAAGAACCTTGCCCTTCTGTCAGATGTGGTTAAAATTGACCAACAGACTCAGGATTTGTTGTAGGGGTAAATCTAACGGCCGCGCCAACAGACGGTGTGATTGTGTAAGTCCCATTTCCTTGAGAACAAAGGCAAATATATAGCTAGCATCAGGTGTTTTTTTTTTGTTTGTTTGTTTGTTTGTTTTTTTCCAGGAATAATAATGTGACCTCCATTTTATATTCTAGCCCATCAGTCAGTGTGAGGCTGGACGTGGCAGCCAGGGAGACCTTGAGGAATGCAGTGCTGAGCACAGCTGGCCATCGTTGTCCTGATCAGCCCCACAGGATCCTAGATCTTCAGCCCGATCCCCTTGTGTGCTCAGCCCTGCCTGAACTACACCTCACCTGTACCCAGCCCTGGCCACCACAACTGCCCTGGAGCTCCATGGGACCATTTGGAACCTTCCATTAGGAAGATATATATGCTGGATACCCCAAATATCCTGGTTTTTGGATTCACTTTATTTTCACTGTACGGCATTTCCAAATGTACTGTAAGATTAGCAGCATTTGGTGAAGCTTCTAAATTACACAGTTACACGACTATGGAAGAATCATTATCATTTTCCAGACTTGCCTTATGGATCTTGGATGCTTGAACTTGGCTTTATGCATGACAGAAAACCTCAATTTCATAGTATATGGAGCCAGTCTACATGCCCCATTTAAACATTTCCAAGTCTAATCAACCTTGTCTGCATAGTATTATGCAGCTACCTATTCAAAATTACTTGCAGCCACTTATTCATAATTATCAGTTTATCCTGGAGTGATGTTTTTGTTAAGTCAGAGTGGATTTCCAGTGTGTAACTTTATATTTTTCAGAAAAGCTGTCATATATGTAGTAATTTTGATGTTAAAATCCACCTTTTATTTCTTTTTCCTGGTTTATCGTTAGGGCCAGAAAGAAGATACAGCCGTAACTCTTTGCTTCAACCAGTGCCATTCAGGACCAAATGCAGGCAGCAACAGTACTTCACAGTCTTGTACCAGGAGCAAGAAGTCAGAATCTCACGAAATATTTTTAAGGAAGCAAAATTTTGAGGTAATTAACTTTTAAATTTCTGCTCTCATATCTGGACAGCACAGAAGGGAGAACTGATAGCTCAGAGAAACTGTCTGCTTGAATATACATCCCTGCCAATCAGTAGGAGCTTGCATCACATCTTTTTAGAAAAGAGAAGGCACTGGTATCTTCACAGAGAGCCATCACCTGCTGTGAACTGCTGGCTTTGCCAGGAATGGGATTTTAGAAATGGGAACCGGATTGTATATTTAGCTGTTCGGTCAGTTTGTTCAAAGTCCAAAAATGTTAAATACAGATGAAAACTCGCTATGATTCATGGTGTGTGGCCAGCATTGGTTCCTTATGTTCTAACAGTGAACTGCAGTGTTGGACATTAGATCCATATTTACAGGAGAAGAACAAAGCAGCTGGACAATGATGCTGTTGTGCAGTTTCCACTGAATACTGCTGTCCCTATTTGAGTATTTTGTGGACTGGAAGAGTGGTGTGAGTGCTTGTATATTTTTTGCTTGCTTTTTTGATTGCTTATGTTATTACCTTGCACTATTTTCCTTCTGCTTTCACAGTGGTCCATTTCTCTTTGCAATTTATTTTGTTTCATGGTACATCTCGTTTTGGAAAGCAGTTGGCCTTGCTTTTGTGATATGTTGTCCCAGCGTATTGCTTCAGCAGTTGAAAAGAAGTGTGAATTTTAAAACCTCATGACTGCAAGCAGGTTTTAAGCACATAAAACAAAATCTGTGGGCTGTGTTCACTGGCTTAATATGCAACAACTATGCAGGAAAGAAACAGATATGAGTCCAGGACCCAAATGAATTATAGACAAACACAGTGGTGAAAACACTCCATCGTGTTGAATATTGATGTCTTCTCACAGAGAGCAATCCTAATTGAGTGCTCATTTGTATGTTGGTTCAGATAGGAAAATTTAGGATCTAGATTGCCCCTCTTTAACAACCTAGCACATTTGCTTTTCATGAAGACTGTATCTGGCCATGGGGTTCTTAGATGATAACTCATCTGAGTCTATGAAGGATCGTTTTTCTGGGACAATTTTTCTACAAAGGCTTGAGAGACCACGCTTCTACACCATGTATACAACTTCTGCATCTGGTTAATTGGATGTGTATTTCAGGATCGCTCCAGGCCCATCATCCTGGGTATTGGATAAGCCCACTGAAATACAGTAATTTTTCCAAAGGAGATACATGTTAGACCCCAGTGCTGATGTTAATTAACACATATGACTGCTACACACAAACTAATCTGGCACACATCACCATGACACCTGAATTTGGGATCTATGCTCTCTCTATGGTCATTGGAGAGAGGCAGTTCATTGATGAGCTGAAATCACATTCTTGCGGGGCCTGGCTCTTGGTGAACAGGGGACAATTAGGCACCGATGCTTAAGAGGCTCGATTAAATGTTTGGAGTCAGATGGAGTTAAAATTTCCACCAGTGAGAGATACAGTAAAATGGGAGGGAGAAAGGTGAAGGTGCCACCTTGGATGAAAGGCTATTCCGCTTTCACTCAGCAGGCTGTGTATGCACAGTCATGCTAATGGCAACCAGGAATTTAACAGGAATTTCACGGGAAATGTATGCGAGAAGCAACAGAGGTAGGACAAATGGGGACAGGATTGTGTAAGAGGCCTCCTGGACTCATGGCCTAAACAAATGGATCACATGGCTGGAAAAGCCTCCTGCTTTAAGTACGTCATGCCTGTTTTGAATTACTGGAGCATCCAAAATGTTTGCAAATCCCTTGCCAGTGTCGTAACTCAAAATAGCACACTTGATAATTTCCAAAACTGTAGGTACACTGTATATTTTTGGTTATAATTTTGGTATAATTTTTCTACCCAAATTTGAAATGCTGCTATTTTCAATAAACTCTTGAGAACTAATGAGTGATACATAAGAGCAAAACAACTAATTCATAAATTTGGAAGTTACCTTCTGCTGCTCAGGTTTGTTAAGCTCAGGCTCTTTGGGTCTTTTACTCAACCAGCTTTTACAAATAATATAGGTTATCTCTTTTTTTTTTTTTTTTATTCCATGATTTGAAACTGTGAATAATGTTCCCCAGGCCTCATTTCTGAGCAAAGTCATTTGTTAGCTGACTGGGGACTACATTGACATTCTGTTGGACATTCAAGTTACAGTCAAATAAAGTAGTTTATATATCTACCTTAACATTTTATCTCTTAAGCTCCTACATCCAGACTGCAAGTTGTCAAGGTGTGGTGAATTGTTTCTATCATGTGTTTACACTTGTGGTGAATTTCTGTGGGTACATCCAGGATAAGGCTTCCCTCTAGAATGCCATGTTGTGTTAGATAGGCTAATAATATTTCCCCTGTTGAGGAATGAGCACAAGCCCTACATAGCACTTATGTTTTTAGACCCACAAAATTATGTTTCTTTGTAGTTTAAGGGAAATATAGCATTTGTGAAGTGTGGTAGATTTGGTTCCTAAATCCTTGAGTACCATTTATGAATCAACATATATGCAAAGAAAAGCAGGCTGGTGCCAGCAGTGGCTGCTAGAAATCAGCATATTCTGTAAAAGTTCCAGAAAACTTGGCTTTTCTATACTTTTGAAGCTAATCTGAGATTACTATGGGGTTAAGAAATAATGCAATTTCTGATATATTGTCTTTTGAGCAAGCCCTACCAGGCTTGAAACTACCCTGATGAAGCCTGTCTGCGCACAGTGAAGTCTGTCTGTTATAGATAGCCTCATATCTGAGGAGGCCAGCCAGTGCTCCCTGATCCCAGCCCCTCTCCTATTTACGTAGCAGAGTACCTGTTGACTGAGCCTTATCATCAGTCTTGTCCTTAACTGGTTTATGGCTGGCTCCTGAGCAGATCACCAGCCCCAGTCGCTTTGTTGATATCCTTTCCAGATTCCTACAGTCATGTCATGAGGATAAAAAAAATATTTAAATGATTCCAGTTGTACCACTTTGGTTTATAGCTAAGAGAAAATGTCTGGTATTTTTAGCATGTCCTATATTTTCACTGTGAAGCCATTTACCCCATCTGAGAGGCTGTCTGTTATCAGGATCCTATTGGCTGCAGATATTTGGGGCTCTTTTCCACAGTTAACAAGAATTCTGTATTTGGGATACTTTTAGTGACTCATTTCTGGTTACAAGACAGTTAAATTCATATCTCAGCAGGTACCTCCATGAATATGCACTTAGAATACCTGATTTCATGGTCACCTTGGAAGACTTTTTAATAACTTTCTCCTGTATCATCTGTGAAATGTCCAGCTCAAGTTCTGGCAACATCCGTAGACCAATTTACCAAAGACCTATTTATTCTTTAAAGCCTTCCTTGCAGCAAGAAAATTTTGTTTTAATATCTGTTTGGTCATTATGATAAAGGACAACCCAAACCACTGCTGTTCTGCATCTGGGAGAGTGAGAAGGGCCCATAGATAGAGCGCCACGTGGTGCCCACATGTGGGGAAGGTGTGGTGCCAATCCATCCCCTAACCGTGCACTGTGTATAGGACACGGCATGACTGTAAGTATCACAAAGTGTAGTCTTCTTTGTAAGTGGCCCAAGCAAGATACTGTCACAAGGTCCATTCCCTGCAGACTTTTCTCTCTTTATGTACAATAAAAACAAAAGGTGAAATTGCTGAGAGTCCTTTGCTCTAAGACTTGTTAATTTAGGCTTCCAGGCATCTCTGAGTTAGGAAATGAGTCAAGTGGTTATTATTTACTCATCTGCTCTGCAGTTTCTGCTGTCTTAATCATTTTGGTTGTTGCTGGGGGTGTTACCTTCTTCAAAACAGAGACTTGAAAGCTGAGGAACTAATGGCAGTCTTCACTACCCTGATTACAAAACGCCGGTTCTTATCAGGCTGGCTGCCATATTCATGCCTTGGAACATGCACTTCCCTGCAGAGGTTAGAGGGGATCCCCCATGTGTTTAGTCTGTAAGGAGAGTTAACAGAGATGCAGTTTGTAATTCAGGGATTTCTGGTGGTGAAGCCATAGCCCAAGGGCTCCGAGTGCTCCCATATGTGGATCCTGAGCCCCACGAGCTTCTGTGCTCATGGAACTAAGGAGCAGTCAGGGCTGGTCCACAGAAGTGCTGCAGAACTGCCATCACATCTCCCAAGGCTTAGGCAGCCCTGCTGTAATACATCATACCCCATGGTTTGTCTCTTCCTAAAGAAAAATGAAAAAAATCCTCTTTTCTTGTTCTTTAATTGCCTCTGCTTTTGACAAGTAACTTCTCCCAGTGCATGAGCTCCCTTGCAGCTTGGTCCATCTGGAAAAAAAAAAAAAAAAAAAAAAGGACAGAGAGTGTCACAATGGCAGCTTGTGAAATGTTTTCTGTACCTGAGTCTGCCTGTGGCAGTCACCCACCGCTGTGCTGTCTGAATGCCTTACACCACCACTGCCACACGCTCTGGCTGCTTGTGCTTGCCGGGACGTAGATGCAGAGGCTGTGGTGCATTTCGGGGCTGTCCGAAGTTTGAAGTGACTTGTTTGTATCATCTTCCTTAAAGCAGCAGCCTAATCGCTCAGTGTCTCAGTGTTTATGTCTGTTATCAGAGCATCATAGTAGAGGTACAGGCTTTTCTATGGAGATTCCACACTCACCCAGAGCTGATAGTGCTGTAATTTTTCCTTTGATAACTGATAGTGCTATTGGTGCCTTCTTTGTTTGTTGTCTCTATCACTGTCACATAAATGTACTAGATATCACTTATCACTGGACTCCTGACCTTCCTATTTGTGCTGTTCTTCCAGGTAATCACTTAATCACTGCACTTTCTCACTGCACATCCCTTTATGACTTTTTTTTTTTTTTTTTTTTCATAGCAGCAGCTAGTGGTTCCAGTGGAATATAGGAGCTGTGGTTTGCATCCAGCATGCAAATCCATGAAAAGAAATTGTCCCTGCCCTAGTTAAACAGCTTACAGTGGTAAAAAAAAAAAAGAAAAAAAAAAAAAAAAAAAAAAGAGCAGCTGATAGGAGAAAGTTAAGCCATTTCTCATGTTCCTCGCACCTAGCGTCCCTCTCAGGACTGCTGGCAGGATTGAGACACCAGGCATGTGTAAGCACTAGTTCCAGACAGGCTGGGAGGAAGGCAGAAATGTAGGTTCGTCAGCCAGCCAAAGAGTTTCTCCTTATTGCAAGAAGTACACAGACTGTAACCCGAGTATCACACCATCATTAAGTCCTATCCACTTACCTACTTCATTAGTTCAAGGATTGTGGCGCTTTTAATCTTTGTGATCTGGGTCACCGCAGGATTCAGGCTAATGTCTGAATCAACATGGTGCTCCAGCTTCCTACTTCCAGCACTGTGTGCTTTGCAGCCTGTCTGTCCTCACTCAAGCTGAGTAAACACAAAGGAAGGCAGATTTTGAAGCCTGCCTTTTTTCCTCCTATAGTCATGTCAGCTAGGGTCTTTCCTTGTTTTGTTGTTAGCTTGTTTATATGACCAACACCCAGTAATCGGGGATTAAAACCCCACGGTACTGTACCCAGTGCTGGTCAGCCCTTTGCTTTTCCAGCTTGTGGAGGGGGAAAAGTTAGTTTGCTGGGCTGGGATTATTCCCTGAGCAATGTTTTGAAGCAGCCCAGTACCTGCAGCACAGCCAGCAGATAAATAATCCTCAAGTTTACCAGCCCAAAGTGTTGCACCTTGGCCAGTGAGACTGCAGTAAGGAAACCAGACAGCTCTTTGTACTCATTTTAGGGGGTAAACCTGAGCCCTCAGACCCCTCTTCAAACCACCGGGGCCAGCCATGGCATGATGTGATGTCCGCAGAGGTGGCCTTTGCTTCAGGTGGAGGAGCTCTTCCAGCAGTGATCTCCTGGGGTCAGGAGTGACCATGCTGCTCCAGAACAGCATCAAGGAAGACAGACGTACACATGTAGGCGCCTCATCCTGTTTTGTGGGGTGGCTGTAGATTTCAAATTCAAATTTCTGATAAATATAAATGGGCAAGAGCCTCGGAGAGAATTTGTGTGGGGGAAAATAAAGTCTATGCTTGGGGAGACCTCTTTGCAATGGAAAATAGGCTGGTGAGGCAGTCTGATGGTAAGACCAAAATTATACCTCTCCCAAATTGTATTCATTCCCTATCTTCCTGTATGAAAATGCAGGAACAAGCAGGTAACAGTATTGCTTAACACCCACCTGTCCTGCTGGAATAACTGGGCCTGCATTGGCCACCTGCTGCAGCTGTTTTGTTAACCCATGAGATAAGGAAGAAGAGAAAGTGCGTGCTGGAAGGAAAACTGGAATTTAAATGACCAAACCAGTCACTGTGATCTATAAGTGTTGTGAGAGGACTAGGAGGACTCCAGTCTGCATCGAGACCTGTGCAGAGGTTCAGGAGCTGTGGAAGTAAGTGCACAGAGACGTACAGCACGGAAGGACAAAGAGGGCTGCGATAAAGAGAGGTCCAAAGGAAAATCGTGGGAGAAATGATAGGGGGAAATGTAAGCGCGTCCATGTAAAGTGAATTTGGTTGGCGTTTATACCTGGTTGATACTGAGGTTTTACTACGTAGAACATGACTTTGCAGTTGATATAAACATTGCCACTAAAAACTGCACTCTGCATGTAGAGCTGCAAATTTTTTTTGTGCCAGTGCACCCTGCTTTGCTTTGTGTACCTGCACTAAACCATACCAGTGTAACTGCTATGATGCCAGAAAGGCTTGCTGCTCTGCAAGCCTTTTTTAAAGTATTTAAAAGCATATTAAAGTATATGCTTTTTAAAAATATTTTTTCTCTTTTAGTTTTTGCACAGAAATACTTCCTTATTGCCATATAATCCTCTTGGAGCACTGCGTGCACTTAACAGCGTATGCTGGTTTGTTTCCCAAAGGCTTCTTTTCAATGTGCAGGGCTGCTGAAGCTTTGAAGAGAAATCTTGGATCACTTTTTTAATGAGGTGTGGAAAGCGAACTGTGGGAATAAGTGGACTTGGCTGGACTGTAGCTTGCCTATGTCCCTCGGGAGCTTTGAATGTCCAAGGGATGCAAGAGTTTGATGTTAAGAATATCCCAGAAACATGAAGTTCCTGAAGGAAATACTAATCATCTTCACATGCGTCCTAAACCCTCACAGCTCCTGAGATTTCAAGCATTTATACTGTATCCATTACGTCAAAGGACATGTGCCTGAAAGGAGTAGTTGGATGGTTCGCAGTAAAGTCTGTAAATACTACAAGGCAGTAAAAATATGTTCTAAGACAATCAATAATGTTAACATTAATAGTATGTCTGAACTCCTGTAATTTCAGCAAAATGTTTGGGGAAGGATCCTGACCTCCCTCGCCTCTGGAGCAAGGCAGAAGCACTATTCAAAGTGCCAGGGAAAAGAATAACCAAGAAACGTCATGCCTCAGCCCTTGGGAAAGATAAGCTAGATCCAGAAAGTATGAGAGGCATTTCTGCACACGTCAGTGCAGAGAGGGGACATACTTTTCTCTGAAGTGCTTGAAATACTTCATCTGTTTAGGAGGAGTTACAGCAGCAGTAATCAATGAGGTACTAGCTAAGAACCTCATGAAGTAACGGGGAGGATTTTATATTGACCACAAAAAACCTTAGGGGCTCATACTTGTAAGTGCAACCATCTCTCTTTGCTGAGAACGGCTTCGTTTTGTGGTCCAAAAAGTGTTAAAAGCACAGGGACTCCCTCTTTGCACACGTGAGAAGGCTCCTGCTTCCCTTAGCAGCCCTTGAGCGCTGCCCAGGTGGCGTGCCATGGCTTTGCACACCCAGTGTGTGCTGAGTGTGCAGCCAGATGCCTGCGAAACGCCAGTGACCACAGACTCACTTCACTGTATGCTACGGCATTCTTTGGGGAGGAGAGGCTCCTAGCAGCTCCATTCGTAATGGAAGTGTAAGCATGCAAGCTTTATTACCTGCCACTGCCAGCTCACCAGGAAAGTATGCCATTCCTGCGCCGACGGATATCTAGCTGCTGCTGTTTAATTATCATGTGTCTGCTCTGCCAGAAGCACTGGCCCGCTCCGTCCTTTGGCTTTTCACTGCTGTACACAAAGCAGGAGCCTCTTGCTCATCTGAATTACTGCTGGATGTTATTACAGCCACTGCAGGAAGGGAAACGCAGAGCAGCAAAGGATTTGCCTCTCTGCTTGTGAGGGAAGTTTTGGAGGAACTAATTTTTCTGCATGTCTGTGGCTTACAAAGTGTGTGCCTGAAACTTTTATAATGCTTGAGATTTCATATACCGTAATGGTTTAAATGGAGGGGGCCTTCACTGCCTCTTCCCATGCTTGCAAATGAGTGCTGTCAGCTTAGAGGCAGGCCTGTGGTGTTGCCATTTAAGTGCTGTGCAGAAGAAGTAAGGTTATACAAATGCTGTTACAGGCAGAAGAGAAGAAGGGGAAAAAAAGCAAAAAAAAAAAAAAAAAAAAAAAAAGAAAGCTGAGGGATTAAGAAGGGAAAAAGAGCACAAAACCCAGCCAAACCAAAGCCACAGGAAATGGATTCTGAATGTGGGCGCAGGAGCTAGACAGAAAGGGATTTGGCAGGAGAGAAATTGTTGCAAGGACCTCAGTGAGAAATGTAAGGCCCAGTCCTATATAAGACATGCCCATGACGAATCTTTAGACCCCAAAATAAACCAATCTGCATGGCAATATGATAGCCTGCTAGGTCTCGGATCTGAGGAACCAGTGCGTGATAAAAGGGTTAGCAGTGCTGGAAAAAGGAAGGAAAGGTGGGAGCGGTGCAGTGTGTGGGGAGGAGGGATGGCTTGCTGTCAGCTCCTTGGGCTGGCACAGTCTCACCTACACAGACAGGCAGCGAATGCTGCTTCGCAAACGGGTGGGGAGTTTGTTTGCAAAACAGCAGCTCTGGTTCTGACAAAGAGGGGTACGCTTCACATATGCTTACTTGCCAGTTCTTCTGTTTCAGGCAGGATACTCCTCGTTACGCTGGATTCTGGATTCTTTCCCAGCCTCCTGTAGATTTTGGAAAGTCTCCCACTCAGCTGCCATGTGGAAGGCTTTGAACTTAAAATGGGAACAGGCACAGCACAACCGGGGCTGGGGGTGGCTGGCAGTCCTCCCCCCCTCTCGCCCTTCCCTCCCCAGTGCGACCACTGCGAATCCGTCCTAGAGCCCCGAGAGCTTGGGGAGAGGCTGTGGCGAAATGTGTTCCAGTACTATGGCAAAGTGTCCTGCTTCAACAGGTGACACCAGGATTTCTCTATAAAAACAAAACAAAACAAAAAAAAAAAAAACAACACACAAATGGCTTCCCCTTCAAGAAGTGGACATGTTGGTGGAGAAAATGCCACCTGTGCATCAGCTCCCCTCTGATTATAAATGTGCCTTAAGTCAGGAGAAAAAAACACGCTGCAAACTACTCAGCTGATAAGCACAAGCAATTAATTTAATTGTGGCATACATCTGGTAAACCTCACTCCTATCAGTGTGAGTTGTGTACAGCTCAATCTGGCTCATAAAACAAACACAGCTTTGGGCAGCTACTCAGCAGAGCCCCGTCTTGCTTCATCCCACTCAGAAGCGTAGTCACGGCCCTTATATGTGACATACTTATTTGTAGATAGGTGTGATGTTTGCATATAGGGTCTGAACTGAAAAGATGAAGAGACACCCTGAGATACTGTCAGTATTGCCCTCGATACCCTTGATACACCTGGTGCTGTGTTTACCTGTCATAACACATTTCCGAAGATCTCCGTGTTGGCCTGAGGAGCTGCAGAGAGCTGCTGCTGTGCTGCAGCGCCACAACCCACTTTCCTCACTTCCTTCCTTGTGCTTTTGTGTAAAGCTGTGGTCACCAGCACAGAAGAAAAACAGACTGGATATTTTTAATCCATCTTTTAAAAGGCTTCATCAGGCTTGTTCCTCGATGCAGCAGCATTGTGTTTAGTTACACCACCTCCACGCTCTCGATGGCCAGCACACCGTGCGAAGCGCTGCATCTCAGAGGAGGAGGTATGGCCAGGCCCATCCTACCCCTCCTGTTTTTTCCTGGGATGGAGATTAGAAAAGCAGTTTTCAGTAGTGATGGGAAGAGCATCATATTGGCATACATGGGGATTTCTTGCAGTTTCAGATGTGCCTGCACTGTAACAAAAGGCATCACACAGGAAACAGACGTCATGGGGCTGAGCTCTGCGTTGTTGGTGGGTTCATGGGTCTTGAAATATCCAAGATAAGAGCTTTGTTCCTTTGCAGAATGCACGGGGGAAAGAGAAGCATCACAGTGTACAAATGAATCAATCTACACCCTCCAGAGGAGGTAATACTGGTGTAGTAAGAGATGCTAAAGCAGCTCAGGAGCAGAATATTGAACTCAAGAAAGCAATGAAATGCAGCAGGTTTTTCAGGGATTTTTTTTTTTTTCCCCTCTGGGATCTCCGCTGCTGCATTTGTGTAGGTACACAGCATCCAGCAGGAGAAAAAATTCCTCGCTGAAGAGGTTTCCAAGAGAGAACAGCAGACAAGATAAGTGTGAGCAGTCACTGGCAGAAGTTTCAACGCAGCACTCCAGTCTGCTGGTATTTAACATTCAGTAGTAGGCATGGACCGAGTCCCGCTAATTGTAAGGACATCTCTCCGTCGCACCACACTGGGAACTGTCTGAGTCAGCAGCATTGATGATGCTTCACACAAACACAGTAACGTCTGCCAATACGCCACGAGGGAGGGGAGGACTTGCTGAAGTAGAGGATGCCTCGTGAATATTTTTGTGCTGTTACCCAAAGAGGAGGGATGAGCTGCTGCTGCCTGCTCCCCCGGTGCTCCTGCCCAGGAGGCAGGCGGCACACTGCAGGCCGGCTGGCCTGGCCCCCTCGCCAAACGGGACACCGCTCTGCTGGCCCACAGAAACACCGGTGGCTACGCTTCCTGACCAGAAACCCGTTTCACCCAGAAGGGCAGTGCTCCCCCAGGAGCAGAGCACCATCCCCATTTCTCCATTTTCCCATTCAGGAGCACTTTGCCTCCTCCTCCCCTCCGCTGTGGGTGAGCATCGCTGCAGGCCTCCCCCGCGGCCTGGCCACAGGCGCCTCACAGCAGCGGCTCCCCATTGGGGCTTTGCCTTAAAAACAAGCCTCAGTCGCGTGAGGGGGTTGAACGGCTGCGTCGGGAAAACTGCGTAATGAAGGGCTTTCTGAAGCATGCATTATACCCGTTTCAAACTACAAAGCAATTGAAAGATCAGTGGTCAGGGATTTATGAAATGATTTATTGTGTCGGTGACCACAGAGATATTTCTTGCCAATGGAGTATTTTTTTTCTGTCACAGGGACAACAGTTGTTTTTATCCAGGGCCAAAACCCGAAGCCATTATTCATTTTATTACTTTTGCAAAATTCTCATTAAAGTCTTAAGGGATTGGCTCAAGACTCGATATTTCAAAGGAGACTGCATTTAGAAGAGAAAATAGAAGCAAAATCTCCGCAAACATCGGAGCATGTCTTTAAACTCCTTCTACAAACACATTAAGGCCACTGTGATGCAAAGAGGGAAAGTTAGTTCGGCCGCAATTCCCACTCTTCCTGCATGCCAGGAGATTGCGAGGTGGATTTCTCCTGAAGATAATGTTGTTTACCCTCTACCGAGGTAGCCTTAACACAAGCCCGCTCTGCTGCTTATCATCCTGGCGCCTGAGAAGGTCTTGGATAGCCTGCAACTAAAAACACGGGTGGTGATAGAGCCCTGCAGGTGTGCTGCCAGAGAACCAACGAGGTGGTCGCTGGGGCAGGCCGAGATGAAAATAAACAGCATGAGGATTGCAGTCTGGCCCGAGGGTCCCCAGAGAGAGATTGAGGGAACGGTGCACAAACTGATCAGCAGGCATCGCTGCTGCCTGCTGAATGCGTGTGGTTTCTCCTCTAATGCAGTCGGAGAAGTATCTGTGTACAGGCGAGGTACCGGGCGATTCTGCAGGTATGTTTTAATACTTAATTGGATGCTTTTAAAATATGGAAGTGGTTTACCTGTAATACGTTATGCTTCCACCAGCCTTTGCCTAGATTTGACAATTCCTTAGGGCAGGAATTATCTTTCGTTGCAGCGTGCATATGGATGACAATTAAAAATTTAGCAATGTATGTGAGAAGAACTGGAAATGACTTTAATTGCCTCAGTGTTTCTGAGAGCCTTGAAACTTGCTTCTGCAGACCCAGTCTAGAGTAGCTCTACGTTTGTACGTAGCGAGCTATCAGATTTCAGAGGTCAGTTTTCAGTGTTAGAGTTTCCTACTGTAAGTTAAACCACCTTCCATCCCCAAAACAAAATCTCCCTCTTCATCCATATATAATCTCCTTCTTCACCCATACATCAAAGCACAAAAATGACATCAGCCTCTGAATTCTCATAATTAAAATGATAAGCAGGAACAGTCCAGGGGGGAGTGATGTAAATTTTACTTTGTCCAGGCTTCTTGATAGCAAAGACGGATAATGTATTTTTTGGGTGTCCAAACCAGCATGAAGGTGAAACAACTTAATTCACTTTCCCTTGATACAGCCTTAAGATTTTGAATTCACATTGTCCAGCACGCACATAATTCATATTGTCCAGGAGAGCAGTTTTACAACTCTGCAGCGTATTCCCCTGAGCCAAGCCATCATTACCTGAAATGACACTCTCAGCTGTTCAGCCAGAAATAAATGTGTAGAAATACTCATTTAACTCCAACTGCAGGGCTAATCCTGGCGGATCACAAACACTGGTGCGCAGAAGTAGGGCAGATTCAGCATTCAAATAAAATGTGTGTCTGCTGGGTAACTTCGTTTAACGGCCTCAAGTTGCACCAGGGGAGGTTTGGATTGGACACTGGGAAGAATTTGTTCACAGAAAAGGTGGCAAAGCAATGGAATAGGCTGCCCAGGGAAGTGGTGGAGTCCCTATCCCTGGAGGCATTTAAGAGATGTGTGGACATGGCACTGAGGGACGTGGTTTAGTGATGGCACTTGGTAGGTCAGGTTGATGGTTGGACTTGGTGATCCTGAAGGTTTTTTCCAACCTAGACTATTCTGCGATTCTCAGAATTGCGTGGGGACTATCAACTATGGTTAGAGGAGACATTTTTCTCTTCACACCAATGTTCAGCAAACAGTCATTGTGCATACAGACAGTTGGCTTGTCCGTAATTTGTGAGCCTGGACAATGCCTGTATATGTCAAGTGTACCAAAATTTATTTTCTCTATGATCTGGGAAAAAAAAAAAAAAAAAGGAGTTGCAGAGAGAGATCAGTGTTCCTTCAACATGTGATCACCGTATTTAACACACATATTTAATAGATAGGCATCTGAGTTCATGGCCTCAGTGCCCTGCTCGTTCCCATGTTACCATCCTCTGCTGGTCCTGAGCACGCTGTGTCCTCCTGGCTGCCCTGCTGTGCTTGGGCACCAGCTGTACCCCAGGCCCTTTTGCAAGCTTTGCGAGGGAGTTGGACAGTAGGTGACAGGCTTTGGGGGCAGCCTCTAGGTCACCTGCCGTGGGTCACCTCCCCACATGGGGCTGACACAGCACTGGGACGAGTGAATGAAGCGTTGCTCCCTGCTATTAGAGCAGTGGAATCCATCCCCAGCCTGACCTCGTGCAAACCCTGCTCCTGTATTTATAGCGTGGAAAGAACAAGCACGGCTGCTGCCAGCAGAGCTTAAATACATGGGGTGGTGCAAAAATCTTCCCTACAGGTCCAGATCTGCTCTCACACTGGCAGGGGCTGCCCAGCTCCCCATACAGATGCTGCCTTGTGCTGCCCTCTCCCAGGCTGGCCCTTCCCTCGCCTGCCCCTCTCTTCTGGGAATGTCCTTTGCCAGCAACACTGAGGGATCTCCCTCCGCATACAGCAAGCAGCACCCTACAAAATACAGGCAAGCTCATGTAGACAGATATAAAGCTCCCACAAGGTGTAATTTTTTCACTTTTGTTGCTTTTAAATGCAAAATCAACATAAGAAAAGTATATAGGAGGTAAACAAGCCGGAGGGAGACCTTGAGACCTGTCAGCTCTGCATTTGGAGAACCTGAGCCCTCAGCAACATCTATGCTAAAGGTTATTTCACAGTGGCTCAAAGGAGAGGCTTAAGGATTTATGGATTTTGCTAATCAGGCTGTGACACACCTCAAATCATTCACCTCCATGGGCTTCCTTTGCAAGAAGTCCGTGCTTTTCCAAACATTTCCAAGTGTAGGTTCTCATTACAGCAGCGAGGATGGAAGCAGAGCAGAAGCAGGTCACCTAGCCTGCAGGCACAGCAGTGCTCAGTGGTTTCAGAGTCTGTGCTGGGGATGGGAGAGCTTTTGGAGAAAGCACCCAGCAGCCACCAGGACAGTCACTGTGCCATGCTGCCAGGCTGCAGGCTGTGAGAGGCTTGGTGATGCCTGAGGGGAGAGGATGGTCCAGAGGATATTCCCTTGCATGTGTTTTTTGGGTAGCAGTGACATAAGAGTATACAAAGGGTGAGAGGTTTTTTTAATGATGAAGCACCTGCGCATTTGGACCTTGCGACTAATTTGGGGTGGCTTCACTGAACTTGAAACAGTGTAATAACATGTCCACCATAAAGAAATCATACTGTAAAAGAGACTCTTTTTTACTGTCTTAAGATCCTGGTTGGATGAATTATTAATTACAGGCTCTTTTGCAGTGATCCTTTCCCGGGTTCCCCCCTCACCTCGAGGGAGGTGCCAGAAAGAGTGAGAGGTGGCTGTTAAGCATTTTTTTTGGCATCCCCAGCTCCAAGCCAGGATGCCTGCGGTTATATTAACTCTCTGGATTTGGGGGGCAATGCACTTAAACTCCTCTCTCCGTCAGTTACCCTGGAGCAGCAAAGTGCACCCCTCTCTCCGTGATGATTTTAAAGCATTTTGCAAGGGGCAGGCTCCACCAGCATGACGTGAAAGGGAGAGGAGCAGCCCCACTGTAAGGGAGGAGAAACAAGCACAAACGTGTCAGATAACCTGCAGAGAGCTGTGTGGAGAGGAGGGTGTCCCTCAAGCCTCTTGCCCTGTGGACATCCACAGGTACCTAAGCAGCCTTGGCTCCTTGGGGTGTCCTTGGCACGGCACTTCTGGCGTGGCAAGTGACTCATCTCCAGCCTTGCTAAGCAAAAATCATCATCTGTGATAAGCCTGCACACAGACCGTGGCTTCCTGCTGTACGTGGCAGATAAAGAAAAACAAGAGGCTTCCAAAAAATTGCAGAAGCAGTAGAGGAAACTGCTGGTGTGTGCTACAGCCCAGTGAGCACACCTTTTCTTTTTCTGCGGGTGTTTCAGTCTCGCTGCTTCGAGGTGCGCTGCTGCAAGCTGTGTTTCCTATCTGCCTGCCTGCACCGTGACTGTGTGAGAGCTGCACGGGGACAGCAGAGCTGCAGCTGACGTGAGATACAACCCAGCAAGATTGGGCTGCTCGCTTTGTTCGCACTGTTTATCTGTTCCCCTGCCAGCACGCTTCCCCGTGCCCCTCTGGCGTGCTTTAGCACCAGCCAGCCCTGTGCCATCATTCCTCTCGCATGCACAGAAACTGCCCCGGGGCAGTCATCAGAAAGCCAGGCTTAATTTAAGTGAGGCACATTGGCAAGAAAGGACAAAGGTGAAGCTTTTTGCCCTGAAAAAGTGTGAAGCTGGCTGCTGCAGTCTGCTGTGAAGGAGATTTCCTTTAGAAGCACACACACAAACGTGGTCCAGGAAAATACCATTCAAACTGTACTGGCAGCAGATCACATTCTCGATGATGACGTGGTACAAAAGTCTTGACGTTTAAATCAGACAAGAAAAAAGATAAATAAATGTATCTACTGTTTTTCTGCCTTTCCATTGGGTTCACACACCACTGTCTGCATCCCTCTTTTTGGCATCAATCCCCCTCTCCACAACAGGGGCTTTCTACTTCCCCATGTGCTTGCCCTTTGAAATGCTTTCATAGGAAGTGCTATGGGTCTCTTGTGTTTAAAGAGAAATATTGATCACAGAGGTATGAGAAATATATTAGTACTTACAGTTGAGTTGGAAAAAGTGCTTCTAAGGTATTGTTACTTTGCCACAATAGGATGCTGCAGAGACTTCCATATTAATGTCTGATTTATCACAGCATGACTGATGGAAAACAAGCAATGTACAAGTGCTGCAACAGAGGACACGGAGAGAACAGCAAATGTTTTCATGCATTGATCTGTCTGATGAGTTGATGAACCAGTGAGTTCTGCCTTTAAGCACAGTAGATGAGCATCCAAGGCTTCAGTTTGAAGATACTAGTCTTTCCTTTCCTGGGGCTGAAATGAGTTGAGAATTTTGTTCTCATCAACTCAACCTCCATAGTGAAACCACCAGTGAAAGTTTCCAGTGTGATGATGTTGATGCCTGAATGGGACACCCAGCTGGGAGGGCAGGAGTGGAAACCCAGCTAGGCCTAGCCCCAAAACTGCCATCAGGTGGCATTTGGGCTTGCAAAGACCCGGTGAGAACGTGGTGGCTCCATGAGCTGAACCTGTTTGGAAATACACGCATGGAAAACTCCCCAGACAGCCCCATGCTCTGCCCCTGGGCAGAGGCTCTCCTGTGTGGGGTCAGATCCAGAGTTTGGCTAGCTACAATTACGCCTGCTCTGTTTAGCAACATTGGCTTTAATTTTGAAATGTTCCCTGGTGCTGGAGGTCCTTGAAAGACTGCCTCCTGCTTTTAAATGTCACTGCGGAACCTGCCTGAAAGTCCAGGGGATAGAGGCTACTCGAGGGTTCAAGCGCTCCTGAAGATGCTCTTCTGTGCGGGTGAGGATTTCTGATCCTGCCCACGTAGCTGTGCCAGGTGCTCCTCTACTCTCTTCAATGGTCTTTTTGGGGTTGTTTTTCTTTCTGCACCAGGTTGCAACATGAAATGGAGGCGATTTGCATCGTGAGCTCCTAGTTGGCTGCCCGTCGGTCACTGAGGATGTGTTGTGCCTTGGTTGCTGTCAGCTGGTATTACGGGAGCAGCTGTGATGGTTTATTCATGCTGCATCGCTGTGCCTGAACTCAAAAAAGGAGGCTCTCTTCTAGTATCGCCAAGTTTGGCAAACTGCAGTGATAGGAGGCTAACTCTTGTACGTGGTCCGTGTGAGACTGAACTGCTCTCTCTGCTGTGGTAGCAGGGTTTGCAGCACCCCAGTCTTGCTGAGCGATAGAAATACTGGCAGCTCTCACAGCAGAAAGGGGATTTTCTGCCCAGCATAAACCATTAGCAGAGCTATAGCATATTTGGTAAATAGACTAAGAAGGCCAAGCGAAGCTAGCAAGCCACTATACAACGGGAGACGTTAAAGAAACCACCGTGTTCTCCAGCTTTGTGCAATTAAATAGCTGCTCTGCTTCACCCCAGCGGTGGTTAATCTGCAGCAGTGGTTGAGCCACTTTGTTTGTGTAATAGGCAAAGGCAGCCTGCAACGGGCTTCGGTTAGATGCAGAGATTGTATTGTCAACACAAATAATGCTTGATTACTAAGAGATGGAGTCCTAGCCAGGAACAATACATCTCCAAGTGTACGCCCTTACGATCGGAAGGATAATCTATCGATAATCCAGTTTTTAGGAAGAGTAATTGGAAAAACAGTGTGAGCAGCTGAGATGGCATTCTGCAGTGTGTGTTTGGTGAAAGGATGTATTAACACTGTCCCCAGCACTTAATCATTGAGTGCAATACACAAAAATAGCCAGGGAAGTTGCAGACTCTGCTGAATGGGTTGAAAGGTTGTGGGAACATGTTCTGGCACAGCCTTGTGCTGTGGTGAGACACACAACAAGGGTGAAAGGATAAACCTTCTTCTCTCTCTCATTCAGCATCAATTTGCTTCCTGGAGCAGAAACGAAATTCCATTACTCATTTAGGGTAACACTTTTCTAATGCATATAATGTGGAAATTTCTCAGCTGTAAATCTTCAGTCCTGCTCAAACACTGGGAAAAAGCTTTCGTATATTACACAGTGAAGTATTTGTAAACACAGATGAATTGAGTTTAAGGGGAACTTTGGTCAGCTGAAAAATAAACCGACAGCGTATTACAACATGACAGCAGATGAGTCAGGCACGGAACCTGCCTGCGGCTCTTAATAAAACCACCGCCGCTGTGAGTAAAGCCTGAGGCCCGCTGCTGGAGATAGCTGGAGAGCAGATACCCAAGGAAATTAGGATGAAGAACCACTTGGTTGGCTTCCTGTGGTATATGTGAAGAAAAGGTCTGTAAAAACCTGTCATTGTGCCACAGTTAGCATCCAGTTAGGTGCCAGCCTGGCCAAGGCATGAATGCTAACAGTGCCACGAGCTGCTGCTGTGCACACAGGCCGTGCTTGTAGCTCTCAGGCCGTGCTGGTCGCTCTCATCGTCACCGTTTTCCACCTGACATAGCTGGGGGTGCTGGGATGAGGACATTCAGAACTTGCTTTCATGTGGAAACACTTCCCTGTTGCCCTCTGGCTAGGAAGCATCTCTGGTTTTACGTAGTGCCAGTCACCCAGCGGCCTTGCATCCCTTTCTGAAACACTCAGCCAAAACTGACCCTTTCCGAGGGCAGATTAGGTTAAATCAGAGCAGGCACTCCCTACCCTGGAGTAAGAGCAGCCTTTCAACTTGCATTTGCTCTTAATCAGGGTGGACTGGCAAGTGTAGACAACTGTACCATTGCACAGAGGAAAAAAGCTTGAGGATACAGATAGCAGTCTGATACGGAGGCACAGAGTGGGCCTCCCAAGCCCTAATCTTTCTTTTATGTACCTAACAAGTGTGTGAGGTTTAGTTTCTTCTGCCATTGGCATCTCTTATGCAATGTACTTTGTCCTTTCAGTTTTGTTCTCACATCGATTATTTGTACCTCTGCTTACTTCTGCAAACATCAGCCTCCTCTTTAACATTTGCCTCACTTCTTAGAATAGCTGCGTGTGTACAAACAACTGACTTGTTGTGATGCAACACTCCCAATTTTCACATGACCACCTTGACACCAACTATCTACAGCAAATCAGTCTCTGCAAGCAAACCAGAGCTTGTTTCATTTATTTCAGTCACATGTTGTTTTCAAGAATCTGATGGATTCCTTAATCTCACCATACACATGCTGCCACTTCCTCTGTCAGTAAATCCATGAAAATTAGCAGAACAGAAATAATGGTAACACTGCATAATTCAGCAATACACCCTGACAATATTTGCTAAGCTCCTGTCAACACAGCCTGCTTTGCTGTTGTACCAGCATACAGTGTACCAGTCCTATGGACTATTATTGGTCTGTTTTTTTTAGGTACCTAACACATTTTGCAGGAATATAACAACAGACTGAGGTTATATCACACTGGTGTGAAAGTTAGAAGGCTAAAACCCCAAACCAACAAAGGTGCACTGTTATTTTGCCACAGCTGCAGGTAAGTCTGTGTAGGAATGACTGACCAGCTCTACCCAGCTTCGTCTTTGGTGCTTGGATTTGAGTCCATCTCCTCCTCTCCTGCTCTCTCAGCAACAGCACCTGAGAACACACTCACGGGGCAACCAGGCAGTTGCATAATTTATGAGACAAATAAAAAACCTAGGCATGGTTACAGAGGTGTATGGTTAAAGATACTTTACAGAACAATTCAGCCATTCTTCTTTAGACAAGAGGGGAGAAGTAAATCATAAAGGTGAGTCCTTGAGGTAAATGAAAGACAGTGTGGCTTTGTGTTAATACCGGTAGAGCTACTGCAGTGGCACCTTGATGTGAAGGAATGCAGCGCTTCCCTAGCTGTGGAAATGTTTTGGTCTTTTGTATGTAGAAACTATTTAGCTCATGAAAGAGACTAAGAGGTGTTTCAATCTCATGTCTGGATTTCCTACATATTGGATAAAAGACCTATAGTAGTAGAAATATCTTTAACACAGACCAAAAATGAATAAATTGAGCTAATAATTGAAAGGCAAAGCTAAACAAATTCAAAACACAAATTAGAATCTTTTCACGGTATTTCACCTTCAGAATAACTAATATACCACTCTAGCAGACTTGTGATCATTTGAAGTGTTTAAATCGAGAGTGAACTATTTCAAAAAAAGAACTGGTATTGCTTAAACAAAGTTAAAGCTATCATGTTGTATTTACTGAAACAGGATGTTTGAACTTCATTATACATAATCCTTTCTTGACTTCAAGTCCAAGCCTAGTTGTACAAGCCTGGAGTAGTGGGTCTTCATGTTGTAGTCCTGCTGTACTTGTAGTTCCTAAAATTTTTCCATAAGGCTCAAATTAGGGTGGAAAGTTGCTTGTTCTGATTTAAAAATAAATAAACCAGTTTGAGGCTTAAAAATGAAAGGTAATCCTTGGCTTTAATTTTGCTTTGTCCTTTCAGCTTCATGCTTTCCTAGTAACACAGCACATATTTCTATAAAACAATTGACATGAAATGTTTCTTGTTAAGCTATTTTATAATAAATTATATATGGGCTCCTTGGTTGCTTTCTCCATTTCCTTGCTTTCCATCATGTTTGGTATTTTGTGCAGTGCAGATGGAGCACTTGGCTGTGATTAAAGATGTTTTTTGAAAGTCAACCCAAGAAGGATACCATATAGGAGCAGAATGTATTTTATTTATTGTGGACTGAGTCACAGAGAACAAAAGATTGCAAGCCATTGGGTTAACTGTTATCAACAAAATATAGAGAAACAAAGTGTGATAATTTCCAAGTAAGTTGAAAACTGTTTAGGTCAGCTTCAGAAAGGAAGAATGAAATTTGATTGTCATGGACCTGAAGATGGTCCAAACACTGTTTTCCATTTACTGCCAAACCAGTATTGGCTACAAAAACAGTCTTAATACCTGACCTTGAGGGATGTCTTTACCCTTGAGTATCGGGACAGTTCTAGCCAGCTACCAAACGCTTTTGGTAAATTCCTAGCTGAAATACATCTATTTCTAAACAAAGATTAAGAAATTATATACCACATACAGAGAGCACCTAGAACCTTTTTGCTATGGCACAATAGCGTATTTTCCATCAACCTTTGTAGATCAGTCTACAGGGTGGTATGAAGGTAAGAAATCCAGATTTCAGCCATGGTCAGCTGTGCCAAAGGAAGACTTTAGCAATCCCTGGCCAACAAGAAGTTACCAACTGTACACTTCAAGAAATAGTTTGATGGAACAGTCCTCTTAGTGGGCAATGGTGTCCCCAGATCGTCACTTCCATCGCCTCAATGGTTTTGATATAGCTATCTACTGAGTCAGGGAACCATGGCAATTCAATTTTTGGTTTTCTTTGGAGTTAGCTTCCCCAAGAGATTTTTCAGTAGGCACTGTTACCAGAAGAAATACTTGCCAAAGCCAGCTGACCAAGCATCTCTTCAGTTTTGTCAAGCCAGGCTAGCTCAAAGCCACTGCCAGCCTGTAAAACTGCTAGTAAGCTAAACTGGTTGACTGCTCAGAGCTGAGCAGTGCCAGGCTTAACTTTCAACATAGCATTAGTAACAACTATTGGAAAGGGTACTATCATAAGCAGCCCTGGTCATTCCCAAATCCCACTTGGCAATTAGAAGGTAAACACTGAGGAGAAAGACATCAGTAAGAAGTATCTTCTGCATGGAAAGCCTGCAAAATAAAACCTGCATAAGATGGAATTGATATACATATGGGGTTTGGGGAATAATATTTCAAAAGAAGCAATCATGGAGTACAGAATTTCTGTCAGTCCTTTAGAAGGAAAGATGATTCAGAGATGTAGCTTGCTAGCTCAAAACAAGAGCTCAGTTCCTTGAAGGCATAGCCCTTGGTGCTTAGTTCAACAAGTGTCTCAGGTAAAGACAGCACCTGGTACCTTAAACCACTTGACATATGATTTGTTTCAGTGATTTGATGCTCCTGCAATCATGACTCTGTCACAAGATCAAGGCATTTTGACATGGAAAAATATGAGCTTCAGTTACTTCTCCTAGGCTCTGAACCAGGCTTCCGCACCTTAAGGTGACAGGAATTACAGCCTATGTTCCGAAGAACAAGTGATCCTGCTAAACAGGTACTGTTTAGAAAGTGAAAATCTCCCATCCGCACTGATGGTTACCACTGGGATGAACAACCTTTAGTGTAAATCATCCCTAGGTAGTCATTTACAAGATACAGGAGATAATACTTTGAGTGTAGAACATTCCTGGAGGATGAAAATATTGTGAAAGATATGGTGGAACACAAAATCCTATTGCTGTTGAAATGGCTGACAAGACACTCATACTTCAAGAAGGTCCTTATCTCCTTATTCTGCAACCTGTTATGGAAGACTGGCTGTAGGCAAGGCAGTTTGAATCCTATGCAGTTGCTCTGATTAATTACAGTTCAGACAGAATTTAATCACAAACCTACCAGATTGCCTTGTTATATTTTTGCTACTTCCACCTATACAGCTCAATATCCAGAAGTAGATTAATATTAAACTAATAGATTTTTATTCCCATTTTACTCAAGCTATTATCTGTTCAGATAATCAATTTATTTTTTTTTCTTTAAAAAAACTACCAAAAAATGCCCGAAGCACTACATTGCCTTTCCCACTTTCTTCCAACTTAATGACATCTCCTCAAAGGTCACAGGATGATGGGTTGTAATTCAATAAACAAGAGGAAGTTGTTCTGGTACCTACATGTACCTGAGTGCTCCTGCTAAAAGCTTCAACTTGATGATGACTTGATGTTGTTTTGTTTTGTGTTTTTTTTTTCTCCTTTAAATTACGTTACCCATTTATTTTTGCTTTGTAACTACAAGAGACCTTTCACAGAAGCCAGTTCTTTCATGTATTTTACTTCCTTGCAAAATACAATCCACAGCAAAATACAAACCAGCATGTTTTCTTCTAATCCCTTTCAACTACCATAGTAATTCAATGATGCTGTAAAGTAGGTCTGAAATTTTCAGACAGAAAACATCAGTTAGCTGATGCTGTAAAGTAGGTCTGAAATTTTCAGACAGAAAACATCAGTTAGCTGGAGCACATCCCCATCAAATACCTCAATACTTTTGCAATATAAAGACTTAATAGGGATTCTGAGGTGCTGTTTATTTATTTAAGTTCATAGGAACCATCATACCAGAAGACAGAGTAAATGCTCCAATCTAAGATACAGATCTTTTACTAACCACCTCTCGGGAAACCATGACCACAAGGTTATTATCATTAGCCAGCAGGACAGTGATCTCATTTCAGCTACTGACCTTGTTCTATCAGCATCAGTGATGACTTACAGATGGGAAAGCATATAAAACATTAATATGTAAACGCTGTGAAGTGCTTTCTAAGATGTGAAGTGCCCCCTAATTTACAAGGTATTATTTTATAAATACTGTATTATAAGTGTTATAAAGGTATTTTACAAGCAGTTATTAATGCCTTTGCTGCAGGCTGAATCTGTAAGAAGTTGCTGAGCAACCAGCTGTTACGGAGCACTATTTGGGACAGATTGAACTAACTTTTGTAACACATCTTGCCAATATTTTATTTTGGAGAAGCGACAAGCTGTTGGTCTCAACAGCTGTAGTGCTGATGGTCCTACGGCCAGCTAAGTTTATAAATACAGAAGTTTTCAGACTTGGAGAAGGAAGGGGATGGTAAGAGGAGTACAGGTGTTAAGTACTTGATTATACTCTCTCCTCTCGGAATATAATCAGTTGTGCCATTGGATGGAGATGGATACAAGGGCATTTGAAAGTCTTCTGTATTATTTACACTTTCATAACTTCCTTGCTCGGTTGTTGTTGCTGTATGAGAGGAATAACTGGAAATGCCATTCAGCATGAAGTGGTTCAGCTCTACCTCCAGCACAGGCTTCTTGACACACAACACTTACTTTTCTGCAATGCTTCACGCAGTACTCTTTAAGCAGAGAAAATTTCAACAGCAGATTAGTAACATTAAAAGACAAGCTTCATGTGCCTGTCAACAATGCACAGCAGAGCTGTTGCTCAGTTTGGACTGTAACAGTTGCCATATAAAAAAATACTTTGTTGTCTTTACAAAATAAGATCCATCAGCTGAAGCAATTAAGAAACCATGAGTCTAAGTATTATAACTTTCCACGCTTGGTTGATTTCAAATGTTAATGGCTTTAAAAAGAGGAGAGTAAAAACCCAAGTTTACTGAGGTCTGAAAACAAACTGTGTAATCCCAGCACGTTGCTCTGGCAGCGCTGCTAAATCTGGTCTCAATACCACAGTGTCAACATCCATCAGGTGCAACTGCCACACACTGCTTCAGTCATTCTGTGGCTTTCTGTGGAAGTATGTGCAGATCTTCCTCATGGAAGATGGAGTGGTTACAGCCTAGAAAAAAAAACAAAACACAACAAACAAAACCACAAAACCAATAAGAAACGTTTCTTGGTTTACAGTTCTCATGCTGCCGGAGTCTTAAAGTCTCCCCTCCATCATCGCTCCAGTTTGTTTAGCTTTCCAAGTAAGATAGCAAATGAAAGGTTCTTTACAGTAATCTGTTTGTCTCACAGATAAGAGGCTTACCATCCACAGGAAACACTGGCTAAAAGCTGGGGTTGTCTTACTGCTGCAGGGGTTGTCTTACTGCTGTAGGAAATGCACCCTGGCTGCAGCTCCGGCTTCCCTACTGCAGATTACAGGGCTGCAGATCCCCGAGATGTAACAGATCAGTGAGCGCTGCTGCTACTCCAGGCACCTTGGCAAGCCTCGGGCACAGCACAGGCCATGAGCATCACAAAGTTTGAACTAGAGCATAATGGGCAGGACAGATGATTGCTGAACAGTAATCTCTCTCAAGGGCAAATCTTTACATCTTGTGTTTAAACCCATACTATAAGTACTTGTAGGTTTACTATAATCACGTTTTCTTGGCACAACAATAACGTGAAGAGTTCAACTCCTACACATAACCTAAGGAGTGGTGGCTTGCCCACCTCACATCTGGTAGAAATGCTGGAAGAGGTGAAATCAGTTAAGATGTGAGATACTTCACTAAAATAAGCCTTCAACTCGGCAACAACGTCTAGCATCAGATGTTCAATTGAGAGCACAACTAAGATGTGATAACTGAAAATTTACCTGACATTTACTGAAATAAGACTTAGTCAAATAAACTGTTGGATGTCGAGTCCAGTTTCAGAGAAGAGACAAGTTTGGTTTGTTTTTGAAAAATGTAATTATCATTTTTCAGTATGTATGCTAAATCCTCAAGCCTTCACACCAACTTTTTTAGCTGCTTTATAAGCTTAACTTCCAGATCCTAATATGAGCTCAGTGCCAGGCTTCTTGTACATCAAAAGTAGGATTATGTAGGTCAAATCCTGTCCTCTGTCTCTTTTGCAATTTCTTTGTTTTCTGATAGTTTTTGGTAGAATGAACTAAAGGAATTATTTAGTCCAGAGTTTTAAGATAAGTAACAAGTTCTTTTGCTACCTGGGCTAGAATAAAAGTTAGCTCTTTCTTCCAATGCTAACATGTCTTTCCAGTAACGTAAATAGGCAGACGTGACTGTGAACTCATAAACAATAGATCTGCCAGGAAAGGTGCTGTCATTACTGTGCTTCTTAGAGAAGAGCTGCATTACAGATGACAGCTACATCCTTCAAACATCCAGCTGGGGACTATGAGGATTTTTGAGCTCCTGTGTGCTCTAAGTTCCTTTCAAAGGATGGACAACACCATCCTAAGATTTCTCTTCCTGCACAGAGGGGATTAGTAGATAACAGCATTAATGTATCTAGCTTATTAGGCCAGAAATCATCTCTTTTGTCCGTAATCAGATAATTCTTTGAATGCCTGGGTGGAAGAGAGCTAACCATGCGCAGAAAGGGGAGTGTGCTAGCTAGGGAAAGCTTCTTTCATTACCACTGTCCCTGACTGTCCTACTTACATTTTTCGGTGAGGTGGCCACTGCTGCAGCATCCTGTCGTTTTGTGCTGGGACTGCAAGATGACGGGGGGCTGCCAGCTTTGCCAGTCCGTAGCTTCTCTCCCAGAGCAGACAGCCAGTTTTTTCGTTCAGGTGAACTATTCTCCTTATCTACCACATCTGTGCCTTTTCCACATGGAGATTGGAAAGGAAGAGGGGAAGTTTGAACACCAGATGGATTAATACGGCTTCCAGAAAGAGAAGGCTCTTTTGGGCTGTGGCTAGAGCCTTCTTGCTCATTATCCAGGTCAGCCAGACTTAGAGAGCCTTCATCACAAGCTTTCTGCTCTGCAGCCAAGTGACACAAGTTTAGCTTGGACTTCTTAGCCACGTGGTCCAGTTCAGTCACACAGCTACAGGCCTGCAGACACTTCTGTCTCACGTCGCCTTCCTTGCTGCAGTCGAGCCTCCTCTTGGCACGCTTTTCAACCTGTGAGTGTGGTGCTTTAGGAGTGCTAGATGTTTCCAGGAGACCTTGTGTGACTTCTGCCAGGGCTTTTCTAGGAGAAAGAGCCTTTTTCCCCACTTCTGGAGGAGAAGAGGATGGAGTCCTGGTAACCCAGTGTTTAATGGACATTTTGGAGGAAGTCACAGGTTTGGGAGAAGCGCATGGGCTGGCTCCAGTCCGCTTTGCTGGTGTGCAGGCTGCAGCAATTTGGGTTTTGAGGGAGACTGTAAGAGTGTTTGTAGAAAGAGGAAGGTCTCCAGAATAACTGGGAGCACAGGCAGCTGGACGTGGCGAGGAAACACACGGATTGCCCACTGTGACAGCCTTGGCAGGAGTATTCTGTAGGCTGGCTGGTGATCCTGGTAGAGGAGAAATAAGTAGTCTAATGAGGTACATAGAACAGCAGATGAAAGGCAGACCTTTCATAAACGCCCCTTCCAGGCAGGAGATGGATTCAGCACTCACCCTGCTTCTCAGACATACTCTGCTGAACTACAGATTGCATAGATGCTTCTTATTTCAGTTAAACTGATACAAATCCTATTTAAAATCCTTTATCATATGGCTAAGTATAATACAGTACTGTGGTTTAATGTCTGACTTCTATTCATATTCCTTCTAAAACTAGAATCCTTACTTAAGCTATAGCTGAGGGACTGATGGATAGGCAAAACAGATCTTGAATTTTCTAAGTTTATCTAGCCTTGCTGCCAGCTTTGCAATGGCTTGGTCCAGACAGATCTGTTTTGGGAAGCTGTCTGAGAACAAGGTTGGGTCCCTACCTGCAGCTGGTCACCTGCACAGTCTTTAATGGGGCCATGACAGAGTTGAGGAACAGACGTACTGTAAGAAGGTCCCAAGGCTAATTATAATACCACAGAAAATTTATGCTACAATACCTTCACAAATGAATAATGCTGATAGTCATGTCTTAATAGTTGCATATTTTTAAGATAAAAATGCGAGAATGGGAAAGGACGTCCTCCTCTTGTCCTTTTCAGAGAGAACTTTCTGCAGTGCTGTATTAGCATGAAGTTGGTAAATTTTTACCACACCCAGGGAAATGAGAGAAGTTCTTCACCTCCTGAACAAGAACTTCAGTTCCAAAGCAAATAAAATCTGTCACTGTAGTTAAGTTATTTCTTTAAAATAAATGATCCCCAGACAAATTTGTCACAATGGCATTTGAGCTCACTAATCAAGATGTAAAAATCCCGTGCTCCTTTTTTTTCCTGAATCCCCAGCTTAAGTTTCTGAACACCCAGCTTATTAAAATGGTAGTCATAGGTATATTTACACTCAGGACCTCATGAGGATTTCAGTAGTGACAGTGGGAATAATATATAGAAAAGATCTCAATCTGCAGAAACATTGGAGATTACTTTTTTTTTTTTATGGCACCCTCCAGAGACCACATTCACAGGTCCCTTAGATGCCTGCTTTCTCATTCATCTAACTTGAGGTGATGCAATTAAGTAGGATAGCACATGAATGCCCCAGGCATTTCCAGTACCGAGCACAAGAGCTCTAAATGTTTTCTGTATTCCAGAGGTTTAATCTGAACTCTTAATTCTCAACATTAGCTGCTGTACTGTAAAGCACTTCATTAGGACAATGAGAAGTCTACTGTGAATAACCTGCCATTTTCTTTAGGTGTCTAGGCTGTCTGACAAATAACATGTCAAGTGATCACCTACACAACTCTTTGATTACATACCCTAATAAACCTCTTTTGATCTTTCCTTTTACTGCATTATCTAGCCCTTTAAAGTACAAGTGCTGGTGCACCATACCAGGACCCCATATTAATGGATCCCACTACAAATCACCTTAAAGCATAAACAGAATTAAAGGCTTTCCTGATAAAGTATGCTACCTCATAATAATTTACTTCAGCATGGACTAGGAGAAAGTGACTGCCAAGACTGGTTCTCTTAATCTTTACTTTAATGAGCACTTACAAAACAATAATATTTAAGCTGGGGAATTTGTTATATTTAAAAATTTAAGCTACTAGAAAGGAAGAAGCAAACCCAGCAGTTCTCAATCCATAATGACCACCTACAAATTCATACAGCAGATATAAATGTAGCATGACTACCTGGGTATGAGTATTCTCAGTCTCAAACCAATCTGAGAGTTATACTGTGGAGACAGCAGATAAGCAAAAAAAAAAAAAAAAAAAAAAAAGCTGTCCTGAGAGTCAGACAGGAAGCAAACTAGCTACATCCCCAAACCTGAGATAAAGATAATCAACACGTGGCTTTTTACTAAGACTGCATGCATTATTCAGGCTTCTACTCAGTTCCAGGCTGTTTCCATTCATGCTGCTGCTCCACAGAGTGTTGCATGCTTGTGCATACTTTAAATACCTGCAGTCAATTTGCCTAACACCAATGCAGGTATTTGAGATGTTTTCCACCTTCTCTGCTACAAATGCTCTAAAGTGGTATTACGAACCTCCAGATTTAAGACTCACAATTTTTTCAGGTACAGGCCCACTCCACAAGTTTGGTTTCACAAAAGCAAAGAGAAAGTAGTGCAACTTAGGGGAACCACAAAAACAGTTTCCAAAGAAAAGGAATTTGCTTGCTACACTTCATGATATAGGTCAACAGTTAATACACAACCTCAGCCTCACAACTTGTTCCACATAAATAGGTGGAGAACTACCTAGATCTCACCCCAGCAAGTCTGAAATAGTACTTAGTTGCCAGTGCCGAATCAATCTCTGCAGATAACTCCTATATTCCAACAGCACGTGCTTTGTGCTCAAGAGCCAAGGTCAGCAGGAAGCCTGCTGTTGTGCTTGCAGTGTCTGTGTACTTCCTTTTCCCTCCTGTGTTGCTTTAATGCAGTAAGAACAATGAGAAATAAGCTATTTTTCCAGTAAAATTGCCAAAGCTGACTTGTAAAATTTTAGTGTACAAATTAGTTCAGGTTTTAGGCTTATACACTAGACTCATGCTTACTTCTATAAAATACACAAAGTGTATTTTTCAGCCCTCTCTGTGTGCATGTACACACAAACCGTTTACCAACTACAGAGCAGACCTGGCACTCTCCCTACTATTGTCCTGCAAACTTCCTGCAAGACTTACTCACTGGCAAAAGGTTAGATGTAACGTTATCCCATTAGTGGGATTTGGAGACCTTCAGCCTTTATTTACGTTAGCCAAGGTGAAATTCATTTGGAAAGTGGCTAGGAAAGATAGGTGGAACACAGGAAGTCACACCAACAGCTGCTAAAAAGCTATTTTATTCTTAGTTCCAGAGCTACGCTACAGTGAAGCTCATCCTATTTCACTCAGGGGAGGGGGTTGTTATTCTCCTTTCACCCACTCTGCTGTAACAAAATGCAAATTTTACACAAGTCAAAGCAGTGCTATGACCCAGGGCTCCTTTCTTTTTGTTCTAGGTACTGTCCAGTGAGTAGCTTCTCCTCCAGAGAGGAGCAGCAATTCACAATCAAGGCTACATTAGAGACATTGAACTGATTTTTCCTGATAATTCTTCAGATGTACATATTATAATCATTTAGACCAACCTTAGGCATTCTTAAGCGTGATATAGGCCAGATCTGCTTGCTAGATTCAAAAGCATGTTGCAAGGTTTGTCTGATCACCTAGGCTTTGTAGACAGGTATTGCAAATGAATTGATGAATGCTATTAATTTTTGGAACAATTTGATCATATTGTGATTGTCTACATTCATTCTTGAAGTCCTTTGACTAAGTGCCATTTGTCTGTACGGACAGTCAGTCCCACTTCACAAAGCTAAAGAAAGATGTAATATCTTTAAAAGACGTTTAGATGTAGAGCTTAGGGATATGGTTTAGTGGGGACTGTTAGCGTTAGGTCAGAGGTTGGACTCGATGATCTTGAGGTCTCTTCCAACCTAGAAATTCTGTGATTCTGTGATTAATATCAGCAAAGACGACTGACCAGAGTTCAACTGCTGGGCAAAAGGAACCAATTCAGAGTTTCCAGGCTGTGCCATCAGCCCTTTATACTTGGTAAAATAGGAACTGGAAAAAGTGTATGATCTTACTGCTCTCTGTTATTATTTGACATGAAAAAAAAATTTGACTTGCTACAGCTAATAACCAAACCCTCTTTAGCTGGAGATGTACGAAAGCAGCTCTGAAGCAAGTGATTCTGGGTTCCAGCTCTGCCAGCTGAATAAGTCCAGGCATCTCCTTTGGCTGTTCACTTATCAAACCCTGCTGATGCCCACTGAAGACCTGGCTGCCTGACAAGCTATATTAATAAATATTTACTTTGCAGGCTGGTCATGTAAACTTCATCATACTGTAAGCTACTGCAGCCAGCTCATCTTGGTGGCAGTAGAAGTATTTACAAGTAGAAGTGTCTGGCTGGCTATCTGAACTATTGGCTAACACAAAAAGAAAAAAGAAAGAAAGAAAAAAAAGGGAAGAGTAAGACAAGCCAAGGGCTTTTGTTGGTGAACAGCCAAATTTCAGAAGCCCTGATGAAGAGCAAGATATCACAGGGGTCTTACCTGCTCCACGATGTTCTGTTTTCTTCTGTGTGGCCCAGCCCACCAAGTTGGTTTTACTGGACGCTGACTTCTCCTCCTCAGGACAGCGTTGTAGGCGCCAAATTCTCACAGTGTTGTCATCAGAGCACGTGGCAATCTGCAACAGAAGTGTGTTTGTTGCAATCCCTGGGGCACTGCAACATGACCTAGGACAGCTACACCCAACACACCAAGCCAGTATGAATGCAGGGTGAAATCTGGTTGGCAAGGGGACAAGATTTACCCATAAAGCAAATGAAATAACTCAACTCTACTTCATTATTGTACCATTGACAAATGTTTGCTTTAAAGGGGAAGGCTGCCTCTCGGGCATAAAGCCTTCAATTCTTTTTGCTAGAGAAATCCCAGCCACCAGTAACCCTTGGCCTTGCACAGCTCTGTAACAGAACAGCATGCTCAGGAAGGGCCAGTGCATAATTTGCTATTTCCACCACTCAGTAGCCAAAAGCAGACATGCTGCTTCTTGCACCTGCATCTAGGTCTGTCTCTGTTACTCAGGACCTTTTCTGCTTGGGGACAGACACTTGCAGCACACTTAGCAGGTGACACTGGAAGGCTGTTGCACCAGCCTGGTGCACCAGCCTTAAGTGCTATCTCTGCAGACTCAGATGTCTGGCAGAGAAACCAATTCTGCTAGAAACATTCACCTAGATTCCCGCTGTGGCTCTGTGTGTTACAAAATGATCTGCAGAAGTTATTTCAAACAAGCAGCAGCATCTACCTAAGCCACGCTTTTATGGCTCTTTGAACAGGTTATCTGGTGACTCACCTGGGAATCACCAGCAAGAAGGAAACGCTGTGGCCCAAGTTCGTAGTAATGTGGATTGCAAAGTGTCTATACCGTGACACCAACACTGCAACCCCAGAAAGCAACCTGGGCTCTCAAATCACTTCAGGCTGCTTACTGACCTTTCTTAGCATCACGTTTTCACTTCTCTCCATGCTTCAGTCTGTAAAGCAGGTAACTATTTTTCACTTGTGTTGGTATAGATTTTAAAAGGCTGCATTGCTCTGCATTTCCAAATCATAATGATCAGGATGGTGGGCCATGCAGACCAGAGATTTTATCCAAAATACCAATTCACATATTCTTCTGCATCTTATACAGCTAGAATAATTCTCCATGTCTGTCTGCAAGACTCCTACTCTCCTATATTGTAAAGTTTTTCTGAACACCTGGTGCTGCAGTGAAAGCTAAGTAAAGTGGCTGACTTGCATATCTATGGGATGCAAGAAACTCTATTATTAGGATACTGTCTAGGATTTTTCTGAGTTACTTCTCATTTCGAGCTAGTCTAGTCACTTAAACCAGCTTCCTCTGTTAATTCCCTTCCTTCTAGTGATACTTGGGGCATAATAACTGACATAAACATCAACTGCAGGTTTTTGCATCTACACACAAATATTTGTCAAAAACCAGCTCAGATCTTGAAGAAAGTCACAATGAAAGAGTCCATGCGTTTTTTAGAGGGCATTCAAAATTTCTTACCACTCTGTACAAGACTGACAGATGTATCAGTGGTCAGACATGTAAGTATGGAGCCACAAAGCAAGCTTTTGGCTTTTGAAAGCCCTGATGACATGGTTTCACAGTTTTGTCTCTCACAAGTAGTGTACCAACCTCTCATTAGGAGAAGTCTTTGTTCATTTACAATTTGCTAGGTCTTATCAAAGAGCCCAAATTATTAAAAAAAAAATAAATGAAAAATTTCTGATACCTGTACTCATGCAACAAGCTTGGTTTACTGCCCACCCCCTCCTCCCGAATGAACATTTTTAGAAATTATTAACTAAGAACTTCCTTCCAAATCAACAAATATTGCCGCAATTTTGAAAAGCAAATATTATCACATTACATCTATTGTTTCATAGGGAAGACAATTTTTCAGAAAACAAACCTTAGTGAAGTCTGAAGGACACCAAGCAATGGAAGTAACCTCTTGAGAGTGACCAACAAGTATCCTTGGAGGCAGGCTGGGTTCAGAAACCTGTAAATTCCATAGGAAAATAAGTATAAAATCACAAGACCCACAGCCTAATATACACCACTGAGAAGGGCCTCCACAGCCCACCTGTGAAGCATGCAAATACTTTGTCTTTCCCATATCAGACAGGTAAGTTAAATGCTTCCTGCCTGTAATCATAGTCCATTGCAGCTGAGAGGTGAACCCAGACCTAAATCCCTGTTCCTTACTTCTAAGACTTCTTTTTGGCACTGGCTGCCTGAGGAGTTGTTGCCTGTTCAGTGGACCATGTAGAGTAAGACCAGAGTTTACTTCACCACCTCATAGACTAACCAGAGATGTCTTAATGCTCTTCCTTCCCCACAGAGCATCCCCACATCACGTACTGTTGGCAATCTCTTCTGAGAGACATGGACTGACAGAGCTCTGAGAATCAGTTTGTATTTCATCTCTAGAGCTGAAGTAGCTGGCCAGCACTGAGAGGTACAGACTTGCCTGGAAACACTTGCTTAACTCCAGCTGCACGTGGGATTTCTACCAGAGCTGTCAACCCAACACACCACACGAGCGTTTTCTACGTTAAGAAAATACCTGTTCCAGGTAAGATGCTTAAAAGTTTGGGAAGCACTTTGAGAATAGGTAAATACGTTCTGCTGCTATTTTGCAAACGTCCCTACCACAAAAGGTTTATTTAAAAAAAAACAAACAAAAAACACCACCAGAAGTTTAATAGATTAATCTTCATTGGCTTCAGAACTGGTATTTGCGTGGCTGCCAAATGTCTGAACCTCTTCCAGCCAACCAACTGGACCACAAAGCCTCTTAAGAGTTCACAAAAGTGCTCCCTATAGCACACATACCCGTTAAACTCAAACCCCGTTTCTCTTTAACCGTTCATAAATCTTTCTCATTTTTATTATTAATCCATATTATTATTACTCTTCAATCACAGCTCATGTGATAGATACAGCCGAAGTTAGCATTAGGTGGCCCAAGGAAGAGAACACACAAACATGCACACACAGATTACATCCAAGCTTTGCATGCTTTCAGCAGACAATCCGTTCCAGATCTATGAGTCACCATTATTGACGTGATATTATAAGGGGGATTTATAAGGAGGATTTGCATACATGACTAAGTGAATGAACTGATCCTTTACTGTGTGGGAAAAGGAGTAGATGTTACATACAGATTTCAAAGAAAGATGCAAAACATCTGGGAAGGCTTCTGACTTAACACAAAGTTTTTGGTCTTGTTTTTATTATATTTTCCCTTGTGGATCACCTCCTATAGAACCCTGTAGAATTGTAATTGAATATCCAGCTTCTGAATCTTGTAACTTGTTGTGATATTGTGAGAAAAATCAGGTTCTTCGTAACAGACCATATTTTCTCCCTGATATAGCAGAGGCAGTCACCGACTAAATATCCACTAAATGCCTTGTTCAGATTATTCCTTCTCTGCCAAAATATGCAACATCATGGAAACTAAATGCCTATTTAGGGAATAATCAACAGAGGTGCAGAGAACACCTTCATTTACTGATAGCAGTCTTGCAATGCACACATAACAGACTGAGTAGTCACTAGTAGTCACTGACTGCTGAAAGGAAAGCAGAGGAAGAGAATAACTCTTGCTGGACCAAACTGGTTTTACACTGCAGTGGTGTAAATTAAACCAATTACACCCAATTTACATTACTGTGTACTAAAGTAGGATAGGATGCATTCATTAGAATGTGAACAAGGAGGAGGCCAACCTACACCACCCATACTTGGGTGCTAGAAAAAAAATGCATTAGCAAGAGTTTTGTATTTCCTTATTTCTCTGGAATGCTGATGTATTTAGAGTCCAGAAACCCTCATTTTTAGCCCTGCTTCCTAAGGAAGGGTGGCTTCTGCAGCAAGGGGACCCATCTGTCTACTTCAACCTTTGGCTGAAATTGTTCAGCAGGTCCACACCCAAAGGAGGGCAGTGATCTTGGAACAGCTTCGTGCTGATGAGATGGAGCATGCAGCCAGTGTTCCCATGGAGCAAGGCAGGCAGAACTGCAGCCCTGTCCATTGCATTTGGCAGAAGACAGTTGGCCAGCCTGTTCATTTTAAAGTCAAGATTAGCCACAGCCCATGCTGCTTTTTGCCTGATTTGACAGGATATCGTTGGGGAAGTCAGAGCTATTGTGGAAAGGTTAAGAAACAGAGAAACCTAGGAAGTGAGACTTTATTACTCTACTCATTGAACAGCTGTTGCATCCATTATCAGCATTAAATGGTGTGTATAGTTTTATGCTTAATGATACAAAAGCACCTACATTCCAACACTGGGTAAGACAGACCAAAGGGTAGCTTAATATAGTTATATTGAAGGATAATGGAGCTGTGGAAGTGTATATCTATGAAATATATTGTTTATTACCAGGGAGGTAGGTCAGCTAGATACCATTTCTGCAGACAGAAACTTCTCTGCTCTCTGGCTTTTATGATCTTAGGGTTGTTTGAGTCAGTTCATTAACTGACAGATTAATAATTAAAAAAAAACACAACCCAACACAATAAAGTGAATGTTCATTGTCTGAAAGTGATGTTATACACGGAAGCAGACTGAAACAGCACTCTCGTCAGCAATACCTTCTAGCCACAGTACTTCCTGGGAACTGCTGACCCAAGCGCAGCTTGGCATTGCTTCCGAAGTTCCTCAAAGAAATAATCTAGGTGGACAATGTCTTGTTCTGTCTTTTATTCCTTGATAAGGTCTTGGTCTGCCTTTTATTCCTCTCTAGATATGGAAAGATAGCACTCTTCATTAAGTTCTTTCCAACATTACCTGTTAACTGTTCACGAAATATCTAAGCATATATTTTCACAGTACTCTAAGTCCTCATCCCATTAAAAGATACACACATTTCAATGTCAGTAAAGTCTTCCAACATTTAAGACAAATTAAGAAGCATCTGCATATGACAGATCTGAGAAAGAGACCAAGTTTTGCTGAAGGTTCGTCTTTCTAACATGCCTATGGGAATAAAAGAAAAGTGATTACCCGATTACTTATTTGATAAGTACGTAATATGATCTGTCACCCACATGTGACAGCAATAGAAGCCTCCTGTATGCAAATAGCTTTTAAATATATTTGCATAAACATTGAGATGTTATGACATCCTTGAATGCTCTTGACCCAGTTCCAGCCACTTTTCCACGAAAAAGCCAAAACACATGAATGCAGGATGCACAGCCCAGGTTTCCACAGGTATTTTTGCTGAACTTGCAAAGAACTAAGGAAGGTTAAAATTACACTCCTTGACATGGAACTGGCCATGCTACTGCACTCCTGCTACTTCTGAGTAAGCAACCTAGCTGCTTACAAGAAGCGTTCTCACAATCAAAGGGACTACATGCTCAAACCACAAAAGGGTGACCCTCTTCTCTCACCTTTCTATTTTACTTTCAAATTCATTGTGAACAGGGCAAACAATTCAATAGTCCCTAAAATTACCCAGAACCTGAAACGAGCAGTCACCTGCAGCTTCTGTCTACTCTACTTGAGATAGGAAGTCTACTCTATTCCTGTACAGCTGTGAACTATGGAGAACAGAACTTGAAGCACGCCTTATTCTGAGGTCCCTGCTATTAACTTTGTGACATTTGCATTTCCTACACGTCAGCACAAGATGCCAAGTGACTAAGCCTCTCAGCTGTCAGACAGTGCTTTGGAATTTTGCTGAAGGCTCTGGCTGAGCCCTCGCTGTAATACAAAGGCTTTAACTACTGCAAATTAAGTATGAGAATAAGCTAAATCTGCAGCAAGAGCTAGAAAAGGGGGGTGGGGAAGCGTGCCCTTTAAAACAATTGTTTTTGTGTGTGTGTGTTGTTTTTTTTTTCCCTAATGTGCTGCATTGCTAAATATGAACCAAGAACTGTCTACTTGTCACAGTTGCCTAAATCAACAGGATCGAAAGAGGACTGTAATGCCCATTAAAACCAGATTACAATCGGCAACTTGCAATAAGCAGCAGTGATGAGAGATGTATTGATGACAGGAGGTTAGCTCTGCTTCACATTAGCTACATCTAGCCTGGACAGCAACATGCTCTGGGCACAACATGCCAGGAGCTAACCCCACGCTGCTTTAAGCAGGAGTGGGAGGCAGGGAGTGTCCTACATGAACATGAAAAGCAAATGAAACGAAAGAGCAGAGCACTTCTGGGCAGCCAGCCTGGGCAGGCCCGCTCCCTTGGGTTTCTCCCAAGCGTCTCACCTTCCAGATGTACGCGTTGCAGTCACTCGAGCCGCTCACCAGGAACTGGTCATCTGGGCTAGTACTAGATTTGATGTAAAAGCTGGAGTTCTGGTGTCCGCTGAAAACCGCCACTGTGAGAAAAAACAGTGAAAGTAAAAACACCACTCAGCGCACAGCTGTGGGGTTGGTTGCATAAGCAGGGCTGATCTTACAGGCTTTTCCTGCCCAGCCACGTATCCTCTAGAGAAAGTGGTTGTACTGCTCCCTTGCTCTAGGGCTCCGAGCTCCAGCCGGCAGGTAGCAGGAAGCATCATTCAACAGCAGCCCTCATAGCTCCTGATACGAAGCAGGTTTACCTGAACGGCTCTCTCCACAGCATTAGAAAGCAGTGGCAGGTTTATTAAAGCTTTGGCCTGGTTACAATACGAGCAGAGCCAAGACATCACGTGGGCTACCCCAATGCTCTGGTTATGGCTCCTCTCCCCCTCTTCCCAGTGCCACAGCCACCAGTTCCACTACATTAACAAGGACAGTCACACAAAATGCTTCCGCTGAAGCAACCAGAGTATTTGCTACTCCTTTCTCTGGCTGCCAGCATCTCCGTTTCATCAGCAAAACGTCCGCCGTGTCAGCTACGCTCGTCAGACATCTATATTTAACGTCCCCGTAATGCTTCACCTCGAGGCCCCAAATAGCTGCTGCTCTTCCTATTGCGAGCACCGGAAGAGCCAAGGGCCAGCACAGGAGCTGAACGTGGATGTGGAGCACCCCAGCCTCGTTATCAGGGTGGAAAGGGCAAGTTTCCTGATTTAGCACCACATGGGGCCGGCACACCCTCGCCCGGCCCTGGCGCTCAGAAGTGGTGACACTGTGAACGTTGCAGGATCCACAGGAGCGCAGCAAGAAAATGGCAGTCAGCAGTCAGTTAGAGGGTTTTCAGACTCTTTCCCATCGTGTTTTTGGCAAAGAAGGTGACCCACAGACCAGAGGACATGTGGTTGCCTCTGGCTTTCTTTGAAACGTGGTGAGACCCCACAAGATGCTTTGATTTTAACCTGCGGCTCCTTCTGCGCAGTGGTTACAGGCAAATCCTATTACAGAAGGATTTCCTCACGGCTCCCTTCCAGCTAACGCTGTCCTGATATTAGATTGGAGCTGCTGCTGTCTGGATAAAGACCAGCAAGGCTGGAGGCCCTGCGTCCCCACTGGCACCTCACGCCAACCACAGGCCCGTGCTGCCCTCTGCGGGAGGCACGGCACACCATTCCCTGGCCAATTCCCCAACAGCCACACACAATTTTCAGCTGACTGGATGAATCAAGATTTCTCTCGAGGTTTTATCTGCTACACACAAGTCAACAGAAGGCAACAGCTATATGCAGAGGCAGGTGATGGGGTGTCCTGGGCTTTGTCCCGTTCTTGCAGGGGGACAGGCTGGTGGAAGAATTTCCACAGCTCAGTGGTGACACCCAGGGTTAAAATCAACTACTGACCTATTAATATTTAATCCTTGCACTATTTCTCAGCTTTGGAAGCATTCCCACCCAACAGACTGCCTTGCTGAAGAGCATACAGAAGGACACATTGTTCATTTAGTTTCAATTAACTGGAAGACTAAGAAAAGGCAATGGAAACTAAATCATATGTCTGTCTGGAATGCATCTAATAAGATTTGCCACTTTCTAAGAAGCAGCCATTGGCCTATGACAAAGAAGCTTAGTGCACCAAAGTCTGTGACCCATCTTGTTAACAAAAAGGTCACAGATGCAGAGCTGAAGGAATCTAGAAAGTTGAGAAAACAAATGACAGACAAAAAGAAGCATCAATATGCTGGGGATATTTCCTCCCAGAAACTGCTGCAGAAGCTAAATTTAACAGACACCTTAAAATATCTAAGTACAACATAATAGGTGATCACTTCACATGGATTCAGACCTCAAAGTTGAAAGATTGGCAGTAAGCAGAAGATTCAAGATTGCTTCAGGTGGGCAGCAGGTGGACACTAACCATTCCTCGCAAGATAACCAGAGTCAATATGCAAACTACTCTTAGTGTCAGTCTAGTTGAAGCAGCATCTGCACTTACATGGTTTTGTGCTATTATATTTATTTACAACGGTTTAAAACTAAATATGAAGTCCTTGTAATATTAGTATATGAAAGTATAATATTCAACAGGTACCTTCTTTCCCAGGTACTTTCAGACATGAGAGAAGCTCTGTAACATCTAGCTAACACTGCCAGATGTCAGTCCATAACATGCTCCTTGTCTCTGGACTGCCCCACAAAACTGCTACACCAGGGTTCCAGCAAGTGCTGTGAGCACCAAGGGCTGAGGGTGAGCTTTTTGCATCTATAGCACCACATCACCTGTAGCTTGAAGAGTTGTTTTTATTGTTGAATAAGAACAATTTTGAAGCAGAAGTCTGCATCCATGTAACACTATAGCAAGCCAGCCAGCTGTTTGATTTTAGTAGATGCCTGCTGTCATAGATGACCTCAGAAAGCTTACTGTACACAGCATTACTTTTTACAGGTTATTACCACAGATATCACTCTTACCTGGAGTGGTCTTTAAACTTGTCATATTGAACATGTAGATACTGTCGTCAGTGCAGTTAGCAAAGAGATTAGCACCAGTGGAATCCAAAACTAGACTAGAATATCCTAAAGACAAGAAGAATTTAGAGAATTTATTTGTAAGAAGTAACTCCAAAAAATGGTTTGGACAGCAGGCATTCTCAAAGAAATTACAAGAGGGAAATTTGGAAAGGATGTTATTATGCAAGATAGATTATCACTGGAAAATTTACTTGTTTGACAGGGCACTTGCTGTAGAAATAAAGTACCTAGAACAATATCTACATTTTCTCATGAGTATTCAGGGCATTATTGAGAGAGAATTCCCATCTTCAGAGCAGGCAAGCAATTTATCTGATAGCTTCAAATGGATAGCAGGAACACCCAATTGTAGAAACAAAATTTGAAAGTGAATAGAAGTCCTCATGCTTTGGTAGCTTAAGCCATCCTTTGCTATGCTAGTGATTTAGCTTCAAGGAAGAGCTCTTCCTGCACACAAGTTATTTTATAACCAGCTCCTCAAAGACTTCCCTCATCCTTGGGACTTATACTGACCATTACGTGTAACTAACACATCAGGACAGTTGACAAGTCATCAGCAATTACTGTGTTGCATCAGAGCATCATAAGGTGCTAAGTATAGAGCAACATGAACAAAAACACTTATTTTTGATAAGAAACAGCCTCAATTATTGCTTGACTAAGGTTATGATGTTAAAAAACAGCCCCTTCTGTTGTCTTTGAAAGATACAATGCAAATAGAGTTCAATATAGTTTCAACTCATGCATCAAAAGTGCTAGCTAAATTCCACCTACAGAGCTCTATTATTCCCTCATCTCCAGTTCTGAGAACACACTGCTGAAGCTCATGCAAATTTGTATCATTGGTGCAATGATACAAAAGCGGAGCACTTTCAGTTGTCAACTTGAAAATTTGGTATTGGTGATCAAAATATCCTGCTGAACTCAGTCTTAACAATATTTGTCTAAAAATAAAAGAGATAGCATTGTCAGTACTTCTTAAAATCACCTTGCAAATTTAGTAAATACCTTATCCAATAACTTACCCAGTTTGCGAGTACTGGTGCCGGGGTAGCAGAAAGACTTGAAAGGCACTGGATCCTGACGGTAAGCAGTATAGTTCTTGCGCAAGTCCCAAACTTTGATCACGCTGAAATATAAAAGCACGAATGTCTCTAACTTGTCAACAGTCAAAAACTTCTTTTGCAATGCAGATAGAGCCTTCTATAAGCACAGGAAGACAGGTTGCTTATTGAGGAGTGCCCAGCAATAAGTAGAATAGCAGAGCAAAAACAGAGCAGAGACGTGCTGAAAAGCGAAGCAATTATTCTGCCGGGTATGGATGAGGAAGCAGCATTGTCTTGTGTAACTAACACAACCTACAACGTGACCTCACAAGTCAAGTTTCCTCAACTAATAAAAGGAAAGTACAAGGATGCCTTTATACTCGTGACAGTTATGATTTTAAAAATCAAGTCTTTTAAGGTTTTTCTTTCTCTTCAGGATCAAGCCTCTTGTTGAGCCATAGGCAAGAGAATATTACCTGTCTCAGAAAGGCTCTGGAGAATACGCCTCCACACGGTGCCTCCTAAAGAAGCAAGACCTGAGAGTGTAATCTCCGTGATAATCAGTGAGATATTTTGCTTGCGCTCCAAGATGCTGCAACAAATCTGGCAGCTAGAAGAATGCATCCTTTATAACTCAAGGCAACATTTTCTCAAATGCCCACACATATCCAGGCACTGACCACCCACTCACATCCCAAAACAGCTCCTATCTAACAATAGTCTGTTTACTTGTGGTCCTATAGGTCCATGAGATCAGAGATAAGAACTGTTCTCATTCTGCCCCAAAGCTAAAACACTAAAATGAACATTTACCACATATGCACAATTTGTCCTAGTGCTGCAATCTGGGGTAAGGAAGAAAAGCAGCATTCAGCTCTGGCGATATAAGCTGGCAGCAAGCTCAGCTGACTATAACTAAAGGTAATTGTAGCTTTGTGGGCCGCTGTGTGATCTTAGGGGAAAAAAAATCATCCAAACTTTTTGTGCCACTAACAGCACACAGAACAGAATGGACAAGCAAGTATCCTTCTTCCTTACCCATCAACAGCTCCTGCAGAGATAAGAGTATGTTCATCCTGAAGCAGCACCACAGTTACACTCTGTTGGAAATCCTTAAAAGAAAAAATAAAAAGGAATTTTGTTTGCTACCAAGGTTAGCAAAAATCTTGCTGCTTTCAAGGCTAAGTGAACATGATTGAGGGCAACTCCTCTTAGCCAGACAATCTCATTCCTCTTGGCCATAGGCCAGCCTGGATTTTGCTCTAAAACTAGCTTGAGCATCTTGGGCTCTCTCCTAACAAAATTAGCTTTGTGCTTGCTAGCAAGCTGGTCCCTACAGGCAGAACCCGGAATACCAGATGTCATTTCAGACACAACAATCCTGTCAACGCTCCCCCACCCCATCAGCGGAATTGCCAGTGAGTTCTAAGTATTTGGACAGCTGCTTAGGATTACACCTTTCAGGTCAGAGAGAAGATAACTGTCTTCATCAATGATAAGACCAGTTCTTAGTCTGGTGAGGCAGTCATTTATGTAGTCAGACTTAATGGGGGAAACAAGCAAAAAAAATAATAGAACCCTACCTATTGCCCCCTCCTCCCCCCCCCCAAAAAAAAAAAAAAGAATGCTGAAAAGACTGCTGGCCACTCCTTTCCTCTCTAGAAAGACAAGTAGTTTCACATAGTATTCACACAAAGATGGCTTTGATGGCACGTGGGTTGTTAGACAGATAAACAACGTCTAAATTTAGCCATATCAAGTGACCATGACACAAAAACCTGCTAAGATACTTTGGAGCATTTACCAAAAAACAAGCCAAATACTTCTCACCATTCAGGACTTAGGGGCATTGTTTGATGAGAAGCTCAACACAAGCCAGCGATGTGTGCTTGTGGGTCTGGTGGGAGGTGTCCCTGCCCATGGGAGGGGGGTTGGAATTAGGTGATCTTTAAGATCCCTTCCAACCCAAACCATTCTGTGATTGCTTAGGAAGTCTGCTATGTATAACATCGTTCTCAGAACAGAGGCCCCCATTTCACTTGTCCGCCAGATACCTACCACCAGGGGAGCAAGACCTCTTAGGTTCTGCCTCTTCTTCTTGAGCTTGGAAGGAGTCTGCTTATCAACCACGTTGTGTGCTCCACTGATTTGATTCACCTGCCTATAAAATCCATCTAAAAGAAATCAAAGACACTTCAGTTAGTTTCTATGTCTACACAATTTTGCTACCACTTTAATTAAACAAGCAGGACCTGGGAATAAATCCTAAAAAGTGGCCTAAAAACTAGCCTTTAAAATCAGTAATATATCCAAAAACAGTAACTGTTAGTTACATGCAATACTAATGAAAACATAGTAGGAAACAGGAGCATATACTGCAAAAAAATGCAGAGGTCAATGTAGCACAGGCACTGAAGCCAGGACTGGTATGGGAAGGCTGCCCTCAGAAATCATTGCCCCGCAGTCTGTTCTTCAGCAGGCCTCCTGACCTTGAATGTTCAGCTGACTTCATCCTGAGCAAAACTACACTTACAGGACCGCTTCCAGTGCTTTCTAATTTATTTCCTGATTTTCTATTTAGCCTTTTGCCCTTCAGTTCTCACTTTATGAAAATTATGCTGCTTTACTATGATAAAATTACTCCTCTCCTTTTCCCCTCACTATACCTTCCACTCCAGTCAGGTGCAGCCTCCCTTTTCCCCCTGTCACCAGGCTCAAGAACTAGGGAACCTGAGACAGACACAACAGTGACATGTTGTGGCAGCACATGCCAAGAAACTGCTAATGACAGAGCAGTGAGCTGAAGAAAAGTATAAAGGTGTGACCTGGCAGGTAAGAAGCAGCTCTAAGAAGCAAGAAGAGAGGAGCAGAATCAGCTCAGCCTGCATTTAGGTGCACAATACATTCAGTTGCTCCTCAGACTCACAAGGTCCTCTGCTCTGCTCTTTCTGCCATCCTTCCTACTCTGGCAGGAAACTTCCCAGCTTTGTTTCACCCCTCTAGATGGTTCTGGCCAAATCCCTCTCAGCCAGCCCATTTTATTGCTGATGTATTCTGATTATATGTACACAAGGATATGTTCTGTACCCTCTTATACTCTTTACTGAGGCATAGGGTATTATCAGGACAGTGCGTAGATCAAGCTGCAAATCTGAGACAGACTGGAACAACATATTAGACACAGAAGAAATTCTTTTCCATCCTTTTAGTGTACTAAAGCAGTCAGTCCCGTATTATCCAATAATCTTCTCCCTCTTACTGATGTGTTGCCTACGTTATAATTATATGTAATAATTGAATTAGCATTTTCAATAACTGCTTAGCACATGATACCGAGCTTTTCTGATACATATCTAAAGTTCAGTTACCTTTCTTGCTGCATCTGGTATCCCAAACCATGATGTTTCCATCTCTGCCTCCAGTACAGAAGACAGCTGAGAGAGAAATAGAGAGCTATTAGCTTCCAAATGTGATTATTTAACAACTTGAATGCTGTCTATGTGCCCCTAGCCCTAGAAACAGGAAAACTCAAGTCATTCATCTGCTGTGCTTTTTGATTAGTTTCCTTACTCTTCATGAGGTTTCCTTACTACTATTCTAGGAAAAAGAAAAAAAAAAAAAACAAAAAAAAAAACTGCTTCTGAAGAATATTTCCAGGCTTATGTACGTAAGTAAGGACCAAGTGACTTCAATATCATGTCTTGACATCGCATCTAACTTGTCCAAGATCAGAAAAGGGCAGAGAGCATCAGACCACCGTGAGGTTCCAAAAAGTTGCTTTTGCTTCGCTGGCTAAGTCACTGTTCATCCTGCCTATGCTATTTGTCACTGTCAGGTTCCGAAACCCCTTTTTAGCCCCATACGTATAGATGCACTAGGGGGAAAGAAGAAGGAAAAAATACAGCGAGGAATATCAACATTTACCTTTCTCAAATCTAGAGAAAGCAACTGACTTGAGGCTACACTGGTGACCTTTGCATATGCCAAGAAGCTCCCCAGCTCTCACATCCCACACCTTGGCTGTCTGGTCTCCTGAAGCAGTGACCTTCAGAGGAAAGAATAAAAAACTTTAGTCACTTTCTGCACGCAGTTGCCAAAGCATTAAGAATAAAAGTAGATAGAAAAAGACTTCTTACAATCCTGTGTTCTCCTGGTACCCAGGCAAGGTCAAATACAGCATTTGAGTGAGCCTGCCATTCTAACAAGAGAACAAAAGCCAAGATTAGTTCAGTGCATTGCAGCACGATGATGTTTTTCAGACGGATAAAGAATATCAGACATCGAAATCAGAAATCTCATTATTTGTCAGCAGCTTGCCCTAGGTGTAAAAAACAACACAGAACAATTCACCTATGCGTGCTTTTTGAAGAGCACACTCACACAGCTGCTTTGTAAACAGGACTCAGCAGTGTATATGAAAGGATACAAGTAATGCCCACATTTGCGTTTAATCAGCTTTCAAAAAGCTTGCTCGGACTCCAGCAAATCATATACTTGTCACATCAAATGAAGATCACATTCTGTTATGGAACTTACCTCTGAAGATCACTTTGCTGGTTGTTTGAGCTTCGGTATCATACAGTCTAACAAATCCTTCTTCATTTGCAACTGCCAATATATGCTCGAAGTTCGGCGCTGAAAAGAAGTTGAAGTTTATTTGTCTATTATTTGGCTGACTCAAAATTACTCCCCTTCCTTTGTGATGGGAGTACAAGCACCTCAAACAGGGCACACAACCCAAAGGATAACTGTAAGGATAAATAGTATTTACAGAACAATTTAGAACTTAAAAATGCAGGAATATTGCCATGCATTTCTTTCTGGATGTTCCATTCAAGAACTCTTCAAGTGGGAAATCACATGGCAAGGAGCAACTTCTTTAGTAATAGATCTTTCACCAGTTATGATAGCTCCTTTCCTCCATCTTTATGGCCTGTCCTTCACAACATCCAGTACGTTCCTTGGATGTGGGTTGGAAAAGCAGCAAGCTGCCTTAGAGAAAGGCATGAGAACTAGAGTAGCACACATGGAAGATCTAAAGATCTTTGTCCTAAAGGTCTAGGAGCTTCCACATGTGCCAGTGGCGTACATCCACCTCTTTGATTTCTGCTTATTATTTTCCATCGTGTTACCTCTCCTGTATATTTTGAACAAAGCCTTATTTGTCAAATATTGCATCACAAGGATGCACCTTGAAACAGACAAAGCCGAAACACAAAACCCCATTGGAATAAATGCTTTTCAGTCATTTCTGTAAGGAGATGTTTCTGCTCGCACATCCAGGAGCACTGTGGAGCAGTACACATAGGATGCGGGTGCAAACACAGCTATGCCCTCACAGAAACACACAGCTCCAACGCCAAGCCTTGGAGCAGCACCGATAAGCCCGGCATGCGGCAGATCCCACAGCCGAGAGCGGCCTCCCAGGAGGGAGCTGTACCTGCAGAGAAGCGGCAGCCGAAGGGCGGGACCGGCATGCCGGTTTCCCCGTAGGAGAGGTGGTCATCCTCCCGGCGGCACGCGTAGCTCTCGAGGAGATGCTGGAGGGGAAGCGCCGAGGGCTGACCTGCAAACGAGACGGGCGGCCCCGTGACCACGCGGGGCACGGAGAACGCGGAGCTGGGGAGCCCCGAGGGGGCACAGCCCCGGGTCGGGGGGTTCGGGGTGCGGGGTCCCGGCGGTACTCACGGGGGGGCACGGCGGAGGTGGCGGCGGCGCGGCGGAGCAGCGCCCGGCACAGCATGGCCAAGACGCGCCCAGGCGCGCGGCCTCCCGCCAAGCAGCGCCGACTCCCGCCACCAAGCGCCGCGCCAAAACCGCCTCCGCCCCGCTCATTGGGCAGCGGCCGCGCGGGCGGGAACGCCCCTCCGCGCGCCGATTGGGCGGCGCGGGCTGGGAGGGCGCGCCCCGCGCGGGCCACACCCACCCGGCGCCCATTCACTAGGGGCGAGGTGGCGGGAGAGGGAGGCCGGGCGCGCCTGCGCGGTGCCGGCAGCGATGGCGGGCGGCGGCGGGGGGAAGTCGTTCCTGGCCGAGGCGGGGTACGGCGAGCAGGAGCTGGACGCCAACTCCGCCCTGATGGAGCTCGACAAGGGTGGGTGCGGGGGGCAGGCGCTGCCCGGGGGGGTGGGCGCGGGGCCGCCCGTGCCGTAACCGTGGCTCTCGTGCTAGGCCTGCGCTCCGGGAAGCTGGGCGAGCAGTGCGAGGCCGTGGTGCGCTTCCCGCGGCTGTTCCAGAAGTACCCCTTCCCCATCCTCATCAACTCCGCCTTCCTCAAGCTGGCCGACGTCTTCAGGGTCGGGTAAGCGCCGGCGGTCGGGGCAGGGGGACGCGCGGTGCTGCCCTGGGCTGCGAGCTGCGGGGCCGGGCGCGCCTGGCAGCAGCGGTGCCACCTCCTGGCTTCATCCCTGCCGGGCTGCCCCGGGGAACCCGCTCCCAAAGCCTGCAGGGCACCGGCATCCCCTTCCTTCCCCTTACCCGGAAGAGAACGGGGCCCAGGTGTAACACCAACAATGCCACGAAACCGTATCCTGTCCGTATGCCATGCCCTAAATGTGCCCGCTTCAATGTGCCATTTCTAAAGCATGCCCTTTACCTTTCTTTATTAACCCCCAGAAGTAATAAATTTGTATCACTTTGTACTTAAAGTCTCTGAATTTGCCCTATAAAGCAGCCCGGTAAAGATAAGCACGTGTCTTCTAATAGAAACAACTTCCTGAGGCTCTGTGTGCTGAAAGTTACCCAGCAGAGTGAGAAGCACCTGGAGAAGATCCTCAACGTGGATGAGTTTGTGAAGAGGGTTTTTTCAGTAATTCACAGCAATGATCCGGTGGCTCGGGCTATTACGCTTCGGTACGTATGTGTAAATGATCGTAATGCACTTCAGCACTAGCTCATTATTAGCTTACTGATCTTCAATAATAAAATCTGCAGCTACCATGAATGGACTGTAGGAGTTGTCTTCTACATTTATCATACAGGTGAAAGCAGAGCTGATGCACTTCAGGACGCAGTTGGCCCTCTTGGCTGCCAAAGCACACTGTCGGCTCATGTTCAGCTTGCTGTCAGTCGGAACCCCCAGATCCTTTTCATAAAAGCATCTTAAAAATGCTTGGTGTTTCTAGTGCCAAAGTGTGCTCTTAGTTTTGTAAGAATTTTTGAAGCTTATCGCTTTTTCCTTCCAAGCTAAAGGTACCAAAATATAATTGATGTCTTTATTGAATGACAAACATGAGACAGGCCAACATTTTTACATTGCCTACCGTTAGTGTTTGTTTGGTTTTGTAATCAACATGAAAGGAACACATATGAAAACTGAAACTTTTGAGCAGTCCTTTCATGTTTCTGTTCAGTTTCATCTTGTGTTTCTTGACAATCATTGTGCTTCCTGATCCCACTGTGATCTGTTTGTGTAGGATGTTGGGCAGTATGGCATCAATTATTCCCGAAAGGAAGAATGCACATCACAGTATTCGTCAGAGTTTGGATTCCCATGATAATGTGGAAGTTGAAGCTGCTATATTTGCTGCTGCCAACTTTTCTGCACAATCAAAGTAAGATGTAGTTTCTTCTCCATTTTTCATATTACAAAGAATGGAAACTCCATTGACACTGTCGCTCACAAAATTTAGTATTTTCTCCTCTGGTGCCAGCCAAGTCATTTATAATAATTATGTGTAATAACAGTGTCATAGGGAAATCTGACTCAAGTTTAATAGGAAGCCTTTTTTCTAAAATACTAATGAAAAGCTCATAAATACGGGAATGCAAAGCAATAGAGCAACTTTAATCAAGGATTATTTTACAGAAATTATAGTTGGCAACTATGTATAATGCTGCTTGTCACTTTGATACATATTTGAAAGCTTTCATTTTATCATTTGATCATTCCCATGTGTAGGAGTTCCAAAACCCCTTAAGACTGGGCAGGCACTCTTGTAAAAGGTTTTGTTATTAAAATGCAAGGTTCGGTACTTCTGTTGATTTTTATTATTAATAACAATAATAATAAATTTGTTTCACCCTTACTTTGTCATTTTCTCTACAGGGATTTTGCTGCAGGAATATGTAACAAAATCAGTGAGATGATTCAAGGTACATACAAATATTGAAAGATAAAAAGAAAAGCTCTATTTACTCTGAGAATTCTTTATCATTCATACATAAATATCAGATATCAGAACGCTGTTGTCCTTATCCTCAAATAATTCCAGTTTTGGAATTAAAATAGCTGAGAAATCTATTATCTGGTTCTTAAAATCCAAGTGATCATAATGCCCATTTGGTAAAAAACAAAAGCTCATCTGTAGTCCGGTGAATGAGATTCTATAACACTATTGCAGTTTGCTTCAGATAAGTTAATCTGTGTATTACCTGCAATGAGGCAAGGAGCCACCTTTCCAAAGCACTCTTAAAGTGTGTGGTACTGTTATGGTTATGCAGGTAGCCAGTGGACGAGTTATTTGAAACTAATGCAGGTGTCTGCACAATCCACATCAAGTGGTGATAGTAATGCAAGGGTGTTGTGTGTCTTAGTACTGCCAAAAGACAGCACAACGGACTAACAGCCTGGCAATGTCTCTGTTCCCTGTTACAGGTTTAGCCACACCTGTGGACTTGAAATTGAAGCTGATCCCTATTCTACAGCACATGCATCATGATGCTAGCCTGGCCTCCAGCTCCAGGCAGCTGCTTCAGCAGCTGGTAACATCATATCCTTCTACCAAGATGGTCATCGTTACTCTTCACACGTTTACTCTACTTGCTGCTTCTTCTTTGGTTGACATTCCCAAGCAGGTAATTCTTCCTGAATTCATTCCTTCAAATTAGAGTACAAAGCACATTTAAAACCAAACCAAAAAAATTCAGGTGCTAGATGATGCTGAAAATGTATTAAAGGATATGCTGATTGCCACTACATACTGTAGAGAATCTTCCTTGGAAATCAAGTGAATTAAGAAACCAAACAGGTCATTTTTGGGGTTTGTTTGTTTTGTTTTGTTTTAATCAGAAAATGTCCATCTTTCGTGTAGAACCCATGCTTCACTTCTTACTGCTGTATGTTCTCTTGAGTAGTGGGTGTGCCTTTCACCTTCCCTGCATGCAAGGAAATGAATAATTCAACTGCATAGAGTGCATTCAAAAATGAGTTTATTGAAGGACTCTGAGGAATTTGAGTCTGTTGCTATAATTTAGGTCTATAAACCAAGTTGTGGGAAAGCAGTGATGGAAAAATACGATGCTTCTATGTTCTGTTAATGTGCTTTGTGGATGTGATTTATATAGCAAGTCTGAACACAGCGACATTTGAGATTCATCTAACTAATCCTTGTAAAGTGGTCATAAAAAAATTATTGGCCTTCTTTTAATGCCATACATCTATGGAATGCTGGTGTCTGTTACTGTTAGACTAATAGCATTGATCTGTCTGAAACTGCTTCGAATTGCTGATGTCTGTATTTCAGAGATAGTACTGAATCTAAGCCAACTAAAACAACACTAGAATACTTGATGTGCTTTTCTATGGCAGTAAGATGGTGTTTTAGGCTGTGTTTCCACAACACAGCAGACTATGCTGCTTATGTAAGTCGAGTAGACAGAATGGAGTTGGAGAGCAAAACCATGGTTGACATGTTCATGCAGTCTCCCATTTGCTGGTTGTTCCATCTCCAAATCTCCAAAAAATTAATGCAACAAAGGACACTTAGTTAAGTGTCATTTCAATTAATTTGAAATAAATGCTTCATGTGCTGGTGGGTGATTGTTTTTTTTTCTTTATTTTTTAATCTGTTTGTATGTATTAGCAGCTACCAAAAACCCCATAGTCCATCTGCTGGTCTCTGTTGACTGCAGATTATGTAGGCACCTGAATTAGTGTCACATTCCTGGAATACTTGCTCTTAGCATAATCATCACAATGTAAAGCATTTACTGAGGGTTTTGGAAATGTTTTATCAGTATTTCTCTAAGAGCTAAAATAGCTCTCAGGGCTTCTTGGGTATGCAGGGCAGTGAAAAACAGCGTACATGAGCAGAGAGGGAGAGGAGAATAGCAGGAATTGGCTGGAATCTTGCCATGGAATCACAGACTAAGTAGAGGCTTTGCCATGTAGCAAGACATGTAGGGCATAGTAGTATTAGATGAATATTCCCAAAGTTCCTTCTTGAGTCCTTTTGAAAAGGCTTCCTTCCAGCAGCATCTCTTTCTCTTAATTAATGTGCTTTGTTATAGGTCCAGCTTCTGTTGCAGTACTTGAAGAATGACCCCAGGAAGGCTGTGAAGAGGCTTGCAATCCAAGATTTAAAGTTGTTGGCCAATAAGACACCGCATACATGGACGAGAGAAAATATTCAGGTTTATGCATTTTTTAGCTAAAGTTTATTACAAAACTTTGCAATAAGTTATAGAACTCTTTCCAAAAGAATAATTTTGGAGAGGCACGTTCTTCCTTCACTTCCATATCCTTAATATAGACAAAATCTGCCAGAGTAGCCAAATATTAATGAATAACTGAAGTATTATAACTGAGGAAAGGCACTTATGTGTAGTAGGCCTTTTTGCAGTAAAGAAAAAAATTTTGCACCTGACAAACTCATTTAAGATAGTAGACATAGAAGGTGAATGTTTTTGTTAATGCTGTGATACTGAACATGTACTAATGACCTCATGTCACAACGTCTTGTAGCTGTGGGATGTGTCAAAGCGTGTCATCCAGCAAGGTATATTTGAACAGATGAAAGTAACTTCAATTTTATCACTAAGAATCAATGGGTCATTTTCAGTAATGTCTTTGTGACTCTTCGTGTATGAATGAGTTCCTAAAAGGTGTTTATAGCATATCTGCGTTATCTGGGGAAACCATTGTTACATTGGAAATAGGATTGCATCTGTCTTTCAATTGCAGTTGTACATTTACATTTCTTTCCCCCTCTTGCCTTTCCCTTTTTCTGGTAGAAATGACTATAGAAAATAACTTCAGGTTAGACTAGATTCTAATTGGAAAAATGAATATTTCAAAAGCTTAATGGCAGAGGTTTATAGCTCTGCTTATCTGATTTTAGTACTCTTGGAAAGCTGCTTTTGCTATATGTTGTTGGAGTATAAGGCAGAACTGGGCAGAAAAAATACGTAGTTCTTCTTTTGTAAATAGTCACATGAGAAATAACACATGCTTTTCTTTGTCTCCAGTACAATGAGATGATGATTTAGTGTGTAGAGGCTTTTGTTTTAGTGAAATGGTTCATTTTCATAATGTTTTAATCTCAGAAATTTATTTCTCTTAGGAATTTTAAGGAACTGCTTAATGGTTTATGAATTCTTTGTGGTCAAAATGTTACTCTATACCATTGCATCTGGTTGGTAGTTGTCTTAGTACAAGTGAGAGACATGGTAACATGGCTTTCATCATTATACGATGTCTTAAAATAAGTATTTTTGCTGGTTGAAATGCACAGGAGACAGTTCTGCTGTTGTGGGAAGTAGACCAGTGACTGGGTTAGTGTCTACAGCACATTACTGCTTGCTGGGCCACATATAGTGGTCATGAGAGATCTTCCTGAGTTCTGAAGCTTAACGTTTTGAGTTGGGCAACTCTTTCCCATACATTTAAACAACTTGATAAATGTTTATACAGCAGGGACTGGGACAGGCCCTCTTTTTCTCATGGCAAAACCTCTTTCTGGTACCGTTTCAGCAGTGTTAACTTTTTAGCATTTTGGGTCTGGATAGGTCAGAGAGGAGGCTTTGTCTTCAGATCGTGGAGGCTTTACTGAATTTCAAACTTCAGTTTTAGATGCTGATGCCTTTGATGCCTAAACCAGTTCATTAGGATATATATGTCAAGATATTTTCCAGATGTGTCTGTCCTTTAATGCTTATCAGGTGGGCTATGGGAAATCCTGCTTTGATTCTTTGGCATTTTTTCCATCAATTTTGCCTGTTTTGGTTGTATGCCCTTCTCATGGTGTTTTTCAAGATGTTGGCTTCAGACCATAATGTATTTTTGTTTATCTATAAGCATATATCTGTCTAATAATGCTACCGTGTAAGAGCAGCATTTGGTCCAAGGGTGCTGTTGCTGAGCACTTCAGATGCCTTAACTAAGGAGAACTTACCAATGAAGACACAAGTTCTTGTGTTTAGTGAGATAGAAATGAAAAAGGGGAGTTCTTACAGTGCTGCATGTCCGTGTATCCTGGCTGTTTACACTGTAACTAGATTGGAAAGGGACAAGTCCTAAACCCTGATTTTCTGAAAGTTACCAAAGGTGCATTTCTTCCTACGGACTGCAAAGGTAACTGACTACAGCCTGCAGTCTGTCCTGCCAAGTCTTCTAGGTTTCCTCATAGGTACTATTTCAAGCATCCTCTGTCCCTCAGTCCTGCAGATTGTTTTAAGGCAAAATGCTCAATATAGCTCTAATAGACTGGAGAATTGTCCTAAAAGCTTTTGCAACGTTTGGTCTATGAGACGTGATATTTTTGTCACTGCTTTTTAATCAATAAAGTGGTTTGTAAGTGGTGTTTCCTAGCATACGAGATCCACTGTCAATTTTTAGCAAGCCATATCCTCAATCTACTAAAACCAGTGCTTCAGGACATGAGTTCTAACTTCTGAATTCAGTATAAGTATTTTCAATGGGAAAAATTCTGATTCACAGAACTTCTCGCAGACAAGTACAATTAAATATTTAATACAGATAGCTCATGGGATTTCCTTCCCTTTGTATCTTCTCCCTTCTCTTAATCTGTAGGCGCTGTGTGAATCTGCTCTTCACACCCCTTATGATAGTTTGAAACTGGGCATGCTATCTGTTCTCTCCACGTTATCAGGGACCATTGCCATTAAACAGTACTTCAGCAGTGCTCCAGGTAAGAAAGCTAGATCAGATGATTACTTAAGCATTTTTGGTGGATTGGCTACCTACCAGTAAACAGGTCAATCACTAAACACTTTGTGGCATATTCTTAAAGTATATTTTTCCTCCAGAACACTGATGGTCAGTTAGGCTGTTTTCACTGTATGTACTCTTATATGGGATAGTAATATATCGATAGACCCAGTCATGGTCTGTTCTGGATTTTGTGGCTAATAAACTTTGTTTACCTTTGGGTTTTAAAATTCTATTTATACACTAAGGAAACAGCGTGCTTCTTAATTGATCAACCTGTATTCTGCTTAAGGTGCTTTGAAATCATGGATTTGCATGGTTTATTAGAATGAATAAACTGAGCAATGAAGCATGGAGGCTTTATGGTGTGAGAAAGAATAGACATTTCAAAATGGTTCAGGATGTTTCATTCTTAAAACGGTGATAGTTCCTGAAACATCAACCTTTAGACCTGGATACTCTCTTGTGTATATCTAACTTGCATTCAAGAAAGGCTTTTGTGTTTGTATATATTGGAATACATGTTAAAATGATAGGATGAAAACAAATGAATTAAAATAAATGATTTAACAAGCAACAAAAGCACCCTAAGTCAATGCAGATTTTGTGCATAAATGTACTTGAAAGATTTGTGGTACAATTAAGAAATGTGCTCTTTTATGTCCTGTCTGTCTTCTCTTTATTTAGGAACAGCAGCTACAACTGCAAGATCATTTGATTTAGTAAAACTAGCACAGGAGTGCTGTTACCATAATAACCGTGGCATTGCAGCTCATGGAGTGAGAATTCTAACTAATATATCAGCCTCTTGTCAGGAAAAAGGTAAATGAAAGCAAGGACGATGAAATGAGTCTATTTACAGTCGGGCTTATGCACTTAGCACATATTAACTGGTCTTGTCTGTAAGGCTGTCTGATCCTTTACCCTGGTCAGGAAGAATGGGGACTGTAACTAGTAGGAAAAGTTTTGTAGGATTTTATGAATGGTTGGTAAGGTTCCATCTTCTGTTAACTTACAGAAGATTACCAAGTGCAGCAGAGCTCCTGTTAAATAAAAGCTTGTCTTACCTATGTTATAAGCTACTGAATTTCTTGTTGGCCTTTGAAAACTCTTAGAACAAAGTCTGTTGCAAAAGAAAAACGTGACATTTAGAAGGCATAGTCTAGAATTGTTATGTTGACCCTACATACGTCACAGTTGATGTGACTGGTGAATAGTTACCAGAGAGATTGAATTGTTTGAAATCAAAATAAAGTAAGGCAGAATTATTAGGAAAATACTCATCTGTCATCACTGCAACACCAGTGCAAGTATTATATTGATTATGATCAGAAACTGTAACAGGGAACTGACTGACTGTTTCATTTTCTTAGATCTTCTGCCTTTGGAGCAAGATGCTGTTTTTGGCTTAGAGTCTCTTCTTGTTCTTTGTAGTCAAGATGGCAGTCCAGGAGCTCAAGCAACCTTAAAGGTGACACTACTGTTGTCTTTTCATTAGCACAGCTGTAAGTTACAATAATGGTTTGTATAGCAGGAGAGCTAATGTGTACTAGATCCTTTTTGGTAGAAGCATAGCATATTGGAAAAAAAATAAATAAAAATCTGTGTTTTGCCAGTAATTGGAGTTCGGAGTGGTAGTACACAACTGTAACATGACCTCTCTCAGCTCTAGAGTAAGCTGATTGTCATAATGGAAAAAAGATGCATCCCTCTGATGAACAGCTGTAAGGAAACATAAACTTCAACATGGGATGGAGGTGTCTGTGGAGGATGGAGAAATTTTTGGAGAGACCCTGATTTTTGGAGAGACCCTGATTTTTGGAGATGGGGATGCAATTTGTGCATGATTACAACATTCCTATGATCTATTATTTTTATTATTTTACTTTATAAGCTGCTACCAGGAATTTAGTCTAGTTATTTACCTGTAAAGGCTGATAAGAGAAAGATTTATCATTTCTTGAATTTGTGGTATGTTTGTGCTGTGAGCTCAGGGATAGAGACTTGGGATCTTAGGATATCTTCTCTGTGTGGTATGTGATTCTGAAAATACTAGCGCTTCTGCATTTCTGTAATCACATTTTCAGTTAAGTATCTGATTTTGTTTTATTTTTTTAAATAGACATTGTATTCAATGTATGTATTGATGCGTGTGAATTGCAGATCACCTTAACTTGCATGGTGAAGTTGGTCAAGAGCCGCCCTCACCTGAGCCAGTCAGTGGTCGAGTCTCTGTTGACCCAGCTGCACAGTGCCCAGGATGCTGCTAGGATCCTCATGTGCCACTGTTTGGCAGCTATTGCCATGCAGCTGCCCATCTTAGCAGATGGGATGCTAGGAGACCTGATGGACCTCTACAAAGTAATCGGACGATCTGCCACAGATAAAAAACAGGAACTCTTGGTAAGACCTCCTTCTGGTGAACAATCCTGGATGGATAAAGCTTATATAAACTACTGTGGGTGGAATTTTATTTTAATTTTATGTTTTTGTTTTAAAGGTGGTCTAAGCCGTTTGGTATGCCCAAGTTGATGTGCCAGCCTATAGCCTTATTTTTGGTTTTCTTTTAAGCTTTGACTGCGTAGTTCAGCTCTATCTATGAGGTGTGATTTCGATGTTGAATGCTGGTGTATGTGTTCCATTAGATTTGCCAGCAGATGGCACTGCTTAGACAAAGCTAGCTAAAAAGGTATTGGGATAGTCTGTCAAATAATGCTTAGAGAAAAAACAAGATGGCAGATCTCAATTTGCATGTGGTAGTCTCTGATACGTGTCATTTGACAACAAATAGTTTAGTTACCCCAAAAGTTAAGATTGACATATGACAGAGAAGAGTTCTTCGGTTAAAATATGTGTTAAGTCTTTGTAGTTTTGAGTCCAAAATCAAGCAGACCATTTCTGGTAGTTTAAGAAATGGGGCTGGGTTGTTTTTGTTCTCTTTGATATTTTTTTCTCCTTGTTTTTTGTTTTGTTCCTGGAATCCACCCTTCTTCCTCCATCCTTCTACTCTTCACTAGGTTTCTCTTGCCACAGTGATATTTGTTTCCAGTCAGAAAGCCTTATCTTCAGAAATCAAAACTGTTATCAAACAGCAGCTTGAGAATGCCTCCAATGGATGGACAGCTTACAGGATAGCCAGGCAGGCTTCCAGAATGGTAAGTGCAAACATCTGGAGAAAAATGTTTTGGTGTGGTTGGAAGGATGCTAATGATTTCTTAGATCTGGAAAAAGAAAATAAAATGATAGGAGTCAGAAGGAAGAAACCAATTTTGGGGGGAAGCATATATAATGTTTTCTCTTAATTCCTTAAAATGCTGATTCAGGTATATACTGTTCAGGGCAGTCATCCGATCAGGATGGTTTTCCTAGCCATTTGTCTTTTTGAAGTATTTGAGAAGGATGAAGGTAACAGCCTCAAAAATGTCCTTTTTTTGGAGCACATGAACTCTGCATTGCATAGCTGCTCTTTAGAAGGTGATACAGGCCATCCTGATGTGTGCTTCTCTTCAGTGTGAAGAAAGGAAGGAAAAGATACTGTTTTTCTGTTCCCTTCCATCAAGTCATAGATGGGGTTAGAATTGCATAGAAACCTTAGTACAAAATGCTGAGGTAATTTTAAGTAGATAAAGTACATAATGCAGAAGAGAGGACAGAGCATAGTGCTGTTTTGGTAAATCAGTCAGGGTTCCTGGTTTTAGCTCTGAGCTGATCTTGATAGCTCCAAACCCAGTGTTACTGTGAGGATGAAAGAGATGTCTTCAGGTTTTTGTTGGTTTGTGTTTTGTTTTGTTTTTGTTTTTGTTTTAAAAAAAAAAGGCTTGACAAGGTAAGAAACAAATCTAGAAATTTACTGTCCTGTATAAATAAGTACTGTAGTTCATACAGGCTGATCTTTCCATAAAACAAGGCTTTGTGGTTTTATTTATTGTTAGCATTGTCATGATCAAACAATTGAAAGAAGTTTCACTATATTTATTTTTGAAGTATGACTAATTCTGGTGATGTTACTCTTCTTATTTGCATTTGTTACTTAGAAACCCATGGCCTTCTTTCTTACCCCTTCTAAACATTGTCATTACAGGGTAACCATGACATGGCCAGAGAGCTCTATCAAAGCCTGCTGACTCAGGTGGCCTCAGAACACTTCTACTTCTGGCTGAACAGTTTGAAGGAGTTTTCCCATGCAGAGCAGTGTCTGACAGGTTTGCAAGAGGACAACTATAGCTCAGCTCTTTCTTGCATTGCTGAAGCTTTAAAGTCATATCACAAAGGAATAGCATCACTGACGGTTAGCACAGAGCTTCTACTTCATTGGTAGTGGTTTTATATATTGTAGGTCTGTTTAGTTCCTGTTCTTAAACCTCTGAAAAGTTTTTGCAGATGTCTGACATCTGCCAGCCTCTTTTTGAGAGGACTGCAAGGAAAAGCCAGTTTTAACCTACTGTATCTTCAGAGACAAGGTTCTGTAGCTAAGCTGACTAGCTAGTATCTCTATTTTCTGCCTTCCCACCCCCTGACTTCCTGTCTTGATCAAATCATGGGATATGACAGAATATTTTTTTTTTCTTGACATTACAGTACTCGAAATTTTTCACTCCTTATATTGGCTGAATAAATGCTGTTGTAATGATTTAGCCTGGGAATTTGTCTGAATTGACTCCTAGCTTGTTGAGATGCAGAGAGGATTGAATTGTCCTCCTTCCTCCTACTGAGTTCACATTACCTTGTATTTAACAATGTGGTCTTATGGAATCCTAACAATAAAGCAACACCAATTCACTAAGAGGAATTCATACTTCAGTATTTCTCTAACATCTAGAAGACATGGGGAGACCCATCTAATTAGATGTTTATATTTAATACAGGCAGGAAAATATTGTTGCTGAAACAGGTCAGTCTGTGGGTCAGTAACTTAATCTCTTTCCCTAGATTTTTTTTTTCTGTTGAAGAATTTCTGTTTTCATCTCATCTCCTCTGCTGACTTCATTTCCTGTGTTGCCATGCATATTGCACCCAGAAAAGCACTTCCTTCTGAACTGTGGTCCACAGGAGTAAGTGCAGATTTCAGAGGGTTAGAGAAGAGGAAGCTGTGCGTCTTCTTTTGTTGTTGTGATTTTTTGTTTGTTTGCTGGTTGGCTGTTGCTGACTCCTTGCACTGCTACAAATTTCTCACCACGCTTGAGTCTCTCAGCTACGAAAGGAGCCACTCACTGCTTGCATCTACGTAACTTGGTGTTTCAAAGGGGAGCAAAGTGTCACAAAGGGCCCATGGTAGTCTAACTGCAGAAGATCTTAGCTGTCTCTCTTTCCTCTGGCTCCGGCTTTACTGTTGCTTCTGTTTCAGTGTAGAGCATCACTCAGCACTGCAGACCATTAGTGCAAGTGATGAAGCCTGTGTAGTTGTCCACCCTGTAGCTGGAAAATGCTGTGTCAGGTAATCTGTTGCAGATATTCAGTCAGCCCAGTTTAGCGATGATGAAATACGCAGACAGTGTCAGATCTCATTGGGAAATTTCTCAATTCCTTCTTGATATACGTGCACCCCTCCTCCTTACATTGCTGTATGCAGAATGTCTTTTCATATGAGTTTCTCCCCTTGAGGGAAAAAGTCTAATTACTTTGTGGATGAGAGGTGTGTGGGGCAGGGAGTTGTCATCAAGTCTGTCAGCCACAGTCCCCTCTGTCTCACAGTGTGCTTCCTTGTGTTGTTAGCAAGGGTTTTGAAGTAAGACTTCATCCTTTTTACACAGAATGCTCATCTCTTTGGAAACTTTGCTTGTTTTTCACTGCTGGTAATCCAGAGAAGATACAGAACTTGAACAAAGCATTTGTATAATTAAGTAGCACTAATTCCAAATATGTTGATAAGTGGCATCATTTGAAGAACTTAACTGAGCCAAAGAACTTTCTCTGTCATTTTCACAAAAAGAACTGTAACTCAATTATTGGCCATGGCTATGTGGGGAGCAGATAATATAAATTGTAGTATTAATGAGACAAGCTTATATTTCCATTTACAAGAATCAAGACTGATTTGTTCTACTAAAAATGTCTTTTTTTTTTTTCTGATCTAAAGTACTGAGACTTCACTCTGTAAAAACATGAACTCTCTGTAGAGTAATTACAGTACAGTGAGGTCTTTTCCTCAGGATTTTCTGAGACTACCCTTGCAGAATAAACTGAGCAACTTCCATTCAAAAGTGGAGGCAGGGGGACGGTTATGCCCTTGGAGAAGGGAAAGTGAAATGCTAAGGGGGGTGGAATAGCTTAAGTGGAGAATAGCTTGAGTCTTGCTTAAGACATTTTCTTTGGTTGAAATCTAACCCAATAGTTTAAGGTGATTGCAGCTGGCTGATGTTTCCTTACTTCAGTCAATCGTAGGCCAGTTCTCAGATGACTTGGGATGTTTGTGAAATACTTGTTTTCCTGTCAGAAAAAAAAAATATATATAGTTCTTGGTAAGGTATTGTAGAAGGGTTGTAACTTCTCACTTCCAGAAGTGGCCTCTGCTGTTGTGAAATGAGAAGCACTGAGTAAGACGTGCAAAAGTTTAGTATTTATCCATTCTCTGTGTAAAAGAATGTCCTGGTGCTTTGTTTTGCAGGCAGGTTTCCTCTCAGCTAGAGAAAAAAGGGTGGTCCTCTCAAATCCATCAGAACAGAAAAAACAGTAATGGATTTTTGGTCTGACTAGTATCAAATCTTTTGAGTGCTGCAATTTGCCCCCTCCTAGCTTTCTTAAGCTGTCATGGATGCTTCTCTGAGATAGATAAGCTCTTAAGGAACAGAATTTGATAGAGACATAATTTCAAAAAAATAGCAGCATCTTTCCTCCTGGGGTTCAGTTGTTTACGCTTCTTGGTTGTCACTGAACTGTCCCTGTCTTCATCAGATGCAAGGTTCAGTGCCTTTGTTCCTGTCCATTTCACAATTCCAAGAAAATCAAAGTTGATTATTCCTTTTTGGTGCAGGTATCTTTAGCCAGTTTTTTATCTTGTGGCTCATGCAGAGAATCACTTTTTCAGTCCTCTGTGAATCAGAAGGCAAACTGTGTCCTCCCTTAGGGCAGGGACTATCTGGACTAGTCATTTGAAGTCTAAAGGCTAGGCCTTTAGGAAATAGGTGCCCTAATAGTACTGTAGCAGCTCAAGTCACACTTGGTACAAGGATGATACACTTGAAGTACAGCTTAGTAATTCTGTAAACTTCCGTGGCCTTCATATTCAGCATGATTTACATCGAGCAAATCCGTTAACTGTGGTTTTGAAAAACAGCTTTTGGTACTGACCTGGAGAGTTCAGTTGTCTGATGAGACAGTTCAGTGACATTGCAAAGTTATTTTACCATGTTTGCTTTTGACCCAGATTGCCAACATTCCTATTACTGTGTTTCAGGCTGCTAGTACACCACTTAATCCTCTGAGCTTTCAGTGTGGATTTGTGAAACTCAGGATTGACCTTCTGCAAGCTTTTTCTCAACTTATTTGTACCTGCAACAGCCTAAAAACAAGTCCACCACCAGCTATTGCCACAACAATTGCTATGACATCAGGAAATGATCTCCAACGGTGCGGACGCATCTCTAACCAGGCATGTATTCTTGTTCCACTCTTCAGTGTAGTTACTTTTATAACTGGTGTGAATTTTGTTTCTCAGCAGAGATACCAGATGAAAGAATTGAAAAACATCTGCGAAAAGCCTGACTGAACAGTGGGCCTTGGTTTTACCCTATAACTGTAGGGAAGCAGAGCATGTTTTTTTCCACATTCGTGCACACAGTTTCCAAGAATATGCAGGCAGTAACCCAGGCAATACACTCAAAATTGCAGCGAGACCTTTCCACCTTGCTTTGAAATACATCGGATACTGTGATTATATTAGTTAAAAGTAAAAATACACATTTAAGGCTCGCACTGTAATTCTTCCTGGTGAGTGTTGGCAAGCAGCTTGGTACCATACAGAATACCAAAGCAGGGGGTTTCTAAATGCACGTAGCCTGCAAGAAGGAATCAGTGGGTAGTCTTTGAAAGACAGAGCAGTTTAGTTTGTCAGTGGGGGAGAGTGGAGGTTGTTCATGGTTTTTGCTTTTAACCCAAAAAAGGATATGTTTGTGTTTTGTTACAGGAAAAATACCTGTATAAAGCATGGATAATACTCTGTCACTCTGGTGATTTTTATCTGTGTGAAGAAGCAAAAACTTTCTAGATCTGCTTGAATGGTGTCTTATTCCTTCAGTTGTGTATGTTAGTATAGTGGTTTTCTGGATGTATGATTTTTTTTTTTGACTGGTAATTTGTCTCCGTAGATGAAACTATCAATGGAAGAGTTCCGAAACCTGGCTGCACGGTATGGGGATCTCTATCAATCATCTTTTGATGCGGACTCAGCAACTCTAAGGAATGTAGAACTGTATCCTTTTAAAAGCTCAGAGTTAGTCCTCTTGTCTTCTCATGCAGACAGCATGAAGGTTAACAGTCCTTTCTTCTATGAAAGCTGGCACAAAGCCATTTTGAAGCAGTTTACCTAAAAATTGGGTACCTTTTTTTTATTAAAAAAAAAAAAATCTATTTGGAAATGGGTACTGCTGTGCTATTGTTTGGAATTAGTTTCTGAAAAAGTTATGACTCAAAACTTGCAACTGCCAAGTATAAAACTTGGAATTTGGTAGTGTTTGCTCTGTTTCCTAAAGGAACGGTGATAGGATTACTTCATGAAAACTAGAGAAGTAAGGAAAAAAGCCAGTAAATAGTACTGCATTTCTTGTTTTAGGAACCCAAGTTTGTAAGTCTCTTAACTCCTTATTGTTAATATCAGACAACAGCAGAGCTGCCTGTTGATTTCACATGCGATTGAAGCTCTGATTTTGGATCCAGAATCTGCAAAGTAGGTTTGATAGTTAACTTCCTACTCTTTCGCTTTTTGTTTCTAAATCCTTGGGTCTTTAAGTCTAGGAATTCAAGGAATGTTCAGAAAGTTTCCCAGTGGACCCTTGTGACTTTACTCAGGGTAGGCTTGAGGATACCTGTTGTTACTGGGCTATAGCTGGCAGTATAGAGACTGTGTTTCAGATTCTGCTTTTTATTATTTATTTTGCTCTTGTGAGCTATATGAGCTATATTGCACTCATCTTAAATATAGACTTCCATTAAAATAAGCAGCTTTTAAGCTCTGGCCATGTATTTTAATATGTGTCATTCTGTGTTAGAATTGTGAGAATTCTCTCAGAATTGTAAGTGCAAAAAGTAGGTATATGTTAGTTTCCTTCAGACATGAAGGGCATGTTAGACATGTTAGATTAGTTTAAGCTTTCTAATGTAAATCCAGTACTCTCAATTTTTTTTTTCTTTTTAAACTGTGGACTCATATGCACCAGCAAAATTATGTTGAAGCAACTATGAATTGAATCACTCTTTTGAACTCTGAGTCAGAGATTGAAAGGAAGATAATGTAGATAAATATCTTTATAAATGCGTGATTCTTCTAAGTTGAAATAAAACTGGACACCCCAAATGACTGTCCTACTTATTATGAACTAAGCGTTGTTCAGAAGATGCATTAATCATACTTCTTACAAGTATGAAGCTGTGGACTTCAAAAAGGTAGGTGTTTAGGAGGCAGAATTCTATTCAGAACATGAGATTAAGAGTTTCCAGATTTATTCTTAACTCTGACTGGCATTCTCCCTTCTCTTTGACTTGTGAGACTTTTTAAAACATTGTAAACACTGCAGGCTTAAATAAAATCTATTGAATCTTTTTAGACCTGTAACTGCTTCATGTGAGAAAGGGGGAAGACACAACATGGTGGATAAGCTATAGTTAAGAAAGGGTTTAAATGTAAAGTGCAAAGTCTTAGAGTAGAAAAATAATAAATCTGTCTGCTGAAGTGTTTACACTGTTTATTTCTTAATGGACTTTAAGTTGTAACAGAAATGGTCTGATTGGGATTGAGCACCCTAGGTTAGGATGAAGAAAATATATTAGGTACAACAAAATGTTTTATTTTCTAGTTTCCAGGAATACACTTCAAATGGAACAGCACATGTTGAGAGTGAATATGAAAGAAGAATGATGTCTGTATTTAATCGTGTACTAGAAGAAGTGGAATCCCTCAACAGGAAGTATGCTCCCGTGTCTTACTTGGCAAGTAATAGTTTAAATGTATTTTCTGTAGATGAAGGTTCCAAAAACCCATCAGCTCCATACACACACACATATATAGTGTATGCATATATCTTCATGGAGGCCAAGAAATTAAAGAGCACACTTTAGTTAGTTAACATAAGCTGTTAGTGGCACACAGAACCTGGTCCCTAAGGATATACTCTAATACTTGAAAAAAAAAATCTGCTAAAATACCTATAACCTTATTGGCCTGATTAAAACAATGCTTTTAAAATTCTGGTGCTAAGAATATGGCAGATGTTGATAAATGTCACAATACCTAAAAGTAACATCAAGTATCTGACAGATCTCTAATGACACCCACATTCAAATAGTGAAGCGTGGTCTGTTTACTCACGATGCTGTCATGAAGGAGTTCTTCTCCCACCACACACAGTGCTGAAGGGTCCAGCACTAGCCCAGCTTCAGTTTCTGAGCTGTTGGTAGTTAATACTACGTTGCTGGAGTATAGGGTTTCTCTTATCAGTGCAGGTCATCAGAGAACACAATGTAAAGCTTGCTGAATGCAAACAGTGAGCTGATAACATACTCCTTTACAGTGCTAATATAGTGTTGTCTCTTACTGTTACTGAACATCATAAAGCTGAAGTGCATGTTGATGGAAACAGGGTAGCTCCTTTGTTATGGCTGGCATCTATTTGCCTTTCTTCTAAATTCAACAGCCCTTACCAATTCCAAATAGCATATAAAAAAAAAAAAGTTGTGTAAAGTGTAGCTAAAGTAAACCCTGTTAACTTAATTGTCATCGTTGTCTCTGTGCCAGCTAAGCTCAGTGGTTTCAGTAGCACTTCACTCTTCTGAACAAGAAGGATGGTACAATGCAGTAAGGGAAGGAAGAGTGGATAAAAGGCTTAAAACTTATATTATTGCACCATATCAAGTTGTGGAAGGTGCCAGTCTTGTTTGCTGTGGGGGGATTACTATTTATTTTAGAGAGTTTGAGTGTCAGAGTTTTGTGCATGAGTGTTTTAAGCTGCTGATTCTAACACTAGGACTGAAATAATTTACATTTTTCTTTTTCTTGGTCTCCTTGCTCTATCGTGAGCAGAAAACCTTCATAAAGGAGAGAACATAAGCAGAGGATGAATGTAGTCACTGTCATTGTGGGGGCTGTAATCATATGATTATGTCAATATATTTCTGACTTTTAGTGGAAGTCACTGCAGTTTCATTACCATGAGTGCGTCTTTTCCATATTCTATGAAACATTTCATCTCATTTGATTTTTTTTTTCTGTTTCTTACAGCATACAGCTTGTCTATGCAGTGCTGTCATTGCCTTGTTGAAGGTACCCCTTTCTTTTCAAAGGTACTTCTTTCAGAAACTACAGTCTACAAGCATTAAGGTAAGTACTGCTCAAATGTGGCCTAAAGTTTCTCTTTATAGTCTTTACTTCATGAGAAAAGCCTTTCTGAAGGCACAAAGCTTCAATATCTTTAGTGAAGGTACTTAACAGTCAAACCCAGGTGTGTACTGTAGTTAGGAATAACTTAATATGCATGTCATAACTTGAATAATAGTATGTAATCGTTAAGAACCACTAGGCTGTGACTTAATCAACCAAATAGGATTGAGTTCTTTAATTGCAGGATCTTAAAATAAAACCTGACTGCAATTTTTCTTGTTTCTGCATCTGCAGAACTAAATATGTTCTATGGAAAGGCAGCCTTTATAAGCCTGTATTGTTTTTCCTTTTCCTTCAAAAAGCAAGATTTATTATCTTGAAATAAAATCGTTATATTTATCGGTTGACTGAATAGGAATGGCTATATGACACCTTCAAGAGTGGGGGGTTGAGTGGATTTTGTATTTTTAACTCAAATGGTCCTTTTTTCTGGGAAAAGTGAAAGCCTTAAGATATATGTATATATTATCTATTCTTACAGCTTTTTACTTCTGTGCTTAGGTTCATATACTTAAGAGCTTACTTCTGGATGTTTTCTAGAAGACTTTTACTCATTTTGAAGGTGTTTAATTAAAGAAAGAGTTACAAAGACCATGCCTGATATTGCTGATGGTGCTTACTAAATTTTTATAGTAATCACTGATACAAATTCTGTGTTTGCATCTGCTGGTTTCTCTACCAAATCCCTCTTTGAAATTTTACTATAAGATGATGTTCCATTTCATCCTGAAATTGTTTTTGTTTTCCAAGAGGCATAGGATTACATATTTGTCTGTCATCTTGTGTTTCAGCTTGCTCTATCCCCATCTCCAAGGAACCCAGCAGAACCTATTGCAGTACAGAACAATCAGCAATTGGCCTTAAAGGTGGAAGGAGTGGTTCAGCATGGGTCTAAACCAGGCCTTTTCCGTAAAATCCAGTCAGTCTGTCTAAATGTATCTTCAGTGCTGCAAAGCAAATCTGGACAAGACTATAAGGTATGGGTAGAATATGTCCAGGAGGAATCTTAAGCTTTCTTGCTCTATTTCCCTGCTCTTTGTTTGCCTCTGGTTGAAATTAACGGGTTCTTCTCTAATCCTCTCACTGGTGACACTCAAGTACCAGTGGGATCTGATCATAGTGCTTGGAAGGGATTTGGGATTTCTATGCTTGCTGCAGCTTTTTAGTAACAACTTTTCTTCCATGCTGAAGAGACTTTGTTTGGACCCAGTCATTAGAAATTTGCTTCAGATGAGGGAAATTCAGTCTACCTATATATCAAGGGAAACTCTGGAGGAAAGAAAGTCAGGAACAAATTGTTCTCTGCTGTTTAGTCTCTAGAACTTTTGTCCTCATATTAAGGATTTTTTTGAGTATGGAAATCAGAAAGACAGGCTGTCCAAATAAAATAGCACCTGAGAAGATGCCTGTTAAATTCAAGTGAACAGTTTTATCAAAGATTGCATGCCTGAAGTTCAGGTTCTGCTAACAGTGTTTAGTGAAATGTCTGTTTTGGTTGGTTTGGGGATTTTGGGGGTTAAGGGAGGTAGTTGCTTCTAAAATAGGACCAGGAAGTGTGTAGTGTTTGTCTGATGTGCATTACTCTGTGAAAACCAGAACCCTGGGGAGGTAGGGGAGACTTGATGTTAGCTGCATTGTTGCTGATAGATGTTTAAAAAAAAAAACGTTGATAGATATTAGAAAAAAGAAAATAACATTTGTCAATGAAAACTCTGTCAAAACTGACTCAAGCACACATGTGCATTGGTCTTGGAAAACTGAGGACAAAGGTTTTTTTTTTTTTCCCCCTCCTGTCTTTCAAACAGAGAACAAAAAACATATTTTAAGAGGTTATATAAAATGACGTTTAAACCTTTTGTGTGTTCTCAGATTCCTATTGACAATATGAGCAATGAAATGGAGCAGAGGGTGGAACCACACAACGACTACTTCAGCACTCAGTTTCTGTTAAACTTCGTGATACTTGGCACCCATAACATCACAGTAGAGTCCTCTGTAATAGATTCAAATGGTATTGTTTGGAAAACGGGGCCTAAAACAACTATTTTTGTTAAGTCTCTTGAGGATCCATATTCACAGCAAGTTCGTCTTCAGCAACAGCAAGGACAATCATCATCACAGCAGCAACAACAAAGAACAGCATACTCACGGTTTTAATTCCTAGAAGTGACTCTTTTGTGGTCAGTGGTATGACAGTTTTTCTTCTATGGTTTTTTTGAAAGGTGTATACTTTTTCTAGAAGGTTAAATCTCAGATGCCAATTTGTTGCTTTTTAGGTTGATTATCTACAATAAATTTGAACTTGATTCAGCAGAGGGATCAATTCAAACTTGGAGTTGTGCTTAATATTAGACCTTCTCTGTGATCTCTTCACTCCTGTTTATAAACCTGCTGCAGCAGGCTCCATGAACTTTGATAGCAGGGGACACCATAAGAGCTGTTTCACTAGTACTTTCCATACTTAATGGTTTCCTTTTTTTTAAGCACATGATTTCTAATGTTAGGACATCAGCAAAAACTTCAGCTAGTTAATACAGAGTTGAGTGTCATCCCAAGGTGTTTTTTTTTGTTTATGTGAAAGAATTGGCAGGAATATCCAGAGGTCTTTCTTTTGATGCTTTAATAGCAACTCTCAGTATTCAGCTGGTGTATTTGTATTACCACAATTCATCAGCACTATTTGATGCATGCGTATGAAAGAAAGTTGCAGCGTACTCCTCATACCTGGTTGTTACAAAGGAAGAAGACTGCTGTCAGGGGAGTCTTACAAGAAGCAGGATTTTACAGGTGGGAGCAATAACTGTTTCTCAGATGACATAGCAAAGATTACTGTGATGTTTTTACCTTCATGTATATGAATTTCATGAGGCTTTAGTTCTGAGGTGTTTTGGTTTTTTTGTTTGTTTGTTCTTTAAGAGGAAATTAACTTGCAAGTCATTCTTTCTTTTAACTGCTTTGTTTTTAAAAAAAGGAAATTTATTATATGTCTAAGCTTTGTAGTCTTGTGTACTCTTTGAGTGATTTAATAATCCTAATTGTTAGTTTAACAGGATAACATGGGGGAAAGAAAAAGGAGGCCAATACTAGAAATTGATTCAGAATCATTTTGGAAATATGTTGACTCATACATAGTTTTCATGCTTCCTTTGAAACATTAAAGGGTTGAACTCAGCCTGTGTCTGGACTCCCAGACCACGTAACAAGGATCACATAACAAGTTGCTCACCTGGTCCTAATAAATTAGCTTTGCTTATCGGGGAGGAGGAAAGATGGCACTTCTTAAGAGACATCACAACTTACAAATGGTGTAATCCTTGTCATTGCAGTAGAAATTTCCATTGTTTTGTAAGTGAATTCCTGTTATTTCTTCAAGTTAATTTCACTGTAAAAGCTGACTAGAGCTTGCAGATTCTTCTTGCTTTATATGCAGAGAGTGCAGTTATTAATTATTACAAACCTAGGTTTCTTTAGCTTCACTGGATGAAGAATCATTTTCACTGTGGCTTCCCTTAACAGTTGCTTAAGAAGTCAACTTTCTTCCTCTTGGCTTGAGACTAACAGGGAAAAAAAAGTTGGAAGTGATCATGGAAGATTTCATAATACCTTAGTCAGATCCTAAACAGAAAAGACGATGCAAGAATAGAATAGGAAGATTACAGAATTGTTGAAAAAAATCAAGTGTCTTTCTTAAATTTGATTTTCATTTTGTGCAGGAGGCAAGCTACCATAGCCCTTCAAGATGTCTAAAGAAAGTGGTGTTTTCTGTCCCCACGTCAATGGTTATGTAGTTAATTTTGTGTGTGTGCATACATATATAATACATGCGTGCATGCATACACATGCCTATAACTACAAATAGCTTATAAGGTCCAGAAAGAGATGATTCACCCATTGCACGTGCAGCCTGTCATATTGGAGACCTGAACTATTTGTAGCTGGTTGTTTTTTTCATTAAAGTCCCAGGTCATTTTCTTAGGCACAAAACCCTTTATATAGTAACAGAAGAGAGGAGAAAAAAAAAAAGCAAAAAGCTCCAGCCTAAAAAGTTAAGTAATTTTTCATACTGCATAGAGAATGTTTCTTGCTCTGTTATTGACTGATATGTTGCTAGAAACCTGTGATGGCTGCATTCTAAACCAGCTTAGAAACAAAACGAAATTCCCACATTTGGAAGCAGACTTTTCTCATAAGTCATACGCTATTCACGGTGCATAGCTGAGCTTATGAGAAGGTTAGCAGAATAAACTTGGGCCAGGTCAAGGCTTTCCCTGGTTGAGCCTTAATTGTCTGCAAGCCAGTAAGATTAACCTTGCTACAATTTAAAAAAAAAAAAAAAAAAAAAAAAAAAAATCCTTCTCCAAAGGAATTTGTTTGCCTGATCTGAGAGGCATTCAGAACTCCAGGGACTCGTGTCAACTCTGGAGCCAATAAATAATACCTGAAATCTGAACGCTAGGTATGGGAGCTTGGGAATAGGGGGGTAATGTCTTCTGGAAAGTGCCAAGTACTATTTATTAGAAATTAACTTCTATAAGGTAGCTTTCTGGACAAGTATGTGAATTTCTGACAAATGACTGCTGTTGGCTCCTTTGCAGGTTAGATGTGCGTGCTGATCAAGCAGGACCCTGAACCTGTTACTAAACCGCCATTTAAGCAAATACAGTGTTTTAGGTTATGTCAGTTTTATACTGACGTTGATTTTGGCTGTGTTTTTGTTTTTATATGTATTTTTATTCCTAACACAGGGTGTAATACACTTGGCAAACAGCAACCAAATTTTCTCATAGAAATTCGTGACTCAAAATACCCGACAAGAAGTGAAGAAGGTTGTTAGAGCTGCAGCAATGTACAGAAAGCTGTTGAAACTATCAAGGGTAAATGTGATCCTTTACTATTAATAGAAATAGAGAGGTTATCTTGCTTGACTCCTGTTTCTGGTGCCCATACTTGATCCTTTGTCGCATTATCTTCTATAAAGTACTTCTGTGATATGGGCCCAAGTTAAATCTCCGTAACATTTCTCAATAAACAAAGCAGTAACTTGATCACTATGGCTACTGCAAGCTCATAATGGCAGATGGTTCAGGTCTCTCACTCACTGGCAAAAGTAGGAAATTCAGTGGCTAGTCGTTGGTCCTGAGCCTGCTGCTAAGAGTTCAAACTAAAGAGTTTATGCAGGCAAATGCTAGCTATGTCATTATTTAGTCTTTATAATTACGATACATTTTCATCTAGCTTTGATAAATTGTTGGTCTGGGGAGGGGTGAAGCTGGTTATCAAACTCAGATGAGTTTGGAAACATTCATAATCCAGGGATTCAAGTGAATCCATGCAGTCCTGCATTAAGCCAATAGTAATCAGGGGCTAGAATTTAAGCTGACTTCCCCAGGGATGATGTAACCAGACTTTCTCAGACATGGAGAAAATCTTTAAAGCTGGAGAAAACACATTCTTGCGAACCTGTGCTCAGGCATATCAGAAAGTGTTAGATGCTCAGCCGATCTCTTGCTCAAGCCAATGCAGATCCTTACAAGAGGTAGGAAAGGAGTTTTTCCCATTTAGAATTATAACTTTCTCCAGGGTTTAGAGTATAATCTTTCAAGATCACTTGAGTGTTCTTCATAAATGTTTCCCTGAAATTCGCATCTTGGACTTCCCTTTCCTTTCTCCTTGAATATGCACTCATTTGACCTGAGGATTGAAATGCTTTAATTTAGCTAAGGTGTTTTTTTGTTTGTTTGTTTTAATTTTATAATAAGTGTATGTATATCTTGAATTTAAATCCTCTGAAACTCTACGGGAGTTAAGTCTAGAAGCAAGTTTAATGGTCCTTTAAATATAGGCATCAATTTTAAAGTGAATTTCTTTACTGATATCACAAATTCCACAAATTACTGATTATCACAATAAATTATCACAAATTTCACAAATTACTGATAACATAAAGTCCAGAGGTAGACCACAAAGGTGCTCAGAGGACTGGAGCACCTCTCCTCTGAGGACAGGCTGAGGGAGTTGGGGTTGTTCAGCCTGGAGAAGAGAAGGCTCTGGGGAGACCTTACAGTGGCCTTCCTGTGCCTAAAGGGGGGCTGCTTCTTCTAGAAGGACAGGGAGAGACCTCTTACAAGGGCATGTAGTGATAGGACAAGGGGTAACAGCTTTAAACTAAAAAAGGGTAGGTTTAGATTAGCTATTAGGAAGAAATTCTTCCCTCAGAGGGTGGTAAGGCCCTGGCAAGGCTGCCCAGAGAAGCTGTGGATGCCCCATCCCTGGAGGTGCTCAAGGCCAGGCTGGATGGGGCTTTGGGCAGCCTGGGCTGGTGGGAGGTGTCCCTGCACATGGACCCAGATGTATTAATACACCTGGCTACCGTGACTATTAATTGTCGCCTAAGGTTTTCAGACAAGGTCTGTTCTTGCTAAATAAACTAGAACTATGTGTAGATTTAAATAGTAAATCTGTAATCAGTGGTTTGGGGGGTGGGTTGTGGAATAGGTATATATGAAACGCAAGAGGATGTAGTAGTAATCTTTAGGCTGGTGAAATTCCTGTTGTCTATCAAGCTGGGTTGGGCCAGGAGGATTAGTATAACACCTGGGATGACTAAAGGGGGAAAAAAAAGTTTTTGGTTTTGTCCTCCGAAGGTACTTTCAGCTGGAAAAATTTTCAAGAATAACTTGAAGTCTGTTTTTTTTTTTTTTTTTAACTCTGCCTACTAAGCACATTTCTCTCCTAGTTGACAACTTGTTTCAGCAGTAGTCTTGAAGTTTAGCGGCTTCTTAAAGGCATGTGATGCTGCCTTGTACACCCTGAAAAGAAAACATGCACAGGTGTGTGTATGTGTAAGTGGGTATATGTATGTGCGCATGGAGGGAATGATACTTTGGTATGGAAGCATTTTGCCTTTGGAATAGCTATTTTTTTTTTTTCTGACTGTCTTCTTTCTGCTGGCTTATGGTGCTTTGTTGTCTCCTTGGTCACCATGTTTATACATGTGCCCTTTTGGTTCTGAGCAGCATCTTCTTATGACACTGTTCCTTTTGTGGCAGCACAGGTGTAGTCGGGTGTCTGCATTGTCCAAGCCCTGCAGAGGGGTAGGAGAAGTAAGGGAGAGAGGAAGGAGTGGATTTAGGAGCCCTGCCAGCTCACAAAGCGGTTCTGGGTTGAGAACTGGTGGTTCCCTGTGCTTGACTGCTGTAACCCAGCATCCAGCACTATTAGAGTTGCTTGTGCTTCACCCACATCGATGCCTCCAAGGACACAAGCTTGGATGCTAAGCCAGAGGAGACTTATCCAAATCCTTGTCCTATTAATCTCCAAGGCATAGAGAGTGATAGAGACCAAAGCACTTCTTGAAAGCAAGTGGAAAACAAGTGTTACATTGCTTTTCTTACCAGATACGTTATGCAGTGTTGCAGTTACCTTCTATCTATGTGACTATGAAAGCCAGGTGCAGTTTTCTGTTGCAGGGAAGTTATCTGTCTTAGCAGCGACCCTGGATAGCTTATGTTTTTTTGTGCTCCCAGGGACTTCTCACAGACAAACAAACAGCAGCTGCTCAAACTCACTGTTGAAGTCACAGACAGCATGTATTTCAGTGAGCTGTTTTAAGACAGCCATCCCTGTTGCTGTACTGCATACTCCCAGAAAGTTGCCTTACTCCGCTGCTTGTCAGCTTAGTGCTGAGAAGTAGGGCGTACCTCCCTGGTGTGCTTATTTGCTTTTAGGATAAAGTCTTGATCTACCTTTTGCTTGCCCATCTCTAATGCTGTCCAATTTAAGGACACGTAGTTAATGGAACCTCAACCCCTTGATCCAAGGATCTCAGACAAGGTAAGAAGGGGTCACTGAACTTCAAGAGGAAATCTTTCTTGGGGTAGAAAGAGCCCATGGAGATCACTTTAGCTCTTGAGTCTGCTGGATGCTTAACTGTAGTAAAAAGGTGGTTTTGTTGTTTGTTTTTTTTTTTTGTTGTTGTTGTTTTTCCCTTTTGTCAGTACTGAAACAGTTGACCTAGTACAGCAGTCCAAGAGTTGCTGCATTACTTCCATTGCATAGAAATAATAGGCCATAGTCATGTCACAGTCCTTTGATTTCTTTTTTTTGATTTATTTTTTTTTAATCATATTCCCTTAGATTTGAGATTGATGAAGTCTTTCAAAAATCTGACTAATAAAAGCCATTTTGTGGAGTTTTTAATGGGTATCAGTGATGACTAGATAGCTCCAGAGAAGATAAAGGTTTGGATTGGGTGATTTAAAATTTATTTCTCTATAGTTTTGGTATTTCACTTGCTGGTACTCTGTCTTACAGGTCTGCTCCCTGCTCCCTAGAAGTACTAAATTTAGATATGTAGTTAAATTGAAATCAATAAGTGTTGGTGCTTAATGCACAGCTTTTAACTACAGGGCAAAACCAATGAGTAGCAGTTGAACGAGTAGGGACTGGTAAATATAAACTGGAAGGCATGTGAATGGCTGGCCCCTGCCAGAGGTGATGGGTGAGCCTTCAGGGTACAGTTTCACACTTCACTTAAGGCAGTCTAGCTGCGAGTTGTTGCTGAAGCAGGCTCTCTCTGCTTCTTGCTCCTGCTTCCATCTTTATTCCTTACGTCAGGTAATAAGTTTATCTAGTTAAAGCTTTCATTTTGCTAGGGTGTTTTTTCAGCTGAATCAGCAGGTCTGTCTTGGCTGACTGCAGCAAATTGATCGGAGCCAGTACCAGGAGGGTGCTGGGAGAGAAATACGGTGTATCCGAGAAGTAATAATCAACTGCTGGACTGACTGTGCATCTGCGGTGTGTTTCTGTATTTAACACAAGTCTGGAGGGAACAATCTGTTTGGAGACATCTGAACTGTGGCATTTCTGCATGACCAGTTGGAGGGCAGAGTTCACTTTGCTGCAGTCGTCACCAGCCAGCTGTCTGGCCTTCCCTGCTGCCACGAGTCCTCACCCAAATGCAGGGCAGAAGGGAAGAAGTGCCCTCTCTGGAGTGATGGATAAGGCCAGGTCTGTGCTGAGATGTCAGTCTGTGCTCTGGAGTGAGTGAGATGTACTGAAAATGTCCCAGTTTGCCAGCAGTATGTATACTGACAGTCATGAGCAATGACAGCTGCCTGACTTGCATAGTTTAACAAAAATCCTAAATTACACAGACATTAAGGTTCTGATTTCATGTTATTTTTGTTATACTGGTGTTACTCTTACGTGAACACTTCACAATTTCAGCTGGGGCCTGGCTTTTGTCACTTAATCTTAAATCCACAGGAATTAGTTCCGTGTGTACGTATTTTCAGAAACAGGTCTATGCAAATGACTGTGCTCAAACTACACCGTTGTCTTGCTGAGTAAACTGAAAAAGAAACGTGGGTTGTGATGGATCAGAGCTCATCACCCACCTCAGACAAGTAGGAAGTTCCAGGAGTTCTAATGATTAACCAAAAAATGTTGTCTGACCTCATCAGAAGGTCTCTTTCCATCACTTCATGAGGGATGAACAAAAGCTATTGTAATTAATAATGCTAATTGTTGCAACTCATTCAGTGAAGCTGTCATCCTGGCACGTGTTTTTCATGAGCAATGTAAATTGATCCTGACTATTATGTACAGACTGGATGCATCTGGGTGGTGCAGCCCACTCAATCTCTTCCCTAAAGAAATTTGTATTCCTGTAACCATATGTATGCTAGGTTAAAAACATGAAGGTACTCCTTGTTTTTTATTTAGGTGCCTTCCTTTTAAAAAAAAAAAAAACAAAAAAACTGAGTTTGCTCCTAACGCTTTTTTCTTCAGAGTTGTGGAGATTAAATTTCCTTTTTTTTTTTTTAAATTCGTAAGGAAAACTTTTTTCTCAAAACCCAGTGTTAGACCAGGTACTCGTGTCCAGGTCTCTCCTTTCATGGTATGAATGTACTAAATGGTGGATGAGAGTGCCAATGACTCACTGAGTACGTTTATGCATATATGTAAACAATGCCGTACCAGAATACAGCTTACCAAGAGGGATATGGTAATTGGAAATCTGTTTCCAATGGAGCCCGTTCTGTAGTATAAACACAGTGAGCACTTGCTGTGACAAGACAGATGGGAGAGCCCTCTGTGATATCTGCCTAATCACCTGGGCCGTGCCTTTCTGTTCCTCCTGGGCTTTGGGCTTTCTGGGCAATCCCCTTATCGTCATGGCTAATAACAGCATTTAAGGGCTAATAATCTACTGTCAGGGCAGCCACTGTTTATCAGTGATGCAAAGTACTTTTCCTGATTCATGAGTCCTCACCGATGTCCAACCGCTTATTTATCTGAATGCTCTTTGATAGGAGAAACTGCTGGGAGCCTGGGTGTGCTTCCTGCTGTGAATCTAGTGGCTGCAAGGCAGCCCAGGGAGAGGCTGGCATTGGCAACCTCAAATACTCTGCTACGCAATCTGAATAAATTCTCAGAAATTATTCAGTTTTTAATCTCTTGAGCTTTTACGTTGAGCTGCTTCTCCGCGCTCATGATGGCCGTAAATAACGATTTGCATAATCTCATTGCTCCTTTTTATTTTTAGTACTTGACTCCAGGATGTGTGGCTTTAAAAACAAAAAAAGGAACAAACACCACTAATCAAATGTACAATAAAATCTATCCTTCTGACAACATTGTTAATTCAATTAACTTTGATTTGGCCTTCAAATGCGCCCTCTTACAGGGTTGTGCCTGATATATTTGGCCATTCAAGGAGTAAAGGAATAGCAGAATAGCAAATAAATAGGAGTGTTACAAGCCAAGTGTCTTCCACTCAAAATTGTGTAAAAGGAAGTTCGGGCAGGAGGTGGGAAGCACGTGTGTGAGTGAGATTTGCAATTTAACCAAAGTTGATCAGAAGGAAGTTAGCAATTTAAAAATGTATCACTGCAATTATCTCCTATTGCCTCATCTCCACCTTTTGCGTGAGGCAAAAACTGAGTGCCCTCTGATCCTGTTCATGGAGATGATTACAGTAAATGAATGATACGTACTTAGTAAACTGGAGTTTTCAAATATTGATATCAGTGGGAATAAAAATCCAACTTGCTTTGCTTTGTCCTTCACCTGCAAGGTAAGATTTAGTCCAGTTTTCCAAGGAAACTGCAGAGCCATTGTTATTCATAGCAGTTTAGCTGGTTGTGCACTGATTCATTTGTACCACTTCTGAGCACTAATTGTGTTGTTGATAATGAAAAATTGATGTCTGGAAATTACACAACGACAAAGATGAGAAGAACCTCGTCCAACAAGACCAGCAATCCACAGATATGCTGCCCAATACATAACTTGTTTGCCAGTGATTAAGTAACTCAAGTTACTCAGTCTAGATGGATTTACAAGAAACTCACGGGAATCAAATTTCTCAATAGAGCATAGACAAAAGTTTCCTTGAATATAGGACAAATCCTGTTAACATTATAGTAGGGTCAACACAGGACACAAACTCTTTGCTGTAGTTCTATATTAGACTTCTGTTAAGACATAATTTATGCTCAACAGAGGCGGTCAAGGCTGTGACTCATTTGTGCCACTCTAAAATATTAAAACTTCCAGGCCACTTCAATTACAAACCTGGCAGGACATATCACCTGATACAGTGAAATATTTACCTGTGTTATCCAGACTGGCAAAGAAAGAATCCAATCATTGCAAAGAATGCTACTTGTGATTAATACTATCATTATTTAGATTCTTTCTTTATTTTGACTACCTAGGAGTAGAAGGAGCTACAGATGAGTGGGCATTTCTTCTGTTAAAGTATGTTGGAGATGCGTGAAAGCTTTCTACCTTTTCTTCAAGAGTTTAAGCCTTTGAAGTATTTGTGTTCATGCAAGCAACTGCTAATCTGAAGAGGGATGATGTGGAAGATAAGACACCAGATAAGCGTATGCTTCTGTAATAGCAAAGATAAAAGATAAATAAGTTTTCAGTCAGTTGAGTTTCATTAACATAAGACATTTCATTGTATTTACTAAATAAACTGTTAACACCTTATCCCCCCCACCCCGTCACCACTTGACTACCTTGAGATCCTTCTCAGATTCTCATTTGGAATTGAAGTGTACTTGATGATCAACTCCAATGCAACAGGAATTAGAACCAGGAATAAAGTTTGAATTTTTAAGCACTTCTAAATTGCTAAAACTAGAATCTTGTTTATAATCATCTGTTTTAATCTAGCTGGTAGAAATTTCTGGAGTCTACTTGCTTCTTGCTTTTTGTTTGTCTGTTTTTTTAATGACTGGTATCATTGTATCATGAATTCATATTTTGATTTTTGTGTTTATGGTGGCAACTCCGTTGAACTCTGTTTGCAGAATAACAGTGTACTTGAGTGGACTTAGCCCAGAACAGAGTGCATGCAAATGTCTGTATATGTGAAACCGTAGACTAGCCCGAAAAATCTGAGTATTCCAGCTCATGTTTCCCTGCATAATGAAGTTACTGGCTAGCTGGGATCAGATTATATAAAAGGCTTCTTTGGCTTATATATAATACCTAGGTTCACATTAACTGTTTTTAATTGGCAATTCATATTGTTTGTCTTGCATGATGAAAGCATACAAAGAGCTGCTCATTTGTATATGCTGTGGTGACCTTTGTTAGAAACCCTGCAGGATTTTTATAACCATTCAAGTGAAATTAAACGTGAACCAGATCAGCTGTTACAGGCTTGGTAGGATCTCAGCAACATAGCTCACAGGATGAAGAGTGCTGTGAACAAGAACACAGAGACCTAGAAAGAAATGGTTATTAGAGATTCTACTGAAAAGCAGCGATAATACGGGAGACAGACACCCTTTGACTAAAATATATATTTTTTTCTACAACACTCGACACTTCCCTATCAGAATAGAATATTAATCCTTTGTATTTTATATTCTGTATGGATATTTCAAATTTTGTATGGATATTTCTTTTGTTACCTGTTTTGTAAAGACGGTGACCAGAGACAGCATGAGCAAGTCAGTATTTTCATCTTTACGTTTTGATTGTAAAGTCAAGTAGTGGTATGCATGTGGTCATTCAAATATACCTACCTAGTGATTCTTTCTTTATCTTTGCAAAAATTGTGGTATTTCGGATTTTGTCAGAGAGAAGGGAGAGCAGAGGGAGGAGGGAAAATGTGCACTTGTGTGGTGGGTTACCAGGTGGTGATCACCCTTGTTGATTTACCTGATTTACCTCTACCTGACCAGGCTGTGTTAATGGCTGCCTTCTTCCTTGTTTGCACTTCACCAAGAAAATGTAGTGGCCAGGAGCAAAGTGTTAAGGCAGTTGGCAGCATAATGAATAGCAGAGATGTGAATGCATCATTTCCTCAGCTGGAATGTGAGCCATAGGCTGGGACATGTGTACCTTCTGCTTGCTTGCAGTGCTAGCTGCTGCCCCTGCCATCTATCCAAGCAGAGCCCAGGAAATGCTGTTGTGGCCTCAGCTAATGAGTTGTTTCTTTTCCTCTTTTTTTTTTTTTTTTTTTTTCCTCCATGTGACCCTTTCCTGATCCATCCTTAGTGGAGAAGTGATCAATATCTAAGGTATGTAGCAACTCCAATGCTCCTTCCACTTGGGGAGAGGAGTGACCACAGTAAGTGTATGTTACAGGGGCTGGAATGTGCAATAGTTTGCATACCCCAAATTGCTGGCCTCCACCTCAGCCTGAGACAGCATCAACTGATGTGGGACTGCAAGGTGTTAAAGCCTCAGCTTCCATTCCTCCCTGCCTTCGGGAAAACAAGCAGATTATTACATGTGGTAGGTGCTCCTGTAGGTCTCTGTGCCCAAGACACTTCTCTAGCCAGGGTTGCTCCTGACCGGGCTGTCAGCTGGTGAGCTCCCCACAGCCAAGCAGGCACCAACTCAGTTCTCCACTGCTCAAGCTAGAGAATCCTTATGAGCAAGCTGTAATGCAATCTGTTCTTCAACTGCTGGATTTTATTTTTGTGTTTCTCTCTAGTAGCTTGGCCTTAACAAGGGTCTAACTCCAGCACCCGCTGAGTACTAATAATGGGATAAAGGATACCAGGCTGGTTTCAGGAGGCAACAATCTCCTGGAAGACTCAAGTACAGAGAAAAGAACATTGAATAGTAGGTTAAATACCCAGGCCTACCCTCTTCTGTATCTTCCTGCTCCCCCAGCATATTGCTGGTTTGATCCTTACTTACAGTTTGCCCATCAAGGCACATTTTATGGCAAGATATCTTCATACTTTTTTAATGTTCCTGCTCTGACTGGAACTTTCAGCTTCTCTGTAGCTTTTTGGCCTAAAAGGTTTGAATTAATGTCTTCCCTTTAGATATATGCTGCTATTTAGAAATGTTATCTAAAAGACATGCAATTAAATCTTGACCTCAATTAAGTCAGTACAAAGTTCTCACAGCTCATTGTGATAAGCAGTTATGGTTCTATGATACTGCATTTGCTGTGATGTATCATTTTACACTCAGCATTAACACAAGGCACATCTTGTTTGATAATTTTTCAGAGCCTCAACACATTAGCCTGTTTCCTGTTCTCCTCCCCCACAAAATCTAATTATAGTGGCTTTCACTGCTGTTTTCAGTCTTGACAATTATTAGTGGAAGCAAGCAGAAAGACTTGAGTTATACCAATCACCAGACTTCTCATTTATTAGTCTCATAATTTCATTTATGTATATGATAGATATATATGCACACATTTCACCTCAAAGCTGGGGTTGTATCCTCATCTGAACTACCTGGTGAGTGTCCTGGGCTAAGTGCACCACAGATACGATGTCCTACTCAAGTATGCTCTTGGCCTGGGACGTGATCTTCTGCTTCCTCCTTCTCTGGGCTCTTTTGGGCCCAGCTTTCATTTGAATTCTTAGGGCTAGAGAGTACTGAGAGGTGAAAGCTGGGACCCTAACAAAAGTGTGGTATTTGAGACTGCTTTTAGGCTGGATTGGCCAGGTAGGGTTAAAAAAGTGTGTCCAGAGCAGCTCAGAGAAACTGGGAGTATGGAGGGCAGATACAAGAAGAAAGGATAACTTCTCATTTTTCTTTTCCCCTTCCATCTGTTTTGTGTAGGAGAAGTCTTTCATTTGGAGTGTGGTTTTTCTGTTCATTCATCTTTTTTTTTTTTTTTTCTTCTCATAAAATATGATAAATGAATAAGTCTAAGCAAAAGTAGCATTACGGTTGTGTCTCAATCATTTTGAAATCTTTGTTTCCCTTTGCCTTTTGTTATGAGCTTTAGGCTGATCAAATCAAGCTATGTAATCCCCCGTGGTCTGGCTGGATTCACCCGTGCCATTAGGACTGCTTTTCTTAGCCACAGTTAACAATGGTGTAATGGATTTTATAACATTTTATTAAGTTGAAAGGCATCAATAGCACCGATGAGAAACAATTGTGGTATTTTAGGAAGAACAATTTCCAGCATTTATTGCACATGCCAACTTGCAGACCTTTTGGGCAGCACTTTACTCTATGGCACGAAATCTGAAGTATTTGCCCATTATAGACATGTTTGTTGTGTGGCACAGACTTGAGGAAAGTAGTCTTGGAGTCCTGTAGTAAGAAGTATATAAAAGCATTATTTTCATCACTTTAGATTAAAATTCTTCTTCATCTGATGATGACTGTTGCATAAGCTTTTGCTGCTGGCTGGTCTAAATCAGGAAAAAGTGGCCTGGCTTGGATTTACTGTGGGGATGATGTGAATGTGATCGTGGCAATGCCAATTGTACAATGTGACAGTTGTAACATAGCCTTCTCCCTTTGTCCTCCCCTGATTCACACTGGGTCTGTCCTTAGCTTAGATCAATAAACTTAATGTGAAAAGACAACTTAGATGCGTAAGGATTTTCTGGAATTCAACCTCCTACATCTTAAAGCCTGAAGAAAAAAAGGCTACTTTTTAATGCCTGACTAATAGTGTTAATAGGCTGACTTAATTAATGATTACTGATTAACTAATGCCAACAATAACTGTAACTGAACTTTTCCAAGGAAATGATTAATTGCTGTTAGCAACAGACAACAGTATTTTACTGAATTCAGCAAAAAGGCAGCAATAATTTTTTTAGCCATGCAACAATCAGGTAGTGAGACTGCAGAGGGTGTGGGTGAATGTAGCTTAGATGCAAATCATGATGTGACTTCTCCTTTTGGATTTCCCAGTGCAGGGCTATTTCTTCAGTCAGCTTCAGCTTGTTGTGCAAAAACCGCGTAACTGGCTTGCAGCATAGACATATTTATCATTACCCTAACTCAGCAACCAAGTCAAACACAGTCTTGAGGAAGCTAAGCAAAAGAGTTGCATATCTGTCTACGGCACCATAAGACAAAGGGCTTGAATGCTGTGCTAATTTGTGCTAAACTGGGGGAGGGAAGTTGAGTTTTGTTTTTATTTCTCTCTAGACCCTAGTCCTGATCAAATTTCACTGATGGTATTTATTCTACAACACCTACTTCCTAGAAATGCTCGGTGGACCTTGGATCAGGCCTGATCATTTTGTCCCCAGTGCTTCAGTCAGCTCAGTTGGGATGGATCTTTGCACTTTGCACAGAGTTGTTTGAAGCCACTGGAATTCACATGAACAAATATACTCCCCTGCAAAGGTGGCTGGCATTGTTACATTGGACTCTACTTTCTTTTTCAACTAGAAAAGTAACACTTTTCTGGAACATCAGTATTAATTTTAATGCTAACGTAATCCAACAAACATAGGAAGGATGAAGTGGTCGGAAAACCTTTTTAATTTTATAATAAGCTATCTATTGGGGGTAGGTATTTATATACAGTTCTCTTGTACTTGTGGTTTGATCTACAAACATTGACCGGATGTTGATAAGAGTTTACCAAAAAACAAGTCAGTCAGTCTGGTAAATGTTGACTTGAACTGAACTTGAACGGGTTTGAAGAAAATAGGAGCTTAATCTGGTGACTGACCTCACAGCATGTGATCTTTAAAATCAGGGCCATGCAGTGCAGTGCACAATCTGCCAGTACAGATGGACAAAAATATTAGAGATTAATTCAGTGCAGCCAACTTCACATTTTTCACTACGTATTTTCAAAATGGCTAATCGCAAAGCAATACAATAATAGCTAGTAAATGGTAGAGGAGTCCCATCTGCCTAAAGACAGGCTGGCTTCAGTTTTCCATTCGTACAATGACTGCATGAGCAAGCATTATGGGATTATAAAAATCTTGTAAAGTGTAAATTTATATGTAATCAGTATATCAAAATTGCCTGAAGTAATATGATTATGTAGATATGATTGAACTCAATCAGTTTGTTGTGAATAAACGATTTCATAACCAAGAGAGCACAGAGGTTAAAGATTCAGTAAGTAGCTGAGTGCAACTTTAGAACTCCTCTCTTTCAAAACCCAGAACAAACAAACAAGCAAAACCAAAACACCACAAAAAAAAAAAAAAAAAAAAAAGCACAAATTTTCCTTGATTATGGTTCCTTGGTGATGGTAGTGTCAACAGATGTAAAATGCCCATGTAACTGAGAGGCAAACCTGGCATTGCTCTCCACTTAAGCCACCCATTGCCTGACAAACACAGTATGGCAGAAACACCATATCTGCAGCAACAAATTAAAGTGTTCCTCACTGACCATCTGGTTGCATAGTGGTGTTATCCATCTTTAATAAGTAGTCTCAGTCAAAGTCTTCAGTTTAGTTTTAATGAGAAATTAAACACCTCAAAACATCTGAATAATTCAGCTCACGGTGACGGATGTTGGTGCATGGAGAAATCTAGCATTGTATGAAGTGGCACTGTAATAGGTTGAGCAACCATTTTCTTCCCGTATGTATGCTTACTGCAATGGTGAGAGTCACATCACAACATGTACTTTGTGGAAGCAAAGGCATGAATCTGAGACTCAAGGCATTATCCCGCTATGGTTAATATTAAGATCTTGCTCATCTTATACCTTTATGAAAATTGTAACCAGAAATGAGAACTTTAAGTTTACTTGTGCTTCTTGGAGGAGATTGAAGCATCTGTTGAATGGTTTATCTGTCTAAAACCTAACTTTTTTGAGTGCTAACCTCCCCCTTTTTTTAAAGGTGATACTGATTTGGTAACTGTGAAACAGGTTACTAGTAATCTTATCAGATCTCCTTGAGTTACAGAACATGTAGCTGTAACAAGAGGCTAACGCTAGACCAAAACCAATAAAAAATATTCTGAAGGCGATGCATATATTTTGTGTAAAATTTTGAGATGGAAAATCTGAGTGGCACTGCTGTAAAGGCTAACAAGCTACTCTCAAGTGGAAAATTATGAAATTTACATATGGCTGATAGAAGAAAGAGAGGGATGATTATATCTGCTTCATGTTCTGCTATTCTTAACTAAGTGGCAAATTGTTAAAAATGTGATTCATTTATTTTTTTTCCACCTTTTTCACAAACGGTAAAGGACATGAACAAAGACAAGTGTGCTGCTCTCATGCAAAATTTTCATGCCAAACTTCTTGACAGTGTTTGGGTTTGGTTTGCTATGCTGTAGAAACAGTAAGTACATTCAGATGTGAATCTACCCAAACCCTTTTAGGAGACCAGGGCAGCCTTCACTGAAGCGTCATGTGGCTTGGGCCCCCTCTGTAGCTTATAGTTAGTCTTGTTAGATTCTTTGTAGCAAAAGGAGTACAGGTGTTGGTTATCACACCTGTTTTTGTAATACAAAGGTAAAGTGACCAAAAACCTCTTTTGCTCGTTTGTTTAAAAAAATAAATCATAACTGAACACTTCTAAATTTTAGAACATTACCTACACCTAAGGAAATTTACAAATTATCATTTTCTATGTGTCTGTACTCATCAAATCTACTTTGACACAGCCTTGGCCTCAGGAAACTATCGGTAAACACTTGATAAACAAGAATTAGCTCTCAGGCGGGACTAACACACATTCCTGTAGATAGTGCCCGACTGATCAACAGGATCAGGAACAGGTATGATCAACAGGAGGAATGCCATTTGTTGCCTCAGGTCCAAGTTGCTCAACTACCTGGAGCAGTGGTGACCCAACAGATGAGTTCAATCAGCAGTGCAGGGCAGGGAGTGTTGTATCCTTGCTCTTGCGATTTCTCACTGCATAAAGAAAATCCCTTTTGCTGCAGGACTCACTAGACAGAATGATGGGATTGTAGCCAGAGCCAGCAATAGATGTGAGTGGTCCTCTCTTTTCCCTGGTAGCACACTTGATAATTTGTACTTGTACTCATTTAGTGTAGCTGTGTCTTCCATGTCAGATGGCCTCCTTGGCTGTGGCTCCTCTTGTTCTCCTCAGAAGCCGTGGGTAGAATTTTAATTTTTACTTTATGTTGGACAGAATTTTAAGCATCACACTTGAATGGAAAGTGAAGGGATGTTTCCTCGCTGGATCCAGAAGTTGTTCTGTCTGTGCCTAACTATACGAAATTCCCTGAAGTAAAATTACAGATGCAATGCACCCAGTTATAAAACGTTTTCTTGATTTCGTTTAAGCTTACAAAAATATTGGAAGAAAATATCAACTCAAAGACATGTAATGTTCAGTTTTGCCTAATATTTAATGAATCATGATTAAAACATATATATATATTTAAGCTCGAGCAACATGACATCGATATGTGACCACTATTTCTATGTAAGCTAAAGGAATAGCTTCTGTTTTTCAGTCTCTCATATCCTAGTAATAACCTTTTGATTTCTTTGGGCTATTTAGTTGTGGTTTTATATAGTTTATTAAAAATCAGGAAGTCTTCTTTGCCACTTTCTTTAGGAAAAATACAAATGCCTCTAGAACAACTTAAGGCCTTAACTTGGCAGCCTACAGTTTTGTCAGAACACTGTCTGAGGTCTGATGTAAACTCAAGATAGTAGAGAGGGGGAAAAAAGTGTGCATTTATCATAAGCCTGAAATTTTGGACACACTTGTGACACATTTTCTCTGAGGCCTATAATTTTTTAATGAGAAGAAACTTAGGCTCTCATCCAAGAGCTTAAAATATTGGAGAAACGAGCAAAAATGACAATGCTGTATGATAGAACTGTAGGAGCTGGCAAGGCAGGCTTGCCTGCAGCTTGGCTCATCTTAAGGGATGTAACAGGTACTAAAGCCATTGGCACAATTTACTCCATTTTAGTGGCTCCTTCATCTTACCCTGAACTGTCCCTAGGCAGAGATGCCCCTAGGAGAAGATGACCTTTCAGTGAGAGTTGCTTTTATTTGCAGAAAGACTGGTGGTATTTACTTCCTGGGGAAAAATCAGACAAGGAAAATGGCTGTTCTGTTTTGTTTTCATTTTGTGTGTGAGTCTTCAAAAGGAAACCGTGCCTCTTAAAAGATTATTGAAAGTGGGGCTTTTAAAAAGGGTGGCCCTGCCACTGGATCAGTAAGAGAAAGGACATAAGACCCTCTTGGCACTGAAGACCAAGGGACTTTAACAGGCATGATTTTCCCTGTTCCCCTTGAGGTACAGCTCGTAGAGGTGGAGTAACAGATTACCCTTTAAGTTTAAGAATTGACTTGGAGCACAGAGGTGGTTTTACCTCTTTACAGAGAATGGAATGGCAGACAGGGTTGGAGAATACTACGGAAGGTTTAACAGATATTGTCAAAAAGAAATGAAATGTTTAATGTTCTGAGGATGGCAGTACAAAAACCCTCCAAACCAGGGTATTGTACACCATGTAAAGCACCTTAGAATTGGAGGCTACAAATTTAACTTTCTTTCAGGCCCACAAATTCTTTTATTCCTTTTCCTTTTTCTTTCTTGATTGCAGCCTATGGAAAACATAATTGTGAGGTTCTTGGTGTTTCTTTAAACTTTTATTTTACCAAATCCAGTAGCAACTACTCAGTTCATTTGAGATGCTTTCTAGAATTATGCTGCCTTGAGCATATGCCCTATTTCATGCTGTGCATCTTCCAGCTGTCTGCGCTCTGCACACGCTTCCATCTTTGTGGTTCCTCAATGTCAGTTTTGTCTAGTTTTATCTTCTCTCACACTACCTTTTCAATAAAATTTATACTTCTTTTTTCAAGTAATAATTTGCCCTGAGAGGTGGGAAACAGTAGTCATTTCCTGCTCTGCGGAATTTCTGAGGTTTCTCAGGCTGTCTCTGTTGCCTGTATGACAGGCCTTCATGATTTTTTAAAGGCAATTTTGGTTTTAGTGTCATCTGCACATGAATGCCTATTCCTAAGGCTTTTTTCTCAGGCCATATGGCATCTGCGACTTTAGTTTGCTACACGAAAAGCAAGCAGGGAGAACTGATTGAATCTGGTCAGGACAAAGGAGCAGCTTTTTATTTCCCAGCCTTGGACCTGGATGGAGGTTCAAAAGCATTCCAAAACTTACTGTTTCTGAATTCCAGAAACACATCTTTAAGTCGATTTGGTGTTTACAGCTTTGAACCTGGATTTCATTATGGCGATCCATGCCTCCGTGACATGTGGCTTGCCTGAACGTCCGCAGTGTGTTCTCTCCTCGCAGCTATGCTTGGAGGCAGCTCTAACGCGACGGCAGCGTTGCAATGCAAATGCCTGCCCTCGAACAGCAGCCAGGGACTTCTTCAAGGGTAACCAGGGGCAAAAAAAAAAATTATCTTCTGCTAAAGTCTCTCAAGGGGTTAATGAGTAAAAACTGACTTGCATCTTGTAGCCAGATACTGTGATCAAAGCCAGCCTGGTGAATTCAGAACCTTGCAGGCAGCTTGCCTGCACTCATTTATAGGCTGGTTAGGCTAACTTCTTAACGTAACTGTCTGAGTGTAACAGATGTGTTTGTTTATTACTGTGTAACACTCCCACTGCCATAACAACACGGTTTTTCCATCTAATAGGCAGGAATAAGTCTAACCTTTTTCTCTCACTTTTTTTTTTTTCCCATAGGTTTTCTTGGAGGCTGTAGGAGACACTTCCAGTAGTGAAGTTTCTGCTCCAGCTATGCCTGACATCATTTAACCACCTAATATTACCAGTGTTGGTATCTGTATATTTCTAACAGTTAATAAGCACATTAAAACATGTTTTTCCAAAGATCGGTATCGACATCTTTGTTATTATCATCTTCTGGGCTGAGAAACATAGTTACAGTAAGTTATTTAGTTGAAAAATGTGTAAACTGTAGAGAAATGGTTAAAAAGGCCACAAATCAAGAGTTGCTTATATTAATCTTAAATCCTTTTTAAATGACAAATTACACATTAAGAAAACTCACAATCTCTTAGAAATTATGAGGAATTGCCTCGAGGAATTGAATTTAAAACAAGAAAAAGAAGAAAGAAAAACCACAACAAACCTCTTGTGAAACTGCAGAGCTTCAGCATTAACAGCTATCAACCAAATGAAAAGAGTTCACTTTGTTTTTTTTGTTGTTTGTTTGGTTTTTTCCCCTTTTTTATTTCCAGTAATGGCACATATATGCACAGAGGTGTTACTTTATACCAGAAAAGTTTCCTCAGAGCCCCAGACTGGATGGCAGGCACCTCGGGATCTGTAAGGGCTATTTCCTTGAGTGAGCTTCCTAGAACATGGGTTGTCCACATGAAGGTCAGGAAATGAGGACTAAGGGTGGGTCTTTGCTACTAGCTCATTCAGCAAAATGTTAAACCACAGCTTCCTAAGCTTTAAGGCCATCATGATGACAAAGAATGCTTTGTACGCCTGCTCCCCCATGTGCAATTCCTTTCTGCTGTACAAATTACCTAATTCGTTAGTTGTCTAACATAAATGCTGCGGACTCTCTCATTTTGAAGCATCATATATCAGGATTTTATTAAAAATTGTGCAGTGATTAAAACAGAATAAAAAGAGCAACCAGATTTTATATGAAAAACATGAATTATAACTTATTTTTATTTTGGAATAATATCCAAACAAGGCTTCATTTTGCTATTGGGATGTAAAAATTAAAATGTAACTTTAATTATTACCTAACAGTTGTCCTTTATCTTGAGGAGTTTGGACTGACATTTTGCTGAGAGTAAGCTCAAGTATATGCTCTGAGTTGTTTGCATGTGTTATAAAAGAAAAAAAAACCCGAGTCCTACGGAAGTTGATAACACCTCAGAACAGCTAAAGTTGACTGAGTGCACTGTCAGATTTAACCTAGTAATAAAAGTATCAGAGCAAAACACCCAGAGTTGGAACTGCTAATGCAAGACTCGTCCTTTTTGTCAAGAAGGTCAGCAATTTTGTTTTGTTTTGCTCGAACAGAACACGATGACATTATTTGGTTGTTTGTGTTTTCAAATTCTGAAATGAGATTGATCTGCAATAACATCTTTGTTTTCTCCCTGGAGTGGAGGTTTGGTTTTAATTTCCTTGATGGTACAGCCATCTCTGAAGACTCAGTGTCTGGGAAACGGTAGACTAGCATTACACATAGTACGGTTTGGATGTGAAAGCGATATGTGTTTCAGTCTAACTACTACAGTTTGAAAATTTTATTTTTCAGTGCAAAAGATGTTCCAGCAGAGATATCCTTCTTGAGGTATATTTATTTATTTATTTGTTCCATCCTGTGTCTGTTCCCCGACAATCAAGCCAAGTTAAAATTCTGTGCACAAACCGCTCAGCTCAGTGGAAGCGTTACAATGTTTGAACCAAGCTGGGGAAACTGGGCCTGGTCAGCCTGGAGATGGCTGGAGGAGGTCAGCACTGGGAGAAGGGTGAGATTTTTTTGCCAGACGTGCCCAGTGAAAGGACAGGGGACTGCAGTAAGGGATGCTCCTCATTCATGGAAGGCAACACTCCTCAGTGGTGTGGAGCAGTTTGTGAGGAGGGTGCTGCGAAGCCTCCAGCACTGGGGCCCGGCCTGCCCTGCTGGGGCACAGGGTCTTGGGCCCGCTGTCGCTGTGACAGCCCCTGGGGATGGCTGCGGCGCGTTCCTAGAGGAAATAGGTGACGGCTGAGAGGAAAAGCTGAAGGTTTTGCTGGATACGAAGCACACCCTGTGCACCTATGCCTGTAGAGCCAGCAGCACACACCGCCTGGCTGCTGCCCTTGGCAGGACCGACAGCACGGAGCCCTGCCAAGCCAGAGCGTGAGCTGCAGGTGCCCGTGCCCCACAGAGCCCCCATCCCTTAACTAAGGGGGTCGCCAGCCCCTAACCCACCCGCGTGGGTGGGGACCGGGGGCCGAGCGGCCCCAACAGGTGCAGGGGGCTCCCTGTGCGCGGCCGGGCAGGGCAGGGCAACACCGGGCTGGGCAGCACCGGGCAGGGCAGCACCAGGAAGGGCAGCCCCGGGCAGGGCAGCCGAGGCCCGGCTGGGGAGAACCGAGGTGCTCCCGCGGTCTGCGCCTGCCCGCCCGGCCCGCCGCTCCCGCCTCCCCGCCGCCCGCCCCCTGTCTCTCTCTCTCTCTCCCTCTCCCTCCTCTCCCTCCCCGCGGGGCTGAGCAGCCGTAGCCCGCCGCCTCCGGCTCCATGAGCGGCCGCCAGCCGCCGGCCGGCACTGCCACTGCCACTGCCTCTGCCACCGCCACCGCCAGCGGGCCCAGCTCCCCCAGCCCCGCCGCCGCTTCCGCCGCCGCCACCCCCGCCCCGCCGCCCTGCCGGAGGTGAGCGAGGCCCCGCCAGCGGCTGCGGGGCCCGGCTCCGCTCGGCAGCGCCGGGCAGGGCAGGGCAGCGAGAGGCCGCCCGTGACCTTCGCGGAGGAGGCGGGGGGGAAGATGGAGGGAGGCCGGGGTCCCGCCGCCGGGGAGGGAGGAGGAGGAGGGAGGGAGGAAGGAGGGAGGCGGGGAGGCTGCTGCCGCCGCCGGGCGGAGCTGGGGAGCTGCCCCGCTGCCTCCGTGCCCCCGCAGCGGCGGTGGCCGGGCGGGCAGGAGCCCCCTGTGCCCCGTGCCCAACGCGGAGCCTTCACCTGCTCCCCCCTTTGCCTTCCCCTGCAGGACGGTCCCGCAGTGAAGAGGATGGCCGTGACTTTCCAGCAGGCCCAGCGGGTGGGCTGTACCTTGCTGAAAGCACTCCTCAGGTTCGCTTTTATGGTCGCCAATAACCTGGTTGCTATTCCGTCCTACGTCTTGTATTTAATTGTGCTGCAGCCGCTCCGAGTGCTGGATAGTAAGCTCTTCTGGTATATCGAAGGAGTGTTGTTTAAATGGCTTTTAGCTATGGTGGCTTCCTGGGGCTGGTGGGCAGGATACACAGGTAAGCACGTCTTATTAACTACCGAACGTACCGATATTACGCTGGCGATGAGCCTGATAACGCGGGTGTTGTGGCGTGGGGGCGCGGGGGGTGTTTCTCTTCCAGGTGCCCTGCACGGATGCATTGTGCTTCTGCACGGAGATGCCGAGCGTGCCGAAACGTTTCTTAAACTGTAGCTGCACATTTATTGTGTGTTAAACAATGGAGTTTCTCAATCGATGCTTGGTGCTATCAGAAACAATGCTTTTTTGGCATTATGTGTCTGGATCGCTTCGGTTTAGCATTAGGTGAAGGAGGCACGTCTGTTCAGAGCAGTGTTGGTTTGTGCAGTGAGTGTAGCTGCTAGAGCCAAACTCTGAGTGTGAACAAACTTCCTGTAAAAGTGCATGCATCTCTAAGTCATCTCCACTTAAAACTGTCAGGACGCAAAGCTAAGAAGTTTGGCATGAAGGTCATCTCAAAAGAGTAGGTCTTCTGGTCCTTGAAACAGCAACTGTCTTCTCTGCTGCCTGAGAACGGAGGGAAACAGGGAAACAGAAGCAGCCTTTTTCACAGAAATAGCGATACCCGGTGTTTCTTGATTATACTATTTCTTCATTTACTGCTAGCAAAGCTAATTACAGAACCTGTAGGTTCCCCCTCCCTCCCCTGCATGCTTGTTTTGCAGTGATTATTGAACTTATTTTTACTTGTTAGCATTCATAGGCTCATCGAGATGAAGGACTGAACTGAAATATTAAGGAAGGCTCTAGTCTTGTCCTTGAATACACTGATTTTCATCCTGGCTACTGCACTTCCTGCGAGAAAACAGCTGTCAGATCTTTGTATGTGCTTAGACCTTGGAAAGGGGAGGAAATGAATCTACTGAGTGCAAAATATGAACAGCCCTCCTAAAATTCTTTCCCTCTCTTCTGCCCAGGCTGCATCCGCAGGTCTTGTCCATGTAAACAAGGAAAAAAAGGAATGGCAACACACAGCTCTGGAGTCTGGTCAGACTCCCAATTAGTCAGAATGTCAGTGTTGACCCAGACGGAGCGCTCTTTTTGTTAGGCTACAAGAGCTGAAGCCTCTGATAATATGCCTTTTGGTACCCTGTCATGTGCCTTTCCGAGATGCACAAAGTTTCTGTGGATACTCTAGGTGAGCTTCCAGTTCTTCTTAAGGAGATGGTGGCAGCAGCAAGCTAGATCCTGGTCTGCCGGGCTAGAACTGTCGCAGCGTTGCACTGCTTCGAAATTGCCTTGCCTGGTACAGCTCAAGCTTTTCCAGATATGCTGTTTTAAAAATCTGTTTATATTTGCTCCTTAAAAGAAGTCCACATAGTATTTGCAGTGGCAGGTATATTTTTTAAAAGTCTGCTTTATGCCTTTAAGCAAAAAATCTTCCCGGAAGGGAGGGTTAATTTTCAAGGTGTTGTGTGTATTATATTAATTGGAAATGGGAAAGTTCATGGGCATAACGGGAACGTTAAAGTCGTACAGCATACGACCCTGAGGATACGCTGCGTATATCGAACATGCTAGTTAAAATTCAAGCCGTCATCCCATGGCGATACGGTTGTCAATTTTGAAGGCAGTTTCTTTGGGACAGTTTTCCTGCTGACTGCAGAACTGTGTGGTTTCTTTTGCCTATTGCTTGGAAAGTGGTCTTAGCATGATCTGCATATCCTAGAGACTTCCTGAAGCATCTGTTCATTGGTGTTGCTGCTGTATCTTGACGATTTGAAATCCTTTGTTTTGCAGTCTTGAAATGTCCTAGTATGTTTATGTGACGTATCATTTACAAACAGCTACCCAGAAGTGTTTGCTGGGATGATGTATGGGTAAGGAGGCCCTTCTCTTCGCTTCTCACTATAAAGCATGGCTTCTGACTCGGGGAGGATTTTAAGCAAGCGCTAGTATGAAGTCTCAGTTTGAATATATTTTCTTATTTGGTATGAAGATATGAACATGTTTTATGCTAAAAGCTACAAAATAGCAAAAATAGCTCGTTTCTTTGTCCTTCCTTCCTTTACCCTCATCAGTGTTCACTACCACACGCAGAACAGACCTGGAAAGGCTAGGATACCTTTCTGACTGCAGTACATGTAGACAGAGGAAATCTGACCGTCTGTTTCCAGATGGGTAGATTTATAAAAGATTTATAGATTTATAGATTTATGTTGTTGCTGTGCTCTCCTCTTCATATAGAGTATGACATACATTAATTCAGGACTGAAATACTACTTTATTAGAGTTGGTGCCTAAGACTTACAGTGGTGTATCTGAAAGAGACATTGCTCTAGAACTTGTCTGTTTTCAGTTCCAAGACTAAGCCAAAGATAGGCTGCAATATATTCCATCTTTGTGAAAGTAAACAGAAGATAATAGGTATGTATGGGTTCATCCAGAAGATTAAGGATTTTTCTTTTTTTGGTGTGGTGGAGTGGTTGGTCAGTTGTTTTTTCTTTTATATTTTTTTTTCCCTCTCAATTCAGAGGGTTGCCAGCTAAATAAGTTTTTTAATTGGAGGTAATGTTCTGTTTTGCTTGTGTTGTAGGTGTGTTTCTATTTTTATTTTTTACTTATTTTTCCCCTTCCAGGTTTGGGTCATCTGTTGAGTAAGAAGTGACATTAAACTATAATTATGGACTTAAACTCAGCCTGCAAGCTAGATTCAGGACAGACTTTTTTTTTTTTTTTTAATCCCCCATGTAAGTTTGTATGTAATATGTAGGAGAGAGCGTAACGCAAATGAAGAAAATACGGTGAGTGTTAGTTTTTCCTTCTGGGCTTTGCTGTTGTTGCATAATCATTGGTACACTTCACTGAATCGTGCTAGAACAGCTGAGGAAAACTCATGAACTAGGTCTGCCCTTCTCCTCCCCACCCCCGCATAAACCTGTGCTTTTGTGCTAAGATCCCAGAGGATTTGTTAGAGAAAGTGCATGATCTGTGTCTGTTACAGCAGCTCTAATCTGTGCTTTTTGATAAATGTAGGTGTCTCTGTTTGCCAGTGCACTTGATCTTATGTAAAAAGGTAGCAGATAACTGGACAAGCAAAATAGGGAAAGGAAAGGGAAGAGAGGTTGTCAAAATTCTCCTTTCCCTAATATTTCCTTTTAAGATACAAATATGAGAGAGAACTTGGAACTTTGATTTTTCAAGGGCAGGGTATGATAAGGATATGTTGCTCCTGTGCTCTTTATAGTATTTCCTAAGAAAGGGAAAACTGAGTATCTTCTTATGAAGAATGTTCAGATATCTAATGGTGTTACTTTATTTTTAGCTGTTTTCAGAAAGACCTTCTTGGAACTCTTGTAAGCCATTTTTTTGAAGGCTTTTTGTATTTTGTATTGCCCTTGTAGGAGCAGTTCAGTTAGGGCACTCAGAATCTACGTGTTAGTGTGGTTTGAAAGGCACCTTTGAATAACACTTCTCAATATTTTTCCTGCGTTTGTTGGAAGATGCAGCCTGAAAATAAGTGAACTTGAGAGTGCTTGAGCTTTTGTTGGCAAGTGCCTTTCTTCTGTGCTATAATTTGTCATTTAACATACAAGTAGAACAAAAGCCCCTAAATAGTACAGTAGATGTAATGGGAGGGAGATGGAGCGTATCTGCAGAGGTGAATTTCTGATGAGTCCCTGCTCACCTACAAAACTCCTTTTAAAGCAACCATCTTCTAAACTGGAACTTCTTCGGGTCAGTAGCTACTACTGAGTAAAGTTTAATATCCCTATGTCTAATCAAGTCTCTAAAAATAGTTGGGGCTGGTAGAATTAAACCTCGCTTGGCTTAAAAATGCTTAGGTGCACTGTTTTCTTGTCTTCCCCTGCCATCTATGCAGCAGTTATCATTAGCCGGTGACATTGCTGTTGCGGAATGGCAATTATAAGTCTCCGCGATAGTCATCAGCAGTCCTGATAATCGTGACACTGATCTCATGCTTCACTCCTCTCTGCTCAGCTCAGTCCTGCTCGGGGAGCAGCTCCGTGTGCCTCACCCTGCCCCGTGGTGACAAGGAGCTGGCGATGGGCGAGTGTCCTCCGTCTGCAGGAGCTTCTGCCTCTCCGGGCCCCAGGCACATCACATGGGGTCTGTCTCGGAGGGGCTTTGCTTCAGAGTTGTGCTTGGAGCATTTTGTACTCCAGCGGTGAAGAAGGTAGAGGGTAACTCAGTGCTACCTTCTGTTTTAGCCTCTTGGCAGTGCACACAAAGTCTCTCAATAAAGTTGGACAGGGTGGTGAAAGGAAGAGTAATAAACTTCTGCCACCATGCAGAAAGCATCTTAGTGGTGTGAGGATGCTTGGTGGTATCGTGATGCAGGTAAAAAGCTGAACTAATCAAATGGTATTGCCTGTTACCATTCTGTACCGGCCAGCAAGGACGTTTAAATAGTATCTAAGAATATTCTGTTTTTGTCAAGCAGTGAGAATTTATATTTTATCCCTTTTGATTATTCAGCCTGAAAGAGTAAAACTGAGATTTGGATTTCTAGTTGTCTTTCCCCTCAAGTAATTTGAAATCTATTGTAAGGCACTTACATAAAATCAAGTAGTGACCAGTATTTAACTTCTTCTGTATAACCTGTTCAGCAATCACCCCTTTTTTTTTCTCCTAATTCAAAACATTCTTTGTTTCATCAGTCAACAGACTCAACTCCTTAAACCCTTTACAAATGAGCATGTTTTGGTAAGATCCAGGTGGGGTTGTGATAACATTTCACTGGCACAGGCAAGGCGTGCTGTCAGTGCTGCTTGGCATGGCCAGGGCCCCTCTCGTCAGGCAGGAAGTGCAACACGAGTTGGAAAACAGCAGATGAGATAAAAGTACGTTTTTGGCACCAAATAAGGCAGGGGGTGTTATTTCAGGACGCATACCTATGCATTCACCCCTGCCATTGTCTTCTACCCCACTTTGTTCCTGCAGTATGATTTCTAATTGGTAATATTTGGGGATTGTTCACCACTGCGAGGACTGGGCAGTCGGCTGGGGGAAATAGTCATGTTTCGGTGTTGTGGAAATGAAGAAAAAAGATTGTTCCTGCTTTGTGGTTTGTTTGAATGTGTGATGATAGCCGATGTGCCTTGATGGCTTTGGAAAGCAATGCACCAGGCAGAGACCAGCGCTGAGCTTCTGGGCAGTCCCTGACTTGAGTGCAGCTCTCCCCGATGTGTCTGACTGCGGCGTAGGCTAGGGTTGGAACAATCTGGGATCTTTGAATTTATGTTGTAAGAGGAAGTCTGTGTGTAACTAGTGAGCTGCCTTGATAAGGAAAGGTCGGAGTTGAATGAGTGAGGGACGCTGGAGCTGGTTTTGGTGCGGCCACAGAGCAAAGGCTCATTGTGCCTTAGCGTAAGAGGCGGTGAGCAGTACAGTGAACTCACTGTCCCCTTCTCTGGGCAAGTGATGTCTGTGTTTGTAAAGGGTGCTGTGTAGTGACCCCTGACCTATTTTAACCACATCTAAAATCACACCAGGAAATTCCCATCTCGCCTTTTCAGAACATGGGCTTTGCCATACTTCTTGCTTTGTACTTCGTCTAGCATCAGCAGCGTGTCAAAAGCAGTAATGCTCATCTTTTATTTTCCTATTGTATCATTTAACTACAAGCGGTCATTCTGAAAGATTAGCTATTGAAATGCTCTCAAAGTTTTATTTTTAGAAAGCTACTGCCTGCTGGTACAGAACTTCAAGCACAAGCACATGCTGTTATTTTTTTGCTAGTGGTATTTGTGTTGTTTGTTGCTATTTGCTTCCTCTTTTTTAGGGTGGGTTAGTCTATGCTCCCGTGTTTTCACTTGATCTGGATAAAACACTATGTTGCAAGCATACCAAATCTGTCAGGTAGGCCTAAGGAAAGTAAGAGTGAAGTTACTGAGGAGTACTCGTACAGAAAGGTGTGAAGGGGAAATTATTTACTCTGGGAATGCCTGTGGAATGCTTCTGAGCTGCAGTTCCATTCCTGCTTACGGCCAAGATTTCTATTTTTAGGACGTGTTTTCATCCCTCCTAGTTCTAGGCCTGACATTGTTTGTAGTGTATCTATTCATGCTAGTCATCGTACTTCTCCCTTCATTGCTGGGTAAGTGCCTGGAAGGATATGACTAAGAATACCTGAGAAATGTCTCTCTATTCTCTGTAGTTTTTTCTCTCATTCTTTTTCTCTCTTTCTCTGTGTTTGTTTGTTGTTTTTTTTTTTTTTTTCTTCATGGTAGGGTCTTAGGAACTACATGAAGTAATTGTAGGAAAGGTTTTGTCCAGCTCTGGTTTGGAGGAAGAGCAGAATCTTAGGGCATTAAACTCTTTATGCACCACTTCTCTGCAGTGTGTGTGAAGGGGGGATTTGGAACGTGTCAGGGACAATGCCTTGATGCCAGAGATGCAATTTCTCCTTCTCACTTGTGTTTAGTACAACTGCTTTAGTGCAAAAAAAAAAAAATCTTAGAGCTTTTCAAGAAAACTAGAGAAAACAATTTTATGACAGGAATAAAACCTATTTTTCTCTGTCATTTTGTTCTGAGAAATTACTTTTTTAGAATGCAGCTCAAACGAGTAGATGTATTACTTTCCCTTTCTCTGTTGGGTGTGTGAGGGATGGAGACGTCTTGCCAAAGGTTAGTTTGGCAAGGTTTTAAGCCGTTGAAAACAGGACTTTAAAAATTGAAGAGTTGTGCAACTTTAATTAGACAGGGCAGTTAGTAAATCCTTTATGGAATATAAGCTTAGTGGTGTAACTTTCCGGCGTGAACTGAGCCAAAATACAGCTCCAAGATATGTAATCTGCTCGTGTTTATTACAGCGGAATATAAACTAATGCTTAAGATGACACGTCAAATGCAGGATTGCGTAGGCATGTAATTGCACTGCTCTTGCAGTTGCCACACTGGAGATAATAGTCCATCCATTCGTATGTGCAATTACTGAAATAAATAAGACCAACATGTTTGCGTTCCTAAAAATGCTCCATGACACCAGTGCGGGATTTTGCATACAAGGCTGTATTTTTACTCCCCACAAGCATTTTGAGCAGGGAGTGCCCCCGAAGAAGGCCAGTCCCAGGCTTTCAGCCTCATGGTTGCACCACTGCTTCAGTGTTCTTGCCAAATACTGCAATGGTTGTGTGATGATCTGCATCATAGCCCTGAGACACGCTAAAAACTCCCCACAGCCTTTCTTGCTGGAGTACTGAGGGACAAAACACACCAGCTCCCAAACCCAGTTCGCTGTACAGGTAGGGTGAAAGAAGATGGGAGCAGACAGCAAAGGGAAAGAGGACCTGCATCTGTCGGTGGCACGGCCAGCTTTGCTGTAGTCGTTGAACTACTGCACATGGCCCCAGTTTGAGAGAGCAGTCCTCTGCAGGACAGGGCTCCAGTGGTTAAGGTGTCACTGAACTTCACCTCCTTCTGCTGTCTTGTGATTATTGTTATTTGGGCTGTAAAAGTGCCTTTTGCAAAGTTGCTTTAGAGAAGAAAATCAAGCGTAGGGTGAGATCGAGGGGCTATCGTGAACCGAAAACGGGTTGATTAGGGAATAAAAAGGCCAGTGTTCGTTTTAATGAAAGCTTAGCAGTGGGGTTCCTCGGAAGTTTTGTATACTTGGCTGTTTGAGTTTGTCAGCTGCAGAGACAATTGTAAAGAACTTTGAAAGTAGCTAAGTGATATGAATAGCCAGCAAATTGCAGAAGTTGTGCAGTGTTGAACAGTCCAAAATAATGAACATTTAAGCAAAGTAGCAGCTTAGGAAAGAGGTCAGTATCACGATGGAGAGCTTAGGGAAAAATTTGGCTCAATGCATGATGGCACGTTTTGTTATTATTCTCCTTGTTCTCAACATATTTTAATAAAAGTACTAGCTTCACGCTTTGCTGTTCTTGTCTCAGTTATTTTAAAGCTATTTGAGAATTAAGAAGGGGCTCAACGAGGGTCAACAGTTTCATTAACGCAAGCTAAAATCAAACAAGAACCATTTAATTCACAGCTAAACTTGAATCAGAACTGAACCAGACAACTTAATGGCTCTGTTTCCCGGGCAGAATAATGTAGAAGAGATGCAACCTCCCCACCTGTGTGTAAAAAAAGAAGGGGATTTTAAGTATCATTGGAAGGTAATAAATTTAAATCTTTTAACGTTTAATAAGTCAGCAGTGCTGATTTTGGGGGTTTTATTTTCCTTATGGCTTTTCACAAATATTTACTTTGCAGGATAGGTGGTATCATACAATATGATCTCAAAACCTTCTAAAAGGTAAGGAATTGGCCCTGTGTAAGGGATCTAATAGTTTAAGCTAGTTTAGAGTGTCACCTACCTTTGTAATTTAAATAAAGGGGGAGAAGAAGGATTAGCAGCTTTATTACTGCTTCTCACTTCTGTAGAACTAAAAGTAGAAAGTGTTCTGCAAGCCAGGGCCAGCGTGCTGCTGTCCGAGAGGACGCGGGTTCTGGAAAGTTGAATCTGTAGGTCAATGACATAGTGTTTGTGGGGGGGTGTTTTTTTGGTGGCAAAAGGCAGGATTTTGACTGTCTTTTTTTTTTTTTGTCACCCTGTTTATTTAGTTTCATTTGTTTTCTAGCATCCTGACAGTCCAAGCATGTGCAGTTTCTGTGAATGTCTGTAGCGTCTGTGCTCGTTTGCCAGAACGGGGGGAAAAAACAACCACCAACCTTCAGAATATGTATTTTTGGTTAGTACAAGCGTCAGTTGTGTTTGAATGTGGTATTTGGGATAGGCCATTGAACACCTTTTTAATGTAATTTGGTGACTTGGATAATTTATCATGTACGTAGATAAATGTTTTTAGTGTTTGTAGTATGGTTTCCTTTTGGGATTAAGCCCCTTGTTTAACAGCTCTTCTTTTTGTCATCCCTCCCACATTTCTGATTTGCCTCCTCACAAATTTGTCTGCAGTTGACCAGATGGTTCAGAGAGAATGATGTTCTCGGGAGTTTTGTGAAAACTGGCAGCTGAGCAGAGAAGAGAGAGACCCGAGCCTGTGCCGCAGCTGAGGGCAGAGCAGGCGGAATTTGGCCATCGTCTGTGTCGCTGGACATCAGCTGTACTGCCAACTAGTGCACAGGTGCTTCTGGGTTTGTCCCACTGCTAGCATACCTTGTCCAGCACGTTGTGGGAAGGGAGGTTAGGCAACAAATCTTTGGGAAATGAGGCTTTGTTGCTTCTGCAGTTCCAGAACAACTCATTCATCTGGCAGTGGCAGATGGTGTCAGATGCAGCATCCTTTCCTCTGACAGATGTTTAGTTCACCTGGTTTATCATGGCCTTTTAGATCCCAAAGGTATACATGGGTAGCTGTTCAGCTTTAATATAAGGAAAAGGATAAGGTAGTAATAGAACTTGAAGTATTGTGGGTTTTAGACGTTCTACTCACTTTGTGTATATATAAAGGAGTTGGCGTAGCATCTCTAAAAGGAAGGCGTGAAGGACGTCAACCCAACTGCAGCTCTTGAGGCACAGCAGTGATGCTTTGATTACCGCAGGCAGGGCAGAGCCAGAGGAAGTCAGTCAGAAATCTGACCCAGGGTTACATGGAAACATGAGGCTTGAGGTGCATTTGAGAGTGCTTGAAGAGACCTGGGAGAGAGCAACCGTGTGGGCGGTGAGCAGCGTGACGATCTGTCGAGCAGGGCTCTGCACCGTCACGCAGCGTGCGTGAAGGCACTGCATTAGTAAGGTGACCTCTCGAAATTTGTACCTGTCTGGTCTGTTTTGATATGCATAAATACATATAGATGGCCTGGCAAAACTCCAGCTCCGGTAGCTGCCAGCCTCCTTTCCAAATGCATTCCTTTCATTTGGATTACATACCCCTTTTTATTTCCTGCACTTGCCGCTGGCATCAAATTCGGTTTTTGTTCCTCCTAGCAACAGCTTTTTACTTGGAAACAAATATAACCATAGCCTGTGTATGTGCTGATACACCATGAAGGAACCCAGGACGTTTAGTTTACATTTGTAAAAGTGTTTTCAGATGAAGGTATGGTTAATATGAATGTCTGTTAATCCTCTTGCATGCATTGGATTACATGAAAACTAATTTTCAGTATTAGAGACTTACATTTGTACCACCAAATCTAACACTTTGCTCTTCTAACTCAATAAGGGAAGGGAGTGGCTAAGTCTTTATCCAGATAGTTCTGTTGTCTTGGATATATTTAAAGGATCATCTGATGCCCACCTTGGGCTTTTGAAGTTTTATGAGACTTTTGCAGGCTGAAGTAGAACTTCCATGACAGAAAACATTGAAGCACCTTTTTTTTTTTTTTTTCCCCATTATTGCTCCCATTCTTTGCAAATATGTTAACAGCCTACTGAAACTTAAGAACTAAATTGCAGTGCTGAGTTCATCTAACCACGAGTGGTGTCACAGTGCGTCACCAAAGGCAGGTTAATTTGGGTGACTGGCGGCAAGGAACAAGCTATTCCAGGTGGCACGTTCCTTCCTTTTTCAGTCCCACTACCATCCTTGTCTGATGCAAAAGCAACGTCTGGTTGCTCACTAGGTTTGTTTCGAGGCAGGGTGTCTTTGAGCAAATTGTGGAGGTTTTAGTTGGATAGGTAGAATTTGATGTTTGAATGGATCAGCCAAACTCTTACGCTGTGCTAGTGCTAGACTTTTTGTGGCCTGAATAAACTCTTTTTTGCCCAGTTTTTTGCCCACATTTTTGGTCATTTGTCAGAGGAAAGAGCAATTTGTGAAACTTGCAGCATGTGCTTCCTGAGTAAGTAAAGCTGCCTGTAGCCACAGGATATGACAAGCTACCTATCAAGTACTGTTGATACACACGGCCTTAGGAGTATTCACATTAATCATTGAATTGTAAGCGGGATGTTGAGATTTGCAATGTCTGTTTGTATTTGTGGCATGTTTGCTGTGTTTGAAATAGAGAAGCCTGTTTTTAGTCTCTTTCACAACTTTGTTGTTCAGTCCCTTTACTGGTGCTCTCCAGAGAAGCTGCTCTATAGTGAAGTACTGGTTTTAATTGATGTATTTGGAAGTTTGTTCTTTTTTTCTTTTTTCCCCACACAACATTTGTCTGCTGTCATTTTTAGCGTGTGTTCCCAACGTTTAGAAGAACTTTGTGATCTGAGATGTGGATCTTTTTTATTTATTTATTCACTTGGGGTGTGAAAAGAGAGAGAAAGAGAAGCCTCAATTACTGTCATTGTAGCAACGTACTTCAAAATTGGGATTTATTGGGTATTTCTTTGAAAGGTACATTGAATATTAGTCTGCGTGCTGAGAATGAAGGGTAGATATTACAGCCAGCTATTCAGAGTGTTTGAATAAATTTGTTGGAGACTGTAAAAAGTACTACTGAAACTCCTGGTAAGACTCACCTGCAAATCCAAGGTATTTTTTGCAGTTAGCAGGTATAAGAGGATTATTTGTTTTGTAATACTAACAGGTGCCAGAGAGCTAAACTTTTTTTAAAATTAGGAACAGCATACTTGCTGCTGCTGCTTTGAGGTACATCAGCTAGAATAATGAGAGTGAGGCTGCCCTCCCTTCTAATCACTTCATTTGTGGCAGCCTGAGAGTGCCACTGATGGTGTCTCCTCTGACTTTATGGTAATGGACTTCTGCTTACTGGCAACCTGTAACATAGCTACACATTTATTTCTTCAGAGTCACTGAACTGCTATAGCATAATCTGGGGTAAATATGTTTACATATTTAACTTGGATTGTTTGCTGCATCATGCCAGCAAAAACTTTCCCAACTAGAATGACTTACATATTCTTTCCAGCATGCTTCTCAAAGCTGTTGTGGCCTTTTGTTCTTAACAGTGGGCCTTGCATAAACATAGAACTGAATATAGGAATTTGCTGTTAAATTAATCTGCATTACTAACTTCTTATTGTTTTATGATTAATTTACTTAGATTAAATTCGTGGCAACAAAACATCTTATTTCCCTGGGCCTTTGTAATATCCATTCATTGAAAAAAAAACGATCATAGTATCTCAAAAGCCCAGGAGGAAATGTTTGTAGTTCTTGTTCTAACTTCTTTGTTTTAGACTGTTTGTAGCATGGGTGAAAAGTTTAATAAAGCCCTTGAAACCCAATAGTGCAGACATTTAAGGCTTCCTTTAAAAGGTTTGTCCTTGTGCTTCCTTGCATCTGTATCCAGTTATTTCTTGATTCTTTGCACGCCTTTCATTGTTAAGTTTTGCCCTCCACACTGCAACCTGAAAATGTTCAGTGACTTCGTTATGTTTTGTGGTGATCTTAACCCATTTTAACACCTGGAGGATGGCAAAAAAAAAAAAGGTGTGTGGGGGGGAGGAAAGAATAATGCTGCAGCTGCTTGATTAGCACCCAATTTTACTGTCTGTGGATATTGATTTTTAGATTATGCTACTTCTGCAATCTCAAAATACATTGTGTGAATATGTATTTCTGTTCTTACAGTCATTCAGGCACACAGAATTTGTTCTTTTTCTGTCTGGAGTCAACTGAGTTGAGGGGCTTGAAATGGTCAGTGCCCTTCAAGGGGAGACAAGCTCCTCGATTCTGAGTTGACTGCAAGGGGACAGTGAATAAATGCACAGAATGGCCTTTTGCCTTTCCTGTGTAGGCCTTTTAGCAGAGATAATCTAAAAAGTAAAGGGTTTTCTGAATGCATTCTGCATTTATTTTTTTTTTTATATATACTCCAACATAAGCTGGGCTGAAAAAGGTCAGTTGTATAACAAGACAGCATCAACAGCACTTTGCAGTAACACAGAATCACAGAGAGGTTTGAGCTGGAAGGAACCGTAAAAGCCCACCCAGCTGCAATCCCCTGCCATGTGCAGGGACACCTCCCACCAGCCCAGGCTGCCCAAAGCCCCATCCAGCCTGGCCTTGAGCACCTCCAGGGATGGGGCATCCACAGCTTCTCTGGGCAGCCTGTGCCAGTGCCTCACCACCCTCTGAGGGAAGAATTTCTTCTGAATAGCTAACCTAAATTTTCCCCCCCCCCCTTTTTTTTTGTGTGTGTTTAAAACACTCACCTCTTGCCCTATCACTAAATGCCCTTGTAAAAAGTCTCTGTCTTTCTTCTCTGGCCTCTAAGTATTGTAAGGCTGCTGTAAGGTCTCCCCAGAGCCTCCTCCAAGCTAAACACCCCCAGCTCTCTCAGCCTTTTTCATAGCAGAGGTGCTCCAGCCCTCTCATCATCTTCATAGCCCTCTGTCTGGACCTGCGGAGACATGAAGGGTCCGAAGAGGTAACTGCAGGGTAACTGAAGTTGATTTAGGTAAGCAGAAGGAGAGCTGCGATATAGGAGTGGTCTTACGACCTGTAGAATCTTGATTCCCTGTAATAGTATCTTTGGTTTTCTTGCCTTGAACCTTCATCCAGTAAGTAAAGTCATGTAGTTTGCTTCAGTTTGGAGGAAAAGTCAGTGGTCTCATATTTTTGAATCAAGCTGACTTATTCAGAGAATATATGCAAAATCATGTTTCTCTGAGCCCAGTTGGATTTAAACACTTGGAAAACATTTCCTTGCTCAGCTGTTTAATTCTGGTGGTGTTTCCACCACCACCAACTCCCAGTTAGCAAATCTTTCAAGAAGTGCAGTCTCAATTCTTAGCTGTAGCTGCTCTGGCAGCTTTTCTTGGGACCTATGCTCTTGGCTGTATCGCTTGCCTGCTCCCAGTCCTGGGGGAGCAGTCTCAGAGTGAAGTAGTCCAATGCTCACTCAGGGTTTCATCACACCTTTTCACCATGGTATTTAACTAGATTTGGTATAAAGGGATGAATGCAAGCTTTTACTTGGAGTTTTAGGCAAGTTCAACATCTTATTTAAGAAAAAGTAATGCTTGTTCGCTTCCAGCCCTGTTGAGAGTTTTCTGGGGTTTTGTATTTGATAAACCTCAAGGTGCCTCAGAGCATTTCATGGGTACCAGAAAGCCCTCCATTAGCGAGCTCTCCAGCTACAGTAGGAGCACGCTAGAATAATGTGCTTTATTGATTTCCTGTGAGAGATTGCTCTCCCTCTTTGCAGAAAACTGGTGCTGGACTGCCCATTCTGTGTGTGTTGTACCTGAAGGAGACTCTTGTAGTGCTCTGAAAAGCGTACAGTCCCCAAATATATGGTGTTTTAAAAACTGCAGTGAAGAATAGAAATGAAATTTCCACCTCATGTCTTCCCATCGCTGGCTAGCGTCTTGAGGTCTTTGTGTATATGTAACTACCTTCTGTTGAGGTCTTATGCTGTCCCAAGAAGGAGCTGGTATTCCACAGTACTGGGGTATTTGTTGTAAGATTTCTGGGTGTATCAGGTTATTTCTTCGGGAGAAAAACATCTGAAAAGTTTCTAGTTGTTCTGGATTCCTTGAAACGATACAGGATGATGCTTGCAGTTTGCACATTTTGAGGAGAACACTTAGCCATCTCTTCCTGAGCGTGTTCATGGCTGTAAGCCACCAGTTACCTGCAGTTTAAAGGCATGTAACATGGCCTGACGTGGAAGCCTGAACTAAGTAGTGTCATAAAGTTCTGTATGCCTTGCACTGAGCCTTTCCAAATACCTCACTTGTCATTTAAGCAAACCACCACCAACGAAAAACCACCCTGAGCAGCAGTGTATGATAAGCTTTGCTGTAACAGAGCTTGCTCCCTCCTAAATAACCGTGAAAACTTTGTGCTGATTTTATCACGCATTCGTTTTGGGCAGTGCAGCTGTTACCACAGAACATACTTAAACTTTTTGTAATGGGTTCCTTCGTCAGATCTTCTGAATCGGCTGTCGACAAGCAGTGAGGCCTCGAATCTGCCCTCGTTACAAGCACAAAATCTGCCAGGAGAGGTATACCTCTGAACGTGCTGCATATTGCCCTTGATTAACAGCAGCCTTAACTATTGGGTATGCTGCGCAGCGTTATCTCAGTGGAGCTAGTGGAATAAAGGCCGTGCACGAGCTGCAGCCATCCTTCTGATTGCCACAGGCCCTCACCCTCACCCTGCTCTTGGAGCCACTTTGATGTGAGCACTTGCTTTTATGTGCCAGCATGGGCGGAAAAAAGAAAACCTGATTAAACCTGCTGGTGACATCCATCTACTTACCTATTTATGATGGTAGATTATTCTTTATTGATAGCCACTGGACTCTACTATTGTCCTTTTTTTTATTTATTTATTTTTTTTTTCTGAGCGATGCAGTGCAGACTATGTTTCTGTGATAGGGAGAACTGATTCCTCATGGCAAATCCAGTGGCATTGCAGTGCATGAGGCTGCGTCAGCAGCCAGGCAGTTGGATGGAAACCGTCGGACGGGAGTGCTGTGGTCCTGCAGGATGGCCTGTTGGTTATTTGCGTTAGCCAGCTTGCACTAGACCAGCTAGTTGACTTTCTTCGTTTCTCTTTTAATCAATATCCTCAGATTTAACAGCTGAGGCTGTGAACCAGGTTTCAGCCACCCCCCTGCTTTTAAGAAGGTAGCTGTCTCTGGAGGAAACAGGACTGATATTTCACAAGTCATTTGCTTTGCACACGCCATTTCCCTGAAGGCATTTTTCGCACGGCTGGTTCCATGCACTGTTTTGGTGCTGATGACACACTCTGAGAAGTGTCCCTTCAGTTAAGGCCATGAACCCCTGGCATTGCCTACACCTCCTGGTACAGTCGCTGTGCTTTTGGAGCCACCTTAACAGCTGATGGAAATAAAGCATCTTATGAATGACTCTGCCCTGGCCTCACAGGGAATTTCACATCTGGAAAGACAAGCAACAGCATCAAATTAGTAATGCATACCATTGCCAGTGACTCAAAAGGAAACTGTAGTAATAGCATTGTAGTTTGTGATAATGCCCCTGGGTAGGTTCAGCCGTGTAGCAGTTGACTCTGCAGAGACAGCTCAGGTTATTGTCATGATGCTGTAGTTCAGTTGTGACAGAGGGTGTGCTCTCAGAGCGCTCTCTTAAAACTAATTTTTATTTTCTTTAGAATTTGCTTTCCCTAAACAAACAGCAAACCAAACAGCTGTCGCTCTATCCCTGCCTAAACAGCGGTTCTGCAGTGTGTGTGGCACATGCTTACACAACTTTTATAGCAAGGATTTATTGTTTTTAAAGCAACTCATAGCAACTTGGGTGGTTTGTGCAGGTTATGCTCTGTATGTCGGGCTGATGGGACTTGCCTGGCAGGTCTTCCAGCCTAGCAGAGCACAGCTCCATAAGGCTTCATTCTGGTTCAGTTGGTGCTGCCGTCATCCCGTCTTCTTGATACCTCTGATAGGGCTGTCCCCCTCCACCCCTTTTTTTTTTTTTTTCCTTTTAATTACCAGCACAAATGCTCACGTGATACTGCTCTAATATTTGGGAAGCAAAAGAAAGCCATTGCAACTTGCCTAACAGGGAAAATAGGAATCTGTGGAAAAAGAATAGGGGAAATAATTGAGGCCCTCCCATTTCACAGTGCGGAAGAAAACGTGCTTGCTTTTTTGTTTACTTACTACTACTCTAATCTTCAAGTCTTGTGTTTAAGTAGGTGGTAGATGGCTAAATCTGAATGTTAAGTAGTAATCTGGATGTCTTGGTATTTGAGTAAGTAAAAATTGCTTAATTCGGGTGTAACTGCCTGCATGCTTAGTGTTTGACATGCAGACAAAAGAGTCTCAGTGAGGTAGCTTGTTTTGCCATATTTTGTAATATGGATAAAGATACAGATGAACACCTGGAATTCTTCATCTTTGGATAAATATCTGAAGATATTATAACAGTGAACACAGTGCCTTGTTGTGGCTGAAATGCATTGCTGCCTCAGGTTAGTGTTGTTGCTCGCTGACCCCACTCTTTGCCTTGGTCTGGTGGTGCCAGGTGAATCACATTCCGCATCTTACATCCGTAAGAGTTGAACCGTCCTTCAAATAAATTTACCTCTTTGCAGTTCTGCAGCAGTGGTGTCAGCAATAAGATAGAAGAAAATGTGTCAGTTCTTATGTGAAATGTGCTTTGTGACTACAGGCTGTTCCTGCTGCAGGATAAACTGGGCCCAGTGCTCCAGGTGTGGCCTCCCCAGTGCTGAGGGGAGGACCCTTCTGGCTCAGGGTCAGCTTATCGGCCAGGACACCAGGCCTTTTTTTGCAAAGCTGTTCCCCAGGTGTAGGACTTGGCATTTCCCCCTGTTAAACGCTGTGAATTTCCTGCTGGCTTGTTTCTCCAGCCTGCCTGGATCCCCCCGAATGGCAGCACAGCCATCTGGTGTACCAGCCGCTCCTCCCGGTTCTGCGTTGTCTGCAGGCTTGCAGCAAACTTGCAGAGGGTGCTCTCTGTCCTGTCATTCGGGTTGCTAACAGAGATGTTGAGCAGTGCCTGTGCTGGTCCCGACCCATGGGGTGCACCCTGGTCAGTGGACTTTGTGCTGGGGGTGAAGATTCTTTTTTCTGTAACTTTCTGTCTTAAAGCTCAAGTCCCAGTGTCAACGAACTGAATTTCAGAGAGCCATGTCCCTTGTCTGTGTTGTAAATGACACTTCCCCCTTCCTTCTTTTTTATTTCAAATTCTTTTGAGATTGTGTATCCAGGGGGCCTGCCTCTGAATTATTCTGATGAGAGTCCAGGAGGGAGCAAGTTCTCCAGCTCACGCAGCAGTTGGAAATTTGTATGAAGATATCCTGAGTTAAGGGATTGACCGTGGTGTTCCCATCATTGTCTGTGCTGTGGAGTTGAAAGACACAAAGGGCAAACTGGTAGAAAAACCTTCTATGTCTTGTTTTCTGTTTAAAATTTCTTTAATATCTGTCTATGGAGCAAAAGAACACATGGACCAACATTTTTCAAATCAATGTTTTTTTCCATACGAGCAGTCTTGTGGGCCCTGCGACTTGTGCCACGTTTCTTTCTTAATATGTAACATTTTATAGTCTTGGTAAACTGCAAATCCTGTCTTTTATCAGTTTAAGAACTTAACGGAGGTCCATCTATTCAGAGCCTCTCTGATTTTTGTGTTACATAAATATGTTTCTTTACTTCCATCATTACAGTGTTGCAGCTTGTTGGCCATCCTTCAAATATTTAGCCAGCAAAAAGCAAAAGTCATCTTTAGCTAGCCTCCGTTTCTCCTTTTGGTTTCCAGTAATCTCAAAGGCAGTCCCATAAATTGTGTGTCTTTGATAATGTTGAAAATCCCTATTTCTGAACGTGAATTGTTTCTTTTCCACAATATAACTAGGAATGATCAGCACGTTACTGTCAGCTTTAAATATGAACTGAAGTGATAGCTGTTCATCTGCAGTGTATTTACTGTTTGTCACCAAGGTCTTAGAAGAATCTGAGCCATGTGCTTCTAATTAAATCATTTTTTGTCTGTCCTTTGAAACTCCTTGTGATTCTTTTAATATTCTAGCCTAGATTTTTGTTTTTGTTTTTTTTTTTTTCAGTTTGCCTTTATAACCTTTACTTGTTCTGATGTTTCATTTCATGTGTTTAAAATTATGAAAAATTACTCTTCCACAGCAAGAAAAATTTGGGACAGTGGCCCGTTGTTTTTCTTCTTCTTGTTCTGGGCTTTAAACAAATAATGATTCTTCGGGCCTCTGTATCATCTGCAATATATTAGGTATTAGGGCTTTAAGATATTATATTATTTCATGAATGCATTGATGTTCCTCTGGGTAGTTAATGTTTAATGCATTTTATCCGTCACTGGGGAGGAACGTGCTGTACAGCTGGCTCTGTCTGCAAGTGGTCTGACTCATGAGCTTCGAGGTACTTCAAAAGGATTTCAGCACTCCATCCCATTCTTCAGTCTTGGAGTTGCTTTTCTAATAATAGAGGCAGCAAAACAGGCAGCAGGATTGCTTCTCGGCTGCCATGGTTTGTTACCAGCATAGCCATGAAAAGCTGTGAGCACTGCCCATCTGCTGCCTCTGCTTGGAAGTGGTAACCGCTGTATTCGACCAGGGTTCCAGTTTCTGTGGTCAGAAGGAGAAGTAGCAGGGCTTCGGTGCCCTGTAATGCAAGCGGAGTTGTGGGAGTGGTGTAAGGTAGCTTTTGGAGACCTCCCGCAGGTATGGAGGGTATGTCGAGTGAAAGATGCATCCTCGTAAGGTGGATGATATATTGGAACTATGCCTTAAGCATCTGTAACCAGCGCAGCTCACCTGTCCTGACAGAATTTGACTTGAAAAGTTTTCTTATCATGTCAACTGATTGCCTTGCATAGTTACGAAGAGAAGCAGCTCTTGGGATGATGCTGTCTGTACTGAAGTCAGTGAAAGATTTTGCTTCACTGAAGGTGAGCCAAGGTTTCATTTCTATTGATTCTCAGTCACACGTGGGTAGAATGAGCCCTCTCTTCAGCCGCAAACAACATCTCTTGTGCCAGTGAATTACAGAACTCAAGAAAACTGTGCCCATGAGGTCTTGAATGTGCATTCCAGGAAAATGAAGTCAATCCTCAAAAGTAGTCATCACCAGGGGCTATTTCTAAATGGAAGTGCTGTGCTTTAGGAAAAGGATGGTTCTTGGGTTTGTGAGATAGGAGACAGGGCATCTCTGTTCTGATTTTCACTTGTTTTTACCACCTCTTATTGCCAGTTAATTGCAATAAGAGGGTGGATGGACTTACAGCGTAAATACTATGACCACCAAAGTCCTACACAAAGCAGCAGTTCGTAAATTTCAGTCCTAAAAGGTAGAAGCTGAAAAGAACGGAACTGAAAGCAAAAGGAAATGCTCCTAAAACGAAACGTGAAGGAGCGTGAAATAGTTTGCTACAGAAAAATTACGATGGTGACTGGGACATCTCAGTATATTAACAGATGCTCTACAACAGGCTCCTTTTGTTTGTGCGTTTCTCTTCCCCAGCTTGTTCTTCTCTTGCTTCTCTCTGATAAGTGGTTTTCTTGAGGGGAAATAAGAAAAATTTCTCAGTGGAGGCCTGAATTGAGTTATCTGTAAAAGACACTTTTTTTTTGGTATCAAAATCTTGTTTGAAACTATTTTTACAACCTTAAGGTGTGTATATTGTAATGGCATTAATATTTAAAATACTTCTGTTAGTAAAGACACATTCTTTAATAAGATAAACAAGACGATGAGTGAAGCTGAGCTTAATGATACCTGATGTCGTATGCACATTCTTTCCTTCCTTTTCTGGATTGTACTTTTATTAATCTACTGTGTGTCCTGTGTGTACAGAGACAATATATGAAGGTGTTCTTGGCAGTAAAAGTGAATCTTGAAAAGAAAGGGTAGCCTAGGAAGAGCTTTTTTCAAGGGTAGGAAGAGCGTTTTTCCTCTTTCCAATAGAATGTGTCTGATTTTATATAGAGTTTTTAAATGCCTTCTAGCCCTAAAATATTTATTTAAAAATAAAACTAATTGTATGCTGATTTACTTATCCCATTGTTGGTTTTCTTTTTTCCACCATAGGCAAGTATATCGATTTACAGAGACAAATGCCATTAGCCTTTTAGTTAAGGGAGTGAAAAAACACCTTTAGCGTGTCTTTATCCACTTTTTTTTTATGAGGCCAGGAGTGCAATTTCTTAATGGCAGCTGTTAAGGAATCCCATCTGTAAAGGAGACAGAAATGTATTTGACAACTCCATCTGAAACATGCTTTGACTGGACATTTATGAACAATAGTAAAGCAAAAACCTTGCCAAATACAAATGCTGGAGCATAAGAAGGGATGTTTAAAATGTAGAAACCTGGTTGTCATGAGTTAAATTACTATTGAGTAGATAATAATAAGGTCCCTTATTTTTGAAAGCAGGGTGATTTTTGAGGAATCAAAGGAGACTGTCCATTAATAACGCCATTTATTTGTGACTAAAGCTTTGCAAGAACCACAAAAGGTGGTACTGTTCCGCTCTAAGCGTTGCCAACCCGCAGCTTGTTGGAATTGTTTTTCTTGAAGTCTTGCTTCATGGATGCGTGTGACTACAAGTGATCAGAAGAAAAATAAATCGTGGGGTGGGGAGTTCCGGAGTAAGAAGTTCTTAGCTTCTCTGATTTGTAGAGAAAGCTGTGAATACTCTGTGTAAGAAAATCTAAAAGGTAAATAACGCGGATACCCAAATCAGTTACACCTTCATGTATATCATAACTTGCAGATGATTTATCTAACCATTCTATCATAAAATCACAGAATGGTTTGGGCTGGAAGGGACCCTAAAGCCCTCCCAGTTCCAACCCCCTGCCATGGGCAAGGACACCTCCCACCAGCCCAGGCTGCCCAAAGCCCCATACAGCCTGGCCTTGAACACCTCCAGGGATGGGGCACCCACAGCTTCTCTGGGCAGCCTGTGCCAGGGCCTCACCACCTTCACAGTAAAGAATCTCTTCCAAATATATAACCTTAAATTTACCCTGTTTTAGTTTAAAGATCTTACCCCTTGTCCTATTTCTACACTCCCTGATAAAGAAGTGTTCATGGTGTTTGGGTTTTTAATAAAGGTAATTAGGACACTTTGAGTTTCCCTGACCTTGCCATAAGCATTGGTCTTGTTTTTTATTTATGGAATTGATGTGGGAGCTTTCAGATTTGGATGATGCTGGTAAGAGAATTGCATCTGGTTCCTTCACATTTCCTAATGGCTGTTGAAATTTCTGGAAGGAGGTTTTCCTTTTTCTGCTTTCCAACTCAGTGGAGAAAGAAGTTGAAACCCAGTGTGATTTCTTAATAATATGCCCAAGTGCTTACTAGAACTTAAGTCATTAATTTGCCAATAAAATTAATGCTGGTTCTTACTGCACACACGGTAGTGCAACTGTTAACTATAATGAAGAGGCAAGGGTAGAAAATCTTAAATGCTTTTGACGTTTTAAAGTGCAGCATGCAAAGTGAAGTTGTTCATATTAATTGCTATGCAAATCACAGGACTGCTTCACCTGTAGACAACGTGCAGAATACTAGGCTGTCATTCTTGCCAGCTATGTTCTGAAGTACGATGTAAAGCTGCTGAATTGTTAGCTAGCTGAGTAGTGATCTGCACAGCCTAATGACATGCTGCAATTAGAGTGCTTGAATATTTATTCATAGCATCACTTACATTCATGCAGTTATGGTAAGGACATGATTACAAAGCAGCCACGTGTTCTGACAGCTTTCCATAGCTGCATTTAGATGTGCAATAATTGAGTTACAATCTGAAAAAAAAAACCTCTTTTATTGCTTTTATTTTCTTCTTTAAGCTTTGCAAGAGTTAGCTCATAAAAAGCTCAGTTTGCAGCTCATTTTATGAAATATTTTCTTAGTTTTAGAGACTTGTGTACATCTTGGACTCGGAAGGAAAAGTCTTTCTGTCTTGCATTTACTTGCAGCTGCATGCTGTGTCTTCATCCTTTCCTGGAGAAACCTTTTGCTTTCAAAACTAAATCACAAATGAAGTCTCTCTTACAGCTAAGCCATTTTTGTGTCACTCCTGCTGGTAAAAGATTTCATTACTCATCAGGATTACTAGATTTGTTCAGTACTGAATTTACCGTGGCTTCAAATTACCAGGTTAAACTGATTTCCTGCTCCTCCCTGTCTTTATATTATTTCACTATGTTACACCACATTTACAGAAATCTAACTGTTACAGGGCTGTAGACACAGAGCTGGTATCGTTATAAAATGTGTCCTGGCAATACAAGGAAGTTGTGGAGGAATGCTTGCTGGGTTTCAGGCACCCTGAGCAACAAATATTTGTCTTTGAACTGTTTTTGTCTTGTTACAGTGGAGCAGAGCACTGTTGCTGGTTCTGCTGCCATGCATCTGTGATTTGAGTGTTTCCAATTGGAATGGAGGAATGTAATGGCACGAGTATTTCTGAAAGAAAAATGCCCATTTTGAAAACTTGAGAGCAGTGGGAAAGTCTGAGAGGGACATTTATTCCTCCACTGCGTTTAAAGGGCACTGTGAATTTAAGCTAGATGGCTTTTTTTTTTTCTTCTTTAAAAAATTGTGGTAATGGCAGTGGTTCTTCTGCACACTTGTGGTTTGCTGTTCTGTTTCCCATCCAGAAATGCTATGTGAAGGACTTGTACAAACTGTTTCTTTTCTCCCTGATAATCAGCTCAATCAATTGACCATAAAACGATATTAAGCACAACAGACAGGTTGCCTGAGGAGAAATGGCAGAGGGAAAAGAGGCTAGAGGATGTACAGCTGAATCACTCTGATTTAGTAACCTGCTACCTGTCAGCTGAGCTGCAGAGGTTGAGCTATTAGTCTTACCACTTGATTTACTCAATTCATTTTATCTGTCAACTAAAGGATTAAATGAAACTTTTGTTAACCTTGCCACGGGACTCACCTTGGTACTACATCTCTGCTGAAACTCATTAGTGCATCGTAAGCTGGTTGAGTGTTTGCCCCATATTATATCTAACAAGAACAGGTAGAATACTCTAGGTAGCAGCAGAAACTTATTTTTCCCTCTTTTCACTTGACTGGGACCTATCTGAAAACGTCAAGGTCACCTCTTAGTCTTTGCCTAGTATGCTACTCTTTTATGTGTACATATATGTGTATATATATATATATTTTTTTTTTTAATTAATTTATTTTTTTGTAAAAAAAAGCTTTATAAGTTCTCTTTGGTTGTTTTCAGTAGTGTGTTAATTCTCATGACTTTGTTATGAACTTTACTTTAATCCTTCAGAAAGCTGGATCTGTGAAATACATTCCAAGATTAAAAATAGTTTATTTTTCAACTGCTTTTTTTAAACTGTTCTGTGGTAGAAGTGATTAATAATATAAACTGATGTATTCCATGGAAGTCTCTATGGCAAAGATTACCCCATCCCCAATGACAGATCTAGAAGTAAAATGGTTTTATTTGGTAATAATTAGACATCTGTGAGCCACCTTATATTGCAAATGCTCAATGTATTTAGTGCTTAGTTTTTGGTGCTTTAAAACTTCAGTTTTTGTTGGAAAGCTGCAGTTAAGTATGACTATTTGTGTATTGGCTCCTTAGTAAAGTCGCTGAAGTAATAATTCCAAAATGGGCTTACTACATTTCCTTTAAGACAGTTTTTCTTTCGTCTGACTTTTTTGCATTGTTGGGTACTGTCGTGCCCAGAAATGTGAAATACTTGAATGTGCACCTGCCTCATCAACTGAGATTGCAGCATCCAGGTGCTTTGTGCCTTCCATGGAGTTAGAGAGGACATTGGAGGGAATTTGCTCGTAATCAAGGAGGAAGAAAAAATATGATCTTCAAAGTTCACACTGAGAAAACTGAGGAAGGACCTGTGCTTAGATTGCCAGGGAGAGGAAGGAAGGTTGGACATTATGGGATGAACAGGCTTCCCCTCTCTGTATTTGTAGTCCGATTCCATCTACTTGTGACCAAATAGAGTATTTTATTTTACTTATTTATTTTTTTACTTTTTTATTTTACTTTGTGCTTACATCTCAGATCATACTGCTTTTGGAGCTGATGGAAAATTAGCAGCAAGTTTCAAATGTGTGATGCTAATTGGATTTCTGCGAGGACAGGGAAGCTATACACGGGTTATCACTTCGTGCCTTCAGTGCATAGCCCATGGGTTTCTCCTCAGTTAAACTACAGCTGGGAGCACAGCAGAACTATAACCCTTGAATTGTGCTGCAGGGAGGGCTGGTTGCTGCTGGGAGACCTTTTAACAAAACCTTTCTTAACTGGATCTTTAGGACTGTAGTGGAGCTGACATATTGCCTTTGAGGTCAGAAATGGAGATAATAGCTAGTGAGAACCTCTTGAGGTCCTGAACGAATACAGAAAAATAATCATGTCCTACGTGCACAGGCAATGCATCTTACTTTTCCTTTTGAGCTTCACAGAACTACTCAGCCTTTCCATCCTTCCCCTTTCCTTGAGCTGCAGTAACCATCTCTTGTTGGCGAGGGTCAGACTCTGCTCATCGGTCTCTTTGCCCCAGTAAGAGCAGTAGGTGCATGCTGGCCTTTGATTTATGGCAGGCGTTTTTGTTTTCCATCCTGTGTTCTTCTGCAGGAGGCCTTCTACTCTCTATCTATTTATTTTCTCTGTGATGATGCAACTAGTGATTTTAACTCCTCCTCCTCACCTCAGCATAGTTTTTGTGAGTATAGATATTGGATGATCAACAGCTGTGGCTTCCTCCTGATGTCATTCTTGCCACTGGAGTATCTGGTCTCTGGTCTACAAAATAGTGACTAATAGTTTCTGTCATCTGAGCAGCTCGTTTTCTGAACCCACTTTCTTGCTTACAGCTAACTTCATTTGAATTACAAAGTTTGTTTAATGTAGTGTTTTAAACAGAATGTTCCAACTAAAGTTTTTTCTTTTTTTCTTTTACCCAAGTAGCTTAATAATTGTATGTGTAGAAATGAAGCAAACTTGCCAAGTTTAAAAAAACAAACAAACAAACAAACAAAAAACAGTAAAAGCAGTTTTTTTTTTTTTTTTTTTTACGACATAATTAGAAAAATAAGTCTAACGAGGCAAGATGGTTGAATTTGAAAGCTGGGTCAAAACCTTATGTAATTTTGAGACCCTAAATATAGAATGGTGTAATGACACAAAAAGATCAATCTCTGCATATGTCCTGATAGAGTATTTTTGTTTTGTTCTTATTCTATGCATGCGATTTAAAACTAAGCTGGATACCCTCTGCTTGGAGAAATGGTCTTGCTAATATAGCGTATCTTATGCTATGTGCCAATTTAAATTGACATGTAGCATGTAGGTTTCTTTGTTATAAGTGTGTGGGTGTGGAGTTTTTTTTTATATAGTGAAATTAGCAATGTGGTCATCACAAAGTTTACCTTTTATTTTTCTTTTTCAATAGTAGTGGAATGGGGTGATGATGTTAAAGCAGTATCGGAAGATGAAGCCATGGTGCTGGTGAACCATCAAGCAACGGGGGATGTCTGCACTCTGATGATGTGCCTTCAGGATAAAGGCACGGTAGGCTACAACTGGGGAATGGGCAGCTTCTGTTCGCAATTTGTAACCTTTGGGTGTGCGTGTGTCTGTGTGCGGTGCTGATGACTTACTTTCTTTTGTCTGTTAATCCATCAAATAATCCCAAGGCTCTGAATACAGGAAGCTTTTTGTTTAGTTTTCATTTAATGTGACATTACCTTGGAGCAGGTTTTTAGACCATAAACATTGCCTTTAGGGAATGTCAGATACAAGCTGACTCAGTGTGCAGGTCCAGGTTAACATGGAGGGAAGCAGATCTCCTTGCAGGTAATCGTGTCCTCCACTCTTTCCTCTCACCATATGTCCTTCTGCAATTCATACCAACTTCGGTCAAACCAACACAGGTGTAGCTTCTTGATTATGACTTTAGTCCAGCGTCGAATTTTCCTCATGAAGTCAGGAGCAAGGTCTGTATGGGATGTTGGTTGGAGTTCAGAAACTGGAAGTGACTCCCCTAGGACAGCACATCCAGGCTAGCTAAGGTCAGAATTGCTTAAGCTCTTATTTCACAGATTCTTAAGCATTTCTCGGTGAGAAGTGCAATTAATGTCAGTCACTTCGTGCATTGCTGTTCAGAAAATTCATGTCTAAGAGTGTAGTGCCAGAAACTAGAGTAATGGATCTAAATGGAAAATTAAATCAATGAGGAAATTAGGGGAAAAGGGTAAGTATGATTAGGCTACAAAGGGTGAGGGACACACCTGGCAAGCTGAAAAGCTCCACCAGCTGTGTCTGTCGTAGTGTTGTTGGTTTTCCTGCTCTCCTACTGTGAGGAAACAAGGGAAAAAAAACAGCTGCTCTTTGTTGCATTTGCACAGCTTGTAACTGACACTGTTTTTCTTAGTGTACATTAATATAGATTATGTATCCACTGTATCTCTACCAGTCACTTAACATTTTTTGTAGATTTTTTCCCAGATGTTACTTATGCCAGCAGAGCCAATGTATAAAACAAAGGAAAAACAACCCCCCCTCAAAGATTTGAATTGGAAAGTATCACAATGCCACTCAAGGCTGAAGAAAGGGACTTACTTCTTCCTTTCTACTATAACCTAGGGAAGAAAATGTTCTAGAAGCACTTTTAGTTTCTTTTAATACCTTTGGGAATTCTCAAGTTAGGCTTGTATGGTATTCTGTACTATACCCAAATGAAGGGAAACATTTGTTCTGTCCTTTGTGATCAAGGTGTGACTGTGAAGATACAGTCCTGTGGATGTGTATGTCATATAACCCTGACTATTGAAGTCTCATGTGCTTTAAATATCACAGAGGTTCGTTGACTCATATATGTTTCCTAGTGTGCTCATCCATATGTATAATTTAAGCCATGTTTATCCTATTTGACTCCTTAGCTAAAAAGCTTCAGTCAGGACAAAGCAAGTTTCAGTGAGTGCAGAAGATCCTAGAAATGGAGGAAGGTGTTGAGGTGGCAAATAACCTTCACTGTGGAGAATGTTATGTTTGTGGGGTTTTAGAAAAGAAAAGTAGCCTTAAAAATCAGCATTTTTGCCTTAGAGTTGCTGTTGTTGCTCTTGGAATATACATGGCCAGAGCCTAGAGCGGCTTTAATATTTTTTTTGGCTAATAAAGAAAATAAGTACAAACTTCAACACATTCTTAAAATACTGCATGAGTGGTACAGCTGGCTAAAAATAATGAGAAAGATCAGGATAGTTTATCCTTGATAGAACTTGCTGAATCGGGCACTTTTAAATAGCATGCTTCATATTTCTGACCAGGAGAGAATGTGAAACCATTGAGGGAGTGAGGGGGGAACCTATCCAAAAGAAATCATTATATAATAAACTGCTATTTAAATGAGGCAGTTTTTTTTTTTTTTTTCTTTTTAAATACTGTTTAAACTTAACTCTGGAGTTACAAAAGATTAGAGTATTTTGTAACTTTGGTATTTGTCTGTAAGTAACCAGATAGTAATTTCCAAGAATTGCTTTTATTACAACGGTTAAGTTGTTAGTTCCTAAACACTTCTTACCACTTGGGAGACCCTTTTCAGCTCAAAGTATTTTGCGAAAGTGAGATGCTCATTTCCATCTCATGCAGAAGAGTGTACAGAGAAGTAAAATAACGTACCAAAGGTGGCCTCTCAGTGATAAGGCAATGTCAGAACTAGGAAGAACTTCCTCCTGTGGCGGTCCAAAGTGTTTTTTTTTTATTGTCCTTTGCAAGGCAGTATGGACTGAATCCAGATTTAAGCAGCAAGCATGTATCCATTTGCTGCTGCCTTTTTAATTGTTAATTTAAGAAGTCAGAAATGTTCAATTTAAGACTAAGTTCCGTTTTTCTGTGTGGCAAAGTAGAATTCAAAAATTTTCTTGCAGCTCGACAATCGATTTCCTAAGGGCCAGGTCAGGAACTGTGACATACTTTTTTCTAGTGTTCTATAAATTCTTATATACAGATGATAGCGTATCTTATCTGTTTTAAGCAAACTTAATCTTATTAAACACTAAGTTAAAATGCATTTGTTAAGACATTTATTCCCTTTCAGATTAACTTAGGTGGATAAAGAAAACTTTATCTTTTATTAGTGAAGTGGAACTTAGCTAGAAGTTATGCTTTAACGGAAGGGCTGGCCTGGTGTTGTTTGACTAATACTATAAGACAAGTCACAGAGAGCAAGGTTTCTGCTGAATCAGATGTGACCTTATTTCACTTTTTATATAGCTCAAAACATTTGTTCCAGTTTGTGACTGTTAAGGCAAACTCCTAGTAAGTTGATTGAGGTCTCATAGCCTTTAATGCCTGTGTTAAAGAAGTAGATTAAAATATTGTTATTACTGCATTCTGGCTGGGTTAGGACTGATAAATTTGATTATTATTATTATTTATTTATTTTTAATTAAGAACAGAAACAGTACAATGGAGAGAAAAAAAATGCATCTTGCAGCTTTTTTAGTACAAATGTCAAGACATGCATACCTGGCTTTCATTGTTGTTATGGACAGGTGCTTTAAAAATGAAAGTCAGTCTGTTCAGGTTGCTTTGTTATGAAATCTAAGCAGGGTGAAATGAAAACGGGCCTGTGAATAGGAGGCACCTACATTTCCTATTAACTCATTAAAAACTATTTTCTGCATCCTGAACTTTGCTTAAGTGGAACTGGTGTAGAAAAAAGGACCTGAAACAGCATCCAAAAATTCTCTGTCCATGAACACCTATGAGCCTACATTCAAAAATGTTGAGTATCTTTGCTTAACCTACTTGAAATACGTGTGATTAGAGACCCACATGAGATGTGCTGTTTTGTTCCTGAGGACACTAATAAAAGAGCCAGCACCATTATCCTGCAGTTTGCTCTGCTCTGCCCTTGGTAGCAGAACAGAAGGAATACCCATTAATCTAGTTTGCTTTCTGATTGCAAACAGGATGATTGTGTTTTACCCTCTGAACTCCCCTTTTTTGATTTTATGTGCTTGTGTGTATTCATCAATTTACATACATAAAACATTAGTATTTCCTTTCTGTACTTTATAGTACACCACTGCACAGGCTTACAGGCAAATTTGTAATCACTGAGCTCTGATGTTTGCCTTTCTGTAGCCCACTTGGCAGCAGTATATATGTTTTGCCCTAGTTAAAACTTGTGTTAGGCCGGTCTTTGATGCAGTGGCATCACTCCTTCCCAACAAGACTGAGGAAGTCCAGGCAAGGTAGTTAGAAACTCTTGTGTCACCTAAAACATGGTGAGATGGGACTTCAGACCCTGCAGATCAATGATCAACCTTCAAGATAAAACTACAGTCATCTGAATTTGTGATCTAAATGCCCAGCTGGCACACAGCCACAAAAAGTGCTCTGGGAGGAGGGAAACCCCAGCATTGCTGGGCAGGAGTTCTTCCTCTTGGATTGCCACACATAGGACCAAGGCTGACTCCTCAAAAGACCCAAACTGTTTCTTTTCAGGGAAGCAGATTATTATGCTTGTTCATCTCCTCTGGCCAAGCAGATTATGTTGGCTTAGCTTCTACTTGATAGAATAGAACAATATTTGTAAAACAGCCAAAGTAATAGATGAACGCTGAGGGTCATATGGGTGCTGCTGCAGACTAAAGCATCATCAGTGCAATTTGAAAACTATTTTTAGCTTGATGATGACAAATGATGCAGTTCTCTACAACATGTCTTCCCTAGGCTGGTGCATGGACATGAAGAGGTGGTATTATGGTGCTTTGAGGAGCAGTAACACCTCTCAGTAATGCTATGTTTTGTATTCTTGCCCTTGGGGCCCACCGTTTATTTCTTTTTTACTTCCCTAAGGCTTTCTCTTTTACTGAAATGGAGAGAATGTGAAGCTCTGAAAAAAAAAAAACAAAAACACAATAAAAATGTTTCACCTATATTAGTCTCAAGTGGGCAGTTATATTCAGGAACTAATTTTGTTGTTTTATCCCTCACGAATACATACTGTGTCTTTGTTCCCTTACATATTTAACATCTAGTAAGAAATGTCACTAGCAGACAGGAGAGGATACTGGCATGTCATAGAGAAGGAATGGATGCTTGCTTCTGGAGCAAAGTATTTCATGTCTTTCAGAGCTGCCCTTTTCTCTCAGACATGGTTTCTCCTTCCACTTCCAGTGATGCTAGAAAGTCCAGATTCCAGTGCTCTAGCATTATCCAAAATCTTCAAATAGAAAGTTTGCTGATACGAAAAACCCACAACAGTTACGGTGTTCTTAATGCATTCTGTGACGTTTAGATTTAGCTGAGATATCAGCTATATGTATAAGGCAATAAAGCATCTTAAATGTTCTTTGGCAGTTATGCTCTCCAAAGTGTGTAAAAATTTTACTTTGCTAAGCATCTGGCCGCAGTTGTTTGAGGATAAGTAAAAGAAGCAGGGTAGGTAACAGTTAGGTTTCTCCAAATATATAACCCAGGATTCATTTATAGCTTCTGTGGTCAAAAGGGAGAATAGGAAATCAGAACACTCCAAGAGAGGATTAGATTTATTTGGAAGGAGGACTTACTGATGCATGCAATTCTAGATAGGTACTGCAAATTATCAAGCTTTTTTTTTTTTATTATTTTTCACGAAACAAAATTCCCGCAAAACATGATCTTCAGACTGTCAGAGAATTACAGTGGTTCTCCATACTCTTTGGATCGTGATAAATGGAAGAGTATTATGTTACATGACTGAGTTTTACTGAAGTTGGAGCAGTCTGTGCAGCCTTCTAACACAGGGAAGAGTAGAAGGCAGCCAGCCTAACGTATCATTGACAGCATGGATGAGACATCAGATCTTCCAGTGTTGGAAAGCCAACTCCTACTCCTCTTAAAATATACAAACAGGAGGTGTAGAGGGGAAGGACCTTGGGAGCAGAACCTTTTGCCTTCTGTTATCTACTTCTGGAATAATTCTCTGACTTCAAATCTCAGAGGACGGAGCACATGCAGTATCTGCTTTTGCTGTCCTACAAAAGCGGTGGTCAAGGGGAATCTAATGGCTCCACTCTGTTTTTGCTTTCTCACCATGCTGCTTGGCCAGGCAGGACAAGGAGCATGACTTAATGAAATTCTCAGGGACACATGTGGCTGCTCTGCCACGAGAGAAATCCATAATGGTATGCAGGCTGTGCATAGGTCTCAGTGAACGCCACTGCCCAGAGATTGTAGTGAGCATGTGGGGAGCATGTGCATGTCAGAAACGGGAGAACAAAATGATCTCACCCCAAAATAAGTACAAAAATGTAAGGAAAGATTTTTGTGGTAGATATAAAACACTTGGAGATTTCAAACACAAACCTGTGATGTTTTGTGACCTTTAACAAACACCAGAAATAGTTTTAGTTTGCAGATGACTTAAAGTTGTGATGGTGTGTCAATAAGAAGCATTATGGGTAGAAATGACTGTAGCATAAAGCTAATAGAGTACAACTGTATGTTATGTTACAAAAAGGTTCTTGAGGGAGAAGCATAGCATTTGTGTAGCTTTATACTTTGATGCAAATGGACTTTCTTCCATATATTTGTAGTTTTATTGCTGTTATGAGCGTGACTGGTATATACATAAGTCTCTACACATTAGATTTACTAAGCTTTTTCTTTTCTTTCTTTCTTTTTTTTTTTTTTTTAAATTTTCAGGTTGTCCGTCAGATGATGTGGCTGATGGATCATATTTTTAAGTATACAAACTTTGGCATTGTGTCTCTAATCCATGGAGACTTCTTTATAAGACAGGTAAATAGAAACATGTAACGGTGCTTTGATTTATCTTTATATATGGGGTGTGTTGGTGTGACAGGACTTACTTGCGCAAATCCTTCAGGGTTGCTTTGCAGGATGAAATAACTGTGTTGAAATATGTGTGTATTCTGATAGAGTGAATCCAGTATATTCTGAAATTTGTTACTTTAAAGCTTATTTTATTATTTGTGTGGACATGAAGGTCTACAGGACTTGATTATGATGAAAGTCTTTTGTGAGAGTTGGACAAGCAAAGTATGTGGGTAGTCCTCTTTGTCTCTCCACTTCTGACTGCCCGTTGTTGTCCCCTCTCTTCTTCCCTTAGTGACCTTGAAGCTGTGCAGTCAGCCTGGTTAATTCACTGCTCTGACTGTCAGCATTTCAGATAGAGAAAGGCAGGACCATTCCTTTAGACAGTGACACGGTACCAGTTTCAGGTAGTGGTGGACCTGCACTAATTGCAATGAATGGGTTCTTGAGGATCACTTAGTATTTGAGCATCAGGAAAGAATGTGTTTGGACCAGCATCCTAAATGTTAATAAATGAAAAAATGATTTGTTATTTTTCTTTATTTTTTCCCCCGGGCTTTTGTTTTGTTTTTGTTCTTTTTGGGAAAGTTTGTTAGCTTTTGATTAAACCATACTGTAAAAATAGAAATGTAAAAGTACAGTGGTAAGTATGGATCTGGTGCTATGAACTGTACTATCTAGCATACGTATTTCTTTCCTCTTTATTTTTGTCTAGACTTGAGCTCTGTGGGCAACCAGAGAAAATCCACGTATTTTACATTTATAGAGGAGAAAAAAATAATTTACTTAAAAAGAAATACTCACAGCAGTAAACATCTACAGTGAGATTTTAACTAAAACCAGAGTCCTGTTTAGAAAACATCAAGCAAAATTAGATAATAAAGCTAAGATCTTGAGATACATGACAGTGTACTGTGAGCATATTGAAAAGAACAGGTGTGATACTTCATAATGTATTTCAGTGGTTAAAATTCACAAAATACACATTTTGAGGTACACGTGGCTGTCAGCTTGTTAATTGTAATTTCTGAATGTGTTGTTGCAATTCCAGTTACAAAGCTGAACTATTACTGAGCTGCAAAAAATAGTTTTCCACATTCCTCTTCAAGTGACTGAGGTCTGCAACATCAAAAATAAAATATCGTCCTAAGTCTACATGCAAACATATTGAAAATAAAATGTTTCTGAGTCGTTTGGTAGCTTCTTATCAATGGGTGTAGCAGACATGCTTAGGGTGAGAGAGTAATGATCTTTTACCTAACTATAGAAAGGCCCTACTAACATTTGGATGAGCAAATACGTTATTTTTACAGAAAAAAATAAACAATTTGATGATGGTGCAATATAACCAATTTGGTTAAAAAGGTACATTAGCCTCACTTTCATGAGCAGCAACAACGGCAGTATTAGGAATACTTTTGGTGCCTACTAGAAGGAGAATGGTGCTTTCTCTTCTCCCATCGAGAAGTTGACAGGTAACCGAGGCTGTCAGTAACTTGCTGTATTGATGATGCAAATAGCGTGGCACCCTAAAGAATTTGTCAGTGCTCTGCTGCTGCCTGTTTTCTTTCCTCTAAAAGAAAGAAAGCTGACCCAGTGTTTGCTAAATTGCAGTTACCCACCTGTCCTATTTGCCAGGTATGTTTAGGTTTTGGAAAGTCCTGATATTTAAGTTGCATACAGTTTATTGTTCACTGCTCTTTTCTTAAGTACTGTGCTATCCTGGAGTCCTGTGGTCTGGTGTCAAAAGACTGTATTAACTGAGGAACTTTTATATTGCTCTTTAATTGCATTAACATGAGCAGGCAGAGCTTTTTCCTTCTTTTTCATGAGGTAAGTTTGAAATAATTGCAGTGGTGAGATTTTAAAATTTAGGATCCAGACTTTCACACAACTTGTCTTTAATAAAATACTGTTTCTTCTTGTTTTCCCTTAACACCACTACTTCCCTCTTCCTGCCGGGGGGGGGAAAAAAAAAAGTACAGTGGAAGGTTTGTGACAATTATGTTGAACTTAGAGAACCCTTAAAATGCTAATTCATGTAAATTCATGCCTGTGAAAATTTGGGTGGCTTGCTCTTGCTTTGTGTGGAGGTGGGAAGAGACAAGATTGTTGTTGAAGATGATGTAGATATTTCTGCAGTAATTAAAGACAAATTTTACTGTCTTAAGTGGAAAAAGTTGTCCTAATATGTTAAAGAGGAGAAATTAATGAGTCTTTTTCCCTACCCTTGGTCCTTTGGGTTTAATTATCACCTGGCTATAGCCCGTATACAGCTAATTATCAAACTGGAAGCTGGTGTCATACATCTAGTTGGCTAGGCTGTCTCTCACTTTTATTGCTGTGGGCTTTTTTTTTTTTTTTTTGAAGTTTACACGAAGCAAAAAATGCTTCCCACTCAACAGTTTCTCCTCGAGGAAGAAAACCTGTAAACATTGTAAACATTCATTTTTCACATGAGGCTTTTTTCCTTTCCTATGTAGTATGGAAGAGATCCAGTCCCTAAGTGTGCCCGTCAGGGTGCTGATTTTAGCAGAGGGGGAGCACCAAGCGGCCCAGTTTGGGGAGAAATCCGTCGTTTGCTGTGGTAGGGAACCCGGCCTGGCCGTGAGGTCCGGCTGTGGCTTCTGGTGCCCGTGCAGCTCTCATCCCGGCTGGGGCTGAGGGGAAGAGGTGTGTGGAAGGTGATGCAAGGAAAGTTAGTGTTCGGCTAGGAGAAATTACTGGTGGAGTGCCCATTCACCGTCCAGATGTGTCTCCTGCAGAGAAGTCACCAAATAGAGAGTTTCATCCTTGCTAGCAAAGATTTTTTTTTCAGATGGTTTGTGAAGCAGCAGTGGGTGCTCTGAGGAGAATATTGTCTGAGTCTCTGAAAGGGGAGAGAAATCTTTGAAATGTAATAATTATTGGTCTGATGTTGTCTCTTTTAAGCATTCGTTTTACTCAGGCAATGTTTTATTCTTATAGGGAAAAGCACACCGTGACCAGCAGCTTGTGTTACTCCAGGAGCATCTAGAAAAATATTACAGGAGCCGTAATCGGAAATGGATTGTTTTATTTCCAGAGGGTGGCTTTCTGAGGAAAAGGAGGGAAACAAGCCAGGCATTTGCCAAGAAAAACAATTTGCCATTTCTTAAACATGTCACCCTGCCAAGACTTGGGGCAACGCAAGTAATCCTGAAAACGCTTGTTGCTCCGCAAGAAAACGGAACTCCTGCAGGGAGAGACGCTGTGATAAAAGGTAAAGATCACTGAACTCTTGTGGATAAAAAGCAAATTGAATGTCCAAGATGTTTGCATTGTTAAGCAAAACCTTTTATGTATATTGAATTGGTCTGTCTACATGTCAAATGCACCTGTAACGCACACTCATATTTATGTAAATGTTTTCACATTTGCTTTTATTTCCTCTATTTTTGGTGTTGGGACAAAAAGGAATGAAAACCTTAATTTTAATTTGATTTAGTCTGCACCATGACACGTGATGGGCAGAGCAGATACTGGAATGAGCACCTGGCAGGACGAGAAGGTGGGGCAGCTCCTTTCTGCAAAACCAGTGGTTTGTGCTGCTTTACAGCACTATGGAACTGCAGTAAAAGTATTTCTGGAATATGGAATAAGCAACATTTAAATCTTTATTTCTGGCTTTAAAAGTAATTTTGCATCCAGTACTGTGTATTTCATTCTTCTTGAACTATTTTCTGTTGAGTTCAATTTCTTTTATTCTCTCCAGATTTTTATGACGACTGGCCTTTGTTACTGGGAGTTGTGCTGTCACTGACTGGATTTGAAAGATTGGTTTGGGTCTCTATTGGAAGAGTTATGAGGGATCAAGAATATTCCTGCAGCATTATTGTTCTGGGATGCCTGGGCTGTAGGGGAAAGTACAGCTGGGATATAAATAATGCCTGTAGTTACGGGACTTGGTGCTTTTAGTCTCTCAGTTTTAAAAATGAACTTCTTGGCACTTTCAGACAGTGGACTTGGATCCTATTTAACCCAGTTGTGGATTTCTTTTACTTACTATAGAAACAATGGATAGGGGAATTGTGTTGTTCTCTTATTGTTGGGTGGTGGTGGTATTTCCATACCAAAATTATTATAATCATTTAGCAGTTTTACTCATTTGGAACCAAATTGCCCAACCTAGTGAAGCCACATTCACAGATAACTTCTTTTTTTTCTGTGCTGAAGTTCAAATTTCAGGGTTAAGAGGAAACCTCATACAGAAATTACTTCCAGATTTTCAGTTTCAAAGTTACTTTTGTCAACATTGGAAATGAATGGAGATGATGCTCTTGCAGGAGTGGAAGGAATATTTTAAATGAACTGAAATCAAGCTGTGGAATGCATTAGAATATTTCCTTTCAGGCTACGTTCAGAAAAGAAGGACTCAAGAAAGCCCAAATTTTCTTAGGAAATTCTGGGTTCTAAAAAATGAGAAGGAAAAGTTCAGCCTGTTCCATTTCTTCTTCTCTCAAAGGCAGAACAGTGTGAAAAGTTAGTTCCCCAAATGAATTGCAGGTCTTCTGGTTCTGGAAGGGAACCAAACATATTTTGTTTTCATAATCTCAGATTTCTATCTTAGAGTGCAACTTCTCTGAACATCAAGCTCTGCTAGTTTTTGTTTGTTTGTTCGAGTGGTGTGATTCAGACTCTTGAGAAAGGGGTATCTGATAACAGTTGACTTAGTTGGGTAACAAAATAAATGACTCATCTCAGAAATATAATAAAAGTACATCTACCATCTACCCATCCTTCTGAAAACACAGAATTGGGGAAAAATAGGAGAGAAATATTTGATTTTAGCTATTACTCTTTCAGAGTAAAAGAGCACTGGACATGAAAACATAATAAAAGGGAAGGAAAAGAGAAGTAAAAATAAATTTTGTAGGCTAGGAAAGAGTAATATTTGACATGTGAAACCGAGCTATTTAAGTCCTCTCCTCTCTTAAGCTCACCAAAATGTTTTTACCATGGTAAAATTTTACCATTGTAAAATTTCTCTTCCAGAGATGTATGAAAGTTTAGTTCTTGATCTATACCTTGCATGGAAGACTCTTGCTCGAATCTTCTGCCTTTCAAATGCTTTTACTTTACTCTTGCCTCTTCAGAAAATTGAGGAATATTTGTTCAGCTGAAGGAAATAAAACATTACAAGTTTATATAATTTTAAAGTCTAACAGGTTAGTGGTCATCTTTACTTTTTATCTTTTTTATTTTTTCCTTTTTTAACCACTTGAAGAAACCCATCCCAGTGAAATCAAACTTGGGTTTATCTTCTTTGTTTTACCATCACTGAGTTCTGGATGCCAGAATTAGCTGCGTGTATGGTTTTGTTTTCAGCAGTGCTTTGCGCAGAAATTGTGTGTAAACTTTGTCCTTCCTTACTGCACTCCCTTGCTTGGGAAGTGACTTTTTTTTTGTCTTGGTAGCATCGCATTTGAATTCCATGGTTCGGTGAAAACATTTTTCCCCTGCACTACTTCTTCGTGTTCTCTGCACCGTGTTATTTAAGTGTCCCTGGTGTTCCTCTGTCCTGGGTTCCCAAGTTACTCAACTTACTGTAATAAGCTTTCTGCTCTGTTATTTATCATTCTCCCAATCTTTTCATTACTTCCAAGTTTTATTACTAATGATTAAAGTTCATCTCCCCCCTCACCTGATTTTTGTTAAAATGCTTTATACATTAACTCCTTCTCCTCAAAAATTACATCCCTTTCCTGTTGAGTTTCCTGGGTGTTAGTGCAGAATAGAAACAGGACAGCATAAAAATACTTGATGTCTGTCCATCGTCACCCTAACCCTGTGGGGACTGATGGTTGGGCTATTTTTCTTTGGTGTTTTTTTTTTTTCTTTTCCGTTTTTTCCAGGGCACTTAGGCCGCAGTTTCCTGAGTTGGAAAGAATTGATGGTCTTGAAAGTTTGAGAGTTCTCTTTGCAAGAACTAGCAAAATCTTCTGGCAAAAATCAACTACTCTGTTTTTATTGTTGTTGTTGTTCTTTGGTTGACTTGTGTGTAGATCCAACTCTTAAGAAGGAACAGTTGGCAATTCAAAGGAGTTTGGAGCAGTTGCTGACTGAAGATATGCATTACAGAGCTTATTTTTAATCAGCATAGTATATTTTTTAGTATATTTTTTTTATCCTGTTTTATTTTACTGTGCAGTAAATTCTGTCTGATAAGAGGATGCTATGAGCTTGATCACATATTGAAATGTTACCTGTCTGTCTTCAGAGGTAGCACAGTACACTCAGTTTTGTTGCTTTATCTCAGAGAAATTCAGTTTTCCTTTCTGCAGAGCTGCACTCTGGACTTGTTTTTTTTAGCTCACGTTTTGATTCACTTTTTGTGGAATGTGACTTGGATAATGTGGGAAGGTGGACTTGGCTGTTGGTTTTAATCCTGTAAAGGGGGCTCCTGGTTTTGTTCCCAGGTGATTTCTTGCACAGAGATTTGGGCTGATGAGTAAGATGTTCCGTCGGAGTGCTAATTTCTGAGGAAGGAGTTGATTTTGAGGTCAGTGCTCCAGCTGATCACAAGAGGACAAGTAGAGGGCAGAATGTGTTGCAGGGGAGGCAATGGGCCTCTTTTGGCTGCATTTAGAGCAGTGTAAGCCGTTCAGGAAGCCACACCTGAATCCTAGTGAATGCTAGCAAATATTTTCTTTCACAAGTGGAAGCTGGAGTCCCCAGGTTCACTCTCGGTTGATGATTTCTTTCCTATTCCAAGTGCAATTTGACGGTGTTCCAGAGCTTGGCTGGAGGCAAGGTTTCCAGCTAAGCCTCTCTTTGTAGCTTATTCTTTTTCTCAGTGGTGACTACTGATGGTCTGCTGGTGGCTTTGAAGAGTCTGCTCCTAGTCGAGCCTGGATGGCAGCATTGGGTGAGAGTAACACCAGGGAATAAATGGAGGGGACAATGAGAAGCTCTGAGCCTCAGTAAATCTCCGATTGGAGGTGGTCAAATGTCTGCTGTGTGAGCACCACAGAAAGGGAGAGCACTGCTGTCTTGAAGAATCTGCCTGAACTAAATAAAAAGCAACGTACCATCACTGAATGCAGAGTTAGAACAAAAATAAGACACAATAGTTATGCAGATTTACCTCTGCTGGTGATTTAAAAAAATAAAATAAAAAAGTAGGAGACTGTTTTATTTTTATTTTTGTCTAGATCGGAAAACTGCCATAACCTCTGATTGCTCAATCTTGTCTTTGTGCACGTCTCGCCTTAGCACTCCCAAGGCAAGTGAGTACCATTGATACTGAGGTATATTTTTACCGTGTGGTTTGAGTACAGCCGTGTAGGACAGATCCCCGCAGGCCTGTTGTGAACGTTTATGTAGAGTTTAAACAGAATCGTACTGCTGGCATTTTGAGGCAATTTGAGAAATCAAAATCATCCACCGGGGCTGGAAGTGACAAGCAGACTGATGCTGTGGGAGAAAAATGAGTCCTTGGAGAGATCAACTTAAATTTGGCCTCTGCAGCTGTTTCTGCTGCTGAAGTCTCGGGCAGCCAGGCTGCTCAGTCTTTCAGCAGGTGCTAGAAATGAAGGATGAGAGTGTCGTTTAGTGGAGGTAGAATGTTCAAAAGGGTTTGGCTGCCAGAAACATCTGTAGCTGCGTTGGCCAAGCCAAGAGGGGTTCTTGAACGGGTATGCTCGATGCCCTCTTTTTCTGTTACAAATTCCATACCTGAGATTCACACCATATTTAACTTTTGTAGTAGCCTCTCCTGAGTTTCTGCTTGTTCAAAAGTCTCCTTACACCTGAAAACAGCATCCTCAGAGATGTGGAAGTCCGACCCCCTTGTGTTGTGTGCAGTTGTCCATCAGGATCTGCTAGAGCTTCATGGCTTTAAAAATAAACATGCCTCATAGACAGGACACATCACAATATATAAGACCTGCTTGCTCAAAGGGAGGCCTGCAGAGGCTGAAGTTTCCTTTAGAATTTTATTTTTTTTTTTGAACTTGGGGTTCCTGGTGGACTGCCAGAGGTGGGTCTTTCTCCCCACGCTGCCCTAGAAAGTGTTGGAGCTGATCTGAGGAGTCCATGCACAGATCTGCCCCACAAAAGCAGAAGGTAAGAAATCAGCAACGAGGAGGACTGCAGCAGTCTTCCCATAGCGAAGTTTGAAGCACTATCCACTGAAAGAACAGTTTGAAATTCTAGCTAAATATTTAATAAATGATTTAAAAACATTTCACTGTAAATAATAAGATAATGTGCCCATATTTGTCTGGCACTTTTTAATTACAATTAATGATCTTTGTTGCTTACTCAGACAATTTACTTGTCTTTGTCCATTCCCACTTTACATCTGGGAAAATAATAAATCGAATGGCCTTGTTTCGAAATCCATTTCTAAATGAATACTTCTGTGGATTTACTATTAATTTCATATTGGCTTCTCTCTAATACATTGCTGTTTTTAAAATGAAGGGCTCTGCACTTAGTGCTTTTCTTGAGAGCGCCTTGACAAGCACTCTGTCATGATCCTGGCAGGCCTGGAGCCTTGTGCTCTCATTTCACGTGTCTGTCAGCATTTTGGAATACAGTATCTCCAGAAGGTGACACTGCGGATATTTCAGCTTGACCTGTGTAGCTTGCACGTTGTCAGATTTTGGCACATTGCATGCTGCTAATAATTCATGAACTAAATGGTCTGACACACCGTCTCGCCCCGCGCAGGTACTGCATTTGCATTGGTAATGAAGTGGTACAGGTAGGCTCCGTGACAACAGGAGGTGCTTTTTTAAGATGACAGATATATGCGATTGGGTTGCTGGAAATGTCTTCACACGCTTAATTAAATTGAGTGCAAATTAAGTGAAATGCAGGTGGAAAGCTGTGAGTCAGCCAGGTATGTTCTAGTTGGTGTGGCTTTCAGAGCATGCCTCAGACTGCGCTGCAGATTGCTTCATGTGTGCGGTAGCTCCTCACTAAAATTTGGGTGGCAATTTTGGACAAGACGAGACGTTTGTCTAACCCCAAATCTTCTCTGTGGTTCCAAGTGCATACCAGAGGCAAAGTATGAACAGAGCAAACACACATCACACTCCTCCCGTCACACTTCTCCCTCACATTCTCCTAGCTTGTGATTATTTTCAGTGTGGCACGTTTTGCAAGCCAGATGGGGGTTTCTGCTTATTTATTTATTCCTCCAATGGACATCTTCCATATACCTGTCCAGTTTCCTCTTGAAGCCCAGTCTTGGCATCCTTAACATCCTTCGGCAAGGAGTACCCTGCAGTTTCATTCCCCTGTGCATGAAGAATCATTCCTCTCTGTCTGAAACCTTTCTCTGTTTGTTTCCGTTGAATACCTCTACCTATACTTGTGTTGGAAAGGTTGGTGAACAGTCTCTCACTGTCTTCGTGCTGAATGTGACCTCTATCATATTTAAGTATCTCAGTTGCAGGCTTGAAGAGTCTTGAACGTGGTACTAAGATGTAACACCTCTTACTTGTGCCAACAGGTGGTTATTTAAAACAGGCAGCTTTTACAATTCTGTGAGATATGCTGCTGGCTATGGTGTAACTGTGTGCCATTACTCTGCTAGCCCAAATGTGACATGACCTCCGATACAAGACAGCTCCAGTTCCCACGGAATGGAAACAAAATTGACAAACTCAGCTCACAGTGCCATCTGGCAATGTGCCCCTCCTTCTTGGCTCGCTTTCCAGATCTGCTGCTCTCCCCCTTGGTGAACCTGGGGATTGAAGATGGGCCAGATGGGCTGAAGCAAGAGCAGGGAGAGGGCCTGGCTAAGCTGCTGTCTGTTCTTGACTATTGCTGGTAGTAGCTTACATTAAGGTTTTGATTTGACTCTACTGAATAATTTTCACAGCAAGCATGTTCACCTCCTTTGACCCTTTTTCATTTTCTGAATTTGATGAGGAGCGTAAGAGCAAGCCCTGCTACCAGCCTTCCAGAGATCTTGGGGATGGAAGCTCCATTGTGAAAACCGACCGGCTTTTCCTCTTCATTGCTTTCCTGTCTTTCACACACAAAGTGACCAATTTTTCCTATTTATCGTGTAACTCAGATTTTTAAGAACCTGTAAGGGCTTTTTTTTTTTTTTTTTACAAATAAAAAACTTTGAAAATCCAACTCTTATTTTATGACACAAATCACCTTTATCTACTTGTCCTACCCCTGTGGGGTGAGTTGCCCAAAGGGATCTGCATGGCTATTGCTTCATCAGAGAGCTGCAAGTGAAGTCAGTGCTGAGAGCTCTTCCAAAGGCCCATCTGTAAATGTCCTTAAAGTGCAAAGAAAACTGGATCTTTATTTTTTTGAAGTTTTCCTTTTGTGGAATGGGGGGAAGCACCTAAGATTTGGGGCAAGGCGGTATATGACTATACTCAAAGGCTGGAGTTGCTCTGTGGTAAAGTTTTGGTCTTGCCAGAGTTTCTAAAGAGTATTTCTGTGCTCTGAAATGAAATCTAGATTTGATTTTTGGCTGTCTTATGTTTTCAAATTTTTAAGCTATATTTGAGCTTCATAGTTCATTTGAGCTTCATAAAGTAATCTAAAAAAGAAATAACTGTCAAATCAGTGGCATGCACTTTCTGATTAATTTTAACATAGCATTTCTTTTTACTCCTAGAGAGCAAATCAAAAGGCCTCCAGTGGGTGATAGATACAACCATTGCGTATCCCAAAGGTGAACCCATAGACATCCAAACCTGGATTCTTGGCTACCGGCAACCAACAGTTACACATGTACATTACAGGTAGGAAATAAACCTTCTAGTCTCGCATTGAACTAAAGTGTATATATATGTAAATTACTCAGAAGTTACTAGCAGCATGTTTCGGGATATGGGAAATCAATAGCAATGTCTTGTGTGTATGTGAGTCTCACACAGGTAGGCAACTCACTATTTATCAATGATTTTCTTCTGAAAAGTTCAGTGACCATTCTATGGCTTAGCATGCCAGAGTTGTTAGGACAAGGAGTTAAGGTTTTAAACTAAAAAAGGGTAGATTTAGATTAGATAAAAGGAAGAAATTTTTACTCAGAGGGTGGTGAGGCACAGGCTGCCCAGAGAAGCTGTGGATGCCCCATCCCTGGAGGTGCTCAAGGCCAGGCTGGATGGGGCTTTGGGCAGCCTGGCCTGGTAGGAGGTGTCCCTGCACATGGCAGGGGGTTGGAACTGGGTGGTTCCAACCCGAACTATTCTGTGATTCTGTGAAATTTTTGACTAATGTCTTATGGTTTAATGTAGTTTTGCAGAGTATGTTTGAAGGCTTGGTCATCTTTTCTACTTCAAAATTAAGTTGATGTTGTTAAACCCAACTTAGTGTTTGTTTTCCATTTTTCTGTAATAACAACAGACAAAAAAATCACATTGTTTTTAGATAATAGGGCTTCTGAAAGATTACTATGTATTACTATGTATTTAGCTTTTTGACAAATTTCAGCTTTTTTGCAAAAAGCACACTCTTACTTGTTGAGCAGAGCAATATTTTTGAAATAGCAAATTCAATTGAAACTTAAAATGGGTTACTATTTAAAGTCTTAATCCTCAGCAGTTCTTTGTCTCAGGGCCTATACTGATGGAGAGAGAAGTTGTGCACGTGTGTGTATATATATATATGTGTATATATATATATAAAATAACCGTCTGCTTTGTTGTTCTGTCTTTTTATATATCTACATCTGGATGCACAGAGTTAAAACACACAAATATGCAGATGTAAACTGCTGCTGGGAAGTTGATTAAAAAAGAAAAAGCAGCACCAAATACCTGATTGTTGTAACACAGCTGTTGCTTGCTTTGTTTTCACTTGTTTTTCACCTGCCCACAATTGATTGGATTTGATATTGAGTGCTCACAAATTAAATATTTTCTTGGATTTTTTTTTTAAGAGGTCTTTGTCCTTGGACATAAGCAAATCCAAATTTTGGCATACAAACATTTTCTTTTTTAATTAGTGAAGCAAACAAGGGTATTTCATTATAAAATGAAATAGGGCAGAGTGTATCTTCTGGGCTGTGTATCAGTCCTTGGTATGAAGTTGCCAGTGATGTTGTAACTGAATGCTGGCTGAGAAATAATTACCTTGGTTGCTAGGAAGTTGTCATCATGCATACTCTTGGGGTAAGAACTTGATTAAAGATTAAATTTCTTGAAAAAATCTTATTTGGAGCATATTAATAGTATTTCGTGATCTGTTAAACTCTGCTGTATTTCTTCACATGCTGCAAACGCGCATGTGTATATATAATAGAAAGAGTTCTTGGGTCAGGAAAAGGGTGTGAGGCCTCAAACATATTTCTGATATGTCGGGTAGTTTAGTTGTTTTTATGTTAGTGGTGCTGGTCTTGATCAATATTATTCCCCAGCATCATTTTCTGGATGTTCTTAGGCATTTTTTAGTGATTGGTGCCCTAGGAAGTAGCTGACAGACACTTTATACCTTTACAGTTACTTCTAGCTCCTGCAATGCTCCCTCTCAAGTGTCTCCCTATACCCACCCCATACACTCAGGAGTTCGACCACCAGCTGAAGCGGTCACTTTTTTTCCAGAGAAATCCTTGTTTTGCGTAGGCCCTACAGAGCCTGGGGGTGATAACGTGGGAACTTTTTTCACAGCAGTGCTACAGGCTTTATCACTTGGGAAAAGCAACTTGCATCTGTCTAAGGGAAACCTGAGGCTGCCTTGCTCCTTAGTGTTGGGAGCAGCTTTGACGGAGTAGGAGACCTTGATCAAGGAGGATGGCACTGTTTCTGGGGGGGGAAAGTGCTACTTTTCCATGACCAAAAAGGATTTATCATTTCTCACTTCTTTATAAAAAACAAAAAAAAAAAAAACAAAACAAACAAACAAAAAAAACAGTCTTTTGAATGTCACTTACTCCAGCTCTCTGCTTCTGCTTGGTAATTTCAACAGTGCAGTTGGGTGGCTCAGTAAAAAGAAGAAACTTGTGTTTGCTACATACTTGGAAGCAGAACAAACTAAAGAAAATAAAGACAGCATAAATCTTCTATATTGATTGTGCCCTTTAAGTTCAGTGAGTCATTATGTGCTTTTACAATAGATTCCTGGTTTGCAAGTCTGCTGCTCTCTAGCAAGAAGGAGGCCTTGCAGAAGAATTTAGGTCTAGTTTGTTGTAGAGTGTACTAGGCTGGGGCTCGTCTTCATCCTAAAATAAAACAGCTGATGCACTTACATTAAAGATTAGGTCCATCTAAAATGAGAACATTTTTCTTCCTACCAACTTGCCTTGAGCATTTGCTAGTAACCATTGTCAAAGCAAATAAAGCAATCCTATTGCTGATGTTTCGTAAAAGTATGATACTTAGATTACGTATTTGGGTTAATGATATATAAAGCAGCCTGCATATTGTGAAACCAGCAGCACTCCAAAGACTACCTGTCCTCATTAGGAGTGCAAGTACCAGCACACGGTGTGTCTTGGGGATGAAAGGAAGATGCTTCTCCCACAGAGCTCTTTGATCTCCCACTGGATTACTTTTTAAAAATTCACCCTGCAGTTTTGTTTAGTGCACTTCTTGCCTTTAATCACTGTACACGTTGAATCTTTTTGGAAGAGAAATGATTCAGTGTCCTATTACAGACAGTACCAAGATGATTTTCTCTCCACAAGAGTTAAATTCTGGTAATGAGGGCAAGAAGTCACCCCAGCTCCTGCTTTCAGGAGCTTGGCTGGTGTGCATCTGGAGAAGCTGTATCCCAACATAGCTATCAGAAACTCATAAGAGAGGCAATGTACTGTTTTTTTCCAGTCTAGGGATTTTTTCTTCAAGCAAGTAGATCTGACTGATTACCACTTACAGTATTCTGCAGCACGTGATGTGAAAGCTGCAGCTACAGGGAGAAAAACATGCATGCGACCCCAAAGACATTTTATTTTTATTTTCCTAGTTGCTGTTTGGTTTTGATTTGCATTTCATTGCAAGTCTGAAATCTGCAGGAATATTTTAATGCTCTTGCTATGTCAAATAAGTTGATCACGTTTGCATCACAAAAATCTGTGATTTTGTCTTAATTCCCTTTTGCTTTTTACTGAGCTTCTGGACTCTTACAGTAAGGTTTCAGGTCTCCTTATGTGGGTCCCCTTGGATGGTACTTTAACTGGGAATGACCTTGTGTGAAGCACAGTACAGGATGCTCACTGGAGTTCTTTTCCACAGCCATGTTTAAATCTGTTCCTGCTTTTTATAGAAATCTGCCTTCAGGTTTCTCGAAGGTGAATGTACTTATAATTTGTATAGGACATCATTTACCTAATATGCCTTATTCAGGTCATGTTAGTACTCCCTCAGATCTCTGGGATAATTGCAAATTGAATGTGTTTAGAATTTCACTAAAGAGACTTCCAAGACTACTTAGTTTTTTTTCTTAAAAAAAAAATAAAATCTGAGGTTGAATTAACTTCCTGATTCTAAACATGTACATTGAAAACATAATTCTGAACATGAGCATAAAGATGTTGTTACCTTCCTTGTACTGAGCTTGAACATTACAGTGCTTGTAATACTAAAATTTTTAAATTTGTAAGAAATCGTTTATTGCTGGGTGTGGTTTTGTTTGTTTGTTTGTTTTTTTCCAGAGGGTCTAAGTCACTGGTTTAGAGGACAGGGCCTCTTGGTGTAATTTTTAAAAATGACTTCTAGTTGTTGTGACTGACCCTATAAAACTTCTAAAAGTATCCCCCAAGTGGAAACTACCGCAGGTTTCTGAGGCTGAGGGCTGTGTACCATGCCTCTAAAATGAGAGCGGAGGGTCTTGGCTCTGCCTGGTGCTGTGGCCGACTCTCCAGTTGGGGTCGTTCTTGGTTGGCTTGCCAGCTTGAGGTACGTGTCCATAAGACCATAAGGGCTGCAGTTACACCCAGGCCAGCAACTCCTACAGATCTCTGGGAGCAGACGGCAGCAACAAGAACGTGGGGAGGGAAACCGTGAGAGATCCCTCTGCACGTGGGTGCTCGGTGGCTGTAAAATGCCAGGCTGGATGGGGCCGTGGGCAGCCTGGTCTGGTGGGAGGTGTCCCTGCCCATGGCAGGGGGTTGTTACAAACTGATCCTTAAGGTCCCTTCCAACCCAAACCATTCTGTGATTCTATGGACTTGTCTGATACCCTTTATAAACTGCTTACCCTTTAGACTTTTACAACATCCCGTGGGATTTACTACGTGTAATTGTTCTGGCGGGTGGCAGCAGGGAGTTGCTTCCCTTTTGCATGAAACTTTCCACCGATGACTTCAGCGGGTGCACCCTGTTTCCCGCGTCCTGCCAGTTGTGGCTGAATCACTCGCTCTGTGACCGCCCCGTGGCTCTGCAGCTGTCTCATATCCTGCCTCGCTGCGCCCCTGCCAGCCTGGCGAGTCTTCATGCGTTTGGTGTCTCCTTACACCAAAAACCTCACAGATGAGCTTTGTCTGTGCCTTTCCTGGTTGTGCTGTAAGCAGTTTGGGAGATGACTGATACCCCCAGTTCCCCACAGTGATTTTGGGATCACTTAGCAGAGCAAGAAGTGCTCATCTTGAAGCCTGGGGCCGTCTGTGAGGGTGTAGCAGCTCTTGCTTGTTCCTTCCCCGGTGCTCATTGCCTTGCACATGCTGGTATTTGGATTTGGTCTGCGACTATTGTCAGGCCCTTTTGCAGCTCTTCTCATCTCTTTGACTACCCAGAAGAATTGTATACCAGAACCATCACACCATTTTGCTGTCCTTTTTTTCAGGCTCACCATATCATTTCTGAATGAGATGTGAAGAACTAAAGTGTCTGGGACTAGAGCTGTGGTTTGGAATGAGAGCAGTGAATTTTCACCTTCAGTGTTTATGATAATCACGTTTATTTTTAGATATTTCCGTGTAGCTTTAAATATATATTTAACATTTATGTGGATAAACGTAGCCGTGTTTATCCATGGCAGCATTGGCAGAGAGCAGTTGAATTTTGTGTGTGTATGAGTTCACTCATGTTGCATCATCTTTTTCTGTTGCTTACACAGACATTTTCTGTTGGATTCCATTCAGGGCATTACAGCAAGCGCTTCTTTCTTTCCTTCTTTCTTTCCTTCTTTTTTTTTTTTTTTTTCCTAGATCACCTGGCTTTACTCACTAGCGGTTATTTTTTAGCAGAATGCTGCGATGTCATGGACGCCTTCAGGGTTTTAATAGTTTCAGATCATGTACTGGCAGTTTGAACTGAGTTGTTGGTACCACTGAGAACCTGTAAGGATGGACTATGAGCTTGGGAAACAGGGTGTCAGGTAGGGAAGAGTGAGGGACAACCGTTCTCTCCCTGAGAGTTACTGGTGGGAAAGAAAACCTTACAGCTCTGCTGGCACTTGATCAAACCTTCTCCAGCATTGGGAAGCCAGATAATTGAAGCCCAGTGGACCAACAGCAATTTCTTAGAGCTTATTTGTGAAGTTACCAGCATGACCAGTGGAAAACTCTCTTTAGAGCCTCCCAGGTAGTGTCCTCACATGTCCAAACATACAGTGATGACTTGATCCCATTGCCTTGTCAGATCTTAATCAGGAGTGGTTCTGTGGTGGAAAAAAACACCACCACAACACCTTGTATGCTGGTTAAGCTGCGTGTCTTGACCTGGAAACATGAGCTGCTTCCAATTTGTCTTCTGCATGGAAACCAGAATATTACTCTAACAGAACAACCGGAGTGTCTGCGGCTGCCAGCGTAGAGCACAGCTGCTTATTTTGCAGACCATAAATCTGTGATGGTTCCTCAGTGATTCTTAATTCTGAGAGCCACTGGACATTAACTACTGCTGGTTCCCAGCCTCATGGGCAAGTATCAGACCAGTGACTGAGGTTTGAAAGGTCCTGTGCTCCATTAAGACCTGAGATGTCCCCTTGAAAAAGATTAGTACGTTTCTTTGTTAACTTTTTGAAACAAACTCAGTTTGCAAAGGAGATACTGAAGGAAAGTGAGTTTTATCTTTTCATATAACTGCTAAAACAATGGAAATGTCACGAGTGTTTCTGTTTGGGGGGGATTGACACAGGAGATCTTCTCTGAAATTGCCATGAAATGTATATTGAATATGTCTGGATTGTTGTTACTCACCTTTTTCCTTCATTTGATACAATAAAATTTTTCTCATTACCTTTCCTAATTGTAAATGCTTTGGGAGCTTACATTTAAAATATTTTTTAGGGAGATTATTTTAAATGACTGAGGAGAGAGGAAGGTCTGTGTTGGCCTGTGCTTTAGCACATCAGTTTCTCATCGTGTGTTGTTTGAACTGAGTTCTGTGTCTAGAAAAAAAATCATTTTAAAAAAAAAAAGTGTTTGGAAAAAGTAAACAATAATTTCACTAGATGCAATCTCTGATGTGTGAAAGGAGACTGGGGACTTGAAAATGCTTTTTCTTTGTTTAAAGCTGTCCAGAGAGAGACGTAGCTTTTTTCCACTGCTGCTGTTCATTTTCTGTGCTACTTCCTCGCTCTGAAGTAGAGGAAGAGATTGCAGAGCCTCCTTTGTTTCAGTCACTCTGCCATCCCCCTTGGTCACAATCTGTCTCTGCCATACTGTCTTCCAAATCTGCTGTTTTCCCTTTCTCACAGCCTGTCCTTTTAATGCAGGATTGTTTCTTTCATCCTACTTAGAAAGCAGCAGGAGGAGTGTAGAGGACACAGTGGCCAGCCTTATTTTTTCATTTTTAGATTTTTTTTTTTTTTTTTTTTTTTTTTTTTTTGCTGATGGAAATGTCAGATAGAGTCCAGTAATCATTTTTGGTTGAAAGCTCAATTTTGATAGGTGAGTTAAAGCTTGCTTGTCAAAATTCCATTTTCTGTACAAATCACATGGTTTTCAGAAGCTCATAGTTAGGCTCAGCTGTGGCCTCATTTTTCCTCAAGATTTTAGAAGAACTTTCTTAGAAAAATGGGCAATTACCAAATTTCACATTCTTTAAAACACAGAAGTGTGAAAGCTTACCCTTTGAACTATTAGAATACATTTTTGACCCTGACAGACGTTCCTCAAAACTCCCTTGAAAGTGCTGAAAAACTGATTTTGCTCTCAGAACCATAAGAAGCAAGGAGAATATCCGATTAACTTTGTCCAGGTCAAACGCTGCCAGTGTTTTGGGGGGAAATTAGGGTGGCTGTCTGTTAGAGCACTAAGCAAAATAAAAGGTTACATGCTAGGAGGTGCAGGGTGTCTCTAGCTAGAGGAATCACTGCAAGGTCTGTCGGAAAGGTTGGTCCCCTCCTCAGAATAGTTTAGCTTTATGCAGGTGTCATCCTGTGCAATGTGTGTTGAACGTGAATCCAGACTCACAACATTTACACAATGTAGAAATAAGTTGAGTGATTTGGTGTCTGTGTAACAAGACAGCATACTGGCAACCCTCCTCAGCTTCTGCTTTTCCCCCACACTGAGCTGGGTTTTGTTGTCTGGAGGGAGTTTTTTCTTTTACACCAGTCACTCTTCAGTCTGGCTTGGCATTTCTCAGCTGGTCTCTAACAGTAAGATTTCCCTAGTGCTGCTGTTTGCTGTCAAAACCCAAGAGTTTAAAATTGATTTAGTTAAAAAAAAAGAAACCCGTCTGTGAAATTTGTTTGACATCTAGACTTCACTCAGTTGGGAATGGTTTGGTGTTGTAAGGTTTGTTTTGCACTAAACTTCCCCTCCGGGTACAGTCGTGTCCCCAGTTTGCTCTGGGCAGTAGTGAGGGTGGTGTAGAGGCCCCCAGGTCAGAGCCAGCCATAGCCCCCTCCACAGCCGAGAGGAGAGCCCCGGCTGTGCTGCAGGGAAGGACCATGTTTTATCAAGCTACCTCAGCCATCCCACTGCCACAGAGCAGATAAGAACTGTGTCACCTTCCTTCATCGTACCAGCTTTTGCCCTGTGCTGCTTTTGAAGCAAGCTTCCAGCTACTGAGGAAGTTTGTTTTCTGTGTATACATGAATACAGATTTATTAAAATAAACTAGACTCTTAGCTATAAATAAAATGGAATATTTTGTGGCTGCTGAATGAGTTTTGCAGAAGCGTGTCTGAAGGGCATCCAGCGCGGCAATACATTTTAATATGCTTTTTTTACGCAAGTAACTTATTTTTGGATGTGCCTGAGATCTACCAATGACCTCCATCATGTTGAGTTTATTTAAAGAGTCATTGGAATGGCAAATAAGATTTAGAAAGAGGAGGGGGTAATAAAGAATTCAGGATAGGACAGGGGATGAAAGGCGATTAGTACTTAAATATGGTATCTATGAACTTCAGCGTTTTCATACAGAATTAGTGGTGGTTTCTCCAATAAGGGCTGTTTAAAATGGATTAGTTGTTCCTGAGAATGCTAAATTTCTGAAAATTATTTGTTAGCTTTTGAGAAAAGAGGTGTAATGTATCTTGAAGTGTATCATTTAAACTGTTCTGCAGATGTAGATTTTAAGATAACTAGCCTCGTTCTGTCTTCCTGTTCCTTTCTACCATGCATTTTTACAAAGGTGTTCTAGCTAGTTCTTTTTCCATAAAATTCCTCTTGCTCTTCTGCCTCTCCAGGTGTAAAAATACCAAATTAATTGTTTTAGGTAGTTTCAAGTCTTCATATATCTATTGGCATGTGCAGATATTGCTGGTGTTAGTGATAAATCTGTCAGTTCAAGGTGGGCTTCTGCCTTCTCTTTGGTTTTCCTCTTTCCTCTGTGACTGAGAGCAAACCCCTTCCCATCTGGAGGGGATGGAGGCTTGGGGTGGCTGCAGGCGCTGTGCAGTGTTGTGGCAGGTGAGAGCACTGCTTGTAGGCTGCTGCCTGGGATGAAGGAGTCTCCTCTGAGGGGTATGGAGTCACTTCGAAGGGTACGTGCTGTTCAGATGCGGGACAGCCACCTTTTGAGTCTTGCATTCTTGTTGGATGGATCGTTTTAGATGTGAGGAACAGAAGAATGCAGATTAAACTGACTAAAAATAATTCTGTACTTACGTATCCTTTGCTTCTGCATCACAGGGTAGGGAGGAATCTAGCAAGAGCTTTAGCATTTGTTTCGTTACGTGTACTGCCGCACATGCTTCATCACGAGCTTGAAGTGTGGCAGTCAGATGGGGTGGGTACTCGGAGTAAGTTTCCTCTATTAAAACTAAAGCCAAGGACAGTAAAATACAATTTTTGTTCAACGCTTCAGCAGTGGATGGCCCCAGCTTCCCTGTGAGCCATTCTTCTGTTAGCTTCAGGACTGAAGTTACAGTAACCGACAATGAGGTATGAGGAGCAAAATGTTCACATGTGGCAGGTTGGGGCTCTTCCAGAGTATGTTTGTTCCTTGTGGAAGGCAATATCAATGATTTATAATTGGTGGCTAAACAATTTTTGTGGTAGGCTTGTGAATGAGCACATGTAATGCCACGGGGGTTTGAGAAAGCAATGCCGCACGCAGCAAGAAGAGTGGAGGTTGTCGTTTATCACGGTGGTGCTAACAAGATGAGGCTGATTAGCTGTTGCGTGTTTTGGAAACCAGAAAAAACATCCGCTCACAGCGTCACTTAGGAAATACCCTCCCCTCTTTCAGGCTGTTACAGCCAGGCAGTCCGTGAGTTTGGGGAGAGCCGGGGAACTCCCTGCAGAGGGATGAGCCTGCTGCCAGCCGTGGGGCTGGGCGGTCGGATGCCAGCTCTAACGCTGCCTCAGGGCGCGGGCCCGCAGGTGCTGTGGAGAGGCTTCTGGGCCGGTGCCTCAGATGCCACCTCAAGAAACCGACTGGTTCAGATGGTTGTGTTGAATCAGGTCTTGAAAACGTTATAATAATATGAAACGTTATAATATTCTGAAAGAGGATCGCTTATTTATTTGCCCAAATATGCATTGCTCTCTGGCTGTACATCTGGTGAAAGCTTTATGGTCGTTGGTTTCCCTTGCAGTCTTGCAGGTGAAAAAAAGCTTTTCTCTCTGCTGAATCTCAAAGAAAAATGCTAAAATAAATATTTTTCCCTGTTCAGTCTGGGAAGTATTCTGAAAACTTTATAGAATAAAATTGTGCCTGAGCTGAAGTGAGGATCTCTCCGGAGTTCCGGCAAGAAAAGAACTGAAGCTGCTTTCTTCAGCTTATGGTTCATGGGTGAGGGAGTTACAGATCACACACACACACACACACACACAGAATTTCTAGGTTGGAAGAGACCTCAAGATCATCGAGTCCAACCTCTGACCTAACACTAACAGTCCCCACTAAACCATATCCCTAAGCTCTACATCTAAACGTCTTTTGAATGTAGGAGTCTGTATGCGTACACACGCCTTTGTATGTTGAGAGGGAAGGACGTACAAAATGTTTATTCTAGTCTTCGCCATGGATGTAATTACTGACTTGTTAATGGTGGAAGGAGAAGACAGGCCTCGCAGCCTTCCATCACGGTGCGGCCTTGCTGCCATCGCTGCTTCCAGTGCCTCAGGTCACAGCTGGCGGCAGCACGGTCGTTACTGGGGTTTGCCAGCACTCCTGATGATAGTGAAGCAGCAGTGCCCTTGATAAGAAATTAAAGAATTTCCATTCTGCTTGACTTTCCTGGTCAAGTTGTCTTACCTGGTGCTATAAATTTTTGTGTTTGCCACATCAGGAATGAAGACGTTTGTATTTTCGTGCAGGATGAGGCCAGTGTTGCTCAAAAACTAGAAGGATTCAGGTGCCCGAGAGACTCCAGAGGTGTCAGATACTACGTATTGACCCACTGTTCCCTGTCAGCACAGTTCTGTATGTCAATACATTTTATTTTCTTGAGGAGTTCCTCCTTTTTTGGCGTTCCTGATGCTGGAAGCACAGCAGTGGGTTGCAGCCAAGTTGATGCTCAGGCTGTGACCACATCGACCAGTGTTTGTGTATCATTGAAAAGACAAAACTGTTCCCAGAATCTTTGAACAGGAGAGCTGGCAGACGTCACAGCTGATGCCAGGTGATGAACCTGCTCTGGTCAGTGTGGTGCTTTCATCCTTTGGGTTTGGATCGTCCGTGTAGAGTTCTGTAACATCAGGCTTCTCGGTTGCCTTTCCTGGACCCAATCTCCATTTAGCCATCTGATGAGCAGAGAATGAGGATAGTGGCAGTCAGTATAGTTTCCAGTGTTTTAGGATTCTTTTAGACATTTCATCTGTAATTAAGTTCAGTCATTAATACAAATACTCTGCAAGTAAAATATAAACCTAGATAATCTAAAACTGTTTGAACATACTTCTAAACACACTATTAGTTACCATTGATAACGTGACAGGCAATGTAGCACTATTGGGAAACCACTTGTTTTCCACTCTACGTTAATATTCATTCAAATTAATATTCATTCAGAAAGGGTGTGACTGTGATTGCCTCTTCGAAAGTTTGAGTAAAAGTTTGAGAGATTGGAGTATTCTGATACTGTATTGATTCATACAAGAACATGAATGGATTCAAGCGGGAAGCTGCTATGTTGCACTCCATTAGTCTCTCAAAATATTAGCATCCTTTATGCTACTTTGCTACTCCATTAAAGTGCCAGCTGCTAAGTAGTTTCTAATGAATATCTTGTTAGCTCTTGTGATAACGTTTTCAGACTAGTGAGTACATTCTTGGAAAAACATCAGGCTTGATTAGGTCATTGAGTAGTCGGTCCCTTCAGTAACTGACAAGTGGAGGTGAAGAATGCCTGCAGCTTACAGTGGAAAATGCATGTGAAGCCAGGTAATCCTAGACTTCTGTCCTGAGCCCACGCACGCATTCTGTTAGTTCTGAACCATCTTCAAACTTGCGTCAGCAAGCATCTGTCCTTCAAAAATATACTGTGAAACATGATATTCAGTTGCTGAGTCCTTTTATCTCTTCACACCAGATAGGCAGAAGAGCGTAAAAATAGTGCTTGGCAACTTGGTTGTGCTTGTGGACAGGGAGTCAGTCAGCCTTAATGCTAAGCCCTCAACAGAAACGGTCTATCTGTGTTTTCACTTGACTTTACATGCAATACCATTCAATATTGATTTGCGGTACAGCATCTGGGCTTCGAGATGAGATAGTTCTTTACTACCTGTCTTTTCCATTTTCTTAATGTGCACGCTAAGGACTTGAGCTTGCTGCACTACCAGCTGTCTTGTATTCTTTGTCCAAAGACTTCTGGCACAAAGAGCTCTGCACTTTGAGAAAGGTAAAGGTAGAGCTGCTACCAAGGCTACGCAACTATCTGAGTTAACACTGATGCCATAGTGGGTAAATAAAATTGTTCATTTCTTTATATTGAAGTCTTCTCTATCTACCAAAGCACCATTGGTTTTTATTCATTCGTTAGATCAAGTCTTTGCTTCTTTTCTTTTCCACTAATAGCTTATTTTTTCATGTGTAGAACTGTGAAAGGAGGAGGTACAAACGACTTAGCAACAAAGCCAGGATGTTGAAAACAGGAACAGCAACAAAAGCATTCTTCAGATGTGTCCCTTATTTCTGTAATCTGCCAGTATCTGTTCAGAAACTTCCCACATGATAAAGTTATCACTGCAAATTCTTTTCAGTATAATCAGTCAGACTGTGTTTAAAAACAAACAAAAAACCCACCGTAGCATAGATGACAAGGTAAATGGGAGCTCTCCTGAGAAAAGAGACCTACAGTAAAGGTCTTACATTTCTGAGTGTGAATTTTTCAGGCTAGCCTGATACGCAGATATTTTTTGTTGGCCTCCCTTTGAACCACAGCAGATACATAGCCTCTTGTATATATCAAAAGGCACTCACTCCACTGAGGAAATTTCGCAATTACTGTAGGACTTGAAATTTTATTTTGAAGAAAATCTGCTGAGGTATGGTGGGTTGTTTTGGGGGTTTCTCTCTGTATATATCTTAGTGAATTCTGTCGTGGACATCTGATTTTTCTAAATAGCCTAGTATTCAATGCCGAAGTACAAAAACAATAGTAATTCTTCCCTTGGGCTTTTAAAATACTGGTTCTTCAAAACTGTGGTTGAACTTTCTCAGTATTTTGCATTTGATGGTTTCAGTGCATGAATGTCATTGCTTCTTGATTGGTAATTTCTTTTAAGGATAGTAATACGGTGTGGTATTTCTCTATTAAAAATAAAACCACAACTTATTAGCTTCTCTCAAATGCTGTACTATTGTATTTGATAGAAGCTAATAATACTTCTGTCTTCTGTGTGCACCTGGCTGGTAGTTTTGTTTTGTACCCTTAATATTCGTGGTCTGTGAAACAGAGAGAATGAACTATGTTTTTTCTTTGGTAGGATTTTTCCAATTAAAGATGTACCTGCAGAGCCTGAAGCTCTTACACACTGGCTATATCAACGATTCATTGAAAAGGAGGATCTCCTGACACATTTCTATGAAACAGGTAGGATGGTGTCTAGCAAAGAGAATTGTGCTTTGATTATGTCTTTTCTTATAAGGATCTCAAAGTGATTTAAGAATGCATATATGCTTTTCACATTAATACAATACATATAGATACTAACACTTTTTATGTGGCAAAAGAATGTATACTAAGGAATGATGTAGAAAACAGTTTGCCTGGCTGTGATTAGCATTGGGTAGCATTTGGAAGCTGTCACAATTGAAACAAAGCTAAGGAAATCCCCTTGTTTCACCAGTAACATACATGTAGAGTTCAGCTGGGAAACTTGCTGCCAAAGGGGAATAATTTAGCAAGATTCAAAGAGGTAGTGAATGTTCACATGCACCAGTAAAAAGTATTCAGAATTTAAGTTTGGAGGGGACATAAAGTCTTCAGGGTTTAAAAATGAGCAAGTTCTTGAAAAAAAGAGAATAAATAAAGCTCTTATGTGAGACAGGTTTTGTTTTATCTTAGTGTGGCTATATAACATCTTCCTCAGGCGCTTGTACAAACAGGAAAACTGACCGAGGTAGTCTGTAGGTGTAGTCCAAAATCGTAGCTCTCTTCTGTTTCCCACTAAGTTGAACAGAAGGATGCTTTGACTGGAACAATCTGTAAGAACAACATAGCATAACATCTTCGGAGTCTGTCTGCCTGCAGCCCTTTGCTGTGAGCACTGGTCTCCTTGCCGTGACATACTCTGGGTCACTTCTGGCATAACATACTTTCAGTGTTAATGGATCAGAGAGATATCTAAATACATTTGGGTCTTTAATAACATTACTGAAGGGATACTGGCAAATGATGTGATTTAAAATACTAGGTAAATGCTTAGCTGGGGAGGTGTTTTCCCAAGGCTCTTTTTTTTTTTCCATCCAGTTGTTGGCTGTGTGCGTGTTTTCAGAGCACAGACCAGAGGATCTTATTATAATAAAAAAGAAAATCCAGAGAGTAAAAAATACAGTTTTGTTTAAACATACAGGAAAGGAAGTTTGTCAAACAAACCGAGTGGAAAGACTCCAGATGAAATAATGCAACGTGTTTTTGAAGAAAAATAAATCCCTTAGCGATTATAACTGCTGAGGAGAAATGCAGTCTGTTGAATCAACTGAGTTTAATATTCCAGAGTGACTAATCAGAGATGTTACTTCTGTTAGATGATTTACTGCAATAACTGTTTTGATTCTGTTCTGAGTGCTTAATTTATCAATTCTACTGCTTAAAATGATTGCTTAATTGAATTCGTTAGCAACCCAGCGTTGTACTGTGCTGTATGAAATATTGCTGTCATTCAACCATAATTGATAGCCAAAGTCAGACCCTGCTATGTAACTTGCATCCAGATGCATATATTAGACAAATAACTTGGTGAGTCTGCCTAAAAGTGTAGTCAATAGGATGTAAGGAATTGTTGTTATTGAGACATTATTTCACAAATACCATGCCAATAACATGGTCATGCCTAAAAACCTAACTAGACCAGAATTTCAAACAGTATAATGAATATAATCAGACATACTCCTTGGAATGTGCTTCAAAAATAGGATGATTGGTCGTAATTTACTGGGTAATGAGCATGAATTAATAAGATGCTATAAATGTAAATGCTATGACACAGAACCTTATTAGGCATAAATTAGCATAATTTAAAGTTACTACTAATTATGCCAGTTGAGAACTTACTTGCATTTGCTTTTGCTGTCATGGTTTACTGCAAATGTGCTATTGCAGTTTTTGGAAAACCCCACCAGTCCTGAGGACTAATATGAGGGGAATCCCTGAAGCTGCCCAGCAGCTTGCTTTTTGGGAGCGCGTTGTATTGTTTCAAGTTAGTGCATTTTTAAGACTTGGGGATGTGGCAGCATTTTGACTTTGTAATACATGCTGCTTGGGAACTTGTCTGAGTTCATAAGGTTGACTTCAGGCAGTAACTTTCATTATGAAATTAAAATATTTTTATTCGGTGAACTATTTGTTTTAAGCCTGAGTAACATTTAAGGCTATTTGAAATGTCAAAAGCTTGTTACTGGTATAATCTCTTACCATCAGTAGGAGTACATTCTTTTGGAGTGTTTTTATGTGGGAAGAAAAAGAATATGTGCCTAAAATATTTTTTCCCTTTTTGCAGTATTCCTAACTAGTAAGGACTTCAATTGATCTAGGGAAAACCTGTAATATTCGATGTCTTTAAAAAAATATATATATCTTAAAAATTGAAGATGAAACTGTCCCATTCTTTCTTATAAGTAGATTTTACACATTTTGTTTATAAAATTAAAATATTTACAGTAAACATCTGTAGGTATGAGCAACACAAATACTCCTAGCAGTTCATGGAAAGCTTGTATTGGCAATTGCATGATTTCTCTGAAGTCTTGAGCGGGATAACCTTGAATAATGCAGTTATACAAATGGGATTACTTAGCACTTGGAGACTAGTTTTAAAACAAAAAGCATTGGAAATGAATAATTGCATACTGAAGACATCACACTCCTTGTTCATTCTGACCACAAGCCAACTGATGTGATGCAACTAAAAAAAGTAAGCAGTGTCATCCTACAGGGCAGCAGGAGGGTATTTTCAGTAGTGGTACAGAAACACTTTTTCCACTGTACCAGATTTGAAACCTCATCTGCAAATTCTGCATATAGATCTGTCAAGAAACATGAGTTGAACTGGGAAGAGGGGCAGGTAATAGGTGCTAAGATGATGGAGGGGAAGGAGGAGTTGTTTCTGGGAAGGACAACTGGAAGTGCTCGTCTAGCAAAGTGAAGGATCATTTTCCCTGTGAGACACAAGTTGGCTTGGGAGAGGAGGAAGGGGAAGAGGCAGTTGCTGTCCGGCCTGAGGGGAAAGGAGAGTTATTTAAACCAAAGGTCAGTGTTGGTACAGGAAAAACAGATGAGCCATGGAAGACGAAATCTAGTGTAGAGTGGGCAAAGAAGAGATCAGTAGTGAGAATTACTGGTGAATAAATGGTGTGGCAAATCTGCCCATGTGTGAAAATATGTGTCAGTGAGAGGAGGATGGGACTCATCAAGATTTTTTTAATGTGAGAGCATTCATATAAAAAGAAAAGCTTTGTCTTAAGTACTTGACTGCAATTCCTCCAATGATTGCAAATGTGAAGCACAGAGATAAGTTACTGATGGTATCTAATTGCCCAAATTGTGCAGTTTCTAAGATTCAAAACTGACGATGTTGTATCTGTGTTGTTTGAATCATTCACCTCTCGTTTTTCTATGTGTAGCTGCAACTCTATAATGCTGTTGCAAGAACATCTTCATCTAGTATATTTAGTTTTTGTATCCTCTGTAAATAACTAAAAAAAAGTGGTTCATATCAACTAGGTTTTGTGCATCTCAGCAACATGTTACACAAATTATTTAATATACAGAAGTAAATATATGCAAAAATGTGCTTATGATCATAAGGCTCTGATGTATTTGGACACAGTGTAGTGTTGTAAGTCATAAAAAGTCAAAATAGGGAAAAAATGAACGTTTTAATTGTCAGCTGTAACTCCTGCCAATCCTTCTCATATAAACAGACATCTCAAAAATTACTTCTAGAAAACAGAGTAGCAAATTAGAGTGCTTCCTTGTGACCTTCAGTCTATGTGACCTGACTGGCTAATGAATGTTCAAACAACATATAAAAATTATTGTAAGGGGGGAAAAAAAAAGTATATATACATATTATATGTATGTGGTTGTATGTATATGTCCATATTCAAGAGGAAAGTTGAGAATTTAGTTGTTCACAGTATACCAAATTATTGCCAAACAGCTGCAAAGCTTTTCACAGCATCCATTCAGTTTGATAATATGGACATTAGCACAACTATAAAAAATAACCCAGAAGACTTCAGTTGCCAGTCAGATCTCCTTGCAAGGGTTGAATATAGTCAGGATGGCTGCTTTTAAGGAAAGTTTAAGTTTATATCCAAATGAAATGAATGTTAGTCTTAATAATAAAGCTTATTTTATTTTCTTGAAGATGACTGATAATAGTGAAGATTATTTTGAAAACGTACAGCCTAATACAAAACTAATCAATACACTGTTATGGGTCAGGTAGCAATGGTAAAGGCTAATGCATGAAGCCTATCACTCCTGCTGTGAAAGCATTACCTGTGTGTTCTTTTCTTTTTCAGGAGCTTTTCCTCCACTGCAGGGTCAAACGAAAGCTGTGTCTCGGGCGATGACCCTCAGTAATCTGTGGCTAGTTGGCATACAATCACTTGCATTTTTGTCAGGCGGTATGTGGTACTGCATCCTACAGTATTTTTATCATTGCCTATTTTAAAAGTTGAATGGGACCTGAGGACACAGTGGGAATCCAGGCTCTTGCAAATGAATATCATATTGTATGTGCAAATGTGAATATACAAGAGTAAAGGAAAATACTGGATGGACTCTTACCTCTCTCTGGGGAAATTTTAAACTCCACTGAAAGTGAAGATCAGTAACATAGTGACCTGATGATGTATTATTTTAAGAATTGTCTGTATTTTTAAAAAGTGTATACTCTCACCCACACTTAAGCAAATTCAGCATTTGGACAAAAGGTGCAATCGTACAACCACCGTAGAAGAATGTCTGCGACAAGAAAACTGTCACCGCAAGTATTTCTTGGCATTGTAGTTAGAGCTCAGAAAATTCAGCAACTTGTCTCTTCCGTAGTCTGTACAGCATTGGTGTGGTAGAGATTTCCTCATTTGCACAAACTTGTACTTTATTGCAGCTCATTGTGCTGGAGTCTGAGATACTCTGCGGAGCTGGTGGCGGTAACTTTGAGGCTACCCAGTCAGCAGCTGTTGTATTAGACACGTTGATCTAAAACCAGGACCCAAGTAAGGTTCAGCGTCAGGTGTGCTTTGTGAGGAATCAACCCTCAAAAAAAGCATTGCAGCATCATAGTGTGATTAAAAGTTATCCACGTGTGATGAATCAGCCCATCCCTGCTGTGGTTTTACCATCAGCTGTCCGAATTCTGTGTGCTACCAGTATCTCGTATTAGGAGGAAACCTGGAGAATATTAAAGCCACTTGGTCTGTTTCCCCGTTGTGTTCAGAATGCATCCCGTTGATCATTATCACTTTTCAAAATGCACTTTTAAAGGTGAAAATACAGTGAAGGAAAGACATACATCTTAGGGAGTAGGGGAAAGCTTTATCTGTCATGCATTGGAAGCCAGAGCAATTCTAGGTGTTTCTGACGGTCTGCTGGTGCTGCTGGTGATTTTTAGCCACCTTTGTATTTTGTATACTGCGGTCCCACCAAGGTGACCTTTGAGTGGTTTCTAGAGGCCTTTTTCTCCCCTGCTAGTTGCAACAGCGCTAAATATACTTGTGGGAGAGTTTAAATAATTCAATGCCAACCATCTTAATGTTTTGCTAAGGAATAATAGAAGGAAAACTAGTTTCTTAAAAAAAGAAAAAAAAATAGATATAATAGTTGTCATCAACTTATAAGAAGATATTACTGCAAAAACAAAAGGTACGTGAAATATTCTGAGTAACTCCAAGGAGGGCAGTACTACTTAGCTCACCAGTGTGCTAGAAACCATGGTGGAAGAACGAGTTGAATTTAAAGGCAAACTGGACCAGAAGTTCCAGTCCCATTTTCAGATGTGTGATACAGGGTACTTCTGAAAGGGTGTCTGTGATGTACGGGCTTACTTCTGGCAGGTCTAGTTGGCATTGTGTTTATGTGATTATACACAGATTTGAAAGAGCTGTTCCTAAAATAAAATTAATCTCTCTAAATACCAGCAGGATAGCCAGAACTTCATACTCTAATTTTACTGAGAACATAGTAAGCCCTCAGTAGTTTTGGCTCTAAATTAGCAATATTGATCCCCCTCCTTCTCTCCCTATCTCTCTCTCTCTCTCTCTCCTGCTACGGGAATCAGTAGGTGGTGTGCAGAATTTAAATAAATACATATTTAAAATTTAAAGTGTTTCCTCTGGGGGTCAGGAAGGGGGAGTGAAGAGTGTACTAAAATGAGGCAATGCCGATTCTCCTGGTTTAATTGAAAGACACCTTGTCAAATACGCATCTCTATCTCTCCCCAAAATAGTTTTATCCTAGTTGCAAAAAAATAGGATGGTTGCAAACTGCTAGATGAACAGTAAGTTTCCCTGAACTGAGAGTCCACTCATGGACTTAAAGGTACCTCTGTAACTGAAAGACAAAGGACAGTGCTTGCCTACAGCTTAGTATTTTATTTAAGATGTCTCTAAATCCCACCCGTTTACACCCAGTCACACACCTGAATTCTAGTGTAACATAAAATACATTTGAGAGTGAAGCCCTGAAGAGGGAGGCAGTCTTGGGAGTACGCTTTTTTTCCTGTTGCTCCTGCTGAGGTACAGCTGGCAGAATGAATGTATTTAATCTGCCGCTTTCCAGGCAGGTGCTGAGGCAGCCGGTGCCATTACAGTGTAAGTGGTTATGTCTGCAGCACGTGGGCATAAGTAGACTCTCAAAACTGCAAAATGCAGATGGTGAGCTAATTATTTCTGTCCTCCACCAGGTGGTTTGATCAGAACCGCAGAGATGCCCATGATACAGCTGGTTTTATTTTGAGCTAGGACAGACTAGAGTGATATAAAAAGGGAAGTTTATATAAGCAGATTGCACAGCAGTAACTTGCATCAGGAGGTTGTTCTTTGTAGACTCAGTAAACTCCATGTAAGATCATACTGTTTTTTCAAATGCAGTGTTTGGTTTTTTTTGTTGTTTTGTTTTGTTTTTTGTTTGTTTGTTTGTTTTTCTTCCAGTGGATTACAGTCAATAGTGAGTGTTCACATGCTGCCTGAAGAAATTAGTAACGCGCAATAATGTTTCAGATAATCCTTTGATTTATCTGGTCCTGTGCATTTTCAGTTAGTTCCTTTATACTTCTTACTATTGCAAGGCATCTGTTTGCAAACACTGATCGTTGTTTTGATAGGGTGAGGACATAGTGTTAGGTTCTAGGCTTCTTTTCCTTCCTGCACTGGAAAATGTGAAGGGAGCCTAATGTTGTCTCTCTCCGCGGCTGAGTCACTGTAGATGACAGTGGAATGAAACTGTTGTTAACAAAATCCAAAGCACCCTCCCAGCACGAATTTGGATGCTACTTCGTGGCAGAGAAGTTGTTCTAGTAAGGGAAAAACATAAAATGTATACAACACCCGAGAGATTCTGTGCTAAAAATACCATGCTGGTGAAGGCTGGAGTGTAGCAGGCTGGTCTGTAGAACATAAATTCCTCTTGGTTGCAGTTCGGTTCTGCCTGCGGGCAGTTGGCCGGTGGTGGAGCTGTAGCGAGCATTTTGCTGCAGCACCCGTGGGTTTCCGCTTCTGAAGAGCTCACGATGCATTTTATAAAAGTGATGTTAACAAACCGTACAGTTGATCACAAAATGGTTAATTACTGTACCTTTGAATTTGTATTAGGAGAAATATTATGGAAGAATGTATAAAGTGACAGGATGAGAAAGGTAAAGAAAAATAATTGTTGCGCGCACAAGCGAGAAGATAGTGAAGTTTATTGTGAATAAAGACGTTTCTCTGCTGGGGTTGCACACAACATTTGTAAGTTTCTATGTTTAATTTTTCATAAACAGGTTAAAAGTGAAACAATGCAAGTCCTAATGGTTTAGCTCTTTGAATCCCGTTATATGAAGAATACCTGCCCCTTCAAAAAGAGCAGTGTTTTTGTTTCAGTGCCCTCTGAGTGTACCTTCCTTACAGATTCTCTTGTGTTTTGTGTATGGTTCTAGAAAGTATTTCAACAATGTCTCTTGCAGGAGGGACTTTTTTTTTTTAAGTTGCTCTCATCAGATTTTGAGGAGAAAGATTGCAATTTACCTTGCTCACCAGAAAACTAAAAGCTTCCTTCTCCCTCTTACGTGCTCAGCATCAAAAATAAGATGCATCTTACTGCATTAAAAATCCAACGACCACTGTGGTACTGCTCATTATTGACTTGATTTGCAAATGATGTAATTGTTGGGTTTTTCCTGTCTGACATTGCCATAAAGTGCTGTTAACTTTTTCACTTGTTTGTACAAGTTAATACAGATGTACCGATCACTGTGTGTGACAGGATTCAACTGCTCCACTTTGCCTTGTCATAAAACGTTGGGACCAAAGGTACTTGAAACTGGGATTTCCAAATCATGAGTCTGGGAATGGTGCGTTCTGTGATAGTCAGCTGGAGGTTCGGTTGTTGATCTGATACAATCACACGAAGTAATTATACATCTGGGGTACTGTATTGTTTGGAAATAATGGAGCCATATGAAATAAAAGGTTATTTTGCAAAATTGCATATGTGATAGCTTTTACACTTTTTTTTAAAGAAAAGACAATTGGAAGAGCAAAATTGAAACCATACTCTGAGTTAAAAAGTCTGCATACATTATGAACAGGTTTGAGCAACTTTAATTTTTCTGTGTAAAAACTGTAGGCTACTTGGCTGTGACACAAACCAAGTCTTTAAAAGAATTCTATGCATTTTAAAGCTAAATCTTTTATCATTGGATAATGAAGTAATCATACACTGAGCAACTGTCCTGTTAAAGTGAGTTAGTTCCTTTAAAGTTACTCTACAATATTGTTTGTTTTATATGATAACAATTAGCTTTCTTGACACCATTTATTTTAGCCTCCAATTTTCTCCTTCCCTCCTGTGTTACTCGCATTTTGTTCTGTATGATAAAATGGATGCAGAAGCCTCTAGTGAGTCTCTGTGATTTTGCAAAGGGATGGTTGTGTTTGGATTTACTTTACTGAATTTATTTCATTGCATTTTTTTTACCAAATCTTTCCAGCAGCCAAGATGTCTTTCACAAATGTAGACAGATACAGAAGAAGCATTTCTCCACAGAGATTATTAGGTGTTTTTTCCCATTTTTTGTGTGTGGCAAAATAAAGTTGATTTTTTTTCACAATTATTTCATGTGCTTCTAATCCTTAATAGCGGAGATGATTTTGTTTGAGGGTCGTATTTATTGTGGTTGTATCTAATAGATGCACAATCTCTGTTGTGTTTGCCATCGACACTACAAACAGTAGGGTAACACTTCAGTTCACCATACAGTGAGAGTTAATTTAAGTGATACTGTTGCTTGTAGAGCTCTCAGGAAGGATGCAGAGAAATCTTTCTATGCCAGAAGTGGTTTAAGGGGAGGAGTGGAGCAGTAGGGCAGAAGCAGCTTCTGTGGTGCTTGCCTGCTCGAGCACCTGCTGGAAACTTCTCTGGCACTGAGACCGCAGAGTTTCTGTGCAGGGCACTGCATGGCAATGATTCCCCTTGAAGTCTGTGAGAGTTCAGGCGGCACCAAGAGCAGGACCTGGGCCCCCAGTGTCCCTGGTCTGCTGCCGTCCAAGAAAGAAACGAATCCAACCTTTTTGTGAGCAAGGCTGTAATGGTTTTGTAGATGCATCTATTTTTTATCAGAGCAGTCTGCTTTTAAACAAGTTCAGCCAGGCAAAGCAATACAGCGCGGGACAGCACCCCTCCTTCTGTGGCCTGGGCCAGCTCGCTAAGGATAGCTCTCAGAGTACCAAGAAAAGGAGCTCCTCGGAGCACAGGGAGGCATCTCGCGAAACTGCGCAGTGGTTGTAGTTATGTCTACCTCTTTGTTTCCCTTCTGGGTTTCGTCCTGTTTTCCTGTGTGGTGTTTTTTGTGAGGTGTGGGGGGGATCGGGGAGGGAAAATTTGAAATCTAAATATAAGGCACTGGTGGGAGATCCACTGCTTACCAGCTGTGTTGTCATATTGAAAAAGCCATTGTTTTTAATTCCTGCCTAGTATGAAATGTTTTAAAAATCTTTCCTGCTGGAAAGAAAAATGTATTTTTAAAAAACAGAAAAAATCCTTCTTTTGGCTATGAGATTGTCAGCTGTATGAGTTGTGACCATATCATGACATGCTGATCAGATATAAATAAATTTTTATCTCTCAGGACTCTATCTTGTATTTTTACTTTTCTGGTAACTGTCACGCGGGTTTTTGTTTGTTTTGTTGTTGAAAATATTCTTGATTTCAGCTGAGGCAGCAAATAAAAAAGGTATGTGAGTGTCATGTCACGTGTGTACAAAGAAACATCTCTTGCTGATCCTAAAATAAAATCACCATGTGGAACATATCCCAAGGCTTGCTAGTTCACAGCGAAGGGGAATTGCTGCAATTAGCTTCCACTTCCAGGTGCTTTTCTCCCTCCTTCCCTTCCTGCCTCTCTCCTTCCCTTCCATCCTCTCTGAGAGCTTCAGCTCCTGTAAAATAGCGCGCTTGGCCCATCTGGCATGCAGAGTGCGTGCGCACCTTTCCAGCCAATTTAAAAGCAGCCACCTTCTTATACAGGGTGCAGAGAAACAGCTCTGACCAGAGTGATGCTCACAGGGGACAGCAGTGTGCCTGTGGATAAAAACAGGTGTCTGAGATGATCAGGTGTGTTACATCTGTAGGCACTTTATTATTTTTTTTAATTTTGAGATCACAATATCTCAGTTTTCTGGCAGAAAAATATTTACATATATATGTTAATTTCTTTGTATAGATAGACTTCGTTAATACTTACATTTTCAGTGCATCCTTAGATTCTCTGGGGAATAAGGAAAAGTTCTCTTTGGTTGTCCTTCCAAGAGTCAGTCTGGTTTTGTACTGAGTTAAGTGGCTGATTTGATAAAAGGCTGCATTTTGAAAAGAAGTTTTCCATTTGCAGTTAACTGGTATAATTCTATGCAGATCAGTGGCATACAATATATTTTCATAAATTAGATTAAATAAACTTTTTTTATTATATCAATTTGTTATTTGAGGATGAGTCATAGAGTAGTCCAAATCACTTTGTAAAGTGTGTGTTTGACAGTAAGCATCATAACAGAGGCAAAAGGAAGGTTATATATCTAGCCAGAGAGATCATGGAAGAGGCCATCAGGAAGAGAAGTCACCCCAGGAGGCAGTGACACCAGAAAGAATGGAGACAGTGGCAACCAATGACTGAATGCAAGTTTCCACTGTAAATAAATACAAATAAATAAAAGGGCAGACTTGGCTCTTCAGGCAGATAGGTCGAGTAGCAGTAGAGCGCAGTAGGATATGTATGTATATAGTCTATGGCATTATTGGGACCATATACTGAATACTGATTCAAAATTGCTGGGCAAGACAGAACAGAAAAGTTGTTAAACCATTTTTTCTGCCCTCTCTGTTTTCCTTTCTGGACTAGGTATGGCTGGCTGGCTGACTTGAGATGAGACATGCTGCCCACCCCCTTAGAAAGGTTTTCTCCTTCTCCTCCTCCTCCTCCTCAGGATGCTGGCTGTTCCTTGCATTGTCTCTGCTGAAACTGCATGCTCCCTGCTCTGAGCCGTGGCTCTAACTTGTCTGCTTGGCACACCCTGGGCCGCCTTTTTCTTTCTTTTTGCCCCAGTCTTGGTTTTAAGGAAGAATCACGCATTCCTCTTCATCCACTGGCTCCCCCTTCAGGAGACTCCATCAAACGAGATTAGAGGCTGAAACTTCACATTAGGATGCGATGGTGGAAGTGCTGCTGCCTGACTCCTGTCTGTCTCATCCTCACCTCCCACCAGCACAACCAGACAGCCGACATGTTTCCCTCTCCTTGCACACATCTCCTTCACTGAGGTGAGGGCGATAGGTACAGCAGCACCGGGAAACCACAAACCTGCCAGTACTGTTCTCTGAGGTGAAGTCGCTGGGTTTTATTTTCCCTGTAGGCTTTTTACACATTTGGGAACACTGAAGTTGTTGGTTGGTTGTATTCACGGTGTTGTTGTATGTTTTGGTTGTTTTGTTGGGTTTGGTGGGGTTTGTTTTGTTTGGGTTTTGTTCATTTTTGTTTTTCCTGCTGCTGTTGTGTTCCTTCATCCCCGTGTTTCTCTTAAGCTGACACGTGGGGATGGTGCTTGTCAGCAAGTACCTGAAGTGGAGGAACCCATACCTCGCAGGTGGGGACTGTCCCTCTGCACTTGTGGCTTGAAGTACACGCGGTTGTGGAGTTGTGCATCCTCTGAAAAAGAAAAGAGTGCTTTCCGCTGGATGAGACAGCTTCACTGCGGCAAACTTAAACTTGCGGAGCAGAATTGTTGGCTCAGGGATTTGGTTTTATTTGGCCACTATTTTGACCAAATCCTCCCTGACAACTGGTTTAAAAAAAAAAAAAAAAGTGGAACATTGTTGTATGTGCAGTGCTCTGCTCTGTTACACCACAACCAGTGAATGAATTATGGGGTCTGCACTTGACAAACACAAATTCAGAGACTCCAGAGTTGAACCTCATAGGCTATAATTAGGGTGGGGCTGTTTTTCCAGGAAGTTTCTTAGCCAAAACTGATGACAAAATATTAATATTATTTTAATAGGCCAGTAGAGTCATTGCTTACAACTAGGCTCTGTTTATTGCCCACAAGCCTGCAGTAATAGTTGCTGAAACAACGTGGATTAACCACTGCTGGATTAATCTCTGGCAAATAAATGTTCTCCCACTTCTGCTTATTCCAATACTGTGTATTGATTCCTCTGTCGCTTGAAGCAGATGTATTTTGTTTCTCCAACTATTGCCTTACAGTAATACTAATGAGGTTTGGTATGTGCTTTGTGTTTACCCTGTAATTATTTAACCTTGAGAAAAGTAGTACGTTTTGCAGACAAGCAGGTATTTGCTAAGTGGACAGAAGAACACACATGGGAGGACAGTCTCTGAAGGTTGCCTGTGTACGTGCCACATGGCTGTAGGTGTCACAAGTTCAGTTGTGCTGATAGAAGGATCTAGACAAAGGTGGAGTTTTAGCATTAGTCACTGAATACATTTTGACTTTTTTTTCCCTCCAAGAAGCTGAAATGAAGTTGTACCAAAGTCCAAAAAAGACCCCACACAGCTAGTTAAAGCTACAAAGGTAATCTGGAAAAAGTTAGTGGAAGAACGAAACCTAGCCTGTTTATCCCATGGAAAGTAAAATAAAATTCTATTATGTAAAGTCCTCTGTAGGTACTTTCACTCATGGACTAAATAGTCTGAAAAGAAAAGCCCTAAGACGCAGCAGTTCTGTGCAGAAGAAGCTATCCTGACAGGTATGTGTTCAGTTCTTCAGTCTTGAAGATACAACTGTCAATTTAAATATTTTACTACAGAGCTGAAATAGAAGGAGGTACTGTTTACCCTAATCGCTACACTGGGAGGTTGTGACCTACATTATGCAGGTTACTAGACTAGATGTTGTCTGAAAGTCTGTGGAACTTACTATTTTGCTTGTAAGTCGAGTGCCAGTTCTCTTGTAGGCTTTTAAATTCATAGAATCACAGAATGGGTTGGGTTGGAAGGGACCTTAAAGCCCATCTAGTTCCTACCTGCCTGTGGTGGGCAGGGACGCCTCCCACTAGACCAGGGTGCCCAGGGGCTCATCCAGCCTGGCCTCGAGCACCTCCAGGGATGGGGCATCCACAGTTTCTCTGGACAAATTCTCAATACAACAGGCCTAAAATGACTCTGATCCTGCAGGAGAGAGCAACAAATAAAATAGTATTTTTTGAGGCTATTCAATGATTTTTCTTATTGGCACTGCTGTAATGCCTTCATTCATTATGTGAACACAGCTCACAGCAGCTGCACAGTGAATCAGCCCCCAGATATGCCTGAGCCATTATCTGCTCACCAGGAATAGCCAGTGCTGGTGCCTCAGGGAAAATTGTAAGGATCCCTGGAGTGGATAAGTATCAAATAACCTTGCTATATATAGGATTTTTCTTCCTAACCTTTCTGTTAGAAGCTGGCTTGTGTCCTGGCCCACTGGAATTTAGATCCCAAATTTGTTTTCTTTTTAGTTTGCCTCCTCACTGTCTGTTCTGTTTTGTAGTCCTGATATATTTTTGTGCTTGGGGAGGTTAATGAGTCCTGCAGGCCACTTACAGGCTCTTCAAGAGTCCACTGTGTTTCATAAAAAGCTTCATTAGATCTAAGTGTTCTGTCTTTGCATTGGTTATTTTTCCCCCTTGTGTTAATGAGCAGTTTAAAAAATAAAAAAAATCCCCAATTTGGTTTTTTTTTTCTGTTTACCTTTCCTAGGTTTATATACCTCTGTCATGCCTACAATGACTGGGATTACTCTGAGCTAACTATTTAAACTTCTGCTCTCATTCCTGTAGCTTCATCACCTGCACAGTTATTTCCTTCTGCTTGTTATTATAACATTCAGAGAACTGATCGTCCTGTTGGTGTAATTTATTTAAATAGTAATTTAAATACATCTTGATGGCAAGGTTAGATTAATTAATGGATTTACCATTAGTGATATCCTGACTCCGGTGAAATATATATAAATCAAATTGTAACTATGTTAGCAGCTACTACTAGCTACTAATAGGCTACTGCCAATGGTTCTTTATCCCCTGTGCAAAAATACACATTTAGCTTCCTTGCATAAGGAAGAAATCCAAAAAGATAAAATGGTTCCATAACGTAGGTTTTAAGCAATCAGAGAATTTAAGAGAATTTACTTCCTTCATCCTAATACTTATCTTTAAAAAAAAAAAAAAAAGTTTAACAAACCACTTGAGGTTTGTTTGCATCCCCCTGAAATCTTTGAGCTGGTGTTTGTAGAAACCAAAGCGCAGCCTGAATACCCTAAATCATTCACTGACTGAGAAATAGTCCTGGCTCTCTAAAGCATCTATTAAATTTGGTCTCTGATTTTTATGTGTGGCCATTTAATTTGCTATATGAAAATAAATCCAACATATTCAGCTAAGCCAAAGGGTGAAGATTTGGAAAAAATACATGTTACTATGCAAAAGGGTATTGACACTTGTTTTCTGGCTTGCACGGCTCTCTCTAGCACCTTGTTGTGTAAGGAGGTATTATATATGCTGTGTACGGTAGCTCAGGCAGCACAGCAAACCTGAGTGTATTAAGGGGAGATATCACAAGGTCAGAAGTGCCAATTGCACTGATTAGTGCAATCCTGACTAAGAACAGTTACATGACTTTATTTTTAATGAGTACAAGGATTATGGGAATTTAGATGGAACAATAATCTATTTTTATCTAGTATTTTGTAAGCTCAGAAGATGAGTCAGAAATAAGCTGTATACTAAGAAAGGCGAGAGCCACTGTTAAATGAACAAAACTGCAGAAGCAAAAAATTCTTTGCTTTGCAGCACTGTATGAGTAGTAGGAAATCTTGAGCTTATAGCAATAACCCTTACTTGGTATTGGAAGTACATATTCTGATGACAAAATGCAGTGTGGTGCCTACCTAGGAAATTTAGTGCAAGGTTATTTTAAAAATGCTTCAACATCTGCAAGTCAGGAGGAAAAAGAAAACACATTTTGCTAACAGATATACTTGTTCCTTCTAATTGCTGCATCATCTCCTATGGAAGGTAAAGAAGGCTAAAAGTACTAAAAGAAGAAAAAGAAAAAGAAAAAGAAAAAAAAAAAAAGGAACTGTAGAGAAATTGCTGCTTTTCAACAGCCCAGTCTTTCCTGCACATCACAACCTAGCAAAAGGGTTATCAGCTTAATTTTTTAACTTCCTCAGAGGCTCTTTAGACACAGCTCATGGTTGTAAATAAGGTTGTAAGGATGCTCAGTGTGTAAGTTACTCAATTACATCGCAATTACTGTACCTGGCACTAATTAAAGAATGCTTGAAGGCAGCACCACACAGCAGTTTGACAGACTACAGACTCAAAGTGAATTAGAACAAGCCCAAACAATAAGGCTCCTGTTATCAAACCTGACAATTGAATAGGCTGTGCTATGACTTGGAGTTCATTTCTGGCTCCTTGTAATGTGTCCTATCATGCTTCAGGTTGCATTGATTTTAATTATGATTCTTGTTGAACTAACTATAGTCACAATAGTAGCATTGTGATTTTGTGTGGGGGCTAAATGTTGTTCATCTGAAATGATGGAAGGGAACTTCCTACTGTGTCCTGATTAAATCCAGGTGGGCTCATGAGACAACACCTTGATATGATGGTTTAACCACTTTTTCAGCTAACTCTGCTCAGGTCTTGGCCACATGACAATTAAAATGCCAGTAGTCTCATTCGTACCTGTGCTCCCATCGCCACTGACACTGGTAGACTTGTGCCAAAATCAGAAAAGAAAAGTGCAGAGAAGAAAAACTAAGCAGACTATCGGACAAGGGTCTGGAGTGCTCACTGATGTGGCTAACAAGGTTACAGGACAAGTACCCAAAATTCACTTTTATCAGGTTTGTGGCCCATTCAGAAGCAAATTAAATGTTCTGCCCTGCCCTCTTTTGAACTGTTCCTTGCTAGGGGGCCTATAGTGATCATAGTACAACGTGTCTCTTGCTGCCTTTTACCCTTTTTTGATAGAAGCACCTTACTTCTAGCTCGTTCTTTCCACAAATCTGAAGAAAAATAATTACTTGACTGAAGCAGCTAATTTGAATGTAAGAGATAGGAAGCAGCTTTGTAGAAATAATTACGTACAAGCATTCAGTGGTTTAGTTAGACTGGCTCAAGCATGTTAGAGTACTCATCTTCTGCTCTGAAACATATCTTAAGCTGTTTCTGGTAAGTCCCCAAATGCACTAGCTACACTGGTGTCTACCAATAGCCAGTGCTACTGAACTGGACTGCACGTAGACCAGTTTCTTCCTCTTCTTTCCTGCATTTATCACTGCAGAAGTAACACCGTGATTTACGAGCCTGTTCTATATACATGTATTAACCTTTGAAAACAGATTAGCCTAAGGAAACAGAAATGTTCTTGTTCTTCCTTTCAGAGGGAATGAGGAAAAATGTCTTAAGAAATTGTCTTAAGACATGTCACCTGCTCCTCAGACCCATTTTCACGGGGGTGTCTGTCTGTTCATCTCTCTGATGCATGATGTTAAGAGAAACATTGATTCCTATGAGTGTATGCCTCTCGTCCTCGTTGACTAATGCATGCCAGTAGACACTGAGGATGAAGCATCGTTATGTAATTGTGCTTGGTGCAGGCGTTGAACCTCTCCTGGCATAACAGATCCTGTATTAAAGGCAGAAGCAGCTTTATCCTAAGTATTATTGCTCATGTGAATAGACCTAAACAGGAGCAGATGTACTGCATCTACATGAAATGTTATGTCACTATGCTGTTAATAATTTTCATGCTGTTGATAATTTTCAGTTAAAAAAGAAAAAAGTTTGATTTCTTTATAGAGAAGAAAATAGACCTTTGAGTTCTGAACATTTCATAGTTTAATCTGTGACGTTATAAAGTCAATACTAGATAATTGTAAGATGTATATTAAGCAACATATTTTGACCTTGACTACTCAGACCTCAATTATTCAACCCTTCCAGTTATTATAAAAGGGGTCAGATCCTCTGATGTCTACTAATTAAAATTATAAATAAAAACGTTCCAAATTTATCTGAAACCTCAAAGCATATTTAGTATACCTTCGGAGAGAAAGATCAAAAATTTGAAGGGGGGAGTGTGGGGGGAAAGGCCTAATTCATCAGAATAGTGAAACATCAGAATTCATCAGAACAGTGAAACCTTGGAGACTGTTTCAATATGTAAAGCAATACACGAAGCCTTTGTCATTGTGAAGACAATTGGGAGAGATTTAGAGGCCATACCCCTCTGGCCTACCAAGTGGCTTTGCCTCACTCTGCTTTCATTTTTCTGCGCTGAGTAATACTGGCAAAAAAATGAAGTCCACTCAAACCAACCTATTGCTTCCTGCTGGCACAGTTCTCACAGCTAGCTGGTGGGGGGATTAAATCTGTGATTCTGGCTGAAGTGGAGCTGCAGAGGTTAGGTAACAGGTCGGCGTTTCTCCTGGGGTGTGACCAACAGGCCTTTCACCTCAGAAACGCAGGACTAAGGACACCATTCCAGGTGAGGATTAAACCGGGGCCATACACTCTGTAGGATGTCTTCTGGGCCTCCTCTCTCCATGTTGCACATCCCATGCCCCCATACGCTGTGTTCCCAGGTCTTCTGGACAGTGGAACCTCAGGCTCACTAAACATCACGTGTTTTTATGCTTTAACTACCACTGCAGCACCCCAGTTCTAATATTGCAATATTGATTTAGGTATGTCCTGGATACTTATGGTATATCCATGGAATACCTTCATGAGAGAACGGGAGAGGGGTTTTTATTTTTTAGTTCCAAGTCTTTTCTTTAATGTTTAACCTTTTTATCTTCTTGAATACTGTCTAATGTTCCCTATGCAGATTTCTCCCTAGAAATAAGGAGGAATTTTGCAAAACCACATCTTTTCAGAAAGATATTTCTTTTCTGTTTGGAAACATCCTCAGGAATGCCTTCTGTACAATACATGAATGCTGGAGGACACTGCTATTTTTTACAAGTAGTTTAATCACAGACAGCTAAAGCAGCAATCTTCACCTGCGTTTTCCATTTCAAAAATGAAACCTCTCAGGGAGCTGACTAAGCTGGCAGCATGATCCAGCAGGTGACAGGATTGATTTCATAGCAAGAGTGCAGAATTCAGTGATCTGTACCTCTGAGCAGCACACAGCAAATGGTCCTGCTGTTACTAACTTTACTGAATGGAAGATTTCAGCTTAGTGCAGTGCAGGCCAATACATCTGAAGCAGAACAATTTGGAGCCAGTTCTTGATAATTAGGAATCACACAATGACTGTACAGTATATTTTTCTATTAAAGACATTAGGAAAAGCCTACTGGGAGAAGAAATGTATTTTACAAATGTATTTTACTAGATCAAATAATAAAAGATACTGCCTCTTCCTACAATCTTGCCTGAGTCATATCCATCTAGTTGCAAGGATCTACAGAAAGTTCAGAATCCATTTTTAGATTCTTTGACACAGTGTATAGCAGGCAAGAATGGGACTTCAAGGAACTGTGCTGCAGGGTATGTCTAAGCTGAACAGAAAAAGAAGTCATAGAAAGGTAATTCTTAATAGACACATTAATGTAAGAGAGAGAAGTGAGTACCAGAGCTCATGAGAAAAGTCTAACCTCAGCTTAAATTATACCCTTAACTCTTGTTTCTGAGCTGAGTTACTGGTCACAGCTAGTCAGACACACTAGTCTGTCACTTAACCTCCACGAACATTTATACACGGACTGATGTTGATTTGAGCCAGTTAACATCTTTATTGTTAACTTTCACAGTAACACTGCTCTCTTTCGGCCTACATAGAGCTGTCTTGGGTCTCCTGGTTAGCTTAGGCAAAAGCATACTCCTGGTGTTAAAATGCTGTCAATAGCACTGGGGGTCAACATCAGAGAACAAAATTGAGCTTACCTATGACCTTCACGTCAATGCTAACATTGTAAGCATGAGTGCTCTATGCTGTCATTCTCATAAACACTGAGATGCATTAAAATGACTGTATTTGGTTCGTCTGTAGTTAGTTGGGCCAAAACCAGGCTTTTTCTTCTACCTACATTTTTTTTTGTCAGACTGTGGCTTAATGGGAAACTCATTTTAAGACTGAATAGCTGGATTCAGCTGTAACAAAGGACAGCTCTAAAATTAGGCTGAATACATTTTCAAGGTATTGGAAAAGCACCTTATCCGTATATGACATTTTTAATTATAAAACTTATAGGCAAAATCATGCTGTCCATCCCCTCAGTCATATTAGCAATTTACAGTGAAATATGCTATAGGAATATGAGATTATCCCAAACCCAAAAGGTTTTCAAATCTAGAATTATCAAATTAAGATATATAATTATTATATGTTTATCTAGGACATAAAAATGATTCAGCTCTGTCATGGCAGTATAGGAAAATTACCTTATAACATCAATATGCCTTTAGAGCATTGTATTACATTTAATTGCCATAAAACAGGTTTTCTGGGAGTCTTAATATTGCATTTCCATCCCATCCATTAGGGATGGCAGAAGCATCCCCAGTTTCCCAAGGAAATATGATCTTTGTGGTTGGTCCATCTGCTGTTACCCTGCCCCACAGCGTTCAGGCCTATTGGCCATACTCAGCTACATTTAAATCAGGTAGAAATCTCAAGTGTGATCCTAAGAGGAATTTCTATTGAAAAAACTGATAGCTGCATGGAGGACAGGCTCACCATTTTAGCAAGTCCCATAAGAATACAAAAGAAAATACAGGTAGAATACACGCGTGTCGTGGTTTAACCCGGCTGGCAGCTAAACACCACGCAGCCGTTCGCTCACCCTCCCCCCTCCCTCTCTGGGACGGGGGAGAGAAATGGAAAGTGAAGCCCGTGAGTTGAGATAAAGACAGTTTAATAAGACAGGAAAATAATAATAACAAAATAATAATAAAAATAATAACAATAATAATACAATGGTGATAATAGGAAAGTAATAATAGTATGTACAAACAAGTGATGCACAATGCAATTGCTCACCACTCGCTGACCGATGCCCAGCCTAACCCCGAGCAGTCCGGCCCCTTCCCCCCAGCTAGCCACCCCTATATATTGTTTAGCATGACGTCAGATGGTATGGAATACCCCTTTGGCTAGTTTGGGTCACCTGTCCTGGGTCTGTCCCCTCCCAGCTCTTACTGCACCCCCAGCCTGCCCGTTGGCAGGACAGAGCAAAAGGCTGAGATGTCCTTGGCTTGGTGTAAGCACTGCTCTGCAACAATTAAAGCATCGGGGTGTTATCAGCACTCTTCTCATCCTAAGCCAAAACACAGCATTCCACCAGCTACTAGGAAGAAAATTAATTCTGTGCTAACTGAAACCAGGACAACGCGTTTCAAAGAATTTCCTCAGCTGGCCAATATGTGGATGGCTGCACAGTAACTGCAGCATGTGTCTCCTGTGCCCAGTGGGCATCTCAGGGGAACACGCAGCAGAGCTACTATTATGTGGTGGGAAACAGAGTTCAGGCAAGAAAAGAAAAATCTGTAGGAGCCCAGCATTCATTGCTCATACAACAAATTGAAAGAGTTTAGCTTCTACATTTCTTTGAGGAATAATTCTTGGTTTATGCAATAGATTACCACAGGATTAAATGTATGAGAATGTTAGTAATGAAAGCATCCTACTTTTCTACACTGCAACCCATCAAAAGATCAAATTTTTGATCATTACCTGTCTCCTGTGAAATTTGTAGCAGTGCTCATTTCATTCCAGAGCTACAGAAATGCCTCACAGCCTCTGTGTCCACACAGGAACACCAGTAGGAGGGTTTCAGTAAAAAACAACCTCACCATTTTCAACAGCAGCATGTAGATAACTGACCTTCCTGTTGTCCTTGTTTAAAGGAAGAAAAAGACTTATTCACCCATTATCTGAAGATGAGTGTGTCCTGGTTTTAATCCACTGAAATAATTTGCTACCTGGAAGCAGCAAGTATGTTGCTTGTTGGGCCAAGCAGGTGAGTCTGTTGTTCTTGTAGAAGTTAAGTTTATGGAAACCCATTGAAATGGTCTTGTTTCCTGAAGTTTTTCATGTATATGACTTAAAGTGATTTTTATAAATGATGCACTTTATCGTCACAGGGCTAGTTGCTAAAATAGTCCTAATCTAGCTATTCAGAGTGAAGATAGAGATGAGGCATATGTTGACTTGAACAGAACTGAGACCTCATGTTAATACCTTAGTACAATATTAAGTTTTGATTTTACAAATTCAGCTGTGAAGATATTAAAAACTAAGGAAACTCCTTTCATCAGCTGGACAGGAACCTCTCCGTGCTGTGTGTAAAAATATCAATAGCCCCAAAGTACTTTCTGAGCATGAATGGGAGACTGTTGGGGTGCTGAGTTAGGAACAGATTGGACTGAGCCCTATTCCCAGCCCTCCCCAACCCTTTTACCTGCCGCTCCCTTGCATGTAATGCCTGTCCTCCCACATCTTTGTATTCTTGCCATGTGTGGGTTTCTTCAGCGACCAGCTTCAGCAACCATCTTTAGCTTGCATCTACACAGGAAGGTTGCAAAATGATTAGGGCAGGTTGGGATCAGGGAGAGGCCACGTCTGGGAACCTGGCAGTGAGCCTAGAGCAGCTCTGTGCGACACTTTCTGTGGGCATTTGTGGAAGAGTGGGTGAAATAAATCTCTGCTGAGCACAGGTATTCAGCCTGGCAGGACCCAAGCTCAGACAAGGTAGGCTGAAATTCCATTTCTTTTTAGAAAGGGAAGAGATAACGAAAGGAAGTGAGGCAGTTTTGAGGAGAATATAAAGAGACTACAGATTGGTTTTCTTCACCCTAGGCCATTCATTATTTCAGGGCTTTGCCCTCATTCTCAATGTTACAAGGCCTAAATTACAGCGTGTACATTAATAAATCAAATCAATAAAGAGAGGATCCCCTGATGCTGTGTATTGTGGGACTGTAGCCAGTAGTGTCTGCTTTCATAACCATATTGGCCTCAGCGCTGCTCATTCTGCATTGATACCACTGTTAGAAAGAAAGTGGCTGTGTATATTTTAAATTTACCCTGTCCTGTTTTTCTTAGCCATGTATACAGAATGCATCCTTTCATCATCAGTTTGCTTTGGGCATTGGTAGTGGAAAAAAGAGCCAGCTAGAAAACAGAAAGTCTTCCTAGCTGTTTCTTGATGAAAACAGCCTTAGATTTCCTAAGAGCTGAGCAAGGTGTTGGGCCACATGTTCTCCAAAAATCCCAGCTGAACAAAATTGTTCTAATTCTATTCCAGCCTCCTGTTTAGAAGGAATTGCTACTTCCCGTGGACCTGTGTGTGTTATTGTGACAGTACTCTTCCTAAAAGTGAGAGCTGCACTTCTGTGGGACTTGAGGGCTCCTGTACCCACAGAGGCTGTCAAGGCCAAAGCTGCTGCTGTGCCAGCACAGAGCAGTGTACATGAGTGTGCCTTGTCCATGGGCCTGCCTGCTTTCAGCAACTCCTTGTAACACCAAAACTTGGGGGGTGGGGGTGAAATGAGGACAGGATGGCAATGTGCAGAGCAGAAATACCTCACAGTAATAGTTGCCGTCTCCGTTACTGTCAAATTAATTCTGAATTGCTGCACATCATACCCTGTTTAGCTTGAGGGAAATGAAATGGTGTCTTTGCTTCCTTGGCAGAAATAACAGTAGCTAAGCCCTCTGAGGAGCCTTGCAGAGTGGCAAAGGAAATGTCAAATAGCATTTGGTCAAAGAGTGTTTTTTAAGTCCTCTGAGGAGCAGTCCTTGCTCCATACACTTATCTCTGCTACATATATAGAGCAGAGAAATAGAAGCTGCTTTTTATTTAGGAATTATCAGCTCTCGGACAACGCTGGGGACATTTACAGTTGAGACTACATTTAGACTGAGACTTAACATTTACAGACCAAATGGGCACCTTCAAGCAGATGTACTTTGACTTGCAATCAGAAATGAGCCAGTAGATGGGACACCAGACTGAAGTAATTCGGGATAATCAAGCTCAATTTCTGGCTCAACAAATAGCTTCTCATGTGGCCCTAGGCAAGTCTATGACACTATCACCACTCCCTTTCTAATCCAGCACAGTGAGAATCTCAGTGCAGCAGACCCTTTCATCCAAGATAACTACCTCAATCTTTAAACTCTTAGATAAAATCTAGGCAACTGCTCGGTTGCTCTGATAAATGAGATTGAACCACAATGACTGTTAAGTATCTCAGTGAATGAAAGAACATCTAATCAGATGCCTAGCTAGAATTAAAATCACCAAAGAGGTTTGTTTCTACCTTCCTACTGTACATACATTTGGAGAAAGGAAAAGATGATCACATGCTGAAAAGAAAATAAAGAAGGAAAACTGATCCCTCTGTGTTCTGCCTTAATCAGTTTGATCTCTGGATGCTGCTCTATCAAGTTGCTGATTCTTTTAAGTTTTCTTCTCCCTCTTCTTGAGTCCTTCAGTTTACCAGATTGAAATTTGGTGGCAACATTTTAAAGGAGAAAACAGGAAAGTGCACCACAAGTTCTGCCCCTAAAAGCCAGTTAGGGGTCTTGGTAAAGAGGCTGATGGTGCTGAATGAGCTTACCGTGATAGTCTTGTCCCAAAAGCTCTAGGAAGCTGCATGCTACTGGACCTGTACACTAATATTTAGATGTATGGACTGTGAGATAATGATTAGGCCTTCTGGTCTATGGTGCTGCTGGTGTGGAATTTGTACTGTACAATTAAATGTTTGAGTTACACACCTCGGGGTGATTACACAAAAACTGGATTATCTGTGGGGTCAAGCACCTCATGATGTTGCTTAAGGCTTCAGAGATTAACAGTCATCCTACGTCTTGCAAAGTGACCTGAACATTGCAGTCAAAAACAAACACAGAAATTATGATGACAGGCTGCACTAATTACCCCATTTGCCTGCAGGTAGGTACAAGTAGTTTGCTACATATGCATTCTATACGCCTGGCTAAAAACAGTGCAAGACTCCCAGCAGGAGTTGGCGAGAAAACAGCTAACTGAAGCCCAGGTGCAACCAGTACAGTCACCTCAAGGGCAGAGCAACCCCTGTAACTCCTGGCAGGGTGTTAAGAGACCAGGGATTTTGCTCTCTCCCTTGCCTTCTCCCCTGGATTCATAATGGTGGCTGTGTGGCTCCCTGTGGCCACAGGGAGAATCACTTCTGTGGTGGGAGGCTTTTGCAAAGATCTTGTTTGTGGAGTCACTTTGAAATGATTCTAAGAGGTGGCATTATAACTTCTGGCTGTTAAATGCTCCAGTCCATTCCATGTAAAGCTTTGGAGTATGACTAATTAATATAATAATCACCTCTAGCAGAGAACACATTAACTGCCTGAATGCTCAGGACTTAAAAGATGAGAGAGAACAAGTTGGAAGACGCTGAGAAATTGAATGAGCAGATTCTCAGGCTGGCAGACAGTAAGAGACTTCGTGCTCTCGTGTGTGGTAAGGGATGAGCACCGTGCCCCAGGGACCCAGGCAAAGCCACTGTCTTCTCTGGGACTACATCATGTGGGCATGTCCCTGAGGACAAGAAGGGAATAAGCTCTGGAGCCCTGTTTTTATTCAAACGAATATTCTGTGAATCAAATGATCTAATTAACTAAATGTGCATTTGACCACAAAATGTTATGTTATTTTTAGCTAGCATTGCAAACCTGCATCAGGGCTGCTTATTTTTTTTACTGAAACTCTGCATCAATTTTCTACATAACTCCCCTGTTTTGCTGATTTAAGTCTTCAGTAGCCTGCGTGGCTGCTCTTGAATTGTGAATTTCAGAGCACACGACGTCTATTCTTCCTTTTTAGTGATAACAGACAACTGTAATCAGATTCTTTGAAACAAGTTGCAGCCAACAATACAGGTACAAGTAAAGGTTTTTTTTCTGTTTTCAAGTAGAAAAAGAGATGGAAATTACAGATCAACATGACCCCCAAATTACATTCCAATTTCAATTTTGATTATATTCCAGGGTTCAGGCTGAGCTTGAGACGACATGAAAATCACCAGAATGGAAACAAAATTATTATCAGATTCTGAGTTTTGGCCACTCCAAAACTGAATGAGGTATCATAGAAACCAGATTTCACATTCTGAGAAAATCTTAATGGCCTTAAATATTTGTTTGTTGTGTTTGCTGTGACCTGAGGTTTGTGGGCTGCCTGAGGTGTCAGCAGCCGCTACCCTGAACTGTTTATTTTATACTGTAGCAACTAAAAACATAGCACCCTACCGTGTAAGAGTGCTGCAACATTTTGTCCCATTCTTTGTTTCCAGAAGGATGATAACAATCTGGAAGGAAAAAAATAAAAAGTGCATGATCAAAGGCTGCACAGATGGTTCTGTAACAGCCGATAGGTAGCTGTGGTTGTTGATGACTGTTTCGTAGGTGACAGACTGAAAGGGCAAAGAAGAATTACTACCCACATTTAAAGGGACTCTGCCAGGTCACAAAATAGTCCTGATGAAATAAATGCTTCAGATTTTTTTCCAGCACTGATATTTCTTAAATGAGAATAAATTCCTCCAAAAGACAGGGACAGCTCTCTCTCTCCTTTATTTATTTATTTTTAAAAAGACCGTTTAAAACCGTGCTGTTCTGATAGGTATGTCAGAAAATATGACCCTAGGAACAGAAATCTCTCAGGTGTCTTGCACAAGCTGCTCGATGCGTGCTGCTGTGAACAATCACAGAATTACCTTCTGTTGTAATGCGGTATGTGCAGTGTCTTGCAGGAAAGAGCTCAGGTTGTAACAAGCAATAACCAGAGCTCCTACCAAGTTGGCTTTTGACACCGTTCCTACCCAGGAGTGTTCCTGGGTCCAGGACCAGTCAGTCAGCCCCACAGAGCCGCAGCACCTGAGCATGCCCTGCAGCTGAGAGTAGTGCCCAAGGCATCCTGACACGCACAGCAGGCTGCGCGTGGAGGAGCTGTGGTTCCTCTGGGAGGTATTCTGAGGAGGTCTGAGCCTGCAGATGGCACCTTTTTGCTACCTTTCAGTGCCCAAACACTCCCACATATAAAAGCTTAGCCACACAACCCTCCCATTTACTGTGAATGGAAGGGTTACTCTTGCTCTGCCTCCAAAAGCCTGCCATCCAGCAGAGTTTTTTTTTAGGCAGTTGGGCTTTTCAGAACTTTGGAGCCTGCTGCCCACCAGAAAATATCTAGGCAACCAGCATCTTTTACAGCTCGAAGGCTTTCAGGTTGGCAAGTCATTCCATCAGCTCTCGTGTGTCTTGGGAGATGGCGGAGTTCTTCCCCAAAAATGATCACTGAGCTCTGAGACAATGTTAAAGCCTTGGCCAAGTGTCTGGAGTGGGAGCTGAGCACTGCTGAGCCACATTTTTGTTTCCCAGTAATCCTTAGCAGTGGCTTTAGCATGTGATAGTACAACCTGATGTGATTCTGAGATAATGTTCTTAAACATTGAGCAACAAGTGACAAGGACCATGGTTGGTTTGGGAGCTGGTCCTAGCTCCAAATTTCACATAGCCATTCCTGATGTATTTAGCCTCTTTACACAGTTCTGCTCTTGTTATAGGTGTCCTTGCTTTTTGCACTCTGTGTGCAGACAGTTGAGGTAAAACACCTGCCAATTACAGTCAATATGTCCCTAGTACCCTTTTTACTTAAACGCTCTAAGCTGCCTCTAAACTCTGACTTTGTGGTCCAGCCTTTCCAGGAGTCTATGACTGTAGGTATTTTTTATGTAGATATAAAGCTACCTTGAGATGTAGTGGGTCTTTTTTTTCCCCTTCTGCTCTGTCATGGGGCTGAGAACAAATAATTCTATTGAACAGGTAATCCCCCAGAAAGTGATATCAGCCCTGATTTCATGCAGCAGATTCCCCCTGTAGTCCAAGACACGTCCAGGTAGATTTCGACATTTTCTCTTATTGGATTTGCAAAGTGCCAAGATAACTCTCCTCTGAACATGACAGGAACAGCTTCATTGACCTGGAAAATTGTGACCTGTTTTTTCTCTTCCGCTTGGAAAATTAACCTTGAACTTCTGACGCTCGCTACCAGTAGCTGTCTCACTGTTTGCAAGGTGCAGTGTGTGGCATGAGTCACAGCGCTACGACCTTAGTGCTGAGCCTGCTTGATGCCTGTGGCCATACCAAAACTGCAAACGTTCTCCCACCTATGGTCATAGGTGTCCTTAGCTCTCGCATTGAAGAAAGACTGTGTTCTCAGCCTGACTTCCCAGCATTAGCCTCAGACACCTTCTCTGCAGTCAGCTTAATGTACACCTAGGCAACAAATCAGCGTAGACTCTGAGAGGATAAATCAGGCTGTTGCTACAGAATGGCATCCAGGAGCATGGGTGAGGTACAGAAAAGCCGACTGTATTGTACTGGGGAATCCTGCGTTCAAGGGCTGTGCTGGTTTTAGGAATCAGCCCGACCGACTGCCACTGAAAGCAGCCCCATTTTTGATCGGACAAGAAATACATATACTTCTGTTTGAAGCAGTCCTTCCCATTTCTTCCTTCTCTATGAGCAAAATATGAAAAATAGAACAAGATTTCATGTCTGCATTGGCCACATCAGTCCTGCAGTAGCTGTCTTCCTGGTGTTTCTTTTTTTTTTTTTTTTTTTCTCTCCCCAGTTAATCTGTATGTATTATGTCTGTCTTTTCCATAATGACTTCTGCTCAGATATTACAATTAAACGTGGTGCTCCCTAGGCAAGAGGTCATCTTAATCTTATTAAGTCTCTTCCTGGAAGCTTCCTACAGTAATGAGGCTTAAGAATTGTGAGGGAAAAAAGTAAGGTGGCCACCTTGCTCTTTAAGGCTTAGGCCTAACCACTCTATCTGCTGACTGTTTCAAATGAGGACAGATGAAAATATTTAAACTTATCTGAGCATGAAATCAACATTTGCTAAACTGTATTTGTGAGGTGCCAAATGATCTAAAGGCATCTAAAATAGATGGGCCCCCGACATAACAAAAGGGTTTCTTTAAAGAAAGAAATCACTTTATACTTGTCTGTTTTTATATTCAGACATGTTATTTTCCCTTTGTTATTTACACTGATGAGAGTGGGCCTCTTCTACAAGCCTGACTGCGTACCCCTTGCTTGCAGCGTAAAATTTAAGCCAGAAGGAACATGTTCTCACCTGGTCTGACTACCTGAATAGATTTCATGCTGATTGTTATGGATAGAGCTTAATAATCTGCATATGGTTAAAGTTTGTCTTTCAAAAAAAGGCATTGTCTTGATCTGTAAACTTTAAAAAAAAGAGAATCTTCATTTGCCTCAGCTGTCTGCTCTGAAGGTTACTTATTCTCTTGGCTAAAAATCTATGCTTTTTCCTCGAATTTGTCTGACTTCGTCTTCCAAAAATCAGTTCATATTATGCCTTTCTCCATTAGTCTAAAGAGCTTGTAAGTACCAGGCATTTTCTCCACATGAAAGCACTTACTCACTGTAATCACCTTACTGTAACATAAGTAGGACTGGGTTTCAATTTGGTTTCAGAATAATACATGGCAGATCAAAAAACCATATAGTTAAGTAGGCAAAGGAAGCTTGCTTTCCTGTGGATATCTCATAGTTATACTCTCTGGTGTCTAGGGTACACACATTAGTCAAATGTTTTCCCGCAAGCCAGTATAAACACATTCATCATCACCATCATCGTCCACATGGATTCTCTGGTTTAATGATATAGTTGAGCTCTTTAGGATGTTTCTCCTTTATTTTTTGAGTTATTTTCTTGGAACTTGTAGGAATGTAGTATCTTTAGGAATAACTTAATGGGGAAGGGATAGCGACTAATAGAAACATACATGTGAGATGATCGGTTCAGTTCCATTTCCATAGGGAACCAGACAAAAATAAATAAATAAAAATCAGTTTTGTGCAAAGTAAACACTGTTTTCTTAACTTTTGCAGTGGAAAATGCCACTCCAGATGGTTGTATGTGGACTGTCTTGTTTTTATAATCTTTTTTTTTGATATCGTCATTAGGAAAAAGAAACAAAAAAAAAACAAACAAATAAATAAAAAAATAATATATATATATATTAAATATATATATATATATATATATATATATATATATTTTTTTTTTTTTAAAAAAAAAAGGAATTCCTGTAAGGTGATGGGTTACAGCTGCATCAAAATTCATTTCTTTCCTCTTTAAAATCAGGCAACTTGTTGTAATTTGAACTCAGGGACTCCAGGGAGTTCCGTACCACAGGGTACCAGATTATCTCTTCTACCAGAAATTTCTGTCTCCTCATCCTCTGCTCCAACCACATGGCCTCTTTTCCTTAAGTTAATTAAATCAGATATAACTGGTATTCTTGGCACAACAGTTTATTTGTCCCCTGAAAGCAAATGATTGGTTTGGTGTTTCTTCTTGCTTCTACATTTGCCTACAGTATGTCATGTACATGTACATGTACATGTACTGCCAAGAGTCCACTGCTACAACTGTTTGTGGGTCTTGCATAATGGAAATTGCAGTCTCTAGCCCATCTAACATAAAGTTTAACATTACAATGTCTGAATGCACGTTATGGACAGTGCCTGAATGAGAGTAGGCATTCTAATTTGAGATCACTATGTTAGAGAAATTGATTCCCTTGGTATATGCTATAAAATATCTCCGAAACAGGTATTTACTTGTAATACATAACTAAACTTTTCTCCTTTTGCTACTAAATAAGCAAATGTAGGACTGCTGAGGCTTAAACTCTGCCTTTACCTAAATAGAACAGAATAGGGGTAGTACTCTCAGTCTCTGCTGTCAGTCAGTTTTAAAAGTGTGGTCAGTCAGTGCATGCTTCAGCCAAAGAAATGTGTGGTGTGAATGAAGCTGGACAGGGCTTGGCTGTCCTCCAAGCCTAAAAGCTGAGATATCAAGACTTTGCAGAAGCTGTTGTGTCATTAACGAGAGTTCCAAATTATATAAAGCCTTCCATTTGAAGGCTTTGCTGCCTGTCTTTCCAGGCATGGTGTCTCGTGCGGCAGGAGATATTTGGCAGCTCCACGCTATCTTACTGCCTTACTACCTCCTGAGCGTACAGAAAGGTGCTGGATCCCTACAGAGCAGGTCTGAACTGCGTGGCATTTCCCAGGTGCAAAGGCCTCAGAGAAAATGTGGAAGAAATTTTGCTGTCACTATTTGTGATGTTGCTTTAATGTCTAATGCGATTCCTGTGCCTTTTTCTCCTACAGGAGACAGAAGGTAGAGGAAATAATGTTATTTTTGGGTCCATAATCATGGAGGTTAGAGACTTAATGAGTGGCCTGGCAACAAAACCATCTGTGTCAACAATGGTGCAGTGCATGCAAACCTGGTGATGGCTTTGCTTGAAAACATTTCTCCCAGTATGTCTGAAGGGACTGCAATAAATAAATGGGAAAAAAAATATATTTGAGACGGACTGTTACACATAATAAGCCCTAAAATACTTGATTTTATTTAAAAACAAAAATGTGCAGCTCTGATACGCAAAATACTCACTTATTCTTTTATTTAAAGCATTTTTGTCAAAAATTTTAATGTATACTACCTACAAATGTCAATCTGGAAGGTTACTATACTATAGTACTTCTCTTTCAAAAGAGAAGAAAACAAGGAATAAAATATAAACTTGTCTATCTCTGTAGAGATGAGTTAGCAAGAGAGACCAGAAAAGAAATCAGAAATTGCCATAATATTTTTCTTGCCTGGGGACAATTCCAGTTCTTCAGATTTTGATGAGTTCAGGATTTGATGCTACTCAGGCATTTCACATTTGAAGTTCAAAAAAGCACCTCAAAGCACCTTAAAAATTGGTCTCCTACTCAATTTAAATAGTACTCTTAAAGAACAATTCAAGCGCCTTCTGTTGATGAAGTAAATGAATGCTATACGCATATACATGGAGACACAGATAGTTGATAGGGACATTAGTTTCACTTCAAGAGTCAGAGCTAGGTAATTATATACTTTCAAAATGTCCAGCCATGTATTGAAATATTCCCTTACAGAATATAAGAAACGCATAAAGCAAATCTGGATTTAGTGGAATTCACGGGCTGCCCTCTTTAAATGCAAAAATGTGTTTTTTACTTTCTTCAGTCTTTGTCTCATGAAATCCCTCACTGTTAGCTTTTTTTTTTTTTTTTTTTTTTTCAGTGCTACATGCAGAAACTTAACTTGCTGCTGAATTTGTATTTATATCATGTGCTTTTATGGTTTTCCTAATTTTAAAAGTTTTTTTTTACAAAACTGTAAAGGTGTGGCTGCTGCAACAAACTCCCCTATTGAAGCTTGCTTGCTGCACATATTTCTTCTGGAGTCTAAGTTGGCATTGAATCCTAACATTACAAAGAATGAAAAGTAAAGTGTACTTAAGCACTATAATTGATGCTTCTAAATTTTGTTCCTTTCTGCCCTGTCCACAGCTGTGTTGTGTAGAAATTCATCAATGAACATGTTCTTTGTTTCCCCCTTCAAACCAGTAGAGGAAAAATACTAGGAAATTTTACTGTGGTACTTTTTTTCCTGACATTTAATCACATGCCATGAATAAATACATTGTAATTTTTCTATTATTATGGAGCTATTATCCTCATCTTCCATATGTAAGTTTGTTGAATATGGATGTCTGACAAAGGTATAAACATCTAAAATTTTCTGATTCTAAATACTGTTAACTGGAATATTCCAGAAAGCATTAAACTGGAATATTCCAGAATGCATAAAACTGGAATTTCCAGTAAACTGGAATATTTCCATGGAAAGCATTATTACATCTCAGCTGATAGCGATTATACCGAACTTTGCTTCACCACATTAAATTAAATTATTCTAGAAAGCTGTTTTTTGAGTGTTTTTTTTTTTTTTTTGAAATCAAATAAACAGTTCTGCATGCTTCATTAATCTTTGCTTACCCGGTCATCTGTTTAGATACAGAAGGTTTTCCACACTGGGGTGTTTCTAAAGGAGGAGAGTGCTACGATGTAATATCCCAGCATTTTTATTATTTGATTTTGTTTTAGTTCTAGACATGAATTTTGATGATAAAATCTGTGTATTGTAATTCTTGGTAGACGTAAAATTTGTGTTCATGAGACCAAGTGAGAAAAGTTGGAAAAACAAGCAAAGAAACAAACAAACATATGCTTGCTAATCAAATAAAAAACAATTTACTTAGATGGTGAAAATGTACTAAAATAACACACCAATGTCTCAGTCGCTTCAATTTCTATAATTTCTCTTTTTGTCATTTAAAGGAATTCTTTAAGATCTCTTACCTTGCTGATGCCGTGTACTCAATTCCTCCTTTTTGCTGGTGGACTTCAACATATTTCTGAGATCCTGGAATATGATTTCATGTGTCTTTGAAGAGAAAAGACAACATTTTCTTCAGATATTTTTGTAATTATTTTTTACCAAGTACATTTATTTTTCATTAGAAAGCTCTGTCTGTATGTATTTTGAGTACTTTTCCAGTTGGGCATGTTTTCTGTTTCTGAACTTCTACTTCCATGCAATTTTCTCTGATTGGCTAACAAAAATAAAGTCGCCACAAAAATAATTTAATTTGCTATAGTATTTTAAAATACCGTATTTTTGCTATCAGTCTGGATAAATATACTCAGTTGGACTCCCACAGCAAGTGTTAACCATTTGTGTTACTTATTTCCATGCACAAAAGAGAAAATATCTAAGAGAAATAGAACTTCATCTACCATATTATCTATCTTCAGTGTTTAATACTTTGTCAGGTAACTAGGCCCTAGAGTAAGGAAAATCGTACCCCTTATGGCAAAAAATGATAGATATCACACAAATTACCAAACTTTGGCAATGAACTATAGAGTAATTTTATTTTTTTATCAAGTTTTAGAAAATAATTGGTGAAAATTGATGTAAAAAATAAAAATAAAATATTGCAAGCAATATTAAAAATAGATAAATAGATTATCAAAAACTATTTTGTAGCTTTCAAAGACCTGAAGTCAGGACATGTATTTTCAAGACTAGAAATCTAAGAGTTGCTTCTGAATTAGAGATCAGAGTTGAAAATACAACACCTGTCAAAAGTGGTCTCCATTTCAAACTTGAAATATATTATTGGAATCATTGGACTCTGGGTTCTCTTATACGGTAAGAATGGGAAAGAAAAAGAAAAATGAGCACCTACAGAAAAAATTAATACTAATTTTTAGAAACGCGTTTTTCTCACTTTATCAAGCTCTTTAAAATAGGAATAATTAGAACAAAAATGACTGTGCTACTGGTTTTTGGAGCATGACCTTTTGACATTTGTATGATTCAAACCAACATTTCTAAGGAAACTTTTAAGATAGACTCTAGACGAAACACAGTATTCAAAATCTACTCTGTTTCTTTTGAAATATAAATAGAAAGGCTCCCATTGATAACAGCGGGGATGCATGATGACCTTTTGCTAATTTAAAAGTACAGAAGTTTGAAACAGAGAGAGATTTGGCACCAGAAATGAAGCTTACAGCCTGCATAATGCATACTGCAATTTGTGTCATTCTTATTGCATAATGCCATAATTTATTTACAAAGCTAATACTGTATATGGGAATTTTCTTTTAAGGTAATAATTAAAATTAGTGATAAAAATGAATGATTTAGAGTACCCTGTTACTCATTAACAACAAAACTATACATATCTTTATACTCAGTTGCTCATTTTTTCCTGTAATGAGTAGGCACCTATAGATAGAAAGCTATAGAATTCTTATAGTGGATGAAAAAAAGGAGCTTTTGTGCCTTCTGATGATTAACGCAAAGGCTTTGTTTTTTCTAAACCTTCAAAATATGAGAATATTTCATAAATATTCAGTGAGAGCATAACACCTATGCCCCCATACCATTTTTAAAGCCTTAAAACTGCTCATTTTTGTACCTGATTCAGGATCTATACAAGTGTGTTACAACTTCTGCTTCAGAGTGCCATTTCCACACAATTAAGAGAGATCAAATTAAACTGAGTCCACAACTGACTCCAGTATCACTCCAAAATTACCCTAAATGATGCTAAATCATACAGCATATACTTAAAATCTCTGTAATGCCATTCAGTGTATTCTAGTGTTATACAATGTAATTTAATAATAATACTGATGATAATTGCTGGCTCAACATTTGGACATGGACCCACACGTTCCTGCTGCCGAATTTACATTCGACCCTTGGCACCCGTTGGTTTATTTGCAGAAGCTGTTTGTCTGTGGGAGGACAGCTGTCCTCATATGCTTTCTCTGTCACTTCTGTGGAGTTTTTAACACTGATTTCTTGAAGAATCAGTTTCTCCCGGCTGGTCTTGGGGGGTTATTTCCCAGAACGCTTTTCTATCGTTTCTAACAGCGTGGCTCTGGTCACGCCCCCCCCCCCCCTCAGGCCGGCCCCGCTGTGGCTCTCCTCATGGCGGCCGCGCGCCGCCTCCCGGCGGTTGCAACGGCCGTTAGCGGGCGGGCGCTGTTTACCCCGGCAGCCAATGGGAAGCGGGGATCCCCGGCAGGGCGGGGCCGCTCGGCCAATGGCAGGGCGGGGCGGCGCGTTCAAACGGCGGCGGCGGTGAGGCGGGGGTCTGAGGGCCGCCATTAGCGCCATGCCCGGGCGGCCCGAGGACTACGAGGTGTTGCTCACCATCGGCGCCGGCTCCTACGGCAGGTGCCGCAAGGTGCGGCGCAAAGCCGACGGCAAGGTGAGGGGCGGCGGCAGGCGCCGTGATCGGCGTGGTGGGGGGCCGCGAAGGGGGGCTGGGGTCGGGGCTGGGCGAGCTGAGCGCCGGTGTCCGTCCCCCCGCAGGTGCTGGTGTGGAAGGAGCTGGACTACGGCTCCATGACGGAGGCGGAGAAGCAGATGCTCGTTTCGGAGGTGAACCTGCTGCGGGAGCTGCGGCACCCCAACATCGTGCGCTACCACGACCGCATCATCGACAGGAGCAGCACGACGCTGTACATCGTCATGGAGTACTGCGACGGCGGGGACCTGGCCAGCCTCATCGCCCGCTGCACGAGGGAAAGGCACGTGGAGTACCTCGGGGCGCTGTGGGGGTGTGTAGGGTGAAGCATCTTGGGCAGCCAAAGGAGCGAGGTTAAGGTGAATTGTGTCTCTGAGCTTGTGCCTCTGAGTCCGGCCCTTTGGACCCAGCAACTGCTGTGAAATGTGCAGAGGGCGGTGTGAAGCGCTGCTGGGAGTTCTGCTAGCGGGTGCACCAGCTGATCGGATGCTTCTCTAAAAACCCTACTTCTGAAGTATAATGTTAATCTTCACAGGCTTAGGTTGAACAAGTACATGGTGCTGCTCTGTGAGAGCAGTCCAAAGTGGCGCTGGAGCTGTATAAACCAAACCGGTGCCCTCATTTAAGGAGGGCTACATTGAAAATCAGGTGTCTTAGCTCTCAGCTTGTTTACAATTTGATGCCCGTGTTGTTAGGCACGGAAATGCAGCATATCTGTTAGACCTTTTGAGGGAGGAAGGGAATGTCATGCAGACTCTGCAACAGAAGCCTACATCTTACAATGTGTTTATTTTTTTCAATTTCTACTTTTAAATTAACACATGTAGATGCCTGCTGATAGCTTATCTTTAAAGGTGATGAGCTTGATAACGTTACTAACTGTTAAAAATATAGGACTAAGACTGGCAGCAACTACTGAAGTTGGTGTATGCTATAAAGCATCTATTAATGTTTGTTAAATGTTTTTGTCTTTCAGGCATTACTTGGAAGAAAGCTTTGTTCTCCGAGTGTTGACTCAGTTGACGTTGGCCTTGAAGGAATGTCATAGACGGAGTGATGGTGCAGTCACTGTGCATCGTGACATAAAACCAGCAAATGTCTTTCTAGACAGCAAGCAGAATGTTAAACTCGGAGATTTTGGACTGGCTAGAATACTGCACCACGACACCAGCTTTGCCAAAACGTTTGTTGGAACTCCATATTACATGTCTCCGGTAAGAGCTCCCTTTTGTGCCTTGTCTTCCCTTTCATCCCTCTGAGAACTGTTTTCTGCGGTGTTGATCTCAGAGTCCTTTAATATTTAGGAGGATTTAATGAAGAGTTATTAGTCTTAAATGCAGGTGACTCTTTGATAAAGTGTGTGTATGTTCTGGAGACAAGGTTATTTTGCAGATGGTTAGCTTCCAGATACCTTCATCTCATTTCTTCCTCACACCATTGCTACCTTCTAATTAAGGTTACTTTTCACTGTATAAGTATTACGTGCTTGGAATATTATAGATGTAAGGTAGTTACGTTGGAGTAGCTTCCTGTAAAAGGAACAGAGAAGCTAGAGAGCTCTTCTGTTTCTCAGTGTCAAGGTAAAGAAGTTATTAAATTACACACTGAGGGTAAGATTCTAATTTGTATGAGAAACGAACAAGAATGTGTTTCCACTGATAGTACCTTTTGGTGGGGAGAAGATTAATGTTGCCTGGAATGTGGGGTTTTATCAGTTGAAAACTGGTGCAATGCTTCAGTCTTCTGTAGTGTGGCATTGCTATCGTGATAAGACCTTACGAGTAAGATACTTGAGGAAGTTAATTAAGAAGGAACCTTAAAAGTACCCCCAGCAACCAATGGTTTAATTCAGGTTCAAACAGCAACTGATCCTGCAGTAGGAGAACAACGTCTCTAATAAAGATTGTTCTCTCTCTCTTTAGGAACAAATAAACCACATGTCATACAATGAAAAATCTGACATCTGGTCTCTAGGATGTCTCCTGTATGAGTTATGTGCTCTCTCGTAAGTACAGTAGCATGGTAATAAATGTAGAAGAGTAACTTTTAATGTGTAAGTGATTACATTTTGTGTAAATGAAAGCTTAAAAGTTTCAAAGACCAATCCTAGGATTTTTATTTCTATATTGGTCTTGACATAACTAATCTTGCTGCTTTTTTCTTAATCTGACACTCTAATGAAAATAAGTCCTGTAAAACTAGTGAGAGACTTCAATAAAACTCTTCTTTAGGCCTCCATTTAGAGCTTACAACCAAAAGGAGTTGGCAGAGAAGATAAGGGAAGGGAAGTTCAGACGAATACCATATCGTTACTCAGAGCAGTTGAATGAACTTCTCAAAGAGATGCTGAATTTAAAGGTAAGAACCGATTTATTATTTTTCCACCCATGATATGAACTAGTAGTGAAGTACAAGTTTCCCTTTTCAATTATGGAACAAACTGATCTGAAGTGGTGATGCTATCATCTTGTCACCTGCAATATCGCTTGCATGGGGAAGTGGGGGAAACAGTGTTTTCAGGGCACCAATAAATAAAAGAAGCAGCTCAAGCATTACGCCGTCTTATGTGAGATGGTGTCTCAGTACTGGCCCATGCGGAGTTTTGTGGTCTAACTTTGGGGTTAAAATGGCACCCAGTGTGTTTGGAACTTTGAAGAGGTTTTGTCTTCACTTCTGTTTTACATGGCTAATATATGGCCTGGCCCACACAAGTGGGATGGGGGTGTTGAGAAGAGCTTTGCATGGGACAGCAAAGCTGTAACAAGAACCTGAGACAGGTGTGGATCCTTTAGGACTCCGGTACAGGGGGAGATGCAGAGTGTTGGCTCCAGAATCTACTGGCACCTGCCTCTGCAGGCTGCCTGCCCCCACTCATGCTCTGAGTTTGTCTTTTGCTGTATGGCACGTAGCTGGTTTCTACCTCGGGTGTGCCTTGCTAGGGAATCCCTGGCCATAATGTTTCTTGGTTGTAAAGTGACCTGTTGGTAATTTCTTCCCTTTAGGATTATTGCCGACCTTCTGTTGAAGATATTCTGCAGCACCCCTTGATAGCAGACTTGGTGACAGAAGAGCTGAAAAAAAACTCTGATAAAAGAGGCCGGAGATCTGGGGAGCCAGAGAGGCTGCAGCATCTGGATGCTCCAGTGAATGAGCTGAAACTGAAGGAGCGGCAATTGAAAGAAAGAGAGCAAGCCATTAAAGACAGAGAGCAACGTTTGGAGCGTATGATATTTCCCTTTGGGAAGGGGGTGGCAGTAAGATTCTGATTGAAAAGATTAAGTGCTGAGGAAGGAAAGGTAGACTATTTTCAAACCCCTCGTTTTAGTGCCCTAGGCTGTCATGTCCCTGTTGTTGCTAGCAGAACTCTGTCTAAAGACTAAAACAAAAATGCTTGGACTTGATCACATAGACAGGTTTGTTCTGGGTTTCAGTTACTAGGATGTAGTTGCCAGTTCAGAAATGGAAGTCTGGTCTGTGAAGATCATTAAAAATGAGCAATAACTGCAAAGTATGCAGGAAGCCTGCATATATTGCCCTGCACTGTGCAGCGTAGGCTGCTTTTCACCCACTCTGTGTACATTAACATTAGCTACCTTAATGTATAGCCTAAGGTGAGCATAATGTAGCCACTTCTATAGCAGCTGTACCCTCCAGGTAGCTTACCTGTCAAACAATGCAGGTGGCTGTTTCATCTAGTCACTTATCTTGACTAGATAAAATACTACTTTGCATATGTAGTAGGCTCTGAACACAGGTTTTTAACTATGTATGTTTAGCTTTCTGAGCCTGAATAACAGCTGCTGCTGCAAAACATGGTGTTCAGTCATTGCTGACTTGTTAGCTGGCGTCTAAATGATTATTCAGACCTGGTGTCATGTGTGCCATGATATAATGTGCAGAGTAGAAAGCTTCTGTAGCTTCATTGTTGTAGGTGTGGCAGACTTTTTTTTTTTCCTAAAGACTAGCACTTTGGAGCTCTTGTACAGTGGTTTATTAATGTTTCGTTAAAGCTTGGGTTCACACAGCAGCTATGTTGCTTTGTTTAGAGCCATAGGGTTAGAAACATTGGTGCATCTGTCAGGCTGTTACTACTGTCATCTTCTGCAAGAAAATCCATCATGCACAATCCCTTTAACACTTGCATTCTAACCCTGCATACTGCCATATTTCTACTTCCAGAGAGAGAACGAGAACTCTGTGTTCGAGAGAGACTGGCAGAGGACAAACTTGCTAGGTATCTACTAACCTATCATTGGCTAGATTGTAGAGTTTCTAATTTTACAACAAAAAGCTTAAACTTATTATTATTTTTTTTTTCAAAACAGAGCTGAGAACTTGATGCGGAACTACAATCTCTACAAACAGCAGAGGACATTAGCTTCTGCAGATGGCCCAGGTATGGAAGTACACAAGAAGCCAGTTGCACTGATAGATGTGGGCTGGTATGACCAGAAGGATGCCTGTGGTACCCAATGCGCTGTACCCAGTCCCACAGTAGCAATCCAAACCCCAATCATCTCTGCATGGCTGGGAAGAGACTTCTGCTTTTCTCCTTTACAGAAAGACTTGATGAACGATGTTTGCTTATGAATATGTTACCACTGTCAGCACTGATTTATTTTTTTTTTCTTTTAAAACTATTTTTTCTGATGAAATACCAAAGTACAGACTTGTAATCTAAGCTTTCTCAGAGCTGTACTTATTTTAACTGTCTTCTTACAGAAGTTTGATTTGGTTAATAAATTTATATGTCCTTAATCACTGCAGCTTTAGTTCCACTTCTAAAGTCCTTAAAGTGGGGACTAATACTTGTTACAAGCCACCTAGCTGTGATCAAAGCATCATCTAAGCTCTGAAGAAATCTCAAAGTGATATTTGCTTGCTTCAGTTTAATTCACGAGAACAAAGAACAGCTTCAAAAAGGTGCTGCCATACTTGACTACCTCTACTCCACTCATTTTTACAGAGTTACTAGCTCATGACTATTTGACACTGGCTTTGGACTTGGTAATATTGAAGTCCTTGCTACAAAAAGAGAGGTAGTACCTACTGTTCATTGAAACTTAGATATCTTTAACAGTATAGATGACTAAATACTTTTCTGCTAGGGAGAGCAAGAGTGAGACAGACATGGGCTATTAAATGGCTGAGTCTTGTTAGTAATTCTAGAACAAAGAAATGGGAACACACCATGTAGCAAGAGATCTTTTCATTTAGTTTTGGTCAGAAATAAAGTGAGATAAACATATGTCACTGTCACAACTACAAATAAAACAAACTTTTTTTTGTCCCCCCCCCCCCCCTCCTTGTGGAGTGCCTATACATGGCAGGCAAGAACACAAGTAAAATACCACTGGAAGTTAGTGGTGCCTGAGCATCTCTAAAATACCTGTCTACTTTGACAATTCTGCCCCTCTCTATTTGATACGTTAAAGAACACAAAATTCATTTGTCTTGGGCTTTCTGTTGCTGCCTCTAGTAGTGGATGACTGAAGCTAAACAAGCTCCAGCACATGCTTCTGTTTTCTTCTGCAACCCCTTCATACTATATTTTGATCTTCACATATACATTAATTTTTTTATGAGGAGCAAAGCCACTTTGAGTAATTAATACATCTAGATAATAGAGAAAAGTGAACCTAGAGCGGAAGAGTGACCAGCTCTTGCTATTTCTCAGCTGTAGGTCATTTGATTAGACACTTCTGTATCAATATTTGCTACTCTTCCAGTTCATTCTATAGTATTCTTGTAATACTGTTTCTAAAATACTTCCACTCCTGACACAAATGGTGTTAAGTGTTCTTGAAATATGTTATCAAGATCACTTGCTACTGTTACCTTTAGTTGCTCTAATGTTACCACCTTTCTCACACAGCTACCTAATTTTTTCCTCAGTCAGTTGTGTGGTTCACTTCACAGTGAAATGGAATACCAAAAATCTGAGTTTCTGTGACCATGTCCTAGACACGCCCCTATCTCTGCAGAGATTTTTCAGCTTCCTAGGAAGGTTTTTAATGTTTAAAAAAGGTATCAATTACTAGTATGAAATTACACTGCTCTCAAACATTCACTGGCATTTTCAGTTTGATCCTTTTCACCTTTCTGTGCTTATTAAATCCTTGTTTTAGCCTAACAAATTGAGAATTAGGGTTTCACCAGAGTTATGATTAGGACAGTTGGACAGCTAATAGGACAGCTAATAAGGTCTTTTTCTGTATTTCTTATTCAAGATAAGTCATATGAAGTTGGCTCTTTTGAGGGACAGCTCAGCTGTTACAGTAATGTTTGATGGTTGTTTTTGTTCAGTGAGTCACCAAAAATAATAAACTGCCTCTTGATTGTGGCAGTTGTGTGGATAAGGCATAGCTATACTGTGGAAGTTCCTGTTCTGAAGGTTGCAGAGGAAGCACCTTATTAATTACTGATGCACCTGAACACGTTCATGGAGCTGGAGCCTAGCTTGTATGCCATTGACTTAATACGCAGATAGGGTTGGAGCAATGTGGGTAGGACAGAAGGACCACAACAGGCAGCTTGGGGTTGCCCCTGCTATGAAGGAGAGACAAGGTTTTTAAGTAGCTGAGAGCTTAATTCCACATTTCCCTTTTGACCCGGATTGTTACTGCCTATTTTTTGTCCTGCAGGAGAAACTCTGTGTTTTTCTTCTTATTTTGAGTAATATTTCCTTAGATTCTCTCCAGAAGCTGCAGTGATATATATATATATATCCTTTTACCACAATGATTTTAAAACTTTGTTTTCAAATGTTACTCAAAAATGGAAAAGAACTCTTGCTATGATCTGAAGTGTATTCAGTTAGATCGTTTAAATCCATAGGTAGGCAGTAAAATGGGTGACAGGTTTAAAGGACAAAAGGTAAGCAATAAATGCTGAGGTGCACTAATTCAGTTTTTGTTTGTTTGTTTCTGAAGACAATGAGCTTCTGTTCCCCTTGTCTACAACCAAGAAGAAAGTCCACTTTGATGGAAGCGAAGAGAATGCTGTGCCACCTGCTAATGTGGAAAAGCACCCCCTTCCCAAAGGGAAATGCTCTGATCTCAAAAGACGCCTGTATGCTGCAAATCTGCGCGCTCAAGCTCTGTGTGAACTGGAGAAAAACTATCAGCTAAAAAGCAGGCAAATCTTGGGCATGCGCTGAAACTGTAATATAGGTATATGGTATTTATCTTTTTAGAGTTGATTAAATGTATAGGAAGATATTTATGCCTTCTTTTGAGCTGGAACCTACTGAAAATAGAGCTTAACGGTCCTTATATGAATTCTTTTAGTCTATTACAGCTAGTTCAAAATAAGGATGTGAGAGATTATGTTACAAAAATAAGTAGTTTTGATACCAAGCTGAATTGTACTATTTAAAAACAAACAAAAAAAAACAACCTTTTGTTTCTCTTTGTGTACCACACATCTCTGAAAAAAGTAAATAACAAATGTAATAAAACAGATTGTTCCAGATCTGTTGTAAAAAACTTCCAGCTGAAAAAGTACAGAGATTTGCAGTTTGTGTCAAAATGATGCTGTACATAATGTAGAATATTTGATAGAAGTATTGATATTTTGTATATGTGGGAAAGTAGTGGCTTTTTATCTGATTGTAAATATTTTTTTAACTCTCAAAAGAGCAAAAAGATTTTTGTATCTCTTCTCACTAACTAGGTGACCTCTCAAAGCAGGCTACTTTTAGTTTAATGTCTTTGACTAATGAGTGGGATTGTCAGCTTAGCGTAAGTGATGAGTTTATCGTCCTTGCTGCCTGGACAGCTGCAGGGCTTTTTGTCAGCTCCTAAAAGACTGGCTTCAGGGTATAGTATCACCAGTTTCTCTTGAAACTGAGACGTAGACTTGATCCCCTGGCTCTGCTGTCCTGGACAGGACACCGTCCAGGGTATTAGCACCTGTGTTTCGGGGAGGAGCAATTCTACTTGGAATAGCAAGTCTGTATTTTCTAGAAGCTTTCAGCCTCTCTTAGCTATCACTGTTCTTTTCTAGAGTGGGTGTTGCATAGGGTGCTTTAAGTTTCATGAATGAACTCTGCCTCAAGAATTAAAATAAATCCTTTGGAACTGCAATGTCTGTCATATGTTACATACAAAGATTTATTATCTCTAGGTAGAAGTGCTATAAAACATTCACAGAAAACAGCTGATCTTTAAAACACTTGTTTTCTTCTTGGACCATTAATCTTATGTAAAGAGGTATTCTAAATGTCTAGTATATGGAAAAGAGAATCTAATTTGAAAAAATATGTATTTTGATGTATTTGCTGTTATTAGTATCACCAAACAATATTAGTAAAAAAAAATAAATAAAATTAGTATCACAGAATCACAGAATTTCTAGGTTGGAACAGACCTCAAGATCGTCGAGTCCAACCTCTGACCTAACGCTAACAGTCCCCACTAAACCATATCCCTAAGCTCTACATCTAAATGTCTTTTAAAGATGTCCAGGGATGGTGACTCCACCACTTCCCTGGGCAGCCTGTTCCAGTGCCCAACAACCCTTTCGGTAAAGAAGTTCTTCCTAACATCCAACCTAAAACTCCCCTGGCGCAACTTAAGCCCATTCCCCCTTGTCCTGTCACCAGGCATGTGGGAGAACAGGCCAACCCCCACCTCACTACAGCCTCCTTTAAGGTATCTGTAAAGAGCAATAAGGTCACCCCTGAGCCTTCTTTTCTCCAGGCTGAACAAGCCCAGCTCCCTCAGCCGCTCCTCGTGGGACTTGTTCTCCAGGCCCCTCACCAGCTTCGTCGCCCTTCTCAGGACCCGCTCAAGCACCTCCATGTCCTTCTTGTAGCGAGGGGCCCAAAACTGAACACAGTACTCGAGGTGCGGCCTCACCAGAGCTGAGTACAGGGGGACGATCACCTCCCTAGCCCTGCTGGTCACAGTGTTTCTGATACAAGCCAGGATGCCGTTGGCCTTCTTGGCCACCAGAGCACACTGCTGGCTCATATTCAGCCAACTGTCCACCATCACTCCCAGGTCCTTCTCTGCCTGGCAGCTCTCCAACCACTCATCTCCCAGCCTGTAGCTCTGCTTGGGGTTATTGCGCCCCAGGTGCAGGACCCGGCACTTGGCCTTGTTGAACTTCATGCAGTTGACCTCAGCCCATCGGTGCAGCCTATCCAGATCCTCCTGCAGAGCCTTCCTACCCTCGAGCAGATCGACACACGCACCTAACTTGGTGTCATCTGCAAACTTACTGAGGGTGCACTCAATGCCCTCGTCCAGATCATCGATGAAGATATTAAAGAGGACTGTGGTTGTGCCACGTAGCTCGATGTAACTTTCCTTTTGCATTCTTAAATATTGCTTAAGATGCTGCGGGTTTGAAAGTTTTTTTTTTTTTTTTTTTTTTTTTTTTTTCTGGGGCCGGTCCTTTCATTCTCTACTGACCTCAAGATGGCACTGTTGCCTTTTAATCAACGGGACTCTCCTGTAGCCTATGGATACATTCATTAACACAAAATTTAAGATCTGGTTGAAATATGTTTCTACCTGTTTTGTTTCAGAAAATCATAAGTGTGTTGCTGCAAGATGGATTTTTTAGGTTACAGATGCTTTTGTACTTGCTGGTGCAATTGATTGTAATTATCTGTAATTTGCCATTTTGCATCTTTATGCATGTTTTATAAAAATAGTCAAATCAAAATCGTAGTTAACAGTTACACTATTATGAGTAGGAAATGCTACAGAGTGTGCAAACTATCAATCATGTTGGCAGAAATAAATGAGAACTTTGCTTAAGATACATCTGTAGCATTGAGCTACTTGAGATGCATTACGAACAATGTTCTCTTGAAGTATTATTGTTCTAGTATGATAAAGGTAGTCTTTCTGGAGTTTCTTTTTTGGAATAAGAGCTTCTTAGCAGCATATGTTGAACATAGGGGGAGATATCCTTGTGGATTGTCTTCATTATGTCTCAGGTTTTTTGCTTTGGAATCCTGAAATTTACATTTTTCTACAAATGCATAATTGTATTCCCCAGAGCATGCATGGGAGTCACATTCAGGTTTTCAAATACATACAAGGAAATAAATAGAATATTTATGGGAATAGAGATTGCTTATAAACTGCTTGCGAAACATTGCCATCGTGCTGAGGGGTATAGTCACCTCCTAAGAGTAAGGGTGTATTTGTACATATATATACACAGTACAGCTAAACCTTCCTCTTGCATGGCGTACAGGTTGATGATAATAGTGTTCACTGCTGGATGTTGTGAGATACTCGCTGCTGTTTAATATTAGTACCGGGAATTTTGGAAATGTCTGTAGTTGTGGGCACTCAAAGGATATACGGAAGTCACCTCTAAGTTACAGAAGGTTTCTGTGTGTGGAACATACTCTGGCTCAGATAGATTAGAAGGAAAGTTGCATCGCTTTTGGAAAAATGTGGACCAGATCCCTCATCTTCAGCCTTTGTGTGAGACCTTGCTCAAGACCCTGCCGTGTGCCTTACGTTTCATCAGTAACAGGCTTGGCACAGGGGGGAGCTCAGAGACAGCGCTGGGATCTTGTACAGGTCTGCACTTCTGGCAGATGTTTAATGTTTAAAGGAAATCAGGTTTAAAAGTAGACCATCTATTTATAAACATAAATATCACAAAGTCCTTTAATGTGGTCTATATTATTGAATAGGTGGAAGGATAAATCCTCTGTAACAACAAACTACAAAATACTTTTTCCCAGGAAAATTCACATTTCTACCTTTACTCAGCGAATAAGCCAGGAGAAGGCGATCTGATCCTAATAATGGCACAAACTTGTTCGCAGGTGCTCACTTCAAGAGTCTATCTGCAGTTTCCCACAAGCACAAAAACGTGCAGAGCAGAAGCTCCCTGCTACAAGTTTTCTTTGTCCAAAAAGAGAAGGTGCTTTCACTTATGCTGCTCATCATCTTAGTGTCTGCGTGCACTTCTTGCTATGCCGATAATGACAATGTCTATTTCCCAGTAAGCTCTTCGTAGCATTCATAACCCAAAATACAGTCGGCCTAGTGATGGTACAGTGACAGCCTTCGGGCCATGTCTGTGCCCTGTTCTTCCCTTGCGTAATTCGTGAAGCCAGAAGAATTATGATAACCATAAAGCCGGGGAAGACTTTGGCATAATTAAGGCTACATATAATATAATCCACCTCAGATATAAGAAGTGAGTTTTATTTGTATATTTACTTTAGAAGTTAGCTGGAAGTTAAATATTAGTCTTTACAACTTTAAAAGGCTCCACAGACTGATAGTGTTGTGCCACATGTTATACTGCTTTGTCATTTAATCTTGCTTTCAGCTAGATCAGCAGTGCTGGGAAGTGACTATACTTGAGGATAGCGACGCCTTTATCTGACTTCTTCCTTTGAAGGCAAAGTGCACTTCTGAGGCTTAGCTGCCATGAAAGGATGAAGTTTTATCGGAAGAAAAATCCTCTGTATTCTGCAAAGTGGACTCCTGCCATTTGGATCTCACTTTCAGGTTGCACCCACGCTCAATTACTAGATCCGAGATACAGAAATCTGCGGACATTTAGTGACTTAATACAACATGCGTTTTTACTCCGTCAAAATGAAAGTACATAACTCAAGTTGCTGCCAATGATATGAGTCAGTTTTATGATACAGAAGGAGAAGAAAGGTCACAGAGGTACCTAGCATTATCTAGCTACAAATTGTCTTATTTTTTAATGTAAGCTCTTTCTGGACAAGAAAAGATATTTATGAAAAAATCTCACTAATTAACTTTCATTTTTTGAGTGGTTTCTATCGTGACTGATGTATAACACTTCTTTCTGTTTCACCTGGTTCGAGCAGAAGTAATTCATGGGCCCAGTTATTGCTGCATTGTTCTCTACTGTGATTTATAAATATATATATTAATGGTCTTAATGCATGATGTCTGTGTCACTTGGCAACTGAAACTGGCTAGGACGTGACATGCAGTGACTGATGATTACTAAACAATGCAGTTTCCACATGCATTGTTTTTGTCATAAAACATGCAACATGCACATTTCTGAGGAATATGGCAGGAACCTAACAGGTGCTTGAATATTTGGCTAGAGCTAGTAATTTTTTCATTTATTCATACTAATCTGAAAAACTTTATTTGCAAAGATAGCTGCTGAAAACTTTTTTACTGATTAATCAGCTCTTTCAGCAGGTCTTGCTCTTGTAAGGTCAACAGAAGGAAGCTTATGCATAAGACAATTTTTTGCACGTATGTATCAGTCTAAGTCCCAAGGACACAACAGAAGCCCAGTAAAGCAGATGACAAGCTTCCCTTCAAATTCAGTGAAACCTTGGCTGGACTTCAACTTCATTAGCATGAGATGTCTGTAAATACTTACGCTTGTCTGCGATGTGTGGACAACGTCCATTGCCACAGGCACGGCAGGAACAATGCATCCATCTTATTCACCAGAAGTGAAGACAAGCCACTTCAGGTAGAGCTCTCAATCTTGGCTTCCACCAAATCGGACTTTCCTTGACAAGGAGTCACATCAATAGCCCTCTGGCAAGCTGGGGCACCACAGACCTCTCTGGAGTTGTATGTAGTATTAGGGAACAGTGAATGCATTTTTTTTTTCTGCTCATAATGCATTTTATCATCCAATTGCAACTAGAAGCAATATTATATACCTGACCTCTCAGCTCTTCACAGACCATCAGGGAATATTGCAGTGACCCCAGAGCTAGGTGCCTATTTAGGTCATCCAGGAAGTTTAGAAAATCCTGCCTGACAAACACAAGTGTAAAAGTCACGGACCAACCTGAGCACTAATTGCCATTTAAAGTCGTTCCTGGCTACTGCTAATCAATCTTTAGTTGCCACTAGGGAAAGATAATACAGACTTTCTGAGACTTGGATGATAACATAAACAAAGCCATCAGGGCAAATGGCAGACCATGACAGATAATGATTTCCTGGGAGGTGAAGCAAATACCTCCTATGGCAATGATCCACGTAATTAGCTTGAACTGGATTGCAAGTACTTTGTGGTTGCAACTAAAAGCAGGAGGAAGCATTAGCATTAAAGAAAATGATATAATCAAGGAAGTATTTGGTTGATTGGAAAAAATAACCTAGTTCTGTAAGAATTATTACAGGCTTACCTTTAGGGCACATTTTGAATTTTTCTCCCCAGGTGAACTGAAAGCTAGGAAAACCTTCTCACCATTAGGTTCGTTTCCAGAGGGACCTGTGTGATCAGAAAACAATTGTGTGATGTGCTCAAAGGGAGCTGTCTGCCCATAAGGCAGGCTTGGGCCTCACCCTCATACATGAGGTCACTTTTCACCTATTTTCCTTCAGTCACCCTCAGCCATGTGATGGGCACAGATCAACAGCGTGGTGAATACAGGCGAGCAGCCAAGAATGTGTCGCTCAGTCTCTGCAGAGGATGCAACAAGCAAAGCTTCCTCCTTTAAATTTCCCACTCTTCTTCAAAGCTGAATTCCTGACTCAGGGCTTGATGCCTCAAAAGGAAACTAGAAACATGGGAACTTCACCTCCGTGCGAAGCCACGTCCAATGGACCTCCATTAGCACAAAGCAAAAGGCCGTGGAAGAATTTTTTCTAGTTACTGATCTTAACTAAGGTTCTGAAAACAAGACCCTGCATTGCCTAAGTTCAGGGAATTTGTCTGGGCAGAGCCCTGAAAACCTTACTTCAGAAGCTTGGAAGGGAATTTGTGTATGAACAACCGCAGCCTTCACTTGTGCATGTTTTTAACCTCTTTCCCTGTTCATTTTGCTGTCTCACGTTCAGACTAAAAGAATCCACAGCAGACCAGTCTTGTAACTGCTGCTAATTTGCACTTGCTGCTGGCATGGCTGCGGGTGCAAACAAAACAGTTAAGTGTTGGCAAGAAGCGGTGGGTTAATCATGGTCTTGGAAGCCTGGTCCTCCGCTTGTGCTCCAGGGAATGAGCTCAACTGAACAGCAGAGCCCAGCCAAGGAACTCGGCCTTGGGCTCGTGCCAGGCAATAACCATGAGCTTTGTTTTCAAATCTGGCTCTGCGGGAACTTCTTATATAAAACCCTAGAAGCTTGGCTTAAGTTGACCAGCTGTTCTAATGGTCCCTTGCTTTTTTTAAATTTCATTTTTGACGGTTTGGATTCCAGCTGCAAGGCCATTTTCTGGAAGTGAAGTAGCCCTTGCTACAAGGGTCGATTCTAAGCATTATTGCAATGTTTTGCAGCGTTTGCAAGTGGCCTGCCATATCTGCAGTGCCCCAGTCGCATGCAAAACTCCCTGTCTGAAATGGAAACTGTTTCTGAAGGCTCCCTGTGTGCCATACGGGCTCCATGTCCTGCTTACCAAGATGTTTATCCACGTCTTCAGCTTGGGCGAACAGCCAACTTTCTTAAAAAAAAAAAAATCGGCTTAATAAGGTGGGACTGAAGAAATTCCTATGCCATGGTGAAGTACTTTGAGAACAGCACATGCTGAATAATGCTATTTAGCTGTTCAGAAGTTTGGAGTTAGTGGACATGTAAAGATATCTCGTATGTAACCAATTGGCATTGGTACATAGTTGGGGAAAAACTGTGTATGTTCTTCAGGGATGTATTTTTATTATCATATAAACGTGTACTGCCAAAGACGCTGCCAGCTTTAGTCCTGATCCAGTATCCCACAGTACCAGGCTGTGAACAAACGTTTTTAGTGGTCCTATAGTAAAATCACCAGTTGTTTCCTTATAGAAATTCAGAAGCATCAAGAAGAGAAACTGAATAAAACCAAGTCTTTGCAGTGGTAAGGACAGCTTTCATCATATGCAAACATAGACCTGTCTTCTTTTGACTAGCCAAACACAAAACAATTAGCCTCTTCCCCAGTTTACAGCCTCATTCTTCCTGGTGACTCAGCCCTGGAAGAATGGTAGCTGCTCACTTTTTTAATGCCAGGGCAACTCCTTATCATGCTCTAAATCATCCTGTCATGTTTCAGCCTCAGCAGTGCTGAGAAACAGGAGGTGTATTCAGTGTTAGCACCACCTGCCCCTAACTGCATCTAACGCCTTCAAGACCCCTGGCTACTGCTGAGGTACTTTCCTGCCCCTGATAAATAAAAAAAGTACGAAAAGAGCAACAGACAATTCTCAACCTGACAGTTATTCTAGGGAAACTCATATTTGGGACTTCCATCACCTGTCAGTAAGGTTTTTGTTTACTTTTAAGCACGTTTCTAGTAGGAAAAAAAACATGCTGATGAGTTGTCTTTACACAGCTACTGGGTCATTCATAACTTACCAATGCAGGCTATTAGGTAAACTGGAAATCTCTCTATAGCAACATCCACCCTCCTCATTTTCTTAATTCATTTAATACCAGTCTTTGGGTTGACAGCCCGGTAGCCTGATTTCCTACCTTCACAGGAGGCGAATTCACTCTGAATTAACAGGGTGAGACCGTCACCAATATGCACTCTGCTCTGTCTTCTCATCAGGGTTCCTCACACTTGTGTCAATTTTGCTTATTTGTTTTAGAAAGTGGTTACTTCAAAGAAGAGGAAGGATAATTTTAAGTAATTTTATACTGATTACTGAGAAGGTATCAAGTTATGATAATATTTGGTATCCTTTCCCCTCTTTTTATTTTGTCGGAGCTAATCCTCCTTTGGCATGGGAGCAGGAGTGGCTGTTTAAACAGCAGTAGTTTATTTACAGCTCCTGGGGGTTTCATTGTCTTATGTCTGGGGTGGTAGAAACATTAACCCTACATCAGCGGTGTAGGAAGCGAAGGATTTCCATGTAACTCCTTTTGCAAGGTGCATGTTCTACAGGAGAATTCTCATTTATGACCATTTCACAATCTCTTCTTCTTCTATGGGTTTTGGGGAGAATTTTTCACAAAATTGACCAAGAATCATTGGGGCCAAAAAGTCCACTGATCCCTCTAGTTGTTTTAAGGCCATCTCTTTGCAGCATATTCCTTCAGAGGTGTTCTCTTGCACTGAATCTTGTTACCTGGCTGCACGTACAGACAGGGGGATGGGAGGCTGGAGAGCTGCACTGCAGAAAGGGAGCTGGGGGTTTTGGTCAATGGCAAGTGGAACATGAACCAGCGGTGTGCCCTGGCAGCCAAAAGGGCCAACCGTGCCCTGGGGTACACCAAGCCTGGCACTGCTGGCTGGGGGAAGCGCTTGTCCTGCTCTGCTCTGCGCTGCTGCGGCCTCACCTGCAGTGCTGTGTGCAGGTCTGGGCACTACAGCATAAAAAGGACATGAAACTGCTAGAGAGCATCCAAAGGAGGGCCATGAAATTGGTGAAGGGTCTGAAGGGCAGGACACATGATGAGCAGCTGAGGCCCCTTGGTTTGCTCAGCCCCAAGCAGCGCAGGCTGAGGGGAGGCCTCATGGCGGCCTGCAGCTCCCTCACGAGGGGAGCGGAGGGGCAGGCGCTGAGCTCTGCTCTCTGGGGACAGCGACAGGACCCGAGGGAACGGCATGGAGCTGGGACAGGGGAGGGTCAGGCTGGGGGTTAGGGAAAGGGTCTGCACCCAGAGGGTGGTCGGGCACTGGGACAGCCTGCCCAGGGACGTGGTCACAGCACTGAGCTGCCGGAGCTTGGGAAGCATGCGGACAACGCTCTCAGACACAAGGTCTGATTTTTGGGTGGTCCTGTGTAGAGCCACGAGTTGAACTTGATCATCCTTGTGGGTCCCTTCCAACTCAGGATATTCTATGATTCTATGATTGTTAATGTTTTATTTATCCTCTCCTGCCACATTCCCAACATCTGGATGTGAGTGATTGTTGCTGCTCTTGCCAGAACACACTGGCAGCCAGGGGACAGCCAGATGGCAGGGCTGGATGTACTGGGGAATGAGACGGCTTCCCAATGACCTGAAACCACTGCTGGCTGGATTTCAGAAAGGTACTCCACAGTTTAGGCAGTCATCTTTGATGTGAGATTCTCTGAGTCAGGCTTTAAGGTTACTTCAATGCTCATCTTAAGGCTGAGCCTTTGAGCAGTAACTTCAGAACTTGTCTTTGAGGTTGCACATTTTTCTTCCTCATTCTTCAGAGCATCTGTGAAAGGCATGTGTTTCTTTCCCAAAGAAACCTGTCCTGTCTTTTTGGCAAAATATATCCAACTAAAAACTATCCCACTATCCAGATAAATGCTGAGTATTTCCCTCGCTCCCCAGCTGGCAACTCTTTTAAGTTTTAAGGTCTGGGTGATACCAGATGTGTGAAAGTGTGGGTGCTCACAGCTCTGGCAGACAGCTGCCCCGTATCAGACACTGATGAACCAAGAGGTCTGCAAACCAAGGAGAGTTGCTGAAGTTTACAAAGCTTAGGGGAAGATTATAAGGCTTGTCCTTCGATTGTAAATGCAGGAGGAATCCTGGCCCTAGGGGAATCATTGATTCAGTTCTGGCCTGGGTTGCATATGAAGTCCTGCCTTTTTGATTTAGAATGTTTATTTGTTTCCAGTCCTTCTCCCCCACCAACCCTCACTGCTGCTCTCCCTGGGGATTATTCAGTGGAATAAAGCCACATGAGTTTAACGCCCATCCAGCAAAAACACTTGAGGACAGACTTTAAACTGAGCAAATGTTTCATTACTTGCTGAAGAAGAATGTTTTCATTAAGTGACACCCTTATGTCTAATACAAGTAATAAGTCTTATTAATAAGCCAATTTAGCTAAAGAGAAACCTGCAGAAGCTGCCCCACCGTCCAATAATCAGGTGAGGCTGGCAGAAGGAGGCAACTCTGCCTGTTCCTTGTTTTTAATTTTTTTTTCTCTTGCTGCCTTTGCTCCACCTTGTCTGTTCATGCCATTTCCTTTATATTTTCAGTCTTTTTTTTTTTTTTTTTTTTTTTTTTTAACTGGGACAAGCAAAGCCCCAGATGGTACGCTTTGACACTGTTCTAGTCTCCAGCACCAGGCAGCCAACAGTGTTTTCCCAAGTCTTTGGGCACCAGGAATCCTTGCTCTTTACCTCTAACCAACACTCAGCAGGAAGAGGACCGTGTTTGTAAGACTGTGTGCAGACAGACGCCTGTGTACACTTTTTGTTACAGTTGTGATCATCTGAAATTTCACAAACTAAGATTTGTTCTAAGGTTCTAAACCATTTTGGAAATGCAATTATTTCCCCATTTCACTTCAAAAGCAGCAGTCCCAAGAATTTTTAAGAAGGCTGAGGAACTCCCTGATCTTGCTGAAATTGTCAGGGGAAATAGATAGCAGCACAGACATTAGCATGCTAAACGCAGGCCAGTATTTACCTTGGGTATCTGAATAATCTCTTGATATAAAGGAGTATTGTGTTCTCCTTAGCGCTTTGCTGCAGAAGCATTTCTCCAGCAGTAAAACCGAAAAAGCAGGTTTAATTATTAGCTGCTTTGCCACCTTGGTGGCTTCAGCAGGCTGCATGCAGCCTTTGCAGATAATGGCTCTCAGGCACACCCAAAGGCTGCACAGGCAGAGTCTCGAAAGAAAAAGCTGGAGGTGACCGTTCCCCCCCACAGGCTCCATCTATCCCAGACAAACAGCTGCACAGGAGTGAGCCCGGGGGTCAAGGAGCTGGTCTGAGTGCTGCTGCTCCTGCTAGTCAGCTTGCTGCAGGCAGGAGGGTCTCCATGCGTCTGTGCTATCCTGCTGGCCCAGAGGGACGGACCCATGCAAGGTTGCCTTGCTGGGTGGAGCAGATAATACAGAAACACGAAGCTGAGCTGCCTCCAAGTCTGGCGTTGTGCTGGAGCACGTCAGTCACAGGATGACTGCGCTGAGCTTTAAGCTCTGTGGCCAGTGGCTGTGCTCTGCCTGGGGCAAGGGGTGCTGAAGGCTGCAGCACCTGGCTGGAGCTGGGAATGGCACAGCCATTCAGTCCCCTTTGCTGCCTGTGGTCTGTCCTGCCTTTTGGACAGCCCCGAGGAGGTTTTTGATAGTCTGAACGTGATGTGGGATCCACGGAGACTGTATAGGGTAGCACGCAAACTGTTGAGTTATGGCCTGCCTGCACGGCCCTGTGTTACCAAACCAAGCAGCAGGAGCAGGCTGCGTGACACAGTTACAGCAGGTGAGAGGGAGACTAAGAAGGTCAGGAGGACAGTGCGGTATGTGGGCTAGGATGAATCACCTCAGCAAGGAGAAGACTTGGCCAAGCTGTATGTGCCAGCAGGAGCTGCTGGGCCATGTAGTGCTGCAAAAGCGACCCAGTTGCTGCAATTGCTAGATCAGGCCGGGGTCAATGCCAGGAAACCATTAAGCACGACCGGGGTGAATGGTAATGACAGCGATCAAACCGCTCCTCCTCTCCCTCCTGTAACACTTCCTAACCTACGTGCCGCCTGCGTGCTGCCACACTGAACATTTCGGGAGGGGCCATGCATGTACACACCTGATTACATGTTCACCTCCATGGAGTGTCCCGGAGGGCAACTCACAGCTATGCTCACCTCCCACGGAGGACTGCATCAGGTCAGCCTGTTGCAACTCCTCGGGGAAGCATGAACATGTGAACGCTATCAGTTGCCTTTCTGCGTGCTTATGGGCTACTGTCAGGCCTACCGAAATCCAAAAGGTCAAGTGGGAAGCATTTTTCCCATTTAGGATTAGACATAAAGTTGTTGGCTCTCATTATTAACAAGCATAGAAGCTCTGAATACCAGCTAGACAAAGACCTATAAATTCATTGATTATTAACAACTGGTGTTGATTTATGTGCATATTGATAGTACTTGTATTGATTTTATATCAGTATAGTGGTATAAACGGCAAATACCAGTGCATTAACAACGGTGGAATGCTGTGATGCTGCTCATCAAATAAGTACGTATTTTGCTTTTTTTACTTATTCCTTTTTTTTACATGGAAAATATCTTCCTACAGGGAAATTTCCAAGCAAGAGATAGGCTTTGGCTTATCTAACTATCTAAGGCACAAAGTATGTCCATTATATGTGACTAATAACAAAACAAATAAGCATATTCCTAGAACTCCAGTTGGAACTGTGGACAATTCTCAGGTTATACACAGTTTAACAGCAGTTTTTTGCACAAGAGCTTGACATACAGCAGGAAAAAGACCTTTACCCCACTGTTAACTAACCAGATGATATCCACTGTTAGTCAATAAGGGAGATGGAGCAGATACTTCATGAACAGATTACTTGGAAACTTGATGGACAAGCCCTTCCAAGGACAGCTTCAGTAACTGCTGTATTTAATGTTTGCTTTGCCACCTCAGCAGCAATAGAAACAGATTCCTTCCTTTGGCTCTGCGGATACTGTGGCACATCACTTCATCCACCCATGCTGATGTGAACTTGGTTTTCCCAAACATGATGACAGAAACACCTGGGCAGGTACTAAGCAGATCAACACAAATAAGGCTTTCAAGAAGCAATATTCACAGTTGCTCTATGTGAATAGCCATTTGTAATGGACTGCACAGAATTAGTTGATAAGAAATTTAGAAGAAGGTTTTTGAAAAATGCCTCAATTGGCCCTTCCATGCTTAATCACCTACATAAATGTTCTGCTTTCCAAAAGTAGCCACCACTCTTGTTTGCTTCTGAGGGAACTGTAGGCTACCCAGGGCTGACTATATCTGAATACTTCCTCTGTGCATGTGAATTTTGGCTCGGAGACACAGCTTTGAGAATCACATTTCTAGTATTTGCATGAGCATCAACATTAGTCGGAAGTGCCACTCTTCCTTCTGACATTATTCAGTTTGGGTCATTAAAGAATTCACCTAACTCACATTTTAGTGTACAAATAATAAATAAATACATAAATAAACAATTAAACAGATTCCCCTACAATAGGCAGAACTAACGCTTGGGGGCAGGAGTCACCTCATTAGCTGTTGACTTCATCTCTGAGCTTTTCACACCAGGCTTCCTTTATAGTCATGGACAGAAATGGGCACTCTGAGGGTGGGATTCATCTGATCAAGTACATATGACTCTAGGAGGAGATAAATCACACTGTAGGCTCCGCTGACAAAGCTGATTCGATCTCCACTGACTCGACAGGGAGACTCATGATCTGAAGATGTTTGTGTGTCAGCTACCGATTCCCAGGCATGAATCCCTCCCTTATTGTCCACTAGGAGCTGTGGTTTCACGATCAGCATAAACAGCTATGGGCTGTTGCTAGTTTATGGTCACACACTTTTCCCTGCCCTAATCACATTGTCCTGTGTGTCAGCCCTAGCAATCCCACAGCCCTAGGTAAATAGGATTAACTTGCTGAACTGGCTGAAAACTAATGCTGAAGAAAAAGAACTGGGTGTTGGTTGTGCTACCAGGCAGAGCTGGTGCCCCTCGCGGGGCATCTAGCAACTGCTAGATCTGAGGCCTGGCTGGCCGCAGAAATCAGCTTTCCAATGTGGAAATCTGGCTGCCCTTTTTGGCACCAGCTTTTAATTAGACTGGCTTAAGCTGACCACCAAATGGCCTCCATGAAAGGAGTATTAATAACAAGTATTAATAGATTGAGTTACAGAACATGAAGTCAACACGCTTATGCTCACTGTTTTGGGATATGATTCGACAAACATCAAATACAACTGGTCCTTGGAAAGAAAAGAGGTGATGAGACCTAGCAAGCACAAACCTTCATGTCTCCCTCCTTACGTGAAGGCCACTTTCCATGCCTGAAGAGAGGAGCAGTGTCCAGAAGGTCTCAGAGTCGGGTTCACAGCATGTTCCAAATCACATTGGCTCTGGGGAGGAGAAATTTTAAGTAATCAGGACTGACAAAATGTCACGTTTGCTCTGGACAAAGCTGCTTTTCAAACAGGTCCCCAAATGGTTACCTGCACAGAACGTTTATAGTGTTGGCAGGCTTGCTGTTAGCAGAAGGCATTGATCATTTGACACCAGTTGCTAAAATGGCTTCTTTCTAAATATCTGCAGCTTAGAAAGGACAGTCTTTGTCAAGAGCTTGTTTAGTGTCTGAGGAACAGCTATCCACAGCACCTACAGCCCTAAATGGGGAAGGGATAGGAATTATTACAAAAACACTCTGAGTGGCAAAATAAATGATGATTTTCCATGGATATATCCATTGTGTAATAAAGGGAAACGTGTCCTTCTCAAGCTGATACAATTAATATCTAAAATATAAACGGTAAGATGAAGCTCTCAGCTGCTTAAAAGGCTTTACATGAACAAACCTGTGTCATCAAGGCGGCTGGATGCAGTTCTGACCTGATGCGTGTTGTGGCACCAGGAGCAGCAGAGCTGGGTGGGTAGACGAGCCGACTGGAAACACCAGGTGAACCTGGGTTGCCTGCCCAGGATGAGCCTGAGGCCGCCCTCAAGATCAGACCTGTTGGTGCGGGGTCAGAGCGGGAGCCTGTGAGCCTTTCACAGGGGTCCCCGTGCCCGAGCACGTCCTGCAGCTCCTGTGCCACCAGGCTGCTTGGCAGGCTGGTCTCGCCGAGCAGAAGCGATAAGATGTGCCGCATCCTGTGCTCATGGCCCTTCCAGGAACCATCCTTTAAACTCTGAACACAAAGCCAGCGCGATGGCTTTCGCTCCAATTTGCCTGGGGATTTTCCTCTTCCGAGCCAATACTGTTCCTGCACGGAGTTCTGACATTGGCTAGTGCAGTCCCTGGGACTGAAATAAAATATTTGCATGGTGTTCCCTTGATGTCACCGGGCTCCCAGGAGATGTAGAGGTGTACCAACATGACTCCATTTGTTAGGGCAAAACGTGCCTCCATAGGGCATTTCTTCTTCTCTACACGGAGGTGTTTTGCAGTCTCACATGATTCAGAATTGCACTTGTTGAACTAGTTTTGAAATGACTTTTCAAGTGCCAGAACATGCACATTTATGATTTCTCTGCAATATTCACGGGTCTTGTAGGGACTTCTTGGGACTTATCTGGAGGGACCTGAGTGCCTTTCTTCCTGCAAGCAACTTTTAAAAGTCCTGCATCAATGAAATCCAGCGTCCTATAGAAACAGTGGAAACCCCTGCCCCCAAATAACCAATTTTAATGCCAGAAAACTGTGTAGTCACTGACAGGCTTTGTAGGTAGGTGGGACAGGCAGCTGCTGCAAGCAGCACAACAGTGATAAGTGCACGTCTCTCTCAGCGTCTGTGCTCAGTAAAAACCCATTGATTCTCTGCCTGAAGCGTTCAAGTCCCGGTACGGAGGAAAATGAGTGTTGGAGTTCAAAGCCACCCAGATTCACTTGCATTGCTGACAAGAGGGGTGTCCCAGAAGTAGGCTGGTAATGGCAGCAGTGTAGGAATGCTGGAGTTACCACCTGACGTGAGCGACCAGCCTCCACCTCCCACCTGTCACCTGGTCCTCACACAGCAACTGCAGAAAGGGAGAGAAAACTGCACTTATTCAATAAATAAATAAAATAAAAACACAACCACCAACGTGATGCCCAAGACAGGTCCCTAAAGAGCAAAATTCCCCAAACCCGTTTTTTAGGTTAGACACATTCCAGAGTCAGCCACCTAGGAGCGTGGTTGCATTTCTGGTATATGTGGCACGGGCTTCTGCCAGCTGTCCCGGGGGAAAGCTGGGTGCCCAGCACATTGGGATCCTACACCTGAACATGACAGGAGGCTCCAGAGTTTAACCAGCACAGTCTGAGTGCATTGGCTGCATGTCCAAGAGGATCTCTGCTGAAAGCGAACTTCAGAGCATGTCATAGATGTTCTATTTGTCCCACAGGTGTTCCAAACAACAAATTGCTGAGCAGAGTGTGCCAGGGCTCCAGCCACTTATGAGATTATGACGTGTGTAAATGTTAGAAACAAGAATATTTATATCAATAACAAATACATTGATTATATTAAATTAATGAAGAATATTTAGATTCAGATAATGCTTAGATTACAGCTAGAGAACATGCTCTTTCTAAAAATAATAAAAGGCAGACCTTAACAAATATGATTTCAAACGCCATATGAAGGATAATTTATTTCAGTAATAATAAAAAATGTTACTGACAGGTGTATAGTCATTTTTTTTTCATTTGATGAATTCTATATTTACAGAATTTTCCCATCCCTGTTGAATCATTATTACTTATCTTTCCAGTGGGAAGCTGCATTGTGTGGAAAAGTGAATAACACCATTTTTTTCCTTTTTTTTTTTTTTTTTTTTTTTTTTCCTTTAATGATTAATATAGTGATGATTTTTCTAGTAGGGTGCACTTGAACATTGGTTGAATAAGTTATTAGCTCTAAAACCACAACATTTGTTCACAGCTGATTAGAGCAAGAATTTCACCTGCTTACCTGTGAATTTAAAAAAAAATACTAATTGTACAGTAAGCAGAGTGAGTGGTAATCAAACCAGTCAGGAAATGCTCTCAAGTCCATTGAAAAACGCATGTTGATTACAACCAGTTATAGATCGGCTGTGCAGCTAATCGTGGCAGAAGTTATGATGCAGCTGCAGGCTGCCAAATGCTATTGGATCAAATAAATGGACGGATAGCAAGAAAGCAAAACAACCAACATACAAAGGAAAGGTCAAAACTGAACATAAGAGGCATATTTTAGAACCATTTTCTTTATTAGAGAGAAAAAAAAAATCAGAAGGGGATTTTTTTTTTCTTTCATCTGCTCTGCAAGGTTCAGAAGAGGTATAAAGAATGTTATCCTGACCCCTCAGCTTGTCTGGAGTTCTGCTGCTGACTTACAAAGGGCCCAGATTTTGCAGACACAGAAACCACCTGGAAGAAGAAATCTCTTTACAGAGCAAGATGCTCTTCATTTCCTATCTTTGAGCCAATTGCAGCTTATAGACTTTCTTCACAGACCACAAGTGAAAGCATTTAAGCACATGCTGAACTTGCTTCTATTCAAAGAAGGCCTTTTAATTATCTGCAAACACATGTTTAAGTCCTCTCCATGATAAAGCTGATTTCCTGCATCAGGATGCAATAGTGATTTTGCCACAGAGCTGTGTGAACAGTAATACTCGCTTTTCATTTGTATTGTTTTTCATTCCAGGAAATCAACTTGGTAGTACAGGTAACTGGACAGTGAATGCTTTTGTTCCCTTTGGTGCTGCTGGCTGGATCTAATTTGAAGAAACCTTGTAAGGACGGTTAACAGAGACACACTGCCTGCAAGAAACGCAGCCTGCAATGAACGCTGACAGCCCTGAAGTGGAACAGACAGATGGAGTCATGTTTGTCAGAGTCCCACAAGCCCTTATTAAAAGCAGACAGGTCTGATGACTGCACAGAAAGGGAACAAGTTAGGTGTTAAAAGGAGGCTGTGTGCCCTGTAATATGTGACCGCACTGGAGGCCTACAGACAGTCATTTCCAAGTGGAAAGACATGTAGCGACGAAGAGCCTCCTGTGGCTGACCTCTCTCCGCATGCAAACTTGCACAGAGATTCAAAGGAAAAACAGTGACTTTATTTACTCAGCAAACATGTGAGTAATAGTGAATCTCCCAACCAAAGTCCTAATTCTTCCCACAGCGCTTAGAGCGGACTCTGAGAGTTCGGCAGCACTCAGTGCAGAAATTTTTGCCCGAGACCAGGCAACAAGCAGCAGCTGTCTTTCTAGCTTTTTGCTATCTTGTCACCCAGATCTGGGGTGGTGTGTAGCTGCACGCTGGAGATTCAGAGTTACTTCTCCCCTCACGACACGGGGCATTTGCAGTAAGCAAGCAGATTTGGAAACTGTACATTCCACATGTGTGGACCGGAAGCAGAGCCGAGAAAAGAATTGGGTTAGTCACAATGCCTGGAAGCCTAAAAAAAAAAAAAACAACCAACACACACACACAAAAAAACAACACCAGTCCTCCCCGCTTTGAAGATATAATATTCTCTTCAAACACATAAGCAGGAACAAAATGTTCTCCTGTAAGCACATCATCTTACGGCTTGATTAGGTACCTTTATCAGTCATCTTGCTATTAATCTTAAAATTCATAATGTTGCCACATGGACAGCCCTAAATTTAGGAACTATCCCTGTTCCTCTTGGATGCTGATATATGGTAAAACAATAGAAAAGCCTGGGAACGGCAGTGCAGAGCACATTGGTTTACAAGAAGGACTCTGGGGCAGAGGTAGTGATGGGAGCTCAGCTGCTGCTCTGTGTCTGACAGGACCAGCAGCGGGACTGGGATCCCACTGGGGATTATTAGCCCACGGCCCTATATTTGAAGTAAATGAATAAAACAGTGGCCGCTGGGTCCCCTAGGACAAAGCTAGATGCCCGTCCCTCTTCATCAGGGGACAGTAGAAGGCCTGAGGAACCATTATCACTTCTAGCCTGGCAAACAGTCATGGCCTCCCAGTCTCCTGAGGTGTACGGTCCACATCTCACAACTTTTGGGCCCAAGAAATTCGGTATTCAGCCTGGCATAGCAGGAAGAAAAGCTATCGCTGGACAAGGGCAGGATCAAGAATGTGCTGTGCTGTCCCTGAAGGGGAAGACAGCAGCAAATTGACCAGCCGTATGGTATCTTTGAAGAGATTAGGAGGTCTTATGGTGAATAAATGTTAAAAGGATCCCAAATTGACCTAGACATTATTTACATCCTAAGAAAGAAGCCAAGAAAGCTCTCTACACAGTTTATGTTCAATGTTGATTAAATTTTATTAATTAGTAAGTAGAGCATCAATATCAGTACCGTCCTTAGTTTCGTGAGGAGGGGACCGAGTACTTCGAGTCACCTAGAAAAGCACAGTGACATCATGGGGGAACCAGCTTGTGCTCAGTTGTCCTGCATTGCTACCTAAATTCCTCTGGATTAACACTGATCCCCGTGAAATGATAACCCACCCCACCTGCAGGAACTAAGAACGGTTTGAGCTGTGCCAGTTTCCTTGACCCGTATAACGTAATTTGGATAACTCTTCTTTATGAACTAATGGCCGAGGCGGTGGTGGTGGTGAGGAGAGGACACATGTTCCACTGTAGTATAATGGCTGCTCAGCTGCCTGATTACGTGTAACACCTTATTAAATGATATTATGGCATATGGGAAGTCAAGTAGATGAGGAGAACATTACAGCAATCTAACTGCTGACACTCTTACAGTACTCTTGAAGTGCTGGTTGTCATTAAAGCATTCCATATGGTTTCCCAAGCTGAACTAAAAACAGAGCAGACCTAGATTTTGACACATGAACAATCTCACAGCAGATACAGCTCAGGGTCATAGGGCAGTAGAGCAGTGCCTGTGGTGCCCAACCTGTGCCTGTAACGTAAAGAGCACAACAGTGCAGTGTAAGTGAGGAGGAGACGGCGCACAAAGACCAGAAAGACATGGTGGACAGATGTGGACTTGCTGGGACTGCTGAGGCCAGCGTAAGCCGGTCCTGAACTACCGGTCTGTTGGGCCTGTTGATACTCCTCCCGTGTGGTAGCGTGACCGCCTTGTCGTGCTCTCCAGCTGTCAGAAACCTCTGCACAGACCCTGAACCTCTGCCTCCGTACAGTAACAGGCCCTGGCAGTCTTGCTACATCTCCTTGTCAGAGCACCGGCCTCACTGCCTCCACACACACAGCGGTGGCTGCTGGTGTCCTCTCCCTTCATTTCCCACCCGCGGATACTCTCGGGCACCCTGTCTCTTGCTGCCACGTTTGCTGGCCCCCTGCAACGCCGCCGGTGAAGGAAGGAATCAACCCTGCCTTTTTTTGTAATTACATTTATCTGTTTTTTCCCCAGATGTCTCAGGAGATCATTTTCCCTTGTCTGCCCTTGTCTACAGCAAATTCAATAAAATTTATAGTGATTTATTAGCGCCCGAATGTAGCTTTTGCTACATTACAGCTTTCTTGAGCAAAATTACCCCCTTCTTAGGAAATCTGTTATGTGTGAATGCCCATTTATATACATTGTGGATGTTATAGGTGTTATAGGAGTCACACGTGTTATGGGTATTATATGTGTTATAGGTGTTATGGGTGTTATATGTGTTATGGGTGTTATGTGTTATAGGTGTTACATGTGCTATATATGTTATAGGTGTTATATGTGATATGGATGTTGTATGTTATAGATGTGTTAAGTGTTACTGGTGTTATACACTATACCCGTTCTGTACATGTTATATACGTTATGTATAACACACGTTATGTTTAACACACGTTATGTTTAACACGCTGTAAGCCCCGCACAGTGCGGGTCTGGCTGTGCGGGGCCAGCCTCGCCTCAGCCCTCCCTGAGGGGAGCCGCCGGGCGGGTAACGGCCGCGCGTGACGTCACGGAGCCCCCCGCCCCGCCCGCCGGCCGGGCCGTGTGGAGCCGCGCACCTTTTGCACGAGTCCCGCTCGCCGCGGGGCGTGGCCGGCGACGCGGGGGGGGCGCGGCCGAGGCGCCGCAGCCAATGGACTCCCCCGGCGCGGGGGGGACGTCACGCGGCGCCCCGCCCTCCCACCGCTCCTCTTGAGGGCGCGGCGGGCGGGGCGGGGCCGGCCCGTCGCGAGGCGGCGCCGGCCAATGGCGAGCGAGGCGGGCGGCGGGGGCGGGAGTGGGCGTCGCCGTCAGCCAATGGGCAGCGGGCGGGGGGGCGTGTCCGGGCCGGCTCGGGTTCCGTGTGGAAAGAGTGAGGGGGCTCGGGTGCAAAGTTTGCTCGCCCGGCGCCGCGGCAGGGAGCGGCGGCGGGGCCGGGGCCGGGGCCGCGCTCGGGGCCGGGGCCGGGTCGGGCCGCGCTGGGCTCCGCGCTCCGCGTCCTCCCCTCGGGGCCGGGAGCCCCCCGGCGCGGCGGGATGGCGGCGGCGGCGGCGGCGGCGGTGTCGGGGGGGCGTCGGCGGCGGCGGTGGTGGTGGCAGCAGCGTCGCGCGCGGCTGCTGTGCATGCTGGGGCTCACCTTCCTCTTCTTCGTGCTGGAGGTGGCGGTGAGCCGCCTGACGGCCTCGCTGGCCATGCTGTCCGACTCGTTCCACATGCTGTCCGACGTCATGGCGCTGGTGGTGGCGCTGGTGGCCGTGCGCTTCGCCCAGCGCACCCGCGCCACCAAGAAGAACACCTTCGGCTGGGTGCGCGCCGAGGTGATGGGCGCCCTGGTCAACGCCGTCTTCCTCACCGCCCTCTGCTTCACCATCCTGCTGGAGGCCATCGAGCGCTTCACCGAGCCCCACGAGATCCAGCAGCCGCTGGTGGTCATCGCCGTGGGGGTGGCGGGGCTGGTGGTCAACCTGCTGGGGCTCTGCCTCTTCAACCACCACGGCGCCGGCGGGCACGGCCATGCCCACGGACACGGCCACTCGCACGGCGGCGGCGGCCGGCACCCCCGGCTGGGCGGCGGAGCCAAGCCCGAGCAGCCCCCCGGGGACGGGGAGGCCGCGCTGCACCGGGAGGAGACCAGCACCTTGGTGGAGAACTGCAGCAGCTCCAACGGGGTCGGCCAGGAGAAGCTGGGTAAGCCCCCAGGGGGGAAGGCAGCGTGAGGGTGGCGGTGGGTGTCCCGGTGGGTGTCCTCGTGCCCCCCGGCACAAGCTCCGTGGGGACCACCCACCTGTCCCCATGGGAAAGGGCAGTGAGCAGTGGCAGCCCTACCCAAAACCTTCTCCCCGGGCGCTAAAAGGAGCGCCTCGCATTGTGCCTTTGTCGTGCGGACAGGTGAGAGCGTGAAGGAGCCTCAGGGTGAAGCGGTCTCCCCTGGGAGAAGCTGGGGCTGGCCGTGAGGGCACACAGCGGGTGCTTTTCACCTAGCGACACCAGCTGTCACACAGTGTTACCCTGACGCCTCCCGAACTGGCCGTGCATCAGCCCCGGCGCAGCTCAGCACCGTGCTCCTGACAGCCAGACCCCTCCACGGGGTGGCTTCTGAGCTGCCCGAGGGGCTCTCCCTTGGGACACAGCACACTGTTTGCACTGTGGTGTTGTACTTCTTGGTGACATGCGTGTTGGAAGGAGAAACTCTTGGAAACTGCCAGCCAGACCTGGGGAAGTGGTGCGATAGGTGCTGAATGCAGAGCTGGTGTCAGGGCACACACGTGGTCTCTTGGAGTTAGTTTCCTTCAGCTGTCCATAGCAGGCAGCTCCCCGCTCCCTTGTGTGCAGAGCAAAAAATTAAAGCTTCCCTTCCCAATGCTGACTAAACTGCCTTTTTTGTGGGAGGGAGTTCCTTGGGTTGTTGTTTTTAACAGCTGTAGAAGCCTGGGTGCTTTATGTGGAAGTCACTTGGTCTAAGCCAAGTCCTCTGTGCGTTTGCCACTTCTCAGCCTCAGTCGTGTGGCATCCCAGTGACAGGGAGGAAAGGGTTCAGTCCTCAGACCCGCGTCCCTCCTTTATTTCCAGGGCAGCGTCAGGACACCGCTGGTTTAGCTTACACTGAGCTTTCTTCCTTGGAGTGAACTTTGCTACAGTTTCGGTATTTCAGATGTTCCAGTCCACATGTGAGAAACTTGCAGTTTCTCTGTTTATTTCTCTTTTCCTTCTTTTTATTCTCTAGCGTTCTGCTGGTTTAGAAAAGATAGGTTTTACAAGAGGATAGGAAAGTTCCCCTGAATGCATTACGCTATTTTCTTGACCACATAATAATCTCTTAATGTTGTGTTAGTCCCAACAAAGGTATCTTAATAATTAGTTTTAAACAATGTAAAACTCATTTAGCCGTTGATCTAATTGATATCTTGGCTTTGTTGAAACATAAATTGTGCTTTTAGCTACCTTCTTGCCTGGTTGTAGGCTAAGAGATTGACTTGTAGTGTGGATTAAAATGCGTCCCGTTTTGGGGTAGCGTGTCCGGGACGTCCCGTGGATGTCCTGGCAACAAAAGGTAATTGGTTGTGGGTGCTTAGGAAGTAATGGGGCGTAATTTTGGTCACAGAGAATCTTTAAAGTGAGTTTATGTTTCCTGCTCTGCCATGTCATGGTTATGCAATGGCTGGGGTTATTCACCGCTGCCCCGGGGACGAGGTAGCGGTGAGGGGTGCTGTGCCTGCCTCTGCTGGAGCCGGGGTGGGGTGGACCCTCCTCTCCCGGGGCTGACCTGGAAACCTAGCGATAGCCTTAGGGGCCGGGCTTGCGCGGGTACAGGTAGATTAAAACGAATCAAAATTCCAATTGGCACATTTACCCTTAAAAAGACTGGCGCTTTCTGGAGCCACGCTTCCCGTTTTCTGCCCCTTGTGGATGAGACTCTCCAGATCTCCTTGCGTTGCAGCGCTTCCAGGAGAGGGCCTCTCCTTGCTCTCATTGTGGACACTGAGGTCTGAACTCTGTAACCTGAGCTGTTTTCCTCTAATTTATTAATTTCTCTGGAAAATTGCTGGCCTCAGGAACATTTCCATACTTAATAACTTCTATAAGTTGTGTGCAAAACGGAGCTGGAGCCTGGGACGACGTGTGGAGCCCAACAAAACGAGCCTGGGGCTCGGGACTGTCCTGCTCAGTCCCTGTAGGAGCCTACCTCCTCTCTGGGGAGGAGAGAGCCTGCAGACACTTTTATGATGGCAGAATTACAGTCATGAGAGCAGAGTGGCAGAAGCCGGAGGTCATACTAACATGTTAATGTTTACAAAGCTCTGAACTGAATGACCATGGAAGCAGTAAGCGCTCCTCGTTGTACTTGGTCAGGCCCGTGACCAATGCTCGTTACATTTCTTTGACACTGAGAGTTTGCTGTCCAAAGATCTCCTGAAGAAGCACGAGAGGTCCAACTTATACACTGGTTTCAGTTGTGAAGTTTGCAAAATGTATTTTTTTTCCCCAAAATTTCATGCTACCTCTTCGTAATGGGACGTACCTTTGCTCTTATATAGCTAGCGAGGTGTGGTGCAGTGGTAATATCACAGCTGATTTTGACAAAGGAGGGCACTGAAATGTTCATTTGCTAATTACATGGCTTTGGGCATCAGCAGCTATATGCCACTCAACAGCTATAAGTTGCTTGAAGAAAAGTACTGAAAATGTGTTTTCAGGTACACCAGAATACAAATACACTAGTTTGTAGCCTCTGAGAATGTAAGTGGTAGCGTGTACTGTCCTGGAGTTAATGCTGCTGATAAATTCTGCCTTTTAGACCCAAAAGCTCAGCTCGTGGTACCTCACAGTTCGGCTGGCTGCATGCGCCATCTCAGGGAAGCTCCCTCTTCCTTGGCTTCAGAAGTCTTTTGGAAATGAACCACTCAACCTGAAAAGAAAAAAAGTGACAATGAAGCAGTAGCCATACTGCTTTTGAGCTTCTGGCCTCATAAAATGTGATATTAAATAGAAATGCACTCCTATGGTTCAAGAGAGATTTTAGTAATGTAACTCTCAGCCAGCATTCTCCTGGCTTTTCAGAAGAGGAAGCAAATATCAGTTAGTTAGCTACTGAACAGCTTGTATGTATGTGTTCTGCAAGTCTGCGTGTGGTTTTAAGAAACAAACAGTGATGGTTAAACAACTGGAAAATGTGAAAACAGCCTTTGGTAAAACAAAATGCATTCAGCTTCATACTTGGCCACTCGACACCTTTAAACGCCGTGTACGAGCGATTACCTTTGAGACTGTGGATTGCTTATTGGAACAACTGAACGTTTCTCAGCCAGGGGAAACGTTGCTGAATGCTATGGGTCGAGATGCTTGTTTTTTGGGGCAAGCTTCTCATTGGTTCCTGTTTTATACAGAATTGTGGTAACGTGTGGTGTGGGACCATGTGGCTAATCGTTGCGCTGCTTTCTTGTCAGGTGATGTGAAAGACGACGCGGCTGACCTACAAGTGAATGGGAATGCTGGCCATTATCCTCTGGACGTAGAGGAGGTGGAAGAAGACTCCAGCGCGCAGCTTAACATGCGTGGAGTATTTCTGCATGTTTTTGGAGATGCCTTAGGTTCGGTAATTGTGGTAGTGAATGCCTTGCTCTTCTACAGCTTGTGGAATCCGTGCCCCAAAGATGGGCCCTGCATTAATCCCTGCGTCAATAACCACTGCATGGAGAACGCTACCCTAGCCCCAACACTTGGCAGAGCCAACAAGTCTGAGCAGGAGAGCGTTACGGTGGCGGGGCCCTGCTGGTTGCTGTACTTAGATCCTGTCCTTTGTTTGATTATGGTTTGCATACTCCTTTACACAACCTACCCGTTACTGAGGGAGTCGGCCCTTATACTTCTGCAGACTGTTCCCAAACAAATAGATGTGCATTCTTTGAACTCAAAGCTACGCACCCTCGAAGGAGTCGAAGCAGTCCACGAATTACACATCTGGCAGCTGGCGGGGAGCCGGATCATCGGCACTGCTCACATCAAGTGCCCCGACCCTTCCACCTACATGATGGTGGCAAAGCGCATCAAGGAGATCTTTCACGACGAAGGGATCCACGCGACGACCATTCAGCCCGAGTTTGCCAGCGTTGGCTCCGAATCAGGGAGAGGGAAATGCGAGTTTCCTTGCAGAACTCAGTGTGCTTTGAAGCAGTGCTGCGGAGCAGTGGAAGACAGTACGGGAAAGAAGACGGAAAAATCTTCCTCGCTTAGTATTTCTTGCTCAGAGGTTGTCATTGAATTCCCGCATAACAAAACCAGAAGGACTAAATCGGAGAGTGTTCCTTCAGTGAAGCTAGAGGCAAACACCGATCAAAACGAGCAGTTTGAGTCGTCATTGTAACTCCCGGGGTGCTGCTGCCCGAGTTGTGGTGACTTTGACAACAGCTGCGTTGCAGGAGGAAGAGGCAGATGTTGGAGACACAATTTTGCCAAGTAGTGTAATTGCTGAAGTCCTTGTTCTCGTCATACTGCTAAACCTAGAATGCTTGTTTCAAAGAACATAATGTCACTGTCATGATACAATATTTGTGCTGGCTTTGTACTGAGACAGACAGAAAGTGCACCGATGCTGTAACAACGTCAGAAAACCAGTTCCAGCATTTCAGCCGAGACACTTTTTGTTGTTCTTCAAACTACTTTTTTCTTTCCAGCGAAAAGGTATCTGAGGGATAAGCATATAGGAACTCGATTGTATTGCAAATTTCTTGGACCTGCTCTTTCCTTTAATATTTGATTTGTAGATATTTTAATATATTGTTTATTTAGAAGCCCTAAGGAAACCAAAGTTGATAGAACGTTTTTAAAGATATAACTACTTAAAACTGGAAACCACTTTGTCAGTTTCACATATTTTTCTTAAACCTATATAATAAAAAAATGTGAAGGTTTTTCTAACAAATTTATCGTATAGCATATTTTAAAGGAAGCATCATATGATCATTAGAAGCTGTCCCCGGTTTTTCTGGTAAGGTAGCGAGGTAAAGAAGGTAACTGCCTGTGACAATATCAGATGTGAAAGGGTTTTTATCGAAATGGAAGTTCAAGCTACTGTATACTGCTCTGTGATCAAGATGTGAGACTGGCAGATAAAGTAACGCATACTTCAATATTTTATGTATTTTCTGGTGTTTTTCATTATTTCCATGTTGTGTCTCATCATAGAAGTCCTCGAGCTTAAAGAATATTTGACTCAGTGCTAGGAACGAAGAGCTGGGGCTTCAACTTTAACTGATGCTCTGCTGGTAATAAATAATTCCTTGGTTATGTCAGTAAGAGCTCTGTGGGGGGAAAGTTTGTCGAGCACTGACAGTGTAACTCATGTTTTTCAAAAGCAATGATGGTCGCCTCCGTGCGAAGTGACTCGGCGATGCGTTTTGCTGGTCGTTGAGTGTCTGTGAGCACCTGCAGTGACTGCAGTCCCCATCTCCGCCGCACCCTCGGGAGCGTCCCACTGACTTCTGCTGAAGTGTCTGGGGGAGTGGGATTTCACTCACTGTATTTCACTTTCCGAGACGTGTATCACGAATTTTCACTTGCAGGTATCTGATTCTATGGTTTAAGATGTTAAATCAGTTAACTGACAACTGGCTCTAACGAAGCTGTTACAGTGTGCTGCCAACTTACACCTTAACAGAAGAGAAGCTGGCCCGTGGACTGGGAGTTTGGCAGAGACTGGATGAGAGCTGAAGAGGAAAGGAATCTGGGCTAAAACCCTGACCCTTCTGATCCACCTGGAAGCTGTGTGTGGGAAATAATGGCTTGTGATGAATTGACTGCTCCCGTGCTCCAAACTGGAAAGCAGCTCACTTCTTCCACTGTTTGCTGTATGACTCTGGACATGTCAGATAAACACTCTGCCTCAGTTTCCCCGTCCTACAATGGGGATAATACCTACCTCACAGGGGTGTTGTGAGGCTTAACTCTTGCGTGAGGAACACTGAGATCTGTTACTGGAGGGCGCTGGAAGGAGTACGAGATACTAAATTACTTTGTGTTTACTCCTGCAAATGTATTGCAATACCTTGGCACACCAGAGGGAACTGAGGATAGTCTTGGCCTTACAAAATTCTTTGATGCTGTGGTTTTCAGGTTTTCAACAGTATTTAAATGTAGATTTTTTTAAAAGAATGTTTTGCTAGTGAAGGGAATGTAGCTTTGCCTCCAGATACAGAACACCTTGCTAGTTCGCATTTCTACTGCGCATCTTGTATGATAACTGCTCACACGTAGTTCAGAAGAGCCTGCTGCTCATCACACCCGGGTTGTGCCAGTAGTCTTACCGAACTTCTCAGCAGAGCACTGCAGTCAACTCTCGATTATCCACGGGTGGGTTACCGGTGTTGTGCGGTACCCGCGCGGCTGCCTGGCCTCGCTCCCTGCACCTTGGCCGAGCACCGGGCGCCAAGGCAGAAGAGTAGCGGGGCTGAGCCCTGTGGTGCTCGGCCCCAGGGGGTTCTCGGGGGCTTGGTTAGCTTGGGGCTGGTGCCTTTGGGGTGCCCCCCACCTCTTTCTGGGGAGGTGCATCCATGGGATGCGTGACTGCGTCCCCTCAGCCCAGCGCTGTGCCCCACTGGTGTCAGCATTGTGGGGCCGCTTCCGTGGTCACGCTGGTTGTACAGTCTCCTGAACTGACTGAAATGTGCTAATATGCTATTTATACCTGGGTTTGTTTTGTCTGGGTTACCTTGACGCTTTCTCCTGTTACCTGTATATGATCTAGAGTTGACTGTTAACTGAGATCTTGTATGAGACTACGTTTGCAAAATATGCTACCACTGCTAGTATCCTACAAAGTATTATCCAAGTAAATTTTGAAACGAACAAAGTACTATTTTTTTTTTGAAATGTGTCCTTGCTTTTTATGGTAAACTTTCACTAATTATTTTGCTTGCTAGTTTAAAGTTGGTCTCAGTCATTAGTATGAATTTTTGAGGTCCTGCTGTATATCACTAACGCGCCATATAAATACTACTGCTCTTTAGTTTATTTAAAAAAAAAAAAAAAAAGAAAAATCACCAAAAATCCCCATTGTAGCACTGACAAGCCTGAGTTACTTCTCTCCTGTTGCTTTTACAGAAAGAGAGCAACCCTTAAGTCGTGGCGGTTGCCACCATTGGCTGACGGTCTCTGTAAATGCATCTGCGTAGCTGGAATTGTGCTCACTAATTCCACTGTAACTATTTAATCTTTTTTTGTGCCAGAAGTCATATTTTTCTATTACTGTGTCCATTGCAGGCAATGGCTAGCTGAAAAGACAAGAAGCTCTCCCCCGCGTTATTTTTATTATCGGGACAGGATACGAATGTGATGATGGTGATGAGGGGGCAGGAGGGGGAGCCGTGCGGCCTCTTTGTCCTGCGGCGTGCTGCGAGCAGGACCAGCACCAGCTGGTGGTAACGGGGCCCTCCAGTCTCTCCAGCCCTCAGTGGTCAATTCACCGAAGGCATACAGTCAGGTCAGGTGGCTGTGCAGCAGCAGGAACGCAATTTTGGGGTTCTTCCTGGCTGTATTTGACCCAGCCTCAGCCTCCTACCTTGCAGTGCAGCTTGATTTTTTTTCACCTGACCTGTCTGTGGTTACACAGACCGGCTTTATCCCGAAGATTGTGGTTCCAGCATACCAGGAGCATTCAAAACCACTGCGCAATCTGTCTTTTTTTTTTTTTTTTTTCCACAAAGCATGAAACTAGCGAATCTCATGTGAGTGAACACTGCAGTGGTGGGGAGCTGATTGTATTGTGTATCACATTCCTGAATTTTTAAAATAAAAAGAAACGGAACGCTGATTTTAAGGCAAAATCGGTTTGTATTTCGGTGTCTGGATTGTTTATGCTTCTGATTAAATGTCTCAGAGATGTGCCAAACGTCGCTGGGTGAAAGATTTTGTGTTTAGTTCATATCTCATCCGGAAACCTGCTGCTTGGGGGGCAGAACTAATCGGGGCGCTCACTGCGCTCATCACAGTTCACTGAAACTCGCTCTTTTCAGCAGAGTAACTCACGTCTGCAGAGCTCCTTATCGCTTTGGGCTCGGCAGTGTGCAGCATCCACTCTAGGCTTTTGGTGATATCTCTTATTGCTGCCTCACGGTATTCAGCATGGATGCACACGTAGTTATGTAAAAGGCAAGACTAGCTCCAACTTGCGGCTCCCCAAAAGTCATGGCAAGGGCTCAGTCCTGCGAATTTCTGCTTTCATGAATCGTTTCATCGGGCTGACGAGTAGTTACTTGCATGCGAGGAATTACTCGCAGGAGTGAGTCCAAAGCTGCTGCCGGTACAGCCTGTCTCTTGGAGAACGGCTGGAAGTTACTGGATTATATGGGTGTTTTACAATCAGAAGCATTTTGGTGTTTCTACAAACTCACTTCATTTTAACTTCCAGGGTTATAGCAGGGCTCACTCCTTTCACCCACTCTCCCAAAAGAGAAGCCCACCGAGCATCCCACGGCCGGTTAACAAGTTGAGCCAAACTGATGCTGCTCTGTGCTCCTGACGTCTGGGCGTCTGGGTTTATGAAACACCGAGTGCTGGGGTTTGGGGAGGAGGGATAAAGATTCCTGCCATTCTCCTTCCCCTGCCCCCCTTGGGCTGCACCTTCTAATCTCTTCAGCTATGGAGAGCCGGGGGCCGAGGGGGTGAGCCGTGCAGCTGGATGGCCCGGGATCCGCGCGGGGAGCACTGCCAACTATTTTTAAAAGCAGATAAATAGGCTCAGACTATTTTAGCTTCATAGCAAGGCATCGGCTACTCCCTTTTCAGATATGTGTTTTAGTTGTCCGGCTCTGTATTAATTTTGGCTTTTTCCTTGCCGGATAGGAAGAGGCGGATGCTCCGTCTGCCTGAGCTAAAGGCAGGCTTGACAATTTTCCAAATCAAATGTAGCTCTGCTGATAACGGGAGGTCTGATTCCCTCTGACCTTTGCTCCGTGCTGCTGACTGCCTCCGAGGTGCAGCACCGTGTTTTAGCAGGCTCACATTCAGATTTTTTCGCATTTGCTACGTTATCTCCGTGGCTTAAGAACAAAACCACACTACTGAAAAATACATTTCATGTCTCCCCAAAGCACGTGGGATTAATTTCGCTTTTTTTTTTTTTCTCATGTCCTGGATCTTGTTTCAGAACAATGCTGAAATATAATTGGCGTAGCCAGATTTCATTGCTGAAATTGCATTTTGGCTTCCTTTTAAATAAATGCTAATGTTATAACTTTATTTTTTTTATTTTTTTATTTTTTTTTTTCATGAAGTACTGAAAGTCCTGAGCAAATACATGGAGCTCTTGAATGTCAAGTACTGTTAGCTGGGATTTCCTCCTTAGCTCAGTCCTTAGGAAGGAATTGACAAGTCGCAGTGCGCTTTCATGCTCACCCGGAATCTCAGAAGCAAGTACGAGGAGGAGAGGAGTTAAAACACGGGCTGTCAGGTGGTGCCCTCCGACCACCTGGGCTCCTGCTGCGATTACACGAATAGTTGCTGGGTTCTGATACTCGAAGAGTTAACTGCAATCATGCAAAATGCACTTTTTTTCCTAAGAAGAATAGCCTTGGAAAGGAACGAAAAAATTGTCCTGTGCTGTTAGTTGGCAGTTGTTAATTACCTAACGCACGGGTCAATAAAGCGGCTTTGCTAACAGACGCCTGTCCTGCTATAGTTGGTTTCAAAATCTTTGGAGCGGAGCTGCCCAAGGACAGAAGATGCTTCGGTGTTTTTCAGCTCCATTTGTTTCAGTTTGGAAACACTGCGGCCTGTCACCTCTGTTGGGAGAAAAGCACCGACTGCAGAAACATGCAGCTGCCAGGAATATCACTGAGGGGGCAGGACTTGTATCTGCCGCGAGCTGCTCGAGAGCTTGGTGCGACTTCAGCAACTCCTCTGCTCTGCTCTGCTCTGCTCTGCTCTGCTCTCCTCTCCTCTCCTCTCCTCTCCTCTCCTCTCCTCTCCTCTCCTCTCCTCTCCTCTCCTCTCCTCTCCTCTCCTCTCCTCTCCTCTCCTCTCCTCTCCTCTCCTCTCCTCTCCTCTCCTCTCCTCTCCTCTCCTCCATGCTAATGAGGGGATTTTTAATTAACGGGAAGGGAAGCCTCAGGCCTACATCTTGCCTTTGCCTTTACCCGTGCTGCTCCTAGACCGTGACCTGCTCCCCTGGGTGGTCGCATGGCCACCTCGGGGACCAGACGCAGCTCCCGGGACATCTCCCCGGTGCTGCTTCCCCACCCGAGGGGCCGATGCCCCAGGGGCTGTGCGTGGCTGTGCTTTGTTCCCCTCTCCTCAAGGCAGCCCCGTTTCTGGCCGCCGTGCTGTAGGCCCCCCACGGCTTTCCTCACGCCAGCCCAGAATAGCCGCGGCGATGCCGTGGGACAGGACGTGCAACCTGCTGGGTTTCCTGCATTTGTGCTTGTGTTGCCGGCCCCTTCGGCTCCCTCTGCCCCGCCGGAGCTGCCGGGTGAATTCCTTAGGGCCTGAGGAGAAATGCTGCATGTGGGGCTTAGAGCCTCGAGATTTTGGTGTTAACCAGCACGGACCGGAGGCACAGCCTGGCACCCGGGTCCTGGGATGCTCCAGGCCTCCTCCCCAGCCCGCTGCAGATGGAGGGAATTAGCTCTTCCTCTTGCACTGTTAAAAGAAATAAAGGACTGTGTTTAACTACCACCAGCACTATTAGCCAGCCTCAGTAGCCATGGGTTTCGTTTCCCTGAAAACCTCCCCGCACACGGTGAGCGCGCGGCAGAGACCTAGGCGCGTTAGCTGGCAAGCTGTCACGAAAAAGGAGGTGTCTGCTCCATATGCTGCAGCCCGGGGGTGGAATGCCACCCGGCACCACGACGTCCCAGTTTTCTTTTCCCAAGCACCAGGAAAGCAGCAGAAGCAAACATTGAGGCAAACTCCGTGGGCAGAGCCCCTGCGTCGGGACCGCTGCGTGGGGCGGTGCTGGCGGTGCCCCGAAGGCAGGCACCCTGCTGGAAACCTCGACAGCATTTGCAGACTCATGGGTTTGGCTTTTCCTTGATGTATTTGGAGGGGTTTAGCTGTGCCACAAACACCTGACTAAGGATGCGCGAGGTTAGCCAGAGGGCTTTAGACCCCGGTCAGCAGCTCGAGCTGAAAATGTCCCATTGAACCCAGGGCTGAACGCTGTTGTCCTTGTGCGCCCTTTCCAAAAGCATCCACGGATGCCAGGTAATGTCAAAATAACATCCTGGGGGGATAACGAAGCCCAGGGCTCATGCAGCGGCTGCTGCCGGCTGCTCTGCTTGCAGGAGCACAGCGAGGCCCCGTCTCTGGTGCTCCCGATGGCCGGCTTCTGCTGGGATGGTGTTAGCAAAACCAGCAGCACCCGGAAAGAGAAGGGCAGAGGGACTGGGGGTCTGAGCCTTTTTTAGGAATGGAGGCAGAACGCTTCACTGGGGTGGTGGCTGTGGTTAGGGGGAGCACAGGAAATTGTGGCATCGGTGGAGAAAAACGAGCAACTCGGTGTGTGTGGATTTTCCTTTTGGCCCAGCTATCTTTGTTTGTTTGTTTCGTTTGGTTTTGTTTTTCCCTGCAGCTGTTTTGGTGAAGAAGCGATGTTCTCTGCTCTTCCCCTCTAGCTCTGCAGTGCTCACAGCTTCTCGCTGTGAGACCTACAGGTGCTGTCTGCAGAAACCAAAGATTGTGGCCAGTAGGGGAAAAGTCCTTAAACTGATCACAGGTGAAACCAAGACCTTGAACTGTGAGGCCGAGCAGGCAGCCAGCATTGCCTCAGCTGCTGCATCAGGGGAGGAGAGTGCGAGCACCACCCTCGGCACCCTGCGGTACAAACGGTGCCGAAAATCAGGCGGCAGAAGCTCGGTGTCACACCTCGCTGCCTGGGAAGCAGCCTGCGTGGAGAGACGGCAGCCTGGCCAAAGCGATGTCTTCATACTGAGGTCTTCTTGTTGGCAGCACTTAAATCCTGACAAAGCAGTATTTCTCCACATAACTGAAGGTAAAGTAAAATGCAGAGACTCCTTATGCAATGTGAAGTTCCCCTTTCGAAACAGCGGTTTGGAGACAGAAGCCTGTTGGTCGGGGCTGGGGCAAAAATTGCTTACACAAGATAAACAAGGGTGGACTGCTGCCATCTCTCCCTTCCCCTTTATCTCTAAACCTTCAATTACAAATCTGAGGTTAACTCAGTGCAGTGCATCTGCAACCCCGAAACCAGCTAAATTTTAATAGATCTTACTTCAGTGATGAAGAAGGCTTGGAAGTTTCTCTAGCTGACAGAAATGCTTCCAAGCTTTTAAAGTTCGAATGCAAATATTTTTATATATTACTAAGAATGTTTTCAAATTAAATAATTAGTTCTCCTGATATGGTGTTTCATAATCAACCAGAAAATGATTCACAAATTCTGTATCCTCGTTCCTAATCCAAGTAGTTCACAAAACATAGGAATCCACAACCTCGGCTGCAGGTCACTTGCCACTAACAAGCGCTTCAGCAGCGTGCGGAGCTCCAAGTGGCTGCAGAGCACGTTGTGAGACCAGGACCAGAGCAACAAAACAGGCTGGGAAAACGTTTTCCTTAGTTTTACGGAGAAGAAACCACTGCAGCGTTATGAAGGTAACTGCGTAGCTGCTCCTAAGTGGCATTTTTGCTTCTGTTTTACATCCTGCAAAAGTGACCTGCCGTGGTGCTGACTGTGTGCTGATCACTTTACCCCAGAAATACCAGGTCAGTCCCGCTGATGGTTTGTCCAGGCGGTGAAAATGTGGTAGAGAGAAGTGGAGAGCACGATGGATGCATTTCTGGAGCACAGGCATTTCTTCTTTTTGTGTGTCTGTGTGAAAGTGTGCTTGGGGTTTTACCCAAATCCGATCATCCTGGGTTTTGAACACCTTAGTGCTGACAGACTGGTTCCGAAGGAGAACACCCTGCCCAAAGTGTCACTTCGCTAGCCAAGTGATGTAAGTGATACACCTTCTGTTAACCAAACCCATACATCCACGCAGAAAGACAGCCAGAAAACGCTGTGCCCTGCCATAAGAGAATTATACGGCTTCCTTCGTTAGCAGGAGGCAGGCCGAGGTGCAGAGGGAGGGTTTACGTGTTTGCTGTTCAGTTGTTTTCCTTTCCCACTTTGCATGACTTCTCATTAGGCAGCTGGAAACGAGCTCCCATTAACCTTTGATTATTACGAATCCAAAGAAGCTCTCAAAACTGTCTCAAAACGAATAAAAATCACGGGGGCAAAGCTACAGATTTCTACTGTCTTGAAGGCAATGAGTGTGCACGAACCGCGAGCAGCCAGCGGTATTTTGGTTCATTTTAAAACAGGCCCGTGTGAGGAGCACAGCAACTGCACAAATACTGAACCCCACACAGCATGTCCCACCACCTGTCTCTGCGATTTCTTTAGCCTGTTGACTCATATTTTTCTTTTCTGGAAGCGAGGGAAAATGTCTGCCACGCTGAAAATGCTCCTGGTTTGGGTTCGGTCTCAGCTCATCCGAAATGACTCGGTGGTGATAATGTTTCTGACTTTATTTTTTGCTTTTGTGTGTCAGGTGGTGGATGGATGGCCCCTGCCATGTGAGGTGCAAGGGAGAGCTGTGGTGTAGGTAGGCTCCTCCATACGCCCATCATCTGCTGGTGGGGATTGTCCTGGCCGTGTTACTGCTTGGGAAAAAAAAAACTACAACTTACAAACAAGTAAGGCCGGGTTTTTAGGGAGATTGCATCTTCTGTGGCATGACTGGAAAGCACAGCCGTGATCTGGGGCGTACAAAGCCCTGTCTCAGGCCGTGAATAAGCAGCCACTTTGCTTTGCGTGCTTTCAACTTCTGCTCATTTAGTGTCATTAAAGCAAGAGCAAGAAAGGGAATCTGCATCCTCCCCCAAATTTGGAAATTCCCAGTGCAAACATGTTGCCAGCTTGTGGTGCCTTCACTGAAGCGATGACTCTGGGAGGGCTGTGTGTGTGTGTGTGTGTAAAAATACTTTAACTTTCATAAATATTTCCTGAAAACCTGCCTCCGAACTGCTTTTCATTTTGCCAATTTTCCCTTCCATCAGTGAAATTCCAAGTTCAAATTCTCTCAGCGTTTGGAGAGGAACAAAGCATTTTGCCCCTGGTAGCTTTTGCCGAAGACTTTCCGTGCTGTGAACAGGCAGGAAAATCAGTTCCTGGCACTGCGCTAATTAGAGCCCATCCAAGGAGGAGAGAAGTGAATCCCAACAATGCAGCTCAACGGTAGTGCTAAAATCTTGCAATCAAACTGTGCTGCGGGATTATGCATATTAGCACATGAATTACTCTTTAAATGATAAACATCAGACCAAATAATTATCTAAAGCTTCTGGAAAGGGACAATCAGTGAGGCTGGGCTGGCAAAACGTGACGGTTTTCTTCTGCAAAGCCCAAATAAGTCTACAGCTTGCTGAAAACACACCAAATTGTTCAATGGGACTGAGCAGCTGGGTTAAGCAACATCGCTTCTCTTTGCCGTACAGGTGGCACGCCACGCGCTCTTCCCTTTAAAGCAGGGCAAAAATGAGGTTAATCAAGACCTTGAGGAGCACCTACCTGCCTCCAAAGGCTGGCTGCAGAAAGCCTGGTGGTGCTGGTTCACCTCCCTGCCCCTCCTGCCGAGGGGCTGCTTGCAGGGTGGTGGGATTGCAGCTGCCCAGGGCCTTGCTCACGGTTTGATGCCGGCACAGGTTGGGGGAGAGCTGCCAGGAGCCAGCCGCACACTGCCGGTTAATTGGCGATTAATTGAGGAATTGCCCTCGTGCTGTAAAATGCACTCTGGGCAAACGAAACCGCGGCTGCCACATGCACCTGGTGGAAGTGCCCGAGCTGCTAGCAGGGAAATTCATCTTTTCCAAGCCGCACAGCGGGCACTCAGCTGTTTTCTGGGGGAACTCAGCTTCCCTGTTGGGTGAACGCTGTTCTCTGCCTGGGTCTGCCTGTGTGGGTTTGGGGCCGGGGCCGTGTGTTGTGTCCCACGGCAGGAGGGGGACAAATGGCTCAGGAGGTGCCGAAAACCACGTGTCGATGACTGTGGCCAGGCAATCGATATTTGCTCGCCACCAATAAATATTCCCGGCTTTTAAGCGATGATGTGCTCTCCAAGGAGCAGCTCCTGGAGGCCAGAGAAATGCCTCGTGTCTTCTGCTGCACCAGTTCCTCCAAAACCTGTATGGGGGATAGAAAGCAGGAGGTGCCTTGTTTCTCTGCTATCAGCACTGTTTGAGGAGGCAGGGCACTGGCGAAAAGCCCTGCCAGGCCCAGCGTGACCATCTCCAGGTGGGACAGGCACAGGGATGTGGGAGTGGGTGGGTGGGTGGAATCACAGAATGGTTTGGGTTGGAAGGGACATTAAAGCCCACCCAGTTCCACCCCCCTGCCATGTGCAGGGACACCTCCCACCAGGCCAGGCTGCCCAAAGCCCCATCCAGTCTGGCCTTGAGCACCTCCAGGGATGGGGCACCCACAGCTTCTCTGGGCAGCCTGTGCCAGGGCCTCACCACCCTCTGAGGGAAGAATTTCTTCCTAATATCTAATCTCAACCTACCCTTGGGGGCTCAGCTCCTCCCCATGCCAAGAGACTTGAAACACCCCAGGTCAGCACGCTGCTCGAGGATCACCGCTTTGGGCAGGTTTTGGGTCCTGCAGCACAGCTGGGAGCAGGGTTTTCATGGGCAGCAGCACAATGCCCTAACAAGAGGCTGACAGAGCCAGCATCTTCGTGTTCATGGCTGCAAGCCTGTCTCTCCTCTGCCGGGATCTTCACGGGGTTTTGTGTGTCTGGGTGTGTTTAGACAGCTGAACGACTTTCCTTGAGCACTCCTGCTGTGCTGATGGCACCCTCGGTGGTGGGCAGAGCTTTGTGTGCTCTGCACCCACCCTGCTTGCCTCCGGCTGGGTCACTCCTTGCAGCACCTCCTTGTCCTGGGTGCTTTCGGGGCAGGTGCATGGCCCTGCCCTCACTGCCCAGCTCACCGTGCCGCCCGTTGCACTCACCCACACGCGTCTGCAGAAGTGGCAGGGTGCCCAAGCCAGGCATCGCCTGGCAGGAGCACCCAGACGCGGTCACAGCTGAGGTGTTTGTTAGGGCGTATCGATTCCTGCTCGTGCCCTAATTTTTTAATTACAAAGTTCAGCCTGCAGGTTGTCTTTGGAGAGCTCTCTCTGGTATTTCCTCTTCCTGAAGCGAGAAACCCTTTGTCCGTAGCTTTCCTGCTTTCATATGGGAGGGAAAATGGGATTTTATGTTTGAGTAAGTGGGATGCAAAACACCATTCTGTTTGAGTCTGGGCTGCTTTCCGTTGGCAGGTGGGAAAACATTGCTGTTTGCTTTTCTTACATGCTGGCGACGCTCCGCTACGGTGCGAGATGAGCGCTGCCAGCCAGAGAGGAAGGCAGGGGCTGGATGAGGAGGGAAACACACGGGGCTGGCGGTGCTGGAGAAATGCCTCCTCACTTCCCCGAGGCACCTGGCAGCTTCACCCAGCCGGCGCTCGGGCGCGTGTGCGGGCTGGGGCTTCCCAAAAGCTGCCCTGGGCCGGGCCGGGCGCCAGGCGTCTCCCACTGGGCGCCGGCGGTGCTGGCAGGCAGGATGGGGCCCCGGCCCCACGCTCACCTCTCCTGCCCCTGCAGGGCTTTGGGCGCTCCTGGCGATGGAGGCAAGGGGGTGTGGAAAGCCGTGGGTCCCGCCGAGCTGAGGAGGAGCAGGAGATTAGCTGAGAGGAGAGACAGGTGTAATTATCCGTGACAGACTCAGAGGCGGTGTGCGCAACCATTTCCTCCTGAAGACCTTGGGACAGTCGAGAAAGAAAAACTTCCCGGTCTTGTGCAAAGATGAATGACATCAGGATTTATCACGGGTGAGCTGTCCTGCCCTGAACCTCCGTTTTCCAGCTCTCGGCGCACCTGTGGCACCACCTGCCCCAGAAAAACAGCCGGTGAGAGTCCAGCTCAGAGGTCTGGGACAGCTTTGAGGTGCAATGAGGTGCCCAAAGGATTTTCCTTTCTCTTTGACTCCAACCTGTGGGTTTCTTTACAAGGTCCCAAATGGTTACTTCTGTCACAAGTAACACTAAGATGCTTTTTTTTTTTTTTTTTTTTTTTTTTTTTTTAAGGAAAACATGAGGAAAAAAATAACTTCTGTTTTCCTTTAAGGAAAAAAGGTCTGAAAACAGATATGTGAGTGATGGGATGGGAGCACACTGCCTTAGTGTGGCTTCTGCAGCTGAAATGCCAAATCCCATATCGGTCTGAACTGCTGCTGATCATCTCTCAACCAGGAATATTTCACTTCCAGAGCTGACTCCAGCTTTTCCAGCCCCACGTGCGGCTGGCAGGCTGTGGGAGCCTCGCATTAGGGTGGAGGAGAAAGAGGAGAGCCAGGTGGAGTGGGAATTGTCAGGCAGCGGGGTCAGTGGGGCAGCTCATGAGAAATGCACGCTGCAGCCTCCAGTACTTCATCCCTTGTTACCTTTGAGTTCAGGGCCTTCTGCTGCGCAGTCATGGGGTGAGCTTTGGTGATAGTAAGTGCTTTGTCCTAGTGACCCTATTTTTGTTGAGAGGCTTGGCTTGGACCTCCTGCCGCTGCAAATACCAGTGCTGAGGGATGCAACACAATGCTAAGGTGCCAACTGGAAAACATTGACACCGTGTTTTCCCCCTGGTATTTAGCAGTATTTGCCTTTCATGTCCATCAGTGCTCCTTGGCCCGCTCTTCCTTGCTTTGTCTTGCATGGAGCCGCTCTGCATGGACAGAGGGGCAGAGCTGGCATCCTGCCTCTTCCTTGCTCAGTGCACAGCTCACATCACGGCATTCCCTCAGCTCCTGGATGAATTTGCCATCAGGCAGCCGCACAACGGGGAGAAAACCCACACTCCAAGAGCAGCAACACACAGCTCGGTGTCACAGATCTGCTGGCTTTTGGGGTTTTCATTAGGACGTTGATGAGGGAGCAGTGAATACCCGACTGGGGATGCTTGGGGCTGGTAGGAGCTGTACCTCTTACTCAAGAGGAAAGGCAGGGACGAATCAAAGCACCCACACTGGGGTGAGCAGCAGCAATCCCTGCGGGGCACATCCCACCTCTCCAGTGGTCCTTGGCGCTCTGAGGCGGAAAGCACGAACGCCTCTGCCCGAGTAATTAACAGCGACCTGAATCAGACATCGCCAGCTACACATCTCTCTGTGGAGGTGACACAATTCTCGGCACGCCTGCAGCCAGCAGGGCTGGGAGATGGGTGCCTGCAGCCACCCCAGGGCTCAGGAGGAGCCCGGCTGGCGCTGGGAGCACGCGAGGGGACGGACGCCCGCCTGGCGCGGACGGGAGCGGTGGCAGGGGGAGGAAAGCGTGGCGGGGGAAGGCCGAGGGGTGTGAGAGAGAGGGAGACGTGGACCGGAGATACCTGTTCCCTGCCGCTTCACCTCCAGCTGCTCAGGCAGCCCGTCAGGTCTTCCCGTGTGCTGCAGTTTTTAATCAGCCCCGGGATCTCCCGTAAACTCGCCTGCACAGGTGAGCGCTCCGTGTGTCCTCGGGGACTCGGGGCAGCCCTGCAAAATCACACACGCGTTGGTGCTGCGCGTAGCCAGAGCAAACGGGGGTGTCAGAAGGAAGGACTTGATGGACTAGATGCCCTCGTCCTCCAGAAGGGAGCTGCTGCTCATGGGGGCCCAGACAATCCCCCAGAGGGTTGTTGTGGTGTCCCCCGTTCCCTGTTGTTCTCGGCAGGGCTGTGCTTGCCCGTGGTGGTGGGTTGGGCTTAGCCCCATGTCTCCTGCCTCATGTTTGGGCAGCTTTGGCAGCTCTCGGGCTCCCGGTGGGGCACCACCACTGCTGGGACACGTGGAGATCACCACCAGGCCTCTCACGGGTGTAATGTCCCTAAGGACAGAGGCTGGGGCCCAGCCCCACGTGGAGCTGGGACACCCGTCTGCAGTCAGGGGACACCAACCCGCTGCAGGCCCCTGAGCCACAGCTTTCTACAACGAAAGTCCATGGAGCCGCTTTTCTCTCCCCAAAACGGGCTCATGATGCCCAGGGAGATGCATGGTTGGCATCTCCAGCCGGGACGGCCGCCACAGGCCTGACACCCTGCTCGGTCTCTCGCAGGTGGCTCAGGGCGCAGCCGCAGGAGAGGTGTTTTTGGCTGCCCTGCCAGGTGCTGCTCTGCCGGCCCGGCTCCTACACGTGTCACGCAAGCTGCTGGGTGCTCCCGTCTGACTCACGGCCACGAACACACCAAAATCCAGTCAGGGGGAGGCTGGCTGGCGGCGTTGCTTGCTCACTGCTGCTGCCCAGGCCTGGTGGCTGCTGCTGGAGGCCACCCACCCCGTCATTAGCCTTTGTGCCTGCTGGAGGTGGCTCTGGAGGGCGGCTACGGGCACAGCGGGGGGACAGGACGGGAACCTGATCAGGAGGATAAGGAGAAGATGCTCGGTGCCGCCGCAGATTGCATGCAAGAGCCCGGTGTTGTCTGAAGGGAGGACAGCCGAGATACCATCGTCTACTCCTGTTATTACACCCCGGGTTCATCAAGGGCTGAAGACAAAGAGCCAGTTAATTATTTATGACATATGCATAAAGGGGAAGGCAGGAACACGCAAAGGGCTATTTCATCACTTTTTTCAGCCTAGCAAGGCTGCTTAGTCTGTAAGAACCAGCACTTCTTCTTTTAAGTCTCATTTTGAAATTTGCCGACAAACTCTGCCCCTCCGGCATCAGTCAGCCCTGTGGCAAATTCAATTTCTGCTCTGCTCTCTTCACGGGCACCTCCAAACCTGGGGTTTATTTCGGCTGCCTGCTTCAGCTTGTCTCAGCCCTGACCTGCAGGGTCTCTGGGGAAGGGCTCGGTGTGTGTAAGGGGCTAACCTATTGCACGTGGCACAGCTTTCCCTCTGGAAGAAGCTGATTCATGGAAACGCTATGTGCAGTGGTCTCAGCTTTGCTTATATTTCCAGTTAACGTTCTGGTCAAAGTGCCTCATTCTGCCACATCCAAAGCGTTTCCTCAGGCCTGGCATTGCAGCATGGGGCACTGGGCCTACCTGGCAGCCGCTGTGCTGTGTGTGAGATTATTTCTGGGAATGGTTCATGTGGGCACGTGAGAGGAAACTGAACGTGTCCCCTCAGCCATTTCCTTTCGGCGTGGAGCTGCCAGAAGTGCTGGAGCCAACGCTGGCCTTGCCTTGACACCCATGGGTGCTGCAGGAGGGACTCGAGGCTGAGCTTCTGTGGTGGGAGAGGCGACCCCTCCACCAGGACAGCCAGTGGCCTGCAAACAGCACGCCCCACTCTTCACCACTGCACAGTTTTGCTGGCTTTTTAGCTGGGAGTCCAAGCAAAGAGAAGCAGAAGCAAAGTAGTTGGAGACGCAAAGTCCTCCTCATCCTCAGTGGCATCCTCTGTATCATATTGCTGTGTTTGTCTGAAGCCTGAGGAGGTGGCAAAAGCCTCCTGCATACCTGACGAGTACTCAGTTCAATCAAATTGGAACAGGAGCCTTTATGTTTAAGGGATACAAAAGCCAAAAAGATGTCACCTGCTATTTCAGGAAGTCGTGGGTTGAGCAGCTGAACTGCTATGAACTTTTTCCTCAGCGGGGGACTCTGGCAGGAAACCATGCTATTTAAAATTTGGTGACTTACCAGCAGTTTGCTTCAAAAGGATCTACCCTGCCCTTAATTGTGATGCTTAGATCCAGGACTTTTATTTTGTTTAGGTGAACAAGTGTTGTGAAATGCCTTTGTGAATCAAATCTAATCAAGTCCGTGTTCTCCAGCTGGAGCCTGGAAACCTGCCCGGGGAGGACGGCGCGAGAGGCAGGGAGTGATGACAACCTGCCAGGGCAGGGACGAGCAAGGTGGAGCAGAGAACTGGCCCTAGCAGACAAGGAGATTTCCACGCTTTTCTTCTCTAAAGCACCTGAACTCCAGGACGCACTGGGCGTGCGAGTTTACTCCAGCGAGCCCGAGGCAGTTTCAATTTATGCAACTGCTGTTTGCTCAGCAGCTGAGAGGCCCAGCTCCCTCTGATCTTGGTGATGCTCAGGGAACAGCCCCTCCTGCAGCTGTCTCCAGCACCCAGGTGGGCACCTGCACGATGCCAGGTGCGGGCGTGTCCTGCATGTATCCAAGCCATGAGGCTGGGGGGAACTGAGGATGAGCATCTGAGGTCCCTGCAGAGAGTTAGGGAGAAAATATTAACTTTCAAAGAGCCGGCAGAAGGAAGGGATGTTGTCTTGAGGTTTTGCTCTGGACATGTGATGGTGACCAACCTCCAGGCTTGGGGTGACCACACCAAGGGGGCTGAGGCGCAGGGATGTGCAGCCCCGCTGGTCTCGGTGCTCTGACAGGGACTGCTGGCACAGCTGCAGTAACTACAGGGGGGGATGTCCCCCCTCTGCATGGGCCAGGGTCCCCAGGCCTTCCCTGAGTGGTGCATGAGCAGACGGGGACATTTTTGGTCCTCTCTCCACAACCTTATAACCTGATCACTCTGGGGAAAACCTGAGCTCCCGATCTCTGCTGACATTTGTGTCTGTGGTGCAGCCCCATGAGCCTGCAACCCCCCGTGTGCTCATCGGGGATGCTGGCGGCCCCAAAGCATCCCTCCTGTGGGGCAGCCCGGCCACCCGTGGGGATCTGTGGCTGCGAATCAGCAATTTGGGATGTGTTGGGGTGTCTGCTCTGTAGGGCTGGTGTGACCAGCTTGACTCGACCTGGAGGCAGAGAGGAGACTTCTCCACCTCCCTGTCTCCCAGCGGAGAGACGGAGCGCTCAGAATTAGGAAAAATCCAGCGCGTAGGGTGCCCAGGGAGGATGTCCTTCGGGAAAAGCCACGGGTTTGGGTGCGGGTTTGGGTGCGGGTGCGGGCGGCGGCCGCGCGGTGTCACTGCGGCCCCGCAGGCAGCCAGGGCCCGGGTGCGGGGCCGGGGCGAGCAGGGAGCGGAAAAATTGGGAAAAATAAGTTCCAGCACTCGTCTTTCTAGAAGGAAGCTCCCCAACGTACCTGGAATGCACCCAAGGGGCTGAAAATGTGAAGAGAAGTTAAAGTATCCCACTTGCGATTTTATTTTAGATCTGACAGCTCTGAAAGCTGACTGTGTGTGCAGGGGTGGGCAATGAGGGGGTTTGGATTCACTCCTTGGCTTTGGGGTTGGGCGTAGCGGTCTCAGTGCAGGTGGAGGGATTTGCTCTCACCACACACCTGTTGTGAAACCACTCCGGCACTGACCAGAGCCGAGGTGGGGCAGGGCCCCTCTCACCTGATCTTTTTCTGGAGATATTTGGGCCCAGATACGCAAGGTGACATGGCCCTGGCTGTGCACGGTGCCACCAAACAACATCACAGGGGGCTCCACGCTGTCCTCAGCCTCACCTCCTTAAGCAGATGTGGTGGAAATGCAGCTTTCAGGGAACATACGGGTGTATTTGTACCCGCTTACCTCCCCTTCAGGAGGTGTGAAATCGGGCACCAGTGGGCATAGCCCCGCAGAGCTGCAGTGGCACTGAGGGGGCTGAGCATCTGCCTGCCAGAGCACAGCCCATCCGTGCTCAAGGCCAGCACCTGGCCCTGAGCTCTCTGGAGATCTGGGGTGGCTTCTGGCACAGGTGACACCTCTGTCAGCAGCTGGGTTTCTGTAGCATGAGGGGAGAAACACAGCACGTGGGCAAAACGCAGGCTACGCAGTCATTCCAGCTGCATTCAGGTGTATGGGCCTGCTTGCTTGAGGTGTGGAAGAGAGGAACAAATTCCTGCACTCCCACAGATAAATTACATGATGCTGCGTACAACAAATATTGTATAACGAGCTTATTAAAGGCTGGAGAAAGCTTGGGCTGCGATGAACAAAGATGTGGGTAGAGATGTGGATGGATTTGAATGCCTCTACGTGATATTTTTGTGTACGGGGGTATTTTAAACCAGCTTTGTAATTGGCAGCGTTGCCTTAAGTTGGAAAAAGAAGTCAGGCTGGGTGTAGGGAAACAACTTTTCCGGGTGAGGACAGGTGAGGAGTGGGGCAGGGTGTTCAGAGATGCTGTGCAGTCTCCATCCTCGGGAGCATCCAAGACACAACGAGGCCTCACTGCTGGCCCTGCTGTGAGCAAGGGCCGAGACTCCACGGCCCCTTCCCACCGGGGCTGTCCCCATTCCCATCTACCTTCCTGGAAGGAGAGGGCCCAGCACCCTGCGCACACCCCAGACACCCGCTCACCCCTTCCCTCCCGCCCCGAGCAGCCGGGGTGCTGCGGGGGGCTGATGCCATCCCATTTGCTTACCTAACAGAGGCGTCATTAGCGGGTAAGGAATTTATGTAACGCTGGTTAAGCAGGCCCAGGGCAGCGCGGGGACGCTGTGCCTGGCGGGCCGGCAGCAGATTGCTGCAGGAGGCCAGCGGCAGGATTACGGGGGATCAGCGGAGGGAGGGATGCTGCTCTCGCTGCTGATCACCCAACCATCACGGTGCCACCACCACGGAGCTCACTGGGGTGTGCTCCTCGCCCCGGCAGGCCTGCCTGTGGAGGTCACCCAGGCTCCTGTATCTGTATCAGATCCCCCTGCCCTTGTGATGCAGCAGGTGACGCTCCTGCCCAGCGCAGCCCACACAGCGCTGGTGTGCTCATGTGGCTAATAAAGGCCTGCTTTGGGTTAGCACTCAGGGCAAGGCGGTCAGCAAGGACAAAAAGTGGTTGTCAGGATAATAATCATCGCTCGCTGGCACACTGATAAAGATCTTGGCGGTGTGAAAGAGCAAATGTCACTGAACAGCATCCTAAACCCACCGTTATCTGTAGGGAGGGACACCAGACCCGTGGAGGAGAGGGAAGGAAAGCAGAACAGGTGAGCAACATCACCACCACAGATTTTCAGAGGTTTAATATGCTGTTGGGAGAGCTGTCGGCACCCCTGAGGTGACCAAGGAGTGACAGGCCCCAGCTCCTGCCAGGGCTGAGGGCCGCACTGGCACCTCATGCCCAAGAGGAATGGCCCCGCTGGGAGGAATTACAGGAGTCAGGCCTGTGTCAGGAGCTGAGCAGGACCCCGACAGGGTATAGATGTGGGGTGACAGGACATCTTCGCACCCTGAGAGCTCTCTGGGGCTTTCGCAGCTGAGGAGGGGCCGCAGGGACTGCGGAGGCCTGCCTTCTGCACACTGGGGTGGCTGGAGGGGACACAGAGCTCAGCTCCCCTCCACGCACAGGAAAGCTGCAGGAGCCACCTCCCTGCACTCCTGCCCGCTTCGGGGACCCCTCTACACATTTTTGGCATCCTTAGGACCACATGCCAGCGTGTTCAACCCTTCTGAGGATGACTGAATTTGCACGGGATTTAAAAGTAAAATGATGTGTTACCACACAAACCTCACTAAAATTGCATTTGTTGTGCTATGTATTGTGCTTAAGAGGAGTTATTCTTATAATCACATTGACAATTAAAAGTTTATATATAGGATCTGGCTAAAAATATGAATTTTGCTTCTTGACTGTAATGATAAATTAAAAAAAAAAAAAAACACCTTTCTCTTTGTTCTGCCTTTCTTACCTGAAGCAAGAACCTGGTTAAATCAGTTAACTATTATCCTACACTTCAGAATAATGCTGCTAAAAATGAAACATAAAATTAGCCTGTCATTGTGCTGTCGCTCACATGAGATTCGAGCTGCCCTTCTGCAAAGCTTTTAATTTCCATTAAAACACCTTGGCAGTAGGTGGGTGCAAGGATTTTCAGCAGCAGCCACCAGCCCCATACTGGTCCAGCCCCTCGCCACCTCCAAGCACGCCCTGCCTGGCGAGGGCCGTCCTGCTCACCACTTCTTGAAATTTGGCTGCTTCTTCCAGCAAAAGCTGCTCCTTCAGGCCAGTTGAAGCAGCACCAGCCTCCGGAGACACATCGCTGGGATTTCAGCTGTGGGCAGAGTCCTACAGGATTTTGCAGCACAGTGTGCCCTATCTAATGGATGAGAGGCGGTGTTGTTTGAGTGGCAATACAGGCTCCAAAACCCAAGTAGCCAGCACAACATCGTTCACCATCAACTGAGAAAATGCGAGACGTTGGCCCCTTTGTGATAGGCAGCGAGTACCTCTGCATTAAGGCAGCTGGGATTCTTCCCATGTGATCGGGCTATTTTGGTGATGGAGGAAATCTAGTCTCTAATGATTCATGAAGAGGCTTGCACTGCTCCCATCTGTTCAAACTGCGAGTGCCGCCGACTGACCAGGCAGGCAGAGCAGCAAAACTCCTCGGAGGTTTTGTTGCTTTGGTGCTTTGCTTGTCCTGAACACCTCAGTTTTAACTTCAAGCCACCAGGATCAAAGGGAGGATTTTTAAAAAGCCTAAGAAGAGTCTGGAAGTGCCTTCACTTCTAGTTTTAGCTGGGGAAATCAGTGCATGGGTCATCTGGCGTGCAGCTGGTGCTCAGTCCTGCCCAAAGTCAGATGAAGTACTGCATCTGACAGAAATTCTTGGACTTCCAGCTTTATGTCCTAAACCCACCAGCTGCCATTCTGCTTTTTCAGGCAGTCCCTCTGCTTAGTGCTAGCTTTAAGATGTCACCTGTAGCTTCTAGACCTGGCTTGGCCTTGCGTTAAAACTGCCCGTTAAAAATGCAGTAAACATTCCTGGTCACTTAAAGGCTGTCGTGTGCCTTTGGTGCTGCCTCCAGGGAATGCTGGCCGAAGCCAAATCCTTTCTCCAGCAACATGTGGTGGGTTGCTTTTGATGTGTAGTATTTGGTGGGCTTCTTTCAGCAGAAACCCTCAGTCACATTAAGCAATGTGAATGACATGCGCTCTACTGATAAGCAGAGATCATCCAGATCTGGGAGATGGTCTGCTTATTGTCACCTCTAACCAGCTCAGGAAAGGCTGCTCTCTCCTGGGCCCCTCCAGGCTTGGATCCAGAAGAGATGTCGGTCTGCCAGCAGCCCACCTCTGCTTTCAGACACCAGCCCACACTGATCCCAAACTCCTTCGGAGTGTGGGAGCTCAGCTCCTCTTTGGTTTGAAAGCTACTCTCCTTGCAGAGACAGCAGTGACTGCAATTGAAAGGACCTGCTGTCCAAATTACCCTCTCTTTTTGAAAACATCCCTATATTTTCCAGTTCTTAGCTCTTCCTTGGTGAGCCTTGAAACTCCGGCTGGAGTCACAGGAAGCCAACACGGTGATGTTATGAATCCATGCAAAACGCTTCATCTACTGCTGCAGTTGGTCTGGGGTGCCCCAGCCGTGACTCACCCCTCCTCGTTTGGCTTTGTACACCTCCACACATCTGCCGGTGTTTTTAGAATTACGCTCCAGTGGGAATAACAGTTTGTTGACTCAGTGAAGGCAGCATCACTGGTGCTGCACAAAGCTCCGGATGGCTACGCTACTGATGAACGTGGCACCAGCATTTGCCAACGTTAGGTGAAACTGTTTTGATACGCTGTCAGAAATATTTTGAAGAAATGAGCAGAGGGATTGTTTTGTGGCTTGATGTGTCGGGAGCCGGAATTTTCAGGCCTGTAGCTTGCAGGTTACCGTGCCCTGCTCTGACCAGCTGTGTAGGATCATGCTGCTCAGTGGCAGCAGTGCCTGGGGCGGTGTGTGGCCACACACTCCCCTGGGGCAGCACAGCAGGAGATGCCTGATCCAAAACCTGCTGCTAAAACAGCAGGAGCACTATTACTGAGCTTTATGGCATCGGGCCATCTTCTAGCTGAGCATCTTTTACTGTGGAGTCAGTAGCTTCCTCTTTTTAAGTTTCCTATTTGCACACTTATTAATCGCACCTGCCCGCGGCCCTTATGTTCCATCTCCTTCAAGATGTCTGCTAAATATGTGCTCAGACAGACCCAGGTGTGCGGCTTTCTGCACGGCAGGGCAGGCAGGAGTGGCACCTGGTAATGGAGGACAGCAGGAGCTCACAGTTTCCTGCTATTTCTGTTGCTTTCAGATACCTCTAAAACAAGGTGCTTCACAGCTCTAGAGTGCAATCTGCAGTGATGAGTACATGTACACTCTATCTTTGCCTTTTTTATTTTATTTTTTTTTTCTGACCTGAAAGACTAATCCCTGCCTCTCTGCCTTATTGCTGTTCAATTCCTGCAGCACAGCTCCCGACCCCTGCAGTGCCTGAAGCACAGCTTACCCAGTGGCATGAGGTCTTATTCCCCAGCCCAAAGTCTAACTGAGAGGACAGCTAAGTGTACACAATCAGCCCCCAGAACTGTTGTGTGTGGGATGTTTCTGTGTCTTCCCCCTTTCCTAGACACATCCATCACTGAATCATCCCAAACCTTGCCACAAGCACAGACTTTGATGCCATTACAGGAGAATTGCCCATTATGTATGCCAGGACTTCACATTTCCCAAGCAGGAGGTGAACAGCACGCAGGGCTGTGGCTGCACATGGATTGATCATCCCTCCCGTCGCACATCGCTGGCCGACCTCTGCCAAGATGCAATCCCAGCAATCACGCCACGTTCAGCTGTGGAGGTGTGCCAGTGTCCTCAGCCAAGCAGGAGGGTGTAGCATGGCATCTGTTATGTGCCAGCTCAGAGAAGTGTCTGGATCCTTGTCTGCCATAAATCGTTATGGTTGTGCTAACCTCAGAGGAGCTACCTGCCTTTGCAGTGCTTAATCACCATTTAGGAGCCCGTGCCATTAACCAGACAGATGGCCTTAATCCTCCTCTTGCTGGGTGGCTGTGCACATCACAAGTAAGGCTTACTGGACCACTGCTGGCAACCAGCAGAGACCTTGAGGACTAAGTGTCACTGGAAATCGAATGACCAGTGCCTGCACGGCTGATCCCCCCCCAGCCAGGTCGGAGCAGATGGCAGGCGTGAGGCTCTCCCTGATCTGCCCCTGGGAGGAAGGCAGGTCTTCAGGATGCTTACAGCCTCCATACAGAATAAATAAGCCACCCACAGAGCCAAATAATAGCTCCAATAGCCAGGAAACACCAGAAGGAATAAACGTGCAGGTAAATCCTGACAGTCATCTGAATGAGGATGCTGAGAACCCCTGTAGGGGCTGACCAGTGTTTCTGTTGAAAACAGCATTCCTGCCTGGTGTTATGCTGTTGTTTTGGTATCACAACTCACAAACACATTTGTTTGTCTTTGTTCATCAGGCACCACTACGGGTAAGAGCTAAAACAAACAAACAAACAAAGTGCTGTTGTACAAGCTTACCACAACTCAGTGTTTCTTCCGTCTCCTTTCCTTCACGTTACTGCCTCAGCTGTTCTGAGAGCTGGCCCTACTGCTTTCTAAAGTGCTGTAATGCCCGTGGCTATCGCACAGCTGGCAGCAGTGCTGCTGCAAGGAGTCCTGCGGAAGCTGCTCGCAGAGCCAGCACCCCCTCCACCACCCCGTTCCCAGGTCTCTGGGGCTCGTGTTGCCCATGCACCCGACAGCACCACCCACCAGGGCAGCACAGGGCCTCACTGATGGCGTCGAGGCCCAGCAAGTGCTGTGTTGGGCTGAAGGACTTGCTGTACGTGCCCATGAGGCCCTGAGCAGGTCACCGGCCTGGCATGGGCCCAGAGGGTTTTGAAGCCGGGACTCATGGTGCTGCGGTTGTTATGAGCTGGTTCTGCTCCAGTTACAGAACTGGAAGAGCCTGTACTAATGCCTGCTGGAGCCAACAGGAAAGCTTTCCCACTCCAGAGGAGAGAAGCACCCAGATGTTGTCCCTGATTGCTCCCTCCACATGAGTTTCAGTCACCAAAGACACGCTCTGGACAACTATGGGGTGCCACATGAAATGAAACCTTCTGTTACCATGCTGAGGAGCGCAAGTGCTCGTTCTTTGCTATTTCCCCCCACCTTCCAGCTTTCTCCTGATAGCACACAAAGCGCATCAGTTCAACGCCAAGGATTGGGCCCCATGAGTCAGTGCGATGTTTTGGCCACTCTCTGGGGCCCTTTTCAAACCCTTACAAAGCCTTTCACTAGAGCCAGTGAATTATTCTGCAGTTTCTGGAACGCTGGACTCAGACATTACAGAGCTAATCCACCTGTAGCTCCGTCAATGAAAACACATCAGCATTTCTCCCCTCCAGCTTCTTTGCCTTTGAGCTACTGGTACGGGACCAGGCTCACTCTGACCGAGCTGTGTTTCATGAATCATGGCAAGCTGCCCTTTGCAGAGATGGTAATCATTCTAATCTTCTGCCATTATCTCCCAAAGCATCAGGAATGTGCTGGGTAAATATTTGTAGCAGAAAGAGGCAAGTCGAAATTCCTGTCTAGGCCTCAAGCCCCCTGTGGCCGAGCAGAATTAAAATCTGACCTTCTGCTCAGAGCCCAGCCCCAGTCAAAAGCTGGACTGTATGACAGACATGGATGATATGCTCCAAGCAGGGCTGGAATGAGAGTAAAGACATGGGGAAGGCATCCCAAACCAGAGATGGCTCTGATGGTAGTGTGAAGAGAGTGGAGTCAACACAACTGTGGTGATTTACCTTAAGCTGAATATCAAGTCTTTCAGGATAGAAGTTACTTAACTGTAGCCATCAGAAATTTACTTCATTAAAAGGTAAAATAAACGAGTGAGCTGTTAAGGCACCAGATCTGCTGGAGATCTACTCAGTCTCTCTCATACGCACACAAGCTGGCTTTCATGACACAGTGTTACCTACTGCTGTGCTGTTTCTTTTAGCCAGTCTGCTCCTCCACAATCACTAGACTAGCACCAAAGCATTAAGAAGACCATTTTCTCCACCTGCTCCTTCTGTGGAGGGCAGCACAGCCCTTTGTGAAACGGGGCAGCTTCATACATGTAGCTGTACAGGGCCCATTGACCCCATGAGGTGGACGGCCTGTGTGGACACCACAGTCCAGCCCCACAGCCTCTCCACACCATGGTTGACGTTGGGCTGAGCTCTGAGGAGGAACCAGAGCCATCCACATATTAACTCAGTGCAGATCCCAAGGTCACTGTGGTCTGCTGCTCTGTGGGCTACTTGGAAGTCTTTCATGAGTCTTAGCCAATGAAAGACCCTGACAGAGGAAGGCACAGCAGCTGAGGAGCACTGTCCCCATAAACACGTTGAAGAGGTTGGGTTTCTATATAAACCACCAAGACTGCCACTTCATGACAGCCGTAAGTTCATAAGTATATCAGAAAAACAGGGCAAGACAAGCAGTGCAAAGGCTCATTTCTCCAGCTCAGGGACATGCTGGGGGCCTTGATATGAGGCTGTGTGCTTACACCCCCAGGAAGAGGAGGAAGGCCAGCTTTGCAACCTGTATGGTGCACACATTATGGGTCATTGAGGAAGACAGGCCACTTTCCAAGAAGACAGACTGCCAGCTGCTGGACATCAAAACCCAAGAAGCTGATCTGCCACTACCAAAATGCAGCCCACTCCTCAGAGTTTGCACAGCCCCTCTGGAGACCACCACCAGGAGGGTTTGAGGCCTGACAGCAGCAGGAGGGAAAGGTAAGATGGCAGCTGGGCCTGCTGCAATTTTGCTTTAGCAATAAATAGCTGAAGGTGAAATGGGTTATTTCTTTTACATTTTGCTTTTTGTCTTTAATTTTACAGGAGAATTTTTCTAATTGTGCTACCTGCTGCTAAAGCAGGAGTCCTTCAGCAGCAGCAGCACCTGGCAGTCCCCCTTCAAGACACTAGCTTGGTCACTGAGGCTTCCATTTCATTTTTTGCAAGCACTTGACGGTTATCTACATGAAAAAAAAAAAAGAAAAAAAAAAGAAAAAAAAAAGGCATTGAGTATTATGAAGTATATTATTTAGGAGAATTAGGAAAAAGCAGTCTAACAGCAGAAAAAGGGTGTCCTCACAATGGCTGCTCTGAAATGAGACAGTCTCTTCCTTCTGGTAGGCGAACTCTGAGCAGACTACCATGTCACTGCAGTGCCAGGAAGGAAAGGAGGCTTTCTTTTTAAAACCATTCCTTGCCTCAGGGCTTTGCTCAGCAGCATCCTGCCCAGGGTGGTGGGATACTGCTTTCCTCACAGGTCTCAGGTGCTCGCATGGCTCAGTCTTCATGGCCAACCCAGTGATGGCCTTTCTCTGCAGACCACAAACAAGGCACTAGATACATGGGGTGTGAAGAGTGGTCCCTCAGAGACTGGGCTGGGAATGGCACCCGCTGATGCACTTTGAACCTCTTCTTCCTCTGCAAGTCTGGAGAGGCTGCATATAGTGGGACAGAGACTGTCATTTGTCAGGGAATTACTTGAATGCATCATTGAACAGAGATGTTCAGTATATTTTTGCTAACTTGCACAAGGGAATGGCTTGTCTTTTTTTTTGATATAAGGGGGTGGACAGCTTTTGCATGTGAAAAGAATGTCTTGCTTCTGCATTTTCTCTCCAGACTGCCTCTGCTCTTGCTTGCAGAGCTCTCATCACCCAGTCTTCAGGTTTTCGGCAGTTCCTGCTCCCTTATCTCAATAAATGATCCCACCTACCAAACTGGTATTTTCTACAGTGGGGACAAAGGTACAGAGATCCCTCAGGTTATGGGATTATCTCGTAGGTAAGGTGCACAGGGAGCTCAGCACTTCTCAGAATCAGAGTCTGAAATTTATGAATTTTCTTCCTGAGACTAAACTTCTCTGGTACAGTGGCTGTGATTTGCCTGGTCCACCTATGGGGAGGAAATCTTCAGTGATGTTAGCATTGGTTCGCCTTTGTCCCTTCAAGTTCCTGTAGAAAATCCAGGATCAAATCTTCCTCTGAATTTGAAAGCAGGTTATAGCTTTGTCTTGGGAAGACATGTGTCCTGTGCCTTAGAGGCTTTGTGTATAGATGTCCAAATGGCTGGCCTGGGAGTCAGGGTTGGCCCTGACTGGCTTCATCTCACAAAAAGGCTGTGCCTGGGGACATATTTATCTGCTTTTCTTGCAACTCTGAGCGCTAATGCTGTTCCTCAATCTAAGAATAGCTTGTCTTCATCTTGATGGCTGTTGAAACTGCATGGACCAGATCAGCAAATCATAGTAATGTGCAGGCCAAATCCTGCTCTTGGTGGCACAGACTTCTGTGCAGCTACTTGTAAGCTAATGGTGCACAAGGGACACAGTGGTATAGATGAAGTACCATAACAAAGAAGTGCTGGCTGAAAAACCACTCTCAGAGCTCTCTCTGGTTCCTTTATCTCAGCATAATTCAAATAAGGCCTCACGGGGATTTGCTACCAGCCAGGCTCGGCTGGATATTTTTATTAGCATCCAATGGGACTGACTGGAGAATGTATTTATATCATTTTGCAATTACTTTCTTGCCAGGAAGGACTGAAAGCACCTGGAGTGAGGGCCTGAGATAGAAATGCTCTGGACTAACAGGGGAAACTGCCCAGAATGAAACTCAATAATGATGAAGGCAAAATGATATATTTAGGAATGCACAACTATAAAAGCAGCAGAAGTACTGCAAAATAAGTCCTGGAGGCCACAGCAGGTCACAAGATGAATACAAGTCACTGGTATGATACTGTGGCAGCTGTTCTCCCCATTGACTTTGTTTAAGTTGAGGGGAACTTTTCCTAGATATGAAAAAAAAGCTGTTATTGGGAAACCCATGAAGCACAGCTAGTAGCCAAGGGAGGCCACAGGACCCCTGACACTGGCAGTTTAAGAGCAGATTAGATGAAGATGTGTCAGGGACATCCTCCACATGCTTCATGCTGCCTCAGCACAGGTGGTTGTTGAGATGACCACCCCGGTCACTGTTTTGCTGGTCCCTCCTTGCTGCCTCACTGCTAGGCCTGGAGCTGCTCCTGCCTTCATTTGGAAGCACCACGGACCTTATCCTGAAATCCTCGTTTGAGGGAATATACTTCCACCGCAAAAATAGCCCCCTAATGTCTATGGGCAGCCAGAATAAGGCCTGGAGGGACAGGATTTTTGTTCTGCACAAATTGTGGGACAATTGCGCAAAGTTGCTGAATTTCTCCACGTGGAAGAAGAGGTCAGAGGAGGGCATTTCTGTAACCATGTGCTCCTAAAGTCCTGTGTGGACTTTGCAAAAAGAAAAGGGAAAGTGACAGTGTTGTTGACATATGTTAAGAAGAGAAAAAGGAGAGCTGACCAAGCTTTGAGAAAATAATTTAAGAGGATTGGATTTTGAAGCACTCATGTACACTTTGAACAGCTCCTTCTTTGCTAAAACCAAGATTATTTCAGAAAGTTGCCAAGCAACAGAGGGGCCATATATTGTAAAGTCTATATAATCCAGACACTTGCTCCTTAAAAATTGAAAAAGGGATCTGAGGGCCAGATCACGAACATCTCGCTTTTCTGATCCTCTGTCGGGTTTTTCATCCTGCTTCTCCTTTGACACAGGACCCCACTCCTGCCCCCACACTTCCCCGGCTTCATTTTCTGGATTGGGTACAAAGGAAAAAACAACATAGTTTAAAAAAGAGATGGATTTAATAGTACATTTTTTGTCATTTTTGCTGTTTTTTGTTCCACTTATTTCTCTGAGGGAGCCAGTGAATGAAAGGCTTTCAAGCAGCTGCCTGGCACTGCCGTGTAAATGCTGGGGCCGTGCAGACACTGTGCGTGCAGGGGGGTGGCAGGGACCTGTGCACAGTCCCTGCCGTGCTGCTCCTGCATTGCCTCTGTGCACGGAGCCCAAAGAGCCCTTTCCTCTGCGTTCTACAGCACACTCACCGTTCCCTCATGTCATTGCAAATGCCAAGTAATAATGGCGATACTCTCTTCTTTTTAAAAAAGTACATGCTTTAAACTTCTTTTTTTTTTTTTTCCATAAGCAGGTTGCTGGAAAAGTTGTTAGCCTCCAAAATGTGGTTAATCTTCGGACAAATAGACTTTAAACAGCGCGCTGTTGTCTAGCAACTCTACTATAAACAGCCCTCCATTTGTCTCCTGTGGGTAATCACTGATTTCTCGGGGATTAAAGCTTAAGTAACACTCCAATCTAGGTGCATGCATCAGACCACGGCGTATTACAGCAGATTACTCCTCCTGGCATACAGCTTGCTTAACCATTTACAATCACAACAGAAAACCGATGGCTGCAGCGATACGAAAATGAGCACTGGTAGCTTGTCAAATAATTAATGTTTTGAGTTATGGTGTAGAACATTTATTGGCAGGCTCAAAAGCATTTCTGTCATACAGAAGGGCGGGGTGGTGGATAACCATCAAACTAGAAGATCTCTTCTGGGCTGAGCCTGAGTTATTTCAAATACATCTTGATAGCTGCTGCCCGCCAGCCTCTGTGCGTGCTCTTGCACTTGCTGCCTCATGCCACAGGTATGAAGTTTTGCCTTCCAGTGGTGTACAGGACCATGCTGCAGTGAGATACTGCAACTCAGAGGCTCAGGACTGGTTGAGCTGAATGTCTACGTGTTGTGAATACAATTTACTAGATGCATCTGCTTCCATAGATCACCGTCTGTTTAGGAGACTGAAAACATGTGCTGTTGCTAAATCACTGCATTTAACACTTTCCCTAGTGAAGCTCCCCTGCAGTCTTTGGTTGCTGAGTCTCAGCCTAGTGCTGGGTAATGGGTAGCTCAGGTGGCCTGGGACTGGCTGTAAGGAAGGAGCAATTGTTCAGCTGAATTTAAATGGGACAAAAAAGAAGGAGAAGGAGGAGGAGAAAGAGAAGGAGAAGGAGAAGGAGAAGAAAAAAGAAAAAGAAAAAGAAAAAGAAAAAGAAAAAGAAAAAGAAAAAGAAAAAGAAAAAGAAAAAGAAAAAGAAAAAGAAAAAGAAAAAGAAAAAGAAAAAGAAAAAGAAAAAGAAAAAAAAAGAAAAAGAAAAAGAAAAAGAAAAAGAAAAGAAAAAGAAAAAGAAAAAGAAAAAGAAAAAGAAAAAGAAAAAGAAAAAGAAAAAGAAAAAGAAAAAGAAAAAGAAAAAAAGAAAAAAGAAAAAAAGAAATCACAGGCTCTAGATTTAGAATAAATCTCATCATTTGTGGGATTAGAGTTTCAAATGTTGACCTCCCACACTGAAAGAAATACAGGTCCGTGGGTGGGTAATGCTACATTTCCTTTGGAAATGGGTGTTTAACTGAAGGAATAATGCTCAGGACATTTATCTTAAGATTTACCCTTAAGAATTCATATTCTGAAGAGATCAAGTTTGACATGATCTGAAAAATTGAACTAGCGCTGGATTCCCCAGTTCCTACCCTCCCTGGGTAATCAATGGGGTTTGCTGGTGACCCACAAGTGGCGACCAAGATCCCCCCTCACCCCTGCAACACTCGGTCCCTCCAGGCCTCAATCATGCAGTCAGGAGGCAGCAGATGCAACGCACTCAGTTCACTTGTCAAAAAGCTGATGTGCAGGAGTGTGCAAATTGTTGTGACTGTGCCCTGCTTTTCCCAGCCAGCTGAGCTGGAGCAGTTTTTGCACCTCCTGTGGATATAACAAATATCCCACAGAATGGGGGCTTGATTCAAATGCACACAGGGTACTCCTCTCTGGAGCACCACCATTTCAGAAAGTGTTATTCTTAAGTGGCTGTTGGCATTGGAAAGTGGCGGTCCTACTTCCCTAACCGTGGGATGTAGGCTTTAAGATCTTAGGATGTAGTGACGGGGAGACTTTATACTCTGCATCTTTTCCCAAACATTTAGAAGAGGCACCTGCTAAACCCACAAGCATACAGGCATGCTCTGAAGCTCAGAAGAGTGTGCACACCTTTCTCGAGGAGGCACTGCACAGAGTGTCATCCCGCTGGGGCTTGTTCAGATTTCCAGTTCTTGCCCCCAGAGGACCTTTCCACTGTTGTGGCCTCCAGTCTCAAATCCCTACAACAGTTTCGTAAGGATCCGTGTCTTCTTTCTTCCTACTGATCTCTCCTGCAGGAAACGTATCTGAGAAAGTTATTATTTCTTACACAATACATCCCATAAAGTTTCACTGATATAATTAGGTTACACACTGTGTGAATCAAAAGTCAGAATCCCTATATGCTTTGCATCTGGATTAGAAGAAACTTATCATTTTCACCTTTTTCCTTTTATTTTTTTTCTTTCATTTATTTTCTCATACTCCCTTCAAAGTCATCTCAGATCCATCCATTGATTTCAGCAGATTTTGGAACAAGCTCAGAGTAAGGGCAAGGTCTTGATGCTGTAAAACTGAATGGCAAAATTCCTCTTGTACTGAGCAGATCCTGAAGAGAATGATCCAAAGCCCATTGGGGCTACTGAAAAATTTGTCAATTGCTGTCAGATCTGCTTCAAACACTGTAAGATAAAATAGTGTGCATTTCAGTAAGACAAAGGAAAAATCTGCAGATACGGTGTGAAAGCAGTAATGTCTTTTGTACTGGAAGAATTTTCATCATGTGATGAAAATCGTTGCTCAGAAAACTGCTACAGCATGTAAATGTGACATTAAGACTGTGTCAACTTTTGAGACATGGTCATTTTAAAAGCTAACAACCTTGATAATGTCCTTTGGAGATTATTATATGTTAATAGTTTACGTTAGGAACCAAGCAATCAGACAGAGTGCAATTAAGCACATAATCGCAGATATTTTTGACATCTGTCTACTCGTAGGCTCCATGGCATTTTTAATTTTTTTTTTTGCATCTCCCACCCTGCAGCCTAGTGTCTTCAATTAATTTATCATGACCATCTGTGTTGTAATTTTTGCTGCTCAGCTTGCCTTTCTACGTCTGTTTTTTGGCTGAATATTTCATGACACTTCATCATTTTCACTCATTCCGCTAAAAACACGGGACTAATATTTGCTCAGTTAAGTTGCTCGGTTAAGATAATCAGCCCTCAGACAGCCCACTGCACTTCTGGTAAATGAGTGTTTATAGAGGCAAACAGAAAGGCAAGAAGGAGGCAACATTTTAAAAGCTGCGTATTGGATTGTGCGGTGCTGCATGGCTGTGAAGCACCAGCAGAGGTTCTGCCAGTTACTTACGGTACACGCTTATGGGATGCCTCAGAGAGAAGGGAAAATGCCATAGCTGGAAGGTTGTTGGGTTATTGTACTGTGGATAATCTCGACAAATATATGTGTTTTTGAGGGCCAGGGCTAAGTATACTCCGTGCACCAGGGTTCAGGATGCCCTGAAGCACACAAGGCTCAGTGTACATCCAGCCTCTCTTCACAGACTACAGTGCAGCAGTAGCAAGAAGCAGTTAATGCTGCCTGCACTGAGTGGGCAATGGATGCAGCAAAGAAGAAAGACTTGTAGGGTTTTACCTCCTACTGCTGTTGAGGTTAGGGGTTTAGTGTTCCTGGTGGGGAACTCACTCTGCCTCCTTCACTCTGCAAAGCAAACATTTTCTATGGCTTTGTCAGAGTCCTTTGAAATGTTTTGTTTTGGGACTTCTTGTCTACAGGAAATATTTGCCCATGATGTAAACCTTTTATGTGAATTCACAGCTTCTGTCTACATTTTCTTCTTTACTCTAAATAATATTCCTTTCAACTGATCTCTTTCCATTCCTGGCATTGTAGCACCCCATGGTTGTTTTCTATGGCCTCAGGTTCTTCGGGTTTTAGTTAGCCATAGTGCCTGTCATTTTCTCCTAAAAGAGGGAAGGGGAGGAAAAAAAAACACCAGATCCTACTCCGACACAATAGCATGCCTATCACACAGGAGCTTGCATGAGCTGACAGGAGAAAGGCTGCTCATTTCAGAGCTATCCTTGCTCGAACATCATGGTGTGATTATCTGAAGGCAAAGGTCTCCACAATGTGCAACTTATGAAGTACAAATGTCTCTGTAATGGTCCTGTCTAACAGGTTTACCTGAGAAACACCCGTATGCCTTCCTCTTCATCCAGCTGCGCACTGGAACACTGTATCTGGGTACCCATCTCTTTTACCGACCCAGGGTACTGTTGTGTGAGCTGCTCGTTTTTAACCTTTTTAACCTTTTTGGCCCATCAGCTCCTGAGGGGAACTGGGCAGGGGACACCCAGCAGCAGCTGCAGTATCAGCCCCAAACCGTTCAGCCTTGATGGATACAGCCCCATGCTCACAAAGCAGCAATAGTGTGCAGAGGGAAGATGGGGCAGCCCCACACTGATGGGGTAGAGAAAGAGAGAGGTGCTGGAAGAGATACAGTAACCTTGCCAGCTTTTCCCAAGTGAGCCTCAGTGCCAAAAAGGCTTGGGACTGCTGCTGGAGAGTGAATGAACTTTTTCTTTTTCGCTCATAGTGCACTTGTGTGTGGGTGGGCTGACTGGATTTGAAGTAAACAGCAGGAAGAAGATCTTCCCGGTGAATGAAAAACTGCTTCACTGAGGGAAAACAAGCGTGACAAAAATATGACAAATAGCTCTGAAAATGGCACTTTTCTAAGCAAGATTTTAAGCCTTTGAGGAAGGCAATGTTCCCTCTGTGAGCCCCATTACATTCATTGACACACTTCACTAGCTTAGTCAAAAGCCAGCAGACCCAATATAACTCTGCCATATTATATTTGCTTTTTGTCAGTGATAACTCGAGATTATTTGCTTATGGTTAAACCCATGCAGAAGATAGTAGCAGCTCAATTACTACTGATTGGAGAAGCCCAACTTAAGTGCCAGTGTCAGAGGGCTGTGACTTTGATGCTGCAGTGCAAAGGTTCTGCATTCAGCATTCAGGGGCTGCAGCTGTGGGGCTAGTAACATGCTCAAGTGAGTCACGACAGCATCTGATAAATGGCAAAAAACAGCGGTCCTAAATGGGCTGTACTACAATTTACCACATGGTGAAACTTGATTGTCATGCCATCTCTTGGAAGACATACTGCTGAATACAGCTCTACTCCGCCTCTGTTACTGGAGTACTGCTACTAAGCAACTGGTGATCCGGCTGGTTACTGATCATCTCTGTCGTAGCAGTGCTAGTGTAAGATTGATTGACTTCAGCTGCTAAAAAAAGGTGTGGAAGAGATGGGTGATCGCTCCTATATCTCCAAATAAATGCTCCTGAAGATATTTGCCAGCCATCAGTATCCTGAGTTTGTGGCAGGATTTTCCCAGGAATTCACTATGCTGAAAATGCAACTCCTTTACCTGGTACCTCCGTGTTTCCGAGATGGGGTTTGTTCTGCATCAGTCAGAGATGATGACTTTAGAAATAAGTTTTAATGGATGAAAATATAAAGGTCTTCAGCTGTGTAAGATGACTTTTAATTAAAACTCAACAATCCTGGGTTGAAATGAGCCCACAGAGAATGTTATAAATCTCTGCATGCTGGTAGTCTGCTGGGCTGGAGTTGAAGCTGAGGACAGACACATAATCCTCCACAAATAATTAGAGCACAAAATGCTTCTAATCTTTGTTAGTCCGGTTGTGTCATTTGATCTAATAATAAACTAGACATTAAAAAAAAGCCCTCCTCATACATTTTAATTCAGACGGCCATGGACATCTTTTAACCTGTAATTGTTTTGCTGGGCTGCTTTGAAGCTGATGTTCCTCCTTCCCTCTGTTTCGATTTATGCATGTGCTGCACTGAGTTGAGGAGTCCAAATCCCCGCTGTCCTCCGGCTGTGTAAGCCCCAAGGTGTCTGGACATGGGCGCTGACTTACAAACCTTTTCAGCATGAACTTAACTTTGCACAGACACTTGGGTTTCACAGGTGCCCCGTGGTGAGGGCTGTCACACCGCTCTCTCGGGCAGCTCCAGGACAGTTCTCACCCCTCTCACCTTACCAACCTCTTCCTAAACACGGGCACCTCGCAGGATCCCCACAGTCCCCATTCCCCAGACCTCTCTTTTGCCTCTTTCCCAGATGCAGCGCAGCCCTCGGACACCCCCCGCCATCACCAGCTCCTCTCCCACTACCACCTTCACCTCATCCCACCTCCCCAACCACTCCGTGACAGAAGAAGCCCTCAGGACCTCGCCCAGCCGCATTTATTAATTAAACTCATTAACCCCACGAGCTGCCCCGTTCACCGGGCCGTTATTTATCGACACCCCCGCCTCAGGGCAGCGCCGCCTCAGGGCCCCCGAGCGCTATGGCGGGGTCGCCATGGCAACGGCCGCGCCTCCGCCCGCCTCACGCCGCCGGCAGCGAGCGGCCCGCGGCGGCTCCGCGCAACTTCGGCGCTGCCCTGGCGAAGGAGGAGGAATAATAATAAAAAGAAGAAGAGGAGGAGGAAGAAGAAGAAGAGGGGAGACTGTTGGCGCCCGGCGGGACGGAGGTGGAGCAGCTCGAAGCGGGTTGGGGTCGCCACGCGCCCGCTGTGAGGGACGGGGCGGCGGGGACGGGGACGGGGACGCTGCCGGGAGGGCTCGGGGGCGGCGAGCTGCGAGCCTTTCCCCTTCATGCGGGCTCAACCACGAGCTCGGGGAAGCCCTCGCAGTTCTGGGGGCTCTGTGGGGTCTTTAACCCGGTGCCGAAGCCCGCCCGAGGGCAGGGGTGCTGCGTGGCAGGCGGCCGCGGCTGTGTGGGGTGAGGGGGGAGCCCCCGGGCGGTGCCGTGCTGCTGGCAGCACAGCTGTCGCCCCTCGTCACCAGGCCTAATCCGTCCCCGATGCGGGCTGAAGTTTGCCGTGCCAGCTCTGAGGGCTTGACTTCGAGCCGCGTCCTCCTCCGGGCACCCTCCTGGCCCCGGCTGCCCACACAGGAGCTGCTGCAGAAGGTGAGCCTGGGGGGGTGGGCAGGGAGGGGCTGGGGCGCTCCCGTGTCTCCCCAAACCTGGGCTCAGCCCTGGCGTCTCTGGGTTATGGGAAGAAGGGGCAGAAAGGTCAGGCACCTGTCCCAGGAGGTGTCTTCGGTGGTAAGCCGGGCATCTAGCAACCCCACCTGCTGTCATTGAGGTCAGGCAGGCAGATGTGGGTTTATGGATGTGTAACCGAGAGCTGACTGCACTTTGCGTCCATTAATGCTCCCACAGAAGTTAAAATCTGTCTGGAGACAGCGCTGTTCGGTGCTGCTGTCTGCAGGCGTGCTGCAGGCAGGGCATTCACGGGCTGCAAAGGGGAAAGTGAGCTTCCCCAGAGCGCTGCTGTGTGTGGTTTCAGAGCCCGTGCTGTAAGTGGTTTCTTTGAAGAGAGGCTTAACTTCTCGTACTGTGAGCTTAGCATTCATCCTTTGGATGCTAATTTTAAAACAATGTGCGTTTTGAGGAATTCCTGTCACCAGGACCCAACTTGAACACTAATCTTTGTATTCCCCAGAACAGGGAAAGCTCCCACATAGGTTAACACTTCCTCAGTGAATTGAGGCAGAGTGAGACTTAGAGCCTGTCCTGTACGTATTCTTCCTGATGGATGCTGTAACCACAGTTCATGACTGATCAGAAATGTACAGGTGCCTGTTAAAATGTATTCTGACATTATAATGTGATGTGTTACTCTTGCTTTCTGAGCAGAATCAGGATGGAGAACACACATCTTGCCCACCTATTTCCACAGCACTTAGTCTGGTCTATGGCACAACATATGAATTAAAAAACAAAACTACTTCAGTGGATGTGGCAACAGGTGAAATATGTGTTTAGGTCTGAGTTTCAAGCTCTCCCTTTTATATAATTCTATAGCTGTATGTATCTGGTGTGAACAACAGCATGGGGAACTCCTCGGTTTGTGACGTTAGTGCCCATTTAATAACGTGTAGTTACAGTAAGAGCAGACTAGGGAAGGATGAGCTGGGGATCTCTGAGTTTTATTTTTGAAAACCTTTTATGTTGGAGCCTTGCATCATGCCTGTTGCTGATTTATTGCAGCATTTTGTGGTTTATGTAATTTTAATAACAGGAAAGCTACGTCCCTTTGTTACTTTCTGAACTCTCACTTACATGGCTGGTGAAGAATACTTCGTGTCCCTCTGCCCTCGTTGGAAACCTGACTTTGTAGTCTGCAGAGATCAAAGTGAGATACAGAACTGAAGGTGTGTTTGATCCAGCACAGCAAGATAGCGGTATCTGAGAAAAACATAGGAGTTCTAATAACAAGTTAGGCAAACAGAGCAAATCGATGTGTTTCCAGCTTCCTGGCTTCGGTAGGCTTAAGTAACAGCCTCGTGTAAGTTGCATATGGCAGTGTTTGTGTGGTTAGTATTAGAAAACATTGTTTAAAAGCATGAGTGGGAATTTGGCACGAATGTAGGCCTGGTTCTCCGCAGATGGAACTCATTTGCGCTGATAAGAAGACAAACTGTAAAATGCTACTATGCTTTGTAAGCAGATTTGGGTTACACCCACCCCTTTGCTTCTGCAGATAACAGGCAGATTATCTCTGTACAGAGTCCCAGCCATTAGTGGAGCTCCAGGCTATTGGGCTCTTCCTTCACTTTTTCTTTAAGATCTGTAGATTGGATTTTCATCTGGAGTTAATCAGCACAGCTCTTTTATTCATTGCAGTGAGGCAAATCTGTTTTATATTAGTCCAGCACTACTGAAGATTATGGAGCTGTACCAGTTTGGATCACCTCCCGTTTCTGCTCGTGTTTTAACTAGTGATTGAAAAACACCTTTCTCATTCATACCTGAGCTTGGAGCCCGGCTCATGCTGAATTCATGGTTCTTCACCCGGCAGATACAAAATGCACCAGATACCTGTTTTCTAAAAGATTGTAGCCCTGAGAAGAGATTACAAATGACACAAATGCTGGGGAGGTAAAAGCAGTATTTTTAACGTGTCCTCAATTGTAATGAGCCTCATTATTAAAAAATTAAAAATAAAACTAAAAAACTTGAGAGCAACTAGCTGTAGAAAATGTGACATAACCATTGTAGTGTCTTCAGACTCAAGCTTTCTTCCCATAGAAATGGCACCACTTCTATTTCTGTTTTGTCTTGCAGCACCACGTGCTAGGCTCTGGCTGTCCTGTTACACTGCCTAATGGTGATTTTTCACAGCAGAGCACGTTCACAAACAGCTTAAGTGACTCATGACTCTATAGCAATTGCACCTGACAAAGAGCCAGGCCACTTCTATGATGCTGAAATGCCACGTCTGATGGAGAAAAAAATAATATAGGATACAAAAATTAGGCTGTATGCAAGTGCTGGCTGGGGGCTGCAGCGCCCTGTCCCATACAGCTCACTCTCTTACACCACTGCGAGCCTCTTCTGCCTGTCCCTAAACACCTGCAGCCACACAGACATGACAGCAAATACTGTTTCATTAAAGTCTTGGCTTGATCCCCTACACTTGTTATTCAAAATGCCGGGCTACTTGAGACAGGGTCGTGGCTTTGGATGTGTTTTAACTGCTGTGAAAATCCTTGGGCTGTAAGTAGCTGGTGTCCATCAGGAGGAGGACAGGTGTGCTCATGAAGCCAAATTCCCCTTCTCCTGCTGCGGTTGGCACGCAGGTCCCCAAGCATCCCTGGGAGTCCTCTCTCCTTATCCTGCGGGTCAAGATGAGGAATGCTGCTGCATTAAAAACATGATATTTGCATGGCTTTTAAGCTTCTTCGTTGAAAAGCTCCATGTGCTGCTTTTTCAGCATTAATTGCCTCATAGCAGCTTCGGGAGATAGATGTGGGCTCTCAGGCTGAGGCTGTAGTAATTTCCACTGAGATTACAATCGCACAGCAAGTAGCTGTAAACACGGACCCTCCCATGTCACTGAACAATAAGGCAGCCTCCAGCCAGATAGGAAATAGGGTTCTTTGGGCCCTGCTAGAGTAAAAGTCCCTGTATGGAGAGGGTAACAACATGAAACTGCAGAAAAGCAACAGAGCAGAAGTTCTTACAGAGTTCAGGTGGGCTACTCAAATAAAGCTGGGAAGGTGTTGGCGACAGTTTCTTGATTAGAACTTGCTGAGAGCCTTTGCTTAGAGCAAAGTTAAATATCCTTTTCATGGGAGAAATAGCACTGGGGTTCATCTGTGACACTGTCCCTGCTCGGTATCTCATGCAGGTACAGGCAGCAGCACAGCCACGGCCACAGATCCTGCCCGAAAGCTGGTTAAATGCTGCCTCGGGTAGCACCTGGGGACCTCAGAGCTGGCTGTAGTCAAACCAGCTTTAACCTACCTCTGTGCTGCAGTCCAGAGAGATGCTTAGATGCCCTTGCTGTCCAGAGGACACTGAGCTTCTGCCTTTTCTGGATGACATAATTCAGTCTTTACCAAAGAAGCAAATTAAAAAATAATTAATTGTAGTAGAGTGCCTCACTGTTTCACATTCCGCTTTCCCTGTAGCTGCATCTCCTTAAAACAGCACAATCATAAGCACAGATTGGGGATGGGCCTTGCCCCTCTTCTTCTAGAAATCGTTTTCCTTGTAACCCTCTGATCTACCATGTGGCGAGAGGTTGGGTGGGTATCCTGCATGAACAAACCCCATCTCCCTGCTCTGTGACTCCAGTCGTAAGGAGCTGCCACCCATGAGATGTGGGGGAAGGCATTTCCCTGCTCCCCAGCCCGGTGTGTCAGTACGCTCTGCCTGGGTGACAGCGGATTTCCCGGGACTATCTATAGCCAGCGGAGTGGCAGCTTTTCCACTGATGTCACCCAACCTTGGATTAGGCTCCTACCCATCCAGCCCCTTAAGCCCTGTCCCACTGTGCTCTGACACGACTGCTGAGAGTCACTAGGGACTGTCAGCAGTCCTCCTGGAGCGGCAGACTGCAAAGGCAAAGCACAGGAGAGTTATCAAGCTGAGAACACAGCTTTATAGAGACAAACTACATTCTCACTTTGTCATAAATAAGCATTTCCCACCCTCTGGCTACTCCTTTCCTGTTCTGGAGGGCTGTGGAAGCTGGGAACCAGGAGTGTTAATGGAAAGGAGTTTTATTTTACTTATTTTTTATTCAGAAGTTTATTTTCTAGCATGGCAAACAGGTCCTGCTGATTGACTCACGGTTTACCAGAGAGCAGCCCTGCTGTAACAAGTCCTAGCAGGTGGTGATCTGGCCTGCAAGAGCCGAAAAGAGGCTGATATCTGTCAGGTTGCAGGAGCAGCCTCCAGCTGGCAGAAGAATAGCCAGAGATCAAGCTATGGAAACATTCCCTTTTCTACTAAAAGAGCCAGGAAAACCTGAAATCCTGTTATGGGAAGGTGAGAGACCCAATGAGGCCTGGGGATGCCGATACTTGTGCTGATTCTTTGGTACATTCTCTGGAGCAAGAAGAGAAAATCGCAGGGGGAAATATGGGAGAAGGTAAAGAAGGGGAAGATGGGGAGAAATTACACAGAACGTGTTGTGGGGAGGGATTGGAGGAAGCTGTAAAGTATGTGGGAAGGAGAGAAATGTAGAGTTGTTGCCAACGTGGAGAACAAAAATGAGATTTGGAGAGGCAGAAAGCTTCTTTAAAGCTGAAAGGAAACTTCTACATGAAGAAAGTCTGAGGTACTCACTAACAATCCCTAAAAATAGAAGAAAGGCTGCGTGTGAGAGGGAAAGCGAGGTATTCCAGGCTTCGGCATAACTTAAGGTGAATGGATGCTTAAAATCCTGCAGGGTGCTCGGCCAGGCTTGCAGTAACGGTGTGAGGGAAGGGTTGTCCTGGGGTGGAGTCACCGAGGCAAAAATCTTGAAACCTAGAGCTGCTCCTGGAGTGGGACTGCCATGAACCACTCGGGAATTCTCCTATATAGCACCTGAGGAGCTCCTCAGGTGCAGGATAACCTGCTATGAGGAGGCAGAAAACTGACCAATTTCAGGACAAGGAAGGTCTGTGTTCAAATGGGGCTGTGTCTCTGGCCTTTTAATAATTTTGACATGAATGCTCGCAAAGCTTAAAGCTGTCCTTTTCCCCAAAGAAGGTCAGGCTGAAACTTTTGCCATCCCTCGGTTGCCCACATCCTGCCAACAGTCCTTTGAGCCTTTCTATTAGAAGAGCCATTTCGAGTCATTTAATGATTAGCCTGCATCTGAACTTTAAATTGAAACCAGCAGCTGCAATTAATGGAGCCCACGCTACCTTCTGCAGGCTGCAATGGCCAGCAGGGGAAAGAGTGGAGGCTTGTCAGGCCTGCTAAGTAGAGGTGGCCGGCTTCCAGCTCTCAAAAGGAAGAGGTGATGGATGAGAGAGGGGGAAGGAAACAATCTCATACAAACAAGGCTCCCTTAGGGACAGCCAGCACAAGCTGCCACCGTGCATGAAATGCTTGGACAGGATTTTCCTTCATTTGAGGACTGGCCATTTCAGTTGCAGGTGAGATGCTTTTCTTGCTTCATATTGACCTCACGTGGAAGTAGATTTTCCAAATAATATATGGGAGACAAGAGCAAGCCCAATTTGGAGTGGTGTCCGTGTTTCAGTATCACCTTTGTTCTTTTCCAAAAGCAAGTCTGTTTGTGACCAGTGCTTTATGAAAGCTATGGGATACTGCGAAGCGTGGGTCTGGCATGCCTTGCTCAAAGTGTCCAAAATGCTCTTCTAACTGACTGTCCTCAGCCATCAGCCAAACAGCTCTCCCCGGGCACAGCTGCTTTATTCAGGAAGCCCTACGGGGTGAAGCGACAAGGTAAAGGCAGTGGGAACACCGCAGGGCCCTGTGAAAGCCAGGAGTAAACTCAGAGCCCACATCTCCTTGCTCTGCTTCCCAGTTCTCACCTCTAAACTCCCCTCTTCTATCGAAGCAGCTGGTGAGCTAGGAATCACTCTAAGGATGCTCTGCAGCTTCACAGCTACTCTGCTGCACACTGACTCACCCCAAACTCGAGTCAGGTGAGCAGAGTTAAACCAGTGGCAGCCCAGTCACAGCCAGAAGAAAAGCAAAGGAATCCAACCTTTTGCTGGCAAATACAGCTGACAGGGTATGCTTTCCTTCACCCAGTGAAGGTGCAAGTGGAAATAAGAACGATACCTTAAGTGGTTAGGTACCTGTAAAAGTTCATGATAAATGGCAGTTGTCACAAAGCTGAGAAATGGAAGCTTTAAAATTTGTTACAACAGCTTGTGGTCTGCTCTGCTGCTGCCTTCTGCTACCGATGTGACACACAGGGGGGTAACAGCAGTGACAAGGCTCTGAGGGTCTTCACCCTATTGCATAGTAGTGAGCAGAGGCCACCATGTGGCACGATCCGGGCACATTCAGATGGTGGCATTGTGGAGCTGGCGGTGTCAGCACACCCATTCCAGCCGGAGTTCATCCCTCCTGGCAAGCCGGCCAGCAGCAGCGATGATGTGAGGGCGAGAGAGCAGCAAGCTGGAGGTGCCTTGGTGGTGGAAGCAAAGGACAGGACGCGCTGCGCCTCCTCCTGCAGAGCACAGAAGCTGGACAGGAGCAGATTGCTTCCACCAAACGCTGGCTGGGGCTGGGATCACGGGGACAGTTGGAGCTGATGCTCCAGGATGAAAACCAGTCACTGTAGTGATCCCTCGTGTGTGGGCATTGTAAGCTAGCAAGGGAGTTAATGCTTATACACCCCCAGAAGGGTGCATGCAGCCTTACGCACCCAGGTAGGCAGATCTGTGTCCTCTGGAAGTTTTCTGCCCTTTTCTGTCTTCCTTCTGAAGAAACCAGTGTTGCTTGCTGAGAGAGGGGGGATGTTGGACCAGAGAAACTTGTCCTTTGATGCATTTTGGCAAACCTTGTGACTGTAGAAAAGCCTAAGCGTTAAACCTTGAAATCCCTTCAAACATGGGACACTGCACAGAGCAGCCAGGTTTGGGGAGCATTTTTCTTCAATGGTGCAACATATTTATGTGACGTGAACATTTTTTGAAGGAGAACGAGGCTACATGACACTGAGTGGTACAGGTGCGGAAGCACCTGAAGCAGCCTTCTCACTCAGTGCGGATGGTGATGGGACGGCAGCTTAAAAGCATATTTTTCTCCTCTTCTGTCTGTCTGTGTGTCTGTCCCTCAGTAGCGAGGCACTGCCCTCACGTTAACTTGTGACAGCCCGGCCTGACGGTGCTGCTGGCAGGAGCAGCCTCCTGGTGGTCCAGCTGCAGCCTGCCTCGTGCCACTCCTGCTCCCTGGGGCCGGCAGGGGGGGAGCAGCGAGGCACGGAAGCGAGCTGCATGAAGAACCAGATGCTGTTCTGCTCCTGTCCTGGCCCTGGTGCCTGCGCTGGGCTCCGTTGTGTCGCAGCACAAGTACAATAGTTAATAACTTTGTTCCACGCATTGTCCTCTGGAAGTGGCTGCACAAAGGGGAGTTAATTCTCCTTCGGCTGATCAGCACGGCTCTGCTGTGCCCAAGGTGTGTGTGCCAGCAGGGCTTCTGCTTGCAGAAACCTCCCTCTGCCCGCAGAAATGTGCCTGAAGCTCTTGTAGTTAGTGCAGCTCGCTAGCAGAGATGTCTCAAGGTGCTCAGCACCGCTGAGTTCTTCTAACCCAGCAGCGCTTCCAGGTGAACAACGGGCTCAAGGGGTGTGTGGGGGAGAAAGTTCTCAGCTGTGCTGGTGATGGCACTGCTTTTTTTTCTCTCCCTGCCTGCCCCCAGTTTGTTCCCAGCGAAGACACGCAGGGCGCCATGTCGCTGGCCTCCTGGTTCAGGTGGAACGAGCCCCCCAGCCGGATTTCCCAGAGGAACCCAGCCGAGATGGTGGTCGAGACGCTGATGATGGAGCTGAGCTGGCAGCTGAAGCAGGCGGAGAAGCAGCAGCGGGAGCGGGAGAATGAGTATCGCAAGATCAAGACTGGGGTGGACTACGGCTGGCTGGTCAGCTATCCAAAGCAGAGCTACGACATCAGCCCGGGAGAGAGGCTGCAGCTGGAGGATATGTGCACCAAAATACACCCCTCCTACTGTGGGCCTGTCATACTCAGGTACGGTGACAGATCTGATGATATTGACCTTTCCCTTCCCCTCTTTGTGGCACGGGAGGGGGGAGCAGGAGTTTTTAGGACCAACAGAGTGAAGCCCCGGAGATAGGCGCCTTTCCTCTTTTTGGGGCAGCTGTTCCACGTTTGGGGGCACTCTGGCCAATTTCTCCCCAGTTAAAGGCTTCTGGAAACAGCACTTGCCTTGGGTTTGTATAGCTCGGAGCTACACCGTAAACAAGCCACTAAAACCCCGTGGGGTTCCAAGTAATTCTCAGCATCCCCAGGGCCACCGAGCAAGGCCTGTCTGGCAAACAGGAATTTCCATGAGAGCAGGCTGCAGGCACGGGAGCTGGGAGGCCCCGAGGATCATAACTGCCTGCAGAAGAGAGTGGTAAGCTGAGCCATGTACAACTTGCTGCTTTTTTTATTTTTTTAACTGGGACAGGTCATGCAAGATGCTGAGTGCTTGTAATTTTCAATGACTGTCAGTGTGGCTTGTAGTGGTTGTTCCCTCTTGTTCAGGATTCAGGATATGGCTAAGAGCAAATAAACACAACAACGCTGAGGGGCCGTGTGTGCATAACTGAAAAATCACAAAGCCATCCTGTTAAAAGGCCTCTCAGAAGATGCTCTGTTAGGCTATCACAAACTGCGTGCCTCTATCATTCAGGAGGTGGCATTGTTTGTTCCATGCCACGCCGTTTGTGTGGTCAGCAGAGCCCCATGGAAGGAGGAGGCTTGAGTGCCTTTGTGTCAGTGCAGTGGTTGCAAAGGGAATGCCACGGCCACACAAACGGCAGAGCTGGCCTGGGGCAGGGGGCTGTTTGATCCGGATGCAGTGCAGGAGCTTCTGCAGAAAGAAAAGAAAACGAACAAGGCAAGCAGATCCAGCAGTGTGGGCGATCACAGGACCTCGTGACTAGCCGCTGACTCGCTGTGCCTTGCAGCTTGGAGGCTTTCGGAGCCTGACGTGGTCCTTCTGGCCGTAACTGCCCTATGTGGCTTCTTTTTCAGTAGTTTATGGGTTGTTTTTTCCTGATTTGTTTTTGACCATGTAAACTTTTAGCATTTGTGGCAGTGTTCCACGTCTGAGCTGTGGCTTTGCTGTGGAAAACTGTGTTTTGCTTGTCCTAAACTAACAGGCGCTGGTTTTATCTGCTAACCCCTTTTTCCTGTGTTGGAGAAATGAACGGTTGGTCCCTCTTCTTCCCTGCCTCCTATCTGAGTGGCCGGCGGTTTGGGAAATGAAAAAGAAAGGGACTTGCCGTGCTAGGAGCTGAAAAGGTGCAAGAGAAAAGAAGGAATGTGCAAGCTAGCTAGAAGACAGCCAAAACTAGACCAGTTCTCTTCTCAGTGAGATAAAGTGGAAATTTTAATAACTCACACCAAAGGTACAAAATGGGTATGATAGTTAGGAGTTTGACTGAAATCCTCAAACTTCCAATGATGTATTTTAATCACAAGGTCACCACGCTTCTGATGTTTCTTCCTGAAATACCCCGTGACTTTGCAATACATAGCAAGCTTTAGAAAAACCTTCCACCAAAAAAAAAAAAATAAATCTACAAACCTGGATTTGGGAATTTGGATGCAGAGTTTGTTCTGCTTGTGTTGCTCACGGTCTCCTTTGTGAGATTCTGAGCTAACAGTCAAAGCTAGAATAAAACAGTTTTGTATGAGTTGTCAGAGATGCCACTTCATTCTCCAAAGGAGTAAACAATTACCCAGATTGTCCTTTTGTGTGGCTACAGTCACATCTATGGAGAGCAGAGCTTCTATGGGTGTGAAAAAGACTGGAGACTTCTTAAGTGGATTGTTTTTTCCAGGTCCAGTCAGCCTGTCCTGTAAGAGCTGTATTTTGAGTCAGTACAACTTTTACTTGAGCCTCTTCGAATTCTGCATTTGAAGGATTCAAATACCCTTTAAATACCATCACTTCTGCCATCAAATATCTGGAGGAACCGATTCACCTCACTGCAAATGAAACTGTTGGGTTCAGGAGTAACTTTAGCTTTAGGTGACTGGCTTGGAGATTGCTGATAATTTAAAATTAAATCCTGGGGTTGTTTGAAGGGAGTGACAGTGAGTTTGGTCAGGCTCTTTCTTGAGGATGATCAAGGGACTGGAGCACCTCTCCTCTGAAGGCAGGCTGAGGGACTTGGGCTTGTTCAGCCTGGAGAAAAGAAGGCTCTGGGGAGACCTTAGGAACACGCTTACCTGTAGGCATGTCGTTTAAGTCCAATGACTGGTACTGGATTTAACGGGCCTTTAAAGTTCAGGCTCTACTTAGGAAATGGTTGAACTGGGGACCCACAAAATAAGGTAGGCAAGTGACAGCACGTAAAAATAACAAAAATAAGCGTAGTGGCAATAGGAACCAAACGTAGCCACTCTTAAAATCTAACGGCTGTATGAGGAAACTGAAGGGTCACAACTTAAACAGATTTGTTTGAACTGTGACCGAAGCACAGCCGGACTGGAGAACCTCCCTGTGTGTGCATGTGCACGCTCCTCAGGTATCGGTGCTGGCTCAGGGTGGCTTTTGTTGATCGTCACGTCTAAGATGTTGATGTTACACTCACACAACGTGTTACAGGATAGCTCCCAGGAGCATCACAACTTGTTTCACAAATAAGACAGGCAGGCCTTCTGCTGTGATGAGTAAGGAACCCAGCTGATGGATTTTCAGATACAGTTGTGCAGTTGCCAAGTTCAGAACTACTCCACGCAGAAGCACAAGGGTGTTCCCCTGCGCTAGAGGGCAGGCAGCCCTTGTGCAATGCTGTGGGCTTGACCCCCCAGCAGCTGTGCGTGGCGTGCTTTTCCCAGCAGTGGTGTGCAGGGCACAGGCCTCACTCCTCCATGGCAGTGCTTTCATGTGCTGCGTGCTCTGGGAAAGCGCCCGTCCGTGCTGCTGGGAAGTGTCTCTGGTGTGCAAAACCACCTGAACTTCGTACGTGGACTGTCCCTGACCCAGGCATGCTGGTCAGCGGGCACTAGCAGAGGGACAGAGTTCATCCCTCTGCAGGGGGAGGAAGGGGCCCCTCGCCCTTCTGTGTCATGGTGACAGTGGCTTTTCTGAGGGTGACTGGCAGACGGGCTTTGGGGTGGCTTTGTTTGGTTTTTAGACTTGCTCACATCCATATTAAGCAGCTCATGTGTCAGTCCTGGAGGGCCCAGAGGGAAACATTAGCTGCAGAGCAGAGTTCACATTGCGGTTCTCACTGCCACAGCTAAGCAGAGCGCAAACAGGCAGATGGCTGAGAAGGTGGGAAGTTGCACTGACTTCAGAGAACTGCTTCAGATACATCCACCGGTTAGTAGCACCGCGGTGTGACAGAGCTCTGTGCTCAGGGGGTGCGCTTACTGCAGTACCACCCCTTTTTGTTCTTGTTCCCAGAGTTAGGTGCTGCTTCTTGCCGGCACGTGCTGCTGTCCACTTTGGGGCCACAAGCCAGCAGTGTGACAGCCTCCACCACCAGAGGCTCTGCAGAGGCCTTCTGCGTGCAAAATGAAGAGGATGTACTGGTAGATGGATGTAATATGACAGCAGCACTCTTTAAAATACACACGGAGGTAAAATAATGGGATGACTCATTCAGTTCACCTCTGCAATGAAAGCCCTCTGAGGATGCTTTCCCCAGTATAACAATGATGGTGCGGACGTGAGTTTTGATGGACTCATCTGTCTAAGTGCCTGAGTAGGATAAAGGGAAAGTGTATTTGTTGAGAGAACTGCGTTTGTGCCTCTGTGACAACGCCACTGAAGTGCCTCCTCAGGAGGCAAAAAACGGGCCTGCAACGTACAGCAAGTCTCTGCCAGCACTGTCGCGGGTAACCCTCAGGATGGGGAGTGATGAGGGCTAGGGCGAGGCAGGTCAGGAACACATCCTGAGCAACTGCGATGGCCAGGGAATGTGGTGGTGACTTTGGCAGGTCCCGGAAGGGGCTGGTACCTCTGCTGATGCTGCTTCCTCAGCACCGTGCAGTGCTGGTCCCTCCACAGCTGTACACAATGCTGCCAGTACTTGCTGTGAGAGAACCAGCACAGAAATGCCTGGGCTATAGCACGGTGCTGGGAGAGGTGTCCAACACCAGCCCCCCACAGTGAGGGTCAAAAGGTGTCAACACACAGCAAACCGTTCAGTTACACCTTTGGCTTTCCTTCTGTCCTTGTTACCTTGGGTGTCCCTCGGTACCATTACCCAGTGCAAGTCCCTAGTGCGTTGAACTCCCTGGTGTATCCCTAGGGCTGATTGGAAATAAAACCAGAGGCGGGATCTTACTGGGATCTTACTCTATCAGCAGCTGTATTACTAGGCTTATTTAAACACAGTCTCAGTGTTTCCCATCATCATTCAGTTCTGTTAGAGAAAAATACCAGCACGCTTACAGACCTTGTATGCTTCAGCTTCCATTAGGTTTAAATACCTGCCTTTTGGTGAAGTTCTAGCTTAGCTCTAGTTGCCTATAGATTGTTAAGAAGTGAATGCCAATCAGAAGAGCAGCCTCGTTACCCTCTGTCATTAGCGTACGCTCTGAGAGAAGAGCAGGATATCTGCACAGCCAGTGCGGGAGCCTCGGGAGCTGGGGACCAGGCGTCCAGAAGGGAACGCTCGCTTCTCGGCCCAGCCAGGGGCTCACTCCAAGACAACTGCCCTGCTCTGCGTCTCATCTTCCTTGCCTGCAAAAGAAACACTGGGAATTGTTCACTTCCCTCATATTGAGCTTAATGAATGTCCAAAATATGTATATATCTTCTGAGCTCTTTGCTGAGGAGGCACGGGAGTAATGGAGAGCTGTCTAATGAGATCCCGCACTGTGCTGCCAACCCGTGTGTTATCAGCAGAGCCACTGTTATCTTACAGACATCCCCAGGAACACAAAATGCCATTTCGCCAAAATTTAAATATTGAGAAACGATCAAATGTATAACCAAGAAGTTTTATGGGGTAAGAGTCTGGCTAGTGGCCACTGGGTAATGCTATGGGGAAAGAGAATATGAAACATGGGAAGTCTGCTGGGACCTTCCCTGCTTTCTCCTCAGCTTCTGGTAAGCAGCAGTTCAGGCAGTATTAGAGCACAAATTTGCATTTGGACAATCGTGTTTAATCAGCACCGAGGGGGATGTTTTCCACAAACTCCTCTAGTCATTTTGTTCCTTACGCTGCTGATAGCACTGAGCTCTGATTTAAGAGGTGCTGTGTGAAAGGAGCACTTTCCGTTTCAAACGTGGCACCTTCCAGCTTTGTTTGGTGCTCCTTATTGCTTCTTGTGCCTGTGAGACAGAGTGATTCACTGCTTCCTTATATTCTCTGGCTTTCTTGTGATTTGGGAGACCTTGAGCACATCTCCATGGCTCCTCCCTGGTGTTGTGCTTGATCCAAGGAGCCCCGTTTGGCGAGAGCATGCAAGTGCCAAGCCTAGCGCTGCGACTTGGCAGCAAGCCCCGATTTGCTGTTTTTAATCAAAGCTGTGCCCTGACTGTGCTCGCAGGTTCCGGCAGCTCATTGCTGAATACGAGCCAGAAGTGCAGGAAGTGTCCCGGCTCTTCCGCTCTGCCCTGCAGGAAGTGGCTGAGAAGATCAAAGAGGAGGAAGAGGCCAAGAAGCTGGCCAGGCAGTGGAACACAAAGAACAAAACCAGCCTCTCCCTAACAACGTTTAAATCCCGGTCCAGGATTTCTCCGTTCATCAGCGACATCAAGACCATCTCTGAAGACGTGGAACGGGGCACCCAGCCCACCAGGAGGGTTTGGAGCATGCCCGAATTTCGGAACGCCAAGGATTACTGACTCTGTACTGAACAAGGTTTTTAGACAGCGATCTTTCAAACTCCCGGTTAACCCTTTTTTTAGCTCCACCATTTTTCTCTGTTCCAGCTCTCCCTTCCCATCCGTCTCTCCCAGAAGCTGTGACCATAGCAACTGCCGCTGACGCCCGTGGTGTGACAATTTCTGACTAAACACGCTGGCCTTTCCTTTAATTTAGTAGCACTCGGTAACCTTACGGGCAAGGCTCACTTACTGTCTCCTTTTTATTTCTGCTTCCTTGTGGAAAATGAATTAGTTCTGTGCTGTCTCTGCTCCCTCTCCCCACAGCCTGGATGTGGTTCCCTACTGGAGCTGTTGCCCTGAGCTGGTGAGCGCTGCGGGCTGGAGCTGTCCTGCTGAAGGCAGGGAGGCCACTTGCACGAGTAAGGCTTGCAAGATTTTGGGTTTGGGAGAGTAGAACTGAACTTTCTTTTGCAGCTAAGAATTCTTTTGAGTGCTGCAGCAGACTTCACAGGTAAAGCCCAGCACTGCTCCTGATCAGCTTTTTGCTGACAATTAGCAACGCAGCCTGAGCAGAAAAAGAGCCAGGCTTTTTGAGAAGGGAGACCAGCTTTATCCACAGCAACTGGTCTGTGCGTGCTCAGGTTCCTTGGCTGTTTGCTCCCTTGTGCAGGCAGAACCCCTGAACCTTGCCCCTGCAGAGCGGACAGAAGCAGAGCACGAGGGGTACCTCGGTGCTGCATCACAAGCTGTCCTTGCCCCTTGGTGTGCCCTGCCCTGCCCCCCAGTAACAAGCCACGGGGCTGAGATTAATGGTTATGGCTAAATCTGAAAGTACTGATATCACCCAGGGGTGAAGGGAATCAGCACTCATCCAGGGCCCTCCTAGCACAGCTCAGATCACTTCAATACGCTGCTGCTGTGAGCAACTGAAGGGCTGTTCCCTCGGTCTTCTCCTGAGCACTCAGCTGAGAGCTTTCCTGTGTCACAGAGTGAGGTGGTACCGTGACAGAAGCAGCTTTAATGCAAACCCAGTAGCCTGTAGGCCAGCACAGTTCTCCTGAGGCCTTGTGTAAACAAGAAAATGCCACTGAGGAGAGAGCTTCTGGGGTCCTAGTTCAGCATCCGCAGGGAAAACTCACCAGGAAAGGAAAGGGAGTGTCAAGGAGTGACCATTGTGGGTCCTGTAGAGAAGCCAAGGACTAGGAGGATGCTTTGTGGTGGCCAACAGGAGATGGGGAAGGAAGGAAGAGAGGAATCTCCCTGCGTGACTGGCTTCTGGGGAATCATCCCAGTGGGATCCAGCCTCCTGGAGGGCCCTCTAGCTTTGTTGTTCTTTTGCCTGCTTCCAGCTCCTTTCCCCGGGGATCTTTGCGTCAGCACGTGGCTACTACAGCCAAGATAAAATCCTTTGAAGCCATGCCAACTCTGGGAAGAATTCCAGCACATGAAATTTATCCTAGAGTAGAAATGTGCAGTTTCTTTCAGAGATGGGGGAGGGCACCATAAAACAAATCAAGATGAGACCCTTCACAGCTCTCTGAAAGTCTGTGGGATTCTGGCTCCTTCTCTTGGCTACCCAAGACTAAGCACGAGGCTTCCTACTAGCACCAGGCTGTAGCTTCTAGCCCCTTGGTGAACGCTGCCACCAGCACCCCTCCTAGGGCCAGAGCAGAGGCTTATTTCTAATCAAAAACTCAGGGCTTCCGAATAGAGTTTGGGATGGGCTATTCCACCTCCAGGTCACTGAGGGAGATTTAAAGCCTTGTGACAATCAGCTTGGCGTTGTTCAGCTCTCTGTCCCTGTGAAGTCCTGGGAGTCTGTATGTGAAGTAAAACAAACACTCGACATGCTTGGCGCAGCCTTAGCTGCCTAAAAGCTGTGTGATTTCTGCCAAGGGATCACCACAATTTGCAGAAAAAAAATGTTTTGAAAAAAAAGTTAGGTCTTGAAAATACATTTGCAAGCTGCGGATGGTACTAAAGGCTGAGATGAGGTCATGAATTTCATGCTACAGCTCTGCAGTCAACTTTTTTTTTTTTTTTTTAAACTCACCTATTTTGACAGCTTCCATATTGAGTGCATTGATGGACTGCTGGGAGAGAAAGGCCATTCTGATCCATCACCTCACCCTGTTACCGTACAGCATCTGTGATGTGTGCACTCTTTCCTAGGGAGAATCAGGAGTACCTAACTTCCCTACACCCAGGAAAGCCCCTGAAGGCTGTTCACACACAGCACAGCAGCCTGTGATGGTGCTGCGTCCCTCATTACCAACCTCAGCCAGCAGACAGCAGCTTTACAGTCAGCACAGGGAGACAACTCTGACCTTTGGTCCAAGCCACGCATGCATGGAGGCCAGACTGGCAGTGCCTGTGAGAGCTGCCATGCCCCCACTCACCTCTCATCTCTATTTCCACAATAAAATGTCACCACCCAAGCTTTCAGACAGTTTCACTTTCTCCTTGTACCTCTTCTGCAAGCTGCACTGGGCACACAGGATAAAGGAATGCTCAGGCACCAAGCGCTGAGGTTTATAATCTCACTACAGGCCCCTGAGTACCCCAGAGGTGTCAAACAAGCGCTGTGCTCACCCGTAGCCAGCTGGTACCGAAGCAGAGCTGGGGAGGGGGCTAGGACGCGCTGCTGCACTGTGCTTGTAAAGCTTGTTTGTCTTAGCAATGCTGTAGACTGACCTATAAGTGATCCATTGGTCGCAGCAACAAATAACTGCCCATTTTGCCTTGTCCTAATTCCCTGTTTTACGTGGCTAGACGAGAATTTTACTTTAAGTCAGGAGCATGCAACTCCTGGTTGTCTCCCCTGCAGCACGGTGGTGCACAGCCCGGAGCGGGAGCCCTGCAGCGCTTTTGGAAGCTCCCCCAGTCAGGCTGCAGCTGCCTGCCCACCCAGCTGGGCTAACACCTGGCTGAAACAACCCCCCTGCAGCTTGCAGTGTGAGCGCCGCGTCCTTACCAGCACCTGCACTACGCTGCCCGCTGCTGTAGGCGTGCTCCTGCCCAGCTCTGAGGGACTGCGCTGTGCTGTGCCTCTCCTGGCAGCCCAGGGTCTTCACTCCTACAAAGAGCAGAAAGCGAAATAGCAGCACAGCACCATCAGCAACCCCCTGAGTGAACCAAGAATCTCTCCAAATCCTCAATCAGTCTCAAAACTGTTTGAGATTTTGGTGTCAGCCCAGAGTATCCGACCTGAAGGGGCTGGCGTTCCTGTCACTGCTCCCCGATGCAGCCTGTGAGGAGGTGCAGGAGGAGAGCGGTTCCTCGGCGCTACCAGCACGTGGTCAGGCAGCTGGCTCGCCCTGGGGAACGGAGCGCACGTCGCAAGAAATACCTGTCTGCCGAGAGCGCCCTGTTTGTACCTTTCCCCGGGGAACCTTAGAAAATTAAAGCAAAGCTGTGAGATGTAAAACAAATTTTCGTGTTTGTTGTCTTTAATGGAAGAAGCAGCACCTGCCCACGCGCAGCCAGGCACCAGAGCGGTGCGAGTTCCCTGCTGCACGCTGCGTGTGTACCAAAGCAGGGAGGCAGACCTGGGAAGGGCACCAAACTTAAACAAAACCCATCCTCTCTCTACAAGGTACAAAAGCAGCCACCTACTTTCTACCTTGCTGCCTCTACAAAGAGCTCCCAAGACTTGAGGTGATAAATAGCTAACACAAACCAACTGCAGAGGCCTGAAGTTCTCTGATGCCCAGTGGTTTGCAGATACAGCCTTGACTTGAAGCCTTCATCAGCGTGCTTCCAAGCACGTCCCACGTTAATTAGTATTTTCACAAAACGAGAAGATAAAAGCAACAAGAGGGATGTTTTGTCACCAGATCCCTTTGAGTCAAGTCACTCCTATCAGGCTTGTACCCGACCCCAGAGACCAACCCTGCAGCATCAGCAGGTGGCTTGGGGCTCCGTGCGCTGAGCACTGCACACGCACACACCCGTGTGTTAAATGGGAGGAAGCATTTCCCCCACACAATGGCTGGCCCTTGCTTTGGCCCCAAATCCCTCCAGACGCAGGGGGCTGCAGGGTCAGCGCGTTTTTGTGACAGAGGAGGGGCTGCCAAGCCTCGCTCGGTCGCACCCACCCGTGCCAGGCAGAGCCATGAGGTGAGGGCGCCTGCCTCTCCCGGCCCTGCCCTCCGTGCAGCCGGCTCACAAGGGGCCTCTTGTTCCCCCAGCGCCCGTGCGAGCCGTGCCAGTGTCCGGCTGGCACCATGCCAGCCCCGTGTCCGCGTCTCCCAGCCACCGGCTGCTCTCTGCGCTCACAGACAGGGACACCAGTCGCAGGATGAGACCCTAAGGAACAGGGCAGGAAGGCGAGGAGAGGAGCTGCTCCCCCAACCTCACTCACAGCAGCACCGGGTTGCCCAAAGCAACAGATTGCACCCAATTTACTCTGAAGTCAGGTTAAATACCCAGCTGGGGCAGCAAACCATGGCAGTGCCATACTCCATACTGTTCAAAGCACGGCAGAGAGGGGGAAATGTACAAAGACTGCACTAAATTCATCGGACAGCACTATAAACAACACATAATTAGCTCTCTGCAAGCCAATTAGAGGGTTTGGGAACACGAAAGTGCAAAGCCAATGTCCAAAGGGGAAAAAAGAGGCGGTTTGTGGCAGTCCGGCTGGGCGGCGATGCCACCTGCCGGCAGGCTCCGAGCAGAGCCTAACGGGGAACCGGGCAGCAGCTTCCCTGCGTGCCCCCCTTCCCGCAGAGCAGGGCACACAAATGAAGGGCAGAACAGAACAGAACGCACGCACAGTGCCCAAATGAGAGCCAAACTCCCGGACTTACGAGCTGAGGAGGAATTTTGGAAACCTGTTTCCAAATCAGCACAGCAAAGCCCGGGAGGCCCCATGTCTGCCAGCTCCATGAGGCAGAGCTCCATCCTGCGGTCAGGGCCCTGCCTGCACCTCGCCAGGTTCAGCCAGCCTTCGGGGTGACCGCGGGACGAGTTACCTCAGCCTCTCTGACCTTTGGTTTTCTCCTGCACATAGGGCTCGCCCCGTTTTTCCCACTGCAGAGGGAGATGTTTCAGGATGACCGGGAAACTCGAACGTTCCTGCAGCAGGAATTTTTCATCCACACACACGCCACCAGCGCAGCTTGCCCGAGTTGAACCATTCCCAGCACCAAAGAGGTGCAACTGCAGGCCCTACCCTGTGCTGCAGGATGCTGCACCCTGGCTCAATGGAGGCAAGCGCTTTCAAGACAAACTGGCATTTATCAGCACTTTGCCATTTTCACCTCTTAATGCATTTGCACAGGCAAAGGAGTCACGGTGAGGCAAATCACAAAGTCAACACGAGTAACAAGGGACTGCATTGCCCATGAGAACCAGCCGAATCACTTAGTTACTTGCATCAAGCATCCTTTCATGTTTGGGTTTTTGCCTGTTTTCCCTAAGAAGAGAAACATGAAACTGAGCTCTCCCCTCTCCTGATAACTGTTGAGTCTAGTTCCAACCGAAAGCCCCAGTTCTCTTTAGGAATACCAGGGTCCTTTCCTGTTTCCTCCCCTTTGCTCACTACACCCAGGAGCTCCAAATGAGCCCCCACCACAGGACAGACGAGAGCCACCCGGGCAGCACACCCCTGTGCCTGCAGCACACAACCAGGAGGCTTAAAAGCAAGGGGCACAAGACCCAAGGCACCAAGCCTCACCAGTGGTGCTGCTCATGGCACAGCTTCTTGTAAATGGGATAGAATACCTGAACAGGACAGAGCCAAGGAGGAAGGGCACGGCAGCAGCACTTCAGAGAAGCGATCTCCCCCCACCCTGTCCCCAGCAGTGACTCAGTTTGTGGAATTTCTGGTAAAAATAAATAAATCAGTCAAGGTCTGCATGACTCCCAGAATGGAAAATGGTGCAGGGACACGGAGAGTGAGAAGACTGTCACACACATAAAATGTAGGCTTCACAGCTGAAAGACTTCTATTATTTAAAATTTTAGCTATAATCTCACCTTGTCCAGCCCGGTAAGCCTCAGTACCCCCCTCCTTACCACCCTGCCTCCCCTCCACGACTTCTGACAGCCGCAGCCTCCCTCCAGCCCCATCTCATTCCTGTCCCACTGTTCCAGCCCTCCCCACGACGAGCACTGCTCTGAGGCCCGCTGGCAGGGCTGTGTGCCTGCCGTTTGCGCATCAGGTCAGCATCCTATGCTGCTGCGCAGCTCCCTCACGCAGATTTCTGTATCTGTACCTCACCAGATTCCTCTGCAGCTGTTTCCTTGCTGCCGTAACCTTCACAGCTGGCTCAGCTGCCACAGCGGGAATCTCAAGTGCTACTAAGAAGTTACACGAAAAGCAGATTATTTCAAATAAGTCCCAGGCCTCCAGTCAGTGCAGTTCTTTACCAAGTGAGATCTCAGCATTTCCTCTTTCTCACTATCTTCCAAATCTCTACATTCTTTTCTCCTAAATTCTCAGAAAACAGAACTGTCTTTACATATAATACAACCTATGGAATGACGAGGATGTTAAGAGTATTTTTTGGAATTAACCTCATTAGGAGAGGTCAGGAGATAAGAGCTGCTTATCTTGGTATGATGCTTTGGCATCTCTAGAAAATAGTAAAGTAGCATAAATCAAAGCACAGTCCCCATGAAGCTAAGGTGGAGTTGGATTCTTTTGTTTTTCCCTACAGACATTTCAGAACATTGCTTCCAAAAATATTTCCATCACTAGGTTGAAAGTCAAGGAAACTCCAGTTCTTACCTATGCATTTTCATGTTTTATTTTCAGAAGGATAAAAGGACTCGCTCTGCTGATTCAGGGCTTTAGTCTCTACAGAGTTACCTCTCTGAAACAACTGCTAAATGTTCCACAACAAAAAAACCTACGGGAAAGACAAGATTCCAGCATCTGCAGAAGGTTTCACTACTCAAATTAAAAAGTTAAAACTTGAGCAATGGCACAAATCTTCAGATTTCCTCAGAACACCACGCTAGACACAGGCTCAGTGAGCTTTCTACTTGTTTCCTTTGTAGCGAGCTCCCCTCACTCTGACCACCGCACGCCCCATACTTGTGTCAAACCCCCCAGCCCCGACTCCTTTTTCTAAGCACACCCGAACCGCGGCTCCTGAGGAATGTAGGCTACACAGGCGATTCCCGTGGAGTTCCCACAGGCGGGTTATGTGCACGGGGCCTGCTGCCAGGGCTCTGGACGGAAGTGAGCACTGAGACTACCGAGACTAACACAAATGTGCACTCAGCTTATGGATTGTGCTCCTGCTGCACACCCAGACCTGGCTCACTCTCACCACGAGCAGCAGCACACCTGGACGGTCACCGTCACTGCCTCGGCACTGTTCCTGCAGCTCTTTCTCTGTCCCTTAAGCACAGGCATGTGGTGTGTGTTAGGCGGCTCTTCACACAGAGGAAGATTTGATACCGGATCAGAAAGGCAGGCGAGATCTCCAGGCTGTTTAGCTCTAGAACTGCAACTCTAGATACGGGAATACACTACCTACTGGGAGCGCGTGCTGCCTTTGAACAGCTGATCTGGATAAACGGAACCAAAAACCTTTCCTGCTTCGATTTTGGGGTAAAAATTATTCAGCTACCATTACTGCTCCAGAATATTTTACTGTTGACTCTTTCTAGTGACAAAGAGTAATAAAACTGTCCATATCTCACACTGAAAGAATATATTAATGAATGAGCTGTCAAAAAATCATTTATGTAAAAGGATGTTCTATTTACAAAGGTCAACCTGCTCTTCAGGACAAGTAAAACCACTACTGGAAAAAATATACATATAGAAATGTCTGATCTTTCAAATAGACATTTACAAATACTCTGCTTTGTTTAAGCGACTAGAAACATTAAGACATTTGAAATTAAAAGTGTGTTCTGCATGCAGTTATGATAGAAATTACATTATTGGATCTCAGCGTGCCACTTCTCATCATCGTCAGTGACACGCTCTTAGGCTCTTCTAAACCACCACAGCCTGGCTATTACCTTAGGATCTCAAAAGGAGGACACGGCTCTTCAGTAAGAGGTTACCAGTCACTCTTCGTGTTGCTGTTAAAAAAGGACATCCTGATTGTCTGCACAGCAGGAGAGTCTGTCTGGTCTTGTCGAGCTCGGCGTCCTTTTCCCTGAGTTTCCCGCTAGTGTTTTGCTAGGCATGACGATCGCTGGCTTGGCGTATGTACAAGTCCTCGGGCCGCACTCTTCCCCTTACAAGGCAGAGTTCAGAAATTCAAGCAGCTCTGCGCGGTTCCGATCTCTCTGCAGGGCAGAAAAGCAGAGGCAGCAGATCAACAGCCCTGTACTCAGCAGGCCAAGGCTGCACAACCCTGTTTTCTGCAGGGCCTTCACACGCTGGCACCCTGCACAGCAAATGCTACAACATCCAAACACCAGGGTTTTACCATCTCCCAGATCGCTGTGAGTGCCTGGAGGAAGCGCAAGGCAATGGGTAACTCAGGAGAGAGACTTGAGGAGCCAAGCTGTCACCGCTGCTATCTCATGATGTATTTTCTAGAGTGGCTCCCTGTGGAGGCTCCACTGGGTTGCCATCACATAGCCCACAGCCCGCTCAGGAGGGAACTCGCAAGCAGAACAGATGCAATTTCTGCTGTCTGAAGCAACTTTCGCTGCACACACAGCAAGCCTTGTGTTCTGGGAAGTATCGTTTTCTCTGTGCATAAGCAGCAGCTTATAGCACAACAGAAAAGGAACCAGGAACTTCACTTCTTGCTTTACGTGAGAGACAGCCTAAACTGAACACTTAGTTTCCAGTGTTTTTAAAATCACAGTTTATGAAACATTCATTGATTCTAAAAATACTGTGAATAACGGGTATTGTTCAATTCTGCATGTTCATGACTAGGGCCACTAAATAAAAAAAGACCAGTGCCAAATATTTGACAGCAAACACCGAAGCAAGCAGGTTACTGGGAGAAGGCTAGTAAGCATTCAGCATAATTCAAGGTAAACCTTACTGCCACAAAAAGGAGATAATGTACTTTTGATCAAATCCAACTTGGAACGCTCAGGCCTGCCTTGGTAACTATAGAATAAACAGTTATGGCTAAGTCAGAACCCACCAAATGGGACACCTCAGCAAAGTATCACTTTTTAAACTTTTTAACTAAGTCAATGTATTGACTTGTATAGAAGCCCTCTGCAGATCACTCTAAGGTATGGGCATTGCTGAAAAGAGTGGCAATGTTTAAATGTTGAGTTTAAACACCCACAGCAATAGCAGCAAATACAACCAATTCATGGTATCTAGTGCCTTGGGCATCTCAGCAGAAACACCTGACTGCTCTGAGAGAATGCATGAGCACTTGGTTCGGATACTACCATCTTTTTTTCTTCCTCTCTAGATAAGGGCTATTCTCACATTCATTAAAAAGAACAGAGTAAAGCAGGAATTGCCACGCTTGATCACAGGAGACTGGAAAAAGCAGAGTATGATCAAAAACAGCAGAAGCTAAATCAACAGGGAAAGGCGCAAACAAGCTAAATCTTATGGACTAAAATTCTGAGAACCTGAATGAGCATCCTTGGGTTTATCTACTCATGCCTGAGTAGTCCAAGACCACACATTTAACAAAACTTGCCAAAAGAATGCATTTACCTTTCTCAGGTGGCATCACAGCCACATTAAATGCTACACCCAATTTATAACCTTTAAAACCTACTCCTCTACTAAAGAGTACTGTTAGAAAAATATGAAAAGAGATTATATTTTCCATTAGGGATACGCAGACTGTTTTAAGTATTACCTCTTTATCCTTCTTAGTTTTCTTTATTTTCATCTTAATTTTCTTTCCAGTTATCATGCTGTAGTTTTCATTCTTCTTTTTGTTTTTGAAGAACTAAAATGAGATCACACACGAGGAAAAAAAGCTTTATCTTGTCATGTTACAAATCTTAAAGAAAATTAGACAATAATCTTTTATACTTCCTAAATGTCTAAAAAACAGGGATACATTTCTATTTGTTTATGACAAAATCGGTGCTGTTAAAAACATTTTTCTGACATGACATTGTTTAAATGAGAGACACAATGGGAATTTTGACAAACAAGCATACCTTAGAAAGCTGGACAGGTCCTGTCTTCTCTCTCTTTTTCTTCTTTTCTTTCTTTTTTTTCATTTTATTCTCTTTTTTCCTTTTCTGTAAGTATAAGACACATACCATAGTGCTTACAGATTCGCTAGTGCAGAAAAAGGAAACCCACAGAGCCTTTTCATGCCCTGGATAGTCTAAACAGCCCCTACTGCTTACCCTCATCACTGCTGAATAGGTCCTATGTGAAGTACACAGAACATAATGCAGAGAAGTTGGCAACCCTTTGAAACAGAAACAGTACGATCCCTGATTCTCTCTCTTTTTTTTTTTAAATATACACCATCCAATAAATAAAATCACTGAGAAGGTCAGATAAAAATGAGAAGAGAAAAATTACAACACCCAGAAACTGTTATTCTCTGATTATAAACAGTTTCTTCTGACAGAAATTCTATGAAGTTATCAAGATCCCCACTTCTGCTCTTCAGAGACTACTCTAAATTCTAGGACCAGCAATGATTGTTAAAAGGCACCATAAATTATTTCTACTTTGGTAAACTGTCAAGTGTACATCAGCTTAATCAGTTCACCTGCTGTTAACACTAAAAGTGTGCTTGAAATTTACACAGCCACAGAAAAAAACAGTAAGCATTACACGATATTTAGAGTTACCAAAACACAAAGAACTAATTTCTATTTGTTACCTACTCATTACTACTTGTTTGTTAATTACTCCTTACTGTTAGCAAAACTTTACCTTTTTATTGTGCTTTTCTTTTTTCCTTTTCTTCGATTTAGACTTAGGAGAATCTGGAAAAAAAAACAACTATCTAGGGTTAGTATTCTGCAAAAAGCATTTGGTTTTGCAGATAAATGTAGATGTAGATACATAAAACATAAGAAGAAAATGCTTTAATTCAGCTGAATATATCAATACTGGTTGAAATTAATCCTGAGAAAAGCAACACATCAACTTACTGCCACTTACTGGTCTAACATGGAAACTGAAAATCACCTGAAAACATTATCACAGTACAAGGTAAATGAAAAACTTTTCCTACTTGCTCAGCTCCTGTTTCAAGTGTTTCTGTAAAGCTGAAACTCACGCATTCTATAAGCTGATCCCAAATGCAAAGATTACACTACGACTGGGACATAAGGAAGTTGATTTTGAGGAACCACTTCTGACTATGGGACTGTAAACCTAGAAAGACAGTGAAACAACCCACTAGTCTTCCAACAAAGCCTCACCTCCGTGCTCAGGAAGATCACGGAACAGATCCTCCAGGAGGTTATATGAAGGAAGGCATATGAAAAATAAGTAATTTGAGACACCCAGCAGGACTTCTCCAGGACCAAATCAGATTGGCCTGACCAAGCTGGTGGCCTGTGATGATGGAGCGACTGCAGCAGTGGATAAGGGATGATGGCCTAATGTCATCTACCTGCTGAACATAGACCTAACCAATTTTATCACTTTACCCATATCTCTTCCAGCCTTGTTGTCACTTTGTGATGGTGTAGCCATATTTAAAATAAGCTTTAAATGTTTCCAGGGGTGCTGTCAAAACTGGTAAACATCAGGTGTACACAGTGGTAGCTTACCTCTGCTACTTGAAGAAGACGACCTTGACGATGAGCGTGATGAGGAAGAAGAAGAAGAGGATGCAGTACTAGAAGATGATGTGGATGAAACGGATGATGATCTGCTTCTACTACGTTTTCGCTTCCTTTTTTCTTTACCTTAGGAAGACAGGAGGCAACAGTGATGTGTCTGCTAGTAAGTATGGTCTACAAAGATGACTCTTACAGAAATTTAACACAGTAAACAGGTATTTTGATGAGGTTTCCCCCCCCTTCCAGTGTGCCACAGGGTATTGTCACTAGCTGGTGATTATGGTACGCGTTACAGCCAAACACGGTAGCAGACACAAAGGATAACACGTAACACACACATCACCACTGCACCGGAGCTGATAACAGCACCTACCTCGGCCTTTCAGCTCTTCCTGTGAGGTGGCACAGAGCGTCCTGCTCTTCTCATCCTTCTGGCTATCCATATCTAGCACGAGACAAAAGCGCGTTCAGTAACATCACCTCCAAAAGCCTTTGCGGAAAAAGGGCATGCCTCACCCCCCCGTGAGGCAAAAATTAAGGCAAGCATCCTCCTACAGCAGGCACCGGCCGCCCGAGCCCTGCTTCGACCGACATGAGGCGATTTTTAATCATTTTTTCACGCCAGGGCAGCCACCGCGAAGGCGGCCGGCGCCTGACGGGGCCGCGGACGAGGCTGAGGCGCGCGGGCGCCGCCATTTCGTGGTGCCCGCCCGCCGCCGCCTCACGGAGCCCGCCCCGGCCCCGCACTTACCGGGGGCGGCCGCAGCGCTGCCCCGGGCCCCTCGGTACCTCGGCTGCCGACCCGGAAGGGTTACAGCGGCGACCCGGAGGTAGGAGGCGGTGGCTCCCAGCCCTTCCCGGCCCGGCACCGCCTCCCGGCCCGGCGCTGAGCCACGCCATGCCCGGCCCGGTCCCGCCGGCGGGCTGCAGGCACCGCACCCGGCTCGGAAAAGCCCTAGGGCGTAGAAAAAAGACACTCAAATAGTTACAAACGGTCAATAAATACATTAAAACATACCGTGTGCTTACGTAGAAATATCATACGCTCTTCTGTTACTTCGCACAATATTATTGAAAAGGTTTTTGTCTTTTTTTCCACACAACATCAAAAATTCTTCCCGAACACTCACACACCGTTGTTTCTTTTCTTTATTGGGAATGGAATGAAATTTAAAATCCAGTGTACAAGTAGTAAAAATCGCTGAAAATCTTAAAACGTACAACTCTCAACCACTGTAACAAAACGATCCGGTTTAAATAAGGTTGTCTTTAAAAAAATCGATTTTCTCAACTAATTCGTTATAAAACAGGCAGTATTTCAAAAGGGGTGCTTCCATCACCCAGGATGAATTGTTTGTGCTTCAAAATTTTAACAGGAATATTCATGACAAACAACAAAACCTACTGTAAGTAGAGAGATTGCAGTATGAACTTTCTACGACCAAACATGCTCTCAAGCTGTGTCCAGCAACACACCAAACACGTATCCACATCACTACACCATCACCAATTCTAACAGCTAGGAATGGAGTTTTAATAATACTTAGCTCTTCTCATGCTCAAAATTCTTCACAAACATTTAAACGGTCCTAACACTGCTGCAAGTATTATTATCCCCATTTTACGCTCGGGGTGGTGGAGGCAGAGGGGACTGGTAACTCGCCCAGACACAGACCGCATCCCTTCCCTCTTGCTCCAGTTCTCCATGTTGTCATTTATTTAATTTTACACTTCATGTACTGGAGAGTCCTAGGATATGCAGCTGGCATGGTTCCATCTGTGGTTATTAGGCAAGCTGTGCCACTTTGGAAGTTACATGACAAATATGAAAGTAACAATCAATGTGAAGTCCACATCAGAGGCTCAGGATTGATGTCCTAGAATGCCACAACATCTTAAAAACAAGCTTACTCATTCTGTTACAAAGTGTTAAGGACATAAGGACTAGTTCTCTCTGCTGTATGGACAAAAAGGACTGTAAAAGTCAGTCATGGTGGTAAAAAAAATAATAAAATTTGGTCTTCGTCATCTGTCTGGGAACATTGAAAACCCCAACAGTGGCCCAGCATGTACTGACATTGTACAACAGAAAGAGCATCTAAATGAAAACAAAGTTTCCAGATGCACTATCTTACTAGGACATACAAATAACTAAGGTTTTTCCTCCCCTACCCTTCAAATTTGAAAATTCATGAGTCTGAATTACGTCTTAGAAACTGTGTGGAAAAGTAAATGCCTAGCAATGAGCTTCCAGGTATAAAATATGGTATTTTGCCTTCATCTTACTGACAATCCCCAATCGCATTATTTCAGTCGATATTAACATTCTGCACAGAAAAGGCATTTCTGATTTTGCCACATTTGCCCTCTTGAATTTTCTACCTTATACCTTGCAGTCTGTGCCCCATTTTGATTTTTATCCTGCCTAGTTTAGTCTTACTCTAAACACAGCGTGATTTCATATTATCCCTTTCAAAAGCTTCAGCTTTGCTCTGCCACTGGACTGCAGGAGCAATGGATAACATTTCAATGCTTTATTACCTGATCTGTAAGAGATGAGGGACACAAAATTCTGTCACTTCTAACAGCAAAATGACCGAGTGTGCAAAATGACATCCCTCTTACAAGCACCTAAAAGGCTACAAAAAGGCACATAAATACTTCATTATTTATTGTTTCGTGCCTGATCTTGGCATTTTTAGTGTGTCTCCAATAAATGACATACAATGCACACGCTCCCTTGCAATATGGCAGGAACTTGGGATAAAAATGAAGATCTTCAGAAGTGCTTCACAGCTAGCAGTTATTGCTCAGCAGCTCTCTCTCCTTTCAACAAATGCTAGGACTGCACTACCACCTGTGAGAACGGTGTTCCTACAGCAACCTCACTCCCAAGCCTCATTCCCTAATCCATTTCCCCCTTCATTCCCAAACATCTAAATTTCTAGAAGAGGGGAACGATGCATGTTACGTGGGCTTTTTCCCTAACAGATATCCAAAGCTATTCCTGCCTTCTGTAGAGCTGGTAGGCCAGAAAGCATCTCTTTTGCACAGCTGAAGAAGCAAAAAAGAGAAATTTGTTCTCCCTTGGCAGTACAGCCAAAAGGTGGCAGGCTGGCTGAGTACCTCACTTACGGCCATGTCCTGAGAGGTGAGAAGCACATACGGCTTCTTTTGACTTCAGGTGGGGACTGTGGATGTTGATCACCAATGGAAATCAGTCCCAAGGCACTAGGCAGGAATGGAAAAGACATTAACAAAGCTGTTGTGACCTCCTATATAGCTGAAATATCAGGCTAGAAAAGTAAGAGGCATTGGCATCTTCCTTTGGGCTTCCTTGAAGGAAAATGGCAACAAAAAAGGAATGCAAGATCCCTGACAAATGTCTGGCTGAAGCCATTTCTCACTGCTTCAAAAATCCAGGAGATTAAGGGATCATGATACATTGATTCAAATGAGCTAATGTCAAAATGTTTCCATTTCAGACAAGTGCAATACACTTGCACATTGTGTGAGAGTGACAGGAGCCCACAGGCCTGCTTGGGCTCCGCAGAGTTTACAGGATGATTTTTGTCTCAGAACACCGGTTTTGTGATGTGAGCCAAGCATTCACACCCAGCCGGCACTAAGACAGGTCAAAGCACCGGACTGAATGCATGTTCACATCACACTGGATTTACAGCTGCCTTGAAACTGCAGCCCTGAAAAAAGGTTAAAAAAGGGAAGGCTGACGCTTTGGCAATTCATTATCTGTTACATAGTCCAAAAGCCTCAAAACATATCAGTAGCTCGACTAGTGGCAATTCACTATTGCATGACTGGTAGTCACAAAGAAAGCATTTCTTAATAATTAAAGCAGTCATATTGATTGGGTGCTTTTTTCACAATTCCTCCAGATCAGTTAAATCCACAACTACTTTCAAGAACAGCGTGTCATCTTTAACATAGGTATTCTTTGTGTTCTCCAGAACCGTGTGCGGCACAAAGCGCGGGCATCCAGAGGCAATATTCATTTCTCCATCCGGCCTTTTGAAGCTGCTGCTGTTGGGGTCAGCTCTAAAGTTTTCCACAATGTGATTTTTTTTCCCACTTTGGTCCAACAGCATAAGCGTAACTTTTTGCTTGAAAGGCCAAGGCAACAATGAGTCAAACTCGCCTCTCATGACTACAAAGTAAAGCGAGACGTGCGTTCCCTTGCCTGAGCCATCCCCATTCAGATATGCTCTCGCACATAACCTGTACCCACAGCGGCTGGTGTAAAAAGGCTGGCTGAATATAGAGAGCACACGGCCTTCCACTGCTTCTTTTTTCTTCATCTTATAGTCCGTGATTTTCCAAATTAATTTCCCACTGTAGCACGTGCCTTCCAAAAGCTTAAATCGTTCTTCATTTTTATTGAGCTGTGCTTTGTGAATATTGATTTGGAGATCATGTTTGCTGGATTGGCCTTCCAAAACAACTGGAAAAAAAAGAAATATTCAGTAAAATAAGACAGTCGGAACACTGGATACAAAGAGTGACCAGACTGGAGCTGACAGTATGTAAGAACAATACTGAGCAGAGACTGTTAACTAATGCTAGCAGCACTGTGGCTGTTGACTTTTTAAAATTATTTTTATTATTGTAATTGCAGCAGGTAATTGAACAAGGTAAAACACGACTGCAAGCCAGATTTAATGTCTGACAACAGACACTACCACTGCTCACATCACAGTGCCTCAGGAATTCAGGAGCTGGGCCCTGCGGTGACACCGTGGAGCAGGGGAAGGTGGGAGGATGGAGCACACACTACCACGGGTTGGTCTTAGAAAGCAAGAATAAGCAAGTTATTTCTGGCTAAGAGCCACAGCTGACTGTCTGCAGTACCAGAGCCTCTACTTAGACACCACAACATCAGCAAAAATCCCAAACCCACACAGAAAAGAGACAGAAGTCCCAACATACCTAAGCGCTGATCGTATGACTCCATAAGGGCAATCTTCTGTTTTACATTTTCAATTGTGTCAAACAGGGGTCGCAAGTCTAGTTTACTTTGCTGCTGGTTTGCCATCTGTATTAGCTGTTTCACCTGCGATTCCAGACGTGCAGATTTATCCAGGTGACTGGCAAGAGCCTTCCCAGTTAATGCCATTGGAAGAGGGTGGGAAGTAGAGACAAGAGACGTGCATAAAATCAGCCATTCCATTTGAAACAGAGAAATCTTTAACATGTCAGCAATACCAGCTACAATGTGCAATCAATAGTCTGCTGCCTTAGGAACGTATCCAAATGTTCCCTCTCTCAGCGTTTGCTGACTGAGAAACCATCCCTCATTCAGATCCATTCTCACTACAGTACTTCATTCAACTCCTTATTCGAGTTTACACCTTCCTATTTCCTATGATCTAGCCATGGGGATTTATTCAGTGTTTTTGCCGAGATCAGATATTCAGACTTCTTTATTGGTTAAAAGGAGAAGACAATACTGTACTGTAAAAAACAACAGCAATGGCAACAAACCAAGAAGGGCTTGTGAAATGTCTGGGAAGCAGCATTTATTACTGTCTTGCTATTAATGACAACTGGATAAACGTATTTCAGGATGCAAGAAAGCAATCAGCCAAAAAGGTAAAATCACTGTCTCACCTGCGTGCTTACCATCAAGTTGCTATTTTTACCAAACAGTTGTGTAAACTGTCTGAATTCTTTCTCACACTTTTTAACAGCCTCTGCGAGCTGCTGGATTTTAATCTCTTTAGATTCCAGGCTCTTGTACAGGTCAGATATCTACAAACAGAAGAATACAGAGTAAAAACTCCAGGCACAACAAAACACCCAATGATTGCATTAAAACACACGTGATAGTACAGGAAAAAAGAAGAAAGGTTTATAATGCAAGGTCTCTGGCTTAGCTAGATAATTCAAACTTTATGGATGAGCTCTGGCAAGTACGGAACATCCCTGCATCTTAAACCTGCCCAGCTGCTGCCCAGCTTACAAAGCAAGATTTTTAAGCCACTGTGTTAATGTGGATTGAGGCAGGAGGCCCTGCACTGCTCTGTACTTCCTCTACAGAAGGGACAGCTTGAGCGTCTAAGGGCTCCTGTTCAAAGCAATTTGACTGGTCTCTGAAACCTTAAAATGCTCTATCTGCAAACCTTGAGACAACTGTAAGAAGAGGCTGAAAGCAAATGAGGTGAGCAATGGCAATGAGCCTCCCATTGTGCCTGCCAGAGAATACACGTGCCTGAGCACAAAGAGGTTTCCATCTAATTGCCTGACTTCACTAGAAGAGCTTATTCTGACTTCTGAGGTGTGCAAAGACAATAAAAACAGTCTTTTAAAGTATACTTGAACTAAAACAGGCAACAAATGCAAAATCTCGTATCGTCCTCCAAGCAGCCAAGGACTGTTGAAGAATGCTCATTAAATAAGAGTTACCTGTTCTTCCAATCTAGAGTTCTTGTCCAAAATCTGCAGCATGTGTTCCCTCAGGGCACCATTTTCATGTTCAGCAAGTTTCCCTCTTTTAACCTTAGTGAGGCAGAGGGAGAAGTGAAAGAATAAAATAATCAGATGCACAGATTTGTGAAGCTGGTGGGTAAAAAATATATTGATGCAAGCATTTAAAACATCCCCTCTGTGACTTTGGAAGTCAGAGAATGGCACTACTGGTTCTATGTGGTAGCATCTTAGGCAGTACTAGAAACGATTGTGAAAGAACAAAAAGTGGTTATTTTGATTAATTATTCTGATTGGTTTGGAAGACAAATTCCAGCCCCAATACAAGCAAAGATTTACAGAACAGTACCTTTATAAGACAGCCATACTGCTTATACGGGCAGTCTACTTCAGTCTCAGGACACACAGTGTGATGCTTTTCAATCTGCATATAATAACAAAAAGACTCGTAATAAAATAAATATTAAATTACTTATTGCACTGATAAAATCTGAATACTTGCATAAAGGGTGAGTAAAGGCCAATATCATGACTGATCACGTAAAGAGGAAAATGAATATTAAGATAATAAGTGAGCTTGGTACTCTCCCATACTGCTAAATACCAGAGCTTTGCCATGACCAAATTCCTCATTTGTCAGGTGGGCCACATATCAGTTACAGGACCAAACAAAGAAAATACTTGGAGTGATGAAGATTTATTGGTGCAAGCCAATGCTTGCGTCTCTGATGCAAGTTTCAGTTTTCATAGTAGTGTGCAATTTGCTGAATCACAGTATGTGGAAGAACTACCAGTACCTCCTTTTTCAGAATGATTTGTGAGCAGTTTTGGACACAAGGCACGGGATAATCAGGACAGTCATCTTTCTCGTGATTCTGCGGAAAAAGAAAAACAACACAACAGTTTGCATTTTTGTAAAGTAGTATACATAAGGGAAGCTATTAATTTGACATGCAAAAAGTAATCATAAACATGCATGTACAAGCCCCATATCACATTGCTGTTCCTAAGAGAGCAACAATAATTGGTATCATTTAAAGAAGATTTATTATGCTTTCTCCTTCAGCTACTCAGCCAAATTTTGCTTCACGAGTTGTAAAACCCCACTGCAGTGCTAGAAACTTTTTACTCAGAACTATTAGGAGGTAAAACATTTGCTATGGAGTCCATGAAATGTTTTATAACCTTACCTTTATGTTAATTAACATCACATATTTATTACAGTACTGACACATTTCTTCTCGAAATTTACAGTGCTGACTCAAGTGATCTTTCAGATCTTTCCGAAGGATTTGATCACAACATCCATCGTTAGTGCACTGCAGGCTTTCAAACAAACACTGCTGAAGATGCTCCTACAACACATAACAACAAGTTAAAGCCCAATGTGTTTCGCTGTGTCTCCAGTTGTCCAGCAGACACATAGAAATATTTGGCAGTCTGGTAACAAATAAAAGTCCATGCACTCCTTCCCAGTGTGAACTTAAAACTAAAGTGAAATTTAGTCCTGTATTTGATTTCTACTTTTCATTCAAAAAGATCAAAGTGGCCAGTACATCTTGGGAAGTTTTTCTGAATCAACTATCATACTGTGCCCAAGTGTGCAGAAATTATGTATACACACTGTGGATATACTAAAGCTATCTCAGAGCTCACTCCTCAGATAGCTGGAGCCGCGAGGCTTACTGTCAAGGCTCTGGGATTGCCCTGGCCTCAGGCCCTGCTTAGCAGCATGGCAGAGGGGGTACGCTGAGCATCAATCTGCTAATCTCTTTTGTGTCACTCTTCCTGATGCTGCATCACACTGCACAGACATTCTGATGTGAGTTATCCTTGCTATTTTTATCATACTTAAATTCCCACATTATTAGTTTCTCACTATTGCATAGAATTTGACTCATGGTGATCCTCCTGAACTTGCAAAATGATAGATGCATTCACAGCAACATAAAGCAAATGGTTCTTATTAAACCAACCAGGCAAAACTGGAATAAGCTTACAGCCATAACATTTTAAGCGTAGCTATACACTGTGAGTAACAAATACCAAGTGATAGTCTATGCACTTAAACCACATTTCTATAAAAACTCTGAAATCTGAAGACAATCACTGAAATTTATCTTATAATACACAAAATTTGCATGAAAATCAAAGGCTTCAAAATTTGATGGAGCAAACTCACCTGATATCGCCCCAGGATTATTTTTGAATTGCAGTCAGGAAAGTTTTTGCAGAACACATGCAAGTTCAGAACTTCTCTTTTACAACAGTTGTCTCTGAATACCTGTAAAGGAGTTAAACCAGTCTTCATATATAGTTATATGGGATGTTATAAAAATATAAAAAGCAAATCTTGGTAACAGATAAAAGTCCATGTCAAAAAAAAACCTGTAACAAAGCTTTTAAGTGCCCAAGTGTAGACTCCATAATTGTGAGTATGGATCTTGACAATTCTTATTAAAAATACTATAAAAACACAAACTAAAACTTATACTGTGAATTTTCTAGCAGACATAGCATTTTTTCCCCATGTATTTATTCCACAGGTGCTAATCCACCTCTCAGCCTGCAGCATTAGTAGCTCAGGAGCTACAAAACCAGTGCCTGAATGCCGAAGAAAGCGGGCAGAGCTACATGCCCCGAAGACCAAGTCAGCTGTGTGTACTGCAGAGCACCTTTGGGATAGCAATGATGTTCAGACACCCCACGTATAGGCTCTGAGGAACAGCACTGTTCCCAGTTGTGTAAGCAGAAGCAAACTAAGCTCCCAGAGCAAACTTTCAGTCTTGATTAGAGATAAATCTACCTATACGGAGCATTATACAGCTGCTCTGACTTCTGCTAATGTCATTAAGATTTCCACAGGGTAGAAGATAGCAAGTGAAAAGCAACTATCATATGGACAGTCACAATTTCGTCTGAGGAGTAAGAGAGAGAGAGAGGGGAAGGAAACATTTGATTTCACTGGGAAATTCATTTTGTCAGGATCAAGCATGTAGCATACTTTCAAGCTTTGGCAAATAAATAAGAACAAATGCATCCACTACAAATATTCAGTTGGTTGCAAAATAAGGAATATGAACTTGTCTTTTCTTCCAAGAAGTTATCAAAACGCAAATTAAGTCTGTTGGGTTAATTAGATATTACAGAAATAATCAAGGCAGCAAATTAGAACCAAGTCAAAAATCAAAGGCAATTAAATAAACAAGATTCCCAAGCAAGTTTGGGGATAAAAAAAGTAAGTCAATAAACTCTCACTATAAAATATAAAACTCCACTATAAAAAACATCCAAAGACTAGAGAAGATTTAAACACTGTGAACCTATTTGACAGTTTACTGGAATACAGAGGACAGAAGTGAAATAAGTTCAAAACACAAGGTGTAAAATGAAGCTTTAGCTGTACATCCCGATTTCCTTTCTGAGAGAACATCAGTGAACATACAATTGCACTCAGCACTGTTTCATATGACAAAAACTACTCTTCCCCTGAGGATTAAAAGACTCAGATCCATCTCGTTCTCGTCTGTCTTGCTTTTCCATGCAGATGGTCACTGCTGAAGCAACTGCAACTACAGCCACTTACCTCGTGCATTTTTATTGTTTCTTTGTCGACAGGACAGGTGGGTACTGCATTCAATTCTCTAGATTACAAGAAAAGTTACATTAAGCCACAGAAAATTTCATTTATTTTACAAAATGAGGCTATACCACAATCTGCCTGGCAGAAGTCAGTACTAGATACGTAAGTGGCAAGGCAGAATATTCTCAGAATGTGAATGGCTGAATTTCGATACGGCAAAGGGTGAAAGGGAGGATTTCCCTCCATTTTTATGACGCCTTTTAAATGGTCAGCCATACCTTGAAGTCTGAATTTAAGTATCTCTTATTGCAAGGTTTCATTCCGTCTATTGACACATTTCTTACAAAGCATCACAAAAGATGCTTTATACCAAAGCAATACTTAGTTTGTGAAATCACTAATGTTCTAGTTTGTTAAACTATCCAAAAAATACACAACCAGTCCTGTTAATTTACTAGCTGCAGAGCAGAATGCTAAACCAGGCATACCTTCAATGTTCAAAAAAGCATTTGGGCTTTTGCACAAGTGCCAGGTAGTACAGAATACAAGAGAAAACAGTCTTGCTACATGGATTGGTACTAGAAGAAGGTGGTCACCTAACAAGTAAGGATGAGGAAAAGGCAGAAGCGTTTAACATCTTTTTTGCCTCATAATATAATAGCAATGAGAGATCTTGGGCAGCTTGGACTTTAGAGTTGGATGATCATGACTGGGGGATCAGTGACTTTCCATCTGTGGTCACAAAACTGTAAGGCAAGAGCTGTATCATAACTCCCTGGGGCCTGACAGGATTTGCTTCAGAGAGCTGCAGGAGTTACTGGACGCTACAGCTGGAGCCCCCTCAACAATTTACCAAAGGTGGGGGCAGCCTGGGGAGGTCCCTGCTGACTGGCAGCCAGCACTACACCTGTCTGCAAACTGGGCATGAGAGAAGGCCCAGGAAACCACAGAGCTGCCAGTGCAGGCCACAGGCTGTCAGGTCTGGGGAAGAGGAAGCTGAGGGGCGGCCTCGCTGCTCTCTGCAGTTTCCCGAGGTGGGGAAGCACAGAGGGAGGTGTTGGGCTCTGTTCCTGGGAATCGATGGCAGGATGCATGGGAATGGCATGGAGCTGGGCCAAGGCAGGCCAGACTGGGCATGAGGAAACATTTATTTACCCTCAGGGCGGTCAGACACTGGGACAAGCTTCCTAGAGAGGTGGTTGATGCCCCATGCCTGCCAGTGCTCAAGAGACAGCGAGGCAATGCCCTCAGTAACATGCTTTAATTTTTGGGCAGCCCTGAGGTGGCCAGGCACTTGGACTTGGTGGTCTTTGAAGGTCCCTTCCAACTGAACTATTCTACTCTATTCTAAAAATCAATGCAAGAAATACAAAATCCAATCTAGCTTGCCCCAGTCCTCTTTAAAGAAGTGATATGGAAGCAAATGAAAGCAATATTAATCTAACCACCAGTACCAACCAATAATGTGCAATAATGCAAAAAAAAATTCACCTGAATAGTAAGATAATAGAAAGGCAGACCTAGACGGTGTCTCTCTCAATAATGTTTAAGTTTACATCAAAAGTTTCCTTATGCTGACTTCCATGCAGTTACCAAAGCAATCCTATATTCCTTACCAGCACCATGTAAGGTCGTTAGAGATACCTTTAAAAAGCTGAGTGTGCAGTCATTAAATTCAACAGTTTCCACTGACTCCTACATATTATCAGATGATTACTATAATTATGGCTTTTACTGTTGATTTATGAAAGGTGCTGACTTCTGTTCAGAACAGGAGGACGGGGAGAATGTAGATACAGAAGGAGTCTGTACTAACCGCAGGGTAAGAATGCACTGCTGGCAAAATCGGTGACCACATCCTGTCTGGTGGGGATTGTGAAGGACTAGGTGGCAGTAGGCACACTTGTACCGGTCCTCTAAGGTTTCCACAAACTTGTAGTCAGCATCAGGTTCGAAGTCCAGAGAAACAGCACTGGCAGAGTTCTGGCGTGTGAAGATGCCTGAGAGACCAGCGAATTCGTCACAGGCCATGGAAGCTGCACAGAAAAACCACACACAGGAAGAATCCTGTCAAATGCTCACAGTTGGTCACATCACCTCAGCTACAGCTTACAGCGGACTGCAACCCGTCTGCAGGTTTCCATTTGCAGAAAGGTCCAACAGATTTCAGAGGGGAATGGGGCGTCGACTACAGAAGAACAGCATAAAGCTCAGAGGACCACAAGATAACATTTACATGACAAGCACTAAAACACACTTTATAAGAAGCTTCACAATCTGAAAACTATTCCCCAGAACAAAGTCAAAATAATCCTTAATTCCTTAATCTTTTTGCAGCAGCTGATAGTCTCAAAAAATTAAACAGTCAGAGCTGCAATCGGGGAAAGCAGAGGCCAAGTCACGACCTTAAGGTTTGCCAGGAAAGTCTACACTTAACCACTTAACGTAAAGCCCTCCCACATGGTATTCCGAATTCACTGCACTGGTGCAAGCAGAAGAGAGCTTTGTGATTCGTGGCAAAGAACATACAAAAAAAAAAAAAAAAAAAAAAAGGAGCAAGTAGATTTTACCTTCAGTTTAGGTGTTACAGCAGTCAAAGCCTCTTAACTTGACATCTTTCTTTTTCCAGTTGATCACTCATAGCAGTAGACTATACTCTTATTTTTTCAAAAATTTACTTAATTATGTGCAAGTTCTTGGCTATTTTAATCCTGCCTGCAAGATGTGATGGAAAAAAAAAAGTAAGATTGCAATCAGAAATGTGACATAAGTTTTTCACTCAATTTATAAAAGCTCATGGCAGATGAATGCTATGTTAGTTTTCTAAAGGAAAAAACAGCAACGTTTGTTTCCAGTCCTAATAGTCACAAACCTTAATGCTTGCCCTGGTCCTTCAATCTCGCAGTACTTTTTTGCAAGCAGCCCAAGACCTAGAGCTGCTCAGGTCTTCATTTCTTGCAGCTCTGCATTCAGAAGACATTTATACTCACAGGATGTGTACAAACACGCAGTGCCTGCCACAACCACCTCCTCTTAAGCAAAAAACGTAACTCAAGAGTTTGCTCTTTGGCTCGTGTTTCTGTACCTCATTCCTGACAGCACAAAACTCACTCTGAACAGGCGTTATGATGAGGCAATTAAAACACTTACGCTCCATCTAAAGCACTGCCTGTAGGGTTATAGTGATGCAGAAGCTTTTTATTTGTGTGAACTCTGAGGCACCCTGCGACAGAGCTTTGGCTCTCAGGACGCTTCATGGGGAGGTGCTCGATTTTGTGGCTGAACTTCAGCAGGCTGCTTCCCTGCGGGCACATCACCCTCCCTGTCAGTCACCCGAGTCACTTTTACTGGCAGCAGCACCTCCCCGAGAGGTCTGACTCAGCTCCTGCAAGGTCACAGAGGGTGCACGCTGCTTTAGCGGGGAAACAGGGCTGGCACATCACCATCAGCAACCCCACAGCTGGCATGAGGCAGCACACCAAGCGCTGATGCACTGGCACGCCACGTTCGGCTGTGGGCTGCTGGCCTTAGAAAGCAGCGATGAGTGCAGTGCAGCATGGAGCTCAAACATCTCCTGGGGCTCAGAAAGCAATGTGCATTTTCTTTGCTGCTTCAAAATACCACTCTGGGAAGGAGATCCTGCAGGCAGAGAGCCGTGTCTCCTCGTAGGCTCCGTGGGGTGCCCACCCACCAGCCTGCAGGACAGGAGGTCAGGGTTGTCAGTCAGCACTGATCATGTTGTCTGACCCTTCCTCATCTTGAAAACAGGGTTTCCATTCCTCTGGTGTTTAATAAGGAGCGATTTGATTTTCCTCATGCCCAGCAGGGACCTGAAGGAGCAGCATAAAGGGCTTACCAGCCTCACGCCTCAGCCCAGTGACAGGGGCCTCCATGGCAGGTGAGCGATGGCCACAGTGACCTGTGCAGCATGAGCCATCTGCAGGCAAATCTGCTATGAACCCACTGCTCAGAGGGACCCCGAAAACATATTTCCCTCCTCTTGACTACAAATGCCCCTTCCTGTTTAAGTAACACCCAATTTCTCCAGTCCTATCACACTCCAGGCCTTGCATTGTCCAGTGTTATGGACTTAGCAAGTTGATGCTGCACTGTGTAAAAAGCATACCAAAAAAAACCACGCCACAATTATCAACTTTTGCCTTTAAGGGTCTGCCCCAAGACCCATCCACACCCTGACAACTCAGGACATTTACCGTCACCGCCAGCTGTTTTATGACTGCTGTAGGGTTGGTGGCCATTTTTGTGAGGAAAGAGGCCACAGGACATATTTTTGTGAGGAAACAGGCCACATGGGACATTTTTTGTGAGGAAACAGGCCATGCAGGGCACTTTTGTGTGAAAATGGGCCATATGACATGCATTGGCTCCACTAAGGACCCCAGGACAGCCTCAGCCCCTTGATGGCAGCCTCAGCCCCTTGATGGCCCAGCATCTTCCTGCCATTTCCTAGCACAATCCTTCAGCCCTGGGTCAGCTCTTCCACAGGGCTGGGACCAAGCAATGTTGGGCATACCTCAGAAAAGGGGCACCTTTTGCCACATACCAAAGCCAGGCCCACTGGACTAGGTGAGCCCCGAGGAAGGCTGAGGTGACGCCTGGGTGACAGACCCGCCGCCAGCCAACACTCAGTGTGATGCATCCCCACCACCACCACAGCGGCTCCGGGCTGTCTGTACAAGCCCTTCTTCCCCTCCCAGCCCGCGCCTGTTCTCTTTGAGCTGAAACCAGTGGGAAACCATCGGGGAAAAAAGCACATTTTGCGCGTGTGCGCCCGCCGCTGGTTGACTGAATCAGCTTCCTGCTTGCGCCAGTGCCTGGCCCACGCTGGAGCTGAGGTGTGCTTTCACTTCTGCCTGCTCACGGCCGCGAACAAAGCAAAAGCATTGCTTCTTTGCATATGTGGCGAGTTTTTCTAGTGTGTGTGTGAAGTGCAGTATCGTTTGAAAATACGTGGCGCTGGCAGGCCCGTGCTGCGTGGCGATGCTCTTGCAGCAGCCACGCACCACAAAGCTGCAGAGAGATTTTCATTGCGACCCCAGTGCAAAAGCACCCCCAAAAATGAAACAATCTATAGGCACTGAAAACCTACATGTCAAAACTGGATCTCTATACGACAAAATGATCAGAATTAGCTTTGACCCCATGTTAGAGAAGTGGTTTGAATCACTTAGGCCCAAGTCCTGCGAAGAGGTACCAAAGGGTGGGAGCTGAATGGCAGCACAGCACAAAGCTGATGAACGATTCACAAACAGATCAATTCACAAATGCCCCCATGTCATTTCAGCACCCCAGCCCTACCTACACCAACAGCACAATACGTAAAACGCTTCTGGAACAACTTTTATGTGTAACTGTGTTGCACATGGATGCTTTAATCTCAGTGGAAATAATCCAAGATGGAGAAATTTCATAACACAAATGCAAGTTCTTAACTGGGGGCTATCCAGTTTTAACTACCACCACACCAGATGAAGGCCAAACATTTCTGGAAAAATGGTCCACACTTGGCATATCTTGCTGTTCAGAAATGGAGTAAGACATGCAGAACAAAGGAAGAAAAATCAACATGGGCATGACTTCCTATCATATGGCCATTATATTAACATTTCTAAACCCACATTAAAGCAGTTCCCCTCAGCAGTGATGCTGCCTGTCCACGTCACCAGCAGTCAGAAAGGAGAAGACACAGCATGCAGTACTGATATTGAACTGTCACTGAGAGATTAACATTTTTTTAGCCAGGTACCTACTGCACACAGAGAAAAACGCCCCTATAATGCGGTAGTTCTTTTTTAAGAAAGTATGTTTTTCCTGTTTTCTCTCATGTGAGAGTAAGTTCCCAAGAGAGGTTATCTCATTGCCTCTCGAGCTACGAGCACATCAGCCCCTGCAGCTGGCTGTTGTACTGAAACATCCAGACTTGTAGACCCAAGGCACAGGCACCAAGTGCTACCAGGCCTTGTAGACAGAGAAGGGCAAGTATGTGAATTGTTATCACAGATTTGGTCGTCAAGCTTGGACAAGAAAACAGGATGCTTGGTCCTGCTACCTAGCAAGTAAGAGGTGCTACCAGCTGAGAGCACAGTCTCAGCTGGGTTCACTGTTTGAGGGAGGATAATGCTCAGCTCTGCTCCAGGGTTGGGGCATTGCTCAGTAAAAAACAACGTGATCGCTTCCTTACCTAACATGCTTCCATGAAATACATGTAATAGGGCATGAAAAAATGTTATACACCTGTATTCCTACACCCCAGCTCTGGTTTGGCTCTATTCCTTTGCCCCAAGATGCTTGCTAGGGACAGGTCTTAGAGGATGCCCTGTCCCTCCCTCTGAAGATTATCCACCTTATACGGACTACCAGAACTGGAAGCCTGCCTTGGTCATGACAGGGAAAGTTTTGTAAAAATCAATACACTTTAGAGTTCATCAATTCACTTAGATGGACAATTCACAAATAGATCAATTCACTTCACTGGGAGCTGACAAAGAAATGATAGAGGGGAACGTACCTTGCATTAACATGACCCTCTCCAAGCTGCCTTATAAACTAGCTAGATTAGCTGCCTCCTGAACTTTTGAATTAAAATACACCAACTTATATAATTTACTAGTAATAGAAGGCTTCTCCACAAAAAAACCAATCCATTTTGGGGACAAAAAAGATATGCCCCAACTCTTAACATACACATCTGAACAGGTAGCAGTCTGCTAAAGGACTACCATTAATGTCCACTCACATTTAGAATACTTACTGATTGAAGGCACAGCAGATTATATTGAACCACAGAAAGAAAAGCAGATGATGCCACCTGACATCACTGCTGGATCATCCTTGTCCCTCCTAACCCAGGAAGAGTTACAGTGTCTTGACCGCTGACAACAAAACACACTTGCAGAGTCCCTGCAGGGAGAAGGAGCCTGGCTGCACCACTTGTGGCCTCAGCCCTGAGGTCACGGAGGAAAAGGATCCAGCACAGACTCACCACTGATAAGCAGGGCTCACTCCTTCTTCACCTGGCAGCCAATCAACCCCCAAAGCTATCCTTCTATTGTCCTAATTGCTTAAAAATCACAGTGCAGTGACCAACTGGTATCCACAAAAGAGTACTTCCAACAGCAATCATTTCCTCTCGGATATGTGCCTGTGGCCCCACAGAGCATGTTGCTGCAGAGGCAGCAGAATCAAATTTGATTTCATTTGTATGTAGGCAATATTATCCCATTCAAATTCCAGTATTACCTTATTCAAAAAGTACCATAAAAGTTTACTAAGCAAGCATCAATTTGCTAATCTCCAAAGGTACATTTTCACTAAGTGGAGTAAGGCTTCCTTAAGCATTACAGTAAATCTCAAAGCATTACAAAAAAAAAAAAAAAAAAGAAAAGAAACGTGACTTCATTATTTTTAAGCCATAGATTACAACAGAGATAACACTTTAAAAATTAAAAATACACTCATACAACTAACAAACCGTATCGGGTGCTGAGGTAGCTTTGATTTTACAGCCAGCTTGCTTATTTGCTACATCTGCTATTTTCCCTGGACTTCCTAATCACTCATTAATTTTATATCACCAATAAATCTCTCTACATCTAACCAGCACAGTATTATGTTACAGTAATATGGACTTTTGTCTTAAAATAATCGCATTCACAGCTGGAAATTCATTTTCTTCCTAACACTGCTGGAGGTCGCATTCAAGAGTCATTAAAAAGAAGAAGAAATCAATGAAACTACCCTATAACCTAGATATTAAAGCTAAAGAGAACACAACACACTTCCCCCCCCCCCCAGTGGCTGCATTTCAAGCCAGTAAACCCTGATGGTCCTCAAGAAAATACTGTACAGGTTGTTCTCCATCAGACCACTGTGCCCCAGAACCAGGCAATTCCTTCATTCGACACTCACTTCTGCATCAACACATGGATGTTTTACCGTCCTCCCGAGCACCAGCAGAAATTCATGCAGGAAGGCAGGCAGCGAGCCTCACCGCTCTTACAGCCCGGCACTCGGCATGGCAGTGCCGGTGTGGTGCCGTTCCTGAGATCTTTCAGACTCTGAAGCCTTCTCCTAAGGCACCCACGCAGCACCCACACATCCCGCTGCAATAGCTAGTACCCGAGGAGCCACTTAAGGACGACAAAAGGTTATAACTGTACTAAATTCCTGCCCTCATTAACAAGGCACGTTTTGGTAGGACTGTACCTGGAAACTGTAGCTGATCCTCAATGGGGAGAAAATGAGAGAGAGAGACAGAGAGAGAGTGCGCACGAGTCTGAGCTTTGTGGTTAGAAGAACAGTACGAGCATTTTAAAACAGCAAGGGAGTGGAAATCCCCTGGTGTAGCTTTGAAAAGATCACGGCTAAAACTGTTTCAGAGGTGCTAGGACAGAAGCAAGCCATTGAAAAGTATTTTCCCTTGCAGCATCGATGTAGTGACTGCAGAATTCACTATCTGGAGAAGCATAAGGTTACCAAGAACTTTTCTCACAGTTTTTGTCCGAGATACAGAGGAGTCTTCACATTGATAGCATCACTTTCACAAAAGCAGCAAGTGATGTGACAAAAGGAAAGACAAATAGTCAGCAGGAAGCACTTCAGGATGCAGGGACCAGCCCTGCAAATCCCTACACAGGCAGCCCTTGTGGGCACAGGTGGATCCGCTCGCTGCAGGAAGCTGAGGAAACTGCACCGCCTTGAACACGGCGCTATTCACAGGAACTTACACTCAAGGCTGCATGGACGTTTTACATTTAAACTCAATTTTCCAACTGAGATAAAACCTATTTTATGAAAATAAATGTTTATATTTGGATTTGCAATAACTAAAGCGGCCATGCATCCTAGTTATTTCATAGCCTGAAGTACCTCCACAGACTGTGTACGTCACCCTCCTTTCCCCCGACCAAGCCACACTTCCCCTCCCGTAGGTTCCATCTCTAGCCCCTCCGCCGGCTTTCTGGTCTCTTCTTTTAATTTATTTGGTATGTTAACAAAGAAAGCCATCAGCTTGAGTACTGGGCCTTGGCTTGGTCAGTTAGATAAACCATTAACTAAGCAAAGTAATAACAGCTACTTGCCCCGCGAAGTACCCTATTTTCTCTAAAAGCAAAACATTTGAGCACTCCTGTTGTTTAAAATATGGGTATTCCAAAGAAAGCTTCCTTTCTGTCTCACAGCAAATGCCACGCATACTCTCTTTACCCTTTTCCCTTTAGTTAAGCTTGCTCCCAGAGCGTTTCTAACCTGGTTCAATCACTATCTCCCCTCCCAGGCAGCATTTCAGCTTACCACATCTTCCTGAACCTTCCCTGAAGCCCTGGAACAGCTGCGTCATCGCTGAGGTCAATACAACGCCGGCAAAGTGAAAGGCATCTACTTGAAGGCATGCTGCTTCTTCATGTGATCGATTAAACTGTTCCGAGATGCATTTCGAGGCATAGCCTGAGCCCACTTCTGTGTTTAAGCTCTATAAAGCAGAAGGTATCATTTCATCCTTGCAACGTCCTTAGGATGTGCCTTGGTCAAGCTGCTGGCCAGGCACAGCCTCTGCAGGCTGAGACCAGGAGAGGGAAATGGCTCTCACGGGGATTGTCCTTGAAGCAGGCAGCTCTGGAGGAAGCACCTGTCCCGCCGGGGCCGTCGGGAGGCAGTGCTGGAGGGAGCCTAACGCAGTGAGCGCAGCTCCAGGAAGCGCCATCTGCTTCTGGGAAGCTTTGGGGAAAGCCCCAAATGGAGAAGTTGAGTAGGAGCAGGATCTTCATTTTAAACAACCTCACTCTGCAGATGAGTAGCAGGCGATGGGCCAGGCTTGTTCATGGGCACCCCTCGATTTCCTCTAGCTAAGTGCAGAGCTGAGGACTGACCAAGGCAGGGGGAACCAGCAAGGAGCATCAGCACGGGATGACAGTAGGTGAAAAGACAGAAAGAATGAGCACTTAGGAACGAGGGGAAAGAAACAAAGATGTGGAAACAACATAAACAAGCAAAAAGTACTGAAATGAGGTAACATTTAAGGGATGGAGAGCAAGACAACGAGCTTTTTGGTTTTTTCTTGAAGTGCATCAAAACCAAAGTGAAGTCCTCACTTTTCCTAACAAATAGTAGGCTGCCACACGTTTTGCATGACTAGGCCCGAGAAGCTTTTAACGTTAGCTCTCCTTCCCCGCCACCAGGCACACACCGCTCAGCCGCAGCGGCCATCAGTGCCTATTCAAGGCACAGGAGGCTTGTTTTAATTCTCCGAGCACACAAGCATCTGACTTGGTCTTGACGAGTGACTTAATCAGCACGTACACAGAAATCTGAATAAACTCATGTGGTGGTTTAGCTACCCAAATTACTAGGACAAAATCAAATTCTGCTAAGTTCTCCAGGACACAGGAGATTTTGGCAGGCCACCCACTTCTTAAATGCTCACTAGTTCCGGGGGTTAAAGACTTCTTTCACCCCAGCTGCAGGAGTTCACAAACCCAGTGGATTTTGCTCAAATACATGCATGCATCTGATGACATACAGATATACATTTCTTAGCCACAGTCCTCACTGATAGGGAAATCACGAACATCAGACACCGAATGGCAGCAGTGACCCCGTGAACTTACTCTTGGGGAAGTGATGACAGTGGAGATTGCCACCGTTGTCTTTTCTTAAAAACAAAAAAGGGGAAAGGACACGTTCTTAAGAAGTCCTGATAAGATCAAACATGACACGCCAGAGGTTTGCACAGGTAGAGACGGGGAGATGCTCTCGCACAGCCCGTTATCAGGTGAGCTGCCATGTAAGGATGCTAACATGCTCAGGGTGGCACCCAGCCCTGTTCTTGCTGTTGGCACCACTTCTAGCTTTATTATATACATCATATAATTATAATATATATATATATGTTTTAGCTTTATTATATATATTATATATTTAGCTCTATTTTGCTGAACAGCATCGCTGCGTTTTTAGCGACCTTAAGGCGTGCCTCATGCATTGCCAAGGTCAACGTTGGTAATTCCTCAGGGAACAACTGCCCTGACATGAGGTTTAACGTCAATGACAAAGAAACAGACAAGTTTTCTACACAGATAGTGCCCAGTAGCCTTGCATAATGTCTGCCACTGAATATGTGATCCGGTGACCACTGATACCTGCTGCCTCTAGGACAACGTTGAGAAATGAAACCTGTGATTTTGCTTTCACATTTAGTAAGGACCACGTTCCAGTTTCAAGTGCATGGATTCACTGTTGGCTTAGGGCAGAAACTCTGTGTCAGAAACTGATAACACAGCCTCTGAGCAGATCAGGCTGAAAACTGTACGGGCTCACCAACGATAAGACCTCACAGCAACTATTTTGGGCAAAACTACTTTGCGGATTGCTCCTCTCCTTGAGGCTTGTTTCGTCACTAGGTGGCTTTGCGTAATAACAATAAATAGCTTTTGCATTTCAGTATTACCTTCCTCGAAATATGGACACAGCAGCATAGAGAACATGGTATGCAGATGTCAATACACTACAAACATAAGCTTGCTTTCAGAGTTCCCCCCACAAAGACAAATATGCTTATCTATAAAGCACTCTGGGCAGTCCCATATCAAAACCACTGTGGTTTAGGGTGCAGACAGTTTCTCACACACTTATTTATTTGTCGCAAGACTGAGCTGTGGAGACTATGGAAATTTTTGCTACGTTTTTATTAACAATATTCATGACTCAAGTTTCCTTACACTCATGAGCAGTGCGGTGCACCAGGCTAAAGAGGTTAGCCTCTTTCCTGGGCTGAGGGAAGAAGGTGGAACAACTGCATGTACAACCCAAACCAATGCAGATAAGAGTAGGATGACTAACGGTGCGAACATTAACTCTTCATGGTCACGAGCCAAGAAACTTGGAAGAAAAGGGCCAGAAAGTAAAGCGAGGTTCTGACACCGTCACTGCAGATCAGGGCACAGACCCCGGGGGCATGGGGTGTGTTGGCGTGCTGCTCCTGGCAGGCCACTCAGCACTGCAGAGAATGGGATGCCTACACGGTGAAAGGAAATACCTCTATCACTGCATGTATCGTGAAGATTAAGAGCCCAACAAATTCATACAGACTCCCTGGAGTGCCAGAGAGAGAAATGCTCTCTCCATAGCCAACCGTTTATTGAAGATAAATCACCTCTATCTCTTCATAATCAAAGGCTCTGAAAAAAAGAACTGACAAAGATAAAGGCCTGGGGTTAGCTTAAAGAAAGGACACAAATAAAGCCAGGGAGATCGAGCACCCAACACGTCTCTAGCTGCAGACTGAAGCAATTTTGCAGTTATCCAAACAATATTGAGCACAAAATGAACAGTTCCTGCCCTGTCTGGAGCTGTGGATGCCCCATCCCTGGAGGTGCTCAAGGCCAGGCTGGATGGGGCTTTGGGCAGCCTGGGCTGGTGGGAGGTGTCCCTGCCCATGGCAGGGGGTTGGAGCTGGGTGAGCTTTAAGGTCCCTTCCAACCAAACCACTCTGTGATTCTGTGACATGACCTGGAGCTCCCGACCTGGACTGCAGCTCTCTGTGTTTGATGGCTACGCAAAAATTATGCTCCTGTCTTCAGGAGACTGTTTAGCAAGCACGTGGGTGCAATAATGAGCTGTCTGGCTTCTGTTCTTTGAACTCATTTGAAATTCCTTTTGTCAGTGTCTCCAACAACAGCTTCCTAGCCTTAAAATCCTGTTCTCTCCTGGATGTCATTTCTCATGCTCTCTAAACTCCGTAATTACTACTTCGGTGTATCTTCCCATGACCTACGCGGCGTCAGCGAGTGCCACAAGCTCTGCTTTCTTCCTTCCTGACTTGCCTTCTCTCCAGGCAGTTAACACCTCTTTAGCCAAAGCTTCCTGCCAGCTGCTCGCAGGCTCACCGTGCCGCTGCAGACCATTTTCCTGCAGAAGCTCAACTCTGGGCCTCTCCTCCCGCATCTGTGCTGGGCACAATGGCCAGCTTGGACACAACCCACTGCCTTCCCCACAGGGCCCCTGCTGCCCAGTCCCTCGGTACCTGTGTTTGGCACAACCAGCCAGGATTACTCGTGGGTTCATAACCTTCTTCTGTCTACTTACACGCATAAAAGCCTTGTCCATGCTCTCATCCTCCTCCTGCTTTCCAAATACCCGGTTCTCCTGTAGCGTGAACTGTACGTCTTATTTATCCATCCTGCATGACTCAGGGATCATTCTTCCAAGCCACAGCTACAACCACATCACCTCACACTTCCCCAGTGCACCAAAACCCCAGCTTTCAAAGCCTGTTCTCCTCTCCAGGCTCTCAAAGCCCGGCCTCCCTCCGCTTGCTCCATCACCACCTCTGGCTGGACGCTGCTTACTGTCGTATACCTGAGCCGGCGCGTAGCGGCAGGGGGTATGTTTCGGAGGGATGCCAGCCATCAGCTCTCCCTCACATCTCCACCAAGCAGCTGCACACAGCAGCCTTCTGCTGAGCTGTGCAGAGCTGGAGGGCCCCGATGCGAGCTGCAGGCCCCCTGTGCTCACACACCGTGCTCCTGGCCCCGATGAGCGCTTCTCCCCGTGACAGCAGCGCACGATACGATAAAGCTGGCAGCGAAGGCAGCTCCTCCAGCAGCACCAGGCGCTGCGACTCGGGTGAGGGTAAAAGGCACCCACCAAGGCAGCGCAGCCGGCGGGGCTGACGCGAGGCGTGATGCGGGGCCAGGTGAGCACCAGGAGCTGTGCTCAGCATGGGAGCCGTGCCAGCTCGGCTGGGGCTGCCCTAAAACACCCGCTGCCAGCCCCCAGCAGGCCTGACCCCACACGCCCCGCTTATTTCCAGCATGCAGCCGGCCACCCCGCAATCCCCAGACACCCGCTACGAGGGCACCTGCCCCCAAATCCCCCCAACCCCCCCCCCCAAATCGCCCCCAAACCTCCCGGCCCCGCCGCACCTGCCCCGGAGCTCGCTGCCCGCCGGCCCCTCCCGTGGCTGTCGGTGCCGGTGCCGCCTCCGGGAGCCGCTTTCGCTTTCGGGGCGGCCGCGCCCCCAGCGCCCGATGGCGGGGGGACGGGGGGGGGCTGCCAGGGCCTGAGCCCGGCCTGAGGCGGCGGCTGCTCGCCCGCCCCGCCGCCGAGACCCCCCCCCCCGAGGCCGCCGCCAACGCCTCAGCTCGCTCCGGGCCCTCCCGGCAGGCTGGATGCTGGAAAAATGCCATCCTAACACGGGAACAAAAAAGCATAATGGATGGAAACCAATCAGGCTCCGTTGTCTCAAGTGTCTGAAGAGCATGCTCTAAATAATGGTAATAAAACATAGCTGCAGGAGGATTCTTCTAATGCTGTGAATGAGAGGGCTGGGGCTCCCCACTCACATATGTCTGCCCATGGCTTTTATTTCCCGACTTCTGCAAAGGTGCAGAGACCAGCGCTGCAACTGAAAACTTACCAAGAACTCCGCCTTGCAAAACTGAGGATTTTTTCTTTTTTCTCTTCCTGAGAGCCCAGTTCACTGAGACATCAGTCAGAACAACAGGCATTATATTTCTGCCATATATATATATATATATATATATATTATATATATATATAAAGGTAAAGGAGTAGCTTCTTTGGAGGTGGGATCTTGTTCCCAAGACAGACATTTTCTGTGCTCACAATCCTCAGCCTACTGCAAAATGTTTCAACTCCCCCAGAATGTAGCTTCGTGGTGACAGAGGGTCTGTGAAAAGGACCATCAGGTATCAGTGTACAGACCCTACTTCTGATTTACAGCTCTTGATACACAGTGAGCACAACACAAGATTTCTTTTCTATTAGGACACAGTCATGTTCCTGGAGCAGATTGTGATCCCTGAATCTCTGAGGCTACTTTTGTGAAAGTCCTAAGGGAACCTCCCACGTCAGTAACATCAATGAGGATTTATTTTGCTGCTATCATTATTTTCATGTGCAGAACTACACAAATAGATTTATTGTAAAGTTCTACTTCACTATCACTTTTAGGATATCCATTATATAAGCAGGCTAGTTGCTTATCAAATAGTCCAGATACTGTTGTTTGTATACTTTGTCTCCTCCCTACTGGAGTAGAGCTCTTTTCATCCTTAATTCACCAGTAACAGGCTACAAATGGTATTAAAGAATTTAATTTTTCTTCTGTATTTCACATTCAGCTTCCTATGATCTTAGAGCAGATCTCTTATCATGCCGGTGCCTGCTTTTAACTCACTCCGAGAAAGGTAAACTCTGAGGTTTAGCTATTTCAACCTCAGGAAGAGCTGGAGGTTCACCACATTTATTAAAACTACTGAGTTGTATTCAGCACATTTTACAGCTACATTGCAAAATGGTGCACTCTAACAGCTGATAACTTCTCTATGGTTTCCTTTCCATTTTGAAATGCAAATTGACACAAACACTTTCAAGAAGTTTCTCTTTGCCCTGGCTTTGCTTTCATCTCTGACTACCACGTTTCTGCCTAGCGCCAGTTCTCACTTCAGCCTATTCTCTTCCTTTGCTGGCAAGAGGCTCAACACTGGCCTAGTAACCTTCATCCTAAACTCAAACTTCGTAATTCTTGTCAATTCATACTCAACTTTGTGGTTTCCAGAGTAAGAGGTGTATGACTTAAGAAAAAACAACAGAGATGAAAACCAAAACCTAATGACACAGGTCATTATAATTCCTTGTGCTCGTGATCGGCTGTAAAAACAAATTAAACTGCTTTACTATGATGTGCAATGTTTAGTGATTGTTTTTATTAATGCAGAAATACCTGCTTAACTTCATACCCATTCTGATTTAAAGTGCAACAATTAAATCTGATATTTTTGTACATCCATATTTTGCAAGTGTTGTTCCTAAGAAGACATGTAGTTCAAATTATGCCTCGCATTTGTAAAACCTATCATTTTTAGTACCGTTTTGCTTTATTAACTAAAATAAACTGTACAAAAAGCTGTAGAGTTACATTAGCATTGAACAATGTAGGATACACGTTCTCTGCCAAACTTTAGTGTGCAAACATTTTACATTTTTTAAAGTGACAAAATTAAGCCAACCTTGAAGTCAGAGTTCATTACTACATTACAAAAACAGGAGACCAGATATGGCAAAAGAAATTCCCCACTGAAATCAACACCATTGTATAATTTTATTTCTAATTCTTAAAAAAATATAAATGAATTTAGAAGAGAATCACAGTATAAGGGCCCTAACATATTAGACCATTACAAGGTACATAAAAATAGAAGACACAGATTTCTTTGAAACTTTAATCCTTTGATTAAGCAGCAAGCATATCACTCTCCAGGCAAACACTGCTTAAAACAAACCCTACCCCCAAAAACAGGACGTGCAAACTGTATGCACATACTCTGCAAAGCACACAATAAAGACATTTTGCTATGTACATACTTATTTAGTACTACAAATGCTAGGAGATCCCTACTGTGTGCTACAGTGTTTGTAAATTAAAAAATACTACCTATCTCTGACCCTCCCTCCCCCCTTCAAATACAGCACCTTCGCCCAGTTATAGAATATTTAAACAAGATTAAACTGAATTACAATGTACTGAACAGTTTTATAGCAGTTGGCGGTGGCCAACTCTACTGCAACACCCAACATTCTGCATACTGAAGTCTATCGACAAGAGACAAGACAAAAATTAGCAAAGGTACAATACGCACACCTGGGAGACTCAATGCTAAAAGAAAAAAAAAGAAAAAAAAAGAAAAAAAAGAAAAAAAAAGAGAGCAAGAAATACTGATGATTTATCCTATCACTATTAACAATTAAACTGAGATACTTAGGCTGTCAAGAAGGTTTTTGTATCAGTTTGGAATTCTGGACAGCAGCCAGATCAGACCTGTGTGTAGCTGTTGAGGGGCCACTCAGGACTTCCAGAACAAAAGTTTAAGTGATCACAAATTCCTCGGTGGTTGTTCTATGATGCTGCTTCTCTTAGAAGAGAGGTCAACTGATGCTCACATAGTGGCTAAGAACCTACTCTGATGCAGAAGAATATTCCGAAGAAGGACCCTTTTTTGTATGAGACCTCAGCACACTAGTGATAGCTGTTCAGAAAGAAAAATCAAGTTTGATCTGGAAATATATTTGAGCGAAGAACTAAACTATGAAGGTCAGCACCTTAATTTCAATTCAGGTCACAAATATCAAACTTTAATACAAGATTTAAAAAGGAAACACGATCTGATGCTATAAGAACTTCCCTTTGCAGAAATGAAAAACCTTAGCCAACTGCTGAACTGAACGTTAGACGATTCAATTTATCTGTGAAAAAGCCTAGGGAGAGCACATTCCATTTTCTAATATAGTCTCATCTTAGTCAAGGGCAAATCTAGTTAATAACAAAATGGATTTAAAAGGACTTGCAAACACCACTTCAGTTATAAACAAAAATAATTTTATAGAACAGTATGGCAGTCAACACAAATGTTTCTACACAGTCAAGAACGCAACGTTTTTCAATAGCTTGATTTAGATCACAGTTTCAAACACTGCTACTCAAATTGAAGCCTGATTTCCTTGGAAGGTAGAAGCATCTAGTAAAAAAAATACAAAAAAAAAATCACTGCTGGGTATGAATCAAGGTTTTAAGACAACAAGAAAAACTTAACAAACGCATAGGAAAATAATAACCTTATAATCTCCTAAAATTTGGGAGCTGTAATTAATATCCAAATGCAGGTTTTAGGTAGTGAACAAAACAAAAGAAAAAAGCCACAATAGCCTCAACCCAGCTAGTCAACTCTGCCAGCAACAGCAGATATCAGAAATACTCCTTTACCACTCAGACTGGGCTGGCAGCAGACAGCCCTATTGCCTACAGTATGCTACCACCACCAGCCTCTGTGCTTTCACAATGAATTTTTAGATGAGATCAATGAGCTAATGCATACGAACTGCTAACAGACATTCTCAGAGGAATGAAATTCTACTGTACTTAAGTTAGAAGAATCTGTGGAATAACGTTAAATGAATAGCTCTTGCTAAACAGTTCCTCTCCTGTAATCCCCCTGGGTGTTGGAAGTTGCTGCCTTTCTCTCCACCCCAGCCTAGAGTGATATTGCAGTAGGACACCTGTTTTCAGATAACTTCTATTAGAACACGTGAAATTTATTATGTTTGGTACAATAGCTCATTGAGTTTTTAGAACACTCTTTTAGAGAACTATTTAATAAGACCGTACCTTTTCTTTCTTTCTTTTTTTTTTTTTTAAACAAGAAAATTGTTCCGGAAAAAACATGGAGAAGAAACACCCACATTTTACAATTGCTTGAAATGCTACTACCGTTACCTAAACAGGGCCAAAAATTCTGAACCTAAGGCCATTCGTTTTTTTTTTTCATCCACTAAAATGTACAAAAAATAAAAAACAAAAATCACACACACAAAAATAACGCTACATTTAAGTCTCCTACAATATTACTTATTCCTAGATTTGCCAGACTACTTTTCTGTAATTAGATGTTTGACTACAAAGAACTGTAATAAAATAAATAGAGTAAAAATCAGTTAAACCAAATCTTGGTGTGTTGAACATCTATTCATGTAAGAAGTTAGCTTCCTTCAACAGTTATTCATGTAGAGGAGGGCTGTATTGTAGGCATTATTCTGCTGTACAAGTCTTCTACAAAAAATATTTTTATACAGGTGGTCGTTCACGTGGTTCCATTTCTGGTTATTATCTCGCTCCTCTGTAAAACTGGTCTGATACCTGTGAAGGCTTGCTGTTTTCTCCCCTTCATTATTTGGAAAAAAAAAAAAAAGTACATCGATACTGTTTTTCAGCTGTAGGAGTTAACATAATTCTGCTTTATTTCTTCAGTGCAGGGTGGACTGAGATTCTGTCTGAATTCCAATAAGCGAGGGTGGCTGCTGGCCGCTAACTGTGGTTAACACCGGCCTTGGGTTTAGACGAGGAGGCATGGAATTAGCTGGGCGGATGAGCGGCGGGGGAGGCTGATTTAGAGTTGGCCTTGGCTGAATAAATCGCGCCTGTTGTTGAAGTGGCGGAGGCTGGCGATGGAGCGCAGGAGCAGCAGGAAGCGCTGGTCGAAGTAACGGGGGTGGCTGATTTAAAGTTGCCATGGGAGCGGTAGGTGCTGGAGCAGATGCCTGTGCTGGAGGTGAAGGGCCTAAACACTGAGTGGTCGGAGTGCTTTGTGCCTGCACAAAGGACAAAGACAAGATTGCATGAACAGCCGTCCCAGCCGGAATGCCGTGCCGTTGGGTTGCCACTGTCCACTATACAGGAAACAGCATTTATCAAACAAAACCGAAAAACTGAGAAGTTACTGAAAAGAAATCGCCAACCAAAATATTATAGACAGCAGAACTAAAAATATTTATGAAGCAAGAGTCTTCTTTCTAGAACAAGATCTGCATTTTAACAATAAAACAGTAACGTGATCGTCACTATGCAAGGTGCCGTCCTGTTCCCAGCGGGTTAACGACATTGGCTGAAGTTCTATGCAAGCTTATCATCATTCTTTAGAATGTGGTTTGCCACTCCACACCAGTTAACCTTACATTACATCACTAAATAAAATGCTGTTCCTCAACCCATGCTTACTTATATCTGGTACACAAAACACACCTCATCTTCTTCATCAGTGCTCTTTCCTGATGGCACATTAGAAGTATTTTTTGTGTCCTCCCCTAAAGCAGAAGCATCACCATTAGAAGCCAGGGTTCCTTGTTCCGCTTCCCATTCCTGCAATACCTCCTCTAAGTTAAACCGACGCCTGTAGTTTACAAAGAAGTTCTTCACTTGGCCAACAGTCTTGTTGCCAATTACATCTGCAATAGCTTGAAAATCTTTACCATATTTGCGGACACCTGGAAGGCAAAGTAAATAACATAGCTGTGAAGGATCAGTCAGACACAGCTACGTGTGATGTATTTATAGAGAGAACCTACGGGACCTGCAAACCAACGACTCACTAATTAGGCGGACTTCTCAATTAGGAGAAGGCCTCAATTTCTATTAAAACAAAAAAAAATTAATTGCATAGCTATAAACACATAAATGAAGAACTTTAATAAAAGGTCATTACCCACTCTTCTTAAAGATCCTGGCTTACTCACCAAACCAAGCCTCCCAACCTAAAACCACAGAGATCTGGCCTCTGACAAATGCAGTAAATCTTTCAGTGTGCTTGGACTGAAGGCAGAAGCCCAAGCTAAGTTCAAGGTGGGAGAGTGAGGGTGACTGAACAAATGTGTACAGCTGTAACAAAACATGCCAAGGAACAAACATTGACAGCTTCGATAGGTTCCCTCCGTGCCAGCTGCCCACCACCTGTGCGAGAGCTGGCCAACAGCAGCACTGAGGGCAGCAGGCACGGGACCACGCACAGGGGCAGAGTTGTGGGAGTCCCAACACACGGCTCATCCCTCCATGTGTAGAACGCTCTACTGAGGCTACCGAGGGTAACCGGCCAGCATTCCCTGGACAAAGCCTTTTTAAAGCTTTCATTCACCATTCAAGCTGGGTAAACAACTCTGGAGTTTTGGGACAACCACCTAGGGGAAAGTAAATAAATATAAGCTATTGGGGTCTGTTTCTAAGAAGCCCAGCACAAGCCTGCAGGATCAAATTCTCCGGCAAGAAGCAGCATGACAGAAGATATTTGCATTGTTCATTTCACTCATTTTCACATCAATATCAGTAGGTTACAAGTACTCCAAAAGAAAACACTGTTGAACCTTTCCAAAAATACCAACATGGGCTTTTTAAAGTTCTAAAATGGCATTTGCATATAACAACAACTACAGGTCTACAGACTTCTGTAATTTTAAACCTAAAATTGGAATTATAATCTGAACTTTATTGGTTCTCTGTTTTAATTAGGGTACATGTCTAGTTACTCCTCTCTCTTGCTTAAGCAGAAAATCCCGAAGCTCTCCAGCATCCTTGAACACAGCTGTACAATCTATTTTTAATCATAGAGTGGCCAGAGGTCTAGAGCCTAGAGAAATTAAACATTACGTGGTTGTACTCTATGGTACTGTAAGGCACACTCCAGGCTCAATAAACAGAAGCCTCTTTTTTGCTCCCAGCTATGCATGAGTGAATTACAATTTGACTCCTGATGTGAAGCTCCTGATAGCTGAACTCATTCAGGATATATTATAGTGTTTAGAGGACAGGCATCCTGTCTCATGCCTCATTTCATGTCTTGCTTCAGAAAGTGGAACGGAAGATTCAGAAGGTGAGAGTTGTTTCCAATCCGAAAGCTATGCTTCTTTTCAACTTAACTGTTAACAGTATGATCTTCATCTTGTTCTGCTATTTTCTACTCGCTTCATTAATAGGCCTTTCTGACGTGGCATGTACACTCTCTAACATTTAAGAGAAAATTTCAGCTCTAGGAGAGTAACAATTACTGTAGCTGAAGCTGATGCTACAACTGTCAAGAGCCTGGCTACATTATTTAAGATCTTTTCTTGGGCATACAAAAGAATCCAACCTCTCTGACTGCCAGAACCTTGGAAAGAAAACAAAAGGACCTAGCAGAGCCTTGTGGGAGAGAGCATATCTAGGCAAGGCAAATACAGGGATTTGGCTTTTCATTCTCAGGTGTTCAAGGTACTAGCTAAAGGGGTACTAACCCCTTAACAGCTGCACATGCCCACAGAGCACTCCCATCAGTGTTTTAATATTGATTGCCCTGTCATTATGACCCTTGCTAATTTATGATGGCCGTTAAACGTCTACAGCAACGTATCTAACATCCTGTAGAAAGTGTCCAGCAGAACAAAGAACATTTTTGCTTGAAAACTATTTCAGACCTTTAGTGATTTCAGGATTTTCTGTTATTATGCTCTCCATATTTCTTCCTTCCCCTTAACCTGCAAAACAGCCGAACCTGTTAGCTAACTTGAAGCTGGCAGATGCAAGGTCTTAAAGCCTATTTCCAAGCAGACAGTTGGAAAACTGCATCGCGCCTTCCCTGAGAGCCCAACGATGAGAAACATCTAAAGAAAAACAAGCTTAATCAGTTTATCTGCACACAGCACTTATCATTTTGGACTCTTTTCAGTGTTATTTTGTACTGCTATAGCATCACCACAACGGCTTATACACAATGCCGTAGTAAAGCATTTTTAAGCTGCATCAGAAACAGAGGGAGTTCAATCCTTGTTTATGAGAGTTTTACATGTGTTGGCACATCTGTAAGAGCTGATGCCAACTCATCATCCCTTTCAAATTGGCGGGCTTTACATACACGTCCTTATAAACATCACCCAAGCTATTTCTCAAGTGTTTAATATGTTATTAATTAATTTTATTAGGCTGCTGCCAGTGCAATTCAAAATACAGCTGCACAGCCTCACTTCACAGGCACCCTTTCCCTGGCTCAGATGGAACTAGTCCTGTCGATGGGAACCCTTCAAGCTCCTCAAAACTTTACCCAGGTAAGAGCTGCACTTAACCTTGCTCAATACTACTGTGTTTCATTTTAGATGTGCAACTCTGGGAAACTCGTAAGCCTGAGTTTTACACTTCCTATTGCTGTGTGATGCCGTGCAGCACAGCACACACTGACAGGCGCACAAAAACATCAGCCTGAGCCCAAAGCAATATAATACAGCACCACAACGAGGCAGAAACAGTTAACCACAACCTCCAGGTTATGACAGCTGCAGTTCCACTGGGGTGTGATTATAGCGCTCCTGGCAACTAGCTTATGTAGTTGTTTTTTTTCCAACTGTTTTCCACTGCAATCCTCTGAAAACCATGCCTGCTTTTTGATTCAAATCGTGTTGTTTAGAACATGCCTTAAAACATTTTTGCAAATACAATTTTCAAATGGCTGAAATCTTAGTTTGAAAAGATGGCTGTGCTCACAGGTTCCTATACACAAATAAACTTTGCAAGTTAAGAACACCTCATATGATGAGCTGACAAAGTTGAACAGTAACCTGATTAACTATACTGCAAAAGATTGGCTCAGAGATCATAAGCCTGAGTTCACAACCCCACTGCAGGCAGCCACGCTACTTTTAAAATTACACACTCAGCAATACCTTAAGGTCTTTTTTTCATTACCTCTCTTCTTTAGTTGCTGCCAATCTCTCTAGACTAGCCCACAGACTACAAGAGTTATGTCATGTTTAGAAAAAACAGTACCAAAACTGTGTTACTGCAGGTGATTTTTCTGATTCTGTAGTAGGATTTAACATCTAAATTACAGTGAAAAAATTCCAGAAACACCACCTACCTGAATAATGCTTATGATTTCTGTAAAATTATTAAAATCACATGCCAAAATAAATCAGCATTTGATGAACTAAATCTTTTTTAAGCATACAAACTAAATGTCCCCATGCTCCAGTCAACTGGCAAGTTCAAGCCTAACGCACAGTACTGTGGCTTTCAGTACAGCAACCATGGCTGCTTCTTTTAAAAGCAGAGTCAGAGCTAAAGATAGCATGGCCCTTTCATATATTAGGCTACTAATTCAAATAATTATTTTGAAACAAAGGATGGGACTTTAATACCTACAACACTCACGCCAGGAGGGAGAATTTACCACCAGACAAAAGGTAAGGTTGGGATAAGAATATTTTGTCCCTCATGCTAAGGTGTTCTTCCATCCCCATTTTATACAGTGGCCGAGGAAGGGGACTAAAATGGAAACAATATAGATGAGAAGCTCATGGAAGTTCAGTGAAAACAGCTTCTTCCAGCAGGCATGCTTTCTCTTCCCACCCATAAGTATTGAGGCTGACTACCTTTATAAAACATGGAATGTTCCTTCAGGCAGAGGCCAGAAGACTAGAACTCCTCTCCAGGCAATTGCCAATCCTCTTTCTCTTTTCTGCATGCTCCAGTTTTCTCTTTTCTGTCGTTGATTACACAGTGCCATAGCTTAACAAAAGCTCAGCGCATTCTTATCACTTCCCAAACTGTTCCTTGGTTAGAGCTCTGATAATTAAACTCTGAAAATGCAAGATGATTTGAGTTCTTTCATCCTAAGGCGGGAACAATGAACCTGGATTATCCCCAATTCTGCAGCAAGCATGCTACCTACTAGACAATCATATTAAAGATAGGCACCTCCTTCTGTTGCATTCAGAAAATTAAAAAGTGAGCTAGTTACTAATACTGAGAAAAAGAACTTGGGACAGAAAACAGTTTGGAGATGCAAATCCCAGTTTCAGAGGCATGTAAATTGAAAGCCATGACTTCAGAAACACTATTCTCTTCAGTATTTCTATTCACGTTTCAAAATAAGCCTAACTTCAGGATCTGTCTTCTGGTAAATGACTACCAGGTATGGCATGCCTGACAACTTTAAACTCTTATCCTGATCCAACTGAAGGTTTGGTACTAAAATTTAGTCTTTCGTTTAAAAGCTTGTGAAGAATACAGGGATATACTGTAGATATGTTTAACTAAGCTAATGTATATTATCTTAGAAAAGACGATCCACAGAAGTCAGTCAACATATGATGACTTGAAAACAGTAACAGGCTCTCCAGAAATTTCCTTTGCATGTTCTTTGATTAGACAGTGCACACAGAAGCAGGACAAGAGTCCATTTTCTTTCATATAAACGAAATAACAGCAAATTAGCCATATTAGTAGCCTGCTAGAAAATCATCGTTTTTTTTTTTTTTCCTCCAATAAGACAGTTATTTCAGTATCCATTCAGACTCCTAAAGGCCGGCTAGATATCTGCTCTTTTATTCCCTCTTGAACAGAGAAAAGAAAAAAAAAAACAACACTTATTTCCTGTAAAGCAATCTTATTTCTGCCTTTTTGCTACTTTAAGGATATGGAAAGATGTCTTAACAATTTTTGCTTCAAATTTTATTATTTCAACCACTATCTCAGTCTTCCATTTTGGAGAAATTCATGTAAGGTTATTTAAAAAACTATTGGAGGGACTTTTCAGTACTAATACAGCTGTTAAACCCATCTTAGCTTTTCTATTTGAGATTTAATATAGGTGACCAAAAGACCAGTGTCATGTTGCTTGAATAAATATGCTAAATATTCTCACTAGTTTTGTTGTTTTCTCAATGACTTCCTTATAAGACCAGATAAAAGTTCATCTTTCATTAGAAGGAAACAAACATATGCCTGAACACCTCTTAAAATCCTTCGCATCAGATTGTTACTTCAAGTTGCTACTACTATGAACATACCTTGTACTGCAAGAAGCTGCTCTTCTGTGGTCCAACGGGCATTGATTTTCTGATTAGACTATTAAAATTAGAAAAATGGCACAAAGATCATTAAAATGTTTCAACAGCTGTAAAATATCTGAGCATTAGAATGTGTTTTAGTCACATGACAGACTGTATTATATAAGTAAAAATCTCTTGATTGTAAGCCATAAAGCTTTACTTTCATGAACAGGACATAGCATTTAAGGATTTGAGCTTAGATCTACAGCAACAGTTTTTCCTCTGCTTTATTACAGTTCTTCACCTATAACATAACTAAAGCACAAGCTAACGATCTTTATGCAGGCAGAATTTGAATTTAACTGTAAAATTTATCTAAACTATTAGAACTTGCTGGTGAGAGTGTTTTGCATTCGTGTTACGTTTCATTTGCAAGCCCTTAAAACAAGCAAGAAGAGAACCTCTGTAGTAATATCACACACTTCAAATGCCCAAATTTATATATACTGATGTTTTCACAAAGAACATAGAATTTACTGCTAGCAATCCAAATAAACTACTTTTAACCAGAAAAACAATATATCAGGACTCAATTTCAGCTCCGTATTGTCATGAACGGATACAACATTTCAGTTTCTTCTGCTTCTTTATTCAGCCAGTTGCCATAAAAAAGCCTACTACTAATTTCTTGTAAAAAGACCAGACGGACTCACCAAAGCATGTTATTCAATGGATCCTGTTTAAGCTGCTGCTGAAATGCAAACATTATGCTGCAGCAAATCATATTTCTGTAGCTTCCCACTAATGTAAGTGCAAGGCCACAAGTTCTGATACTTATTCTGATTTACCTCAGGAGGTTTGAATTCTTCAATCCCGCCTTCCATTTTCTGTTTAAGTGCACTGTTTACTTGCTTAGCATTTTGAACCTTGGTCAAAAACAACAAAGTTAATCAGCTCCACAAAGAAAGTTGGTCACTTTACACATATATCTTCACTAGGATTGCCACAAGTGTACCTCCTAAGTTAGAAAGAGAAATATTATGGTTTAAGGCTTCACTACTTTTAACCATTAAAGAAAAAAATAATAAAAGATGCAGCACAGTTCCCTATGGAGAGAAAAATATTTAAGCCAGTCTTTCAAAAGAACAGTCTGAAGAAATATTAAAAGAAGGACATAAAATGCAAGTTTTGATAATGATACATATGTTCTTGAAGAAGAATGCAGAATATATGGTTCTTAGGTTTCTAAGTGAAATGTACTGTGTACGTAAATTTCTTCCTTCTCCAAAAAGAACTTTGAAAAAAAAATGGAAAAGTATGAGGTGTTTCCAGTTAGTTGCTTCTGACAGACTGCTTTTTATTGATCTAAGACCATCATAACGAGGAAATTACTTAAAATATGTAAAAAAAATACCTTAGTCTACAAAGAGAACTTCTAAACTGTACATATACATATCTGTTAACCATTTAAACCTGACAGTGATGCACATAAGGTAACACATTGAGAACATAGTTTTGCAAACTACGGTGCAAAGCTATTACAAGAGTTCTTTAAGTATGGACACAAAAACAGACAACGCAGTGGAGGATTCCAAAGGCTGCGTCCATGAGATCACTGCAAGAAAAGAAGAGAAAGACAACCTCAAGGATGTAACTCACCTACACTCAGGCTAAACAGTGAAACCCACCTATGCTATTTAGTCCCAAAGTCCTGCTGTGATAGAAAGAAGCATATTTCTCCTGCAAAAGAATACAAGGGAGCAAGAAGCCCACAAAACCCTTTGTTCACTCCATGACTTTGCAACATGGCAGCTCTTAGTAGTCTATAAGGAGGCAGAAATTCCAGGAGATAAGCCTTCAATTTGTAGCCACATCCCTCCTAGAAAGCAAGCATGCACATACTGCTGTACCCTTAAAAGCTTGAATAGATTCTGTGTTTCCACTTTAAGTGCCACAAGTTAAATTCTTCATGCAAAGGCAGGCAAGCAATAGTCCTCTTAAAAGTGAAGATTACAAAGCAGTTGTTTTAAATTTAACAAGAAGTAGAAAGCTCACCAATTCAAACAGAGAAATAACAAGATTTTTTCCCCTTGATTTTTCCCCCTTATACTTTCATGTGATGTGGGGTAAGAAATCCAAGAAAACAGCTACAATTTTAAGCATAACAAATACAACTTCCACTGCTTCATTGGTCTTATTCTCACTTGTCACATAAATGCTTTTTAACAAGGTTAATACAAAAATGTGACTTTGTTTTTTCTCCTCTTCCCAAATCAATAACATTGTTTTCATGCCATACTCCCCTCCTCCCCTTTTTAAGGGGTCATCTTGTTTCACGTTCTCCACAAAACACGTGAACAAAAAATAAAACTGAAGAACAGCTAGTGTCCAGCTTTTCTGGTGATAACTGTGGAACAAATTTGGAAGGCTTGCATTAAAGAAGGTTCACAATCTTCACAAATAATCTTATAATCTATAAAATCATTACAAGAACAATTTGAGATGAAAACAAAACAAGACCAATAACCCATGGTACCTGTCGCTTTAATGAGATTAGTTCCATATCCAGCTGTCTAAGAATTGTGTTGGCTGCATTGGGACTACAGGAAACAGCTATCACATCTTCCTGGGTCAGGTACATGCCTTTTGGTGGACGGCATTTGGAACGCTGAGAATGGTGGCGATGCTGCAAGCTCTGATACTCTCTTCTACCCAGCCCTATTTTGCTGGTCTGAACAGGCTGCTCATTATTGCCCTTTAATTTACAAGAAATAAATCATTAAAGAATAACAGTAACTTACATTCAATTTCTCTAAAGAATAACGTATTGCATAGCATTGTAATGTCATGTTTATGACCCAGAAAACCTAACCTAACATCCTTCTCTGCATGCAGTATCCAAACTAAGTCTCACAGATGCAGCAATATAGCATACTAGCCATTTGCTGGATAAGCCTGCATTAGTCAGGCTTAGAAAGGTCAAATTTTCAATCTTTTTTTTTTTTTCCCCCTCTTGAACAGAGATGAAATACAGTAAACTGTAAAGAATCACAGTATCAATACTGTAAAAGAGGACTGGAATCACAAACCTCTTAGGTAAGCAGAAAATACAGAATATATACACTGTATCTTTAAACCAAGTAATGAGGGGATTTATATACATTTCATTCTGGTTAGCTACAGAGATATCAGGTGAAAGCTGAAAGGTGAAGAATCAGAGAAAGTCAACCAGGACTGGCAAGAATGCATGATGGCACTTTTTCCTGCTGCAAGTACTCCAACTTGGAAAGCAATAGTACTGTTTGTTTTGAGAGGGGATTTGAGATTTGGAAGAGAAAATTAATTTACCTTTGCAGTCTTTATAAAATCCAAGCAATTTAGCAAAGTTAAGCCTTTATTTTTCACTTTTTTTTAAGTGGAAAGGGACGGCAAAGAGGAGATAAAGTCATTATAACTGCTCTTTTGATATGTTTGGACGCCTAGGAGACCTTTGCTAAAAGTTTCAGCTTTGTCTTCAATAGGCGTTGTTGCACAACAAGCTAGTCTGCACCTGTGTGACTCTTGTAGAGCAACTGGGTAGGTTACCTACAGACCAGGAACGGAAAAGCAAAACTGACTGTCCCTGTAAGGATTTTTCAGTTCAGAACAACACTGACTACCAAAACAAAGATGCGATTCTGGCTTTTTTTGCTACCTCAAACAGCTCCTCACTGCTCTTTCCTGCTGACATCCATGCAGGACTTACAGAGGCTAACTTAAAAGCACTTAGGATATTCGTTCCACCTTCAAAGTTGATATAAAACCTTACACCTTAGACATCTACAAACTTCAAGGTTAAGCATACTTCTGGCCCATTTATACCATTTGTCTTCTGGTTCAACACTGCTCTTTCAGTGTGAAATTGCAGTTCTTAGCTGTTTAATCTAGATTTAAAGAGAAAACATTCCTTCAAGTTTATGTCCTGCCAGGCTAGAGGGTTTGGCTTGTTTTAGCTTTCTCTGGTAAGAGAAATTAAAATTGCCCTGTGCATTTAAGTAGCCCATTCACTTTATGTTTTACTTAGGAAGTGAAAGTATGCAAATCTCACCAGAAATATTAGTTCATGCAATTATCTATTGCGGATGAAATAGCTGTTCAGAAACTGCAAAACTCATTGTCCCGTTCCTAGAAGTCTATGAACATGCTACTTTCATGCTGGAACATGTGTCGTGATTCTAACAATAACTAAGTAAATTGAACAAAATAGCCATCAGTGACAAGTGGCTTAGGCGGCAACTCAAACCAACAGATGGTAAGAACATTGTTATAATGGCAGAGTAAAAATGTTCATTATCAGAGCTTGTGCCATTTCAAGTTCTAAACAACATATACAAGCATGTAAAAAAAATAAATAATCTCAAACTCTTATACAGAAAGGGGTCTTTGTAATTGTCCTTTTTTCCTACCTAAGGTAGTTACAGAGAAAAAGTGGTACACTGAAGGTCGTGGAAAACAGAATGGAATCTAATACTGCCAGTCTCTTACTCAGCATCATTTTTGGTAGAACCACAATGTTTTATTAATAATCCTAGACGCTACTTTATGAAGATACTATTTCAAGATGGGATATTGAAATTCTGCACTGTCCTTTCCTCTCATTCTCAAGGAGCACAAACACTCAAATTTTAGGAAAATCACAAATACATAGAAGTTGATCAAGAAAACAAATGTTTACATGTGTAACTGAGCTCTTCTAGTCTTGCTCATAAATAACATTTATGAAAATAAAAATAATAACCTGAACATACCCCATACACAGCACTTATTCGTAAAACTAGGAGCAAGTGCTCATTTAATGAGACAAAAATATTTTTCTGTACATCTACTTGTAGGAAGCATCTCAATAAAGCCACAGATCAGTTGAAATGCATAACCTCACTGTGGCTTTGAAAGAACAACAAAGTTATTCTTAGAAAAAATGTCATTTACTTTTACAATAAAAACATTTAGTTTCCGATAATTCACAACCAATAAAACTGTAAACACACAGGAACAAGACAGAAGTAGAGGGCACGTTGTTTTGCCAGGTAGTGATAGCACGTCTCTTGTAAAACTAAGATCATTCAGGAGATAGCAAAGGTTTGAGACATACATTAAGCCCCAGAATAGAAAAAAAATATATAAAGTTTAGTTTCGTTGGAAAGTAAAAAGTAAAGTTTAGTTGGAAGCCATAAAGATCTCAATAAACTAAAGACCCCATGATTTCATCAGGCTGCAAACAGGTAGATGTTAAATTGTTACACGTCTCTACTGCAAATTATGCTTTTCACAGTAACACAGAAAACAAACAAACGGACATTCACCATTAAGTTATCTGTTACCTCCTTTTTGGCTTCTTTTTTGGGGTCATAATCGCTATCATTTCCATCCATTGGATGAGCTTCTTCTACATCATCATCACTGTGGACAGATAAGAAGCTAGTCACGTTATCAAATTTTTAATCCCAAACGGTATGACAGAATTATCTACTCTAAAATATCTATTCTAAGTAGTCAAGCTTTATACATTATATGACATCTCAAAGGTATTTGTAGTTTTCAAAACAGAGCTTCTGCAAGCATGTTTCTTTTACTAAATTCTGATAATTTCTACGATAAACAAGCAACCCTGAACTGTAGTTTCAAAACCACTTGTAAGACAGTTTAACTGGCACCACTGCCAAGAAATTTGATGTCACCTTTCTTCAATTCAACCACTTACGCCAGCGTGAACACTTAGATGGTCAACTATATCAAGGCTAGAAATAACCTTTCATTTGTCATGTTAGTTTTAACAGAGCAGTTTTCTAATCACTGCAACAGATGTACGAATAAACCCTTGTTTAGGTCTGTGGGGAGCAGAAGAGGACAATATAAGATGGGAAAATACAGGACTATTTTTCGACCAGTTAAAAGTGCTCAAGAGCTAAAAGCTTAGGAGGGGAAGGAGAAATGTGCAATCTGCTGTATTTATTCAAAGACAAAAGATTGAAAAGAGAACGGATTTTCCTAGTCCAATCCAGCCATTTACATAATACCATGTCTGACTAACCTGAATGTAAAAAACAAACAAACAAACAACATTCTATTTACCACAAAACCCCAAAATGCTGTATTAGAAGCAAACTGATTGTCTTCCATGATTTTTCAGCTATCCGGCCATAAAGTAAGCATATGAATTTTTAAATTTCAGGAGGTTTTTCTTTTCATGAGCATAATTAATTACACTCTTTTACTCTGGTTTGTCAGTGTTTCATACATGAAAAGTCATGCCTTCTGATAAACATGATTACGGTACTTACACAATGAAATTATTAAACCACTTTAAAAAAGGTGAGGGATAATACAAAAGTATACTTAGCGCAATGTAATTTTAATTTCATAATAACTAGGTAAAATGTCATTCCCCTTTAACCAAGACAATTTAACACTGTTTTGAGCTTTGATTCTCTTTGACTCATAATAGTTCTATGTCTCCTGAAAATAAGATTTATACAAAAATGTTTTAAAGTTTTGCTATAAAATATTACTTAGGCATTCTAACTGCTACAGACCTTTGCAGCAGTTGAGCTTTTAGTTATAGTTCCATCCTAGTTTAAAAAACAAAACCAACCACACAAAAAAAGCCTTGCACCCACACACTCTCCTCCCAATAAAATAAAAGATAGGGTTACATTTCCCGAATGAAGTGGCATTTCTAAACCACATTCCCAAACTTTGTGTTCTTTAAACCCATTTTTACAGCTATCAACTAAGTATTCAGGTGTGTTATAACAACTGATACTGACCGGAGTAATACAGTTCTTAAAGCACAGGTATCACACCCCTTGCTAAAAGCAGAGATACCACAGATGCTCAAACATAAAAGTACAGTTCATGCTTAAGCACAGTGTCTGGAAATTACTAAAAAATCTTTACCAGAAAGACTTCAAGTCTCTAGTCAGCTACTTAAGAGTACAAAACTTACCTGTCACCTTGATTATTTCTATTAGCTAGCTTTCGAGCCTGACGATCCATCAAACTTGTCCTAGAGCGAGTTTTTTTCCAAGAATAGTAGTATTTTACAAGGCTCGCAATAGTCTTGTCTGGAAGCTAGAAGAATTTGTTAACATATTAATATAAATTTTCATTAACATTCCACCGAAGTTTATAATTCTGTTCTGTTTACAACCACCTTTACCCAAATACCTTAAACACACGGATGAGATTGAAACAAGGGATATATTTTGTGTGAATTTTTAAAAAGCTGGAGGGGGAGACAAGGAGGAACTTTTTTATTAGAGAGGAAAAGCTATAGCTTCAGGAGACACGAAGAAATGAACTTAAATCTTACATTCTAAGTTGTGCCTGAAGCTTCTGTGCAGAAATCAAGATGAAATTTTAGCCCAATGGGAGCCCTTGTTCCAAATGCATCTGAACTGTTTAATGCTACTGATCAAAATTTTACTTTACCATTTGCTGGATCCTGTGAAAGCTCTTTCCATGGAAGCTAAATGCTTGTTCAAATAAGACTTTATCTTCAACTGTCCATTCATCAGGGAAAGGAGTGAAGTTAGGGAGATCCGCAAGGGACTTCTCAATATTGTGTTTATGCCAGAACAACATGCCGAGAGCCTTTGAAGAGAAATAGTCCCTTTTTGGATTTAGTCAATTTTTTAAAACGTCAAGACAAGTTACATTAAAGAGGCAAGCATTTATTTTACATAAAAATCACTAGCAGAACCCATTCTCAAAATGTATTTACAATTTATTGGCTATGTACTTATAGGTTACAAAAATTCTCTTTGGAGATGGTGTGAAGAGTGGGCACATCTGTACTTTATTAAAGCTATGACAGCTAGATAATTTAAGGTCGGCATGGCAGCAGTACTTCTCAAATAGTATAAACAAGATTGACAGGCTCAAATCTGACCTGCTTTCTTCCTTCACAAGTATGTGTCACCTACATAGTTCCGTATAGGCATTCAGGCCTTTATTACCAGCCTACTCAAAAAAAAAAAAAAAGAAAAGAAAAATACTTTTCAGCAGCCAGAGGATCATCCAAAATGCAAGTCTGACAGTTCAAAGTGAGAGTGGTCTTTCTACAACTCTCCAATCCACACATAACAGCACGACCGCTCCCATGTCACATGCACCTAATAAGGAATGGAAATTTAAATGTATTTTTTTTATATATATATGGCTCATTTCTTCATATTCTTAAAGAATTTTAGACTAATTAGACTTACTGCCAGAGAATCAATGACAGACTTGGCATCAAGTCTGGCAAGGGAATTGGGAAACGCAATCCACTCAGTTTCAACCATACAGTGCAGACATGATCGCCAGTTGCTCATCAGCTCTCCAGACCCCCTGACAACACATCTTCTAATAACCTGGACATAACAAACCTCTTCTCATGTTAAAATGGCAACCAGCAAGCATCTCTTGCAAAGAGAATTTCTATTCCACTGTGAACAATCTAGAAAACACTTTGTACTATACGTAGCTTTGAAAATTAGTCCTTTTGTAGACTTATTCTGAGATCCCTCCATTCCCTTTCCCCTAACAGAAGCCAAGCCATAAATAAACATTGCCAAACTGCACTGCTCTCGGCACCATAACAGTGGCAGCATCTTCTTCGGCTAACAATTGACGGACAACTAGTAAGTCTTTGCTACCACGAGGTTTCATCCTCCAAAAGTTAATCATACACCATGTTCCTATTTGTATATCAATTTTATATATATATATATATATATATATATATATATATATATATATATGTAGTCTCAGTTTTACATAAATTAGTTAATGTACAAAGAAAACTGCAACAGAACTATGTGCAGACCAGCAAAGTTTTAACCTGTACTTTTTATGGGATGGTGACGAAAAGTTACTAAAAAATATTAAAATGATCTTATTTGTTACTCTCAAACACAGAATTTGATTCTGTTTTCCTGCATCTAGGAGAAAAAAAAACTCTTAAAGTTGTTTTGCTTTTTTAAAAATATGCACGAGACCTTACCACTTCTGTCCCTATCCCAATTAATGGTTTATAATTGTATCATATTTGCATTCTAGTATTAAACACTGATTTTGTTAGCTACTTCCCTAAGAAACTCTTTAGCTAAATATACACACACAATTGCATGACATGCCCAGTGTATCAAGAAACATACCAAACCTTTCAAAAGTGCACATTACAAGCTGAGCATGTCATGAAAACAAAGAGCTCAATCTTTTGCAGAGAATCCAGAGCACAACTGTATGCAGATCCATTTAACTGCAGTGTTTGCTGCCGTGCCTGAAGAGAAACAGCGTTAATTAATGGTAACCAAGGGGAAAAAAAGAGTCGTGTTATACATTTATATTAACAAATCCTTTAAATTAGCACTCTCATTTCATGGCACTTACCTGTTCCACATTGTATCCATGTTTTTCCTTTGCTATTGCTATATATTCATCCACTGTAACAAAGCAATGTCAAAGTTATTCTTCAATACTTAGAGTTCTGCTATAAGGTCACACAGCATTAGCCATCTAGAAAGGGAAGACAGGCTTCCCATGCCTTAATACACTACATAGGCCCTGGACTCCCTAAACAATAAATGTATTCGTAGCTTTATTCAAAGTAAAGAAGCTCACTGTCTTTAATACATTTAATTTTGTATTGAAGTTTATACACTAATCAGAGACTAGCTGTTTAGAGAAAGTCTGTCTTCTTGGAATCCACTCCTCTCCTAAGAGCACAGACACAACGGGGGTGCCCAGACAAATGTTAAAAAAATAATGTAAATAGATTCTAGATCAATAACTATGCATATCCTTGATGCTAACATAATTTTCACTGACCAACATCAATTTTAACCGCCACATGAAGTCAGCTTTCAATAGAGAACACGAACATTCAATGAAGTCACTAACTTCACCAATATTTTTTTAAATCATATTTTTGTATATTAGACCCAGCTTTGAGTTGAACATTTTCCACTATTGGGCAATTAAGTCTGATGGAAGTCCTGCTAGTTTTGATCTTCAACAGGTACTCTATTTCTGAAGAAACGAACTCATCCCATTCACCCATTGCAGTTCACAATTAAGTGACAACTAAATTAAGTTAAAAGGGAGCATAATTGAGAAAAGGAAATAATTATATCTTCATTACTCAAACGAAACAGAGATGTCCTTGCCATGAACTGCTGCAGCAAAGAGTTAATCGCACTTTAAATGAATGAAGAAAATGTTCAGTAATCAGACCTGTATTTTATTTCTAACTGTTCTTCAGTAGAATAAGGTACGCTCCCTCAAAGGCGAAGAGGGGCACAAACCTCTAACTACTGGTAATAATAGAAACTGTCTTGAGGACCAGATTCTCATGACTGCATCCTCAAAGTTTATTACCCTATACTACATATGGGGAATCCTATCATAGGAGGCAGTTTGAAACTGAATTAAGCAGATAAAATCACGTTTAGTCAGATGATTCTACTCTGATGATTCTACTATTTCATATCACTTTTGCAGAGAGAAAATGCTCAGTTTTTCCTGATGAGAAAGAAAAAATAATATTCCCTTGAACAGGGCCTTAACATATCTTTCCTGAACATATCCATTGCAATTACTTCTCTAAGAAATTTAGAGTGACAAGTGCCTCATGTTTAGGTGTTTTATTTCTTTATTAATAATCAAAAGGTTTCAGACATTGGTCTGAAACATGTAACACAGGCACCGTGATTTGAAACAAAGACTTGACTACAAAGTAAGAGAAGGGGATCTTTCTTTTCGCTATGGTTCTCTAAATGAAAACAATGTTTCTCTTTTATTTTAATTTACTAATTTGGAATTTCACTATGTATAAAGCAAAGAGCAAACAAGCATACCAGAAACAATTACATGGTTTAATTTCAACATTCAAATTCCTAAGCAGGGCAGGACTTACACTTGGCATCCGGAATACTATGATATGGAGACCATACGAGCATCCCTCCATTATCTTTATCAGTATATTTTGTGGCACCTGTAAGAAAACAAGCAAGTCTTAGTATTTATAAATACGATCTTCGGAACAACTATTCATGGGACACGAAGTAAAAGTCAACCATATTAAGAAGTCCGGCCCAACTAAAGCGAGGGGAAAAAAAACATTAATTCCACATTAATTCTTTAAGACATTGTATAGCTGACTTTCAGCACTGCTCTAAGAAGGTTCAGTCATGACTGTTAGATAAGATCCTACTTACCACAATTTGAGCATTAAAGCCCGTTACTAAAGTTGACATAGATGCCAAGTTTAAAGGTGTTTGGTTTGGAACAGTTCTTAGGGATTCTGACTGTCTACCAGCACTACAGACAGTTCTGATTTCCGTAGCCATGCAATTTTGATATTCACAGCCAACCAAATTGCTGTAGAAAGTACTTAGATTGAAGAGCCTTTGTTTGTTTGTTTCTGCTTCTCCTCCACCTGAATGCAGCAAGGGAAGCAGCCTAAGCCACCTAGCAGGAGGCCAAAGCCCGTTTTGCAATACCAATGCAACTTTGTAAAAAGCACTAAATCACAGTCTCTGATTTTAAGAACAGATTTCAAAATAAATTACCCAATATTGGAAAATCATCAACTAATAGTTGTCTTCCATGAGTATTCTACAACTGTGTGGTAGTACAGAAAAGCTCTTATGGTCTGTTTGTTTACAACAGCTTCTCTTGCTAAGCCATTGCTCAACAACTGGAGCATTTACACTAGTGTCAGTATAAACTCCTGGAGGAAGCACCCCAGAAGAACCTAGCCTGCATCTTTCCTGGAGACAGACAGATTTATTTCCCCAGTGAAATAATTACTTTTTCACTCCATTTTAAGCTTTCACCCTTTATATTTAGGTTCTACATTTTGTTGAGTGAAATAAAAGAACAACAATAAAACCAACAGTGCTTTGGAAAAGATAACTACTTAGTGCTTTCTAATCTTGTACTGTGTTTTGTTGTTCTTCCCTCTTTAGCTTGGCAGCATTTTGTACTTGCTATCATCTTTGCAGTCTTTAGATCCATTGTGATTGTGAACTTGAGAACGAGTTAATCAGAAATGCTAAAAGAACTCGTGTGTTGCCTAAAATCTGTACGACAAGGAACTGCAACAAGTTTAAGAATATGCAGAGAAGCCATAAAGCAAGACTTTCAAAGCATAAGCTACACACCACAAACAAACAAACAAGCAAGGAGCAACCTTTGCAAGTTTAGTAGAAGAAGAGATTCCTTAATATAACATTCTACTTCAGATAAGGAAAGTAAGCAACTGTTAATCGTTAGGAAAGCAGTATTTTTGTGAAGAGTGATGCAAACCTGTTCCAGTCACATAATTTCTCTCATCCAGTCAGTTTTTATCAGAAGGAAATGACAGTTACTCTGTAGCCCACTCTTTCGGTAAGAGATGAGTAGAGAATAGGATGACCACGAGAGAAAACATGAATTTATCAGTTTCCATTTGTGCACATAAAATGACTAATGGAAGCATACCCTCATACCCCCTTTTTTTTTTTTCCTTGGGAAAAAAAAATCCAGACAGACACCTGCAGACCAGTTTACATCACGGACATTACCGGCTATCGGGTATTCAAGTCCTGAGGTAAAAAACTTAATTTGTCATCTCCTTCGCACCCGCAGGACACCACGTGTGCGGTGCCACGCTCAGGGTGCCAGCTGCCAGCAGCACGCCCTTGGGAAGCAGCGCTGTGCTCCGGCAGCAGCCAGACAGCTGCACCTTTCAGGTGCCACCTCCACGTTGCTGAAAGGAAAGCAAGGTGACAGGCAGCGCGGGATGCACACAGGGAGGTTGGTACTCGTAGCAAGGCATCCTGACCTCAACCCAGGGTATCCATGGCTGCGGCACAGGTCACCCCGTGCCACAAGCATGCCCAGGTGCTGCCTCATGTGAAGAATTTTGTCCTTTGTGCCCTGCATATGCAAGCGAGCAGCACCCTCCCACCCCTAAGAAGGCCGCGTTGCTTCCCAAAGGTGACGCGCTCCTTCTCTGCAAGGCTTACTGGGGACAGAGGTTGGAAACACCGGGCAACACAGGAACCCATGTAGGTTAGAGGAGCAGAGCTGCATGCCGGTAAGGAAGATAAGAGCCCACAAGCTACACCTCTGACACAGCCTTCCCTTCCCACTCACATCCAAAACACTTCAGAAAAGGTTTCTGCATGCGGTTGCTGTGCCCCTGCCCTCACCCACCAGGAACGGGGCTGACCCATGGGCACTCCAGCTGCTTCCACCACTGCAGCAACACCTTGGCATGTCCTCAATCTCAGTTTAGCATTAGTAGAAGTTACGTATGCCTGGAAAATGCTGTTCTGTATGCGATTACAAGTACTGAGAATAAAGTAAGTACCTAGAAGCACATACTACTTAACAAGGGCATTGGGGGGGCTTGGAAAATTCAAAAGACGCTGTTTTCCAGCATGAAAAGTCCCATCTTCTTCTTAAGAAAGCTTTTGAGGCTTTTTGAGGAATAAAACCACAGAAACTAGCAGGAGAAAGAACTAAGCTTTGAAAATAAAGGATTGGACATCTTAAAAAAAGAAATCAGGGACAGATGGCAGGGAACAAACAGAAAATTGTATATTCTTCACCACGCCATTTAATAATTTCAATTTAACAGTCTGTTTTTATATAGAGATTAGAAGGAGAAAATTTGTAAGAGTGTACAAAGACATGGATTCCATAAATGACCTTAAATGCCACCAACGCGCTCCTATTAATACCCTCCCTCCCCACAAGAGCAGGAAAGACGTATTTCTGCATTAAGCGAGCAGAACTCATCCTAAAGCCTTTGGGAGCTCATGACCTGGCAGAGTTAGGACTGCAGCCATGCTTTATTCGGAGTAAAACAAAACTTCTCTAGCAGCATCTCATGAGGATCGCACAAAGCATGGTGCATCCCCAGTGGTGGCCCGCAGTACAAGGACACCAGCTCCCTAACAGCCTGCTCCAGCAGGAGGTGGGGCAGAGAGCAGAGGCAGACATAATTTCACCTCAAGAACATAAGAATATATATAATATAGCAGGAGGAGACAAAACCTGGAGTGCAGGAGATGGTTTATTAACTCAGTAAATTAGGTATGGAGATCTAGGGGGTTTATTTTATTAAAACCATTTTTCACAGCAAGCAAATTTATCTCGGTGTTTTTAATTGTCATTACATCTAATAGCAATTTGTTACAGCTCTGTCTGAAGGCTTGCCTGTAAAATGGGGGTGCTGTGTAGAAAGTGGAAAGAGTGAGCATGTTTCAGCTAACTTCTCCTAGCTGCTGCTTTCAATCACTTGTCCTCCCCAAGAGGCTGACAGAGTTGATTACCTTTTTCTTAAACCATTTCTTATTTTATACACGAACTCAGGTTAAAACAAACTTACTGTTGTCACAACCTTAATCATGAATGTCTTGTTCCTCAACATATTGTTGCAAAGCATTGCTCACAAATATTGATAAATGCTGGCTAAGCGAGGCCAAAGACTTGTTATTTGTTCTACTCAGTATTCTGTACGTGTACCAGGAGCAGGCTTTGTACCTTAGACTATCTAGTTTCACCTGACGTTGACTCCTGCCTTCCACCTATTTAAGGGGGCTAAGAAGCATTCAAAATACCGTAAATAAATACATACTCTAACATACCTGGCAAACAGTCAGAAAAAAGGGCCTTAAAACAATCCCAAGAAGAAAAAACATTAAAATTAGTAAATTAAAGATAGCGCCTGCATCCATATATGCAAACCTGGACGCCTGATGGAATGCCCATTCCATCATTTGTGCCATGAAAAAATAATCATCTATGTGCCTATTTGAGAAGACAACAAGAGCCCAGTTTTTTGCTCAGTATCTCTCACAGATGCTGCCTCGAGAGTCATCAGAAAGAAAATATGAAAGCATGAGGTCTTGCCGAGATCTCCTCAGATAGCTAATCTTATAATGCGGTATGCATTGTATTTTTATACTTTCTGAAGTTTTTTAGTTTGTTATTTTTCATATAAAAGATTTAGCTGTTCCAAGGAAGTTAGTTTTGTCACCCCAATAATCAAAATTTGTGCATGAGGAACAATATTATACATCTTCTACAAGACTTAAAGAAAAGTTTCCATCATTAAGGAGCTGCTCTGATAAACTAAAGAGTATGCATTAATCCCAGTTGCTGGGGGAGGGAGCATCAATTGAATGCTAGCCCCCCCAAACAACATGTTCAAGCTCCAAGATGCCTGGTTATAAGAGAGGATAAAATTAGTCCTGTAGTAACCAGTGCAATGATCCTGACGCATATGTAGTTTACAAAATTGAAACTACAGAATCTCAGTTATCCTAAAAGGGGTGAAAAGCCCTTTTAATCAGAGGGAAAACAAACGCTCTGCATTTTTCTAAGTGGCCTGTAGGAAGAACAAGCCCAGGCTACACGTTAGAAACGATCATTTTTATTTATTTTTATGAAAAGAGAAGGTGTAAGCGGTTAGTCTCATCAACAAAGAGACCTGGGCTACGCTCCCCTTTCCGGGGGAAAGGCATTCCCTTCTGCCAAGAACCCGCATCCATTTAATCCCACCCTCTCCCCTTTCTTTTCCCCTTGGCCTTTCTTCGGCCTGTGGGGACTCGTGCCCATCAACAGGGGCTCCGGCTTTAGGAGGCACCGTGCGAGCAGCTCCGGCCCAATCCTCTTCCGGTGGGAAATCATCTGACACCAATGGAGCCTGCCTGGAGAACAGCAAAGTAGACGGGCTTCAGCAACGACAACCGAGGAGCCCTCCTCCAGACCTCGCCGCCCGCTGCACCACCGACCGGGCACCGGGCGGGGCGGGAGGGCCCCGTACCCCCGGGGGCAGGGGCCGGGGGGGATGAGGAGGGTGAGGAAGGCGGCTGGGGCTGCAGCAGAGGTGCCGGCCAGGCGCATCCTCGCTCTGGGCATCGCCACCTCCTCGCTCTGGGGGAATAATAGCGGGTGGCGAAGGGCGAGCGCCTCAGGGAGAGCGCCCAACCTTGCGCTGCCTCAGCTGCTAATTAAGTGTGTGCCCCCCCCCCCACAACCCCCCCACAACCAGCACAAAGCCTCAGGACACCCCCCCCCACCAACACACACACACACACACACGCACTCTGGTGAAATAAAAATAATAACGAGGTAAGAATTAAAGATAAAAGCAGCCGTTTTACCGGGCTCGAAGTCGGGGATGCGCGCCTGGTATTCCGCTCCGACCCTCATGCCTACATCTGCAACACAGGAGGGGGGGGGGGGGGGGCGGCGGTTAACGGCCGCGCCGTCCCAGCCCAGCGCCGTGTGGCGGCTGGGGGGGGGGGGGGGAGCCGCCCGGGAGCCCCCCCGCCGCCGCTCAGCGCCGAGCCCCCGCCCCCGGCCCCCCCCCTAAAGCCCCCCCCGAAGCCCCGGCGACCGCCGGGGAAAGGGGCGGGGGTCGGGGGAGGCGGCTCGGCAGAACAATGGGGCCGGCGGCGGGTGGGGGGCGGGCGCGGTGCCCCCCCCCCATACACACACACACCTCAGGCACCGCACGGGGGCGGTGAAGGGGAGCTGGGGGGGGGGACGGGGAGCGGCACAGGGAAGCCCCGGGGCGCCCGGGTCTTGCCTCACGGGGGCTGCGAGCCCTTCTGCATCGCGACACGGGGCGGGGGGGGGATGTGTGTGGAGAAAAAGCGGCGGCACCACCGCCCCGTCCCCCCCCCGGTGTTAACACGGAGCCGCCATGTTGCCCCCTTCCTCCCCCCTCACGCCCCCCTTCCCTCCCTCATCCCCCCCGGAATCCCTCCGCGCCGGCCCGGCCGGATCTAGGCGGGAGGGCGGGGCTGCCGGCGGAGCCCCCAGCGGCGGAAGGATTCGAGCCGAAGCACAGCGGCTGAGGGGCTCCCCCGTAGGGAGGGGGGAAGGGGGGGGCGGGGACTACTTTTTGTCGCCCACGCGGGAAGGGGGGGGGCGGCCGCGGGTGGGGGGGGGCGGTTCGTACCGGGACGGGTCGGGGTGAGGCGAAATGAGGGCACGGGGGGGCTGGATGCAGAAATGGCAGCTCGGCAGGTAGTTCTCGGTGGCGCGATTCGCTTGTGTGTGGTGCTTTTTTTTTTTTTTTTTGTTAAAAAAAATGCTTATTTAACAATTTCATTTTTTATCTTCCTGCAGCTCGAGTGTGCTCCCAAACGTCACCGTCCACGTCATGTCAAAATAACCGGATTTTTAAGAAAAACGGCTGAGACCAGCTCCAGAGAGAGGCTGAGCCGGAGATGTGGTAGCAGGCAGGGCGGTGAACCCAGGGATGTGCCTGTCACGTTTTCTCCCTACACGTACACATTTACTGTCACTGGGGCCATATTTTCAGTATACGATAAATAAAATTTGAATGCTTTAGTTATAATTTGTCAGTCTGATTTCCTCAGTTAAAAAAGCGTAAGCTGAGCAGCTGAAGTTGCCCCTGCTCTGCATTGCAGTCACGTCTCGCGTTCTGCCTGGGACTGTCTGGCACAGTCGCTGTTACACTTTGTCACGTTTTAGCCATTCTTATCAAACTTCATCCCGCCAGCTGCCTGCCCAAAGTTTGTTATTATCATTAAAGAGTGCTAGTGAGAACGGTGCAGCTGCTATCTTTCAGTGAGGTTAAGGAAAGATGACTAGGTAAGTGCTGTTAGTGCGTGACAGGATCGCAACGGGATGCAGATTGCCATGTTTGCAGGCAGCTGTCTTTTGATGCTTGTCGTGAAATCAGTCCACTATGGTCAAATTAGAAACCTTTAAAAAAATCTCCGATTTACTTGTGCTTGCTGAAATATGACAGAAAAATACCGTCAAGATTTTTCCAATTGGGGGAATATCGTGGTCTTAGTTTTGCCACAACTTTTGGAAGTTGAGCGTCAAACATGAGAGAGAAAAACATCTCTGATTCCTGTATGCCTACTGTTCACCCTCTCCAAGAGTTAATAAGGAAGACTATAGGAGAAGTAAGGAAGTAGGAAGCCCCTGCAGAATCGTGGATCAAGAGAATGTGGAGAAGAGGCTACAGAAACCCAAAGATGAGAAAAAGCCGTGTTCCTTATCAGTCTAGGTTTTCTTGGAAGAACCATGGTGAACACTGAAGAACGAAGTATTACTGAGGAAAAAGTAATTGAAGAAAAATCTGATGTGGATGAAAGGATTGAATTTTGCTGATGATTCAAGATGTCATCTTTTTTCCTTGAGGACTAGTTCCCTGTGAAAGGTTTGTGAGCTCACTCTGTGTGTTCAATTGCCCTTCCTAGCCCAGAAATTTTGGAACTGTTTGCATCTTCCACCCCAAATTAACAGAGGTCTCAAAGATAACTAAGCTCCCACCAGCTTTGTGAAGGTAGTTGGGTACCTGCAAGTACCTCAACAACCGAGGAAAAAGCTGTCATGTCATCTCATATTTTAGTATACACAAAAGAATTCACAGTAGAGAAAGCACTCACAAATACCAGAACCACAGGAAAATCTTCAGCCAGGGTTTGCACTTTAAATGCAAAATCAATAAAGAAACCTGCAGGAAGTTGGGCTGCTTTAATTTTAGTTCTTCCAGAACTGACTATTTGAGGCTTTTTAGCTTTACTTTGATAGGATGTGAGGTTTAGGCAGACGCGTGGAGTTATAACTGCGTATGTCTGCCAGTTCTCTTAACTGATAAAGCCACAGAAAATTACAAGTTAACACAGCTTTCAGGGTTAGTAAATTGCTAATAAACATTGTGAGGGGAACCTGAAAAGAAGAAAGATTCCTCGTCACCTAGGGTTGGGAGGAGGATGGTCTTAAGAGTTTACTCCAAAGAACTGCTGTTAAAACTACTTTTCAAAACTGACATAAAAAACAAACAAACAAAACACATAAATTCACAAAGTCCACCACTAAAGAGTTAGCAAATACCTGTAGTGAGCTTTTTTTCCCCATGCAATCATGAAGTTGCCTTGCCTCCTAAAATACTTTCACTTGTATGGAAGCCTTCCATTGTTTTTTCCATAGTTCCTCTGTCACATTCAGTAATCCTGGGTTAGATGTTGTATGCTAACACAGACTTGCTTGTGAGGTTGATCCTTCATTTATTGTAGAAAGTCTGCATAAGGAATTGTTTAGGACTATTTATCATGTATTTCCTTATTCTTAATTTTTCTTTCCACGCATAATCTACAGAGGACAGCATAGCGATCAAGCCAAAGCACTCAGAAAAGATGGCTCAGGCCTCCTTTTGTCCTCTCCCAAAGCAGAAAAATTAAAAGTTTAAAATACCGATATTTATGCAGTCGAAGGATTCTTTGTATGAGCCTGCCAGTTTTTGAATCTTGAAGATTTAAGAGTTTCTTCTTACATCTCCAAGTTAGCGTTTGGAGGGGAAAGGTTGTATTTGGGCAGGAGGGGAGGGACTGCTGGAGTACAAAGTGGATTGCAACAGGGAGGAAGGGAATTGAGGAATGAAGAAACGTTGCAAACGAAGAAGGTGAAGTAGTCGCTTCTGCCTTTCAGCAGAGTTGCTAAAAGGCATTAGCAGAAATAGGAGATCAAAGGAAACAGCGTTTGCTAGCCATGAATTAGCTGCTCTTCTAACCCATATGGCTTCTGAGGTTGTTTCACACAGGTTTGAGGCCTCTTGTAATCATCTTTGTCAGAGCAGGTTCTTGGCATCTGTTGCTCAGTCTGAGATCAGGCTCTTAGACTGTGGGTTTCTGCAATTCATTATTATGTCCTTGCACTGAGGGATAATGAGAACATTAACTGTTTGGGGGGCGGCTGTAGGAAGCTGAAGGCTGGCTATTCAGAACAAAATCATTTCTTGAAACACTGGATCTTTGCACATGCTTTTATTACTATGTTGGGTCCATCTCACCTTTGACATTTCTAGCACCTCAGAAGTATTGCAGATCACACGCTTGGCCTTTTTGTCTTATAGTCACAAGCCTATACATCACTATTAATTTTTATTTATTTATGTATTTTACAAAGGGTATCTTGACAGTTCCCCAGCTTGAGAAGGTCACTTTATACAGTTTAATGTCTATGTGTTTCTAGATCTCTTGAAACAGATCAAATTAATTTGTGTTGGTTCTTCAGAAGATCTGTGAATATAGAGTATGTTGAGTGAAACAGGGAGAAAACCGTATGACCACGAACCCTTTTGGCAATATCCAGCCTGGAAACTTGTCCTTTTATGCAGAGATTTATAATTTCCTTTGGTATGAATGTTTCATAAAGAAAAGTATGCTCTTTGTCTCCCTAAGCACATTGAGGAAAGCATGCCTGGAATCAAGGTAATTTCAGATAAATTGCACTGCTTGGAGTCTGTTCGCTGCTCTGCTGGAAAATGTATAGGTGTTACTTGTCAAGTACTATGTTTCTTTTATATTAAACACAGCTCAGCTGGCTGGATGCTAAGTGGGAGGCTTAGAAGTGGATAAGGTGAGATTTATTAGCTTCTTCAGACTGATGGTGGTTGCTCTGTTACGTGGAACATTCTTGAATTTTCCAGCAACTCCATGCTTTAGTGGAACCACTGGAAGATCCTGGAAGCCACGGGTTTTCTACAGCTCTGGAAAATCACACCGTCACTCTTAAGCTGGACACTCGTTAGTGTTTCTGAATTTCAGTATTAACATTTTTATTAAGGCTGAAATCGGTAAAGAGTGCAGAAGTTAAACTTTGTTCTATGAGTGGCCAGTGAAATGCAATAAAACATCTGCTAACTGACTTGCTGCTGTTAATATCTCCCAACTGAAATTCGGGAATTCGGCTGTGTTTGCTTTATTTTTATTGCGCTGTCTTCCCACTATAAGTTTCAAAAGCTATCTGCTCTCCAGATCTGGTCAGATTTATTTTTTTAGTTTAGTTAGCATCCTAGAATATAGACAGTCTGTATAATAAGAATAGTCAGTAACTTCTTCGTGGGAAATGGAGAAAATCATGTTGCAGTTTCTTTGAGAAGTCTAAGAACTTCAGCGATTATAAATACTTGTCTGTAAAATACCTGCCACCAGCTGATCAAATTGTACTCTTCTGAAACCTCTGCTAAAATTGGAGGCTGCGCTGTGTTGGAAGATGGTGGTGGTTATGCTGGATGAAGCTGGAAATGTTTGGACTTTTCACCCTGTTACAAATAGTATTTTGAAACCATTTATTTCACTATGGGATGGCTTATCTAAGAGCTAGCGTAATGGGTTAGTACTAATGTCCTCCTTGTTAATTACTTTGATCCTGACAATTACTAAAAGCAAAGGCTGCAGAGGAATTCGTTTTGGGGCAGATGCCATAATCTGCATTCCTCCCTGGCGAGAAGCCTATTCTTGGTCTTTTAAAGATTTGTTAAAGCTCTGAAGCATAAAGCTTGATATCTTTTGAAAATAAAAAAAGATAATTACAATTTTGAATCCTCTAGATCCATTAGGAAAGTATCTGTTCCAGTTTTATGTATTAGTAGATTCTTCTTCCAGTGACTTGCTATAGCAGTGAGTTTCACTGACAATGTAGGATGACTTTTCTGTTATTTTTCTTTTAATAGAAAAATGAAAAATTTTCCAAATACAATCTCTTTCTTGACAGGAGAGACAGGTGTTCCTGCTCAGCATTTTCAGCCTCATTATTTCATTTCTATACAGGTAACCCAAACCTCTGTTAAGCTGTCCCATTTACAGAAAGTAAAGAGGGTTCTGGGTTTAGCTGGTTATCATGATGGACTGTGGGAAAAGCCTCGGTTTAACTGGTTTAGCCTTATGTTACATAGACAACTTGGGACAAGAGGTCACTTCAGAAAGTCAGGCATCATTTCGCTACTTAAATTTGTCCATGTCCTCTTCAAAGTACATCAGTATGTCTTTGAATCACAACATTAGCATTTTGTATTGTCTGAAGATTCTCAGTCTGCTTATTAATACCCCATGCACACGGCTGAAATGGCAGCTTCTCTTTAAAATAATTTTTGTTTTAGGATTAGTTGTTCCCCGCAGCAAAAGAAAATAAAATGTGGCCATTATAATTTCTCTGGTAAGCCATTGGGTGTTTACTTCGTCTTGTCTTATTTTTGCATACAATTACTTAAACTGCTTCTCACTGGACTGTTCATTGAAAAGCCACTTTCACCAAATCCATACTTAAAGATGTTGGACTTAGAATCATTAATTATGGAATCATTAAGGTTGGAAAAGACCTTCAAAATAATCAGGTCCATCCACGACTTAAAAAATGTTGCTTCTTTCTTCTACACAGCAATAGGATGTCTAACTTCTCAGGCACCATTTTTTTTGTTTTTTGTTTTTTTTTTTTTTTTATTTTTGCCAGCTGTGTTTTGATTTCTTGCACTTAGTGAACAGCATGGTAAACTCTTGCTTAATTCTTACTTGCCCATGTGTCTGTTGCTGTTGTACCTGAAGAAATGGCCATCTATTGTGAATTAATAAAGTTTGTGCTCCTTCCTGTTTTTTCTTCTCCTTTTATTTCTGTGAAGTAGCAGTACAAGAGGAACATTTCATCCTGGGCAACTGCTTGAGCAGGGGGATTGGAGAAGATGACCTCCAGAGGTCCTTTCCATCTACTATCCCATGATTATGTGATTTTTTTTTCCCCTTGCAGTTTATCAGACCAAACACTTGAGAAAAATATCCTTTAAGGTACTCTAGAATGAAAAAATGATGCTCTGCATTATTGTGTTGTGTGTCTTACCCTGAAAAAGAGAGTCATCCCCCTTGGTTTACTGTTTAATAAGGATCCAGTCACTGTATCAAACAGGAAAACCAAGGAAGGGCTACTTTGGAAAACATCAGTAATACGTTAATGTGAACAAACCAGTACTGTAACTCTGTACTGCCCACCTATTTAACAAGTGACAGGGTCTCATGGAGTCATTGTAGGAGCAATCTCGAGAGACCTGAAAGAACCACAGGCAGTGGTACTACAGACCTCATTTGAGGCAAATGATGTATCGGTGCGTGTAAAAGTATAAGGAGCAGCGTGGTAACAAGTAGCAGCCGCTTGTTTTGCTGTATGTCTCAGGCCTTGGACTGTAATGACATTTAATGCTACAGCATGCTGGCATCTCCTGCTGATCTTTTATTTATTTATTTATTTATTTATTTATTTATTTATTTATTTATTGTGGTTTAGAGAAGAAAAAAAAGGAAAATAGCACTGACTGCATGTAACCAAAAGAAGGTTCCTGAGATATTACAAGACTTTTTTTTTTTTTTCTGTCTCATGGTTTTTGTAGAAAAGTATATACTATATTTGTAGCAATCCTCGTGTCATGGAGCTAGGCTGAATCTTGGAGACAAGCATGTCTGGACTGCATAGATGCCAACGCATAATTGCTATTAATGCACCGTATTGTTTCCTACTGTAACTATTGTTTGGCTGATGATCTGTATACTTCAGGTGTGCAGCTTAGGAGGGACTAGAAAGGGGTTACATCCTGATATAAATAAAATTGTTAATTAATTTTTCTGAAATGTGTAAAAAATATTTTTCTCTGTGAAAATTTATTATTATAATAGCACTTTACTAGATTTTCTACAAGTAAATACATTTCTCTTATATCTCTATTCTGTTAAAGGAAACTAATTGATATGTCTGTGTCTGGATATCTTCAGGTTGTATTAGATAATGCTTTCAGGAATAACGGTTCCTCTTCTCTGGTCTGATGCAGATATACATAAACACAAAACTGAAATCTTGCATTCGAGGACATGGGCGAATAGATTTAGGGTTAGCCTACACCAGGAAAAATTCTCCTTGGGAAGATTTCAGGAGTTGGACTCAACAATCCTTGTGGGTCCCTTCCAACTTGGGATATTTTATGATTCTGTAGTTTCCAGTATTTCTACCAGTGTGATTCTTAAACCAAGAGGTAAAACAAAAATTATGCTTAAATAACTTAATGGTGAAAATGCTGAATAGCGCTAGGACCTTACCTACAGTTGGGTTTCCACACAAGATTTTAGAAAAATACCCACCTCACGTTCACTCTCAAACAACATCTAAATATACTGGAGCAGGTGATGTACCTACTTTTTCATATATAGTTCATCATCTTTCATCTTCATTGTATCCCTATTAATAAGGTGGTGTCTATCCTTGGTTTAAGGATCTAATGAAAACTTGGAGCATTACAGTCTGGGAGCTTGTTATGATGTCTTCCTGTATTAGCCATCTAATCTTCTGAAAAAACAGAGATGATTCAGGTTTCAGAGGTTTTCAGGTTTCTCTAAACTCACTGCTAAAGATAGTTCTGTACAAATACTGCAGTACTGCTAAAGGCATCTTTGATAGACAATGTTTCTACTGTTATACCATGTATAAACTCTTCTAATATGTGTGTTCCAGCCCAATAATTCATTCCCTAACCTTGCCTTCCTTTGTGCCATATAATATGTTTTGGTTAGGTGACTGGAGTCAGGTTTGGATATTGTGGTGCATCTTTTTTTAAAGAATGTCCTGAAATTTCACTGTCCTGTGAGACTTTACACAGAAGCTTTTGTATCAGTTAACTGGCATCGGTTGTCTTTGCCTTACAATAATCAATGGAAGCACATGAAGGAATCCTGTTCTGTTCACTTGAATACTTTTATTTTCATAGAGCATGTATATTTCTAAATGAACATCTGTAAAACACGTTTCTTATGACTATTGTACCTGGCAGTGCTTGAGCTGAATATATCATTTAAATAGTAACTTTAATTAGAAAAGGCACTAAAAAAACCCTCACAGCAGGTATCCAAGTGTTTACAAAAATCAATAGCCCATCAGACTTTAGGGCCATTTGATATCAGTCACTAGGACTAGATATGATTCCAGTGCCAATAAAGACCCTGGAAAAAATGCTATTAAGATACAATCAAACTTAGAAAATTAGGATTCTTTTTTTCTCAGTGCAGCTGCAGAAGATAACAGAGATTGATTACAATGAGAAAATCACTAATGTCATTGTAAATTAAAAAAAAAAAAAAGTAAAAAAAAAAAGTGATACTAAACTAGTTACAAAGTTCCCCCCCCCCCCCTCCCCCCAGGCTTGTGCTCCTGAGTTATTTAGCTACTTCTCTGCATATCCCTCCTGCTGTCAAAGAACAAGACAAAATTCTAACTACATATAAAGCAAATACTGTGAGTAATCCACCCTGTTGATAGAAAGAGCAGTAAGTGGGAAATAGCCGATGAAATGTTGGGTTCAGTAAGATTTTGAAATGAAGTGAGATGAGTTTTGTTTGTTTGTTTGTTTTTGTTTTGTTTTTGTTTTTGTTTTCCTCCCCTGGTGTGGGGATTTGGAGGTTGGTTTGTCTGTTGACAAACCTTCTTAAATTGAAATCCTACAAGCAACAAACATGGTCAGTAAAGTTCTGAGGTGAGAGATCAACTTTATAAAAAATATAACTCAAAAAAAGATAATATTCTAAGCATATGTAAGGCAGAAGCAATGAACTACTAGCCTTGTGCAAGAAACTCATTTATTGTGTTTAGTGTAGCTTTATTCTGGGTATTCTTTGAGATGTGTTTCTTGGTGAGGCTACCATAAAGGAGAAACTAGCAGTCTACCACTGTCAGTTTCACAGGATGCTTCTGTCCAGAGAAAAAGCAATGTGCTTTTTCGAGATTGCTTTTTAAATTAAACTACAGGATTTAGGCTATGTATTATAATTTGGGAAGCCTGTTTCCATATTATTTATAAATTCTTTTTTTTTTTTTTTTTTTTTTTTTTTATATATATGTATTAGATCCTTGGAAATTGTTGTATGGTAGAACCCAAAGTTTGTTCAGAAAGCTAAAAGTGTTTTGGATCAAGGGTAGTGGCTAACAGTGGATGTCCTTGGGCCAGAGTGAAGACAGGAGTTGGAAGACCTGCTAGCTATCACAAGCATGTTCCTAACTAGGAGTATGTTTCCAAAACTGGGCTGGGCCGAAAATGGCTTTTTTTTTTTTTTTTTTTATGGTGTGTTGTGAAAATGTAGGATTTGACCCTATATTTTGGTAGCTTTTTTATATTGTTAAATCATGGACTACTGAACCACAGTTGAGAGATAAATGCAGTCAGTAACTTACTATGGTAACGCAGCCCATGGTGTCCTTGCTACGTAAGAAAAAACATTCACCCAGGAGCTATGGGTTCCTAGGCTTATTGTGGACAGGGGATACAAACAGAAATCTTTTTCTATTACTCCGTGAGGGCCCCTGCATTCTGTTGGAGTATGAGCAAGCTGTGTCTCATTTGCTTCGGTTTGCCTTGGTTTGTATTGAGCCAGGGACAGGAAATACGAAGCAAACTGAAATACACAATAAGAACATTAACAGAAAACCTACCAGACCTGAAACCAAAGAAACCATGGTTGTTTTCTTTTCCTCCTTTGAGTAATAACATTTCAGTTGGTCACTGACTGATCTGAGGCTGGAAGAGACCACGGGCAGGGCAGGGCAGGGCAGGACAGGGTTGAGCTGAAAGGGTTGGGTAGGGACACCTACAATGAGGAGAATGATGATCTGATATCATAATCAGGATGTTTTTTTCTTTTTTCCTAAATCCAGAAGGACAGTGTGTCAGCTCCTGTTGAAATAAACGGAGATAGACATACTGTCCAAATGGGGAAAAAAATGCGATGCCCTTTTGAGCTATTCTAAGAAGGAACAGTTCTTTCCTGTTAGCCCACACTCCAAATGTTGGATGTATAAATAAAAGACTGGCTGTGTACTCTCTCATCAGTTTTATTTTGAGAATTATTCCATTCAGAACATAGAATTTTTTAGTTATTTTTCCATATTTGTTCCCCAGGAAAAGTCTGGAGGAAATTCAGAAATTCCATAACTGGAGAAGTCCATATTCTGACAAATTTATTATGGCTGTTTGGGGTTGCTAACATTTTTCAGTTCTCAGATCTACAGACTGGTGTGCAACTGGATTGTTGCTCTGAGTTAGAAACCTCATTTAATTTTAGAGTACGGAAATAATCAGACCTTAGGAACCTCAGGCTGAAACGCGCCAAAGGCTGGAGCACATTGGTTAAACAGAGTTAAATAAATGTAAGTTTCAGTAAGATGCACATATGTCTTCCCAAATTATTTCCTTCTGATAGTCACGCCTGTACTTGTTATACTATGGATTCATCTTCGTTTTAAGGCTGGCTTCTGTTTCTTGTTGCTCTTTTCATAACATAATAAATAATGTTAGTCATGAGTAAATAAATACATACACGTCTGAGTAGTTAGACTGGGGCCTTAGCCCACAGACCGTTGGTTATAAGAATTTGTAGATTAATGACTGCTTTGTTGATTTTATGTAAATTAATACAAATAGCATTTTTTATTACAATTTTTATTCAGATTTTTTTTTTTAAATCTATATAGCATAGTAACTTGTGTGCTATCTTTTATGCTTCCTTATCATATCAATACATGTATTTTATTTTGACAGTAAATAGCAAAGGAATATGGTAGCAAATGGAGCTCAATGTAAACATCCAGTGTTCTTTATATTTTCAGGATTAGTGGTAATTTGTTATAACTGCATTGTTACATTTTTGGACAGTTAACTTTTTCAACAAAGGGTTATGTTATGTTATGTTATGTTATGTTATGTTATGTTATGTTATGTTATGTTATGTTATGTTATGTTATGTTATATGTTATGCCAAACAGGGTAGAAATTAAAAAGGCCTTGAATAAAAACAGTGATTTTCAGCATAAATTAGTTAAACTCTGAGAGTGTGAGACCTTCCTAACCATCCTATGTTCCTTTACTGATTTGATGCTGTGAAGGTGAAATGAAAAGTCCCAGAGAGCAAACAGAGTCTCACAGTAAAAGAACTGTTCAACTTTGGAAGAAGTGGGTTTGTTCAGACTTAAAAGTGGCAACAGCAGACAGAGGAGCATTATAGCAATTTTTCACGTTAGAAAACTTGCAGAAGGGGTGGTGAATTTTGTGTCCACAGGAGTTTTTTATTAGCTTTAAAGACTGAATGATTTAGCTGTATTTTAAGAAAAGCTTTCTTATCTTGAGATTTGCTAGGGGCTGATGAATGGGAGGTTTTTAGGGGAAGTTACAGTAGTATCTCTCAGGAGCGAACCTTGCGAAGAGATGAAAGAAGGTCTCTCCTCTGTGCTTATATTTTTATTTCATAGGTGCCATGGGGTTTAGTGGCATTCCACTAATAAGTGCATGGAACTAATGTTTTTATTAATGGCAGAGTTTTCAAGGTATTTTGTGTATCGACACTGGGACTTACAGTCATGTTACTGAATGGGCTGCTGCCAAAAAGGGAGGTCTCAGCTGGTTTTCCTCATTTACCACCAGTGCTGGGTTTCCTGTTGGGCTGGTTTTCAGTTCAAGTGGGGTGACACATAGGCACAGCTTAGGTGAAGGCACTTTTTTTTTGGAGCAGCTGCTCAAAAGGACTGTGGAAAAGTACTTAAGGCTCTGCAGCTAGAGGATGGTCCCTTACCAGAGTGCTGGAAGTCCTGACCTAGGGGCTTTATCAGAAAAACAAACAAACACAAAAAAACAAACAAACAAAAGCAGTCTGAAAGAGCACAGTAAAAATATACAGCTGAATGTCCCCTATAATGGGTGATAAGAGGCCAATAGTTGGCTGATCACGTGAGCCTTACGTTGAAGTGTCAGGTAGTAAGTTCTGTCCAACAGGCTTTAGCAAACAAGCAAATTTAGCAATCTGAGTTTTCAGCTTTTCAAAAAAAACGAGATAACTCCAGAGAGGTCCCTTCAGGTAACCATCTAAAAATGAAATCAGAAAGAGAGTGTACCTGTGCTGCTTCAAGTGGGGCCTTGCTTCCAGCTTTGTGCTATTTGCAAGATTTACCGCTAATGGCAAGAAAATGAGTATAGAATTCAAAATAATCTCAGTGAAACATTAGCACAGCGTCCTTCTGTTCTGTGGTGAAAAACTCATCACCAGGTGGAGTCATACTTTGCCATGGGGAGAAACTCTAAACAAGACGGAAAAGAAATGAGAAATTTTCTGTTTGCTCTAATGTTTTATTTATTTGCATTATGATGACAAGGTAGGTGTAACCCCCAACCTAGCTAAAATGATACCTTTCATACAAAATTTGTGGGATCAGCATGATGCTCTGAAAAATCAGATTATCAGAGGTAGATAATCAGAGGCTGGTCCGAATTTTTACATGTAAAATGAATGAATGGATAGGGGAACAAATGCAACACAAACCTCAGCCAGCTGCACTTCATGGAGTTCCAGAAAATATATGGCTTTTCTTTCTTACTCTGTGTCCCCTTGCTCCTAATTCTGCATACTTGCTGATTCAGTTTAACTTTCTTTTTATTTTTTTATTTAAAAAAAAAAAAAGCCTCCACTTTTCTGTAATGTATGCCAGCTGTCGGATGTCTCCAAGACCTAGAGATTCCTGCAGAGCCCTGCAGAGACTCGGATAGCATGCCCTCTGGCACAGTGGCTTAGAGGAATAACGAAAGTGTTTTGAGATCCGAGTTTTTTCAAAACCTCACTCTTAGTTATTAGGAGTTGTGCAAATTCAGTGTCAAAGGTAACCATTACAATTTTTCTGGGGAAATGGTCATCAGGTTTGTCCTGTGCTGCTGAAGCTAACAGGAGCGGAACAGCATGGGAATCTGTATGTACGGTTGTTGGGGGTAGATGTGTAAAGATACCAGTGAACATTTCCATGGGATTTTTCAAAATACAAGGTTCAGGGACATTTAGTACCCTATTTGCAACTTCAGGTGCTCTCCTAACCTGGTTCTCTGGCTATTGTACTGAATGAATGAAAGTTAACAAACTGTGTAGAAGCGGCTCCCATGGCACAGCTATTTCATGAGCTGGGCTTTTAGGAGTCACCCGTCTGTTCTGCTGTGAGAGGGGCTGCTGTGGCTGCCAACACCAGCACGCTCTGGGACTGCATCTGTAGCTCCTGCTGCAGTGACGTTGTTACCTGCTGTGCTGCTCAGCTCCTCCCAGTACTTAGTGTGTGTCCCGTGACTTAAAAACTGGGGGAGGCAGAAGGCTGGTGGCAGCAGAATTGGCCTTTTTTGCTTTTTGGTCACAACCGCAGTCCGTGTGGCACAGCTGGATCAAACAGACCGGGGTCTGTCCTCCAGCCCAGAGGCCAAGCAGCCACGGCACAGCTCTCTGGCCCCAGCTCAGTGCTCCTTCCTCCCAAACAGCTGGGGCTGGCTGCAATCCCTGGCTGTGCCGCGATCCCTGGCCATGCCACGGCCCCTGCCCAAGCACTGCCTAGAGAGAGCTCAGAGGTCAGTGCCAGAATTTTGTTGGAACAGTGCTAACACGTGAAACATCCTCACATCTTAAATGTGCCCTAAGTGGCAGAGCCCGACGGTGCTGCAGTTACCAGGGTGTCACAGCAAGCAAGTGCCAGCTGATAGGTGTTTAAAGAGATCCGAGTATTTTCTGTTTGCGGATAGGTGGGTAAAGGGAAAAGAACAAAGTAGTTTTATCCCTGAATGAAAAACCTGTGTGAGTTGAATGCTTCAGAGCTTTAAGACCTGTCAGAGGTTACATATGTCAAAGGCCTGGGGGAGACCTCCCTACAACTGCCCAAAAGGAAGCTGTGGGGAGCTGGGGGTCGGCCTCTTCTCACAGATAACTAGTGATAGGACCAGAGGGAATGGCCTCAAGTTGTGCCAGGGGAGGTTCAGGTTGGCAATGAGGAGACATTTCTCCTCAGGAAGAGCAGTCAGGCACTGGGACGGGTTGCCCAGGGAGGTGGTGGAGTCACCGTCCCTGGGGGTGCTCAAGGAGAGAGAGGTTGGACGTGGTGCTTGGGGACACGGTTCAGCGGGTGACACTGGCGGCAGGGGGAAGCCGCGCTGAGGCGGCCCCGAGCTGTGAGGCCCGGACGATGGCGCTGCGGCACCGGCCTGGAGGCGGCGGCGGCGCGGGCCGTGCGGGGCGCTGCCCGGCAGGGGGCGCCGCGGGGAGGTCCGGCGGCGGCGGCGGCGGCGGCGGCCGCGGGGCTGCGGTGCGCGGGAGGCGGCGGCGGGAGGGCTGATGCCGCACGGCCGTGCCCGCGGTCCCGGCGGAGCCATGGGGCGGGCGGCGGAGCGGGGCTGAGCCGAGCCGAGCCGAGCCCTCCGCGCCTCGCCACGCCGCCGGCAGAGCGACTATGGCCGGGGGAAGGAGAGGGCTGGTGGCGCCTCAGAACACCTTCCTGGAGAACATCGTGCGGAGGTCTAACGGTGAGGAGCGGGGCGGGGGGCTCCCCGCCGGTACAGGTGCGGCGGCGCCGAGCCCAGCCCAGCCCCCGCGGCGGGCAGCGGGCAGCCGGGAGCCCCGGGGGGCTGCGGGAGGGTCCCCGGCGCTGGGCACGGCTGAGGGGCGGCGAGTTGGGAGGCGAAAGGCTCCCGGCGAGGGGGTCGGGAGGGGAGGGCAGCGGGGAGGCGGCGATGGTTTTTTTTTTATTATTTGTCCCTCTCGGGAAACTGCGGGGTGCCAAACGCCCCCGGTGCCACCGGCCGTGTCAATGTGCCTTAACCGTGCCCGGGTTGTCGCGCTCCGGGACTTGTCCTCGGGAAGCGCCGCGGCTGTGTGCGTGCTTGCGGCCGGGCACGGGTGGCTTTTTGGGGGCCCCAAGTCCTGCCATCTTTAAGGCTCCCGTGCACTTGGGCGCCTCGGACTCACGGGGCCGGGAACTTGTGGTGCCGCCGGGAATTAGGATCGAGCCCTGCCCCGAGCCCGGGCGAGAGGGCTTAATTAAACGGCAGGCAGCCGGCTCTGATAAGGCGAAGACAATTAACCCTCCCGATAAGCAGCCAGAACCTCAGATTATCTAAAGAGTGGTTTTCAATTATTTTCAATTACGGGATGTTATTGAGGGGGGGAAAAAAAAAATCGCCTTTGGGGGGAACATGTTTTCGCAGGGAATGAATCGCGAGGCTATTTTTACAGGCTGCCTTTCTCTGCAACTTGCCCGTGCAAGGGGGTGGCAGCTGCCTTCCCGAAAAAATACTAGCCGTCCTCGTAGCCAAGCCTGCCCTCTTTGTACAAGATGTTAGCGTTTCGTCAGGCTCGTGCTGCTCCTCTGCTCGTCTAACACCGGTTAGCTAAGGCTTTTCTCAAAACTGACTCGAGTTCGGGAATAATTCCCTTCATTAAAAGCCAAATTTCTCTGCTGGCTCTCGGTGCCGAGAAATAAAACGTGGCAAAGTGCGATAAATGGGTTGAGGTTTGGAGATGGGGGGGGATTGCAGGAGAAGCTTTGCTCCGTTTCTTCCTATTTTCCCCCATTGTTAAGGAGGTGTCGTAACAGAGCGTGGAGCCAGGCAGCACAGGTGAAATGACAGCGCTCCATCTCCAAAGGCTTAGCAAGTCCCGCAGGCTGTAAAAAATAGAGTTTTTTTAGATGAAGCCTGGTAGGAAGTGATGCACCCTTCAGACATATTAGGAGAAGCTTTGGGAAGTGACTCAGGTTTAGCAGCCCATTTCTCCCGTAACGTGCCTTCTTGTTCTTGCTGTAACGCGATGCCGTCACATACAAGCGCTGCATGATTCAGTTCTAACGTGGGACCATCAGCATCTTCTGACGTCTGTGGCTGTCAGGAGATGAGCACGGTGTCCCCGTTCTCCTCAGCCAGCAGGGTCGTGTCGTCCGGCGTGGGGACGGCATGGGAACAGCCCGGTCCTGTGGTGCCTGCCTGCTTGGCCTTTGAGATGCCCATGGGACGAGCGCTTAAACGGGCCCATAAACTTTGAGGTTTGGCTCCCCCTTCTTGGTTTCATTCGATTGGATAGTAACGTGACCCACAGTGAAACTATCTGGCCCCTTTGGGATTTGCCAAATAAACCCCGGGCTTGTTGTCAAACTCCATTGGCTGGCACCCGTGGGCAAGTTAAGTAGTGCCAGCAGATATTGCATTGATACGTATATAGCTGTGTTGCTAATTTGGGGAGGATTCCCTTTGAAAGGAGAGAAATTTGCTCATGGAAGTGCAGGAGGTATATCCGAGTAAGTGCTTCACTTGAAGGCACTTGTGTATGACGTGCATCCACAGTCACAGGTGAAGTGAGAAAAATATGTTCCTGCTCCAAGTTGTGCTGGGAGGGTTAACTCAGTGAAAGAGGCTTATTGTAACAAAAAAATCATTGGCATACAACCACTTTTGGAAGCATTACTCTAAGAACAGCAGAAGTGATGCCATTTTAACCAGTAATTTAACAAGTAATTAATTGGACAGCCTTTCGTATTAGGTGTGAGACTGGCAAGCTGATGCACCTTCACTAGCTAGAGGTAACAGCAGTACCTATAAGCATGCAAGTTCAGGGCTTTTCCTTTAGGGTTAGTGTTTATTCATATCACACCATCTGCAGCAAGATGCACCTCAAACTCCAATGGTCCAAAGTCTCCTTATGAGTTTTAGGGATGAGAGTTTCCTCTTAGGTTGCAAATCAGCCGAGACGGGTTCTCATCTGCTAAGCACCAGCCAGAATCACTGTCCAAGGATTACAAGCTGCAAAAAATCTCCACTCCACAAACTGCAGTAGAGAAGGAACTGAGAATTTGTCAGCCCATCTTGGGATTGGATCACCTTAATATAGCACACATGGGAAAGAATATCTAAAATGTCATCAACTTAGACCTGTGGTCCTCATTTGGTCCTCTGTGATTTCTTACAAGACTTTCTGAATGAAGTGTGAATGCTATGGCTCTTCCTCCTTTGAAATGAGCATCTCTGACATCCTTCCTGTTGGAAGTCTGGAGGGAAAAAATAAGAACTGAGGACACTACAACCCTGCTTGTCTGTATTTAATGTTTACAAGTCCTGTTTCTGAACTAGCCACGTAGCTCTAGAAAAATAAATGTTGCATGTGATGCTTGGTCGACAAAAATTTGTTTGAAGCATTGAAATATTTAAAGGCCCAAGCACCCAATGGGACAGAAAATGAGCCCGTGCCATAAAACAGTGCAGTACGTAAAGAATTGCTAGCCTCTGATGGTTACTGCTAATGTGATATTAATGTTTTTCTTGGGTAATGTAATACACCCCCAGTACACAAGCACTATAACAATAACAGTTATAATCTTGGTTCGTGGCCAAGGCACCGAATTCAAGCGGCGTGGCATGTTATAGAGAGAGCTGATTTTGTGATATTCTAATGTTTTATCAATAACTGGAGGCAAAAATACTTTTATGTTTACATAAATAGCAGCTGGAATCTGCAGTCCTTCCTTGGTGCATGAGAATTTAGTGCATGTAAGGATGGCAAAAGAGAGCCCTGTGTTTCCATGGCTTAGGAATTTCAGTGGAAGTCACAGATACTTTTCTGATTTATTGACAAAACAAGGAGGTTGGAAGAAGGGGAGGCTTGAGGGCGTAAGGCTTGTGCGGGTTTAGTCTTGCTTCCCCTCGGAGCACCCTAAGGAGAGACCAGGTGTGGAAGCAAACCTGCGCCCTTTGATGGGGAATGCAGTGAGTCCCCTGGAGAAGGAAAGAAAAGAGCACCCTGAGACACAAATCCTGAGAGTAACAGGTATTTCCATGATTTACGGCATTACTTCCACTAGACTGTAAAGTCCCAGTACAATAAACATTCTGCAACCTGGGCCTGCTAACCTTGTACCGCTGCCCGAGACCTGGGAGAGAAATTAACTTCATTATAAACAGCCCTGGAACTGAACAACCTGTTTTTGTGTTCAGCCAGAGACAAATGGGACGGAATCTATGACAGAATGAAGAACAAAACAGAGTTTTATTTTCGTATTTTTGCACTTTAACACAAAGTTTATTTAAATGAAATGTTTGCAAAGGATCCTTAACCTGGCGGCACTGTTTCTGCTGCAGCCTGGCCCTGCTGCTTGCCTCCGGGTCTGAACCCATGAGCCTGAAGACAGAGACATGGCTGCAGCTCATCTGGTTTGGGTCTAGAAGCAGTGCAGGCATGCTGCCCCAATGGCAGGGTTTACTAGCTTAGGTGTTAGCCTGTTCAGTTGCAGACTCTGAGCTGTTACATTGGAAGGGTACATATGTATGGACATGACATGTTCTGCATCGCTCTGCTGTGTGCAATGTGCCCAGGGTAGTCGTGTCCTGGGTATCACTGGGCTGCCTTGTACTGCCACAACACCGTTGGTAAATAGCGTCAGGCATTGAGAAAATATTTTCATTCTGAGAACAGGAGTGCTGCAGTTGAAATAAGAAAGCGTAGTTTTGGGGTGGAGCAGGTTTTCTGTTTCCTTCTGATAGAATATGTTTGGTTTCCTGCCAGTTCATAAATTTCCATAATCTACAATGAGTCTTCAAGCAACACTAGGTGAAATTCATTCTTTGCAGAGGACGAGCTCGGAAGCCTCGTGCTGCAGGTAAATTACATCCCAGTGTGAGCTAGTGAGGTTCTGTTGAGTAGGGAAATGTAATGCAGTGACTTTTCAGACAAAAGCACTGAAATGGACAAACTTAACTGGGTGCAGGGAAAAGCAACATTGAGGCTTTCCTAATGAGTGTCTTGGATAGGTTAAGCAATCCTAATTGTCAAGGCTCCCAAATGGGCTGGTTTGGAAGCCTGGAGCAGATCTCCAGGAGGCTTTCTCCTGCATGCTCTCAGTTAAAGGCTCATCTATTTTCCTGACCTCAGTGGGTTAACCAACATAAAAAATGGCAGTGGAATAGATGGGTCTGCAGAGAGGCTACTCCTCTTACCTTGTAAAGAAAGCTCTTTGCCAAAGCCAAACCTTGCAAAAGATGGCTGCAAAACTGCTGGGTAAGATGGTGGTGTATGTCCAGAGTGGCGTTAGCTTCTATTGCTTCTCTTGCCTTTACTACAGCTTGCCCTGGGCAAAGAAAAGTGAATGTTATCCTCTACAAATCTGGTATCCAGTGGTTGAACTCGACTTTGTGCCCTTTCATATCTAATCCTACAAGACTGCATATCCAAGGTTTCATGTAAAAGCACATGAGCGCTGGTCTGTCTGTTGGCACTGGTTAAAACAAGACATCGAGATGTACAAGCAGCAAACCCTCAAAAACTGCAAGGGAAAAACTTGTAGGTTCTGCTAAGGACATTTTCCAAAACTGAGAATGAAACAAAAGAAAGGAGTTTGTTTCTTCTTGATCTTCCTTCTTTTCTAACTTACCAGTTATGGAGGCACCTTTATTTTCATCCACGCTGTTGTACAACTGGTTGGTACATCAATATGTCTACTGACTATTGGCTTTTTTTTTTTCCTTGTTACAACTTGAGTTGATTATAAAATGTTTCTTTGCTAGCTGTTATTAGGCCAGAAGCTCCTAAATTTGTGAGCACATCTTTATGCGTTTGGAAATGCATTTACAACCAGATTTCCTTAAAATGACTTTTATAGATAGTAAGAAAAAAAAAGTACAACACAGAGATGATAGATAATGTGTTTTAAAATTAATGTTCTGAAAGCTCAAGAAGTTCTACTGTGATAATTCAACGTATCAATCCATTTCTGCATTAAATCCTAGAACAAGGTCGTAAAACAAATCTTAATGAAACCCATTCATTGGAGAATTTGTTAATGCATTTTTGTAACTCGTATAGCTAAAAGTGAGCAGGGAGGTAGGTCTTGTCAAATGCTTTTAAGGCTCTTGATGGCTGTAGCTATAATCAATAAATCAAAGGGCTTTTTTAAACTGATGTAAGATGCCTATAATTGATGCAACGAAATCATGCTTTTCCCTGGATTTCTTTTAAGATCAAACTGGAGGGGGAAAATCTGACCAATTAAGCAGTGAAGTTGTGCTGTTAGACAGTATTTTGAATGGAGCAGTGCATGACTTTTACAGCTGAAGAACTTTCTAATTACTGAACATTATCTCATGCTAACGTCACGTTTGTCTTTTTTTTTTATTTTTTTTTCAGTATGGTCAGTACTTCAGAGATAGGCACAGAACAATGCTGTGCATAAATTACATATGACAGCTTCTGTGCACTTCCCATTTCAGCTATTCATCTTCCATTTTTCTTCTCTAATTTCTTTTTTTTTTTTTAATAATACAGATAATTAGAAGATTTTACAGCTACTAGTGTTGGTAGGATGTATTATTCTTTTTCAGTTTAAACTTTTCTTGTGGTAGAGGCATACAGCAAAATACTATAATAAGGCATAATAATAATTTTGAGATGGAACTGGCACTTTTTTATCTACACTGCTGGCTGAAATTGGCATTCATTTTCGGTAATGATTCAAAGTGAGTCACTTGAAGTTGTTGTTTTAGTTGGTGTCTCTCTGTCATTTGTAGTAAGTATGATGAAATACGTTTTTTAATAATTCTTTTCAGCCTGTACTTGCAGTGTGCTCTTCATACAGTGTCTTCTCTCTCTCTCCTTTTTTTTTCTCTAAAATAAATATTTTGTTATAAATATCTTCTATAAAACATGTAAACTAATATGAACTTACCTATAGGGTTTTGTAATATGTTGTTTTGTATTAGAGTGATGCTATGGTTTAAAATAGTTTGGTCTCAGTGTTAAGGATGTACAATTTTGAGGCATCCATACCATTATTCTATAGAGAAATCATTTTTTAATAGGATATTAAAAACAAAAAATTAGGAAATGAATGCTAGGAGGTACTGAGTGAATGTATGTATGCATGTAACATTGTTGACTTCCATAGCAGTATGTGGGTGGAAGAACAGGATTTTGTCCTATTACTTTTATTCTACTAAGTGAATAGTTTTTTGGTCCTTTGAGCAGCGTTGTACTTTCTTTGAATGCAGGTACAGCACTTGTGTTAAGGTGCAAATTTGGTTGAGTCTTGTGTATTTGTCCCTGAAGTGTGAGCCTTGGATCATGTAGGTGCAAAGAAAGGATTGAATAAGTGGTGGAAATGCTTTTCAGTTTGACTTAATTTGTACTAATCGAGGGCCATATTTTGACCTCAGAAGTTACATTTGAACAACATAAGTAGTCTCTGTGACTAAGTGCTGCTTCTTTTTTTTTTTTTTTTTTCCCAAAAGTTAAGACTAAACATGAACAATACACACATACCTTTCCTTTGCAAACTGTTAAAGTAAAAACATTATATGTATGAGCTCTGTGGCTGTAGCTGTTTTGACAGGTGTACTTATAAGCAGCATTCTATTTCCATGCATTGGGTTCCTTACAAGAAACAAAACCAACTCTTTCTTTCCCATGTCAGAATGATACTACTGGTGATACAGGTCACAAGTTTGTAAATATCAGGATTGTTTGGAAACTTATCTGTCCCCCATACTTAAGTTTAAGCTGCTTGATGCCCAGCTAACAGAACAGTAACTAAGGAGGCTGTATCCTCTGCCTCTATCCCCAGTGGCCACAGATAGGGTAGCAACCTCTCCTCAGTGAGCTAGTCCTGACCAGCTGCCTCTGTGAGACGCTTCTTGTCCTCAGGTGTTTCGGAGCTTAGAGCTGATGGACAGTTTCCATTAAATAGAGCAGTGCAGAAAGCAACACAATTCTGTAGGTAGCAGGAGTTTTGGTGAGGCTGGGTGTTGTAGAGGGTTGCTGTCACTGCTGGTAAAGGAACCACGTTATTTAGAAAGATATTTTCTGGTTCTTCTGTGATGATGCATTTTGCAAGTGGAAGAAAGCTCTGGTTTTGTGACTGAGCAACGTTCATCCTTACATTGTGGAAGGAGTTAAAATGCTGATCTGGGAAAATGCAGGCTAGAGAATACGAAGTGGGGCATTTCACAAAGTAGCCAGCCCTGCAGACCCTGGTCACAGAAGCTCTCCCTACTTCTGCAAGTGATTGTGCTGCCTGTGAGATGCTGCAGTTCGTACAGGTGTTTCTGCAGCAGGAGGTGCTTTGTGCTGTGCCTCTACATGTTTCTGTGCCTCCCAAGTGTCTGGCTCAGACTGTGCCAAACGCAGCACGAGCCAGAATCCCGAGCCTTATTTATATGCACTCAGACTCTCCAGCTCTGAGCTCAACTCTTGTCAGGGCTGATAAGAGGAGCCAGCGAGGTTTGCAGCTTCTCCTTGGGCTGGGCAATACTGCTAACCTGATTGGCATTGTGTTAGAAACTGATTTCCTGGTAAGGGAGTCCTTTGAGTCCTTTCAGAGAGGTTCCTCAAGTCACTAAATTGTTAGAATACTGCAGCTACTGCGTGTGCATTTTATCCCATCTTTGAAGAGAATTTAGCAGTGGATTTCTCCTTCATGGTCTTCCTCTGATCAGCTCCTGGCCTGGCCTTGATGACCCACTTGTGAGTACTGTAGAGGCCTTGCTCTGTGATGCTCCAAGAGTTCACCAGAGCATCCCTCGTGCTTGTTGTGCAACAAAGCCACAGCTGCTTCCTGGCCTCTGGGACCCTGTGTCCCTGCAGATAGAAAGGCAGTATTTGCCTCAGTGGCTGTTATTTAATATTTTCTTATGTTAGGAACAATTGTTTAGCAGATTATGAGCTGTCTCCAAGCAGCACGTTGTCAGGGATGTCAATGCAATTGAATGTAAATGATAGCAATGAGAACAGCCCTTCTACCTCCGGGTTATCTGTCAGAATAAACTATGCAGGGGAGTTGTAAGTGGGAGTCCTTGTTTTACGCTGTGTCTTGCCAGCATTTGCACAGGCAAAACACCATTGTCTGAGAAGAAATGCAGGCGTGCTCTCCACGTAGGCACAGAACCACCTTTGTATCACTGTTTTGTCTACAGAGAAATCTGGGAAGATGAGTGAGTAACTGGAAAGAAATTCCTATTTGTCTCTGAGACCCCTTCTTTACTGTGTGGTGTGAGGGCAGAATCTGTCCCTTCCACGCGCTGTGTGGACGCTGGGGCCTGTGAGGCCACAGTGAGCTAAGGAAAAAGAAATGGGTACATGAGGTTGGGAAACCACTAGTACAGATTGTCACCCTCACAACAGTGTCAGGAACGAGGAATTGGTCACCCTGAGCCTGGTATCTTCCCAAGGAAGGCAGGCAGAGAGTGGTGGCTTGGAAACCTCTTCCCTGGCCTAGTGGTTTGGGTGCTGCTGTGCTCCAGCTTCTCTTGGCAGCCTGGCTGCTGTGCTCACAGGGCAAATGGCTTCTCTGTAGGCTTCCAGCACATGGGGAGCTCTAGAGTGCTGGTCCTGCTTCAGTATTTACTTTGTGTGTTTGTGTCAAAGCTATGTAAGACCTGGACCACAGACAGTGGGTCAAGGTACATGAAGTGGAAACTTGCTAGAAGTGAGACACTTAGTGAGCAGTCAAATCCTCAAAACATCTGACTTGCTCCTTGAATTGATAAGTGCACACGTTTCTGCTGTTGAAGCTTGATAGTTACATAAAGGTCTCTCAATGTGGTTGTAACTCTCATCTAAACCCAACCTGGATTCTTAGATGAAGCACTCTACTCCCACCTCCCTGGAAAGGCTCACCCAATATAGGCTAACAGGATTGCCTCATATGGATGCATAAAATACAGCAATCAAGCCACACTGACTTAAAAATTCATGTGGTGAGGATGTTAGCATACCTTCTCTTCAGCAGCTTGATGGTTATGGAGGCTGAGCTTTCACTTCCCTCAGGTAGCCCCACATCTCCTAGGAGAACACCCAAACTGCTAGGCTTTCAGGAGGGAGGGAAATGTATGCATGTTCTCTAAGCATCCTTTGGAAACTCTGGTGGTCCAAAAAATCAGGCTTCATTGGCCAAAAGGTAGGCGAGTGAGAATGTGATTCTTTAGCTCCTGCTGTAGTAGCAGAGAATCTTGGGTGTTATCCGTGAGAGCTGGCTTTACATAAAATCTGCAAAAAGTGGTCTTACGTTAAAATATTTGGCATCGTAAGAACTACAAGAGAGGAAAAAACCTCAATCTTAAAATATGATAGCTGGGCGCCTAGGATCTAGGCTGTAGCAGTCTTGGCTTTCAGTGCTTAAATCCCCATGTGGACTTAGTGCCTTGCTTTTACCTGTAGAAAGGGGATATGAGCACTGTCCTACCTCATGGGCTCTCTGGTAAAAGTAGGATCTGCATGGTAATGGCCAGCAGAAAAGTATGCTATATAGCGTTTCATAAAAAAAAAAGAAACACAACTACAACTGTGCTTATTTATCTAAAGACAATGTTGAGATCTAAGTGTGCAAGGAAGGTCTTTGCCTCAGTTAGTAGAAACTCTTCAAGGAGCTCTTGAAGAAGGGGAGAGAAAGGTAAATTACCTTTTGAGAAGGAGATGGTGAGGACTGAATGCGTGAAATAATCAACACCATTCAGATCAGGGCAGAACACAACCTAAGATTTGTATTTGCATATTTTTTTATACTTCCTGATGAAAATGTAAAAATATCCTAACAGCGCAGTGCAGTGTTTATAATAGACACTCAAAAGCACTTGCTTTAGCAATGAGAAATGACTTGGCTTACTTATTCGTAGGAAGGGGTAAAAGACATGTATTGTTTCTGGAACAAGTACTTCAACCAAGCAAAAACCATGGTATTTAGAAGAGGCTGTGAGAAACAAAGCAGTTAAAATGTCCTGAAGTTATACTACTGGTATATTTCACTCTAAAGAGTGTATAAAGATACACTTAATCTTGCTCATGGGATTGGGCAATGGATTTAGATAGCAACAGGAATGTTTTATTTAAACCCGCTTGAAGTTTGCAACAGGACAAAAATTTTTGCAAGAGGAAGTTAAAATAAACAAAACTCTTTGCAATTAATAGGTAAGAAGTCTTGTTTGTGTCTCTCAGTTGCAGGAACCATCGATGACAGCTATGTATATTTGAGCAGCTGGGGGCAGATCCTCAAAAGCAGATAGCATAGTGGACACCCTTAGAGACTCCTCTTTGATATGAATGCCTTGAATCTCACGTGGCTGCCTATGCCTGCTGTCAAAAAACTGGGGGGTCTCTGCAGCTGTGAGAGGAGCCGCCATCTCCTGCTCCTCCTGCATGTCAGTGCCCAGACACCAATGCTGCTGTCTGTCTTGGCACAGTTGTAGATAGTTGGTGTAGGTGCAGGTGTAGCCAGTGCAGCAGAGAAGCAAGGTCTGGGCCTAGGATTGAGTATATTCATTGTTTGAGTGGAGTATTAATCATAGAAAAGTAGCATTCAAAGAGCCAGTGAGAACGAAGGTGTGAATCCTGCTCTTTTTTTTTTTTTTTTTTTTTTTTTTCTCCTTACTGGCTGAAACTCATTCTAGCTTGTACAGTGAACAGAAAGGTCTTTCTGCTGTTGTAAGTATGGAGCCTAGCTGTCTGGTGTCTAGTTTGGGGTGCTGTGCTGTACACATCATACCGGGAGTATTTGAGCTTGTGCGGCCAGGAGTGAAGGTTGTATATGCTCAAATGAGAAATACCTCTTGTACTGTTTTGGCTGTGAAGAGGCCTCTCATTCAAACTCAAGTGTCATGGTGGATCAGTACGTGTGGCACAGGGGGAGCCAGTTTGATGAATCTGCCCTTAGTCAAGGAATGACTTTTACCTGCTTAACATCATGTGTTTCATTTGCATAAAATCAGCCTCTTTGTCTGTGCATGAGTAATTAATATTTTCTTAAAATAAAAATTGATTTAAAGCAAGGAATAATCCTGTTGACTATATTCAGAATAGTATCTGGGAAAAAAAACATGCAGGAACGGAAGCAATGAGGTTGGGATCCCAAAATGAGTCTTTCTACTGATGCAACCCTAGCCTTGTCTAATGTCTAACTGATGTGTTCTTTCAAACAGATACTAATTTTGTCTTGGGTAATGCCCAGATAGTGGATTGGCCCATTGTGTACAGCAACGATGGATTTTGCAAGCTATCAGGATATCACAGAGCAGAAGTTATGCAAAAAAGCAGCACCTGCAGGTATTTGGGAACAGATTTATTTTCTGTTAAATAGCTTGTAGTGTTGTGCTTCTTGCTTGAGGAAAACAGTAATCTGTTTATCCCAATTCTGTCTTTTATCTCCTGGGGCTGCATCTGTCAAATATGCTTTTCAGGTGAAACAAAATCAAAGAAGGGCTATTTCTAAATAGGTTCTTTTCACACTGTAAACAAATGGCTTTGTGTCTTTGTCTTGTATCTGACTTGAATTCCTTGCTTTATTTGCAGTTTTATGTATGGAGAGCTGACAGACAAAGATACAATTGACAAGGTCCGACAAACATTTGAGAACTATGAGATGAACTCCTTTGAAATCCTGATGTACAAGAAGAACAGTAAGTAGTTGATTGGTTTGTTTGTTAATGTAGGTGTCAAAAATTGTTTTAAATCGTAACATGAGCTACAAGTCTGCCAGCCCATAGTACTGTGTTTTATGTAGGGCTACATAAACCCTCTGTTCTGCCAGTTGATCTACAAGGGAGAAATGAGAACATTAGGGATGAAAGTCACTCATGGAGGCAGAGGAAGCTCTAATTTGTTCTGACCTTTAGAGCAATTCGTGTGTGATGATGACACTCAAGATTTCATTAGCAATCTTAACGTCCAAGCTAGGTTCATGCGAACGATTATTCTTACAGAGAAGGTACTTTTAAATTTTTTCTCAATTTTGATTTAGCAAAACCAGTGTTTAGATGTGGCTTCATAATAAAGGATGCCATATTTTGTTTTAAGAAGCTGAACCACTTCCTTTTGATGCCTTGTGATGAAACTGTCTTTGCTTTGGATAAAACTACTCCTTAACTGTAGCATGATTTTTTTTCTAGGAATTTTAGTGTGTCTGTAACTCCACATGTCAGCAGATGAACTATTTGCCCCAAATTTGTTCCACCACCCCATGACTATGGCATTACAGTTATTTTCATCTACCCAATATGACCTGAAGTGCAAATTCAGTGGCATCTTCAGGCTGGCCAAATGTCAAGCTAGAAGGCTGTGTTCTGTTACTTTCATTTCGCTCTTAACAATTTTTTTTTCTAACCATGAAACTGGTAGTGTCTGTGTACAAGGCAGGGTACCTTGCAGGAGTATCCTGTTAGCAACTTCTTCCCATTACTATGATGCTGTGATGATCAGTTTGATCAGTCTTGCTGTGGTGGGCTCGGGGTCTCTAACCAAAAAGTACAGCAATAATAGTAAGTATAACATAAACTGCTGTGATGCAATTTTCAACAGTTAACCTAATTGCTACCTCATTCTTTGTCAGAAGGAACAGTTTTCTGAGGAAACATTATCCCACCTACTTTTGTGTGTGCAGCCATTGGTCTTTCTGTTGAAATGACCAGCTAGTGATGATTGTGGAAGCAGTGCCAAGGCGCATGCAAAACAAGGAGCTGATCTGAGACAGCCAGTGTGGCTTCATCAAGGGCAAATCATGCCTGACCAATCTGGTGGCCTTGTATGTGACTGCATCAGTTGACAAGGGAAGACCAATGGATGTCATCTATCTGGACTTCTGCAAGGCCTTTGACGTGGTTCCACATGACATCCTGATATCCAAATTGGAGAGAGATGAATTTGAAGGGTGGACCATTCAGTGGATAAGGAGTTGGCTTGATGGTCACACCCAGAAAGTTGTAGGCAATGGCTCTATGTCTGGGCGGAGGCTGGTGGCGAGTGGTGTCCCTCAGGGGTCTGTCTTAGAACCTGTACTGTTTAGTATCTTTATCAGTGGCATAGACAATGGGATTGAGTGCACCTCCAGCAAGTTTGCAGATGACACCAAGCTGAGTGGTGCAGTCAATACATCAGAAGGAAGGGATGCCACCCAAAGGGACCTGTGTAAGCTCAAGAAGTGGGACCATGTGAAACTAATGAGGTTCAAGAAGTCCAAGAGTGCAAAGTGCTGCACCTGGGTCAAGGCAATCCCAGACAGGAGAACAGACTGGGAGAAGAACTGAGAGCAGCCCTGCAGAGAAAGACTTAGGGGTTCTGGTGTACAAAAAACTCAACATGAGCCAGCAGTGCGTGCTTGCAGTTCAGAAGGCCAACTGTGTCCTGGGCTGCATCAACAGAGGTGTGACCAGCAGGTGAGGGAGGTGATTGTCCCCTTCTGCTCTGCCCTTGTGAGGCCCACTTGGAGTGCTGCGTCCAGGTCTGCGGCCCCAGGCACAAGAAGGATGTGGGAATGGTTTTAAACTAAAAGTGGGGAGATTTAGATGAGATGTTAGGAGGAAATTCTTCACTCGGAGGGTGGTGAGGCACTGGCACAGGCTGCCCAGAGAAGCTGTGGATGCCCCATCCCTGGAGGTGTTCAAGGCCAGGTTGGATGGGGCCCTGGGCAACCTGATCTAGTGGTGACATCTCAGGGGCATTGGAACTAGATGGTCTTTAAGGTCTCTTCCAACCCAAGCTGTTCTATGGTCATTGGAGTTTGGAGAGAGAACCACAGGGACTCAGGAAGCTAAGACAATATGTGTGTGCTGTGATGCTCATCTGTGGATGTGTGGAGCTGCTTGTTTTCTATCAGAATTTGTTTGCTCTTTCAAGAGCTGGTGGTGCCAAAGTACAAGGAATTGGTTTCTCTCATCCTTTAGAGGAAAAAAGACATCCATAAGAGATTTTGTCTTCATCTCTTTTCTAGTCTTTTTATCCTGTTCAAAGCATCATGACCTGCGACACGATGCCATTGCTCAGGGCTTTTCTGGAGCACAGCTTTGCTAATCCAACTCATTAGAAAAGCTGCATGCACTGTCTGGATGGCCTTGCTTTATGCTTCATGCCTTTCAGTGCTACCCACCTCCAATGTTTACCTATTTCTTAGAGCTGATTTCTGTTCCTAGCTCAGCTAGTGGCTGTAGGGACATATGCAGCTCACCTCTATGCATCCAAAGCCAAGTAAATAAGCTGCAGTGTGGGATCTAGGAGGATGTGGAATTCTCTCTTAGCAGTGATTTGGCACCAAGAGGCTCTGCAGCTCCTCTTCTGTCATTGCTGCAGCATATGGCCTGTAGTACAGCCTGGGGCCTCTCCGTCTTTTATGCAGATTTAGAGCAAGGTAACTGTGGAGTGAGGAATATTTCCTGCCCCGCTGTGCGCTTCCCTGAGGAGAGGCAGCCTAGAACAAAGTCCAGCTGTGCAGGAGCTGTGTTGTGCGACATGCCAAAAAGCAGGGCTGCGATGGTTCTGCTACGTACATGGAGGGTCAGAGGCATGGGAAAAAGGAAAGCACAGAGCTTACTTTAAGTTTAACAAAACACAGTGCTCTTGTGTTTGTTAGACTTCCAGCTTTAAAGGTACCTTAACTACTGTTAGAGAGACTGGCTAATAACACCAGAGAGCTGCAACTGAGTAGTACCAAAAGAGGGATGTCCTTGTGACTTATTCTGAGAAAGACCTCATCACAGAAAATACTGTCTTGTTTACCAGTCTTTTAGCACCCACACTGCTGTCTCCTTTGTCCTTGTAGTCACCTAACCTCTGCCTGAAACTATGGCAATTGCTTGCTTGGGCAATGAACGTGATAGGTTTCAGCCTACTCTGAAGGCTTTGGAAAGAAACCTGAATTTTGTTAGTTGTCTTTTTTTCCTGCTCTTCTTCTTTTTTTTTTTTTTTTTTTTTTTCCCTCTTTGTAGTCTTCATTTATTCCATTTTTCTTCTTCAAATTAGCCAATAAATTAGCCAGGAAACAGATTTTTGTTGTTCTTTGCCTGTCCACTCCCTCCCTTTAAACTAAGAGTTGTGATAAATAGCAATTTTTTTCTTCCACTTTTGTGCTGTTGAATAAATGGGATATTTTTGACAGCCTTTACATTTAACGTACTTCTAGTTGTTTTAACAATACAATCTCTCCTTTCAGGGAAAAAAAAAAAAAAAAAGAAAAGAAAGCAAGAGTATTAAGTGAACCTGGTTATTGTTACTGCAGGTCAATCTTCATCTTGTGTCTTTATGTCTTCTCTTTCTGGATAACCATTACGTCCATCTTACACTCAACATGTCACCAATAGTTTGTGACATTCAGTAATGCTGCTAGGAACAACAGGCATTTTTGACACTTTCCATGGTGGTCACCAAGTGCTGGCATTTACTGAGTTGTACTATAGGAGTGCTCCATCCAGATGTTGATACAGTATTCCACCAGCCTCACTGCAGGTCACAGTATCAGGTATAGAAATAATGTAGCCTGTAGTATTCAGAAGAATTTTCTGCCTTCACAATGTTTGCATTTATGGCCATTCTCTCTATCCTGGTCTCCTGTTTCTCTGTCTAACCCTTTCTGCACCCAGACATGACCATGTCCCCTCTTTTCAGAACTTGAGGTTACGATGCAGTGGAGACTTGATGGATCCTTGCATTTGATGTGTTAGGTCCCTGATTACTTATCAGATATGTGATGATTGTTATTATTCTGTAGAAAAAATTGCTTCCTAGAAATGTGGTGCACCTTCAGGATAACTGGAAGCAATTGAAGCAAGCAGGTGCACAGCCACCAAGTTTTTGTCATTGCAGCCCTGGTGCCATCCCATTGCATTCAGTGGCGATTCATTGTCATACCTGGAAGGAGACAAAGTGAAAGCTTTATTTAATCTGGACTGCAAAATGACAGCAGACACGCTGACAGTAATTTCATGTGAGAGTTTCACTTCCATTGTCTGATTAGATGTGAGTGTCCTGTGACTCTGGAAGTATTGTTTATGTTTATATGGGAAAGACAAAACAATGCTGAGCCTCAATGAAATCAGTGGAGTTATGCTAACTTACACCAAGGAAGGATAAAGCCTGATGTTTTAGAAAAGATTTTTCTGGTCTTAGACATATCTTAACTTATTTGAACTGATGCAGCTTTGAAAGTGTAATTTCTCATGAGACTTTGAAAGCCATTTGTTAGGTTTTTGTACTTTACACTTGGCCTGATAAATAAAAATGGCTCAGTAAATTAAACTTAGACTTTCATTGCCTAGTTCCATATCTACAGCAAAGGGCTCTGTTACAAGCAGTGCAAAGGCAGGCGGCTTCTAGATGCACTTGCTGCCATTACTGCAGAAGTAAATTTTGGTATGAATGGAAATTTACTTTCTTCCATCTGCCTCAGAAGAGGTGATGCCCATTCCAAATCTAAGCCCCTCTTCTCTGCAGTATTCAGTCATGCTTCAGTGGAAGAGGATCAGAAGTGGGCTGAGAGCTAAATGCAATGCAGGCTTGAACAGCAGAGCAGACTGACAAAGAATGGTTCTAGCTAGCACACTGGCCTTCGTTATCTTAATTTGCAGCTACACAGGGGAGGGTCTGTGAAATGGTGCATAAAATCCACACCGAGTTACAAAGAGGCTCCAAGTGTCCTCTCTTTGAGCAAAGATGTTCCTGGTGCTCATGGTCTACAGCTGTGCTGCAGAACCACCTTTTTAAAAATTATTATTTTTCCCTCAGATATTTTCTGAAGGTGAGGCCAGTGGAAGCAGCAGCTGAAGGATGGGCTGCAGGTGATTCTTTTGCACGTTACAAAATGATTCAGATAAGCAGCAGCTCTCACCATAATATGTGTACTCAGCGATGTCCTAAAGGCCGGGCCTCACTCCCAGTTTGAATTCAGGTTCAATTCCCTATTTTTCAGGGTTCTTGAATGCTTAAGAAATTGAATGCTACAAAGATTTTTTTTTTGTTATTGTTTTTTGTTGATTTTTTTAAACATGCCTTTTCTCTTCCCCCAACCTCCCTGACACATGCACCCTTTGATACTCTTAGATGTCAAAGTATGATAAATAAGCCCAAAATAGTGATTTGGCAGATTCTGCTTGCACTTACCTTTGTAACCAGTGCTTTTACAGAGGTATAAAAACAAGTTAAAAAGGAACAAGTCAACCCATTCCAATTTATAGAGAGCAAAATTCACTTTGGGGGTGGTAGATATTTGATTGCCCACTGCTAGGGAGAGTTTCTCATAACTGGTATTGATTTAAACCATTTAATAATTTATATTTGTGTGTGCTGTGCTTCTCGTGTCTGCAGATGGATACTTTTGGTATATACATTGATAAACTAAATGTTTGCATAGGGCTAGAAGCAGGAATAAAGGAGCCAACATAAACTGTCATGTAACCTCCTGAGCCTGCCACTGAAATCTAGCTCCGTATTTTTCAAAAGTTATACGTCTGCATCCTTTTGTGAAATCCATCTGCATGAGTTCACTTACCCTCAGGAAGGTTAAACCAAAGTATTCTGGATTCATTAAAATTATAATTTCCATTGACCTTGATGACTTCAAATGTGCTGGCAAGCAAGACCTGCTGTCATCTCCTCCATGGTCAGTACAGTGAGACTTTCCAAGATTACTCCTTAAATATTTTATCTGAAGTAAATGGAAAGAAGATTTTCAGGCTTCCCTGTGTCTTACCCTTTCATATACACACTTTCTGGTTTTGATTTCCCTGAAGAACAGGTAAACCATATCAACACAGCGGCAGTAGGGTGTGTGGTGAACCTTTTTATACGGTATTGTTCCAGTGTCGTAGGATAACTCACTGCATAGCACTTCCACCTTTGGGGGCTGAAATTGATTTTCTTTATCTTAGCATGTAAAGGTCTGACCTTTAGAAGCATTAGCTGTTGGTACATAGCAACACCAGGTACGGAGCCATGAAGGCAATATCTTTTAAAGTGATGGAAATGTATTGTAATGTCTGCTGTTATTGGCGCAGCATGGTGAGCTCTCACATACCGAGCTGGCTTGTTCTCACTCAGTGCACACTCTCTGCTGAAAGGTAAAGTCTATAGGAAGACTTTTGCTTTTTGTCTTGCATGGTCAAATGCCTGAGACTCCTCTGTGTTTCTAGTTTAAAAACTGTGTGGATATAGTGGCTTGCCAAACTCTTCCAAATCAGCTTGTGTGTTAATTTGGTATAGGACAAACTATTTGGTCTGTGGTGGTAGACAGAAACAATCTGACAGTGACCTGGGCATAAGTGAAACTCCAAAAAGGGTGACTGTACTGGTCAGCTGTGCTGTTTACATAACTGAAGTCCTGCTGTCTGCATTGCTGCACGTAGTAATTGCTGCAGACACAGCGAGTCCTTCTAGCTTTTTCATTGCCATACTGCTTGACTGTTTCTGTTCAGGGCAATAGCTGTCTGATGACCACTTGATTGAAACATGAAGTAATACAGAAGTTGTACTGCTTTGGGGAGACTTGCCCCCATTCAGTGAGGAGGGTGAAGACATCAGCTGAATAGTCAAACGTGTTTTTTTTATTCTGTGTATAAATTAGTTTAATTCTACTTTGTGGAAAGAAAAACTGCTCGTTGCAGTTTTATTTAAACAATGTGCTTTTTATAGTTTTGAAGAACAGGTGGTAAATTGACCTGTTTGGTTAAATGGTTCAAGGTATGGGGCAGAGCATGTTTAGATGGTGATTTTGATTTTCATTATAGACTATTTTGTTTTGAGAGGAGGGAAAACTGAAGGGGTTGGGAGGTTATCAGTATGCTCAGGGGTAGAAGCAGGAATACACCTCTAATGCTTCATTCACTTCCATGCATTGAGTTTCTGAAGGACCTCAGCCAAAGTCAAATCACATGTTGAATGCTGGTGTTCCTGGCAGGGGGGGGAATATATCACTGGTGCAATACACAGGGCTGGAAAAGAGGAGAAGGAAGAGACATTAGTACTTGTGTTACAGATGGGAAACAATAAGGTGTGGAGATATTTACTGTATGTTGGTCTGGAGAAGATTTGGGACCTGAATCATGTCTTGTAAAATTGTCTTGCCTTTAAGGCATCACCCTAAGTCGTGTGCTCAAGCCAGTGAAGACCATTATGAGCTGCATCTGTTAATTCTCTAATTATCTAGATAATATGGGTACCGCAAGACAGGCTGGTGATACAGGTCACTGTCAGGAGTTCGTTGTAGATTTTAACCTTTTAGGATTTGTTCTCACTACTTCTCCACCAGCTTTGAAGTGTCATTCCTTTCCTAGCAGGATTGGTCCAACGCCATTAGAAAAACTCTGGATTCTTTCACTGTTGCTTCCAAATCTAACGGAAGCCAACATGGCTTAGGAGTGTTTACCTCTTTGTTTGTGCATTGGCATTATCATTGAACTTCACCAGTGAGAGACTTTGCCAGAACTGAATACAAAATGTAAATGAAAGTAGATGTATTGTTGGAGACGCTGGTAAACAGTCTCTGAGTGGCTGTACATCAAGGCACGCTGGAGGCATACGGGGAAGTTGCTCTTGTTTTGCTACGAGAGCTCTGAAACACATTCTGCAGTTTCTCTTACTGCCTGAATAGCCCATGGACTGAATCTGAAAATCACATTTTTCATTAGAATAGCCTGGTTTGTGCCTCCTGCCAGCAGTGATTGTCTGGCTGAGCAAGGACATCCGCTTTGACACCAAGAGTATGAGGGCTGCCTGTAGGAGGTTGAAATTCTAGTTTCCGACCTGATTTATAACTGGTTTATACTTCAAGCTTTCCTGTTTAATAGTTAAATAAACTGTTTAATGTTTAAAAAAGTAAAATTCTTTTGATAATTAAACCAGTATGCAGGGAAAAAGCTGAGCACAGTCACATACTGGCTAAGCCTCTCGGTGCGTTCCCACAGTTCGGATCCCAGTTCCACGATGAATGAAGTCCTGGTTGCAGAGTACTGCAGAAAGCCCACGTAGCTCAGCCCTGCGAGCACTCACCTCGTGAATGTGTTTTTGTATCCACTTGTCTTCTGTTCCCAAGGGAGATTGACAAGACGGTGATGAACATACTGCAGGGAGAAGTTCCGCTTAGTGTTGGGGGAGGTAGATAGGATGGCTGGGCAGGATTTTCCATCTACCTATCTCTGCTGTTGCTCTGCGACTATGTAGATCTCAAACTGCAAGATGATTTACACAGGCCCTGTGTACCGGCTTGGTTTGATACTCTTACCTGCAACACAGCCTGTACATGGCACTCTGACACTCTGGAAATGATAAGGTTTCCCAGATAATGACAGTTATCAAAAACTTCTAGTTAGCAAGGATATCTGCCTCTTTCTCATTGCCAGTGGGCAGATTGTGAAGATATACACTTGGTTCTAGATAAAAGAGTTGTGTTTTTTCCTTTTTTATAGAAATAATGCAGCACGGGAGTGGGAGTTGAAGGAGTCAGAAGGTGAGAACCCTGCTTCTGTAAGCCCCCTGCCCTGCAGCAGCCTCCTACAGGTTGTCAGGAGAAGTCTTTCCTCTTGCTGCATTCAGGACATGGGAAAAGTCATGCAGCAATGTATCGTATCATAATCACAAAGAGGAAATAACGGCACACATCTGACAAATAGCCAGAATAAGAGGATGAATTGCATCTTTTCTGTTCCTGTGATGTGCACAGCATCTTCAAAAGCGGGGTAGTAATTTATATAGCTGTGAGAAGCAGAGATGCAGCTGAGTGTGGAATCTGGCCTCAGAGCTATAGGCTTAATATTACAAGTAGCCTGTAGCAGAATGGCTGTCGCTTGAAGTAAGAAAACAATACAAAGTGTTTTTGGGAATGGAAAAAATCCCTAATCAAAAAAGTGAGAGCATGTAGGCTGCAGACAGAGATTCTGACTGATTAAAAAAGTTGCAGTGCTAATGAAGGTTGTTGAAGTGGGTAAAATAAAAAGTAATTGGTCACCAAGGTGTCAGAGTAAAACCAGTGTACAGATTTGATCAGCCTCACAAGAGTTCACATACGCAATTGGGAAGAACAAGTAGGCAAGAAGAGATGGAGATGGGCAATTTTAGGAGATTGTGAGAAAGGGGAGTGTAAAGGGCATTGCTGCCTTGAAAATTACTGTTGGCTGCTTTGCAGCAGTGTCTTCTAAGCTCATTAACAAGTTAGTGATGATTTTGCTGGCACAGTTACTCTTTTCAATCTTTTCTTTCATTTAGTGTTTTTGCTTAATTATATTTTATTGGAAGGGCTTGTTCAGGAATGCTGGCTCTTAAAAACAAACAAACAAAATGCACACACACCAGTATTGATCCCTGAATACTTCTTGTTGTGCAGGCATGCTCCAGAAATGTCCATCCGTGATTCCATTTGGATTTCTCTGCTCTTTGAGTGGAGGGCTCCTTGCATCATATACCCTGCTGTTTATAGAGGTGGCTGTACATATGGCATGGAAGCACAGCCAGGCTTTGAAATTGCCTGTGCTATACAGGCACAGTGGGGAATCAAGCTTAATTTATGGAAGTTTTCCATGGGTCTTGGAGATGCCCTGGCTTTCTGTGGCCAGAAAAGATTGCTAAGTACAGAGGCTGGGAAACAGCCAGGTGAGGCACTGGTAGCAACATGCTCTGTTATATTAACGTAGGTGAAAAATGCTGCCTTTGCTTGCTTTGCTGAAGAGTAAGTTGTGAAATACCTGAGGTTTCCTGGTGATCCTTTGACAGTAAGAACACAAGTGGCCCTAGTAATAAATAACTACTGCATGCAGTACACCCTGTTAAATGTACTCAGGTTAAAATATCAAGTAATTCAAGTGAAAGAGAATCTGGTCTCTAGCCTAGATGAGGGTCCTGTGGTCAGGACAGAAAAGAAATAGTCTTCTGAGATCACCCTTTATGAAATAGTCTGTCCTGCACAAGTGGCAAAAAATTAGATGTAGTGCTGTTTGTTCTGGTTTTCCCAGATGGTCAAAGCCTGCTGATTTTTACAGCTGGTATTGGCTCCTTGTGTGTGGATGCTTCTGTCAAGTGTAGTTCAGAAGGGAAACTTGAGAGAAATGTTGCTCACAGCAAGCAAGCCTGAATCCTCTCTTTGGCTCTTACATCTCAGGTTCACAAAAGCAATGAAGAATTTTTTCTTTGCGGTCACTGAGGATATAGGGACAGTCTGAAAATTCATGTACAATTAGCCATCTTTTTAACACCAAAGTTAGGACTACACAGAAAAACTGGTGCCTTCAAGAAGCCCATGTTATGATATGGGGGAGGATAAAAGGGGAAACAACTGTTTTTTTTTTTTTTTCTGATGCCTCCAACCTTGTAAGACTCAAGTGTTACCAACATTGCTGTAGTGACTCCTGAGGAATAGGAGTGGTAGACACAGTCTTGATAAATGGAACTTCATTGCTGTCATTGTTGCCTTTCCAGCAGCCTCAGCAGAATGGCTAGAAATACAGAAAAGCAGGGCTGACTGACAGTGTCTCTCCTCAAGGTGATCTGTGTGGACAGATGTCAAGGAAAATTGACAGCAGCATCTGAAGGATCATTATCTTGGAGCATCCTTTTCTGTGATGTGCAGGCTCCAATCTCTCAAGCCGTTTTCACCAGGAGTTTTTCTACTGAAGTAATTAAACAAGTACAGTTATGTGCAGTACATCTTACTCCTGTCCACAGCCCATGGCCTGGTGCTGATGGCTTATTCTCTCCTGAATTTGGTGTAGTCCTGCTTCACGCTAACAGTGATTGTGAGCAAGCTTAGGAGAAAGTCAAACAAAGTCAGCTTGCAAAGAATATCCCTTGCATGGGAGGATTTGCAGACAAGGCCAGAGCTGACATAGTTGCTAGGGTATGGTGCTCCCTGCTTGCAGAGAAGACTAAAATCAACCAAAACGGTCATGTTCCTGAGTTGCGACTCTGTTATGGTCTAGGCATTGCTGGCCTCTCTGCAACAGTTGCATAGAACTACCAAGACTGCTGCGTGCACGCTTGCATATATGTAGGTATATGATAGGGAAACTTTCCTATCAGATCTTAAAGTATGTCATAAATTCACGTATGGGCTTTGTAGATGAAACCCAGAAGTAGTAAGTGATTCCTGAAGATTAGAAAGCTAATCAGAAGTGGAGCACAGGATTTAACTACTGCTTGTCAGCTGCTTTGTTGTTTTTCCTAGTAAGTGTTTGCAATAAATAAATAAATAATTAAGTAACATTTATAGAAGGCTGATTTGGATGTATACAAATCTAAACTAGCACACTTACTGTTCTGCCTACCATTGACCAACTTCTTGATATGTTTGTTTCCAGGAACACCTGTCTGGTTCTTTGTGAAAATCGCTCCAATCCGAAATGAGCAGGATAAAGTGGTTTTATTTCTTTGCACTTTCAATGACATAACGGCTTTCAAGCAGCCAATTGAGGATGATTCATGTAAAGGTTTGTCTTTTTCACAATTATATATTTATGCTGCTTCTGTTCATTTGCCCTGGTCTTGAAAGAGATGAAGTCCTTTAAATACAAAGGATTAGATGTTAAAATAACTAGTCATTATGCCAATATGGACTGCGTATGTGCGAAGAATGGCTGCAAGTTTCCTAAAGGGATTGGCTGTGGCCTGCACTAGAACGGGTCATTGCTAATGAAACCCCCAAGTGCTGCAGGAAGCAGAGTTTACTTAGCAAATAGGTGCTGCTCTTCCGTTTAAACTCATTATTAATCCCCAGGTCAGCACAGTCTTCAAGCACAGTGTTGCTTAACAGTCTCTTTGATCTCAGAGGGAATTGAAGGGTATTGGCCCTGTACAAACTGAGTATGACACTTTATGCAGAAATGGAGATATTAACCCTATCTGAGTCTAACCACTATCTGAATTATTTCATTCTGCCTGTCTTGACATGAATTAGCATTCTTACGGGATTCTTATATTAAAGTTCAGGACTAGTGTCCTTTTACATCTGTGAAAAGATTACTGTAGTCTTAAATTGAATCAGGTTCAAGCTGTCAGGTTGAGTGAAGTAGCGCTGCTGTGTTTTGCTGTTAACCCTTTACTGAGTTACACCCTAGAAGCCTGGAAGTAAACTCAGCTGTGAGAGAGGCATAAACTTGCACTCACGTTCAGATCCTGTCAAAAACAGACCTTTTGTACCCACATGGAGAATTACAGAGACTTGCGTCCTCTGGGGGGGAAAAGGACGTAAGTTCTCCTGTTGTTTGCATTTTTGTAGTATTTAATAATATTTGTCGTATTAAATTAAACAGGAAACTTACTGTGAAGGTGAACTGATTTACATTTATTCTCAAAATATTAGTCTTTAAAAATGCAGTTTCTCGAAGTGGAAACACCTGTTACCATGAAAAAGGAAGTACAACCTTGACAAACATACCCTCTTCCAAGTTACGTTTTTTTTTTTCTCCTTTTGAATGCTATTTGTTTCGGTTTTCAGTGCTCTAATTAAATGAAAAAAAATGAGTCTTCTTGGAAAGGTTGGGTCTACAATATTTTTCCCCTGACTAGTTGTCTTCACTGAATCCTGATGAGGACTGACATCATAGATAAATCAGCATGATGCAGTAAAGCTGTCTCTCATTTATTTGGTGGGAGTGAAAGCCTTTGCTTGAGGTAGTCAGTTGATAAGCGGGGCATTCAGGGGTGGCAGCTTTGCCTTTTCTCTTTGGTTTTGCAGAAGATCCTTATTGTAGTAGTGACCTGTGCTCTTTTGAGAAGTTTGTCCACTTTCAGCACAGGAAACACTGCAACCTCTTTTTGGTTTCAAGAGAAGTATATCGAAAGAAGAATTTATTTATTTATTTTTTTTATCTCCTGTGTTGGATCTTGAGATCACACTATTCTTGCAGTGATCATAGCGATTATTGGCAGGTCCATATCTAAAACAACAATGACTAAGCCGAAGTACAAATGCACTAACTTGCAGAGGTGCTAAGCAAAATTTCTTCATGTGGCCCATGAAAACTTGCTCAATTACTACTGAAAGTTGCAGACAGAGCAGAAGAACTGGACATATTATTTAGCAGCCACTTATTGACAGCTCTGTACTCCCTCCCCGAGCACTACAACTCTATGTATGGAAGAGTTTGTGTACTAAATAACTGTTCCAAATATTGTTTCCAAATCTCCTAAAATTACTGAAGTTGCACCGGTTTCATGCCAGTAGAGTTCTCTGTTGCTGTATATGCAAATCAAATGTGATACAAATGAAATTACACATTCTTTTCTAATCCTTAATTTATCCTGTGTCTTTCTCTCTTCTATAAATTACTTCCTATAGGCTAGCTTTGCCATTTTGTTGTGTGCTCTTATTAAGTGATATTATGCCAGTCACTTGGTGGCTAGATGAGCAATTCCTTGTAAAATAAAAACTAATTTGCCAAACAGAATGTTACATGCATGACCACATCTTTAATATCAGATCTCATTGTGCAACTGGATACTGTGAGGGTGGGAAAAGCAGGTGTGGAGTGTTAGACAATTGATTGTCTCCAGTGCATTCTGGGACTCATGGAGGGGAAGAATATTTTTGGAAGTTCCAAAAGAGGTAAAATTGTATTAGCTGTTTCTAAAAATCACTGCTTTTACAGACCTGAGCTTTGCAGAGGACACATTCTTTGCACCATATACAACATCACATTGGAGATTTGTAGCATATATTTGAAGGACAGCATTTTTTGTAGGAACATCCCTAACATTCTAGAAACAAATGAGCTCCCAGTCTGAAACTTAACATTGAATTTACATATTTATTGTTTTTAATTTAAACTGAAAACTGATTACTAAACCAATTATTTTTCCTTTTTCACTTTCAATCAGCTTTTATCAACTACTCCTCTTTTAGTGTGTTTATACATGAGATCAGTCTCGTGTATTTGACCAGTTAATATATAATAGGATGCTTCCGAATGCAGAAATTTTGTTAATGCTGGTTATTTGCGTAGTTGCTGAGTGGCACGGTGTGAAGTATTTGAGTTTTTCAAAATTAATGCCTGTATGTCTATGCAGAGAAAAACATTATCCAGTACAAGAACATGGTTCATTTAAAGAACAGCTAATCTGTCAGGCTGAGCCTGCTTAGCTGCACTATATCTCAGTTTTCTATCACTTTCTGGCAATTTTAAGCATGACTCTTCGTCTACAAATGATGCAGTCACTCCTGAAGTGCAAAGCATTAAACCATAATGAAAGGTGATTGACTTGTACACAAAAATTAATAGTCATTTTTTATCCAAAGCTGATTCAGAGAAAGATAGAAGGTCCTAGTACCATTTATCATTCTAAATCCTTTTTTTTTTTTTTTTTTAAATTAATAGTTTCAGAGATTAAAATAGATGAAACAAAAATATTTCTAAAGTCAAGCAAAAAGTAGGTACTAATTGTGTTGTTTCAGATAATTTAGTAGATATTTATTTTATGACTGCTATGGAAGTTAAGTAAATTTGCTTTTAAGTGCAGATGCTTTAAAAATAGTATGTTCTAAATAAAACAACTTAAAAATAGTATGTCAGTGATGTTGATGATATAATTTTTTTAAACAGCCTCTTTCCATTTTTCCCTGTATACTTTCTCCTTTAAAAAGAAAACACAAATTGGGAAGAAATAAGTAGGTGAAAGTAGCCTTGAAGAAGTAGGCAAAATCAAGTGATATCATAGCTAAATTTTGCTTGGGAAGTGATAGGTCACCATCTTAGCTGAATTTTAGAGTATATGCTATATTCTGGAATTACAGTCTGTCTGTATGTGTAGTTTTTTATTTGAGATCCAACACACCAAGTATGAGACATTTGAGAATAGTGTATAAAGCAGAATGCATCACTTTATGAAAACAATAACTTATGCAAACAAATAAAGCCTGCATGCAGTCTGAGCAGCTAGTAGGAAACAGGTTTTGCACATGTGAATATGATGAAAACATAATGAGATGCATCTATGCAGCTTTATAAAAGTTTGGGAATTGTTTTGGATTATATCTATATATATTTTATTTTTATAAAAAAAGGTGCAATCAAGTTCGATATCACTGAATCACATGAGAGAATGGTTGTTAGCCTCATAGCTGTTTTAACCTCCTGTGCTTTGTAGCAATCATCAGTTATCTCCTCTGCTGAAGCTTTATTTCATTTTGCAGCTAAGCTCCCCTTTGCATCACAAGCAGGGCTGCACAAAAAATAGTATTTTGATTGCCTCCTTCATCTCAATTCAGGGAAAACTCCAGCCTAATGTTTCATTTTTTTTTTCTTCTTGTTTCTCTATTTTTTGTTTTTAATTTTTTTTGTTCTGTTTTTAAAGATGTATTTATATGAGCAGAGCCAGTATTTGAAATATTTTGATTGTTATACTTTACTTTCATCTAGATGAATTGGTTTCTTAAAAAGGAAGCAAATGAAAGGGAAGCAGTGAGTATATTAAAAACTTCAGTATGCTTTTCCAGTCCAGATGGAAAAATAACACAGTTTTAAGTTATGAAGTTTCAAAGGAAAGGAGCATTAGGACTGCAGAGAGGCATGATGGATGTAAGCAGGGACCTTTGATATGCCAGAAAGCAATGGTGGTACCAGTGGAGGTGATAACTGCTGGCATGCTGATTTGCTTGCATTTACACATTTCTGTGTGAACAACAGACGTGGCCAAAGTTACTTTTTCTCTAGCAGTCATGTCTTTCTGGTCTCACTCTAGGGATGGTTTAACAGTCATGAATCAGCAACATGATAACAAGGATTCTGTAACTGCCATGGTGCTTAATGTTTAAATTTGTGAGTCATTATTATCAAATAGAGGATACTTATAGGCAACAAATGATTACCTAAAATAAATAATAAATGTTGCTGTGGATAGAGTATCAACAGATCATACTCATCTCAAAATACAGAAAATTGGTTTATTTGGCTTGAACAGATTGTTAATGGAGTGAGATATTGATGTGTAAAATATCCCAAAGGTGTATTCTGTTGCCATGATTCCCCATGAAACAAAGTTAAGGGGACAGCTTTTATCCCTGTTGCAGGCATGTTGTTGACTTGTGTTTTCAGGAGCAGTTTTTAGTTACATTTTTACTATGAAATAGTGAAAGACTTGAAAGAGCATCATAGAATGCAGGACAGCTGAAGTTAGCACTGGAATCTTGAAGGCTCTTCATCTTTTTGAAGCTGGAGACATGAGTGCCATCTGATTGCTTTGCAGAAAACATCATGCAGGGACAGAAGTGGGAAAGGAGACCAATAATTATAAAAAAATATGTTAGAATCAAAGACATGAAGAAGCACAGGCAATGCAAAACCATGGGGCTGGCATCCAGCTTTATGTTTTGTTCCTGAATTCCAGGCTGTCTTCTCTGAAGCTATGTGAGCTCTTGCCTGTTTGTGGAATATATATACCTATATAAGAATCCCATAGAGTCATTGGATTCCAGTTTAATTTCTGTTTTATCAATTTCCAGAGGAAGAGAATGGAAGAGAATGGATGTAGGGATCTTGCAACTAACTGATTATTTTGAAAGAGAACTTGTAATCCATATCATCCAGTCCTCTAGTCTTAGCAGGACTAACATCAATATGTTTCTACACCACTGTGGAACCTATTTTCTTTATTTCTCTAATCAGCCCTGTAACACTAAGAAAATAATGTTTATGTTCTCTTTTGTGGCTAAAGTCCAGTATTTGACCTGTGTTCACTGAAGCAGTCTTCACAGCTGTGGGTTGCTTCACTTCTTGCTGTAGGTTGTGTCTGCCTTTAGCATCCTGAAGGACAAATTGTAATACATTCAGTACATACTATTGTCTTTTCAAGTAGTGTTAGAGAAGTTATCCTTCTGTAGGATTAGTGCTGACTTTCCATCTCCTTTCCATTTCTTCCCCTATGCCACAATGTGTAGATGCAATATAATTATGCTTCAGAGTTCCCACAATTTTTTCTTCCTTTCATTGAAAAAAAGAAAAAAAAATAGAGGAAAAAAAGAAAAGGCAATACAAGAAGGAGAATGTCCCTTCCTAAAGATGAGATTCATACACCTGGGATACAGACAGGGTGACTCAGTTTTACACATTTCATCATACACTGTCATGTGCTACTTCATGCTGAATTCCTATGTGCTCACCCAGTGTGTGGGAGAACACAGGTATATATTCCAAGCCTCTTGAATTCAGGTCAGCAGTGGTTCAGAAAAAGCTAAAAAGCCCTGCCTGTTGACAAAGTCTCTTGCTTGTACAGTTACATCATTTTCAGGTCAGAGTTTGGTGTATGTGGTAAGAGCTAGCATGTTTGTAGAACAGCTCATTTGCATACCATTTAGGCACCCACGGATAAGAAATTTGCAGCATGAAGCACAGGGTAGGAGCTTACAGGAGGTGATGTGACAGAGGAACAAGTTAAGCTCTGCCACTCTGCCTTTTAAACGGAGATTGAAGAAGATTGGGTAGAGTATATGACGGCGCTCAGCATTCGTAGCCACAAACCATGTCCATGGAGATGCCTGGCAGTGTTTTTGTGCAAGATAACCCAGGCGAGGTGCACCTCCTCCCTCTCTGTATTTACGCCGAAATAGCCTGGTTATTAGACATCCCGCTGACGGGAAGAAAATCGACACTCAAAGTCTGCCCTCTGTTTTTGAATCAACTTTAGCATCCTTGAGCAGAATGTCTTATCAGTCTGTTTTGGGTTGGTAAAAGGGGCTTATTTTAGTTGGGATTCAAGCTATCGTGTGCCTGGTGGGGGAGGCAAACAGCTCCCAAAGGAAGCTTCAGCTCCATTCCGGGGGCTGGCGCTGGCCAGCAGCGGGGCCTCGCTTCAGCACCACGGACAGCGGCCGGCCGGAGCGGGGCATGCCCGGGGATGGGGCTCGGGCGCTCCTCTCCCGGCCTGGAGCGCGGCTCTCCTGCTCGTATCCCCTACACCAGCCCCCTCCGGGCCTCATCAGTCCGCATTTACAGCAATGAAAGCCTCCCCGTGCCGCTGGTCTTCTCTTTTGGTCCTGCAAAACAGGAGGGAAATGTTGCGGTGGTTGCGTGGAAGTTTGGTGAAAGCCAAACTTTTGGGGCAGTGTAAGTTGCTGTATATGGCTTTGGCTTCACAAAGGCTGTTCTGGTTACGTCACCTGAAGATCATCCCGCCCGATCCATTCCTTTAACCTCTGCCACCTTTAATGAGAACATGGTAAGGCATTTATGCTTCAGCCTATCAGTGGTGGTTGGATTTCTTCACGTATTATGAAGAATACTGTTTATAAGTCTATCTATTACATAGAAATAAATAAAATCTACCACATTCTATGGAAATGTATGTGAAATTAAAGTGCTTTGGGTCAGGTTTACAACAGATACAGACTGACCTCAGTTGAGGTTCTGCCATGTTGATTTGTTTCTTTGAGAAATACTGCTTCACAGTAGGTAATCTTATATGGGTTTACCAGGAAAACTTGGCTTACTGGGTAGAAATCACACAATCTACTTGTTGCTGAATATTGCCAAAAAGAGTGAACTAATTTTATTCAACTTGGCTATTAAATTACTCGTGCCAGACTTCCTTTAAAATATGCTTTAAGATCTAAGAAAATGTTCAATTGTGTTCTTGATTTTAGAGAGGTATGATTGAAATTATTCTTGCTTTTAATAAATGCATTGTGTGGAATATGTTTAAAGGAGAAAATGCTAACATCTCTCTTCAGGTATGGTCTGGAAGACCTTATTCAATAGCCAGTTCAGGCAATTTGTTAATTTTTTGTGTTCACCTCTCAAATTACCAAATATGCTTCTGCAACCTCCATCACAGATGTCAAGCAAGGATACGTTCAATGTACTGGATGGTATTTTAACCGCCCATGTTCCTTTACTTGTCATGAACCATTGCAGGCTAAGCTCCAGACTGGTCTTTAAAAACAGTCACTGCTAATAGTATTGTATCTTTTGGTGATGAAATTATAATGTAGAGAGAACTTTTTCCAGAAGCAGGATCTCATTAAGAACTGAGTCTGCAAAGTGCTGAACATCCTCAGTTGGAGTAGGAGGTGAGACTGCTCAACAGTTCCAGGTGGTGCTAGCATTTTTCAAGACTGGGACCAAATGCACTGATATTTTCCTTTCAGACTACCAAAAATATTCAGACATATACTCTGCCTGACTCTTTTTGTTATGCCAAAGCACTACACATAAAGGTTATAGTTAAAACTAGTTCATGTGACTGTCATTCAAGCCTTCTGCTTTGAAGGGTATTTGAAATGACTGTGAAAGTATTCTGAATTAAAATTCACCATTTGAATTCTCTGCAAGAACTTGCTAAATGTTTTATTAGAGTTTGAGAAAATCTATTTGTGTATTCTCCCCTTTTATTTACAGAGGATAAAATTAATGATTTTGTTTGTTTTTCTTTGTCTGCTCTGCTTTTTATAATGTTATGTATTTTGCTTTGCTTTTGCCAGAACTACGCTCAGTACATCCGAGGCCAGATTCACTTCTGTTACAGGCAGCTGTAATTTTCATTGTGCCTGATTCTATTCCTATATCTTTATTAGTCTGGAGAGTCTTCTGCAGGGTTGTGAGATCCAAATCTGGCCATTGAATTTAATAGAAGATTATTGTGAAGTGGACATTTATCCTTACAAAAGTTGCAGTTTGTGTAACAGCACTCTTGTAGAGCCATTGAATACAAAGTCACTGCAGTCATTGTGGGTTTTATTACTTTACTATCCTGCCACCTTTTTTATGTCTTGCTTTTACCTGATACATGGTTAAATTATACTCCCTTGTGGTCAATACTAACACAGATTGCTCATTTTTAATTTTAACTTTTTTTTTTTTAAAGATAAACTTTATGTGATACACTTCCAGATTATTTTTTTTTGTAATGTGTATAATCTTGCATGTTTTTTTGAGGTTGGGGAAAGTTTGCTCGCTTGACCCGTGCCCTCACAAGCAGCCGAGGAGTGCTTCAGCAGCTTGCTCCGAGCGTGCAGAAAGGAGAGAATGTTCACAAGCATTCACGACTTGCTGAGGTAATGCTTCCTTTTTGCAATAAACAGTGAAGAAAGGTGCTTAGCTTTTGTGGGTATGCTGTCTCCGAATGAGCCGAACACACTCTGTCCCTCTTGCCCTGGGATTCTGAAGCCTGGTGGCAGGCACAAGAGCTCAGCAGTATGTCATGTGCTGTGAAATGTCTGCTGTGACGGTGGAATGGAAACTGGTGTTTAGAAGAGACTTAATGAAACCTAACTGCTGTTTTGGCTTCTGTATCTCAACAAAATCTTACAATGGCATTATTATTAAAATAATACATTTTCTTTATTTTCCTTTCTTCTGAAGATCTCAGTACTAGTAGGATCTTGAACTATTTGCTTGTTTAAAATTGAGGTGAGAAAAACTAAGACTAGCACAGAAAGAAATTCTGGAGAATCATTGACACAGTTGTTCTCTGCATTCATATATGTATAGTTCTCTTTTAGTAGGATGCCAACGTGCTTTACAAATTGGTTAAAAGTGTTTAAGGTACTGCTTTTGTGGGCAGAACAGCTGTAAGGTGACACAAGCAATACTGCAGACAACAGAAAAATGAAATTTTGTAGTTCAAGTAGACTCTGAAAGTTTTGTGAAAAGCTCTAGGCAGAAAAGAGGCTTCTTGATTGAAGTACCAGGGTTTTAGGGCTTTCGCCACGAGGGGGAGAGACTGTCCTGAATTTTCTGTAGTTGTTTCTAAGACCAGTAGCAGGGTCTCCCTGGTGTAAAAAAAAAAGAAAGATTGGGGAAAGTCTTGTTGTGGTGTTAATGACAGTATGACCAATACAACATGGCACTCCTGTATCACCTATTGCTGTCAATGCCATGGCAGCAGCTGTGATTCTTGACCATAATTCTTAGTCTTTCTTTGTAGCTGGTGATGAAAGCCACTGACGGGCTCCATGAGTCTACATATAGTCCGTACTCCTTAAGTTTGCCTTGTGTATGATTTGGTTTCTATGCAAAAATACATCTCCTGCTCAAGCCTGCATTATTATCACACTGTGACCAGGAAATTCCCATGGACAGGAGCTTACCCTTTCTGTATTTAATACAGATGCACTCCAGAGTGGAAATCTGATTTCTGTTGTGAGCATTTTTGCAGAAAATAGCTTAGATTGTGCTAGCACAGGGGAGGGGCAGACATTCACATGGGCACTATGGTGTAGGAATACCATGTGATTATCACATTTCCACCCTTAAATTGTTCTAGTGTACTAGAATTTGGGACATTCTCCCTCATAATCTAACTCAAGATTTAGCAGTAAATAATCCTTTCTCTTTAGATGTTTGCCCTTGAATTTTAGTTCATGCTAAAATTTAGGCAGTAGAATATATATAAGGCAGAGAATCTGAGGTTATTCTGTTTGGCTCTTTGAATCTCAGTCCGGAGCTCAAAGGCTATGTTGCTGAAACATCTTGCTGGCTGATATGTTAAACAAGACTTTGCACGTATTCTAACTGGCACAGTCAGTGGATTCATTACAAATAATAAAGGGCAAGTGTATAGTTTACGTGTCTGAAATGAGTTTCTGTAATTGCTGACTGAATATTGCAGTCGTTATTTTAAAAAGAACATTAGCCCCTGCTGTGATGTTAGGCACCTTGTAGTATATCTTCTGTAATTCCACTAAAGTCAATAGAATGGCACTAGAGAAAAGCAGAGTGCAGATAATCACACAGACAAGCACACTTTTCTTCCTGAGAAGACAAGGGTTGGCAGGCTTCTTATTCTACAAAGCCCTCCCCATAATATTGAACGTGGGATCTCTAACTGTTCCCCACTGTATTTTCAAATCTCTGATTTTTTTCCTTCATTTCTGCAGTGGCCTATTTTAAATTTTTAAGCTCAAATGAGTGTGCATCCTATTTCTTTTATCTATTTACTATGGCATTTCACATACATCTTCCCTTTGCTTGGAAAATTTATTGGAAAATTATTAGTGTTAATCCATTATTACTTATATTTTTGAAGAGCTGAGGAGCCAGTTGTGTCCTAGGCAAGGTGTTGTACAAACACAAAACACAAGCCTGCCATGAAGGCTTACAATTTATGTTACTGTTTATGATAAATTAGTTTTAAAAGGGGATTATTGAAAAACAGCTTTGTTTTATCCACAGGCCATGGATAATACAAGCAGTGACTGTTAAGCTTCGGTCACTGTTTTTTGGCAGGGTGTGTAAATTTGTCTAGCATGACTTGCCTATTAGCAATCATGTAAAAAACTGCTTAAATTTATTATGCAATTACTGCAGGGGTGTTAGGTATCTCTGAGAGTCCATTTTGCAATGAGAATACAAAGTAGTTAATATGTTTTTGTGACTTTATTACTAAGGAACTAATTGTAGGAACCAATGTTTCCTGGTCATTGTAGAGTGTGTGTGTCCTCTGCATCCATGGTATTAGCTGATGTATTCTGTACACTTACCAGGAAGCTCTGGGTAAACAAGATTGTGCCATAATTTTAAAAATGTAGTAGTTATGAGGAATAAAAGCAGAAAAATTATAATGGTGCTTAGCAGCATTGCCTAATCAAGAATTTTCTGCTTTTTTTTTTTTTTTTTTTTTTTGTAAACCCTGTTTACCAGGGACTTATAACTGCCATTAGCATCTACTTCAAGTAGAGACTTAGCATCTAGCTCTTGGCTTGGGAGCAATTTGTGTGGGTGCCTGTAAGAACAAAAGCAAGGGAGAATTAGAGAGAGCAAACATGCAGTTGCAAACACAGAAAGGGGGAGGTTAAGCTGAAAATGAATGATTGTTTTTTCCCCAGTCATGCAGTCTTAAAAATAAATCATTGTAACCACTTGTTGATGCGCTTTTGTAAGTCCTGACTGGTGGTATATTCACTGTTTTTTAACAAATCTAGGATAAATGTGTTTTATGTTAATAAAGAAAGAAAGAACACAGACTTGTGAAACCACTGTTGAAATTTGTTATTTCTGCTTTTGAAGTAATATTCTTTGGCTTTAAAGAACGATTAAAACATCATGCATCATTACCGCAAATAATAAATGCAGATAATGTGACTGTAGTCGCTGATGAATCATAAGTAATTGGAATACTTCCATTAATAACTTTCTGAAACAAGTATTTATTTTTTTTTACTGTGCAATGGAGAAAAATGCTCCTAAACCAGGGCTGTTTCAGTTATTTAGCAAATGATATTAATGAAATATTTGCTTATTGCACATGGGTGGAGGCTCAGCATGTTGGTTTGTATAGTTGCTTACATTTTCTTCATAATTACTTTCATATTTCTCTTGTTGTTACCTCTTTAGGAAGTATCTTTACAAGCAGTTTGAATCTAGTTGGTTTATGTGGGTGGTGAACCACACACGACTGCTTCAGCAAATACTGTTTTGGGTTGGCACTATTCTCCCCAGAGGCTGGAGTACAGCGAAAGTGGTTTGGAGTAGGGCAGCAGGTACAGAATCACAGAGTACTTCTCTTTGCATCTACCCAGCTTTGCTGTATGGTGCAGAGAGAGCGGGAGAGTGGAATTTATAGCTTATAGTCTCCAGGTGACCCAGTGGTGGTGTGCGTGTCTGAAAGGATGGTGAATAAGTAGCCTGTGTGTGGCCCTTGGTGTGACACGTGGGGAAAAGTGCTCTCCCAACTTGAGTGCAGCAACCTAAGAACTATGATGTAGAGTTTTAGCCCTAGGCTCCATGGAGCTTCTTCCATTATTTTGTGTAGCACTGAGCTCTCTTGTAGTATTTAATGCTAAAAACACACACTTGTTCTCTGAGGCAATTAAGTTTCATTAGAGGGGATTTTTCCCCTTCCTTCAATTAAAAGAATAATTTGGCGACTTTGAAAGATCTTGGCTGGCAGTTCTGGAGGATGCAAGACCTTTGCTAATCTGTTAAGCAAGTTGCCTTTGAAGGCAGAGGTAGTGTGCTGGGGCCAGCACCCTTCTTCCATCTCAGGCAGTAAAATGATAATTCATCTGTTTGGCAATTCCAGCAAGATGTTGGAGTGGTTTCATGTGTGCATTAGTGATGTAGTGAAAGGGAGCCAGGGCTAGAATTCGTCACCCCAACCACCGGAACAAAAGGCTGAAGACACCCTGGGCTTTCTGCAGGCGAATTTCTCCACCTTGCAGCTGATTGTCATGTCTGTGTCATTCCTTGATTCCTGCCCTCCCCTTGCTCTTCCCTTTGAGATCCATATGCACATTGCTGGTGCACGTCCTTCCATTGGAGACAGGAAAAAGCCATTGCCCCCCAATTCATTTTAAATAGTTGCTAGTAGAGTGGAAGCTCAAAAGATTTATTAGTAAATCTAGCCATTCAGATAGTTTGGAGTACATTTACTTTCTAAATAAAAATGTAAGGAGACATTGATACTTTTACTTTCCTGTGCTGTAGCCTTTTGGATCTCCAACAAGCTAGTGGAGAGTGCTTTCTACTTGGTGATGACATTTTAAAACACTGAGCAGCAAATTCGTTTATTTTCCTAATGATTTGAAATGAGAAGTTTGTTTCTCTCTGCACGCAGTTCAGTTTTACATCCATGCAGTTCCACTGGCTTTACTGGCATTCTTTGTGATTTACAGCAAAATAACTGACTCCATAATTAAGCTCCTTCTTTATTGCCAAAGAGAGACTGTTCTTGCCATTGGTTCTATTATTCAGATATATGGGAATCCATTAGTACATTTTACAGTAGCTTTAGTATGGAGGACGTAAAATCTCCACAAGTTCTTGGAGTGGAAAGAGGCTGGAGGTGGCCAAAATGGGATGCATTATACAATTGTTAGTTGAGAATTTAAATGTGTGTGTGTAACAAACAATCTGAAGACAAGGACTTACAATGTGATTTTTTTTTCAGTGTTTTGTGGTTGAGCTTCCTGTACCGATTGGAATCCTTATCAAAATGTTTGACTTTTTCACATAAGTATCAGTGAGACCAAAAAAATCAGCTCTAGGAGTCATCTGATGGCAAAAGAAGAAATCATGTTTCATCCTATATTTAAAGGGTGATAAAATGTTACTACATGATTGAAAGTATTTGGTTTTGCTGATCAGTTATTTCAGTGAGTGAATATGTCTCAGTGGATTTCAGGATTGGGGTCTTACGTTAGAGCTGCTGTTTATGCACAGAAGCTCAGAGCTTTCCAGCTGAGCCAGGTATAGCTGCAGTGTTCAAAAGGGAGGGCAGGAGGTATTTGAAATACTGATCTTGGGCTAGAAAAGACATTCTAACATCTGTAGCTGGGACTGCAAACAAGCCCTGAAGGAAACACGTGCCCTGAGTACTCATACCAGCACAGTACACAACATGTGCCTCTTGCAGTCACTACCAGCAACTTCTGGGGACTGTGTTGGCTGGCCAGTGCCTCCTGCAGGAAAGAGACTGCTTCAGTCTGGTGCTTGCTTTCAGCTCCTCACACCACGAGCCAACATTTGTTTCTAGAATGGAGAACCTGAGTGAATCAGGTTTGGGACTGGCAGACCAATTAATGCTGCAGTGGCCATGTCCGAGTCCTAGTATTGTCTGCAGGGGTTCTACTTAGGGGGAAGTGTTTCATTCCCCTATTTGCTGTGATTCTAGAAATTTAGCAAAGCAAACTTAAGGGTTTTTGTTTGTTTGTTTTTATTTTTTACGTGTTGATGCCCTTAAGCTAATCTGCAGTTCTATCTGAGCAGGCCATGCTATTTCTCTTCTGGAGAACACAATGGACTTAAAGTCAGCAGGCTTGTTTTGTGCCTTGCAGCTCTCATAGTCATTTACGCATGTGCAAGGGACTGTGATCTGACAGTGTCTGACCCCTGTTGTGCACAAGAGTAACTGATTATGTGAGGTTCAAAGCAGCAGGGAACCTGATCTGAGGCTGTTTTGTCCAAATAGGACTCTTGTAGCTGATTGTTTTCTTTTTTGTCCCTTTTGGCTTAGTCTGTTGGAAAAAAGCCTTCCAGTTCACACACACACACAAAAAGTACCCAGAAAAGCCCGCAGGTAAAAATCTGTGTCAAAATAATTGATGTTAAAGATTCTGAGATACGAACGTGAAAAGAAGACATCCTCCTATTATAGGTATGCTCTCTGATCTTTTCCCAGAGAAAGTGGCCGCTTAATTTCCACATCTGCTTCCTCTTGCTCTGAACTACAATGTAAATAAATGTGAAACACTTCTAAATATTTCTCCCAGGTTCTGTGAGTTTGACATGAGGAAACAAATCTCATTTGAGCCATTCTTCATCTTCCTTTCTATTTTCACCTGTAACTCATCCAGTAGAAATTTCAGTTTATTGAGGCTAGTGATAGTCATCCATGAACTATAGTCCTGCACAGCTCAGAGAAGAGGAACAACAGCCTGTGCATTTGTGATGGGTTGTAGTGCAGGGCTTGTTTGCAGATACAGTATAGGGAAGAGTTAAATGACCAGCATTGAGAAGCAATGTCCATGTGCTGGACTGGACGTCAGATGTTGTGGTCTTCTTCCTGGTTTTGCCATTGATTCCTGTTTGCAATCGCCTTCCTTCCCATCATTTATCTGTCTTGTCTATTTAGACTGCGGAAGGAGCTGTCTCTTCTCTGTATGTCTTGGACGCTCAGCACATTAGGCAAAGTCCAAAAATAATTAATGACATTAGAAGAAATAGGTTGCTGATTTGTTTAACAGAATACTTATCCTGACCATTTGCTAATTTTCAAAGAGGCTAATGAGTATGTCTTTTTTATCAACTGAGCTCAAGATTCTGAAATGAAAAAATTAACATTAAAAAATTAATGTTTCCTTTTTCTCTTGAAATCCTTGTCACTACAGGTACTGCAGCTGGGCTCTGAAATCCTCCCACAGTACAAACAAGAAGCACCAAAGACTCCGCCACATATAATTTTGCATTATTGTGTTTTCAAGACTACCTGGGACTGGATCATCTTGATTTTAACCTTCTACACCGCTATTTTGGTCCCTTACAATGTCTCCTTTAAAACCAAACAGAACAATGTGGCCTGGCTAGTAGTGGACAGCATTGTAGATGTCATTTTTTTGGTAGACATTGTGCTTAATTTCCACACCACCTTTGTGGGACCAGCAGGAGAGGTGATCTCTGATCCCAAGCTGATTCGCATGAATTACTTGAAGACCTGGTTTGTGATTGATCTGCTCTCATGCTTGCCGTATGATGTCATCAACGCATTTGAGAATGTTGATGAGGTCAGTATACTTGTTCCACTTCCACCCCCTAATTATAACTTAACATTCGGGACTGGGGAGGGGAGAAGAAAGAAATGGATGCTTTTAGTTAAACATGTTGGATTAGTGTACCTGCGTCTCTAGTAGCTGCCCTCAGCACACATAAAAGTTTTGCTGATGAGTCATAGCCAGAAGGGTCCATCTTTAACTGCAATGGAAGAAGCTGAGGTTTTTGGTGTCAGAAATCCATATTTATTGTCCTTCCTTCTGCATCCTGAGAGTTCAGGAGGACAGGCAGAGGCAGGTGGCAGAACCTGTGTACAGCACCAAGGAAAACTGCTTCCTGAGACTTACCATAAACAGCTTGAACTGGTGTGTAAAGATAATTTCTTAGGGTAGGATTCTCTTCCTTTCACTGATGACCGAGCAGGCTATGTTCACTAATGGCAATTCTTCATATGAACAATTGGGAAGTAGAATGCACTTTTCTCAGCTACTTCTAAAGTGATATAGCAGGCGGCAGAGGCAGGCAGTGACTGACTACATCTTAGATCAACAGAAAGTACTGCCAGGGTGCCTGGTGATCTCTGCTTTGTTGTTTGGGAGCAGTTGTTTTAGAGGAAGATAAAGCATTTGATGCTTGTTTGATAATTACATAATTAGAGGAAAAAGCAGGGAGAAAAATGGAAATCTAGGCTCCTTCTTAATTCTTGCATGTTTATTTGAGAACAAGTCACAAGCCAGCAAAAGAACTAACATTCAAACGCTTAAACCACAATACTATCATTTAACTGCTTATTTTCCTTCTGTATCAAGCTGCCAAGAAAATTTTCCTAAATTAAATGTGAAAGTACTATGCCCAGCTAGTTCAGAGAGTTAATGAACTGTTAACAGAATCTTGATGACTACAGCAGTCTACTTTTTAACTATGTCTTATAAAATCTGTATCATCAACTTGTTAGGTGTCTATATTCCTGTGTGACGCTAAACCTGTAACATACACGCATATTTCATCAGAGCTTAGTATTTAATATTTAGCCTGTAATATTTATTTTTTATGAGTGTCTTTGAAATATGCCAATGTTATAAAGGATGACCTAGCTGTTGAAAGAAAATTATACCCAGGAAAATATCTCAGTAAAAACATAAAGACTTTGCTTTTATAAAAATACACTACATGGTTTGTTTATCTAATTTAAAATATTTTTCTCTATGACTTGAGGATAAGTAGGAAAACTATTGGATATAGGGGAACAAACACGATGTTATTTGATATTTATCTCTCTAGAGAGATTTTCATTTTATATAAAGCTACAGGCTGAAGTAAGACAAATGAGAGCATGCAAAAAGCTTTGTGAGACCTGTCCTTAAGTATTTGTTTGTCATGAAATGCATTCAGGCTGCAGATTCAGGGCTTTCACATGTTACTTTACCGTGGCACTGATAAAACAATGGAGAGAGTGGCCATACATCAGTTTCTGACATTTAGACTGAAAGATTAAAAAAAAAGGGGGAGGGGGGAGTTGGAGAGCTTTTCTCACTCTTTGCAAATAGTAGCAACCTGCTAATGATTTTGCTGGAGGGACATTTAACAACTGGAGACTGGTGATGTGACCTACAGAACATCCCTGGGGAAAATGGCTGTACCAGAGGCCACACAAGCCCCTGAGCTGAGCAGACTCCCTGCTCTGAAATTCTTGTTATGAGGGTTTGAATTTCTCCAGGTTCTTAGTCTCCGTGTTGCATTGTAACAACGAGGAGCTGATTGGTGCTTCACCTTTCCTGTGGGTCTTCAACAGTCTCCTTAATCAGTATAAAAGTGTTAGTTTTAGTTATTCTAGCCATCATGCCCAAGGAAAAAAAAAATCTTGATGCTATCCTTTCAAGACTGTTCATCTCTGTTTTCCCTAGTGGGTTCTGACGTTTAACTGGTGTAAATCATTGTAGGGCCATTAGAACAGAGTTTCCACTGGTGTAAATTGCTGCTCTTCTGTTAAGGGCTCGTAGACTGGTTTACAGGCCCTGAGGGGCTTTGCCAGCAACGTCAGCAGAATAATGTAGTGCACATCAGGTGGGGATTTGGGACAGTGCATGCTGATCGCTGTTTTGTGAACTGCCTGTAGAGAAAAAGATAACCTCTTATTAAAAGAAGAAAAAAAAAGCCACATTCAAGGAGTCTTGAGAGCAGAAAGGCCTTATCTTATACAGTCTCTGCCACGTACAATATTCCCTTCTGGGCCAACTCCCTTTCTCTTGTTCTTGCTGGTTTAAATTTTACTTGTCTCTCACCCCGTTTTACACGCCGTATTACTTCGCTGTTGGATTAAGTCAGCTGCAGGGCTGAGGTGCTGAAGTTACAAGTGGCCAGACTGGGTTGGTATCCATGTGTTACTCTGACTTTGCTAAAGGTAATTCCCTTGGCACTATGAGAGTGCAGTCAGTGGGTGGCTGTGGCTGCTGTGAGTTTTTTTTCTGGTGAACACGCTCAAAAAATTTTTCAGGGATTAAATGATGCCTACTGTCAGCAGCAGCTGTAAAATGAGATAAAGACTATGAATTGCAACTTTCCTTTGTGGGTGTTTTCCATATGTGATTTTAAACATGAGGAAATATAATCCTGGCTTTGCTGCAGTCTCTATAGTAAAGGTAGACTGGGGCAGGTTAAAATTCACTGTTTTTTCTGCCTGTTATTTTGTGTTAAAAGAAACATCATCAAAAACACTGAAGACGTCATGGAGGAACTAACTTGACAAGTTGGTTTGTTTCTAAGAGTGACATTATTACTGTGAAAGAGACGTTGAATTAATTTGCAGTGGACACAAGATGTGGACCTGATGAAGTAAAAAGCAGTGTAGACAGGGTGTTGAGACTTTTGGGTCTTTGGGTAACTTTGGGACTGTTCCAACACTTAGCTCTTGATAGATTAGTAGTGAAGCCATTGTTGTCTTCTTTCAGGTGTTCCTATAATATAAAATTAATTATAACATATGAAACTAGAGTTGATCAATATTTTTGACAGGAAAATACTTATTTAAAAAGAAGTCTGATTTTTTCTCTATTTTGAAACAACTTTTTGTTTTGCAAATTTACCTCAATTCTCATATAAAACTTAAAGGAATGATTTTAAGCCTATTTCAGAATTATTGGGTTTATTACAATTTGGAACATTACTATATTTTCCATTCACATTTTTAAAACATAATTGAAATTCCAGTTTCTCCTTTGTACTGTTCAGAATATTTTTTCCATAAAAATTCTTTGAATTCATTAACTATTAATCAATACAACTATTAACAACTACAATTAATACAAGAGGAACTTAGGTATGAATAACCACATTCCACAGGCGGAAGAAGAAAGAAAAAAAAGTAATGTCTTTGTTCAAGGCTGTGGAATTGAGAGTCTCAATATGAGAATATCTGAAATTTTTTATCTCAAGTGCTGTACTGAAGGAGAGTGCAGCATCTCATATTCAGACGTGAGCAGAATCCAACAAATGAAGAAACATGTAGCTGCAGAGAAATTTCCATTGCTACCCAAATGAAAGAAAAGTTATAAATGTTTCTCCTGTTTGTTTTTTGTTTGTTTGTTTTTCTATATGATGAGCTGATTCTACAGTTAAATAGAAATTACTTTCATGACCTGCATAGAACTTCAAGAATATATTCCATTGATTGATGAGTCAACGTAATGCTAGGCTTAATCTTTCTCCTGTTAAAACAATACAACATGCTGTAATAGAGTTTGAGTAAGAAAAGAATACATTGGTCTAAAATTTACACAGCTCTTAAAACTTGGTATTAATATCTTTTGAATTCGAATAATGACAATAACATTTGTCAGTGATCCTTTACAGTAATTAGTATTATTCCTCATGTAAGGAAATACCACCTACTTTGGGGGATAATGTTATCTTTTTGTGTTCAGACATCAGTCAGTTGATTTAATAAAAGACAGGCTTAAACAAAATTCCACAATTTTTGCCAAGAACAATGCAATCTAAGTCTTCAAATTCCAAAGGCAATTTGAAGTCTTTTTTGCAGTGTCAGCTTGAGCAATTTTATACTGTGGTTTTCAGCCGTAATACCATAAGATATAATTTATATTGGAAAAAATTTGACGTTACATGTGACACCGTTGTGAAATTTCATGGTAGGAGTGGAATCCAGTCATGCCAATACAATATAAATCTCTGAAACAGCAGTTTTTACTACCAACTCCCTATATGTATTTGAATCAAACACTGATCAACTGTCGGCTGATACCAAAGTGAGAACCATATATTATTCTTATGAAATGGGACCAGCACTGTTTAACACCTGTGTTGGTGACATGGACAGTGTGACTGAGTGCACCCTCAGCAAGTATGCTGATGACACTGAGCTGTGTGGTGCGTTTGACACACTGGAGGGAAGGGATGCCATCCAGAGGGACCTGGACAGGTCTGGGAGGTGGGGCAGTGTTAAACCTCATGAGTTTCAGCAAGGCCAAGTGCAAGGTCCTGCACCTGGGTCAGAGCAATCCCAAGTATAAATACAGACTGGGCAGAGAATGGATTGAGAGCAGCCCTGAGGAGAAAGACCTGGGGGCATTGATTGATGGGAAGCTCAACACAAGAAGGTATTATGCGTTTGTAGCCTAGAAAGCCAACTGTGTCCTGGGCTGCATCAAAAGCAGTGCAGCCAGCAGGTTAAGGGAGGTGATTCTCCCTGTCGTGAGATGCCATCTGGAGTCCTGCATTCAGCTCTGGGCTCTTCAGCACAAGATGGACATGAACCTGTTGGAGCAGGTCCAGAGGAGGGCCGTGAAGATGACCAAGAGGCTGGAGCACCTATCTGATGAAGACAGCCTGAGGGAGTTGGGGTTGTTCAGCCTGGAGAAGAGAAGGCTCTGGGGAGATCTTACAGCAGCCTTCCAGTACCTAAAGGGGGCCTGCAGGAAAGCTGGGGAGGAGTGATAGGACAAGGGGGAATGGCTTTAAACTGAAAGAGGGGAGATTTAGATTAGATGTTAGGAAGAAATTCTTCCCTCAGAGGGTGGTGAGGCCCTGGCACAGGCTGCCCAGAGAAGCTGTGGGTGCCCCATCCCTGGAGGTGCTCAAGGCCAGGCTGGATGGGGCTTTGGGCAGCCTGGGCTGGTGGGAGGTGTCCCTGCCCGTGGCAGGGTGGGGGTGGAATTAAATGGTCTTTAAGGTCCCTTCCAGCCCAAATCATTCTGTGATTCTTATTACACGAGGTAGAGAAGAAATAAATGCATAGTGAAAGATCATCAGGAAAGATGTATTCAATAAAAGTGATCTACTGTTCACTTAAGTGCATAGAAAAAAAAGAGAAGCTAGCATTTAGGCAAAGATGACATAGAGCTTTCAAACAACAAAATTTATGATGATAAAAAAGTCACAGGAAAAACACAATACAGAAGTCATCAAAGAAAATTAAGCTATTTAGTGCTAAGTGAGCATGATGCAGCTTGAAAGTAAACAGTGAGTTGTAAGAGAGGAAAAAATGAATGTGTTGCTTGTCAGATTTTTGGCAAATGTGAGGCAGTACTTTTGCAATAGATTAATTTAAAACCTTATTAGTGAAATAATCTCTCATGCTAATACAAATTGGCTATCTAGGAATTGCTGAAGTAGCTATACTGAAAAGCATGCAAATTGCCTTGATTTGTTTCACCATTTTTTTGCAATAAAGGGCAAGGTAATAAATTATCACGATATTTATAGCTCTATTGAATAATCAGAGGTCCATAAAGAATTTTGGTTGAATTTTACACACTGAAAAAAAATTTTAAAGTCGTCTAAACTACAAAAAGCTATATAATTTGGGGTCTTTGAAACTGCATGGTTCATCTCTCCTATTTGGGCCTGTCTTATTAGGCAATACTGTAACTGTTTTGGATGCAAGTCTATTGATAAATCTGGTAATGAATTAATATTTTTTATGTGGCTAATTAGAGCTAAAGCAGTCATAACCTATTTTCTTTGTAATGTCTATAACAAAGCAGCTATATATCAGAGTAGGAGCCAGGCATTGCAGAAATGTTGGTAAAGTGTGGTTCTTGGATGTGCTGACAGAAGTGGGAAAGGATAAACTCCTAAAAAGCCAACCTCCATGCTACTAATGAAGTGCCTCTTTTACGTTACTGTCTTGATGGGTAGGCTGCCTGTTTCTTCTAAACCCTGTTTTCCAAACTGTGTTGGTTTTATATGTGTAGGCACATACACCTCCTCCGTACAGGTTCTGCTTGTGGCTGTTAAGATGCAGGTTAGCTCTTCTGCACTACTAACGTTCAGAGTAGTCTTTTTCTATGTCATGGATAAGAAAGGGTGTGATTACGTTTCAAGGCTACTTCCTAGCTTTGAAAAGCACGACATGATTTATCATGCTGTTAAAGACAGAATAGTAGTCTACATAATCTGTTCAATCTATATAAAGCTAAAAGAATTAAAACACTGAATTACATTTTCAGTGATAATCTATGGTGATAGCCTTTGTCCAAGAAGGAGAGCTAATTGAATTTCTTAGATTCTGAATTATTTCAAAAAGCTGCTGTTCGAGTGATACTTAGGCTACACATAAAGGGAAGCACGTTTCAGAGACAGGGATCAGTTACCTTTTTTTCCCAGTTCAGCATGCTTGTATTGATCTGAGGCAGAAAGTCAGATGTGCTGGCAAAGGGTATTTATCTGAGTAGCTAAATGGTTGCTGTGTAGTCTATTTCATATTAGGGACTGGATTAGAATTTAAGATGGAGTGGTACTAGATGCCAGTAACGCTAAATCTTATTTGGGTGTTTTGCATATTTGAGGTAAGTAAAAAGCTTCTGGAACAGGCTGGTTCTTTGAAGCACAAGCATTGGGGGAAGCAGATAGGTGTTAGGGGTAAATTTTTGATTTGGTAGTGTGGAAAGTGGGATGGAGAATAGCACTTTGAAGCTTTAGATTACTTACATGTTATCTTTATCCATGTTCTTCCTCTTAGTGTCAGTGCTTTTAAAAAGTGCTTGCTTCCTGGGTCTGCTGTTTTCTGGTGAGGCAAGGATGGACGTAGATTTATAAATGAAAAATCAACCCTTTCATCTCTTCCCACACCCTGTGCTTGTATGCATGAATTATTGTTGTTTCTCCCTGGAATCTAACCAAGCTGGGAAATGTCTGACTAAAATAAGCATTGTGAGTTTAGAGATCTGCCTTCATCAGTACTGAGAACCACAGCAGTAACCAGAGAGTTTAGGTATTGATTTTGACCTGTGTGCGTAATGTTATCTCATCTGTTGGCTGTTAAATATGGCAATCTGTAGGAAAGGTCATGTTTTCAGAACCAGATTAAGAAAATCAGAAGAGGGAAATAACAAAAATGAGAAGTCCTAATAACGACCAGATAGCAAAATGTTGCTTTCTGTGTCTCGTGTCTCACATATGCTAGTGATAAATTTGGTTCATTGTCTCCTTTTCTGGATAAATAATTTATTTTTTTGTTCTGTTTCATTCCTTTAGTGGTTAGCTTTTAGTCTCCTTCATCTCCCTTTAATTGAGGTAAAATCAGAGCTTCAGCTGTTGTAAGTGAGAAGAAAGTGCTGGAAAACCTAGAGCAGATTTGTGTCGATACTAAATATTTTGCTTTTTAAAAATAGATAGTAGGTAAGAAATAAATTATACTTCCTTTGAGCCTAGAAAAAAATCTTAACGGTTGCATGAAGTCCATTTTATTTCTGTACATGTGGAAAGTAAACAATGGCCTAAAAAGTGAATACTATTGTACTGTCATGCAGAGTGAATCCTACTGAAGTCCTAGCTTTACTACAACTCTAGAAGGTGTAGGTGATGATGAAAGTTGCAATTTTTTCCCAAAAGTTGTTCATTCTATGTCCTATTTGTTTGGAAGGGAATAATTTTTCCTTTTTTTTTTTTTTTTTTTTTTTTTTTTTGTCTGTAGATCATTTTAATTGCTGTTCTTTAAACACTTTTTTTTTTTTCTTTTTAGGCGCAATTCTGTTATTCAGTAAATTTTGGATTGAATTTCATTTTGCTTAGCAAACGAGCAGCAGTAACTTCTTTTTATTTGTACAGCATCTAGCACTGTAGTGTCCACTGTTGCTGTTCATAGGCACTGTAATGACACAAGAAACAAATAATTACTCTGCTGCAGCCCTTATGTTTTCACAAACCTTCACAAAGTAATTCATCACAGTGTCTCATCTCTGCAACTCTTTCCATGGATGTGGAAGTAATGGTATAAATCTTCTGTTGTCTGATGCAAAGCTAAAAATGAAACATTGATATCCTGGATCCTGTGCTTTGAGAGAGAATTACATCTGGGATCTCAGTGCAAGGCATGGGGTGCACTGACAACAGATCAGGTCTTGCAGAAAACAGGGAGATGCAGAAAGAAATCTATGTGTAAATATGCACAGTATCTAGTGAGTAAGTCAAATTTACAACAAGTTATGCATGGAAATTTAGTTCTGGCGGTATTTCATGGATAAACTTCTGAAGCATTCTCTTTTAATGTAAAATGTGGGTTCTGCTTTCCTCCAGTACTAAGGAAAACTGATCTGTTTTTCTGTTGGTTTTGAAGTGTAGCTCTATTCTGCAAAGACTGCATACGAGGAAAGGGGAGGGAGTGGTTGTATTTATTATTTTAAGCACTTTTGACAGGTTTGCTCAGTCAGAGAACACAGAGTTATTTCTTCTGGCTGTCAGTGCTTTGAGCTTGCCCTTTGGTTTGGAGGGGACTTGCTACAGATTCTTCAATTTTCATGCATCAGCCATCACCAGCAATGAAATAAAACTACCAGCATATTAAATATCTGAATAAATGTCAGCAACTTGTTGTGGTTTAACCCCAGCATGCAGCTAAGTTCTGCTCAGTCACTTGCTCATGCTCCCTCCAGTGGGGTGGGGAAAGAGAATGAAAAGGGCAAAGTTAGAAACTCATGGGTTGAGTTAAAGACCATTCAATCATTAAAAAAATAAATAAAAATAGAAAAAGCGGATGCTTGCTATAAGCTGACCAATGCCTAGCATGACCCTGAGCAACAGCCACCTTGGAAAATTCCTCTCCAGTTTTCTTGCTGAGCACAGCACCATGTGGTATGGTATGGTATATCCCTTTGATCAGCTGTCCTGGCTTTGTCCCCTCCTAGCTTCTTTTGCACCCCCAGCCTCCTTGCTGGTGGGGCAGTGGGAGAAGTAGAAAAGAGCTTGATACTGTGCAAGTGTTATTCAGCAATTACTAAAACTTTTATCTGGTATCGACACTGTTTTTGTCACAAATCCAAAATGTAGCACCATACTGAAGAAAATGAACTCTATCTCAGTCAAATCCAGCACGCAACTATATGTGGGTATCATCAGCAGAGTATTTAGTTTCATTTGGTTATTTCAAACAATTTGACATATAAACTTATGCGAAATTCAGCATTTGATGCCATATTTCCATTAGTGCTGCACTCTAGTTTCCACTATAAAAAAAATATATTAAAAATGTGCTGCTTTTCTTCCTTGGCCACGGAACAGATTTTGTAGCTTTTACATACCCCCATGAGGAGAGATCTGTTGGGTAGAGTAGAGCTGCAACCGTGTATGTGAAAATCTGGCCCAGGTAGGACTTTGTGGGATGGTATTTAATCTTGTCCTTTCTTAGGCTGACACACAGAAGTGCCTCCTGGTGATCTTTTACAGCAGAGCATCTGAGGGTGCCTCTTTGGGCAGTCTGGGACTCGTGGTACAATTTCTAGCTCTTTATGAACCAAGGTTTCCTTTGGGCAGAAGTAGCTCTGAGCATCTCTTAGTCTGCAACTCAAAGGCTGTAGCAGCAGCAGAGCTAGGAGGATGGGATGTGCATCAAGGGGAGTAAATTGAGTTCAGGCTCTTCTTTTGTGTGACATCGTGGAGCCATCTGTATGATAAAAGCATAAAAATAATCTGCCCTGATAGGAGCATTAAAATGGACAGTAATCAAAAAGCACAGTTCTCTTTTGGAAAGGGGCAATCTAGAAATGCCAATTTTGAATCCAGCGGATCTATTCCTGGGAGTATTACAATATTACTTGCTAAATTTAGTGACAAAAAATACTGTTTAAAAGTCTTGGGAAAGGATCAGATTTTTTTTTTTTTTCTGCTATATAATCTGTGAAATAGGCTATTATGTTTCCATTGTTTATACCCATTTAAAATTCTGCCACTTAGGAATTTTTAAGAGAATTGTATAAATAATTACCTCCCTGGGCATTTCTTCATCTTGATATTGATCCATTTGGAATAGACAAAACCTTTCTTCCCTGAGGAAATCAAATAGAAAATACCGTTAATGCTGAGATTAAAATCATGATTTCTTTTTTTTGCTTTTGCTGAACTTTTAGAATCTTATTGGCAATGCAGTCGCATGAAATACTGTGACTGATTTAAATATTAAATGCATCCTTTGAATGCAACCAAATCATGCATTTATTTTCTGTAAATATGCAAGTTCTTTTTGTACAAAAACCTTAATTCTCTCTACCTCTGATCAGAATTTGGTATGAATGCCTTTCTCCCAAGTGATAGAGTTCTATCACTTTTGAAATGTTTTACACAATTCCTTTTTGCATATTTCACAAGGGAAATAAGGATAAGAGTACAGCGATCTCCAAATAATCTGTTCTGAAGCTCTGAAAGCAAAGTAGCTTGCTTTGAACTTTTTCATCTAATTTCAAACATTGTATTCATATTTTTTTCTAGTTTCAGCTCCCTTTCTGTGATTTTTTTCCCTGGTATTTCTAATTCTTATTTTCAAACTAATTCAATTAAGAATTAACCAAATTCCAAAAATTCCAAGTCCTTCCTGAATCACTGTTTTTCTTTGGTAGGACTCTAAATGACAAGCAACTTTTTTTTTTTTTTTTTTTTTTTGCCCCCCCCCCCCCTTTTTTTTAATCCAGCAATAAACTTTAATTTATCGAACAAGTTTTACATCATTATTCTTGGTAAAAAATAAAATTAGTATTTAGAATGCTGGGTTATAATTTTTTCTTGCCATTGCCTGAGACTGTGATTAAGAAGTTTGGCTTTGAGACTAAAGCTTAAGGTAGGTCATTACTGGATACTTACTGAAATGTAGTACAATACAGTTTTCCAGTTAAAGTTTGTAAAGGGGTGAGGGAGAAATGGGTTTTGGTCTTGAGGAAAAAGGCTGGAAGGCTGTGCGATAGTATCAGAATGGAGATATTTAGATTGTAGAGACTGCATGCTCATCACTCAGGGACTTGCATGTCTGGTTTCTAAAATATGGTTATCACTTTATAATTTGTTGTTGTTAAGTCTTTTTCCCCTCTTTCCCTCTCCGTAGTGAGTCTTCAGAAGTACCTACGTTCCCTCCCCTGGAGGGAAATTGATAATGTGTTCCCAGGTAACAAATTATATCTGTCTCTGAAAATGAGTCAATGTAATCATGACAAATTCATGAAATAAAGAGGAAATACATTGCTGCAGTCCTGGGGAACATGAGTCAATATGCTTTATGTAATTATTTAATAAAACATCTCTTCTAGTGCATTGAAGCAGCCTGAGATACCGAAGCAGTTGTATTTATGCAGGAATAAACAAACTTCCAGTAAAAGCTGGTGACCAGAAGCATGCAATTATACGTTTCCAGAAATACTCATTAAACCAGTCTGCTTAAATTTTAATCAGACTTCTATGTATGAAAACCATCTTGATAAGGGGGGGGTGGGAGGGCAGGGAAAAAAAAAAAAAGGGTTTTATGAAAGGCTGTTCAGATATATTGGTTTCCAAAATGGCTTTGAATTTTTGTTTTTATTTAACTACTTGAGCTTGGGAGTACAAATCTGTCTAAAAGTTAACAATGTAAAATCCTGCATGCTGGCTTAATTCTGTTTTATGGGGGCTGTATTAGTATCAGCACAGAAATACTGCATTGATAGCAAAGCTGTCAAAAATAAAATAATGGGGGGATTAGACAGTGAGATATTTGAAATACTTAATCTTTGTGTAGTCCGTCTCAGAAATGTCATAAGACTGATAGTGAGTGCATGCTTACATGAAAGTAAAGTCACAGGAAATACACTTACACTGAAAAATTACAAATCACCAGGTACTTCCAGCATTTTTTTGGCTGCCTTTATTTATCTTGCTGATGTGTGAGCTAAATACTGCAAACTGTGTTATATCTGAGAAATGAGAGCACGCGCGCTGCCCTGGATCATAAAGAGAGTTGATGGGAAAGTCAGAAATAGGTGTAAGAGGTTAATGAATCCAGATGCTGGAATGAATACAGTAGGTGTCTTATTACATTCCTCTCAAACATTAGATTTGTATAATGTAATGGTCAGTGACTTCCATATGTATTTTCAGTCAGCCTAAAGTAGCATCGGGATACTCGGGGACAGTTCACTTGCACAACTGGGCTCGCAGTAAATAGGCTATCATCTGGAGCCTTTGCAAAGGTATTTGTAGACCTATTCAAAGCATCTGAGAGGGGAGGTCAGAGAGCAACCCACAAAATGTTAGTGCGAGAAGACAAGGCACATATCCATTCCTTAAAAGGGTCATTAAGCTGTTCATGTTTCACAATCTTTTTGTCTGATGGACACCTATGTGTGATAGATCACCTTGTGTCTTTGCAAACTGCAGTTATGAATATTGTTGCTTTAATATTTGATTCTAATGGCCGCTGTGCTTTATCCTTCTAGGGCATCAGTAGCCTCTTCAGTTCACTTAAAGTGGTCAGACTACTTCGACTCGGTCGTGTAGCTCGGAAATTGGACCACTACATTGAATATGGAGCAGCAGTCTTGGTCCTGCTGGTGTGCGTGTTTGGTCTTGCGGCACACTGGCTGGCCTGCATTTGGTACAGCATAGGAGACTATGAAGTTATTGATGAGGATACAAACACGATCCGAACTGAGAGCTGGCTCTATCAGCTGGGAATGTCGATAGGAACACCTTACCGCTTTAACACGTCAGGCTTTGGAAAATGGGAAGGCGGGCCAAGCAAGGACTCCGTCTACATCTCCTCACTGTATTTTACGATGACCAGCCTCACCAGTGTTGGTTTTGGTAACATCGCTCCAACTACAGATGGGGAGAAGATCTTTGCTGTTGCTATGATGATGATTGGCTGTAAGTATTAAAGATTCTCTCTCTCATGCAACATCTGATAGCCGTGTGCCAGGAATTCTGAGTATCCCAAGAACATCTAGAATCATGCTGAACATTATTGTACAGTTAAAACCGAAATATTTTGGGTGGGAATATAGTTATCACGCTTTCTAACTGGTTAGTTTTAAAATCACAGATGGGAACACTGCTGTGACTAGCAAAAAATCTGTCATTTTGGAAGCAATATTCTGTCAATATCCTTTCAATATTCTCTTGTAAGTAAAAAAGAAAATGTACAAAGCCTGAGGTATTAAAAATTAATAGGGTGAGCGTAGACAATCCTTGTGCCTTGCTTTGGTATAAGCTGGGGGAGGTCAAGGAGCATCTCACAAGATGGAGACAATAGTAGCTCTCTGGAAGCCATCAGCTCCACTGAGGGCTGAGCATACATCAAATCCTGAAGCAAATAAGATAATACGGGCCTTGGGCACCTCTTCTGGCTCATATTTCCTTGTTGCAAGGGGTTTCGCATTGCCAAGCTGTCCAGCTTTTGGTCATGATGTGTCACTTCAGTGCAAGATCTTACTCAAAGTGCCTGGAGAGCTGCTTGCAGTTAAGGACTGTTCTTTGGTCACCCTTAAACTCGGTCATGCTTTTATGCATAAGGGTAGGATTTGGACCAAAATAAGGAGGGAAAAAAAAAAGACATTGTTATGGAGAAAGAGAAACTGTTGTACAGTGATAGTACATTTAGAGGAAAAAAAAAGTTAGTCCTTGCTAAGCAGAAAATTAAAACCCAATATATAATGAAACTCAATTAGCACCACAGTGCCTGTTATATCAACATGCGGCTTTGATTCTGATGTATGTGTCATTTTACAGCAGTACTGAAATCATGCACTGAAATAATGCATGCAATGTTGAGCAGGCTGAAGGCCAGCAGTAAAAAGACAAGCATTCTTGATTGAGTAGGGATTGGGATTTTTTAGTTATAAAAATTGTTAATTTCATTCTCCTAGCTTTTTCCAGTACTTAAAGTCCCATCATTGTATTAAAACACAGTGGTAGCAGAAGTGGAAGTTATATAAAAGTTGGAGGCAATTATTCAGTTTTCTCATGAGAATGAGTTAGATGATGTAGCAGTGGAGTACAAAACAGGCTTCCATACATATTTCTTGATGAAGGTACCTTTTTAATAGGAAACATCCTGACCTTTGGCTTACTGTTCATTATGTTATGCTCATGATACTAGCTAGACAAGAATAGCTAGTACTTTTCAGTATTATTATTCAGTACTGTGAGTACTGGATAGACCTAACCTTTATAAAATCAAGAATGTATGTGGGGATATTTTGGAGTTGTCCCTCCTCCAGACTCTTCATTTCAAAGTGTGGTGGAAAGAAACTGAATTTATGCAAGGTGAAAATCGATAGATATCTGCTCTGAATTCTAAAATGAGCTTTAATTACAGTAAATTTTAAAAAATAGCGTTCTGGCAATTTTAAATCTTGTGAACAAAATAATATTTGACAATTTTGTTTGTATTTGATTGGATTTCTGGAACCTTAAATATGTATCCTGATAAACATCTCTGTATCTGAGCATCTTTATCTTGTGAAGAACTACTTGGAAACCATTAGGACTGTTCACAAGATGTGTTTGCAGGAATGGCAACTAGGTCATCCAGTCCTTCAGTTTACCTCTCTGGACTTTACAGGTTCTTGATTGCTTTTGACATGCTGATGGTTTGAGCTGTGGTCAACTAAACAGATTTGTTTAGCTTGCAGCTATTTGGAGCTTAATTGCTGATAAGGTTTCTTCCACTGTAAAAATTCATGTTAAAATAACACTGTTTTGTCTTTAGAATTAATCTCTTGAACATTGATCTGAACTTGAACTAGGGTAGTTTTATAAGAATTTTATCTGAACCTAAAAGATACGTAGCAAATGTATTGGGGATAGACATGGGGAAGGGAAAAGGTGTGTCCTGGCTAGAACTTCTGTACTTCACTTAGGAAAATCTGTATTTGTACCTGGCCACGTAGCATGTTTGCTAGGAGCTGAGCTTGTAACTCATATCACAGTTGGTGGCTGCACGTTCCTGTTATGCTCCCCAATTTGCCTGTGTCAGATCACATAGAGTTGCACATGGGGTGGACAGCATCTGTGCATGTCCAAACCATCGGAAAGAAGCTACTGTCCACTAGTAAAAGTGCAGGGTGTGTGGTATCTCTTTAACACTTTACCATTGACACTGCAATTAATTTAGGATGTATTTAGTGATGCAGATCTCAAAAACATGAAACATTACAGATTTTGGGGCGTGCTTATATGAGTCAGATATACATATGTTAGCCAGAAAGTCTTTTGCAAGTAAACTTCAAAATAAATTAAGTTGGCAAACAGCTGAAAACTTCATATTATTTATTAATAAAAGTGATTATACAATAAATTATATGTTTGGGGTGAAAAATGATGAAAGAAAATAATTAATAAGCTTCCTACCCAAGTTGGTTTGTATCACAAGGTTTCTGACTTTGACAGAAAATAGATTTAAAAGAGGTCAGGCAAATGTGTTGAGGTAATCTTCCTGACACTTCAGATCTAGTTGTGCTAGGAACTCAAAGGGCAGAAGCCTTGAAAGCCAGAGGACTATGCCACAGATGTCTATAGATTTATATGCTTTCTGCAGATGCAGTCTTCAGATCCTGCAATTTGCTGAATATCCTTAAACTACATACATAAAAAATGAAGTGTGCTTGGGGTGATAATTAGACCTATGGCCTGTAGTGGAAAAGGAAAAAGCTATTTCCACTAACAAATAAGCACAAAAGTGTAGGATTACACTGAAAATCCTCTTTTCCACAGTTTCATCAATTTGGTAGTTTTCCACAAGTTTAAGAGCATCCAGGTGCACACTAGCTCTCAAAACTGTGCTTGAGGGGTGTGTAATGCAACAGTTCACTTCTCATCTTTCAGTAGGATGGGGAATGCCATTTTCCTTCTGTGAAGGGAGCAGAGAAAGCCTAGCTGTTTGGCCATCTAAAACTGCAGTTGAAGATAGGTGGGATTTGCAGCCCGACCTCAAATTTATTACTCCGTTAACTTCTCCCCTGCTAGAGGATTTCTTTAAGAAGTGTGCACATTTGTCTTGTTTTTGGAATGGCTAGGTATAGGCAAAAATGCATATCTGTATATTTAAATAGTCAAGTGAAATATGTGCCAGTCAGTTTACAACCTTTTGTGTATGAAATGGAAACACTGCTGGCACTTCTTTGAGAGTGTTACCATTTTTGTTTAGTTGAGTAAGCCAATATGTTAACAACATCGTTTTTGAGATCCCCAAACTGCCACAACAGTGTCATCAAAAATGGATATTTGGGGACAAGCGTATAACAGCCAGCATTAATACTTCAAATTAATTCCAGCAAAATTTTACTTTAAGTAGGCTGGAAATGTTAGATAGGAGGGATTTTTTTTTTCCCCTTGGGCCAATTAACTACCCAACTGTGAATGAATAGTACAACTTCCATTAGTCTGATGGGGACAAATGTAGCTGATCAGAAAGGAAGTGAGAAAAATTTATTCTATTTGTGGGTTTTATCCTCTGCACTTTTAGAGTGGCAATAAGATCTGCGCCAACAAACTAGCAGCTTGTTAACCAACGCCATAGCCAGCCAAGCCCCTGGTCACAATTTCATTGGCAAGACGGCCTTTGAAATTTTGATCCACTCTTTATTGTAGAAGAAGCTGAACTTTGTTGAAACAGAGGTGGTGGTCAACACGTGAAGATGTCTGTGACCTCCACCTTCTTTGCATGGGCTGACACCAGAGGGTCAAAGCACCGGTGCTGCACCCGTGAGTGGTGAGCGCCTGCCTCCCGCTGGTGGCTGGCCCAGGGACTTCAGGAGCATGGAGCTTGCTCCTTCCTCGAGGTGCTCTCCCTGCCTCCAGCCGGGTTGTAGCACTGCATTGGCACCCTGCTTCTCACTTGTGGTGTGGAGGGTCTTGACTTCAGTTTGCTGTGGTAGGGGCATTGCAGAACTGCTTCCCTGCAGCACAGAAGGTGTCGTCAAGTGAAGAGAAGTCAAGAATTTACTCTTAGAAGTGTGAACTCTTTTGACTCAGTGAACATAGAAATAAATTATTATTATTATGATCAAGAGGATGGAGCACCTCTCTTCTGAAGTCAGGCTGAGGGAGTTGGGGTTATTCAGCCTGGAGAAGAGAAGGCTCTGGGGAGACCTTGCAGTGGCCTTCCTGTGCCTAAAGGGGACCTACAAGAAAGCTGGGGAGGGACTCTGTGTCATGGGGTGGAGTGATAGGACAAGGGGGAATGGCTTTGAAGTAAAAGAGGGGAGATTTAGATGAGATGTTAGAAGGAAATTCTTCACTCAGAGGGTGGCGAGGCCCTGGCACAGGCTGTCCAGAGAAGCTGTGGATGCCCCATCCCTGGAGGTGCTCAAGGCCAGGCTGGATGGGGCTTTGGGCAGCCTGGTCTAGTGGGAGGTGTCCCTGCCCATGGCAGGGGTTGGAGTGAGGTAATCTTTAAGGTCCCTTCCAACCCAAACTATTCTGTGATTCCATACATATATGTGCATGCATATGTAGCATATATGTATACACATGCAGCCCAACAGGGAGAGTATTTATTATGATGTTTAAAAGAAGAAAAGGAGTGTGTGTGTGTTTTTTTTTTTTTTTTTTTTTCCTCCACATGGATATTTCTAAAATAATTTTAAATAAAGTGGATTTAATTGTGCAATGTTCATGTACCTCTGGGAAAGGCCTGGCATGGTGTGTGTTGCTCTGAGGAGCATTGCCAGGTCGTGCAGTTTTGCAGGCTGTCTCGTCCTCATTTCTAGCAAACTTGGCTTTTGGTTTTGTTTGGTTTGATTTACTGACCGAGTGTCTTGAATAGTTTCTGAGGAGGAAGGTTGTGAGCAGCAGCGATACTGTTTCCTTTGGTTTTGTTGTCTGCTGAGCTTCTCGGTTTTCAGGAGAGGAGTTACTGTGTAAATAAACAAGGGATTGCAGGATGTGTGTTGCTGTCTCCTCCAATGGAAAACTGACCGAAAGGCTCCTGGTACTGTCAGCACAGGACTATGGTGAAATCAAACCCAAGACATTGGTGTCAGAAGGGCTCAGAGTATTACAAGTATTAGAAAGCATAAGCAATTTATAACTAGTGTTCACTCCATGTGTGTTTAATGTGCTTATGCAAAGAGTGCTGGAATTCATTCTCTTATGCTCAGCTGCTGATGGATCTTCTGCTCACTGCTTACTCTTGCAAAGCTGATCCTGAGGCAGAAATACAGTTGTGTAATGTTAACTCTCTGTAGGTACATTTACCATTGGTAATAGCACTTTGCTATAAATATTAAATAGGTAACTTTCCTTTTTATGCAGTCTTTTGTTACGGTAACTAATAAATCCAGGTAACTTTAATTAACTTCACTTACGTATCTCTGTATTTTATCCCGGACCAGTGGGAATTTTGGCTGAATGAGCACAAATGTTGGTCGAGTAAAAAGTTTAAGGTATGTGAACCCGTGGAAGGAAGGGTGGGTGTTTGTCTCACTAGCAGCACATAGAAACTGGAAGGGCTGGTTGAGGTGAAACAGCTGTGTGTGGGCATTGAGCCTGCAGCACCGGCTGCTTTGGTCGGTTTCACACCTGGGGCAAAGCAGAAGAACCTTGGTGTGCCTTGATCACAACAGCCCTGGTCTCTGCTTGGGAGCCAGAGCTGGAGGTGGTCTTGTCTTCTGAAATGCAGGGTCCTGCTGACCTTGTGGTGGCTGCAGGTGTCAGGGAGAAGGTGTTTTATTTGTTATTTTGACATGGGTAGGTGCAAACCCTGGTTGGAGTTGTGAGGCACTGCAGTATGCTCATCATGTAGCCCTGGGGATGTATGGTCCATTGGTCAACCGCACCAAAGGGAGACATGGGTGGGTGAAAAATGCTCTCGATTCTTGACCTCAAGTAATGCACATCTGTTTGGGAAGAGCAAATTATTTTAAGATAGATGTGAAGTATCATTTGTCTGCTCTTGAGGATTTCAGTTCTGTGGATGCTTGCTGCTTCTGATAGGCAGCAATTCATACTGCTATGTAGCTGTTTTCCTGCACATATGGTAAATTATTGTTTTGTAAAACAGGCTCTGTCTCCACATCTGTCAGTGAACTGACCTGCATGGTTTTGCCTCTATTTATTTATTTAGTGTATGAATGTGTGTATATATATATATATATATATATATATATATAGTCATAGGAGTGCCATTACTGGAAGTAAAAGCAATTAACTCCTCAGCTTCAATGTAGATGAATCAAAACATATTTGCTTATCCCTTTTCACAGATGAGCACTAAATTTCTAATTAATAGGGTATATATCTACAGACAGATCTTTCAGAGATGCTGATGCCACATAAAAACAAGTTTAAAACCACTTTCTGTGGCTGTGAAAAGACATATATTTTCCATTTATAATATTTGGGGGAAAAAAAAGTTAATGCAATTTTTAGTTTCTCCCCCGTGGAGACGTATACCTCAAAATAACAGTTCTCATATATTTTGTTCAGTGAAGCTGTCAGGTTGGGTTGTGTGTTGTTTATTTTTTCTAAGCAATAGCAAAAATGTGAGGACTTCCATTTGCAGTTTTCATATCTGGGCACTGTGTCAGCAATCACCTTGCTCTGCAGGTAGAGTAGGGATGAGCAGCTCTAAAAATGCTTTGCATTTTCTACTTATAACATAATATTGATGGATGTTTGCCTATCTGGATTTTGAGCGACTGAGCAAAATCTATCACACTTGTTTTGGAAGCCTCCCATTAATGTTTTCAGTTGCCCTGAAAGGTCCCAAGCTTTTAGTACCATTTCAAGGTAAATTATCCCCGGGAAGTAGGAACCTCCTGGAAAAGCAGAGCTTGACTCATCCAAAGGAGGCAGTTCGCCGAGGAAAAGACACATGTTTGGGTGCTAAACTAGATCATAATTTTCACTGTGAGCACTCTAATTAGTCCAGGTAGTGAGAGGGATGATGGAAAAAAGAACAAAAGTAGGAGTTAAAAGGTCAGACTGAAGCACATGCATGCTTACGTACTGTAATAAATTTTCAACCACTGAGATCATTAATCAAAACAGAGCAGACACCAAAAATACTCATCTTCATTGATCTTGTGCAAAACTAGCATCACACAATCCCTGCTGCACTTCAGCAGTTGTCTCTGGTTAAGGTAGATGCACATCCCAGGTCTGTGAATAGCTTCTTATTACACAAAAGGAAAAAAAAAAAAAAAAAAAAAGAAGAAGAACGAAGATATCATTAAGTACATTTGCAAGTAGTCTTATTTGCAGTGGTCTTGCTGAAAGGAACAGAAATCTGCCCTAGCAGTGCGAACATCCCACTGAACTATAAGAAAATGGTGATGGTTTCTATCCTGACACGGGTCAGTGTCGCTATTTCACAGCTTCACAGGGGAGTAGCATGCTTTGGTGACCCCCAGCAGGACAGAAAGTGTTCAGAGGCACTTGTGAATGAAGATAGCCAGAAACAGATGAAAACTGGACTGTTGTTATCAAAATACCCAAACAAGAAACAGGCGCACTGCAGCATCATGTTTGGTGCTGGTACTGAGGCATCCCCTTGTGATACAGTTCCTCAGCTGTTAGACAAATGGATGTGGCCATGCTCTATGTTCTTATTACCAGTTTATCTAATTGTAAGGGAAGCATGTGTAGGGAACACACTGAATGGTTCCTTGTGACTGTGCTGCTTGTGCTACCCCTTGGTAGTGACACTGCTTCAAAATCAGATGCGAGACTAGATCCTCAACGCAGTTACCTTGATAAACTCCACCTCTTCATCTGGAGTTTGTCTCTATAATCTGGAGTAGGAAAGAGGCAAGTTATGTTGGCAGAGCTCTAGCAAAAGATAGCATGTAGTACCAGTACCCTTTCAGGTGTTGGCCACATGCCAACTGCTGGCTTGGTCTGCTGAGGATATCACTCGCGGGCTGATCCCAAAGGTCTTCCAGCCCAAAGCATCTTCTGTATACATGGTTATTGCAAGTATGCTGTTTTGATTTGGACACATGCTGGGAAAGAAACAAGGAACCTTACTCTGGAAAAAAAGGTCTCTGGGGTCTCTGTTTCTCATCACTAGCCCTGGTGATGTGGCAAAGATCTTTTAGATGCCACAGACTTCTTGCTAGCCACTGTGGTTGCAGTTGGCATGCTCTCCATATGGCTGATAGCTTTGGTTGCTTTCCATTCTCTCCTGTCTTAGCTATGAGCAACAAGTCAAGTTAGTTTTTTTTTTTTTTTTTTTTTCCTTTTTAATAACTAGGGGCAGTCTTTCCAGATCTATTCCCTCATTCCCCTCTGCTCTGCTTTATTGGTTGTTTGTTGAAGCTGCTCATGATATTTGAAGAGCTGGTGTGTTATTGGTGTAATTGCTAAGCAACTGTTTGGGATTTCTGAATGTTATTTTCCTTGGATGCTTTCTCCAGTAGAAAGAACCACCAGATGTGTCGTGGATATGGTGTTCAGCTACATCAAGTTACAGCGAATCTGGATAGAGTTTCTCTGAAGGAGGCTTTGGCTGCCAGGGCAGAATTTGGCCTGGTTATCTCTAAATATGAAAATACCCCATTTTTTCCTGTTGAGAGTAAAGAAAGATTAAAAAACAGAAACCAAATGAAAATAAATGACTAAAAACCAAACAAACAATCCAATGAAACCCCAAACACCAAAGTCATTGTGATAACAACAAAAAAAAAAGTGGATAGACAACGTCATTGTAGGCTTTTTGGTCTTATAAACAATCCTTCAGCTGAGTCCTGAGGGATGCAGTTTTCAGTGGAGAGAATTGGTACCTCTCATCAGCCAGCAAGGGACCGCACCAGCTCACGGTGGCATTCTCCAAACCGCCGATGAGCTAAAGCGTTTGGATCTGGCCAGCACGGAGTCACATAATTGATATTCAGCACAGACAGGACACGCAGGAGGGATGCGGTCGGTGCTGACAGACTTCACAGCACAGCAAACTCAAACCCAGAGCTGCGCCTCGTAAAAGCTGCCCCCTCATAGAGCAAGGCATCAGAGGCCTGCAGACTTTTTAAAGGGTCGCTACTACTGCAACATAAAACACTGGTGGCAAAGCCAGCGAAAGGGCAGGCTGTAGGTGACACGTATGTAAATAGCTCACTCCTACAAAAATCATTGTCTCCAGGCTAAGATGGGCTGAAAGGTTTTTTCAGGTTCACAACGCCGGTGCTAATCCTGTAATAAATCTGTCTGAGCTAACGACTGTAGCTGTATGAGCAGTGCCCCATTCGTATGGGGTTAGTCATCTCCTCACCACAACATACTTCAGGACAATATTTATAGAAGAAATAAAATGGTTTTTGTGAGTATATTAATTTGGTAGTACTTTGTTTCCTGGCCTGCTTTTAGGAAATATAAACTAACTCTGTGTGAGCTGTTATTTCATACGACGCAAAATTGAGTAAGCAATACTCTTTTTCTTGTTATTTGAAGTGTAAGATTAAAGCTAGATGAAATTCTTGCTGTTGAACTCCCTGCAGAAGGCAATTTGCAAATGACAGTGGTAAATTTGCCACATACATTTGGTTGTGGGGAAAAAATAAAAATAAAAAAAATCCAGAGGTGTATCACAACATTCTTGATGAATTTTCCCATGATGTGTCATCTTGCCTTAGTGACTTCAAAAATTTCAGGCTGTGCTTCAGCCTGATGGATTTAGGGAATGTTTGTACCTCAGAATACACTAGAATTTAATTACTAGAATAGTCCCAGGAAATTTGACTCCAAATCGCTGTCAGAAAAATGCTAATCCAATCAGGATAATTTTTGAAGTGAGATTTTTGTGAAAAGCTGTAACTCACAAAGTCCTTACAGTCTGTTTTCTCCTACAGAGTTTAGCCTGGATCTCGAAGCCTCTGGAAATTTTTGAAAGGGCTGTAAAAGTAAATGGAGAAAAAACTGTTCTGTTTGAAAGGAAAGAAGATGAAAGCTGTAAAGTGTTAATCATTTGTTTGCTTTTTTGAAGTTGTGGATGAGAGCTCACACTACAGTAATGTTATAGATAATTGCTTTTTCTCTCTGTTGTAGAGTGTTTTTAAATCTGTACCTTGAGTTATTTAATTGTAATGAGGAGAATGAGGAAAACAAATACGTATCCCAGCTGTAGGTGTCTTTATCACCTGATGTTTTTCATATCACAGGCTTCTGTAATCTTCTTAGTGCAGAATTTTGCTTTTCTTAGGCCATTTCTTATACTACTACTTCCTGTAAGTAGATTTAAAACACTGAAACCCGGTGGCTCTTTCAAACTTTTGTCAGCATGTGCAACCGATTTGTTTTGTGATTTTTTTTTTGGATTGTAAAGGAACATCATTTACTCAAGTTCATGTCTGAGAGGGAAGAACCAGAATGTGGGCTGGAAGGGGAGAGGAGAGGGAAAGGAAGAAGGGCTTCAGACAGGGGGGTAACATATGGGGTATAACATAAAAGGTGAGTTTTATGCTTTAAATTACTGAGGCACCCTGGAAGAGTGCAGTTTGTCTGGTCAGAATTTTATTTTGGATTCCTACCTGTAAAATTAGCTAAATACCAGTTGTGCACAAAAAAGCGTGACAGAATTTTGTTTCTTCTGCAGTCCCAGGAGAATTTTCTTAAGCAGCAGCTCTGTTTCTGAAGGATAGAAATCCTGAAAAAGGATTTGGTTTTGCATAAGAGTAATCTGTATTTCAAAGTCCATTCCTGCCTAAGAAAAATCCAATTAGACAGGCTTGGGAAAAAACAGCAAAATAGCTCACCTAGTCATGTGACACATTGTGCCACTTTTCATCTTAAATGGAATATGACAGAAGATCTGAAGCATCTTCTAAGCACCTTTCACCTCTGCATCATCTTCAAAAAGCATGTAGTTACTTCACTGGCTAATTGCTATTGGACTCAAAGGCTTGCTGTAGGTTACAAAATGTTGGAGTAGAGACAGCTCGCATTGCTGTAATGTGTAAGTGGTTTATGGATCATGAGGTGTCCCTAACTACTCAGATGAGCTATCCCATGACATCTTAAGAATGAATAAAGATTAGTTGCGCTTTCCAAATCAGTGAGTTTTAATTCACTTGGCTGGTTTTTGTATTTTAAAAAAGGATTTTTCTGTTTAAAAAAAAAGGATAAGTAATTTTCCATAGGATGTAGGTGCTGCAGGGGGTCATATGCAGTTTATTTCTTGAAGCTCTGAAATATTCTAGTGCTGAACTTGAGTTGCAGTCTGGACATATATTCTATCATGAGCAGCAGTCTGATGGTAGAAATTCTGATCTTCTGAGAAAATATGGTCTGCATGTGAAAATGTCAATAACTTTTATCCATAGTACAGTAACTCTTGCTGCAACTGGTGTGAAAAAAAGTGCAAGTAGACAAATAACTTATAGCTTCTCTTACCTGGAAAGAAAATAGAAAATTTATTCTTCTAACTGAAGGATTTCAACAGCCAGTAGGGTCTGAAGTCTTAAGTGCCATAGCCTTTACCATAAGATGACTTATGATTTAGGTATTAGGTATTATAGTTTAGGTATTAAAACCTGACGTCTTACTCACATCAATGTGAACTGGGAATGCTTTTTTCCTTTTTTCAAAATCAAACCAGTAACTGCACTGGGTGTTGTGGAATTAGATGCTTCTGGTCAGATAATGGGCAAACCTTGAGAAAAAATCGCTGCCTTGAGAAGTGATCACAAGTGAGTGGGGTGATTCATGGTCATGGTTCAGTAGTTCTTCAGTGTTAATGGAAAGATCCCTGGAGATTTTCACTACAAGATACAAGGGAGTTGGAGACTGGTAACCTATCTGGAGTGCTCAAGGGCCAAACTGAAAGAGAGAAAATTGGATTTAAGATAAAGAACAAATTTCTTTGTAATTGTGAACTTTTTTTTCTTTTTTTTTTCTTTTTTTTTTTTTTTTTTTTTTTTTTTTTTCTGGTAAAATTAAGATTTACTGCAAAAACTTGGAAAGTAATGGAAAGGTTTTGGTTAATCTCTGGCACAAGAAGACCTTAAATAGTCTCAGAGGTTCTAGGCAGTGAATTTAAGGAATTGTGATAACCCCAAGCTCACTTGTTGTAACCGTATCGCTTGTTGACAGTTTGTAGTCTGAGTAAAATTTTTTTAAAACAATAAGTTGCATGTTTACTGGGGTTTTGAACCAACCCTATCTTAATTTTCCTTTTAAAAAACCTGTCAGCCCTCTCAGAGGACAAAAGATTTGAGTTCTACCTCCTGATGATCTGCTCTACTCTGGCACTTTTTGTGCATGTTCCTTGACAGTGTGTCCTTTTGTTTCAAACGTAGGTTTGTCAATGACTTTGTTAGTGAAAATAACACAGTATCTGCTGACAACAGTTCACAGATGCACACCTTAAATCTAATGTGGCTGTTCTCCTGTTTCCAGTTCTTTCCAGTTTCTTCCTCCTGCTTTTCTCTCACTTCCCTGCACAAACCTTCACTTCTTGGCGTGTCATGCTCTGAGGTTTGCCATCCTGTTTGTTTTTGCACAGGGAGAATTTAATAAGAAATAAGGAACTGGAAAAGCTATTCAACTTGCTTTGTTCCTCTTCTGCTTTTAGGGAGGGTGGTTATCATAAACTACAATTCCTTGAACATCTTTACCCATTAATTCTCTTGGACCTTAAGCTTCTCACTCAGCCTGGTGCGTTTAAATGAAGGGGAAGGGGACAGGAAGGTGGTTTCCTGTGGTGTAAATATGCAAAGTAGGCTTATTTTCATGATTCATTTTTAATTGCCTTTGATTTGAATATTTTTGATTCAACTTATTTCTCTCCATAAAAGCCTTTCTTCATGCAACTGGGAAAGCCATAAAATGAATTTTATCTAGAACTCATTATACCCAAACTAAAATTTCTGCCAAAACTAACCTTTCCAGGAATTGGCTTTCTCATGCTCTTTGCAAATAAGCTGACTACAGGTTAATAATGTGGCAACGGCAATAGAATGTGGGAGGGGAAAATGAACACTTTTCTGGAAGGGAGGCTTATTCCACATAAAGTTAGCAGCCTCCTGTGATAATGATAGAGGAATTACCAAACAGGCAAATTACTTGGAGCAAATCACAATGTCATTGTAGCTATCACACTGACTGTGAGCAGCTAAAAGGAGAATATCTAGCTACATGTCTTTGTTTCCTTATGCTATTCTGACCTGCTCGTTTTTTGTATTTTTAATTTTCAAACTTTTAAGCTTGTTTTTCAGTGGATTTCCGGGAAACAGAATCTTGCATGGTAAACACTTAAGATGGGTGTTTCTTTGTATTAGTTACTGACCTGCAGTCCAATTGATGAGTGATATTTCAGTTCTTCAGTCTTCTTGGCTGAAAGAGCATGGTTTGAAACATGATTCTTCGAAGCAAAGACTTAGAAGGGCAATTTGATATATTTATTTAGTTGGAGAAGAGAGTGTGCTAGGGCATGAGGTAAGTATAGTCAATTGACTGCTGATTTTATCAGGATTATTTTACTCTACAAAGTGTTCTGATCACAATTATATGAACATAAAACATACCTCACTGCACGAGGATGTAGTTCAGATGCAGAATGGAATTCTCTTTGATTCAGCCATAAACTTCAATAATGCACAGGTCTGCAGGGAAGAGTAGTGTTTTGTGGGACCATTGTGTTTTATCACCGGGCAGTCAGACATGAAGAAAATGCTCTCAGCCATTACCAGTTTGGGTTAAAATGGAAAATATGATGCGGCAGGCAGCTCTAACAGAAAGGCATGACTGGTTGGTTCAGTACATGGAGCACTGACAGGCTTGCAAGGGTCCACAGCATAGTTGAGCAGTTCAGTGGCCAGTGATAAACTGGAGCAGATCGGACATACAGAAAAGCAGGGAAGGTAAAGGAGCCTGAGTGCAGCTACACTTCTCCAGCAGTTTGCCTTGAGTTGAGAAGGACACGATCTGCTGCGAGGCTGATCCATCCCTCCTGCACAGAGGGAATGGTGATGGTAGGACAGCTCAGGAGCAGAACTAACTTTTTAGCCTTGTACACTTAGCAAATGTGTGTAAAGCACTGTTGGTGACATTATTAATACTGTCCATGTAGAAGCAGTTAGTGATGGGGTTTCCATCCTTCCTTACAGCTATTCTGTAAACCACATGATGGCTGTGATCTTTCTTCAGCAGAGATGTAGTGGGAGAGTGTCAGAAGAGGATGAGCACTGTGGAAAGACTCTGGGAAAGCACCTGACTGCTGCACGTGAAGGAGAAGTGCTGTCTTCTGTAAGCTGCTGACGTTGGCTCTTGCCAGGTCTCTGTGCAATATGCTAAAGTCCCTGGATGAGACTTGGGGGGATCTGGGGACTGGGTTTGTAGTCCTGTGGTTTAAGGTAGCACAGGGTGGCTCAAGTTCAATAAGTTTTGGGTAAATGGATAGTGAAAGAAGCACCTTCCCAGAAGGAGGCAGTACAGTGGAGAAAAAGAAATAAATCTGAGATGGCTGTTTGTGTGTGTGTGTTTGTGTGTGTGTGCTGCTAGCCTTGCCTTCCCCCTGTAGTTGGTGTCTCTAACCTCATACTGCAGGAGAGTACTGCTTTCTACTTTTAAGAGGAAAGTATCTGGTTTTGTACCATTTTCTATGCAGCACTGCACAAAATGGTTGATAGATGGTAATGTTTGCCTAAGGCTGCACAGCCAAATTCCCTGCTGGTTGCTTGCAGGAAAGTTTTGTCTTTCAATAGTTAGTTGCTACCGGCTACACATTAATACCTCTGTTTTAACAGCTCTAGAGGATTTTGCCATCAGTCTCTGGCTGCCTGGTAGTCCAGTTGCCTTCCCATAAAGCTGGACTTTTTTCTCAATAACCTGCTGTTTGAAATGCCCATTAATTAATGGTCATTTGAAATGCTATGGGAGTGCATGCTTCTCACAGTTCAAAGGCTGTAGATTCAGCTCAGCTGAAAAAAAAAAAAAAAAAAAAAAAGAGAACTTGCTTTAGTTACAGCTGAAAAACAGCAAGTTTCCTTCAGAGCCTGTGCTGAGCTTGTGTCCAGGGTACATAGAGAAAGCAAGCTGCTCTTTTGTGTCCTGCTTCTGAATGATCCAGGTGCTCCAGGAGAGAGGGCGGCATATAAATGTGCTGAACTGAAGAAAATAATCAGCACGCAATCCACAAAACATGTTTACCCTAAGGAGCAGATTTTACTTTCACACAGGTTTCTTCCTCCACCGACTGCAGTGGTGCTTTTTCCTGAAATGTCCTGGGAGGAGTTTGGAAGGCGCTGGCCCTGCAGGAGCTGCCAGTGTTTCTGTTTCCACTTTGAGAATTTTTGCAGTAAAGGAGGACAAAACATCTTTCATCGAAGGGCTGGATTTCTTCTGAGCTTGACTCAGAGTCTCTGCCTGTAAATGCTCTTACTCTTCCTTACATAATATTATTGGGGTGGATTTTCAAATTATGTAAACACTTGAATGTTCAAACAAAAAACTGCCTGTTGACAGAATCGGACACTATTTCATGTGCTATCACCTCCTTTTACTTTTGGCAAGTCATTTTGGCCACTCTTTTTGTAGGTTCCTGATAATTTGTATGTTAACTTCTGGTTTTCCCCACTCAGTACACTGCAAACCTCACTTAGGTTGCCAAGCTCCCAACACAAAATAGAGCTACCTTAAAAGCAAACAAAACAATGAACCTGCTCTTAAGAATTGCAAGTATCTTCTACTGGTGACCCATTGGAAAACCCTAACCTTGGAAGACAGGGAGTGGATATAATAGTATACAAATTTTCAAGTTAATGATGTACATACCTAGGTGTCAACAGCACCTAAGCAGGATGCTTAATGGAGAAAATCTAGATGAGATTGTGAAACTTATATGCGAATGAGAAGCTTTAATAGTGAAACCTGGTAGCATAGGCTAATTCTTCCAGCTTGAACACCTGAGTGGTTTGTGGCAACAACTGCACTCTCAGTGCTGGTTTTAATTGTTGTGGTCTTGTCAGGCAGGAGCTGCAGCTCGCAGATATGCGGTCTCTCTAGTGAGAGGTGAAGGCACCTTCCCAGTGTCAGCTGATAAGTTTAGCGCTGGTATCTGCGCAACAACAAAACCATACTGTGCTTCCGTATTCCTTGCATGATCTCTCTGCTGTTTCTGTGTTTTATCTTTGTGCAGTGAATACACTGGGTGTGCTGTAATTCAGACTGTGGACTTTTAAAATTACAATCAGACAAGTAAACAGAGAATAACAACTATGATCATCAATTCAAAACAGCTTGATTGGACCAGTGTCTTCTCATTAGAAAGGAAAAAAAACTCAACCCCAAAACAAAGAGCTTTTTTACTGATGGCTTTGTGCCTTCCACAGGCTGATGATGTGTTTTATGTTATTGCTTGTGTTCTGAGTCCTTCCTACCATTTCTGATTTTACTGCTATTATCTGTCTGCTGCCATCATGATAGTATTAGAAACAGAATGTAGCGACATCTATAATTAGAGTTGTCTACACATTTTCTTTCTATTTTCCATTTGACTCATATTCCTAACTTTCTAAATCTTTCAGTTTTCAAGTTGAGATCACCAAGACAAACCATTTCTGAGAACAAGGGTGATGTTTGTCCATTTAACTAAGCCAGATTTTGGTCTTGAGAGCAGATGTATAAGAAGATTAGGGCTGGAAATTGAAATTTGGCAGCAAGAGAAACTCATAGAAGAGAAGTTCTGGAAAAAAAAAAAAAAAAAAAAAAAAAGAATCTTTCAAGAAAGAGACCAAAAAAACGAGAACCTTTAAGTGGTGACCTATTGGAAAATGCTGCTCTTAAAACATGCATAAAAAGCTGATCCTTGGTACCTCTCTCTGTAAGCTCCTCTCCAAGAGGTTTTCTGCACAGTCAGTTTTGGCTAGACCTCACCTGAGCTGTGCTACTAAACATAGGTGTGTGTTAGCAGTGTGTGCTAGCCAAGAGTGACTTGTTGGTGTTATGAGTTGTATAAAGTTGGACCTTTTTTGCATTATTTTGTTTGCTAAGACCCTTCAAAACATCCTACCTTGTGTCATGTTTTGGGGAGTAAATTCCCTTCTGCTGAGTTCCTCTCTAGCCTACTGTGATACCAAAGAGAGCGCTGTGTGCTGTTCATTGCAAGCACAGATTTTTTTAGATGTGTGGAACTGGCAATCTGAGTTAATTGTTGATGTCTGCATGCTGCAATTAACCTAATTATGGTTTTGATTGCATTAATTAAACTCTTTGTCCTGGACAGCATCTGTTTAATCATCTGCCTTGAGGCACCCCCTCAGTTGGGGTCATTCTGAACCCTGCTGTTTTGGTCTGGCAGAATTTGGTGAACAGTCACCTAGACTATTTCTTTCCCTTAGTCTTAAACTTTCTCTCTTTAAAGCCTTGTTGTGAAATTTTGAATGCCATTGATTGGCTTCCATATTCCTGTTCTTGGGAAGCACTTGAAAGTGTGGCTCTTCACCAAGGTGGTAGAAGAGCTGTCTTTTTGCACCAGTTTACACACATTTGCCTTCAGGTGCTGTGCTGGATGCACAAACCCTGAGAGAAAAATTAAGTCTTGCTCTGCTGCTGTAGCATTAATTTTTATGTATATATTTATATAGTCAGTACAATTAGCTGCTTTGAATCCCAGCTTGTTCTGCAGAGCTGTTGGCTTGTAAGGGGTAGGATTTGGGAGCTGTACCATAAAGAACCTCAGAGTCAGCTTTGGCAGAACCAGCAGTGGCATGGCATGATAGGTAAGTGAAGGTACTGGTTTGGGGCTTTACAAGATATTTCTATCTTTGGTAGCTGTATTGAAATAAGTAGTGAATTTTGGTGGTTTTGCTATTTAGAATGTCTGCAGAGATCTGGTGTAAATCAATAAGGGATGAGGAATTTCAGTGGAGAGCCATATTATTATTATTATTAATTTCAAGGTAGAGAAATTCAGAGTCTGACTTTCTGGAAGTAGATAATGACAGAGCCTCACTGATTTAGTTTTGTGCTCTTCAATTCTGGTTGCTTCTCCTTTATCTTCTGAACAGAGATGCTGCAGTGGCTGTTCATTCCCTTCACAGAAGTTTTATAAAGATATAAAACTATTCGAGAGCATCCAAAGGAGGGCCATGAAATTGGTGAAGCGTCTGGAGGGCAGGACACATGATGAGCAGCTGAGGTCCCTTGGTTTGCTCAGCCCCGAGCAGAGCAGGCTGAGGGGAGGCCTCATGGCGGCCTGCAGCTCCCTCAGGAGGGGAGCAGAGGGGCAGGCGCTGAGCTCTGCTCTCTGGGGACAGCGACAGGACCCGAGGGCACGGCATGGAGCTGGGACAGGGGAGGGTCAGGCTGGGGGTTAGGGAAAGGGTCTGCACCCAGAGGGTGCTCGGGCACTGGGACAGACTTGATAGTCCTTGTGGGTCCCTTCCAACTTGGGATATTCTGTGAAGTGTCAGTGTAGCTGTACAGTGTCTGTCAGCTAAGGGGTGCCTGGCTGATGTTGTGAGCGGGGAGAAGGACTTGGTTAGGGAAGAAAGTCCTTTCCTTCCCCACTCATCGTGTTGTGTACTTGTTTCTCTGTGTGGAAGCTCCAGCCTTTGGGCTGATGTTTTAGAGCAGACAACAGCAATTCAAACATGCTACTAATGTTGGGTTGTTAAATGGGAGCCTGATGGTAGACTGTCGCTTAATGACATGGTGGATTGATTTAGTTCTTGAACTGACAAACCTTTACCAGGGGTATTTTGACAGTAACTTAGAGGGATAAGAAGGTGTGGACATGGGGAGGGAGTATTAGTTTAGAGGTGAGATGTATTTTACATAAAGGCATTACAAACAGTTCGTGCCTGGACAGTAGTTTCTGATCTGAGACAGTTCAGCACCTGTGAGCAAACCATACTTGTGCCACCTCGCAGCACATTGACCATGTAGCTGGGAAACTGGGCCAGACCGTGGCTTTCATGAAAACAAGGAGAGATGGAGAACTTTGGTATGGATTGGTAGCTGACAGAAAGCAACAAAGAAATGGTTACTTTAGCAACAGAAGACTCAAGACCTGGTGGAGTAAGTCCTATGGCAACATTAATACCATTATACCTTTCTTAGAAGGCCACGGGTCTCTGAAATGTGAACGCTTCAGCACATGCCTAGGAGTGGTTTCTCCACAACCTTGTAGCAATTGTGATCATCTAAATGTCTATAAAAATTTCTGTACTGATTTTGTAGCGTGTTATCATTCAGTCTATGCAGAATGGTCTAAGTGACTGTAAGTGCAGTGAAGAGGGAAACTAGGCAGCTCCATGCAGGCATATATTACATGGAGACAAGGGCTTTCCTGGTGCTGCACAGCTAGGCCTTGTTGTTAATGCTCTGGGAATGAGTAGAAGGCGTTAATGCAAGAACTGTGTTATCTTAATGGTGATTTTTTGGAATTGGTGAAACAAAAGAAGGAGGAATGTAGCTTTTTTTGTTGCTGTATGCTTCTCAACAGTATTTCTATCTTCTGAATGCTTCGGTCTGCCCCTGTTTGGGGGTTCTGGTCTTTTGGGGCACACGGAAACTCCGTGCTGTTTGGCTTGTGACAGCTGAGGGTGCTGTGCGGCTTGAAGTATCAAGCCTCAGGTTAGAAAGATTGCTTTTCAGAACTGAGAAGCATTTTAAATTGATGGCACTTTTACAGTGAATACCTTTCCAGAAGACTGAACAGCAGCAAGCCTACAGAAGCCAATTCCTTTATACATTGCCTTATCCCTTGTGATTGCTGTGACGATTAAATAACTTCAGAGTAGAAAAAGTTTGAATGGCATTTGCCTTGAGCATTCTTGTGCAGAGCTTTTTTAATGAGTTCCCACATTTCCAGCTTGCAACTTTTAGTATTTAGAGCTTTTTCTGTGCTTTCAGTCTTATTTTAATGTTGATGAAGGTGTGTCATGTTTTTTTAAGGACTTTTATTAGCAGTTGTCTTTTTTATGTGCAGTATGAAACTGGATTAAGAAAAGGATCTATATTCATTACAGCTTAACACTGCTCTAAGTTTAGTCTAGCTGGAAGCCCAAGTCTATCTGATGGTACAAAGTTAGTATAATACAAGAAGGAAAAAGCCCTGATAACGAACACTTGACCATTCCAAAGTATTTTTAAACATTTCACAAAATACTTATGAATGTTCATGAGATTGCTGTGACAACACATTCCCACTATCATACTGCTGTTGGAAAAGCAAACAAAAAGCAGGGAAAGACATTGCTCCCCTTCAAGGCTAAGGAAGAGGAGACTGAGTACAAGCAGAGGGAGTCAGGACTGGGAATTAGCTGCTGGTGATTCTCAGATCACAGTGGTCAGTGTCTGTAAGGGGAAACATATTACTGATGTGTAAGGTGAAGTATAAGAAGAATTCTTCTAAGAATCTTCTGCCTTCTGTGCGACGCACATGTGTTTTCTCCCTCTTGCACTTGGATTAGAAACGTGAAAAAGCAGTCCTGAGTGTTCTGGGTTGGGAATCCTGATGGTGAATCCAGTCAAACGTGATTTACTGAGCAGTTTCCATCTTACCTGTGCCCTTCTCAGACCACACTAACATGAGGCATGGCATGAGGTAGCATTTAGAACTGTTCAGAATTTGACAGCTCTGCTTTGTCAGTGGCAGAAAAATGACAAATAGGGAAGGCTTCTAGTAAAACAGATCCACACAATTGGGGAGGAAAAAAGGTTCATGATATCAGCAGCATACACAGAAGAACCAGTGCCTCCTCAATTTCCAACTGCAGAGCAGTGATGTCTAGATGGATGGATGCTGTCCCTAATGGCACAGCGTTAAGGAGAAATTGGGTAAGTGAAAATGCTGTTAAGAGACTTGTGGCTGTGCAGAAGCTCTTGAAGATTCCTTCTGCCAGACTGCAGAATAGCACAAAGGACGTCAGCCCTTCCTTTCACACCCTGCTTGTGACAACCTGTTTACTTAGGCTTTGTATGGACGATACCGTTAGGACCCAACATTTTTGTTCTGTTTAGTGCCCTCAGCGATAATCTGTCTGGATTTCTCGTCTGTTCCCCTTGACTTGTTCTAAAGTGTTTATTCTTTCATCTTTCTGACTTATTACCTAAGCTTTCAGCATTGGAAAAAAAATGGAGAAAAGTAAATAACAATCATAGAATATTTGCTTTAAGATATATATTAAAAAAAGCAATTTATTTTCATTAGCCTCTAGCAAAGACAACATTCTCACTGTACTATTTGTTATTACAGCCACTGTGTTTCTCTGAGCTGACTTGCACGGTCTAAAGGGTCGTGCGTTGCAGTCAGTGTACTGACACACACTCTTCCAATAAAACTTCTAGGGATGCTTGCTAGGCACAGCTCAGCCTACTACTTCTGCATTTCACTTGCTGGTATTAGTGAATAAGACTTGTTTCTTCATTAAGCAGGCTTTTAGTATGAACGCTTTTTCCTGGAGAAATGACGATTCACCTAGAGACTTGTTTCTGTGTCTTACTGGGAGCTGGTTACCTCACGTTTGGAGGCAGTCGATGCTTGTTAGCCTCTAGAAGCTGCAGAAGGTTCTGGACACACAGAAAATGGATCTTATGGTCTGCAAAGGAAATAAGCTGATGGGCAAAAGGTCAAAGAAACCCTGCTGCTTATCCCATTGATGCTGAAGAATGCCACAAGTGCAGTGAGAGCCAGCGGGGGCTGGTGCACAGGGGAGCGGGCCTGAGGAGGCCGGGCTGGGCTCCGTTCCCAGCTCTGGCACATGCTGTCCCGTGGGACCTGATGCCAACTGTGCTGTGTCTCTGCTCTGCAGGCCTTGCCTCTCTTCCTTTGCACTTCTTGCAAGTACAGCCCTACAGTCTTCTAGCATACCATATCGCTGTGCAGCTATTCCTGCTCTGCAGTGCTGCTGAAGTGTCTTTTTGACTTTGAGGACTCTGGTACCACTGAAGTCAAGCCTGCCCCAAAAAATGGATGTTTAAACTCTCTCTCTATTGTCGACCAGTTCAGCTGTCATCTGGTGCTTTCTGTTCCATGTGACTTATGCCAGTTTTTGTTTCTCTCTGTTTCCATGCCCTCCTAATCTCGTGTAGATTCTTTCTCTCCTCTTCTGTCCCCACTCTTACTTAGGCTCACATCCCTGTCCCTCCCCATCTCCAACCTGTGAAGGCTCTCTCTGTTCTTGACCATCTAATTTAACTTTGATTCCCTCCTAGTCATTAGGCTTCTCTAGTGAGGCCAAGAAGGTCTGGCAGCCTCTTTGATAGGTCTGCTAAGCTGTTGATTTAAATTTTGCAGGCTCTGTGGTGCAGAGAGACTGCTAAATCACTGTTCCCGTGACAGGTTTCTGAGAAGCTGGAGGAAGACAGAGTATTGAATAGAAAATTGGAAGAGGTGAGACAAAATAGGAGGGCAGAACTCCTGGAAGGACGCATGAAGAATATTTTTGGGCCGGGCAGGTGACAAGAATTTGATAGGGGGAAACAGTTTAAAGAAGAGTGTATGCTCTCACATAGGGTATATGGAGAAAGGCAGGATAAATGTTTATCCATCAGAGGAACATTTGTAAGAGGGAGCTGAAACTGTGGTGACCAGATCCAGAAAGCTCAGCATAAGGAGCAATATTTAGGAGACAAGACACACTTATCCAGAAAATCTAGCTGTGTAGTTTGCAGGCAGATTCTCTTATTTAATTTAAAAACAAACAAACAAGACCCAAAACTGAGGCTGTGTTCCTTCAAACCGCGTCAAGTGAGCTAGACAGAAAAATATTTTAATAGCCTGGTGCTCACGTGCTGATTGATTACAGCAACAGATCAAAGATAAGTATTCTGTCAAGAATCATTAATATTTGTCAGCCAGTAGTAGCTATATAGTATAAAACATCTTGGCTGCTGAGAGGCTTTCTATCTGTGCTTTGTTCCTAAGACGGATAAATGAATATTCACAGTAGCACGCACAGCTTACAAATCGTCCTTCACATAGCTTTTAAAAGATGAGCATGCAGATTATTACCACAATTTGTTAAGTGCTAAACTGTGTTCCTGCATTTTTACTTCCTTATAATTTGATAACTTCAATGCCAGTAAATGACGTATAATATATTTACAGCGACTGTTTGCCCAAATCATATTGTTCGTCTTCAATGACTGCATGAGCTGTAAGATCTTGTTGTGTCCTCTGTCAATGGAAAGGAAGGATATAAGAGGTGATGGTAGATGCTATTTGGGTGATACTGTACGTGGCAGAGAATTACAGAAGACAAGTGCTTCAGTGCTGAAACAAGGGAAAGACTTGTGATAACTGCAAAAACTCCTCTTCTGGAAGTCCTCTGATGTTACGAAAATGATTCTCAATCTGCTAGAAGTATTGGGGAAAACTGTCAGCATAGTGACAGCCTCAAGACTAGTGCAAAATTAAGCAGGATCCGGTATATAGCGTCAGCAGAGAGCAGGAATCTCCACTGCGAGGACATCTTGTTCTGGAATCCAAAGATCAGGGTTTAAGTTCAGGAGAAGACACTGTTCTCATTAGCTGCCCGGTATCGTGATGATGAACTGTTTCTTCTGAGGTGTGAGCCCTGATGACATGCTAGGGCTAACATAAAACTTGAGATTCTGAATACTTTTACCAATTGCTACAGCCACCTTATATCCCTGTGGTTCCTGTGATTGTGCTGATGCACGCACGTGAAACCACTTACACAGGCCTTAGAAAGTACCAGTATTTTTCCTAGGATCTTCTGGGAGTGCTAGGGTTGTAGGTGTTCTCTTGTGCAACTGGCCAAATAAAGCTTCCTGCCTGCCAGAAAATACGTAACTCTAGAGAGAGGTGAGAGCAGAGATGCAAGTGTTTATGTGCAAAGATATCTGCCTTCCCCATTCTAATTAATGATACTACATCATTACTTTTCACTATATACATTGGTATATGTGCAAATATATTTGTGTTTTATGCTGGCTTGCTATCACACTCACCAAAGCACAAGGCTCAGCTACCTGACATACTTTGCAAAGAAGTCACCTATATAAATCTATAATGTTTACTTCAGAAAGAAATTAGGCAATGTCCCTTACACAATTACATCTACCCCCTGAGTATAATGATGGTTTTTTAAGAATTTGGGTGTAGAATGCCCAACTGTATATGTGCCTGCCTTTTCTGCTGCTTTTAGTCTTGCTGAGCTCTGGTAAACAGCAGGGTCAGCCTGGAATGCAAGTGTTTTCAAGATTGAGGTCGTAGGGACAGTAATGATTACACATTTCTGAAAGTTAGGCTATAACCCTCTTCACCATTCCAGAGAAAAGTATTCTTCTCACATGCAGTCATCCATGGTTTCTCATTAAAAAACCCATATGGTTGCTTCAGCTACTTTTTAATAAGTTATGTCTTCGCTAATCCGTCATTTCACTCATCAGTAAAGCAGGCCCCCTAGAGAAGCCACAGACTGTGAACTTTTCCTGTCTCACATTCTTGCACACACTGTGTGCACCTATTGATGCTGGTTTGCAAGCACATCTGTGATTAGTGTGTGGGAGGAGCATGACTCAGACCCAGTCATTCTGGTGACAATTAGTCTTTAACCAGCTCAAATTAGTCTTCACCTGTGAATGTCATCTGTATTGCAGACCTCACTGGCTTACCCAACGTAATTAAAAACTTCAGTATTCTTATTTGTGTTGTAAACAACATTAAATATTTGGAGCTATTTAATGACATAAGAAAAGGGAAGCTTTTAGACTGGTTTGTCCCTAGGTTTCTTTGGGAACCATTTGAAAACCCTGTGTGGAATATAGTCACGTAACCTGTTTGTACTTGTTGCAGCCAGAAGTAAAATGTGTGTGTGTGCAAGATGGGATTTGCAGGTCACTCAGTGCCAGCTGAAGAGCATCGTGCAATCTTTCTGCGGTTATTGAAGTAACACTACTCTGGGAACCTGGCTTACCAAGGTTATTGCATCAGAAGCCTCAGAACCCAAGCTGCAGGGAAGCCAAGCAGTCCCGTATAAGTCCAGTTAAGTGCAATAGCTTTAAGGGCTTAATTTCACAGCAAAGTGAACCTGAAGTGAGAATTAGTTGTTGTTCTTAACTTGGGTATCCATTCATCCTCCTCTACGCCACTACCAGGTCAAGTGCAGTGGTGCTCTTAACTCCAGCTGGCAGGCCTGTCAGCTAAATGGGCTTGACAACTCCTTGATGATTAACACAACCTCTCTGTGCAGCTAGTGTATAGATCATGGGTTGTTTTGCAGCGTGACCACCTGGAGCAAAGTTAGCTTCCAAGGTGCTGGTAAATGAAGGCCAGGTACACTAAAGACCCAGGTTTTCTCTCAAATGTACATTTTGTTTTGAGGGTTTTCTTTAACTAGCTTTTTGGTTTGGGTACAATGTAGCTAATCTGGGGATGTCACTTCTCTGTGGAATGTGATGTGGAACAAGAGATGTACAATTTTTATATCAGCTCGTTGGGTAAGGCCAGCTCTCTGCCACCCACCTCTGGTTCACTTCACAATGGAACCATAGTGCCTTCATCCCACTCTGCTTTTATCCTGGGATAATTAATAGGCATTAAAATCTTACCTTTTCATTTTTTCCTAGAGAAGACAAAACCTATAAAAAGACTGTGATGTACTTGCTGCATAAACAGCAAAAGCTTTTCTAAGTTAGTGGTTTAAAGCTAGTGGTCGACGAGAGCTTCTTTGTCTCAGTATTTCTCCTAACAGTGTCCTTAACTTTAATTGCAGGCATACATGCTCACACCTGTAGAATAGTGTTTAAAGCTTATGTTTAAGTGCATTGCTAATAAGAAGTGAGATCATTGCAGCCTCAGGGGAGGCCTTGGGTCCTTCTTCCTTATATTCTTACTGCTGGATGCAGATCTGAACTTACCCACATGAAATGCAGCCAGCTATGAACTTACACAGGCACTCTGGTTGGAGTAGAGAGAATCAACCTGAATCCATTTATCATTGTGAATGTAAATGTATATGTAAATATCTCACTTTAAAGTATGAGAATCCTGAAGAATGCTGCCGGGGCACTTCTCAGCAAGTGACTGTAGCCAGCATATGCTTGTGTTGCATATATGGTCGAGGAAAATACAGTCTAGGTTTCAGTATATGTAAATGTCGGTTGATGTGCAGCAGGATTGTAGGAAAAGAGCCAGAAAGTTTGGGTAAAAAACTGCCTCCTAAAGCCCCTCTATTTCCCTCCCCCAAGGCTTTGTGGAAAACTTCATACAAATCACAGAGGAAATAGCATAAACAGGAGCCAGAATAACCACAAATGTAACCAGTTTCACATGAAAAGATAACAACTCTTCCTCCTTCCTTTAATCTTTTTCTATTTTTTATTTATTTCTTTACATGCAGGTCTATTTCAGTAATAGATTAAAAAAATCGGAATTTGCTTCTAATTGAGGGTAACCATTTCAGATGAGCTGAGGGTAGATAAAAAACAACTTTCAAAGCAAAAGCCTTCGTATGGGTACAAATCAGTAAAAACCTATAAAGAGTATCTGGAGATTTAATTTTAACCAAGTAATTGAAAATGGCCATGCATTACCCTGTATAAATTGTAGAAGAAAAATGATGCCCTTAAATGGCTCAGTCTTCATTTAAATAGTGATCTGTTCATTAGTGCTGTGAAATGAAATGGAAATCCATTTCAATTTTCTAGACAATTTAAATTTTATTGTCCATAAAATTCTACAAAATAGTAAAATGGTGTCCTTTCTTGCAAATTGCAGAGGATTTAATCAGATTTTACTATTTTAATAATTTTCCTCATTATGAAACCTGCTAGTGAGTATGTTGAGCTAAAGTCATCCCATGTTGATAAGTGTCCCAGTGGTGAATCTGGCCTCGTATGTTTGGAATACAGATGGTTTTTGCAGCTGTAATCTGTTTGTGCAGTTAGTTTCCTCTCGATAATCAAATTGGCGTGGTCTAGAGCAAGGCTTAGCATTCGCTGGAGAACACATGCTTAAAAGTTAGAGCATCATCAAGATACTGCTCCGCATTTATAACCCTTCCTGACCCCCTGAAGATGTTCAGATAAATATCTTGTTATTTATAGGAAATGTAGCTGTTGGGTTATTTTTCCCCCTTTAACTAGTTGTGAAAATCAGGACATTTTCTGGCTGTTCTGCCTTTTCTTATCAGAGATGAACCCATGTAACAGGGGATAAAGCATGAAGAGGTAACTGGAAAGTACAATTTCTGTGGAATTATCTTTCTTTTTCTCTAGTTTTACAGAAACCTTTCAGTAATCTTGCTGACATTTCCCCCTGCCTGTTTTCTTGCCAGTTGCTCTTGCTATTCCATATTGTTGTATTTTGACTGAAATAAAATTTGATTCTGCCAGGAGCTGTCTGTGGGCTCATTGATCAAACTGCAGCAGCCCTCTCAAGGTCTTTTTGGTGTCAAAGGCTAAGGCCTTAATTTCAATTAGTTTCCGGGCATTACTGTTTGGAGTTAGTCATGGCAATTATGCAGGTTTAAGAATTTACCTGTAAGCTGAAGCAGAGCATATAGTTTCATAGCTGTTTTATGATAAACCTTTGGATATAAACCGATGTTATCCCATTGGGCCTAACCTGTAAGTGAAGTACAGGGTCTCAGAGAAAAATTCATCCCTTCAGATAATTTCAGTGAGAAGAGTCGGGTGAACTCCTTGATGTGCAAGTGCTGTTAAGAGAATAAGAACCTGCAGGCCAGCTTTCCTGAATGTGAGAGGAGCTCATGACTGGAGATTCAAAGTCCCCTGGCTTGACATCTCGTACGCAGGATGCTCTTCTCAAATTCCTTTCAGTGTTGTGTTTGTGTCTTATGTTGGCTGCCCTTTACAGCAGAACTATAATACACAACTAGACTCTTTAGCACTTCACTGTGCAACCAGGAATACATCCAGCTCCTCACAGGCTAGCTCCCACTTGCTGTGCATCTGGTTGCTTTGGTAATCTGCTTTTCTGCAAGCATCTTGGCTGCACTGGAGTCTGGGGCTGCCACTAGATCCCCCTCTGGATGGCTGGTTGCACCTTTCACTGTAAATACAACACTGAACTATCAAAACAAATGAACGATGAGTTTTGTGCATCGGGATTCTTGCCATTTTACTTGTCTAGATGCTTCCTAATTTGACAAAATCCAGACCTTACAGTGTTAATTTATGTTAATTCAGTTGGGTGCTGCTGTACACCGGCAGGAGTTTAGGCCTTGGCCCTGGAGGTGATACCCACCCTTCCTTTGCACAGATTTCCGGGGGCCTCTTATCCTCCCTCTTCAGAAGCAGGATCTTGGATCCGAGGAGCAGCCTTCCACAGAGTGCAGCCTGGTGTTGGCCCTCCTCTGGAGCTGTTTGTGTTGGAGAGCTCTCGCATGGCTCGTGCCGAAGTTTGTTTTACTGGCTTTTATTCGCTTTGGCTCTGATTGCTGCTCTGATCAGTTTTGGTCTGTTTTCCCGTGCTGTTTATCTCAGCCCAAACATGCTGAAAGCAAAAGCAAAGCTAGTCAGAGATCTGTGTTGCCCACGATGCCCAGGCTTGTGAAATCCTGGTGAGCCAAAACACCTGCGATTGCAGCTACCAGCTGCGTGGGTGCTGCCAGATCAAATCAAAATCAAGAAACTTCGCTTCTGAAACGTCCTTAGGGATGCTGGGGTTCAGTGTCATCGGAAGGCTTGGTGGTTTGCCAACACTTACTTCTCTTTTTCCATGTTAAGCCTTAAACTGGCAAAATGTAAGTGGTGTCAAGTCCCTGAGGTAAGAGGAGGTTATTTGCCTGTAGGTCTCTGCTGCTGTAGTAGCAATCTGCCTTTATATTGTATCGCTAGGAAAGGGTGCGAGGAGAGGAGGAGTGGGACTTGCCTGTGGTGTTTGTTCCAGAGCTGCTCTTAACTCTTCCCGTTGTGCCCTTACGCGCTGCAGACAGCCTATTTTTAAGGTGCACAGATGTTTCTGGGACTGCAGTCCTTGGTAGTTGCTCAAGTGGCTTCTTAGAGCAGCTGTTCCCTTGTTTATGTCTCTGACTTGTATTCCATTGCAGTTCTTGGTCTATGTGGTTGGTTTTCTTTTTTTGGGGGGGAGTGGGAAGGGAAAAAAATGATGTCTGTAATGCTCTGTTGTTTACCCCTTCTCAGCTGTCTCCTTACTAGCGGCCTGTCCTTCTGCATGGGTACATTTCCATCGTAGCTGGGGCTTGGTGTTTCTTCCTGTGCTCAGTCTGTTGTGAGCAGCGTGATGGCAGCAAATGCAATGAAAAGTGTGAGAAGATTTGCAGTAGAATTTGACTAAGAGCTTGATATAACTTGCCTGTGGTCTCTCACCTTTCATCCTAGAAGTCAAGTGCTTCTGCCACACAGCTTGATGCTCGTTCATGTCCCACATGGCCTATTTGGACTTTCTGCTTTGCTCATTGTCATCGTGTTGATTTTGGGCTTGTTCAGTTGATAATTGTGTGCCAGGCCTTCAGCTTTTGCCATTGCTACTACCCTACTCTTGCTTGTAGGGTACCTAAACTGAGGGAAAATTTAGAAGCTGGTGGAGTGAAAGCAGAGGGAGGTGGAACAGTTCAGTGCAGCAGTTCAGTCTGGGAGAATAGAGAGCCGTGGGAAGAGCCAGCACGAACAGGCACTGGAACAGCAGGAGAGACAGTTCCTCTGGAAACTCACTTCAAAAAACATTTTTTTCCCAAGTTGTAAAATGCAGGAATTCATGTACATGCTAAGCAACTGTAATTTGTTTTATACCTTGTGAAAGTATTATGCAAATATGTTGTGAAAATACACAAACTACATAATATTAATTGACCTATTAGATTATGGCTGTTTACATTTGTGTTTTTACCAGCAGAATGAAATGATACATCTGTACGTTGTCTAGCTTTTATCTTTTTAATAAAGCAAAAGGTTACAAGTAAGAAAAATATTTATAAAATACAAAGCCTCCTAAGAAGAACCAAATTAAGCAGCTCTGCATCTGTCTTGATAGAAACTGGTGCAACCTATTTAAATTCTCTACTGTTCTAGAAGGTTATATAGATACTAGATAAGTAAATCTTATTTTAGATGCTCCAATTGAAAGTTGCAAGTCTACAAATAACAATTCTATTAAACTAGTGCTGTAAATAATGCCTTGATAAGATACCTGTTCAGTTTGGTATTTGCTTGCTGGCTGTAATTAACAGTGCAGTGTTTTTCTTTTAACTACATACTCTCTACCCTTAAGTAGGAATAATTACCACTAATCAAGACCCCTAATCTCAAGCAATTATAAGCTCTTACATTGTTCTAATTGCACATTTAAAAACAATGTGTTTTCCTCATATGATTATGTTATAATCCATACAGTTATTAATTTCTGCTTTTCTTTTTATCTGATCAATGTTGATTTTGTGTGACCTCACAATGTGTTATCTGAAAAATGCCTTTGGGACGTGCATTTTTTTGTGGTTAATTTACTGTTATGTTTCCTCTTCAGTGAGAAGTGACATATTACGAGTTTTCAAGGCTGTGTTTTTTCTCAACTCATGCATGAACTTGATGTGCACTAGAAACCCATTAGTGAAACAAAGTGCAGCTATACATTTCAGTCATCTACTGTTTGTAAACCCAGGTGCTTGCTCTCTGAATACTATTTAGATTAGCACAGAGTAATCCTTAAGTATGAAAGAGAGGTTCTTTGTTTTAGAGGTTTTAAAAATTGTTAAATAGAGCTGATATGCAGGCAGACAGACTTTCTGGATCAGCTTTCTAGAAAGTGCAAGTGAAGGCAGCTCAGTTTGAGGAAGAACTGCAAGTCTCAGGGGCAAGATGTGAGAGGTTGTTCGCTGGTTGGTGTTGGTCTCACTTGTTGCTATCTAGTCCTTATGCACACATTTTGTATGCAAGGGATTCGGATGAGTGCATTTTGAACAAATCATCATCAATCTGATGATTCATCTCAGGAACCGCATGCAGCACTTACATCTGTAATTGGGGTAATTGCAAACCTCTCATTCTTACAGATAGAAATTCTTCCTCTTATAATTCTAAAATCAGCTCCCAGGTCTTCTATCTGCAGTAACTGAGACCTACCGTGACTTGTATTTATTTCTCTATTCTTATTTGTTACATCATTAAAAGTAGCAGATTATTTGGTGACCTTTCCAACCTGTATCTGACCTTCATGATTCACTCATGCGGGTAATTGGCTATTGAAATTACTATGCTTTTATCTCTGACGTTATTTAAACGCTGGCTTAAATGGGGTGACACAGACTGCATTGTAAATGGGTGGCCACGTTGTTGAGGACAATGTGTTTTTCTTTATCTATTGTAAGAGAAGAATATTTATGTCTTGGTGGGGAGAAAAAATCCTCTGTTCTTTCTGAGGGATCCCGACATTCATGGAGAGGAGGTGTTTGCTCTCTGCTTGATGTGCTGCAGCTCTGTATGCAGTGCTAGAACAGGTTTTTGCTTGTTCTGCAGAAGATACTTTCTCCTTGGTCTATGTGTAGACATGGTCGCAACAGGTTTATTCCTAGACACTGCTTCTCAAAAGCCACCGCACTGCCTTCTTCCAGTGATGCATCCAGCGAAGCTTTTAGGGTCAAATTAATTTGCGACCTTCCTATGTGGCACACTTGTGGCCTTGCTTGAGTCAAATCCATGCCCTGCGAGGGCATTCCCCTCCTTTCCCCCAGTCCTTTTTCTTTATTTCTGTTGTCCCTTTCACATAGGACTACTAAAGAACTCATCATTTCTACAGAGTTCACAAGGCAACTCCACAAACTGCAGCAAACAGCTCCAGGGACCTTTGGATGTTGGACATGAAACCATACGACCTGCACTGTCACTGTTATAGGGCAGCGGTCTAATGTCACGGTGTTCAATCAGTCCTGAAACAAGGATCTCGAGGTTTTGTTCTGTCGTAAATTCCCCAACTTTCTTCCTGTGGGAGGAGAGTGTTTGTTTCTGAAGGTTCTGGGGCTGTGATGTATTGCAGTGGATTCATTTCATTGTTCCTTTGAAAGAAAGGAAAGGGACACAGCTAACTATTTCTTTGCAGGAAAAGGTCAATGTTTAATATGCTAATGTCTCTACCCAATTTTAGGCAGCAAATATCCATGGCTTTAATGTGTCTTTAATAGTAATAAAGTGGTTAGCTAATGATAAATTAAGCATTGTAAATTTGGGGATTTTTTTTTTTTAATGAAAAATTAATGTAGGCAGCAATAATTTTTCTTGCCAAGATAATTGTCGTACTGGAGCATCGTAGCTGCAATTTGCAGTGGAAATTGCTCTAGGATTGCTCACCTTATAATAATTGAAATGAAGAATCAAATGTCCTCTTTTATTTATTTATTTATTTTATTTAGGCTTCATGTAGCTAGACAGTAAAGGGGCGGATGGGGCCTTCATTTTACTTTTGCTGGAGTAGGCCTATTACATTCCTAGACATTGAATCAGCAGGTCTTGCTGTCTGCCAGAACATGAGACAGTCAGATGCCCACAAGTATGGTGGCATAGAAACCTACAGATAAGAATTTGCCTGTGACTCTGTGCCTAACTGTCATCTGTTTTCATCATTGTATTGGCTGGCAGAAGAATGATGTTTCTGGATGACTTTCACTGCTGCAGAATCCTACCAGTGGGACTTGCACAGTTTTGGATGCCCTGGTTTGGTTTCTTGTAGGGAACCTGGTAAAGGTCTGTGTAAATAGCAGTGGTTCAGGGGTCGTGTTTTCATCTGCGTGACAGAGGGCAACACAGGACATAGTAAGAGAAAGGTAATGTGTGTTTTTAAAACAAAATACTCATAGATTAAGGAGCGTATATAGTAAGTCTGTTTGTTTTTTCTTTTCTGAAGCATTCTTCATTCTTCAGGACTCATAGCATCAGAGTTTCAGGTATGGTTTAGCTCAGGCATAAATTGAAGTTAAACAGAGAAATAATCTATACGTTGCTAGTCCCTGTGTCCCTATTAATATTCTCTACTTTAAAAAAAAAATTATTTGGCATGATTTTGTATGTATGTGTCAAAGGAAGCTGACATCTTGTTGTTGTTCAACAGAAGAAAACATTTGAAATGAAGTAAGGGGTAAATCCTTCTTACCATCTGTTTCTGCAAGTCTGAGTTGGTGAGGCTGCACTTGAGAATCAAGGGGAAGGTCTGTTTTATGAGATTCAGCCAAGGCTTTAAATGGACTTCCTTTGCTCTCCTGCAGAAACAGCTCAGGAGCCTGCCAAAAGAAGTGAATTTTTAGGAGAAAGGTAATCTAACTTAAATCTAGGACTGTGCATTAAGATCTTTTTTAACTTCATTGCAACTCCATGTGGAATTCAGTTTTCTGGACATATGTGGAAGAAGAAGAAGGTATCACTCTGTGGAAACCTAGTTAGAGACCTAAACTCATATTCAGCTTTGACTCATATTCAGTGTTTCAGCCTTGACTCACATTCATTTTTTGAGGCTTGAGTCTCTTTTGATGGGCTTATTTGGGGAAGTTTAGATTGGAATTTTTAAGTGTACTTGTCTGTGAGGTTTGGTGTGAATAGCCTCCTAGCTGGAAAGGAAACTTCTAAAGCAGGTCTGGAGTTCAAATTCCACACCTTGATATGGGCCTCTCGCTATGAGAAAGTGCCTTTTTTTAGATATTTTATCCGGGTGTATGTCTTGGATAAGGTTAAATATTGCAATGTCAACCAACTGAATTGGGCTGAGGCAGAGCTGCCTTTTCAACCTGTCTAAATATTCAGGTCATTCTAGGTCAAATGTAATCATATCCATAAATTCATAGCTTAATTATACAGATAATTAGAGGATACAGAATCATATCCTAAAATAATAGTGCAGTTTTAGCATTTTTCGTAGTTTGAGTGACCATTGTTGTTTTAGCTCTGGATGGATATAGCATGTTAAGCAGGGTTGTTAGATGGTAGCTTGCTCTTTTAGGTAATGCCCTTTGTTTTCTTACCTTGGTTATGCTGCAGCTTGTTACCCTAAAATGCAAGGTAATCATCAGCTGCAATACAAAAACTGCACAGGTGTCTGAAGTGGTGTTTGGTGCCTTGTAACAAAGCTTTATTTTGAACAGGATAAAACATCAGACCAAGATTTCTTAGCGATAATCTTTTAGGAAATAAGTAAAATCATGGAAAATCAAGGACCATCCCTGAAATGTTTATGCAGCCACTGGAGACAAAGATACTTAAGTACAAGCTGTGTGTCTAAATACCAGTTTTTGTATTTGCTCCAAGGCAAGTAAGTTATATGGCAGCTGTCCAGCACATCAGGCACTTGAAGGCAGACTGATGAATTGGTCCTGAAAGAGGAGTTTGGGATTTGTTAGAATTGTCTCTCAAAGCTGAGCTCTGTACCTTGCTCTCCTCTTAATAGTTGCTTTTATTTGTGCCATTTCTGATAGCAAAATCCCTGGATCTACATCTACAGTAATAGCTGCAGTTGGCTAAAACCTGAGATTCCTGTGCAGCCTTTAACCTGTCTAGCATTCCTGAGGTGTTATGGAGCCCACCGGGCTTGAGAGCCTTGTTCAGATTTAATTCACTCAGAGTTTGCACTGTGGATACAAATATTAGTACTTCATAGTGCATCCTGATCAGTTTAGGGGACTGAGGAAGAAAAGAGGTAGCTGTGCTAAGCCAGGCAAATGCCCCCAGGTCCAAGCTCCCACTTGTCTGTACAGAGGGGTAGTGGGAAAAGGGGGGAACTGGTCTCAGCAGGAACTCATGAAAATCAAGAAGTTATACAACATTAAGAAGGAATTCTGTAGAGGAACAGCTGTGTAAAGACCTTGAGCTAGTCTGATTTTAAATTGCATCTCTCCATGATCAGGGAAAAGACAGTCCTGTAAGCTTCTCCTGCACGTTATTAAAGTTTTTGTTGTTGTTGCTGGTCATAAAACCCTAAATCATCTTAGTTGGCTTATGGATATCTGACTACAATGCTGACCTGAATAAATAGCTGCACTCAAAGGAATGAATGAGGAAATATATATATTAAAAAAAAGGGGGTGAGGGAAGGAGTAACAGCAAAAAAGGGGGTTTAGATAAGGCAATAAAGTTTTTTTTTTAATAAATATGATTTTCAATTATTTATTTTTATCTCAGAGTGGAACACGTATGATACTGACAATTCAGTGCCTGTTTTAGGGGACAGGAAATGGTAAAGAGGAAGAACGTCCTCAGCAAGCCAGAGCACTTACTGGTGGCTGTCAGCACGTTTGCTGTCTGACTGTTCCTCTCCCTGACTGCAGACTCAGCCTCTCACCTGCTTATCGCCAGCCTGATTCCTGACACAGGAAAGCTCCCTGTGAGGTTTCCTGTCCTTCCCTTTTGTTCAGAGCTGGATTAGCTGAAACAGCCCCAGCCCCAGCCTCTGCAAGACATCAAAACACAACCACTAAGACTGCCACCAACCTCCTGTCCCATCTTGGCCTTCGGAAGGTAGATTTCCTTGAGCCTTGTGCCTTCTCATCTACTTCTCTCCACTACTGGAAATACTGCCTATTTTCTATCTTACGTTCATTATTAAACACATTAAACACATTTTGATCCACTGGCTGGCTTTGTGTCAGTGCCCAGTGCAGTCAGAAGAGCAGCGTGGCGGTCTGCGTTTGAGGGCTTTAGCTCTTGCCTCAGGCCTTGCTGTTCTTCTGCCTGAAGAATATAAAACATAATGTGAGTTTTTATGTATTATTAAACTTACATCTATAAATCACTGACCCATGGTAGCTGTTTATTATTACATATTCCATCTTCTGCTTTGATGCATTGTTGTTGTCACACCGAGGTGGGTAATGATGACTCGGCTTACTACTGTGGTAATGCACTTAGAGCTTGGGAATCTGTCACTGATGGCATTTCAACACAGGCACTATAAACCAGAGATGAAATTTTAAAGTGTCTGCTGTCAAGCTATTTGTCTCAAAATTCTTGTTTCCTCTGTTGTGGTTCCGTAAGGGTTTGGATGCTACTGAATTGTTTGATGGACAAAGACAAATAGTTGTGCTTCGGGAACTCTGTGCTGCAGGACTCGTCATCACAAAAGCAGGCGGAGGTCATCTGCTTGTAATGCTAAGTCTGACCTGCAAAACATGCTTGTGCTCATCAGGCCTCCCTAACGAAGCACCAAAATTGCATTCGTTTCCATGGACTTGGCATTTCTTGTCTTTTACAGCACGTTGGAACATAGGCTAATCAACACAATGTATTATATTATACCTATTGTATTTCTTTATATTTTTTATTTATTTATTTTCTCTCTTTTTTTTTTTTTCAGCCCTTCTGTATGCAACCATTTTTGGTAACGTGACAACCATATTTCAGCAAATGTATGCTAATACGAACAGATACCATGAAATGCTGAACAGTGTCCGAGACTTCCTAAAGCTCTACCAGGTCCCTAAAGGACTGAGTGAACGTGTGATGGATTACATTGTTTCCACCTGGTCAATGTCCAGAGGAATAGATACTGAGAAGGTAAGTGAATTAAACTGCAAGGAAACAATTCACATCCTGAAAGCATTGCATTAAAATAAACAGGAGGTACTTCCTTAGTAAAGACGACAAATATTCTTTAAATAGTACTGGGTAGCAGCTTCCCTTCATTGTAAACTCTCAACTACAGCATTTCAGCCATTCTGTCATATCACCACTTACATCGGTGGTAAAAGTGCATATGTGTTGTTGGTGATATGGCATGAAGTACTATAAAAACAAATGAAAGTGCTTGCTTTTCAGAAAATAAATAAAATAACTAAGTAAGTTTCAAGTTCTAACACAGCCTCAGATTTTCTTCCAATGAGATTTTTATGCAATTTTTCTGTTATAAGAGGTTTGCAGGTATGTGGGCCTGAATACGAAGTATAAATTGTTTTGTCTTGGTAGAATTTGATTGGAATATTAGAGATAAAATAGCAACTTCCAGATTTCATTAATAATAATAATGTATTGTTTGAAAGCTACCTTATTTGAGATGAATGTTTTCATCCTAATTCACCGAATTTACAAGTAAAATTCCCATTGTGTTTTTTAATGTAGTAAATGGCTCTTCACCAGAACAAATGTGCAAAGCGACTACTTTCTGCTCTCCTGTCATTTGCCAGCTTTTATGGGGACAGATACTGTTTTTCTTCTGCTTGTGAAGAGATGTAGTTTGGGAGGTGGTGCATTCAGGAAATCAGACCAGTGCTCCAGTCACCAGCCTCCTGCTTGGCTGCTTACTTCTGTATTCAGACCTGTAGATGCTGGAGTTAAAGAGCAAACAAAGTCATTTCTGTCTAGTTGTTAAAGTGTCGTTGGGGAAGAGTAGAGCAGATGTGGCCTTGCACTGTGCTGTCTGGAGACTGCTGGGTACAGGAGGTACTGTTTGCTTTCCTCAGTGGTCTTCAGCATATCTGCTGTTTAGATCCCAGACTGTGATTTTGGGAAGCACTCTCACACCAGCTTTCAGAAATAAATGGTATTGTAGTGCTAGATAGTGCTGATTAGAAGCTGCTCTGTGTGTTTTCCCACAAAATGTCTTTGTGTGCGGTTCTGAGCATCAAGGTAGGCACATTTGGGGAAGGTGGAGAGACAAGACCTGAAGATACACAGTGTAAGGAACGCTGGTGCTTTCATTCACTCCTCAATACAAGCTTCTATCATCATTTTAATGTAGCAACAAGAAAAAATTGCTATGTAAAACAAATTTGTTTTAGCTTATCTTCAAAGTCCATTCTTGTTTTCCTCTGATAAGAGGAGAAATGCTTTAGGAATGCCTTTGGACACAGCAGGATAACCAAACCAAGCACAACTCACTGTAGCCTTTGAAAATTACCTTAATAAGTAGAAAAAAAAAAGTCTCAAATTATCAAAGCATCAAAGAGCATATTCCACAGAGTTGATTTCAATAACCGGTGTGTGCATAGCTGAACTGCCAGTGGTGATGACTGTAGAACCAAGAAATCAACTTTCATCTGCATTGCAAAAGCCAACACAATGCAAGTCTGACTAATGGCTCTGCCAATCCGTAAACGCTCGGGTCTGAGCTCCATTGGTTTGATGCCTATGTATAACTCCTCGGATGCCATGCAATGAATAAAACATGTATTGTTCCTGCGACAGAACAGTGGTAGTTGTGCCTCTGTGTAATGTAATGCAGTTTTCTACAGGTAAGGCAGATATTTAAAGATGAATTTAACACAGAACCAATCTTTACACTATTTTGTAGGCCACAAATTTGTCAATTCAGTGTTAACTGCAGGCATGCCAAGGAGTGAATAATCAGCTGAAAGCAAAGTCTGTAAGTCTAGTAAATGCCAGTACAACAAAATGTAACCAAGAGCTTCTGAGATTCTAAAATTAAGCCATGATGATCTGGTTTATACCTCCCATATAAATGAAAATCTCCTGCTGTTTGTCTGTAACTTTCAGATGCGTTTAATTCCTCATTATTTTTATGAAGTCTGGAAACAACTTCTCCTAAGTGGAGAATGGAAAATTAGCTAACTTCTTCTTAGAATGAGAAACCAAGAGGTTTTTGGATAAGAATCTCTTTTTAAATGTTCTCTTGTATATTCAGGTTTTCTTATTACTATTTCTATTACGGCAGCCCTTTGTGTGTGTGATGTTCAAATGACTGTGAAGTGTACTTGTGTATAATTCTGGTGCCAAATATTGGCAAGCATCTACAAATACAGAATGTTTTTGCTGCCAGAATAAATGAGGTAATTGCAAAGACAGCGATGGCCACTGCCTATGTTCCATACTGCCTATGTTCCATGTTTAATGCTGGTCTTTCTGTCCCAACCCATTCCTGTGAGCCTGGAAGTCTGAGAATTGGCAGATCTGGGGGCTGCTCATTGTAGGGCAGGTGAGAGAGATCATCTACGAGTGACCTACAGTTAATTGCTATAGAAATATCCCTTTCAGAAGTGATATATAGCAGGTCTTCTTGAAGGTGGGCTAAAGATGATTTTAGCAGTGGTAGAGCCATTTGCTCTTGGAGTAGCAGGCCTAACACCTGGTACCACGGCCTTTTGCAGTTATGAGCTTAATTCTTTGCTCAGAGATCACACAGAGCCTCACTGAGGGTTTAGGCATAGCCATTGTGCTTCATGTGTTACCTTCATATTTTCCAGGAGTGTTTGCATCAAAGCGGCCATCTCCTTCCATCCAGGAAAAATGTGTGGGAGTAAATCTGAAGCTCACCCAGGGTGTTCCTTAATTGGATGAAATAGTTATTACTGGGGAAAAATGAGGCAGACTCACACTACTCAGAAAGTTTTTTGCAAATAATGCATCTCGAGATGTACTTCATCACAGTCTTGATCTTCCAAGGATTTTGTCATCCTTGTTCATGTTCATGCATTTCCAGAGTTTTTGCCAGGAACTTTTTAATCTGTGCATGTAGTAGTGATTCTGTATTCTTTCCACTCAGCTTTCTGTATTATATTAAAAACCTTCAGAAATAGTCCTGACTGGCACCACTGTGCTAAGCATTGATTTATGTACCCTTGGGAACACACATCATCAATTGCCAAAAGTCATGCAACACGGTATAATACCTTAAAGTCCCTTCTTGTGTGAGAAAAAAAAATAATCTGGTACTGCCACTGAGGAGGTGAATTTGAACACCTACCTGCAAACCTCAATATTACGAGCTAATGAAACTAGCAATATATTTTATTTTATTTTTTTTGTAAAGGGTTATGAGATTATACTTTTTTTCTATACAACTGCTCTCACACTTGGAAAATTTGTGCGGGTTTTTCATAGAATATATCTATCTAAATAGAGACCTACCCACTAGAAGTGATCCCTTCAGCAGGCTCTTTTCCACCACTTCCCGTACTGATGTACAGCTCATTTTTTTCTGTCTTAAAAACGTGAGGCCTTATCAGGGTAATTCAATATCCAGCAGAGCGTGTTGCTGAGATGAAAACATTATTTTCCTTCAGGTATTGTAAAGTAGACTGAGTATTGTGGCACATGTGTACCTATAGAAATGGGAATATGGACTGAGATTAGAAGTCTTATGGGAAGAAAAGCATTTCATAACCTGTGTAGTAAAACAGGGATAATCATGTGGCACTTTTAAGCCACATACAGGAATTGATTGCCCAATTTCCTTTTCAGGTTTTGCAGATATGCCCTAAGGACATGAGAGCAGATATCTGCGTGCATCTGAACCGTAAAGTTTTCAAGGAGCACCCAGCCTTCAGGCTGGCGAGCGATGGGTGCCTTCGAGCGCTTGCCATGGAGTTTCAGACAGTGCACTGTGCCCCAGGAGACCTGATCTACCATGCCGGCGAGAGTGTCGACAGCCTCTGCTTTGTGGTTTCAGGGTCTTTGGAAGTAATCCAGGATGATGAAGTCGTTGCTATATTGGGTGAGTTTCACAGCTGATACACACGTTGTGTACAAGTATAGATGCACAGAGTGTTTTTATAGCCTCTTCTATTCAAGCACTTTCGTTATTCTTTAAAAAAGCTCCAGTCAGGTTAGCTTTACCACAGCCTGTATATTTTAATGAATTTGGCAGCTCTATGATGTTAAACATTTGTTGTCTGTTGAAAAATTGAACGAGAAAGGAACAAATACTTGCTTAAGGTCATACAGGAACATCGCATAAAGTCATTGGCTTGTCCTTCCTGTTCCACATAGGTAAACAGAAAGGGCAATCATCTCATCTCCGGATTGCTCCAACTCTGTTTCTTCTGGTCAATGGCAGCTGTATTTGAGCACTGAGATACTGAACATTCTTGGGGTTGTTCCTTCCTTGCCACATCTCCCTTCATCAGAAATTCCACTTAGGATTGCAGAAGAACTTAAAGTGCTGGGCCTGCCACTCCTCTGATAAAAATCCAGTTTTGCTGAAAATTTTTCAGTTAGCTTGATTTCAGATTATGTGGTGATCTCTTAAAGACAAAATAATATAAAATATATGAAATATAGAATATATAATAGTAAACAATACATATAATGATCACAATATACAATCATATATAATATATATTATATAAAATATAATATAAAAATTTAAAGCTGATCTGCATTAACTTGGAATGACAATTTTAGTTTGGAGGCACTCAGAAGAAGCTGACAGTGCTGTGAACAACATTCTGAAGCAAAGCTAGGAGAAGAGAGTGAGATTATCCAATAGATATAGATAAATGATGGGGTGGCTACAGCACTGAAAAGGTGATACTTATCCTTTGATTCTGTCAGACCCTTTTGTGATAAGGTAAGTTCTCACGGTGGCTTTATTCAGTACCTGTCACTCATGGCAGCCTGGCAAAAAAGATGAAAACTTTCTAAGTTTAAACTTTCTGATCACATACAGACACTGTAAAAGGAATGTCTACTGGAAAATGAGGAAGCTAATAAATATGCAGAGTTCGCTTTTCCTCTACTTCTGAACAGGATTGCACGTATAGCATAGTGTGAATTTCATGTCCTGAGGAATCAAGTTCATGATATTTTGTACTACACAAGAATCTAAAAAGGTGAAAAGTAGTGGGGTAACTAATTCTTTTGTGTTCTGGAATCAGCTGTGTAATTCAGTGCTGTTTGCTACTAACAACTGCTCCCAAGCGCAAATACATGCTGAGCGGAGAATGGATTGAGAGCAACCCTGAGGAGAAGGACTTGGGGATGTTGGTTGATTAAAAAAATCAACATGAGCCAGCAACATGTGCTTGCAGTCCAGAAAGCCAAATGTGTCCTGGACTGCATCAAAGGTTGAATCCCCTCTACTTTGCTTTTGTGAGAACCCATCTGGAGCACTGTGTTCAGCTCTGGGCCCCCAGAACACAAGACAGATACAGACCTATTAGAATGGGTCCAGAGGAGGTCATGAGGATGCTCAGAGGGCTGGAGCACCTTTCATATGAAGACAGGCTGAAGGAGTTGGGGTTGTTCAGCCTGGACAGGAGAAGGCTCCAGGGAGACCTTACAGTGGCCAGTGCCTAAAGGGGGGGGTACAGAAAATCTGGGGAGGGACTCTGTCAGGAGGTGGAGTGACAGGACAAGGGGTAATGTCTTTAAGAGAGGGTAGGTTTAGATTAGATGTAAGGAAGAAATTCTTCACTCAGAGGGTGGTGAGGCGCTGGCACAGGCTGCCCAGAGAAGCTGTGGATGCCCAGTCCCTGGAGGTGCTCAAGGCCAGACTGGATGGGGCTTTGGGCAGCCTGGTGTGGTGTTAGGTGTCCCTACCCATGGCAGGGAGTTGGAGTTAGATGGTCTTTAAGGTCTCTTCTGGTCCAAACCATTTAGTGATTCTATGATTTTCTAAGTTGGGCATCAAAATCTTACTACCTTTTAATGTACTGAGTTGCCATGAATTAATATGGCAAATGTAGAACAAAGTAAAACCTCTCAGTTTGGGTCATTTTGTAACCCACAATGCCTCCTCCTGTGTCCATCACAGGGAGAAAAGCTCAGGAAAAACTTGCTGTTCCATTTAATCAGCGTGAGCAAAAAAATATTGAAGTAGAGTTTTCAAAATGCCTTTAAAAGATATGTTTCCTCCTTATCTTTAACAGTACTTTCCATGTTTCATCATAATGTTCACTTTAGAAAACATTCAGCCCAGATTCCTTGAAAAATCAACGTTAAGGAAACCTGAACTGCTGATCTGCTGCAGAGTGATGGCTACAGATAAATGAGGCTGATCCCTTGGTATTTGAGTGAATAGAAATATTTTATGTTGTTTTTCTCCTGGGACAGTAGCAACTGATCCTTTTCTCTCCACACCTTTTATTGGAAATTTGGAGTCAGTTCTCTGGCTCCCACGGAAGTTGTTGCTCTGTCATTTTCTGTGTAAATCTAGTAGTCAGAAATGAAAGCAAAATGAAGTGGGTTCAGTGTGGTTTGGCAAGATTTTGTTTTGGATAAATGTACATCAATTTTTGCGTTTCAGTTTTTTCTGGACTAAGGAAGGTTTTTTCCCTTCACTCACGTGTGCACACACACAGGTTGTGAAGCCATCCATTGGAGATTTTTCCATCCAGATAAGAAATAATGTAGTTAACCAAAGTTGTTCCCTATTCTGAATCAGTAGTTTTCTCCTTTAGAATCGCATAATGTAAGAACCACATTAGTGAGGATGCTGCAGGAGATAGGCCAAGATTTCCTGCCTAACCTCTGTTCAGTCACAGTTTTCTTATCAGTAGAACAGCAATGATTTTTATTTTATTTTTTTAAATTTCATGTTCAGCTAAACTTGCCAAGCATTTGATAAAAGCACACCAGATAAAACGAGCACTTAAGGAAAAAAAATAAATTCTGCATTGTACAAGAAACATGATTGTTGGTGATCATTCAGCCAGAACAGCCAATTCCATAAGTTTTGTTTGCCAGTCACAATGAAGCACAGCTCTGAACATCTGGCATGTAACAGCTAACCACGTGAGGAATTCTGTAGGGTAATTTCAGTTAACAGATACGTCAGAGTGACTGTAATCTCCTCACAGACATTCTTGAAATAAAAATAAAGTGTATAAATTATCCAAGGTGAATTATTTGCTCAGCTTTGGCTGTCACTTAATAAAGCAGCCTTTGCAATTTGTAATGTAGCCTGTATCTTCCATACAATAGAGAAATAAATTGCATCTCTAAATTACTGTGTGACTGCTGCACAGTGTTACATAAACCAAAGGTAAACTACGCTTAAGCCTTAAGGGATCCAATTCATATGAAAAAAATTTGAGTTTTGAAATCATGTAGCCTTGCAGACTAGCATATAAATGTCTGTCATGTAGCCTTGGAGTTTGGAGTGTAATGTGTGCGATTGTGTCCATCCAGATTGGTTCTAATACCCATGTGAGAGGTATATTCTCAGACCAGGCTTATGTTCTTATAACAAAGAACTGATTTTGACTGACTTGGGTTAATACTTGAGTTAGAAGTTATACTTGGTCAGAAATGAAAAAAAAATGTACTTTTTTTTTTGTGTGTGTGTCACCTTAGATTGCACTCCTTGTTAATTTGTCTAAGAGACAAACACAAAATGTATAAACTTCAAAAATTTTCTCTGCAACATTTACAGTAAAAGTTTAAATAAATTGAGGTATTTTGTATTAGGTTTGATTTGTTGGGATGAAAGATGCATTTTTTTGATTCTATCCAAAATTTCTACTGAAGTAAAGAAATTACTAACACTCATGTAACACAGTCTTTAGACTTGATGTGTCAAAGAAATAAAAAATAATTAAAAACAAAACAATCCCTTCCCCTTTCCCCCCTCCAATAGAAAATTGCTTTTAAGCAAGATGATTTATGTATTGTGATTCATTTTAATATGAATGGGGAAAAAAAAGCAAGACGTAGCAAGGCAAGCCACTGTACCGCCGTGTTTTTTTACGTTAATGTGTAGGTTATGAGGGGAATTAAGTAGCAGTGATGATTAGCTAGCGGGAAGCAGCCTGGATGAAATACAATTCAGTTTTCTGTAGCTCTCTCTTCTTCCATTTATACGGTTGTTATTGCCTAGGATGAAGCGCTGAGGTACACTCATCACTTTACGAAGGCAGAGACAAATCACCCAGTCCCTGCCCTGAAGAGAGCCGAGCAAAGCATAGGTCATGCAGAACTTCCATTAAGAGGCTGTTTTCAACTTGGCTTTGCTTTTAACTTTTCTAAGCCTTACCCATTTGGGCTGTTGCTGCTTTATCCGTCTGAGACGGACTTATCTATTTGAACTACCACTGCTTAAAAACTTCCCCATTTATCCAAATGCGGTTAGGGGAAATGGGTTATTTTGTCGCTGCTAAAAAACAATCAGCCATTTCTGTGCGCTTCATTTGGCAGCGCTGGGTTCTCTGCTTTGGAGCAGACCCTTCGGGCTGATCCTCTGGCCTTCTGAAAACCTGACCTTGTCACAGGTCACTGAAAAGTTAAAATTTACTCATGCTCAGGAGAGATTTGCTGGATTTTAATGTAATGAGTACCTTGAAAAGATTCCCCCTGAATTAAATGTGTTTTGGGTAGAGGCCATAAGATCTGGCTGCAGCTTTCTTTGAGATGTGCAGGCGAAAAGGTAGTAGGAGCATGAATTAAGCCTGCCTAGCTAGTAGTTGTTTCTTAATTTAGGGAAGCTTGAGAATCAGAACTGTCTTTCAATGTACTTTTTGTATTTTTTACACTATGAAGGTATGCATTTCCTTAATTCAAGCATGATAACATAATTGTTAGAATTGCTGTAATCAAGAAACTGCTAGAAATCTGGCTGAGCAGATGCCATATGCCATTGCTGAGGCTGACAGGGCACTTTCCTGAGGCCTTCTAGTCTGGAACTTTTTAATCTCTCCTCACAATTATAAGAGGAAGTACTGGTTCTTGTGTTATCTTTCCAATTGCATGTGCGCATCAGAAATTTATATAAAACTCTAATAATAATAATAAAATCATGAAATAGTAGTAAACTTAACTTCTTATAAATATCTTCTAGAAATACAGTGAAAGAGAGGATAGGAGGCCTTGTTAGAAAACAATTTAAGTTGTGTTGATATAAATGTACAAATACCTGAATGGTCAAGAGTGCCATTTTTGATTTTAGTAGAAAATCAATTCTAAACTAGAACTGCTTGACCTGGTTGTACTCCAAGATTGAACAGAAAATCCTAGTGTAGGAAACAACTGATTCTTGCACCCAGGTTGGATCCGACCCATTCTGTTTGAAACTGGGGTCATCTCTGACATTTGGAATAGCATTTCAGTAAAAGACTGAAACCGAGAGATGAACCTTGAAATTAGGGTGACGAGCTGTTTTTCTATAAAATAGCGTCTTAAATTTTCAGACTGCTGCAAAAGCTGTCAATTAATGACTCCCAGAGGGCCTGACTAGGCAGCACTTCTTCACTTCTGTGAGTTGTTCAAAGTTGCTGAACTGCAAGGGGGGGCTGTGTACACGGATAGTGAGGTTAGTCTTAAAGATTTGATTAGACTGGGAGCCTTTAAGCCTTTGTTTAACAATTAAAAACGAAGCCTATAAAACCACTGTGGTCTTCAGAGCTGAGCAACGGATGAGAAAAATAACATTTATTAGAAGGTTTAGTTTAAAAAGAAAAACAAAACCCCCACAGAAAACAGTTTATCCCAAGAGTAAAGCAATTTATTCCCAGGCCTTGCATCCCAGCTGTTTTGCATTTATTGTGTTTTTACTATCCTTGTTTGAGCTAAGAACTTTCAAAGGAATAAACTTTTTAATTGACTTGTGGTTTAGCAAAGAGTATTAATGAATTGCATCCCATGCTGTCCCACAGTGGTGTTAAAATTTGGTCTGTGGACCCTGTTTAGAGATCAGCTATTAGTATTAGTGGAATGATGTGTAATGTAAAAAGTCAATAGAGACCTTTATACGTACACTTATTTTTCCCACAAGAGACCGCTTATAACATTTGTCAGATTTCAGGTAGGTAGGTGGGATCCTTCCTTGTTTGTCTTGAACAAGAGTAAAGAGTCCCAGTCTCATCGGCAGGTTGGAGAATTGTGCATGGCTTTTGAGGTGTGCTGATCTACAGTCCAATGACTGTCATAGTAAGTCATCCAAAAGTCATAAGACAACATGAAGAAGATTAAGCTTCAAAATAGATTTATTAATCCAGCATCACAGTTCAACAAGAAAATGACCGTTCCCCATTGTGCATTGTCCTGTAATTTGGTTCCTGGCTGCCTTGTTCTGAGTGCATTACTGTACAGTTGCACACAGGAATGCCTACAGGTTTCCTTGGTACAGCCACAGGCTTGGCTGACTTGTAACTGACAGTGGCCTGAGAAATAATTTGAAAACATTATTTGCATGATGTGTGTGCTGCTAAAATGCATTCTGATTGTGAATGGCTGTTTATAAGGGATGGAATCGGCAGAGGAGTAGGTATAATTTCCTCTTATGTAATATGGCCCCAGAACTTGAATGGGAAAGGGGAATAAGAATAGAATACTTTATTTATTTATTTCTCATGTTACTGGGTTCAGCTGAGATTAATCATGGCTGAAGAGATTTTTGCACCATCGCATGCTGTGGCTAGCTTGGTTGTAGCCTGGATTGCACTGAACAGATTGAGGCAGATCTGTCTGCCTAAAGAGGGAAGGATTTGAGCCATTTTGCACTCTCCTTATTCTTTCTCTCTTTTTTTTTTTTTTTTTTTCCTATTTTTAAATCAAGTTTATGGGACTTAATGGAAAGCCATTAAGATTGTTGACCTGCTTTTAGACTTAGACTTGCTGTAGCCATCCACAAGGGCACATCCCTGAATTTTGAATCCTGTAGTACTTGTCTACTCTGTAGTATTTGACCAACTAATGCAGCAATTTCCTCTTTTTTATAGTTGAAAAAAATGATCATGACTGTAATAGTGCAGAGGGACTTAAATGGCTGAATGTCAGATGTGGCCTCGACTGCGATGAGTGGGGAACAGTGTTGTCCCCGCACCATACATGTGTGTCTCTGCAAGTGTACAGTGGCTGCTGGTATTGCATGAGGCATCTGCTAAAAAGAGTTGGATCCTGTGTCACAGTGTACGCAGAAGATGGAGAGGCAATGAAGAAATTATTGGGTTTACTCCACCATCCCAAGAAAGTGGTGGTTCCCTGTCCCCATCTTAAAAACCTGTGGCAGAATCCTACACGAAAGCGAGCAGAAATATTAGGACTACAGCAGCCTGTAGGTGTAAGTGACGGCCTTCCCTGCCATGTGTCAGCCTTAGCTTCTGTTCCTATATGCTTGTCAAGAAATGGCAGTACCCTTTCAGTCCAAGGGGAGGAGGCCACACACTTATTTTTCCATACACAGAGTATAATTTGCTTTCAGCTGGCAGGTAAACATGAATGAGATAGGAAGGGAAATCAAGGTGGTAATTTATTGTGAGGGAAAATCATTGCCCTCCACAAGGACAGTTTGCTTTTTCTATTTCTTTTGCTGTTATCAAAGCTAAAGGAAAACAAAATATGGATAGTACATAATTATGAGAGTAACATATGCAGTAACCGAATGTCAAGAAGAGGAATTTGTAGTCTAGACCTGACTGCATTATTTCCCACTTGTTAGAGGGAAAGTGGGATATGGATATATCATCTATTTCTCTATAATCTATATCTCTACCATCTTTATCTCTTCCTTTTTCACTGGGGGGCAGGTGGGGAGCTGCGTAAGTCGCACATAGATTTACTTTTAAGGTCCCATGTAAGTTGGAGGAAGTGAAAATTGAATGTCCTGAAAGAGCAGATCTTTTATTGTTATTTACAAAGCTATAACATTGACTAGATTGGAGCCTGTGGTTTTAACATGATATCATAGGAGAGCTTGGTGTGCCATGTTTTATTTCAGCAGGATATTAAATGCTCCATTTGCTTTGTGTGGAGAAATTCCTGCTGATTTAATTTTATCTAATTGCGATCTTAAAGGAGCATTATAAGAACAATTGTTTGTTTTCTTCACAATTGTTTTAGCTTACTCATCTAGCCATAATTTCATTCAGATGTAGACCCAAGAGGCTTGATTCAGATTTTGGCAGGGCAGATTTGCATCCAGATAGGACAGTCCAAATTGTAAGGGCAAATGCACCAGAGGGATGGTTTATTTTAAAGGAGTGGAAACAGCAATGCAGAAGTATTGTCTGTCTTAGGCCTTCTCAGTGGCAAAGCATTGCATCTTCCACACAGTTATGTGGAGATTGCTTCTCAGCAGGCTTGAAAATGTTGGAGGTTAACTGCGCTAAGGCCAAACCACTATCTTTATACTGCCTCGAGTACCTGAGCTCACTCAGGTTTTCCTAGACTGAACTGCTTTGTGGACAAATCAGTTTTCAGAATGTGTATGCTTTGGGGCCTGTTGATTATTTAACACCAAGTCTTTGAAAAAATCCCTTATTTCTTTATTTTTTTATCTTAGCTTTAAAATCAGGTAATCCTGACTTTGTGTCAGAAATGTCTAGCTGTTGTGCTCTTGGGCTTAAGGAGTGAGTGCTGGATTATGGATGGTATTAGACTTTTCTTAATATTTTCAGACAGTGTCTAACGTCAAAGCATTGTTTGTGCTATTGAATAAAATAACGTGATGTAAATTGTGCTTTTTTTTGTTGTTGTTTCTGTTTTTGGAAAAAGGAGAGATTGAAATTAAAATCCAGCTTTATCTTCAGTAGCTCTACTGTGCTCTTTATATCGTTTAAAGCTGGTTTACTCAGGTTGACATATATAGGCAGGCTGGACAAGTTGTATATTTCTATAAAATGATACAGTGAATATCAACTAAAGAAACAATTTTTAGAGCTGATTTCCTCAATGCCTGTCCACTGTTAGGATACTTTTCCTAATAGCACACTGATAGGAAAAGAATTGGAAGTGGAGATCATGCCAAACTTTTAAAAAGACACCATCTAACTATAGCATAATAAAGGTCTACAGTAATACAACATTTTAATTTCATGGTGGAGCAGCATGGAAACTTCTTGTTGAGAAGTACAGGTTTACTCCAAATGGTATTTTTGGAGAGAGAATTCCTTATCCCTGTACTCAAGACACCCAGAAGATATTTGAATTGACATCAGGAATTGGTTATTTTAAGACTTCTGTATGACATTACCTGTTCAGTGTCTAGTTTTTGCAGAGCATTAAAAGTAGGAATTATGAAACAGCCATTGTCCGCTGTTATCTATAAATGCCCTTAAACTAGACCTGTGCAAGTATTGGAAACACAAATTTATGGTTTATAAAACACTTAATGAATGACCTACTGGAATACCTGGGAAGAAAGGGGGCACACCATGGATAGAGGCCTCAGTCACAAGCTTCTGGACACTGCAAATCAGATGATTTTTTTCTATGGCTTCATGATTTTTTGTGCCAAATTAATGCACTTTTACAGAACGTGCCAGCTACTCTTACATAGTCTGATACCACCATGTGCAGAAGAAGCTCCCTTTTGAAAATAGTAATGCCTTGCATTCTGCTGGCAACAGTGGTTGATCATTCACTGACAGCCAACATTGGGATATGGTGAAGATGAGACCGTCTGTTCTGCATATTCCTTGATATCTCAGGGTGGCTTAGGAAAGGCTTATCCACCATGTTTGTATACAGACTCCAAAGACAGGTGTGAAGAGCTTAGAGAAAAACAAACAGGAAAACAAATAAGTCATGGAACAGTTGCATGTTTTGATTTGTTTTCTCCAAGTTTCACATTAAAACCTTTCTCAGATTTATGTTTCTGAAACAATATTGTTAAATTTAACCTCAGGGAGATGCTAGAAATATTAAATAAAAGTGAAATATACTATAGTTATGAACTTTATGGGTTTTTCAAAATGTTTATGTACTTTAGAAGGCAAAATCCACTTTAAATGCTTGTGAATGCTTTTGTCTGAAATTAAAAAAGAAACAAGAATTTCAAATGTGAGGTCTTTAAAGTAAGCTTCAGGCAACAGCTATAGCATAAAACCTGTTTCTAAGTCATCAGAGAAGAACCCCAAGGATACTGCAAAATGAGCCTCCTGTAGGTTTTTTGATGAGAGAACAAGGACTGTCCATACAGTGACACCATACATTGATCTGTGTTTTTCCCATTATTTAGCAAATGCAAATAACTTCAAGTACATTTGTGGCTAGTCCTTTGACTAGTTATTTAAGCTTGCAACATCTTGTCTTCTGAGTTTGTTACAAACTGGCTATGTCTTTATAACATGTTTTTGGTAACCACTAAAAAGAAAGTAGGGATAAATGATTCTGATGCAGCCTCCTAGCTTTTTGTGACGGAGCCATGTAGAGCCCAGCTGACATTTTAAAGCTGTTCTTCTCATCACAGTAAGTCAAATATTGAAATATAATCCACACTCTATTCAGAGAGACAAATAAACATATTAATTATAGCAATAATAGAAATCTTAGTTGTAACTATTTCATATTGTTGCTAAACAGCAAGACAGTGCTCTGAAATAAATGTTTTCATTTTTTTTCTTGTACAGTGACGTTCTTCAACAGAAAAAAATTGATGCAGTTGTATAGTAAGCTGTCTGCAAAACTGATTCAAACTATGCTTTAAATCATGAACAGATACATTGTGTTTCCATTCATGCACCTGGCAAATCACTGGAAGTGTAATTTTAGTTTATTATCACTGTAACATTTCTTTTGATTTCAGTGGGACTAATACTCATTTTTTGTTGTTGTTTTTCCCTCCTGCCTTTTAGAGGAAAAGAGTGATTAAAAACCCCTGGTTAATGAAAAATAATATCAGATGTCTTGGTCCAAACTTAAGAAGTCTTAAGAAAACCTAAAGCAGCAAATCACTTCCATGCATCATCTCCTGCCAGATGTAGTGTGTTGGAGGACCAAACTACAGGCTATTCAGTGGCTGTCGAATTGTGCACATTATCTGTGAGACACATGCTGTGTGCTCCACCTAGCTCTGTTTCTTCTGGCTGGCAGTTATTCATTGCCTAAAACAATGCACCATCAAGAGGAAAATTTATTTTTGCTCTGGTGCTTCTACTTTCCTTGAATCTTTCTTCTCTCTGTAAAATGGGAAAATTTAATTTGCATGTCATGTTCAGATAAGGAAGAGAGGAGAGGGAAAGATTTTCAATTCTAGCTAAGCAGACAAGTGTTAGTCACTGAGGAGATGACCCAAGTCTTGCATCACCAGCTTTGAACACCAGGGGCAAATATACTGTCCTTAGTGGAATTTTTGCTTGAATACCATTGGTATATCTATACCCTGCACTATGGGATAACTTCACATCCTGTGGTTCTGTTCATACCTGCTCAGGAGATTGAAAATAAACAAATAATAAAAAACACACAACAACAAAAACAGAGCAAAAACAGAGAAAACCAGATCAAGTTGTTTGTTTTGGTTGGTTGTTTTTTTTTTTTGTTGTTGTTTTTTTTTTTTGTTCTTGTTTTTAAATTTCATTAGCATCTTGCCTGAGTAGTCACTAGAATAGAGAACATCACAGAGAGAATCTGTGTTTGCCTTCACAGCAAGTGGTAGCTCCCTCTGTCTGGAGGTGGAGAATGAAACCTGGGGGCTGCAGGTCAGTGTGGGCACTTGGGAGAGCAGGGCCGGGAATCTGCTTGCACTGGTCCAGCAGCTGCTGTGGATGTCTGAGCAGCACTGCACATATCTGCTGACACCAGATTTCCAAGATAAGCTTAGTGTTGTACTGTTGCTGAAGTACCACCAAGCACTGTTTGGTTCCTCTGACTTGGGTTGAATCTGCTAAGCCTGTGTCAGATCACAATTCTTCTATGGTTCAAACATGCTAATAAAGGCAAATCTAGAAGGGACCTGTGCCAGATTCTGGTATGAGTTGTTGTAACAGCTATTACTGTTGATTGGAGAATTATTTTAAGATAAATATTTTGGTTGATGTGCTGAAAATCCTTGGATTGGTGTGAATCCCATGCAAGCCCATGCTGACTTGGAAGACCTTCAGTGGACAAATCCCCGACCTTTCCTCACCCAGCTCCTATTATTAGCATCACACCAAAGCTATACCACAACTTCCAGACACCCAGAACCTGAAGGTGATCTTAGGTATTCTTAGTATTAGGTGATCTTAGGTGATCTTGGCATATTGTCAATCAAAATATTTGACATTGGGTCATGTTTTATGAGTAGTGTGGAATATCTTCTGTTTGAGAACTCTTCGATACTTCACATTTGCACTCCTGAAGAAGATAGGTGTAGGTCTGGTAGGCACGTCATGGCAATACATAAAGCATGCTTCTGTTGTTGAATAGAATCAGCAAAAAATTGGGCTAGATTGCAATAATCAGATCTTGAATCTGGGTGCTGCTTTTAGGGGAGTGAATGTGGGTTGACCTTTTTGCCTGACTCAGGGTGAATTTGCAGCGGTAACAGAAATCCTCCTTTCGCTTCAAGGTGAACAGTAAATTTGCTATGGGGAAAAGATTGGGAGAGAATAAGTACAGAAACAGAAAGTTCTGGTTTTATGAAATAATTCCTCTGAGTTTAAGTTTATCAGGGTTTGGGGACTTATAATTAACACAAACAAGCAAACATGAAAGGCAGTAAGCTATTCGTTTTTCCAGTTCATGCTGAGCTGACAGTGGAAAAGGTTCTCAGCCCACAAATCCAGCAGGGAATATAAATGATTGATGGTAAAAGCTTAGATCATCAACTTCAACTGTGATTGACAGATAGTGTTCCTGGCAAAGGCCTGGAATTCAGTGAACTGGGAATGAGAAATGCAAAGTACTGACAAACAAATGGCCATCTGCATTTCCCTTGCTTTTTAATCTTTCTTCAGAGGTAAGGTGAGATGTATAAATCCTGGAGTTGTATGTAAACGTAGGCGTTTCATTCAGGTTCTCTAATGACGCCTTAGACTTTGCCAAACACATTCTGACATGTTTAGAAGTGCTACCTTACTCTTCTTTCTTTCCAATTGCAAATGTTTTTGATAAAACAGCCACTTAACCTCCTTTTTTTTTCTTTTTTTTTTTTTTTTTTTCCCCTTCCCTTTTCCCAAGTGATTGTTCTTTCTTTATGGAAAACATTTAAATGAAGGGAGGTGGTATACACTTTCAATGTTATAATCCAGAGCAGATACTTCTGGGCGGAAATTTAATTCCTGCTTGCTGAAAAGACTTCCAAGTGCTCCTTCTTCCCTGCCCCCACTCTTCTATGAATGTTACAAGTTTTCTTAGAGTCTGACAATCGAGATTGATGCATTAACTATGCATCATTTAAAGATGTGCTTGACAGAAATAAAGTAGTGTGATGCTTGCAAGTCTGCCTTGCTTTGGAAATCTAACCATAATGTTGCATTGATTTTCATCTAGAGCGCTGGCTGTTAACTCTATTAACTTCAAGGAAATTGTTAATGATTGAAAACTGTACAACTTCTTGTTTTAGCCTGCTTTGCTTCTTAAAGTGTGAGGCTTCTGTGATCTGACTCAGCTTTTGATTCACGTGTTACTTTACTCTGGTTTGGCTAAGTGAGCACCCAGCAGATGCAATGTGCTGCTCCTTGCTGCAAGTGGGAAGCAGCTGGGAGCGCCTTCCTTGGGGTGGCAGGCAGCCACAGCACGGAGAGGTTTGGGAGAACTGCATACATGTATAACAAGGTGAAAGTGGGACTGCTAGCACAGGTGAAGGACATGACTGTAAAAACAAAGTTAAATGTTTAGGGTAAAACCTAACTAACTTGTGCATGGTGTGTCATTTCCTATATAGGCAAAGCAGCACCGTAGTGTTTGTAGTTGCCTTGTACTGATTAGTCTTCGTGCTGCTGTGGGGCAGTAAAATAACTATTGTCATTTTAAGGTAGGGAAATTTGTCTGGAGATACTAACATTGAGGCTTAGAAACAAGCTGGAATTTCTCTCCGTTATGCTTGGACTACCAGCTCTGACTGTTGCTCATCAGTGATGGCACATTTCTATACTTGATAGATTCCAGAGCGTTAATTAAAACAGTTGTTTAGCTAATTGCCTGGAAGATTGCAAGTAAAAGCATATTTATTCCAAAGGCAAACAATCCATTTTTATCCAGTGAAGCATATCAGTTTTTATGGTGCATAAAAGTCGTTTCACTTCAATTTTGAATACATTGTGTGTTTCTCTGTCTAAATGCCTCATGGACGATGATCTATTTTAAGTGCATGGAAGCTATTTTATAATTTTCTTTTCCATTTCTTTACAATTTTTAAGGTATCTACTGTAAAAGCATGTGTTTAAATAATTGAAAATGTGAAAAGTCAATGCCATTAAAAATGAAAAGTTGCTTACTGCACTGACCTATTGCACTACCACCATTTTTACTGATACACAGCCTTTGTAGTACTTCTAGATGTTGGCACTGTCCTATGTAAAGGAGTAGTGGTAAAAAGGATATCATTATGGTGTTTTTGCCCAACTTTGTGGGGAAAAATGTGCTTCTGGTACAGGTGGTTTCAGTGGATATATGCATTAGAAAAGGAAAGGCATTACACTCCTACAAAGCATTCAAGGAAAAACTGGTCCCTGGCAGGTGGATTGCACAGGCATTTTGTGGAAGACTGGGAGCACAGTTATTATGCTACAGTGTAGCATGCCATCAAGATGGTAGCTTCTCCTCAAATCGAAGATGCTTAATGTCTGAAGAAGACATCATGTAATGGTGGAAGTACAGCTCAAGAGATGACCTGGGCTCTCTGGGTTAAATTTAGAAGGCATCTTGACCTCTTTACTCATGATAGTTCTCTTGATTTTCATGTAGATTTTTATGATTGACTACTTATTTAGGGAATAAAATCTAAAAAGACACAGGTGAAGTCAATAAACTATTATGTATCTTGATGCTTTGGCTTTAAGAATTACTACAGGCAAAAATACTACTTGTAAGGCAAGGGACCATCTGGCACATCCCTACCACAACTTAGTAGACGTTGTGAGTGCATTTCTTTTGTTGCTTTGTCTTAGAAGAGATTTGCAGTGTTGACATAACACAGCAAATATTTAAGAGAAAAGCACCGTTCGAAACGAGAACAGTGTAGTTATTCATTATTAAGAGAACAGCTGAATATTCTTATCCTGTTAGCAATATATGTCAGAAAACGGGAAAAATAGTGACCATTGCTCTTCAAAGCAGCTTGTAACTTTCTCCTAAACACCCCTTCTGTGCCCATCCTGAGCTGGGGTATAACCAGTGAAATCCTCACTGGAGGCTTCTACTCAGGCAGATTTTGGTATACTTGCACTGTGTTGTAGTGCCTAGATTGGTACAAATGTCCTTTCTCTAGTATTTCTCAGTAGGAATGTCACTGTCTGTCTCCAAGCTCATTGAGACATATGGACTCTTATGAGAAGGCTGTAAGGAAATGGCATATTTTCTATCTTTTCATATGTAATAACTGAATATTCTTGTCTTGTCAGTATTACTTTAATAACATCACCTGTACTTGTTTAGGACCACACTGTTTGTTACCTTAAATCTTCACTGTATTGTAGAATGCACACATGCACAGCTACTGAAAGATTTTTTTTTGTGACGTACCAGCTGAAAAGCCCCCAGAGCTGTGGTAAAGGTGGATTATTCCACTGATGATCTAGCAAACTAGACCAAGCTTACCTGAATTCTGGTGTATACTGATGTCTAGTAGTGTTTTGTTACAGCCTGTAGGTGCACTGACATACAAGATGAGCTTATTGGCACAGTAGTGGGTGATACTTAGCCAGGTTAAGAAAACTTGACAACATAGATGTAAGAAACAAACTCTTTTCATGTCAGTTACAGGAAGAAAGGGAAAGGGCAGATTAATCTATTTGAAAGGGATCAGAAGAGAATATGAACCAAGAAAGAAGTGTTTTTCTTGATTTTGTTTCCAGACAGATTTTTTTTCTGAGTGCATAATATAGAAGAACCTTGACCCCATAGAGGAGATGTATGTTCTTTTATATTCTTGGCAGAAATAGCATCATTATTGAAAGAAGTGCTGCTTCTTTTCTCTAGGCAAAGGAGATGTTTTTGGTGATGTCTTCTGGAAGGAGTCTACCCTTGCCCAGTCCTGTGCTAACGTAAGGGCTTTGACCTACTGTGATCTTCATGTGATTAAGAGAGATGCCTTGCAGAAAGTGCTGGAGTTCTATACAGCCTTTTCACATTCCTTCTCCAGAAATCTTATTTTGACTTACAACTTGAGAAAAAGGGTAAGTGGATTTGATTTTTAACATGCTCTATAAAAGATCACCTCTAAGGTCTGTCTGTATGAAAACCTAAATTGTGCAAAATCTGGCATTCTTTGTAGCCTCTCTTCTTAAGCTTGCTTAAGTGACATGGCTAGCACATACAGTCAAAAGCCAAAAGCCATAAGCCATTCCAGTGTTAATTTTAAATGGAGATGGTCTGTTTATATTTGGAATTTTTACTTTTCTATGAATTGGGTAGATTTCAGCATATTTGCAAACTGTCACGTACTTATGATTAAATAGTGTTAACTACTTTAATTTGTAAAACAGCTACAAAGATGTTAAGGGTGTTGCCTGAAGTTAAAAAGAAGGTGGAAGAGAAGGTGTGAAATCTAATAATGTAGAATAAAAATCAACAACTGCAATCACATTGGAAAAGTAATAGGAGCATGACAGATTCTATCAAGAGTTTTTTCTTTTATTATCAATCACGTTTTGAAATTACTTTGCCCACCTAATTAATGCTTCTATTTTCTTATCCTTGATATTTTGACTGTCTTAATTTCTTCCTGTGTTCCAGTTCAAGGTGTTTTGTCAAATGTGAATCATCGTAAGCAAATATAACGTTTTAAATTCTCTGTGCAATCTTTGGTGAACTACTACTGTAGAAATTTATTAAGATTGTAATAGGTGTAATTCAGTTGATATGATATTATGGTTCAGCATAGAAGGCAATAATATTACAATGAAAATAAGTTGGAGCAGCTATACTTGTTTTAAAAGAATTTTAAAATATAAGGACACCTGAGATTATCTAAAGAAATATTCTTGATAGTTCTCCATGGTAACTTCCAGGTGCCAAGTAAGTGCCTAGATAATTATACCTGAAAAAATAGAAACCTTTCATCTTTGAAGTCTGTTTGGAAAATTAGACTTCAAGCCTAGAGTATCATTTGTTGTTGTTGTTTATTTGTTTTTACCTAGTGTTGGCACACTGAAATTAAAATAGTGTGGTAATATTTTCTATCTGCATATTATCAATATAAAAGAATTTAGCTTTTGTATTGGGCAATGCAACATATCTCCATTTTTGAAATACGCAACATATCTCCATCTACTATCTCCATTTTGGTCAAATAAATCAAACCTTTGGTACCAAATCTATATAATTAAAAACTGAGAAGCAAATTTATGTACTGGAGGATTTCTTCATAAGACATTTTGTCAAATGATCTTGAGTTCCTTCAGGACAATGAGAAGACAGCTACTTACTTTGTATTAATAATGTGAGAAATAAAAGCAATGAACGACTTGAGTATTGAGATCATCTGAAGTTGGCACGTTGTAAAATAACACTATAGGTAATGTAGCAAGATGATCTAAGAACACCTACTTTTTTTTTTTTTTTCTTTTTTTTCCTTAAACATCAATAGAAATAGCAGACTTTGTGACACAGAAGACTGGCTCCCTTAATGCTCACAGTAAGGCTAGCAGAAGCACATCATTTTGGTTCAGCTCCCAGCCAAAAGTTCTGATTTGAGAGTCAAATGCCTGCTCCAGAAGTGATGCTCATTCCTTCCATGTTCATCAACGTTGCTTTTCCCAGCCCATCTTACAAATCACTTTTTAACCACAGTATCATAGTTCCTGTGCTGTCAGTTTTCTTCACCAAATGTTCCTAATAAAAAGGTACATTTTATGAGAGCAATTTCCATCCAGTTATTCAAATAATTGGATTTTAATTGAGTTGCAGTCAGCAGAAAAGTGGCGTTGATTGATAATGGAAGTGAGAGTTTGATGGTTCTAGGTTAGCAGACTGTAAATTTATTTCTTTTATTGAAAGAAGACTGATTGCAATCAGAATGCAAATGTTAAATAAAGTAAATAATGTATGCTTTTGGAACTGCACAGACGTTACAGTACCTTAGAGATTGAAGATAATGCACATTAAAAGGCAGCTTTTTAGAGTTTGGAATTTAATCTGGTTTAAATGTCTGCGAATCTCAAATAGAAATAGCTCCCTGGCTTGTCGCTTCTAGCACTCCTCGTGGTCTATTTCTGCAAATGGAATTTTGTAGAATTCAGATGAACCGGTGCCTTCTGTGAGCTACATTTGTGATGTATTGCATGTCCTTCAGAATATAAATACCAGAATTACACTTTTCATTTCAGTAAACACTTTCATCCCAGGCTCCAAAAACCTTCAACTAGTTGAAGGGTAGATACTGTATATTCACTCCAAATGTATTCATACAGCTTCCAAACAAATGGAAAAGCCGCTTTGGTTGTTTTTTCTTTCCCTTCCCCACTCCAGCTGTATGATATCTCAGGTATATTTTTAGTCTTGGTGACTCCTCTGAGGTGTCTCCATTTCCAGGGTGCATCTGCCTTCACTTGGCCATGGTGCTGGGTCTTATTGCATGGAACAGGGTGCTTCTTGGTCAGGTTTCCCTTAGCTGTAGTGAGCTTTAGCATTGGCCCACTGTTTCACCATATTCACGCATTTCTTGGCTGCTGGATCTCCTGCAGTGACCCCTTTGTGGAGTTGAGCCTCCGTGGCCCAGAGCAGAGCTGGTGAGTGGGACTGACCCTTCAGGTGTCCCCCCCACATACTGGGCTCTGGCCCCACCTGCTAATGACTGTGACGGAAAAAAGCAGGCACGCAGGCATTGTGAGGCACCAATCAATCTTGGTTTTAGCTGTAAGGTACTAGCTGGTCATGGTCTTAGTTGTAAGGTACCAGTCAGTCATGGTCTTAGCTGTAAGGTACCAATCGGTCACGGTCTTAGCTAATTCTAGGGCTGGATTTAGGCAAAGTAAAAAGCCCCTTCCCGTTTCCACCTCTCTCTCCATTCCTTGTGCTGCTTTTCCTACTGGCCTGGAGCATGCCTGGTGCTGAGCTGGGAGCCCAGGATGCTTCTTACCCCCTCCAAAGCACGTGGCTGCAGTTATGAAATGCCATCACCCATCAGGGCTGAGGACTTTGCGACTGAGTGTAACGCTGCCGGTACTCTGTCCCTGGTGTACTGTGGCTGTCAGCATCCGTGCTCTGCAAAGTTTCGTTTCACTCACTTTCTCCTTTCTAAAACTGTCAGTCCACTGTCAGGTGACTCCCTGAGCAGTTTCCTCAAGTGGCTAAAATCCCTCACAAAGTTATTAGCTGTCTAGTTACCTCTGGCTGGAGCTCAGACTTAGAAAAATTTTTATTTTTCCTAAAAGGGAAGAGAAAGAGATCTCTAATTAACTCTTTCTGCTGCCAGTCATTAAAATTTTCATCTAAATGGAAGCAAAGGGAGAATCAGCTGCCGCTTCTGGGGCTCCAGCATCTTAAGAAACTGAAACTGCAGGCTGGGGCTGCAGGTGGCTGTGTCAGGCTCAAGGGTTTTGCAGCTGAGAGGAAGCTGACAGAGGATTTCTCAGTGTGCTTCCTACTGTAACAATGTTGTGAAATTAAAGCAGGTTAACATAATGTGTTTGGGTTTTTTTTCTCTCTTCAGAATTTCGTAGCGGAACCAGAGTGTAGGCACTGGGGGTATGTGGGATGGTCAAGTGACAAGCTCAGCCTTCGGAGGCTGTACTACACAAAGAATGATTACGGATTTGGAAGGCAGCAGGCTGGATAGTGGTCTGTTTTCTCACAAAAAATATTTAAACACTTCTTTCCAGCCTGGACTCCATAGCTCCCAGTTAGAATAACCAGAAGAAGCTTGTGTGATAGCAACTTGTTGTCATTTGCTTGGGATGAGGCACCTTCTGTAGAAAGGTAAAGGGCCTCTGACAGCATTTGCAGCATTCTGTTTTTGGCAGATGTTTCTTTTCACGTGTAGGAGCTTTGTAACCAATATTTACTTATACTGGGTTGCACCACAGTGTATTTGCTCAGTTCATTCTGCTGCAGCCATAAATGATGTTATAGCTCAAAAGATCGTACACGCTACATAAAAGAGAGAATTCTTATACATAATTTATTAAGCTGAGATTTCTCTAGTAAGCCATTTTAGCCTGGATAGAGATTAAATGACTAATTCTGAATTCTTTGGAGCATCATGATAGAAGTCAAAAGCAGTTTCTCCAGAAGTTTAAATTTGTGGCCTGGAATAAAAGAAGGCACGCAGTAGCATGTAGGTACATTATTTGGAATTTTGTAAGATGGAAAGAAATGGCAAATGAAACTCCATTTTTACAAAACAAGCATGATTTAGTGATTTGAAGCCAGAGCTCCTAGTCAGAAGATACTTCTTGACAGAGCAGTGATTACAACAGAGTCTCCCTGCTAGCATAAGATTGCATTGGTACATTTAGTGGTGTGCATATTCTATGCCATCCCAACAGTGCCAATGGAAGGGGTTCCTGCCACCCCTTCTGAAAACAATTTTAAAATATAATTGTGTTTTCTTGTTCAGCATTAGCTTCACTTTTCTTCCCTTTTATGCTCTAAGGTCTAACTTGAGAGAGGACCTCTCTCAGATCAAGCATTTCAGCTAGGAGTGCTTGGAGTCATGATTTGAAATCTCATGGGGCTTGGCAGCACGGTGTTTTCAGAGGCAATGGCCTTGTATTTTATCGTTCCACATGATAAGTTTTCTAATTTTTTTCATGATGTAGGTTCAAAATGGTATCCTAGAATTCTTTCTGATATAGAAGACTGAATTGCTGGAAGATTTTAACAAAAGATTCTTAAAATAAGGGAGAAGAGTGAAAAGCATTAATTTTAGAACATTGTCCCATTTGTTGATGGATTTCAGAATTGTCAAACTGAAAGGTTTCTTTTTTCTAGTCTCTTTGTATTCACTGAAATAACCCCACAGACCCTGCGGGATGAGGGTCTTGATTCTTGACTGGCATACATCTCACAGCACTGAAAATCCAGAGCGCTGGATATGGCTAAAATGTCTGCATGGCTTTGTGGTTTGGGAGTTACGCCATATTTGCTGAGCAGAAAGAAAAACTGTCATTTTCCCAAGAAAAATGTCTAAATGTAAATAAACACAAGTGCTCACTCTGTTCTTTCCCACAGTGCTTATGAAAAATTATTCAAGTAGTTGAATGTTCTTATATTCCCTGTTTCTCCATGCCAATCTAAGCAAAATCTATTTTATTTTGCTTCCTCATAGGTATACTTCATATTGCATTTTCTCTCTGACCTTGGACACGTTACTTAACTTTTGTCTCTGCTTAACAGATAACTGTTTATCTAGCTCATAGAGTTTTGTGCAAATGATCCTTATGCCCTGATCCTGAAGTGCTTTGAGGCATCTTACATGTTGTTAGGTTTGCACATCTGCTGTGTATTATTTAAACGATGTGACTGAATGAATTAAAGCCCCATGCTCTAGGGATGATGTGCCCTTCAATTTCTTCCTACTCATCTCCTGCAGCTTGTTGGAACCCTTCAGGTAAAGCTTTAATACCTAGAGTTTGAGAGGATTTGGCCAACTGCAAGCACTTACTGTTCGTGTTTCTACAGTGATTCTAAGTATTCAGACCAGAGTAACTCCATTACCTTTCAGAGACATCACCTTAAAGTTTACTTTCCAAAACTTTCCAACTCTAAAGTTATTTCTGTTCTATTTAAATCTCTATGGCCCTGAACTTTAGGGTCCTATGCTTCTGCAGAGAAGGACTGGGCTACAAACAATTGATGTATTTTATGTAATGGGAATGTATATGTACAATAGCAAGACAAAGTAGGAAGTTATAAGACTACAAAATTGGTCTGTTGCTTGCATTTAGTACATAATACATTTTCAAATAACTTTTAGCTGTAACCTAAATTAATCTATGTGGGTAAGTATTGAAATGCTTCTTTAAAATGTTCTTAAATAGCTAATCCCTTCAAAATTGATTAGATAAATTCATCATTTATTTGAGATGCCTTCTTCTGCTGTTAATAATGAGCGGGTCTTCACACATGTGGATGCTGCAATATAATGTCTGTGCAAGTGTTATAAAAAAAGTAACCTAGTTTATCGTAACAGAGCAAAAAGTGTATTTCCCCAAAGGAACATTAAATTGGTGAATTTTTGATAGGTCATTCACTAATAAATTGCATTAAACTAAAGTAACCTAGTGATCAATAGGTATTAATAACCATCTATAAATGAAACTGGTGGAAAAGCTGGTAAGGATGAATTCTGAATTTGAATTCTGACCTTTACAAATCGTGTAGTGTTTACAAAGGCTTTCCATATATGGTAAACCTATTCCGAGTAGATGAAAAATCCAGCTGATGAATTAAAATATAATTTGTCTTCAGAATATTTGAATCTTTTAAATATGCATATTTTGATTTTGTGAAGCTATTTTCAAATGAGTAATAGAAAGTTAACATAAAAAATGGTTTTCTCTCATTTTTAACATGTACCACCACCCACACCAGTTCGTTTATCCCAAGAGAAGAAAACGTATGACTTTGATTTCTCCCCTCCTCCACCCACACAGACTAAAGCATAGAGATAGTTTTAATATAGATAAAGGTTACTTAGTGTGAACGAGGATTCCTCAGAATAGCTCCACTGGTGCTTTTTAAAGTAGAAAATTTATTTCCTAGGTTCTAGGAGAATTCTGAATGTTGGCCCACCAACTGGGACAGAAGATGATAATCCGAGGGACATTTACAGCTTCTCTTACACAGTCTGGGAATCTGGTCTTCATTGCAAAAACAATGAAATGCTTGCTGGTACTTTTACAGTAAGAAGGATCGGTACTTAGCTTAAACTGGTATTTTTCTCACTATTGTGTTTGCCTATATAAATAGGAGAAGCATAATTTGGATATAAGGGAGGCTTTGTGTAGTGTGATTCCTGTTTTCAGCATGCACACACACTGCACTGCCACTGCTTTCAGTTAAGTGTAGTTAAGTTTAGTCCAGTTTTGAACTATGCTGGCACAGAGAAGGGGGTTGCTCCAGGCAAATTCGAAGAGTTTCTATGCTTTCTTCAAAGCTCCAAGTCTGTCTTCTGCTTACCATAACCAAGTGGCTGTACTTTCTAGATCTCTGTTTTTCCTTTTTAAATTGTGGTGCCTGTCATCCCTGTTTATGTATATATGTGTATATACGTATATAATGACTGGCCTACCTATTGCTGGATCTCTCAAGTAAATCAAACACGTAACAGACACATTTTCTAACAAACTACCAGTGCTGCCCAGGCTTCTGCCTGTACATGTATGTGCCATGTTCTAAATCATAACTGCACTGATAATTTCAACATCTTGGTAACCTTTGTGCCCTTGTATTTTGTGATTGCCTTCACCCTGGTGCTGCACACACTGCTGAGCATTACTGACCAAGCAAAAGACAAAACAGTGACCTAAGATCCTTCTGTATATTTTTTTTTTTCAACTCTAAAAATGATCTCTGATATCTGTGGTCTAGGAATATAGGTCTGGGAAGCATCTGACTCTAAGACAAACTCTTACTAAAAGGGTGTGATTTCCTGACATAACAGCTTTGGTCTTGTGGTCTTCTCTAAGGTCACTAAAAGCTTAACTCATGGTACTGCAAGTCCAAACACTCAATCCACTCAAGCCACTCCATGAAGGAAAGAGAATGCTGTTAGCTGTGCGATATGAAAGCTGAGTTACAATGGCAAAGCTACATCCCTGAGCATCAAACTTTATGGTCAAAGTGATCAGATGGGTCCTTTCTTCAGCTCTCCAGTGAAAGCTGGAATAGCTGCCCCCTTTTAAAAAAAGAGAGTAGAATTAAGGAAGTTTTTCTTAAACTACGAGGCTTTTATTGTAACTGTGAGCTATTGCCCGTCAAGACAAATGAAGAATGAAGTTCTTTTCCTGTTTGCCTACTTGCATCAGGTCTCAATACCACCTCCAAGGACTCAATTTGTTATGCACCATGATGTGCACAGAACAAGTAGCTTACCTTAAACGTGACAAATGTTAAGGCTTCTTTTTAAACAAAGCCATTTCCCAGCTTGATTTATGAACACTGGGATGTATCTACAGCATTTGTGTTCAACTATCCTATATGATTAGACACCTGCTATTTTTCCTATATGCATCCCTGAGAATCAGCCTTCTCGTTGTCTTTGAACAAGCGTCTTGCTTAAGGGATGCAGCTGGGACTGCACCACATTCCTGAGTCTCAAGCCTGCCTCAGAAGAGTAACACAGGGGATGCGGTGTCTGATGTAAACCTGCTTAGCAGGCTGCCGCCCCATTTCATTATGTGGAAGTGAAGTGTTTGACTGCTGACCATGAAGTGGAGTAACCTTTAGGTGTGGCCTTGTGAAGGTTTTTGATTTTAAAATCCAGTAAGCTTTAATATCATGGGAATGAACCGATTGCAAACAAAACTTGATACGGCATGTGGCATTTTGCCAGTCGCCTGCTATGACCATAGCTACCCGCTATCGCCACAGCTAAGTCAAGTGGTAAGGAAGGCATTGTACTGGGCTGTGGCTTAGTACAAGAACCTACAGAAATATGGTGAGAGTACAATCATGAATCAGCCCCTCTTTCTTTGGTATTATTTTTGCACCAGGCAACCATGTTTTTTTTTTTTCTTCTTGAATTGTGTGTGATTGCCTCTTCAAAAGAAAGTGCATTATCACATAAAATTCTTGTTTAGATTCAGATTTTCAAACAGAAATGGGATACCCGACACTGATGTAGAATATTAAAGCCCTGTACAAATGAATGTACTGAGTGTTTTTCGGGTAATTTTTCTAAATCAGTGAATTGGAGAGGGGACTTAGCACTGCCTGAGAGCACTTTTTATTCTCTGTCTTGCTTTCACTTTTTTTTTTTGTTCCAATTCATTTTCTCTTTCCATCTATTACATTCCAAAATGAGGTGTGAACGTCAGTGTCCTGTGTAAAGGTACTTGCGTTTATACTGAGTTTAGCAATATCTTCCTCAGGTGAAGCCTACAGTGGTTGGCTACTCTGGGTATACTTACTGTCCCCATATAGAACTTGAAATAGGTACAGCACGATCCCCAACAACTGTGCAGCTGGACGTGTAGTGATTTTAATTAACCACATGCTCAAATCCATTATCTCTCTATTCTTCCCTGTTAGTTGTGAGACTGCATAATATTTTCACCAGCTTTTTATCAGGAGTTGTATCTGCTTAAGCCATTTTTAATTAATACATAATTATGAATGTGAAAACCTGGCACTCAATTAAAATAATACTTGAGATTCCAGTAATGTATGGTTTTGTTCCCATACACTTAGGTGTTTCTTCTTTTTGTAACCATCTTCTGGGGTCTTCTTGAAATACAGAGAGCAAAAAGCTCAACACATGCCTTGTTCTAAGCCTTTGCACCTTTTCAGGCCCCATCTACGAAACATCTCTAGCACGTGTTCCCTGGCACCATGTAGCTTCAGAACAACCTGGTCTTTTCTTGCAATTCATCTAAGATACTGCACCTTCATCTTGATATTCCGGAGGATCTGCTTCTACCATCCTGATAAGCTTCACCCTTGGTCATTTCTCCCATATGCTCTGTAATAAACATGCCATGCAACAAAATTATTTTGTGATTCATTTGCAGAGCTGACATAGAGGATCCAAGAAAATTTCTGCCAAAATCATTTTGTAACACAGTGGATGATTTATTTTGAAAACTGCCTTAAGCATTGTCTTTTTGTGACAATGCAGAAATATGTTCCCCTTTTGGATTTTTTTTCCTTTATTCTTAAAAATGCAAAAATCTCAGGGCATTACTTTTTAAAAAAGTTAATGATATACCCAGCTGCACCAGAATAGATGAATCTGTTTCTCCAATCTTCAAAGTTGATGGCTATTGTTATTTTGTACAGAATTTCAATAAATAATGTCAACTCCAGCGTTTTTGCACTGTTGCAGAAGTGAGGCATGTTGCAGTCTTCCTATAAGTAAGAGGATGTGCAATTTCTTAATTGTTTTTCAAGGTTTCACTGTTACTTTGCAGGAAAAGTGTTATTTATGGCCAGTTATAATCTTGATTAAAGAACACAAAATTGCTGTTGACTTCCATCACATACTTGATAAGATAGTTTAGACTAGAACTGAACTATTAGGATGGTGTAACCCTTACTCTTTGCTATTAGAACTGTGGTATTGTCTAGAAACATATATTTAATTTCTCTTGCCAGTGTTTTTAAATTGCTCAAGCAGCAAGTCTTGTAGGACTAAAAGTTGTATCTAGCAGTTCAATAGCTTACATGCATTCAGTGATTATCAGTGAAAGAGGAAATTTACTTTTAGTCCAATGACAAATTCATTGGACTAAGTGGAAGAAGTAATAATGAAAAGCTTTTATTTGGGATGTCATTCGGGAACAGTTCTATCCTTTAACATAAAAGCATTATGATGTTCTTTGTCAGTAACATTCAAAACTATAATTTGTTTTTGACAATCAAGGCGGTTCAGAAATGACCTTCATTGTTCATGCCCACACCACCCTCTAGCACAGATGCAACCATGAAGGGAGTTTGAAAATCTTGATACTTATGGTTTTTATTGCTCTGTTATTTTTATGGTATGCAGTATATTTGTTAGTGATATGAAGGCATAATTTTGAAAATAGTTTGAGGAGATTCTTAATGTGTTCTCTGAAAATCTATCATTAAATATGGTGTATTGCTTGCTTCACCATATTTTCCAGTCAGTAAGATCATCCAAACCCAATCAGTGTCATTACAGAGCTGTCCAGGAAGGCATACTCTGTAGAATAATAAGGACCGTCCCGGACCATGTGGATGAAGTAAATCAACAACTTGTCCCCTAGCTGGCCATCAAGTAAACATTTCCAATTACTCTATTTGCCAGCCTATCTGCCATCCCTTCCTGCCAGTAGAAGTTGCAACACAACATCCACAGTGTCATGATCCCTGAGGAATGCTATTAAAGCAGCCAAGAGAATGACATGAAGAAGTCCAGAGCACCTTCTAGTGATGTTACGGTACTTGAGGTGCTTTCTCAGCTACCCTGACAATCCAGGACCACTCTAGTACCCAAGTCTAACCCTACCAACACAGCGCCTTGTAGGTAGTCTGATGTGAGACCATGGTGGCACGGGCTGCATTGTATCTTACCATCACAAAGCCTGCTAGAACCAGGTGTACCCAACATGCTTCTTCAGAAGCTGAGTGGCGTGGCTACAGAGCCCACCTCTCCCTGTGCCATGGTGATCGTCAAAAGCAATCTTGCTCAGTATTTCTGCATGAGAACCCAAGTGGGGCATGATTGATCCTGGTGCTCCTTCTCCCCCCGTGTAAGCACGAGTGACAGAGCTGCTTTAGGGACCAGCGATGTAGCACTTGCATCCTGCAACCCTCCCACTGCAGAGAAGCGTGTGATCAAGCTGGAGGCTGCTGCTCCACAGTTCCTGGATGAATGCCACATGGGGGTTTGTCAGACTATCCAGACTTAACTTAGCAACCGTGCGCGGGCTCGGGATGTGCCGAGCCAGCCTCGGCACACTGGGCCGCCTACCCCTGCTGGAGCGTGCCTGCCGGGTCACGTCTGCTGCGGCAGGGAAGGTAGCAGTCACGCTCCAGCTCAGGGCCATCTTGTGTGCTTGGTCTTTCTATTTAAGAACATCCTCATCCCTCTTTCACCAGTAATTTCTTGTCCCTTAATTTTGGTAAATGCTAAATCAACTCTTTGCATGGTCAGAATGAGGGCAAGAGAGTCTGGGGAGGAGTAGAGTTGGAAAAAGTCTGTTAATGCAATGATAAAATAAGGTAAACTAATTGCCTTTGTAATGGGTGTAGTGTAAAGGCAGCTGATGTTAGGCACTCTTTGGCTGTTGGTGGATCAGCAGCTCTTTTGTTCCCCCATCTTAGGACATTCACCATCTAATGCATCATTGCGTTAGGAAGTTTCCCGTTTTCTTTTTCCTTTGACTGTGTTGTAACTTGCACTTAATGCAGGAATAAAATCAAAAAGAGAAGATTTCAGAAATACTTTAATAGCGTAACATAAATTGGTAAAGGTCCCTTTGCAACCCAAATATTTTTTATTTACCATTAAACAACTTCAATTGGCTTTAGATATCCTAAGTGATTTAGAGAAACAGGCAAATGATTTAATTTTGATTTTGTTTTATACTCTAGTGGAGCAAACAACAGATTTGGAACAAGCTGCTTATACTAGACCTTGGAAATTAAACTGTTCTTCATATTGGGCACTGGTAGAGCTTCTCTGCCTTTCCTGATGGCAGACAAGCCCGCAATACGTTGACTCATGCTTGTTTGGATTCTGTCAAGCCTCTTTTATTTCCTTGATTATGATTCTAGCACTGCTGCCCCAGCCAAGCTCCTGCTTTAATTTCCCTTGAAACTCATGCTTTCCAGAGAATGTCTTTGCCCTAGAACCTGGAGCGAGTTATATGGTGAGAGCCTGAGTTACAGGAATATGCCTAGTCTTCAGAAAGCTATTGAATGCAGAACAGTGAGGTTTTTCTTCTCTCTCCAGTGTGAATCTGTATCCATGCAGCATTAGGTGAGATCGATACAGGGGCTGTGGAAGACAGCAATAGTCTAATTTTAATATATAAATCTAACTGTTTTGGTAAGTCCATTGTTGAAAGCCCATGTTTTGATGACTGAACATGATATTTTGAAGCCCTCTTGTTCACATCGTTCTTGGTCCTTTGTAAGTCTCCTCGAATTTTGAAACCAGTAGTCAGCAGCTTTTCACAGAAGCGTGGGAGCTTCAGGTGAGTGAACCACTAACCTAAGCACACTGAGTAACTCATGAGTACTTTTTATTTGGCTTTCTTAATTCACTCTGAGATATGATGTTAAAAGATCAAGTTTCTTGCTTGGGTAACATTTTTTTTCAGGCTCTAGAAGTGCTATTAATAACCTGTGTTAGCCTTCATGTGGATTCTGACTCTGCTTATTGGTGGGGCACTCCAGGCACAAACCTACAGAAAACAGTTTCACCCAATTAGTTTTATTTTTTGAACCACTATAATAACAATTGCTATACTTATTCATTTATTTTTTAATTTGACTTAGTTCTGTTCAGGTTTGTGGAGGTTCTTATTCTGCCTTTATCACCATGTTATCTGAACATCTTCTGGTGAGACATAAAGCAAAAGCACTAACATCTGAGCATCTGCCACATGTAGTTTATTTTGGATCTCTTTACAATGAATAAGTAAATGTATGTTCAGTATAGTAGTTTGTTTTGGTAGGGTTTCTTATTTGTCTTTGTCAAAGAAGGTGTGCCTATGCCCTGGGAACAGCAATTGGTGGCAGTTTCTTAAAAACAAGGTGAAGTCGAGCCCCATCTAATATTTTACATTACTACATTTCCTCAATGAGATGCATCTTGCAAGCAGTTCTGTTCATTTCCCTGAGAGTGAAAGGCTGGAAGATCGTTCCCTGGAATTACTTCTGTCTTTAAAAAGACAAACCACATTTCCTCTCTTAAGTGTTTCAAGAATCTACTGAATATGACTATGTAAATATTAGCAGACAACACAGTGGCAATCTGATGGTATTTGTTTTCTTTTAAGAAAAACGTACAATAAAAGAATATTCCAATCTTGGTCCTCCACAGGACATAGTATTTGATATATCTCTTGATTTTGTGACATTTAGATGAAATCCCTGACTGTGCTAAATCTAAAGTATGTTCTTTATTGTAATGTTAAATAAAAAGAATAAGTAGACAGTTGTATTTTCTGTTGAGAGAAGAGAGGACTAATCGTTGGCTGTTCTCTTCAGTTACTGTTGAGAAAAGAAATCTATTACCTGTTCCAAAGTTGCCCTGTTTTTTTGAAGATCCACTCTTTGCAGTTGCTGCATCTTGGTAATGAACTCAGTGCTGCCTAAATCCGTGGGGCTTTTTAAATGATGTGTTTATAACCTCCCTCTTTTTTTGCTCTGACTCACATCTTGGATGTTAAATTGTGTAACCTGCCAGGCGGTTGCCTGCTATGAAAAATGTTGTAGCTGCAGGGATTATTATTAAGTACGTCTAATAATTTTCATATTTTACTGATCTATTTCTGGATCATTATGCAATCCACTAGGTAGTGGGACTAAGCTGAAGGGGACAGGGCAGGTTGGGGTGGCAATAAACACAGATCTTTTGGCATGCTGAGCCTAGCAGTGGGGATCATCTGCATGCAGGTCATCTCTTTAAAGCTGTCTTGCTTTGTAGCAGGTTGCCACATCCCCTTCCACCCCCAAATACCAGGCCATTTCCTCCCAGTTAAAGATTTGCACAGTGGAGACAGGAGGGCTTTCAGCAGCTGCTGTGCAGCTATTGGCAGGCCTTTCCTGCTATCAGGTAGACATGCCCCTAAACGTAGAGCACGTGTGTTTATGTTTGTGTACGCAGTAGATGAGGATTTAAGTGCAATTCAAAACAGTGTCAATACATGCTGGAAACAGCACAGTAAATCACCATATGTTCCAGAGGAAATGCCAAACAAAGTCATGATCGCTTTATATGTGCACAGCTGACTGGCAAGCATAAAGGCAGACTCCTGATGGGGGATGCCATCATATGCTTTTCTTCTTCCTTGCTATAGCGAAGCATGATTAGAGCCCATCTGTTTCCCTTAGTGCTGGGGAAGGGTAGGAAAACATTCAGCCCAAAGTTTTGCTGCTGGAGAATACGCACCACCAACAAGGAAGCTAAAAACAAGCAGCTCTCAGATGTGTTTGTTCTCCGTTTCTCTTGAAGTACAGCATTTAAAATTGCTTTGAAATTCTCTTCCTTCTGTGCATCATATTGCTTTATGTTACTGTAGTGACAGCCTGACGTTTGCTGGCTCTGGTTCACAGACTGGGCATGTTTGGGAACAAACCCTAGCACTGTGTGCCCATTAGGTTCACTCATACAGCTGGGGAAGGGGCAGTAAGCATCTCTGTTCTTTTTACCTGTGCCAGCATGGATTATTTAATGTCTGACAAAGGCTCTAAGTGCAGGTGTAAGAGTGGTGGTATTTGCTGACATGTTTGGCAATCAGTTTGTTTTACGTATTTTCCAAGCTCTTTAAGGATACTTGATACATCTAATAAAAAGCCATAGAAAAGCCTAATGACTTTTTTTTTTTTTTTTTTTTTTTTTTTTAATTAAACCTGAATTAACTACTATAATTTAGCTCTCTTCAAACTAGATACCTATGTAGATTGAAGTCGCTGTACAATGATAACGTTGACTGCCGTGACACCTACTGGTCGAGCTGAGCTGAACAAGGAAAGCCTGTGGGTACTTGCTCTTTTCTCTTCCTAATGATGATTCCAGGTAATGTTTGACTCTTGGAGCAAACACAGCAGAGATGGTGTCTCTTGGAACAACTGACACATCTTATTTCAATAAATATCCTGTTACTTTGTGCATAGATATAGATAATCACTTTTCTTTTAGCTTTTAACTTCTGTGCTTTCCATTCCTAGTAGCTCTTTAATCTTCAGGCTCTTTGTTTCATCTGTCTTATCTCCATTCAAGTTTCTTTTTTATCATCCATTAATACTGCTGGGAACTGCAAGGATATCACTTTGAAGTCTTCTCTGAATTGTCTTCCTCTCCTAGAACAGTTCTTCATTTTCTGTGATCATTTCTTTAGTGCCAGAGACCAATTACCATTCTTACTGCCCTATTAGGCATTCCACTTTTCAAGGAAAGGTAAGGAGCCCTTCATGCAACTTCTTCCATGAGATTCAGTACTAGAGGATGTTTTACAAATATTGAGAAAATTTGAGCTTTTCCATACATATAGAAATAAGAATGTTAATAATTCATAAAAAAAAAAAAAAAAACAAACAAACAGCTTTGCATCTCCACTGAAGAGTGGCACGTGGATAACTTTTTATAACCGTATGAAAAAAAAAATATATACTTTTTCAGAGAAATAGTTTTTTTGCACTCAAGTAGTGCTGCAGTCTTCTTAAAAAATGCATTGTCCTGTTTGAATCTAGAATATAGTATTAATTCAAAAAGCTACACAGAGGTCTTCTTAGGTTGTACTTTGAGAGACTTCCTTTGAAAGACAATCTGTAGTCTAGAAGTTTGTGTAGCTTCAAGTACTGGAAAGTTACATGAGGTGACTTGACCTGATCTGGTTGTTCCCAGTAGCTGAGAGGGGGGAATTCCTTCAGTCTCTTCTTCCCTGTTTCTCATTTCGTGCTCCTGTCACTTGTTCTGTGTCCAGCAACTCCAAGACTGTCCAGAACCCATTCTGCAAGCCCACTCAATACCTGGCAAAAAAGAGAGGATTTTTTTTTAATGGGGTGTGTTATTGTAATCTGGTCTAGTGCATACCATTGGGTATCAGCAAGGGACAACATGGCTGGGTAGAAGGGGTAAGGAAGGAGCTGGAGTGGAAAGCAGATTAATGAAACCTCTCCCTTTTTGGCAGCAATCAGCTGACAGATTCAACTGTTGTATGTAGTTTTCTCTAGGAAAAAGCATTTGCCATTTCTTGCTGGCCTCTTCCCCTGCCTATTCTGCCAGCTCTGCAGATCCCTCATGTGAACTGCTCCTCCTCTGTCCCTTTCGTTTTCTTTGATTCTGGGTGGGTTGCTAAATTGCACTGGTTAGAGTAGGATCTGACTCCCATCTTAAGGCATCCCTCAGCATGACCAGCATGCTTTTTCTCTCTCTTCCCTTGTGGGAGAGTTGGGTGTTCTCAATAAGTATTTTTTTTTTTTGCATGTGTGGCATCATTTTTATTATAAAAGGCCAGGGAAAGAGCTGTCAACTTTACACTGAAAGTTCAAAGATTTGTGAGGTTCCTAGAATACGTGATGGTTCTGATCTTTAAGAAGCATCCTGCATAATTAAACATTTACTGTATAAAGTCATTGTACACCAGAAATTAAATGGTCTTTAACATACTCCTAGAAGTTACAGAGATGAAGAGAAGATGGGAAACTTTGAGCAAGGTTTTATGTTCGTCAGGAATTTAATGAAAAGTTGAGTTTGTATATGATATTGTCACCACAGAACATGATACTGAGGATTCATGTAGGTGGTCTACACTAATTAGAAATGTTGTGTTGTGTATCAGTCTGTAGTCTAATTAAGAAACACCATGAGGTGAGTAAATAAGCTCAGCACTGGAGAGGTAGGGATGGAATCTCTATCAGACGGCTGAGATGGTTGGAGTGTTGCTCGCAGTACCCACTGCTGCTGAGCAGATGAAGTGACTTTGCTATACCAATCAGAATGAGCTTGTTTTGTTTTTCAAGTCTGTTCCAGACTTACTTTAAAAAGTTGTTTTGAGGCAGTGGTGTTATTGCAAGGTGCCAAAAAGTTCCTGCTTACCTGTGCCCTCCCTGAGGGTTGAGTTCAGTGGCTGTGAAGAAATTTCATTTTTTCTATGTAGTAATAGTTAAATGCCCTTAGCACACTGAGACACTCAAAAGCAGTCAGCGTGTCAAAGACCTTTATCTGAAACAAAAGGAAGGTTTATAGATGAGGATGCATTATTCAAGTTGTAAAAACAGGGAATTAATCTCTCTCTGTCCAAAGGGCTGGAATTACAGAAGTGTTCAGTACGTTGCAGGATTTCCTAAACTTGTCAGGGTCCAGCTTCCTACAGAAGTTGCTTAACCTTAATAATTTTACTCTACATTTTTTGTATCCCGTGACATTAAATGGCCTGCCCAAGTTCACACAGGCAATCTGTGGCAGAATTTGGAGCTAAATCTTGATGCTGGATTCCCAGTCCAGTTCCTTAGGCACTTTGCAGGCTGACATACCTGAGAGCTAGATCCTGAAAAGAGCCTGTCAGTCAAGTGGCACTTCCAGCAAGCCATGATACCACTTAGACTAGAAACCTACAAAGTAAACCTGCATTTTGTAGCTATTTTCACACAGCATTAGTGTACTGTATAGTGACATATGCCTAAAAACTGTCATTTAAAATCTCAAATTATAGAAAATCTGAGTCTTATTTTAACCACAATCCTATGTTTAGCTAGAGAACCCTATGTAGAGATGACTGACCTTGACTTAATTATATACTTCCACAATGCCTAATTTGTGGGGATGTCATTTATCTCGTAAAGTTTCAGAGAGTGGGGAAGTGAGGGACTGCGATTGAATTTCACTGTTTCCTTGTGCTACTGTGGCAGTCTGACCTTGGCTTCAAGACGTAGAAAGGCACCGTGTCCTTTAGAGGTTTCCATATGGACTGGCTGGACTGCCATCCTGCCAGGTTGGGTACAGCTGAGACACCAAGACAGAGCTCTGTTGTGCTCTCTGGCCCCAAATGAGCTCCAAGCAATGCAGTTCTGCTGTCTCTAGTGCAGCCACTATATTGAATTACATTTTATTTCTTTTGCATTCATGCTGTGAGATTGAAAATTAATTACCTAGAGCAGGGTCATTCAATCTGGGGACCTCCAAGGACAGTTTCTTTGGTGCCAGATGCAGCCGTGATACTCTGCTTCCTGAGGGCCCGTCAGGAGCAGGACAAGGGCTGGCTGGGTTTTTCCATAGCAAGCTTCAATTCACCATCCTTCTCAGGGGTGTGAAAGTACCTACAGCCTCCTCTGTGGGAACAGGCGTACTTACAGCATACAGGAATGTGCCACGCATCCCTCGTACCTTGGTGACTCTCCTCTCTCTCAGTTTACTTGCTCACCAAATCACAGACTGGCTGAGGTTGGTAAGGGACCTTTGGAGGAGCCCCTTGCTGCATGCATCCCATTGCAGGTTCTGGGATGCTGACAGGACCCCCTCATGCATGTAGCTCTCTCTGTCCTGAGGACAAGCTGCGATGTCCAAGAAGCTGGAGCGATGGGGCTGCTTGCAGGTGTCCCTTCTGCTCACGGGGCAAGGAGGCAGGCAGCTTTTCCTTCTCCTACTAAGTCTCCTTCATGGCATTGTCTCTGTAGAGCTACAATGAAGAGTTTGTCAGCAGGCCCGTTAAATGTTTGCAATCAGTGAATGGGAGTTGTTAGGCTTACATGCGCCCCATCTACTCAACGTCACAGAGACCAAAAATAGAAATGTGATTTTCTTTCTAACCTTGTGCGTCAGCCTGAATAGTAAGAGCTTCTGCGCCTTTGTGTTGCATTCTTCTTTTGCGTTACTGTAAAGATATCTGATTGAATGCTTATTCTATCAAAAATCACAATTGGATGCTCCTGCAATCTTTCGTTATTATGTTATGCCTCTTCTTTTGTAGCACAGATAACAATCCCTCATAAATTTTGTGCCTGGTGCAGCATCTTTCTGCTTCCCTCTCAAATTTTTTGTATGGTGGCACTGCATTGACTGTAAGCTATGAAATAAGGAAGGATTTGTGGTGAAGTCTGAGCGATTGCACGTAGCTTCTGAGATCACATGGTTGCTCACTGAGAATTAGTAGATCTATAAGCTGTTAAAAATAAATAAATCACATCTCTTTCTGGCTTCTGTGCCTGGGCAGAAGGAGCAAATTTGGAGTAAACACCAAAGATCTTTTAGGGACATGTGCTGCCTACTTCTAGCTCTTGTCTAGGGTTTATATTTTCATATTAGAATTTCAGTATTGCAGAACAACATGATAAGAGCCATTGTGCATGTCAAGATAAACTCTGTTAAGTCTAAATCCCTGACTTTGGGTTCCTTTCTCTTTCTTTCCTTACCAAGACTCTGGAATTTTTAACGTACTGTTGCTGAAACTGGAATCTGCCTTTTTGCATTAATTATCTTTTTGAAAAGCTCTTCTCAAATTCTTAGGATATATTTAATCCACTGTATATTACCAGTCTGCTGAATTTCTGATGTAATAGTTCAGCAAACTATGTTGTGTCTCAACGTGGTAAGTGCAAATAATTGTTTGTCCTAAAACCTTTATGGATATAGAAACTTGGACATGATGAAAACATGACTTACAGCATTATTATTCAAACTTCACAACAGAGGCAACTCCAGGCTTACTCTGTATTCATTTCTGCTTGCAAGCATTGACATGGTGCAGTGGTACTCCAGAACTGTGAATGCAATCATTTAGTTTGTCTTGGTTGTGCTTACATTTTTACAAGCATATCTTTCATGAATGTGTTTGAATGTTGTGGTTTCTAAACCACCTTCATTTTGGGAGAACGCAGTTTTGCAAAAACAAAGACTTTTTTTTTTTTTTTCCCCCGATGAAGATACAGGTGAGATCTCTGCCTTTCTATCAGGTATGTAAAGCAGAAGAAAGGACGACGGTGGTCTGAGATAGTACCTTTGGACTCCCCAGTTACGTGGCTTTAGTTGGATTGGTATCTTTAACTACATATTTACTCAGCCTCCTTTGGAGCATGGGTACCACTGTAAAGAGCTTGCTCCAGAGGTCTGGCTAACCAGGTGCCTGGTGTTGGACAGTAACCACCGGTACCGCCTACAGGACAGCAAAAATACAGGGTACCTTTGTTTCAGTACTTTGGGGGATAATCTCACATTTGGTTAATTAAGGAAAGGAATCAGAAGCAGTGCATTGGTATTAATAACCCTCTGTGCATTTTTCTTCTGTGAATTTGTTCTTATACCTTCTGAATCTCCTTAAAGCTGATATTAAGAAATTCAAAAGTCCCATGCCAAGGAGATCCAAAGGTTAGTAGCAAGGCACATGAGAAGAGCTGCCTGTCGTGTTTTGAACCTGCTAATGTTATTTGATACTCCCAATTCTTACATCAGAGCAACTGTTCCCTGTCCTCTGCCCTGACACCGATGATTTTGTAGCTCTCTGTAGACCCCTCTGTGCTTTCCTTCTCCTCCTTTCCTTTCTTCTATTCCTCCTTCCACCCCCAAGGTGAATGTGAGACTACCTGTCGTGCACAATTTCATTCTGAATTTGACTAATAAAGCATGATTACAAAAAGTGATGAGGTAAAATTGTTCTAACATTTTCAATGTCAGGTGTTTCAGTTCATAAAAGTGTAATTTGGAAACACAGAGCAATATAAGTAGGAAAGAAAAGCTTTGAAATGGAGCATTTTTGCTTGATTAAAAGTAGATCTTTTGAGGATTTTTTAGGAGCTTATTTCCATGATAAAACAGCATTTTTTGAGTTTGTACAGGGCAAGATAGATAACAGGATTTTCCTCTTTTTGGAAAATGGACTCTCCTCTCCCAGCCCTCGCTGTGCCTCACAGTTCTGCAGACCTTCAGACCTGTGCCCATTCCACAGCAGGAGCCAGGCCAGTGGGACACCAGCTTCTAGCCAAAATCCAGGGTCCAGTGTGCACAGGGTGTAAATGAAAATAGATTTTACTATGAAGAAGTGGTTCTCCCTGCAGCCTTTAAGCAGGTTTTGGTAGAAGAGGATCTTTGTTTTTATGCTTCTGGTTTGGATTCATACCCTTTTCTGACTGATTTAACAGCTAGCTAAGGACTCTGGCTAATCATCAGTTTAATTCTTAAAGTTTCAATCTAACTGCTTATTAAAAAGTTAAAAATAATGCACAAAGGACCTAGTTTGTTTATTTATTTTTTTAAATACTGCAATACCTCCCAAAATACTATGGACAAATATGGACACAAGGCAATTTTAGTCTTCCAAAGTACAAACGCTCAACCTCAGAAACCACAAGTACGTCATCAGGTATAGGCTTTTTTCCCTCCACTTAGCTTTAATCTCTTTATAGCTAACTTGCAGAATCATCAAAACTTCTTGGTGGCCCTGTGGTATTAATTAGCTTTGATAGATGGGTTTTATTGATAAATCTGAAATTCTGTGCAATTGAATACGTTATTTGGCTCCTAGCAACTGTGGCAGTAGTCTCCATAGAGATTACCCGAACACTCCTTCGTGGCCAGATACTTCTAATTTTGGGGTGACCAAATCTTTGATTGTCTGGTTTGAGACATTTGGGACTTGGTTATCAGAGAAACTGGGACACTTCTGCAGCTCTTATCAGACCTGTCTCGAACCAGAGGTCTAAAATGGACACAGTCAAAACAGACATTGCTTTGGAAATGTTGGCTGACCTTTCTTTAACTTAGTTTACACAAAGGTAAAATAGGAAAATTATGCCATCTGCTCCACAGCAAAATAACTGTTCTGAAGCTTAATTATGTTTTAGATTGCAATAACAAACATAATGAGGGGAGTGAGAGTTTTTTAGTTAGTGACTCTCAGCAGATTTTGTCCATTTAGAACTTCCTGGAAGTGCACAGAGGGTGAACATTTAAGAAAATGATACGGGGATTGATAATAAGTGATTTGTTAAGCTGTTACTGCTCAGTTTTCTTTGCAGTGGGGGAAAGTATGAGAAACCTGATGGTGAGGAAATTTTTAGGTTTGTATAGGGAAGTGATTGTGCTCTATATGTATGTACATCGGTGTGCATCTCAAGCATTTTTCAGTTTCTTCAGTGATAGGTAGAATATTGAAAAGCTTGAAGTGACAAGTCAGAGCCCCCTTATTTAAAAAAAAAAAGGGGGGGGGGAGGGTTAAATTCTAGAGCAGTTAGTGTAACAAAGTGGTGAGAAAAATCCAGAAATACTGCTAGATGGGGAATAGATGAAGTGTGACATATGATTAAACAACTTTATACGATTTCTTATAAGAAATAAAGTCTTTCAATACAGCATATGTTAAAATTCAAACGATAAACTGGGGTCAAGAAAGAACAAAAATCAACCACCAGAAAACAAGAGCAGCATTTAATTTATTTATTTATCTATTTACTGTGGAACAATAGTGCAGAGCTGCACAGTGTTTCACTTTCACTGCAAGTATCACAGAGAAAAGGAGATTAAGAAGAATCTTTGAAGCAAGCAGAGTATTTTACAAACTGATAATATGCAGCAAGGTAAATCAGCTAGATGAGTAAGTTGCTACAAGCCTGGATAACTCCAAATTAGATTTTGTTCCCTTTTTTGAAAAGTGAGGGGGTTTGTTTTCTGCTCTTGTACCGTAAGGAAAAAAAGGTGCAGGTACATGAATGTGCGTGCTCATGACATGCTGATCCTGTGCCCAAGTGTTTAGCAGGCTCAGGTGAGACGTGAGCTGTATTTTAGAGGCTTTGGCCCAGCCTGCTGTGCACTGGCCATGCTCATGTGCACTTCTAGAGGAAAGCGGGTGGGAAGGGACTGTGGAGGACAGAGTGGTGGACAGGCCGTGCTGTATGGGTGCTGTGGAGCTGAGTGCTGGGTCTGGCAGGGCTGTCTCCATCCTCGGCTCTCCTCCAAAAGAGAGGCAACAGCATGTCTGCGTGTGAGCCCACCGGGGCCAAGTCGAGCCAGGGGCAGAGGAGCAGGAGGTGCAGCAGGGCTGAACGGGGCTCTGCTGCCCTTCCTTCTTCAGCCTGGCACCTCGCGCTGTTAAAGGGAATGGAAATATTTGCAGAGTAAGGTACCACTTACTGCTATTAAAAGAGCCCGAGTCTAGCCTTATATTAATATTTATTTAACCCCACAATGCTAAGGGAATAGTGCTGTGGAGTAGGGAAGCTATTTATTTTTCACACAGCAGAGGCATTTTGAAAAACAAGAGCTGGTAGCACAAAGCTGCTCCGAGGAATGGGCAACACGGGCGTTGGACGTGCATGTAGGGGGTTCTGCTTTCAGCTCACCGGGTGGAAATTAAAAGTAAATGATCTGTGTGTCAGTGGGACAGCAGAGGATAATTTGGGAGCCTGCTGTTGTTTTCAGATTTATGTTTTTATTAATTTACTTCTTGATTTTAAACCCAACATGGATAATAGAACTATAGGCCTAGTAATATTTTACAGTATGGCCTGGGATCTTTCAAAGGGTGAATATGCAGAGGTTTGTAACACAAACTGGTTACTGGTTTGTAACACAAATTTTAACTGGTTTTGGGTGCTGCCTGACTAACCTTCAGCCATTTTTTCCTAATTCTCACCAGAAAGATGAAGTGGCTGGGTGGGAAATGCAAATGGGTTTGTCAAAGCAGAGACCTTGTTTTGTATTTCAGAAGAATGCTTTGTAGTTCTTCCCATTCGGAATATACATTTTTCTTTTCTTTTAAAATATTGAAGCCATCATAACCAGTATAATTTTCATGACATGGTTGAGACTCTGTGTCTGGTTTTGCCCATGAAGCCAATTTATGCAATCAGATCTGCTTGCTGTCCCTGAGGAAGGATGACAAACATCATGAAATGACCTTTTGACCAAACCCTTTCCTCTTCCTTCATCATGAGTTGGTTTGCAGGGAATTCACCAGCTATAAGGACAGCAAAGAGGGCAGGGCGTAGTCTGCAGTAATTCAGAGAGGATTTGGTAAAAGCAGTAGGATAAAACTAAGCAAGCAGGGTTTGATGTGCATGATAAATTTTGAAATGCTGCTGTCTTGGAAAAGTCATCTTTCATGTGGTTGTGATTCAGTCCAGAGATGAGTTCCAGGGAGAAATGAAAGTAGAAATGCACATATTGGCTGGTAATTGTGTGAATAGCAATGAGTGCATAGTTCAAAGCCAGCAGATTTCAACTGTTGGGTTTCTCCCAGCTTGCTTTTTCACAAATAGTAATAGAGGCTGGGGACAACCACTTTTGCTTGTTACTTTGTGGGGTCCAGATTGTTTCCTAGATAGACAGATGCTCCTGTGTAACATGGTAGATATTAGAATTTTCTTCTGTGCCATATTTCAGTAGAGCTTCAACAAGAGAAAAACCTCTTTCATTTGATTATTTTATGCAAATTATCTCCTGTAGCAAAAATAGTTTCAAGCATTATCTAGGTCATTACTGGTAGAATGAATTAGTTTATGAAGAAGTACCACAAAAGAAATGTAAATCACTGTGCCCATCTATTCTGGGTAGATCATTGGCATTGCATGTACTGTAAAAAATAAAAGAGAGAGAGAGAAGCAACAAAAACATTTCCTTGGCTTAGGAATGGATAGTTCTTTCCCTTTCCCTTTTCTATTTTTAACGGTGTGGTGGCAGCCAACAGAACTACTTTTGTATAGATGAAGACTGAGGTGGGAATATCACAACTCTGTACCATCCAGAATGGTATTTTCAGTGAAATAAAATTATACCAAAAGTGTGGACTTCAGTTTTCATCACATGGCGATTAAATATGTTGGATGGCTAATGAGGTAGAATCTGTTTCCTTGCTGCTGTTCAACAGTTTATAATCCAGGACGAACACATTTAGCTGGGTTTAAAGTTTGGCACTTTTTACACAAAAGTATGGTCAGTAGTGATCATGCCCAGCAGCCATTTTGCTCTGCTTGCTGCATGTATAGGAGCTATGTGTGCTTTTGGCTGAACCAACACGAAGATGCATCAGAGCCCACAAATGTAGTTCATGCTTGGTGGTAGCAGTGGAAAAGCTTGTGCTTCCCCCAGCTCATGCTGCCTCTGTGCTTCCTCTGGGCAGGACTTCAGCGACCACCTCTCCTCCTTGCAGTGTCTGTGTGTGCCTCCTTGACAGAGTGCCAAGGTGGCTCAGCTCCTGCTGCAGTCACCTTCATTCATGATTCCACTTCTTTCTTTGCTTAGGACAGCATTATTCTTTCTTGTACTGCATAGTGGGAAGAGCATACACTGAAGAACTGAAGAGTACAGATGTTCTACCACCTTCATTGCAAACATTTCATTTATCACTTTTTTTTTTTTTTTTTTTTAATTGGAAACATATTGTACTTTGAGGTAACCATTTATTAAAGTGAAGGCTTAATCAGCATTTTGGGGATATCTGAGACATGAACAGCTTAATGTTGAGCGGTGGTTTCTTCCAAGGAGTTAATGCTTTATCAGCAGATACCAGAAATCATACGTGGTATGAGCTGTGAGAGTAATTGCAGATGCAATATTTAATTTCTTTATAGATTCAGTGCTTCAATGATCAAAAAGGTTTCTTACATCCTTGGAGGTCTTCAAAGAAAATATGTATATATATATATTTCTATTTGAAAATGTCAATTCTTGCAAGAGAAAATGAACAGACAGAAATGCGGAAAAAAAGAAAGAGTTTGGAAAGAAGAGAAAAAAATCTCCCCTTTCCCCAACTTCAGATGCTTTTCAATTGGTAAAATTAAGGAAGCTAGACAGTTTGGAAAGTAACTCTTAAAAGTGAATCTTAACACACAAGTTAGCACTTAAAAGTGAAAGACTGCTTAACACATTACTTCTCTTTTTTTTTTTCTTTTTTCTTTTTTTTTTTTTCTCCTAAAAAACTGGCAGACTGGACTTCTTTGGTAAATCTTGTCAGGAGCAGGGAAGAAAACTTAAAGGAAATTACTGAAGGAAAACATGTACTGAAACTACAAAATACTTCTTTCAAGTTACATTTTTGTTTTCCCAAAAGTTTTCAGTCTTGTATCTTCTAAATGAAAAGTTTTACTTCCCTACTGCCCCAAATTAATTCTAAGCTAATTAAATTTTAGCAGTATTTTTGAACATATCTGTCATATTTAATTTGTCCAATTCTGAAAAATATATGGCCCGTGTAACACAAGGCACAAGATTCTAATGATCATAAAATGTTCATGATGGTCTAATTCATTTCCTGGGCTTATTTTTGTTGCTTCTGAGTTATGCCATTGAGAGCTTCAAAGACAAAAGCATCAGATTAGATTTCGGGCAATGGGTTGCCCAGGCAGGTGGTGGAGTCTCCGTCCCTGGGGGTGTTCAAGGCAAGGTTGGACATGCTGCTTAGGGACATGGTTTAGTGGGTGACATTGGGGGTAGGGGGATGGTTGAACCAGATCGTCTTGGAGGACTTTTCCAACCTGAATGTTTCTATGATTCTGTGTTACATTGATCAGAGGCTAGAGCCTGAGCTGGAAAAGGTCGTGTGGAACATGTGGAACAAGGTACATAAGGCTGCAATTTTCATGGTCCTGCATTTTTGCCACCTAACCTAACCCACAGAAGTGGCCTAAAAGAAAGCTGGAGAGAGACTCTATCAGGGTGTGTAGTGATGGAACAAAGAATAATGGCTTTGAACAAATGGAGGGGAGATTGAAATTGGATGTGATGTGAGGAAGAAATTCTTCAGTCAGAGCACAAAGCACACAGCGGAATTAGGGCTGAAGATGACCCTTGCTTCTGTTCTTTTCCATAAAGAATAGAATGAAATTACCTAAAAAACAGTGTTAACAATAAACCCAGGGCACTGGGTGGGAGATGCAGGGCAGTCCCTGTGGCCGAGGGGCGGCCTTTCTCCCTGGCAAGCCAAATGGCCTGGGGGAGCCAGCCCCAGAAAAGGGGCCCTCAGCCCCTCAACCCTCCTCCTTCTTCCACGTGAGGGCATCCTCCAGGTTGCTCCCAACACATCTGCCTTTGGCCATGCTTGGGCCACAGAGGCTTGCTGAGGTCAAAGTGTCCACCACTGCCCCGCCTTTGCTTCAGGTCCTATAAAACAGGACCTCTGCATCTGGCCCACCACTCGCTCAGCAACTAGGTCCTCTGACGGCCAGTGTACGCGGCAGGAAGGAGACTAGAAGCAACAAGGTGAGAAGCAGCCCTGCTTGGTGTGCGAGGACAGCACTGCAGTCCAAAGAAGCACCAAGAAGGAATGCAGCTAACAAGAAGGAGACAGGTCTATGAAACAAGTACAGGTCTATGAAACCTGATGAGATGAATCCTATCGCTGGTTGCTAAAGAGAATAGGTCGGTGCCTGCCTCTCCACTCCCCCTCATGAGGAAGCTGTAGATTGTGATGAGGTCTCCCCTCAGCCTCCTCTTTTCCAGGCTGAACAGTCCAAGTGACCTCAGCCGTTCCTCATACGTCTTTGCCTCTAGGTCCTTCACCATTTTAGTAGCCAAGGAAAGGTTGGACGTGGTGCGTAGGGACATTGTTTAGTGGGTGACATTGGTAGTATGGTGACGGTTGGACCAGATGATCTCAAAGGTCTTTTCTAACCTTAATATTTCTGTGATTCTATGATTCTATGATTTTTTCATGCATCATATTGTGCCGGGAAGCTAAGTGTGCTATACATATGTATCAATTTCACTGAAGATTTTTAAAAGTTATTGATACAGATTTTATATACATGTATATGTATATATTATTATATTTTTTTTTGCATAAAGGAATAGGTTTAACTAACAGCCAAGTTCAGCCTCAACTCATCAAGAATAAGTAAATACTTCTCTGAAATAAATATGAAAACAGTGCACAGAACAAGGGGCTCAAATGCAGATATTTTTGTATAACCTGGTGATGCCATTTTCACAGAATTTCACAGAATTTTCTAGGTTGGAAGAGACCTCAAGATCATCGAGTCCAACCTCTGACCTAACGCTAACAGTCCCCACTAAACCATATCCCTAAGCTCTACATCTAAACGTCTTTTGAAGACTTCCAGGGATGGTGACTCCACCACCTCCCTGGGCAGCCCGTTCCAGTACCTAACAACCCTTTCAGTAAAGAAATTCTTCCTAACATCTAACCTAAAACTCCCCTGGCGTAACTTTAGCCCATTCCCCCTCGTCCTGTCACCAGGCACATGGGAGAACAAGCCAACCCCCACCTCGCTACAGCCTCCTTTAATGTACTTATACAGAGCAATAAGGTCACCCCTGAGCCTCCTCTTCTCTAGGCTGAACAAGCCCAGCTCCTTCAGCCGCTCCTCATAGGACTTGCTCTCCAGGCCCCTCACCAGCTTCGTCGCCCTTCTTTGGACCCGCTCAAGCACCTCGATGTCCTTCTTGTAGCGAGGGGCCCAAAACTGAACACAGTACTCGAGGTGCGGCCTCACCAGAGCCGAGTACAGGGGGCTCTTGTACCACTTTCCTCCAAGTATGGGCTGTTCTAAGCCTTCTTTGCATAAAAAGACAAACTGTTTACTTCTCCTCTGGTTTTGAGTGTTTGGGTTACAGTTTTTCTTTCCCTAATTCCAAAGGGAAAAAAATACATATTGGTAGAATGTGAATATCTGTTTTGCTGTGGGATACAAATGTCCTGCCGGAACTATGTTACTGGCCCCAGTGTTTGCAAATCACATTTCCAGACAGAAGAAGACACACAGTTGTTTCGTACTTGTAATTAAATTGCATGTTTAGTGCTCTCCTCACCAATTTTTCTAACGGTTTCCTTACAGTTGTTTGGCAAATGTATAAGTTCTGTGATTTCCCATAAGAACATTCCAGTGAAAAACATAAGATTTGTTAAGAAAAACAAAGTAGTATTATTAAACCATAAGGAATGAAATAAAAAATCTGATATTGAATTGCCTTTTTTCACCCATTTCTTTCAGAATAAATGATTACAGAAGGGATAATTTTCAACTTATTTTTTCAAATGTAAACACAGTGTCATAGTGCAAACATTACACTGGAATTAAGGGTGATGGTTGGGTATTTATTATGCAGAATTTGCCTACAATTTTAATGATAGGCTTTGACATCTAAATTTAACCAACTTTGTACTTCATCAGCACAAAAAGAACGGCACTTACTGTGTTTATTAATTGATTTATTACTCCTAAAAGCATCTAATAATGCAAGAACAAAATGCTTATTTACAAAATGAGATTTGTAATGAATGAATTAAATTTGGTTACAGTTAGTAATGTTAGAATGAGACTTGTTTTCTCAACAATACTAAAAAAATGTACAAAATGTACAGCAGCTTGGATCATCTTTGGCTTTAGTGAGACTGAAACTAGAGCTTTGAAGGAAGCTCTGGAGGGAAGGAAATGATATGATGTGAAAGAGCTGCTTCAGGCATTTTTGGAGAATACTGAATAGAATAGTGTCCGCTACAGAGGATGGCCAAGTCCCAGGTCATGCAGGGTTGTGTGCAGTGCGCTCTTGTTAACATCTTGCTGCACAACCAGAAGCGATAAGAAAGCCAGTTGTAAGACTTTGGCTGATAAGTGCTTTCGTGTTTCCCCCGCGGTATCACTGGAGTACATCCTGTTTATTCAGACGCTCAAGGCTTCAGATGCTGGGAGTGGGTGACCACCCTACATGACTCGTCCTGGTCCTGCTGTCCCTGCTTCTCCCACAATGACAGCAACTCCAGCACTGCTTCCCCCTCCTATATTACCAGCCCCTCTTCCCTTCTTGCACGTGTGTCTTCTAAATAACTTCTCCATGGTGTCCCCTGATTGAACCCTATAGAACTTTTACGGAAATTGCTACTAGTAACCTTGATCTTCTTACTAAGCATTTCTCTTCTTTTGCCATTCCACCAAGGGATGAAAAATAACATGACTAGAAGCTGCCATGATTCTAGCTTAAATTTCTGAATGTGAAGGTGTGGACTGGACTTTCCCACAAATTTCAGCAGGGCCAGCTTGGCTAAGAGGTTTTTGTCATTACTGCACTCTTTTTTTTTTTTTTTTTCTGATAAATTCAACCTACTACACGCAGGAAGTAGTGGTCTATAATGCTTAGAGAAGTGAGCTTTATCCTAGACTTATTTATTGTGTGGCAGGCGCTGTTAACTTTTAAGACAATTAGATCTTTAAAACCTTCATAAACTGTTAGTGCTACCTAGAGCCACTTGTGCTTTGTGTTGTTATCATGCATATTTTCCAGGTTAGGAGATCTTACAGAGAAGCTGGTGCTGGAAAAGTTGGAGATTGTCTTGTTTTTAAGAAGGTGTTTGAAATCATGTTAGCGGCTTTTATAAATGATGTACAATGTGAAGCATTGGCCCTTAAAATGTTGTAATTTAAGAGCATTTAACAATGTAGATATATACTGATCAGCCATGGGAAGCTTGGTTTGACTAATTCCCGTGGAACTGAAGCCACTGATGTTAGCAGAAATGGCTTTAATTTGTTTCTCTTCCAAATGTACCTCATTATGATATTTAAAATGGTGTAGCAACCTGCTTTTAGTTTATTCCATTCATTGTGCAGTTCAGTATAGTGTCTCAGCATTCAGTTTGGTTTTCAAGTGCTTAATTGACTTCATTTTTCTACAGTGAAGCCCATGATTTTGCTTATATAGTCATAATTCTCTTTGATATTATTTTAAAAGCCTCAGTGCTGAGAAACTCCCAAAGTAGGGAAGAGTAAAATTAAAATATTGCAATATAAATGGTTTGCTTTTTGGTATTAGCTTTAAATTTGTAATTTGTAGGAAGGGTAAAACGTCTTTGAAATTATAGAGAAGTGTGATCCTCGCTGAGATCTGCCAAATGAACTGCGAGGCACACAGAGACTGACAGCAGCATACCAGTAGTGTACAATAAAGCTCTTCTTGTGTTCCTGCTCTTCCTCCCCCATTTGCTTCTGTCGTCTCTTGCTGTTTAACCTCCAGGTTATGCTGAGATAGGAATGCTGCATGGAATCTAATCCTAATGCAGAGCTGGATTTTGCTCTCAACAGGTTCCATATCCAAGGTATATTTCCCTTTTGTCAATCCACTTGAGACTGGCTTACTTATGTTGCTTGAATAAAGTGTAATGAATCTGCAGACATACTCCCCAGGCTGTTCCTTTTTTTTCCCTGTGGTTGCTTGGAATTTTTCAGATTCTGAAGCTGTGATAACTCACAATGTTTTGTTTTGTTTTGTTTTTTCATTTTCTGATTGACTTTTCATGTTATTTACCTCTGTTAAAAAAGCACAGTTTCTGTGCACAGTCTCCAAATTATAAATGTCTGGTATTTGACTGTTTATCTGTATGTACCACGTGTTGGGAAAATGAGGGATATTAATGAAAGATCCAGAAAAGAAACAAGTGCACTTGTCCAAAGTTTAGCAGCAAGCATCTCTTCTATCTCATTTGATTTCGAATGTGAGGACAGAGCTCCTTTCTTGAGAGTACATGGAGCAGAGAGAAGATGTGGAACAGAGCAGATGGGGTAAGATGAAAGGTTCAGGTTGGGCCCAAAATCTCATTTTATGTGATGGTGAAGAATTTAATTTTGTAAGTGCACATTTAAACGAACACTTCTGAGTGCTAGCCAGCCTACTGTTGTAGACCATCAGTTAGTTTTTTTCTTTGCATATTGAACTTATTTTCATTTGCAGGCACTGTTTGGTTCTGAGAACTAGGCCATTAAAAAGGCACTTTATAGTTTAAGATGCACAATAAAATAGCAAGAGTCACAATGCTTGCCAGCTCCTGTAATTTCATGAAAATAGTCCATTTGGTGCTTTTTCCTCTAAGGCACAGTTCCTGGAGACAAGCTTCTTTGTAAGAAACCCAACTCATACATTCAGGAATCCCAGAATTATAAATCTTTGGAAATGTGTCTGGTACAAATCCTAAAAAGCAGGGTATTTTTGGTTTTTAATTTTGTGAATTCTGAGGCTTCTCACATGGCTTTTTTTTTATTATGATAGTAAGAAAGCCATAACATTGTTGATAACACTGTCTTCTCCCTCTTATGAAAAAAAAAAAAAAACAGGAAAAAAACAACAAGGTTATTTTATGCTCTTCTTAGCATTGCCATTCAGGGTCTTTTATTTGTCCTCTGTTCCATATATAACTAATATATTTTAAGTCAACAATTTTATTTTTATTCACATTAGGCTATAATTTCACAAGCACTAAAATAGTATTAAAACTTTGAGTTTTGTCTGCTTTAACATCTAACAGCAGCTATTTATAAAATAGCTGCTTCAGTATGAAATTAAGGAAAGGAAAAAAAAACTAGCCATAAGCTACTGGACTTTCTTTAAAGATTTGGGATACGAAAAAGTTTGCACAGGAATGTATTTTGTCATTCTGTTGTAAAGATGTAGGCATACGCTCATATAGAAAAACTACATTTTACTTGACACAGAAGTATGGCACACTTTTTTAAATGTATGTGCAATTATCTTTTGTGGCTAACTGCCTAAGGTGCTAAATAGAAACCCTGCTAGACTTACTGATATATTGACAGTCCAGAAAAAAAGCCCTAAACCTTTGTTTGACTGCCAACTACTATATTTACTTGAATAACAACCACACATTATGACAAGATAGGAATAAGGTCCTTCCTTTATAATTAATAAGAATGACAAGTACCAAAAAGAGCTACCTGGAGAAACTGGAGAGAAATTCAAAAAGTTTCCAAGTGATAGGAAACAGGGTACTGCTTCTTAACAGATATGGAACAACCTCCCTGCCAGCTGGGAGCCTTGCGGACCTATCTGCCTTTTTGGAAACATTTTCCTGGCCACAATGAATGCTTCACAGAGTGATTCAGGTCAATATGGCATCCATCAGTAATCTTTGTTTTTCATGGGCTCATCTCTAAGACATACTGTTCTTTCAGCCCTTTTAGAGTCGGTGGTCAAATAGTTTTCTGCCAATACGTTTTCTTTAATTTGAAGGCAGAAAATGGCATGACATTGCTTTTGATGTAAAATATTATAGTGGAGAGCTCAAATATTATAGTGGTAAAGAAGAAATAAAGTGGAACTTCAGGACCATCACTTATGAAAAAAAAAATAAAAAGAGTAAGGCTAATGCCAAATAGATCTGCATTGATCAAGGCTAAATTTAGATGGAATTCAAAATAAGGTTTCTAATTATTGAAAGAGTGATATAATGAAACTCACTTCCAAAACGACAAAAAAGTCAGAGTAGGTCTAAGTCAGAACTTGCCAAGCCGATGGAAAGGATGCAGTTGTCTAATAGCACAACACTGGGCTTGGGGAGCTGTCTTCAGCCTATGTTCCCCTGTCCCACTTGCAAGAATTGTTTTATTGCTACGTTAATGTCATGTTATTAAAGGAATCAGGTGGGCTTTGTCTGTGCCTCTGTGAGGGTGTTGATGCTTGGGGCACAAAGCCTGGAATCTGGGGTGACGGCAGAGCCAGACGGGACCTCAGAGAACCTTTGACATTTCCCTTCTTTGCAACTCCTTCCTTTGCCCAAATCAATTTGAGTGGAAGCCACTACATCACTTCCTGTGTGATGGTGCTATAGTGGGGCGTCAGGGAGTCACAGAGTTTACCCCTGTGCTAAATCTGCCTCTTGCCAGTGGAGTGTCTGGCATGGGCAGTGGAAGTGGGTTGAAAAGATACCACTGATTTGCATCTACCTCTAATGTACATTATTGCCACAATAAGGTTAATCTCAAGGTTTGTTGTTGATTTTGTTTTAATTTAGTACACTTCAAAGAGGCAAACTACATGTATTTTTCTTACAGAGTAAAAGGATAGATTAGTCTGGTTTTAGTCTGCCATTTTGCTGTTAGATGGGACAGTCTATAGCCTGGGCTAGGTTCTCATTTGATTATAACTTAATACATTCTCTAAAGAAATATTTTAAAATGCAAAAGTAATGTATGTTTTATTTAAATAACAGTACTAATGGATTTCAAACAATAAAAACAACAGCTTAGTAAAAATTAGCTTCATTGATGAGGTTGTAGTATTGCAATATGGCAAGTTTTTCTAACTCCTCCTGGGAGGAAAGAGTTAATCTCAGGATATGGTTGTGTTGATAGCTAATATGAAACGAGGCTTTATTGCAGTGGGAATCAAAGATGTCTCAGAGAAAACAGTGACACTAGCTCAGGTTTTAGGAAAGCTGGCATTTAAAAGGCTAAATGATTCTCTTGTCACTTGCCTGTGACTGGAAAAGTCAACATGAAAGGAAACTCTGATTTATGCTGTGATTGCCACAGCACTAACTGTGCCTTTATCTTGATGATTTTGCCCTGCTAAAAAAAGAAATCTTAGCACAACATTCATTAAAAAGGGCAGCTTTTGTTTGCTAACTTCAAGTGTATGCTGTAATGTTCTGGTGATGCAGAAGTATTCCTGATGAAGAGATGATAAAAAGCTGTTTGGTGATTTAAATCTCCATTGATTGCAAAATGAATTAATCTTTATTTAGCCTATTTAAAGCACGGCCCAGCAAAGAAAACAGTTACGTAGCTCTCAATCCATTTTTAACAGTGACCATTGTAGTGCTCCCAATAGCATTGTTATATTACAGACAGAAGAGCACCGAAGTGTGTGCATGAACTGTTCACTGTAGGGAACACAGCTCCCTAAACACATTCAGTCCCTCAAATCTGCTCTTTGTTTCCACTTGTTTTACAGAACCTGGGGTCTGCCTTGGGAAACAAAACATTGCAGAGCTTGCTAGTGCTGGGAACGGACAGTCATTTAATGCAACAAAGAGCTGATGTTTAGAATAGAAGCATTCATGACCACCAAAAGGCGAATGTGGACAAATAAATGTCAGAGACAAACTGAAACATCCCTTAATCACAAGAGTCATCTCTCCTTCTGTTGTTCCTTATGGTGGGGCACTGGCCAGAACTGTAGTGAATACCTAGGCACTGATTCTCTTCACCGATTCACTCGGAAAGATCCATCTGTGTTCTTCACAAGTCTGAAGTAATTCTGGTAGGGGAAATAAAACAGAGAAGAACACTTGATTTGTGTCACATAACTAGAGAGGGTCAGTACAGGTGATGGCATGGGTAGACAAGGCAGTAGAAGTTTTGAATGGCTTTGATGGATAGGAGGATGACTAGGGAATTTTACACAGAAAAGCAGAAGTCAAGGTCTTGGCTTAAAATACTGAAAAATACAATTCCAGAAACCCTGAAGAATAAGATCTCTCTGGCTCCATATTGGACAGAGAAGTGGATAAGGTAAATCCTTACATCTACAAGAACTGAAATATTTCAATTACCTCATACCCAGGTGTCCCATTCAGGACCAAAGTAAAGATTTATAAATTGTAGAACAAATTGGTGTAAAGAATAAAATTCCAGCCCAAAGGACCTGTTAATCTAAGCAACTTTAAATATTGAGAACTCCAATAAATTCAGTGAACAATAGCAAATGACACTGTTGTCAAGAGCTGATTTGCTAGAAGGGTGCTTAGTTCTGTGCCTGTGTAGAACCAGCAGTAGTCAAGCAAAATAAATGGCTCAATCCTGGATGTGTTAGAATTAAATGCGTTTGGACCTTGGTACAAGTTGCATCCGCTGTCTGAAGATTATGAACAGTAAAAGGATAAATTTGACGATGCTGACTTCAATAAAGAATGACATTAAGGCAGCTGCAGGCATGCAGCTTTTAAGATGCAGGTATGAAAATTCACCTTGTAGCATATGACTGCAGGAGAACTAGTTAAAAGGCAAACAAACATTATAAGAGAAGTGATAGGAAAGCTTTTTCTCACAGTAATTGAGAGAAATCTGTTATGAACTGTTGGATCTGCAATGTAATTTAAATAAATTATTTCATGATAAAATTAGAGTCTCGAAGGTGCTGGCAGATTGTCCTTGTTGAATATTGTGACACTGTTTCTCATATCTTCTTCCAAATTCGTACATCAGTTTTATTTCTAGAGGAGAGCTAGTCACAGGGAGATCCCTAATTTCTTTCCAACTTTATTTTAGAAGGAAGAATACTGGCCCCTGGCTTGGCACAGCTGGGGGTAATTCTTCTCCTGTTATGTACCCTTCCAGTCTTAAATAGTTCAGAATCAGTTGACCTGCGGATGAGACAGTTTTTATTTTTTTCTGTGATCAGCACCCCAGACTTTCCCCTGCTCCTCTTTGGACATGTGCTCCACCGTGCTACTGACCTCATGGCAGAGTGACACAGCTTGTTCCGACCTTTTGATGAAATCTGAATGGTGCGTGTAGGTTACCCCTAAACATTTCAGCACCGCACCGTAGAGGTCTCAGGATCCACTCTTAAGGGACTAGCAGAACAGCACCAAAAAGCCCATTTTCAAGCAAAGCTACATCACAAAAACAGAACCGTGAGTTGGTTGTAACAAACATAGGGACACTTTATGGTGTTAATGGATGTAATTTGTTTACACACAGTTTAAGCAGACAGAAATATTACATACAGTTCTTCCAAGTCAGATTTGAGTCATAGCAGAAGGGAAGTAAAAGAAAAAGCACTGCCGTTGCATAGATTATACCACAAATCACAAAATACAAAAAGAGCAAGTGGTCCTTTATTAATTCTCTCACTCACAGCTTATGCAGAGAACAACCAGTTGAGTAGAGGGTCGTAATGCCACAGATTTCTATAGGTTGTTAAGAGGAAATTGTCTAGTCAAACAGGGCAATTCTCTCTTTCAAAGACATCTTTGTAAATGGAAATCAATATGGTTGTTAATGATAATAGGTTTCCAACACTAATATGAATGTACCTGGTAATTTCTAAGCAATTGAGTGATAAAAACAAGTTCCATTATACTCAATTGAATTTACTTTTTGTCCTCTTCATAAAAGTGGTGCTAGAAAAGACTTGTGAATCTTGGTTTAGCCAGTCTGGTTTCAGTCCTCATGTTTAGACCAAGGTAGAAAGCTGCTAGTTCATTGTGTTTATAATTTTTTTCTGTCTTTTTCTTTTTGAATATTGGCAATATCTATAATTCAGGCTCTGCAAATGTGTATCAGTAATCTCTAAAACTTTGCACTGATTTCAGCTTGTCACCAGGAGCAAAATATACTTCTGTGGGAGATCATCAAATCAAATGGGAAGTAGCTGTTTCCAATTAAATGCTGTGACAGTACTGTGAGGTTCCTACAAGCCTGAATTTTATTTCACAGAATGAAGGGCACTACTTTGAACTGAACAAAATCAACCAAGATCTTTAACTGCAATTGCTATGTTTATACACAGTTATTTATTTATTTATTTATAAAACCACTGCAACAAATGCTGTATGAAACTACTTACATGCTCCTTTTTGGTAACCAGATCAGCCTCAACATTGTTTACAAAATACTGATGGTAAAGATTTCACTTCAAAATGGATTTGGACACTGTTGTCTTCCATTCGTTGGAGCATAGCACCAATAAATTGGTATGAGTTTTTACAGACAGAGGCATTTAAAACAATCACAGAATCACCCAACAGCTATGATTTATTATCAGTCAGCTGGAGGTGCCAAGACACCAGAAGCAAAGAATTGCTTTTTAAAAGATTTGTATTGGTGATGTGTCTGCTTTTTGCCTGTGTGGCTGTTGCCAACTCCAGTAAATTCTGGGAAAGGATTTACAGGAGAGTGATGAGCCTAGGTAAGAAAAACAACCATCAGTGAGATGGGTTTTCATTTACATCACTGCAAATTGGTAGATAGATCATTGACATCTGTTGCCTATCAGCAGTGTCCTGCATTACCGCAGGCTGTCCACTCTCTCTTGTCCTATACGTCAGCTGGTATTTGTTCTTTTTGACCACCTGCGTAGAGAGAGGGGATGAACTTTCTTTAACTTGATGTGTTGTGCAGCACAGAGCTACTGCTTTCTTACTGCAAGGAGAAAAATGCAAAAGTGAGGTTATATTTTCTTCTGCTCTTCCACGAAAGATACCAGTATTTTTCCCTATGGCACTACTTTTGTACTGCGTGTTTACTGGTAGTCCTACAGGCAGCCTCACCACTCAATCAGTTGATTGTAATATTCAGAGCATTAAGGAGAAAGGCCGAGCAAATGGAGTTTTCACCGTAACGGTCTTGTATGATTATTGCTGTAGACATCTTGCAGTGATTTAATCTGTTTACTAGAGACAGAAATGTGTAGCCATTGCAAACTGTCTATAATAATTAGTTCACGATAACAAAGTTATGCCTGGATGATTGCAGTGCAGAATCCTGAGTGCATTTTTATGGAAGATATTAACAATGATGAGTTAGATGAAACTGAGCTAATCCTAATGTTTTCTATTCTATTTATATTTTATAAGCAAGAGCTGTCAGCTCTTGACCAGTGCAATAGAAATGACATACACAGTTATTTATGGGACTCTGAATGAAATATCAGTGGCAGGTAGTGAACCTGTGCTGACCCATTGGAGAATGTGGCAGGTGGCAGTTGGTGGTTCCTCTAAACTTTCCCCTAGACCTAGAGGTATGACTCTGTGTGTGTGTTTGTGCGTGATTACACCCCAATTTCTCCAACCAGTCTTTTTCTTGTCTTCCTTGAGGTATGCACTACAGATGGCCAAAGATATAGCCACGGTTTCTCATTCCAGTTGGTCTTCCCTTGGTGGAAGGTTTTCTACTGGTTTTTGTTTGTTTGTTTGTTTGTTTGTTTGTTTTCCTCCACTAACACCCTTTTCCATGACATTTTGTCCTGATGCAAGTTAGCTGTGAGCAGCTTTTCACTGGAGCATGATAATTCTTGAACTGCTTCATGTGAAAAGCAGAAGCTAGTTTCATCAGTCTTCCATTCCTTGTTTTGAAGAGAACCCAATTGTTAAGGCCACCACTACAGCACGTGCTTCAGAAGTCAGCACATGGAGAAGGATACTCATGGTCCTTTCTGAAAGCAGTCTAAGAGTTTTTTCACACTCTAAAACCCTGCCACCGAGCTGAGAAAAATAGCTGCTGTTCTTTGCATTTCCTGTGGGAGGCCAGGAAAGCATCTTCCCAGTGTCTGCAGAGTGTTTTGCTAGAAAGCAGGGAGATGCTTCATGTTTTTTGTTTGTTTGTTTTTTTCAGTCACACACTGATGGAAGTGTGTTGTCTAATGGTTAGACGCTGAATGCATGCACAGGTGACATACACATTTCTGAGTGAGGTTTCACACTGAATTTCTACAGATATGGGTGGTGTGTGGTGTTGTCTAATATGAAAGTTGATGTTGCCTTCCTTTAAAATGGAGTGAGGCTTTCATGCATTTTGAAGAGGGAGAATTAGGTAGCTGATAGGGTGACCTGCATGGAAGCTGTAATGCTGTTGGGGACAGCAATGGCAGCTGTAGTCACAGTTACCTTATTTGAAGTTCACTGAGCATTTTCCCTGAAAAGGTGCCTTCTGGAGAAAAGTGCACATATGTCATACACTTATTTCTGCACATGTACAGGCCCCCAAAATAGGACACAGCAAATACAGCAACACTCAGCCCAAGACTTCACAAATCAGATGGAGTTGAGGTCCCCTTTTCTGCTTGCCCTTTTCCTATTGTCCCTTTGAAATTTCCTAAATGGCTTCCGAGTCCAATAGCAGTTTCTGCTCTATCAGTGGTAGCCAGCTCCTTTCTTCCTGAGAAAGGTACACAGTCTGTTTAGGGCTTTGTCAGCCGGCTGGGAAGTAGCTATTCCCTAATTCAGGAGAGGAGCAGACCTCCATGGGACTGGAAGAAGTGAAGAAGAGGGAGCCATCTCTTCCAGCAGTGGCTCGTGGAGGCAGGTGGTGCGTGTGGAAGGAGCAGAGAGAGCTGCGGGGGCTGCAGAGCTCCCACTTGGTGCAGCAGATGCTCAGCTGTGGTCTGCTTCTCCTGTTGCAGAAGCTCTTCTGGTGGAGTAGGTGCCAGGGGAAGGGATTTGCATGTCTGACATCTTTCAGCCAGTTTTAAAGGAAAGCCAGAAATAGCTTTCGTGGGGGAAGAGGGAGCTTAAAAAGTTTCATTTCGTGCTACTCTAAAGCTGTCCCTTTCTTGGTGATTTTTTTTTTGTTGTTGTTTAATGATTCTTTTAATATGCAAAATGTCAGTGGAAATGGATCTTCAGGCACTTGTTGCTTACGCATGGCTTAGCTGCATGGCACTTTTAGTCTTAATAGTGAAAACAGAGACCAGGCACTGATCACCAAGCCAGCCGTGCGCCTGGGATCTGCCATACAAATGCATTTCCTTTTATTTATTTATTTATTTATTTATTTGGAAATGAGGGTTTTAAGAACAAGACCAAGTGAATTGTTAAATAGTGGTTGCAATGACTACTTCCATCTGGAGATATACAATAAAGCATACAACTTTTAGGACATATATTAATAATACTGTTCTTTATAATGAAGAAACAGTGGATTCCCAGCACTGTAGTTTCAGCAAAGGTTGACTGATCTGGTATCTTCAGTTTCACAAGTCACTGTGGAAAGATTAACTGGGTAGCCTAGCCACACACTTTAGGATAAGGAAGGTATCTTTCCAGGTCTTGTGGTGAGCCTATGTGTCTGCTCTCAGCTACATTTGAAAAAAAAAAGAACATGATTGATAAACTTAAAAATGGACAGTCCACCTGGCTGAGCAGTTAACTGCTCTAGATTTTACATTCATTGGTGTCATTTCTCATTCCAGGGCTGCAGCTCAGCTGATTAGAGGTGACAGAGGATTTACCTTTGTCTTCTCAAGTGCTTCAGAATGTCAGAAAATTAGATTTCCTTTGAAACTGAGCGAGTAGATGTGCCCATTATGCTGCTCTGTCGCTGTGTGTTTTGCACAAAGTAGGCGTTTCTATTTTAAGTATTGCTATAATCATTTCTCTCTATATATGTCTGGTTTTGTAATGTAAGAGACATCCTTAGCTAAGGCAGGTTACCTGTTATTTACAGTTACAATTGCAGTTTTGCCCCTCCTGGGGGTTACACTTTTCTCTGCTTACCTGAAGCCTTAGTTACCTTTGGAAAATTATGAACCACAGAATTATAGAATGCATTGGGTTGGAAAGGACCTTAAAGATCAGCTGGTTCCACCTACCCTGCCATGGGCAGGGATGCCTCACACTAGACCAGGTTGCCCAAAGCCCCATCCATCCTGGCCTTGAGCACCTCCAGGGGTGGGGCATCCACAGCTTCTCTGGGCAACCTTGTCCAGTGCCTCAGCACCCTCACAGCAAAGAATTTCATTCTTGTATCTAATCTAAATCTTCCCTCATTTAGTTAAAAGCTATTACCCTTTGTCCTATCACTCCATTCCCTGTCAGAGTACCTCCCCAGCTTTTCTGCAGGCCCCCTTTAGGCACAGGAAGGCCGCTGTAAGGTCTCCCCAGAGCCTTCTCTTCTCCAGGCTGAACAACCCCAACTCCCCCAGCCTGACTTCTCCAGGCTCCGGGCATCTATTGCTGGCACTGGCATCAAGCTGGTAGGAGTTGGATGGACTGAGGTTTCCCTCCCTCTACAACTTTAGTGTAAAGCCCTCTTAGCCAGCTTGGCAAGCCTGTGGCCTAAGATGCTCTTCCCCTCCTCTGACAGATGGACCCCATCAGCTCTATTAGACCAGATTTCTCAAAGCAAGTCCCATGGTCTAAGTACCCAAAGCCCTAGCTGCGGCACCAGTCCTGTAACCATTTGTAGGTTCACCAAATTCAACTGACCCTTTGAAATCCCATCCCTTTGACCGGGAGGACTGATGGAAAAACTACCTGTGCTCTAGGTGGTAAGGGTCCCTTACCACCGCTCTCAGGGCTCTCTAGTCCTTCTTGATACTCCTCAGACTGCTCCTGGGTGTATCACTGGTGGCCACATGAAACACCAGCAGCAGATAATAGTTGGTGAGCTGTAGAAGGCTTGGTAGTCTCCCAGTGACGTCCCTGATACAGGCCCCCATTAAGCAACACAGCTCTCTAGAGTGCCTCAGGTCAGCAAATGGGTGCCTCCGTGCCTCTCAGAAGAGTCATCTACTACAATCACCCATCGCCTTTACTCGGTTGACTTTCATTGACTTTCCTGATGTGACAGGTCTTTCCTCTTCCATCTGCAGAGCAGTGAAGCGGTTCTGCAGTGGCACCTCAGGCTTTGGGGCAAGCCTTTTTCTCCTGCTGGTCCTTGTCATTGCGAGCTGCCATTCTTCTGCTTTACTGGCCTCCCTCCCTTCTGCACATGCCGGTGGGGGAGTTTTTGGCCATGTGGCCACAGGCTGTGGGTCCACTGCAGGCTGCCCTGGGAACCAGCTATGTAGCTCCTTCTCAGCCTCCCTGAGAGGAAGGCCAAGGCACTCCATGCATCCTGAGGCCTGCACTGCAGCCTCTCCCTTTGTGCAGCTGCAGTGAGAGTCCTCAGGGCAATTTTTTGTTCACATGTGTGAAGAACACGCATGTGCAAAGCTTTTGATACAGAAGGGATGTCCGGGCTGTGTCCCTTTGTGCTCCTCTCTCGTGCCCCTGGCAGGAGGCTGGGCCAGGGCTGCAGGAAGCATTTGCCACAGGACCACAAGCAGAAAGCCCCACGCCTGCATATAGTCTGTAAATCAGTCCATAGCAATGTCACTGCTGCCATTCCCTAAACTAGTGGTTGTCTCTTTTTGGCTGTTTGCTGCCCGTTGCGTTCAGCTTTACTTTGGCTAATCTCTGGTGTGTGGCAGTGGCCAAGGAGACCCAGCAGGCTGTTGGCACGATGCTTTGTGCTCAGCATCACTTACCATACCTTCCCTAGGCAGGGATGCTCTCCCAGCTCTGCTGTGGTACTGCAGCATGGCTCCTTTGGTATTATTCATTTGAACCACATGTCCAGCACCACGCAGGCCATGACTAATACGACCCAAGACTCCTGTTGACAGAATGCCTAATAGTCCTTATAACAAACAGTGCAAAGCTGAGATACTACAGGGCTCTTGAATCACTTAAGGTATTTTGCTTGCTTCTGTGTGTATGTGTAACATATGCAAGGATTCAAGGCTTAGTTCTGATCCTACTAAAGTAACATAAGGCCTAATCCTGTTCCTACTACGATAGATTTATCAAAGCACCACTGTTAATGCTCTAAAGCTGACTGAGAGACAACTACGTGCTGCGGACAGACAGCAGCCAAAAGTTCACTCCTACAGCTACCATGGGAGCAGGAAAACAGAGATGAGTAATAAGAGTGAGTGGGGAATTCACAGCAATTAAACAGCAAACAAAATGAATGTAAATTGATAATGTTCTGCCTGCATTAATATTAATTATTTCTCTCACCAAAACAAAATGAAAGGAACATTGTAAGCACTCATTTTTTAAATTTAAGGCCGTATTACTGAAGTATCTATAAGATGCATTAGAAACTTGCTTTCCTGTTTTATATCAGAAATAAGAATCTTGGCACAAGACAAACTAGCAAAAAGGAAGAATAATATTTAAAAAAGAAAGTCATGAAGATTTTTCCTTGTGTTCTTTCTTTCTTGTCCCCCTCCCGTTTGCAGTACTGCCCTGCTGCCACAGCATGTTCTGCACTTCCTATTCTCTGAGAACTTGATTGATTGCAGTAGGTCTCTTTGCAGAGTTCAGTCCTGTACGAGGAGTGATTTAACTTGGAGAGTACAGCCTTTGGTCACAGTTCATAATCCTTCTGTAAATTGCAGTATATAGCGGTGCTGCTTCTCACAGAACCTTAAAAAGGATTATGACTCCCTGCTTTGTTCCAAAAAAATAGTAATTTGCAGCCTCCAGGAGAAACGCTGCATTTGTTATCTGTCCTGGCTATTGTTTCTTTTCTCCCCAGGTGCTGCTTGGATGTGTGGGGTAGGAGCTGAGGGTGGGGTCCCTTGAATTTTGCCCCGATTAGATAGGCAGGTAGCTTGTGGCTTTACCTGTGTGCTCAAAGCTGTGAGGATGCAATTCAAGGGTGTCTCAAAGTGATCTTATGGTAGCTGTATAGTACAGGATGTCACTCCTCCCCTTAAGTCAAAGGTTTTTCTTCATACCTGCACATATAGCACATTGCATGTTTTAGACTGGTATTCAAACAATCAGCAATGGTAATGACATATGCAGATAATAATATTGCAGATCCATCCCCAGCAACTGTCAGAAGTGCATCAGAGCTACCCCTATCTCTCCTGTTCCTCTTGATGCGCTCCTAAGTGCCAGGCCCTTCTTGGTGCATTGTGACTGCTGCCACAGTGAGTGATGTGGCTGTACGTAGAGGTATAGGTACAGACGCAGGCAGCGACAGCCGTCTGTCAGCACTGAGAAGACATTTCTCTGCAGCTGTTCCCAATCTCTTCAGTGGAAAAGGTAGCTGTGCAGGTAGAAAAATCCTGAAGGATCAATTTGACCTACAGAGCTGCCAGCTGGATCTTAGTGGTCTGGGCTAAGGTCTTCTAAGCATGCTGAAGTTGTTTTCAATTTTCCATTACAGAGAAAGAAAGAAAAAAAAAAGCTGGAAAATCAATATAATTTCTGTTTTCCATAGGAGACAATGGACAGATTGTATGCTTTAAGGTCAAACAGATGTTTCTTCTTCAAGTGTTTTTCTCTGTCTTTTTAATCCATAAAAACAGAAGGGGAAAATATTTAAAGAGGAAAACAGTTTCAAACAGATTAATTTTATATTTTTGCTTTATTGCAAATATTTTAAAATGTCATCTAGAAAGAAAAATGTTTAGCTTTGATATAGCTAATAAAGTCCAGTCATTTCAAAGCCATCTTCTTACTTGTTCATTTTATACAGAAGCAGGGTGAGCTTTCTAAGTCATGAGTGAAGAAAAGAAGAAAGAAGATGATTTAATTCTTGTTAATAATGGTCAGAAGATGAGATTCTAGAATGGCTGGTGTTTTGGTATTTAATGTCAGGTTTACTTCAACTTGAAAAGCCATATGCTAAATTACTTAGAATAGTTGTGAATACAAAAATTCTGATAGTACTATTTAAAATCTCTTTACTAAGAGAAACAGAGAAAGCAAGCTGTGCATTACATGAATATGGCAGTGTACAGATAGGGGCGTCAGAGCTGTCAGCAGAATGTATTCACTGAGTTTGGCACATTCCAGTTTGCAGGTGCAGCAAAGTGTGGGTTTAGAGCATGGAAGTATGGAGTCAGTGTTATTCTGATTTCTGGTAGATATCTGTGTTTGCACTAGGGTGACAGAAAGCATATCTTTCACTCCTGCATATTTAAACCAAAGCTCATTGTGGAAAACACCAGCTAGTATTTTGTGCTTATACAGTCTGGTGTGCAAGAGCCCATGTGTAAATAAATGGTTTCTTTCCAGTTTCTGAACCCAGAGTATCCTGTGAATTAGGAGCTGGGGTAGCTAAACTTATTTGCCTTATTCTGTTCACTGGAACTCGTGCAGACAACACCAGTGACCTGCCACTGATGTATGATGTAGGCTGGGGGAATAATGCATCCTTCATCAGTGTTCTGGGAAAGGCTGCACAATTTAATATACCCCGATCTGTAAAGTTTATGAAGACTTTATTCAAAGAGCACTCTTGTGTGCCTTCTGCATGTTCAACATCAGATAAGAAGCTTTATAACCCTGAATTATTTATGGGTTGGTAATACAGTATATCTGACCTTTTTATGGGGTGGCATCATGCAGAAGGGAATGCAGTATTTTAGCGTAAGGGTCATGTATGCAGGGCACAATCTTACTGTTTCAGTTGTGATGTCTGCTAGCTTTTCTCTCTTCTAGTCATTTTTTGTTGTTGTTGTTTGTTTGTTTGTTTCAGTAGCACTTCTTGTGTGTTAAGCGTGAAATGAGAGCAAATGATGCAGAGAACTTCTCGTACATTTTGAACAAGAGCTTTCCATTTCAGCTGTGATTGATCAAATGCAGTGCTATAAAACCAGCTTAGTTATATCCATTCTGCTTGTCCCATAAGGATGAGCATCAAGGCCTGTATTTCCCAGTTTATTGAACTTGAGCCATATCTTTTACCTTCTTTAATGCAAGAATCTCGAGTTGAAGAAAATTGGCATTGTATTCCTATGAGTCACCAGAACAGTAGTGGAATAAGATTTTATCTATGGCACAGAAAAACTAAAAAAGTGTTTTAATATGGTCTTTTGGTCTGAACCCACAAGCATGCCATAAATCCACATACCTTTATTGACTGCTCTATTTTGATTTCAAATCTAATATGCACATATTCTAGTTTGTAAAAATAAAAAAAAAAATACCCCCCTAATGCATGTGGTTTTAACCCTCTCCCCCCTCCCACCAGGTAATTCTCCAGTGAGGTACCTCATAGAAGTACAAGTTCTACTGTTTATCCTTGGCATTAATGTATTAAAATATTTACCACCTGTTTAGTAATTGCTCTTTTTGGTATCTGATGGCTTTACAATGCGCCATATAATTGATGCTTACTCCTGCTTCAGGTTAACCTAATTTCTTCATTGCATCTCCCAACATAAATGTGAAAAACACATGGTCTGGAAATTTGCCTGTTCTTCATCATGAAGAACACATAAAGCAATGCACAGAGATTACTGATAGCTGACTAAAAGCCAAATTTTGAACACCCACATCTACGCTTTGGAGCAGCCCAACCCAGAAGAGCTCCTTTCTAAGACGGGAACAGGAACTAGACACCCTGAACACCCTGAAGTGTGTGCAGGTACTTGCCTTCCTCTTGACCTTGATCAGATTTTAAAGGAAGGATAAAATGGTAATGTATTAGGTAGGTTCCTGAATGCTCCTCATGTCCTAGAGCTACCTCTCTGGAAAATACAGACTTGGGCTGCTTGCATTTAACCTTAATGCATTAAGTTTGTAGAGGATTTGCACTGCAGACCCCAAGGTAGATTGAGGCTTTAAAGCATAACTAAGGTGAAGGAAGCAAGGGTAAATCAGGCAGTGGTATTGCTCATTTGGGCGCTGCTATTCAGTAGGGCTTTTTTACTTATCTAAGAGGGTAAAATAGGGATATTAAAGATTCAGGCTGAGCAAAACATGAATGTGAAATGGCTGCACTCTCTCAGTGGCTTTAGTATTGTAGCACAGTAAGGAAGTAACATGGGTCAGTGAATGAAGGCAGAATGATGACTGCATGTAGGCGACTTCAGAACATCTCCATACGATGTTGTTAGATTCTTGAAAATTTTAATCTTTCCTTTAATTTGTCACAAGGCCCTTTGAAAGCTTGCACTACAAAAGTTTGTAGCTCTTCAGCACTTACTCCTGTAAGTGCTGTGGCTCAGGTGTCCTCAGAGCTCCTGTATGGCTCCAGCTACAGTCACTTTCAGCACTTGGCCTCCCAATTTCAGCATGCTATGGAATTTACTTCAACTAAAGCTCTAAAGATGTTTTGTAACCTTTATTCTTGTAATCACAAAGATACTGTAGATCTTCTTTAGAGAATTTGGTAAGACAAATATGATGACGCTGAACTCTGAAGTGACGTAAGGGTTGAATGTCTTCCAAAATTACAGAGATTTTTTTTTGTTTGCTGGATTTTTGTATGGATTTATTTTTACTCTGAAACTTCCGGCAGTTTGAGTAACTTCATTGAAGCTATGCTGAACTTGCACCTCCGAATGATGTGATCAGGAGGACATGGGTGTGCTCCTAAATTTTAAGGGCAGGAATGGCCCATAATGAAATTTGAAGACCTATTGCCCTGTCTGTGTCATGACAAAATCCCAGACCTTGTACCACATGTGCCAGTATTGTGTCTTTCATAGACTTTAGGTCCAGAATGGTTTTCTTATGTGATTACAGAATCACAGAATTTCTAGGTTGGAAGAGACTCAAGATCATCGAGTCCAACCTCTGACCTAACACTAACAGTCCCCACTAAACCATATCCCTAAGCTCTACATCTAAACGTCTTTTAAAGACTTCCAGGGAGGGTGACTCCACCACTTCCCTGGGCAGCCTGTTCCAATGTCTAACAACCCTTTCAGTAAAGAAGTTCTTCCTAAGATCCAACCTAAAACTCCCCTGGCGCAACTTAAGCCCATTCCCCCTCATCCTGTCACCAGGCACGTCTGCAAAGAGCCATGCAGAAAGGCAGCCTACAGCTTCTGCCCACAGCACTGTCACCAAAGGAGACCTTGATGGACCTAGGCTTGTAAGACACTTCTTCAGCATCCTTATCATTTTCTGCAGAATTAAAGGAGTGAAGCCAAGGCAAAATGATCTCTAAGATTTTCATTATAAGGGGCAATTGAATCAAAAAAGAGTAAGCTTTTTGCCCCAAATTTTGTAAAATTGTTGTACAAAATAATTAAAAAGGTATGGGATAACTTTATCAAAAATATCTGTCTAGGATATTCTTCCTTTGTATGGTTGTCAGTGGTAGAAGTGGCTCTTCAGTGGAGCTCAAAGCTTCTTCTTGTCTGTTTTTATTGAAATCCCCACTAGCTGGAGTATGTCATCCCCGTTGTGCAGAGTTACAGCAGGTATCTGTCGGAAAGTTGACAATTCCTTCTTTTCAGGGTGAGGGTGGCTTTGCACAGTGTGGGCACTGCAGAGCAATCTCTGCATGATGTCCGGTGCATTGACACAAAATGAAAATGGCACAATATTTTCTCAGTGTAGGAAACGGTTTCTTCTGGTTGCATGAAATCCTGGCTTACTGTATAAATACAACACAGCACATAAACATGATATACAGAAATCCATACGCATATGCTGTATAAGAAAAACATGGCACCAATAATCTCACTATGACTGCAAGGCTTTTGCAGAGCACTATTAATTCTGTCCTATTACTCCCCATTGGGTAGATTGAAAAAAGCATAATGTTCCTCAAGTTGCTTGCTTCTGAAAGCTTCTACATTTCAGGAGTTCTTCCAGCTCTTTTGAATCAAAGCATAGGTGGATCCTGCCCTAATTCACTGCTGACTCATGTCTCTTATGGTCCTGCTCTGTTGCACAGTTTCTTTGGAATTCTTCAATGTAAATGTATCACGATGATAAACCAGACATTTTAGAAGATATATTTTCTTGAGTCATAGCTAGCCTCTGTTTGAATTTTCTTTAGACTCAAGGAAAATTTTACTGTCCTAGCATACGAAGATCTTCAAAGAGTTTTTTTATTTTATTTTATTTTATTTTCACAGCACTGGTTTTCATAACAAAAATAATTCAATGCATGTACTGCGTTGTTTCTTCTGTGTTTTTTCTTTTAATTATTATTTCTTGAAAACAGACTTTTCATCTCAGGAAATCCTTTACTTCAAACTACTGTTTCTTCCTCTTATCTATCACTTCCTTAAAGAGCTGCCTAGAAAAAAAATGGCAAACAGCCGTCTTATAGAAAAATAGATCAAAAAATAGTTTGATGAGTTCTCCTTAATTAACACACACACACACACACACACACATGCACACACACATATATATAAAGGAGTATGGGGTGACATGTATGTGTAAATGTTGAATTACAATAGGCTTTAAACATTTCCAAAATCCTACTGACTTTCCAGCAGTTTTGAGAGATGTGCTTGCGCTGGGGCTTATGACATTTCCCTCCTTTTCTGACTATTCAAAAACGTGCAACTTTCTGTGCTCCTGACAAAGTCATCCTTCAGGCACCACCTAATTCATACAGCTCTTTACAGACCGTTTCAAGCTTGAACGCTTGTGTGCTTCTGTATGCACAGACGTCATAACACATTTTGATCCTTGTTTTAAGTTAAAGGATGAACAACATGCACTGATATTAAAGAACCAGTCTGGCTTGATTATTAAGCACAAGTCGGTACTAGGAGCACTCAAACAATCTTTCTTCTGCAGGTAAATGCATTGTAATGTCACAGGGCATTGAGAAGAATGCATTAATCTTCAGAAAAGAAAAAGCTACTGCAATGAAAAAAGCCCACAAGGAAATTACTCTTTGGGCTGTGCAGGGTTTGGATGCTACGTATGCCTGTGGTTGAGAGATTCGGCTGTGCAAAATGCTGTGGAAGAGAGCAGGTGATGAACTCAGCATCGCTCATAATGCAGGAGCCCTGGGTTAGAGGGCAGCACTTGCGGCTGCATGAGTAATGACCGTGGCATAAAAGGGGAGTTGTCAGAGGCAACCAGAGCCTGGGATTTCTTAACACTCCAGCCCTGCACAAGCCTTGTGTCGGTGCAGTTAGTTTCTGAGAGTGCATGCTTTAGTCTGGGAGGGAGAGTTTTCTGTATCTGGGGGCTGCTCTCAGAGGTCGAGGAGAGGTACCTGAGCTGAGTGCCGGTGCCAAGCGCTCTGCGTAGCCACTGAGCTGCACAGAGATTGGGGGCATTCAGCTCCATTGAGTATCCAGCTGTTTAAGCTCTGTTTAGGCTTTTAAATCCATCTGGGTTTGATTTTGGAATTGCTGAAATCCCCCAGCACTCAGAAGCTGAAGTATCATCATCTGGCGATGGAAAGATATGCAAATTACAGACTTTATGTCTGCAGTATTTTCTACCTGAGAAGCTTGGCCTGGGACTGTCTGACAATACGAGTTTCTTTACAGTAATGCACATTGATGGGACCTGCACAACATTGTGCGAGTGAGATCGATTTGCATTTACCTCAAGTGATTTTTCTTTTTCTGTACGTAAGTCTAGTAGGTATAGGCATTAATGCTATAGGATAAACTGACCCCGATGTACCTTACAGTGGTAGCAGGTAGAATCACGGTTTCACCATCATCCTTCTTGCCTGAAAGCAACTGATCACAGTCAACCAGAATATTACTGTTGCATTATACAAGTCAAAATAATATATTTACAGCACTGATAATTAAATTCACTGTACATAACTATTCTGCAGGCATATATGACCCTTGGAATATTTGTTCTTGCAATGAACACCCTACATTACCAGGATAATTGGGATTGCTTTTCTTTCTCCTGCAGGCATCTAGTGTAAAGACTAGGCTGAATATGCTCTGTTTTCACTCCTGATGCAGGCAGCAAAAGAAATAATATTTTCCTTGCCTCAAACCTGTTATGAAGTTGAACCTACTTGAGATTCACAGGTAAAAGGTGGTATTGAAGTAGGCAGATACTGTTTGTATATCTGTTTCAGGCAGATACTAAAGCTTGTGCCACAGCCTAGATAGGTAGTCAACAAAAAATAAGTGAGGTTGACTGTTGGTTATAAACTTCAGATCAAATCACACTTATTTTTACTGGGAGACCTGCTACGCAAAATAGCTTCAGGACCCGTTCCTTTTAAAGTTAATTTATGATCTTCTAAAATAAGAAAGAATATGGTATCTCTTATGGAGCCGGAGATTTTTCCTTTTTTTTTAATTCTTGGGAAAAGAAAAATTTCTGGAGTTGGTACTTACACCCTGCATTTAGACTATGAAGATATAATGTTGTTTTTTTTTCTTTCTTCAATTAATTCCTTACTTCTGTAGTTAACAAAATATACAGTCAAGTAGAAGGCAGATATAAGACAAAAATGGTTATGTACTTGGACCCTGTTGCACAAGAAAACAATAGCTAATTGTGCTGCTTGCAGTATATTGGAATTTATTATTATAATTGACACCAAATACTCTACTGGTCTTGATAAGATTGGTCGTATAGCAGCTGACAGATCCATTCAGTCAGGTAACCTGCTTGTGCCAGTGGCCAGTATTTTGTCTTTCAGAATCTTGCTATCTGCTAAGCTGCAAAACTTGAAATTATTTTGTTGTTGCAGAGGAGGAGAGAAATGATGTTTTTGTTAAAATGAATGTTAAAATGTTTTGTTAAAATGAATAGCTTCCCATATACCTGCTGTCTTCCTTCACACGCAATCCCGAAAAAAAAAAAAAAAAAAAAGGACTAAAAAGTTAAACTACATACCCTGTGAATGTCCTGTAGAGGGGTTTAAGTGTGGTATTTAGTGTTAATACCAAATAACCTGTAAAAACACAATCTAACACTTACTTTATTTGAATCATTTTGTTTCTTTTTTCCTTCCCACTGTTATCTTTGTGTTGATTCTCTATATTCTCTGTCTATATATAACAGAGCACAGCAGACTTTCAATTGCTGGGTGTTTACAGAATTGATAGAAAGTGACCAGGAACTGAAGCCATGCGGGTGATGCCTGTTGCTTCATCTGAGAACAGGATTTGTTTTTTTGAGCCTTTTTATTATGGCACATATGTTATTAGACCAAATCTGTTATCTAAGACACTCTGAACTTTCCTCTGTTCTACTTGTTTGGCTTTGTAATCCTAACACAAACTGGAAATGTTTCCAACAAAACCGTGCTGCTCTAAAGCTATGTCCGGCAGCGTGTAGAGGCCGTGGTGGCACCTGCTTGTTGCTTAACCCTGCCGGTGTTAAGAGGGTGTCATCAGCTGTGGCTAGGCACAAAGCTTAGCCTCAGTCTGGCAGAGGATTGCGGGAAGGGGGAAGATGCGCATCCAACTTCAGGCCCTGCCTCAGCTTTGACAAAGTAAAGGGAGTAGATCCGTCACCCTCTCTTGTTCAGGCCCTTAAGCTTCCTGTTAGAAATATCTGATTTTAGAAGACCTAATTAGAGCAATGGCCTAATCAGAGATGATGAGTTTTCCCAGTGCATCTTCCACTGCCCAGGAGTGCTTGACCTCCCCAGCAGCAAGCTGAGCTCAGTCCTGACTCCTGACTCCGGTGCCTTTGGTCAGGTCAGATGGGCAAGCAACAAAAATAGCCAAGCAGCTGCCGTCAGCCACGGGGAGTCTGAGCCGTCCCAGTCCCGGTTCCCTTACATGCAGAACACATCTCAATGCAGTGTCTCGTGCTCTCGCAGATTTCTCGCAGTTTGTTTCTGCAGTTAAAGCGAGGACACGGGCCAGTCAGCCTTACTTTGGGGTGTTTGGTCTGCGAATTGTTGCTGTGTGTGGAGCCGCGTTGGTTAGCCAGAAACCTTCTGCTTCTGGGTGTGTGGCTGTCTACAAATCCAGCAAGGCATAGCTGGATCATCATGCTCCTTCCTCAGCCCACTGACATTATGCAGCACTCTGCAGCAGTTAGGTCCTGCAGGACCTCTGCAGTGGCTTGTGCTTGTACTTGCTGTGCAGAAAGTTTTCCATCAGCCAGCCCCAGGCCAACAAGAGGAAGAAGGACCTCTGTGTAGTATTAATCTAAGACTTGGGAGATATCAGTCCATTTCTCTGCCCTGCAAGAGATTTCTCTGGTGGCCTTTAATAAATTGTTTATTTTCTCCCATCTTCTGTTCTGTCTATAAAACAGATATGGCATCGTCCTGCTGGCCCGTGGCTAGGAGAGTTAATGGGCTGTGTATACTGGAAGGGTGACGTGCTCTGTTCCCAGTTTTGATTTCACTTGTTTGGCAGGTGCCACCCCAGTCACCAGGCTGTTTCCATGCAGTGCAGGAGGCTGGGTTGTGTCTCCTGAGGTAACCAGCAGGGAGGCAGAGCAGCCTTGCCAGAGCACCCCCAGCTCATCAGGGCTGAGCTGGATGTTTCAGAGCAGCCGGGTCACATCTGTGCTGTGTGACCGGTTGCCAAACTGCTGCATGGAGCTGGCAGGAGAGGAGATGTGCTGTTTCCTTGCCCTGATGCCCACTGGGGTTGTAAACACGGTTAAAGTGCTGGACACAGCAGTAACAGGGAAGGTCTGTCTCTGAGAGCGTGAAAACCAGGAACAGCAACAAAGCCAACAGCAACAATGAGTTTGGGAGTGCCTTAGCAAAGAACTGCGTGTTTCCTCATCACCAGCTTCGCTTTGCTTTCGGTAGCTTTGTCCTTGAACAGTTTTTGAATGCGAGGAAGCCTCTCGGAGAGCAGCATTGTTGTACTCAGGCATGTAAATGCCTTGGAAATGCTCAGGCAATTGAGTGACTCACTGCTTTAGCACCAGTGCCGGGGATCATTTGGCAAGATGTGGCTTAAATAGCAAATACATTCGTGTACAAGGGCCAAGTGTTTTCGGAGAGCGGAGGCTTGGCCTAACCTGGTGTTAGGACGTGGTGAAGAGCAGGGCCATGCTTCTCCCTGCCCCCAGTGTATGGGCTAAGGTATTCTCACAGTCAGCCAAATCATCTCATCTGCCCGGTGACTGCTTCTTCAAAGCTCTGATGTGCTAGATGTGTCCAGTGAATGATGGATTCAAGAAGATAATGAAATGTAACACAATGTGCCAAATAGCTATTAAGGTGAAAAACTCCCTGCTTTCCCTCTCAGGCATCCTGCTCCCTCGAGCTGGGCAAAGATGAGCTTTGTGTGCCGATGAGTTAAAATATCTCCTGTGAAGTAACTTGGCTCAGCTATCACTGCAGCACCCTGTGCCTCTGCTAAACCCTTCTGGGTCTGCATGCTGTAGCAGCAGCAGGCGACCAGCTGCTCATGGCCAGCTCTGCAGCCCTCCCTGGCCAACCTGAGGCTCTTCCCAGTGAGCAGCTCTAATACCAAAGTAAGAAGGATCTTCTTTTAACCATCTCTGCACCTAGACAAAGCTGGGAGGTTGAATGCAGGTGATGTAGAAGTTAAAAGTTTAAATAAAAAAAAAAAAAAAAGAGAGAAAAAAAGTCAAATGATGCTGCTGTAACTCGTATTTTCAGCAAACTCAGTTCCAGCATGTGCTGAGGGCATCTGGTTTGCAGAATGGGTGATAATACTTAGCTGTGCTACACATAAATGCTGAAAAACATGTATGACACTAAGTAACAGCTTTTCAACTTGCAATGGTCCATGGATGATGTTTCTGAAGAGCAGTAATTTGAATTTCAGCTGTTTTAACCAAAATTAATGTTGTAGAAATAATCCTCTCTATTAATAAACCAGATGTTCTATTTCCTAAGAAGTCGTATGTGAAATGGCAAGGGCTAAGTAAAAGGAATACGATTAGTATAAAAGGCAAAATCTGTTTAAAATGTTGGACTTGACAAATTTCCCTGTTCAGAGAAATGTCTAAGAGAAGCTGAGGTGGCCTTTTGCTAACTTGGTTAGAAAAATTGTTTTGGGGGAGAAGATTGATTTGGACGGACAGTTGAGAAGTCTCCCGGGCAGTGCATCTTCAAAGGGTGTTTCTGCGTAGTCCAGCATCCCAAGCAACACCCACCTTATTCCTTGGAGCTGCTGCTGAGGTTCCTGGGTCTGTCTGCAAGCGAATGCCTTCGTGCAGCTGGGCTCACGTCCCGTCGGTCTGCAGCGAGGCACCGCTCTGCACACCTTGCGCCGCTCCGCGCGTCACTCCCACCCAAGCAGCAGGCCCCCGTGACACGTCTCCCATTCCTCCCAGCACCCATGTTCAGCCTGCGCAGCACATCTCTGACAGATCTTCCCAAGGGCCTTCTGAAAGTTGAGAGGTCAACTGTACAGGATTCTTATTTATTTGTTTTAAGAAAACTCCTTTAAAAAGTTTAGCGTTTGGCACTGCGTTAGAGGACAATGGATTCAGGAGATATTGGCGATATCCAGCATTTCCCACTGTCTGTCCATGAGAGAAGGGCTCTGTGGGTCCAGCTGTGTGGTGAGGAGAGATTTTTGTCCTCTGCCCTTTGTCCCCTGTTCTGCTGCTGAGCTTCGGGGAGCGAAAAGAAGGGAGGGCAATGAGTAAGTATGGTAACTATTCACCTCTTCTGATGCAACAAGCAGCCAGGAGGGAGCAAAGGCAGTTCATCTGCTGTTCTCACCCGCTTTCCAGAGGCAATGAGACACCCAAGAGTCTGAGACACCCACTGCGCTGTGGTGAGGATGTCCTGCCTGCCCCATGTGCCACCATGCCAGGAGCTCTGCTCTGAGCACAGGCACAGCCACCCAGGCAAGGCACGCAGTGGGGCTGCTCATTTACCACCCGCTGAGGTGGGGCACAGCTCTCCCATGCAGACAAGGCATCAGGCACATCGAGAGATGCTCCAGTACTGGCGTCCTGCCTGGGGACTCTTGTCCTAGGGCTGACATGAGATCCAAGTTACAAGTGAGTGGTTTTTGGAGTTCAGGGGGATTAAACGGTCCTTGCCGGCAATGCCATGCGCTCTTTGACAGCGTTTTCCAGAGCCTTCTGTCGCTGAAGAGCAAAAGCTGGATCCTGGCAGTTGCCTGGTGCTTCCATCTACTGCAGCCAAACGGGCGATGTGGGCTGGATGCCTCGGCAGCACAATGCGAATAATGGAAATCATTGCTGATTTACTGAGCAGCAGTGCCTCGGAGCCAAATGGTTTCCATCTGAATATGAAGCAAATTTGCCCGTGCGCTGCGTAACAAATGCCGATCTCTTTGCCCGTTCTGTGCCTTTGTAGTCAAACGTTTGCTAGAAAGTCCAGTAGGAGATAAAAATTGGGAACGGAGGGGCAGGAAGCCACAACTTTTAGAAGTGAGTTTCTGTAGATTTAGCATAGATGAGGAGCTCGAAGTTTTGGAAAATGAATAAATCAGGAAGAATGTAAACCTGCTCTGCACAGACTCGCCCAGGCTTCAGCAGGGATTGATGTGGAGTGCCCACACCAGGAGTCGTGAGGGTTATGTTATTTCTTGTTGAGAGAAAGTGTTTGCTCCTCTGGCATTTTGAAAACCTGCTCAAAACCCAGAAGCGCTGTAGCCTCTTTGTATGACGCTGGTGCCAAAACCTCTGCAGCTAAGCCCCTGTGCCATCGGTAGCGTGGAGCCAGATGAAGTCTTTTTAAGGACTTTAATTTGCAACCTGATCTAAATCTGTGCCACGGGCAGATTGGCGATGAAGACACGTGGTGGGAGGTCTCAGGGGCATTTGAGAGGACCGTGGGGGTGGGGGAGCAGATGCACCCTTGCCAAGCCTGTGAGTCCTCTAAAATCTGGTAGTCCTTTCCAGCCCCCCACCCCCCCACCCCATGATGGCTCACATCCACCTGCTTGGAGCTGTGCTTTCGGTGTGGCTGCTCATGGAGGAGTCGAGGATTTTCTAAAGGGCATGCAGAAGTTAGGTGACAAATCCTAATTTATGGTTTAATGATGCAATTGATGGAGAAACAGGGCTATTTTGCAGTACGGGACATGGTCCTAAAAGCAGTCCATTTGATGAGGACGTCGTTGTGCAAAAAACTACGGGCGCTTTCCCTTGATGTGGAACGCTGAAGCTGTTGCCAAAATCCTGCTTTCTGTCTCTGGTGCTAGTTGTAAAATGACAACTCACTCTGTGTTTAGTTGAAAACAACATCAGGAAGAGGTTCTTCAGTGTTGTTTGCTGTTAGTGCAAGCACTTTGATTTTCCCTAGGCTCTCTGTTAAATTCTTCGACTGTGTCATTGCTCGATATGCATGCCCAGATTGGTTATTCAGGTTCAGACTGGTAAACTGGGCTATACCTACTGTTGCCATTGCTTGAACTTAGATCTATTCTAACATGAGTTTGCATAATACTGTCTTTTTTGTTGCTAATTAGAGTACTCCATTAAGTGACAATTCCCAGTGTATTGAAACGCTCTCCTTAAGCAGTCTGGTATTATTTCTATACGCACTTAACTGCTGAAGTGCCTGCTGCAGCCGTCAGTTGCTAAGGAAATAGTTTCCTTTTCTGGGTGTATATATTTCATGTCTCAGCTTACGCCTGTGGTAAGATCATCCATCTTCTCACCTGAACATGTTTAAGTGAGTTTTGGGACCAGTAACTCTAGCAGGCTGGATGTCTTACAAAGGCATAAGAAAGAGCAGAAAGGAGAGGAGAGCTCTCATGGAGGCAGGAAGAGAGTGAATTTTGGTTTTGTTTGCTTAACTCTGAACAGTTAAACAAATTTGTATACTAGTCAAGTACAGTAATTGTTGTAACAGAAGACATTTACAGCACCTATTGAAGCGTCCACTTATAGGTTACACTTTACAGTGGGAAATGTTCCCAACTCTGTCTCAAGGGCATAAGGCCCGGGTTGTGTACCCCAAGTTGCACGAGGTGTGTGGCAAACCTTTATCTCCTCTCCCTGAGTACAGGAACACAACGTGACGGCTCCAAAGCAGAAGGTCACTGCACCTGCTAGAGCAGCACCAAACCCACCGGGCTTCCAGAAGCTTCTCCAAGTTCTCCGTGTCTGCAGTTCTTCCAGTTTGGGGGAAAGAGAGAGTAGAGCCTGCAGCTTCCAGCCTTTACTTCTGGCCAGGGTGGCGGTGCCTTATATCCCTACACTTGGGATGAGAATCAGTTTCTGTGAAATAAGAGGCCAGAAAATGAGTAGTGTAAAACACAGTATGACAGCCTCCTTGAAAATACCTTCATGTTTTAAAGATAATAAACTTCTGCTATGTAAATATGAACCATAAATGCATATGGACAACTAAAAGCCTGTGGCAGTGTCAGCGGGGTTGTGAAGCTGAGATTACAAGGCTTCACTTCCCTCCTTACCTGAGGTACAGCTTTGGTGGTAGCCTCTCCTGCATATTGGTACAACTCTGAAACTCAAAATACACCACGTTTCAGCGAGGCTTGGAAGTTAATTACAGCCCCAGTTTTACCAGTGGAAGAGAGACAGCTTGATCAATATAAAGCTGCAGCAAGGGCAAGATCTGTGTCACATCTCCTTCTTCCCTCATCTCGGAACAGTGGAACAAGGAGGAACTGTGTTTCAGTGTCCCTTAGGAGGAAGCAAGGAGATGTCACCGCAGGTGTTTAAGTTTAGCCCAATGTGACATTAAAGAGACAGAGATGGCAAAGCACGATAGTTAAATGATCAATATCTTATTGATCACTCAGAAGCACGTAACCACGTCAAGGTAGAGTCTGTACTCTACCTCACCTAAGCTACAGCTGAACTCTTCAAATCTGCCCCTCAAACAAAAACTAAATGTTTTGCATTGCCTCAGTAAAGTGGAAAAATGTGGGGAGAGGTGAAAGCTTAAATGAAATATTGCCTGTAAGATGAGATGAGACAGCTTAGTTTGGGGAAATGAAGGCTTAGAGCTGCAAAGCAGAACGAAGAGGTTATCGGATGAAACTGGGATAACTTTCAGGCTCAGGAAGTTCATTTTGTTGTTGATCAGAGAAGACGAGGAGAAAAGTAAAATTGCTATCACGGGGTTCTGGGAGGAGGTGTTGCAGCCTCTCCAGCAGGGACTTTCCATTCTGAAGCAATGTTGGAGGCATTTGCTAGAGCAGAAACCAGAGTGTGGGGACAACACTTCTCTGGTGAGGCCTGTATCTCCAGGCAGGAGCACCACTTCTGCCATCTCCTGCTCCCTCTTGCCCTCGGCATACTTGGCTGTCCCTAAAAGCAGAGCAGCTCCAGCAGCAGAGCATGGGAGTGACACATCCATGCCCATTACTACCCACGATATGACACTGACAGGGAAGATGGGGGACCTTAGTTCAAATCCCTGCTTTTAAAGGCAGGAGGATTTCCTTCAGCCATTGCTTTTAGATTCATTTCACTCATTTGGAAATGTATTTTGTGCAAAGTACAGAGACTGACTCTGCAGCCCTGAAGACAGGGTGCTCTGTTGTGCATCCAAAGTGAAATGGCAGGGGAGACCAAGAGCAGCTTTCCCAGAGTAACTTACCTCAGCCATTGCTGCCTGTGCCTTGCTGCAGAGAATGGACTCCTCTTGTCACAGTGCAGAGCTCAGGGAGGGGAGGAAGGCAAGGAGAGCTTCCCTCCTTGCATTTCTGGGTGCCTCTGAAGCTAACTAATTTCTGTGCTAGCTGAGCAGCCCTTACGTGGTGACTGGAGCACGCTCCTGAAAGGAAAGAGTGTTCAGATCCTTTTGGCAGAGGGGAAAAGTGACTTTGTTCTCTGCTGTCTGTGAGTGCTCTCAACTACACAGATAACGGGAAACAACACCATGACTGTGTAGTCCAAGAGTCTGATACAGGCATAATTTTTCTGAACAGAATCTTTTAACAAAAGTAGTTGCAAGCACAGTCTGAATGTGTGATGACTGAGGTGGCATTTGGGAATGAATAAACTATTCTGAATATATATTATCTGCTTATATCTGTATGCAAGGAGAGGTGTGATATAAGCAAAGGGTGGGCCAAATGCAGATTTTAGGCTTTCTTTTGATGGTGCCAGGGATTTCTGAGTTTGCAGTTGCTACTGCTACTGTAGAGGTTTGCAATATTTGGATTTTATTTTGTCATTTTTTGAACTCACTTGATGAGAAATATTTTTTAAAACTGTTTCAGTCTGCTTGCTGGGAAACAATATGCTTGTGTTATTGTGTTTACCTCTTCTAGAGCAACCGTTTTCTTTAGGAGAAATCCAAAAATATTCAAGTTAGTTGTGTGTAAAAACCTGAGTCTTTTGACAAATGATATTCAGGATCTCTTCCCTGTAACTTTTAAGGGTGAACCTTTACCAGCCATAGCAGAAAGGGACACCTAGCACAATTAGCATTTCAAGGTGCTCATAGATTGTTGTGTGGCTGACATCAGTTATTTTGTAATATGAGTTGGGTCTGTGATGTCTCCCCATGAAAAGGGCCGTTTTGTCACATTGAATAATGGCATTTTGCTCTGTGTGTGTGTATGAACTGAAAGAATAATACAACCTTAAGCATCACTACTGTATAAATAATAAACAAAAGGAATGGAGTTGGTCATATTTGAAGGATTGAGGAATTGTAAAACATTCAGAGATGTGTGAATGAAGCACACTGATATGATGGGAAGCATCTACCTCTATCAGCATTTGAGTTTGTATTTGCCATGGGACCTAAGCGTCTGCTCTTACAGAATGAAAATACATGAAACAAAAGCAAGTACAGCTCTAAAGGATTCTCCGTGAAGTTATTTGGAGGGATCTGTCAGTTCTTGGTGATTTTAATTAGCTCATCTGTGCATTTTCTGGATGGGAGACAGGTACCGGGTTTGACAGTTGACAAGGAAGATAGGGCCGTCACTTCTCTCCAGATGGACCGGATGGCAGCAGACTGTCAGAGACCTGTTCCCAGGATCTGCTGGCGAAGAGGAGCTCCTGGTAATGAGAAGATCTGAGACAACTTGCCACAGTCAACTGTTTTCTTTCTTTCGAGGTTTTAAGCTCCTGGCTGTTAGTTAGGGCTGAAGAGCTTTGACAGCTGCTTTGGGAAATAGCGAGCAATGTACTTTTTATTGCTGATTCTCATTCGGTTATTAACAGTTTGCTTCCTTCTTGCGTAACGTTATCCAAACAGTGCTCTTTAACAGGGAGGGGACAGACCGGCTGAGTGGGACTGAGCTCTTGGATGTGCACGGCTGTGCTGCCACGCTGGGCTAGCTAGTCTGGAGAAGGATTAATTCTCTTATTAAGCAGAGCTGCAGGTTAGTTTGTTTATCTTCAGTATTCTGGCTGAGGCAATTTATGCAATGAACTTTCAGCTGAGCTTAATGTAATTCTCAGTTTATAATTTCAAGAGCTGCACAAGCCTTGTACATCAGGGACTTTGAGCATTGTGTTTGTGTGGATTGGTTTATGAGTGGGCATTCAAAAGTAGCTGAATGATTCGAAAGCTCTTGGGACTGATGTTGCCTGATTGATTTGAATACATCTGAAAACACATTTGATACCCTCTTGGAAAGTAAAATACCTGTCAATCACTTTAAGTCTAATGACAGAATGCAGACAAATGAAAGCAGGAAAAAAAAAAAGCATGAAAGACAGACACTGGCTAAGAGAAAATTATCTTATTGGGAAGCTGGTGTCTAAAATGTAACACTGAAACTGCAAAATTTAACCATTATCTGCACACATAATTGTTTTCCTCAGCTCTACAACCTCTGCATCCATTTCAGATTTCAAGTGGAGTTGTCTCTGTGTTAGAGGGGGAAAAATCCCAAATCCTTGACTCACACACATTGCCTGATTTTTTTCAGAAAACACTTGACAAATAGCAGCAAGCCACGGGAGGTTTGGGGAAACAGCCTCTGACTCCTGAGAAGGCATGCTGTACTCTTTAGATGTTGGATTATGTGACATTTTGTATAGCTGTAATTTAGGTGACAGAGAGGTAAGTTCCTGCTGTGCCTTGGGCTCTCCTTAAAGCAATTCTTGAGGCAGACTTGTCTGCCCAAGAATGAGGGTAGTGTCTTGGTCTAGAAGAAGAAATGAGTCTTCCTGAGCTGTTTGTGTGTCTGGGGTATGTACACCAGCACCACATGTGCTAAAAAGGCAAAAATATGTATATATCTATAAATAAATAAATAAAACAACCATGAAAACAGTAATTTCTAAGTATTGCTGCTGGAAACTACTGACAGTTGTTAGGCAGGAAGCATGAACATTATTTTTTCCTCATTAACAAACCAGAAGTTTCTGCAGAGCACTTCAAATGTTGGCAGATGTATCAGTCCTCAACTGGTGTAACATTCCCCACTCAGATCTAGCCCAAGTTCCCCAAAGCCCTTGCCCACACGTTCAGTATTTGCTTGTAACAGGTACTTTTCCTCTCACAAATAATGAAGATCTAGTAGATCTTTAGCAATATATATTTTGGTGCATTTCTGTATTATTCTTTACTTTTTTTTCTTTTTTTCCATAATTTAGTGAACAAGGTTGCTAAATGTGCTGTAATTGTGAATTTTTGGATATCCAATCTATTGACCAATGGCAGAGGTGTGTCTTTTCATTTCCATTGTGTAGTTCTCGATGTTTACAATTGACAATGCCTTAGATCCTACTTTGGGGAAAAGGCATCTCTTGAAGGCTCAAAACTTGTTAGTGTAGGCTTGTAGATAAGGTTATAACCATATTTAAACTGTTATTTCCACTGATTGCTCTGGACACATAATTCCGCCTTATTTTCAGTAGTACTTTTGTAAAATCTTTTTCCTTTTCTCTCACGCTAGCATAGCCTGTAAACATGAATTAGAATGAGGAGTTTGACAGAAAGGAGCGGAGCCTTGAGTTGTGCAGAACTTTAAATAAATAATAGTGACATGATTAAACGCTAATATTCAAATCAGTATTTCTAGAATTTGTAACTAGGCTACAAAATATGCTGTCACAGGGAAGAGCTTCAGTGCAGTTGAAGCTGCTGGTGCTCATGACAGTAGCAGTTAGCCCAGATGTCGTACTGTATAGACTAAAAACCTTGTTACCTCTATTCAGCTGTATAGCATGAGTGCTCGTTAAATTATGAATTAGTGTTTCTTACAAACACTTGCATACTGATGCTCTAGCTGTGCCCAGAAGTCTGATTTTTGAAGAGTAAGCAGGTAGTGCTCTGCCTGAAGGGCAGGGCTGAGTCCCCACAGAACAAAGCCCTCCTGGAGATGGAGGGGGCCGTGCAGCCACGGCTCCTGGGCTGCCCCAGGGACAGCGGAGGTTTCCTGGGCCCAGCACCCTGATAACAGCACTCCTCTACAGCCCCACCACCACGACCTTCCAAGCCTTGGTCTGCTCTGAGTTTTCAGAAGTAGGCATGTTTGGGAGAGCCCTGGGAGGAGTATGAGGTTAACTGGAGAGGAACCTGTGCCTCTTCAGAAGCAAAACCCAAATCTTGCTGTTGCAGCCAGTAAACCTGGGGAGGACCTACTGACATCTGCCACGTTACTGCAGATGTGCGTTTTTGCATGGCCCTAAGTCCCACATACAAATCATCTGCTGAAACCCAGGGTCAAAGCCAGACAACACACAAACTGGGTAATTTGCACCAGCCTTTGAACAGGTATCTCTATTTTGTGGCTTGTGCCTTGAAGCTTGAAGTGCGTAATGGAATCTGTTCTCTCGCCTGTCATAAATGTGACCCGTGTACTCATACACCTTCTCACACAAATTCCCTTTATGCCCTAGAGGTGCAACTGAGACTAGTGCTTAACCCAGGAATCATCTAGATAATGGCAGTGAAATCCATTGCAGATTTTGGTGGGAAGCTTTATGAGCCTGCCCTTTCGATCCTATATTACGTGAGAGGTTAATTCATTCCTTTCTAAAGACCGAATTTGTAATTGTAAAAGACAAAGTCTCGTTCCTCCACCATTTTCCCTGTGACCTGCTAATGTGCTGCTATAAGGATTTTTCACCATCACACACTATGTTGATCGCATGCAGCTTTAGTTTCTTCAACGTCAGTGTCAAAAGCATTTTTGCCAAGCCTGTCTCTATCATTTTTTCTCATAGTTTCTTTTTTTTTTTTTTAAAAAAAAAAAAAGGAAAAAGATTGGATCCAATTTTCATTGGACTAACATCAGCCTGAAGATATTTTCATCAGTTCCTGGCAGATGCTAGATGGGCTGCGTAGTAATAAATGCCTTCTTCATAATTGTTTTCCTCACACTTAAGTCTCTTTTCTGTGAGCACCGTATGAAGTAATTTTAAGCTTTTAATTGTTTATGATATCTGGCGCTTCCAGACTCTGTGAATGTTTCTGTATCCATGAAAGAGAATTATTAAGCACCAGAGGAAAATGCTGCGATGCTACTTGCTGTTAACGCTGAGGATAACCTGCCAAATCTTGCAGTATTTGTGCATGCTGTAGAGGTGGAAAGAAGGGAAGCTTGCAGAGCTAATAATAGCAGCAGCTTTGTGGCTGGGAGCCTCATAATTGTAACTCCGTGATGACAGTCTGATTCGAAACGTGTTGAAATCCATATCTCTACCTATTCCCGTGGGTCTTGGATCAGTTCTTACAAATCAAAGTTGCAAAGAAATGCGGGTATTTTTGTGGAAGACTGAACAATCCTTTCCACTTCAGATGCAAGCAGGTCTTTTTTAGCCTCTGACAGGATAAGGTTTGTAATATATTCATAATGTGTTTTAAATGAAGCTCCCCCTGATCTTCAAGACTGTCTCATGCAGTGCTGGCACAGTGCTTGCATTTACAATCAGATAACAACAAGACCAGAATACAGCTGCTAACATGTTACTTCTGCCTCACCCTTCTGTTTTTTACCTTCCAGGGACCATGCATACGTTCAGGGCAGAGTGTTAAAGAAAATGAATTGCTGTTGTGCTGCTGACAGCATCGCTGTGGTGCATTTTGCAGCCTTCCAGCCGCTCAGAGATGGCGAAGCCCCCCAGTAAGCTGTTCATTACAGCAGCAGCTGGAGACAGTGGACTTCTTAATTTCCCATGTGCACCAAGAGGCCTTCCCTTTTGTACCAAATTAGCACGCCAGTTTTGGTCATTTCATTCAAACCTGAGGAAGTTACAAAGCTGTGTCAGATCCACATAGTACCACAAACTAATGGCTTTGTTAGTCCTGCCTCTCCCTATATGCAAGTGAAGGGTGCAATCAGAGCAAACATTTGTCTGTAATATGTGAACAGCCTGCTCAAATGTTTAAGGTTCAGATCTTTGAGCCTTTATTATATTTTCTTCTCATGTTTTTCCCTCTGGCACTTCCTCTATCACCTTCACTGAAAATGTTTCCTCGGTACTGAGGCAGCAGTTCCAGATTTGACCTATATAATCATTTAGGGTTGCCTAGGGATAACTAAGGAAGCAATAAGAACAATGCTTTTCTTTGTGACAATTCCTGCAAATAACGTCCTGCAGCTTCCAACTATTTTTAACTGAGGAGATTTCCTGAGCAGGTTACCACTTTTGTCTGTTTGGTAGCCCTCAATGTCTTTCTCTAGCAAGTAGCTGCTTGCTCTCCTACTGAATCCATGCAGCCTTTTTGCATTCAGAATATCTTTCTTAGCTTTTTTTCATGTTTACTGCATTCAGGTGAAGAACCATGAACTTTTTTTTTTTTTTTATGTTACTCCAGTCATTCATTGCTCTTGCTTTCATATGTTTTCGTATCACCCTGTATATAATCGATCCTTGCCTACTCATCTTTGTGTTGTGTCTGATTTTATACACCCCCGTCCTATTATTCACCTCACAACCCCAGTCTTTGTGTAAAGGGAGGAGGCACTTAAGCTACCGTACCTATATTTGAGTCTGCTCTGATGAGACGACACTGTTGTCTGTTGTGCATGTCAGGCTTTTATCGTGTTGCAATGGCCAACTTGGGATAGGTTCTCAGAAGTGTCTTCATTAAACAAAGTGAGCAGCCCTGTGCCCATTCCCATTTTGTTACGGCCCAGGAGAAACAACTTGGAGCCATACTGGATAGCGCTAGAGAAGCATCAGGACAGTGCAAATAGTGAGATTGGAAGAGGAATGGATAGCAGTGAACCAGCAGAGGGAAACAGCTGAAAGATTCGTTGTAGGATTAGTTATTTTACTTGCCTTTTTAAAGGGACCCTCGTATTTCAATAAATCAACTACATATTCTAGCTCTGAGCAAGAGTGAGAATTTAAGCACTGACTATGAAAGATATTGGAAGGTAGGGAAGAATTCAAATGTCTTTGAAGAGTTAAAATTGGAAGGCTTAGAGTTAAATTGAAAATTCTAAACATTGGGACTTTGACTGTTTAATATCAGTAAAACATCATTGTCTAAACCCTTCACAGTAGTACCTGATTAGCTCTACTACTTCGGAAGAGATTTTTGAACATAAGACTCTATAATCAGTTTCTAAAAGCGAATGTTTAACAGTGTTAGGGAGAAAGGAACAGAAGTGTCGCTGATGTCAGACAAACTCAGTATTGAAGCAAAAATTGCAGGCATCTTTTATCAAGATGTGGTGATGGATTCTCTACTGCCATCAAATGGAGTATTTTTCTAAATGATGTAATCTCGTTGCTATGAGGCGGCCTTCAGGGAATGCCCCTCCAGAGCAATCCTGTGACCTGCCTTACACTGGAAGTCACATTGCAGCCTGTTCCTCTGGTCCCATTGTAAAGAAATTACGGAAGTCATAGCAATGAAAAATGCCCATGATGAATTATTGAAATGATGCTTGTGTTTCAGTGCTGAGCCCAGGAAAATCCAAGTAATAGTTGATGGGCACTCCGCATTTGATAACCAAATAAGTAGTTTGAGTGTTCATTTATGTCCACCTGATTTTTTGAATACTTTGGGGATAAATCTTGACCTTAATCTCTAAAGGCATTGATTCTACAAATGCAGCTTGAAAACTTGTTGCATGTTAAAAGAGGATGGAACCTGTCCCCAGATTTTCTGAAGACTGTGGCATCTTCACAACTGCTTAATACTGAGGAAAGGAAAACTTTCTGGGTGTAATTCTGTCTTTCTTCCTTGGACACTGCTCATGCACAGGCAGGAATGTGGCAGCAGGGTTTATGCTGTCATAGGTCAATGGGACATATGCGTGCATTACTTCTCTGAGTGAATTGTCCACAAATAAAATTGTTACTGAGTCATCATAACTGCATACCTCAGTCAAATGTTTATGAGGTGACTGCAGTAATCTGTGCCGAACAGAGCTATTTTTCAATTTTATTTTATTTTATTTTATTTTATTTTGCAATTCTAGGCTAATACTCCCACAGTACCCAAGTACTCATGTTTCTGGCTTGTGAGTCTTTCCTGTGGAGCTACAAGATGCAGCACCTGTTTAATAAAGATGGAGTTATGACACCAGACTTGAGAATGGATGTGTGATGCGTGCATTTTTATGCCTGGTGTTTATATTTCTTGCTACTTCATTGCAGTTCAGGTTCTTCATACATATTTAGGTCTTCACATACTTTTAAAATGTTCCCACTAGTTTTTTTTCTGTGTGCATAGCTCCTGCACTATCCCTTCTCAGAAAAAAATGAATGCTTTGAGAGAGTGATAAAGAGAAATTGAACTAAAAAACTGTCTGAGGAGCCTTGCCACATTTTGGGATTTAACTTCGATTAAAATTTATATTTGTAGCCCTAACAAATTCCACATGAAAACTGATGTGTAGGTCTGGACTTCTCTTCCTTATAACAAATAAAAACTATTTTCACTTCCTTTGTACTCTGACTGCTTGTGGGGGCAGGTATACATATCTCAGCATAACCACCACGTTTTCTGAATGCCTTTTATTCTGGCTGTTTTACCTTTTTTTTTTCCTCAACAATTGTAAGAAAGCAGTCCATTTAAAGCAGTTATGGGTATTTTTATGTGTAAGGACTTGCATTTAATGTCAAGAAAGACAGCAACAACAAAAATCCAAAATGCAGTTATGCAGTCTTTTCAGTTCCTGCTGAGCTTTGCATAGTTATAAAACTTCTGCTTAATCCATAACTATGGATTTCTCTTAAGAAAATGTGGCACTGGGGAGCTTGCCAAAAACGAGACCAGTGGCAGCTTTTCCTGGGCTTCCCAAAGATGAGTTGCACTCTGACAGGTATTTATCCAGTGTCTTACGAGGTCGGTAAGAGAAACCAACCCAAGAGTTGGAGGCTGCGTGCCCTGGAAAATGCACGTAGATTCGATTTGCGCTGCATGAGCGCAGCTTGTCACATAGATGTATGTGTTGGACAGGATGGGAGACCTGAGGGCTGCATTTTTGCGTCCATGCAGGTGACTGCTGCTGTGGTGTATTTGCTTTGTTGCTGGTATAAGCCCTCATACACAAAATGGAAATGAGGGATCTCCTCGGCATGGTAGCAGTACCCATGACAAAGGCAGTATCTTCTGTAACTGCTCCCTCCACCTCTGCTCATGCTTCTGTTGTGATCTGATCCCCTGAAGGTAATGATGTGGGTACGGTCAGGGCCCCGAGGCTAAGCTTCACACAGGGAGAAAGCTGGTGGCAGCTGCTGCATGGCCAGGTGTGCTCAGCACCGCCAGATCTCATCCAGGCAGCACAGTGGAAAGCTGTGGGACCCGTGGGGGTGATGGGCACTGCCAGCAGCATGTCGCCCAGCGCTCGCCTCTTTGTGTTTGCTCGTGAGTTGGCTTCTCTTGTCCTGCAGCATGGAGCCTGTGCTACTGGCTGCATGAGGTGGTTCCTCATGCAGCCAGTAGCACAGGCTCCTACCTGCCTTGGTTCGCTGGGGCTTTGTGCCCTCAGCGCCAGCCTCAGCCTGCTGCAGGAATGACCCCGAGCCCCTGCCTGGCACGGCTGGGCTCGAGCCTAGCACTGGGCTGACACCCTTCCTTCAATTAAAGCAGGGGACTGCCAGTGTGCAAAGCCATTAGCCTGGAGCACTGTATTGATTCTTCCTGCCCTGTGAGTAAGTGCTACATGTATTCCTTCGCTTCTAAGGATTATGCTTCTTTGTCCGCTTTGTACTGAGCCTACTGCAGACCGAGTTTCCTGGGGAAAAAAATAGTACTGTCAAGTACTCAGTTTTCTTATTCTTATCTAACATTTAGATTCCTAATTGCGGCTTGAAAATAAAATATCCTTCATGCTAATTTTATTCTTTTGCATTTGGGAAACGCTGCCAAGTCTGACAACTTCTTCTTTCCAAATAGGCAGCGTTAAGATATTGTTTTCTCGTTGCTTCACAATGACAGAACTGTCAAAAAGCATTGAAGTCGAGAGAAACACGCATTTTATGTGTGCCAGTGAAGCAGTGCTTATGATGTTTATTTTAATTCAAATCTCTCTGCAGCAGAGGGATGGGTTTATTTACACATTTGCTAATAATGATTTGAACCTGAAAGCTATTTCTGCACTGGAGTATAAGGATTCAGAGCAGGTTTTCCCAAAGGCAACTGAAGAGATCAGGTGGCACAGTGCTGGGGGATACAGCAGTCATGCTCTGTACTGAGACCCTCGGCTATGGGGATCTGCCATTTTCAAACCAAACTGCTTGCTGGGTCACCTTTGATACCCCACAGGAGTGTGTTTTTTTTTTTTTTTTCCTTGAAAAATACCAATAATAATGTAAAACACATGGAGTTTTTTAAGAGAATGTGTTGCCATCAAGTTCAGGGAAGAAACACTCCCTTGAGGTTTTCATTGGTACCAAAGACATTTAGGCTGCTCCCACAGGGACTGCTTAGCTTACAGGCTGAGGTAGGTATAATTAAGAAAGTAAACTGAAAATTAATGTTTCCTTGTGCAAAAAAGTCCACTGAACTAAAATAGTACCAGAATTTTTGCATGATGTGTAGCGAGTGGTGCTACACATCACCCTGAGTGTAGCTCGGGGATGAAGCCACTGTAAGACATGGGAGTGGCTCTTTATAATACTAGAATATTGGTGTTCAATCCTAGAATCAGCAAAACAAATGTAAGAAGTCTCTTGTAAGACAAAGCGGGGCAAGTAACTCTTCCTGGGGTCATTAGATGTACCGTGGCACTGCCTTGGTGACTTCTCAGAACTGGAGAGCTTTTTTTTTTTTTCTGATGTTGTAAGACAGATAAGCTTAAATAATGAAATAAGCCACATTCACAAAATAAGACACTTGAAAACTGCAGTAGTGTTGCTGTAAATGCACAAAGATTGTGCATTTGTTGGTTATAATTAATTCTTTCAAATAATTCTTTCTCTACAACTTCTCCCCCTTGAGAAGGGTGCAGTTAATGACTGTGCAAAATCTCTTTCCTCCTGTAGATTGTGTTCCGGAAAATCAGCGACGTGAAACGTGAAGAAGAGGAGAGAATGAAGAGGAAGAACGAAGCCCCTCTGATTCTACCGCCAGATCACCCGGTCCGCCGGCTGTTTCAGCGCTTCAGGCAGCAGAAGGAGGCGCGGCTCGCGGCAGAGAGAGGGAGAGACCCGGATGACCTGGACGTGGAGAAGGGCAACGTCTTGGGCGAGCACTCCTCAGCCCGCTCGGTGGTCAAAGCCAGCGTGGTGACTGTACGGGAGAGCCCGGCCACCCCCGTCTCCTACCAGTCGGCTTCGACATCTGGGGCATCTGACCAGGCGAAGCTGCAGGCCCCGGCATCGGAGTACGCGGGGTGCAAAGCGTCAGGGGATTACCCTCGACGGAAAGGCTGGGCCAAATTCAAAGATGCCTGTGGGAAAGGTGAGGACTGGAACAAAGTCTCCAAAGCAGAATCCATGGAGACTTTACCTGAGAGAACTAAAGCTTCGGGAGAAGCTACCCTGAAGAAGACAGACTCTTGTGACAGTGGCATCACAAAAAGTGACTTGCGCTTGGATAATGTTGGGGAGACACGAAGCCCGCAGGACCGCAGCCCGGTCCTCACCGAGGTCAAGCATTCCTTTTATCCTATCCCAGAACAGACTCTTCAGGCCACCATGCTGGAAGTGAAACACGAGTTGAAAGAGGACATCAAGGCTTTAAACACAAAAATGACCAATATAGAAAAACAGCTTGCAGAGATACTTAGGATATTAACCTCAAGAAGAAGCTCCCAGTCACCACAGGAGTTGTTTGAAATATCAAGGCCTCAGTCTCCAGAATCAGAAAAAGACATGTTTGGAGCTAGCTGAGGTGTTTCTTTCTGAAAAACAATCAATCAAACAAACAGACCACCCCCCTAACATTTTAAATTTAATCTCGAAAACGAGTGAGGGACCAATTCACTAAGCATGTTCCCTGTGTCTAAAAAGGTACGGTAGCAGGAATTGCAACCTCATGTCAAGATGGCAGCTGACTCTGAAGCCTTTTTGACAGCAAGGGTACAGTTTATAAAGTTTTTCTTTTCTGCATTGGTTCCCATTCCCCCCACTCCCTCTCTCCCTCAGGATGTTGGAATAAGAACTCGGAAAGCAGCAGCCATCCCAGTGAGCGCCAGGTGACCTCTTAGGTTTTTGGAGCATGCCTTACGTAGTTAGCTCAGTTTTGCCTATATGAATAAGGACTTGCCAGGGTGCTTACATTTTCAGCATTTTTCTTTCTTTCTTTTTTTTTTTTTCTGCTGCTGTCACTGTCTCAGTCACCTGTTCAGCATGTTAAATGCCACAGTATGTTTTCATATACCTGTAATAAAGCAAAGAGCAGTAGAATGAACATGTGCTACTTGATACCAAAGTTCATTTGGGGGAGTTAAGGGAGTTGTAAAAAAGTTGGAAAAAATGAACATTTTTTTCTTAATTGTCATATTGCTCAACCAATTACATTTAACAATATCCTCAGAAACAGGGATAGCATTTCAGGTCAGTCAATAAACAGGATCATCCACATTCTCATTCTGTGAGCCAGGATACTGATTTACAAAAGCTTACCTTCTGCCTCAGATGTCATGGAATATTGTTACCTTTGCTTTTAACTCCAGCCACTGAATGTGCAGAATGTGTCCTGCCCACTGCAGAACGTACCGTGGTGCATCGGTGCCAGTAGCTGTTCTGCAGATTTTCCTCCCTGTGAAAATGTACTGTGGCATTTATGTCCCATTTTTGCTATGAATCTGCTCTTTTAGTTCTTGTTAAGTTATTATTCAGAAGTTTCTGTTTTGGTAATGTTCACTGTAGCCAAAGGCTTTCACAGAACTTTTAGAGGTTTTAGATTGTGGCATTTTTCTCTACGCCCAAATGTATTGTTCCTGATCTTATCTAGCTAGAAAGCAAATGGATAATAGAGGTAGAAATACAGTGCTTACTGTATACAAGCACTATTGTAGCAAGGAAACAAGAAGATCTGCTTCTTAAAGATGTTTCCAAAACTTATATTTTCATAACTTCTTTGGAGGAAGATTGAAGCACTTTACCAAAACTACTGTTCATTATTCACTAGGTAGGGTAGTGCAAATGGTATCAAGGCTTGGGATAGAGGTGTGTATTCACAGTAAATTCTCTCCACTGATCAGGTACGTTCACTATTTATCAGTAGGTTATTGCACAGAAGCATGATGCAACACTTTTTGGGGTTTTCATTCTTAATGGCAGTAGGTCAATACAGTTCAGTAGTAGTTCTCATTCTTTTTCTATGGTACAAAGTAATTCAACATATATATATATATATATATGACATGATTTTGGGGGAAGAAAATTTGGTTCAGGTTAAGTAAGTAAAAGGTAAATGAAATGACCAATTTGAAAGGATTTCGGGTGGCCTGATGCTTGCATGGGGCCATGCAGAACTGTGCCAGCCATCCCTGGGGAAGTGCAAGGTGCCCTGGGGAAGTGGCACAGCATCGGGGCTGTGCTGTGAGAAGCTGGGAGCTCAGGAGGCAGGATATCTGTTAATATCTGCTCTTCCAGTAACTGCCCTGCTCTGAGATGCTGATTATTCAGAGCAGCACTGCGGTTTGCAGCTGGTTTAGGGTTAGCTTTCAAGAGTCATAGGCCCTTGTCCACTACAGAAGTGTCCAGAGATTATAAAATCTTACCCAAGGACTGAAAAATTCCTGAGAAACATCTATCAGGATCACGTCTGCATGCTGCTTTCTTTCCCCCATTCCCAAGAAAAGGCATTAGAGAGGTGACTTGCTATGAAACAGGGGTGCCATTTCCTGAATTTACTTCTGGTTTCATGTTTAGTTTTTTCCAGTGGTGACAGCTACGTACTGAAGATGTACAGTACTGCGGAAAGCTCTTTTTGACCAAATCACAGTGTGTGTTCGGTGCTTTAATCACTGTCAATGGCAATGGTTACCTGCAATAGCTATGCCGTGATTACCATAAGAAATCCACACAGCATTTTTTTCAGTTAGAAACTCCTACATGATTTTTCTCTCTAGTCTTGTCAGTCAGTAAATTCATCCAACAGTGAAATTATGCCCGAATAAACCACAGGTTTACAAGTATGTACGTATTTCTAACTGATGCCCAAAAGTTCCAGCAGGGTTTGAGAGGCTACCTTGGTGTCAGTTTTCTAATCCAGGTGCAGAAGCGCTCTGCAGCATCATATTCCCAACATCGGGTTTCCTTCAGAAAATTTGTGACAGGCTGAAAGTCTTGCTGAACTCAGCAGGTACCCATCTTCCTGCAGTTGGATAAACATGAAAATTGGCTTAGCTGAGGCAGATGGGGGAGGAAATGGTTATAACCCCCAAAGGATGTGCCTGATATCTCAAGCATTGCAGCGCAGGCATAGAGTTATGTGTGCAGTTGAAGGTTACCTGGCCCTTTGCTGCTGGCACTCTGTTGATGTTTCTCAGCAGTATGTTTCATGTGCCCTCAGGGATGTGTTTAAGGTGTTTCTGGTGCTGCTGATTGCCGAATCCCCCAGTTATCCCCTCTGCCACATGTAGGACTGTGAGTAAGGGAGCCCAAGTCCCCATCTTCTGGGGGCACCCCTCGTGCAGCCCAATTCAGCGTGATTTGGTGTGCTGCTGCCTGCCGTACAGCAAGGGGTGGGTGTAGCGGAGCCCATTTCGAAGGCTTTTATGAGGCTTTCATAATAGCCTATAAAGCCATTTATAATCCATTTGTAAAGCCTTGAAAGACTGTAATATACTACGGAATTACACTTAAAATGTAATGTCTTTGAAGAATATGGCCAGATTTGATTCTGTTACAGTCATGAAACTCCAGAAAAACCCTGCTCCCTCCAGTGATACCTTCAAGGCGTCTGCTGCAGGTCAGCACTGGTAGCAGGCAATGTCATTCACATTTGCACAGCTGTAACAGAGCAGACCCATTTTATTATGATTTTATGAACTGGAAGGTACTAAAACTAGTTGTAGAAGACTGCATCATCCCCCAGTAACCAGTATGCGTTGTAAGAGAATTTGAAAAAATATTTAGGATGAGTTTTTGGTCTTTGGATTCCCTGGGCTACTTAGTGATTAAATTGAGCACAACTCTGCCTGCTGTGGAACCAGTGACTGCTTTGGCCCTCAGACTGGTTTGGAGCTGTAGTGTAGTGCCCAGGCTCAGCAGATCCAGTGCTTCTCCTTTAGGGAGTGATTGAAAGCACCTCTGTTGCAAATCTGTCTCTATTGAGCCTTAAACTTGGATGCCTAAGGCTGGGTGGTGTACATACCCATGGTAATTTTTACTTGTTCTTCCATTTCTTTGTCAGCTTTTCCTTTTTCTCCCTACATGTTGAGCAAGCCTCCTCAATAAAATTATTTTTCAGCTTAGAAATGAATGACCTCTGAGCATGAGAGATTCTGCCCCTTCACAAGCAAATGTTTTCACAGTCTGTAAGAGAATAGAAAAAACAAAGCCCCTGTTTTAACGGTGTTCTGGCATAGTGCTTCTACCATTTAACAGCCTGCTAAGGAGCCTGTATTAATCAAAAAGTGATCATGCATTCTGTTTTTACCCTATATTCGAATGAGATTTCAGTCAAAAGCTGGTGGCTCAGAGAAAGAGCCTAGGTTATGAATTGTTAAAATGGAAACGTGTAGAAGTTCGTGCTTAACCAGAATACCAATATGCAGCACAGGATTAAAAAAGCGAAAACCAACCCTCACCCCTACTGTGTTCAGATACATTAACTTCTGTCTGGTATTACCTGTATACTTTTAAAAACACCCTTCTTGCTTTAAATCTCTTTCACAGTGCTGCTCTGAATCCCAGCGAGCACCCTGTTTAACAGCTTCGAAGGTGATGTTCTGCTTCTACAGTACTTCACTTTAATGAACCGAACAAGATATTTACTGTGAATATCTGGTGATATTTTCAATCACTCTTAACCAGTCTGTGAAAGAATTTAATACATGATTTGTCTTTGCTATATAAACAACAATGTGTATGATTACACTTGTGCAAATGCGTGTACATACACAGATATATATAATATCTATGTACAGATAAGTCTATGGATTGTGTTTCTGTTCCGTAAAAGCACATCCCTCATTCAATGATTACAGTTCAAGATGGGAACTTCAGTCTTCCCAGTAGCTACCCACTGAATGTCCTAGTTAGTATCTTGTTTGTTAAATGTTGAATTTTTAAGGCCAAGACTTTTGGTTTCTCTAGCAGGCCTCAACTTTATCCTATTAGTCTGGCTAGCTGTGACTGAGAGAAGATCTGGCAGGTGCTGTGATAGGAAAATGAAACCGTGTGACATTGGAAAAATGCTGTATCATAGCTGGTGGGAATACGGCTCATAAACCACCATTTGTTGCTCACTCACAATGTCTCTGAAGCTAAGCTGCCCTGGTATCGCTTCTCGTGGCTTCTCCTGCAAGAGGGACTGTGGAACAGGCGGATTTCTTTTTCCTGGTACCAGGGGATGTCTCAAAGGTGCTGAGCCTATCCTTCTGTGGCATGCAGTCACCGCACCTCTGCTTTCTTGTCCTGGTATTAGGTGGTGAAGAGCACCTTCTGAATTCTTCATTTCCACGTAGTCTCCTGTGGGTGTTTTGGCAATAACAAAGTCTGTGTTTCAGCTGCACTTCTGATTCATTGCGACAAACTTTTTAGAGAGAGACCCGTGCAGGGAAGCTCCAGAAATTTGAGGTGAGGTGCAGTAGATTACTGCATCCTTTAATCAGACGTAGTTTTGACCACATTGTTGTGGCAAGTGTTGATTCAATTAAATGAAAATAAAGCTTTTTGCAATAAGATATATCCGACATTTAGCCTTAAGACCCTTTCATAAGTGACATAATTCAAACTGTGATTCCATTCTCCTTCCTTCTTAATGTTCTGTAGTATTTACAACGTTGCCTAAAGATAAAGCACTTTGATTAGCTTTCTAAATCTGATGGAAATCACTTGTTGGTAATCACATTTATTTTTCCACTTATTGCCTTCTTCTTGGTATAATAAATTACTCCAATAGTCCTCTCCCCTTACAAAACCAAGATACATAATTATTGTCTAAACACTTTTGTACATCAGGGAGCCAGCCCGTCATATCACGAAAGTGTTTGTTTCAAAGATTTTTTTTACAGTTCAACAACGCTAATGTGAAATTACCTGCAACTGTAATTTGTTTCAAGCTGATTGTTGAGTGTTGTGTAAACATATTTGATGTGTAATCCCAGGACATCTCTGTAGGTGGACTTAAATACCTGGTGTTAACAAAGCAGTTTGGGGTTTTCACTCTCTGTTCTGAAAGGCTAATGTCCTTTTTTCTTCTTCCCACTGAATCTGTGACCACTAACATAGAAAAAGAATCATTTTAGCTGTAGATGAAAGACGTTCAATAATCTTGTATCAGGATGAACTGCTATATAAAGAAATACGAAGTTTTCTAATGAATGTGTTATATTATTGTACCTACATACAATCAATATTTGTACATCTGTTGGAAACCTGTCTGCGTTTCAATATTTAGCCACCACTGCATGGACACTTTATTGATATGCAGTTAATGCAGTCGCTTTGGCGCTTTTAAGTGTATTTCACTTGGTTTTATCCTTTCTGAAATCCACCAAATACTCTTCTTTCTTTTTCTTGGCATTTGTCACTTTGTTCAATGAAGCATGACTAGACAAAGAGAACAAGTAGATACTATTTTTGTGGTCAGCAAAGCAGCTGCCAGTAGATAGACAGTGTGTGTACGTACGTATACACGCTGTTTGGGAATGTTTCAGTTACAAATGCAGCCACCTACATAATGATATCCCTGTTCAACATTTTTAAACAAGCACAAATAATATTTGTAAAAAAAAAAGTTTAATTTTATTTATTATAGTAATAAACTATTTTATACATTATAATCGCCTTGGTGTGCTTTTCTGTGTGTAGCATATATGTGTGTTAGAGCAATGGGAGGATTTAATTTACTCTCTAGAGCTTCTGGCTCACTGTTTTGTTCCTGTTGCTCTGTGTATGGAGTGCTATCAGCACAGAAGTTTGGTGTCACTGTTTTAGCTGTAAATGGTTCAGGTTGTTTCCTCAGACTTTGGCCTGCTGCATATCAGCACAGCCAGGATTTACGTTTGCAGGGCCGCTGGAAGCTGGAGGCAGGTTTTCTGTGGAACGACCATCCTAGCACCCTGCATTGTGGATTCCAGCCTGGGCCAGGTGACGCAAATCCATACCGAGATCACTGCTCCTACGGCCAGCAGCCGGTCTGGGTGTGTGTACAGGATTTTACTCTTCAGGATGTCAGCCTAGACCCTGTGAGCTTCACACCTGTGTTTGTACTTCATTCTCTGCAGCATGATCTTAGCCCATTGCCTCCTCACCCTTTTGGGTCTGGTGAGCGCTGCTGTCACCTGCACAGCAATACTTCATGGGATTGTGAACCTAATCTTCAAAGGAACAGCAATAAAGCATAAAGCTTTCAGCCTACAGCGCTGAGGCTAAACTGTACCAGCTACAGCCAAGAAGCACAAGGAGAAGCTATTTTTACCATCACTTCTTCATCCACAGCAGTGTGTGCTGTGACTGGATCGTCAGCTGCTGCTATTTCACTGACCAGCATGAAAGTCTCAGCTTTATTTTGCCTGATGTTATATACTGTGCTTCCTGTACTTAGAACAGGGGAGAGTAACAGAGTGAAGGCATGCACTTTGTTATTTTATTTTGAGGTCACTGAAGGCTGCTGTTCCCATTTTCTGATCTCTCAGTTTTTCACTTTGCTTAGGCTCTTTGTGTGCTCAGCAGCCTCCCTGGTGGTGTCGCAAGCTCAACTTAATGCAGGGACAGATAGCACGGCCCAGACAATGTTCCCTGTCCCTGCTGCCCTTCCCTTGCCAGCCGCACAGCCCCATGATCACCTTGGTGGCCCTACAGCGGCCCCTCCACTACATCTCTTGCACTGGGGGACAGAACTGGATGCAGTGCTCCAGGTTCAGCCTTACCAACACCAAGTACAGGGGAAGGACCACCTCCCCTGACCTGCTGGTGATACTTGGCCTAAAGCAGCTAAGAATGCCATCAGCCTTCTTAGTGACAAGGGCACATTGCTGGCTTGTGTTCCCCTCTGTGTCCACCAGGACCTCCAGTTCCTCGTCTGCTAAGCTGCTTTCCAGCTGGGTGGCCCCCAGCCTGCCCTGGTGCCTGCGGTTGTTCCTCCCCAGGTGCAGGGCTCCGCACTTCTTGTTGAACTTCATGAGATTTCTGTCAGCCACCTCTGGCAGGAGGGAGACTGCGCAGGGGGAGACATGTCCAGGCCTCAGTGTGCACATGACAGAGTCTGAGTAGTAAAAGGAGGTCCTGCTCTATTCTGTTTTAGCATAAGTTCACGTACAAAGGGCAGCACCTCCAAGACACCTGATGGTGGGTGGCTGGAGGAGAGCTCTGGTCTGGCACTTGTGCCAGGCCGAGTGACCTCCTCCAGCACCTCCCTCCCTTCCCATCCCAGCCGGGCACCCCTCACCCACTTGCTGCAGCTGCTGGGGAGGCAGTGTTATCTTGTTTGGCCACTGTGAATTTTGCATTTTGCAGCTTCTGCTGTGCCTGGTGTGCCACCGAGGCTGGGCTGGCCGGCCGAGCTGCCCGTCCTGTGGGGCAATGCTGAGGGATGCGGGGGTGCCATGGTGCTCATGGCTGCCTGCCGTGGGAGGGGGTTAAAGGCAACAGGCATAGGGAGTAGGGACAATAACAGCAAACAAATATTGTTCACCTGCATTTCTGCTCCCTTCATTATAATTCAGCACGGCCTCTGTGATGGGATGAAGAGGCTGGGGGAAATAACCTGTCCTATTCCTGAAAGACAGACAGAGTAAAAACCAGTGAGGGAGACAGAGAAGGCATTAGAGTAAACAAACTCCAAACGTGTTTGTCAGCAGCAAATATGAGGACGCTTGTGCATAGGTACAGCTGCAAAATACACGTGCTCAGGGCTGTCTTTTTTTTTAATCCTCTTTCCTTTTCCATTCCTGTTCCCCCTTCCTAATCAAGGTCAAATTCAAGCCCTCCTAGAGCCCAGCCATGTTCAAATTTAGGTGCGTCTCTCTCCCCCCCTCCCCCTCACGGCACAGGTGTAGGTTTAAAAACAAGTTTAACTTCAGCATCTTCGTCCATGAGGGCAACTTCTCAGCTTTTCACCCTAGAAATCCCACCTGGTACAGATGGAGGAAGGGAGTGCAGGAACGACCTCAGAGAGAGCTTGCTTGTGAGGTGACACACTTCTCTTGTTCTCCACAGTTTCTTCCTCCCCCTTCCCTTCCCTTCCCTTCCCTTCCCTTCCCTTCCCTTCCCTTCCCTTCCCTTCCCTTCCCTTCCCTTCCCTTCCCTTCCCTTCCCTTCCCTTCCCTTCCCTTCCCTTCCCTTCCCTTCCCTTCCCTTCCCTTCCCTTCCCTTCCCTTCCCTTCCCTTCCCTTCCCTTCCCTTCCCTTCCCTTCCCTTCCCTTCCCTTCCCTTCCCTTCCCTTCCCTTCCCTTCCCTTCCCTTCCCTTCCCTTCCCTTCCCTTCCCTTCCCTTCCCTTCCCTGTTCTTTACTTTTTTCTTTTTAGCTTTAGTCACTTTTACAGTTTTAAAGTGACCAGAGAGAAAGTTTCGGTCCCAGTGGATGAGGCATGAAGTGAAGGCACATCTTTGCTGTTAACGCCTGCCTGGGAGGATGTGTTGCACCTGTGACCGTCACTGCATTTGTAGATGTGAATCTGAAGGGAGGTGGGTATTGGTTCAGGGATTTGCCTCCACATCCTCATAGCTGAAATACACAACTTGGGGAGAAGGAAACGCTGCTGGAGGATCTACATCAAGCATGGCCTTTCCATAAACAGAGGACTAAGGCCTCTTCTTCAGCAGGGGTCACCATTTGGAGAGAAATGCTCAGCAGCAGTAGCACACTGAGTGCGATATTAAACCTGGGAGCTATTGTGGGCTCAGCAGCTGGGCAAGAATTGGTTCTCTGCAAGCGGTGGATTACAATGGAGGAAAACACAGATCGCTTTCAAGCCTCTCCAGTGTCTTTTGTGTGTGCGAGAGTTTTACTTTCACAGTTAAGCAGAAGGTATTTTGGAACTAATGATAACAGGAAAGTTTATTGAGAATTGTCAGCTGTGGCAGGAGGATAAGAAAGCGAGTTAAGATAATCTGTATGTAGCCCCAGGCCAAAAATAAATTATTTGTTTTTCCTTCAGCATGGTATTGCACATGCATCCATACTGAACCTGGCTATTGGAAGCATGGAGACAGGAATGGAAACTGAAACAGCTCAGCTGAAAGCTAAATTGAAAAAAGCACCCATTAGGCAACTGTGCAGAAACTGTACATAAACTACTGCATGAAATTACAGTTCAGGCACCAAGAATTGTAAATGGATCTGTAAAACTGGGGTGGTCATGTCTCATTCATGAGCAGCAAATAACACATCTGTAGTCAGGCATTTGGAGTAGCTGCAGGCTGGTTGCTTGGCTGCCTCTGGAGCAGGAGGAGTCCTTGGTAGGACCTGCCAAGGGGGGAATGATGACAGCTCTCCCCGACACAATGTCTTTACCTCTGCATGTCCAGTGAGAGGCTGTGGGACCACGGACACTTGCTCACAAGTGAGGGCAACAGGTAGGTGGGGGCAGGGATCACGGCACCCTTTGCTTGCAGCCTCTGGTGAGGCAGAAGTTACTGATGGGGGGGGTCCTGGTGGAATTATGTGAGTGCTGTGAAATCTCACTGATGCTTTCCTCAAAAAAAGCTTAACAATGAGTGGGACTGTGAGACTTGCTTGTTTGCTGCCACCATGGCAATGAGCAGTAGCATTTTCATTACTGTGGTAGTGGTGACTACCATCTGTGGGTGAATGGAAGGAAAAAGTACAGTATTTTACTTTGGATGCTTTTCATACTTTAAAAACCCGTATAACAAGTCAGTGTTCATATTTAACCTGCATTTTTTTTTTTTTTTATGTCATTGGTTATTGGCATAACCACTCAAGGTAAGCAAGACTTCGTACAGAAAATCCTTGTAGGTCTCAGTTTTCACAAGCATTTGACAGGATATGGTCAGATAGACTGAGGAACTCTGAGAATAAAAACCTGAGCAAAGGCTGCTAAAGCCTGGCCAGAAACACCAATGGTGGAGTGCCAAGTGTGGATCAGGAGACATCTCAACAAGTTTTGAGGTCAGGACCCAGAGCTTGCTTGCTCACATGTCCTTGGTGACCTTCTGGGCTACCACTGGGACATTGCTGTCTGGAGCACTGGGGTCTCCATCACATTTGGGACTTGAAGAAGTTAAAAACAGTTTCCTGAAACCATTGCTTTTGCTGCCAGGGTGGAAGGAGGTGCAGTCAGAGGCCCTTGTGCTGAAGGGTCCTAGGGTTTCCAAGTGACAGACTCACAGAATCAAAGAACATCCTCCGTTGGAAGGGACCCACAAGGATCATTAAGTCCAACTCCTGGCTTCACATAGGACCAAACAAAAATCAGACCCTGTGTCTGAGAGCATTGTCCAAATGCTTCTTGAACTCCAGCAGGCTTGGTTCTATGACCACTGCCCTTGGGAGCCTGTCCTGGTGCCCAAGCACCCTCTGGGTGCAGACCCTTTCCCTAACCCCCAGCCTGACCCTCCCCTGTCCCAGCTCCATGCCGTTCCTTCGGGTCCTGTCGCTGCCCCCAGAGAGCAGAGCTCAGCGCCTGCCCCTCCGCTCCCCTCGTGAGTGAGCTGCTGGCCGCCATGAGGCCTCCCCTCAGCCTGCTCTGCTCGGGGCTGAGAAAACAAAGAGACTCAGCTGCTCCTCATAGGTCTTCCCCTCTAGGCCCTTCACCATCTTTGTAGCCCTCCTATACACTCTAATAGTTTTATGTTCTTTAGTGTTGAGTGTAATAGTAGTGTCAATACTCTCTAATAGTTTTATTTCCTTATGTTGTGGTGTCAGTGCTGTGCTTGATGCACCCCAGGGTACAGCTGGGCCTCCTGGCTGCCAGGGCACACAGCTGGCTCATATTCAACTTGACATCGACCCAACCCCCCAGATCCCTTTCTGCAGGGCTGATCTCCAGCATCTCGTCTCCTGGTCTGTACATACAGCCTGGGTTGCTCCTTCCCAGGTGCAGAATCCAGCACTTGCTCTTGTTAAATTTCATAATGCTGGTGATGGCCCAGCTGTCTAATTTGTCAAGATCTCTCCGCAAGGCCTCTCCACTCTTGACAGCCTCAACAGCTTCTTCCTCTTTAGTAACATCTGCAAACTTACTCAAAGCACCTTCTAGTCCTACATCCAAGTCACTTGTGAAAACACTGAAGAGAACTGGCCCTAAAATGCAGCCCAGTGGAACCCCACAAGTGACAGGCTGCCAGCCTGAAGGAACCTCATTTACTACAACCCTTTGAGCCCAACCCACAGGGGGTTTTCCCCATGTTTCTTTCTCCTGCATTTTGTCATTTCATAGTGCATTTCACGATGGGCCTGCGGCAAAGCAGAGCCCCAGTGGGGCTGCACTAGATGCATGGCCAACCTGCCCTGGGCAGACGTGAGCCAGGGCAGCAGTGAGGCTGCGCCAGCCTCTGTGTTTGTAGCAAGAACTGACCCTGACCGAAGGGGCGGCCTTGGGGGCAGGATGCCAGGTTGGGGGGGAAGGCGGCTGAAGTAGCCTGAAGCAGAGATGTGACCAGATGAACATTATGAGCCTGTAATTTCAGCACAAACTACCACCTCAGCACAAATACTACTGCCACAAGAACAAAGAAACCCGTAACTATAAAATAGCGATAATACCAGTGAAAAAAATTGCCTCGTAAATGTGTATTTTTATGTCTGTGCAATTTGGATTACTATAAGGTAATCCTCCCACATTACCTGTGCATTTAAAACAAACTTAACTCTTCCAGCAGCAGTCTAAAAAAAATCAGCTGAAGCTTCTTCTTTCCATAGGATTTTTCCCTTTAAATTCCTTCACCAATGGTGCGGATGTTTCTGGGCTTCAAATATCATTTCTAGTTGTTCTATTTTTGCCATCTAATTTGGAAACTCCAATGCACTAGTGCAGGGATATCAGTTCTGTGGTCCATAAAAATTAATTAATTTTGTCAAGAAATATCTAGAGGGAGTGCTGGTGCAATTTAAACTTCACAGGTTATAACCAAAGTCATGTCTCTGTTTTATTTCTTCAGTAAACTTTAATTTTTCAGTGCTTGCATGATGCACCTGTCAGCAGTGATTCACTTCAGCTACCCAACCATATGTAAAGCTTTTCCTAAATCCCTGTAGATAGTGATGTATTTTTGTTACCTGTATTCTGAATGTTGCTCGTGAATTCATATGCCACAGGTACCCCATTTTTATCTGACCAATTTCTGACAGGAACTGGTACACCAGTGCCTAAGCTTATTTACACTCAGACCCCAACTGGCCCCGAATGTAATGAAAAGTGGTGCAGCCAAATTTGTGGTCAAAATTTGCCTGTTAAATGTTCATGTTAGCTTTATTTGCTCTTATCCAGAGCTTTGTGACTCCTGGTGTAAGGAATGAGGGGGTTTTCAAAGTATCTGTGTGTTGGATTCCCTTATGTAATGCAGCCATGCAGTTCCCACCCTGCCACTTTCTCTGTTGTCAAGAGCCCATTTCTTCTTGGAGCAAGAGTTTCCAAGGCCAGTGATGCTGACAGGAGGCTGGAGGGCTCTGGGGGCTTCCTTGAATGGAGAGGCTCTGAGGCTGCCTGGAAGCTGAACCTTGAGACTATTCTCCTAAAATATATGGGTCATGTTCATTAGGCTTTTCTTTTCCTTTTCCTCTCCTCCTGGGCATTGGAGGCATCCCTGAAATCGGCTCATACTTGGAGCTGACAAGGCTCATGAACAAGCTTGGGATGCCTGAGCTAATGGTCCACCTGCAGTAAGCTCAGGTGCTGGTGACTCGCAGCACCATGGCTGGGACATGGCTGGTGTTAGCTGTTCTCAGCAGGACATTCACTCGACATTATCTCCTTTGCTGAAAGCGGAAAACTCGAGCAGAGCAGTTGGCTTCATCTTTGCTTCCTTTTACAAGTAACTAGCCAAGACACCTATCCACAGGCAGCTACTGCTGAAACTGCTGAAATGGGTGCAGGGGCACACAGCGCCCCAGGCACCCCAGCCTGAAGGGGGTTGGCAGAGAGGGGCACCAGAGAGGGTTGGGCTCAGATGTCTTTTAATGCAATCAAAACTGTTGTAATGCAGCTCTTCCCTCATTCCTCACAGGTGTTACAGACGCAGAGCTCTTCACAGGCTTTGTGGCAAGCAATATTTCAGCTGTCCCTGCTGCATTAAAATATATGACTTGACTAACAAGCGGCTGTGCGCGGAGAGAGTTATTTTGCAGAGCAATAACAGGCAGCGCTACTGGGGGGGTGTTTGACTATAAAGCACAGGCAGAAGCTGTGACACACCATGCATAGCAATCCCCTCGCTCTTCACAGCTCCTTGAGGAAAATCACACCAGCATGCCTGAGGAAGGTAAGCCTCCTGTTAGCAAGTGTGAGCTGCAGCCAGCTCAAGGGGCAGCAGTGATGGAGGAAATGAAGCAGGTGTGCAAGGGAAAGGAGGGGCACCGTGTGACTGCAATGACTAATAACAAAATTGCTGCAGGTTTTCATAGTTAAGCTGTTTTTCTTATGACCTGTGGTAAGCTGGTTATTCCGACTAATCTGCTTTCAGCTCTGAGATGTGAAAAAGATACGTGAGCAAAGCCTCGCTTGCCCTCTAATCAATGCAGAATTAAAGAAAGAGCCACTTAGCGTAATCCTGCCGTCCCCAGTAATAATTATGGCTGTGAGCACTTTGTTAACCAAGTAGGGGGTAGGGGATGAACGCATACGTGCATGCGTGACTTGATTGCTGCAGCTTTGTGGTAGCTGCTAAAGCCATACGTGCGATGCTTGCTAGTTGCTTAGGCATGCTTTTCACAATCACTTTTGACCTGTTTTTGTCAGCAGGCATCAGGCGCCTGCCCAGCTGTTTCACAGCCACCACCTCGTGCTTTTGGTCACAGCAGTCTCTGACTTCCTGACTTCCAGGGCTACCAGCAGCACTGCCCCCGCCTCCCCCTGCCTACAGTCGCCTCCCCTTTGGTTTGAAATGGCCATTTGGAAAGTTCTTTGTCAACTGTTTCCTAGGGCCTGTAATGAGCTTTCCCTTAGTGTTTGGAAGTCATCTTCTCCTCCTCCCCATACCTTTTATTTTATTTTTTTTCCTTTGGCAACTGGGGTCTTCTGTCTCTTCCAAGCCTCTGCAGACACCCACCTCCCTAGAACCATCACAGAGGACATGGAGGACAGCACTTCTGGCTACCACCTGATTTCAATTCCAGCAGGCACCATGTAATAATGAAAATGTGCAGGTCATGCTGAGGAACGGGCCTCCAAGCTGAAGGTATAGCTGACTACACACATTTAGAGTGCTGCAGGCACAGCCTGTGCTCTTAACAGAGCTGTCTGGGTGACCAAGTGTGCCTCATGCCTGGCCTACTGGTGCTCAGGAAGCAGGATGGGTCAGAAACCTTGTGAGTGGGCTCGTTTGTGAAATAAATACTTCAAAGCAGCAGGAAAAATGAACCCCTGGATAGACTGAGAGTGAAGAAATGTATTTATTTCTTTGATGATAAATATTTGAACTACAAGAAATAGTATCTATTTCTTAAATTGTGTTAGCAATCTTCATGCTTTTGACTATGGACCAGATTAGCAACGTTATAAAGGGAAGCATCGTTTTCCTTCCATCCTTTTACTTCCATCCTACTTGTGGTGACCACTCACAGAAGCTTCACGCACTGAAATGTCACCATTGCTAATCTACCAAAGGTGTATTTGCTTTTTAAACTCACCCCATCGGGAAATGCACGCTCCATATGTGCACAAGGGGGACAAACACAACCAGCCTGTACTGCACCTATCCTGCAGGCTTCCAGTTCATTGGGGTTTCTAACTGGCAGGGAAGCACTTTTCTTACGCCAAACTGAAGGTTTCTAAGACACAGCTCTCAAAACAACTGTCAGTTTAAGCTTTATTTTTTGAAACAGAAGAGGATACAAAATTAGGGAAGATGTATAAAGCACTGAAAAAATACATATAAAAAAAACAATTTTGTTTTAGAAAGAAGCATAATCTAGCTGACCTTCAGGGTCATTGCCATATTAGAGCAGGGCATTTTGCACGCATACAAATTGGAATCCCATCACTCAGTAGCCACTCATGTCATGCAGTAATGGTAATTGATCAGACTGAGGAACAGACTCATGACTTTTCACTCCAATGCTAATTCCACTTAATTACGAAGTCTGAGTTAAGTTTCAGGAGGTTCTTGCCCTTAGCTCAGTGCTACTCCAAAGCTGAGGCCAATTTCACATCTTTTTAGAAAATTTGCAGGCTGAGAGCAAAATACTTCTCTGGCTGAGAGGATCCCTGTAATCACCATAAATCAATCCAGAGGGCCACGTCTCTGGCCAGGCAGCACGCATGGTGCGTCTTATTTTCAACAGTCCGTCATATCTCCTAGAGATAACTTCCAAGGGAAATAACTGCATTTGCACAGTGGAAAAATCCTTCCCTGAAAATAAAGGGCTGGAGGTTCTGCTCTGAAACAGTAAGGGAAGGGCTGGGCCTCTGGACAGGTAGTCAGCTGAAGACTCTGCCCTTATTTCTGCAGCAACAAATGAAGGGGAAAAAGGTGTCAGAGCAGCAGAGACATCAGAAATGCAGGCAACGAGCTGAAGCCTATCTCAGGGACTGAATTTCTTGCTGAAGGGATGATCTCGATCAGACTTGTCCAAAGCTGCAGGAGCGATGGACAGCAGGACACTCATCTGTGCTTCCCAGCAGGCTGGGACGGCTGCCGGGGGCATGGAACAAGTTGGGAGAGGAGTCCTGCTGCTACGGGTGCAGGAGCTGCGCTCTTCTCCAGGGCTGGTGGCCTTCTCCTGTGCCTAAAGGAAAGCCTAGCCATGTAACTAAAGGCCTTTGGGCTGATTAACAGGGAACAGACTGGGAGATGCCCCTTGTACCAGAGGTGGGTAGGGTCTCCCTTCCCCTTGGAAAGCAGCATGTGCCAGCACTCGCAGCCTTAAAGCTCGCAACCAGACAGGCAGAACTTTGCCAGCTCTGGGCAACCCCGTGTTTTAACAAAGATGCTGCTGTGACAGGTCTGGCTGTGGGCTAAGGACATGGAGCTCTGGCTCATTTGGTGCCGGTGTAACAGACAACCCTGCCTTTTATTTATTTTATTTTTTATTTTTAAAGCTCTTGCAATGCTGCTCCTAGTGCAGCATTTAATATTTTTTTTAAGACCTGCCTTCCTCTTTTTTAATGATCAAACACAAACACTCTTAAGACTACACAAAAAATAGTAAGTGTTTAAATGAAGGAATTAAAGAGAAAAAGCAGACTTTGCTACAGTAAGTAGAAAGTCCTTTAAGGCTGAAAAACTGCAAGCAGTGAGAACACAAAAAATGTTCTACCTTAAATCAGAAAGCAATCAAAACGAACTGATGAGCATCCTGCCTGTCACAAGTAATGTAAGTGCAGGGCACAGCCCTGTGTGCCCCTGGACAGAAGCTGAGAGAGATTGGAAGTTTTTTTTTGGATTGTGCAATGTAGGAAAAAAGAATTTTCTTCGGTACGTCAAAATAGGCAGCAAGATATTGGAAGAAATAAAACCGGACTTTATCATATCTGAAATACATATTCTGAGGTGCACGCTTTCAGTGTACAGTCACAGACTTGCTGTTTTATAAAAATAACATCATTCAAAATGCTTCATAATTTCTCCCCACCCTACCTATAGCCCATTATTATAGTTTCTGCTTAAATTCCTGAATTCACAATCCGGAATGAACTAAATGAGCTTTTAGTTTTAATGCATTGACCAAGTACTTGGTCTGGCACATTCTTCTGCGGATAAGACGTCCAGTGTAGAAAGCCATCGACCTGTAAGCTGCCATGAAACTCGTCGCTCTGCGTCACCCCTAGTTCACAGCGTACGTGCGTTCCCATTCGATTCCCACGTGAGCGTAGCAGTACAGGAACCCGAGAACAGTCAGTGTTGCCCACGGCCAGCCTGTAAATAGAAAGAGAGACAATCCCCGTCAGAATAATTAATGACTGCTTCACACAGAAAGACTCCTGGGATGACCAGCTTACGACGCTTCTAATTAATTTTATTAGCAATTCAGTATTATAACTAGGGCCAACCCAAAAAATTCGAAAGGGGAAACCTGGATTGTCTAAAGCTTCAGGGATGCCTGACCCTCTATAGACGCAGTCTTTTCCATTTTCAGCGAACTGGTTCAGGTTTACTCCTGCCCCACGTCTCCAAAGGACACTTGCTGAATTACAGAGGTTTGTTTCAATCCCCTCCTTCGTGGCAGGTCTGTCTGTCAAGCAAAATCCCTGAACGCATCCTGATGCTTTATGCTGGTTACAGTGCTTCCTGCGCACACAGGCATGCATAACCATAAGGCAGGTTATTAAAAATCAGAACAAATCCAGCTACCTGTTCTGCAAAACGAGTCTGGAGAAATCTCTGATTGAGGCTGGTTTGGATACCCTGCAGCTGGGTGTGAAATTGATGCATGCGCCCTGCAGCCCAGTGACAGCTAATGGGGTCAGAACAGCACTGGGCCAGTGCAGAAGGGACAGCCCCATTTGCCTGATCTGTACTTGTTAGGTTTTTGTTTCTTATTTTGTTTTTAATAAAAAAAGAAATACTCCTTTAGTATATAAAAGTTTTGCTGGGGAAATGTGACATTTTGTCATTATTTTTAATTCTGTTTAGCAGAAGCCACCTTTTTTCACTGGAGCTTTTAGCAGCTAAGCAAGAGAGCAGCGGGAGGTCACAAGCCAAAAGGCCAACCCCTTCCCAGGGCAGTTGCAGATCACTTGAAAAATCTGTATCGGTGGATTTCAGAATCAGATAAATGAAGCTGCCTTTGCTGATACTTTTCTTCCTCTGCTCATTTTCTCCATCCTCTTCTTAGAATTTATGGGCTGAAAGCCCCAGCATTAGGCCCTAATGCTTTGTTGAGGGGAAGGGAAAGGGAGGAAGGTATTTGAGGTTTTTTGTCATTGTCAACACAGGAACTCTGGCTGTGTGTATGGCTGGTTTTCTATATGCCACCCTTGTACCAGTAACTGCTGCTTTCAAAAAAAGGGTTTCTGTGCTCCCATTTGTAGGAAATTCTGATCAGAGGAGCCTGCTGGCAGAAATGAGATTCCTCAGTGGCCTGCGGAAGGGATGGAGAGAAGACATAACCTCTCCACAACACAATACTCTTTCTGAAGGCATGCTCACGAGGTATTTTGCAGGCTGGCTTTGTCCAGGCTTCAAGCCCATTTCAGACTGGGTGCTGCTGAACTGTGCTCCTGGCTTGCTGCGCCTTAATTTAACAGCCTGTGCTGGGGACTGCATGCTGGGACCCTACCTTGGCACACAGAGAGCCCAGGCAGTGCAATGTTTGACCCTGGGACAGAGCTAGAAAAAGTTGTTTTTTTCCTCCTGTGAAGAGCTGTGTGTTTCATGAATCTCTTAATTGCTCTGTCCTTGTTTCATGGTGAAATACAGTCAAGGGACCGGAATGATTTTCACTGAGACATTTACAAATATTCATCAATGGTGTTCACAACACCCTAAAGCAAAATTATACTTTCTCGTTTCATTATTTGTTTCACAAAACAAAACTGCTGAGGTATCTCCAAAGGGATTTTTAGCAACAAACTAGCTTCAGTGATATTAGGCCAACGTAGAGTGGATTTTAGCTTCAATAGCAAGCTAAAGCCTGGCTGTGCTTTGTCTACGGTAACACTGAGCTCGAAAGCATGTCAACGGATGCATTAAAATCATCCCTTTCCTGGAAGCAATATTCTGGTGTCTGCTCTGTGCAGACAGAGACAGCAAGTTAAAAGACTCTGGAGCTGCTTTTTTGGTTTGGGTTTTCAAAAAGGGTACTTTTGGAAACCTTGCCAGATAGATATTAAGCATTTTTTATAATACTTTAAAGACCTGGCACACAGAAAATGCGCCAGCAGTAGTCCTTATGACTTGGTTGTTATCGCAAGCCAGTACATTAAATCCTAGTTATGAGAGACCTTGGCAGGATATGTAGGTACACGCTGGAAATCTTTTCTAGATGCCTTAGACTTAAGACAAAATTCCTTCTCAGTGCCCTCGACATGGGTTTATGGGGCTCTCATGGCACTGTAATCAGGCCTGTGGTAATCCTCTTGGAAGGCAGGGAGTTTCTCCTGTACCGTAACAGGTGTCAGGGATTGCATCCAGCAGATTATCTCCTCCTGATCTAATTAAGCTGAAAAGGAAGAGGGGAGACAAAGTCACCCGCTATGGGAGAGGGAAAAGAACTTTTTTATTTATTCTTGCTACAGCTGTTCCATGAGGAGCCACACAGATCCCAAAGCACTTCTTGCTGCAGGGGCAAGAGGCGGCCCTCTCAGAGCTGGGCTGAAGGAGGGGGCAGCTCTGCCTTGCAGGCCCTCCCTTGCCATACAGGAATCACATGCACTGATGCAGGGTATGGGGAAATATGTACGGTACCTCCACTGTAAGTCAGCAAAATAAAGGAATCATGCTCTGCTTCCACACGATCCTGGATTAACCAATTCACTCAGTGCAGATTTGCACAAGTGCATCCACATGTGAGAAGTGGCACAAGGGCAGCCCTAAGCAAGCACGGGCTCTTTAAACTGCTTTCACCCCTCTGTTGCATTTCATGACTGGACATAAGATGAACTTGATGAACAGACCGAAGAACTTTGTCTCCAGAAGGTGATGTTGTAGGGAAGGACGCATCGAGCAACTCTAACCCAGCAAGGACTTCATTTCAAATTCTGTCTGGCATTTTTTCTGATGCAAATGACCCACGTGCGTGACCTCCATAATCAGACACAGCAAGAGTCGCCCTCTCACAAGATATGTTCACAGCAGCCTTCTCCGTGCTTTAACAGTTTCTCATAAACCCAAGCAACCAGAAGTCACTGATGTAGTCAGGTCCATAGTTCCAAGGAAATCACACTTTTTGCCCTGGGCCAGCACTGTAATGTATTTTCTTTCCTCAGGCCTTTTGCTCTCCCTCATTCTGCTCTTACCCTGAAACCACAGTTCAAGGGGCTCTTCTTTCTAGTGGCTCCCCAGCTTTACCTTATCACCCTAAATCCCTGCATCCTCATACAGAAAATGTCATCCACCCCATAACGTCCTTCAGACTCCATTCAGAAGTACACATGACTGCATTCTGCACCAATGTTTCTCTGCAAAAGCATATATATAAAATACACTTCTATAAACAATATTATTAGGGTCATATTAAGTACTAACCTTAGGAAATGACTGAGGTAGGTTTGCCTATTCAAATACATGTACAAGCCACATAGCACCTTAAATCTTACAGTTTGTTGACTGTCACCAGTAATTTGACTTTAGACTTGAAAACCAAGTTTCGTGAGATGACTCAGATTTTCATAACCATTTTTGAGGAAAGATGAATTAGTATTCACTAACACACGCTATTTGTAAATCTAAGAACAAATTTATATGCTATTTGCTAATCAAGCAAATTCTGTAAGATTTACCTACATATTTCTTATTTTTAGACAGACGGACTTTTAACAAAGGGATGCTGGATGAGAATCATCAGTGGAATCACAACCAAATTGTCGACTTACCCAGGTACACTGCTTCACAAAACTCAAACAGAAGCTTCTTCGTGAAGAGGACTGTGAATGCTGTGTCAAGGTAACAGCAACGCTTTATCTATCACATCACCTCCTCCCAAAAAAGTCTCCAACCCCAAGTAGGCAGGAGACACTGCTCTGTCACACACGGCTTATTCAATAGTCTTGCTGTTCTAAAGCTGCATTTTGACATGTTATGTACTCACCTTTCAGCGTAAGGAATATGAAACTTGTTTCCATTATGTGCTCAGAACAGAATTAACACAAACTAACTGCAACAGGAACAGCTTTTGGAGAAGTTCCTTCCCTTGAACTTTCTATCTCCCCTTCCAAAATGCTTCTAGATACTTTGTGAACATCTAGATAAGGTCATGTTTCTGACACATTCTAGATTTTAAACTGAAGATAGTAGGGTAAAACTAAGCTTTCAATTGAAAAGTAGTTGACTGGATCACAGCTCTCAAAAATCTGGTTATGTCCTCATTACCTCACTTCAAATCATCTGAAAAACCATTTAATTACGTATCCATAATGAAATTCTTTCACAGTTCCTAATCATGTACCGTACTGCAAAAGAATCATGCTAGCAATGAGCAGGGGCCTCTTGAGCTATCACAAAATGTCCAAACACTAGGAAATGGCACTTTGTTTCCTCCAGCCTGTGAGAGCTGAGAGAAAGGGGCAGCAGTTTGCATCTTACATTTCCCAAAAGTGCTTTACTTCCTGTGGGTCCTTAATACTGTTTTCAAATGAGACTTGGCCACACAGTCCTCCAAAGTCATCAAAGCACAAGAGTAGTTAGTAAACCAATTAAAATAAAAAAAAAAATTTCTTTGAAAAGCTTGGCTTCAGCAGTGTACAGCTTACTGTGACTTTGATTTGGAAGCACCGAAGTTGCTGCCATGACTTAGCACTCAGGAAAATTTATCCTGAAGCAACTCTTCACATGTGACAGGACACTGAAGCAGCCACCCTGTACAGAATTAAGGAGACACAACTGTGGGGATGAGGAGGAGGACCAGGCACCGATTTGTCAGGTTGAATAGAAAGCCAAATCAAACCAGCATTTGAGGCCAAGACCTCTCTTACCTACAAGTGCTAACATCCTTATGAGATCAGTAAAACTGTCCCATTTTCAGGAAAAATAACACATTCAAAACTAAAGATTAGTTGAAAGAAACCTATTATCTGGTCCAACATCTGAAATAGAAGGCAGACTCGGATTTTTAAATTTACCTTTAATTTCAGGTCTGTCCCTCACTTCCAGGTGGACCGCTGCTGACCCTTCTGGCAGGACATGCCCAACAGGATGCATTACAAGCACTGTGCAGCCTGACACCTCATTACCACCCTTAGGGGTTGAAAAAATAAACCCTACGTATCTTCAGCTATCATTCAACACAGAGATGTGGGACTGCTGACTTCAAAGCCCACCAGAGGTGATCCCACTGGCTTACACAAAATTGCTCCATGGGTTGTGCATCAAATTTTCCAGCTACTGCATCTACAGAGACATGATGCATGCAGCCCCGTGTAATGCTGGGCACTGGATAACACTGTGTTATAATGTATGCCTACTTCTCTGTTTCTCCCATTATTCAGTCCTACTCTGAAGGTGCTAAATCAGACTATGAACGAAATGATAATTTTCAAATTTAAAAAGTTATTTATGAAGCATACTCTGAAGCTTTACAATATGCTGTTCAAAATACAGCATTCAGATGATAAATAGCAAAGTCACCCTTTACAGAGAGGGTTTCTGCAAACCCCTTTACAGTGCCTTTAGACCCCTTTACAGTGCCTTTAGATGCTAATTCCTTCCAATCTGCCTCCCCTTACTCACAACTCATCCAGACAGGAACCTGGGCATTTTCAATTACTGTGCGCAGAAAAAGACCCAAGCACAGCTTTTGTTTGCTAGCTTAAATTATTTTAGTATTCATTAAATAAAGCCAAACACTTAAGAAATATTTGCTGAACTGGAACCCTATAATAGTAATCGACTCCACTCCCAGGTGTAGAGAAAAAGCAGAGGCAATTATGGAAGCATTAGAACTATTTGGAATTCAGTGAAGTTAGCTTTCATGCTTTTATATGTATAAATACATACAGTAGAGGAAAAGAGGCTCAGGTGAAGAAGAGGTCCATAAATACCTGAAGGGCAGGTGCAATGAGGACAGAGCCAGGCTCTTCTCAGTGGTGCCGGGTGCCAGGACCAGAGGCAATGGGCACAAAGCGGAGCACAGGAGGTGCCCTCAGCACCAGGCAGCCCTTCTGTGCTGTGTGGTGATGGGAGCACTGGCACAGGCTGCCCAGAGGCTGTGGAGCCTCCTCCTTGGAGATGTTCGACATCCAACTGGACACAGCCCCGGGCAGCCTGCTCTGGGTGTCCCTGCATCAGCCTCACCAGTTCTGTGATGCCATGATGTATCCCACTTCTTCAGTTTCTAATCACATTCTGTCATTGCTTTTGATTGATGGTTTATTAGTGGCTGGCAGCATTGTTTAAGTGGTGCTGTGTTACAGCCTATACTAAGAACAAAATTTAGAGGTGGAAAGATGCGAGTAGACCTGGTAAAAAAACAGGAAAAGCTCCTGTACTTGTTGAATTACGACCACTCTGCAATAAAGTAAACTGCAGCATCACGTAGCAGGGCCAAAAGCAGAGAATTATTATCATGTAAGATATTAACTGAAGCAATGCAACTCCCCTGCTGCATGGCTGCAGCATATCCACATTACATTTACTATACTGTTGGTACAGCAGCATAATTAGACTCATGGAAAATTTATTAATGTATTTTAATCACCCAGCTGTGCCCTGTCCCAATCACTGAGGCATCTCTTAAACCTGCCCGATCTCTGCTGACCTCTGTATGCACTGATTGAGCTGGCAAAGATCTAAGCCTGATTTAGAGTCCCCCCCACCCAGTTTGTCCTCCCATTGATTAGGAATGCAGTTTCTCAACAGCCTGTATTCCTGCGCAGTGCTATTAAAAGACTTTTTCTGTGTGCATCGTGCTGTGGAAAGGGCTTTGGTCAGGGAAGCGGTCTTTGCATTATTTAAATTCCTCCTAATCTCCTGGAGTTGGGGATCTTTTTTTTTTTTTTAATTATTATTATTATTATTTTCATAATCCACTTTTGAGGACAGGTCCTTAAAAATACAGGGTTGTGCATAACTACTGGCTGTAGCTGTTCCTCTTCAAATCCAGAAGAAATTTTAATCCTTGAAATCTTAGCCTAAGGGCTAATTACGGTTCCTGGGTTTAAAATGTAAATTGAACAGTCTACTAGTTTTTATTGCTCACATATTTAAATGCGACTGTGGTACTTTTCTAAATTAATGACCAACTTAAGCGTTACTGTCTGAAAACAGCCTGTATCCCTGTGTAGGAGTTCTTACTAATAAGCATTTTATTTTTGCATACTTACAGTTCACCTACCTATACACACACTTGGGCTGAAAATAAACAGGCCTGGAAAAAAGACCTGGTGCACAGAAATTCGCTTGCATTTCACGGCCTTTATGGCTGTTGTGTGGGAGCACTCAAACCAGGGATATCAAATCACCTCCAGGCACGCATTCAGGGATAAGTACAAGGATGGTGAGGTAAGGTGCAGTACACAGAGGGCTGTGAATTAAGTTGAAAAAAAATGCATATGGCAAACAAAGCCTGAACATAAACCGTGGCACTGTTCTTTTGCTGCTGCTTTCAGCCTTCACGTTGCACTTTGCTCCTCCTTGGGCTGTGTGAAGATTAAGTCTCACCCATGCCATGATGGAGGAGCGACAACCAATTCTGCCAGCACGGGCACAGCCCCAGCCGGGTTGTAAAGCAGTGCCCAGATTCGCGGGGTCTCTGTATTCAAGGTGCCACCTTGCCTCACTACTAGAGGCCAGCAAAGAGCTCCCACATCTTCCCCCTCCATCCACAGTAGAGCTTGGGATGCCCACTGTACAGCAGGGGGCATTGCAAAGGAAGGCCAGGGAAGCACTGTAAGGATGACTCAGAAGCTGTCCCGGACAGAATCCATAAATGAGGCTGAAAAGCACAAAACGCTCAGCTGCCAGGTCTAGATCTGAACCTCACCCAGGTACGTTGGCAGTAACCACAAAAAGCTTCGTCTTCAGCAGACATGAAGTAATTTCCAGCTAAGGACATTAACCAACGTATTACATAGTAGTCTACTTATGTGAATTTTAAATTATACCATCCTGGAGAATGCTTACATCTGTGGCTTTCTGAGGAGTACTTATCGCTGCTGAGAAAAACGGCAAATGGAGAGATAACAGTCAAAGACCATCATCTGCAGTGCAGGATGGCTGCGACTCAGGATCAGCACTGCTGAGAGCAGAAAGCTGTAGTGTCTGAGCATTGCCATCACGCAAACAGGTCCCATTTAGCAGAAACAGAAAAAGCAAATACAGATCACAAAAGCTGTAACTTTCCTTTGTTCTTACTGAGAGTGGATCCACACTTCACCAATAGCTAAACTAATTTCGCTTTTATGCTTGATGGCACTGAAGAAAGCTGCCTGCTGACAAGGACTGCCTTAAACAAGAATGCAATTCAACCTATGTCGGGGATGTAGGAAGCATGTTAAACACACTTATTCCTATCAGCTAGATAAGATGCAAATAAACAATTTCACAGGTAGCTCAAAATACCGGGCTATCATTTTATAAAGCACCCCTTGACATGATTCAGTGATGATGCCAGAGCCATTTGCATTGCACTAAGCATGCACCTGAAAAAGAAAAACTGCTGTCTTATGCTGTACAATGCAGATCAGAAGCATTATGTCCCTTGTACATAACACATGAAGTGAGCAGGAGGATGCTGGTAACTTCACTCTACCTTGCTTGATTTTTTGTGGTGTTGCCTGACCATAATTCTGACAAGTAATTTAGTTGAAATACTGTATAAAGAACAAAAGAAACACAGCAGCTACACTTTCTGCCTCATGTTTTAAAATAAAACTTCACACACTAGTAGTTCTTCCAGTACAGCCAGTCAGTGGAAAAAAAAGTCTGAGATTTTAGGCTGCAATCCTGGCCTCACACGTTGACTGGACTAATTCAACTAAAATCAAATGAACCACATTAGCGCAACTGCTGGACCTGAATTTAGAGTAAAAAAGACAGCTTAAAACTAATTGGCAGAATCTTTCTGCCACAACTGATAACAGGAAAGGAAAAGAAATCCAAACAGCTTTAGTGTCCAGATTAAAAAGGGGTGAATCTATAAGCTAGAGCAACCTTCCTGCTCCTCCCAGGTCTTTAGTTGGGAACTGCACCAAGCTAACGTGAAATCAAAACACACATGATAAGAAATAGTGCCTTTTTAAAAAAACACAACAGAGACAAAAGCTTCAAAAAGCAGCACTGTAAATAAAGACGTATCTTCACCCAGAAGCAAGGCAGAAGAGCTACCTCTTCAAAGTGTCACGCAACGAAAACACTTCAGAGTAATCTACCTGTCTTGCCATGCATAATAAGGGCAACGCTATGCTTATCCTTAAATGTCTGCTCAGGCATTCCCAGAATAACCTCCTTAAACAGAGTGTGAACAATTATGGAAGGCTAACACTTGCAAAGATTTCAGGGTATTTTCTGCTTGTAATTATTTGCAGACAGCATTACGGACACCAATCAAAACATCAGAGCCACGAGCATCCTTTTGTTACGGCTGCATGATGAAATGTGAGAATAAAGAGCTAACTCCCCAGAACAGACACGTCCCAAGGGCAGAGCTGGGCTGCTGCTGCCTGGCACAACCCCGAGTCGAGTACCTAGTAGCTGATGTTACCGAGCAGAGATACCCACGTCACACAACAAAAGGCTGAGCACAAGGACAAGTTAACTTCCCCTTTACTAGAGCTTGAATTTCACAAAGATTTCTGTATCAATCTAATTGGGGGTCTCCCTTCTTGGATTTTGGTTTGTATGTCAGCCTTTTGGCATAGTGCTGGGGAGCTCTGGAGAAATCAAGGCTGCATCAAGGCTTTGAAAGGGAGAGAATTTAAACCACCCATCATCAGCAAGCAAACATTTGGGTAAAATAGTGAAGTACTACAATTTATTTCCCCAACCCAATTTCTGAACAAGGTATCCTGGAATGGTCATGAAAGTAAGATGCTTAAATGATGAAAAAAAAAATAAATTTTTAATTGTGAAGTATGTTTATGGATCAGTTATTCTCTGTCCTCCTCCTACTTGCAGCAACCTTTAGTCTACAGTTTTCTCATCCACAAAACCAGTTATGTTCCTAGATCATTTCAGCAATTCCGTGGCATTGCCTTGTCTCACATGGTGTTAAGCAGAAGGAAGCAAGCAGTGCAACAAATTTAACAACTACTTACAACCAGCTACATGAACAATACACAAACTGCAATGTCTTATCACAGAGGCCTTGTACAAGAAATTCTCTGTGTAACAAAAATTATGTTACCTGTTACAGCTCCATGCAGTAAGAGAAGGGCTGAGAACACATCAGTAATTTACAGGAACATGGCGTTTGGGATAATTGCTGTATCGGTATAACACTAGTACTACAAGTGAGGACACTGAATCGAGTCCTCACTTAAGAGAAATCCAAACAGCTTGAGGGATGGAAGTGCATAGATAAGGGAACCAAGCAATCTGGCAATCGCTTATCAAGCCATAACAATCAATTCAGGACTAAGGTGTTTTTAATGCTGCTGGTCTCAGGCTGTACGCAGTTACTTCACTTCTACTTGTGTCTTACTTCCACAGCATCTCCAAACAGCGAAGAAAAGGACCAATGGTGCAGTTAACACACACAGCTGTGGAAGGACAGTGGCACCTGAAGCTGGCAATCAGCCAGTAGAAAACATTGACAGTGAACAACCTCCATCCCACTGGTGACATATTGCATGAAATATAATTATTGCATAAAAGTTATCTGTAGAAAAAGGGCCGTACGCGGTTGACCCCTTTTTGATAGAACAGCTGTTGCACTTCTCATGTGCAGAGGCTGACCTGACCCTGCTGCAGCTCATATAATCATAGCAACTAAATACAAAAATTATCATAGAATGGCTTGGGTTGGAAGGGACCTTAAAGCTCACCCAGTTCCAAGCCCCTGCCATGTGCAGGGACACCTCCCACCAGCCCAGGCTGCCCAATGCCCCATCCAGCCTGGCCTTGAACACCTCCAGGGATGGGGCATCCACAGCTCTTCTGGGCAGCCTTGCCAGGGCCTCACCACCCTCTGAGGGAAGAATAGTTAAGAAATACTTTGCAGGTAAGATTGATTTTATTTTTTTTTAACCTAAAGAATGCGTTAGTCCACCAAGACCGTTTGTAAGAGAAGAAAAACAACTTAAAATTACTTGAAAGATAACAATATTTAGTTGACTTTAAGGTCAAAATCAGACAATTTACTTGTATACTCTAAGAAAACATTCTGGATTTTATGAGTACATCCTGTGAGTTCTCAAGGCCTCATTCCCTGCTTTCTGTGTGAATTAGCAGTGTGCCTCTGTGACACAGAGCTCAGAGAGTATCTGAAATTACAGATTTACCTCTGTGAGCTGCACAAGCTTGAAGCATATCTGAAGTAAAATCTAGCAATCCCTTTATCACCTGTGTCAGAACACAGGAATTAGAAATACCCAGGAAGCTGCCTCAACGTGCAGCTTCTGTCAGCACGGCCAGCTGCAGGGAGATTGTGTCCTGAGCCCCAGTCTGCCTTCCCGGGACCTGGCCTCAGACCAGCAGGAGACCACTTGAGGGAAGGAATTTTGATCAGCATGGATCTGAGAAAGTTATGTACCAACTTGGTAACTGTGATCAAAGAGAGTCTGTCAGCCCTAGCCCCTCCATCTGTGCACTGAGGATAACAACACTTCTTTGCCTTTGTAACCTGCTCAGAGGAGTGCACATGAAAACTTCAGATGTTGTTATTGTTGTTGCTCTCCTTGCTCTCCTGTTTTAAGAAAGCTTCCTAAACAGCTGCTGAATGGGACCATTTATAGTGTTGCTTGCAGATTAGATGGCTATTCTGGTGGAGCAAAGCATATACAGGAATAATTTGATTTCTAAAAGAACCCCCATATGTACTTTTTTCCTAGTGATGTCTTTAGCAGGATGTCGCATTTTCCAGAAGGAAAAAAAAAAAGCCACAGCCATGAGCTCCTTTACGTTGAAATACAGCCGAGTAAAGCAGTACTACTGTGTCTTGCTAAAAAGTTGGTGCCAGTATTTAAACTATCATATTTAACAAATCAGATGTGATCTTTTCATGTGCTTTCCAGGCCCACTAGAGTCAGCCAGGAGGACTACCTGACACAGGCTGTTATACCTTCTGCTCCTCTCCCACCTTTGCACATCTACTTAATGTAATAAAAGCAGTGCTGCAAGCGTTTAACAAGACTGATGATAGCTCTAATATACACATCATGCTCAAAACCAACACACGCCTCTCCGAAGGAAACAAGTGACCCATTTATACACATCAGCTCCACAGTGCTCAACTAGCTTCTTGTCTCCTTGTCCAGGAATGCAGTGAAGTGACATTTCTGTGACTCATTTGTCTCTGCCACTTCACAGCCTGGATCATGTTTGCTACTGATGCAAAGCAGGAGCAGATAAATTGAAATCAGCTGTACAACCCCGAGGAGCGGATTTGCTCGGCTGCCTCACCAGAAGATATATGGGACCTACTGGGGTGCCAGGGCCGAGAGGGCACCAGCAGGCCCTCATTGACCTGTCCAGACTCACCAGGGACCTCGAGAGAGCCATCACCCTCACAACCGTATTTAACTGTATTAACCCCTATTGTACACACCACACACCCTGTGCCTGTCACTGAATTGACGTCCACCTCAGCCCTGCTTCGCCTCCCTTGGCCTGGCCTGGCCCCACTCCCCTTGCCGAGGCCGCTGTGGCCGTGCGGTACCATGCCGTGGGACAGGGCCTTGCTGCAAGCACATGGCTTCAGCCCCTCGCGGCAGCGGGATTTCTCCCAGTCCCGATTTCACACCTCATGGGAGAGAAGTATAATGAGAACTGGCTATGAAGCAATCATTTCCATTTGTAAAGAGGAGAGCACAAAGGAAGAAATGAGAACAAATTTCCATATGTACAGCCCCTTCTAAACACCATTTCTGTAAGCCTCTCCGCACTGTGCATGCTTCCTTTCTTCGCTGGATCAGCCACACAGCCAGAATAATGAATGAATTTAGACAACATCACATCAGCTCCGAGGATCCAGTGTAACAGAGCTGGATCTGATTTGTTTTATTTCAAAGATCACGGTTCACACGTGATGGTGTGACCACACAATTAGTCATATTAAATATAATTTGGGGCTAAATAATGAATGCCACATCTCAGGCGGGCCCAGACTCCCTTCAGACATCGTTGCTTACAATCACTATGTGCCAAAACAACACCTTATCTCATCCCTGCTCTGAAATTAAAGCACAAGGTGGGGATTGCCTGACAGGAGAGGTGCATGCAGTGGCCACAGAGGACTGGCAGGGCACGCACGAAGCCCGTGTGGAGGTAGGATGGTCACCGCGTTCACATGATGGCACACAGCTCCCTAGTTGAGATGGAGCCTGCCCTGGGAAGAAGACCTGGGGAACAGCTGCACAGCTCAAAGGTCCTACTGGTCTGTTCACCTCATTCCCAACATCTCCGTTAGGATCAACAGATGGCCCAGAGAGGTCTCCTAATGCAGATCATATTTTTAGTGTGGCATAAGAAATAGACGAATGATGTATTGTAAAACCTGAGGTAAAGAAAATACCTCACTAGATCTGACCCGCTTAGACAGGTGTGGTGAGATGGCAGAAGGAAGGCTAGCCATGGAAAACAAGCTACCAAAAGAGGTACCTGTGATTTTGTATTGGCTGCAGTAAAAATGTGCATGGGCATAATTGGACTGCGAGTCACTTAATTTTAGTCAGGACTGCCAAAGCCAGACGTTGGCAGTCCTTGGTTTGTTGGTGAAAGCCTGTTGCCAAATGAAGATGTCAAGGTGTCCATCATTTTGACTGATGAGCTGGAGAAGAACCAAAATATTGCCATTTGCTGTGGGGGGGACATGGCTCACCGCTCCGCAATAGGCTATTTTTCTTCTGAAGGCAGTATTACTCCTGCTCTTGTCAAGGAGATTAATGCTCATTTCTTTGGCAAAAATTAGGATACCTAAGAGGAAGCAAAAATAGTTTCTCTTTTTCCTTTACCTCTTTATTTTCAGTTGGACTTTCTATTGGTACTAAATGAATTATTAGTAAAATTCCTCATACCAAACTACATATTCTGGATGAAGGAAACACTTCTGAAAATGTATACACACTCACTTATAACGCTTAAGTGGATGTTTAAAGAGAAAAGTACCCTTTTAATTTATTGGTTCTTTAATGTCTAATGCACAATCTCTTTCTCCAGCCTTACTCTTCTTCCCCAAAATCTTTTGAATGGATACTGGCACCCCCAATACAGATTTTGAAAGTTCTACTTTTTGGATCAGATTTACTGACATGAGTGTCAGCATCCTTCATGTCTACTCACACTGTATTTACCATATGGAATAAAGCTGCTCAGGTAATCCTTTATTGCCTCTGTAGAAAATCATTATGCACTGGGATTTGGCTCAGGGTTCACTTTAATGCAGTACCCAAAGATAGCTATGGATAGAAGACCTTCCTCTGTCCTTTAGCATTTCATTGAGTTCCAGACTCAAGTGAAGAACTCAGCTGCAGTCAAAGTTTGTTGTAACAAAGAAGCCTGATTAAATAAGAGAAATTTATCATTTGGCAGAGTCCTTCAGCCATTCTTAAAAGGAAAAGTCAAGCACAATACTTAATACTTTGATCAGAAACTCTGCTTATGTCTTGGACCTGCATCCCTGATGACCTTTAAATTGCATTTGAATACATTTCAATTACCAAGGCAGGAAAATTACCCTGGCAGATGGACCAAGGTCATTACCAATATACTATCATATCTATCTTCCCTTTTGCTGAAGTCCCTGTACCTTCTCTGGCTTTAGAATGATAAATTATTTTTCATTCTTCAGAGAGTAACAGAGCTTAATTTGTTTTAAATCCTAACCCAAACTCTGCAACAGATGTTGTAACTGTTGGGTAGGATACCTGAGATGTCATGGCACATCTCCATTTTGCTCTGAAGCATCAAAGTACAATAAATAAAGAGGACAGAAGCAGAAGGGTGACCCATATGCATTGTCATTATTCTAGACAAAGACTCTGAAAAAATTAAGATAAAAGGGTTAAAGTGATCAAGTTAATCTCTGGAAGGGAGGAAGAAATGTTAAAGGTAGACTCAGAAGTGAACTACCAAATTGGCAACAGAGAAAAGATGGTCTAGGAAGCGAGAGTCAAACTCACAAATTTGAACAAATTCTCTTTTCACTACCAAGAAAGGTATCAGTGGCTTGCTCAACTCATCAGTTCTGATCTAACACTCCAGTTAGGAAATGGGCTCTATACACTACATTTGGCAACAAATGGTCTTAATCAAGTATGTTATCAGAGAGTAAAACATTAAAGTTCTCTTGTTAAACAATAATCACTTTCTAGAAAAGGAGAACAGAAAAAAGATTCAATAACACTACCTTTTTTCTTTTAAAAAAAAAAATAATCTTAAATGGTTATTCTTAGTCTTAAGAGGGAAAACAAAGCCCCCACCGCTCACATATCAACATAAAACTTCCCCTGCTGCTCGTGAGCCTGCTTCTGCAGGGACCCTCCTTAGGTAGCTCAGATTGCCTTGTGGCTTTGATGTGCACATGCATCATTTGTATGTGCAGAAAGGATACCAAAGGTCCTTCAGCAAAAGACCCCCCTCCAAAATTATCAACTTATACAGGTGGTTGCTACTAACGAGGATGGCCTTTACCTGGTAAAAACAAGGTCCAGTCTTTCCAGCCTTCATTCAGAGCTAATTATGCTAATTCTTTTTTTTTTTTTAGACTACCATGAAGCTGTAGGCATGGTACAAGTTGACCAGTAGCTTAGCTGCAGCTGCATTTAAGTCTGACTAATGCAGGAAAAGTTTATTACCTTCCCTCTTGGAGATATAACTGGATTTAATCTTACATCTCAATCAAGCTTTACAGAACATTAAATATAAATGCTGTCAGTAGCCAACTTCTTTAATGAAGACAGCAGTACATAAAGCTGAATTAAATTATTAATGAAATTACTCTTGCAGAACTCATGTGATACAAGAAACTCACTGCAAAAACGTTAAGTAAATTGTAACTTTTTTAACAAAATAATCACTATCTTTGATTAATGGAGATCTAATCAGACTACACGTTAATTTTGATTCATCTAAAAATTTTCATGGAAGCAATTTGTGTCATCTTTCAAAACCAGTGCAAATTTGGCAAAGTACCACGCATAATACAAGGTCTTTACGTAATTAACTTTAGTGACTAAAATGCTCATAAAGTGTGTGTCCTTGGCTATGTATGGCACTACCATGGTCTCAGTTTCAGGAGAACTGATGGGTCAGCACTACTGTTGTAACTGAAATACAGGAAGGTTACTGTAGGCTGACCTTTACAGTTGTTTTATATGCTATGTGCCTGCACTGAAAAGAAATCATAGATACTTCACCTAACACTGCAGAAAGTGTGAAGATACAGAGTGCAAAACGTAAGCAGGACAAAAAAATATCTTTCCACAATCACAGTCAAGACTCAGCATTTTAATATGTGACGTGTGTGTACAATTAGTTTTCGTCTCTCTCTTTTTTTTTTTTTTTTTTTTTTTAATTTGTTAGAGGCCAGTAACATTGGCCGAGCTATGCCCACAGTAGTGCCTGCCCACCATGTTGTAGCAGGAGCCTCTATCGCACTTGCTGGGGCAGTAATTATACTGGACCACATTTCTAAAGAGAAACATGCATGGCCCTGGGGAGTCTCTGCTGGCATTTGCCCTGGAGCTGGCTCCTGGTGCTGGGCTCAGCTCTCAGCCTTCTTTGGCAGCTGCTCCACGGCTCACTCAGTCACTATGCAAAAAAATAAAAAGTAAAAATCCACCACAGATTTTCTGTATACTTGTGGCTTGTGCACTTCCCTCCTTATATCACACACTAGATTTTGTTCCTATCCAGTAGCTGTTAGAAGTAAAACAGACTTTTCAGGAAAGTCCAGCTGGCAGAAACTAAACCAAATGCATCCTGCAGATGCTTCCAGCTTGTCCTTGATGTTCTCTAGGAGGCATCTGGAGCTCAGGCAGGGCTGAAGACATCTCACTACTCCATTGTACCTGGGCAGCAGGCAGTAAAGCTGAGGGCAGATTTTCAGAGGAAGGAGAAAAGCAAAGAAAGCAAGCCTAGAGCATCATAAAGCACACTAACCTGTGCATGACAGATATGTACATTAAGACAGACAGTGCTGGAGGAAAAAAAGGGGATGGGGTAGAAAGAAAGATCTCCTCTTACGTGATATGTTTTGCCATTTCCTCTAGACCATGGAAGCAGGTAAAAGCTAGCTGTCCCTCTTACTTTCTCCTCTTATCATCTCACAGCCTTTCATCAGCAGTAATGTTACTTAAAAAGATAAAGCTCATGTCTTTGACTGTGATGCAGGAGCCAGCTTTACTGAGAGACAGCTCAGAAATGCTTACTGCAACATAAAGGAGGCACCGCTATGTTAGTGAGCCATCATGACTTTTTAAACAAGGACTTGACCTTTCCAAACTCGGCATAGGTCGAACAAATTAAGATGTGCCTAATTCATGGAAACTCCTTTTATTTACAAGGCAGTGGATGCACTGCTGTCCCTGAAGACTTTACTGTCAGCTCAAGCAGCACAGAAACCAACTCACTGAAAGGATCTTCTGACACTACTGGTTCTTCCTTCTGTGCAACTGAACTCTGTTCACAAATCCCCAGAGAACTCGGCATCTAAGCAGGACTGTGAAGAAGCACATCTTAAGGAGGAGTGAATGCTGAAAAGCAGACTGACAGCAGTCACAAAAGCCAAGATCTGTTCCCAGCTCTGCTACTGACTTGCCACTTCTCTTTTGCCTTTGTTTCTCTTTGTTATCGGTAAAGTGTCTGGAATCACAAAATTCTTCAAATCTTTGGGTCAATATTGGACTACAAAAGGATACATCAGTCTGCTGCCATATTTTACACAGGCTGCTCAGATGCCTTGCAACCTACTGCAACCTTAAGGTTGGCCAAAGGATGAAATGACATCAGAAGAAACCATTTGCTCTGTCTCTCCTCAGAAGTGGCAATTAGAAGCAAGGCAGGTTTATAAGGAATGGTGTTCCGGGGCATTTTTGAGCAACTCTGTCTTGCATGTTGCCAGTGTGACACAGGTTTTACTGCAATAAAGACAGCTACTATTTTAGTGTTTTTCATATAAATGGCATCATGATGTAAAGTCTGCATTTTATCAAACAGGTTAGCTCATACAGCGATACACACATGCTCCATGACAGCACCACCATCAGTCAGCAGCAGGCTCTGAGGAAAGGATACCTTGGAAAAATCCAAATGATCTTGCTTCTGCTAGGAAAGGCCTTTAACCCTGGCTGCTGAGACAGGGTTTGGGACTTTGTTGTTCAGCAGCAAAACTGTATCAAAAGCTCTAGCAAAGCTGCATGTCCTGTACAACTAAACTGCACGCATCAGTTTGAACTACAACAAGGTTCACTCCTTGCTCTACACAGTTTTGCTGGTAGAAGCTACAAGTGTTCCTGCCATTACATGTCATTTCAATCCAGGGAAGAGTGTTACTGAACCAGTAAAAAGCATGGATTTATGTGAGATGTCCTGGTGGTGCAGCCTGTGGGTAGTCCTGTGTCTGCAAAGGTGCCCCAAGTCCATGAACTGGGAATACAGAACCAAGCATCAGACAGACAGAGGTTTTTTCAAGATTTTTCTCTGCTTTGAAACATGGTCCTCCAAAGAAATCCCAGACATTTGTTAGTCCTTGAGAAATGCAGCATCTTGAATTTATTCTGCATCCCTCAGGACTAACCTCCCCTCTGTGTGGTGGCCAGAGCTTAATTATGATGTTTCTCTAACTACAGATACCCTCTGTCCCTTATACCAAGAGGGAGCCGTTAGCAATTTTCCCCCAGGGAAGCACGGCTCTTTATAAGCTATTGTCAGGTATAAAATAGCTTTTGTCTCATTTAGAGTTTTTGTTTTGCAGCATGATAAAGAATAAAAGGCAATGTGCATTGAACCATCTACGTGATAAAGGCACTAGTGCCACTACACAAGTTGAAGCAGCTCAATAGCTGAGAGCAGCCGCTTCCTGCAGTGAATTGATGTGACAAAACTTGAACTCATTTTTTGGAGTCAGGCAATAGATCTTCAGCCTAGTACAGAGCAGCAAGTGTATCGAATGCAGGCTGTATAAAATTCAGCATGCAGCTCACCTCCAGCTAGCTTACTGTGAGATGGCCCTTGGCGAAGATCATGGAATCATTAAGGTTGGAAGAGACCTCCAGGATCATCTGGTCCAACCATCCCCCTACCACCCCCTAAGCCATATCCCTAAGCACCCCGTCCAACCTCTCCTTGAACACCCCCAGGGATGGTGACTCCACCACCTCCCTGGGCAACCCCTCCCAGTGCCTGACTGCTCTTTCTGAGGAGAAATGTCTCCTCATTTCCAACCTGAACCTCCCCTGGCACAACTTTAGGCCATTCCCTCTGGTCCTATCACTAGTTACCTGCAAGAAGAGGCCGACCCCCAGTTCCCCACAGCTTCCTTTCAGGCAGTCGTAGAGAGCAATGAGGTCTCCCCTGAGCCTCCTCTTCTCCAGACATGCATTTCTTGAAGAAAATTTCTTAAGAACAACACACCTGGATGGTGTTTTCTAAGGCTGTGAAAGTGCATGTGAAAGAAACAAAGATGGACTGCAGTAAATAAGTTTTAACGTAGCTGGATTAAGCTCCTACTAATATTTTCATCTGACATAATAAAGTTCAGATTTAAGTACCATGGTCTTCACAGATAATTGGTTTACCTGAAAAAAAGATGATCCAGACATTTAAAACTGGCACTGATAAAATCAGTGGTGATTTTGCCATCAGCCCTAATGGAAATAGGACCAAGTTCCTGTGGCACAATGCTATCAGTTGCGTGGTGACCTCCACTCCCAGCGACTCAGGCAGAATTTAAAAGCACTCAGTAATTTGGGGAAATTGGTTGGAAAGCAGCTGAAATATCGGTGCCTACCACACCTTGGAAATATGCCATTTGCTTGTGACATTTGTTGGAGAACTTCACATCTATGAATAATGAAGAGCAGAAATGACTACCTAATGCACAATGATCCGGTTGGAGGACAGGACCTTCTCTGACATTCCCCTCCCAAACTCTCAAACATATTCCCCACACCTTCCAAACTAAAAAACAAACAAACAAACGTTCTTTAAACATTTCATTAAGTAGCAATACTCATGTATTGAATGCATCTCTAGTAAAGCAGCTGACATAGAGGAGAGGAAAATAAACAGATTTTTTCATCTGCTTCGATAAAAAAAAAAAAAGTAGATACTATCTTGTATAGCCAAATCAGAATACTTTTGGAAAATGAAACCTGTTTAACAAATAACTGCCATACTCCTGTAAGGTTTTAGATCTTCTACTCTAACTTTCATGTAAAACATTTAGAAAACTGAAGGTGACACTTGTTTCTACTCTGAATCTGTAAATCTCCCTTCAACAAACTCTGCTATGATGCCTCCATCTATCAACTTCTTCACTGCAGCATTTGGTTACCTCTCAGCTGCCAGCTTAGTTACCTACATGATCATTCTCTGCATGGAAACTGTCCTACCCGTTCATCATCCCTGTTGCTCTTCTCCAAAACCTGCCAAACTCTGATGCATGCTTTCTCATATGCAGGAAAGCTGCAAAGCTCGACAGCTCCTGTGTATAAATACCAGCAGGTTTAATCACTGCCTGTGAATGTTACAGAGTCTAACACGAGTCCCATCCAGGACCGACAAACACAGCAGGAGGGTAAGGCATCAGGAGAAAGTCCAAAGTATCAGCCTGTAAAAGGGCCAAACTGAGGTGGACATAGGAAACAAACGCAGGTGGAATGGTACAGAGAGCAGGTAGCACAAGAGGAACAACTGTCACAAAAGCAGCAAAAGCAGGACCACAGAGAGAGCAAAGTCATCACACTGAAACCAGTAAGGGGATGGAAAAAAAAACAACAAAAAACACAAAAAAACACTGGAGTGGGAAAAGCAGAAAGGTGAATGCCACTTTGTAGTGCAGACAGAAGTCTGCTATGCTGAATTAGGACTACGTAAAAAGGTCCATGTATGCTTGAGCCATACACTTGTATGATTGACAAACGCTTGTGTGTGATGCCTTTATGAACTTGCATATGGGAGGCTCGAGGACCAGAGAAACCCAACCCGAACAAGCACGTGTCAATGGTAAGGCTTTGTCCTGCTGTCCCCACACAATCTGTTTTGGCTCAGACTCCAGCCTGATTTACACCAGTGCTAAGTCACCCAATAAGATTTGTGCATCAAAAAAATATGAAGCGCAACTGCCCTTGTTAACTGGAGTATGGATTTCTGAGTAAGAAAAGAATTGGTAAGTTGGTTGCTTCCTGCAAGACAAAAGGCCAAACTCCGACAGACACAGCTGTTCCTCACCTCTGGGGCACAAAGCTAAGTCCTCCCCATAATTCTCTTCCCCTTCTCCTCCACTCCTACCTAATGCCAAGTCTTGCCTCCAGCCTTTCGCAGAAATCTGCCAGTCTGGCTGTCTGGCTTCAGCCCCACATTTGGAAATGCCTGAAGTGTTTTGGCTGAATCTTTTCTTCTAGGAATTGGCCTGAGAGACAGCAGAAGTAAAACCTCCAAAAACCAAGAAAAACACAAAATAAAGTACAAATTGAACATTTTTATAGTGAGAAACCTGAGGTGCTCGTAACCTTATTTATAATACACGAATTCAATCTCTTTCAGGATTAGTATGATACAGAAATGTTACAATTAGTCTTCAGTCTTCTAATTTCATTGTATGAAAAAAGCAAAAAGTCTTATTTTAACAAGAATAAGTGCTCAGGGTGCAGATATATAGAAATATTTAGGTAGATACTTGTTCATATTCATTCAAAATTATTTTGCCTGACAGTTCTTATTCAGTACCTCTTTAACCAGTTGGCAGGAAAGCTGCTCATAGTTATCTTGCAGCTCATCCCCTTGGAGTACATTTGAAAGCCACAGAGTTTCCAAAAGACCTGGAAACTTTTTCAGATGGTAGAAGGGAAGGCTGTCACAGGATGCCTCGTGAGAACCCATGGAGCCAGTGAGACGCGTTAGGAGTGCTGGTCAGGTAGGTACCAGCTGCTCTGTACATGGGGTTTTACCTCAGTGACCGTGTTTCAGGCATCTGGGGTACTTTGGGTGTTAGAATAAAAGGAATAATTCTCTAAGAATCAAAACCTGCAGCCTGTCTGGGATTTTCTTTAAAGCCCGTATAATATTATAGTCTGTATAGTCACTGATCAGGAAACAGCAGCAGAGAAGACTGTCCAGCCTTGAAAAGCACAACTTATGCAAATACAAAATATTCTGAGCCCAGGTTTGCCTTCATTGTGCACACAAAACACACAACTCAGCTAAAAACAGAGCGACACAGATTTACTTCTCTGCCACGCTCTCAGAATTTCCATTAAGACTCTTTTTTTCCCCCGATATTTCCAATCTTCTTTTCACATTAAAAGATCTCCGGAGTTGGCAGGAACAATCTCCCTCAGACTCCCCTAAATGAGCAGCTCCAGGCTCCGCAGGCTTTTGCTGAACACAGAAATGCACCAGCACACACCAACCCTGAACACTGACAGAACCAAGAGAGGGCTCTTCAGCAAAGGAAAAGGGGGGTTTCAGGAAATAACACAGCCTACGAAATAATCACTAGCCAAGATTGTTTTTAATACTTAACATTGCAATACTGCCATAGAAGTAAAAATGGAGCTGATATTTTCTTTCCCTGAGAAAAAGAGGTAACTTCTGTTAGCTTTATGAATTCAGGTATGCATTAGTTCAGTCCCTACTGCCCTGGGACAGGCTTTGCAGCCTAGCACGTGGCATTAGTGTGCAAGGCAAGGAAGAAGAGTTCTTCCAGCTCCGTGTTGGGAGGATTTTTCCTCCAAGAGACTTCACATGCTAAGTCCAGATTGTTCATCAGCCACCCATTGCTGACAGTCACCTTCCAAAAATCCTCTTAAATAGTTAATTTTGCATTTTGTAATTTTAAGCCAAGTCCCTGCAGCAGGAGACCATGTGTGATGAAGATGAAATGGAAAGTTTATCAACAAACAGCCTCCCAACATCCGTGAGATCTGTTAACCTGGAAGACTCTAAACAGCAACGCCTGGCGCTTCAATACAGCTCCAACATCAAAGCACTTTGCAAACCCCACATATGCTGCAATAAAAGGCTTGGAGAACATAAAATGCTCCTCTGTCAGGATGACCGTGTCACTAATTGCAGTTTAACTACGCCGTGTCAGAAGCCTTCCACCAGCTTCCCTGGGGGCTTACTCCTAATCTCATGTACTTCACTGTCCAAACCTTTCAGACTCTGCAGTTAATTGAGCAATTGCCGTGAGGAAAACTTAGGGTCATACACAGAGACTGAGCATATGCAACACGTACACCTGGTGGCAGAAAGCAGCCACAGGCTCTCATTGAAGTTTGCTTCCATGGCAGAAAGAGGGAGAGAGACGTAGGCACCAGGTGCAATGCACCACAAGACTTAAATACAGCAGTGGAAGGAGACACAAAGGACCAGCAGTTCAGACTGAAGACATGGATGGAGCAAAAGCTGTGGAAGTCAGCATGTGCTGGGGCAAATGGTGCAGAGCTAGGCTCAGGAGCTGAGGCACAGCTGGTAAGAGGAAAGATACAGACTAACACTCAAAGAGTGCTACTTTTGCTAGCTGTGTTCAGCATTGGATGGAGATTAAGGAATTTATTTCAAATAACTTTTTAGCATGTAGATTACATTTTAATGCATTTTACTTTTTAAACAAGTTTGTTTAAAATTTAATGAGAAACAATGATGATTTTCTTGAATATCTGTGTGGGTTTTTTTGTAATCTACTGAAATAATTTATATAAGAAATATTGCATTACTGAGTCATTCTATGAAGCTTCATAAGTTAAAGTGTGATGATTTTATATGACTAGCAATGGAATAAATAAGAGCTGTAGCTACGGATGTCAATTCAAGATTTATAAATAATGCAGCAAATAATACCACGACAGAAGTATCTGTCTGAGAGAACTCCTGCTCTATTTTAAATACTTTTCTACTATAAATGCAAGTGTTTTTGAATCCAAACATGAAAATGAGCAAGATTTGTCCTAAATTATTTTCAGTTGCAGTTTGCTTAGGAGATGCAGGGTGATGTTTTCTTTCCAGTAGCTACAAGTCAGACTGTGATTCTAGACCCAGCATTCTTTGTTTTCGTCTCCTAACCAACAAAGAAAAACTAGCAGAGAATACGAGAGCCACTGCTAGAAAAAGCCAAGGATATGTGCCAGACTTTCTAAATGTCTTAGATATCCAAAGGTGCCAGCAAGTTCTTGAGTGCTATTGAAAATCCGCCTAAACACAAAAGTTGCTTATTGTAGTTACACACTCCTGCCCATGGAGTATCTGCATCTTCAGAGACCAAAGCACGTGCTTCTGATTATCAGAGGTAAGCTTTCCTCATCAGGATTCAACCTGATTCAGTTTTCAACCTGCCTACTCACAAGGCGGGTTAAAAATCCCTTACGAAATCATTTAACATGAAATGCACTTTTCAAGACCTACTTTTAATGCATCCAAAGTATTTCAGACAGTCTCATTTAGCTACTAAGCTACTACAATACACCTGAACTGTAGTACTTTTAATTCAATTTTCCACTTAAAGCTTGGTATTCCTGTTCTCGTTAAAACCCACAAAAGCTCACTACCCTGACACCTAGCAGTACTCCAGCAACATCCACTGTATTCCAGCACGGATCTCTCTCCAAACCTCCCACCCTTACCCACCCCTTCCGACACCTGCTGTCCCCCCGCTCAGGTCTTCTCCTCCCCTCTTTCTCCCAGTACCTGCCAGCACTCAGACCAAGACCACTGCCAGGGTTTGGCATTTCCTAAGGCTTTGTAGATGCTGCCCAAAAGTAGCCCCTTCTGCACCTTGCCTGCATTACAGCCAACAGGCCAAATCACCACTGCTCTGGCAATGCAGGGCAACACCTAGATTCCTTAAAAATGCAGCCTGTAGGTACCTATCCACCCCATCTTTATAGGACCTCAGTGCTGTCCTTGCTTAATGCTAAAGATCTTCTTGAACTTCTGTTTCTTGATCTTCTCTATCTTCCTGATCTCCTCTATCAAGAAGAACGTGAACTACACATAAATCTGCAATCTCTTTGCTTTTTATCCTGTCCCCTGCTCTTCCATTAAGTCCATTCATGATAACATGATGCACTACTCTTTCTGCTAAACTTCATTAAAAAGGCAATGCAACACAACCACTGAAAACCGAAGTTGATATCTATGTCCACAGAAAGACAACACGTGTTTGTATTTATCCTGAGGAGCAGTGGCTGGAAAGGATCAAAGTCTCTGTAGGTGATGTGTAGAGAATATGTATGAACTACACCATCAGGAAGAAAGCTGTACACTTTAAAATTGAGAAGCTCTGTGCAGCCTGCCAGCATCAGCAGCAAATTTTGCTATTGTCCTACAGTGCATTTGAAAGCACTAACTCAATTTCACAATGACAGTATTCATATTCACAGAGTTTGAAAATATTAGCTTTTCATAGAACTAACCCATACTTCCAAAACTTTATTTTGCCAGGGATAAAACCCATAAATAAAAATATGAATTCCTTCCCGCTCCTTCCTATATATTGAAAAGCACTTTTATCAAGAATTTCCTACATTTTTAATATATTTTTTTCCTTTCTGATTTCAAGAAAATATAACAAATCTCTGAGTGTTGACACTAAGTAAAACCTTTGTCTGCTTCCCACACTGTCTTATGACTTGCATAGGTGAAGTAATCTTTCTATATTCAGATCAGAAGCAATGTCCAAACATTGTTTTAACCTTGAAGCTATGAAAAATCAAAAAGCTCATATCCTCTTTCCAGAGGTATGAAGCATCCCTCCCACTCCTATCAAGTTACAAGATGTTAAACAATAAAAAACATACTATTTTTACCAGCTGACTTTCCATTTATCCCTATGTTAGAACTACAAGATGACTTGAGCAGGTAAAGAGATTAGAGTTTGTAAGAATATATATGGTGTTCAGACTTCACAACATCTTCCTAAGCACCACAATGATAACATCAAATGATAAAAGCTCATGTTGATTATTAGAAAAGAAATCTCACCTTAGGGTTCTTTTCCTGCTTTTTTAGTGTGATCGCTCACATTTTCCTACAAAACAGCTGAAGCTTTTTGAGAAAATCATTCCAAATAGAAGTTTTGTTTCTGCAAGGAGGTAGCAACATGACACAAAATAATCTGCTTATTCAGAGATGTTAGATGGTGATAGGTAGTACTTGCCATTTCAGTTAAGGAAGAGAACTGTTATATTTAAATAACTACTGATAATCAGATAAAAACTAATAATTAGATAAACAACCCCAGAACTGAAATGTTGCACTCAGACACTCATCATTACTTTTCAGAGCACTGCTTTTTAACATTTTTAACCAAACTTGGTAAAGCCTGTTTTCCTCAATACCGAGTGCATGTTCATTGGCAATGTTTGTTGGACCAAATTCGTATAATTTAATGCAGTCTCTGCACGAAACGCTTGAAAGCAGTTTGTCAGAAGAACCCAACTAGAAAGCTGAACCTCAGCATTTCAATTTCTGAAAGCCAGAGCTCCTGTGTCAGACAGGCGGTCCTCGCTACAAGCAGATCTGGACAATTCTGTTTATAATAAACGGAGGCAACTGATAAATATTACTGCAACTAGTCAATTGTGTGACTGGAATGTCAAACTTCATACAATACTGGTAGTTAAATTGCTTCACTGAGCAGAAATTATGTGGATTTGAAAGGATTATAAAAGGATAAATTATCCCAGCTGTTCTCATTTTTTTAAGTCAGTTGTATTAAAATGTTTGCTGCAGGCAGTATTCTTCTGCTTAATTTTCACAGCCACTTTACAGCCCCGTAGAACAGCAGAGCTCTTATTGACCGGATAATGTTTGTGTGTGGCAGACAGACAACCAATACGATCTTTTTTTTTTTTTTTCCCCAGAAATCAAATTAAAGGGTTACCATTCTTAGCAAAGTTGATTTCTTCTATATGTTGCTGAATAGGCATACCACTAATTTCTGTCCTGTTTGAAGAGCAGCATACTGCACTGACTGCTAGTTACTACGCACTTGCAATGTTAAGTTTATTATCTTAGCTCCTCTATTTCAACTGACAGTTTCATTGACAATTTCATTGAAATTAACTAACAAAAATGTCAGAAACAGAAGCGAGAGAGGTTAGATGTAGAGCTTAGGGATATGGTTTAGTGAGGACTATTAGCGTTAGGTCAGAGGTTGGACTCGATGATCTTGAGGTCTCTTCCAACCTAGAAATTATGTGATTCTGTGATTCTGTGATCATGTCCTGAGCTTCAATACTAGTGCACACAGAAGGAAAGAAGGCAACACTTTGTGACACTGCATACACTTGTATTTCCTTCCTGACATCACTCTCTAGAAATAATTATGCTCTGGATTTCCATCAGGTGGAACAAAAGAAAAAGAAGGAGCTGGATCAAGAACGTTTTTTTTTCCTCCTTCTCTCCCTTCCTTCTATGAGCTTAGGTGAAAGCTCCTTACCATCTACCAACCTTTCTCACATTAAATAAGGTAGCAATGCTCTCCAGTCCTTGAAGGAAAAGCCCATCTGCTATTACTTGGTATCACTTGGGACAGGATCTAACCACAAGTAACAGCTAAAAGAACAACAAAAAAGCTGCTTTCTCATTAGTACAGGAAGCTTCTGCCAGCTGAGTTTGAAACAGGTGAGCATGTGCAAGTCTGTGATGTTCTACATCTTGGGATGACGACCAGCTTTTCCATCTCCAAATCAGATGCTGCACTTAATTTTCCATAACACCAAATTCATTCAAGTATGCACGTGTGCATGTGGCTGACTCCTTTTAAGCCAGAACAGCTTGATACAGTGTGTAATAGGACAACATTTAACCATGTTTACTGATTTACAACATGACAGCAATCCTGAAGAGTAAAAGAGTCTTGCTTTTCCTTCTCTGAAAAGGTAAGAAACTATATTTTAAAGTGAGACCCATGACAACACATTTTCTGTGTTCGCTATAAGGTATGGTACACATTAAGAAATATACGCTCAAACATACGACAAGGTGAAGTGGTAGAGGGGGAGAAGACAGGATAAAAAACCCTCTCCTTCTGGGTTCAGATCTTTTGCTATATTAACCACATTCATTACATATTCAGGGGATTTTAACGGATGCCAGACCAAAAGAAATAACTTCAATTACTTTAATTAGTTTTCCTTCATAACCACATATAAAAGTGACAAATAGGAATGATGAAACTGTTTTCCATATACTTGCTTCTTAGTCACCAAGGAGTCTGGATTTCTCTCTCCCCCTTTTCTCTTCTGTCTCTTTTATATAATTTTAAAGCATATTTATTAAATCTACAGCATGAAACAGATTGTCCCACAAAGAACTATCACCTTTCTATGCCGCTGTCAGGATATTGTATTCTGGTAAAACCAACAGATTAATTAGCGAACTGGCAATTCATTCTCCAGCTATGGATCTTTTTCACCTCCTGGTAAGTTAATGAATCAGTACACATACATTTATCAGGGAACACCTGCTTTTAACTGAGACACTTATTATGATCAAAAAACCCAAGATCAAACCAGGAAGACAATGCTGAAGGCTTTTTTTTTTTTCAAAGTTTTCCTCCCCGCAGCAGTATATTTTCAGTCTTTTCTGTAATAATTATGCTGATCTTTTTCATGTGTAAATACACCGAGTTTTGATTTCAACTCAGAGCCATGGATCTCATAATTAAATAAAAATACACCATGTGTTTTTTTAAATGCCCTAATTCTAAATATCCTGTCTGGGTGCCTGGGGGAGGAATGGGTCAAGGAAGCTGTTCAACATCCTTTGCCTAGACATTTAATGAGAGAGGCAGCAGTCAGTGCAACGCTGTCACCTGAACACACCAGAGCTGCATCAAAAAATTAGAAGTTTCCAGCCACAGTTTTCAGTGCAGTGCTTTCTGGTGAAGAAAAACTGAACTGATGTCAGTTAGCACCATGGAGCTGATGAATTCATCGGACAGCCTGGGGGGGCAACTGTGGGCTGAAGAGAGCCAGCAGCTTGATTTTGCCCCCTGAAACACTGGTGTGAGTGATCACAGCCCCTTTGCTTAGAGGTGAAGCCTGGCCAGCTTCTCAGCAGCTCCACGCTTCTTTAAAAGCCTGACTTTTGCACAAATACTTTGCTCTCCAACAGGCACAGCTCTAGCTGCCGCTGCGGGATCCTGCGCAGGCTGCAGCCAGACACACTGCCAGCACGGACTTACTGACCTGGTCACTGCATGGCTCTGGGCATTTTGAAGTCATTGTTAAATGGGGTTGGGAGGCAGGGACAACAGCTGCCTCTGATTGAGAAGCATTACAACTTCCTATTTTAATCAAATATTTTTATGAGGACAGCAACAAAAGAACACATCTGTCTGCCAGAAAATTAGCGAAGTGCAGATAACAGGGTATAAAAATCAGAGAAAATGCAGTGAGCTTCGGATTTGCTGAAGTCCTTCTCTATCGAAGGATCATTTAATGCCTTACGCAGGTAAGAAATCAGCCAGACGCTCGAGCTGGAGGCACACAACAGAAACACTCACCAGCCGTATATGCAGCACTGCAGAGTATGTGATAGTAAGAAACCAATTACAGATGGATATATCTATACTGCACTGTATGTCTGAAACTAGACTGATGTCTCATCTCCTGTCTTCTACACAGCTACCAGAAATTGGCACCTTTTCATACAGTTTGAATACCATCAGCTGTAAAACACTGAATTGGTTGTCAATGGTTAGAGGCAAAGATTGTTGAAGGACTTCATTCAACCTAGGACTACAAGTGACCTACTGTTTCTGCAGCCTACTTTCTCCATCCAGGACTTCTAACACTTTATAATCCTGCTCGAACTTCTCTCACTTTGAAGAATCTGATGCTGAACTTGCAGAAAGAAACCCTCAAACTTACCACGCACAAGTATGGCACGGTAGAAGCACACTGAAACGTGCTGGATTCAACACAAGGTATTTAGGTACTAGTGGCTGACTGAGAGCTTTTCTGACCCCAAACGTACTGACACACTGAATCTGCAGCTCTAGGCAGGCAGAGCCTAATTTACACTAACGTGGTGCTCAGCTTCTCGTAAATAAACTGTCATGAAATAGACCCTCTTACCATTTCCTATACAAGGAAAAAAATACAACCACTACCCACATAATCTTGTTTTGAAATACAATCTAAGATTTTATTTTTCAATAGGAAAAAAAAATCTAAATGAAATTTAAACCTAAGACAAACACATCTCCCTGGGCCCTTTCTGACAGGTCAGCCAAAACAGCTGTTTTTTGACTTTTAATCCCATATCATGTCTTGAATTTTTCTGGAGACACAAATACCTCCCCAGGATGGGAAAACCATTTCCCGTCCTGCTCTGGCTTCCAAGAATGGCTTTCCTGGATTAGGACAACGAGTCTAACAGATAACTGGCTACGCATGGTCTATTTGAGTTGAAAGAGTGCCCACCGACTATCAGTGGGAGGAAAATTCAGAACTGTTACCTCCATCCATATGCTATCCAGAAAGTCCAGATAACTGCTATGAAACTGGCTGTCTGAATCCTGGCAGAAAAGAAAGAAGAAGAAAAAAAAAAGCAAGCAAGCTTTTGCTGTTGCTGTGAAGGTGGCTCCGAGATGCCAAACAGTCGATGCCTGCCAAAGCACAGAGAATAAAGTGTTGCAACTGTCCTACCTGATTGATCATGCAGCTCTTTCAAAGCTGCTCCTGAGTCACTTCTACATCACAGCCCTAATAGAGAAGCTTTCCGCAGTACCCACTTCCATCAAGCATATAAATAAACGTGACAAGGTTTTAGAAGCAACCTGTTAGCGCTGTCCTTGCATTAGCAGCCTATCATGAAGAAATGGCCCAAAGCTTTTAAAGATGAACTAAGAAGTGCCCCCTTGGAAGGACTACACCGTTCAAATGCGAGAATTTAATTCCTGCTTAGTGATGTTCACAACACAGCGTGTTTAAGCATGAATTTAAAGAGGCCTTTGGTTTGCAGCTACACCATTTCCCCTCAGTCCCCCAGCAAAAGCTGGGGATGGAGGCTTCATCACGAGGGACTGAAAACCTCTGAATTCTTTTACATGGCTCTAGCAGCAAAAAGGAAAAAGAAACAAATTAAGAAGCTTTGTAATAGGTGCCTAGTCTTTCAGCTTTAACAAGTCTTATATTTACCAGCCTTTGTGCTCCAGCACTGCATTTCAGTGGGGACAAGACTCGGGAAGACTTGCTCCCACCAGCTGCAGAGCAGCAATGAAAGCAGAGCCACCAGCCAGTGCCCTAACCCCCAGCTTTGCCTCATGCCCAGAAGGGGAGGCTGCCTCGCTGCGTGGTGTGATTGACCATGTAGGTAATCACCTGCGTGCACTCTGAACTGAGCTCTGATGGACAGGCGGGTACCAGGACGTCACGGAGCAGCTGATACAGTCCATTATTAGAGTACAGCCCCGTGCTGCCATCCAAAAGCACGCAGGTATGTGCATGATCAATGTGCTCGTCACCTGAAGCTGTTTTGATTCCCGTCTTGAAGACGCACTTTAATCACCCTAGTAGAAGAGCTGACCTTACGAGAAAACAAGAACAGAAGCTGCTACGAAAGACAGCCACAGGCACACAAAAGCTTCCTGCGAAGCAGCGTTACTCATAGCCAGCTGCTGCTGCTGAGCATCAGCACTCCCATCAGCTCGTGAGTCAGCAGCACCTGCTCCCCATCACCTTCCTGGAGGATGCACAGCTCAGTGCCACGCTCAGCAGCCCTCCTAAGCATCCAGCCGCCTGCAGTGGGACCCAGCCCACAGGATGCGGACTGCATGCGAGCCAGCAGGCACTGGTAGGCAGAAGCACACCTCGTGTTAATTGCATTCATTTTGCTTGTGTGCAGGAGAAACTGGACAGCTATCTTATGAGTGCATTTTGTCTAAGCAGAATTGGATTTGAGCAGAATTAATAAAGAAAATTTTGAGAATACCTTAGGAATCTTATTTTTTTTTGGAGGACTCTATAGGTGGTACTTCAATCTCTGTGTAATCCTGAACCACTGTTTCAATTTAAGTACATCTCTATGAAGGTATGTACACAGAAACCTCATAGATAACACTTCTATTGAATGCAGAATTTTCTCTTATTTTGTCTGAAAAGAAACGTGCAATGCTACTGCACCTGGTGACCATCTGAATAAAAAGGGAATAATTTAAGATTCCCAAGTAGGATTTCCACACAATAATAAACCACGTGCATACAGCAATTCTTAAAGAGTGTTCTACTTAATAGAGCAGCAGCTGCAATTTCCATAGATGTGAAAATTCTTGACAGGTAACAGGTTTTCCATACTTTCTGAGCACCTCCAGTGTTAAGTAATTTACCATCCATCCAGTAAAGTTATGATTAGCCTAATGTCCTGTTGCTTATTAATTATCAGCTCTACACGACATTTAAGTGGAAAAGAAATGCCTAACCAGCTGCTTCCTGCCACCCTGCTTATTTGCTGTGACAAATGCTTGCAGAGTTTGCAACAACACATTTGGAAAACTGGGTGGGATTCCCAAAAGCATTGTTGTTCGAAACGCAGAACGCATCCTAGCATTTAAGATGGGGATATTTGTTGTGGCAGTGAGCATTCCTCCTTCTCTGCAGAAGTGGGACGGTCAAAGGAGGTGTCTTTAGGTGACTGAAGAAATCCCTCCTGCCCCTACCAAGGTAAGTCCCAGTCTACACCACAACAACCAAGCTGCAGACCAAACCTCAAAAAAAGTAATTCTGCCTTTTAACATGAACTGACTGCACTGGGCTTTGATGTATTTCACAGCAGAAATACTGATTTTGAAGTCTTTTAACTGACCTCATAGTCACCTGCTTATTTTGGAGACCGGGGCTTTAGGCAGAGTCCAGACCACACTGAAAACTGTGGGAACCTTTCCCATTCCCATCATTCAACCTTGTAATTTTGGGCACAGTTGCATGACATAGGTATCTACCTCTTTGACCTGCACACAGTCAGATACCTGTGTATTCAGTTTGACCTAGACTACACCAACTTTATAACTTTAAAGCCAACTTTGCACTCAAGTAAATACTGCCCTCTTAGCTCTATCTGTTTCAAATTTGCCCTGCACAAAGTAAATGCTGCAAGGAAGGAATCCAGCACGGCCCTTGGAGCCAGGCAATCCACATCACTTTTCATCACCAAGGGGCAGAAGCTTCCCCACGCCTCATTGCTTTCTCTTCTGTGAAATTAAAAGTAAAAAATATCCATTTCAGTGGATGCTGTATGAATTTCTGCACCAGCTACACGTTTTATGTTCTTTACGCAGAGAGTGAATGGAAACGTGAGATGTAAACATCATGCTACCGTCAGTCACATACATGTGGTCCACACGCAGATCGCTGGTACTGGAAGACCTCCCAAGGTACCTTTGTTCCTGCTCAGTTTGACAGCTCAAATTTGATTTCTGTTCTGGATCTCTTTCTAGAGGAGAAAATGGCAACGATCACAGAATGTTGATAATGTGCACAATAAAAAGCAGACCTCACTATCATCCTCATTTCATTGGCAGTATATTGGCATTTTGACGTGCCCTGTTGACAACACCAGTTTGTAGACCAGCCCTGGATGTTTCCTTTTTCATTTAAGAGGTTCAGCATGTGCTGCCAGGCATGCAGCGGCTCCCTCATTGTTCCAGTGAGGGCTTCAAAACTTCTCATTTCTAAGGTTTGTAAAACTTATTTCCTGGAGCATGCAGAACCCTTGGACATCAGCAGGAACTAGAGAAGACTAAAACTGTCTCTATTCTCTTTCTGTGCCTCATTAAGTGCAGTGGGATTTGAATATGGGGAATCACACACTGAAGATGACAAACAGATTTTCCTATTATCTAAGAAGCCATTCTTTCACAGATGCAGCCTTTATTTGACAAGCGCTCTGCTGAGCGTAAGATCAAGCACAGCAGACCAGAGCTGACTTCTGATTAAACTCAACAGCTTTTCTTGATTCATGTAGGACTTGACTCCAAGCATAGACATCTGGCACAAACTTTGGATGCTAGGATGTCATATTTACTTACTTCTTCCCTTTGAATACACACAGATACATGCATATGGAAGTGGCACGAGATAATTTTGTTAAAACCCCATTTATTTATTTAGCACACTCACTTCCCGCCGTTCATTATTGCTGCCTGAAGTACTTCGTCTCACAGAGAATGTTATTAGGACCCAACAACACAGCATATGGCCACGTTTGCTGTCCTGCATACAGGCTACTTTGACAAAAGAGCAGGATCGTCACAAGATATAAAAAGCACAGGAGAGAAGGACTGCTGGTGTGCAGGTACGATAATTTGTGTGTTGGTTTTTTATATTTATCCTATGCAGAGCCTTTTGTTCAGAATGACTACGTCTACTCAATGTGTTTGCCTTTTTTTTCTGTTAATTGTCCACTTTCTGTCCCAGTGGATGTTGATGTGTGTTCTTTCACATGTAGCCAACATCACTCCCATCAGTATTATCTGAGTGTACTTCAGGAGCGTACTTGTGCCATTACTGTATCGTGCATTTCCTTATACTATGGCTTTGCAACAAAAGCCAAGGGATGAATGCAGGGTAGTCTCCATCTTACATAAAAGATGAAGAGAAAAAACAACACATAGGCCTAATTTTTCTTGTTCTTTATGAGCCTATTTTCTGTCACTGTTGTACATAGTTTTATGTGGGGACTGTTAGTGTTAGGTCAGAGGTTGGACTCGATGATCTTGAGGTCTCTTCCAACCTAGAAATTCTGTGATTCTGTGTGTGTGATAGTTCCCTATAGCTTGGAGATAGGGTCTCATGAGAATCAACAGGTTATATGATCAGCAAAAGCTTGTGTTGTACTATGTATATACCACTTTAACTGTAAAACTCAAAGAGGATGGAGCTTTAGACTAGAATCAGAGAATCTGATTTCCACCTGGGGCTTTGCTACAGCCTTGATCGGCAACACAAGACAAATCAGTTCACCTCTGTGTGAAGTCTGCTGAAAGCAGGACTTCTCTGCAGGAGTGTAGAAGAACAGGAAGTTTATGTAAGTAACATCTGCAAAATGCAGAAAGATAATGGGCTGAAGGCTCCCACACTTCCAAATAAATAAAGGTGATGACCAGAGCCCAACTTCATTAAATATTTTCTCTTCTCTTCACATGAAATGACCAGACTGAATACCCTGAAACATTTCTGGCAGAACAAAACTGTTATAACAAAAAAACAACAACCAAACAAAAAACCCTTAAAATAGCACTAAAAATCAACTAAAAATGATGTAACTAGGAAAGAGAGAACTTAACATTGCCCACAGAAAGAGCTACATTTCCCACGCAGCCTCCACAAGTCCATCTAAGAGCTTCTCATGTGGTTACTCCCACCTTCAGAGTTCTTTTTTTTTTTTTTCTTTCTTTCTTGAGTTGGAAATCAGCTCCAAGACAGAGGTGAAGTGAAATAGTAATGCTGAACTTCTAACTGGAGCTATCAGAATCAAAATTCCTATCTTGTGAAAAGTTGCTTTGTGTTTAAAAAAGTTCCAGATCCTGGAGTTACATTAAAAAAAAATCAGCTTTTCATTCAAACTATTGTTTGTACTCAGCCTTCATATTCATGGACATCTACCTGAAACACAATTAGATTTCAGTCAAGAGCCAAGAAAACTATTTTAGAATATGAAAATGAAACAAAGTTTTAAAATTATTTTTAAGACTTTGCTTATTTATTTAGTTCTGTGATTAGATTTCTGATATTTTTATATTCTCAATGGTGAATATCAAAATAGTGAAACCAGTTCACAGTCTACTCTAAATCAAGAGTGTTTTTATCTGTGGCCAAGTTATTTCTTTTGCGACATTTTCCCCTTACCATAGTGCATGCTCTCAGACAAGGAAGTGAAGGTAGGTGAGGACTCCCTCAGCTCTGAAAATAAGGCCTGCAACTTTTATATTTATTTTGGATCACCACCCTGAAAATTCAAGGTAACTAATTTGGAAAACAAAACAACAAAAAAGGAGGGCTGCTCTGCAGGAAAACCAGACCAATACATTTAGCAGGCACAACATTTGTTCAACAACAACAAATGAGGAAGGAGAATATTATCATTTTGTTTTACATCACATCATGTTTCCAGTTGAATTTATAATTAGCTACAACTCATTCAGATTTGGCCTTTACTGGATTTAATAAACTATGATGTTCCCCACTGCCCTTTAACAAAACTGCATGGCAACAAGTAATGGAGGTAACGAGGGACATCAGGAAAATAGTACTAGACAAGCTGATGAACGCATCTGCACATCACAATGTGGGCACTTTTCCTCAATGCCTGATTTTGCTCAGGTAGAGAAGAACCGGGAGATGTGCTCAGTGTTATTGGAAAGCCATTGCCAAGTATTATAAAAATAAGACAATGAAGTTTTGGCTCACTAATACAGTTCACATCCAAAAATCAAATGCTAGGGAAGCGAGGGTTGCAGCGGGGTCGACTGCCACACCTGAGCTGGCGGAGAAGCACTGGGGCAGCAGTGGCTGCTGCTGAAGCTCCAGTCCTGCTAAGTGCTGTGGCCACCTGCCCATAGCTGCCTGCCAAATGTATGCTGCTACTAATTATAACTAGTTCAAATATGAATGAGTAAAGAGAAGCAGGGAGCCCATTATTACAGAGAAACACTACAAAGCTCAGCCTTATTTTACCTACATGAAAGACAGATTTTTGTCACTTGATAGCAGCATGAGCAGAATCCCACTAATTTCCTTGTAGCAAAAGCAGTGATTCTCAGCAGCAAAACTCCCGCAGCTCCTGCTCTGTCTCAGAATAGATTTATTAGTTGGCTTCCATACCTGAAGCCTCCTAGTCCTTGCTTTATTATTGTCTGTATAATTTGGGTTCAGCACCATGAATTTGCTGTCTTTGGTCTGTTTTGCCTAGTAACTTGCAGAATTCAGCCATAAATAAGTAACTCTTTGCACACGGAGTTTTATGGATCCAACTCTTCCCCTTAGCTGCCAGTCACTAAAACACGTTACTGCTTCCAGGTATTCAATTTCTCCTTGTCTGTATCTTCTGTGGTTTGAATCTCATTTGAAGGTGACAGTGCCAGTCCCTATCTAACTACAGACAGAGAAGGGAGAGACAAGAGACTCAATGTGCTGTGTGCACATTGTCAATACATGTCTTTGTTTGCCTTTCTACAAAGAAAGAGCGATTTCTACAAGGCTCATTTCCTCCATCAGACTCAGAACAGCCCTTGCAACCCTTGCAATTGTGTCTGGTAGGCAAGACACCAAGACAGCATCTCTCCCAGGAACAAAGGACTTCTCAAAGAAACGTTCCTGGGACAGCATCACTCACTGCAGTCAGTCCTACAACACCTCCGTTTCTCTGCTTGCTCTTGGCACCTGACTTGAGATGGCCATCGTGAGCTGGCGCTGCCTGTTGTAACAGCACCTCCATTTAGCTCATTCCTCTCTCTCTTGCAACTTCTTACAGCTACTTCAGCCCCAAGAGCAAATCTTCACAAGCCCAGGATGCAAAAACAATGCGTACTGCTTGTTTTCTTGCCCAGAACCCTGTCTGTACAAGCAGCCCCAGGAATACGTGCCAATGCTGATCAATACACATCAATGAAACGACCCATTTCATTAGCAGCAGAGCTCTGGAGGCAGCCTCTCTCACTGCAAGCTGGCTGGGTGCCACGATGAGCTGCTTTCAATCTCACCTTCTGCAACTTGCTGCGTAACTGGCAGACAACAGATGAGAATTCAGGTAGACTGTGTTAATTCCATCATTAATTTTACTGAAAGAAAGGCAACTTGGGAAATAAAACACTTCCTCAATTTCTCCTCTTGAACATGTGGAATTCAAGTCAAAAGCTGGAAGGTTTTGTAGCATACGACACCATATAACTCCCAACAATGATGACGAGCAACACCGACAATAAGGCTCTGGCAACTTGGGATATCGCTGTATTGGCTGAAACCTAAAAGCACCAGGCTTTGGACCTGACATTGCTCAGCCCACACCATGTCTGAGGCTACAGCCAGCATAACTAGAAGCTGAGCATACTCTGCTTCTCTGCTTCCATCTGCCTAAGTCCCAGGTGCAGAAGCCAAAGCCGTAACTCATGAGGTTTACCACTGACCTGTCATTTGGATGACTGCTCCAAGCAACGAGTACCAGATAATGAAAAATTGTGGGGAGAAACAGGGATTTATAGAACCAAGTGAACGTGCAAAAATGAGCTTGAGCAATTACGGTTTAACGAGGCTGTCACTGACCAGAATCAATCAGCAGCAGTCACAAGAGTGAACATATACCAGGCTAATCGGAAGCGACAAAAGAAACTTGCTTTGGAAAGGAGTCCTGGAACAGGTCACCCTTGACAGCCACGAGCAAAAGCCTACAAAGGCACCGCGTTTCGCTGCATGCCAATGGCATGCTCAGACGTCAGCACCACAATCTGCACAGATAATTCCCTGCTCGAAAGACCTCTCCAGCTCTGCAGCCCTGCAGGACCTGAGCTCAGTTCTGGACTTGCTGCTGCTTCAATGCTAGCCTGGTGTGGGGAGGCCTGAGATCTGTGACGGTTGCTGTTAACAAACAGCCATTTCAGTGAGCTGCTTTCACTTCTCTGCAGAAGCAAAATCATAGCCTTCTGTGATTGAAAACAGAGTAAGGAAGATGCACTATATGCATCTCAGTAGCCAAGGGTACAAATGAAACCGGGCTGGTACACAGTTAATGCCAAAGATGATTAAAAATAGGCAGAGTAGCAAAAAGGGTAGCAAAAGAGGAAAACGGAGAAGGAAAGACCTGCAGGATGAGTGGATAAGGAAACGTCAAAACAGAAATTCTGGGGACAGCGTGTGAGAAAATAGTATGTGCAAAGGGGAAAGGAAAATGAGCATGGAAGTAGAAAAAGAGACACAATAAAAATGAACTAAAAAACAAAACAGCAAATATTTGGCAAGCACAGAGTGGAACGCCGAGCTGTCTGTCAGCATCCCTACGCTGCACCTCAGATACCAAGGATTTCAGCCTGGCTGCCTCTGCATCTCGTTTGCAGTGTTCTGTTGCATTTGTTAAGATAAAGCTAATCCTCTCTGTATTGTTCCCATTTGAAACTGGAAGCAACTTTTTAAAATGTTGAACAATACAGTAGAAGAGAGATAAGCTGCTTTATCTGCCACACTCAGCCGCAAGCCTCACCCACAGACAGCTAAACCTACATTTCACTGTTACAGCGGTTCAAGTAAATCTAAAAGCTAAACTGAAATCTGAGAAACTGAAAATCTATCACAGTACCAGCGAGCAGGAAAACAGATGAGGATGAGAAGCAAGCTGGAGATTTTCCAATCTACTGCAGACTGCTGGCTCTTCCAGGCTGTTACACAGAGAGAGGTTCTGCAACAACAGTTTTTTCACCTGTGATTCATTTTAAACAATAGATCTGATCCTGAGTAAGTGTTACTTATCTAGTTCATGCTGGATGTTCCTGACACAGTGCATTAGAGTGAGTTTAAAAAAATATAAAAAATAAAAATCACTTTCAAAAGGAGCGGATTCACTTCTAAAGTGACTCCTCTGAGCAGCTCTGCTCACAGCGCTTTGATTTGCGTCACGCAGCCATCACAACCTGCCTGAATTGATTCCTGTCAGCTGAAATTAAAACCTTAAAATGCTGCCCAACAAACCCAGTCTGAAGCAACCTCTTCTCTTCATGAAACGCACTGGGCATAGACAGGTGGGTGTAGGCTAGGACTTGGACTAATTCAGGTCAGAAGGGACCTCTGGAAGTCATCTGCTCCCATCCCCTGGCTGAAGCAGCACTGACCTAGGTTGCTCAGGGCTTTGTCCAGCTGAGCTCTCCAACCTCTCTGGCCAATCTGTTTTGGTTTTTAAATATCCTCATTCCAAAAGCTTTTTTTTTTTTTTTTTTTTTAACGTAATATTTAATTGTATTTTCCATGTAGCAATTTTGTTGACTCTGGTCCTGTCTTCTCCATACCCCTGAGTAGCTGAAGAGAGCAAAAAGATCCCCTTCACCCTTCCCTGCTTAAAGCACAAATTTTTAATGTGCACCTAAGCTGCAGTACCGACTCTGAGGCTGTGACACCAGGCAACATTCTCCTTTTGCTTGTCACAAGCATTTTGCAATCAGCTGGCCCTCAGCACCGGCCGTGCAGCTCTGCTCTGGCTTATGCAGATGCATCCTGCACCTCGCCGGTCTGTGTGCGGTGAGCACAAGGCCAGGCTGCCTGCGAGTGCTGCAGCGCGCTCAGACAGGTAATTTTAGGGCTTGGCTACGAGCCATAAGAAGCTTAATTGCATTAGCCCAGATAAGTCATTCAGCAAAACCGTTTTAACATAGAGGGCCAACAAGCAGACCCTTGGCTACAAACTCATCCCTTCAGTACTGGATCTGGATTGGAATTAAGAAGAAGGAAAAAGCTGCAGCTCTTACGGACCTCAGTGTGAAGAGGCTGTTGTTTAGGTGGCTGGAGGGATTGTGCCACTGTGTCACAGTCCTCATCAACCTCAACACTAATGCAAAGCTAACGTGATACAGTCCTGACTCATCTCTGCTTTTGTATATATTTAAAATCTCAGTTGCTCCCAGCAGCAACTAATTATTTATTAATCCTGCCATAGTAGATGCTGTGAGGGATTTACAGTAATTAATACAAGCTAATCTGCTTTCTGCTCTGAACGTGAAATAATGAAGCAGTGACTGACCCCAAGCTCCAGAGCTGCAAACACAAGGCTGAGGCCTGTGCCACCTTTTCCCTGGTGCTCAGGAAATGTACCAGCAGTGTGCAGGACAGTACCTTAAAACAATTGTCTCCCCTGTTTTAAACCAACAGAAAGTGGACAATTGCATCCGTCACCTCTACATCCGTCACCTAAATCTTTCAATTTATTTCTGTCACTCTTTGTGGGATGAAAGGTATGTCAGTGTAGCTCATGATCATGGGCCGGGGTGACTATTTATATTACAATCCATTCCATTGTTAATACTTTACAATCCCTATCGTGGATTTGTTTGCCTGTGCAATAAAGGTAGGAGATTCACAGTGCTGGCTGTATTTACAAGGTACTCTGTACTGATGAGCACCATGAGCAGAGGGAGATATGAGAAAAAATACCTGTAAATCAGGTCTGAATCAGTTTAACTTTGCATCATGCCATTCATCACGTATTCCCTTCTTAGATGCACTCATGATTAGCAAGACAAGAAACAGTAAAAAGAAGCCCTTCTTTCCCTACTTGACCCAACAGACATATCCTTGCTTAACATACCCTTGTGCTTCTCCGCTGACACCAGCCCAGCATTTCCAAAGAGCGAGATGCTACACGCATGCTAGGGTACCAAGTGCCCCCTTCCAAATCACTAAGCCATTTTTCCTACACAATGGAAAGGTAACTGCAGAGCAGTTAGGCTCATCTTAATGAAGAGCAGCTGGAAACACTGGCCAGCATAATTAGTAAAAGAATGCAGCAAATATTTAGATAATGAAATCTACAAACAACCTCTGTGATGACAAAGGTAAGAGTGATAAGCAGCCATGATTTAAAACAAACTAATTATTTCAGATAAATCTATTCTCTTTCTGGATAAAGAACATAGAAAATTTACTAAATCTGGTAATGAGTAAAACATAGTGGGATGGAGTGCAGCTGCAGAAATGTCAAACTATCCTCACAAGGTTATCCTTGACATTCTGGGAGAAATGCAAACAACAGAAACTTGGAAGAAGAATTCCTAAGTGTCCTTAAAGAAGTAAAATTAGTTACTGCAGGTCAAAACTATACTAAATAGCATGATGGTGATGAGAGCAAAAAGAAAGCTGATTTTGCCTCTTGCACTTTGCCTTTAAGTAAAAGAAATAAATGATAGGCACCCCAAAATTCAGATGCTAATATGGTATTCTAGAGCAATGCTAATGCAGTAATGATTATATTGTTATGCAAAGCTGTACAATTTATTTTTGCTTCTTCTTTTAAACTATAGAATGAAATCTCGTTCTTCAATGTAAATTCTCCTTCATCTCAAACTCAATTTCATTTATGTGTTTTAACTTGAATTGCCAGGAAAAAATAGAAATTTTTCACAGATTAACTCTTTTAAATGATGTAACAGTAACTGCTGCCCTCTTTAAAAGCAGAAAACAGAAACAAAACAAAAAAACTGCAACAACAAAAAAACAACTACAGAACATAATTTTCACAGGTTTTGTTTGTTTGTTTGTTTGTTTTTTTTCATACAGAACAGGACTGCAAATTTGAAGACACTGAAAGTACAGCTTCAGTGAATGACTTCCACACATGTGCTCTCGTGTACAGTCACTTGTTTAACATACATTTAGCATGGTGACAAAAAAAAAAAAAAAAAGCATTTACCCACCTCCTAGCAAGTTTTTTTCTGCTCAACAAGGAAAGAGTACTTGAAGTTGAAACCACAGTGGGGAGTGGTTTCAATGCCTTTAGGTTCTGCTGTTGACCCTCTGTACATGTATGTCTGAGAGATATTCCATATGGAAACAAAATATTAAAAAGAAAAACAAATAAGCCTTTTGTAATTATTTCAATTGGAAAATCATATTCTGAAGAAAACTACTGTATGTTTGCAAGTCCAGGAAGAGAAAAAAAAGTTGCTGCATTACCATGGACATCTATTTCTGGTATAGCTATAGGGCTTTTTCAATATTTCTCCAAAAGTCAGAAGAGATCTTTGTTTTACAAGAAAAATATATCTGCCCTCTGTCCCAAGTGACAAAGGTGACGATATTTCTAATGCAACATTTGAAAATGCGTTTTGTTTAGTAGAAAGAAATCACCCAAGACAAGAGATCCCCCAAATTCAAACTCACCTGCCCCTCAATCACTCACACCTACTGTTTCAGAGCTATTTTCCACTTGCCATAATACAGGTTGTCTAAGACATATCAGTTACTTGTTTCTTCACTCTTATGGGAGCATCAGACTCTATTAGGATAAAAAGCTCCATACCATGTCTATAGCAAATTATTTTTTCCTCCTTTTTCAACAGAAAAATGCCATGGCACTAGAACTAGAATTAAGAAAAAGCCAGACAAGCAGCTTACGTTTATGATCTGGATGCCAAACAATGTGCTTCACTTGAAAAAACAAAGAATGGCAAGGCTTTCTGCTCAGCAACACTGACCAGGAGTATGCCATTCTGTGGTAACTCTGGCACTTGAAACTCAGTACTCCTTCTTTTGGAATTTTGGCATTGCTTTTCTACACAGGCAAGCTGTAAGAACCACTAAAATTAAAAACACCACAACAAAATGATTATTTTAAGAAACTGAAAACACTAGCAAGACAAATTAAGAGATAAAAGCTAATTACTGTCATAAAGGGGAAAGATGAAATTCTGGAGCATACCCATAAAATTTCACATAAGTTATGTGGAAGCACTGAGAATCACAGCAAATTCTGTCACCAGCCACTACTAATTATGAGATCTGGAGAGCACTGATAAGGCAGAAGGTTAGACCTACCAAAAGAAACCAAATACAAAAATTACAAAATACAAAACCAATGTTAACTCATCAAAGTCAAGACAAGATATTTGTGAGAAAGTTTTCTCACATCTTGTAAAAACATTTAGCATATTAACACCCATTTTCTCTGTTTGAAAACTCAAGCATTAGGAAATTCATCAGACAATATTCAAGGCAAACTTCTACCTGACTTGAGCAAACGAGGTCTCAGACACTTGATCAACTTTTAAAGGCTCCTGTGTATGAATTATTGTGTGATAATTACCTCACAAGTGCTCTTTACTCACTATGAAAGAACAGTTTCTCTCTTGGTTTCCTCAATTTATGGTTAGTAAAAGGAAAAATGGCAGAGCCATTTCCCTTCAAAATTTATTGTATTTAAAGACACACATATCTATTTGGATTGCAGCGTTAAAACCTCAATGTCTATTTAATACTCTGTATTTACCTGCAAAACTGTAACTTAATATTGATCTGGTGAAAAGGTATGTTTTCAGCTCATTTTAATGACACAAACACAGTAATGAACATGTGAGCACACCTACTCTAGGTTATTAAGACTGATGCCAACAATGGCATAAGAAAACTTGTTTCTAATCTGCTCAGGGTAAGCTGAAATACTCTGTCAGGCACTCTTTGCAATAGCTCAGGGACTGTGATTAAAACTTCTTCAAAACCAAGCACCTGACTACACTCATAAATTACACCTGTTTTACCTGATTACCTGAAATTAGCCGAAAGTAAAATGATGCCAGGCAAGCATTTATCCTTATGCTTTAGTCAACTGGAAGACAGTTACATCCAAACCAATTCTGTGTGGGTAGACATCCCAATGAATTTGCTTGTAATTACTCCAGCATAACAGGAGGCAGACTGTATCTCCAAGGTTTATAATGAAATAAACACTGCATTTCCACAGCATGGGTAGGTAATAACCTGAACACGTGGGCATACCTGAAAGCATCCAGTAACAATGGTAAGAGGCCTGGAGGCAACACAGAAGAAAGACTGATGAAAAACTATATGGAAAAAATGATGGGGGAGCAGTCAAATCTGTAAAAGACTACAGAGCTTTGATAGCACCTTATTCGAGTACCTATCTGAAGTTACACAGCCATAGCATGCACATGCTGCCTGGGGGCAGCAGATAGCAGGGAGTCTGCTTGAAGGCCCTGCCCAGGCCTACCTATCAACTCCACCTGTGAAGCACAGAGAGCACATGCAGTTATAACCACCCACTGGATGCACATTTTCAATTACATTTTCTGGTACGTGATGGGGTGTCGGTATTCAGCTCAGTTCTACTTCTCCTTGCCTGACACATTCACATACAACAAGGAAAAAAATAACACACATTCAATCTGAGGAGTCACAGACTAATAAATCTTCCATCTGTATCCAGCAAACTAGCAAAATGATCCTATTGCTTCACTGTTTTCCACGTTTTCAATGATTAGGGGGTGCATAGTTTTCATATAGGAAATTTATTGTACCTATTACAACTACAAGACCATGAATGAAAGAAACCCAATTAGCATTCATCATACAGGCTTCCAAAAGTCTTTTAATAAGGTCATTCGCAAAGAAGGAGATTAAGTACACTCAGTAGCCCGGTAGAAAAACAAAATATTTTGAAAACAGAAGAACTATCCCAAGACAGAATGCAAAGAGGGAAGACAACTCTGTTCTATAAAAACTAACAAATTGGGGTCTTGGAGATTTCCCATTAATGCTGTTTGCATTAATAAATCTGAAATTTATGGAGGGGTGAGATAGATCTGAGAATTTAAGGAGGGGTGAGATACAGTCGCCATAAAGTTACCAGCTTCTTCATGGGGCCAGCGAAGGACTCATGATGATATTTCTTATGTAGCGGAGGAACCTACTCAAGTTCCCTATAAGAGTATGGGAAACTAATGCAAAGCACTAACATCATCTTCACCGGATACTGTGCCAATCCAGTGCTCAACAGAGTTAAAAATTTGAGTTTGCTGTATGCAGTTCACATGAGAATCCTTCCTGCTCCTGTAATATCAATAGACATTCAGTAACACCTTTGTGAATGCAATTTATCATACTGAAATCTCCTTTTGTGCTTCTTAAATCCCATTACTGATTTACTTCCTCCTGAATACATTATCCAAAAAATAATGCTAGTAGTGCCAAATACATCACCTCATTAATCATTTGTATGCTACTCAGTTTCCTCAGGCAGTTGTCTGTTCTTCAATGCCCTCAAACTACTCTTATTCTCCTATATAAGATACATGCAGGGTGATCTTGAGATTAGGGATGGGGAAAAGCAAAAACCCCAAACCACGATATCCTAAATGGTCACCAATTTGTGACAGTTATTGCAGAGAACTATTGCTGTCAGTCTGTCAGCTGCCAAGAATGATAGGCCACCCATCACACATCCTCTCTCCTGGACTGAATTCTCATGTCTTACAATGACCACCAGTAACATCCGATATTGTTAAAAGGAATGATCTCACGAAGAATTAACAGAAATAAAAGTAATCACAAAAATAGCCAAGCACTGATTTTATTTTTCCTTAAAAAGACCATAAAAAAGGATATAAGAGGATTAAAATATGAACAAAAGAACAAAATAAGGTCAATGTGCCTGCTCTCATGCCCTGCAAGAACACAAAACTTCACTAATATCTTACAGTATTTCAGTGAAATGTTAAGTGTTGATGAAGTCAAATTCATTTATGCTTTTCTGGAGCTAGCTCTACTGATACTAATGATAATAAAGGCTCACCCCATTGTCGGTTTATTGTTTGTTTACTTGTGGTTTTCTGCTTGTTTGTTTTTTGAGGGAAACAACATATGGAAAAGGACATTGCCAGTGAGTATTTGTGAAAACTTGAGATGCCTGAATATAGTTTGGGTTTTATTCCACATGACACTATGGAAAAAGACATATTTTCTGATCCTTTCTAAGGCTTTATCCTTCATATCCTTCATGATATTTCACTTCAAAATGGTGGAAATACCAGAGAAACAAGTTACCCTACATGTGATACATGAGTATTTTTTAGTTTAGAAATAAAGTAAAAGAGCACAAGCTCAGGGGAATCACAGCCAGAGTAGCTGGGCTGTACATCCTTTGATAGGCCTTCATCAGACTTCATTAAACTGTAGCAGAGCCTGCTGTATTCTGCAACCTCCAGTCTGCTGACATTTCTTGTAGATTATCAATTTCAGCAGAAATTGGAGAAGCTTTGAGGCTGCTCTAACCTCTACTTGTAATGACAAAGTTGCCTTCATCACTGGAGAGTCCAAAGAGCCGTTTCTCTCTTGTCCTCGTAACATCATTTGAGAGAATCAGCTTTGACATGAAAACACACAATCTATTTCCAGTTGAGAACTCTGACTGTCGAAAACAGCCTTCTCAGGCTGGGTAATTTTCTCTAGGTGACATTAACAATGATGACAAAAGATCCAGTTCACACTGCAAATAAAAATCAACATGCAGGCATTTCACAAAACACATTTATGCACTCTATGCTTTGGCCTGTAAATATAATACAAACAAGTGCAGTAGTCTAACATCAAACCTACTATTAACCCAAACTAAAGCTCTTACCACAAGAAAGTGGTCTCTTGAATGAAGTCTTCTTGGATATGTATAGGATTTGTTAACTGGAATTCATGCTTATGTGCATACGTATTGAAAAGGATTAAACTATGAACTGCCATGATGCACTCCCTTAACAGTGGCCCCACAGTCCTTCAGCCTTAGGATAAGCCCTTTCAGGTGACTGTAAATCATCAAGAGGCAGCTACCAGCAAAGTCAGCCTCAACAGCCACAATGACTGGATGTTTTGATGAAGAAAAAAAGGAAACGGAAATGGAATCCCTTTAAAACTTGGAGGGGGAGAGAGGATGAACAAGAATTCACATGAAGTCAGCACAATACTTCCTTGGATATATTAGTATCCCAGATGGCAGATGCCAGTCAGAGGCTCTGATCTGTTCCCAATATTAGAGAAGCTGATCTGTACCTACCCTTTACACAGCATTAAAAACAACAAGAATCATAATAAAAGAGAGGGGAAAATGACCTTACTGTTCACAGTAGCTGTGTTACAGTGCTGAGGTCAGCTACCTTGCTTGAGTTGTCCTTGGCAGTTGTGTCAGTGCCAGCCATGCAGGCTAAAGCAGCCACCCATGAGATTTGAATCCGCACTCTGCTTTATAGATTGAAAGTGCTGGTTCCATATTACATTTTTAAATAGGTATAACTTATTCATTCATGGGAACGTACTCTTGCAGTGAGTTGCTGATCCCATTGCAATCCTGCACTGCATGACACACTGCCTTGTTCTCTGTGCTATGTTGTAGTGGGACTGTCTGCTACATAAACCAGTCCAGTGAAGGAACCAGACAACAGCTTTTCTGCAAGCAAAGAAAGAGTGAGACATTATAGAAAAACAGATGGAATCTCCAAAGACAGAGCAGGGTTCAATGAAGGTCTCTCTGCAAGATTTGTTTTGTATGAACATGCACTGTTAAGAAATGCTCAAGCTAGACTTTTTCCTTTGTTGGATCTACCTTGTTTCTTTCCAGTTTTTTCAGTCCTCCCTCATTGCCACTGTCTTCCTTTCATCTCTGCTGGAGCTTAAGGAGGAGCTGAGCTTGGAAAGCTGAGAATACAGCTCCATTTGTTCAAAGCAGCAGTCAAAAGAATATTAATTAGCTTTTGTCTTCTGTTGTTCTCATGCCTTAGCTGTAGTTAAACCAGAATATGACTTTTAACTGGTTTAAGCAGAAGGGTGCAGAGACCAAATACATATTTGTAAGATAAAGAAATAACAACCGCTTCCTCAGTTTCATAAGAGAAATTCAATCCCACTGTTTAAGGGAGGTGTAACATCACATACTGCCCTATGCAATTACACAATACCACCCAGCAATTATGGATTCCCCTATGCATGAGGGAATCCACTGCAGCCAGTGACACATCTACCAGCCAGACTTTCAATGAGGCACAAGTAACTATTGCACCTGCCAAGAGCTTCTTTAGTTCAGCTAAAAGGTGAGCTGAAGGACCATGTTTACACAACCTTGCCATGGCCTCTCCTTTTGCTCAGACTGAGGAGTGTATTGGCTCTCACTGTGAAAAAAGATTTTGCTGTCCTGTACTCTCCAGACCTGGAGCGTCTCTTTTGCTTTTTTCTCTGAACACCTGGGTGCTAGCTGAGACATGACAGTACTAGCAGACCTTTGAGAGTGCCAGGAGTGGCCAATGTACTAAGACTCAGTCCACATGAATGCCTGTCACAATGCTGAAGGAATATTTGCACTTTCTTGGTAAACTGAGGTTGGGTCTCTAGCCACAGCTTGCTTGTAATTCCTGAATCAGTGTCTGTGGTGGTTTCAGACTGATGGACAACTCAACTCCACCACAAACACTCCCTCACTCCCTCTCCTCAAAAAAAGCGGGGGAGAAAAGCCCTTTTACAATGAAAAAGGGCTCAGGGGTTGAGACAAGGACAGGGAGATCATTCACCCATTACTGTCACAGGCAAAGCAGACTCAGCATAGGAAGATTAATATAATTTATTGCCTATCACTTACAGACTAGAGCAGTGAGAACTACAAGCGAACTACAAACACCTTCCCCCATCCACCCTCTTCCACCTCCTCCCCCCACGCAGCACAAGCAAATGGGGATTGTGGTCAGTCTCTGATGCTTCATCTCTACTGCTTCTTCACGGTCCCTCTCTACCCCTGCTCCACGTGGGGTCCCTCTCACGTCCTTCCCAAACTGATCCTCTGTGGCTTCCCACAGGCAGCAGCTCTCCAAGCACTGCTCCCACACGGCTCCATCACACGGGGTCCATCCATCCATCCCCCAGGAGCAAACTGCTCCAGCACGGGTCCCCCACGGGTGGGGGCAGCTCCCCCCAGACCCCTTGCTCCTGCGTGGGCTCCTCTCCACGGGCTGCAGCTCCGGCCCGGGGCCTGCTCCTGCGGGGGCTCTCCATGGGCCGCAGCCTCCTCCAGGCCACATCCACCTGCTCCACCGGGGGCTCCTCCACCCATGGGGGGGCTGAAGCGTGGAGATCTGATCCATGTGGGACCCATGGGCTGCAGGGGGACAGCCTGTTCCACCAGGGGAGGTCTTCTGGCATGTGGACAAAAAATAGAGGTGCCAAACAGAGTAATTTACTCTAGTAGAACTATCAGCCCAATAACATTATAAGACTCTTTGTGGGATACACTGTTCAGGACTCTACTGATGGTTTTCCCTCGAGGGTCTCAATGATCCTCCTTTTGCCTCCACATGCCAACTCACAGTGGCACTTTGCCAAATGAATCACACTGCCTGCCTGTTATTTCTAAGTGGTAACCAATCTGTCTTGAGGAGATAGATGAGTGGGACTGCTTTTGCTACTGGAAGTAACATTCAAACCTCCATGGAAGTAACTCCTCCTAGCACAGCTGGGGTGGGACAAAACCTGTACCCCTGACTTTTTTGTAGCTTTTATGCATAGCTGCAGTCTTGTATGGCCAGCCTATTGACAAGAGGAGGAGAGAGGTTCAGTCTCCAAACTTGTTCCACTGCTAGAGCAGTCTGCAGACTGCTTCATACTGCTGAGTTCCTGCTCAAAGCCAGCAACTTTACCCAAACCCTTCTTCCCAGTTTGTATACCAGAGGCAAGGAAAAAACTATCAGGTGGTATAAACTCTATGCTGCTACTGACCTGGAAAAAATTTGAACTTAAGCTAAGGTGAAAGACTGTACATGCCATTAGCAATTCTCTAGAGCTATCCAGTCATTTCATTTTCCACATTTCTAATCAGTCTACAGGTTGACTGGTCTTAAACATTTAAATATGCTATTTGGGTAGGAACAAGCAAGTTGCCTCCTGTCCCAATACTCAAGTAAGAAACAAGATATCCATATGATGGATTTTGTCTGTCATGAAGTGTGCCAGTGTCATGAAGATTATCTTGTTCCACATGCAAGCTTTAATTTCTTGTTGCTACACTAAAAACATAACTGAAATGGGTTTTAGATACAGCAATGAAGGAGTATCAACAATGTTCTGAGTTGCATGCAATAGACATGCTGGAACAAAGATCACCACTTTAAGCATTTTAAATTAAAAGTAATAGCAATTTAAGAACATTAAGGTTCTCTGATATGCTGCTTCCCAATCAATTACACGCAGTTCATTTGTTAAACAGAAGATGCCTTCAATATATGTGTTAACAGGCTGAGAAGTTGGCAAAGAATTATAGTCACAATATTCAAGTTTAAAACATTTTCAATTATTTGCAAGCTATTCTTTACCATATGATGCACATTAACCTGCAGGTAATGGAATAAAACACACATTCCTGTCAATGTTAAGATCTACTAAAGAAGACATTTTCCCATCTGAACAATGTAGCTACTTCAATAACTCTTTACTATTTCTAAGGAGATAAACAACCCTCCCACAACAATCCTCCAGACAAGTACCATGATTAGAGCTTTTGTCCAATCCAGATTCGAGACAAATCTTTACTCTGACATAAAAGTCTCACAATGGGGAGATTTTTTTAATGGTAATTTGTTTTATAATACACAAGAGACTCTTCTCTCAGGGACTGCTTCAAAGCCTAAGTTAGAATTTGTACAAGGATTATTATATTTGATAGAAGGTTTAGCTGTGAGTCTAATAAAAAAACGTGAAAGAGGGCAGAAGTAATAAAAATCAATAGTCCCGTGTTGTTACATGGGAGAAGTATGGATGTTAACAATACAAAACCTATCCTGTTATCTATTGGGAGACATGGTCACCCAGGATATGGAGAAGGATGAAAAAAATCAATGTTTTTTTGCCTCAGTTTTCACAGGCAAGAGCTCCAGCCCCACAGCCCAAGTCGTAGAAGGCAAAGGCAGGGATTGTGAGAATGAAGAACCACCCACTGTAGGAGAAGATGAGGTTTGAGACCAGCTAAAGAACCTAAAGGTGTGCAAGTCCATGGGACCTGATGAAATACATCCACAGGTCATGAGAGAAATGGCAGATGAAGTTGGTAAGCCAATATCCTTCATATTTGAAAAGTCATGGTAGTCTGGTGAAGTTCCCCCTGACTGGAAGAGGGGAAAAATAACCCCCATTTGTAAAAAGGGAAAAAGGAAAGACCTGGGGAAATACAGGCCAGATAGACTCACCTCTGTGATTGGCAAGATCACGGAGCAGATCCTCCTGGAAACTACACTAAGGAAAGTGGAAAATAAGGTGACTGGTAACAGCCAACATGGCTTCACTAAGGGCAGATCATGCCTGACAAATCTGGTGGCCTTCTATGATGGGGTTACAGCACTGGTGGACAGGGGAAGAGCAACTGACATCATCGACCTGGACTTGGGACATTTGACACTTTCCCCCCATGATATTGCTGTCTTTATGTTGGAGAGACATGGATTTGACTGATGAACCACTCAGTGGGTAAAGAATTGGTTGGATGATCACAGTCAAAGAGTTGTAGTCAATGGCTCAATGTTCAAGTAGAAACCAGTAACGAGTGGTGTTCCTCAGGGGTCAGGTACTCGGACTGGCGCTGTTTAACTTCTTTGTCAGTGACATGGTCAGTGAGATTGAGTGCACCCTCAGCACGTTTGCCGATGACACCGAGCTGTGTGGTGCGGTCGACGTGCTGGAGGGCAGGGATGCCATCCAGAGGGACCTGGGCAGTGTGGCCAGCAGGTCGAAGGAGGTGACTGTCCCCCTGTGTCTTGCTCTTCTGAGACTCCACCTAGAGTACTCCATGCAGCTTTGGCGCTCGCAGCACAAGAAGGACATGGAAGTATTTAAACGAGTCCAGAGGAGGGTCATGAGGATGATCAGAGGGCTGGAGCACCTCTCCTTTGAAGTCAGGCTGAGGGAGCTGGGGTTGTTCAGCCTGGAGAAGAGAAGGCTCTGGGGAGACAGCAGACTGCTTACAGCAGACTTCCAGTGCCTTATGGGAGCCTAGAGGAAAGCTGGGGAGGGACTCCATCAAGACTGCAGTGATAGGACAAGGAATAATGGCTTTTAACTAAAAATGGGTAAATTTAGATTAGGTATAAGGAAGAAATTATTTACTGTGAGGGTGGTGAGGCACTGGTACAGGCAGCCCAGAGAACCTGTAGATGCCCCATCCCTGGAGGTGCTCAGGACCAGACTGGATGGGGCTTTGGGCAACCTGGTCTGGTGGGAAGTGTCCCTGCACATAGGGTTGGAGCTGGGTGGGTTTTAAAGTCCCTTCCAACCCAAACCATTCTGTGATTCTATGATCTACTGTTTTTCACATGCAAATAAGAAAGTACCATAAAAATAAAAATAACTAAATCATTTATAAACATCAGAGCATATTTTCTGGTTAAGATGATTAAATACTGGTATGTTAGTCTGTAGCTGCAAATGACTCACACTATTTACTGCTAATTAGTAAAACAGGTGAAATTACACTGGTCTGGCAGCTTTACAGATTTATGGAAAAAGACTTAGGTATTTCAACAACTGTCAGAAGGAAAATGCTGGATCTTGTTAAATCATGGGGGGCTAAGACATTTGTATCACACTTTTAAGTTAATCTACTAACCATGCAAGTTCAGTACCTTCAAGATATCCACACTAACACATCACAACTGGGTTTCAGTATATGCTCTCCTTGTAACAGGATTTTTTTCAAAAAATGAGAAAAGGGAAAGACAGAATGGAAAAGGAGCTGGGTCCCTTCCTACCTGCAATATTCTATGAAAACATTTTGTTAAATAAAAACCACCCTAATATCAGAAGTCCACTACTTAGAATAAATGTTTTTGAGGAATTTCACTTCTCTAAAATTCAGCATTATTTCACTGCAGAATGAACAGCAAACATTAGACGTAATTTGTGACAATAAGTGGGAGAGCTTATGATGATCTCTGACTTTATAACTGAATTTAATATATTAATATTTATTGCATTTATTTAGTCTAGCATCTCAGCTACATACTTTTAGTAACATGCATGAACAGAAAAAAAATGTAGCATTTCTAGGATAGTTAAAATTAAGTCTAAGAGCTTTATCTTATGCTTGGTTCATTCCTGTTGTTTTTCTTTCCTGTGGCACAGGTGACCCATCTTTTAGAAGTCAATAGCCTCCTCTGTGGCCCATGTACCTCCACAACACAATTGTTAAGAGCATCTCTGACTTTACTGTTAGAGATGCAAGAGCCAGAATGAACACAGCTTGATTTTCTGATCTCAAGCTGACATGCAGGTCTGGCATTTGGAAAAAAAAAAAAAAAAAAAAAAGTCTCCATTCAAACTTGTGTGGCAGTTTGAATGTTACTTCCAGGGCTGAGAAAATTTGATCTAGCAGGCTCTAAGTGGCAATAATTGTGGAACCCCACAATGCTGTTTTTCACTTTCCAGAAAATAAACAACTTAGAAAGTTGTCATGAAAGTCTCAATGATTGCAAAGCTAAATACAGCTGGTGTTCCAGTTCCTGCTGTTAGATGGTTACTTTCTGTATTTGGGAACTGTTCTCTCAATGAGCATTTGAAAAAAGTGAAAGAGTCAGGACTAGTTAAAATTTGAAGACAGATGAAAAGAACTGACAGAAGGAAGAAATAGGATTCAATGATGAGAAAGAAGCAGCAGCTACAAAGCTCCTGGAAATTTCTGAGCAAGGGAAAGAAAAAGATTGCATCATTCTTTACAGAACTTTTCTCAACGGTTCCAAGACTTAGCTGAAATCATTGCTATTACTGATCAGTTAAATACATATTACCACATCCATGAGTTCACATACGTACACATTTCTCAATAAATATAGTGACGCAGTTAGCATAAAATGGCAATTCCAAGTATTTTATGTAACACTATGTTACTGGGAGACACTGGGAGACTTTTGCTGTGTGCCCATACAGAGGAATCAGAAGCCAAAAACACGAGCATCCTCTGACCTCCTAAATTTCTTGGCTGGGCTAGTTTGCCTTGCAAAAGCTAACAAGTGCAATGGCAATGAAGAAAAACAGTCAGTCTGTGTGGGTCACTAAACTTCTTCCTCTGCAAGACGTGGCCAAAATTAGATCTCTCCCCTCAGCACTAACTATGAACAGGGCCTGGAGCAGAAGAGAAAGCTAATGGTCTTCGCAAATTAATCTTGCTGATAACGCACAACAAAAAAGATCTAGCACAACCACATGGGAACCACACTCCCATCTTCCAGTGCTGCCTCTGGAAGCAACAACTCTGCTGCTCCCTGTGGCAGTGCTCAGCCCTGTTCCTCAGTGGTTAACCTACCATTCATTGGGAAACTAAGGAGCACTACTGCCATCTTGTTAACAATTCCCAAAGAACAGTTTCAAGAAAAAATGGCTCCAAGGATATTCCTACATGGCCTGCTGACATGTTCATCGTACTATCTGATGTGTCTAAGGAGCCATCTGAGAACAGTATTTTGGAGGTGTTACAAGATTTTTTAAAAAGCTCTTCCATAAATTTTAAAACCATTCCCACTCCTACTTCTTTGCTGAGCTCTGCTATAGGAATTACAAGTCACATGTTGAAGAGCAATCACAAGGACATGGCAATTTTAAGCTTTCTGAGATAAAAACTGGTTATATTTTTTATGCTCATGCTATGTTTAATACATGAGGATTCTACACATTCAAAGTGCTTCAGTCTCTGAGAGATGTGCTAAAATAGCACCTGCTGATCCGCTATTCCACCATAACGTGCATGTTTGGCTGTATCATTTATTTTAGCTTCCACACTATGCACATTGCTACCAGCATAGTTATACTATGCAAGATAACATAGTAAGATCCGTTATGTAAGATGGATTTGGCCAACCGAGATACACCAACTGCTCACCATAACATCCTACACCTTTACTGCCATTACCATCCTGGTAAGAAAAAGGCTGTATGAAACCTGCCCAAGTAATTGGAAATCTGGGGACATTTTGCCTGTGATCAACAAAGCTCACTAGGTAGCAAACTTGTTCTCTTTCTGTAAAGAGATACAGACTGCCAAGAAGGCAACATGACGTACAAACAACCCCCATTTTCTGTGCACTGCGGTTTATTTAGTTCTTTAAGTCATGTACATCATAATTCACAACAATGAACATTACTTCATTGATGTGATTTCAGGATCAGATCCTAAGAGTTTGAAGATAAATGGTAAACTATTGAGATTCGCCAGCAACTGTTAAATTTAAACATGGCAGTCCTCCAATAGTTTTCACACAGAATGGCAGCTCAAACCAATACGATTCAACACAAAATGGCAGAAGAACATACTTTATTGTTTCAATTCTAAAAAACCTCCAAACAAACATGTGAATATCTGCTTTTATAAAGCCCTAATCCTCTGGGAGGTGAAGGGGAAAAAGCCTACTTATTTCTGCAGACCAAAATTTGGTTTTCTTGGTATTTTGCCAGCTCACTTCCCAATGAACTGCACCCACCAAGCAAGGTCACATAAATGATTGCAAAAACAAGTTTCCTTTGTGCATGAAGAGGAATGAATCATTTGGAAAAATGTGACATCTTTAGTACTATTCCTGCTACTCTGCAATATTTCTCTAAATTATGCAATCCATCAATATAGCATTCATAAATGTATTTTTGGAGAAAAAAAAAAATGACCCTAAGTTTCTGCATAACAGCAGCAAGTGGGATTTCTGAGTGAAAGTGAAAAGCTGGAGGAACTGGAATGCTGGTGGACAAGATGCCCGCTACTCTACAGCAGAAGCTTCCAAACCATAGCAAGGGCCACCCAAAAATGCAACTGCCAACTCCGAACAGTCAGTCATTGTAGCAGACCTCCTTCTTCTTTCAGTTGTAAAGACATTTGAATGAAGGCTTTGCAAGACATGCACAGAATAGCCAGCAAAGCATCACACAGACACAGGGACAGCTTAGCTGACAGGTTTGGGGGCCTCCTTTCAGATCTTTTGCCACTTGATTTCATTCCTCCTGTAACTTAAAGCCTCTTCATGCCTAGATATTTATGGATATCTGCTACCAAACCCAGAAGTTATTTAACTGCAATATGGCTCCTACTACTTATGTATTAACACACGTACACATGGCAACACCTCAGAGTTAAGAAGTCCACTAAAACACTTCTATTTAATAACAAATTCTAACTTATTTGTTTCACTCCTTTTTGTTAACTTCCTTCAGCCGTTAAAACGTGTTCAGTCTGTTACCTAAGCTAACTAGCAATATTCAGAAAGGTTGTGAAAGGAGAGATGCTGTTGTGTGAACTGCTGGTCATCCGGAGACATTTTCCCTACACTCATTACTGCAGCAAATGAGGCATATGATCAGCAACATTAGTCAGATATGGGTAGGCATGATCTTACACGAGCCAGACCACAGCATGCAATAACTGACACAGGAACATTTTATTTATTTATTTATTTAAAATAGAGAAAGGACCTAATTTTACTGTCTTCAAAATCTTAAGCAAAACTTCTAAAGACAACAGCAGTCCAGAATCATGTCTTGAAGGAACCTGATACCCTTTGTAACTCTCAATTTGTTCACTAGATGATTCAGATTTTTCAATAGATGAATAGATTTTTCACTAAAAAGAAACAAATATAAGTTCTGAGAATAATCTTCAATACTGTGATATTGTGTAATTAAACATCATCATTTGAATTTAACGTCATAAGATAGTGATGTACTATTTTTGCCAAAGCAAGCCCCAAATTCCACATTTATGCATGTTATACCAAATGTGTCACACCAAACTCTTTGGTTCACTCAAACCTTCAAATACCATTTGCCACTATCATGGAAATTCCTACTTTCAGGTCAATGGCTAAGATAGCCCATGGAACACAGTATGAGATAGGGTTGCAGAGCTGAGAAGAATTTCAAAGGTTTCCTACCTCCATGAAGTTGGTCAGATAATCATTTGGAAGTGACAAGAAAATTTCATTTTTTCCTATAAATTAATCAAATAATTGAATTCTAATCAACATAAGATCTGATTTTGCTTAGAAGCAAGCCAAAAGGGAAAACTGGAGGCAAAATAAAGGCCTCCCCATCTTCAGTTAGGGAACAAATACTAGATATTTGGAAACCAGCTTTAGTTTTGTATAGTACAATTCGTTTTAAATGCTCTCAGAAATGTATCTAATTAAATATTCATATATAGCACTATGCATTCCATCCTGAATGCTAGAAGAGCAAGTATGAAACAGGAAATATTTCAGACTTCTCCATGAGAGTATTTGTTGGTAGTTTAAAACTGCACCATCACTTCCACTAAACTATATCTTGGTCACAGTGCTAAGGGCTTTTTCCACTACCTGATTGCCAAACTTCGAAAAGAAATGGTTAGAATGTTCCTGAAACTGCAATTTTATACATTACTAAAGTCCTTAATTTGCTGAAGAAAAATATAAACCCAAACAAAAATCCTGCAATGCCACAGAGAGTTGTCTGTATCATGTAAACAGCTTTATCTGCTGATAAACCACCCACAGAAAATAGGGTTTGGAATGGGTCTGGAGGCCATTCAGAGGTTCCTCCTACACCAAGATGAAATCAATATTTTCTACATTGCTTGAAAGATTTTCATCTACCTGGAGACTGTCCTCCAAAGATGGCAATCCAACAGCTTACTACCTTGGTAACATGTTTCAGTATTTACCATACCCCACATTTTGAAAGTTTCTCCTACCTCAGCTAAAGCTTCCATGCTAAATTGTAGAGGTATTTTTTCTTCTCCTGACCTCACTGGAAATCAAGACCAGTTTGTGAATGCTTTCTTTACAGAATCTTCTATGTACTTATTTCTACCCACAACATTTTCCTTCCAGAACAAAACAATGCAATTTATTTTAGGGTCATGGCTTCCAGACTTCCCACCCTTTTACTGTATTCCACTCTCCCTAATTGTCAGATGATTCTTTTTTTTTTTTTTTTTTTTTTTTTTTCTCACTGCAGTAACCAGAATTGGACGTATTTTAACTTTAAACTTCAGAACATCAAGTATGAGAGGAGGTTATTTTACGCATTTTACACTGTTGTCAACACATCTTGGCATAAGGTCTATTTTTGTTGGAACTGGTATGACATTGTTGATTCACAAAGTTTGCAGTCTGGTAGAACGGTCAGATACCCGTCACTGCAGAACTTCTGCCTAGCCAGACATTCTGTACTCCTGCAGTAAATCATTTCTAACTGGGGGTGAAATTCACTCTTTGCTGGATGTCTGCTAAAGGACACCTTCTCAAAGGTTAGATGTCCAATCTAATCTAAACTAGTCTCTACAAAACGCCTCTGAACGCAGTGAAGAGTGACAGTGCATCTCATCCCATGCTACTATGTATGTGGGATGAACTGCCCTCAAGAGAGGCACTCTTCTCCTCACATTTAAGTGAGGTAAATTGGATAGTTAAATACTGGTTTATAGCTAAGTTTAACAATAGCTGTCCCTTGTCCATGAGTAAAATATACTTCATATGCGCTGTGCATTTTCCTCATTGATCTGGATTCTGTTTCTCACAAACCAGGAAAAGAACATAAATAATTTTATACACTTTATGCATTTATTAATATCCAACACACTTGTGTCCCCTCCCAGCTTAATGCCTCTGGCCACGCTTGGTAAGGTAATTAAGCCTCTTAACCAAAAGCATTGCACAATGCCAGGACCAGGAGAGAGCCCTTCCAAACAAAACCCCCAGCCCTAAGTTTTTAGAAACAAGCAGTATGGATGGTCCAAACAGTCTGAGAACAAATTTAAGAATTTAACACATACAAATAAGAAACACACACATCTGTTCTCATAATCGACAGTAGTGTTTTTAATGATGCACAGAAATTCATGTTTAAGTCAGATAAATTAATTTTCCATAAGAAGAACCGAGACCTTTAAAAATTGCTGCTACCTGGCATGCTCAAATATTAACTCTCTTTGTCAATGGAATAAGAGCTGCAGAAAACACTGCCAAGGCACTTCAAAACCGTTCAAATGCCAGTCAAACAAGAATTCCAGAAAAAGAAAAGGGATAAATATGGCACAGCAAGGGGCATTACAGCATCCAACACTTACCACACATGAAAAATATCCTCATCTAGAACCTGTTCCTTTCTAGGAAGAAAGCAATCCAAAGTTTTGATCACAGAGGTAGCTTACTTGCATGGTTCTCAGATCTATGTCCTCTCCTCCCCATTCTCAGGCAACTAGATACACTTTTCATAATACTCAGTCTTTGCAAAAGAACACAGTAGATCCTCTTCAAAGCCTTTTCTCCGCATAACCAAACAGCAGAACTACAAGTCATTTTGCACATCTTTACCTTGACCAGAACTTCCATTTAAGAGTTGGCCACCTTAAATCTGCATCACTGACACACATATCCTAATGAACAAGTATCTCTAACACATGCTCAACCCCTATATAGACACTACTCTGTTTTTTGATAAATTCAGTGCACATGGTGGCAGTGATAGGGTAGCAATAACTGGATACATAGTTCTGGAAATTTGAGAGGGAAGCATCCCTAGATATTTCTATGTATTTCAGTCTGGTTAGAAGGCTCTCACTTCCTTAGAAGCCTCTCTCTGAGCACAGGTTTTAGGTATTACACAATATGACTCAATTTCTGACTATAATACACTGTGCATTTGAGGTTTTAAAATGTTTATGTTCGCTTCCTTGCCAGACTTGGCAATTCCATGCACACACAACACCTGAAGTTCCACCTAAAACTGGAGATCTGATTTCTGCCCTGAGATGTATTTTATTGTTCAAATTTGGCATGTGTCCTTGAATAATTTTGCTAGTGATCTACAAAATGGCAGCTGTTTTTACAAACTGTGGAATGATTATCTATTCCCTTCTGTTTTCTTCCTACTTCTATATATACAAGTCTTTGTACAAATAATTATGTGGGATTTGAACAAAGGAAGGGAACTGACTATGATTCCTGTGCAGCCGATGTGCATGCAGGTGAACAGCTTTCTTTCCACAGCTTTTCTTTTGGGCTGATCCCTATTCCTTACCTCAAAAGGATTGTATTTTACGCTACTGCTGCAGAGTCCCCTGCTTCTTCAGTCAACCAATCTCAATCCGCTGTCCATGTTGCTGAAAATGCAGAGATGCCCTGCAAATGCAAATGACTACTCTCCAGATTTGGTTTTACAGTGGTAAAAAAAAGATACTGCTTGGGCTTCCTGAACTGAAATGAATTTCAAACAGATTAAAAGCTTTAAATAGAGCAAGGACATTATTTTTAATATTTTCTACCAGAAATTCACTACATGCATGCTCTTCTTTCAGCCCAAAGGTAACAATTAGTCACTCAATCAAATAGATACATAACCAGTACGTCTTACTAATACACTGCATAGCATAATATTGCTGTGTCTACCACATGAGACCAGAGGCATGTATATTATGTAGAGAAGTGGCTTGGAGTACCCCTGCCACTCACCCACTACCACCATTCCTACTTCTCCAAGCAAGTTAAGCATATTTACGTTTAATTTCCCACAAGGTTAATAAAAAAAAACTTCCGTTGAAGACAGAAAACTAGATCATCTCACTTGTCCCTGGGCTAAAAGGTATGACCAAACAATTTATATTGAAATATTTAATTTGAATACAATGAAATCTTGGCTGATTTTCAGTTTGTACACATAAGTTGTAAGAATCAGTAGCAGAGTATGTGCATAGTTACCTGTGTGATCTGAGGATACAGGCATATATATCTTATCACCTAGGTTGATACTAGTAGTGTATAAGCTGCACTAAGGAAAAAACATAAAGTTCTAAAAATAAAGTTAATTTGATAAACATCATAGAAACACATCAAGCAAGGTGCCCCTGCTTGATCAGGGTTCTTGGACCAGACGACCAGAGGTCCCTTCCAACCTCAACCAGTCTGTGAAACCCTGTTGCAAATGACCTCATTTGCTCTTCATATCTCAGACCCCTGGAACCTCATACTGAAGTACCTACATGCACTCACAGCATATGACGAACAGAAGACCAAAGAATTATATATAAAATGAAGAAAAAACAAAAACCATAGAAAATCAATCGATAATTGATCCAGTTCAATAAAATACTGCTCAACTTGCTAAAACATTGTCCTTCTTCAATGCAAAAATCAGCATTCTGTCCACTGTTAATCCTTCTGATGAGGAAGACATACTTTCTCCACTTATAATATATAGATTGCATTTAGAAAATACTTTGCATTAAATTATAACCATGAAATGGATAATTTCAGTAGATACTTTTTTTTTAATCCATACAAATTGATGTCTAACTCTACTTCCAAACTTGTTCTCTTTGTTTTATTTTTATACTGAAACTATTAGCCAACTGATTGGGAGGAGGGGGACAATTTAACAGAGGTTTTTAAGAAAACAGAGGATGAATCTTTTATGTTTTCAGACCAAAAACCCAAACATGAATAAGTATTTCACCCCATCTTCCCTGCCTAGTATTAAAAAAGCTTCAGCTATGTTTTATGATGAAAATTTTACCTTCTCAATGTTTTTTCAACCTTTATCTCTTGAACACAGAAGATAAATAATTAATTTTATGTACAAAACTTACTTGTTCATAGTTTCATTATTTTAGGATTCTTAAGTAAGACCCAGAGCTGACCTGTAAACCACCACAAGGAACACATTGAGATAAGACTGCACAAAGAAGCAACAGATAATAGCAGTCCTCATAGTGGAAATCTTCTAAGCACAGAAGCCTACTAGTACTTCTATGTCCAGGAAGAAATGTTTCTCTACAAGATCATTGTTTGACAAAGTAGGGCCCTGGCAGCCATGAAAACCTAAGAAGTGAACTGGTCCCACCTGAATTGAACTCTAGCAAAAAAAAATAAAGCTGGATTTGTTCCAAACACCACCATGAGCTTATACCATCACCCAAGTTCCCGTATACTCAAACTCTAGCTTCAGTATTCAGAAGGTCCCTACTCTGATTGATCCACTGCCAAAAAACTTTAATTGCTCAATTATGCTGTATTATGCAGATGGTATTCACTAACATTAGCATACCTTCTCTTACTAATGTACATGAAATACAGAGCAGGAAAAAAAACTCAGTTGGCTAACCTGTCACATATGTATTACTTATCTTCAGTGATTTCACTGACAGAGACACCTGATAACTCCCTTTCTGCACTTTATGAGAGAAATCCAAAGTTACTTTGCAGTCACGCAGCATGCATCATTATTTAGATTTTATCAGACAGATTTTCGATAGTTTTGAACAGGAACAGAAAAAAAGTTACTCCCAACTAGTGCACTGAGAGAAGCACCTGGCTCAGCACATCCAAGGTAAATTCTGGAAAGTTCTATTATATAGAAAGCACATAAAAATAAACTTGCCTTCCATAAAGATCCTGTTCCAGTAGATTTTTCCAACATGATTTCCCCCAAGAAATATTAGGTTTGATAAAATCAACATCGAAGTGCAAACAGATGCTAGGACGGCATGAAGTCGACGACGAATTCTTGGCGAGAAGAAATGCTCCTGAGGGCCGAAACAAAAGGTGCAGATGAACTTAACAACCCCTACAATTTTTCAAGCAATGTTAAAAAAAGACATTGTAGTTATGACAAACAACTTTTATACCAAAGTTCAAATCCTTACTGAACAGATCCCAAAGCTTGTAACATATCTAGCAGAACTCCCACCAATGCCATTTAGGTTAGGGTCAGATTTTATGATATAAAGCAGTGTTGAATTGTAGTTAGGGGTGGAAAGTACCTCTGGAGGTCACTTAGTCCAACGTCCCTGCTCACAGCAGGGTTGTTAGCTAGAACAAGTTGCCCAGAACTGTACCAAGTCGAGTTTCTTCCCCCACACTATTAGGTACCTACACACTTTGTAAGACACCCCCGAACCTTCTCTTTTCCATGCTGAACAGTCCCTGTTCTCATATGTCAGATGCTCAAGTCCTCCCTTCATCATGTTTGTTGGACTCACACCAGTATATCCCATGGCTTTCTCATACCAGGGAGCCCAGAACTGGACACAGTTCTCTATACATTCTGTGTTTTAATTCTTTGCTTCTTAAATGTAGTCTTTGAAGAATTTTTGCTGATGGATGTGAACACTATCAACAAGATGCTGGGGTGGATAAAACTATGCAATAGATTCCAGTATGGAGTAAAACACATCACTACAAATCAAGTAGCATAAAGAATTTTGGAAGTCAATAATGCTTTGGTTGATTAATAAGACTTCACTGAAAGATTCCAGAGTCAGATCAGAGTGGGTTATTGGAATGAGTCTCTTAAGAAGCAGGTATTTCCTTATAAAAGTGACTTAAATACACATGCAATCCCAATGTTTTTTCATTGCAAGTATTACTACTCACATTCAAAAAGTATAGATACCAGTTGTAAAGCTCTTGGTATCGTCCTAATGATAAAAATAAAGCAAGCCTCCCTCCGTCATATACTAGTGTTACTTTTTCTACATTTATGTTTTCCTTTATCACCTGAGGTGCAAGTGCAGCAAGTGCAGTTCTGCAAATTGCAGAAAGGCAGTGAAAGAAGAATGAGAAAGTTTTAGCTTCTTCCAATTCTCAGTTGTTAAATCATAAAAATCATTATAGCACAATAAGGGGAAATACTGCCTCATTACAGTACTGCGTAAGAAAAAAAATATCTTGTTCATCATGTCCCCAGGCTGCAAGCCTCTTTAAATAGTGCCTGAATCTGCAAAAGACTGAATGGTTCTTGCAAAGTGATCAAAGTGATGAGCATTGCCAGTGCATGGGAACTAAGGAAAATATCATGAGGTGCTTAGCCTTCAAGTAATAAATGTTGATGTTGCAGAAAACAGTCTTGTGACTGTAGTATTAAAAAATAAATAAATGCGGTAATAAATCTGTAATAGCTGCAGCCAGATTAAAATTCATGCTCAGATACCTGAACAACAGACCTAAAAATACATTCCCAGACAATTACATTGCTAGTTTTATACGCATCAAAACAAATGTTTCAACTTATAGATTATTAAGTCACAAAATTTCAAATAAATGAATTACAAGCATGAAAATATAATTTTAACATATTAGTGCAGAGTACATCTCTGGTATCTAGTGTAGGAGTCTATCTGAGCTATCACAACAATGGAGATAGATACGCTTCTGTCAATCTGTATGCACAATACTATAATAGCTGATCTTCCATATAGCACTGGGAAAAACATTCATATATGAACACAGGGATTGAGACTTTCCTCTAAAAACTCTGGATTAAAACTAGGGCATCATAGGGAAAGGGAGGAGAATTTAAGATAAGTATATAAACATTCACAGACACAGGCAGTTAGTGAAACAACTCTTTCATTTCCTAGTACTTTGCACTCCCAAAGATGGCCACAATGTTCTCCTTCAGTCACAGACGAGTAGAGGATATCTTGTCTCCTTCTGAAATGCAGAGCATGAACGTGTATTCCCCTATATAAAAACATAAACCTTTTCAGAACACATAAATGTACACACACAGATGAAATGTTCCAAATCTTGCCAGTAAATCCATGTTAAAAACTAAGATTAAATAAGGGATAGTTATGGTCCTTTTGTGTTATGACCTTCTGTGTTCAGAGTCATCAAGCTTTCCATCTTCTTACACCATGTTGGATAATTCTGACTGAGTTGTAGGTTATTTACATAGTCTCCCACCAGATCTATTTTCACTCTCCTTTTCTCTAACAAACTTATACGTCAACTCCATAGAGAAACAGTTTCAGTTAGGAAAAAGCGTTAGAGATGGGCAATCCATCAGACAGTGTGTGTTTGACTGCATTTTCCACCAAGGCACTGATTAGACCTGTTAAGTTTGTGAGGTCTGCCTGTTTTGCAACCCAATGCAGTAAGACTAAGACAAACAACATGTCTAGCTATAAAAGCTCTGACACTTTTTTTTTTTTTAAATGAGTACAGTTACTAAAAAAATAAATAAAACTGTCACATATAATGTATCACCCTCTACAAAAGTGCTATATGTTAAACAGTACAAATGAACTGTAGTATGTACCATAAAAGCATCTGGTCATTTATAAGACATAAAGGAGTGGTTTAAGACAGGAACAGTTTAGACAAACACCAAGCCATTTCTGGGCTGTACTGTAGCTAATTTCCATTAACTTTGCAAGGCATTGATCCAAAAAGTAGCACAAATTTTCCTGAGGGCCTCTGATTTGATGTCTCTGCAGCTTCTATCCAGCTGCAACAAAGGTTAAAAAAAATTAGAAGTTCCTTAAAAATCTCATGTCATCTAGAAAAAAAATAACTATAGAAGTACCTGAGCAGTTATTGTGCTCAAATTATTACACTGGAAGCATTAATTTAAGTATGAAAAAGGACTGAGGCTGGTCATTGTAATGTTTGTGATTTAAATATCTACTGGCATGTAGATTTTTTCTCAACCTACAAGTCATTTTCATCAAAGCACACAAAATTTAAATAAATAAATAAATCACACCCACAGTTCTTCACCGTGCTATTTAATGCCTTTAACAATACATTCCATTGCCACAACACAAGCAGCTGTTCTGGATTTGTGGTGTTTCTCTGGAAAAGAAGAAGCCATCTCCTTGTTTTGCTGTCTCCTTCTCCTCTCCCTGTTAGAAATACTGCCAGGAGAGAAAGTGGTGAAAGAATACCTTATGTTAAAATGACAATGAAGCTATATTTGCCTGGATGATACCCGTAAATTAACATCCTTCCTTGATGCTCTGTCTTACTTAGAATCACAGAATATCCTGAGTTGGAAGGGATCCACAAGGATAATCAAGTCCAACTCCTGGGTCTCCAAAGCACCAACCAAAAAATCAGACCCTGTGTCTGAGAGCGTTGTCCAAATGCTTCTTGAGCTCCAGTTGTCTCAGTCCTATGACCATGGCCCTGAGGAGCCTGTCCCAGTGCCCGAGCACCCTCTGGGTGCAGACCCTTTCCCTAACCCCCAGCCTGACCCTCCCCTGTCCCAGCTCCATGCCGTTCCCTCGGGTCCTGTCGCTGTCCCCAGAGAGCAGAGCTCAGCGCCTGCCCTCCACTCCCCTCATGAGGGGGCTGCAGGCTGCCATGAGGCCTCCCCTCAGCCTGCTCTGCTCGGGGCTGAGCAAACCAAGGGACCTCAGCCACTCCTCATGTGTCTCTTCTGACCATTCACCATCTTTGTAGCCTTCCTTTGGATACTCTCCAACAGTTTTATATCTTCCTTTTACTGTGGTGCTCAGAACTGCACACAGTACTTGAGGTAAGGCCGCACCATTGCAGAGCTGAGCAGGACAATCCCTTCCCTCACCCAGCTGGCAGTGCTGTGCCTGATGCACCCCAGGGTACAGTTGGCCCTTCTGGCTGCCAAAACACACAGCTGGCTCATATTCAACTTGCTGTCAACCAAAACCCCCAGATCTCTTTCTGCTGGGCTGACCTCCAGCATCTCATCCCCCAGTCCGTATGTACAGCCAGGGTTGCCCCTTCCCAGGTGCAGAATCTGGCACTTGTTCTTGTTGAACTTCATACTGTTGGTGATTACCCAGCTCTCCAGCCTGTCTAGACCTCTCTGCAAGGCCTCACCACCCACGACGGAATCAACAGCTCCATCCAATTTGTTATCATCCACACTTGCACAAAAAAACCACCTTCAAGTCCTACAAACACATACTTTATGAAAACATTGCATTGAAAATGACTGGTCCTAAAATGAATCCCTGGGGAACCCCATTAGTGACAAGTCATCAGCCTGATGTAACCCCATTTACTATAATCCTTTGGGCCCGAACTGTCAGCCAATTGTTCACCCATCTTATTTTACTGTTATCTAACTGTATTCAGGTCATTTTGTCTTGAAGGATACTGTGAGAGACAGTATCAAAAGCTTCACTGAAATCCAGAAAGATTATATCAGCGGCCTTCCTTTGATCAACTAGCAGGGTGATCTTGTAGTAAAACAAAATCAAGGTTGTTAAACATGACCTCCCCCCTTGTGAATCTATGTTGGCTGTTACCAATGACTGTATCGTCCTTCAGGTGTTTTTCAGTAACTCCTAGAATCATCTTCTCCATAATTTTACCAGGCACTGAAGTAAGACTGACAGGCCTGTAATTGACAGGATCTTCTTTCTTGCCCTTCTTGAAAGCTGGGACCACATTTGCCAGTCAAATGGGACCTCTCCAGATTACCACGACCATTGAAAAATAATTGAGAGAGGTCCCACAATGACTTCATCCAGCTCTCTGAGTACTCTGGGATGAATCCCATCAAGCCCCATGGACTTACACGCATCCAAGTGGAGCAGCAAATCCCGCACAAGTTCAGGATTGACTGGGAGTTTATGGTTCATCATTCCCACAGTCACGAACTGATCACTATTTGTGATATAGTCACTATTTGTAACCTAACATCAATACTTCATAATACTTTACATTTACATTTACATTTACATACTAGACACTCTTTATCTCCTAGTGCAACACAGATGGACTGTAGCCTTTAAAATACACATTACCAGGATACTCAGTCCAGGGGCAAGCAATATAACACAGGAGGTGATTTTAAAAGGTTAGCTCAGGTCACCTTTCCTGGAACTGAATGGAGTTCAGGCTGGTATTTCAGTCCAGTTCCTGCTGTAAATAAAGATTGGCTGTGGACATCATTTTTGTCTGATGTTGGGAAAGACCTATCTCTGCATGCTGGTGGGTCTGGTAAAATTTACTACCATCAGATCTCTCTCAAACTGGCCCTCTGTTATCTTAAAAAAAATGGTACTATTGTAATGGGGTACCCTGAAAAGTAAATTTGTGTATGTGTTTGAGATGGGTGAAAGAAGACAGGGCAGAAAGGCTTTGCATTGTCCAAACACTCCTATTCCTAAATCCATTTCCCATTATACATGCATCTCATATTTAACCCCTAATTGAAAACTATGCCAGAAATAGGAAGTGTGTATAATAGCTGTTTCTTGGGAAAGACAGTTTATGAAGGACAATATGCACCAGAATAGATTATTTAGATTAGAATTAAGAGTCAAGTTAAAGTACACGGAAGTTGGAAGTCAGATAAATACTCCTATTTATCTCTTAAAATGCTCTTACTTTGCTTACTTTGCAAGGCAATTACATCACTATCAGTCAAAATGGTTTCAGGCAGCTCAGCATCATTTTAAAGAACTGAGGTGAACTAGAGCTCATCCACAAAAGATTTGCATATTCACTGATATACGTGGTACACTGATATTACTGAATGGCATGGAGTGAAGAAATTGAGGGTCCAGAAGTGTTTTTCCTAAATATGTTTACACCTCTCAGTTAGTCAACAAAAGAGAAAACGCTTTGGAGAATGTTGATAGGAATACATATCCATCCTCCCATTTAGAAGCTGAGGGACACACAAGATGGAATTTTGCACAGCAGCCAAAACCAGGTAGTCCTATACCAAATATCACACTAAAATCTTCTTTTACAGTAATATATTCCTCAGTATTTTATCAAAGACCCAATCCTACGCCTTCCCACAGCAAGCATTCTTATTCTCTACCTTTTTCTAGCAACAATGGTGGCACCATGGTGATTTGGCATGCTCCAAATGCTCTTTATCCAGAGGGCTGCTGAATTTGCTTGCAGGAGCTTGCTGCAGGAGCTTATTCTGGGAGCATTTCACATGCCATGCTGTTTCCAGGAGGGCTCAGGAACTGGGGTGCACCTTTTCCATGACACTAAAATTCAGCTTGATGATGGGATGACAAACAACAAGAAGCCTCCCCTAACAGAAATTACTTGGTAAGTTCTTGGCAAGCACTCAGAAGATGGAATAGACTTACTTGTGCTGCATTCGCAATGCAACTCATTTATATAGCTGCACTGGGACAGATTAGAGCGAACTTCTACATAAAGTCAGTGATGTTATCAAGCTTGTTCATACTGAGAGTATTTAACAACTCCCATGTAAGTGAACTAAACTTGATGAAATTTAAACAAGCATACATCTTCATGGAGCAAAACAGAGATTCGCAACATTTATTTAATTCTGGACTACCCTTCCAGAGAGTTGATATTCAAAGCATAAGACAAAGTAAGATGAGCATGGTAAAATTGGAGAAGCAGTTGAGTATTTCTCATGGGAACATATGCACTGTGGAATAAGACTGTCAGATACTATGGCCACAGTGACATGAAACATGTGCTTGATACTACAAGCTTCAACAGTACAGATGACATTATTTTCATCTGCCTTTGGTCTTCAAAGGGTAAAAATACTCTGGTACAATTTTTAGTAGAGTTGTTATTTTTTAAACATAGAATATTTCATTACTATCTGCTCTGCAGATTTCATCCTCTCCCACCTATCCCTATCAGTCAACTTATCCATAAAAATCCTAAAATAGGAGAACAAAATGTGCAATATGTTTTGAGGAAACCAAGCAAATTATCTATCATGTATGTAACACCTAGTCCCTCCATTATTTTTTACTGCCTCTCCCAGCATATGAGGGGTGAGTATGCTCCCAAGGTTACTAAAGATCCATCCCTTCAATTTCCTGAAAGCTTTTATTAGAGAAGCAACATTTAAAATAATTGTGGGATGTTTCAGTCACTGCAGTACACAGGTGCCACGTGTGGTGGCATTATGTGTATCAGGAAAATCAATGGAAGAAAACCTCACATTGCTTATTGGAGTTCTTTTCACCATTCTAATCTAAGGACCTGAACTTTGGTTTTCACTGCCCACTGCATCACAGCTAAAGAGTAAGGCCTGTACTTGTTTACTTCTCCACAGAAGCCAGAGAGACCATCCAGACATCTTAAGAGCACTTCTAAGTGTTTTCTTTCAGAAAATATCCATAGATAAACACAGGCCGACTCTCCCAAGTCCATCCCTGAGCCCTGGGGATCACCCTCATTGACACATGAGCAAATACCTTGATGCACCCCTTGAATTTGGGTCATCCGCAATGCAGCCATTTTCCAAAAATAACAGCAAGGCAGAAAAGCAAGAGCCCGGGAGAAAAGCTGAAAGAGAGCGAGGAGCAGATGGGACAGTGGGAAGGGAAGCGATACATCCTGACTAACAGTTATTGGCTATTTTATCTATCTGCAGTTAGGCACACTGAAAATGGAGGGCAGGGTGTGACTGAGCAGCTGGGGGAGCAGATGGGATGGAGGAAAGGCTGAAAATTGTCACAAAGCTCTGCCAAACCGAATGTTGATTTATTTAATTTTTAAAGTGAGCAGTAGAAATGAAGATGGGCTGGGTCCGAGCAGCAGGGCAACTTCTAAAAACACTTGTTAATACAAATTGTCAATGGGTAATAGTGACAAAAGCGCATGTGAGAGACTACTGCAGAAATGAAGGGAGGCAGTACATGTGCTCATTAACAAAATGTTGGTAGAAACCAGGATTGAGGAGCAGCAACAGCAACGGAAAGGCAGCTGATGAGAGGCTGACGTGTCCTTGCGAGACCTACTCCTGCACTCTGAAGCTCAAGGACAGCTGTTGAATAGGGCATTGTAGAGACCTTACCACAGAACAGAACACAAAAAGCAACAAAGAATTTAGGTTGAATACCCAGACAAAACATCCATTTATGAAATAATGCAAAAGGACTCATGGAATCCCCAGGACTGTAAGAGTAATAAGATAAGGAACAGGCCTGCAAGTAGAATGTGAACAAGATGCACTACCAGATCTCATCCATCTACAATGGCCACAGCGAATGAAAGGATAAATTTAATTTCCCACCAGCATATATTGTACTCTTCAGTAATCGTGTAATCATTCCTGTTTGCTCCATTCTGCGTCTAGCTCTAACCCAGACCCAGCCCTTTACTTTTGTTTGCTTTATTTTTCTGGCATCTTGTTGTGCTTGCGGTTGTTCCCTCCCTTCTCCCCAAGCCTAACTATGGCCTGAAGTAATCTGTGCTTCCAAGGCATACACTTTCCTTCCAAAGCAAACAAAGATTAGCTCCTGGAAGGTTCATACAGGAAGGAGGGAACTGACAACACTTTTTCTAAAAGGCAGGATGATGCAAATGACCTGTAATTCCCTACAGACAATACATCACTCCTATAAAAAGAGGACCACACAATTAAAATCAAGCAGCTGTCAGTTAAGATCTATGTTCACAAATATAACTTGTTTCTGAATTTAGAAATAAATGCTATATATAGTATTTGAGAAGATACTCATCTTCTCTATTGATGCCTTACTAAATATTCACTCAACAAAACGTTGTCTTGCACTAGCACCAGTTCATTTTTAGCTTTTCCAAAAGATCTACATTTATAGCACCGCTCAGCAAACAGCCAAACCCCCTTCTGTTTGAAGAAAGCCTCCTACCAGCTCGTATGTATGCACCACACTGACGGATGCATGTGTGAAAGTTTGACATACACAGAAGTAAATTTCTGTGCTTGCTCCTACATTTCCTCATCACCCTCAAAGAACCTGCCTAAACATTTTTTTAAAAAGTGGCAGCTTGTGAAAAGTGCAAAATGAACAGCATTGAAATGCACCATCCTCAAGGAATCTAACCAAGTAACGGCAGTGTACATGTTTCTATAAATGTGCCTTACCTCTCAGCAAGGAAGACAAGCAAGGGTTGTGCACTCTCCTGTGTCCAGGCCAACATCCTTATTTTTGTTCTTCTGGTTCCCACTCTGCCTGTCCTGGCTCCCTCAGATCCTTTATCCCATGTTTTCATGTTTTTACCTTTTAAATTCTAACCAAAGTGGGACAGGATCTAACTTGTCTAATCAGTGCAGAATTTTGCACAAGGTCCTGCCCTTTTGCTTCTCCTGCACTGCCACTGTGAAACTGTTAACAAATAAATAACACACAGTAATAATCCCTACGGAGACATGTGATAAACACTCTCAGCAAATTCAGACCTCATTTTCCACATGGCAAGCTCCTGTAGCTCAGAGTTACGCTGTGCATTAATGCATACGGCTCTGAAAGGCACAGAAGAAAGACAAAAGTGTGCAACCCACTCCTTGGTACTTTAACTTGCATTTCCATAAATGCTAATATCTATTATCTGGACTAATTTTTAAGCTGAACAAGGCTGTACTGATGTAACAGTAACAAAGAAGTACATCATCAGCATCACTCTACCTTCTTCGCACCCCATAGCATGATTTACTTGCTTTTAAAGCCACATTATGGCCAAAGTGCCAGAAAACTGCCTGATGTCTCCAAAGCAGAACAGGAAGTAAATAATGCTGGTAGGTGGGAGAAACATTTATTTTTTATGGTAAATGGGTAGTGACGGGGGGGGCTTCCCAGCTGACATTGCTGTCTGAAGGAGAGCAGCAACTATCTGGTTAAAGACAGATGGAAAACGACTACAGTTTGTCTACTGCTGACATCAAAAATAACCTTTCTTGCACAGATTTGACAAAAAAAAAAAAAAAGGGGGGGAAGTTTGTACTCAAAAGATAGAAACAATAGAATGTTATCTCTGAAATCTTATTGCAGGCACTTTTGTCATTAAAGCCTATATCATATTGCATCTTTGTTCCTAATGCAAAACAACACTTACCAGATTTTCTTTGTTACCAAGTCTGGGGCAAGAAGTTCCCTAAGTAAGGAAACTAGAGTCAGAGTGCAAGTGTGTGTGTGTCTGTGTTCCTGCATTTTTACAAGGGCTCTCCAAATATTCTGGGATCCACTTAAACGAAGATAAATGAACCCTCACAAGAAGAAGATGGAGAAAGGAGAAAAAAAATCAAGCAAAGCAGAAACATGGCAAGAATTTCTTGACTCAGAACTACTGTTGGCAGAGCTAAAAGTAATTGAAAAAAAAATCTAGGATACATCAGCCAGCCCACGTTCACCTTTGATGGTCTTTCAGAAGCTCAGTATGAAAGAGCACCTTGATGACTCAGCTTGCTGCTTCTGGTACCACACGTAATGACCAGTTGTCACAAATCTGCCCTGGCTAATATTTACGTCTAGAGAAAGGAGTTTCCACTGATTTTGAGTCAAAGTACATCCACTTTGAATAGTAATGATTTCCGGTTAGACGACTCATATGGCTGAACTCAAGGTTTAGAGGGAGGTGTCTTCACCCCAGGTAGAGAGCATTTGACCACTGGGTCATTCCTCCAGGGATGCAGGATGCCTTCTATTTGCTATTCAGAGCATAACAGCAAGCCCTATTCACTGGTTGGGGTTTTAACATTATAGATGATATCTGTATCTCAAAAAAGATTTCAGCACTACAGACAAACAGTCTGATTAAGGGACTTTGTTCAATTACCTTGCCTTATGTTATTACAAATTCTCAGACAGTTGAAGAGACAAACCCAGCAGAACTCTACAGCAAGTACATAAGAGGATTATGAAGAACGGATCGTCAGCACTGCCTGCCACTTAACTGAATTACCATGTTGCAATAAAAATATGCATGAATTATACAAAACTATTAGTAAAGGAGAAAAGGTGAAACAACCTTCTGAGATTAGCAAACCAGTGCTATAAGTACTCTTTCCATCAAATGATGCAAAATAAAGATCAAAGCCTACTATGTGCTGAAGAACAGCTGAGAAGGGTCTTTATTTATTATGAAGATCTTGTTAAAGATCTGATTTTGCAAGGTGGTCTACATACATACTTTCTCCAGATGAGTTTGAGATGTTTAGTCAGATCTTGTCACTGATAGTGGCAGAAGGAAGTTTTACAGTTTTGCTGTGGCGACTTTAAGTGAGTTATACTTGCAAAAAAGAAATTTGTCATTAAATGAGAGTTCTGTTTTCTTAATGTATATAGGATTCAGTTGTGAAATCCAGTGTCTTTATTTTTGATTCGACTGAGTTTGGGCCCTAATAGAGGGCTAAGCAATTCCTGAAGCAGGACCTAATTGTTTTGTTTGTCCCACTCTATACAGGGAGGCTCAACTTAGTACTACTTACTGCTCAGGTATGCTTGCAACGGGGAAATTCCAAGCAGTTAGTAAGCGCCTCCATTCCCACTTCCCATCTTTGACTTCTGTCTCTCACTTTGTACTGCTTTGGGTGCTTTTCCAGTGTCCAAACCATGAGACAAATCATCTAACAATAAAATAATCATAGGAAGTGAAGTTTTCTGCTGGAGTAAAGAGCTAAGTCAGCTCAGCAAAGATTCCAGCAGAAAGGAGTGCAGAGAAGAAAGCAGTGGGACTGCAAAGAAGGGAGGAGAAAGGGAAATTCAGCCCTTTTCCTTTCAATAGCAGTCAGTTGTTAGATCAGCTTAGTAACCTGAAGAACCACAGCACAGAGGCTGGGCTCACTAGGCAGTATCTCTCCATGTTCCACTCCAGCTGCCTGCAGGATCACTGCACCATTTATTAGGAATAACGATAGAACTTTTGATGCTCTGAGCAGAAGAAATAGGGCAGACCAATTAAAAAGATTTAAAAAAGGAAAAAAAAAAAAAGAAAAGGCAGACCAAAAGAACCCTGACCACACTCAACCTTTTGAAAGACTTCTAAAATCCTGTTCTCACCAATGCTGAGACTGCCAATTAGCATTAACCATGTCTCTAGTACCCAGAACAAAAGTGATATTTTGACCATAGAGACAAATATATAGACTTTTTTTACATGGACTTTTTTTTTTTTTTTTATATTTTATAAGAGGAAAAAATCCCCTAATGTTACACACTAACCAAAACCACAGATGTTATAGAAAGTATTTCCCCTTTTACAAAGAGGGGAAAAAAGGCAGTTATAAGTGAACTGAAAAGGATTTAGTGGCACCTCATCACAGCCATAAATAAAAATTTAGAAATCAAAGTATTTGATGCTTCAAAAACAAATAAATAAATATAAGGATAGTAAAAAAATAAAATTAAATTAAATTAAGCTTAAAATTGGCTGGCTTCTCAAATTGAATTACTAATAGTGTATTTAGTTCCTTACTACATAAAGCTAGAAATAAGCTCAAACTAGAAATTCATCATAGTGTGATTTTTAGAAGAGAGATTTTTACATCTCAATTAAAAAAATTCTTGTGAGACTGAATGACATGTGTTCACTTTACTACAAAAGAACTAAGAAAATAAATGTTACTGTTTCAATTAAGATTAAAACATTAATTTTAACAATCTGCCAACTTCACCCTCTTTGCTCTGTCTTCTTCTGAACAATTTCCAAATCCATTAATTTAAAGATGTTGTCAGCTATTCTAAGGTTTAAATCATTCTAAATGTATTTTTAAACCAAGATGTCATTTCTTGTATAGATCTCTATCTTGTTTTCCTTCAGGAAAAGAAGGAGGGGGGGAAATGAAATCACTAGAAAAATGATAGCCATTAGCATTTTTGTCCAGAAATCTGATCCATTATTTATTAAAAGTCATTACAAATCTCATCACTGATTTCAAATGAGTTACTGCTGGGGTCTCTGTTCATCTGTGGGAAATTAATACAGAATCAGTGAAACAAAACACTACTTTGCTTCGTATGATTCTAAATAGCTCATGAAAATGTGAAAACAAAGGACTGACAAAAAATCCTGTAAAATGCTCCCACGTTAATATACAGTTCCCACATGCACCTTAGCTCACAATGCACAGCATTTATTGTTTGATATGCAATGCTTTAATAAAAAGAATTAAAATGTTACTGCATTCAGCTCTAATTTTTTGATACCCAACAAATAATCTTTATGGAGAAAAAAAGATACCCAGTTAACTTCTCAGAACAAAACTCACTGAAACACGAAGTTCAGAGCAGTGTAAGTTGAAAACTACATTAAAAGGAGAATAATCTCTTTTAGAGCAGAAACCAGGAAGCTAGGTACTGTTGTACAACCAGTACAGATTCTAAATTAAAGGTCTAAATTTATGGGTCAGAAAATTTACTGTTTTCAGTAAATATTTTTTTATACGCTGAACTTCTCATAAATAATGCTTACTATCCCTTGTTTATCCCAGTTCAATATGCCTGAGATGACATTTAAAACCTCTCAGACTCAATTTAAAGCTATAAAAGTGGTTTTTGCTCATACTGTGCTAGGTTTGATGTGCTGAGATTTAAACTACCATGAAATCCGCATAAATGTAGGGTCCGATTCTTTTTATACGTATTCTTAGTCAGCATAAGGATTCAGTGAAGGACAATAATCAAATGCACTTTATTTAGATTTCTTTTGCAAGAGAATTGAGGGAATATAGTAGGGAAAAACAGAAGCAGTTTTGCTTTAATTACTGTTGTTATTTGTGATCTCTTCCATTTAAAAAACAAAGCAGAATTAAAGTTCGAGGCTTTTTTTCCTTTTTTTTTTTTTTTAAATAATATTTTACCCAATAAGTACCTCCAGCTCAACTCAATTTTTTTAAGTCAACTTTAACAACAATATTGGGGGGGTAAATAGACTGGTGAAAAACCCATAAATCTGCACTTTGTGTTTATTTAGAAACTCAATTGCTATTCTGGGGCTAAAATAAACTTTCCTTTTCAAAAATAGCCTTCAAGAGCCAACACAGCAAATGAGTGAAGCACAAAGCTTACAAAGATTTCATCTGATGAACAGATGAAATTTAAGTGAAACACCTTCTCTCAGAATGAGGTTCTCAAAGTCACTGAGACTCGGCTTGCTGAGACAGGGTTATAGGAATGCTTGCAAAAGCCAGATTATAAGGAAACAAGGAAATTTACAAAGGACATTAGAGAACATGCAGCTCATTTTTGATGGAAGAGATATTTGTTATAATTCCACCTCTTGATAAGGAAGAGCCAAAGCCCAGCTACTCATCTGCTCTCCAGCCTCAGCATTTGACAAGAAAATGGGATTTTTTTAGAAGAGTGCAGAGGGAGCAGTGAGGGGCAGTTTACAGAGACTGCAGCTCATGTTGTTGTAGAGAAACTTCGAAGGCACAAGGCAAGGTATGACTTAGCCATAACTACATGTGGCAAGGTGTGCACCATCTACTAACCCCAGGGAACGTATTTTTCTTTATGGTGGGCACTCGTTCAGATGCTAAAATGATTCATAGTAAAAATGCTCATTTCAGCAATATTTCAAGGAAAGAAGAGAAAGTACCTCCTCAGGAACATCTACAGCCGTTTTTGAGCAGAAATGGACTTCCAGGGAGTCATGGAAGGCACTGAATAGGCCTTTAGAAATACTGGATGACAATGAAAGGGATGAGGGGGAAAAGGCACTTAGTTCACTGTTCAGGGTTTAATTATACAAAATTTGCCATCACTGGTTAACTATAATTAGAATTATGTCTTCGCATCAATCCAGCACATATAACCCAACCTTCACAATGCATTGCCTGTATCATTTCAATGGTACTTAAGCACTTAATTCCTTAAGAGTTCTTTTAAGATTTCTGATACAATGGCATCAAGTACAAAAAGCCCCTACGCTTACGTCTTCCTCATCTAGCTAGATGCCTGAGAAACTGTTGTTTTCCAGTCCAGAGACAAATGTATGCAGCTGGTCAGATGCTGAAGCTCAGTTTCACCCCAGAGGGCAGATTAATGGATCTGATAAACTCATTCTCTATGAACGAAAAAAGCTGATTCCAGGCTGTCACCAAATTCACAGTGATGGACACTTGGATTGTAGAAGGTAGCACTGGCTACTCAATTACTTAGCTTTATCAACTGCCACACACGGTATGCCACAGCAGTGAAAACAGAAAACAGGGGGATGGAGAATAAACATAATTACTTGAGCGTCAGGACTTCATCAGGCTGGAGACTGAGTCACCGCCATCTCAGTATTACAGAGGAGTATGAATTCTAACCACTCATCACTACTAAGGAAGCAAGGCGCAGGAATTACTCTTACAAGCAGTTATTAGAAGATTTGGGATTATATACTGAGCAAACCTGCAGACTAAAATGACCATCAAAATAAAAATAATGCTTTTTTTTTTGAGTATGACTGTGCATCAAATATGGTATGAAAGTGAAAATTATAAGCAAATGGAAGTGATATGCATAAGAAAAGTCAAAATATCAGAGGTCTTCAAAACAAAATAATACTTTCTTTATGGATTCTTCACAGTGGCATAAGATTTCTTAGCATAAGCCTGTTCCCAGATGCAAGCAGCTGCTACACGTACTTTTTTTTCCAGGAAACACATGGTTAGAAAATTACACTCCTAATTTTAGTGAAGATGAATATTTTAAGGCCATCCTGAGTGAAATCAGAATACAAATACTAAAACTGGCTTCTGTGTAACCTTATACAATGTGACAAGCTATTGCTTGCACTAGCATTGCAGAGAAAGCTTTTAAGACCATGCATATTTCAGTGTTGGCCTAGCTGCTTTTTGCAAAATTCTAGTTGTATGGCTTACGTCAAATGGCAGAGTGGGGAAGGGAATGCTGTTTTATTTATTAACCACCACTTTTACTATAGATTAAATCAAACTAGTAACCGGGAACTTCAGATAAGCGTGAAGCTAGGAAACAAGAACACAAATTGAAGAGAGATCCAACTTACAATTAAGTCTCGAATAAGTGAAACAGAAAGTATCCTCTTGATGCCATTTTCCACAATTACTCCAAGACAATTAAGCGCTCCCCAGTACCACAGATAGCTCTGTCCTCCGTGCCAATAGCTTACAAAGGCAAAAGTGAGGACTGTGGAAAAAATCATTCCTGGCAGACTGGACTGAGATCCTCCCATTGGAACGTAAATGTACCTGTAGGTGAAGTGACAGATAAGCAGTGTTATTATGGCTTTCATAGAAATCTCAGAAAAACATCCACTGCCGAATAAATTCATTTTGCAGCATAAAAGAAAAATAAAATAAAATAATAATTTTACTAATTACCTGTCATTCTATATTTACATTGCCTGCTCCAGTTTTTGCAAAGCTGTAGACCACTCCATGAAATATGCACACATACCATTTGGCAAAAAGGCAATTTTGTGGTCAAGGAAACTCGGCATTAGGCAAGTGTACAGGATAAACTATATTCTCAAAATTGCAAAAGATGTTCAGGTTTTTTAGACTGTGGTAGTAGTAAGCCAACTTGTATACACAAAAATTACAAATAATCTTTGGGAGAACTTAAATTGTAAGACTTAACAATAAAATGTAAAAAAGTCCGTAGAGTCATATGTAGTCATAACCCACAAAATGTTTTCCATTTTTCAGAAATGTAGACACATGCAAACATACTTTATTTTTAAAAGCTTCAAATTTCTGTATCTTTAAATCTCTTATTAAAAATTGTATTTACTGAAAATATCTTCTATCCAGTTCTTGTGTTACATTTGCAAGATCTCCTCTGCTAATGACCTTCACAACACATGTACCACCCTCCCGCCCCAAAATACCTGTATGAAAAACCCTGCATGCAATTATATTTTGGATTGAAACTGAATCCAGGAGACAGAAGCTGAGTCTTTAATTGATGCTTGTAAGTGTCAAGAAAGCAGTACTCGTTCAACAGAAGCACCAGCAGCAATGGGACTCTGAAAGCTGACACTGTTTTCTGGGTCACTTCACTTTCCTGCCTGCCTAGAGGGCTACATCCACTTCTGGCAGTTGCAAAATAAGGCATGGCGACTGCTCAGCCTTTATTTAAAAAGTTGCATATTTCTGTCGACACTTAGGGGAAGCTCATCAGGCAGCGGAGACACCACTCTGCCCATGAGCACTAGAGAGGGGACGCAGTATGTGAGAAGTGCCAGGGACAATTCCCTCTAGCTGTCACTCCTTCGACATAGCGCGCTGTAGCCTCGTGTGAGACTATTCCTACTTGGTAAGATAATTGAAGGATATTTTTTCTCCACGGAAAATTTCATCGCTGGTTTTCAGGTTTTTACATTCAGAGACAAAGATCAGCTCAAAGATTTTAAAGGGAAATTAATGTAGTGCTTTATTCTTAACCTTTGGAAGTAAAATACCATATCGGGGAAAATAAAGTGATGAGAATAATTACGATGTACGTGGAAAAGTCATTCAAAGAAACCCTTTCAACTGCTCCAAATCCTCTCTAAACATAATATCAATACACCTTTTACCTCCACCTGCTACAGGGAACATCTGATTACGTTTATAGCGATTTTCAGCGTAACTGTTTTTTTTATTAAGCATACAAACATAAAGAGAAACTAAAGTCAATAGTTTTTATATATGTTGTGTTTCTCTTCTCTCTCCCCTCCCTGTGTTGTTGTTTTTCCTCTCATCATACATATAAGAACACAGTGTAGCAATAACACATACTTGCAGCTGAAATCAGTGGGTCTAACTGCAGAGAAGCATGCCGTAGCAGCCTGTAAGCAGAGAGATCCCCCCCAGGGCTCTCCCTGGGATCTGACATGCAGGATGATGAGAACAGAGCCCCAGACTGCTGCTGCAGACATCTCGTAAATGGCCAGACAAATTCCTTCTACTCCAATGACTACGAAGACGAAAGACCAAGGAAGATCACCTCTTAGGACCTCCTTACACAAAGCCTCCTTTCTCCCTTTTCAAAGGCTGGTTGCTGGATTTTCCAGGTAGGGTCAGCTGTAATAACTCAGTTCCTCTTGCAGGCTGTTCCTCACAGAACCACGATCCCCTGAGCAGCCTCCCTCCTGCCTCCCCAGCACAGCACCTCCTGGTTCCAGAAAGGTTCACCCACAGGAGCCAAAACATGACACTGCAGATGCTGCCACCCTCAGCAAAGCTCACCACGGTCATATATTTACTGAAATGCCATGTTTAAAAGTAACCCAGATGCCATCAGAGAGGACAACTCTCTGCGACAGACACCTTACTCTAAGCCCCGAGGAAATATTTCTACTGACCTCAGAGGGCACTGAATTAAATCCACTGTGCAAAACGTAGCCTTCACTGCAGAAGCAGCTCTGGGTTTCTGTATGATCCCTTTCCCTGAACTGAAGGACAGAAGCTGTGGTGTAGGCACTGGCCATCTTGTGAGCACACATTGCCTGTCACTGTCTGTCACTGGGACTGGCACTGCCAGGAACGGGCCCAGCAGCACCAGCTTATTCATTTGCAATTGTAGTTCATTTTAGATTGGCCTGAATGGCTTTCAGAGCATTCTGCAGAGAAAAATAGGCTATTTGCTGATTTTTAGTGTTTAATGACAGCAGTTAGTTAATTGAGCAGCACTAATTCAAATCTTGGTGAATCTTCAAGGTCAATGAAGTTTTAGCTCCTGGCAAGGCCCATGGCAATCATGCAATTGAAAATTTCCTTCCACTGCCCTTGAAAAGACCCGTTCACAGAAGAACAGAAGCCAAATGGAGCCATGAAATCTTTGTTAACCTTTCCATCCTCTAGTGTGGGGATTCTGCCTCCTTGCCTGATGGAAAAATGCATAGCAAAAAGCAAAGCCTCTCTCCCTCCCCTCCAGATACCAGAAGAAAACAGAAGCAGGCTGGCAGCCACTTCTTGTCACAAGGCCACTAACTGCCTTCAGATCGTGTGTTCGTGCCTTCGCTTGGCAGGGCGCCCACTGGCAATTTTCAAGTAGGTATAAGAGGCTGATGGATGTTGAGTCATTTCTCTCAAGCAGTGTGAAGAGCAATTCTGTATGTCCTTATGTTATTTACACAGAAAAAAATTGTGCAAAATCCATTATTACATTACAGAACCAGCTTTGGTTTGGCATCAGAGAAAAAAAATGTACATGCTACCTCCTTGTACACACACCTCATACCCAAGCTGCATACCAACCTTCACAGTCTTAAGTGGACAGGCCTGGATACAAGCAAGTATGCAACTCAGACACTGTGCAGCCAGGGCCAAATCCTTACCCCATGTCAGCTACTTTGTGTTCTCTGTTAAAGCCAAAATTGTCTCGCTAAAGAACCACAACGAGGGCCCTTTTCATTACAAAACACATCTTGCTTATTTTTGAGCATCATGGTAGTTTAGGAACTAATTGCTCAATACTTCCCCTGTGATTTTGACATAGAAAAGTACTCATCTGATTACAGAGAGCTACATTTACGCAAAAGGTAAGTGTGAGAGATAATAAAACAGTGAATAGCATTATTAAGCCAGAAAACAGAAGAAATGTATTCGTTCTGTGTTATCATTTATAACATAATACATGCTTTGTAAATAACAATTATGCCTCCAACAAGTAGAACAGCACAAATTGTTTAGAAGACACTTTTTCTGCAATGGTTTCAACCTAAGATGGTTCCTGGAGCAAAACGAAACAGTATGCCCCTTCAGCTCAAAAATAAGGCATTACATGTGCTAGTAGCTGAAACACAAACCCCAAAAGGACAGCATGGAACCCACCTCTCCTGAGGTTTCAGATGAGATTTCTGGACATGGAAGAAAGCAAGAATCAGGTCCACCTTCCCTGTGTCCCTGGGTTAGTACTTCATTAACTCTTTCAGATACAAGAACCCTGCCCTAAGATCAAATTCAGATGAGGATGCTTTGATATACAAGCATGACGCCGGTATGCAATACCTTCTTTACCCTTGTGTCTATCCCTTCCTTCTAAAAGAGAGCATGGAGTCTTTACACTCGCTGTGACACCCAGAATCTTCAATACTGGAGACGGCTGAGATTTGAACAAGAGAAGTGGGATGGGGAAGAAAAGGAGTCTCTTACTGTGTGTTAGATAATTGGTCCTCTGTTCACTACCAAAATCTGTGAAGAGGAAAGGACGTGCAGAGACTGAGTGAGAGAGGTCAAGGGGCAGCGGCCACTACACTTTAATGTCTTTTATATATATAAAAGTCTATATAAAAGACATTAAAGTGTAATAAGAGAGAGAGAGATCCCCATGCTTCCCGTCTTTTGCCTTCTTTATAAATACTACCCTATACCTTCAGTCTATTCTGTGATCCTTCTGTGATTTGAAACTGAAAGTTTACACATGCAGAGGGGTTACTGCAGAGCATACTGATCTGCTGCACCACACACAGAACAGCATTACATAAATATCTCATTTTAAGCTTCTGTGCAGTTTTTAAGACTATTTCCATCTCTAATCACAGAAAATCCACGGAGAAGCTCAAAACCCACAGTTCAGGGACTCTTAGCACATAAAAGTAATCACGGATCTTCATGTCAGACTAACCCAACTCAAAGGAACACCGTTGTAGCAGAATCTCTTAACAGCTCATAAGCAGATTACACATTTAGTGCAGATGTGCAAGGAAGGCAGACTTATCTGAAAAATGTGGTGCCAACGTGCAACAACTTTATCTTAATTCACATGCACACACAGAAAGAAAACTCAACAGTTATTTGGCGGTCAATGAGCCAAAGGCAGAAAAATGATTCAAAGCAACAGAATATTTTGCAAAGATAAACGGATATTAAAGCAAGTGGATTTGAGGATGGTAACTTGTCATGTCCCTCCAGGTTATTTTAGTGGAACAGGTAACTGTCCCCCTCTTAAGACCCAAGAAAATTACAGGTAGGAAGATTAGACCTGTCATACTTAGTATCAAAAAGATGCAGGCTAGGTGAGCATTACAAAATAAAATGTCAGTTTAGTGGAAAGTCAATCCCTGCCACAGCTCCAGAGGTGACATTTGTCAGCCCTATAGCACTTTTCTGTACCACTTTGATTGATCCCAGGTCACTGTGTGCTCGGTGGGATGTACAGACACAGGGACCCCCAGCTTGCCAACGCATGGCTTCTGCAGCCCTGAGCCTGGCCCAGGCACCTCCCTGGCCACAGCACGGTGCTACTGGGATCAGTGAGGTTGGGCAGACAAGGCCATCCAGGAGAGCCGAGGTACTTCATGCTGAAAGGACTGAGGAGATGTCATGGCAGGCTGTTGTGCCTCCTCATGAACACCACAGGCCAGGCCTTGCAGGCCACTCCCAAGCTGGCTAAACCTTCCCTAATGACAACAGGGTTCATCAGAGGAAAGGGAAGAGAGAGCGGAGAAATCGATGTAGATTACATCTCTCAAAACATCTGGGGGGCATCCGAGATGCATAAGTATTAATAAATACTGAAAGAACGCTATATAGTAAAAACCAGTTGCCTCCCCCTCAGGCCTGACACAGCTAAACATACATTCTCAGGCCTCCCACGGCAAAGATGCCATGGATCTCCACGTATTTCCACACCCTGTTTTCATTTGAAAGGTAAATGCCAGGTTACTTTCACAAATAAAGCATAACTGTGTGGGGGTCTTCTGAATAACCAAGTACCTTACTTTTCGTCCCACTTAGAGCAGCTTAAATCAGCTTATCTACAGCCAGAAAGCTGTTCCATTTACACAACTTATCTGCATTTTAACTCATTAAGTGAACATCAGAGAATTGGATAAAATATGTAAATGGTACCATTTAAATCCCTAAAGTAATGCAGGCATAAACACAATAGCTGAAGTATTTAAAAGTGACATTTACTTCAAGAGAATAACTTTTAAATCCAACAACCACTTTGTTAGCTTTCTTAAAGTGGTAATTTACAGTGCAATCTTTAAGAGATTTGACAGTCGCTTTCATAGAAAACACTTGTTTTTTCCTCTTTTGATGATATCTATGTGATAAAGTTTTTAGTTTGATAACGTTAGAAAACCACTAAGAGGAACATTTGCAACCAGTTCAGAATCAGCCTGAAGGGGTTTATTCTTCAAGGCCTTAATGTACTGCTCTTAATTCCATATGCCTGTAACTTCAAACACATATTTAAGTCTTGACGTAAGTGCAAGTAAAGCACCTGTTTAAATGTTGTTCTGTCCAGGGCCTTTCTTCTACATGTGCGTACACTTCTTCCTGAACCAATGCCACAAAGCAAGATGCATGCTATCCATTATTTTTTTCCCCTCTCTGTAAGTCCTGGGATGTTTTACGCAGAAAAAGGTATATTATACCAGAAAAGATATATAACCAGAAAAGGTATAATGTTATACACAGAAACAGACAAAAAGTAATTTTTTTATATATATATTTTTTAAAGTGAATTTGCTTGTAATAGCAAACTGCTTGTAAACACCATAATTTTATGAGCCTTTTCTGGTTTACTTCTGGGAATAACGGTACTCAAAATTTCAATGCCTCTGTAAATTTTGAAGCATTCAGGGGCTTGCCATACTATTCTGAGCTGTACAGTTACATAGCCAATACAGTCAAAGATAAAAAGCATTAATAAATTTTTCCATCTTACATCATGACAGCAGAAATGGCTTGGAGTTCTGTACAGTGACAGTGCCCATTCGTAAGCACGTATACAAAGTTTTCCTCTATGCAGCATTATGCCTGGAGAATCTGATCCTTTAAGACAACAAAAAGATCTTCATCACTAGTTAAGAAATCAATACTCAAGCGAGCCTGAACAATTCTGAGAAGAAATTTATATAGCCAAGCTACTGTTCATTTTGCTTCTAAACATTTCCCAAGGATTGTCACCACAGAAGAGATGTGGATGAAATATGAAGTGTTGCAGGACACAGGGTTAGAAGTAGAGAGCAATTCCTTCTAAAGCTGGGGCTGGGCTTCCTTCACTTATCCATTTATTTTTTCACCCTGTGTTTTCTTTTTGCAGCTTTAGACCATTGATTTTAAACTTTGTCTCTACAGTATATAATAAAAAGATTTCAGGCGAGTTCTGCGAATTCTTACTTCTGGGTGAGCTATTCCTACGTTGTCAATTCAAGCTGTCACTGACTTTAATGGAGCTACATGGAGTGCATAAGTAAAGCATAACTGCAAGTCTTTGCAAGACTGTGTCCTACATTAATAAACCTCTTTTAAATCACAGAAACATCTCCTGTAAACAAAACTTTGAAGGCCGAGCCCCACATTTCCACCTGGAATCAAAAAATAACAGCATCATTTGGCAAAATTTCCATTAGGATAGGTAAGCCTTGTTCTTACTGTGAAACTCAATTTTTTAAATTGTCTAATAATTTTGCTGGGCTGCTGGCAAAGCTTCTTAAGCCCTGTAACATTCCCTCACCTCACCAGCTTAATATGATGTTTAGACAGACCTTGACGAATGCAAACCCTTTAAAGTAAGTAAGCTAACGCTGGCTCCAGGCAAACATTGCTAAATTACCACAAAAAATGTTTAATGAGAAATTAAGTCCATTTTAGGCTGTAAAGCATTAATGAGAATATTCATATGCAAGAAGACCCAGCTTTATAAATATGACCTGAATTTTCGTTCACTTTCCAGTTGTTAACGTGTTTCCCAACAAAGACTGAGTGTGCAGTTTCCTATTAAAAAATGGAAAAGCATTTTATGTATTTTTCTTCCCTTGGATTCAACACCAAATATGATTCAAGTCTAGTCCGTATGTCAAAGGGCAGATTACTGTGGAATATTGAATAAATCATTTTAAATTTACTCTTGTAAGGAAGCTCATGCTTTCAAAGAGATCCATTTATTTCAAATGAAATTTTAATCTAAATCATAATACGTCCTTTTAATAGAATGAGTTTCCCTGCTGATAGACTGCTGTGTTCAGTTTTCTTTTAACCTCATCTAGGACTAAAAAAACTCTGCCTACCACCTGTTTGCAGTCAAATACAAAGCTACCAGACACCTCTCTTTGATCGCAGTGGAAATGGAAGAGGTTCCACATGACCAAAGAGCCAAAAGAGTGTTCAGATCCCTGAAGTCCAAATCAGGGTCCCATCTCCTCTGCAGATGGTAGGTGGCTACCTGTTGCTGCCGAAACCCCAAGCTCAGTGGCTGCGCAGGAGGCAGGAGCAGGCACCTCCTGCCTCATCCCACATAGTTTGCAGAGCTCCCTGAGGATGTTCTGAGCTCCCCTCCCCTCAGGGGCCCAATTCATCTCTGCTGCTCACAATACACCTACCGCGTGCTGGTAATATCGCAGCTTGGCACGAAGCTCAGCAATCAGGCTATATTCCTCTGACAACCTGGCTGGAGGAGGGATCTATTAATAGCACTGTCACTCTTTGCTTATAAAACAGCAGAGGTCAGGCTCTTTGCCAAGGAGAACAACAGATCTAGTCTCCCAGAGGAGTGCTCCAGCTGCCTGTTACTAGGCTGCCACCAGGCAGAAAAGAAAATGAGATTCAGAGAGTAAGTATGCAAGAAAAACCAAGTCTGTGGCTAGGGCACTAGCCTGAGACATGCAGGGATCCCAGATTAAGAGAAGCCTGCAATTTTTTAGGTAACAGTAAAGCCTGGTTAATCTTCACAATACCTTTGTGGGGAGCTTGATGGTTCTTTTGCATTTATGTGTCACCGGGTACACATGCAAGCCAGTATCCACAGACCACAAGGTAATTTCACCAAACCACACAATACCTTTGCCTTGCTGGGCTACATAGACAAGCAGAAACCAAGGCTTCAGAAGACTTAAACCTGCTACTTCAGATATACAACTCACTATGAGACCAGAATAATGTTTGAGACCATAAGTCCCAAAGTCAGTGAAATGAACACTCTGTAAGTGTTGCAGCCTTCAGATAATATCCTAGTGTCAATAAAATGTACTTGAAAGACATCACTAAAAGAAAGAAAAGGCCTGTAATCAATGTAAAGCAGAAATACAGAAGAGATGCTGCAGGAAATATGATGAGTATCAATATATCTACTTAGATACTGAGCAGCATTACACATTCCTCTAAGTTACATGTGCACAAAGTTCAGAGTTGGGCTTCTGACATTATTCCAAGCCAAGTGTTTCACTCTCTGCTCTTGAGTTCACGTTTCCTAGAATACACTGTCTATAGTTCTGGGAAACGACTATTTATAAAATACAGCCAAGGCACTGAGATGTCAAGGCAGAGCTGGGATGACTTAAATTAAAATTATATAGCACCTTTCATGCGAAAGAACCCTTACACTCTTTGTAGCCTGTGTCAGAAACACTTCAAACAGCAGCAGGGTTAAATCCCCTCTGAAGTGAAGGACAACCCTGATTTATCAGCACAAATCAGCACTGCCTAATTGTTATATAAACGAGACTGGACACCAAATTTAACCAAGCACAGTGAAATAAAATATTTACTTTTCTCAAAGTGGCACCCTTAAATAATGATGATCTCAATTTTTTCTCATTTGTAAAGAAAGCCTAGTCAGGCTCTCTTTGCACCAGCCTGGAACATGGTTCAACCCTGATACAAACGTAAGGGGGAAATGTCAGTTCCTGTGAAGTCATGAGCTGGCAGGGGACTGGAGCTGAACAAAAAAAAAGAAAAAAAATCAACCCACAGCAACAAATTATCTCAATGTAAAGGTAATATACTTCAGTCAGAAACACTGTAGAGCTAGAGCCAGAAATTTAAATATACTTGTAAGTAAAACCATGCCAAGGAGGGGAAAGAAACAGAAGCAAAAAGACACATGCTTAAGGAAAAAGGAACACTAAAAGCCTGCCAGGGAAAAACCATCAGTTAGGGTACCACAGAAAGGTAAGTAGAAAATATCCTGTAAATCTTATCCTCCTACAACACTTAGTTGCCTATATGACCAGTTGTCTAAAGGAAGTCTGCTTGTTTTAAAGAGGGAACAAAGGATGACTGAGAAAACTGAAATATTTAATGACTTCTCTGTATTGCTCTCCACGAAAATACCCAAGACAGTGAATCAACAGAACTTGCTTTTGTTTTGTTTGTTTTAGTTTCTTGTTGGTGATTTCTACCCACCCACCCCTCCCTCCTTTTTTCTGGGAAGTACAAGCATAGATCAGAAGAGGTAAAACAAACAAACAAACAAAACAGGTTACAAACTATTACAACTTGTCAGCAGCATTGCAGTTGGTGCATCCTCAGGAAATTCTCTGAAAGATACTCAAGGAAGCAACTGGTTCACACACTGGGCCACCAGTAATTTTCTTTTCTGTTTTCTGTTTCTTGAAATATTTCAACAGACTGCAAAAAGGCAAGCATAAACTCCATTTCTTTCCTCAAAAGTGGGGGGAAGCAAGCAGAAGCAAAAAACAAACAAACAAAACCATCCAGCTTGGGAACTGCCTAACCTAAATTTCCAGTAGTGCTTGGGAGCAAACTATTAGATGGCAGCTTCTGCTTACTCCACTCTTACTGCTCTGATGGATTAACTGGCTAACCAGTTAAGAAATAACATAGATTTAAGGAGTTAAATAAAAACAGTAACACCAAGCTGGTATATCTTACCTGAAAAACCTCAGTCATAACCCAATCTGTCAGCTAAAGTCTGAACAACAACCTAAAGGACCTAATGGCAGGATAGAAGGCAGAAGCTCTGGTGTAGCTTTGAAACTGCTTGAAGTATTCACCAAATGTTCAGGACGTATGAAAGCTGATTCAGGATTCAATAGTGGTTTCACTTCCTAGTGCCCAGAGAAATGGAAATTGCATACAGAGTGTACATTACTGGGACTAATTTACATCTAAGACCACTAAAATAGCAAACTAAATATAAATCTGGAAAAATGCAATATGCATATTTTTTTTTTTTGTTATGAACCAACTCCCTTGTTTCAATTTTAGCTCATGCCCCTCAGCAACAGGGCTGTAAGTTCCATGTCTGCAAAAGCATCAGTACAAAACAACCTCCATCCCGCTGTAGCTTTGCACAATGCCAGTGAAGGTGACAAAGTAGGGCGCACTCGTGAACAGTCAGCTTCCCACCACACTGAATGCAACCAGGAGGGTCTGCACCCACAAGCCTTGTCCTTTTAGGACATGGCAACTTTCTATGAGGCAACTTTCTATGATGGCCTCGGTCTCCATTCTCTCCTGGACACTCTAACACTGTTAAAAATGAATTAAACAGAAATATGAAAGGTTAGAATAGATTCACTATGATAGAGACAATTACAGGCTAGAACTGCTGACTGACTGAAAAACATGAATGATGATCAAAGGCTACGAACACTTCACCTGCTGCCCAAATCATTCATTCAGATTGCTAGACCATTTCTAAGACAATGGGAAAATGTAAGTGTTCTGTTGATGCACCGAAATATTACCAAGGTAAGTACTGTATTTCTTATGATAACTACATATATATCTTATAATAACTGAGATCAGCCTGTCTGCTCTTAGGAGAAAAGGCCAGACTATATTTTCTTTCATTGGCAACAAGATTTTTGCCGTCCATTTCAGATGGATCAGGATCTGGTCTCTATACTCATTCTCTTTGCCAGGTTATTTTGGCACTGAGCCTTCTCTGCTCGACTCCTGTAACACACCCAACTGTAATCTTTTCAAAATTTGGGAACAGAAGGATCAGAAATCAGAAAGATTTCTTGACCCTCACAGTGTTAGAGATGATGCTACAACTCATTGTTATTTCAAGAGAAAGAAAAAAAGGAATAATTGTGTGTTTTATCTTTTTTTCCGTGTGTATTCACACATGCTTTGGCTGGATGCATGCATGTTTTGTGGATGCAGGGGTGGGGTTCATTAAGCAGAGCATAAATTTAGTAGAGCAGCACAGTAAGACAAAAATAAATTCTTTCATCGCTAACTTAGTTTGTAGATTGGATTTAGCAGAGTAACTTGACAGATATTTTTCCAATTTGAATAAATGTTATTTCAATTTGTTCAATTTCCGGAGTGCATGCATTAAAGGATTCCATTTTAATCTAGGAAATAACGTTTCCTACATTCAAAAATCTTTATTGTAGAAAAAGCTGATACCACATGCAAGATACAATGATTTTCTTATATGCTGGGCAGAACGGCCATATATAATTATGATCTGGCTGTTCAGTTTTAATCTTTTAAGCACTCCTGTAAGAGAACTCTTACTACGCTTCCATGATCTATTGATATTTTTACTTGCCTATTGATTGAGAAGCAATTATCTCCATAAGGCAGAGAAACCACCATGAAAATACCGTGCAAACTGAACTGCAGTCCTTAACATCAAGCAGCAGTTAAATCCTTTTCTGAGTACACTACAGTCCTACCTTTGCAGCTAAACTGCGAGGTGTCAGTGTTAAGCTCACATTTCGTTTTAAAAAGGCGTGGACAAACATACACTGCTTCTGTTCTCTGTCTCTCAAGCTCTCTTCTTTGCCTTCATGGTTTAAGCTAGGCATATGACAAAGCCAACGGGGGTAATTCCTCTCAGATAGCCATTCCCTCTCTCACTCATCACCTCTCCTCTGAGCCACAGAACAAGCTGCTGAGGCTACCCCTGAGATCCCGACAGGTAACAACTTTCTGCTCCTGCCCGGCATGATGAGAAAGCAATAAGGCTGGAAGTTAAAGGATACGATCACAATCTCATTTAAGCGAGCTCCAACATCCCTTTAAAGCTACAGGGGACAGCATAAAGCCAACTGTAATGGTCAAATGTTAAAATTTCTAAAGTAGCCACTGCTGGCAGAAGGAAGCTGAGGAATCTAGGGAGTACTGCTGCCGTTCAGCACACGAGGTGACATCTGCCTCCTCCTGTCCCATGAGCAGAGTGGATGAAAGCGAATGCAGGCAAATTGTAAATTGTAAATTGAGTTTTAGACCTAACTCTAGTTCTAAAATACACATTTCTTAACAATCATAGTCCCCATGATCAGCAGAATCTTGGCACGACATAGGATATTTTTATTTGCTAGCTATATCTGAGCAAGAAAACTTAGTCTTAGTTTCTATACAGCACTTTTTAACCTTGTTAGTAGAGTTCTATATTAAATACCAGTACATACTGAGAAGGAAGAATAGTTGTGATTCCTGTGGCTCTTGTTTTGCTGAAAAGGTTGAATTTAAATCAATAGCAAGGGCATTCTTCCCCATTTTCTACCTTCAGCCACCTTTGCTATGATTTTTCACTTTCTACAGGAGAATAGCAATAGAAAACCAATCTGTGCTGTTCCATTCCAACTCAGAATTTTTGAAAGGTAGGATTATCAAGAAAATGCCTTTATGACCAATCTTTGTGTATTGAATACTTTCTGTATAATTCAAAGATTAAGAAAGTACAGACCGACTCCACTTTTCAAGAAAGAATGAAAGAAAAGAAAACAGAAAGTACTAACCGCAGGTGACCAACAAACTCCAACACTACTTAAGCCACTGCAGAAAGGAGCACGCTTGGTAGTATGACACAAATACATTGCTTCTTTTATGCTAACTTACTGGAAAAGAAACAGAGAAAGCCTTACACCATGCAGGCTTGATTTCTATCTCTTGGATTTTCTGCACTGGGTGCAAACAAGGTAAGCTGCATCTCCTGTTTACCTGGGAGGTCTGTTCAAAGCAACCAACCCACTCCAACCCTGTTAGTCTGAACTGAAACACAATACTTAAATCAAAATTTCAGCATTATTTCAGTACCACTTCTAGTCTAGAAATCAGGATTCCTGCTAGAAAGGAAGCAAACAAAAGCTTTCCAAATTTATTACAATAAGAAATAAAGCAGCAAAGCACTTTTTTTCTCAATCCATGTATCTCATACTTCTGTACAAAGACCCTGCTCACTGATACCACACAGCCTTGCCAGACCTAAGAAGACTGGCTGCAGGTAGCATCCAACACCAGGCAGAAGCCTGTACACACTGCGTGATGCATAAGACAGGCCTCTGTGCTTCCAAATTTCCTAGCTGATAATGCTACTAAGATTTAACATTTTGCCAGTTCAGACAAAATCATTATAGTACAAACACTGCTCTGCTGCAGCTACTGGCTCTGGAAGCCATTATGTGAATGAAGAGGACAAGGCAAATTCTGTTATTGCACAGCCATGACATATTTAAAATCTACTAATCCCATGTTAGGCACAGACCTGTTCTGCTTAGTTGGGACAGTATGGACATACTTAAAGTCAGGCATGTTTTAAAATAACATGCAGCACCCAAACCTTTTAAAGTGATCCAAAAAGCTTTCATTTTTTCCTCTTTTTATCCAATTGCCATCCTCTCTAGTAACTAGCGCTCAGCAGCCCTGCTTTTCACAGACACCTGCACAATACAGACACAGGATTTTTTCCAACGTTCTCCATGTTGCAAGTTCATCTCTTAGTCAGTGTGGCTGGAGGATTCTCAAAAGCCAAAACCCCTTAGGATCACCTGTCACAAAATCTAACGCACATGGACTGATTCAACAGTGCAAAGTATTTGACTACCCCATTTCTGCTCCCCCCCAAAAGGTCACACACTAGGACAGTAATTGTGACTTACACAGGGCAGCTCTTTCACCCTCAGCACAATCCAGCATCTCTGGCTCAGCACTTGCTGTATTTTGTGCTTTGGCAGGAAACCAAGAAGCGCTGGGCAGGATTTTACATTGCTATCCTGGTTTCTTACCCGAGGAACACTTAATAGCTCACTGACAGGTAACACCGTACTGGGATCGTTAGAGCAGTAATGAGCACAGCAAGCCTCGCGCCCCCACAGCTACCATTCAGCTAACTCAAGGTGGATCTTTGCACGTGTGCAAGAGAAAAAGGACAGGGAGGAAAGACAAGAATGTTTTACTGATCACCTGGTCAGTCCAAAGGTAGGCATGAATCAGGAGCTCTCATTTATATTTGCTGCTGGCAGGAGATGATCAAGTACGTAAAACATTCAAATTCTCAAATTTGACCAAAAGCTGAATTATAATACGAAAATAATTGCTTGGCATGTTCATCTTCATATTCTAGGCCTTCTTAAGTCACCATGACTAAGACAGTAATAACACACAGAATGTCCCTGAACAAAACCAACCAAAATATTTTACATAGACCCAAAGTTTTAACCCCTGCTGTATTGCATCAGGATCAGTTTCATCTAATTGCTAAGTGACTGAGCACACATGCTTCAAAGCAAGAACAGATTAGGATCTATCTAGCTGACTGTGCTGGCACCACTTGCAGGTACCTTACTGCTTGTTTTCAACAGCAGGTTTGCAAAAGTGAAGAAAATGTCATTAAAAGTAGTATATATGGAAATGAACTGCAGAAGGGAAAAAACATGCTTTTTGATTCTTTTCTGCATATTTCTTTTCCTATGCAACTAAAATTCAAGACTCAATTTATGAAAATTAAAGCAGAGCTGGAGAAGGAATGAGACAGAAATTAAATGCATCTTAGAAATCACCATTTGACCGATAATGATGGAAATGGACTTACTGCCCAGATGGTAATTATGTTTTCGAATTATATCACAATTATTCAAATGCAAGTGACCTTGCCATGTATAAGTCTTAAAAACTGCTTGTACACTAGAAAGAACAGACTTTCTACTGTTTCAAGCTGAAGGTTGATTATCCTGAACCAGCGCATGCCGAGCAGTAATGTGTTCTGACTCAGTGAGAGCACACTGGCTGCAAGCAAGGTGAGACACAGTAATTACAATTTGTGCAGCATCCTGAAATTATAAAGTGATTTAAGTGTGAAGTGCCATTATTATCAATGTACAAATACAAATCTCCTCATGGGTGAAAGAACATATAGGAAGCACACAGCCAGCAGCCATTGTCTAGACCCTTCAGCTGACATATGAGTTCTGGACTGACATGTCCATTGATAAACATTATTTTTGATTCCTCATGACTTTTCAGAAAAGACATTCTTTTCTTCTATGTACTTGTGAATGGGAGTTGCTTTCAAGGTAGAGAAATTACCATACTGCAAGCACTCTTTAAATGCATAGGAAAATCCCTTTAAAATGTGCAGTCTGATCTAATGGGGTGTGACCAGTCCACATTCTCCTACCAGGGTTCAGTAAAGCTTCCCATACATTGTCTGAGTGAAACAGATCCATAGAAATCCATAATAAGGCAGATAAAAAGGTAAGCCAAAGAAGATCTGTCATAACTGTACATGTTACAAATGCAAATTCCCTTCTTTCTACTTCTCTCTCAGACAAGAAAGTTACACTGCATGTCACCATAACACAGTGCTTACCCACCCTATGTCATGTGTGATCCAGGATAGTGTATCTATTCAAAACAATACTCAAAGGATTTATGGTTATTTTGAAGTTATTTTAGGGCGCTGGTGAATGTTCTGTATTTTCTTTGAAACAGTCAGTGGTTGTCAAAGCACATTCCTTCTTGTTCCATAAAAATGCTTACTGCATCCCCATCACCGCAGCATCTGAGGCCTTCTAGGACTCTATTAAAACCACCACCACCACCAAGACCATACTCTGTGTTTTCTTCACTCGCCACAGAAGGGAAAACGTGTGTGCAATACAGCATGGCAGTTTGGCACAGAGGAAGACTGTGTATATTTTTCTAAGCGCATTTTTAAGTGAAACAAGCAAACCTCAAGAACCCTGTTCTGCATAAAGCCTAAAAGGAAGTAACTTTATGGCTCGTGGTCTGGGTTGGTGCTCAATACAAAGCCAGGGGCTACAATGTCAGGCAGAATAATGTTCTGAAAAGATCATCTTACATTTTTAATCAGGCAGAAGGACCCACTGCCTTTGAAGATAAGGGTCACTGACCTTAGTCTACCTTCTAGACCTTTACAATGAAAACTTTGGCGTCTCTGAGCTGCTCCTCTGAGCCCAAATCTTGAACTTGATTAGTACTTAACAGGGCAAGAAATAGTGAATACAGATTAGCTTTCATGTGCTGGTAGTAGTCCACAGCAGTGAAAACCTGCACAACAGTATTTAGTGCCAGCCCGACTGTTTGACGTATATCACAACGTGGCCCTCTGTCTAGGAACAAGAAAAGTTTCTCAGCAATGCAAGTTAAAGACAGAGCACTCTGTGAACATAGCAGTATTCTTTCAAGGGCATGCTCTGTTGTGCTGTGGAAGATAGCTATGTTAGAGACTGGCACAAAAGCAATTGGGAAAATATATGTATACATATATAAAACCAAGCAGAGTTGTCCTAGATTTCAGTTCCAAATTCTGTCCTGCCCTCCCCTGACACTTGATTTGTATGAGCTGATAGTTGACTGCACTGAAGAAGGAAATTGTTTGTTATATTAGCCATTATACCTCTGTAAATATATATACAAATAGGCACACCATCTATAAATATCAAACACTGCACAATGACAGCCTACAAACATGCAAGGTCGACAGGGATAAAAACAAAGATGACAAGGAGGTTGTAAATAGCCTAAATCAAAGTGCTGGAGGGACAGCAAGAACTGTCCTCAAAGACACCCTTCCAGGGGTAAAGGGGTAAATTTGTAAATGCAACTAAACTGCTTATCCTGGAGGAGTGGAGAGGTGGAGACAAATACAAGAAGCACCTTCAGATGATGAAACCAGCATTACGCCACCCAAACAACCCACCACACTAACAGCAAACAACCCTGTGAACCATATGGAGCCTACTGCACATTTACAGCATCTCCATATGCACTGGATGTGTACACATTGCTCAGCACAGAGAGAGAGAGATGTGTACACATTGCTCAGCACAAAGAGAAGCTCTGACGTGCTGATCAAGACAGAAGAACACTTCCCATGGACACCGTGGAAGCACAGGGATGCAACAAACGCTTTCAGGGCGACCACAATGCCACGGAGGCTGCCCATCAATGCTACATCTCTTCCAGCTACCTACACAGGAATAACAAGATAGACAAGATAGACTTTTGGGAAGCAAGAAAACACACTGGGTACACAGAGCAGGGCTGAGTGACACCATAACTACCTGGTACTATTAGCTGTCCTTCCCGCTCTTCATCATTTATCATCATTATTAAGAATTATCTTGAGGCAGCAGCACAGTAAGGGCAGCCCAGCACTAAGGAAGCTATCTAAAGGGGCAAAAAAAAAAAAAAAAGCAACACCTAAGATTGGCAGAAAGGATAAAAGGCTAGAAAAAATAACAAGCTGACTGAGAATATGAGAAAGGCCAAGATGACATGAATAGATGTTTAAAAAGAGAGAATAAATTCCCCTTTTGCCCCCCAAACTCCAAGCCCTTAAATGCACTGAATGAAAAGGTTACTTCGAAGAATTCAAATGCAAAAGGCAGAGAGACAAGAGAGACTGGCTAGCAGAAGGAAGAAAGCTACAAAAACAACTTCAAGAGATTGCACTGAAACAGAAAAGACTGCTGATGTACAGTGATTAAAAAATAAAAATAAGTAGTTTTCATCAATTTTCAGTAATTTTCATAACTATTTTTCATTTTTTAAGCAAAAGGCCTCAAAACCTGTGAAAAATCTAAAGCAAATATTGGGACTGACAGCATGGAGGCGCAAGAGAATAATTTTGGGTGTCTGGGACTCTCCATCACATACAATTTAAACACCTTTTTCCTTTTTTTTTTTTTCCTTACAATCAAAATTATCACATTTCATTTTCTATAATTCTATTCAATAGATGTACACCCTGCAAGTAAGATGTTAGAAAATGTTGGTGTTGAACCAGAAAAGTATGATTGGACAGAATTTTAAATGGTGTCAGTGAAAATAGCCTACTTATTTCAATGTTAAGGATTTCAGATTATTTATTTTAGGTTAAGATCCTAATGCTATAAAAAAACAACAAATGATACAGGACCAACCTGTAGAAAAACTCCTAAATCAACGTATGAATCCTATGCAATTCTTTTGGAATTTCTTCCTCTGCATTTTACTTAAAAATATTTTGATCACCAACTGTATTCAGAGAATAACAAGTCATCCACCAGCAGGTTCTAATTAAGATCTGGGAAATGTTTAAATTTCATTTGGCTTCAGGTCATTAAAATTTGGTTCCTAGATCTGCTACTAGTAATACATGTAGGAATCAAAATATGAATTCTGAACTTTCTCTCTCTGCCTCCCCCCATTCATGTGTACAGCCTTGAGTTTTCTTCTAAAGACTGCATGAAGCAAGGTAAAAGAACATCAGTCTCTAGAGTCTCAGGCAACGGTTAGCATATAGTTAGGTTCTCCACTTTCTTCCAATTTGGAATCTAGACACAGCACTTCTGAACCTTCAAATGACACATTTGATCAGCTACTCAGCACCCTTCAGATGGATTTAAAAACCAATAACATAAACCATTTATTTTCTTCTTTTCAGGGCACTTCTGTACAGATATGTCTGTAGAAGTTGTAAACGAGGCAATACGCTTTTTGCCCAAGTATATTTTGCATCTGTTTATTATTCATTGCTTGGGTTGTGTTAGACGCATTGCTAAAAAGCACCCTGAAAGCGAGCACGCTTGTGGCATGCAGGTGGCAATCTTGGTCGTTTCACATGAGCATTAGGACAGCACCGCTGCACAGGTAGCAGACGGGGTATTTCAAATCCTCTTTTTCTCTTGCTAAACTGAAGGAAAATGGTGACGATAACTAGCTTTCAAGCTGTGAGAATGCAAAGTAAGAGTGTGTGTGCATGCCACCAACCTCCAGAAGAAAAAATAAATTAGCATCCCCACTGCCACCAAGATTATTGCAGAATAGGAAGTAATGCAAAGGAAAAAAAAAGACAACCCTGTAAGATTCGAATGGACTATACAGCGATGTTTCATACTTGCTAGCAACAGAGATTCAGGAAGGAGCATAAAACCCACTGCGCTGGCACCAACTGCTGGCCTTGTCCCAAACATCCCCCCAGCAGGCAGGAGTAATCACCCGAACAAATGAGGGAACAAGCAGTAGCATTAGGCTGGAATTGGTTTGCCACTGTTGCTCATTCAGTCCTGATGTGATTATTTCCAACTGCTTAAAAAAATAAAAATAAAAGGAAAAGGAGGACAAAGTAGCAGAGCAGGTACAGTTCTGGACATTGGTAACTTGAACTTCTGTAAAGCTTTCAAACGCTGTATTTAAAATGTTAAAAGATATTCATTTAAAGATGCCTTTCTGTTATCACCACTGAGGCTGAATATCTTTTGGAAAGGAATAAAATTGTAAATAGCACAACTCCCCTGAAGCTGAAGAACCACTAGGAACACATTCTTTCCATTATCTCCTAATACAAATAGGAAAACATTTTATTTGTTAAAAAGAAAAACAACAAAGACTACATAACTCATAAGCACACACTGTGTTTATCAACCATATCTATTTGGGCAGATGGTAATCTTTAAATAAACTGAAAGAGAGCAATGAAAGAAAACTTTCATCTCCTTGGACCTGCCAAATGCACAAGGAGAGACAACAACAGATAGGATGCAGAGGGGAAACCGAGACTGAAC